>NC_133504.1:69600000-72100000 GCF_049354715.1 Callithrix jacchus | reverse complement strand
TGCACACTTTATCTTTTATAGGTTCCTTTGTCTTTGCGGTTACAGTCACAGATGCTGATATTGGACCAAATTCTGAACTGCATTATTCTCTTTCGGGTAGAAATTCTGAAAAATTTCACATTGACCCACTGAGGGGAGCCATTATGGCCACCGGACCACTAAACGGAGCTTCAGAAGTGACATTTTCTGTGCATGTAAAAGATGGTGGCTCATTTCCAAAGACAGATTCTACAACAGTGACGGTTAGATTCGTGAACAAGGCAGACTTCCCTAAAGTCAGAGCCAAAGAACAAACATTCATGTTTCCTGAAAGCCAACCAGTTAGCTCTCTTGTCACCACCATCACAGGATCCTCTTTGAGAGGGGAACCTATGTCCTATTATATTGCAAGTGGGAATCTGGGCAGTACTTTCCAGATTGATCAATTAACAGGGCAGGTGTCTATTAGTCAACCTCTGGATTTTGAAAAGATACAGAAATATGTGATATGGATAGAGGCCAGAGACGGTGGTTTCCCTCCATTCTCCTCTTATGAGAAACTTGATATAACAGTATTAGATGTCAATGATAATGCCCCAATTTTTAAGGAAGACCCATTTGTATCTGAAATACTGGAAAACCTCTCCCCTCGAAAAGTACTTACTGTTTCGGCAATGGACAAGGACAGTGGACCCAATGGTCAGTTAGATTATGAAATTGTTAATGGCAACATGGAAAATAGTTTCAGTATCAATCATGCTACTGGTGAAATTAGAAGCATTAGACCTCTGGACAGGGAAAAAGTATCTCATTATGTTCTAACCATAAAATCTTCAGACAAAGGGTCCCCTTCTCAGAGTACTTCAGTAAAAGTGATGATTAACATTTTAGATGAGAATGATAATGCCCCTAGGTTTTCTCAGATATTTAGTGCCCATGTTCCTGAAAATTCCCCCTTAGGATACACTGTTACCCGTGTCACAACTTCTGATGAAGACATTGGGATTAATGCAATTAGTAGATATTCTATAATGGACACAAGTCTTCCGTTTACAATTAATCCCAGCACAGGGGATATTGTCATAAGCAGACCTTTAAATAGGGAAGATACAGACCGTTACAGAATTCGAGTTTCTGCACATGATTCTGGGTGGACTGTAAGTACAGATGTCACAATATTTGTGACAGATGTTAATGACAATGCTCCAAGATTTAGCAGACCCTCCTATTATTTAGATTGTCCTGAACTTACTGAGATTGGCTCCAAAGTAACTCAGGTATCTGCAACAGATCCTGATGAGGGATCAAATGGACAAGTGTTTTATTTTATCAAATCTCAGTCAGAATATTTCAGGATTAATGCCACCACTGGAGAGATTTTCAATAAACAGATCTTAAAATACCAAAATGTCACTGGCTTCAGTAATGTGAATATCAATAGGCATAGTTTTATAGTGACATCTTCAGATCGAGGTAATCCTTCCTTACTTAGTGAGACAACAGTTACGATCAATATAGTGGACAGTAATGACAATGCACCTCAATTTCTTAAAATTAAATATTTCACTCCAGTCACCAAAAATGTTGAGGTTGGTACTAAGTTAATCAAAGTTACAGCAATAGATGACAAAGATTTTGGACTGAATTCAGAAGTGGAGTATTTCATTTCTAATGATAACCATTTAGGAAAATTTAAGCTGGACAATGATACAGGGTGGATTTCAGTAGCATCCTCCCTGATTTCTGACTTGAACCAAAACTTTTTTATCACAGTCACTGCAAAGGATAAGGGAAACCCTCCACTTTCTTCCCAAGCAACTGTTCAAATAACAGTCACAGAGGAAAACTACCATACGCCTGAATTCTCTCAAAGCCACATGAGTGCAACCATCCCTGAGAGCCATAGCATTGGGTCCATTGTCAGAACTGTTTCTGCAAGAGATAGAGACACAGCTATGAATGGCTTGATTAAGTACAGCATTTCTTCAGGAAATGAAGAAGGCATTTTTGCAATCAATTCTTCTACAGGTGTATTAACACTAGCCAAAGCTCTTGATTATGAGCTATGTCAGAAACATGAAATGACAATTAGTGCTACAGATGGAGGATGGGTTGCAAGAACTGGTTACTGCAGTGTGACCGTAAATGTGATTGATGTGAATGATAACTCTCCGGTATTCCTCTCTGATGACTATTTCCCTACTGTTTTGGAAAATGCCCCAAGTGGAACAACAGTTATCCATCTAAATGCAACAGATGCTGACTCTGGAACAAATGCTGTGATTGCATATACTGTACAGTCATCTGACAGTGACCTCTTTGTCATTGACCCTAACACAGGAGTCATAACCACTCAAGGCTTCTTGGATTTTGAAACCAAGCAGAGCTACCATCTTACTGTGAAAGCCTTCAATGTCCCAGATGAGGAAAGGTGCAGCTTTGCCACTGTTAATGTACAATTAAAAGGGACAAATGAATATGTGCCACGTTTTGTTTCCAAACTTTACTATTTTGAAATCTCAGAAGCAGCTCCTAAAGGTACTGTTGTTGGAGAAGTGTTTGCTAGCGACCGTGATTTGGGCACTGATGGGGAGGTACATTATTTGATTTTTGGTAATAGTCGAAAGAAGGGGTTCCAGATCAATAAGAAGACTGGACAGATTTATGTTTCTGGAATTCTTGATCGAGAAAAAGAAGAAAGGGTGTCTTTGAAGGTACTGGCCAAGAACTCTGGTAGCATTAGAGGTGCAGATATAGATGAGGTCACTGTAAATGTCACCGTGCTTGATGCAAATGACCCACCCGTTTTTACTCTGAACATCTACAGTGTGCAGATCAGTGAAGGGGTCCCAATAGGAACTCATGTGACCTTTGTCAGTGCCTTTGACTCAGACTCTATCCTCAGCTGGAGCAGGTTTTCCTACTTCATTGGATCAGGGAATGAAAATGGTGCCTTTTCTATTAATCCACAGACAGGGCAGATCACTGTTACTGCAGAATTAGATCGAGAAACCCTACCCATCTATAACCTCTCAGTTTTGGCTGTTGATTCAGGGACGCCCTCAGCTACAGGAAGTGCCTCTTTATTAGTCACCCTGGAAGATATAAATGATAACGGGCCCATGCTGACTGTCAGTGAAGGAGAAGTCATGGAAAACAAACGGCCAGGCACTTTGGTGATGACCCTTCAGTCCACTGACCCTGATCTCCCTCCAAATCAAGGTCCCTTTACCTATTACTTGCTGAGCACAGGTCCTGCCACCAATTACTTCAGCCTGAGCACTGCTGGAGTTCTGAGCACAACCAGAGAGATTGACAGGGAGCAGATTGCAGACTTCTATTTGTCTGTGGTTACCAAGGATTCTGGTGTTCCTCAAATGTCTTCCACAGGAACTGTGCATATCACAGTTATAGACCAAAATGACAATCCTTCACAGTCTCGGTCGGTGGAGATATTTGTTAATTACTATGGCAACTTGTTTCCCGGCGGGATTTTAGGCTCTGTGAAGCCACAGGATCCAGATGTATTAGACAGCTTCCACTGCTCTCTTACTTCAGGAGTTACTAGCCTCTTCAGTATTCCAGGGGGTACTTGTGATCTGAATTCCCAGCCAAGGTCCACAGATGGCACGTTTGATCTGACTGTCCTTAGCAATGATGGAGTTCACAGCACAGTCACGAGCAACATCCGAGTTTTCTTTGCTGGGTTTTCCAATGCTACGGTGGATAATAGCATCTTACTTCGTCTTGGTGTACCCACAGTAAAGGACTTCTTGACCAACCACTACCTTCATTTTTTACGCATTGCCAGCTCACAGCTGACAGGCTTAGGGACTGCTGTGCAACTGTACGGTGTATATGAAGAGAACAATAGAACATTTCTTTTGGCAGCTGTGAAGCGAAATAACAATCAGTATGTGAATCCCAGTGGTGTAGCCACCTTCTTTGAAAGCATCAAAGAGATCCTTCTCCGGCAGAGTGGAGTGAAGGTAGAATCTGTGGATCATGACTCTTGTGTGCATGGCCCCTGTCAGAATGGAGGGAGCTGTCTAAGAAGATTGGCTGTGAGCTCTGTATTAAAGAGCCGTGATAGTCTTCCAGTCATCATTGTGGCAAATGAACCTCTGCAGCCTTTCTTATGCAAGTGTCTGCCAGGATATGCGGGTAGCTGGTGTGAAATAGATATAGATGAATGTCTCCCATCACCTTGCCACAATGGTGGAACCTGTCACAATTTAGTGGGAGGATTTTCATGCAGCTGCCCAGATGGCTTCACTGGTAGGGCCTGTGAGAGAGATATCAATGAGTGCCTGCAGAGCCCTTGCAAGAATGGTGCAGTCTGCCAGAATTTTCCGGGAAGCTTCAACTGTGTTTGCAAAACTGGATACACAGGTATGACAGTGTTTGTACTTTTCTCACTAAGACTTTAGCCATGTCAAGTATAATAGAAAGGAAATAATTTTATCATTTTCCAATGATTTCCTTATGAATGAGCATAATTGTAACAAATGTTTCTAAACATTTGCTGTAGGTCAAATACTGTTCCAAGCACTTTTTATGTGTTTATTTTATTTACTTCTTACAAGAAAACTTATGAGGTAGGAATATTTTTCAGTTTCTACAGGCAAGAAAGTTGAAGTAGAGAGAAAATAATTAAGTTTTCTCAGGTGATTTAATTACTTGGCTGTAATGTCACTATGCAAGTCTATATAGTTAAATCCAGAAGTTAAGCTCCCTGAAGAGTATCTTATGAGAGGAAAAAGAGAATATCTTCTTATAAGAGTATTCTAGACATTAAAGAATATGAAAAATGCAAAACCTAAGATTTGGACTATTTTATGTGTTAAATAATTGTCATGATTGCTGTTGATTCTTTATCATTATCCTTTGATGATCTTTTAAAATCATAGTCATCATTACTATTGAAATGTGATCCACATCATGAGAAAAGAAAGGATCATGTTTTCAGATTTGATTAAAATGGTGTGTTATTTCTAATAGTTTGGTAGAAAGCACAATAGCTTTCTCAAGAAAGTTAGAACACAGCTGAGCCACAACTTAACCTTGACAGACTAAAAAGCGGCATTAAACACATAGCAGAAAAAAAATTTGCACTAGTCTTTGAACCCTTGTGGGATATGATGTCCACATATACATATATCTCTACCTATTTCTACTCCATCTCTATATTATTATTCTCTCTCAACCTATTAGATGATCAGTAGCTGGTGTTCCTTTACATGTAATTAAATGTTATTCTGTTGATAAGTTTGAGGAGAGCAAAACTCTATCTTACAACTTGCATGCTATACATTTATAAAGCATACATTGGGTTGCTGTGTAGTATTTATAAACATAATTTACAGTACTAGTAGTATAGGTAGAATCAAGTTACATTGCTTCAGTTTCTGTAGATGTGTTACAGAATAATATGTTTTAAAATGTCTTTAAGCAAATGCATTTGTATGTTATATTTTTTAAAGTGCCCATTATGTGTATACTGATGGTGTTATATTTGGAGAATTGAATCACTTGAGGAAAATATAGTGCAAGTTTGAAAATGTTGAAACAAACATACAACCTTTGACTCCTAAGGAAATAACTTTAAAATATATATGAAGAAAAAGGGGCAGAAAGCATATGTAATAGAAAAACTAATAGATTCCATAGAATCTGATTTAGCTTTTGGGAGGTCACCTAACCTTAGCTGACCCTCCTTTCTCCATCTATAAAATGAGACTAATTATAATTACTTATCTTTTAGAGTTTTTGTAATGACTAAATATAGTATTTGTAAAAGACCTGGTATAGGCCGGGCACGGTGGCTCATGCCTGTAATCCCAGCACTTTGGGAGGCCAAGGCAGGTGGATCACCTGAGGTCAGGAATTTGAGACAAGCCTGGCCAACATGGTGAAAACTCATCTCTACTAAAAGTACAAAAAATAGCTGGGCATGGTTGCGGGCGCCTGTAGTCACAGCTACCTGAGAGGCTGAGGCAGGAGAACTGCTGGAACCCAAGAGGCAGAGGTTGCAGTGAGCCGAGATTGTGCCATTGCACTCCAGCCCAGGCCGACAACAGCGAGACTCTGTCTCAAACAAAAACAAACAAACAAAAACACCTAGAACATTATGCAGTATTCAGTAATTGCAGTCTAATTAGTAGTATCATAATAGTATTAGTGAAGTGGTAGTAATAGAGGAGTACCACAGAATTTTTAAAACGACATGCAACCTCAGTAGTAGAAGTGAACTGTGAGTCATATGAGAGTTATGTCCTAAGATCATGAATAACAGAGCTATATACATGCTGAGTTCCAGATTTCTAGAACACCTTCCTCACTCTTTCTTACATATCCCCAAAATTACCGTATCGGCTGGGAATTCCACAATAAGAGGTTTTATGTCCTACATTAATATCATGCACTTATCACACATAAGTTTAGAGTGAGTGTACATTTAGTCCTAGAATGAAGAAAGTGCAAATTCATTAGGTATTGATAAGGAATATGAAAGTACTACTGGTGTGAACAAAGGTGCTGTTTGCTGATTTAACATAAATGTTGAGTATGTTACTTCTCTCTGGCTTCTTTCTTTCTTTCATTTTGTTTAAATATACATTGCATATTATTCTAAATGTGATAGTTGAAAGTTTTAAAAATGCCTTTTTTACATCATAAAATATTAATAACATTTCTGAAGTAGTTATGTAAAACACTTTTTAAAGCTCCGTGCATCAAAGACATAATATTTAGTTCTCACCACTCCATCAGATGGGGATTATTATTATTCCAATTTTGAAGACGAAAAAATTAAGTCTTTGAGTCATTAAAAGAGATTAGACAACTTGCCTCCAACTGTGGCACGGAAAGTGTTCTAACTGGTTTTTTACTAGAAACTTGGCTCCGGAGCCTCTGCTGTTGATATGCATGTCACACTCATTGCACTTTGATTTGCACTTGTTATAGAGCATTATGGTGAGTACTTGATATCATTTAAGAATGTTTTTCCATTATTTTCTTAATACTTAATCCTCACAAAAAGCCTGTAAGACAGTGTATTGTCTGAAACTGATAATTGGAACTACTCTGAGACTTGGAGGCAGGAAAGCATTTGCTACAAGGAAACAGCTTACAAAATCTTCAACCTGGCTAAGACTACAGGTCAGGAATATTCACTAATGGGTGCAGCAATAAAAACATGGCAGGCATTGCAAGACACCCCTGCTGACCGTCTTGCCCACCTGCCGTGCTACACCAAGTGATCTGAGGAGAATGGTTCCTGCTTTGTTTTCATCATTCAAATAGCATCCAGTCTTTTTCATTGGCAGAATATAAATCTGAACCTTGCTGGAAGGGAGCCTAGAAAATGTAGTTTTCAGACTTCCAGCCCTTGTAATATGGAAAGATAAGGACGATGCTATATGTCAGCAGATGATATCTAGCTTAGGAAGGTGGTATTATTATTCCTATTTTACACTGTAGGAAATTGTGGCTACATTCTGGTGACTACAGGGTCAGGACTGCCAAAGTCTAAGTCATAAACTCTTTTTAGAGAAGGTTGTTTGAAGTTCTATATTAATGTTACATACTTCTCCTCAGAGTTCACCTCAGTCTCCATTTGCATAGTAGGAGATAATCCAACTGATAAGGAATGATATAAACAAACACAAAATTGAATGGTTGAGATGAATCTTGCATTTTTGAAATCAAGTTTCAAATTCTGTATGAACAAATTGTCCAGTAAAACTGGCATATAATTAATGTCTGACAGTTTTATTTTTTTTATTTTTAGTAGTAAACAATACAAGAAAAAAACATAGTGAGTGACAAATGTTAATCCACACTTTAAATTAGAAGTGTATTGCTTAAATATCTATAGTTTAGTAATGAATGTGTTTTTGTAGAGGTAATCTTTGAAGGATCACTCTGAGTTATTCTTTTTAGCTGTTCTCTGTCGGATAGCCTGGCTCAGAAAGACAGAGGTCATATACCAAAACATCTTAACATCTAACCTAGTCAGAGCTAATAAGCCCTAAGACAGAATTTACACATAAGTATATGTGTGACTCATAGAATAATTTTTTAATTACTCATAATAGCTAGATTTTACTTCAATTCACATGAATTAAATTCTAGTGCCTTAGTAAAGATTCACTTTTCCAGGCCTGTATATAATTTTTTGACCATCAGAATTATTTTAAATTACCTGTATTTTTTTCATACTCTACTTTTATAGACTTTCATCTGCATTTTCTCAATGGTTTTCAAAGTCCGTGGAATTACAAATTGGAGCTACACAATTTTCTGAACTTCCTGCTTAAAATAATTCTCAGCCACTACCTATCGCCAGTTTCTCTCTCTCTCTCTTTCTCTCTCTCTCTCTCACACACACACACACACACACACACACACACACCACTGCATATTTTATGTGGATTTAGAAATTGTGCTAAAGATTAGAAGAGTAAGTGGCTTATGAATTGATGCAAACTAAGAGACTTTATCCTCAGAATCACATAGGGTATGATCAAATGCTAGCTGAACAGAGATTTTCTGTACAGAACAACTTATAAGGATGCAAGTATGACAGTGAAATCATGGAACAAAAAATATGAAGGAATATAGGTATTATCATGCTGTCACCAGTTAATGTCTGAAATATTCTTAAAGTTTATTTTCAAGTTTGTAACCATGCACATAATAAATATGAAACAACTATATTTTTTAATAAATGAGTGACTTAGAGGGAATGAATTTGTTTGTATAACCTGTATTTCTGATCTCTCTTTCTTAGTTACTAGAAAAAGAACCAAAAGAAAATTTAAAAAAGAAGAAGTAACATATTCAGTTATAATCACTTCATATGTTTCATTAAGAAAATTTTCTTATAATTTTTCTATTAATATTATC
Source organism: Callithrix jacchus (assembly GCF_049354715.1). Lineage (NCBI taxonomy): Eukaryota > Metazoa > Chordata > Mammalia > Primates > Cebidae > Callithrix > Callithrix jacchus. The sequence goes on along the minus strand of NC_133504.1, from coordinate 72,091,111 downwards.
ATATGGAGGTTTGATTAACTGTAAAATAAAAATGGCCTACACTATAATATTAGTGTAATCTTAGAAAAGATCGATAAAGTTTGTTATAGTATAGTCCATGTGAAAAATGAATTTCTGAATTTTCACAAAACCTAATGATACCACAAATTACTTTAATTATCAACATGCCTCAGTGAATAAAATCCATTATTTCTGCCTCAGAACTCCAGGGGTTTTCAGAGAAAACATTAGCCTAATAACCACACATGTAGTATTTATTTTCCCATACAAATGAAAATGTCTTGCATTTAATAGAACACTAATTAGAAAGCACAGTAATAGTAACCACGTCAGCATTCGCTCCTGCTCCCAGGTTTTCGCTGTTGGCTGCACATCCCTGGCATTAACTCCTTCATGGGAATGCATGGTGTTATAAAATGCAGCATTTTGATAGAGCTTATTTATAAATCTGACTATCCCATAAAATGATTAGTTCATAGTCTCTTTAACCTTTTCCACCCATTTTCACACATCCGGATACATTTTAGGTGTAGTATTTGGAATAATGCCAGGGGTTTATTGCCATATGGAGAAGTTTTCCTATGTTCTCAATTAAGTCCTGATATTTCAGAAAAGATGAGGTTTGTTCATTCATCACTTTTATGTCATTTGGCAGTATAAAGAGTAAAATTTTTTCAGACATACAAAGTCATACAGACTATGCATAGTAATTTTACTGAGAAACTTGCCAATATTTGCTTTCATAAAGATGGAAGGAGTAACTAAAAGTCATTCTTTTAAAATCACTATGGTCATGCATTAGTGTCAATAATCATGTGAACAGAAAACCATAGAATATAAAAGAAATTTAGTAAATATATGTGAAATGAAATTTTCTTTCAGATACAGAAGAGTGACTTATGTAAGAGAGAATAAAGAGTGCAATTATTTTGATTTGATTTGATTTGATTACTGGAAGCAGAATTAGGCAGTTTTTATTAGGTGATCATTAACTTATAAAAGCATTAACAACTTAGGTTTTTAAGAAGTAGCTTAAATGCTTATTTCTGTAGAAATAAGCATATATTTGTAAGCTTATGAACATGACATGTGTAATCATATGTAATCATTTGTAGTCTCAGTGAGGTTGTATTTGTGCGTGTTTTACAATACAAAGGTACAAACTTTTTTGGTTGTTGCTTTTATTACTGGCAGCCTTTACTAAAACATGGTATTTTTGCTTTTGTTCAATGTAAAAAACCATAAGGTTATTGAAAAGGAAATTTAGATGAACTAAATTCATAGCTTCTTAACAATATGGGAAACATTTGCGTAATGTGCAAAAGACAGCTACTTTTTGCAAAAATAATTTGTAAAATTTATAACTGTCTAGGATGAATACCATATATTTATTATAGAATTTATTAATAACAATCAATTTAGGCATAAAATGGACTTTCAGAGTTGCACATAGTCTTCTTTCTCCTATGTGTAGAAATACAGATTTAAAAATCATATTTATAGTAGTCTAATATATATCTATAATCTAAGATGTTAAATTGAAGGCTACATGAATCATCATATCTTCATGGAGTGGTCCAGTTTAACAGTTGAGAATAAATTTAGTTCTATTCCAGATAATCCAACATTAAAATGTGCTATTGGACAAGTGAAACTTGAAGGCACATTGTTGTTGAAAAGACTATAGGTGACACAATAGATCCAGTTTATGTTCAACACATCATCACATCTTCTGCCCCTGAACATGCAAATAGATGCAAAATTTCTCCTGTAAGTTTAGGAGCATCTGTGGATATCCTAGATTCCTATTGTGCGTTTATTTTCACCGTAAGCAATTCCCATTTTTCATGTGCTAATAATTTACACTTCAAGCACATCTCCTTCCAGTTATAATAAATAGTGTATGGCAACACAATTAATTGATGCATGTCAAAGCAATGAGATCAATTTATTCTTCTAAACAGCTGCTATGGCAGTAAACATATCTTAATAGAAGGAGGCCTCTTGAGTTCAAGAGGCATAGATGCTTGTCTTTGTGTAAGTCCTATCAGTATACTTCCAAGCCTGAAGGCATTTGGCAAGTATTGTTAATTGACTTGCAGCATTAATTAAGTTAATGATCCAAGATTTTGTTTCACAGTGCTTCAACACATCAGATTATTGTACCAAGAGCATGTTCAAGTAATTCAAACTACTGCATTCTGTGATCCTCATTATGCCATTAACACTACAATTTAAGCGGATAGACTTGCACAAAACAACACATAATTTTGTTGACTTCTAATTGGGTAAAAAAAGGCACAAACTTTCCAAACCTGAGAAATATGCATTTAGAAGCTTTCTTTTGATTCTAAGTAAAATTATGGCATCCTTCTCTCACACAAAAGACACAGGTATTTTAAATAATAATTTAAATTTAAATATAAGTTTTTCTAATGTATCTTTGAATTTAAATATCTAGTATGGCAACCTCTGAGTTCATGAATTGTAAGAAATTTTAACTCATTAAATGGAGAACTCAGACTAAATTCTTAAATAATAAATAATTTACATGCTCTACCTCCAAGAAATAAGACTGTTTTTTTCCAAACTCAGCAACAGATTCCTTTATTTAAACCCTAATAAAGCTATTTTATTCATTTTTTTTTAAACTTGTATTTTAGGTTCTGGGTACATGTGAAGGTTTGGTACATAGGTAAATTCATGTCACGGGGTTTCTCATACAGATTATTTCATCAACCAGGGGTTAAGCCCAATACCCAATAGTTATCTTTTCTGTTCCTCTCCCTTTTCCTACACTCTATGCTCAAGTAGACCCCAGTGTCTGCTGTTTCCTTCTCTGTCTCCATGTGTTCTCATCATTTAGCTCCCACTTATAAGTGAGAACAGATGGTATTTGATTTTCTGTTCCTATGTTAGTTTGCTGAGAATAATAGCCTCCAGCTCCATCCATGTTCCCACAAAAGACATGATCTTATTCTTTTTTATGGCTATGTAGTATTCCATGGTGTGTATATACCACGTTTTCTTTATCTGTCACTGAACAGCATTTAGGTTAATTCCATGTCTTTGCTGTTGTGAATAGTGCTACACTGAACATTCATGTGTATGTGTCTTTATGGTAGAATGATTTATATTTCTCTGGGTATACACCCAGTAATGGGATTGCTGGATCAAATGGTACTTCTGCTTTTAGCTCTTTGAGGAATAGCCATTATGAATTATTTGTAATGATCCACTAAAAAAAGCAAAAAAACCCCAAAACTTTAAAATTGAAATAATGAATTCAAGGTTGAATTTGTATTTTCTTACCAATTTCTATTTATATTTGTGTATACTTAAAGAATGAGATTCTATTGAGAATTTAAGTTTTATAGGAAATTCTCAAAACTAGTATTTTATTAGTTTGTAACATCTTCTGCCACTTTGTAGTCACTGTATGTTTTAATAAACAAATAAGTCTTATTTATATTAGGGTGCCTTTCCACTGCTCACTCTGGAGTAAACACAATAGCCTGTAGTTTAAACTCAGATGTCTATGTTAAAATATTTTATACAGGGTAAATAAGATAATTGATTCATATAAATTATATACACAAAAAGAACAACACATAGATGTCATTTGTTGCTATTTAAATCAAGATTACAAAGGTAGTATTTCCAAACAAAATTCAAAAAGATATAGTAGCTTTATAGGAACAACGACTTGGGATTTACACTCACATATTTTTCTCAGAGAGCATGTATGTCCAAGTATTTGAGTAAGTATACTTCACGGTATCCTCTAAATTTGTTGCTTGTTATTTGTTCCTCATTTCCAGTCTTTAAGAGGTGAAGTTGGCAATTTTGTAACCCAACTTGTTTCATGTTTTCATGATAAGAAGATTATATTGAACACACTTATAAATACATATATAAGTCTATGTATTACATATATCTTTTAATGCAACTCGAAAATAATTTTTTGGATAAAGAAAGGAATAAAAGGAAGTAAAATTGTACCTAGTCAAAAAGCACAAGTGAAAATTATGTATGCCTTTACAGTGAAAAGAAAAATGGAAAGAGTAGAATATTACTTTCCTGATGGCAACTAATAAAAAATATAGAGCTTATGTATTTGCAACTGGGCAATACTGGGCTGTAAGAAAAAAAATCTACATCATTAAAATGGCCTGTCACATACTCAGTTGGAAAACAAAATAGGAGTGAGTTCTATGAAACAGCAACTCTCTGTTGAGAAACCAAGCATTATCTTACAGTCATAAGTGTTCCTGCTTATTTGTCAAATGTAGTACACTGCCACAGTAGTTAAAATCGGACTTCCGTGCCCGTGAATTTGTAACTTGTTTATTTTCATGCTCTTGCCTTACAATAGAAAGGTATTCTGAAGTTCTTAGCTCAGTGTTTTGCCTTGTAAGGAGGTTCCCGGTTTATTTATAAGGGGGAAATGTTGTGTTTATAATTATATGATGTACAGAAATGGGCTTAGTTAGCAGTGTCATGAGATGTGACTCATACTTATAATTTCAGAGCAGAATAAGTGTGGCTTCATAATCAAGCCACAAAAACAGAACCTAGTTAAACAAAATTTTGACTGTGTTTTAAACAAAGTTAATGTGATAAAATGAATTATCTATGCTCAGCAGTAGGTCTAGTTGTGCATATAGAATGCATATTGCCTCATGAGCTATCTAATAAATGCAGTAGTGAAATTGGGTTTGGAAGTAGAAAGTAGCTTTACCGAAATAATGCTTTAGCATTTACAATCCTACTCTCAATGAATAGAAATTGACTAAAAATTCGGTAACATCTCACTGCTTTATGAAATTTGAAAATTAGATCCTAATGAATATATCAAATAATTATAACACTTTCAAGTTATAGAACAGTGATATTAGAACATGTTAAAATTTAGGTAAAAATAAATGACAACAACAAAAACAAGTGGGATTTATACCCTAAGTTTTGTATACCAATGATCAACTACTCAATCATAGTCTTGTGAACCCTGGATATGGGAGCAGAAGCCCTGAATTGGTTTGTGTCATAGTTTTACAGTTTCACAGACAATATATTAGCCTCCAAGAGGCTTTTCTTCTTCACCTGTGAAATGTAAGTATTTCTTTTGTATTGATTAATACTCCTTAATAAAATGGAACCACAGTCTGAAGACACTTGTTTGCTTTCTTCACTGCCATATCCCCATCCATTAGAATGCATGGCCCATAATAAGCATTCAGTCAGTATCAGTTGATTCAATTTAACAAGATCATATATGAGAAAAGTCTTTATAAACTGAAAACTATGCTGCTTAGGTATTATCACTTAAGACAAAAGACAAAGTACACATAATCTGTAGTCAAGAATAAATTTTCATAAGAATTTGAAAACATGATGCATTTTTTTATTTCTTATTCTGCTTTACAACAGATATGTATAAGTGATATCTCTTGATAGAAGGATTATAGTGTGATAATAAGATAAATTATTATCTTTGAAATACCTAAGTCAAGAAAATTTCTGCAGTAAAAAGAATACTGTAAGATTCAACTCACCATCTATAAAACATAAAAGATGAAGGGACATTGAAAAGAAAATAAATTCAGTGAAAGCATTTAAATATGTTTATTAGTTCATTTCTCTGCAAACAGTATTTTCTTCCAAGATGATTATGTAAATTATTTTTTAAATATTATAATGAACTTTTTACAATAGGACAACAAAGCAAGATTTTAAATTCTAAGATAGTATTCTAATTTCCTTATGTCACATAAAATGTTTTTATATTTCTTCTTTCCATGGTATGCCTTGGGGAAGTTTTTTACATACGGTAATGCTGTAATGTTGTTAATATATTTATGTGTGCGATTTTTTAAAAAACGAATTTGTATATTTTAGGGAAAATGTGTGAATCTTCAGTTAATTACTGTGAATGCAACCCCTGCTTTAATGGTGGTTCCTGCCAAAGTGGAGTGGATTCTTATTATTGTCATTGTCCATTTGGTGAGTGAAACTTATTTGTTGACATGAAATGTAAGTTCATTTTGGCACATAGTTTAGCAATTTTGTTTTATTATGACCAGGAAAGACAATGAAACTGTTGTTTTACATGGAAACTAAAATCTTAAAGGTTTAATATTTGTAAAAGTTATTAAATACATTGCCGTTGAGGTGATGGTTACTAAAAAAAGAGTCAACTCAAGATAATTGAATTAATGTTGTTTCCCTAGGACATTTTCCTCAAAGAATTATGGATGCCTTCTTTTTAGCTAAGAACTTATCAGATAAAAAATTCTTTAAGCACTCTTTGACCTCACTCTCTATTTCAAATCTTTGAGTAGTCAAAGTGAGATTTGCTTGTTTGTTTCACTTTTGTGGATATTATGTTTTAAAATTTTCCTTTTTACATTAATTTTAAATTTTGTTTTATACATTAATTCAACCACTTTTATTAGAAGGAATTAGTAAGTATACATGAATTTTTCATAATAGGTTTTTTGTACCTGATACTATCTGACTAATAAAATTTCAGACTAATGTTTTCTTTTGAGGAAGAGAATTGTTAAAAAGAATTTTTTTGTATACATACATATTTATTCACCCTGGTGGAATTAACTAAAAGGTCCTTCCAGGTCTTACCCAATTGTTACCAATTAATGTGCCAGACAAAAACTATAAGATATTGAGAGGAAACATTTATATTAGCTTGGTTTGTTTCCTAAGTTTGTGATTATTCCATTTTTTTAAAAGGCTGCTTTACCCGACAACATAGAATCCATCTCCAGAAGATTGTCTCTTTTCTTAAGCAAGAAAATACAAGGATATTTTTCTAGTCTTCCCTTGGCATATAACTGTGCTATACAGACCCGAAAAGTAAAGCTCAGCTTATAGTAGATAATAGAATTTAAAAGACATACGCAGTTCCCAGTCACCAGTATAATTTACTGTTTTTAATTTCCCAACAATTTCATGACTATCTGTTTTTATTAAGCACAACATCAATACAATGATAAAAACAGACAGAATAGAAAAACCATCTAATTTTAAGGAATATATTCTACCAATGCTTTTGAGGCTCAGAAGTTGAGTGATTTGCCTGAAGTCAAAAAATGAAGTTGAAACAAAATTTCCCCAAGACAATGTAATGACTAGAATACAATTTTTTGTTTTCAATCCAGTATGACATTCACAGAACCTCTTTTTATAAGAGTTCTTTGAAATTCTCACTAACAATGCCCATGAAATAATGAAAGGTATATCAAGGTCAAAATAACCACAGCTTTAGATCTCTAAAAGCTTTTCGTTTCTTTCAACGATGTTTCATAATCTTAAATGATGTTGCTTTCTACAGATAACCACAGTTAAGTTCCATGGTTTAACTTAAGGTTTTGGGACAAAGGATAAGGGGATTAGAGTGTAAAGTGGAAATGATTTTCAAGTGACTGAACAGAGGTGTTCATATTTTTAGGGATTCCTTTACATTATAATTGCAAATTTGAGAATTTAAGAAAATTGATACACAATAAAAACAAGTTGCTACTGCAGTGTAGTGATACATCTGACGTTGCCTATTAAATGGAACTATTTTGGCATCCAAATGTACCTTCTTGTCACTCTGCTAGAGATCCCCAGGGGAAGATAAATAGCACAATGTAAATTAAAATAGACACAAATCACACATAGCTGGCAGTGCAAATTTCTATCCCATTCCCTCCAGTGGCAAAGACAAAAAATAATATCTAAGCTTAGACATTCTCAGTTGACAACATAAGCACTTAGAAAACAAAACAAAAATATTTGAAACACTACTATGTAAATTGAAATTAAAGAGATAAAATTAAAAACAAAAATGATTTTTATTCTCAAATTGAATGTGGGTGAAACAGAAATAACAATGTCAGATGGAATGCCTCAAATAAATTGCCAGAGGTAGGTAGTTAACACTTGCGCCCTTTAAAGAGAAAAACTTTATCATTTTGAAGTTGAAAAAAAGATTTTTGCACTATGTAGGTTCTCATCAGTAAAAGATTGGCTATTTGGATTTTTAAACTTTTTTAGATACTTAGATTTTTAAATTTAGATTATGTCTTAGGAAAAACATATAGTGCCTTAGCCATTACAAAGGCTTCATGTATGATGATAACTTCTTAGAATTACTTTGTTATCTTTAATAATAATACATGTAATACACACTCACACATACATAAATCATATACACACAATAGCCTATATTTTATATATGTACATGTGCACATAAACATAATAGGCTCTGTGTGTATATATGTTTTATTTATGTGTATATGTGTGCATTATATGTATAATTACTAAAACAGGCTACTGTTTTATATATATATTATATATATATCTGTACTGACATATATATGTGTTTTATATATATGTTATATATGTTTTATATATATGTTTATATATGTTTTATATATATACAGACATACGTATATAACATAGGATATTGTGTATATACATATGTGCATATGTGTATATATATGCACAATTGCCTGGATTTATATTATATACATACACACACACAATATCCTATATCTTAAAATTATAAGGAATATTGTGTGAGTATATACATAAATATATATATAATGTGTGTATATATGTACATTATACATATAATTACTAAAATATATATAAAATATTTTAATAAAAATTAAATTTATTTTAATATTTTAATATAATATTTATATTTGCAATATCTTTTATTAGAGTAATTTTCATAATTTTTCTGGACCTTTAGTTAGATTTATTTCTTGGCATTTCATTTGAAAGGCAAATTTTAAAACCTCATTAAATTTTATTATTATATTTCAAAGACAAAAATGCAACTTTTGTGTAAAAATAGTACCAAAATCTTTTAAGAATGAATTTGAAAAATTCTGTAAATATTTTCATGTTTGAAAATACAGTATCAATTGCTTTAAAATGTAAGTATCTATATACTTTTTACATATAATCAGCACGTTGTTGTAGATTTATTAAAGTTTAATGAGAAGAGACCTAAGAGAACACATAATATCATTTTTTTAGTAGTATTCTTATTTCAATTATATGATTTTTTCTGCTTTTACTTTAACTTCACTTACTCTTTCTGCATAATGTATTTATATTTAAATTATTAATACATAAAAATTATAAATATTAAATATAGATGCCATAGAAATGCATAAAATACAAATATAAATTCTATATGATAGATATAATAAATATTTAATGTATCAGATAAATTTATACCAGGTATAATATATATAATCTATACAATATATATCGTTTTTATAATTCCTTTGTCTTTTCTACTTGTTAAAGATTAAAACTTAAAAATAATGTATGATTTCTACTCTTGTATAATATATACTATTTCAGCCTTGCAGAAAATGAAAAGATAAATAACACAAGCTTTTATGGCATCTTCTAGGCCATTTTAATGTAAAGAATGTTTTGATATACAATGCAGTAATCAAAACAACTAGACAATCAGTAGATATGTCCTCAAATTTTGGCTGTTTCTCTTGGTTCTGTGACCTTAGGCAAGTTTTAAATAATCTATAATGGCATTAGTTCCTTCTAGCTGAACAATTCCCTCACTCTAAATTTTATGCATATACAAGACCTATAAAGCCAAAATTAAGAAATGAAGCCTTTGCAAGTTAATAAGAATCATGAGGTATTGGTGTGGATTAATTTTCCAGTCATTTGCCACAGTCTACTATTATTTGTGGGAAAGGAATTTTGGCATAGCATTGTAACATCAATAAAACTCATTTTTCAAGTTTGAAAAAGAACCAGCACAAACAAATGGGAATGCTGACTTTCAGAAAAACAGACAGCTATTTTAAAGTAGCCTGTTATAAATTATACCCACAGAGGTTATAAAACAAGAAAGAGATAAAAACTTAAAGACAGTTATTTCCTTTCCTAAACCAATTATTCCACTTTCCTAATTTTGTGGCCATTGAAACATAGGTACTGATTTAACAAAAATCAAAACAAATGAGTTTACCATCTTCTATTGAGTTGAAAAAGTTTTTAAGAACTATATATTGGCTGGGATTGGTGACTCATTCTGGTAATTCCAGCACTTTGGGAGGCCAAGGTGGGTGGATCACCTGAGGTCAGGAATTCGAGACCAGCCTGAGCAACATGGTGAAACCTCGTCTCTACTAAAAACACAGAATTAGCTGGGCACGGTGGCAGGTGCCCATAATCCCAGGTACTCAGGAGGCTGAGGCAGGAGAATTACTTGAACCCCGGAGGCAGAGGTTGCAGTGAGACGAGATTGCTCCACTGCACTCCAGCCTGTGCAACAGAGTTAAAAAAAAAAAAAAAAAAGAGCTATATATTATAAAGGAAGTATATTGGCTGAAAATTATACCATAATAAAACTCAGAAAAGATCAACAAAATTGGGTCAGGCACGGTGGCTGGCTCACTCCTGTAATCCCAACACTTTGGGAGGCTGAGGCAGATAGATCATCTGAGGTTAGGAGTTCAAAACCAGCCTGACCAACATGGTGAAACCTTGTCTTTACTAAAAATACAAAATTAGTCGTGTGTGGTGGCAGGCACCTGCAATCCCAGCTACTTGGGAGGCTGAGGCAGGAGTATTGCTTGAACCTGGGAGATGGAGGTTGCCGTGAACCAAGATTGTGCTGTTGCAGCCTGGGCAACAAAAGAGAAACTGCATCTAAAAAAAAAAAAAAAAAGAAAAAAAATCAACAAATTTTGAAACTTTTTAGGGAAAGAAATCTCTTCAGACATACTCCATTCCACTAAGCCTATGATTTTTAGGAACAAACACATGTAGATATGCTCCCTAGAAAATGAAAAATAATTATATCAGTTAATCACTTCTGTCATGTCTTAAAGATCATTAATTCATAAAGATCGTAATTCTATTGCAACTTTAGATAGAATTTTTTGGTACATAACAAAAATGTTGTTAAAACATGGCTCATTTTATAATCCAAAAGTATTTTAATCAAAATGTATAATAAAATTTCTCTGAAAATTTATGCTACTTTATCAATTTTCCCTCCAACAGGTGTCTTTGGAAAACACTGCGAGTTGAACAGTTATGGATTTGAGGAGTTATCATACATGGAATTTCCAAGCTTGGACCCCAATAACAACTATATTTATGTCAAATTTGCCACTATTAAAAGTCATGCCTTATTGCTTTACAACTATGACAACCAGACAGGTGACCGGGCTGAGTTTTTGGCCCTTGAAATTGCTGAAGAAAGACTAAGATTCTCTTATAATTTAGGCAGTGGTACATATAAACTCACCACCATGAAGAAGGTGTCAGATGGACATTTTCACACCGTGATTGCCAGGAGAGCAGGAATGGTGAGTATTTCATCCTACATAAATCTCATTTTACTCTTGTTGTATATCCAATTAGATCTTGAAATAAAGTATGAATTGGGGTGCAAACGATGTTAAATTATGTTTATTCATTAAATGAACACTTTAGTTATGAATAACATCTTAGAAATAATATTTTTCATTTGCTCATGACAACTCTGTCCAAAAACAATAAAAAAGAGAACAATTAAGAAAATAGCCTAGTGAGTAAAAATTTTATTGATATTTTCTGTATGTTTTAAGGCTAGTTTTAAAAACTAGCATATACTTAAAGTAACTACCTTTCTTTCCTAAGTATTTCTGCCTTGACTAAAGAAACAATTTAAAAACAGAGGAGAAAGACTTTTCTACAAAATGTACATACCTTAATCAAAAAGCACTTCATTATTAAAAATGCTAACAAACATCTGAGCCTTCAGATGTAATATTTTGAAAGTAATCTTTTTTTCTGAGCAGTAGATCTCAACAGTGGGCTTAAACGCATTTAATAAACCATGCTGGAAACAGGTGTGCTGTCATCAAGGCATTTCTGTTTACTGACAGAACACAGTTCTTAAAGACCCTAGGATTTTTAGGCTGGAAAAGGAGCACTGGTTTCAACTGCAAGACACCAGCTTTGTTCACCCCTGACAAGAGAATCAGCCTATCCTTTGAAGCTTTTAAACCAGGCATTCACCTCTTTCCTCTTGCTATGAAAATCCTAGATGGCATCTTGTAATAAAATGCTGTTTGTTCTACATTGAAAGTCTTTTCTTCAGTGCAGCCACGTTCATCAACGACCTTAGCTAGATCTTCTGGATAACTAGCTGCAGCTTCTGTATCAACCATTCGCTGCTGTGCTTTGTATTTTACATACAAAGATGACTTCTTTCCTTAAACTTCATGAGCCAACCACTGCTATTTTCCAACTTTTCTTCTGTAGTTTTTTTCCTCACCTCTCTCAGCCTTCATGCCATGTAAGGGAGTTAGGGCCTTTTACTAGATTAAGCGTTGCTTTAAGGCAATGTTGTAAGAGGTTTGATCTTTTATCCACACTGCTGAAACTTTCTCCATATCAGCAATAAGGCTATCTTGCCTTCTTATCATTTGTGTATTCACTGGAGTAGCACTTTTTTTTTTTGAGACGGAATTTCGCTCTTGTTACCCCGGCTGGAGTGCAATGGCGCGATCTCGGCTCACCGCAACCTCCGCCTCCTGGGTTCAGGCAATTCTCCTGCCTCAGCCTCCTGAGTAGCTGGGATTACAGGCACGCGCCACCATGCCCAGCTAATTTTTTGTATTTTTAGTAGAGACGGGGTTTCACCAGGTCAACCAGGATGGTCTCGATCTCTTGACCTCCTTATCCACCCGCCTCGGCCTCCCAAATGGAGTAGCACTTTTAATGTCCTTCAAGAACTTTTGCTGTGCATTTACAGCTTGTCTGTTTGGCACAAGAGGCATAGCTTTTGGTTTATATTGGCTTTTGACATGTCTTCCTCACTAAGCTTAATCATTTTTACGTTTTGATATAAAGTGAGAGACATGCAACTCTTCCTTTCACTTGAGCACTTAAGAGGCCATTCTAGGATCGTTTGTTGGCATAATTTCAGTAGTGTTGTATCTCAGGATACAAGAATGCCTGAGGATAGGTAGATAGACTGGGGACAGCCAATTGATGGAGCAGCCAGAACATAAACAACATTTACCAATTAAGCTTGCCATTGTATGTGGCACGGTTCATGATGCCCCAAAATAATTATAAAAGTCACATCCAAAGACACTTCACTCACACAAATCACCATGCCACATAAAATAATAATGAAAATATTTGAAATACTGTGAGAATTATCAAAATGTGACTCACAGTCACAACCCAAGCACATGCAGTTGGAAAAATGGTGTCGATAGACTTGCTGGATGCAGGGTTACCAGAAATCTTCAATTTGTAAGAAACAAAATATTTCCAAATGCAATAAAGTGAAGTGCAATAAAATGAGGCATGCATGTACTTATAGATTATATTAATTTTATTATGTGGCTTTCATGTTATAAGAATGACACATCTATTTATTAAATAAATATTTTTCTTTCTAAAGGAAAATGCATCACATCTTTTCTTTATTAGTGTTTGAAAATACTTGACATGGTGTAATAGAATGGAAGGGCTTATTTATTTTTATTCTTTCTTTATCTTCAGAATTTTCTCTCCATATTTTCCCCAATTCTAACAGCTATCAAGGATTTTTTTATAAGAAAATGGTAACAAATCTGTCTTAAAGTATTTTTGCACTTTAGCTTTGAGCCTTTAAAAGTGTGGTTACTGTTAAGATTTATAATTTACACTAGATAAAGGGCTAGAATGGTGTAAAATGTTTAACTATTAAAAAGAAAGCTTAACCTAAACAACAAAATAAGTGCTCATTTTTAAATGAAGAAACTTGGTATCCAAATGATTGTAATTTTATTTCTGACTTCACAGCAATCTTCAGAAGATATGGTAACTTACATAGCTCTTAGACTGTTCATGTGAATCATACATTTGTATAACTGCAGAGAAATTTTGCCACTAAACTTATGGAATATGTTCTATTGCTGAATGCATATAGGCAACATTAAGAAGTAATATTTAAAATGTTTCTAACCATGCTTTTGCTAGTTTTTTTTTCCCTATGACCCATAGTTAATTTTAAAGGCTAAAGTTTGTGCAGTCTATAATTACCAATTTCATAAGGGCATAAGACAGAAACTACCTTATAATATTAATTATTTTGACCAATACCCATAACAGGCAATCTATTATCAAAGAACAAAACTTATCATTTACTTTCAGGAAAATTTTACAAATCCATGTTTACTTTGAATTGACATCAGACACAATGACTTTTCTCTCCTCCACTCTAATTTACTACAACATTAGAGGAAATTTAAGCAATTTTAAAATACAGAACTATTTTTAATTATGAGGGAGAGAAAGAATAGTGATTAGCTTTAAAGATAACCAAGTGATTTTGTAAACATGGTCAAGGGTAGCTTCTCAGACATTTCATTTGTGGATATCGCCACATCCGTCAAGCTATTTTCAGGGTCCTACCAGGTTATTAAATATATGTTGCTAGAATACTGATGGGAAAACAAAAGTATTGTATGATTTTTATCAATCATTTTAGTTATATACTCTTTTTCATTTCCTTTTGAACCTAGGGTTAATATTTTCTAGCTGGAACATTTTTCTAATATATTTAACTTATATGGTGTTTACTTAATAAAATTACCCCCAACATTCTGAAAATGATGTCAAGACATATTTTATATTTTAATTATAAATATGCCCACATTTCTATATTATTATAAAGGTTAATATGAATCATAATTAAATTTTTATTTCTGTGAATTAGATGCTTAACCAGGTGTTAGTCACTCTGAATTATCACCAACACTACCTACATATAACCTTTTGAAGTAAACATAATAGAATATTTTACTTGATCTTGATCTCAAGGAAGTTTAAATTATGAATAGTACCTAAAAATCCAACCTGACTTCAATGAACGTTAGTAGAGGTATAACAAACAAATTTTGCATAAAATATATTTTCTAATTAGTAATAGTTTATTGCATTGATTTTTGTTTGAGATTTTGAAAATCAGCATAATATCAAACTGGTGTGCTCAGAGAAATACCTTGGAAGAATATAGATTTAAATAATTAATATATTCCTGATGATTGATGTAACCAGAAATATTAAGCCTTAAAGAATTAGAAAAACATTTGGATAATGATATGTATAGAGTGGGCTCACGTTAGCCATAATAATATCCTAAAACTGATGAGTAATAATAGATATCACCTCACCCCATGGCACATATGTAAGATAACCATATTTCTGATATGTTGTCAAGTACACTATAATGTAAAGTAAATGATTTTACCTGATGACCTCCAAGGTTGCATTAAACTTCATGAGCATTTGATTCTATCAAACAAGGACAGAGGAGTAAGAGGTGAGTGGAGAGGGAGGTACTGCAGTTTACTTGTATTATTGTGAGCATAGTCATCAATTTTTAGTAATTCCAAATGTGAAAAAAACTCTGTCATTATTACTTGAGTCATAGGAAAAATGTCTTTCTGTTCCAGAAAACATCCAAATAAGCCTCCTGCTGGATTCTGAATTTGTCATTTTCTAAATTTCAGAATAATTTTGGTTTGAAACTGGCAAAATCATTAACCTCTAGGCTTTAAATCATTGCATAAGTACGGGTAAAACATTTTAATTTATGGTGATAAAGGTAGAAAAATTCAACAGTAAAAGAAAGAAAATTTAACTCCGAAGTATCCCCAAGCTTTTAGACATATATGAAACACTAACAATGACTGAAATACAATTCTGTTATCCAAGGTTGCTTTTCTAGTTGAGGCATGTATAAATATCCATGTGGTACTTTCTAGTTTATGACAGTTTTAGGGATCTCTAGAAGGATACTTGCATAATATACATTCAATCAAATAGTCATCTAAGCAACAGAAGTTGAATTATGAAAACCTAATACTGCTTTTGAGATTGGTTATCACCCCATTTTACAGATAACTAGAAATAATCATAACTGTCAAAAGAGTTAACTAAATGAGGCATGAATATCTTGCCAGGGAATTGGAAGAGTAAATTTTTCCTAAAAATGTTAGTATTTATTATTACTTGAAAACAATGGCAAGAAAAAAATCCACATGGCTCAAAGAGTTTATTGTATGGATCTTATAATAATTAACTCTTAGAAATATTTAAGAATATGTTAGCCATTAATATTTGCTAAACAATTAATAAATTGAATACAAATTCAATTCAGTCTTTATTTTTAAAATGTGAGATACTTCACATGAATTTTTACAAGTCTCCCATTTAAATATATGGTTTATGGACACTGCCTAAATTCATAAGCAATATTGACATAAGTGGGATAATAAGCAAATTAACCATTTTCATTCATAATGAAAGTGGCCTGATTTTTTAATACAGAAAATTTGACATTGAAAAATTTGCATTTAAGTGAGGCATGTTATTAGTCAACTTGCTTCATCTTCTTGGACTGTTTCCTGCCTTTGCTTTGCTCTTATTAAACTGAAATAATAAGCATTCTGATAAATGGATGGCTGCATTGTGTTTTTATTTCTCTTTTATATATGTAACAAATTTGGATTACCCCTGTCTACGGCATTCATAAATTTAGAATAACACTTTATTGTCTGCATTGGGAGAAACCTTTAAACCTCCTGTCCATTCGGATAATGAATTATGACTATTCCTGTGATTTACTGGCACTACACTCTATTTTTCTTATAATTTCAGCAACCAAAATATGCAAAGTTTGTCATTTGTCAAATTTTAATGAAGTTTGAGGAACAAAGGAGGTGCATCACAATAGCATTGCAGATTACACAATCATATTTATACACAGCTTTGGTCTTAGACTGGACTGCAGCCATCTCAGTTGCTGGTACTCATTATATAGGACTCTGACTTCTATGGTTATCATATTCTGAGGCCTTTTAACCATCAGTTTATTACTTTATTTATCAGTCAAAGGAGTATTCAGATGTTCTACTAAACAGAAAGCTTTTGTCTCAAGGGGATATGCAAAAATGACTATAGTCATTATTTAAATACTATTGGGGATTTTCTACTGTAAAGTGATTAACACTAATACACCCTGATTATACAGAGATATGCTATAATGTTACTTACAATTATTCTTAACAAAAATGAGAAGATCACTTACTTGGTTTGTTTAACATATCTCAAACTTTAATCCAAATATTTAAATTTTCATAGATTGCTATAATAATATTTATACTGTATTTTTATAATCTTTTTGCAAATATGGCTGAAATCATATTAGAATTAGACTTTTGAAAATCAAAAATTAAGTGGCTTTTCTTTTGTTAAAATAGCTTGATAGTACAATAAACATGTTTCTTAAGATTGTTACCCCCAGGAAGATGTTTCAGACTACCATGTATTTTTCTAAAGAAGATTAATGGCATTTTTATCTTTTTTCATCTATAAAACAAGGGAGCGGGAGATTTTTCAAAATACCCTTTACCTTATAGGTAAAGACAGTCATAATTTTAGTTTTAGAGATATCAAAGAAACACGTGCCTATAATTCAGTATTATTATGTGATTTATACGTTAAATCAAGATGTTTTTACAGTTTCCAAATTATGTTCACATAGAAACAAGTCTTGGGTAGTGTTGGCTGGAAAGACTAATAGGGGCGGTAGAACTCAAAGTTGAACATTTCCTTCTCTTGCTTCATAGGCAGCCTCCTTAACTCTGGACTCCTGTTCTGAGAACCAAGAGCCAGGATATTGTACTATCAGTAATGTGGCAGTTTCCGATGACTGGTAAGGAATATGATTAGTTTAATCTTTATTGTTACTTAAAACTTTTTAAATGAAAATTTACACCTAAAAATAATTTTATGATGCTAAGAACTACATAAAGCTTAAGATATTTTATTTCCCTCCTGAAATTTTCAAAACATAAAATAGTCAATAATTACTGTGCAAAATTTGTTAAAATGTGTGAAATGAAGTGATAGAAATAGGGTAAAACTGGAGAAAAGGAAATTAAATATAGCCAGTAGTCTTTGGAAAGATTCATGAATTAATTGCCTATGACCTGGAAAACATGTAGGATAAGGACCCCAGTTCTTTCAAATGCATTTCTAAAAGTTTATGTGAAAATTAACCGATATGTTTCCACAGCACCTAAAACTGAATTCAGCAGTAAAATAAGTGAGTTTAACAGGAAAAATGATAAACAGAGAAAAATAAGTAGTCATGCATCATGACACATCATTCACTGCCTCAGTCAACTTATTGGCATCCCTTGCATTGACCAACTTACTGATACCCCTTATCATTTCTGCAGGAAAGGAGCAATGTAATCTAACATAAATATTAGAGTTGCCACTAATTCTGCAGCATTATCTTCCCTTTGAGAATGTGCTCCTTCTTACTGACTCGGTATTGTGATAATATGCATCTAATCTGACTATTTGAAAATATAATTTCCTTAAGTTTTAGTATTTTTCATAATTTGGAAGCCTAACATCTCTGTGTGTTTATGGGACACTCTTCTATGTGTTATGTTTTTCATTAAAATTTATCACACTATAATAAATGCTAAAAAAGCTATATTTACTCTAATTTGAACTAAACATTATACTAAAAATGTACTCTTTTGGCACTAATATTTATATCTTTCATTTTTTATTTAGGACTCTTGATGTTCAGCCAAATAGAGTCACAGTTGGAGGTATCAGATCGCTAGAACCAATCCTTCAGAGGAGAGGACACGTGGAAAGCCATGATTTTGTTGGCTGTATAATGGAGTTTGCAGTCAATGGAAGGCCTCTGGAACCCAGTCAAGCTTTGGCAGCACAAGGCATCCTAGATCAGTATGGCAATTTTATTTCTTACGGTTTTAAAGAAAAAAAGTGCAAAAAAGAGTATGATTCAGTGAGCATCAAAAGATGAAGTTATTGTGCGCAAATCTCTAAAACTACCAAATGATTTACGTTGTTTTGAATTTTAAATATTTACATATACTTTTGAAATTTTGGCATAAAATGTGATATTTAATTAGAAAATTAATATTTGTTTTCTAGAGTCTAATATATACATGTATATATATATATATATATACATGTATATATTTGCATGTGTTCATGTATATGTGTTACCCTCTTACAAAGAGTTGTGAAGATTGAATGAGTTAAGTTGGTAAATTATATAGAAAGGACCCTGGTACATAGTGATATATAAATGTTAGCAATCATGCGCACATAGAACTTTATTTGACCTTAAATAGTTTTACTTATAAACATACATATTCTCAAAAACTTGATGCACCTTTAAAAACAGGTAATAACTTGATTAATTATGAACTGCAAGGTTATTTTATTTGATTATGATTTAGGTTTCTAGCAATAACTTGGGAATTGTAGAAATTATTTTAAAATTACTTTTGTTCATTATTGAAGTTTGAAAAATTCTGAAAAAAACACAAGGAAGAAAATAAAATTAACGTATAATCTAACCAACCAGAGATGACTACTCTTAGGTTACTGTCATGTTGATGACTGCTTAGTATCCTATAATGTGAATGTGCTATATTTTAGCTATTGCTATACCCTTTAGTTGTTTTCAATTTTATTAATAAAGCAATTACCCTGTGATTAACACATTTTCACAGAATCTTTGCTCATATTATTCTTTTGGATGAGACTACTTGAAATCAAACCATAAAGACAAAGCTGGGAATACTTTCTAATGCTTGTAACTTAAGTATTTTAATAATATTTGGCATTTTCCTTTCTTTTTCTACATGTGCTTATTGTTTTGTTACAAAGTCACAAAGTTTACTATTATCACTATCAAACAGTACAGAGAAACACAGGATTGGGATTACCACCATGGTTAATACTTTGGTGTGCATCCTTTTGTATCTCTCTCCATGTTCACAAAGTACTTTTTAAAATATTAATTTTTTTTCATTTAAAGATATTTTGTGAACATCTTTTTAGGTCAAAACCTACTGAGCCAAAACTTTTATACTTAACTAACAGAGCCAAAACTAGCTCTGTTAGACCTTATGTCCAGAATGACTATTTTTTTTCTTGAGACGAAGTCTCACTCTGTCGCCAATGCTAGAGTGCAGTGGCACGATCTCAGTTCACTGCAACCTCTGCCTCCTGGGTTCAAGCAATTCTCTGTCTCAGCCTTCCAAGTAGCTGGGATTACAGGTGTCTGCCACCATGCCTGGATAATTCTTGTATTCTTGGTAGAGACGGAGCTTCACCGTCTTGACCAGGCTGGTCTTGAACTCCTGACCTTGTCATCCACCCTCCTCCACCTCCCAAAGTGCTAGGATTACAGGCATGAGCCACCGCACCTGGCCCAGAAAGACATTTTTAAAACACAAGTCAATTCTTTTCACTTCTTGGCTCAAAGCGCTTTGATAGTTTCCCATCTCACCTAGCTTCAAAGTCAAAGTCCTAACCCCGACTAACAGGATTCTTATGATCTGGCAGCACCCTTAACTTCCGACCATATCTAACCACTCTTCTTCTTCCTCCCTGAGCTCCAACCATGTTGGGCTTCGGCGTTTCTCCAACATGGCAGTACACTTGCACTCCAGGGCTTTCTCACTGGCTGTTTCCTCTAGCTGAAAGGCTATTCTACAAGATACACTTCATTCCCTTATTTTGTTTAGGTCTTAACAAAGATTAATTTGCTGCCTAAACTAAAGATTCAGCAAACCCCCAAACACACTATACCCTTTCTCACCTTAATTTTTCCAATAGCTATTTTTTTCTTTATTTTGTCTCTTCCACATGGAAAAACAAATACTTCCTGAGTGCATGGTTTTTTTGTTTTTTTTTTTTTTCATTATTTTACTTCCATGTACTTGGCATCTGGTAGGCATTCAATAAACATTAGTTGCATGTGTAGCCTGGTAGACATGTGTCAAAAAATATGTGGTCCCTGGCTCACATGTATTAACCAAAGTGTTTATTTGACCAAGGCATTTTATTCAAATAAGAGCTAATTTAAAGAAGAAATTGTCACATCTTTTTCATTATTATGTAAGACGTCTTCTTTCTTGACTCTTCGTTAGCGTGAGGCAGACTGTGTTTTCTAGGAAAACTTCTGGTTTGATTTGTTTCTCCCAATTAATTGTAACTTGAGCTTCAAGTATTCGAGTTCTTGAAATTAAACAGGTTAACAAAAGTTTGTATTCACTTTCAGCAAACTTCTCCTCATCTTGTATGTGCCTTATGGCTTTCAATATGATTTTATTTTAGATGCCCTAGGCTGGAAGGTGCTTGTACTCGCAGCCCATGCCAACATGGTGGCACATGTATGGATTACTGGTCATGGCAGCAGTGTCATTGCAAAGAGGGATTCACTGGGAAATACTGTGAAAAATGTATGTAAGGTCTTCCGTCTTCCCCTGGAAATTATAATAACTATGAAAATTAAAATATGTGCACCCAAGTATGTAATTGAATTAAAAATTATGCTTTCATTCTAAATATTGAAAATATTAAATGGGCAATAATTGGTAAAATACAGTGACATTTTAAAAGTTATTTTTGGAATCTGAAGAAGAATGATATTCTTTTAAATAATTATTTACTAACTAAATCTATAGCTTCCATTTTTAAAATATTCAGTTATTTTTGTTTATAAGAATGATAGGCAATCTAAAAAGTCAATGGTTATATTTAGGCTTTTTTTGCATCATTATATTTTTTTGGTGATTTTTTGTGCATAGAAAGATTACTCACCACTGAGCTCAAAACATCATACAATGGCATCATAATAGGTTAAACTTAATGTTGATACTTTCAGTTTGATTTACAAGTACCAGAATTAGTTCTGAATACTACTTTTAAAAACCCTGTCATCAGTTGTTTTCTAAGCCCAGATGTTACTATTATTTAGACATTAATGATGCTCACATCATCGTTAGAAAATCGTGCTCTCTAATTTCAAGCTGCACAGTTCACTAACTAACCCTAATGGCTCCTCTTGTGTAAAAATTCTTCATTTTCAAACAGATTGTTACTTAACTGTAGTGCAGGTATCTGACCACATTTAAGGAATCATTTGATTCAATTCTAATATGAAAATGAATAGAAATGCATAATAAATTTGAGGCTATAATATAATCTAAAAGATGTTAGTAGCAGAAAGTATAACTGTGTGTAATTATGTTAGATATAATGAAAATATAGAAAACATTGTCACGTGATTTTTAAAGTAATAAATATTTAGTAAGTAGGATCCTAATTATATCTGAAATATGAGATGAATCATTGGCTAGATAAATGCCTGAGACTCTTTTTCTTAAATCATGATATAACCCACATACTATAAAATGTATCTTTTTTCAGTGCATCATTCAGGGCTGAAATTGTTTTGAGCTCATTTTCTTAATCTCTTTTCTTTACCTATATCATTTGTTTCTATAACTTAAACTTCTATATTTCTGGAGTGTGGATTTTTTCAGATTATGATCAATTATAATATACATACTGATTATGCATGACGATAAATTATATCTGATGACTACTAGAAATAAAGTTAGTTACAAATATAAATATTTGATTGTCCACGTCTTTGTCCAAATTTATAGCATACTAGAGACTAAAGATTACAAATCATTTTAAAACCATGCAAACATATATTTTGGAAATCCAATGAAAATGTTTACAAACAAATTCTTCAAGAACATATTTCTAACAAGTGGCTATGTCTTTAGGTATTCAAGATTTATATAATGTGGCAAATAGTTTAGTAAATATTTCCCAAATGGTTAATGATGCCACAAAGTATTTTACATTTCATGGTTCTGAAATGGATGTAAACATTTGAAACCAACTTATATAATAATAAATATAAATTATTTTTTAAGAGTTGAGTTGGGAGACATTATTTCCCAAAAGGTGACATTTTCATTCTCCTTTTTAATATTTCTTGTCACTATAGAAAACTCTCCAAGAAATGCCAAATGAGTGCATTCATTTTCCTTTTTTTTCCTTTGGTTTTCAGCTATTACTCCTGACACTGCCTTATCCTTAGAAGGCAAAGGGCGCTTGGACTACCACATGAGTCAGAATGAGAAGCGGGAATATTTGTTAAGGCAAAGCATGCGAGGTGCCATGTTGGAGCCATTTGGAGTGAACAGTCTGGAAGTAAAATTTAGGACCAGAAGCGAGAATGGCATTTTAATCCATATCCAAGAAAGCAGCAATTACACTACTGTGAAGGTGAGATAAAAGCTAATGGTGACTTCATTTGATTAGACCGCCTGCTGTGTAGTGGTTTAAATCACTTCTCCCATAATTTCTGTACTTTTCTTTACAACCCATTAGAGTTCCGACTAATGCTGGGCGCTATTCCAATATCATCTATCTTAACTATTCCCCAGGCATTGGCCAGAGTAACAGAGATCTGAATGGTCTGGTTTCTACACACTTTTGTCTTGCTTTAGAATAGAGAACCCTGCCAGGTAGGCCAGCACACAAAGAATTAGTGGCAATCTATTTTTCTGGTAAGAATTTATACTGCTTTTTTCTTACTTTTAAACAAAGCAAACCAAAAATATAATGTGTCTTTGAAATGTAAAAATATTTTTCTCTAATAATTATTTCAAATACTGATATGCATATGTTAATTGACAGGATCAGAATAAGGAAAAGCATTGTGAGATATGGGAAAACATTTTGAAATTATATGATTTCTGGAGCATATATTTAATTTACTATGTAAACTCTGTGAAGTACATTTGGAATTTATTATAAGTAAAATTTCACTTAACCTTTATGAAACATTTTTAAATAATCTTAAAAATTATACTTCATGAGAAAATAGATTGATTTATTATTAGGCTTTTACATAATTTTTTCTTATCTGTAAATAAGATACTCAACTTACGTACAGGTAAATAATTTAATTCGATATACATTTTTGCATTGGTTCAGAGCTTTCCGTATTTTTTAATCTGTATTTTGCTTTCTTTCCCACAAATAAGTCATCTCCTAGACCAAAGTTTCTTTAGTTTAGTTATATTGACTGCTTTCCATTAATTTTACTTTGTATCATTCTACTGATAAATTTAATATAAATTTTAGTAAATTCTTAAAATAACAAATCCATATTTCCTGAATTATTTTCGTCCGAGTCAATATTTGGAAATTACTTCAGGAATAGTTCATAAAGAAAAAGAGCAACATGCTCAGAAAATTATTAGGTTTAATTCACATATAATACTAAAAATAAAAATAGATGTTCACTTCTAAACTTAAGCTTTTTTAATCCTCAACATTTTTCTCTGTGGAAGCCAACCATGATTATGTCACATATAAACATACTTAATAAGTAGCATGAAAATCAATATTTCTTACATTCTCAAATAATAATCTCTCTAGTCTAGTCATTTCCAACTAGGAATGATTTTACCCCCAGGGGATGTTTGGCAATATCTGTAGACATTTTCAATGGTTACAGTTGGGAGTTGGGAGAGTGTTTCTGGCGTCTGGTGGTAGAGGTCAGGAATGCTGCCAAACATCAGCACTTTACAACAGTTATCTGGCCCAACATATCATTAGTGCCGAATGGCAGACACTCTACCCTAATCCCCTACAAGAGAACACTTTTAACTTTACCTCCATTGAAACAAAGAACCCAGTTCCAGAGTTCATAAAACCACTGTAAAAGAGAACACATAAGCCATTGTATAAGCTTATTTTTTGTACTTAGAATTTTCCTTGAAAATGGTATTAGAAGTAAACAATGTAAAGAAGCAAAGAAAGAAATAAACCTTCATCTTTTGTAAGAAACATATTTTATATGTTTTGAGGGCTTTGGCATTGAGGTCTGTGTGTTATCTGTTAAACTGTTTCCAAGACCTCATGCCATTTAAATGATATATGAAATATTTCTGTACGTTATCACTTTAAGCCAAGGAATTCAGTGAAAATACAATGTGGTTGAAAAAAATCAGAGACCAGTTTTTTTCTTCCCTGAATGTCAGGATTCATTTTGTCACCATAAATTCTTGTATTTTCAACAGGCCAACAGCATTCAACTCCAGATTTTGTTAACTTGGTAGCAATAACTTAGACTTTTTTATTTTCTGAAAGGAAAGTAAGTGTTAATTAATAAAAAATGAATAACGCAGACAGAAATGCACAGTTTTGTATGAAAATTTTGAAAAACAGCTTTTTAACTATTAAGGGGCTTGGCAGGTAAAGAAAATGGGTAAGAAAAAATAAAAACAATGAATTAAGAATAACTAAATAAACTGAAAGGAAGTAGCTGTTATAAGCAGGCAAATTATTTGGAAGACAGAAATATCATGTGCTTATTACGGAATAGGATGGACTTTTACTTATTATTTAGTTTATTGGTCACCAAGACCCCAAGATTTCTTTTTCCTTTTTTGGGGGGGTTCCCTTTCGGACCTTTTCTTTATTTCTTTCTTATGGTGTGTGTGGTCTCACTCTTTCACTCTCTCATTCTCTTTTTCTATCATTCTCTCTCTCTTCCCTCTATACACACACACACACACACACACACACACACACACACACACACACACACACAGAGAAAGAGAGAGAGAGAGAGAGGGAGAGAGAGAGAAGCGGCCAGAAGATGGGGACATTTTGTGAAAAATGAACAAGGGTGTTGGGTAAATGCAGTGTTGCATGTGGGCAGCAATAGCAATGAGAGGATAGACAAGATTATGTAGAATCAATGGGGCTATTCAAACAAAGAAAAAAGTAAGAAGAAAAATTTCGGAGAGAAAGGCAAAAGGAAAGCATACTTGTGTAGAACTTTGCTGATGACATTTAAAGCATTTCACAAATCTCTTTTCATTCATGGCATATCCTATAGCTCAATATTTGATGTTCTGTAATAGCAGTAATATGAGGGAGTTTATTTCTACTCTAAATCTGTCCTATTGTTTTGTGTTTGTTTGTTTAAGTGGGCAATATAGGTGGCACAGAATTGGAATAATGAATTCAAAGCTATGTGGATTCAAATTAAACAAATGAACAAATAAATGTAGTCATGAGTTGCATAAGGACAGGGATACATTTCCCAAAATGCATTGTTAGGTGATTTTATTCTTGTGCAAACATCATAGAGTGAACTTACTCAAACCTAGATGGTACAGCCTACTACACACCTAGATTATATGGAATAGTCTATTGCTCTTGTGCTACAAACCTGTATGGCATGTTTACTGTACTAACTACTGTTAGCAATTGTGACACATTGGGAAGTATTTGTGTATATAATCATATCCAAACATAGAAAAGGTACAGTAAAAAGGCTATGTAGAAGATTTTTTAGGGGGAAGTGGGGACAGCCTGGGCAACAAGGTCTTGTTCTGTTGCCCAGGCTGGAGTGCAATGGTACGATCTTGGCTCACTGCAGCCTCTGCCTCCTGGGCTCAATTTATCCTCCCACCTCACCTCCCAAGTAGCTGGGACTATAGGCGTGTGCCACCATGCCAGGCTAATTTTTGTATTTAATGAAGAGATGAGGTTTCACGTGTTGCCCAAATGGCACTATTGTAAATAAAGCTTGTAGGACTGGAAGTTGCTCTGAGTCAGTGTGTCAGCAGGCAAGTGGCAGATCAATGTGAAGGTCTAAGACATTATTCTACACTTCTGCAGACTTTATAAACTCTGTACGCTTAGGTTACACTGAATTTATCAAAAATATTTTTTCTTCAATAATAAACTTAGCTTACTGTAACTGTTTTTGTTTATAAACTTTTAATTTCTTTAACTTTTTGCTTTTTGTAATAACAATTAAAACACAAATACATTGTATAGCTGTACAAAAATATTTTGTTTTCTTATACCCTTATTCTATAAGCTTTCTTCTATCTTAAGCATTTTTTATTTCATTTTACTTTTATTTTAAACTTTTGCATCAATAATTAAGAAACAAAAAAACACATTAGCCTGCACAGGATCAGGATCATCAGTATCACTGTCTTCTACCTCCACATCCTGTCCCAGTGGAAGGTCTTCAGGGGCAATAACACACATAGAACTGTCATCTCCTATGATAACAATGCCTTCTTCTGGAATGCTGCCTAAAGGACCTGGATGAGGCTGGTTTACAGCTATTTTTTGTATCATTACAAGCAGTACCCTCTAAACTAATGATTTTTTTAAAATGTAGTAAATGCATAAGCCAATAATATAGTCATTTATTATCCTCATCAAGTATTAGGTATTGTACATAATTGCATGTGATACACTTTTATACTTACCGGCAGTGCAGTAGGCTTGCTTACACCTGTATCCCCGCAATGAGTAATTTGCTGTGCTGTGACATTACAATGGCTACTGGGTCGCTAGAAGATAATAATTTTTCAGCTCCTGTGGTTCATCATTGACTGTTTATGAATAAATAAAACCAAGCAAAAGTCAGCATGATGTTTTGAAAGTTAGGAATTATGTAAGTGGTAAGAAAAGGACTGCCAGGGAGAAGGAAAGCATTAAGAATGTTATAAAGGGAACTTATATTCTTCTCCACCTCAATTTGTGGTATGCTCCAAGTGCTCTTTCATCAGAAACTTACCGAATAAAAGATGACATGATGAAATCAATTTGTAGGAAAGAGCTGAGAGGAGGCTTTTTCTGTTGTTTGTTTGTTTTTTGTTTTGTTTTGTTTTGTTTTTCAGAAAGGACTCTAGCTATAACCAAAAAAAGTTGCTGTTTTTACTGAGTGTCATGAGATGTTGCCCATTTGATGAAATGTTATTGTCATTTAGCTAGAATTTTCTGGGTGTTTTTTTTTTAGTTTGGTACTAAAATGTATTATTATCTGGAAAAATTGCTTTAATAAAATATGACTATATGAATAACATATGTAAATGTGTTAGACATCTTTTCCATAAAGTACAAATGAACTGATTTTTAGTTTTACCAGATGTTTGTTGCATGTAGAAATAGCATTTGATCTGAGTGACAAAATAAACTAATCCATCTTTTCATTCCCGTTATTTAAGGAACAGTGCCACTGCATCCCCCTGCCAAGACACCAGCTCTGTCTGGCAATGTTAACGGGTTTATGCTCCCTGAATCAAATGTTCATCTTGCCTTGTAAATTATCTCATTTTCTAAAATGGTCTACTCAGGATACTGGAAACTTGGTAGCTGGAAAATGGAGTGGGAGCATCCTGTTACCCAATGTTCTATCTACTAGACAAAATAAAATAAACCAAATATCCCTTAGATATTGTAAAAGACAGCCAAAGTGAAGACTTGCCCAGACACCTCATTATTAAGAATTCAGTCTTTATTCGTCATAGTTTTTGATCCCAATGAATGGTATAAACGATAGGCATCTTTTTTTTCCCCAAAATTCTGGTGTGTAAAAGATGACAGCTAAAATGATTATTTTCATCTTTATTTTCCAACTATGTTTCCTTTTTAGCTGAGCATTCATTTTTCTTTTTGAAGTGGTTTTCACAGTTTTTTGGTACTACGGGCCTTTTACTAAACGAACCAATATAACACACTCCAATGGCAGGTTGTCACTGAAGTACAAATAATCAAAAACGTATAATTTAGTTATCTTAAAATGGGCATTCACCCCTTTACCATTTCAACTGTGTTCTGGAAAATGATTCATTGTTTTTTGAAAAATTAGGTATACAGATAAGAATACTTTGAAAACCATTGAAATTATTAAATATCAAAGTATGTGTTGCCTAAAATTGTAGAGACAAGATGTGTAAGTATACTCTCATAAAATCAGATTCTTCCACTATTCTATCTTCTGTAGATTGGTCAAAAATTTAAACTTTAGTGTTATTAATTACTTTTATTTAAGCATACCATATTTTAATTGTATATTATTTTTAATATGTTTTATAGATTAAGAATGGCAAAGTACATTTTACATCAGATGCAGGAATTGCTGGGAAAGTGGAGAGAAATATTCCTGAAGTGTATGTTGCAGACGGCCACTGGCACACTTTCCTAATTGGGAAAAATGGAACAGCCACCGTATTGTCTGTTGACAGAATATATAACAGGGATATTATCCACCCTACCCAAGACTTTGGTGGTCTTGATGTGCTTACTATATCACTTGGAGGAATTCCACCCAATCAAGCACATCGAGACGCCCAAGCAGGTAAATGCCTCTGTTAAGTAGAATCACGAGGGAAAGGTAAAATTGTACCTCAAGAAATAATTGTTTTTTTCTTGTGGCAAGAGTAGCTAAAATCTACACATTTATTATGAATCTCATATACAATACAATTTCATTCAACAAAATGTATGTTTAAAAAAGTAGTTTGATGTCTGATACTATCAATAATAAATATTCTTAAAATGTCATAGCTTTCTTTAGAAAGTTTGTAATAAACTATTAGCCACCTCGAGCAACTTGCATCTTTCTTACCAGGGTTGTAACTCAGTCCATGGAATGTTGATGCTTTGCTTGTCCACCAAGCATTTTCTATACATTTATTCAGTTATTTATTCATTCACAGCCACTCTCTTCATGGTCCATTAATGGAAGCAAACATCAATCAATTTCTTACACAAGTAAATTCATTATTCTAATCTATGATAAATAATGCAAAGGAAGAATGTGGAATTCTAAAATATAATGAAAAAAGAGAAAGGAAGGGGAATTTTGCTGAGGAATTGACGTGTATACATAAATCTGATTGATAAGGAGAACGATGAAAGTGTATGAAAGGTTAATTTATGTTGATAGAAAGTTTTTTAAAGAAATAGATTAAATCTGAGTTATAAATCACAGCACACTGGGGGCTAATGTCACAGGCAAATGATGCAGTTGGAGAATGAAGCAACTTCTAGACCTGTTGCAGTTTTGGTCTTATTTACAGAGCAATGGGAAGTTATTAACGATTTTAATCACAGGAGGATCAAGTTAGAGATGCAATAATATTACAGATCATTTAGGCTACAACATGGAGAATGAATTGGTGGAGGGTACGAGTGGATCAACAGAAATTAGTTGGGATCTGGACAAGATGTCTTGTGAACTCCTAGTAGTGTTGTGGCCAAGGGGTTAGAAGGAAGTGGACAGAGAAGTATTCTGGGAACTAATATCAACCAAACTGTTAGTGATTCTGGTAAAAATTCAAGGAGGATTCTACTTCTCAACTCAAAGAAGAGTAGTGTCACCAAGAGAGGAAACTACAGAACACTGCAAAAGCAGCATATCTCAGGAAGTAACAGATTTGGTTTGGGACATTTTAGGTTTGAATAGTCTTTGAAAATATCCTTTGGATGGATGGGCTGGAACTCAGAAATAGACTTTAGCTGGAAATATATGTTTAGGAGTGGTCAGAGTGAAGCAGGTAACTGAAGTACTGAACATGGGTGTGATCACCTAACAAGAGAGTGTAGAGTGAAAAGAAAGCCTAGGACCTCATCTTGATTAACTCTAAGAGTCAATGGTTACATAGAGGAGAATAAGTCAGAAAAGGAGACTAAGTAATAGGAAGAAAATCAGGAATATAGGAACAAAAGGAAAAGATGTCACAAAAGCTCATAGAAAAAAGTATATCAAGGATGAGAATGTCACTAGGGTAGAACGATGCATTAAATAAGAGGAAAATAATGCATGTGAGAGTAAAAGAGTTAAGGCATACAAGTTAAAGTCTGGGTTATAAATTCTTTTTATATTTTTAGTAATTATAGAACGTTGTGAGAAAACAAGCCAACATAAATTTTGCTTTTTTGGTAGTGTCAAAATAGATTCTTGGGCCCTGAGATAGGAACATCAGCTGTGTTTGTGCACTCAAGTGTCATAAAGTGTTTCTTAACTTTGTATTTTATCTTTATCTTTCCCCTAAAGAGACACTTAATATAGTCTAAACTTGGCCATCCCCAAGTCATAAAATGTTAACACCAGTGGTATGTTTTCATCTGATCTTCGGAGGTCCACAGACCATTGTAATAGCTAAGATTTTTTTCTTTTGCTCCCCAAGAACTTATGTTTGACACCTTTGGTGCAACATTACCTTCAATGGGAATGCACAATTTAGTAGTTGAAGACATTGGCCTATTTCATGTTCTTTACAAGTTTTTAAAAATACATTTTATTTGTATGTATGCAATTTTTGGTATATAGAATGTAAAAAGAAAGGAAATTGATAATTAAATAAATGAGTAAGAAAAAGAAAATTCAGCCTGCCCAAGTCATTCATAAATCTTCAGAATGAGTGGGATTCAATCTGCCCCACGTTTGGTCATAGTAATGTTACACACCTTGCTAAGTTATGTTGTAAGATGCACAGCTTAAGTACCTTTCAACTGGGTGATGACTCTGAGACTGAGCTTTCGGTATTCACATGAAGTGATTCTGAAGTTTCTTTTTACAAGTGGACTTTTCCACTTCTGGACTTTTCCAGCAATGTAGTATAAGCATTTTTTTTCTTTTTTTTTTTAGAAAAAAGCCTTACTGCTGCTTCTTCTCTCAGCAGGTTTTGATGGCTGCATTGCTTCTATGTGGTATGGTGGAGAAAGTCTTCCTTTCAGCGGGAAGCATAGCTTGGCCTCCATCTCAAAAACAGATCCCTCGGTGAAGATTGGCTGTCGTGGCCCAAACATCTGTGCCAGCAACCCCTGCTGGGGCGATTTGCTGTGCATTAATCAGTGGTATGCCTACAGGTGTGTTCCTCCTGGGGACTGTGCCTCCCACCCGTGCCAGAATGGTGGCAGCTGTGAGCCAGGCCTGCACTCAGGCTTCACCTGTAGCTGCCCAGACTCGCACACGGGAAGGACCTGTGAGATGGTGGTGGCCTGTCTTGGTGTCCTGTGTCCTCAGGGGAAGGTGTGCAAAGCTGGAAGTCCTGCAGGACATGTCTGTGTTCTGAGTCAGGGCCCCGAAGAGATCTCACTGCCTTTGTGGGCTGTGCCTGCCATCGTGGGCAGCTGTGCAACCGTCCTGGCCCTCCTGGTCCTGAGCCTGATCCTGTGTAACCAGTGCAGGGGGAAGAAGGCCAAAGATCCCAAAGAGGAGAAGAAACCAAAGGAGAAGAAGAAAAAGGGAAGTGAGAACGTTGCTTTTGATGACCCCGACAATATCCCTCCCTACGGGGATGACATGACCGTGAGGAAGCAGCCTGAAGGAAACCCAAAACCAGATATCATTGAAAGGGAAAACCCCTACCTTATCTATGATGAAACTGATATTCCTCACAACTCAGAAACCATCCCTAGCGCCCCTCTGGCATCTCCAGAGCAGGAGATAGAGCACTATGACATTGACAATGCCAGCAGCATCGCCCCTTCAGATGCAGACATCATCCAACACTACAAGCAGTTCCGCAGCCACACACCAAAATTTTCAATCCAGAGGCACAGTCCCCTAGGCTTTGCAAGGCAATCCCCCATGCCTTTAGGAGCAAGCAGTTTGACTTACCAGCCTTCATATGGTCAAGGTTTGAGAACCAGCTCCCTAAGTCACTCGGCGTGCCCAACTCCCAACCCTCTGTCCCGACACAGTCCAGCCCCTTTCTCCAAATCTTCTACTTTCTATAGAAACAGCCCAGCAAGGGAATTGCATCTTCCTATAAGGGATGGTAACACTTTGGAAATGCATGGTGACACCTGCCAACCTGGCATTTTCAACTATGCCACAAGGCTGGGAAGGAGAAGCAAGAGTCCTCAGGCCATGGCATCACATGGTTCTAGACCAGGGAGTCGCCTAAAGCAGCCAATTGGGCAGATTCCACTGGAATCTTCTCCTCCAGTCGGACTCTCCATCGAAGAAGTCGAGAGGCTCAACACGCCTCGCCCTAGAAACCCAAGTATCTGCAGTGCAGACCATGGGAGGTCTTCTTCAGAGGAGGACTGCAGAAGGCCACTGTCTAGAACACGGAATCCAGCCGATGGTATTCCAGCTCCAGAATCCTCTTCTGATAGTGACTCCCATGAGTCTTTCACTTGCTCAGAAATGGAATATGACAGGGAGAAGCCAATGGTATATACTTCCAGGATGCCCAAATTATCTCAAGTCAATGAATCTGATGCAGATGATGAAGATAATTATGGAGCCAGACTGAAGCCTCGAAGGTACCACGGCCGCAGGGCCGAGGGAGGACCTGTGGGCACCCAGGCAGCTGCACCAGGCGCTGCTGACAACACGCTGCCCATGAAGCTTGGGCAGCAAGCAGGGACTTTCAACTGGGACAACCTTTTGAACTGGGGCCCTGGCTTTGGCCATTATGTAGATGTTTTTAAAGATTTGGCATCTCTTCCAGAAAAAGCAGCAGCAAGTGAAGAAGGCAAAGCTGGGACAACTAAGCCAGGCCCCAAAGATGGGGAAGCAGAACAGTATGTGTGAAGTTCATGTACTGGCACTATAAAAATATAAAAACAAGAAGTGCTCAAACCATTTTAAGGTTGCCGACTAGGTTGGGTCACGTTTGAAAAACAGGCCAGTATGGACGAGTGGTAGAGGGGAAACTTTAAAAATAATAACCACAATGCTGCTGAAACAGACTCACAGCTACTGTTAATTTAAACATATGTGGTTGGATTTATTTCCCTGCATGCATTGTGTTTTGTAACTAGTTTTGTGGCATGCAGCATTTGGAGGATTTTTCTTATTTAGCAGTGTTTGATTTGTGATTTTTAAAAATTGATACCTTTACCATTGCAAAAAGAACTTGTGCTTTCCCAGTGGCGTATGTGTATTGTTTCCATTGTATTATTATAATTATATTTTGCATTGCAAGATCCTCGATGTTAAACCAATCCTTGTAAAGTGTAGAAAGGAACCCTCCTATTGTGGAATGAAGATTAGGTATATTAACACTTTTCAGAATGATGGTTTCCATATTTGAGGTTGCTCGGAAATGTCTGAGTATTTGAGTAAGTTGTACATGACAGTGGGTACTGAAATTATGTCATTTTGTTCAGCACTTTAATGCTTTCTTACAGAATTGTCTGAAAACTTCTGGATCCTTTAGCAAATGATTCTAGTCTCCTGACTTTCATCAGGCTTCCATTAGGAACAGAGTGATTGCATGTTGTCCCCAGAACACTGCCACCTTGCTATGCAGATGATGTTCTCAGCAGCACTTCTAAGAGACACTCTTAAAAGTTATTTATTGAAAATGTTTTCTATGCTTTTACTATTTTAAAGAATTGACCTAAGGAAAGCCTATGATTGGACTTATTTTCCAACCAGATAACATTTACTCTAAGTACCCAGTTTTTATAATTTATATGAAATCAGATTTCAACACTTACTTTCAGTCATTTTGTAGATCATTTTTTTTAATACTGTGTAAAAACCCTTTTTACACCTAAGCTGTGTTTTTGATACTGATATTTTCCTATGCTGAATAGTTTTCTTGCTTTCAGGGAAGGTAAGAAAATACTTTTTTTATATTTGTTACTTATGTAACATTCATATTTTTCACATTTTGATATTTGTAACATACTGTATGCTTTCTACTTGTAAATGTCAACAATAGAATTAAAATATTTATTTAAAATACTTTGTATTCTAGTGTAATATTGATTTTTATCTTTCTATGTTCTTTGTATGCCCGACTGAGAACAGTCTCTACTTGTCAATACAGTATGACTAATTGAACTGTATATAGGCAGCATCATTTTCTCTTTAAAAATGTGAATATGGATCCTTGCCATACTTGTCAATACAGTATGACTAATTGAACTGTATATAGGCAGCATCATTTTCTCTTTAAAAATGTGAATATGGATCCTTGCCAGAACAGGTATTT
The DNA here is from genome assembly GCF_049354715.1 of Callithrix jacchus. Classification (NCBI taxonomy): domain Eukaryota; kingdom Metazoa; phylum Chordata; class Mammalia; order Primates; family Cebidae; genus Callithrix; species Callithrix jacchus. Next base: position 72,056,405 of record NC_133504.1, on the reverse strand, counting down.
TAAAGTCACTTTAGTGCATTCCTAACCTGTCAGAGTTCTTGGGCTTCCCTAGAGTATAATGAGTCTAGACTAGGTTGATCTTAGGGGTCTAACTTTATTATGAAGCTTGTTTAAACATCCTAGGAATAAATGTTTGGAAATTCCCAGTGGAATACGTTCACTGAAGACCAGCTTTAGTTCAGTCTTATAGAAGCAGCAATGAATTAAAGCTAATTATGGAAAAATGTCTGGGTCTGATTTTCTCTAAGGACCCAGCCCAAAATTCTCTTACAATCGTGGGTAGAAAGAATGATAGCAAAAGCTCCACTCTACATATGTGTCTTGAATTTATTGATTACTCTGCTGCATAATTCTAAAGAAACTGTACATGCTGTCGTAGCCAAGACAAACCTCTGTTTTCAGGAGTCATAGTTATGTCTTAAATAACAGGACTTTAAAAAAATTCCTCACAATCTCAGAACATTTGTAATTTAATATCTGCTCCAAACCTAATATTCATTGAGAATACTCTTCTTTAATACCAACCATATCATATTGAATAGGAATTTTAACAATGTATAAATTAATACCCACCCACAGATTGAGGTATATACCAGAATTATTTTGTCATGTAATAATGTTGAGGTTATTATTTTTTGTTTCAGATTAGGAAGTATAATGTGGGTTTAATCTAAATCATTATATTCTTTTAGGTTTGTCACCTGTTATGAGCCAACATGTTTTAATATTTCTCTGTGAATTATAATAGTATGACTTTCTTCTCCAAATACAGAAACATGTTCATTGATTTGTGTAACTCAAAACAGAATACATTTTTTAAGAAACTGAAGCATCTCCATGTCCTCAGAATATAAACTCTATAATTTAAAACAGATCTAAATGTGAGATGATCAACATGATTATAGCTAAGAATAAAGGAGAAGGAACTTGATGCCAGGATTTTGTATTCTTATTCTCTAAGAATTCTTTGTGAAATAGAGAATTACTATTCCCTTGACTAGTCAATCCCAGTTTAGGAAGTTGATAGGATTCTCATAGGACAATTTCTAGTCTTTGGTTCTTCTTGGAAATCTCTTCTACTGAAGCAAGGCCAATATTTATACCAAAATAAATCAGAAATCTGTGAAATGAAGGTCTCACATTAAAATGGAAATTAATATTTAATTTTTTGAAGTATTAAAGTGACATGTGGTGTACTATGAGGAGGAGGGATTATAGGCAAATTAACAGATTAAAAATCCCCACAAATGAATGGTTAGTGGTGATTTGCCATTCATACATAAAATTACGACCTCAGAATTTTAATCCATCCCCTGTCAAGTTTTATTAGATTTCCTGGAATACAGTTACTCTACTCTGTAGAGGCGAGAGCAACTCCATCTTGGATGCTCATCTTCCATGTTGACTTCTGATTAACCCCAGTTCTGGGAATGCCTCTAATATTTCCAGTTTATATATGGTTCCTTGTGTAAGACCTGGTACTAACTGCAACTCCAGACCTTAGGCAGATTCACATAGCATTTTGCACCTCCCTGAGGAGTCAACTTCAATTATCCTATACCTTTCTTCCCTGTGATATATAAACCCTGGGCTGGGGGTTAATGGTGTAGGGATCTACCATTTTGTCTCTCCACTGCCTGAGGCGTAAGCATGGCTTCTGTTGATAAGTTCCCTACTGAATGATTCTTTCTGAGCAACTGGATATGTCAGCTGCTTTCTTCAATCTCCCAGATTTTGACGGTAGATTTGCATAGACTGACTCACTGCAGAACACACTCCTTTAGGCTCTTCTGGATCTGTGTTGCAAAAAAACATTCTGTTCATTCAGGTGCATGTTGAAAATACTCTTGCAGTTATGCCATCATAATTGCATGTGATCCCCTAAGCACAAGTTCTTTGAGCATGGCATGGCAGCATGACCCAGGACTTTGCTTACTCAGTTCTAAGGGACATATTATTGTTGCTCTCAATGTCATCTCTAGAATTTCCTAAATTAGCTGATTTTATTGATACCTTAAGATAAAATCACTTTAAGAAAATGGAAGCTGCTCTGCCTATGGAATAGACTTTTTTTTTTTTTTTTACTTATCTAATAAACTTGCTTTCACTTTAAAAAGAAAAAAAAAATGAAAAGAAAATGGATCATCAGAAGCTCCTGGAGCACAACATCCCATTGCATATTGTTAACAAAATACTTACCAATTTCAAGACTGAAGAGAACTAGAACTGGCTTACACTATTGAAAGTCATGTCCCTTAGAGATATTTTATTTATAAGGGAAAACAGAATATATCACCAAGTGATTTTATTACTTCCAGGCATTTCATCTCAGAACAATTTACTATTGTCAAGCAAATGTACTTTTATTTTACTAAAATTTAATATTATGGTAAAATACATCTGTAAAAAGTGAAAATATTTTTTAAATTATGGATAAATAATACAGCAATGCAATTATTTTTCCATTTTATGTCATAGATTCTATTTTAAAGGACTAATATTTCAAGATGACTGAACTTACCTTTGCTTAGGAGAAATAAAACTAGAAATAAAATACACTTTACACATTATTAAGCCATTCTGTGTGAAATGAAACATTAAAGTCTATGATTGTGTGGAGGGAGAGCTTTTGTTTTTATGGTATATGATAAAGTGTGTGCTGTCTACAAGTAACCACTTAGTTTTATTAACAAGATTGGGTTTGAGCAGAGAAAGGAAGCCAGATTAAGGGTGAAATATTAGACACCCTAGCCCCCCAAAAAATTACCCAAACCTATAAAACCAACTCCTATCCCACTGCCCTTTGCTAATGCCCTTTTTGGCCTTAGCCCACCTGCTCCCAGGTGAATAAACAGCCATGTTGCTCACACAGAAAATAAAATAAGATAAAGTCAATGATTAATCTAGTAGATGTACCTTAAAATATTTTAAATGAAAAGCCATATTATAAATAATTTATATGTCTATTACTACTGAGCCAGCCAGCAGGTTAATGGGTTTGTTAGTCCAAGTGTGATAAGTCAGTGTTACACATGAATTCCGTATTTTTTTTATTCTTAATGAGGAAAAAAGAAGTAGGATCTAACAAATGTTGATGCATACAATTTTGGACCTACAAATGCATACAAATAATTGAATCCCAACAAAACCTATGCATCTCTGATAATTACGGCAAATATATTATGAACTAAAGACTGTGAAGTAAAATAATCTTCTTTAACAGACAAATATATTAAGTTAAAAATATATTTAGTGTCCTGGGTTAAATTGCATCACAGACAATAATTAATGCCCTTTACATGCCAAGTACTCCTCTAGATCATGGAATAAAAAAGTGAAAAAACAGGCGTAACACTTGCATAAATGGAACTTACATTGTAGTAGAGGAGATAAATAGATATAGTACTAACTGTGTAGTGCAGTATCTAGTGGAGGCAAGTGCTATCAAGCCAACTAAAACAGGCTAAGGGGAGGAGGTTGCCTTGAGAATGTGTATGCTAGTTTGAATCAGATAATCAGAAAGACCTTTCCAGGGAGGAAAAATTTGAGCAGAGAGCTGAATGAGGAAGGTAAGTGAGCCTTGGACATATGTGTGACACTTCTGTAGGCAGAGAGAGTGACATGGGGAAGCCCATATTAGAACAGTTCATGGTAGAGGAACAGCAAGAGAATCAACTGGGCTACATAATTGCTAACGCATTAGTTAAGACTGCATCACAAAAAGCTTATGGATAAATGCATGTGAGGCTATTAAGTTAAAAGACTATTTCAAAACTGGCCTAGAAACAGAATTACTGTTGAAGTAACTCTCCCAATGCAGAGTAAATCCAGAGAAGGTGGACATGGATTCACTTTGCCCTGATGTCTAAGACCCATGTATAATTAAGGCAACTAAGTGTTGCCCATATAGCTGTTAATGGGGTTTTGTTGTTGTTTATAATGAGTACAGTTACCTACATCTTTGCATCACTAACACACTTTTCAACGTATGCTGGAATTTCAGTAAGTATCCAAGTAAAGTGTGCTGAAATAAATATATAAATCCATTTTTTGGCATTGACCATGAAAATGCTTGGTGAAATCTTTTTATTCACCATGTAATGTGTATATGTTGAACCCATAGTTGTGTCATGATTCACACAATCCTGAAAATGTGTAATTGACATAAATATAGCTAATATAAAGACTTTATATTTATGAAAGGAATATGTTGGATTAACGACAGATTCATCAAATCCTCATATAGATATATTCAAAGTAGACATATATGTAAGAGACTCTCCATGTCTATTGAAATGGAAAGACCCACAGAATATTTTAAAACGCACTGCCTAAAGGCAGATGATTTTCAGGTGACCCATTTGAAATGTTTCTAACTTTATTAGTTTATGAAATAGTTTGCCAAACTCCCAAATCAGGTTGCAAAATACAAAATACAGTCATCATGGTATTCTGGCAGAAAGTTGGAATTTTAATCTATGTACCATTCTGGCCCAAATAAAATTGCCAACAATGTACAAAGTTTTTTGGCAATGTCACCAAGTTCCCCATTTCAAATTGAAAACATATTTCATGTGGTACAGATGTTGATCAAAATAAGATTCTGTTTTTCCAGAGCAATCTTCTCACTCAAACCATCCTTCCCCTACTCTATTTGCACAGTCCTGGGCCAGAACGCTGCTAAAAACAGTTGTCGATCCTTGATTTTTAAGTAAAAAATTAAAGCATTCTAAGAAAATGTCTTTTTAGAGAAACAGTATGATTGAGAAAAAGAGCAGCATAACCTAATCCAAAAAATGTGTTAATTCTTTTATAGATATTAGTCTAAGAAAATAGATACCATGCACTGAATCTGGAGTAATGCTACTAAGAATGTCAGATGACTCTTTATGGAAAACTGATACATTTGAGAAATGTCTTTGGATAAAAAGAAAACAAAAAGAGAACTTGCCTCTTTTCCTTTAGCAGAATAATAATCAAGAAACCTCAATTGACAATCATTTACTATTTAACAGAAAACCACATCTTAAAAATATGTTATCTAATCCAGGCAAAAAGCCTAGCATGTCACCAAGGACTGATACATAGATCTTAGGAGTGAATCTAAGTCAGATTTTTTTTTTTCCTTTAAGCTTTATAGATAGTGACCATTGGATAGTGTTCTAAGAACGAGGATGGTTTTAGTTTTCACTATTATAGGACAGAATAGGTTAGTATACTGTTAATTGAAATTATCTTATGCAGCTTCAGATCAAGTACAGAATAATCCCAAGAAATGCTCGATATATTTTAAAGCAGCAAAGACAATTATTTATAATTAATAGTTTTCTATTCTAATTAGAGTACAATTCCTGGCTATTCAACATTTACTAGTCACTTTTAAACAGATATTTGTGGAATATTAACTGAGAAAAATCAATCAATGAGTTCACATGTGTATAAGTCTTAGTATTGCATCCACTTTTTAAATTTGCTCAACAACAGAGCTGCTTTGTGCCAAGCACCACAGATGTTTAGATAAGCGAGAGATGACTCTTGCCTTCAAGAAATTTGCAATTATTCGTGACTAGACTTTCCCTTTTCCAAAGAACTTTAAGATTTGCACGGCTTTGTTTTCAGAGAATTACTTAATATGTCTAAGGTATTTATACGAATGTGTGCTCCACATGTAGTCTTCTGAACAATCAATTACTTCCCAAGTAACAAAATAATAGGTTTAGTGTGATTTAAAGGACATTTTGGGAAATTTACTAATTTTTTCAACAGTTCCTGCACTGTATAATTATGCAATACAATTAAAATTTTTTATATTAAAGCTATTATCTTGAACAAACTACTATCAGGTTCGTTCTACCATGTAGTACTTACTTTGAAGCTAGTTCAGTTGGTTTTGGAAATACAGTTTTTCACAAAATTGGTGTCATCTCTAGTAAAAAGTATGTGAGGTTATCCAGATTGATCAAATTCTGCTGAGTTTGAGGTAATCGAGCTGAAGCTTAGTTTGTGTAAAATTACTGAATAATTACTTCTGACAGTCGTCTAGCTATCCTTAGAGTTCCTTTGCCTTCCAATTCCAATACTGTTAATTTTCCATTTTAATTTCCTAGCCCTCATTCAAATTCTTATAGGACTTATTTGTGACTATATTTTGTGGAAAGGAGACATTCAAAACTCTAAAGGAAGAAAAAAGCAACCAAATAACATGTTTTCCTGACATTTTTGTTTTTCTAACCATATATTTTTCTGATTATTCTGCTGAAACTGAATAAAATACCTCTACGTGTCCTAATTTTGCTGTAAATTTTCTCTGTAGTATTCAACATAATTTCATATTACATCTTAAGACTTTCATTTAAGCAAATTATAGAACTCTTTAAAGGTGCTCCGTTGAGCAACCGACAAAAATATTTTATGGAATCCATAACAGGAACTAACTGAAAAATACAATCTTATAATATACATATTACTATCATCAGTGTCTAAACCAAATTAAATATACATTTATATATTAAATTCTGCTATATACATTTTCGAATAGCAACTCATTATTACAGTTTTTGGTAGTATTTATCAGATAACTTAGCTTTCTTTTATGGCTACACCATCCTTAATTAAATTTTGTTTACTACGTAGCAAGATCCAATAACAAAGTCAAAAACTGTAATAGTTTTAATAATAACACTGTATAACAAAGACACACAAAATAGTGAATGGGGTATCCATGGCTGCCTGAAGAAAGAAAGCACTTTGCCTATAATATCAAACATGGAGGAATTTTTGAGAATATTAAAAATTTTGGCTTTCACAACATGTCCTAGTAAACTTTTGGAACAATTGACATTTGGGGGACAATTTCAGAGACCAGCACAAAAAAATGAATTTTGAATTTTATTAAGCTAACATTCCCTTAAAATTGTTTTTAGAATATCAATATTCAGACAAGATTAGTTAATAAAAGAAAGTAAAGATAACAGTATATCTACCAGTTTAGATTCATATCCTATGATGGTAACTCTTTGATATCACATATAGACACATATACACATACAAACAAAGCATATTATGTCATTTTGTTTTGTTTATTAAATAGGAGCTTCTTGAGTGTTTTTGACAATTTGATACTACTGAAAGTTGTGAAAGTATTCTAATATTCTTAAAAACAAAATGGGACTCAAGATGGCGCTGTGAGAACAACCCAGGATTGGAGCTCGTGTTGAATCCGCAAACGGTGAGTCAGAGCAGCATTTACAGACTGATCTTTGTTGCCCACAGAACGGGGAAACTCCCAAGTATAAAAAGACATGGGACGCCAGGCAGTAGGTCTGCCTGGCGAAGCCGGCAGCCTGGGCGGCGGTGGCCGGCCCTACCCAGCCATCCCCACAGGGCGCGCGTGTCCAGGTGCCTTGTTGAACCGGCAACCTGAGACTTGAGAGAGCTGGACTTGAGACTGAACGAGACTTGGACAGTAGCCCAGCCCAGGGGATTGCAGGGACAGATCGTTTGGGATACCCAGTGGGATGAACAAAACCGCGATTTCAAACTATCCCGAGCAGACGGTCCAAGACGCTCTGTGGGGGAGGGGCATCCACCACTACCAAGGCAACCCGCCCCAACTGAGATACACGCCCACTGCTGATGCAGCCAGCCGTTGCCGAGGCAACCCGCCCCAACTGAGAGATACACGCCCACTGCTGACGCAGCCAGCCGTTGCCGAGGCAACCCGTCCCTACTGAGATACACGCCCACTGCTGACGCAGCCTGCCGTTGCTGAGGCAACATGCTACAACGAAGAGACTCCGCCACAGGGCGTGGCGGAGACCACAGCAGAGCCGGCAGGAACAGCGCGAATCACACAACAGCAGGGCGGAGCCTCGGCAGCCAAACAGTGGCTAGTCTGCCTTCTAGCTGGGCAGGACACCTCATCGAACATCCAAAAATAAAACCCAAACCCCTCAACACAGAGCATTTGAGAAAAAAAAAAAAGGGTTTTTTAATGAGCTCTGTTGCAGCAGAATCAAACATAGCAGCCTAACAGCCCTGAATGAACAACAGAGCACACAGCTCAGCAATTAAGCCCGTATAAAGTACAAACTGTCTCCTCAAGCAGCTCCCTGACCCCTCTATATCCAAAAGGCTGACATTAGGCAGGCATCATCCTGGGACAAAGATAGCAGAAAAAGAAACTGGTAGCATCCCTCGCTGTGCCACAGCTGCTAGAGGTGCACCCCGGACAAGCAGGGTCTGGAGCGGACCTCAGCAGTCGTACAGCAAAGGGGTTAGACTGGTAGAAGGAAAACCAAGCAACAGAAATACTTCATCATCAACATTCCAGGTGTCCACTCAGAGACCCAATCGAAAAGTTAGCAACTACGCAAACGACCAGCGGACAAATCCACAAACATGGGAAGAAACCAGCGCAAAAAGGAGGAAAACACCCGAAACCAGAACACCTCGCCTCCTAGAAAGGACCAAAACTCCTCACCAGCAAGGGAACAAAGCTGGACAAAGAATCACTGTGATGAAATGACGGAATTAGACTTCAGAAGATGGATAATGAGAAACTTTTGTGAGCTAAAAGATCATATATTAAATCAATGCAAAGAAACTAATAACCTTGAAAAAAGATTTGAGGAAATGATAACAAGAATGGTTAACTTAGAGAGGAATATGAATGAATTAAAGGAGCTGAAAAACACAATACGAGAACTTCACGAAGCAAACACAAGTTTCAATAGCCGAATTGACCAAGCAGAAGAAAGAATATCTGAAGTTGAAGACCAACTCAATGAAATAAAATGAGAAACCAAGATCAGAGAAAAAAGCGCAAAAAGGACTGAACAAAGTCTCCAAGAAATGTGGGACTATGTGAAAAGACCTAACCTACGTTTGATAGGTGTACCAGAAGGGGACGAAGAGAATGAATCCAAGCTGAAAAATACTCTTCAGGACATCATCCAGGAAAATTTTTCCCCACCTAGCAAGCCAGGCCAACACTCAATTGCAGGAAATACAGAGAACACCACAAAGATATTCCGCAAGAAGAGCAACCCCAAGGCACATAATAGTCAGATTCAACAGGGTTGAAATAAAGGAGAGAATACTAAGGGCAGCCAGAGAGAAAGGTCGGGTCACCCACAAAGGGAAGCCCATCAGACTCACAGCAGATCTCTCGGCAGAAACACTACAAGCCAGAAGAGAGTGGGGGCCAATATTCAACATTCTTAAAGAAAAGAACTTTCAACCCAGAATTTCATATCCGGCCAAACTGAGCTTCAGAAGTGAAGGAAAAATAAAATCCTTTGCGAACAAGCAAGTACTCAGAGATTTTGTCACTACCAAGCCTGCTTTACAAGAGCTCCTAAAAGAGGCACTACACATAGACAGGATCAACCAGTACCAGCCATTCCAAAATCACACTGAATGCTAAAGAGCTTCAACATAATGAAGAATCTACAACAACTAACAGGCAAAACAGCCACTTTGCATCAAAATGGCAGTATCAAATTCACACATAACAATATTAACCCTAAATGTAAATGGACTAAATGCACCAATCAAAAGACACAGACTGGCAAATTGGATAAAAATCCAAAACCCATCAGTGTGCTGTATCCAGGAAACCCATCTCACATGCAAGGATACACAAAGGCTCAAAATAAAGGGATAGAGGAAGATTTACCCAGCTAATGGAAAGCAAAAAATAGCAGGAGTTGCAATTTTCATCTCTGATAAAATAGACTTTAAAGCAACAAAGATCAAAAGAGACAAAGAAGGCCATTACATAATGGTAAAAGGATCAATACAACAAGAAGAGCTAACGATCCTAAACATATATGGACCCAATGCAGGAGCACCCAGATACATAAGGCAAGTTCTTAATGACTTACAAAAGGACTTAGACTCCCACACAATAATAGTGGGAGACTTTAACACTCCACTGTCAATACTAGACAGATCAACCAGACAGAAAATCAACAAGGATATCCAGGGCTTGAACTCAGACCTGGAGCAAGCAAACCATATAGACACTTAAAGAACTCTCCACCCCAAATCCACAGAATACACATTCTTCTCAGCACCACATCACACCTACTCTAAAATTGACCACATAATTGGAAGTAAAGCACTGCTCAACAAATGCAAAACAACTGAAATCATAACAAACAGCCTCTCAGACCATAGTGCAATCAAGTTAGAACTCAGAATTCAGAAACCGACCCAGAACCGCACAGCTTCATGGAAACTGAACAACTGGCTCTTGAATGTTGACTGGGTAAACAACGAAATGAAGGCAGAAATAAAGAAGTTCTTCGAAACCAATGAGAACGAAGACACAACATGCCAGAACCTCTGGGACACATTTAAAGCAGTCTCTAGAGGAAAGTATATAGCAATAAGTGCCCATATGAGGAGAATGGAGAGATCCAAAATTGACACCGTATCGTCAAAATTGAAAGAGCTAGAGGAGCAAGATCAACAAAACTCAAAACCCAGCAGAAGACAAGAAATTACTAAGATCAGAGCTGAGCTGAAGGAGATTGAGACACGAAAAACCCTTCAAAAAATCAATAAATCCAAGAGCTGGTTTTTTGAAAAGATCAACAAAATAGACAGACCACTAGCCAGATTGATTAAAAATAAAAGAGAGAACAACCAAATAGATGCAATAAAAAATGATAAAGGGGAAATCACCACAGATTCCACAAAAATTCAAACCATCATCAGAGAATATTACAAACAACTCTATGCGCATAAACTAGTAAACCTGGAAGAAATGGATAAATTCCTGGACTCCTGTGTCCTCCCAAGCCTAAACCAGGAGGAAGCTGAAACTATGAATAGACCAATAACGAGGTCTGAAGTTGAGGCAGCAATTAAGAGCCTACCACACAAAAAAAGCCCAGGTCCAGACGGGTTCACAGCCGAATTCTACCAGACTCACAAGGAGGAGCTGGTACCATTCCTTCTAAAACTATTTCAAACAATCCAAAAAGAGGGAATCCTTCCCAAATCATTTTATGAGACCAACATCATCCTGATACCAAAACCCGGCAGAGACCCAACGAGAAAAGAAAACTTCAGGCCAATATCCATGATGAACATAGATGCAAAAATCTTCAATAAAATATTGGCAAGCCGATTGCAACAGCAAATCAAAAAACTTATTCATCATGATCAAGTAGGATTCATCCCAGGGATACAAGGCTGTTTCAACATACGCAAGTCTATCAACGTAATTCACCACATAAACAGAACCAAAAACAAAAACCACATGATTATCTCAATTGACGCAGAGAAGGCATTTGACAAAATTCAACAGCCCTTTATGCTAAAAACCCTCAATAAACTCGGTATCGATGGAACGTATCTCAAAGTAATAAAAGCTATTTATGACAAACCAACAGCCAATATCATACTGAATGGGCAAAAACTGGAAGCATTCCCTTTGAAATCTGGCACTAGACAAGGATGCCCTCTCTCACCACTCCTATTCAATATAGTACTGGAAGTTCTAGCCAGAGCAATCAGGCAAGAAAAAGAAATAAAGGGTATTCAAATAGGAAAGGTGGAAGCCAAATTGTCTCTATTTGCAGACGACATGATAGTATACCTAGAAGAACCCATCACCTCAGCCCAAAAACTCCTGAAACTGATAAGCAATTTCAGCAAAGTCTCAGGATATAAAATCAATGTGCAAAAATCACAAGCATTCGTCTACACCAATAACAGACTTAAAGAAAGCCAAATCAAGAGCAAACTGCCATTCGCAATTGCTACAAAAAGAATAAAATACCTTGGAATACAACTCACAAGGAACATAAGGGACCTCTTCAAGGAGAACTACAAACCACTGCTCAACGAAATCAGAGAGGACACAAACAGATGGAGAAACATTCCATGTTCATGGTTAGGAATAATTAACATCGTGAAAATGGCTATACTGCCCAAAGTAATTTACAGAATCAACGCTATCCCCATCAAGCTACCATTGACTTTCTTCACAGAACTGGAAAAAACCACCATGAACTTCATATGGAACCAAAAGAGAGCCCGCATAGCCAAGTCAATTCTAAGCAAAAAGAACACAGCGGGGGGCATCACACTACCAGATTTCAAACTATAGTACAAGGCTACAGTAATCAAAACAGCATGGTACTGGTACCAAAACAGAGATCTAGACCAATGGAACAAAACAGAGGCACCAGAGGCAACACAACATACATACAACTATACAATCTTTGATAAACCCAACAAAAACAAGCAATGGGGAAAGGATTCCATGTTTAACAAATGGTGTTGGGAAAACTGTCTAGCCATGTGCAGAAAGCAGAAACTGGACCCCTTCCTGACACCTTACACTAAAATTAACTTCAGATGGATTAAAGACTTAAACATAAGACGTGGCACCATATAAACCCTAGAAGGAAATCTAGGCAAAACCATCCAGGACATAGGAGTAGGCAAGGACTTCATGAACAAAACACCAAAAGCATTGGCAACAAAAGCCAAAATAGACAAATGGGACCTAATGAAACTCCACAGCTTCTGCATGGCAAAAGAAACAGTCACTAGAGTGGATCGGCAACCAACAGAATGGGAAAAAATTTTTGCAGTCTACCCATCTGACAAAGGGCTGATACCCAGAATTTACAAAGAACTCAAACAGATTTACAGGAAAAAAACAAACAAGCCCATTCAAAAGTGGGCAAAGGATATGAACAGATACTTTACGAAAGAAGACATATATGAGGCCAACAATCATATGTAAAAATGCTCGTCGTCACTGGTCATCAGAGAGATGCAAATCAAAACCACATTGAGATACCATCTCACGCCAGTTAGAATGGCGATCATTAAAAAATCTGGAGACTACAGATGCTGGAGAGGATGTGGAGAAAAAGGAACACTTTTACACTGTTGGTGGGAGTGTAAATTAGTTCAACCGTTGTGGAAGAGAGTGTGGCGATTCCTCAAGGCCTTAGAAATAGAAATTCCATTTGACCCAGTAATCCCATTACTGGGCATATATCCAAAAGACTATAAATCGTTCTACTGTAAGGACACATGTACACGAATGTTCATTGCAGCACTGTTTACAATAGCAAAGACCTGGAATCAACCCAAATGCCCATTGATAATAGACTGGATAGGGAAAATGTGGCACATATACACCATGGAATATTATGCAGCAATCAGAAATGATGAGTTTGTGTCGTTTGTAGGGACATGGATGAATCTGGAAAACATCATCCTCAGCAAACTGACACAAGAACAGAAAATGAAACACCGCATATTCTCACTCATAGGTGGGTGATGAAAAATGAGAACACATGGACACAGAAAGGGGAGTACTAAACAGTGGGGTCTATTGGGGGGAAAAGGGGAGGGCCAGTGGGAGGGGGAGGTGGGGAGGGATAGCCTGGGGAGAAATGCCAAATGTGGGTGAAGGGGAGAAGAAAAGCAAAGCACACTGCCATGTGTGTACCTATGCAACTGTCTTGCATGTTCTGCACATGTACCCCCAAACCTAAAATGCAATAAAAAAAAATAAAATAAATAAAAAAATAAAAAAAAAATAGAAGAGTCTGCCAGGTAGAGAGCTGGGAAAGAGCATCTTGCACAAAGGGACAGGAATGAGCAAAGCCATCACAGTGGGAACAGTCACTATCTTCCAGAAACTAACATGGGCCAGGGTGTTTGCAACATGGTGAGCAAATGAGAGCTTAAAATGGGGACAGAGGAGAAGCAGGGTTTGAATCACACACACAACATTCAAACACCATGAGGCATGTGGATCTTATTCTTAACTATGATGAATGTTCTTCACAAAACAAACCATTGAATCTCAATTACATTTTTAGTTGCTTCAAGTCACATTTAACAAAAATCTACACAGATACAAGGTTTGGTAAGAAAGACTTGTAGCATTATGCTTACAAAATATGTAACAGGCATAAATCAAGGTTATTTATGTGTATATGTTTTGAAGAATGAGCACTAAAAACTCTTACTGCAAGCATCTTTCTTTGACACACCCAATGCATATTCATGAAGCATTTAATTTGTGTACTCTACAATACTATCGAATTCCCCACCTAAATAAGAAATTATCATCTAACACTTGGTTCCTATTATAACATTTTATAGATGTATGAAATTAAAATATATCTATGAAATTATATTTGTCAATTTGCATTTGTAATTTAATTTGTTTCCATAGTTGAAATACATTATCTCATAGCAATTGCAATAGATGTACAAACATGGTGCTAAAATCTAGGCAAATAATTCATGCAATTCACTTTAAGCTGTTTCTTTGATATGTAGTTCTTAGCCATTACTCTTTGAGCCTGTCATATTACTGTCATTATTATCATTATTTGTGACCCTGCCTTTTGCATTCAGCATCATTACGCATTCTTTGGTTCAAAGCGGAGAACTAATGTCTTCCTGCTGCAAGTGAGGCTGTCTTGTCAGCTCTTTATATTTCTCCGCAGTCTAAAGCTAAGCCAATGTTTGATGCTTGCCCTTACTGCTGGCAGCTAACCCATTTCTTCCCCTCTTATGACAGCTGCCTAACCCTCCCTGTCATCCATTTTCTACACACATTGAATGCAATGAAATCGTGTCATGATAAACACAGTTTCATTCCCTATAGTTTCATAATTAAATCGTCATGGACTATAAATGAATCTCCCTTTCATTTTTATTCTTAGACTCCAATAAATTTGTTACTTTTATATTCAGAAACCTAATGGAATCAGAGTGGGTGAGGACTAAAAACATAGGGAATAATAATCACTAATCCTCACTATTTGTCCTTGCTTGTGTTGCAAATATTGTATGTTGGCTGGTGTTAGGCATGGTAAAATAAATAAAAATGATATTAATACAAAACAATATCCAAGTCTTAGAGGCAATCTATAGATTTATAGATAAGATAAACTTCTGTCAAAAACCGAAGTAGCAATATTCAGCAGTGAGATTTTATTTTTTGACAATAACTCTTATTCTTCCCAATTCTACTTATAAATATTAAGAATCAAAAAGTCAGTGACTTCCACAAAGCTGGAAAGGGCCAACCACAAAATTAAAACTGGGTTTGTACCAGATTTCAAAGCTCATTCTTTTTCCATTACTACCTAACATTTGTATATCCATTTTTCAGCTTTCAAAGAGTTTTCAGGTGAGTTATCTAGTTTGAACATTATATTACATCTGTGAGGAGTCTGATCAGGAAAAAAATAACACATTTTATAGAAAGAAAAACATAGACTGAAATAGACTTACTCAAAGTCACAAAGTAACAGTGAATAGCTTAATGCTTCTCTTTAAACATAATCACTAACCCCATATGCAGTGTTCTTACTGCTATATCACAATAAATTGTGAAAAAGGTGGAATGCCAAGGTGATATCTTTGATGTTAAACTGCAGGCATTTAAGTAATACTGAGCCAGGAATGATGATACACAAAATAATGGAATGTTAATCTGGCAATAGTGCATGTTATTGAAAATTAGGAATCAATATTAAAGAAGCCATAAAGAAAATATGACATTGTATTAGTTTGTTCTCATGATCCTAATAAAGACATACCTGAGACTTGGTAATTTATAAAGGAAAGAGGTTTAATGGACTTACAGTTCCACATGGCCAGGGAGGCCTCACAATCATGGCAGAAGACAAAGGAAAAAAAAAGGCCAAAAGGACATTCTGGTAGGCAGGAGAGAGCATGTGCAGGAAAACACTCCTCTTTATAAAACTATGAAATCTCTTGAGATTTGTTCACTATCACAAGAACAACACAGGAAAGAGCTGCCCTCAGGATTCAATTGCCTTGCACTGGGTCCCTTCCACAACACGTGGAAATTATGGGAGCTACAGTTCAAGATGAGATTTGGGTGGGTACACAGGCAAACCATATCAGACATCAGAAAGCAGTGTTTAGAGAAAATACTCAGACCATGCTGAGCGTCCTATGTACATTATTCTACTAAACTCAGTTGGTTTTATTTAAGTCTGGCAACCACAAGAAGTAATAATTTTACTATATGATTTGCATACAAAGAAGTTTAGGGTCTTGTTCAAAGTCTTATAACGAATGAAGAGTAGAACTAGAATTTAAACTCTGGTCTCTGAGTTCAATCAACTTTGCTACTAAGTACACCAATCACTTTAAAGCTTTTATGCTTTTCTCCAGGTCACTGGGTCCCTTAACGTTTGCTTATAGTGTATCACATGTTGTATCTTTTCTGTGTCTTTCCATAACATGTCTTTTATATCTGGCTCTTATCCTCCATTTCTCTTTACTTAGAATATGGATTCAGAATCAATATGCTTATGTCATTACATTCTATTTGCTGTTCCTTCATGGGCATAACGACGATGATAACATCTACCCCATAGGGTGGTATAAAGATTCAATGGACTGATTTATAGATAGTTCTTAAAGCATAATTTGCCTTCCATATAATCAGCTCCATTAACAAGGAGGAGGATGAAACTGATCGTTTTCCTTGAGACATTTAGTAAGCACCTGTAATGATTTTAATCCCAAGGCCAGTGATTCTATTTTCAGACTAGCAGAATCTGATTTGGCCTCTAGTCAAATGAGTTGGAAAGATACAAAACTAATACCCTTGGTATAAAAGCATAAGATGTTTACTCCAGAGAAGAAGCAAATGAATTTGAAAGACCTTTTCAATATCACTTTAGTGTCAAAGGCAGTTCATGTATAAGGTTCTAAGTGGACAAGCTCAGGGATTTGTATTCAGAGTACAATATGGGTACCTAAGACATACTGTTCATTAGACTTGAGGTAATGAATTCAAAATTTCAAGTAATTCTAATTGAAAGTATATTCTTTTCAGAAAGGCATTGCAAATGCATTGTTTTACTTTTGAAAACTACGATTTCTATTATATTGATTATTTTCCCTTGTCATTTGCAGCTAGAAAAGTTGGCTTCAGGCAGAAATGACAAGGCTGTTCCAGTTAACACAGCAATTTCTAGAGTAACCAATTTATTGTCTTTTTCATGTGACAGTTTTGTAAATCCTCATATGGTCTCTGGGAGAATGATTGCTCTTGTGAAGGGGAAAAATGTGCATATATTATTATTGCTTATCCATTTTCATTATGAATAATAGAATGCTCAAAAATAAGTCTGTTTATTACACAGCATAACTTATTTAGAGAGCTGTATTGTCATAAAAATCCTATACTTTCTTGTGCCCAGTATCCGATATTCTCAAAAGTCATCATCTTATACTAACATCATGGAAGCTGGAATTTTTTTGATAGCAAGAAGCATTTGTCTTTGATAATTCTTATGATGATATTAAAATGTTATACTAAAGTTCTCCTTTCTACCTTCATTATTTGATTGCATATGAAATTATTGTATTTATTTCTTTTATTCTTATTTCCTGCTGAACATAGTTTAGTCCACTGATATTTCAAAATAATTACAACTATACCTGAAAATCCCACTGACAGGAAAGAAAAAAGAGAATACTTGGTTCCAGTGATATTTGAAACACAATATCTAAACACATTAACAAAAAAATCTCAGCGTGTCTACTGTTGAAACTTCTCTGGTGTGTGTGTGTGTGTGTGTGTGTGTGTGTGTGTGTGTGTTTTGTGTGTGTGTTTTGTGTGAGGACTGGGGAGGCTAAAGGTGTGCTGTCTTGGCTAGGATTAGAATAAGCCCTCACCTTGAATTTCTGTCTTATTCTTGTCTTTCTTTAAAAAGTTCTTTGCCACTACAGTAAATTGTTCAGTTTTCTGAATTACTGTGCCTTCAGTCCTCCCAATGATTGAGAGGCATAGGCATAGCAGTAAAGCAAAATATAAATACATTTAAGTCACAAGCGCCTTATTTTTAGCACTCGATTCTTGCATGTATAGATTCTTTCTTCCAAATTTATCTGAAGACTACATAAATTATTTCTTAGCTGAAAAAACAATTTAAGACATCAAATTAGAATTTGCTTCAAAGTAATACATTATTTTTTCCTATTTTGGATTTCTGGTCCCAAAGTACAAAAGGAAGAACATATTTTGGAGTATAATTACTATATTTTTCTCTCTCTTTATTTGGCTAGGGACTATAGATAATTAGAGTCTAGCATCCTCAACCAAGAAATAAAGCAGAAGAGATAGGATATGATACAGAAACTAAGATTTACTCAGGTATTAAACTTTGTTGCATATGACGTACCAGTTAAAACACACAAAAATTTACTCTTCTTCTTTTGAGTTTAAAGACTCAAAACCATTTCGGTCAGGCACTGGGAATGAGCTGCTAGAGCTATGTCCTAACTTTAGCAATAGCTAGTTGCCAGCCCCAGTTTTTGGAGCTTCATTCCTAGTCTTGATTGTGTTGAGTGACAAATTTGCAGCCTCTCTGGATGACTTCATAGTTGGAGCAATGTCTTTTTGCACTGACATTGCTTTGGTATTTAGTAAACAGGGAGATACTCTTAAAATATTGCCAATGATTCTAAAGGAGTACATCCTAGAATTAAAATACGGGTTTAATACAAACATTTCTTATTACTGCCTATTTATGTGCAATATTGGGGCAACCATACCATTTCCCTATTTCTAAAACTTTTCATTCGTTTGTATATAATTAAACAAACTTATTTATGTAATTTATCCATGTATTTATCAATGTTACTGAGTAAAAAAAAAAATCAGAATAGGAAGTGAACCATGCTCATTACATTTTTCAAAATGTAGTCATACAAGTATTAGAACAGAATTACAAGCAGAGTACTAATCTAATAAAATTATCTATTCATACTCTCGATCTTATGAAAAGTATTAGAATAATAATGTCAGTTTCTTGTGCCTTTAAGCCAGATTATGAGACATAAATATATGACAGTATTGTTTTACAACCTGCTGTAATATTTTCTCATTTTTTGCCATGTTTACTCAAAATTTTTCTGAGCTTCTTATGAACTTTGTTTCAGGACTGGGGGAAGTTTTATAAATTGATTCTAGAAAAATGCTTATGAAATTGACCACATTTTAATATAGATACTTGCTATACCTTCTTGCACAAACTATCCCTGTAGGAAAAAGGTTACTTCTCATTTCACTGACATGAGGTTTGGACATGTGAATTTCTTTAGCTGGTTAATGTGTGCAGAATATATGACATGTTGGATATATAAGCAAATATTTTCAGAGCATCCTCTAGATCCTCCATTATTCCTTTCTGTCTCCTACCAAAATACCTTTAGCAGAAGCTTCTCCTTCCAATGGAGTGTTGAAATGATGAGGATGTGAAGCAGAGCTGGAAATGGGCATGAATGTGAGTGACACAGAAACCTTCCTTGTTTAAGCCATTGAGATGATGGAATGATTCATTACTATAGCATGCCTGTAGTAACCTGGCTGATACAAGTTAGCTAATAAAACAAAGATTTAAGTAGCTCTGAATTTCAAGTTTAATAATATAAGGTGTTGTTAGAACTATAACAAAATGAAGATGCTTTGTGCTATCAAAATTTCAGGATACTCCTTTATAGTCTTTTATTACTTACTTCAGATTATTTCACTAAAACATCTTGGCACATAAATTACATAAATATATTAAGATAGAAAGCAATAATTTCACTTTTATCTCCCAATAGATGAGAGCAAGTGAGAATTAATGTATTTTCATTTTTCAGTGGTACAATTAGCCATCTGTTGATTGGCTTATTAATACTCCCATTGAATCCATGGGTTTTTGTCAGGTTTCCTTTGGCAACAATTAAGAAGCACCAATGTGTAGATTCTCCTTCTTCCTGTAATACAAATTTAATTTATTCTCTATCATTAAAAATTGTATTATAGAGGAACATATTAAAATATTCAACAGAGGGTAATTAGCTGTCTATTTTGTATATGCAGTAATAATGCTTAAAACTATTTCTAAATTTAGTAAGTAAACTCAGGCTAAAGCAACACAAACTGGATGTCTGAAGTCAACAATTAATTCAGACAAACCAAATGACCGATGTTCCCTTGTAGACTTTTGAGTTTTCTCCTGATTCTCTTATTGCTCAGTTTTATAATGAATAACAGAAGCAAAATTACAGAATTTTCTTTTGCTGAGATATAAATTTCCCCAGTGACTCTCAAGGAAAGGCAGAGCAATCAGCAATGCATCAGATAATCTGATAGCAAATATTGTGCTTTCAATAAAACAGAATTCAAATTAGCGAATTTATTGTGTTATTTAAAAAGTCAGGGAAATTAAGTTTTCAAAACTAAAAGACTCCAAAAAAAAACTTCTCCAGAAAAGTCACCTCACTATTAATCATTCTCTAACTAGATGTTTAAAAAGGGTAGTTCTTGGGGTAAAAGACAATTTAACCCTGATGTCAGCTGATCTTTTGATTCTCCTACTTTAATGGTTAATTAATCCTGTGTTATTTCTGAAGCACTGATGTAATTTGAGTTGAAACTTTATAGGCTGGGATCAGACTAGATAGTGTAAAATGTCTATATATATATTTGGTATAATCTTTGCAGCCTTTGAATTCTAGTATCTTTAATTAACCTTCATGTCTTGTACAGATAGGTAATATTTTCTGCTTCTAAACAATCGACAAAGAACAAGTTTCTAAGGAAGAAGAAAAGAAAGTTGAAGAAAACCTGACATTTTGCAAAACACGGATAGAGCATAGAGAAAAAAAAGAAAAAAAAAATTTAGAACAGACCTGAAAACCCATTAAGTGTTCTGTGTCCTAGGGGATACCCATTGCTAGCCTGCTCAGCAGAAGTTTTCTCATTATAATTTTTTGTATATGAGTAGTTTTCTTTAATACTAAAATAGGTCTTTGTTTTTGTGTGACTCTCATTAAGCTATTAAAAGAAAACACTTATTCGTTTTTCTTTATCATTACCTTCCTTATTTACAAAAGTCTGGATTTAAGTTTTTTGTTGCTTGTTTATTTTTGATTTATATTAATTTTCCTTTATCAAGAAATCAACATAAGTCCCCATGGTTTCTTATTAGATTATATCTAAAGAAATGGTATTTGTTTTTAGGTGGGAAGTTTTGGTAAAATTGTTTTCTTTGCAAAACCAGATTAGGTAAAAAGAGGTTCTGAAATTTTACATTTCATGACAGTTTTCCTAAATAATCTGGAGAAAATGATTCCTTTCAATTCATTAATAAGAAATAGTCTCACTTTAAGAAATACAAAAGATTTTAAATCTAGACAAAAACAGATTTTTTTGTAAAACTTCAAGTTAATATAAAAGCAATCCTTTCAAGAAAGGAAATATTTTTCATAAATCATTGTGAGAGAAAAAAATTTACACATTTAAACCAGGCATGTGTATTACTCATCAAACAAAATAATGTGACTTCACTATATTTATACATTGCTGAAATACATTTAAATATTAAAATATTTTCTTTGAACAAATACAACTAATATTTTTTAAATAACCAAATGCATCTATAAAATCTGGTTTAAAAAGTAACAACAAATGAAAATTAGATGTCAAGATATTTTATAAGAAAAATACAGCATCCAAAAGCTTGGCTCTTCCTAATGTATTGTACAGAAAAAAATTATATATAATTTTTATATGGTGCTCATATTTGAATATGTTACCATGTGGTCTGCAAAATACGACAAGCTCAAATTCATTACCTTCTGATAGTACCTGCCAGCAAGGTTGCTACAAAGAATTTTGTATAAGAAAGTAAAAAGACAGGCAGGAATATTGTTTGCTGAAACTAATTGAACAATAGGAAGTGATTGGATTAGATGTATTCAATGTAATTGTTGGAGAATTAAGCATAAGAGAAGATCCTTAGCACAAGTTGGTCAGTTGGTCTAAAAACCACCCACTAAGATCAATTAGTAACACTTCCAAAAAATATGAAATAATTTCTCCTTGTAATATTGTGTTAGTCTGTTAGAATACTGCTATGAAAAAATACCCAAATTGGACAAGTTATAAAGAAAAAATGTTTAACTGACTTACACTCCTGCTTGGCTGGGAAGGCCTCAGAAAACACAATCATGGCAGAAGGGGAAGCAAACATGTTCTTCTTCACCTGGCAGCAGGAGAGAGAAGTGCTAAGCAATGGGGGAAAAGCCCCTTATAAAACCATCAGATTGTGTGAGAACTCACTATCGGAACAGCATGACAGTAACCTCCCCATGACTCAATTACCTCCCACCAGGTCCCTCCCATGGCATGTGGGGTTTATGGGAACTATAATTCAAAATACTATTTGGGTTGTGACACAGCCAAATCATATCAAATATTTTCCCTCATTAAGTGTATATCTGGTAGTATGATAATCACTCAAATTTCCTAAAAGTTCAGCAGTTGGTGATAACATCGTTAGTAGCATGAGTGGGTTGGTTGTGTTTATAGGAATCCATTACTTAATTAGCACTTCTTAATAAAGGTGAATGATTTATATCCTTTTGCTTTCATCACTTCCTTTCTATATTCCTTCAGTAAAAGACATTCCTTATAAAAACAGAGCAAAGAGATGAAGCTGAAAAAGCCTCCAAGAATCATATACCATGAGCACTTCCTAGTTTGTTTATAAATTAATAATCTTAGGTAAAACAGCAAAAGTCACATACCTAAACCACTCCCCAAGTAAACACATTCACCTTCCCAGATTCTAATCTGATCATTCATTTATTCAACAAATATTTCTTCAGTGCCTTATTTATCCGGAAGACCAGGGTGAAAAAGACATAGAGACTGTCCTTCACACATCTTAGAGTGTGGAGACACACAAATCTCTGAGTTATGGAGGAGTTTTGTGTATGCCAGCAAATGAAAAAATGGCAATGTGGCTATCTACATTTCCTATTGCTGCTTTAACTGTTTACAATGAATTTAGGGGTTTAAGATGACACAAGTTTATTATTTTAAATATCTGGAGGTCATAAGTCCAAAATCTGTTTCACTGAGCTAAAATCAAGGTGTCGATAAGCCTGCATTCCTTCTGAAAGCTCTAGGGGAGAGTCCACCTCTGCATTTTCCAGCTCCTAGGAACCACCTGTAATCCTGGCTCAACGCAAACTTACTTCATCTTCAAAGTCAGCAGAAATTGAACCTTCTCTCTGATCTCTGCTTCCATCTTTACATCTCTCTCTCTGACTCTAATCCTCCTCCATCTCTCTTATAAGACTTCCTTTTTTTTTTAGGCCCAGCTGGATAATCCAGAATAATTTTCTATCTCAAGATCCTTAAATTAATCACACTGCAAAGTCCCTTTCACATGTAAGGTAATACATTCACAGGTCCCTGGGATTTGGATATGGACACCTTTGGGGATCATTACTCAGACTATTGTAATGACTACTGATCTGTGATTGAAGAGTGAACAGTGGCACAGGCGGAGCTTCATGAGTGAGGCAGATATCAGTTTTAGGTTGTTCAGGCTCTTGGATTAAGAATTGGATTTTTTACTAATGCAATGAAGACTTCTGGAAGTGTTTGTTTGTTTGTTAGGTTTAAATTTAAGGAAGAGATTTACATGGCTTAATTTTTGATATAATTTATTGGTTTTTGAACAATAAATTGGAGTGAAGCAAGAGTGAAAATAAAGGCTTATTTGTTTTCTATATTTTAATATATACATTGGGGAATGAAATTGTTTGGAAAATGAAATAGGCAACAATTAAGCTGGTGTTTGGGAGATAAATCATTTTACTGAGTATACTGTAAAAAGGAGCATTTTAGCCTCTATACTAGAAAAGTTATTAACCGTGAAGTTTGGGAAATTAGGAAATAGTATACATTAGATTTTTCATGAGTTTAGAGTTCATGATAAACTCTGAAAATTCATAGGTTTCTGTAGACAGCTAATTGAAAGAAATAGTTCCAGCATCATATACTAATACAAATTACTCTAAGACACAATAGTCACAGCAGTAGTTCTCTGCCGTAATTTGAATTACCTCTTGAATTTGAATATAATTGTCTCAACTTCTGTACTCAGTTAAAGTCTCATGAAATTTCAAAACGCCCTTCTAACCCTTCTGCAGTTGGTTTTATGATGAAATATAATCATCACATAAATTACAGGTTGACAATCCTAAATATCTAGGTCATACATTTTCTTCATGTGAAAAACACTTCGCCTAAAATTCTGGGATACAGTCAATTCCTGAGATGATTATCAATGGTTTCCAATGTCCTAAATTCAGCTACTGAGAGAGAGTCCCACTAGGTAGTAGCAATATTTACTGAAAGATCCTCTGCTACACACTTAGTGTGATTCCTGTCATTTCAAAGAGCACTGCTCTCCACAGCTATAATGATTCTCTCACCTTGTAGTCTGCTGCCAGGTGATTTCTCACAGGAGAAATTATGTTCACTTCTAGGGCATGGGTTCAGCTCTGATCTATGTTGACTAATTTGAACCATCTGAAGGCTGATTGTTGACCTCTGCCTGAAAGAAAATTAAAACTCAGTGGTTTTAAAACAGTTTTACACAACGGAAACTGAGGAAACTGAAAAAATAAAAAAGGCAAGGCATATTCTACCATAAAACTGTGGATGGTATTACGAATGCCACACATCTGCCCTCTAAAAATTCTTACCAGATTCTTATGACTGCAGTGTCTATTTAAACTTCCTAAGGGGCACAGCAATGCAAGTTCCTTTGCCTATCTTGAGGTACCCGAAGCAGCATCCATGTAGCTACTTAATGCATATGATATAGTTAGATTGGGTATTCAGTCCTAGATGAATGTTCATCCACATTAAAAATCTATGTTAGGAAATAAACACATGCTTAAAAATAATGCTTAGATATAATGATGCTTCAAAAGCAATTATAATGTTGGAAGTGTGCTGTGCCTTTCTGGCCAATATCACCTTTTGTTTGCATTCCAGGCTACCCTCACTGTATTGAATACTTAGACAGGAAAAAGGCTGAGCATGAGCAGAAGCATTTTCAGGTATGTCAGGACAATTTTCCATTGGTTGGCTTTTAAGAAAATCAAAGCAATTAATAAGGAGGCCCACTGGAATAGTTTTTTGACACTGAAAAATTCATAAATGTTAAGCCCCACAATGTAATTTCTTTTTTCTACCTCTCAACAAAATTTAAGGATCGCTTATAGAAAGAGAGTGCTTCAGAATACGCAGCTTCTCTGGGTAATCAGTCTTTACCTAGTGATTAAATAGTCTGGCTCCAAACCACCCAGCTCATTGTTTTTTTACCCACAGTGTGAAAGAAAAATCATCTTTGTGCCAACCCCACATCATAAAAAACTCTAACAATGTGTTGAGTGTGACTTAAGAGCCCATAATGTATTTTTCATGAAGGTAAGGAAAATCCATTAAGGAGATTAATTTGTGTTTGGAGAGCCTACCCCTCCACAGCCAAAAATATTTGTTCTGTTAACTGCGGTTTGCTGATACACTATGATAGTGCTGCAGCCTAGTAATGGCATTGCTATTTATACCAATATATGTCCTGCAAATGGATTGTTTATTAATTATTAAGTAGCTATTTCTTGAAGGAAAATGTAGCTGCTAAAACTTTCTTTTTTTCCTTTAGCTAATTATTATAGTTAATGGTTTTTAAAAGGCTAATTGAGGCCCAGTGATTTCTTCAGGAACATTTATGTTGTGGAAACCTGCTCTTTCATACCCAGGTAACGTTCATTTGCTGCTATTTAGAAAGAACTTTCTAGGAAAAAAATATATACACTATCTATAATACACTTTAATTGGTTACCAACATTGTGCATTTAGCCATTTAATAACCTTGAAGAAAGGAAATTAAATGACTTCAGTTAAATTCTATAGTTAAACTTTTTGAGACCTTTTATGTTATAAATAACCTGAATCACACAAATGCATTGTCGTGAGATGTAATCCGAGGAAGGAAGAAGATTGCACAGTTTTATTCTTAAACCACCTCCCAGGTCAATGATTCAAATCTTCAGTACTTCTCAGCTTTGCTCATGGCTATTACCTAAAGCACTTAAAGAACACAGATGCTTAGGTTCTATTCCCATAGTTTCTGATCTCACTGGTCTGAAATAGAGCCTGATGAATAAGGTTTCAAGGTTTTCCAGGTAATTCCAATATTCAGCCAAAGTTGAGAACCATTACACTAGAAAAAGAATAAAAAAGTCTGTGGAATTTATTTTCTAGTAATGGACAGAGAGAATAAAAAAAAAAAAAAAAAAGCAAATTTAGTTGTTTCTTTTTTCAACGATTTCCATCAACCAGCCTGGTTTCATAATTTTCTCCTTAGGACTCTTCTAACTGTGGATTCTTACAGATAAATATTGTTGTTAATCAGGAATAGGAAGCATATGAGATATGAGACTCTTAATTTTGTAGCTGCTTTAGACCCCAGAACTCTGAGAAGGAATAAGGACTATTACAAAGTTTTGTCCAAGATGTTTACTGTGCACACACCTGGTAATGAAATCCAACCTAAGCTCCCCTCTTTGGGTTATATCATGATGCAGGGTATTTTCTCCCACAGAAGCGTGACCTTTATCTAATTCATGCCAAGGTGGCACAGAAAATAGTGACAGACCTGCATGAAAGGGAAGACTCATGTTGTAGATTCAATTATTAGGTTAGCCAAAAGAAGTGTACTTTCATCAACTTATATGCAAGCATATCTCAGAGATATTGTAGGTTCAGTTCCAGAACACCACAATGAAACAAGTAACAGAAACTTTTTGACTCCCAGTGCATATAAAAGTTATGCGTACACTATATTGTAGTCTAATGTGCAAAAGCATTATGTCTAAGAAAAATCAATTTGCAAATCTCGATTTAAAAATACTTTATTGCTGGCCTGCTGGCCAGGTGTGGTGGCTCATGCCTGTAATCCCAGCACTTTGGGAGGCTGGGGTGGGTGGATCATAATGTCAGGAGATCGAGACAATCCTGACTAACATGGTGAAATCCCATCTCTACTAAAAACACAAAAATAAATTACCTGGGCATGGTGACACATGCCTGTAGTCTCAGCTACCCAGGAGGCTGAAGCAGGAGAATTCCTTGAACCCAGAAGGTGGAGATTGCAGTGAGCCAAGATCGCACCTCTGTACTACAGCCTGGGTGACAGTGTGAGACTATGTCTCAAAAAAAAAAAAAAAAACAGCTTTATTGCTGTAAAATGCTTATGATCATCTGAGCCTTCAATAAATCATAATCTTTATGCCAGTGAAGGATCTTGCCTCCATGTGGATGGTTACTGACCAATCAATCAGGGTGATGACTGCTAAAGTTGGAGTGGCTGTGAAAATTTTTAAAAATAAGATAAAAATGAAGTTTGCCACATCAATTGACTCTTCTTTTCAGGAAAGACTTTTCTGTAGCATTTGATGCTGTTTGATAGATAGCATTTTATGCACAGTGGAAATTCTTTGAAAACTGGAATCAATCCTCTCAAGCCCTGCTGCTTCTTATTAACTAAATTGATATAGTATTCTACATCCTTTGTCAGCATTTCAAAAATGTTCACAGCATCTTCACCAGGAGTAGATTTTATTTCAATAAACCAACTTTTTTGCTCATCCATAAGAAGCAATTCTTTATCTGTTCAAGGTTTATAAAGAAATTACAGGAATCCAACATCAGGAATAAGCAGGTTCCACTTCTAAATCTAGTTCTCTTGCTATTTCCACCACATCTGCAGTTACTTCCTCCAGTGAAGTCTTGAGCTCCTTAAAATAATCCATGAAGGCTGGAATAGATGTCTTCCAAACTCCTTTAATGTTGATATTTTGCCCTGCCCTCATGAATCATGAATGTTTTTTATAGAATCTAGAAGTGTTAATCCTTTCCAGAGGTTTTTAATTTACTTTGCCCACATTCATCAAAGTATCACTATCTATGGAAGTTCGAGTCTTACAAAATGCTCTTCTTAAATAAAAAAGCTTGACTGTGAGAATTACTCATTGATCCATGGGCTGCAGAATGGATGTTGTGTTACTAGGCATGGAAACAATATTAGTCTTTTTGTACAACTTTTTTAGACCTCTTGAGTATCTAGGCACATTGCCAATAATAATATTTTGAAAGGAATCTTTTTTATCTGAGCAGTCGGTCTCAACAGTGGGCTTAAAATATTCAGTAAACCACACTATAAATGATTGTTCTCTCATACAGTCTTTGTTGTTCAATTTATAGAGCACAGGCACAGTAAAGTTGGCATAATTCTTGAAGGCATTAGGATTTTTGAAATGATAAATGATCATTGGCTTCAACTTCAAGTCACCAGCTGCATTAGTCCCTAATAAGCAAGTCAGCCTGTCCTTTGAAACACTGAACCAAGGCATTGATTTCTCCTTTCTAGCTACAGAAGTCCTAGATGGCTGCCCCTTCCGAGTCTGTTTTATCAATGTTGAAAATCTGTTGTTCAGTGTAGCCACATTTAACAATTACCTTATCTAGATTCTAAATAACTTGTAGAATCTACAGCTTCTATAACAGCACTTTCTTCTTCACCTTGCTCTTTTATGTCATTAAGGTGGCTTTTTCTTAACTCTCATGAACCAACCTCTACTAGCTTCAAACTTTTAACATTTCTTACCTCTCTCAGTCTTCACAGAACTGAAGAAAATTGGGGCCTTGCTCTGGATTTGGCTTTGATTTAAGAGAATCTTGTGCCCAATTTGGTCTTTTATCCAAATCATTAAAATTTTCTCCATCAGCAATAAGGCTGTGCTGTTTTCTTATCACTTGTGTATTCACTGGAGTATCACTTTTAATTTTCTTTGCGATTGTTACCTTTGTATTCAGAACTTGGCTAACTGGCACAAGTGGTCCAGTTTTCAGCCTATCATGGCTTTTGACATGTCTTCCATACTCAACTTAATCTTTTCTGACTTTTTATGTAAGGAGAGATATGTGCTTTTCCTTTCAATTGAACACTTAAAGGTAATTACAGGGTTATTAATTGGCCTAATTTCAATAGTGCTGTCTCTCGGGGAATAGGAAGGCTTGCGAAAGGAGAGAGACGGGGAATGGTCAGTTCAGGGTAGTCAGAACACCCACAGCATTCATCAATTAAGTTCATCATCTTATTTGCGTGTGGTTCACGGTGCCCCAAAACAGTTACCATATTAACATCAAAGTCCACTGGTCACAGATCACCATGGCAGACATAATAATAAGAGTTTGAGATATTGTGAGTGTCTTAGTCCTTTTTTAAACTGCTATAAAGAACTGAGACTGGGTAATTTATGAAGAAAAGAGGTTTAATTGACTCACAGTTCTGCAGAACAGGAAACATGACTGGAAGGCCTCAGGAAACTTACAATTATGAGAGAAGGCAAAGGGGAAGCAAGCACTTCTTATCATAGCAAGACAGAGAGCAAGTGAGCAGGGAAGTGCCACATTTTTAAACCATCAGATCTCCTGAGAACTCACTATCACAAGAACAGCATGGAAAATCTGCCCTCATGATCCAATCACCTATCACCAGGTCCCTCTTCTGGTATGTAGGGATTACAATTAGACATGAGATTTAGGTGGGGATACAGAACTGAACCGTATCAGTGAAAATTACCAAAGTGTGACACAGAGACACAAAATGAGCACATGCCCATAGACTTTCTAGACACAGGATTGCCACAAACCTTCAATTTGTAAAAAGTAAAATATTCTACAAAGCATAATAAAGCAAAGTGCAATACAATGAGATTTTCCTGTAGTTTGGAGTCTGAAGGAAAGATGGAACCCAAGCAAATAGCAGATACAGCAAATTTAGTGTATCCTTGGGCATCTACATATAGACATCTATAAACATTACACCCATTCAGCAGCCATTCTTGACTCTAGAGGCCAGAAGTAGGATGCAGCAATAACAAGAAAAGAAAAAGGAGTTTAACAAAGTACCCAGTGTCTTCTGACACAGGAGAAGCTGAGTTGTAATCTAACTCATGAGATGGATATCTTTGTAATAATTACCTTTTTATATATGAGGAATAAATTCCATGTTTAAGAGACAGGCATTTGAAGTGGCTACTTTTTCATTGGGTAAATTAGAGAAGTGTGATTCTATAGACTCTTAATGAAAATTTAAATCGACTAAATCACCCAATCAAAAGACACAGCCAAAACCCAACGTCATGTTACATCCAGACCTGTTTCACATGCAAGGATACACAAAGACTCAAAACAAAGGGATGGAGAAAGATTTACCAACCAAATGGAGAGCAAAAATAAATAAATAAATAAATAAATAAAAAGCAGGAGTTGCAATTCTCATATCGGATAAAATAGATTTTAAAGCAACAAAGATATAGTGGTAAAAGGATCAATGCAACAAGAGCTAATGATCCTAACACCCAGATACATAGAGACTTAGATTCAATGAGACAGAAAATTAATAAGGATATCAAGGACTTGAACTCAGATCCGGAACAAGTAAACTTAATAAAAATTTATAGAGCTCTCCACTTCAAATACACAAAATATACATTCTTGTCAATACCACACATCACACCTACTTATAGGTTTAAATGAAACATTGATTGGCCATTATTAATACCTTTTTTTTTCAGGATAAAGCAATATTTCCATTCACCCTCCCTCTTTCTCTTCCTCTTTCTTCCTCTCCTTTACTCATTTTTTCTTTCCTTCTCTCAAAATAAAAGAAAAAAAAAAAAAGAAATCAAATGTAAACCTCTAGATCCAGGTCGGCAATGTCTCTTTCGTTGCTTGATTTCCTTCCTTCCCTTCCCTCCCTCCCTCCCTCCCCCCTTCCTCCCTTCCTTCCTTCATCCCTTCCTCCTTCCCTCCCTTCCTGCCTTCCTCCCTTCCTCCCCCCCAAAAAAAAGAAAGAAAAGGATTACATCAGATATGTAGAATGCTTTAAGATTTATGGAAACACACACACATGCCCTACGAAAATACCCAATATATACGCAAACTCATGCAACAAATGTGTGTTTGCTTTATTAGCATTTCTGGATGTTTCAACCAGCTCATGCCTGGAATGTGGAAGAGAGAAGGAGATAATACAACAAAATTATTAAGAACATGGTGTTTGGTGTCAGATTAAATATCATTTTAATGTGTAAAACTTTGAGAAATTGACATAACTTTTTGCGTTCTAGTCTTACTATTAAATAAGCACGATGAGAATTTCAAGGGTGCTTACAACATATGGTAGTTGTAAGGGATAAATGAGATAATCCATATGAGGAGCTGAGCTCAGAGTTTGGCACATAGTAATTGCCTAATAAGAATCGTTTATTATACTTTCTATTAATCAGTTCTCAATCTAAGTTTTAAAAAGAATAATAATCCCTTAACATTAATTCATTGCCAACATATTACAAAATACTCCAAAAGTGTCTGCATTACAAAGTAGCCTTCCCCACCAAGGGAGCGCTTCCTTTTCAATGTTTTCCAGTTTAAAAAAATCATGAGGTTTGAGAGAGATGGTTTTGTAAAATATTGGCAGGAGGCCTGGAATTTTAAAAAAATAATAATAATTCTTATCATCCTTTCAATCATCTGAGCCTCTCCAATCACTGCCAAAACACTTCTTTGTTACCATAGAAACCCATGGAGATTATTCATATATTAAATAACAAACGTTATTCAACAAGAATAGAATTGAGGACAAGGCACTCCTGTTTAAATTCCTGAATTAGATTTAGTTTTGCCAGAATATATACCTGAAGGAGATTTGAACATATGGAGTCTTCTGCAAGAAAGCAAATTTAGGTCCTTGAAATACATTATAACCAGTATATTGCATTAGTGGGACTCATTGGGTAAAATTAGAAATTATATTTTCTTCTTTAATGATTGCCCCAGCATAGCTATTCTCTTATAGATAGTTCTTGCCTATGTTGGTGCATACAATCAAGAGATTTTTCTGGATGTTCTCAGATAATAAAATACTCTTTGGTGATGTTAATCCCCAAAACAGTCTCAATTCATAATGTTCTTTTATTATGTTAATGTGTTCAGTAGTATAAAGTAGTCAAAATTCTAACATCCTTTCAAAGGAAAATCTCCTGGTCTCTACTGGCTTTCTGTGTGTGTTTGTGGTGAATGAACCTACTCTAAATAATTTCTCCAAATTCCAACATTCTTGCCTTCTCGATTTTATCATCTAAACAGGTGAAGGAGTTAACTGCCAAGACCATAAAGGAGTTAACTCCTATCCTTTGCACACACTGCATAGGTGTTATTAAACTTTCTTTTAAAATTAGGGACAAGCTGGTGTTTAATGTTTTGGAAACTTAGTGGAAACGCTTTGCTTTTTAATATTCTGTTGTATAGACTAGTAAACTGGGCAGTGTATATTCTTATAATAGATAGGACAATGGTCAGATATTTTAAGGCAGTTTTTTCTGGTTCTCCTGTTGAGCTTAGCTATACTAACTTTTGTTTCCTTGTTTTCTAATTAGTAATTTATTATTCAATTCCATGCAGCCACTCTTTAAGACAGTAATGCAAGGTGTTACCAGAAAAAATTAATACAGCTTCTCTAAATTACCGAGTGCTGTAGATATTTTATTTCTTCTACTTTCTTCTTCGTCTTTTTCTTTCTCTCCTTCTTCAACAAAAATAATAAGGACAACTAATAACTTAAAACTTTCTCAGGTAAAGTGTTTAAGTGTACATATTAACCCTTGAAATTTGACTGAAGCTTAATATGCGGCAATGCGAAGTATCCTCTTATAATGTATATTCAGAGAGTGAAGTCCAAGAATCAAACATTACCGCAAACATTGCCAGTGCTTTGGAAAATTAATTCCTCTGTAGCCATTCTATCAGAACCACTATTTATCAGTTTCTATTTTCTGATTAAACTCTGGACTACTTTTGCAAAGTTGCCATGGGTAATTCTTATTATATTGAGAAGAGCGGAAAGGCATTTTGTTCATGTAAGAATCTGGGAAATTTTTGTCCAGCTGAAAATATTCCATTCTTTCTTTACAAACTGCAACAGCATCACCTCCCACCTGTCAGAGTTACATATTCACCAACAAGAGAGTTAAATCGTTTTCCCAAGCTTGTGTGGTGGGCTCAGGCCCCTCCTCAAGCAGTGTACAATGTGGAGGAAAGTACATATGCATGAGGAAGAGACTCATTAACTCTATGGCAAGTCCATGGTTCAAAGTACCTATTTTGTGGAGGATCAAAAAGGTTATGTAACTCTCATTTTAATCAACATTTCCAAAATTAGACTTGTTTCTTTTAAAAAGGACAGGGGAAATAAAAGCAAAGATAATTCCTGCTAATAGTGTCAAATACACTTACAGGCAGACATTTGGGAATAAAAAAGTCTATGTGCAGATTTTCAAGGCCTTCAAGCTTTTCAAATAAATGTATGCACCATTAGCATTCACTCAGCTATACAGGCTTTGATCTTCCTTTAAAAGAAGTGAGGGGAAAAAAGAAGGGAGTAAAATAAAGAAGTGAGAAGTGAAGCTGTCAGCAATTTGAATGCTGCCAATTATTATACTGCTTATAAAGAGCTAATTAAACTCAACTGCTTCCAAGAAGAATCATTTTTACTCTTTTTGTGATCTCGTTTTATTCACACCATAAAGAAACTTGATTATTGATAAGACCCATGTTGCAAGCTGAAATGTTAATGTCTTTCTGCAATAATAGTACCATTCCTCTAGTACACTCCAGTTCAGGCTATCTGGGATTTCTGGGTTAAGAATTCGAGTCTAATGACATAAGCCTTAAGTTCAGTTTCAACATTTTGCAAATAAAATGTAGGATTACTGAATTTATATCTACATCTCCAGTTCTCTCTCTGTATTCTTAGCAGGACATAAATATAACGTATTCATTAATATTTCCAACAAATGAATAATTTTCCGGCGATATACTCAAGACCTGTGAGTCATTCTAAATAAATTCTTTCCTCTACCTTATGTCCCCACTTTAATCACCAAGCCAGGTTTATAACTATGCACTATCTTTGACATGGTTTCCTTTCTTCCTGTTTCTATTGGCTCTCTCTTTGTTCAGGCCCTCATTTCTTTTCTTGGAAATTATTGAAATTTACCCTCAATTGCTGGTTTTGATTTCCACATTGAAAAATCTCCTCAACAGTACTTTTATTACTAGAAGTGAAATAATCTTGCTTTAAAAACATTTAATAATTATAAGAAATAAAGTACAAAAAATCTGCGAATCGAAATGTGCAGATTTTGTTCAGACGAATTCTTTCACCAAGTGAACATCTGTGGAAATACTACTACTCAGGTCAAGAAGTCAACACTGACAAAACACAGGATTTCCCTTCACGCTGCCAATTCCATAAACCCAGTGCCTATCCAAATACCTTGTTCACTTTCTATGGGATCATCGTTTTCTTATTTATAAGAGTCATTTGTATATTATGATAAGTTATTTGTTTGTCATATGTGTGACAAGTTCCTTATCTCTGGACTTAGCTTGTCTTTTTATCCTTTTTATATGCTTTTGATGAACAGAAATGTAAAATTTTGAATGCATTTTATCAGTCTGTTCCTTTACCTTAGGTGGGTGCAAAAGTAATTGCAGTTTTCACCATTAAAAGTCATTGCAAAAATTGCATAGAAACTGTATCCTGTTTTAAACATTCTCACCTACTCTAATAGCATGAAGACAATCTTGCTATTAGAATACTCTTGTACATTACAGACAGTATATTATTATTTATATTATAATGAGATCCATACTTTACCCCAAATTGATTTTTATGGTCAAGTTTCTTCTATATGAATTTCCAATCATCCCAGCATCATTTATTGAAAAGATGATCATTTCTTCACTGCTGTGCAGTGCCAAATTCATTCTGCATCCTGTCTTTATATTTCTGCATCTGTGCCCAGGCTCTGTTTATATGGTTGGATTGTTTTTCTATTCTTATATCATAGTAAATGTAACTTCATAATAGGTTTTTAAATTAATTAGAATAAGTCCTTCCACTTTGTTTTTCTTTTTCAATATTTTCTTGGTTATCCTTAGTGCTTTGCTACATACTGATTTTAGATCAACTTACTGAGTTTTGATTGGGAGCATGCTGGTTATAAAACGATTGGAGAGAAGAATCTCCTTTGCACTAATTAGTCTTTTAAAACATGAAGATGTTTTAAATCCACTTACCTAAGTTTTAAACATTTCTAGTTTTATTTATTTGCGTAAGGTTTTCCACACTTTTCATAATATCAAGTTATACTCGTTTGAAATATTTTAGAACTATTGTTGCTATATATATAGTTTGATAGCTATTTAATTATTCAAATGTTTATGTTTAGAAATAAAACAGACACTTTATATTAAATTCTGGCCACATTTTGCAGGTAACATGTTAATTCCAGGAACGTATTTGTAAACTTAAAAATTTTTAAGATACAAGCTTGTAAAGTCTTC
Source organism: Callithrix jacchus (assembly GCF_049354715.1). Taxonomy (NCBI): domain Eukaryota; kingdom Metazoa; phylum Chordata; class Mammalia; order Primates; family Cebidae; genus Callithrix; species Callithrix jacchus. Next base: position 72,021,028 of record NC_133504.1, on the reverse strand, counting down.
CAAAAATGATGATATATTTACTTATGTATTTCGATTATGTAACTTTTATTTCTTTTTCTTGCTATGCTGTGCTGGCAATAACACCTGTTACATCTGTAAAAAGCAGGGAGGTGTAGTAGTAGACATCCATTTTCTTTTTCTGCTCTCAAAGAAAAAGTTCTTACCATTAAATATCTTGCTTGTAGAATGCTATAGACAGAGTTTGTCAAAAGGAAGCTCCTGTGTAATATTTGTCGCGTGATACATTTTTTTCCTTAGCATGAGCAGCTGTTGAATTTATCAAATCCGTTTTCTGTATCTTCTGTTGATTGTGTGTTTATGTTATGTTAATCCTGTACATTTCATCAATTGATATTTTAAATATTAAATTTGTAATTCTGGAATAAACCAAAAATGTTAAAAACAAGAAAAAGTATTGCTATGGACAGGAGGCAGGAGGATGGGGTCCCTGGTGAGGCCTCCACCCTCAAGCCTGGAGCTATGGCTCTAAATGAGAACAAGCATTCCTGTTTTCCCCACCAAAATGTTGCCTTTGCCTAGACCACTCTGACCTGCCCCACCCACCATGCTGTGCACAGAAGAACCCCAGATCCCAGGCTCCAAGAGCAGAAGAGCAGCAGAGCGGCGTGGCACAGAAGGAGAGAAGAGAAGGATCTGAAAGTCGAAGAAGCAGTTGGACTGTGGGAGATTAATTCGACCATTTCTAGGGGATGATTATTTTTCCTCTCCATCAGTTTTCCAGCTCCCCATCCCATTGAGAGCCACCTCCACACTCAATGAAACATCTGCATTCACCATTCTTCAAGTCCCTGTTACTTGATTCTTCCTGGATGTTAGACAAGAACCCAGATACCAAAAGGATAGGGTGTATGTCACACTGACTTCCCACTGAGCTGGTTAACACTTAAGCTATCTGCAGACCACAACTGCTAAAAGAGCATTGTTTGTAACACTTGCCCTCTGAGGCTCCAGAGGTTGCAGGCAACTGCTAGCCACTGCCGCTGGCTGGTACAGGGTTCATTCCTGCTGGAGCCTAAAGGCACTTGCTAGCACTCCTGCACCTGCCCACTTGCTTGGGTGCTCCTGCTGTCACAAGAAGTTTGAGCTCCAGGTCTGAGCAAAATGAGCCACCCGCCCATTGCAAGTCCCAGGAGGGGGTCAGGGAACTCTCCTGTCTTAGTATCACTTTTTAATGTTTATTGTATTTGATTCAATATATATATATATAAAATATATATTTTTTGATTCAATATATTTTTAAATGTTTGCATCTAATTAATGTATAGGTTGATGTGTAAACATTATTTTTTATAGTATCTTTCACGTTTTGGTGTTAAGGGCTAACTTCATAAAATGACTTCAGAGCATTCTCTCTTTTTTTATTTTCTGCTAGAGTCTGTGGGAAAGACCATTATTTCTTTTTAATATTTCAGTTGCAATTGCTGGTCAAATAACCCAAGCATAGGATTTTCTTTGTGAAAATATGTTAATAATGTTTTCATTTCAATGGAACTGTTCATATTTTAATTTTTAATTTGTCAATATTAGTTGTCAGTATTGATTTTCATTTTAGAATCATTCAGTTTCATCTAAATTTGGAAATTAATCCGCATAAGATTAACCATCCTATTATATTATGATTATTATAAAGTACATACATCAGTGATAAAATAATATATTTTCTATATTATATTATTATTGTATTATCTGGTTGATTTTCAGTATTCTCTCCTATTTAATATTGATATTGTTAATTATGAATTTTTCTTTTATTCTTCCAATAGTTTTATGAATATTTTATTGTCTTTAAAGTCTTTTCTTCAAATCATTTTTTACTTTGTTGATTCTTTTGTACCAAGATTGTTTTCTATTTCACCATGTTCTGTTCTTGTTTTCATTATCTTTTTTCTTTTACTTTTATTTTGGATTTGAATTACTGTTCATTTGCTTTGTTCTAAATTTCTAATTGAATTTTAGTGTTTCTCCTTTCCCAATATATGTGGTTAAGGCCACAATTGCCTTTAAGTGTGCCAAGAATGTTGATATGTGGCATTTAAGCACTAATAATTTTTATGAATATTTTTCAATATTGATTGTGATTTCTTCTCTGACCCTGAGTTATTTAGAATATATTGTCTCATTTAAGAACATATGGTGTTCTGTAGTTACTTTTGTATATTCATCTTGTTTCATATTATAGTCATATTAAATCTTCTACATTATTTTGATGTTTTTGAAGTTTACTGAGATAATCTTTAGGCCTAAGATATGGTTATTATTTTATGTTCTCTGTGCTTTAAAATAATATATATATATTGCAATTTGAGAAATTAGAGCTCTTTCTATATCCATTAATTTATAATTGCAATCAAATATACTATGTTCTCAATATATTTTTCCATTTGTTCAATCACTGATAGAAGTGCTCAAAATTTGCTAATTCGAAATTGTCTGTTTTCCTTTTAGGTCATACAGACTTTGTTTTACATGTTTTGAAGTCATGGTTTTAGGTGCATACAAACGTAGAATTATTATATCTTCCTGTTGACTTTTTTTTCAGTATGAAGTATCTTTTTTTATTTTTAGTAATAAAAAAAGACATCAGTTTATTTGATCTCATTTTAATATATATACCAGATTGTCTTTTTAATATTTTCATGTCATGTCTTTTTCCATTCTTTGATTTTAAGCCTTTCTTTGTATTGTATATGTGTGACATAAAAAGCACTTACCAGCTGGGCGCGGTGGCTCACTCCTGTAATCCCAGCATTTTGGGAGGCCGAGGAGAGTGGATCCACGAGGTCAAGAAATCGAGACCATCCTGGTTAACATGGTGAAACCCTGTCTCTACTAAAAATACAAAAAGTTAGCTGGGCATGGTGGCGCGTGCCTGTAATCGCAGCTACTCAGGAGGCTGAGGCAGGAGAATTGCCTAAACTCATGAGGCTGAGGTTGCGGTGAGCTGAGATCGCGCCATTGCACTCCAGCCTGGGCAGCAAGAGCGAAACTCCCTCTCAACAAAAACAACAACAACAAAAAAGCATTTACCATAGTTGTATTTTGCTTCTTATTTAGTCCAATTATCTTCTCACCATAATGGCAGCATTTCTTCTATTTGTACGTAATAAATAACATAAACTGAGATTACGTTGTTCAGCTTATTAAACGCAAGTTGTCTGTCACACTCTTTAGAATAGATATATGCATCCATAATGCATATATCTAAACTTTTTACCCCTCATATCACATGACTCCAAATCCCAGTTGTTTCTTGAAGCTGAATACGTGCATATGTATATTTCTGTGCCCTAATTCTATGGCAATAATATACACATGCATGGGTCCATATTGGTTCTGTACTATCCCAAGATCAATAATCGCCTGAAAGTTTTTTGAAACCTATTTATGATGCAAATATGAGGGAAAAATTTCCATTATGTTTTCATTAAGATAAACCTCTGCTGAGAAAATGGAATTATAGATTCTTTAAACAACAACCAAACAATAAAAATAATCTTAGCAACAATTACTGAATGCTTATTATTTGTCAGGCACTGTTCAAAATCCTTTGCATGCACAAATCCGTTATTACTCTTAATGGTTCCTAAGGCAAGCTAATTTATATTAGCTTTTATTACAACTAAAAAAAAAACGAACAGGAAAATTAGGTAATGTGCCCATGTTTACAAATATAGTAGGCATCAGATGGAGAATTAGATCAAAGGCAGACTTGTTCTAAATGTTTCAAAATCTAAGCTACTGAAATTAACAATATGTCTTACAGCAATAAAAAGAATTTGCCTTGGTCCAAGTTTAGTGGTTCTTGAACTGAAGTCCCAAAAACACTGGAGACCCCACTGGAGGCAACTGATGTCTCAGAACAATTTTCATGTTTCCAAATATTGTGACTATTTCTCATGTTATCCTGTAATAAAGTGTTTTCATCCATTCATAAATATTCAATATCCCATCTTTGTGCAGGACTCTTCTAGGTGCTGGAGATACAATAGTGAAGGAAAGCAAAGTTCCTTCTTTCAAGGAGCTTCCATTCTAGTGGGAGGAAAGAAATAGGATAGATAAGTAAACACATATAATAGCGTAGTGGAGTGCTTAAGGGCATTGCATGTTGCCCTCACCTCTGCACATGTGTCAGCTTGGGAAAATTGCTTAAACGCTGTAGTTTTGTTACCTCCTCTGTAAAATGAGGAGAATAATAGTATCTACCACACCTAGGTATTATATTAGGAGAATCAAATGAAGGAGTATTTGTAAAGATCTTAGAACTGTGTCCAGTGCCAAGTAAGCATTATAAGAGCACATGTTAAGTAAATTTTAAAAGGATGTCACTACAGGCTTTAAAATTAGCAAGATAAGAAAAATGGGTATTAAGGTAATTAAGGGAGATACACTAGGTATTTTAGAAAAACAAGTTTTAGGGAAGGTGTCTCTAATAAAACTTGCCATGTCAGCAGCAACCTAACTAAACATGAAGGGGTGAGCCTCTGGGTAACTGCTGTAGAATATTCCAGGCAATGAGAGCAGCAGACACAGAGATCAAGGGCAAACGTGTATGAAAGGTGGAAAGAACAGTGAGCAGGGTATAGAATTGTTAGGGTAGGTAGTTAGGCAAACATGACATGGTAGGAGAGGCCCCCCCATCCCAACACCAAGAATGTCAGGCAACCATTAGGTGATGTTCAGGAGGTTAACTGTCTTTCCAAAAGAATAATTGGTTACAGCTGGTGCCAGGCAACAGCAGTCTCCCAGTAGAGAGAAACACCTGAAGCTGGTAATCAGCTGCTTCCCAAAAAGATCTCAGGAGTTGGGCGAGCAAGGCTCAAGCATAAGCACTAAGAGGCAAAATAGTGCAGTTTAACTGGTATATGACCTTCCTTTAGGAACACTTGATTGGTTAGGGGAAAGTGCCTCAAAGGAGCACGTGTACAACTTTAGGAAACACACGGCACATGTGACCTTCCCATGTGCTGGCACTGCACATGTGGACAGCTTGCCCAAGGAAAGGTCAAGGGAGGAGAAGCGCAAACCTACTTTAAACTTAAATGATGGGTCTTGTTATGTTGTGGGAAATGATTGTTGGATTCTAGTAACTTTCCTACTTTAAACTTAAATTCTTTATATCAGGCTCCTCATTATTGTTTTCCCACCCACCTACCTATCCCTGTAATAACTACTTTGATGGTCTTCCCCATCTCAGTAAATAGAACTCCATTCCTTCCATTGTTTAGCGCAAATATCTTTAAATCATCCCTGACTGCTCTTTAACACCTCAGATCACACTGTCAGTGAATCACATTATTCTACCTTGAAAATATGGCCTCCTGTCCACCTCTTTATGGCCTCCCACGTCAAATACTTCATTATTTTTTCCCTACAGTATTATACTAACATACCTAGAAATCTCCCTTCTCTGGCCGGGTGTGGTGGCTCACCAAGGAGGCCGAGGCTGCAGTGAGCCAAGATTCTGCGCTGTACTCCAGCCTGGGCTACAGAGTGAGACTTCATCTCAAATAAAAATAAATAAAAATAAAAATAAAATGTCAGAGCAGGAACAAAAGAAAGTGAAGTACACATGGAAGAGGGCCAGTCCCAGCACTTTGGGAGGCCGAGGCGGGCAGATCATAACGTCAGGAGTTAAAGACCAGACTAACCAACATGGTGAAACCCCAACTCTACTAAAAATACAAAATTTAGCCTGGCATAGTGGTGCATACCTGTAGTCCCAGATACTCAGGAGGCTGAGGCAGAAGAGTCACTTGAACCCAGGAGGCGGAAGTTGAGGTGAGCCAAGATGTGCCTGGTCAATAAAGCAAGACTCAGTCTCAAGAAAAAAAAAAAAAATCTCCCTTCTCCCATAAACCTATTGTCAAAAGAATAGGCAGAAAAAGAGAGCCTGTTGACATACACTGTATTTTATTAGTCCTGTGTTCCAAACTCTACCTCCACCCCCCACCTCTCTGCAAAGTGATGCCAAATCCTGCTGATGGAGTCCAAGGTCATAACCTGTTCATCTCTTGTATTTTGTCTTTTCCTCTTCTAGGTTCATCACTCTGACCTTCTCTTGTTCTTTGACTATTCCAGGCACACGACCCACCTACAGCTTTGGTATTTCTTTCTCCCCTGCTTGCAACATCCTATTCTAAGAAATCCATGTGATTGAATCTCACACGTCTTTCAGATTCTTATTCTAAGTTTTCTCCATGAAATTCTACCTGGCAAGTCAATCTAAAGTTCACCTCTGCATATAATCTACTTTATCCCTTCTCTGCTTTTCTTCTAAAATTCCTTATTCATCACTGTTTTTGCCTAACAGTATACATTTTGCTTATTTATGTTGTTTATTGTCTGTCTCCTCTGTTAGAATCTAGTTTCCATCAGGCTAAGGATTTTTTGTTTTAGAAATGTAACAGGAGTCTTCCCAGAAACTACAAGAGTGTCTGAAATATTATAGATACTTAATAACTATTTATTAAAACAATCCAAATATAATTTTAATGAGTCAAATTTCCTAGGTTAATTCCAGACAGTAGATGAAAAAAAGTGTAAATAAATCCAAACAGTGGTTTAAAAAATTACCTTTTGTATTAATATAAATGTCCTTTTTTGTTTCTATGTGGGAAAAGAAATTATAAATTTGTAAAGAAAAAATAGTGTGAGTATGTTTGTGTCTGGTGTATAAATGACAAAAGGATTGCTCAATTAAGAAAGTGTTTATTGAACATTTACATGTCCTATGTTTTTTGCTGGGGAGATGTTAAATATAGAAATCAATAAACAATGTTTCTGCACACAAGGAATTCAGAATTTGTTTGGTTTTTTTCTTTTTTTGAGACGGAGTTTTGCTCTTGTTACCCAGGCTGGAGTGCAATGGCGCAATCTCGGCTCACTGCAACCTCCGCCTCCTGGGTTCAGGCAATTTTCCTGCCTCAGCCTCCTGAGTAGCTGGGATTACAGGCACACGCCACCATGCCCAACTAGTTTTTTGTATTTTTAGTAAAGACGGGATTACAGGCACACGCCACCATGCCCAACTAGTTTTTTGTATTTTTAGTAAAGACGGGGTTTCACCATGTTGACCAGGATGGTCTCGATCTCTTGACCTCGTGATCCACCCGCCTCGGCCTCCGAAAGTGCAGGGATTACAGGCTTGAGCCACCGCACCCGGCCCAGAATTTGTGTTTTTATGTTACTGTTCTTTGAATATTTGATGCATGCCAAGAAGGAAGCTATTTCAGTTATTATGCATACCATCTTATATTCTCAACAATACCATGTGCTATGTTAAAACATAGGCTTGAAGTGTAACTACATCACTGGTTAGTCTTGTAAATTTGAGATATTATCTTCCTAGACTGCATTTTTCTCATTTGTATAATCAAAGCAATTTGCTGAGTGTATTCAATGAATTCGTACATGCTAACTATTTAGCATGGTGGTTGTAATATAGCAAATCATGTATTTTTAGTATAATAATTATTATTTTACATCTATTCTTAACAAGTTAATATTAACTGCCTTAAAATTTAGCAACTTTTGAAGACAACGATTATATGAATTCATAATTATAAAATGCTATTACTGAAAACAAAATTATGGAGTTTTGGAAATATGTATGGAAACACCTCTGCTGGCAGGAACGTTAATTGTTACAGTACACAGGAAACATTGGGACATAGATATCAAGAGGTTTAAAACTGTAGAAGATGCATGTGCAGGCCAGATAAAGTCTAAGAATAAATGATTTGTTCAGAAAAGAAATTCAAAATAAATTTAGCAGCTGAAATTAAGGCTAGTTTGAGGAATCGTTTGAATATGAGACTAAAAGCTATGGACTTGACCTAGATAACAGAGAGTTGTTAGGAATTTTTAAGGATGTAACCTCTTAGGACTGTGTAATTTGTATTGGAAGAGGAGGGCACTTCAAGAAGGTAGAGCCTATTAAGAATTTTTAGCAGTTGCACAAGTGTCTGGTGACACAACCTTGAACTACTGATGATGACAATGTTTAAAAAGTAAACATTTTTGAGAAATATGACAAAAAGAATTGACAAAAAATCAAGAATGATTACATTATAGGTAAAACAAAAAGGAAAGATGCTTAACATTTTGAACACAGAGTTACTGAAATATGGAGACATTTTAATTACAAAGAATTAGAGAGGTCCATGTCTTTTTAATTAAGGACATGTAAGTCTAACAATAACAACAACAAAAAAAAAACCTCATAGATCTTGCAGAAAACTTTGTTAAATTTTGATGTAAATTTTAAAAGTAAAAAATAAAACAATGCTATCTAGCATAGACAGATGACTCAAAGCCATTAATTTAATTTTGAGAAACTAAATTGAATTATTAAATTCACTAATTTAATTCAGAAATGGCTTCTCTGGCCATAAAGAAATTATCATTCCTTTTGAATAATATAAATATTTATGTCTTCAATATTACATACATGTAAAAATTTTATAATGTTCAAAATATTTTGAAATTTTAATTTTAATTGCTATTTATTACTGGTAGCAAGTAATTAAATGTCAAACATTTGGCACACTAGTGATTTTTTATTACAAAGGAGAATGTTTAACAAAAGCTTATTGTTGTAAGTTTCTTCACTTTTTTTTACTTTAATCAAATACAGATGGCTTGTACAAGATGAAAATGTTTATCTTTTAATCTTTGGTGTTTATTAAAAATTAAACTAACTGCTTATCAGTTTGATATTCTTTCAAAGTATGCATTTGGATAATAAACTGTTATAACATAATAGGGACAGATGGATGTTTACACCTAAACTGAATGATATATAATTTTCCCGGTCATCTTTTTCCCTTTTCAAAAGTCTATTTTGGCATTTTTCCCATTTCCATCTACTTCATTAGTACTCCACGCATTGTCCAACATGACAGTTATTTGATTTAACCAATTCAAAAGCATCCTACTGAGTGAGTAATCAAGGCCTTGCTGATTCAAGATTATACTGTGGAAAATAAATGTTTCAAACTATATTATCTCTCGGTATATAATTAAGGACACTTGCATATTAAAATTTGATAAAATCTGACAATTTTTTAACTGAAACTTCCAAGTAGGTAGAGATTTATACACTTGTGATTAAACTGCTAACCCCTAACAATTTTGTTAGAAAACTCATGAACATTTTCTGTATGCAATGACTATGTTTTATGCAACTTGAATTTTTTTCAGGAAAAGACATCCTAATTTATCAAACTGATACCCTGAAACAATATCAATATTTAATAACTACTAATAATTAAATTGGGTTTTACTTCTAGGGTTTTTTGTTTGTTTTGCTTGAGACACTGGGCTATATATTTTTAGGAAGAATATGTAAAAGTTGAGATATTTTCAAATCAGCAACTACATGCATGTTATTCTTTTATTTTCGAAACTGTAAAAGATGTTAGAAATTATCTGCATATAAAAGTGCCATCTTCCTATTCAAACATTTTAAAAAATATAGAATGTCATAAAAATACCCCTTACTTTTCTATATCTTGGCACCCAATGCATGATATATAATTTCATCTTTGAATTTATTACATGTATTATCCTGTTTTCTCTAAGACCTCATTCAGTCATTGCCCATAGGCTTCATTATCTTGATCAGTAGAAAGGAGATTTGAGGGTATTACTCAAGGAGTAACAAGTCTCATTTTAGGGTCTGGTACAGTTTGGAAACTGTTTTTCTAATCAAAAGAATCATTATAGTAAACCTATTTCCACATTCTAATAGACTCAGAAATATAGAAAGAAAGACAAAGAGGTAGGAGCACCAAGAATCATCAGGAATAGTATTTCTAGATAATAATAAAAACATGCCTGGCATTTTTAGTACAAAGTTGCAATATGATGCCATTTGTATTGAAATTGTAACTTGAAAATAACTTTTTCTGCCCTATATGAACCAAGATTATTCTAACTAAAAGTTGTAACAGAATATGACCAAGAAAATAAGAGAATCAGGAACAAATGTGGACAGAGAAAATAATTTTACCCACAGATGTCTTAGGAATGTACCAATTCTTTTAGACCTGAGATACAGTAATTGTGTGTGTGTGTGTATATATATATATATATATATATATGTATATGTATATATAATTACTTATATATAATTATATATATGTATATGTGTGTATATATGTACATATATAATTATATTTAATTATTTTTCCAGAAAGTACATTTTGTCACTTATTTTATCTGCTCTTTTTATAAAGTCACAAAGAATCCTATAGATGCAAAAATCCTCAGCAGAATGCAAGCAAACCAAACCCAATAACACATTAAAAAGATCATTTTGCATGATCAAATGAGTTTCAGCCCAGTGAATCAAGGCTGTTTCAACATATGCAAATTGATAAATATGATATGTTATATGTTTCAGAACCAAGGGAGAAAACCATATGACCATTTCAGTAGATGCAGAAAAAGCACTCAGTACAATTTACCATCCCCTTGTGATAAAAACTTCAATAAACTGCATTTAAAAAGAGCATACCTCAATCAACAAAGATCATATATGACAAACCCACAGTTAATATCATCCTGAATGAGGAAAAACTGAAAGCCTTTTCCCTAATGTCTGAAACAAACAAGGATGCACATTTTCACCCCTTTTTATTTTTATTTTATACTACTAGAAAACCTAGAGAGAGCAATTAAGCAAGAGAGAGAAATAGAAGACAAATTGAAAAGAAGGAAAGTCACACTGTGCTTGTTTGCAAATGACATGGTCTTATATTTAGAAAATCTCCCACCAGAAACATTTAGAACTGATCAATCAACTCAAGAACATTGCAAGATACAAAATCAACACACAAAAATCAGTAGCAATTATATATGTGAATATTAAATAATCTGTAAAGAAAATCAATAAAGCAATTTCATTTACAATAGCTGCAAAAAAAAATCCCTAGGAATAACTTTAAGCAAAGAAGTGAAAGATCTCTACAATAAAAACTATAAAAGACTGATGACAGAAATTGAAGAAGGCACAAAAAATTAAAGGACATCCCATGTTCATAGACTTAAAAAGTTAATGGCGTTAAAATGCTTATATTCTCTAAAGTGAAGTACAGATTCAGTGCAATCCCTATCAAAATGCCAGTGAAGTTCTTCATGGAAACAGAAAAAAAAAAAAAAAAAAACAAAAACCTAAAATTAATGTAATGACAAAAGACCTAGGATAGCCAAAGCAATTTTGAGCAAAAACAAAACACAAACAAAAGCCGCAAAACTGACAGCATCACACCTCCTTACTTCAAATTATGCTGCAAAGCTATAGTAACCAAAAGAACAAGATACTGACATAAAAGCAGACAAATAGACCAATGGGACAGAATAAGAAACCCAGAAATAAATCTATACATTTAAGTCAAGCCATTTTGAGAAAGTCACCAAAGAGCATACAATGAAGATAGTGCTGGGAAACTGGATATTCATAAGCAGAAGAATAAAATTAATGAAACCACATAGCAAGAAGGGGGCCACCACTAAGAACCAAATATGCTGATATGATACCTTTATAATGGACTTCCCAGCCTCTACAATTATAAGAAATAAACATTTGTAGTTTAAGTCACTGTCTATGGGATTTTTTATAGCAACTCAAACTAATTAAGAGAGCACTGTAAATTAATAAAAAGATTAAGCAAATGTGGTCTCTATTTTGAAGTTATCCTAACAGCACTGTGATTTCCCTATATATATGTTGTTTACATATAGCTTTAAAAGAGATACAATATTTCAAGTTAGTTTATTTATTTTATGAAAACTTTTAGTACATAAATGCAAGTACAGATTGACTAACACATCTTATTCTATTGTTAAATATAAATATATTTCCTCATGAGGAAAATATATTTTCCTCAAAAATTTTTTTTCTCTGTCTTCCACATAAAATTGTGCTGACAATCTCAAAGTATATGAAATAGGAGATGTAGTCAGTGCTAAAGAAGTGAAATGTATTCAACCAGAAGTAATGACGAGATAGAGATAATTCTCGGCCAAGAATTACTGTTAATATCTTAATAATTTTTAATCTCAAAACTGATAGCAGTATGGCTGAAAAAATACATATGAAAATGTAATAATTTATAAATTGCTTGGTATGGTTGTAAATGTTTTGGGACATTGATGAAATAATTTTTTTGAATAATTTAAGTGAATTTATTTTAAGGTAAATTTCTCAATTGATACTTTCATCTATTTGACTTGTATCTACCCACAGCAATAAAAGACAAATTTGTTTTCAAGCTTGTTGTATATAGAGAAGCATCAAGGTATTATTTTATGTGGGAAAATGAGTTATGCAACATAGTATCTAAAATTTATTTGTTTACTTCTTTATTGAAATAAGGTCTCGCTCTGTCACCCAGACTGAGTGGTGGTGAGACCTCCACTCACTACAATCTCTGCCTCCGAGGCTCCTACCATCTCCTCAGCCTTCTCAAGTAGCCAAGACTACAGGCATGCACCACCATGTCTGGTTAATTTTTGTATGTTTTTGTAAAGACTGGGTTTCGCCATGTTGCCCAGGCTGGTCTCAAACTCCTGTACTCAAGCCATCCACCCACCTCCACCTCCCAAAGTGCCAGGATTATAGGCATGAGCCCCAACACCTGTCCTGGCATTTTATTTTTCTAATTTAATTTGTAATAGATTTTAAGGCATTTAAATGAAGAATGTATCTAATTAATGTATTTTTTTAATTTTTGTGGATGCATAATAGGTGTTTGTATTTACGGGTTACATGAGGCATTTTGACACAGGCACACAATGCGTAATAACCACATCAGTGAAAATGAGGTATACACTACCTCCAGCATTTATGTTTTGTGTTACAAACAATCCAATTATACTCATTGATTTTAAAATGTATAATTATATTATTTTTAATATAGTCACATGTGTGCTATCAAATACTTATTCATTTTTTTAAACTATGTTTTGTAACCATTAGTCATCCCCTCTCCCTATTGCCCTACTACCCTTCCCAGCCTCTGGTAACCATCCTTCTACTCTCTATCTCCATAAGCTCAATTGTTTTCATTTTTAGCTTCCACAAATAAGTGAGAACATGCAAAGTTTGTCTTTCTGTGTCTGGTTTATTTTACTTAACGTAATGACTTCCAGTTTCGTCCCTGATGTTGCAAATGACAGGATCTTATTCTTTTTTATGGCTTAATAGTACTCCGTTGTGTATATGTACTAATCTTATTTATCTATTCATATTTTGATGGATACTTAGGTCACTTACAAATATTAGCTATTGTGAATAGTGCTGCAACAAACATAAGAGTGCAGATGGCTTTTCAATATATATCTGATTTTCATTCTTTTGGGTATATATTTAAGAGTGGAATTGCTGGATTGTATGGTAGCTCTATTTTTTGAGGAGCCACCAAACCATCCTTCATAGTTGTTGTATTAAAGTGCACTTCCACCAATAGTGTACTAGGGTTCCGTTTTCTTCACATATTCACCGGCCTTTGTTATTGCCTGACTTTTGGATATCAGCCATTTTAACTAGAGTGAGATGACTACTTATTGTAGTTTTGAAGTGGATTTCTCTGATTATCATTGATCTTGGGTACTTTTTCATATATCTGTTTGTCATTTGTGTATGTTCTTTGGAGAAATATCTAGTCAGACCTTTTGCCCATTTTTAATTGGGTTATTAAATTTTTTCTATAGAGTTTTTGAGCTTCTTACATATTCTGGTTATTAATCCCTTGTCATATGGGTAGTTTGCATGCATTTTCTCCCACACTGTGGGTTGTCTCTTCACTTTGTTGATTGTATCCTTTGCTGTGTAGAAGCTTTTTAACTTGACATGATTCCACTTGTCCATTTTTGCTTTGGTGGTTGGTGTTATGTGATATTATCCGAGATATCTTTGCCCATTCCAATGTCCTGAAGACTGTCCCCAGTGTTTCCTTTTGTAGTTTTATAGCTTGAAGTCATAGGTTTCTTTAATTCATTTTGATACTTGATTTTTATATATGGTGAGAGATATAGCTTTAGTTTCATTTTTTGCATATGGATGTCTAGTTTTCCCAGCACCATTCATTGAGGACAGTGCCCTTTCCTCAATGTATGGTCCTGGCAAATTTGTCAAAAATGAGTTCATAGTAGAGGTATAGCTTTATCTCTGGGTTCACTATTCTGTTCCACTGATCTATGTGTCTGTTTTTATGTCAGTACTGTGCCATTTTGGTTACGATAGCTCTGTTGTACAGTTTGAAGTCTAGTAATGTTATTTCTCTAGTTTTGTTCTTTTTGCTTAGGGTAATTTTGGGTCTTCAGAAAATAAAGAGATGACAAAAGAAATTTCATGCCAATGGGAATGAAAAAAAAGAAAAAGCAAGAATGGCTGTACTTACTTCAGACGTAATAGATTTCAAGACAAAGGCCATAAGAAGAGAGATTAAGTCTGATATTTCCTTGTTGATTTTATTTCTGGAAGATTTGTCCAATGATAGCAGTAGAGTGTTAAAATCTTCAGTTATTACTGTATTGGGGTATCTCTCTCTCTCTCTTTCTCTAATAATATTTGCTTTATGTATCTGGGCACTCCAGTGTTGAGTGTACATATATATATATATATAATTTGTAACTGTTATATTATCTTGCTGAATTTACCTCTTTATTATTTCTCCCCATGATAAATACATTAACTCTATCCTCACACCTTTAAAGCTTTCTCCCAATACAGCATTAACTCAGATTCCTGAATCTTGTAATCTAAACTAGATCTAGGTGTTATGATGCTCCTTACATATCATTTTTGAGCATAATCTTTCTCATCCTATAAATGCATGAACTAATTTGATAAGTCGCCTGCTGATTCCTGATCCAGGAAAAACAAAACATAACAAAACAAGATACAATGATAAGACAGAGGCAGTGTAACCACAATAGCCATTCCCATTCAAAACGGAAATTCATAGCCACATAACAGTCTCTGTTCATAGAAACTTTGAAACTCAGTCTGGAAAATGTCACCAATTTCATGATTAAAGCTGAGTCCTGCTTCCTGGAAATGTATTCTGTAACTTTTAGCTCTAGTCCCTGGGTTTTCTCCTTTGAATTATTATTTTTGGCCTATGTTTGTAACTACCCAGGCTTCCTGTGGTTGTTTAGAAGACTAGTTGGGCTATAAGATCTCTATTTATTTTGTGCTCTCTGTGTTCCTTTCATTCTAAGCTATTGTTCTTTGTGAGTGACATAGTTATCATAAAAAGTTTACAGGTTTCATTAATATTGTTAAGTTATTTGATTGGATAGGCTCTTCTCTCTCTTTAAAAACAAAACGAAACGGCTGGGCGCGGTGGCTCACGCCTGTAATCCCAGCACTTTGGGAGGCCGAGGCAGGCAGATCACGAGGTCAAGAGATTGAGACCATCCTGGCCAACATAGTGAAACCCCATCTCTACTAAAAATACAAAAAAATTAGCTGGGCATGGTGGTGTGCACCTGTAGTCTCAGCTACTCGGGAGGCTGAGGCAGGAGAATTGCTTGAACCCGGGAGGTGGAGGTTGCAGTGAGCTGATGTCGCGCCACTGCACTCCAGCCTGGCACCTGGTGACGGAGTGAGACTCTGTCTCAAACAAAACAAAACAAAACAAAAAACCCTGTGTGGGTCTTCTGTAAAATAATGCCTTTAAGATTCTTAGAACTGCTTGATTTTAAAAGAGATTTACAAAGTAATGTCTTGAAACCTGTTGGTTTTTGACTAGTTTAAAGGTCTGTGTGGCACCACTTTCACTTTTATATTTAAAACCTTGTCAAAGATGATAGGAAGGATAGACTAAGCTTGGACTATTGACTGTAGCAACAAGGCATGGCATCCAAGCCTAGTTAGGATAGCCAGCCTCCTCACATGGTAGATGATGGCTCCTGGAGAGAGCAGAGACAGATATGGATGCTGTCAGTCTGTTATGTTAAGGTCTTGTCTTGGAGACTGGCAGAGGATTTAAAATCTAAAATTCATCATATTGCCAAGTAGTCATACAGCCTCCTCATATTAAGTGGAAGAGTGGTATAAAGGAATCAGCGCTCCTATTTAATCCGTCACATGCATTTTGGGGGGAATTAAGTCACAGTAGTATATCATGAATAGAAGAAACCAGAATCACAAGTAGAAATTGACATGGAAGCGATCTTTAATGTTATGTTAAACAGCCTGAACTTTCATTCTAAAAGCAATAGGGAAACATCAGAGAGATCTTATTGAAGAATTACAAATGATGGTGTAATTAAGAAATTTGGGAATGAAAGAAAAGAGAAATGGAGCAAAATCTTTATGGAAAAAATATTTGAATGAAGACTAAAAGTTTTTTGCTTTTGTTTTTGATAGCATTAAAACA
Organism: Callithrix jacchus; assembly: GCF_049354715.1. Classification (NCBI taxonomy): domain Eukaryota; kingdom Metazoa; phylum Chordata; class Mammalia; order Primates; family Cebidae; genus Callithrix; species Callithrix jacchus. The sequence goes on along the minus strand of NC_133504.1, from coordinate 72,004,616 downwards.
AAGGTGCAAATGTGCAAAGGTATATATATATATATACACACAGACATCATTTTAGTCTTTGGAAAGGAGTCCATATAAAAGGAGAGACTAATGCAAAATAAAGAGTAAAGGGATAATTAATGGGAAAAGGTCATGGGATAAAACCACAAGAAATGGAATGCCCAATACAGGTGTTGCAATTAGTCTGGCAAGAATGTAGAATTTCTTTTTTCCTGGAGTCCTAAGAATGTGGTAAAAATGGATAAAATATTAATAATTTTGAGTTATAATATGTGGTAGGCTGAAATATATGCCTTTTCCTCCAAAGGATATCCTATTTCTAATCCATGGAACTTGTGAATATTTTCTTATATGTCAGCAGCAAAGACAATGCAAAACCTTGAAAAATGTGATTAAGGATCTTGAGATGGATAGATTGTTCTGTATTAACCAGCTGGGCCTTAAAAGAAATTAGCTCTATCTTTATAAGAGGGAGACAGACATTTTACTACACACAGAGGGGTAAGTTATGTGAAGAAAAAAACAGATAGACACTTGAAGATTCTGGCCTTAAGGATTAGAAGGAAGCCACAAGGCAAAGAATGTTGACAGCACCAGAAGATGAAAAAGGCAAGAAAAGAATATTTCCCTAGAGCCTCAGTAGTGACTGTGGCCTGACAACACCTTCATTTTGGCCCTCTGTGCTTCACTATTGTGGGAAGATACATTTCTATTGTTTTAAAACACAATTTTTATGGTAATTTGCTACAACAGCCACAGCAAGCTGATACAGAGTGGATTAGAGTCACTATAAACCATCAAACTTTGCCATTACAGTTTTTGAAATCTCCTAGGTAGAGTCCTGTATAGTTTTTATTTTTATTTATATATTTATTTATTTATTGAGACTGAGTTTTGCTCTTGTTACCCAGTTTGGAGTGCAATGGCAAGATCTCGGCTCACCACAACCTCTGCCTCCTAGGTTCAGGCAATTCTCCTGCGTCAGCCTCTTGAGTAGCTGGGATTATAGGCACGTGCCGCCATGCCCAGCTAATTTTTTGTATTTTTAGTAGAGATGGGGTTTTACCATGTCAACCAGGATGGTCTCGATCTCTTGACTTTGTGATCCACCCACCTTGACCTTCCAAAGTGCTGGGATTACAGGCTTGAGCCACCGCACCGGGCCAGTTTTTATTAAGAAATCTACAGATAGATTCTTAATGTTTAGTTGAGAATGAAAATGGCACTACATTAGTCTACTCGGGCTGCTGTAACTAAATATCACAGACTGACTGGCTTCAACAACAGAAATTAATTTCTCAGAGTTCTCCAGTGCAAAAGTCCAAGATTAAGGGGCCAGTTAATTTGGTTTCTGGTGAAGGCTCTCTTTCTAAACTTGCAGATGGCTGCCTTCTCACATGTCCGCACTTAGTAGAGGGAGGACTTTGTTACATCTTTCTCTTCTTATAAGGCCACAAGTCCTATTGGATTAAGGACCCATTTTATGACCTTATTTAATCTCTATCACCTCCTCACAGGCTTTCTCTCCGAAAAAGTCTCACTAGGGACTAGGGGTCCAACATGTGAATTTTGGAAGGAACTCAGTTCAGTTTCTAGTAGGCATCCAAGATAAAGCCATGTTTTAGAATCAGAAAGCACTGGCTTCAGATCCTGATTCTGAAACTTATTCACCTAGTGTTTCTACGAAAATTAACTACTTATACATATTAGTTTTGTTAATTATAAAATGGAAATGAATATCATACATATTTTATTGTATTATTGAGCCAATTAAAAATACACATATGTAATCCCAGAACTATATTAGTAAAAATAACTAAACAGTTGGCCCTCTCTATTCAAGTCTTTCACATCTGTAGATTTAACCAACCACAGATCAGAAATATTAGAAAAAATTGTATCTGTACAGTACATATACCTACGTTTTCCTTGCCATCATTATCTAACCATATAATACCTACAGATATAGGTTTATATTGCATTAGGTCTATAAATAATCTAGAGATGATTTAGAGCATACAAAAAAATGCATGTAAACTATATGCAAATGTTATGCAATTTTATATCAATTTTATTATTTTTGTATTTGTGGGAGGTCCTGGAACATATCCCCCATGAATAATGAGAAATAACTGTATGTGCATCTGTGTATGTAAGTGTGTGCATGGAAGTAGGGGTGGAGTGCATATAGCCTGTACTCAGTGTACAGAAGATCATGGTAAATTTTGGTGTGGAATCAAATTCTATATTTTTAATTTCTAAGATAACTACTTTTTTTTAACTTTAGACAAATTAGTTAACTGTGCTATACCTCAGTTTTAGTCTTTGAAAAATGGCAATAATTACAGAATCTATTTTATGGAATTGTTTTGTTTCATTAATCAATCAATAACTATAAAACATTTATAAAGTGCCTAAGCCTTGTAAGTGTGTGCATGGAAGTAGGGGTGTAAGAATATAATCTGTACAATATTCTACTGTGGTTAAACAAAGGCATATAAATGTTGCTTAATTTTTATGAAGATTCTCTTTGTCCATTTTATATTTTTTACTTGAATTATTTATCATCTCTACATTAATATATTCGTTTTGGCTAATGCACCAGTTTATAGATGTAGCTCAAGCCTGAGAATATAGAAAGAGTGCTATTATTTAAATGAGCTGAGTAAAGCAATTGCTACAGCTAATGTGAAAAATTAATTAACTACTTGTTATGCTACAAATGATCTTCATCAAAATATAATTTTATATCTTTTGAGTTGAGAGTTAAGAAACCAATGCCAAGTTTAGATTTTTTGTGGTTGAGTTTTCAAAAACTTGGAGTTTGGAGTATTAAATTCTAAATTACTTACTTCACTGAGGATAATTGCTCTTATTTTATCTTCCATCAGACTCATCATGATTGAATGATTAGGAATTACTTAAAGAACATGTGGCTTTGTCTTATATTTTCCCCTTAAATACCCAGTTGGTTAGAAGATTTCATTTGAAATGAACATCAACAAATAGCTACATTATGATCATTTTATTACAACTATTAGCACATAATTTAAAATATGCATGCTACATCTGAAATGTGTATATTTCTTCTTAATGAAAACAATGAAACTTCAGAGATATTAAAAGAAAGCTATAAGTTTGTTAAAATAAAAAATCTGGAAAAATTTAACCTAAAGTGTTTATATTTCCCAGCTTACACTGATCAGATTTATTCTTTGGGAACACTTGGTTTCCTTGGAGGAACAGAATGAAAGTTAGGAACAAACTCATAGAAAATTACATAAACCAAATAGTATATTTAAACCTCTCATTTTTGAAAGAGATCAGGAATTATGAAAAAAGGTATTATTAAAAAGAGGTGTGAAAGAAAGTTGGGTTGAGGTTTTGATAATAACATAGATACAAATAAATGAATAGAAGAGGGACTTCAGCAAAATGGTGGAATAAAAAGTTTTAGACTTTGTTTTCCCACAGAGACCTTTGCTACTAAACAGTATACAGTCTACAAATCCTTTATGAGGACTCCAGAAACCACTAAGAATTTACAGTACTTCAGACAAAGTCAAAAACAGCCAGATTGCCAAGAAGACCTGCATTAAAATGTGTAAGAAAAGCTATTTTATTTCATAAACTGTAGTTCCTTCCCCAAGCCAGTACATGCTGGCCCAATTAGAAGAAAACTCTTAACTAGCAGCTTTTCCTTGGGAGAAAGAGAGAGAAGAGTGAAATATATGTCTAATGGTTCAGCTTTTGAAGGAAGTTTCTAAGTGTTTGGTTTCTGTCTTTCCTGACTTGAAGTGCTAACTAGAAAACAGCATACTTTAGATACCTGGGAGTGCCTGAGAACAAAGGAGACCCAGGTGCATTATTGCAGCACCAGAAAACTTGTGGTACTATAAACAGACGGTAGAGAAAGCATGAGAGTATGGGGTATTAGAAAAGAAACTGGCAAACCTTTATAAATGGGAAATTACATGTACAAACAGAAGATCCATTCCAAGGAAATGTTTGAGAGGTCTTGAGAATCTGTAGCTGGGCTGATTGATGTAGGTCTTTCCTTATATAAAGATAGTTCTAAAATATTGGAAGAAGTGGCTGCTTTTTCAAATGCACAAATCCCAGAAAAAATAATAAGGCATATAAAGATACAGAAAAAAAAGCCCAATACAAGAAAACATCAATCTCCAGACATGACCCTAAAAATGAAGATTTATTAATTCTCTGAAAAAGAATTCAAAGCAATTGTGTTAAACTCAGTGAGCTACAAAATAACACAGAAAATTAAACGAAATAAGGAAAATAATGCATGAACCAAATGAGAATATCAACAGAGATGAAAAGTGAAAAAAAGAACCAAATAGATATTCTGTGTTAAAATTTCACTAGAGGGGTTAAACAGAAGACTTGATCAAACAGAAAAATCAATCAGGGAACTTGAAGACAGGTCATTTGCAATTACTGAATCAGTGAAACAAAGACAAAACGTATAAAGAAAAATGAAGAAAGACTGGGGGAACTATGGAACACCATCAAGTGGAAAACATATGTATTATGGGAGTCTCAGAATGAGAAGAAAGAAGAAAGCATCAGAGAATTTATTTGAAAAGGTAATGGTTGAAAACTTTCAACATCTGAAGAAGGAAAAAACATCCAAAATCAATAAGCTCAAAGGACTCCAGTAGAATGAACCCAAAGAGGCACATACCAAGACATATTATAACTGCACTCTCAGAGCTCAAAAACAAAGAGAGGATCTTGAAAGTAGCAAGATAAAAGTAACTTTTCGTATACAAGAAACCTGTCATGAGATCATCAGCAGATTCTCAGCAGAACCACTGTAGGGCAGAAGGAAGTGGATGTTACATTCAAAGTACTGAAAGAAAAAAAAAATGATCTGTCAACTAAGAATACTATAGCTAGCATGACTATCCTTCAAAAATGAAAGAGGAATAAAGACCTTTCTTTTTTTTTTTTTTGAGACGGAGTTTCACCCTTGTTACCCAGGCTGGAGTGCAATGGCACGATCTCGGCTCACCGCAACCTCCGCCTCCTAGGTTCGGGCAATTCTCCTGCCTCAGCCTCCCGAGTAGCTGGGATTACAGGCGCGTGCCACCATGCCCAACTAATTTTTTGTATTTTTAGTAGAGACGGGATTTCATCATGTTGACCAGGATGATCTCAATCTCTTGACCTCGTGATCCACCCGCCTCGGCCTCCCAAAGTGCTGGGATTACAGGCTTGAGCACTGCGCCCGGCTGAAGACCTTTCTAAATGAACTAAAGCTGATAGAATTCATCAGCACTAGGCTTACATTAGAAGAAATGTAAAGGAAGTATTTCAATGTGTAATGAAAAATGTTAGACAGCAATCCAAAACATTTGAAAATAGAAAGCTCTCTGGTAAGGTAAATACATAAATACAGAATCCTGTAATCCTATAATTGTGATCAATAAATCACCTTTAATTTGGGGGAAGAATTTAAAAGACAAAAGAATAAAAACAGCTATAACTGCAAAACTAATTTAATAGACACAAAATATAAAAAGACTTAGTTTATAATATTGATAATACAATATGGAGGGAGGCAGGATGTAAAGGAATAGAGTTTTTCTATGTAATAGATTGTTATCAGCTTAAAACAGATGGTTATAAGTATTAGATTTTCTATAGTCTTCATGGTAAGCATGAAGAAAATAACTATAGGTAACACACAAAATAAAATGAGAAAGAAATCACTGCATATTATTACCAAAAATTCAATAATAGGCAAAGGAAAACAACAAAAGTAAAAAAACATGGACAAACTATAAGACATAAAATAAACAATTAACAATATAGCAATGGGAAGTCCTTCCATATCAGTCATTACTTTGAATGTAAATTTTACTTCCCAATCAAAAGATTGGGAATCAGAGTTAGTGACTGAATGAACATAAAAGCAAGATACAACTATATGCTTTCTGCAAAAGATTAACTTTGGCTATTAAGGAAACACATAGGTTGAACAAATATTTATATTTTATATACCATTGCAAAAATAGGCCTCATTGAGTTCTTATGCTTACTGAAATAAACTATTTACAAAAAGACAAATACTACATGATTCAATTTATATGAGATATCTAAAGCAGTCAAACTCTTTGAACATAATAGAACAGTGGCTGCTAGGGGTTGGAGGGTAGAGGAAAATGGAATTTATTAAATAGAGAGTTTCAGTTTCACAAGATGAAAAAGTTCTAGAGATCTGTTGCAAAATAACTTGCATATAGTGAACACTATTGTACACTTAAAATGATTAAGATGGCAAATTTTATATTATATCTGTTTTGTCATAGTTAAGAAAAAAATCCACCTAGGCCAAACAGGGTAACACCAAAGCCATCTGTCAAGAAACGTTTGTTTAGCACTTTTTTCAGATGTGAGTCCCTGAGGAGTTACTATGGGATTTTCTGAGAGTTGTTTTGAGTATCCTGGGAGAAATGAGCATAATCATACAAAAAGATAATAATGTATTTAATGTAACAGATATTAAGTGCAGAGGGAACAATTCAGATGATGAGGACAGACACTGAGGTGTATCTGAGGGTTTCAGTCATTATTCTGGGCTCAGATCAGATTTAAATTCTGGTCTTTCTACTTTTCTTCTATAAAATACAGGGCAAGTTTATGTTAGTCTTATTTACTAAAAAAAAATAAAAATAAAAGCATCAACAAAACCTACTTCACAGAATTGTGTGAATTAAATGAAATGTTTATGTAAAATGTCTAGCATAGACTAAGACTTCAGAGTGCTTAATAGTTCAGGACATTCTTATAAATTTAAAAAAAGAAGAAGGAAATGAAAGAAAAATACCCCATAAGATGGAGTCATTATAAACATTACAGTTTATTAATAGCGGTAGCAGAGGAAAAGCACACAGTTCAGTCTCCTAAGCTACTGGGCTCCCACTGTCAGAGGAGATAGAGAAGTTGTCTAAGAAGGAAAACTGGGTTGCCAGAGCCCCACAGGAAGCCTTAACAGTGCGGGTGGGTTGGAGAGTAATACAAAGGAACTGCTTTAACTAACATCACCGCCTTTTCAAATATCCTGATAAAAGGAAGACTAAACAAAAGACTTGCAAGCTTCAGAGATCTTATGATGAAGAGCAAAGAATAAAAGTGCCAGAAATATATTCCCTTTATTCCTCAGCGTTAAAGTTATGTTGAAGATATGATTTGTTAAAACATGTGAAATATTATAAAGCAACATAAGCTTTAGCATTCATTGTGAAGAGTAGCAAGTCACTTAGGCTTAATTCTCCTGAAGGGAGAAAACAAAAGAAACAGTGCATGATAATATCCCACTGAAAACTAAGCCCTTAATTTGTCCACTTTGGTTAGAAGTTGAAAAAAGCAAAGAGGCTAGGAAGGGTGCTTGGTTATAATACTCCACTCTGCTAAATGCAAATGCAAATCATTTCTAAAGAATAAGATTATGGGGGCATGAAAATCCCAGCTACTGACTGAAAAAGAAAATGCTAATCTCTCCAGCTTCGAAAAATATGAATTCCTTGTCTAATTTCCCACTTCATCTATAACCAGAGCTCTTTCTTAATGCATCATCTTTTCCAAGCAGAAGAAAGCTGAAGAAGTATGTGAGCATGTTTTTGTCTGGAAGAGAGTAATAATGTGTGATGGTTTATTAAAAAGATACACACTACTTGTACTTTTCTCTTTTTTATCATATTATTTTTCTAAGTTATCGTTAAAAGTTAATACCAAGGTTGGTCTTTTCAAGATAAAAGAATCACAAATTTAATTTTAAGGCTTTTGCAATTCCACTTACATATAGGTTTTATGTTGTGAGTAGCAATTGGTTATCTTTAGAAAGTAAATTATATGTATATGTATTCAGAGGCTAGTATTCTTTCATTTATTCAATAATAAATATTTTCTACGTAAATGTCACGCACCCACCTGGGCATGGCACTTATTATAAGGCATGCAAGTTCCTTGGTTTCACAGATTCTATATTCTAAAGAGGGAGAAGCAATAAACAAGTAAGTTAATTGAAAAAATAGACATTGTGATTAATGTTATGAAGCCAATAGCGTGTCGTGATGGGAAAATAAGGCACAAGGTTGGACACAGCTACTTAAATAAAATAATTAAAGAACACTCTTCAGAAGAACTAATATTTCTACTAGGACTTAAGGAAAGGGAGAGAATCAAGCATGAGAGGAGCTTGGATAAGGCTTCAAGGGAATGTCACAAACTGACATAGGGGCCTCAAGGAAAAGGTTTTGTTTGACAAGCTTGTGGTAGGGAGAACTCTAAGGTGGCCCACAGCCAAGACTTCCTGTCCCCTGTCTAATCAAACACTAATCTGGGTACTGCTGGGAAGGGATTTTTCAGATTTAATGAAAGTTTCAAGTCATTTCATCTTAAAATGCAGAAATCATCTGGGAGGGCCTGACATCATCTCTTGAGTCCTTTAAAAGCAGAGTTTTCTGTGGCTAGTGGGAGAAGTTAGAGGGATGAGTTTTGCTGGCCTTGAGGAAGAGAGCAAACAGGCAGTTTCTGAACTGTTGGTAAACAGGGAAAGGCCTCTGGAAGCTGAGAATGACTCTTTGCCCATGATGAAGATTAAAATAGGGAAAGAAGCTGGTCCTACAACCACACACACACACACACACACACACAAACACACACATACACACATCAATTCTTCCATTCTTCCAACAATAAGTGAGCTTGGAAAAGGGCCAATAGCTTCAGATGAGGTTTGCATGTCTGATGGACACTTTGATTTAAGCCTGTGAGATCTGAACAGAAGATCCAGCTAAACCATGCCTGGGCTCCTAACCCATGGAGAATGTGTGATAATAAGTGTATAGTGTTTTAATGCACTAAGTGTGCGGTGATTTGTTATAACAGCAATAGAAAAACTACTAAAGCTGTAGAAACCTATCAGGAGGTTGTTTAGTGAATGGTGCTTCCTGAGCACAGGTTATATCTCTGTGGTCAGGAAGCATCGGTTGGGCTACATAACTCTGCTAAGTATTGCATATATGTAACCTAATATTTAAAACGATTTTTCATCCTAAACATATCAGGCCCTGTGGTATGTAATGCCCATCATCAGGCATTGAAAATACAAATATGATAAAAGCATGGTCACTAAGGTGGAAACATTTACAGTCAAGGACAGCAGAATGCACACACGCAAACACACAATTTTAGTTGGTAGAAAGAAATTTTCATAAGGGGCCATGTGTGTTCAGAGGAGTACTGGGACAATTCAATAATGTGTCCTAAAGAGGCAAAATAAGGACTGGGCCTTGGAAAGTGAATTGAAGTGGATCAGACAGAAGTTATGTTCTGCCTGATGGAAATATAAAAGGAAGTACACAGCACCATCATTTGAATACCCGTTCCAACAACAATGAAAAGACACAACTATGGTAAAAATATAAGGGCTATCAGTGTGCCAGAAATGAAGCAGATGGAAGAACACATTAAATGACAGGAGAACATATTCAGACACATGCAGAATGTGAAAATCTTTCAGGATAAATGAGGCAGATAACAACAACAACAACAACAAAAATAGAGTAAGAATAGAATCTGAAGATACATTAATATGGTTTGTCTGTGTCCTCACCCAAATCTCATTTTGTATTGCAATCCCTATCACCTCCATAATCCCCATGTGTCAAGGGTGGGACCATTGATGGTAATTGGATCATGGAGGTGGTTTCTCCCCCATGGTGTTCTCATGACAGTGAGTGAGTCTCATGAGATCTGATGGTTTTATAAGCATCTGGCACCCCCACTGCTCAAAGTCACTCTGTCCTGCTGCCCTGTGAGGAAGGGGCCTGCTGCTTCATTGCCTTTCACCATGATTGTAAGTTTCCTCAGGTGCCCTCAGCAATGCAGAACTGTGAGTCAATTAATTCTCTTTCCATTATAAATTACCCACTCTGAGGTATTTCTTCATAGCAGTCTGAGAACAAATGAATACATATACCATTGCAAAATTGGCTTTGTTGAGATCTTAATTCAAAAATATCACCGTACAAAGTTATTTTAAGGTAATCATAAAAAAAATAAAAACAGAAGAGGTGTTAAGTAATGAGAGACCATTTTTAATTTTGATGTGTAAGATGATCTTTAAAATAGCATTATGTGTTAAAGAGACTGTTGAAGTTTGTTTGGGCTGCTATAACAAACTGCGATAAATTGGGTGGTTTACAAACAACAGAAAATCATTTCTCACAATTCTGAAGATTGGGTGCCCTCAGATTTGTTTTCGCATAAGGGTTAGCTTCCCTGTTTATGGATAAGCATCTTTTTACCGTATCCTGTGAACCCGGAATATCTGAGACAGGTCTCCGTCGATTTAGGAAGTTAATTTTTCCCAAGTTAAGGACATGCACCTGTGACACAGCCTCAGGAGGTCCTGAAGACATGTGCCCAAGGTAGTATGAGCACATCCTGGTTTTACATATTTTAGGGAGACATGAGACATCCATCAGCATATGTAAGATGAGCATTGTTTTGGTCCAGAAAGGCAGAACAACTCGAAGCAAAGGTGGGACAACTCAAAGTGGGAAAGGAGCTTCCAGGTCATAGGTAGGTAAGAGAAAAATGGTTGCATTTTTTTTTTGAGTTTCTGATTAGCCATTCCAAAGGAGGCAAGCAGACATGCATTTGTCTCAGTGAGCGGAGGGATGACCTTGAACAGAATGGGAAAAGACATGTTGGGAACTTGCCCAAGCAGTTGCCAAATTGACTTTTTTCTTTTGCTTAGTTTTAGGGCCCAGAGATTTAGATAAATTTTGGAGTCCCAAGATTTATTTTTCATTCACAGTTCTCACATGGTAGAATGGTGAGACCCCCTCACTTCCAGAACTATGAGAAATAAATTTCTGCTATTATGAGCCACCCATTTTATGGGAGTTTGTTTTAGAAGCCCAAACCAGAAGAGTATCTTTATCAGATAATAGTTTAAAGATTGTCTTATTATCAATTTTGGTGAATCTTTAATAGCCAAAAACTTCCACTATTATACAATCTATATTTTGATTATTAGATTTTTAATAATAATATTATTATTTTGTTCTTTACCGATCCACAGATTTTTATTTTTATGTATTTCATATAAATTCACACTGGATAATTTTTGTGACCTTAAACATGCTACATTAGGTCTTCCTCAGCTTCCTCCACTATAATACATGAATACTATTATCAATCCCACTGTATTAGTGTGAAGATTAAGCAAATTAATGGGTGTTAAATCCTTAATGTGATACTTGCTACATAAACTGTCAACAAATATTAGCAATTATTATATATTCTATTATAAACAATAGAAAAGATGTGTGCATCTTCATCCGCATACAGTTATGATTTGAATGACTATCTTCCCTGCTGGATAGAAAATTTAGAGAAGTGTTCATATTGTTTAAGTAATTTTAGAAACTTCTGAACCACCACAGCCCCTGGCACAAAATAGAACTCCAAATTGACACAGGAATTGTCTCTCAGCCCCTTTGACCAACTCATTGCTGGGGTGTCCCATCTTCTCGGCCTACCTGCTCAACCCCTGTGGGAAGGAGCATGTGAGTTAGTGAGTGCAGGATCCTTCCAGACACTCTAGGTACCAAGACAGGAACAAGCTCCATGTGGGACCCATGGCCAGACCAGGCATGTCACCTCAAGGGGAACATGGGCAGCACCCAGACAAAGGTGCCCGTGAACTTCAAACCCTAGATGGGGTGTTAATGTGCTAATACAGCCTGATGGGCTGAGACATGTTTGCAGCTCAGTGGGCCCCTGGCCTGCTTGTGTGGGATGGTTGCCTTCTGCCAGTGAGCGTGATTGCCATTCTGGGTACCTGAACTCAGTGGGTCCCAGGCTCTTGTCCAGTGTCCAAGAAGAATGAGGATATGCTGACAATTGAAGACTGAGCAAAGGGTGGAGTTTAATTGAGTGATGAAACAGCTTTCCTCGAGAGGGGACATGGGGGATCCCCTACTAAAGGCAGGAAAATCCTCCCACTGTGGCTGATTTCAGGGCTTTTATGGGCTCACAGCAGGGAGGGGCAGGCTGTAGGTAGTATTGGAAAAGGCAACATTCAATTGATTAAAAGGCATTATTTAGAAAGAATCAATTGGGAAAGGCCAGGCAAACAGGAACAGAAGTTTTCACTATGGATAGCCCGTATGATCTGGCAGCAGCAGTCCATTCTTTCACACTTCAGGCTGGTTTTTGGCTTGAAGGTGAGGTTTCACCGGAGAACCTCCCCTGTCTGCCTAGGCATTTGGCTGCCTCCTGTTGCTATAAAAATGACCATTTACTGAGTCAATGATTGGTTTGGAGATAAATTGCTCATAGTATGAGATTGTATGACTTAATAGAAAGTCACCTTTTATTTGCTATGAATCCATATCCAGTGTTATATATTATTTGATATAAAATTTGTATTATATTTAATTAATTAAAATTGAAGATTAAAAATGAGAGTTTTCTACACTTTTATTATGTTTAAAAATTATAAACAACCAAAAATGCAAATAACTGCATTTCACTGAAATTTTTTCTTATGCAATTGGATGACAATTTGCAAGACATATATTCAATGCATATTTTATATTTTTGGTGGGTATTTATATTTTTATCATAAATTAGAAGCAACAATAAAATACCATTAATGTCAAATTTATTTTAAATATACATTACTATACACAAAAAAATAAGAAGTTTAAATGTCTATATCTAAGACTCTGCATTCATTTTGTTTTCAGGCAATTCCATCGGCTTATTGTATTCCAAGTACATAACTTTTCATGAGATTACAAACTAAAAACAAAACATTTTTATGAACAGAGATATTATTGTTTACTTTATATTTACCAAATGTATGCTTTATTTATCACTTATGATTATCACTTGTCACTCCATTTATCACTTACTCATTTAACATTTGTCATTTTGCTAACATTACAAATAGATTGTTAAACCAAACATTGTCTTATAAAGGGCATGCCTTCATATTGTTATGCCTTCAAAATTAATGCTATGTCTCATATGTAAAATATTTACATATAATGTACAAAACTAAGATCTTTCATTTTTAATATTACCCACATTATAGAAGCCATTTATATAACAGAACACAATAATGTATGTTTGCAAAGTGAAGATCTGACAAATATTTATGTCACATTTGCAGGGTTATCTGACTGTGTAATGGAAAAACCCTGTCATAGTACATAATACTAGGGCTAATTTCACTTTGCTGTGAGGACCCACTTTCTGAATTCCCTGATTTATGTAGGTTTAAATATCTCAGCTTAACACTACCCTGATATAACTTTGTTACATTTAAATTTATATGTATGTTATCTTCGTGGGGGTATTTGTGTATGAATACATAGGTGTGTGCTTGTATTTGTAGGAGGCTCATGATACATACATAGCTGTGCACACCCATGTACATCTGTGTGTGGATTATCACCAGCAATTGCAGGGAAGATAATCTTATAAGAGTACTTGGATCCAAAGGTAAGTATGAAAGCTAAAATAACATGAGCTTAAGAGAAGAATACCCTTATATGCTGTTTTTACATATGGAACAGATTAATTTTAGTAAGTTGGCAATAGACATATTCTTGCAATCAACTGTCAATCTATTTTTTATTAGCTTCATTAGACTTTGGTTTCAATTAGGATTCTCTGAGGGGGTACAGAGCCACAGGACCCCCCCAACTCAATTTTCTATCAAATATTTCAATACGTTTAGAAATTTGAACATTAATTCTAAAACTGTGTTTTAATGATTGAATATGCCCTTGAATTAGAAATGTAATTTGTGAATCAGAGCCACGTGCTGCATTCTTCATCTAGTCACCAGCAAAGTAATAATAAAGCATTACAAAATTACAAGAAATCAATTTTTTCTTAAGCAAATGTGTCATCATTTAAGTTTCTAAATGTCAATATGAACACAACCTAGTAGGAGAAAAATGCATTAGTATTAATATTTTTATTTCAAATAACTTGCTTATAGAACTGAAAATAAAAATCTATATTGTTATTCTGATAAGTAATAAACTTAGGCAATTTTTTTCAAAAATGAAATTTGAGTTTGAACAAAGCAGACTAAAGACCAGATTTTTTCATGAGGACATTGCTTATACGGTTTATTTCAACAAATCTAGCCTGAGAACCTGCCAGAATTAAGACTGCTCAAGTGGTGTCCAATCCAGGAAAGCACTCTATTACAGAACTGAAGGAGAGAAAGAGAGTTTGGGGAGACTGAAGTGGTTAAAAAAAAATCACATATTCCTGGAGACTATGAAGTGATCTTGAAAACCTGTAGAGCAGCAATTCCCAGTATTTGATGTGTCTTAAAACCATCTGGGAGACTTATACAAATAGAGAGGCCCCAGCCCTATCCACTTTAAGGAGTATGGGACTAGATTCTTTACTAGGTCTCTGAGGGATTTTGTTACACAACAACTTTGAAGAATAAATGCACTGGAATGCATGTGCCCCATAAGAAGGTGTAGCAGAAATACCAGCATGAGAGTCTAAGAAGTGACTGGATGGTCGACAGAGCACAGTCAGCAATGTAGACAGGCTTTAGACATGGAAGTCAGTAAATATTTAAAGAAAGAGGAAGGATGCCATGGCAAAGTAATCTAGTCAAAGATCAGGGAAGATATAATAAAAAGAAAAGGATTCAAGAGAGAGAATGGTCTAAATACTAGAAAAGCTAAGGAGATTAGATCCAGAGCTCCAACGCAAAAGTTAACTGGAGAAAGAAAACAATTTCTTTCATTGAGGAAGAGCAAGAATAGGATGAATAAAGACAGCAAGTTTGAGAAGGCAGGTAGAGAATATTAAGGAAATTGTGTAAGTTTTTTTCTCATCTCTTAACGGTGAAAGTAGAAGTGTGTCAATTGTTCAGAGACAGTAGAAGCAGAATATGATTTTACGTGCAAGAAGTTGCAAGAAGAATAGTAAAAACCATATAAGAATTTGAGGGGTCCTATTCTTTGTGCTACTGAAAAAATTACATTAAACATTTTATGCCATGTCTAAAATTTACTGAAATGGAAGGAACACTCAATCATTATCAGTTTGTTTTCAGTTATAAAGAATTGAAATTGGGACCATTCACCCTGATTGTGTTTTTGGAGTCATCATCTGAGATTGGTTCTCAGATAATTAACTTACTGTTGTTGGATGCCAACCATATGGTTTTATACATAAGTTTAATAAATTCAGCAAAAAAAGGAAGTATTGGTGAGAATTGTACATTAAGTTCAAGTAAATAGGAATAATAGGGATAAGAATTAAGGAGGCTGGGCGCGGAGGCTCATGCCTATAATACTAGCACCTTGGGAGGCCAAGGCGGGTGGATCACAACGTCAGGAGTTCAAGACCAGCCTGACCAACATGATGAAACCCCGTCTCTACTAAAAATACAAAAATTAGCCAGGCATGATGGCATGTGACTGTAATCCTATCTACTCGGGAGACTGAGGCAGAATTGCTTGAACCTGGAAGGTAGAGATGGCAATGAGCTGAGATCACCCCACTGCACTCCAGCCTGGGTGACAGAGCGAGATTTCAACTCAAAAAAAAAGAGTTAACGTATATATATATATATGTATTCCTTATTTCATGTTTATATATATATATATATATATAAAATATATGTATGTATTCCTTATTTCATGTTTCTTAGTGGTAGTTGACCATTAAAGCTGATCTAAGCATTTTATTTGCTCCAAAGAGTAGAAAGTGGTCTCTTTCTGGAAAGAGGAGATGGAAATCTATAATCAGCTTGCAGTATCAAAATGAGTATTTCCATATAAAGGAAAATTTGCATAAAAATGAGAGTTTCCCAGTTTCTTTGAGAAAATAATAGTTTTTCAATATTGTTTGCATGTCACTTATCATAAGAAAAGCTGAGATGAAATAATACTCTATGGTAGTAGACAAGAGAACTCAGGTTTTGACACAAACATGAAGTGATCTGGAAATCTCCAAAAGTCCAAGAGAGCAATGTGAAGGAAAAAGGACAGAAAATGAAAGCAGGAGTAAAAGGAAGGTAAGTTTGCGAACCAAAGAATGAATTCTTCATTCTCAGGATGGAACCCTATATTTGGAGTGAGAAAGTTTAAAGAGATGGCAAAAACAAAAGCAGAATTTCTGATTTGGAAATCTACAAGGTGTCTGCTTACATGGTTCTGTTTATTAACAGATAAAGCAAAATTTGGGTAACACTGACAGCTCTACATAATTGGGCAGATGCCATGTATATGATTATTTCCTAATATACAACACACTCTTTAGTGGCACAGAAAAGTCAAAAGGCCACAAATGGCCTGGGGTAATAGCTGGGCGTGTGAATTTACAAGGGGTCCAGAAGATAAAGCAACCAGCTTGAAAAGATTCTGGAGAAAAGGTTTAAAGTAGCACAGCAAAAGCCAGAAAGAATCCCAATAGAAACTCAGAACTTGAATTTATTCCATCCAGAATTAAGATTGGGCTACTATTGACTAATATTAATATTAATTAAGATGGAGCTAATACTGACTAATGGAGGTAACTAATGAGTTCTAACCAAATATTCAGTAAATGTTTATTGCCTATGTACTAGGTACCATGAATTGTTCAATACAGCAAATAAACAAATTGAAGTCTTCCTACAACCATGGAACTCATATACCAGTGCTAGGAAACAGACAATTTACATGATATTGTGTGTGTGTGTGTGTGTGTGTGTGTGTGCACGCACGCACGTTACTAAAATTTTGCAAGAAAAGGTGATGATTGAGGAGTAGAGCTTTCAATCTAACAAGAAAGACATCTGCAATAATGGTACATTTGACTGTATAGTTTCAGGAGGCAAGAAAGTCACAATGGTAACTGGGAAAAAAATCATTTTAGGCAGAGGAGAAAGTAGAATCTCTTAGACAATAACTTCGGGGCCTATTGGAGGAGGAACAGAAGAAATAATGTGCCCAGAGATAAGAGAGGGAGATTATAAGGGGAAGTGGTGAGAACTGAAGTCAAAAATATATCAGAGGACCAGATGGTGCAAGCCTCTGTAGGACTCTGTAAGGGTTTTAGCGTCTATGCTGGAGTGAGGTGGGAAGCCATTAGATGATTTTAATCAGAAGAGTGATATAAGTTTTCAAACATTTTAAAACAATCACTCTGGCTGCTCTGGAAGAATAACCCGTGGTGACAGTGGAAATAAGGAGACTGATCATATTGCAATTATTAGTCAAAAGATGACTGTGGCTTGGACCACATTAGTAGGGCTAGAGGTAGTGAGAAGCTATCAGAGTCTTGACAAATTTTGGTAGTAAGCCAACTGGATTTGATGACAAGTTGGATGTAATGTGTAAGAAAAAAGGAGAAATCAATATGACTGCAATGTTTTTGGCACAAGCAACTGGGGAAGTATCTTAGTTCATTTTTATGTTGCTATGACAGAATATCCAAGACTGGGTAATTTATAGTGAAGAGATATTTATTTTTCAAGGTTATAGAGGCTGGGAAGTCCAAGAATGACATGCCCACCTCTAGTGAGAGCCTTCTTTTTGTGTTATCCCATGGCAGAAAGCAAAAGGGCAAGAGAACAGGTGCACATGAGAGAGAAAGAAGGGAAAAAAGGTGGGGCAGTCTCATCCATTTATCAGGAACCTATTCCTGTGGTAACTAACCCTCTCTAACAAAAAAGGCATTACTTCATTTATGAGAGCAGAACCCTCATGATTCAGTCACCTCTTAAAGCTCCCACCTCTCAGCGCTATTACATTTTGGAGATTACATTTCCAACACATGAACTTTGGGAACCACATTCAACCCATAGCAGAGAGATTGTGATAGGAATATGTTTCAGAGAGGGTCAGTGGGCAGAGGAGAAGTAAGAGTTTACAATATGCATTTATACTTTGATATCAGCTACATATTTATCAGTTGACACCAAAAAGAGGCAAAGCTAATAATTGTACAAGGGATATTTTCATGAAGTTGGAAGGAGCCAGAACATATGTAAGAATATATTGTAGATTTGATGGCCTAAGTCATCTTGAACACATAAGTGAAATACATATGTCTCCCTGATTTAGTCAGATACTATTTGATAGGTGCACGAAGAGGTGTGGAAAATTAAAAGACTGAACATGTACATATCCACAAGATATTACACATTATATACTATATATCCAGATACTATTTAATAGTCTGAATAAATGTTGCAGTAGACTGCATTTACATTTAATGCCTTTGTAGGAACTTTTAGAAGTCACATGTTACATTCTGTTCTGCAAAATAAAATTTGGCTTCTGTATTTTCCATGACATATCTCATCTTTCTTTTGTACTTCCACACCAATAGGTAGTAGGGGAAAGCCACATTCTTGATATTAGCAAAATGTTTCTGTATTATTGCATCTGTTTTCTGTTGGTAAATTAAGCCAAATGAAAAAAGCCATTACTATTATTTCAACTAGCTAGAAAATATAAAATACTAGTAAAATCTGCTACTAAATATAAGAACATTTTTCTTGTTGCTAGTTCATGAATTTACAGTGAAAATACCGACAAGAATGAGAAGGACTAAAAGAGTAAAAGGAAGAGTGAAAGAATAGAAAAATAAGGTAAGATGGTAAGTTTCTTAGTATAAATTATTTTTATCTTCCATTCATGCAAGAATATTTATTGAGAATGATAATTATAGTACAGATACTCAAATATTATGATAAATAAACTAAGGCAATTTCCTGCTTTCTTCACACTGAGTTATTTTGCCAGTAACACAGATAATAACTAGGTAAATTCTAAGTAGGTAAATAATTATATCAGAGATGATTATAAAAATAGAATTTAGTAAGGGGTGATAGAGAAACTGTAAGTCAGAGAAGAAATTATTTTAGATAAGATGGTTAGAAAGGCTTTTTTGAGGTAGCAGCATGTGTTAAAAGATGTGAAAAATAAGAAAAGAAATCCATAGCCTATGACTTTAT
Source organism: Callithrix jacchus (assembly GCF_049354715.1). Taxonomy (NCBI): domain Eukaryota; kingdom Metazoa; phylum Chordata; class Mammalia; order Primates; family Cebidae; genus Callithrix; species Callithrix jacchus. Next base: position 71,985,580 of record NC_133504.1, on the reverse strand, counting down.
TTCTATTACAAATAAATAAATAAAGGATAGATAGATAAATGATATCTAGCTATAAAGAAGTGATTAAACAAATTTTTCATCCATTATTTTATTGTCATTCAGACAGCATAAAAATTTACCTTCTCAATGGTTATATTTTATATAAAGCTGTATTATTAATTTTTCTGAAATGAATTTCTCTGGTCATGAAGAAAAATATTTTCTAAAATTTGTACACAAGACAAATGCCAATTGTCTGAATTACAAACAAATAGATGTTAAATTAAAAAAGGATTTAAAAATTTTTTGAAATAGCTTTGAATTCTCATTAATTAACAGTGAAAATTATTGAATTCATAAAAATTAGTTTGCATTTATAAATATTTATTTATTTATTTACTCATTGTTTATTTCTGTTTAGAAATAAGTTCTCAGTCTATCATTGAGGCTGGCATGCAGGTACATACCATACCATACCCACCTAATTTTGTGGAGACCAGGTCTTTCTATGTTTCCCAGGATGCTCTGGAACTCAAGTTATTCTCCTGTCTTGGTGTCCCAAAGTGCTGGAATTACAGGCATGAATCACTGTATTTATAATTATAACCTTTATTTGCAATTTAGTTGTTCTAGGCTATGTTGAGGAAATATAATGACAATGACAATAATTACTAAAAATAAATGGACTATACAAATCATTATCATAACTAAGACTTCTGATAGTCAAACAAGGAATTATTATTACACTGGGACAACAGGTAACAATTCTCAGCATAGTTAACCTATCTGAAAAAGTGCAGTCCTCTGTGTAGTATGCCTAGCTATAAGAGTATAGGAGTATTAAGATCTGAGAAATTATTTTTAAAGAAATTTGCAGCTGAATCAATATGTATTTTCTATCAGGTATTAAGTCACTAGAACGGAAATCTTTCTCAGTCTGAATGAAACTATATTATTGACAATTCTATAAAATAATATAAATTGCTGTGAAATGTTATTTTAGTTCACTTTGTGCTACTATAATAGAACACCACAGACTGGGAAATTTATAGTAAACAGAAATGTATTGGCTTATGGTCTTGAGGCTGGAAAGTCCAAGATCAAGTGATTGGCATGTTGAGAGAGTCTTCTTGCTGTGTCATTCCATGACTAAGGCAAAGCAAAAAGAGACGGTGTGAAAGAGGGAAAAGTGGGACAGACTTATCCTTTTATAAGGAATCTACTTCTTTCCTTTCCTTTTTTTTTTTTTTTTTTGAGACAGAGTTTAGCTCTGTCTTCTAGGCTGGAGTGAAGTGGCGGGATCTTGGCTTGCTGCAACCTCCATCCCCTGGGTTCACATGATTTTCCTGCCCCAGCCTCCCAAGTAGCTGGGATTATAGGTGCCCGGCTAATATTTGTGATTTTAGTAGAGATGGAGGTTTCGCCATGTTGGCTCAATTGGTCTTTAACTCCTTACTTCAGGTGATCCACCTACCTCAGACTCTCAAAGTTCTGGGATTACAGGTGTGAGCCATTATGCCTAGCCTAAGGATTCCACTTCTGTGGTAACTGCATTAATCCATTCATGAGAGCAGAGCCCTCATGGCCAGGCCATGAGGCCATGATAGGCATGAATGTATGCCCATCTCTTAATGCTGTTATAGTGGAAATCAAACTTCAGCATAATTTTGGGAGGTGACATACAAACCACAGCATTCTGTCCCTAGATCCTGAAAACTTTGTATGTACTTTTCATACAAATTTGTATGTACTTTTCATACAAATTCAGTTAACCCATTACAATAGCCCCCAAAGTATTAACTAGTTCCAGCATCAACTCAAAAGATCAATCAAGTCCAAAGTTCCATCTAAAGCAGATATGGGTGAGACCCAAGACACAATTCATCTTGTAGCAAATTCCTCTTCTGCTGTGAGTCTGTGAAATTAAAACAAGTTATCTACTTGCAGAATACAATGATGGGACAGGCATAGGACAGATATTCTTATTCCAAAAGACAAGGAAAAGGAGAAAACAGGCTACGAGTAAGTCTAAAACACAAAAGGGTAAAACAACATCAAACCTTAAGGCTCCAGAATAATTTTTCTTGACTCCATGTCCTGCATCCTGGACACACTGGGGCAGGGGTTGGGATCCCATGATCTTATTCGCCCCACGCCTATGGCTTTGCTATAGTCAGCTCATGCAGCAGTTCTAGAGTTGGAGTCATGTTTCTGCAGCTTTTCCAGGCTAGTGTTTCACATCGGTAGCTCTAAAGTTTTTGGATCTCTGTGGCAGCTGCAGTCCCAGAGTTCTTGGATATTGTCATAATCAGTGCTATCTGTAGTGGCCCCAACACTATTATTCCTTTGGGTATTGCCCTAGTTGGGGCTTTCCATGGTTGCTTTGCCCTTGCAAGAAGTCTTTGCCTGGGCCACTAAGCTTTTGGAGCATCCTTTGAAATCCAGGTGGAGGAAGCCATGCCACACCAACTCTTGCCTTCGGTGCACCTGCAGAATTAGCACTATGTGCATGTCACCAAAGCTTATCTTTTGCATCTTTTGCACCCTCTGGAGCATTGGCTTAATCTGCATCTGTGTTGGCTTGAGCCTTGTCTAAAACATTGAGGAACACTGCACCAGAATGAAGAGAGCAAAGTCATGAGGTGACTCCGGGAATTCCTGGAAATTATTCTGCCTTTTCCTGAACTATTCCCACAGCTCTGGGCTGGCGATGAGAGGGGAACTTTTAAAAATCTCTCAAATGTGTTCAGGGTAATTATCTCATAGTTTTGATAACTGGCATCTGGCTTTATTCTATCTATACTAATTCCCTTATGAAAGGTTTGCTTGGTTACACCCTTGGTATTTTCTCCCAAACAGGAATTTTTTATTGTTTAGATGGTGTACTACTCCAATCTCATGCTACTAATAAAGACATACCTGAGACTGGATAATTTATAAAGGAAAGAGGTTTCACTGACACACAATTCAGCATGGCTGGGGAGGCCTCGGAACACTAACAATCATGGCAGAAGGGGAAGCAAACATGTCCTTCTTTGCATGGTGGAATGAAGGAGAAGTATCATGCAAAAGGGGGAAATGCCCCTTATAAAATTATCAGATCTCATGAGAACTCACTATCATGCCAACAGCAAGATGATAATCATCCCTATGATTAAATTGCCTCTTACTGGGCTCCTCCCATGACATATGGTGATTGTGGGAACTACAATTAAAGATGAGATTTGGGTGGGGACACAGCCAAACCATATCAGATTGCCTGTCTAGGGAAGTTCCAAATTTTTACATTTTGTTTCCCATTAATTGTAACATCTCTTTTTAAATTACTTCTTTCTTGTTGCATGTTACTATATACAGTTAAAAGAAGTCACACAGCTGAATGCTTTGCTGCTTAAATATTTCTTCTGCCAGAAATCCTAGTTTATCACTCTTAAAGTCCTCAGGCATGAACATAATTTAGTTAAATTCTTTGCCACTTTACAAAAAAGAATGACTTTTACTCTAGTTTCCAATACCTTGTTACTCATTTCCTTCTGAGATTTCATCATAATTGCTTTTATCATCCGTGTGTGTGTGTATGTGTGTGTGTATGAATAAATAGAATACATATATGTATATTATATACCATATTATATAAAATTATATATCACATTATCAAATTAAATATATATTTTAGAGACAGGGTCTTGCTGGGTCACTCAAGCTGGAGTGCATTGGTGCAATCATAGCTCACTCTAACCTCAAACTCCTGGGCTCCAGTGATTCTCTTTTTTTCTTAGCCTCCTGAATAGTAAAACTACAGGTATATACCACAATGCCCAGCTAATTTTTTTTTTAATTTGTAGAGACAGAGACTCACTATATTGCCCAGATTGGAATTGAATGCCTGGCCTCAAAGACACCACCTGTCACACCTCCCTAAAGTGCTGGGATTACAGGTGTGAACCACTGTGACCAGCCTAACATTTATATTTCTACAAATATTTTGACGATAGCAACTTAAGCAATCCCTAAGAAGTTTCAACTTTTCCTATGGTTCTCTTCTGAGTTCTCGTCAGAATAACCCTTAATGCTCCGTTAATGGCAATCTAGACTTTTTCTAGCCTGCTCCTCCAAATACTTTTAGCCTCTACTCATTACCCAGTTGCATTGCCACTTCCACATTTTCAGGTATTTGTTACAGTACCTTCCCACTTCCCTTGTAACAATTTCCTGTATTTGTCCATTTTACGCAGCTCTAACAGAATACAATTGACTATATCATTTTTAATGAAGATAAACGTATTGCCTCATGGTTCTGAAGGTTGGGAAGTCCAAGATCAAAGGGATGACATCTGGTGAGAGCCTACTTGTTGTATCATCCCATGGCAGAAGGTGAAAGAACAAAGAGAGGGTGAGAGAAAGACAGAAGGGAGGCAAACTCTTCCTTTTATAAGAAACCCACTCCTGCAATGAGGAACATATACCTGCAATAACAGCATTAATTCATTCATGAGGTCAGAGCCTTCATGACCTAATCACCTTTTAAAGGTTTCACCTCTTAATACTATTAGAAAGGCAATTAAATTTTAACATGAATTTTGGAGGAGACATTTAAAGCATAGCATACGTTTAAATGGGAGTTACACATTCTCGTATAAAAAATGAACTTGCCTTTAAAATCTGAGAGACAGAATTTACTTACTTGGTTACTGATTATTTATAGTTTCTATACTTAATTAATAATTTCTGTTCCAGAATTATTGCCAACTTCCAAAGAGCACACTTGCATTTTTAAACCTCTAAAATTTGTTTTGTGTAGAGATACTTTTTTCAGAAAAAACAATCCTGAAAAGTTTCAGCCTCTTTGACATCTTCTGAATGGCAAAATGGAGATTCAGTAGATGTGTTGGAATACAGCTTTATATAATCAGCAGTCGCTGTGTTTCTGGCTTATTATAGAAGTAAGGCTATTACAGATGGACTAACATTATTTCTTAACCAAGCCAGATTGGGGAAAATGAAATTTGGCTGATGATCAGAACCAGTGAAAGAAGAATTTTTATTAATTAGGCCAGATGGAAACCAATAATAGCAATATTGTGGAAAAGCGCTATATTGAATTAATAGTTGCTAATTAATATCACTCTAATGCTTCTGAGATTAGAATACTTTTACTGTCTAAAAAGTTTGCTTCTTGAAATCAAGTTCTTCCTGTGATTTTACTGTTAGATTAATTTTCTTTGGTGTAATGATATCAAACCATTTAATTTGCTTGAATTTTGTGGCAGCCACAATGGAATGATTCCTTTTTTAAAAAATACAATTAAAAATATGTATTAAGTATGTACTGGGTACCAGGTAATTACTGGAAACAACATTAACTTAAATGTTCTCCACGAGCTTAGAACTGTAGGTTACTGCAAATTTTAAGAGACAGAGAATTCAGACTATTTTTTAAAGCTAATTGTTACTATTCATAATTATTTTTATACAGAAACAATTGATCTATGTAGACTATGTATATTATACGTTAATTTTCTCAACATATGGCTGGGGATGCATAGCAAAAGTACCAATTTGTTGTTCTGAAAGCTTTAAAGTTTCTTTGCTTCTTTGTCCCCTCCCTCCTCTTCCCTCCCTCCCTCCCTCCCTCCCTCCCTCCCTCCCTCCCTCCCTTCCTTCCTTCCTTCTCTCCTCTCTACCCTCTTTAAACTACCTTTGCAAAAAATTGTAACAGAAAATTATGACAGTGAAAGAAATCTGACCCAACCAACTCCATCTTGCTTTTTTTTTTTTTTTTGAGATGGAGTTTCACTCTTGTTACCCAGGTTGGAGTACAGTGGCGCGATCTCGGCTCACCCCAACCTCTGCCTTCTGGGTTCAGGCAATTCTCCTGCCTCAGTCTCCCGAGTAACTGGGACTACAGGCATGCGCCACCATGTCCAGCTAATTTTTTGTATTTTTAGTAGAGACGGGATTTCACCATGTTGACTAGGATGGTCTCCATCTCTTGACCTCATGATCCACCCGCCTCGGCCTCCCAAAGTGCTGGGATTGCAGGTGTGAGCCACCGCACCCGGCCCTGTCTTGCTTTTAATCTACAACCTGTTCTTGCTCATTTCTGGGCATAGGCCAAGTTAGTTTCAGGAGAAACTTAGTTTATAGCTCAGCAAACAAAAATGATAACAGCTCCCTCCCCAAACAAATCCCCTTCTTGTCTGGGGATTAGACTGCCTTTTTAAGACTAACAAATTAGCCACAAGATTAGAAATTATGCTTTGAAGTCAGGCAATTGGAGGGTGCAAGATTCTGAACCTCCCCAATTGCACCTGGGAATAACATTACTGTTGTGAAACCTAAGACCAGTATGCGAGATATTTGCAGATCCTGTGTTTGGGAGCATCAGCTGACACCACCTGGATGGTGATCTGGCTCAACCAATACTGTGATCCCATCAAGGAACAAAATACAGCAAGAAAAACCCACTCTGAACCTCTATAATTTCATCTCCAACCTGAGTAATCAGCACTCCCCACTTCTTGACCCCCTATCCACCAAATTATCCTGAAAAAAACCCAATTCCCAAATTTTGGGGAAGACTGATTGGATAACAGTCTTCCAATAACAAAACTCTGACCTCCATACAGTTGACTGTGTGTGAATTAAACTCTTTCTCTATTGCAATTCCCTTCTTAATAAATCAGCTTTGTCTAGACAGGTATCAGAGAAAATACCTTCATTGGGCAATTTAACTTCCTCCCTCCCTTCTTTCCTTCATTCCTTCCTTTCTTCCTCCCCAACTCCTTTCCTTGCCTTTCTCCTTTACTGTTTCCCTCTTTCTTTTTTTCTTCCTTTTTTCTTTTCTTCTTTTCATCCTTTACTCTTTCTATTGATTTATTTTCCTAAAGAAAATCAAGTGTCCATGTGTTCTCATTTTTCATCACCCACCTATGAGTGAGAATATGCGGTGTTTCATTTTCTGTTCTTGTGTCAGTTTGCTGAGGATGACGTTCTCCAGATTCATCCATGTCCCTACAAACGACACAAACTCATCATTTCTGATTGCTGCATAATATTCCATGGTGTATATGTGCCACATTTTCCCAATCCAGTCTATCATCAATGGGCATTTGGGTTGATTCCAGAGAGGGGAGTACTAAACACTGGGGTCTATTTGGGGGAAAAGGGGAGGGCCACTGGGAGGGGGAGGTGAGGAGGGATAGCCTGGGGAGAAACGCCAAATGTGGCTGAAGGGGTGAAAGCAAACAGAACACACTGCCATGTGTGTACCTATGCAACTGTATTGCATGCTCTGCACATGTACCCCAAAACCTAAAATGCAATAAAAAAATAAGAAAAAAAAAAGAAAATCAAGTGTCTACAGAATGAAAAAAAGATTTATTGAAATACTGGCTATAAGGGTCCTATTTGCATAAGAACTGCAGGTCACACAAGAAGAATTCTGATGGTAATTTCAGAATTGGTGTTTGAGTCCTCTGTTACCAGGAAGAAGATGTTTTCCCAAAAGCAAAGTTGATTACTGTTACTCTGGTTCTGAGAAGATTTATCTGAAGATGAACGAAGTTGGGAGATACAATGCACTGTGAGGCAGGTGCACAAGTTGGAATGGATATCTAGTAACCAACAAGCTGGTGCTATCCTAACAGAGGTGGCTGTAGAATACAATAATCTTTGAGAGCCGAACATGTATGTTCACTCAAAGACCAGACCATCCAAGGTGAGCTGGAAACCTGGTTTAAAAAGAAACTGTTGTCATCATTAGCAGAACTGACAGTTCCTGGCTGTAGGTTGTCTCTTCAGTTTGTTGACTGTATCCTTTGCTGTGCAGAAGCTTTTTAACTTGATATAATCCAATTTGTACATTTTTGCTTTGGTTGCCTGTGCTTATGGGGTATTACTCCAAGACATTTTTGCCTAAACCAATGCCGTGCAGTGTTTCCACAATGGTTTATTTTAGTAGATTCATAGTTTGAGGTCTCAGATTTAAGTCTTGGTTTTTGATTTGATTTTTGTTCATATAGAAAAGTAGAGGTCTTGTTTTATCACTCTGCCTATGGACATCCAGTTTCCCCAGCACCATTTATAGGCACTTTTCCCCAGTGTATGGTCTTGGCAACTTTGTTGAAAAAGAGTTTGTTGTAAGCATGTGGATTTGTTTCTGGGTTCTGTATTTTGTTCTATTGTTTAATATGTCTGTTTGTTTCTTTGTTTGTGACAGTCTTGCTTTGTCTCCCAGGCTGGAGTGCAGTGGCAAGATCTTGGCTCACTGCACCCTCCACCTCCCAGGTTCAAGTGATTCTCCTGCCTCAGCCTCCTGAGTAGTTGGGATTATGAGCACGTGCCACTACACCAAGCTAATTTTTGTTCACTGTGTTAGTCATGCTGGTCTCCAACTCCTGACCTTGTTATCACCCACCTTGGCCTCCTCAAGTGCTGGGATTACAGGCATGAGCCACCTTGCCCAGCCAATGTGTCTGCTTTTATGCCAGTGTCATGCTAACTTGGTTACAATAGCTCTGTAGTGTAATTTGAAGTCAGATTATGTGATTCCTCCAGTTTTGTTATTTTTGATTAGGATAGCTTTGGCTATGCTGAAGAGGGAGGGAGGGAGAGAGAGAGAGAGAGAGAGTAGCGTGTTTCCATACAAATTTAAGAATTGTTTTTTCTGGCCAGACACCAGTGGCTCACACCTGTAATCCCAGCACTTTGGGATGCTGAGGCAGGCGGAGCATGAGGTCAGGCATTTGAGACCAGAGTGACCAACATGATGAAACCCCGGCTCTCCTAAACATACAAAAAGTAGTTAACTGGACGTGGTGGGGCTCACCTATAGTCCTAGCAACTCAGAGGCAGGAGAATCTCTTGAACCAGGGAGGCAGAGGTTGCAGTGAGCTGAGATTGTGCCACTGCACTGTAGCCTGGGCAACGGAGCAAGACTGTCTAAAAAAAAAATTCTTTTTTCTATTTCTGTGAAAAATGACATTGGCATTTTGATAGGGATTGCATTGAATCTGCAGATTGCTTTGGGTAATATAGGCACTTTAATAATATTAATTCTTCCAATACATGAACATGGAATCTCTTACAAATTTTTGGTGTTCTCTTCAATTTATTTCATCAGTGTTTTATTGTTTTTATCATAGAGTTATTTCACTTCTTTGGTTAATTCCTAGGTATTTAATTTTATTTGTCACTATTATAAATGGAATTATATTTTTATTTATTTTTCAGATAGTTCACTGTTTGCATTTAGAAAATGCTATGATTTTTGGATGTTGATTTTGTATTCTGCAACTTTACTGAATTTGTTTATCATTCTAATAGTTTTTGCATAGAATCATTAAGTTCTTCCAGATATAAGATCACATTATTTGTAAACAAGGATAATGTAATTTCTTCCTTTCCAATTTGGATTCCTTCTATTTCTTTCCCTTTTCCGATTGCTCCAGGAAGGACTTCAAATACTATGTTGAATAACAGTGATAAAACTGGGCAACGATTTTGTATTCCAGGTCTTAGAGTAAATTCTTTCTGTTTTTCCTCCATTCAGTATGATACTAGTAATGGGTTTCTCATATATGAGTTTTATTATGTTGAGATATGTTCCTACTATAACAAATTATTTGAGTTTTTTTCACGAAAAGACATTGAATTTTATCAAGTGCTTTTTCAGCATCAATTTAAATGATCATATGATTTTTCTGTTGATATGCTGTATCACATTGATTGATTTGCATATAGTGAACCATCCTTGCATCCCTGAGATAAATCCCACTTGGTCATGATTAATGATCTTTTTAATGTCTTGTTGAATTCAGTTTGCTAGTGGTTTAAGATTTTTACATCAATATTCATCCAAGATATCAGCCTATAGTTTTCTTTCTTTTTTTTTTTTTTTTTTTTTTTTGACATGTCTTTGGTTTTGGTGTCAGGTTAATACTGGCTTTGTAAAATGAATTTTGAAGGATTCCCTCTTGCTCTATTTTTCAGAATAATTTGAGTATGATTGATATTCGTTGTTTCTCGAAAATCTGGTAGAATTCAACAGCAAAGCCATCAGGTCCCAGGCTTTCCTTTACTGGGAAACATTTTATTTATTATGACTTTGATCTGGTTACTTCTTACTGTTCTGTTCAGGTTGTGGATTTCTTCCTGTTTCTTGTTAGCTTTTCTCTGTCTCAAAGTTGTTCATTTGTTCTATAGCTTTCAATTTTTGTCATATAGTTGCCCATAGAAGCCACTAATGATCCTCTGAATTTCTGCAGTATCACTTGTAATGTCTCCCTTTTCATCTCCGATTGTATTTATTTGGATCTTCTCTTTTCCTTAGTCTGGGTAAAGATATTTCAATTTTAACTTTAAGAAAATAACTTTTGTCTCATTGATCTTTTACATTGTTCCATTTTAATTTTATTTATTTCTTCTCTGATCTTTATTATTTCTTTTCTTCTACTAAATTTTGTATTGGGCTGGGTGCAGTATCTCACACCTATAAGCCCAGCACTTTGGGAGGCCAATGCCAGAGGATTATTTGAACTAAGGAATTTGAGACCAGCCTGGCCAATACAGGCAGACCCTGTTTCTACAAAATATATATATACATATATATAGCATATATATATATATATATATATATATATATATATATATAGTGTGTGTGTGTGTGTATATATGTATATGCATATATATATATAAAATATAGCCAGACATGTTTGAACACACCTGTTATTCCAGCTACTTAGAAGGCTGAGGCTCACTTGAGACTAGGATATCAAGGCTGCAGTGAGCCATAATTGCACCACTGTATTCCAGCCTGGAAGACAGTGAGCCTCTCTCTCTCAAAAAAAAAAATGTGTTTGGTTTGCTCTTGCCCTTCCACTTTTTAAAGATACATTGTGAAGTTGTTTATTTGATGTTTTTCTGCTTTTCTGATGTAGGCACTCATAGCTATAAACTCCCCTCTTAGGACTGGTTTTGCTATATCCCATAAGGTTTGATATGTTCTTTCTATTATCTCTTATTTTAAGAAATTTTTCAGTTTCCTCCTTAATTTCTTTATTGACTCACTGGTCATTCAGGAGCATATTGTTTGATTTGCATGTATTTGTAAAATTTCCAAAATTCCTCGTTATTAACTTTTAGTTTTATTCCATTTTGGTGAGAAAAGATGCTTGATATTATTTTAGTTCTTTATAATGTTTTAAGGTTTATTTTCTGACCTAACATATGGTCTGTCTTTGAGAATAATTTATGTGCTGAGGAAAGAAGGTGTATCATGCATGCATTGAATTGAATGTTCTATAAATATCTATTAGGTTAATTTGCTCTATCGTGCATATTAAGTCTAATGTGTATTTGCTTATTTTCTGTCTGAAAGATCTATCTAATGTGAAACTAAAGTTTTGAAGTCTCCAACCATTATTGTATTGGAGCTTGTCTCTCTTTTAGCTCTAACACTGTAGTTGGGTGCATATATATTTACAATTGTTATACCCTCATGCTTAATTGACTAGTTTATCGTTATATAGTGACCTTCTTTGTCTCTTCTTAAATTTTTCTTCTTGAAATCTTTTTGTTTGATGCATGTATAGTGACCCCTATTTCTTTTTGGTTTCCACTGGCATGGAAGATCTTTTTCCATCTCTTTATTTTTCAATCTATGTGTGTCTTTATAGGTGAAGTGTGTGTTCTTTTCAGGCAATATATCATTGGGTGTTTTTTTGGTTGTTATCCATTCAGCAACTGTATGTCTTTTGATTGGAGAGTTCAGTCTATTTGCATTCAATTTTATTATTAATAAGTAAGGGCTTACTCTTGACATTTTGTCATTTGTTTTCTGGTTGTTTTGTTGATCTTCTTTCTTCTTTTATTTCTTCCTGTCTTCTTTTTGGAGAAGGTGATTTTCTCAGGTGATATGACTTAATTTCTTGTGCTTTATTTTTTGTGTATATATGTTTTTGGGTTTGAGGTTACCATGAGGCTTGCAAATACTATATTATAACCTATTATTTTAAGATTTAACAACTTAATACTGTTTGCATAAACAAACAAGCAAAAATAAAGCTAGTAATGATGGCAGTGGTGGCTTTTCTGGAGTGGTTGCTACCATGATGCCAACTGCAATGGGGAAGGTGTGGCCAAGGCTGAATACTTGATGGGATGACCTGCCTGCGAGGAGCTACCTACGGCTGTTCTCCTCTGGGCTGTTCTGTCATTCAATAAAGCACGTCCTCACCTTGATAACTCTCCACTTGTTCATGTACCTCATTCTTCCTTGACAGGGAAACAAGAATTTGGGACCCACCAAATGGCAGGACTGAAAGTGCTATAACATACACAGGGCTGAAACATACTCCTTGCTCACAACACTGTGGACTATGAGAACGAGAAAAGAGAGGAGAGAAGAACTGCAGCCCTTTGGGGAACCCAGACCTAGGAGCTCCCTGAGCTAGGGCTGTGACACCCTCTTTTGGGCTCTGTGGTTCCTGGCATCTCCAAGCTTCTGGGCACCACCGAATTCCCCAGTGCCAACTGTGGAAGCTGCTTGCAGTATACCTGGTCCATCCACAGCCTTGCAGAGAGCCAGCCCCTGAGCCAGCGCCTGGAGCTGCCTGCTCTGCTATAGCTGGAATGCCTGGCTGTTTGCAGTAGCTGGACCCCATGCTTTCTCAGTCACATACCTCATTGCTCTGTACCTAGCTTGCCCTCAACATGCGTGGGATCCAGGCTTGTAGAGAGAACTAACAGCAGCCTGCCAGGCTGAGTGGGTGGAATGAGCCCAGTGGACCCGAGCAAAACTTGGGCGAAGCCTTCACTGGCAACAGACATTTTAGGCTATAAATGTGATGCCTCGAGGATGCTGTGATAGTATAAACACTCTACACCCCAACTTTTCCCTGTTTTTAACTTTTTAGTATTTCTTTTTATATCTTATTATACTCTCTATGTCTTAAAAAGTTATCATAGTTATTATTTCGATTGGTTCATCATTTAGTCTTTCTACTTAGTATCTAATAGTAGTTTACACACCAGAGTTACAGGACTATAATATTCTGTGTTTTGCTGGGTACTTACTATTAACAGTGAGTTTTGCATTTTCAGCTGAGTTCTTATTGCTCATCAATGTCCTTTTCTTTCTGGTTGAAGAACCCCCTTTAGCCTCTCTTGTACAACAGGTCTGGTGTTGATGAATCCCTCAGCTTTTGTTTGTCTGAGAAAGTCTTTATTTCTCTTTCATTTTGCCAGATATGCTACTCAAGAGTAAAAGATATTTTTTTCTTCAACACTTCAAACAGGTCAGGCTACTCTCCTCTGGCCTGTAAGGTTTCCACTGAAAAGTCTGCTACCAGAGATATCGCAGCTCCACTGTATGTTATTTGTTTCTTGTCTCTTACTCCTTTTAAGATGCTTTATTTTTCTTTGAACTTTGGCAATGTAATTATTAAAGTCCTTGAGGTAAACTTGTTTGGGTTAAATCTCCTTGGTGTTCTATAACTCCTTGTACTCGCATCTTCATAGAAGTTTGTAAAGCTCTGCTATTACCCCTTTGAATAAATTTTTACCCATATCTCTTTCTCTGCCTCATTTTTAAAGGCCAATAACTCTCATATTTGCCCTTTTGAGGCTTTTTTTTCTAGATTCTGTAGGTGTGCTTCATTGTTTATTTTTTTTTTCTTTTGTGTCTGATGGTAATTTTCAAATAGCTTGTGTTCGAGCTCAGCTTCTGCTGCTAATTCATTCTTCTGCTTGATTAACTTTGCTACTCAAATACTCCAGTGCCTTCAGTATGCCGGATGCATTTTTTAGCTCCAGAATTTCTACTTGATTCTTTTTAATTATTTCATGTTTTTATTTAATTTGTCTCATTGAATGCTGAATTCCTTCGCTGTGTTTTCCTGAATTTCTTTGTTTTGAATTTCTTCAAGACAGCAACTTTGAATTCTCTTTCGGAAAGGTCATACACATTTGTTTTTCTAGGATTGGTTTCTGGTGCCTAATTTAGTTCGTTTGGTGAGGTCACGTTTTCTTGGATTGTCCTATTACTTGTAGATGACTGTGTGCAGGCATTGTACAGTTAGGTGTTTATTGTAGTCTTCACAGTCTGGGCTTCTTCGTACCAATCCTTCTTAGGAAGGATTTCCAGATATTCAAAAGGACTTGGATGTTGTGATCTAAGCTCTATCAGCTTTAAGGGACACCCAAAGCCAAGTAATGCCATGGTTCTTGCAGATTTATAGAGATACTGCTTTGATTGTCTTGGACAAGATCCAGAAGAATTTTCTGGATTAGCTGGCAGAGACTCTTATTTTCTTCCCTTACTTACCCCACCAAATAGCAGGGTCTCGCTCTATTTAGATCTCTATTTTGAGTCACCTGAAGCTGGGAGTAGAGTAACGCAAGCACCCTCATGGCCACCGTCACTAGGACTGTGCTGGGTCAGACCTAAAGCCAACACACCACTGGGTGTCACCCAAGCCTGATGCAACCACTTCCTGGCTACTGTCTATGTTTGCTCAAGGCCCCAGGGCTCTACAGCTAGCAGCTGGCAAAGCCAACCAGGCCTGCGTCCTTCCTTTTAGGGCAGTAAGTTCTCATGCCCCAGGGAGGTCCAGATTGCCATCCAGGAGTTAAAAACATTAGAAGTCTACCTGGTGTTCTACTGTATTGCAGTTAAGCTGATACTGAAACAACCAAATGCAGTCCTTCCCACTTTTTCCTCCCCTTTCCAAAGGCAGAGTGGTGTTCTTGTGTGACCACTGCCACCACAGTCTCATGAGGAGTACCACTGATGTTCTCTTAAGTCCCAGAAGCTCTTCAGTCAGCTTGTAGTAAATTCTGCCTGGCCTTGGACTCACCCTTCAGTTAAGTAAGCTCCCTTCTGTTTCATGGAATGTCTAGAAAGCTGTCCAAAATCCAGGTCCTGGAATGGTACCCAAAGAGCCTGCTTGGTGCTCTACCCCCATCTAGCCAAGCTGGTACCTAACGTGCAAGACAAAGTCCCCCTTACTTTTCCCTCCACTGTTCTCAAGCAGAAGATATGTTGTCCTGTAGCCAACACAGCTGAAAATGTAAATCTCACCTGAAGCCAGCAAGTTTCAGAGTCACACCCAAGGCCTTCAAGGTAGCACCTGGGCATTACAGCTGGTTATTCAGGGTGCAAAGGCTATTCAGTTAGGAGTTGATAAATCCTGACAAGAATAAGTCCTTCCCTTTGAGACAGCAGGTTCCTTTCTAGCTCAGGATATGTCTAGACACATCATCTCGGAGATAGGGCCTGGAAAGGGGACCTCACACTCTTACTGGTGCCCTATTTTGCTGTGGCTGAGCTTGTATCCAAGATATAAGACGAAGTCCTCCCCAGTCTTCCTTCTTCTCTCCTAAAGCTTAGGGAAGGGGTCTCTTTCAGAAAAGCAAGCTGTGTGGTCTGGGTTTAGGAGAGGAATGATGCCAACACTCTCTTAGCTGCCCTGGCTGGTGTCTCAGTAGGTTACAGGATTCCCCAGTCCACTGGCTCTTGGCTCAATTCAGCACTGGGGCTCACCTAGGAGTGGCAATTTTTGTAGCCTAGACTGCTTTTCAAGTTTAGTTTGGGCCCAGAACCTGTTAGCAGACAATGGCAAGGCTGGCGGGAACTCAAGTTTGGACCTTTGGGACTGGCAATTCTCTTCTGGCTAGGGCTGGTTTAACTGCTCCCTCTGTGGTTGGTTGTTAGTGGCCTGTTTTGTTTTTGCTGTAACAGGGTGGCACTGAGTTGAATTCCTGACAACTACTGCACTCTCCCTCTCCCCAGCACAAAAAAAAAAAAAAAAAAAAAAAAACCATTCTTGTCACCATGCCACTGTCGCTGGGGAATGGGGGATTCAAGACTGTTGTTGACGCAGGAGTGATCCTCCAACCTCTTCAATGCCTCTGTCAGTGATAAAAACTTAAAACCAGGTACTATGCATTTTGGATTTTATCAGGTGCTTTTGTAAAGATGTTAAATTGGTGTCCTTAATGGAGGGATGATTTGAGGAACCTTCTATTCCCCTATCTTGTTCCATCCCAAGTGATCATCTTTTTATTTTATATTTTTTTCTGAGATGGAGTCTTGCTCTGTCACCCAGGATGAAGTGCAATGGTGCAGTCTCCATTCACTGCAACATCCACCTCCCAGGTTCAAGCAATTCTCCTGCCTCAGCCTCCAGAGTAGCTGAGATTACAGGCATGCGCCACCACGCCTGGCTACCAAGTGATCATCTTTATAGATACATGGAAATATGTATTTATTTCACAAAATTTCTGGAAGTTTATTCAAAACAAAAGCTAAGAATTTACTATTGTTTTTAAAATAAAAAATATAATTAAATTATAAATGAAGCCTCTAAATAATTAAGAAATATATAATATTATTCATAATCATATTGGTGTTATTATCACAATAAGATATAATATTTCATTTCAATTAAATCATTAATAATAAATTCTTATAACTAGACTGAACTTCTTGAGAAACAACCATGTTTACTTTTCTGCAAGATGTATCATAGTTTCACACTCATGGTTGGCATGCCATATTGTTTAGTAGAAAGTAACAATGCATGTTGATGGGAATGTAGATTAGTGTAACTACTATGGAGAACAAAAACTAAAAATAGTGTAACCATATGATCCAGCAATCCCACTGCTAGGTATATGCCCAAAAGAAAGGAAATCAGGATATCAAAGAGATACCTGCATTCCCATTATCTATTTTAGCACTATTCACTATAGCCAAGATTTGGAAGCAACCTAAGTGTCTATCAACAGATGAATGGACAAAGAGACATGCTGCATATATACAATGGAATATTATTCAGCCATAAAAAGATCAAGATCCTGTCATCTCCAACAACATGAATGGAAGTAGAGGTCATTATGTTAAGTGAAATAAGCCAAGGAAGACTAAGTTCACATGTTCTCACTTATTTATGTGAGTTTAAAATGAAAAACAATTGAACTCATGGAGAGATAGAGTAGAAGAAGGATGATTAACCAGAGGCTGGGAAGGTCAGTGAGGGAGTTGTGGCAAAAGTAGAGATGGTTAATGGGTACAAAAGGTGGTTGGAAGGAATAAATAAGATTTATTTAATAGTATTTGACAGCACAACAGGGTGACTATAGTAAGTAACAATTACATTGTACATTTAAAAATAACTAAAAGTTTTTTTTTTTTAATTGGATTGTTTGTAACAAAAGGGATAACTGCTTGAGGTAATGGATATGCCACTACCCTGATGTGATTATTACATATTGTATGCCTGTATCAAAATATCTCATGTACCTCATAAATATATATGCCCACTATATACCTACCAAAACTAAAAATTAAACAAACAAACAAATAAATAAATAAATAAATAAAAGAATGTAGAGAAAAAGAAAAAAATGAGACAAGAAAAGAGGCATGCAGTGAACATTTGAGTAGCAACCAGAAGGTTTTTATTCCAAATGCCAACATCAGTAAGATATTATATATAGATAGCTTTTGAATCCAAGTTAAAATTTGTTCTGGAAGAAAAGGCCAATTGGGCAGTAAACCATAGTTTATTTTTTTCAACATTGTGACAGAATTGATGGTCTAGTGAGCCTTTAAAACACTTTTCATGATAAAACTAGTTCTTGGCTTTTCTTTCATTGTATACAATTTTGATTTATTGAGCTGGCTTCTACAGTTCTAAGTAGAGAACTTTATGAACAGAACTATTGCCTTTGGCATTTATATTCTCTTCTGGTAACAGGTGCTTTTATTTCATTGCAAAAGAACACACTTTTCCCTATAAATCAATACAGCAGTTTTTTCTTTCTTTGTTACCATCTCAGCTTCTGGATTTACTACACTCTATTGGATTATACTCAGCACAGATGCCAAACATATTTATAGTATTGGTGAATCAGTTCATAGCATTTTTTTTTCTTAATGAGGCAAATACAACCCATATTCTGTTTTCAAACTGACAGTATAAGTAATTTCACATGACTTATCAAAGACCTTGCATCTTTAACAAGTTTCCAATTTTATTTAAGAGAACCAGATTCTTTTAATATGCTTCTCCATTGACTTAAATTACTACATATCTTTGTGAAACTAATTTACTATTCTTATGAATAAATGAGAGAAATTAATTGAGTATGACATATCTAGTTTAATTGCTTTGGAGACAATCTATTCTAGATTAATTAAACCATGCTTAACATGTTGTAGTAGTAACTGTGAAATTCATGGAAAATTCCTTTATTCTTAGAAACATTAGTACTTTGGGCTTTAATCAGAAGAAATGTTAATACTGAGTGATAGAACTGGGAAATAAAATCTCCAGCCTCATAAGTTAAATAGCTGTGCTCTTTTATTTTATAATAATAATATCTGAGATTTATTGATGGTAATATGATGTAGCCTCTGGGACTTATAAGGCACAATGATGCTTTATACAGCTTATTACAAAGTATTGTTTTAACTTATTTCTAAATAACATTATACTTGGAAAATGCTGTTATTAAAAGAAGAATATATACTTTAAAAAAACTTTGATTTTACATTTATAATAAAGTGACCTAAAAAAGACTTTTGTAATGTAGTATATGGTGTCATCATCAGTGACTCTCCCTATTGCTTCCCAATCGTTTTCTCTTTATTGTCTACCTGGAAAATAATGATAATATCTATAGCACACATATGGTAAACTGACAAAGCTACTGCTTGAGGTGGAAGTGGAGGAGCTCTTTTGTTTCCCAAGACAAATCATACTCAGTATATATGGGATGTGATACTCTCAAAAATAAAAACTCAAGTTGAGTATAACTATGTTTTAAGGCTATTCTAAAAAAAAAGGGTAGAAGCAAATTATATTTGCTAAGTATATGCAAAGTATGCATCATTTCCACAGGTCATCTGACTTAGAGTTTCATATGATTTCTTTCTCTGGTTCTCTTAGAATTCGCATTTCTTTCTATCGCTATCTAGGTCTTCTGATGTTCATTGCTTTCCTTACTTGATATTATCTCCAGGATTCTTATATTCATTGAGCTCAGGTGCAGCATTTTGTTTCTACTCATGGAAACCTTGGCAAAATCTCTTATGGCATATTGCACTATGATTGGTGAAGTTGTGTATTTATTAGGCTTATCAAACAGCTAAGTTACATTAAAAGAATAGATTTTTACAATCATGACCTATGACTTGTAAATATGTCAATTTCTATTTGATGATCCCTTACATACCTATCAATTATCACTTAAATTTACTAAGGTTTTCTAATTGATGAAATTCTGTAACCACTACTAAAATTAGCAGTCCTTAAAAAGATTCAAAAGAAAGAATAAAGAACATAAAAAAGCCATTTATTATGATTTTAGAGTATTTTTAAAACTTAAAAAATGATAATTTTGAGACAAATTTTTATATATATATAAAATAATATTAAAATCCAATATTTTGCTCTGGGTCTTTATTTTACTTAATAAATAACTCAAAATTGATTGCCTACAGTTTAGCACACAAATTCAGTCTCAAAAGGAATCACTCAACAATTTTTTCACATAAAATGTACCTTTTATATTTAGTCTATATTACTAAGGATATTTAATATTTTTCCTGCAGAAACCAACTTGCATCCTTTTACACACACACGGACACACACACACAGACACATACACACATACCATATGCACACACATGAAATAATTTTTGTATAAAAATAATTGTATAAGGGCAGGGGAGCCTGTGTACAGTATTGTTTCCTGAAGTAATCTTCAGAGTTGCTCTGTAAAACTATGTAAAAAGGAATGTTCATCAATATTGTGAGGCTTGGATAAATTATGGCAAATTCACATCATGACATTTTATATCACTAACATAAAAGAAGAATAGTTAATCTGACAACCTGAAGTGATTTTTGTGATTTATGTTGAGGGAATAAAACAAGGTGCAGTAAATGTGTATAATATGTTTTTATTTATGTAAAATTAATAATGACAAAACAGTCTATACAGGTGTGTGTGTGTGATTATAAAAGACTGAAGGAGAACATTGAATGATATTAATATATAATAGATTACCCCTGAGGGTTACCAGATGGAGCAGGAAGAAAATGTGGGGAAAAAGAGGGAAAAATGGGGATAAACTGAACTTTAAAAAAACGTGATTGAAGATAATTGTAAGACAAATCTCAGGCTGGTAGAAAATATTTGCAAAAGTCATATATATTACAGGACTGCCACACAAAATGTACAAGAACTTTTAAAATTTTAATAATAAGAAAATAATTTGCTTAAAAAATGGGTAAAAGGTCTAAACACTACCCTCACTAAAGAAGAGAAATAGATGGAAAATAAGCATATGAAAAGATGATCCACATTATATGTGCTATGGACTGAATTGTGTTCCCCCAAAATTCATATATTTAAATCCTAACTTCCAATGTGACTGCATTTGGAGAAAGGATCTTTAGGACTGGTACCTAAAAAGATAATTAAGTTAAATGAGGTCATACGAATGAGACTCTAATCTGATAAAACTGGTTTCCTAATAAGAAAACCAATGTATGCAGAGAAAAGCCCATGTGAGGACACAATGAGAAGGCAGCTGTCTGCAAGTTAGAAAAAGGAGCATTACCAAAACCCATCGCTACAGGTGTCTTAATCATGGACTTTCAGCCTCCAGAGTGTAAGAAAACAAATGTCTGTTTTTTATGCAGTCTGTGTTATCTTGTTATGGCAAACCTAGTAGACTAATACAATATGTCATCAGGAAATTTTAAATTAAAATAATTATAACTTTTAAATTATATTTAATTTAAAAAAAGCTATGCAACTATTAAAATTGTCAAAATCCAAATCACTGGTAACATCAAATGCTGGTGAGGATGTGGAGCAATAGGAACTCATTAATTTTTGGTGGAAATGTAGAATGTTATAGCCACATTAAAAGATAGTATGGCAGTTTATTTTAAAGCTAAACATGTCATTCCAGCAAGTATACTTCTTGGTATTTACTCAAATGAGTTGAAGACGTACGTCTACACAAGTACATCTACACAAAAACCTGCGCGCAGTGCTTACAGCAATTTTATTCATGATTTCCCATATTTGGAAGCAACACAATTTCCTTCAGTAGGTAAATGGATAAGTAAACTGTAGTAGATCAGACAATGGAATATTCTTGAGTGCTAAAGAGAAATGAGCTGTCAAGCCATGAAAAGATATGATGGAAACTTAATGGCACTAAGTGAATAACATGGTTACGTATATATGATTCCAACTATATGACATAATGGAAAGGCAAAACTATGGAAATAGTAAAATGATCAGTGGTTCCCAGGGCTCTAAGAGAAGGAAGGATGAATAGGCAGTGTGCAGAGAATTTGTAGGGCAATGAACCTATTCTGTATGATACTACAATTTTGGATACATGGTCATCAAGTTTGTTAAAAACCATAGAATGGCCAGGAGTCATGGCTCATGCCTATAATTCCAGCACTTTGGGAGGCCAAGGCAGGTGGATCACATAGGTCATAAGTTTGAGACCAGGCTGGCCAACATGGTGAAACTCTCCCTCTACTAAAAGTAGAGAAATTAGTCATGTGTGGTGGCGCCTGCCTGCAATTCCAGCTACTTGGGAGGCTGAGGCAGAAGAATCTCTCGAGCCTGGGAGGCGGAGGTTGCAGTGAGTTGAGATCACTCCACTGTGCTCCAGCCCCTGGGGGAAGACTCTGTCTCAAAAAATATAAATACATACATACATACATACATACATACATACATACAGTAGAATGTACAATACTGAGTGAACCCTGATGTAAACTATGGACTTGGGATAATAAGGATTGTAGGTTTAGTGACTGTAATAAATATAGCACTCTGGTGCATGACCTTGATAGTGAGAAATGGTCTCCACGTTTAAGGGCTGGGGAAATTTGAGAAATCTCTAAACTTTCTACTCAATTTTGTTGTGAACCTCATTGCTCTAGAAATAAAGTGTGTTTTTAAAACAACATTGTTACATTTATATATTTATTTGCATGTTAAATTTTAAAAATAGAATCCCTAGTGCTTATGTATGTAGAAGTTACTCTTCCTATACTGGATCTGCTTCCTACAAATTATATTTTGTGATGACTACTAAGCTATTCCATTTGTGGCTTAATAAGTTTCCTATTATTCTCCCTTTCTCTCCCTCTTTGCCTCCTAACTTCTATAAATATATATCAACTATCTCTATGTGTAGCTTTTTTCTTCCCACATTTTTAATTTCTACTTTTTCAGTGCTTCAAATTAAATTAAAAATACTTTCTCTGTTATTTCAGTTAGTGCCTTTACAATGCAATAGATTTTGAATAAAATATAATAAAAAAGGGGTAGAATAAAAATAATGAAAATTCAATGGGTATAAAATCTCTTCAATTTTTCTAAGCATTATAAATATTTAAAAAGAAACCTACATTATTTCATTTATTTTTACATAAATAATAGATTAATAGTCATATTCTCATAAAGTGTGAGTACTTTTGCCTCTAAGCATTTTGTGAAAAATAATCTGTTCACTCATCTAATTGTATGGTTTCTATTTATTCTTTTTAAAAGCCTAAAGACTGCAAGTAACTCAGAGTGCTCCTTCTTAAAATGCCTTTTACTTATGTTTTTCAGTTTTATATGGTTGAGTTTATTATTACATAGGAAAATGTGCAGCATGGTAAGTAGTGTAAAAGAGATATTAGTTGCTTCTAACTGGAGCTGACAGAGAGATGATGTAATAGCAATGGGATATTTAAAGAGATTGAGTCTGGGGTCCAATCTCAGGGTCACCAAGGACTGGGAGAATGTCAGGATCATTCATGTATTGTAATAGATGTATCTTCTGCTTTTCATGTGTGTGTGTGTGTGTGTGTGTGTGTGTGTGTGTGTGTGTGTGTTAGCAATAACTGGAAAAAATACAGGCTGTGTATCTAGTGGTTTTGGAACAAGTGAGCTTTTGTGAATTCTGGAAATCTAGGACAAATTGAGAAAAATCAGGAAAAGAATGGAAGTAAGAAAAGAGAAGAAGCGAAATGTTCTGTGGATGGTGGCACTTGGAGGGAGAAATCTGTGTTGCATAGACCAGGTGTACATAGTGCTCAAAATGAGTAGGTGGAGGATAATATCTCTGAAATTAGGTAACAAGTATAGGGACCAAGAAATAGCCCAAGGAAAAAAAGATGGGAGACCCAAGTCCATAAGGAGCAGGGTATTCTTATTGAAAACATAAGCCAGAAAAGGCTTGGGTCAAATACTTTACCTATGCTACCAGAAATAGTAACACTGGGAATTTTTGTTCCAGTGTTTCCTAGATACTGCGTTGTCTGCCTCTTTCACATTTATCTACTCTTCCTAGCCAGCTATAGAATTTCTCTAGAATCCCAAGTGGACTGGGAAGTCAGACCTGGCAGCTTCCATTCCTCTACCACTGTCCTAAACTCCCACACTCCAAGAGATGTTGGGAACATAAAAGCATGAAACCCAATGATGCCTGTGCAAGTTAAGTTCTGATTTCCTGAATTTAGAGTGATATTGAAATGTTCCTGATGACCATGATGATGATGAATCAGAAAAGAACAAACAAGGCAAAATCTTAGTGTTGGAAGGCTACTTGAAGTTAAAATTGTTTGTACAACTTCTGACTCTGCATATTACATCCTAGGAGACAGGATTTGGCTGAACAAGGTTTATGGAATGTGTTAGTGAAGGAATATGCTATAGGGATAAGCTCAGTTTCTGTCAATCAGGATGTGGCTTCTATTTCACTTGGAATTTATTGCCTTAACTTTCACTCTAGAGCATCTTAAAAGGATCGTGTGTTTTGTTTTATTTTTATATAAAGTATGGACAACATATACAACAACCCTAAAGGATGTTATCAAGAATCTGTCAAATTTTAACTTCAGTTTAACACAGAAGAAATTTATTTTTTTATGGAAGCCAAATCTATTTACATCCTCTATGTACTGGTACCTAGTCTCTTTTTGAAAGTTATAAATTTATATAAATAAATATAAATGATCTCCTTTTGAATATTTTAAACTTTCTTTTTATCATCCCTCTTATAAAACATACTAATCTTTAGTGTTTTCATGCTCCAATTCTGCTGCACACACACACATGTGTGCCCTTATTTACATGTATGTTGCTTTCCAATCTAAGCATGGCAGAGTCTACCGGCTATTCGTTGTCTTGTTCAATTGGAATAATATCAAGCTTATAATCAAGTAAGGCACTGCCTCTGTTCTCCTTCTCCAATTTTGCCTTTAAATAAAAGTTTTTCCCAACTAGATACACCATCTCTTTTGAGATGTGCCTGAACAAGCTGTTCTTTCACTTTATGGCATTCTTGATTCTATTAATCACCTGGTGTTTAATTCTCCTTCTCAACACTATTTCTACAACATAAATATATATGTATAATGTTTCTTAGTCATATATTATATTTTCCCTTCCAGCTTGATCCCGAGTCTCTTTTCTGACAATACCAGTTGGCTTGACTTAAAAGAAATGAAATGTAGCTGGGTCCCTTATACTGTTTAAGTTTGAAAGTTGTGTTCCCAATTTGTGGCAGAGGGATCTTACTGGTGGTAACAGAGTCCAAATAGCTAGGAATTAATTTTAAGTAAAATATATCTCATGCTTTACTGAAACGTATGGTATGATGTGCCTCCGGAAAGAATATAACATATCCTAAAGTAATCTTGAAACAAACTAACAAACAAACTTAAATCTGATTAAGCCTATAGGCATGGATAGCAATAGAAAGGTAACGCGGGGAGAAGAAACAGTGTGTTACAGCAAGATCCAGCTACTTAAAAACTCTAAAAGGAAAACAAATAAATCACAAGACAAAAGATATGGGTCAAAAATCTACATTAAACGGTGAAACACATTTACTGCATTTACTTTGATTTGAAAATTTAAACAATGATTAAATATTTGATACTAAGAAATAATTTTTTCTGTTTGGTAATGGCATTGTGATTACATTTTTAGAAAGAATTCTTAACTTTAAGAAATTGTCAATATTTTAGATGAAAAGATATGATTTCTGGTATTGATTTCAAAATAATCCATGGAAGGAGAATAGTGGGAGTAGAGATGGAACACGATTAAAAGTGAATTGACAATTGCTAAAGTTATTTGATGAATATATGGTAATTTCTTACATTATTCTGTGTGATTTTGTGTAAGTTGATGCTTCCTATAGTAAAAATTACATGTATATAAGGGAAATCATGTCCTATTCTGTCCAGCTGGATGGAATATGAGATACTTGGAGGAAAAGATGAACCAAGAAAACAACAAAGTGAATTGACACTAAATTTTGAAAAATTTTGATTGAAGTACCAGAAAATTTGGAATCATATAGGGAAGTCTGAGTTCTATGTTAGCAAATTACCTTAAAATTTGTATAAGCAAATTGTCTTAAAAATAGTGTTAAAACTCAGATTTTATGGTGATTTTGGTGGGCATGAATGGAAAAAGGAAGGATATAATTACAGGAGGCTTGGTTGGAAGGCTATTCCAAATACACAGATATGCATACATGCATGCACACACACATACAACATAAGTGTATTATTACTGGATTTTCATTTTTGGCCTTGGTATAGTGCTATACATAGTAACAACTATGTATGTTACTATGCATGTCTACCAGAACTTGGAAATACAAGATCAATATCACTCTGTTAAAACTTCTCTGTGTAGTAATGAATTTGAAATTGAGAATTTTGATTTGTATGTTACTGTAATCATACTACTGAGATTTGACAAATATGTGTGTTAGGTACTTTTCTCTGTAATTAAAATAAGTATGCATAGAAATAGTCTATATGTTGTGAAATCATAATTAATATTTTGCCAAATACATCTCAATGTTCTTTTTTAAAACTAATAAGTAGTTTCATTTTATAGGAAAAAACTCTTTAAGAAGAATTATTAGTTATCCACATTAGTTGATTACAAGATAAATCCCAGCAGCACAGATTCCAAATTTCAGTGGTCATGCAAGATGAAAGTTTATTTCTCTCTTAGGTTACAAGTCAGTGGTCAGCAAACATCGGAGGCTGGTAGGAAGCTCTGCTGTTCTTTTTACATAGCAAATGTGAGACCCAACATGGCTGTTCTAGTTCTGGGATCTCCACATTAGGAAAACGGATGAGAAACTTGTGAAGTCATGCCTAGTTGTTTCAGAACAGAACCTGAAAGTGATATGTGTATTTTTTAAACTCATGTTCTCCCTCTTCCTAAAATGCAAATAGTGCTTATCATCTACAAGGTATCATTTTAAGCCTTTACAGGCTTTTACAGATAAAAACAGGAAGCATACAGCATGTAAGTGGCCATAACTAGTAGCAAAAAGAAAAACAAACAAACAAAAAAAACCCTGGAAAATGCAGCCTTTAGTTTGGTAAACACTTGCTCACCTGAAATTCTTACTGTAAAAGGAGAGAAGAATGAATATTGGGGAATCAGTAGGAGTTTGCTACATGGACTAAAACAATTATATATATATATATATATATATACATAAAATGAGTAAAACAGTTATATATATACATATATATACACATACATATATATATATATATATATATATATATATATATACATGAATAATGAGGTTGACAAAATGCCTCATTGAAGTACTTAAAGAAATAAAATAGAGCACCTGGTATGTGTAGTGATGGTTTTGAAAATTTCTTTCTATTCTTTTCTAAATTTAACCTGAGGATATTCTAATTCATAAATAGATTATAGTTCATGGAGCACAAAAGTGAAGAAAAATAAATGGGGGACAAATACTTTGTTTCTTTAATGCCCATTTCTCACCTTTTAAGATAAAAAAATCAAAATAACTTAATTCTATTCCCTTAAAATATTCATGCATGTTCAATTTATTTCTCAAAATATTTTGAAAGAATCAAAATATAACAAAGCACATATTTTTTTAATTTTAGAATTCAACCAAATTCAGTGTCAAATTGAACAGTATAAAAGAAAACGATCTTGGCCGAAATGAACATAAATGCATATAAACTTTAGAATTAAAAAAACACTGAAAAGACTTGCTTACAGTATACATTTTAGGAACTAAACTGCAAAACTCGTTTGATTGACTATGTCTGTGGCTTCAAAGCAGATAGACCAAGAGAAGAAAAGCAGAGCTATCAAATTGCAAATAACTGCCAACTTTATGGCAGTGTCTATGAGAGGTTCTTTCTTAATCAGCACCCCATGTCCTGACATCGGGTGTACAAATTACTCAATATATTAAACCATTCCTGCCTTTCAGTTAAGTAGATATGAAACACATAGAAATGGAAACAAGGACAGACTTTGAACTTTTGATACTTCATGTGAACCTCCATTTTAAATATACATTTCTCAGCTGTTAGTTCTCACTTCAGTTTCAGAACAATGTTTTTGACCTAACCTTCCTACCAAATCCTGTTATATGAAGCAAGTAAGTGTATTCCTCCCCTGGGATCCTTGAAAAATGACTTAATTTGACAACGAAATAATCTCTTTCTCTCCCTCTCTGTTTTTTTTTTTTTTTTTTTGACTATGGGCCAGTGTCGAACCTGAAAAATGATACTCTACCCTTCCCAAAGCTAAATAACTGGAAAAGGTCTACTAAATAAACTACTTAGAGACATGCTAAGATTCTTTTATGGTACTTTTGGCTGTCTAATTAGGTAGGTACAGTAAATCCTAGTGTGCAATAGCAGCAGCTATAATAATACAGATGTCTATTTTGGTTCACACAATTAAGAAAAAATTGTTAATGGATCAAAAGTTGAATTTAAAATGTAGCATAAATCTCAAATGAGTCTGACATATCTTAGCAAATAAAAGTTATAAAACTTAAAAAGCAAAACTGTTTAAACAAAAATATTTGTAATTCTTACTAGTATTTATTGTATAATTTTTCTTTTTGCTATAACTAAAACGAATATTTGTTACAGTCCATCTTTCTTTTCAGTATTTTTAACGTATGAGAAAATAATTGTCCAGTTTTTATTTGTTTATTTCTCTTGGTAAGGAACATCACAAACAATTGATCTATTCTTAGTTGACAATACATATACATGTATTTATTCCAGGAAGTTGACTTGGAGGTGAGGGGTAATGGTAGAGGAATGTTTTATATTTGATCTATTTTCTGCTTATGTATCGTGACATCAGATTTCATCTCCTGTTATATTATCTATCCACATCTCACCTTTAATTGTTTTCACTGGAGGTTAAAACACATCAATATCCAATGGGAGAAAGTCTAAAACTAACCCAAGCTCTAATGTACTGGATTTGTTTGTTTTTGTTTTCAATTGAATGCCACAAATCTTTAGAGGTAGTAAGCCCATTTTGATGAGCTGCGAATGGTATATTTTTATCAAATAAAATTGAATGGAAATCAATAATGGGCCAGGCACAGTGGCTCATGCCTCTAATCCCAGCACTTTGGGATGCCAAGGATCATTTGAGGTCAGGAGTTTAAGACCAGCCTGACAGAGTGAAACTCCGTCTCTACTAAAAAAAAAGAAAAGAAAAGAAAAGAAAACAACAACAACAAAAATACAAAAAAATTAGCCAGGTGTGGTTTTGGTGCATGCCTGTAGTCCCAGCTACTCAGGAGGCTGAGGCAGGAGAATTGCTTGAACCTGGGTAATAAAGGTTTCTGTGAGCTGAGATCACACCATTGCACTCCAGATTGGAGGACATAGTGAGACTCTGTCTCAAAAAAATAAATTAAAATCAACAAAAACAGTGCATCAACATGGTAAAATTAAATATGGTTTTAGTAAAATTTTGTTTCTTTTTGTGTGTGTGTGTTTGCATTTGTGCATGTACTGAGTAAAATGTATTTCAATAGAGAATAATCAAAGAGTTTTATAAAACTAAACTATGTAAAGGTCAGAGGACCCTCAGTACACTCAAGTTGCCCTCTTCTGATCCTAGCTGGTACCTTTCTAGCCTGGCATGAAGGGTTGAAAGCCTCAGATGTAAAATCTCTGCTGTGGTAACCTGACAGAAGAAAGGATACAGTTTTCTCTCAGAAGAATCATGGACCCAGCCTCCATGTAGCCCAGGAAAACTGCTACAGGATTCTATACCTGGATAAAAAACTATAATAAATAAAGCAGCAATTTCTACCAACGTTCCCTTAAAATTCCTATGAAAAATGATCAAAGTATAAAGTTAATATCAGAAATTGAGTCTGTTAAACAATGTTATGTCAGAATCCAGGAGAGTTCTTTGTTTACTATAAAACAGATGGAGTTAAGCAGAAAAAAATATGTCTTAGCTTTTAGCTCTGGTTAAAGAAGCTGCCTGAAAGAAGGTAGAATTTCTCTTTGTAATTTGATCCATTTTTAAAGAATTTAGTCTTAATCAGAAAATCTGGCAGCCATTTTTATGTTCTTTTTGAATGAGTCTTGACTTTTTTTTAAGGCAAGCCAGAGTAATTAACAATATTGACAGCTAACATTTAATAAACAAATAACAAGTGCTATGGCCAGCACTTTATAGCAATTAGCATTGTCCTCATTTTGTCAGTGAGGAAAATAGGCACAGAGAATCAGCGTAACTTAGCCAAATCACATTAAGTCTGACTCATAGCTTGCATGTCAAATAACTACACTACACTGCCAGTGAATATTACCCTGAAAATGATCAACTAGAGTACTCAAAGTAAATTTCAGAAAAATATTTAATATTTTCAAAGGATTTCAGGAACTCTATGAAATACAATCTTTTGGATAAAATATGTTTTAATCTTTTGAAAACCAAGGGTTTTATATAAAATATCTTCAATAAACTAACAATCCTATGGAATCAGAAACATTGTAAAGGGAGAATATCTGAGACAAAATGTCAATAGAATGAGATGAAAAAGAAAATGAATAAGTGGAACAGGTATTTAAGAAAATCTAAAGCAAAGGAAATAGAATTAAAGTATAAACCGGTGGATGTAAAAGTGAGACTTACTGAGAAACCTAAAATGTAGAACAAATGTCAAATAGACTTAAATAATAAGGTAGGATTTGATAGAGATGAAGAAAAATAAAACAGATACCTGATATTCTTGAAGTATAGATAACATGGGAGCAAAAAGCTTGAAACAATAGAAGAAATCTTTTCTTGGCTGACACCAGATCAACTAAAAAGGTAGGCCATATTTTAGGGAAAACTGAAGTGTAAAGGCATTTAACAAGATAAATGCTGGTATTTAACAAGATGAATGCTGGCAAAGACTTTTAATCACAAGAAATAAGAAAAATCTTATTGGAGCATATTAGCAAGAAAAAAACAGTTCTACTGAAAAGCAAAAAGCTTTCATTAACTTACCCTGTGCAACTTTAAATGACAGAAAACACTATACTCTTATGCACATAGTGCTGCGCAAAAAAAAAAAAAAACTTGTTAGCTGAAAATTTTATATCAAGCATATAATTTATGTATGAATGTAAACACATATATCCTTAACTATCCAAATCTGATTAAAAATATCACTTATGTATCATTTTTAAATTACTGCATTTAAAATATTTGTAATTTCCGAAGACAAATTAGAAATGCAGGACCACTGATGATTCTGTATTATCTCTTTAATAATAATATACATATGCATTCATATATAATATCCATAAAAATACATTAAAAATATGAAACATTTATTTTTAAACTCAGCACTTAATAGTATGTACATTTTAGTTAGAATATTATATTTCTATGCTTTTCTAAATCAGTATGTTTTATTTATATTATGTAAATACAACTATATTTCAAAAGAACATGTGAAAAAATGCCCCAAAATATCAAGACTATTTATCTGTATAGTAACCCTATGGAAATATTTTTCTCCTTTTTAGATATTCTAATATCCTCTTGGGAATTATTTATGTCATAAAATAAGGAATTAAAGTACATTAACAAATAATTAGAAAGTAAGTTCTCTTCATTTCACCCTCCTCCCAAAAGCCTCAGACAAAGAGGACTGACCAATGGTTGCAGGCAACTCTCAACATAGTCTAAATGGGTAAAAGATGGAAAGCCTTACTTACTCCCCTGCTTTTAACCTCAGTTAACAGTTAGTCATGAATTAGTCCTGACTTTCCCTGAAATATTTCTTGGAAGAAGGTACAGAGATGTGTGTGTGTGTGTGTGTGTGTGTGTGTACAATAATACCAATACAAACACACACAGACACATACACACACAACGCACATCTCTGTTAATGTTAAATTATCTGTAGAATATAAACCTTATGGAGCAGGGATTTTTGTTCCAAAATGCATAAATGCAGACATTCGTATTTTGTTCATTGATGTCCAAATATTTACAACAGGGCCTGATATATATTAGATATTAAATAAATATTTGTTGACTAAATAAATTAATAAAGGGGAAAATACTTCAAGAGTGGTGGTATTTAATTTTTTTAGTAGAATGCTGTTTCAAATGAAATGTCTTATGGATGTGATTCCACTGTATTAAATCTTTTTGTAACAAGTTGCAACATATAGAATTTACTTGTTAATTTGTACTTAGATTACTTACTACTAAAGTAGTCTAAGTACAAATTAAATATATTTATGAATAAAAAAGAATATCTGTTATCAAATAAATTTTGTCCAGAAAGTTCATTGTGTAAAAAAAGATTGAAAAAAAAAAAGCTAAATGAAGTTGCTGTAATTGACATAGAGTTGGAGAGACAGAGGCCTACCTGCCCTGTTCTTTTCATCCCCATGTGACCTTGTGGAGGATTCTAGAACACATTGAAAGTTAGGGATACAGCTAAGATTGTGACATAATTTTTACTTAATTAATAACAATTAAGTGGGTACAGTTGTGTTAGTCTGTTCTCACACTGCTATGAAGAAATACTTGAAACTGGGAAATTTATAAAGAAAAAATGTTTAATTGGCTCACAGATATGCAGGCTTGTACAGTAGTGGTCCACAATCTTTCTGGCACCAGGGACCAGTTTTGTGGAAGACAATTTTTCAGTTATTGGGATGAGGATGGTTCCTGGATGATTCAAGCACATTACATTTATTGTGCACTTTATTTCTATTATTATTACATTTCAATATATAATGAAACAATTATACAATTCACCTTAACATGGAATCAGAGGAATCCCTGAGCTTGTTTTTCTCAAATGGATGGTCACATCTGGGGTGATAGAAGATAATGACAGATCATATGTCTTTTTTTTTTGAGACGGAGTTTCACTCTTGTTACCCAGGCTGGAGTGCAATGGCACAATCTCGGCTCACCGCAACCTCCGCCTCCTGGGTTCAGGCAATTCTCCTGCCTCAGCCTCCTGAGTAGCTGGGATTACAGGCATGCGCCACTATGCCCAGCTAATTTTTTGTATTTTTAGTAGAGACGGGGTTTCACCTTGTTGACTCTTTAGATTTTATAAAGAGTGTGTAACCTAGATCCCTTGCTAGTGCAGTTCACAACAGAGTTCCTGCACCTATGGGAATCTAATGTCAGCACTGATCTGACAGAAGAGGAGCGGCTGTAAATACAGATGAAGCTTTGCTTGCTGCTCACCTCCTAATATGGGCCCAGTTCCTAACAGGTCACAGACTGCTGATGGTACCAGGCTTTGGGGACCCATGCTGTACAGGAAGCAAGGCTGGGAGGCCTCAGGGAACTCACAGTAATGGCAGAAGGCAAAGGGGCAGCAGGCTCATCTTACATGGCTGGAGCAGTAGGAAGAGAGAGCAAAGCAGGAAGTGATACATAATTTTAAACAACCAGGTCTCGTGAGAACTCACTATCACCAGAACAGCAAGGGGGAAAATCCACCCCTATAATCCGGTCACATCCTAGCAGGCCCCTCCTCCAACACTGGGAATTACAATTCAACCTGGGAATTGGGCAGGGACTCTAATTCAAACCGTATAAAAGGCCATGCTTAAATTGCTGAAAGAAGGAATTGAAACCTTCTGTGGACTCAAGCACAAAAGGTGCAGTGATAGGTTAGTGGTGTCTGATGTCTGGTAGGCATGGTACTTGGGAAGAGTATACATTTAAAAGAAAAACATGGATTTTTAATTTTTGTATTCAGCATGTTTGAGGTTTTACATTTTTAAAATAAACTTTTTTAAAATGGAATATGCATCAAATACTTATAAAAATCCTTTAGGCAACCCAGCTGATACTGGTGTTTCAGAAAACAGGGTGTGAAAACCACAGCACTGGCCGGGCGTGGTGGCTCACACCTATAATCCCAGAACTTTGGGAAGCCAAGGCGAGAGGATCACTTCAGGTCAGGAGTCTGAGACCAGGCTGGACAACATGGTGAAACCCCTTCTCTGCTAAAAATTAAAAAAATTAGCTGAGCGTGGTGGCCTGCACCTATAATCCCAGCTACTCTGGAGGCTGAGGCAGAAGAATTGCTTGAATCCAGGAGACAGAGGTTTCAGTGAACCAAGTTTGTGCTACTGCACTCCCACCTGGGCAATAGAGTAAAACTCCATCCCAAAACAAGAAAACCATAGCACTTGAGTAAATCTGGTCAACAAGATTCACTTTGTTTTATAAAGATAGTATTCAACCTTCTCCTTAGTATTCCATTAATTCCAATTCCCTCCACTTAAAAATCTTAGAAGTCATTAGTGGTTGGAATTGTACTTAAACAGTCTAACCATCATAGGGATAGAGATAGCTACATGTTCTTTATACCAACTAAAGAGATCCCAATTATACTTTCACTATCAGGGCCTAATTAAAATCCCCAAACCCAGCAAGAAGCAGCATATTATTCCAGGTTCTTCAAAACATAGCATAAGGAGCCTCCTTCCCCTTTGCCTTTTGCTACAATAATAAATTATCATTAAGGTAGCTGATGCTCTGTTCTCTTAAAAAGGAAAAAAAAAAGTCCTAAAAAAGAAAGATTTGAATTTCACGAAAAGACATGCATCAGATTGTGGAATATAATGTTCTAAACAGAATACACTAATTTAATATCTATTTCATTAGATTCAATTGTTAAATAATTTCTTATGCTCAGTAATTGTCAGTTGGGTGCTTTGTCCCATCAGGAGAACTGAAATTGTTTGCTATTGCTTCTTGCAGACACAGCTGTTCTCTTTGTCTTCCATTCATTTCTAGGAGCACTAACTCATCAGGTCTTTTTCATGCTTTTGCTTACCTGTTTATGTTTTGTTTTGTTGTATTCACTTTGCCTAGTTTTATATTCCTTAGGGTGCCTGGTCCAAAAATCCTCCTACAATTAGAAACTTTAAATGAAAATGTTCCTCAATCCAGGTGAATCTTCAATTTTGATGATATCAGAATTTCTAATGTAATGTAGACAACAAATCACATAACTGCAACTGCCTAAAGTCAGATGATTGCACTTTTTTGACCCTTAAGTACATTGTAAAATCCATTCATGATGCCTAAAAGAATTCTCCTCTGGCACGTGGCAGGAAGAGTTTGAAAAGGCCTTTGTTAGTTAACCTTTCTCTTGGGCTAAGTTTACAAGCATCCTAGTTTATAGAAAGCAAATTATCTCATGTTTAAGGCTTTGGGCCCATTTTTTTTTCTTTTGCTCCCAGACACAAGGCATATAACTGAAGTAAATAAATGGTGAAGAAGCCACTAGTGATGCCCAAGAAAAAAGGGTAAAGTGCCCGAGATAACAAATCGTACGATTGTTAAAATTAGATTTGAGTATGATGTAATTTCTGATTTAAAAAAAGTTATTTTAATGTACATTTCGTACCTCAGATTGAAGGTCACTTTGATAGCTTTTAAAACATATAATTATTCATTAGCAATCAAACAAGGCATAGATGTTTGAATAATTAAGTAGTTTTATTGCCAAAGGATATCTGAATAAAGGAAAAAGTATATCCTGAGGTCTCACCTTTGCACTAGGTGTCACAAATCTATGTTTTTTACGAATTCCCAAATCACTTTTCAAATGAAAATTATGCACAAAATTTAAGTAGAAACTTCAGACGTAAAAAAGGCCAAAGTAGAAAAGATCTCTTTACTATTTTATAAGTAATGCTAAATTCTAACTACCATTTTATAATTTTAAATATTAACAGTTTACCCACAACTTTGCAAAATTATCCTAAAGATGAAGGGTCCCCCGTTCAAAAAGGAAATATAATTTAGGATGCCCTGATCATTTAATTACCTCATTTAGTCTGAAAACCATTGTGTGCCGTAGGGAGATACATCAAAATACCAATTTCTATATATGTAGTCAATTGAGACATTGTATTGGTCAGGATTATTCAGAGGGACAGAATAATGAAATTATATATATATATATATATATATATATATATGGAGGAGTTTATTAAGTATTAACTCACACAATCATAAGCTTCCACAGTAGGCTGTCTGCAGGCTGAGGGACAAGGAAAGCCAGTTAGAGTTCCAAAACTAAAGAACTTACCGATGTTTGAGGACAGAAAGCATCCAGCACGAGAGAAAGATGTAGGTTGGGAGGCTAGGGAGTCTCACTTTCCACATTTTTCCTCCTGCATATATTCTAGCCACACTGGCAGCTGATTAGATTGTGCCCACCCAGATTAACAGTGGGTCTGCCTTTCCCAGCCCACTGACTCAAATGTTAATCTCCTTTGGCAACACCCCCACAGACACACCCAGGATCCATACTTTGTATCATTCAATCCAATCAAGTTGACACTCAGTATTAACCATCACAGACATTAATAACTTGCCCAAGGCTGTGCAGTTTTCAAGTTCCTGAACTATCTTATCAGACCTGGTCCTATCCAATTCCAGATCACATCCTACATTTTTCTCTTGCATAAAATTAAACAAAATTGAAAATATTTTAATTTTCAATATTCTTTTACTTGTGATATTATCAATAATAAACAGGACTAACTATAGTGCTTCATGGAGAAACAGGGGCTTTGGATGAGAAAATCCATCTTTGCATCCTTGCTGTCATTTTCTAGTGTGTACTAATTCATTTATTCCACAAATATTTATATAGCATCTACTATGTACCTGACACTTTTCCAAATGATAAAGATATAACAAAACAGAACAGAAAAGAAAACTTCACTAGAGATGCATTCCAGAAAGATACGGGTGGGAGATAGGGGTGAATGCTACGCAGACCAAGAAAAGAATAAATGCAGAGACTTTGAGGTTGGGCAAAGCCCATTGTTTCAGGACCTGGAAACAATGTACTAACTGGTAAAATGTATACTAGGCTGTGGCTGTCACTGGCAGGAAATATTTAACTTTTTATTTGACATCTCAATAGGCCGGTGGAAAGTCAGAACAAAATAGTAATTAAGAGTTTGGCTTCTAGCATTCAATGGATAGATTTGATATTCATTGATGTATTTACTAACTCTGTCATTTATCAAGTTATTTAACTTCTCCCTAAGTCCTAGATAATTCTTGTGTAAGGTAAGGATAATAAAATAATGGCCTCATAGAGGTGACACGAGTCTGTTTTTTTCACATGTTCTGGCATGTGGTGAATGTTCATTGAATAATAATGAAATATGTGCACATGTCAAAATTATGCAATATTTCTGAGAGAATTCAAAAGATCCTAGTAAATGGACAGAGAGATTAGAAGAATAAATATTGTTAAAATATTGTCTGTGAATTAGAATAATAATATTATTAAAATGTTAATTTTATAAAATTTGATGTACAGATACAAGACAATTTCAATCCAAATCTCAGCAAGGTATTTTTGAATGAAAATCAATAGGGTGATTTTAATATTTTAGTATGGAAATCCAAAGGACTGGGAATAACCAAAACTGTTTTTAAAAAGATTAAAGTTGGAGGATGTGCTCCACCTAATTACAAGACTTAGTATAAAGCTATAGTAAATGAGACAGCGTAGTAGTGAGTTAAAATCAGACTAGCTACCAAAGGAAAATAATAAAGTAGCCAGAAATAGATCCACACAAACATGGTCGAATGATTTTTCACAAAAATACCAAGGTATTTCACTGGGGAAAGGCTTCTTTTTCTGTCGCCAGAACAATTGAAAACCTTTATGCAAAATTTAATTTGAAGGTTACTTCATACCTTACAGAAAAAGTAACTGAAAATCAATCCAAAAGTTACATATAAAATTAGAAATCTTTTAGAAGAAAACAGAAAAAAGTTTTTGTAATCTTGGATTTTGGATAGAATTTTTTGGCTAGGACCCCAAAATTTTATAATATCCTAAAATAGATAAATTGGACCTCATAAATATTAAGATTAAAAATTTTTACTTTTTATAAAGACAGGTCTTGCTATGTTGCCCAGGCTTCTCTCACTCTCTGAGTCTCAAGTGATTTTCCTGTCTTGACCTCCCAATATCTTTTGCTCTTCCAGAGATGCTGTTAAGAAAATAAACTGGCAAATCACAGACTAGGAAAAAAGTATCTGTAAAATATATCTGACTAAAAAATTAGATTCAAAATCTATGCAAGATTTTTACAATTTGAGACTTGAGACAACTTGATAAAGAGATGGCATGAGAGTGACATCAAAAAGGGTAGAGACACATTTTGGGGTGAGAGAAATGTTCTATATTGATTGCAGTGATGGTTTCACCACACCTGTATATATCAGTCAAAATTATTAAAATTATATGTTTAAATTGCTGAGTATCATTATATTTATATCTTAACAGTTTAAATTGTTAAGCAAAGAAAACAACTTTGTCCATGGGTTGTTATTGTTGACGCTGAGTAGTGATATTATTCTATGAGTTTCTCTATTAAAAGTCAAAGATTATATGTTGTTAAATGGCATATAGGAAAGTTACATGATTCTGCCAGAATGTATAACATTACAAACCAAATTTAAACTGAAGGGCATAGTGGTGCTTAAGGAACTCTCTGTGTGAAGAATGAATTGGGGTTAACTAAATGGAAAGGTATGCGGGGGTGTTGGAGGAGAAATTATCTCAGCACAAGGTGTGGATTTTTAGAAGGATTGAGAACAACATAATTGAGGGACACGAATAAGTCCTGTATGGTTAAAGTTCCCAAAGTAAATTTTGTTATAAAGTCCCAAGTAGATTTTATTACTGAAAGAGTGAAGGAATACATTTCAGGTGACATTTCATGATGCCAGGAGTGGAGAGGAAGCCAGTCCCTAGTCTGAAGAGAACATAAAATCAGTGTCCTCAGCCTTTTTGACTTTAAATCTGATAGAATAATTTTTTTTAAAAAAGACTTTAAGTTAAAATAACAAGCAAAATCTAAGAGAATCAAAGGATAATTCAAGAACTGAGAAATTCCAGATTTAAAATACAAATAAAAGCATGCAAGTACGGATGCATTTAGCTTCTCCCAAGACAAAATGGGAAGTTGAGGCTAATTTTCAAGGAGGAGGATAAAAGTAGAGTTCTTGGAAATGGTCCTTTATTAAAAAGAATGAAAACAGATTTTCTACTTCCCCATATTGGATCTTTGAAGAAATTTCTTTTCAGGCAAATATCCAGCTACCATTGAATTTCATAGATTCAGGGAAAGAGGAAAGACATCTACCCTCTACTCTACACTTAAGGCTTAAGGCTCTGCACAGTCAGGAAGAAACCAAGACAGACCCTTATTAACTGGTTACAGCCACATTCTTCAGCAGGAAATCAGCAAGGAAAGATTAAGAGGAGCAAGCCAGTTTTCCCTCTTTCCCCACGTGTTAATACACTACCCATTGCAATCAGGAACTTTAACTTTCTTACAGACTTCAGCCTCGATCCCCTAGTTGGTTGGACATTATCCAAAATTATATATATATTTGGTCTATTTTTTCTCCTTTGTGTCTCTAGATGAATACCTGGTATATATCAGGTACCCTGAGTATTTGCTGGAAACAGAAATAAAATCCTTAACCTGAAATGAAATAATTATTACATAATCTCTCTCTCTTTTTTTTTTTTGAGACGAAGTCTTGCTATGTTACCACACTGGAGTGCAGTGGCGCAATCTTGGCTCACTGCAACCTCCACCTCCCGCGTTCGTGTTTCCCCTGCCTCAGCCTCTGGAGTAGCTGGGACTACAGGTGTGCACCACCATACCTGGCTAATTTTTCATATTTTAGTAAAGACAGGGTTTCACCATGTTGGCCAGGATGGTCTTGATCTCCTGACCTCGTGATTCACCCAACCTGACCTCTCAAAGTGCTGGGATTACAGGCATGTGCCACTTCAACTGGCCTATAATCTCTTATCTTCTCAGTAGCATTTGTTCTTAATCTAAATCACTAGTAACATGAATCTATTTAATAATGTTCTATTCGAATTGTTTTTTACATTCTTGAAGGAAAGTGGCTCAAATCTCAACTCTTTATGCATTGCTGCAGTTTACTCATATGTGTGTTTCCACAACATTGCACTCTGGATTTTTCTAAAAAAAAAACGTTGATGTACTTTTAACTAAAATATTTCCAGCCCATACATAACAATTAATACATATTAGTTTCAGTATAGCCAAGGCAGTTTATAGAATCATTCATACTATCTAGTTAAAAAGTTATAAAATATATAACAATGGTCAAATTTTCATTTGTTTTGAACATTCACATGTTTTAGTAAAGTTTTGTATGACTGGGATGACAGAAAAACGTTGGAGGATAGAATAACTTTAAGCATTGCATAAAAATATCAGTCTGAGAGGAAAATATTACAGACCCTTTCCAAATGAAAATGGGTTGTGATTTAGGGAAATATCCAGTTTTTATTATTTTTTGGCCTCAGAGGCTAATGTAATAACGGTTATAAACTACACAGAGTTGACTGGCTTGGCGTTGGAGCCAGCAGTCGTTATTCAGTATCATGTCGTCTAAATCTTTGGGACTATGAAATCCTGAGGCTTTTCCCTATTGTCCAAGGAAGTCTGTGTGGGGTCTGGAAATTCCCCACTTTTCTATAAGCCTTTGCCATCCTCCCTTTTTCTGCCCTCAGGCAACCTTCATGCTAATTTTTTAACTTTATGTTTTCCTATCTTTAGCTTCACTCTCTGCCCCACTGTCTCTTCTCTTGTCACATAGGGCATTATGCAGAGGATACAAAAACTGTTATTTTCTGTAAAAAGATAAAGCACAGGAGGTCTGGAGAATAAACAAAGTCATTTTTGAGTGGTCTTTTAATTCACTTATACTCATTTCACTTGATAAAAGGAACACCCACCCTTTGCTTCTGTAACAAGTCTTTCATCTTTTATCTCTGAATTCTCTAAGGCCAGATAAAATATATGTACCATTGAAGTACATTTCACTTCCTTCCTTTCATTTCCTCAGCACTAATTTTTTAAAGGCTTGACATTAGTCAGTACTCTTCAAAAAAGAATAAAAACAACATTATAATTGTATATCTACTCACAGAACATCTTACATGTAATTTCTTATTACTCTTTTCCATGAATGGGCTGATACAGAATTTGCTCTCTGGGTTGTGGGTCTGCTGCTGTAAAGTCGCTGCTATGTCTGTGCTTGTGGTTGTGTTTGCGTTCGATCTGGGTTGGCTTTATCTGCAGGGAGACCAGGCAATTGGATCTTAGCCTTGTAGAAGCCATTTCATAAATCCAATAATTCAAGTTTTTAATACATAAAACACAACTTTCACTTAATTATAAATCTCTAAGTCCTAGGATTCTTAAAGAATGTCATGTGATGGGGCTCTCCATTCCTAAAGATACAGTGTCTGTGGTGTGTGGGTGAATATTTAACAACCAGCCTTAGGGGAGGGGAAGCCCTGATTATATTGTTTGCTGATTTCTGTTGTGTGAATACTCCAATTATCTGCAATTTTGAGCTACCTCGGAGTCATCAATAAAGGTGGAACTGGGAATTGATGGGCACAGTTGGTTCTTGGGAAATGCCCTAGTAGTTCAGCACCCCTTGTGAAATGAACAAAAAAGTGTATTTGAATCTGGCCGTAGATTTTACTTTGAAATCAGTACTTTAGAAAACATACATATCAAGTGTTACATGTTTTTGCTACTAAAAGAAAAAAACATTGTGTGTTTCAGAGTGAAATGTTTTTGTTTTTTTTGAGACGGAGTTTCACTCTTGTTACCCAGGCTGGAGTGCAATGGAGCGATCTCTGCTCACCGCAACCTCCGCCTTCTGGGTTCAGGCAATTCTCCTGCTTCAGCCTCCTGAGTAGCTGGGATTACAGGCACACGCCACCATGCCCAGCTAATTTTTTGTATTTTTAGTAGAGACGGGGTTTCACCATGTTGACCAGGATGGTCTCGATCTCTCGTGATCCACCTGCCTCGGCCTCTCAAAGTGCTGGGATTACAGGCTTGAGCCATCGCGCCCGGCCCAGAGTGAAATGTTTTAAATCAAGTAAACTAGAAAGAGAAGTCTGGGTTGAGGAAGTAACATTCCTGGTGCAGATTTAAACACAGCCCATGTGGGCCGGGCGCGGTGGCTCAAGCCTGTAATCCCAGCACTTTGGGAGGCCGGGGCGGGTGGATCACGAGAGATCGAGACCAACCTGGTCAACATGGTGAAACCCCGTCTCTACTAAAAATACAAAAAATTAGCTGGGCATGGTGGCGTGTGCCTGTAATCCCAGCTATTCAGGAGGCTGAGGCAGGAGAATTGCCTGAACCCAGGAGGCGGAGGTTGCGGTGAGCCGAGATCGCGCCATTGCACTCCAGCCTGGGTAACAAGAGCGAAACTCCGTCTCAAAAAAAAAAAAAAAAAAAAAAAACCACAGACCATGTGAAGCAGTGTAACTTTTTTTTTTTGTATATATTTTTTAGTGGAGACAGGGTTTCACCATGTTAGTCAGACTGGTCTCGAACTCCTGACCTCCTGACCTCAAATGATCCACTCACCTTGGCCTCCCAAAGTGCTGGTATTACAGGCGTGAGCCACCGCACCTGACCTAAGCAATATAACTTGTTTGTAGTTTCTATAACTCAACTTACTTTTTTTTCCTCTATTCTTTTGTGGTGCTGGAAACAATGCTCAATCAATTTGGAATCAATTATTTTTCCCAAGTTGCATACAATATTAGGGAAGCTTATGTCATAGTAAGACATTAGTAAGCAGTAAGCCCTTCTTGTCAGTGCTATTTGTCCTCTTTGGCATCTGCTGAGATGGTTTTAGAACACTGGTAGTCATTGATCCATGCAGTAGATATATACCCCATTCCTAGACACATGACTTTCAGGTCTTCTCGGTTATAATTATTTTCTTGACCTTCAGAGAACGTGGTAGGGGATCTGTTTCTCCCACATCTTTCTATTGGAATAGAAACTAAGGCTGAACTTGTCTAGATACAGCATCTACACACTTCTATGTTAGGATGATTCGTTATCATCCTCTACTCTCAGGAACCTGCAAACCTATGTGTGTGTGTGTTGCTCTTTCTTGAAGTCTTCATCCAAGTACCGAAGAGCAGACTTCTCCTTCCTTGAGACCCAGCTTTATCCACATAATCAAAATTTCCTTTCCAACTATTTCTCAGCCTCTACCACTCTTAGCTTGGTGCACCTGTCCTCTGTCCTAGATTGAATGATGGGGCAAAGAAAGCCTCAGTTTAAATCATGATGCTTTATTTCAAATCTTTTTATAGGTTGTGAGCATTTTGTTTTCCTTTAAAGGTTTCGCCTTCTGAACTCTCTCTAGAGTTGGAGAGACAGTCCTCCATTTTTTCCTTGATACTGTTACTTTCCTCTTTAAGTAGAAGAGCACTAAATGATCTAGCATTTAAATTTAGGGAGGGGAGGAGCAGGGAAAGGAAATATCAGAGAAAAATATTTCTTAATATAGCAGAAATAGCTCCAATGGATTTATTGGAGCATTAATTCTATTTTGTATTTATACTAAATGTTTCTGCTACAAATACAGAAGAGCTAGTGGCCTAACCACAAATATGCTTTTTCTTCAATATTAGATTCTGAGAAACACTGAAATTGTAAACAAAATTAAAATTTGAAAGAACCCATGGGAAGAAGATTTAAATTACTGAGAAAATCCAGGGGAGTTTAATACCACAGCAGCCAACAATATAATGAATTGAGCCAATATAAACTGCTGAGTCTCAGTACAAACACCTAGAAAGATTGCATTTTTAACAAACACACAATCTCAGAAGTCCCCGGAAGCCAAAAATAAAGAGGGAACTTAAACTTGGAGCAATAAGCTTGAAATAAGTTGCAATATGCTTTTGAATGGAGTAGAGGTCAAAAGGCGTCAGAGCAGAGAAGAGACCTTAGAGTTAGGGCCTGAGATAGTAAAGCCTGTGCTGGAACCTCAAACGTGGGATATGGCTTCCGGACACAAAAATGAAAAATGACAGACCACTGAATAAAGCCGGAAACTGTGACCAGCCCAGGAGAATAAAATATATATTTTATATATACATATGAATTATCTATCAATCATCTATCTCTTTCACGAAAATTCCAACACCCCCAGGGCCCCTCTGTGACATGCATGAATTCGGAGTTAACATTATCTGTATTCAGAAGAGATCTCTAAGCCAAGGAGTTAACATAAATTTGAGACTGATGAAAAGACAACAATATATTCCTTTTAGGCAACAGTTTTCTCTCCCTTGTCCTGTGCTATTTTTTCTTCATAGCAACTCTTGCCA
Source organism: Callithrix jacchus (assembly GCF_049354715.1). Classification (NCBI taxonomy): domain Eukaryota; kingdom Metazoa; phylum Chordata; class Mammalia; order Primates; family Cebidae; genus Callithrix; species Callithrix jacchus. Next base: position 71,941,965 of record NC_133504.1, on the reverse strand, counting down.
ATTGACACAGTGTTTGATTTTATATTTGTTTATTATATTTTCTGTCTCCTCAAATAACAATTTAATCTACTGGAAATCAGAAGCTTGTTTTATCCTCATCCTAGAGAAAAGAACCTGGTTCGCAGTAAATAGATGTCCATTAAGCTTTTGGCAGCCACAGTATGGTAACTACAAACTGCACAGGATTTTTATTCTGATAATTGCAATAATAAAGAGATTTTAAATTCATTTCTTAAGAGGCTCTTTTAAAAGGATTAACAGTTAATAAATAAAAGCAGATATGGAAAGTAATTTTTTAAATGTTCTAAAATTACCCACACACATTCACACACACATGCACACACATTTTATTTATATTAAAAGCATTATCCAACATGATGAGAGCATTTTTATAAATCAGATTTGCTATGACTTTGATGTTATAGATGGAAAGATATATAAATAACACAAAGTGGTTATACATGAGAGGCTAACAAAGTGGGCTCTGAAATTATACTCTAGAGTTTCGATTGAGCAAATGTTCATTAATGCTTTTTAACACAAGCTAAGAAAGACAGACAAAGATGTGGGGGAGGAAGAATGGCAGCAGACGGAGGAAGAGAAAAGGAGAGAGATGCAAGAGAAAGGGGAAAAGGAAAGGAGAAAAGTAAGAAGGCAGGAAGGGAGGAAGACAATGATAGAGAAAATGGAGGGAAGAGAGTGGTGACATAAGCAGTCAGCTGTTTCCAACGCTCTCTGCCAAAAGTGATTCTCCACAGCACATTAGAAGATTCAACAGTTTGCTTCATGTTTAGCTTTTTAAAAGTAAGTTTCCTAAGTTTTAATGTGTGTTTTCCAGTGACTCTTGTCTTTCCTTTGCCCTTTACATTTTCCAATATGCTATCCTTTAGCACAGTCTTCTAACCTTTCAGTGGTGGAGTTCCTGTTCAAGCTCTCCTTCATTTTAACAGTATGTGTTTGTAGGATGTTTGTGTGAGTCTACTTGATTCCCTGAATACAAGGAAATCGAAGAACATTGAGTGATAGATCTCTTCTTTCTTTTCCTAATGTAAACTCTTTTATTGTATGCATACTTTAATATAATCTCCTGGCTATTTTCATTGGAAAGATATAGACCCAAAATATACATTTTTAGTGTGTATATATTTCAAAATACCCTTTAGATTATCGTCTGGCTTACCTACCAAGACAGCATGATTGCATACAATGTTGTTATTATGGCTTTTATCAAAATGTGGTTGAAGAGTATGGCTTGAGTCTGTAGAGAAAATATGTTTATTAAATCCATCAATCCAACTATTCTTTATATACTTAGTCCCAGGATCATTTCTTTGATTAGCTATTTTACCTCCATGGATTTGAACTTTGAGAATAGAAAAGGTTTCTAAGCTTCAGCCCTGGCACAAGATGCAAGATAGGTGATATTTGAATAAAAGTATCAGATATAGTTCGCCAAATAGAGCTCCTTATAAATCAAAATTATTTAAGAAACACTCAGAATATAGTGGAGAAATTCAAACAAAAGAAACAATTTAAATATTTTTTCAGTGTTTAGTTTGAAATTGCTAAATATATATAGTATATGTACATATAGATATTTGATAGTATTATTGTTAAGCATATACATTGATATTTTATTTAAATATTTAAAATCAGAATGGGATACAAATAATAGAGGAGAATAACGCTTTTATGGTCTTCAAAATGCTAACATTTGTTACCAACCAATGAATAGATAAATTGAAACAGAGCTATCTATATCTGATTTTTTTTTTAACCAAAGAAAAACAATTTTTTTATTATACTTTAAGTTCTGGGATACATGTGCAAAACATGCAGATTTACATAGATTACATAGGTATGCACGTGTTGTATAGGTATACATGTGCCATAGTGGTTTGCTGTACCCATCAACCCATCATCTACATTAGGTATTTCTCCTAATGCTATCCCCTAGCTTCCCACCCACGACAGGCCCTGGTGTGTGATGTTCCCCTGTCTGTGTCCATGTGTTCTCATTGTTCACCTCCCACTTATGAGTGAGAACATGCTGCGTTTGGTTTTCTGTTTCTGTGTTAGTTTGCTGAAAAAGGTGGTTTCCAGCTTCATCCATGTCCCTGCAAAGGACATGAATCCATCCTTTTCATGGCTGCATAGCATAGTATTCCATGGTTTTTATATGCCACATTGTCTTTATCCAGTTTATCAATGATAGGCATTTGGGTTGGTTCCAAGTCTTTGCTATTGTGATTAGTGCTGCAATAAAAATGCATGTGCAGGTGTCTTTATAGTAGAATGATTTATAGTTCTTTGCGTATATACCCAGTAATGGGATTGCTGGGTCGAATGGTATTTCTCGTTCTAGAACCTTGAGGAATCACCACACTGTCTTGATTGAACTAATTTAAACCATTGTTTGTATTTAAACTAATTTAAACCTTTGTTTAAATACAAACAATGGTTTACATTCAACCAAGCTGAACTGACAAAGGGCTAATATCCAGAATCTACAAGGAACTTAAACAAATTTACAGGAAAAAAACCAACAACACCATCAAAAAGTGGGTGAAGGGAACAGACACTTCTCAAAAGAAGACATTTATGCAGTAATGTATAAGAGTGTTACTATTTCTCTGCAGTCTCTCCAGCATCTGTTGTTTCCCAACTTTTTAATGATCGCCATTCTAACTGGTGTGAGATGATCTCTCATTGTGGTTTTGATTTGCATTTCTCTAATGACCAGTGATGATGAGCTTTTTTTCATATGTTTGTTGGCTGCATAAATGTCGTCTTTCGAGAAGTGTCTGTTCCCTTCACCCACTTTCGATGGGGTTGTTGGTTTTTTTCTCATAAATTTGTTTAAATTCCTTGTAGATTCTGGATATTAGCCCTTGGTCAGATTAATAGATTGCAAAAAATTTCGCCCATTCTGTAGGTTGCCTGTTCAGTCTGATGATAGTTCCTTTTGCTTAGCAGAAGCTCTTTAGTTTAATTAGATCCCATTTGTCAATTTTGGCTTTTGTTGCCATTGCTTTTTGTGTTTTGGTCATGAAGTCGTTGCCCATACCTCTGTCCTGAATAATATTGCCTAGGTTTTCTTCTAAGGTTTTTACGGTTTTCAGTTTTATGTTTAAGTCTTTAATCCATCTTGAGTTAATTTTTGTATAAGGTCCAGTTTCAGTTTTTTGCATATGGCTAGCCAGTTTTCCCAACAGCATTTATTAAATTAGGAATCCTTTTCCCATTACTTGTTTTTATCAAGTTTGTCAAATATCAGATGGTTGTAGATGTATGGCTTTATTTCTGAGGCCTCTGTTTTGTTCCATTGGCCTATATATATGTTTTGGTACCAGTACCATGCTGCTTTGGTTACTGTAGCCTTGTAGTGTAGCTTGAAGTCAGGTAGCATGATGTCTGCAGCTTTGTTCGTTTTGCTTAGGATTGTCTGGGGTATACAGACTCTCTTTTGACTCATCATCAGAGGTCATTAAAGAAATGCAAATCAAAACCACAATGAGATACCATCTCATACCTGTTAGAATGGTGGTCACTAAAAAGTCAGGAAACAACAGATGCTGGAGAGGGATGTGGAGAAATAGGAACAATTTTACACTGTTGATGGGAGTTTAAATTAGTTCAACCATTGGGGAACTGGCTCTCTGTTTGTCTATTATTGGTGTATAGGAATGCTTGTGATTTTTGTACACTGATTTTGTATCCTGAGAATTTGCTGAAGTTGCTTATCAACTTAAGAAGATTTTGGGCTGAGATAATGGGGTTTTCTAAATATACAATCATGTCATCTGCCAACAGAGACAATTTAACTTTAAGGCTTCTTATTTGAATATGCTTTATTTCTTTCTCTTGACTGATGGCCCTGGCCAGAGCTTCCAGTATTATGTTGAATAGGAGTGGTGAGAGAGGGCATCCTTGTCTTGTGCTGGTTTTCAAAGGGAATGTTTCCTGCTTTTGCCAATTCAGTGTGATATTGGATTGGGTTTGTTTATAAATAGTTCATATTATTTTGAGATAAGTTCCTTCAAAACCTAGTGTATTGACAGTTTTCAGCATGAAGCGATGTTGAATTTTATTGAAGGCATTTTCAGCATCTATTGAGATAATCATGTGGTTTTTGTTATTGGTTCTGCTTATGTGATGGATTACCTTTATTGATTTGCATATGTTGAACCAGCCTTGCCTCCTTGGGATTAAGCCCACTTGATCATGGCAGATAAGCTTTTTTATGTGCTGCTGGATTCTGTTTGCCAGTATTTTATTGATGGATTTTTACATCAATGTTCATTAGGGATATTGGCCTGAAAATTTCTTTTTTTGTTGTGTCTCTGCCAAGTTTTGGTATCAGAATGATGCTGGCCTCATAAAATGTGTTAGGGAGGAGCCTCTCTTTTTCTACCATTTGGAATAGTTTCAGAAGGAATACTACCAGCTCCTCTTTGTACTCTGGTAGAATTCAGCTGTGAATCCTTTTGGTCCTGGGAATTTTTTGGTTGGTAAGATATCTATTACTGCCTCAATTTCAGAACTTGTTATTGCTCTATTCAGGGATTTGACTTCTTCCTGATTTTTTAATTTTTAGGAATTATCTTAAAATATATTTCATACTAATTTGAAAATTTAACCTTGAGACTACCTCCCTAATGTGCAGAGCTTCTTTTAGCATTTTATAAATAGTTATTTGTGCCAGTATGATTAAAACTTCAATAAATTTTTTATAATATCACTGTGTTATGTTCCTCCATTTAATTGTTTGTTATCTTGTATACAGTGGTAACCATTGACAGATAAATAGCTAAAGAAACAGTCAATGAGTGGTACTAGGCCATCTTTTAAAATACAAATGTTATTACGACTCTAAATGGTTTCAGTATATTGAAGAGTTTTTCATAAATGTCCCACTAGCGACACTAGTTCACTTTGTGTGTGTTCTAGATATTGAATATTTTGACAGTCTTTGAAGACAGAGAGTTGTGGTAGTTTTCCAGACATGAAAGTAAAAGGAAGAAACTTTAAAGTGTTATATAATTATTGTATTTTTATAAGTATTTGTAGAGTTTGTCCCCAATTTGTAGAAAGGCTATTTTTTTCTCTTTTTGCTTTCCAAAATTGATACCTTTGTTAATTAGAATGACTAGAGATGTTAAAGTAGTTTTCTGGCTTGTTAGGTTCCACAAAGGCTGATTTTAGGAGTGAATCTTCTCAAGGGTTGTCTGGGGTTTCTTTTTGTGTAGGAATTTGGATCTCGCCTAAGGATGTTCATTCATTCACTTACCCAATAATTCATTGAGTCAATGTTTATCACTCATCCTGTTATCTGACCAAGGATACTATTTAAGAATACAAAGATGGCCAGGAAATGGCTCCTAACTTTATGAAGACAATACTCTAGTGGTAGATAGAAAAACATCCAATCTCTTCTTTTTGTTCCTGTGTGTTTTAATGTGGATGCACAGAGTACTTATTCAAATATAATTTTTTAACCACAAATTTTTTTATTTTATTTTAATTTCTAGGGTACAGGTGTAGGTAACAAAAATGAATGTAGGTTTGTTACATAGGTAAACATGTGCCATAGTGGTTTGCTCCAACTATCAATCTATCACCTAGGTTTTAAGCCCAGCATGATTAACTATTTTTCCTGGTTCTCTCCTTCTCCCCACATCCCACTGACAGTTCCCAGTATGCGTTGTTCTCCTCCCACTCGTGTGTCTGTGTGTTCTCATTGTTCTGCTCCCACTCATAAATGAGAACATGGAGCATGCAGTATTTGGTTTTCTCTTCCTGCATTAGTTTGCTGAGGATAATGGCCTCCAGTTCCATCCATGTTCCTGCAAAAGACATTATCTCATTTCTACATAGTATATCATGGTGTATATGTACTACATTTTCTTCATCCAGTCCATCATTGACGGGCATTTGGGTTGATTCCTTGTCTTTGCTGTTGTGACTAGTGCTGAAACGAATGTACACATGCATGTAACTTTATAATAGAATGATCTATATTCCTTTGGGTATGTACCCAGTAGTGGGATTGTTGGGTCAAATGGTATTTCTGGTTCTAGGTCTTCGAGGAATCTCCACCCTGTCTTCCTCAGTGGTTGAACTAATCTACATTCCCACCAACAGTGCAGTCTCACCAGCATCTGTTGTTTCTTGGCTTTTTAATCATTGCCATTCTGATTGACATGAGATGGTATCTCGTTGTGGTTTTGATTTGCATTTCTGTAATGATCACTGATGTTAAGCTTTTTTCTTCATATGTTTGTTGGTTGCATAAATGTCTTCTTTTGAGAAGTGTCTGTTCATGTCCTTTGCCCACTTGAACTCAGCTCTAACCACAGATCTTAAACAAAGATTAATATCAGTAATGTCAATATTTTTTGGAAGATACTTCATAAGAAAAAAAGGTGGAATAAACTTAGAGAAACAAGTTAGAATATTATCCCGAATACACAGATTCAAAAATGCTGAAAAATGACAGCTATTTCCAAAATAAAACCTAGTAACATAAAAAAATTGGAGGCAGATCACAAAGGAATGGAGTAACCAGAGAAAAATTTCTTAATTATTTATGCAAATATAACTTAATATTGCCCCTCGATCTCTTAGCTAGGAAAGCAAACTTGGAGTAAATGTGAGGCTGAAAATTTTACTTTTGTTTTCAGATGGAAATTATAGATAAGAGACCTGAAAACTTCAGCAGTTCTAGAAATTTAGCTGGACAAAGCTAAAGAACAGTTTATGTAAATGTTCTGAATTTGCTCCACTATATTCAAATACTTCAATCAAATTAAAATGACCTTCCAGAATTGGTGGAAAAGTACTTAGGCAAGTCTTTAGAGGTGGTTTCTACCATTTCCTTAGCAGATAAGACTCCTCAGATTTTTCATGGGAAAGTGGGGCGCTTGTTCTTACACTGTGAGGGTCTCACAGCTCTGAGGCTACACTTCCCTACTAACAAATGCTAGTGTTCCACAGTATGGGCCACTGCTGCTGTTATCTTCTCAAATGAAACCTTAGCTTCTCTCCAACATACATAATATCAAGAGCTATTCTACAACTACTCACCCCACTCCTTCCCATCCACCGCATGCAGGAGGAACCTCTTCCACACAATACCTTAAAAATACTTGTCTCCAAAGTCAAGTATTCTAAAGCTTCCTTTAGAAACAGGTCTAGCAGCTGCTCTCATGAAATGACTGCACCCTTCTCCCAATAGTCCAATTCTTTGTCAGGAGCCTAGGTCCTGGAAAATATAAGCCGCAGCTCTCCCTCATAGGAAGAATATCCTCAGGCTTCCTGGAGCTAAGCCCTACTGGCTCTCTTTTAAGGGGAAAGGGAAAAAAAGTATCTCATTCTTTCTTATTTGGAAAACACAATTAAATTATCCCTCCCAGAGAGTTATGGGCAGGCCACTTAGTTAACCTAATTTCTCCCTCTTAGGTAACATTTTTTCTTTTTACCATAAAAGCTAAGGATAAATAGTAAATTCTCAATACCTGGAGGTAAGTTGAAAGTTGTGTTATGACTTTTGAATGTAGAAGTTAAACCACCAAACACAAAAAAGGGAAGAATAACAAAAAGAATTAGCAAAAATGACTCTGAAATGTTTTAAGAAAAATATGACTATGGAATTCAGTTTTTCTAAGGACAGTTTTCTGAACAAAAGTTTATCAGTGATTATAATCCTTAAGGTCCATTTGTTGTTTGATTTCAATTTCAGAGTGTTGCTGCTGTTTCACTCCAATGCCACGTGATTTTACTGAGAAAACTATGTAGTAGGTCACTACGAAAGTGATCAGTAGCTTATATGTTGAATAATTCTCAAACGATTTAGAATTTTTACTTTTGATCTAAAAGGAAACCAGTTTCAATCCAAAGAGGTCACAGTTGAAAGACCAGATTATTCAATTTTTACATATTATTTTTGTTTCCTTAGGAAATTGTAAAGAATAGTTGTGCTGACCATATTGTTTTGATCAATTGAGGTGTTTTGTTGTTTAGAACAGAAAAGTGTCAAGTAGAAAATGTTCCATTTCTTTTTCTTACTGCCTTTAAAAAATCACTCAACCAAATCAAGTAATTGAAAAAATGGCACTCTTTTTATGTGAACCAAAACTTCTTCACATACCCAGAAACAAATGCCAAATTCCATTTTAATAAAGGCAGATCAGTTTACATGGATGGATAACTATCAAAGTGATCTCTGAGGCTACTAATAATTTAATTCTGTTACTAAATTTGTAGGGTTCTTCCCCTATATTTCATTGCTAAATTTCACACATATTTGTGCTATGGTTTTATAAATCTCAGAACAATCACAGTTTAAAAGAAGAAATCAATAAAAAAGCAAAAATAAGTACTATTTCATCTATATTACATTTTATTTTTCTGTGCTTACACCAATAAAATCCAGGAATGAATGGCTTCCAAAAGATACTAGTTGACCAATATGTTTTGAATTTTGGAGTGAAGATTTTCCTCTGGATAAACGTAGAGTTGGCTTTACAGATATAGGATTTAGTTTTGTCTTTGCCTCTACTGGTGTTCCCAACATCTCATCTGTGGATCAGTTATATTTAGTGATTCCTATTTCTATGGTTACAATTTATGATTGAAGGTAAAGCTAAAGAAGCTAAATATTTTCCTTATTCACATGCTATCTTCTCATGCAATAACTTATTTTTTTTACATGTTAATATATTGAGAAATATTTTAGGGAATAAATTTCTACATATTTATACTAAAAGTTTAGTTTATGTTTTTAAAATGACTTTATGTAGATAATCTATCTCTATTTGCAGTGTAGGATTTAATAATCCATTAAAAGTATATTTAAAAGGTATTTATTATAAATAGATGCCTTGTTAGAGTGTGAATTTAGGGACTGTAAACAGTGTATTATTGTTATATATTCTGTTGTATATACTGGGTCCACGCTCCTATCTACTGTGGCGTATGTCTTCATGAATTCAGCGGGCGTTGATGGCTAGTTAGAGAAGCTGTTCTGGGGAATGTTTGGAAACTCAAGACACAAGAGTGTGGCTTCATAGCCCAAGGACAGCTGTGGCATGAAATGACATAAAAGTCTATCCTCTTCCCCACTTCCACACAAGACTTATATATCTTCTGGAACACTAATGAATTGTCGACAATAATTTGGGGCATCTATATTCTGGAGACAATAACCTGACATGGATGCTAATCTTCTTTTAAGAGGCCCTGTTAATAATATCAATGTGGAAATTTCTTTAGGTGCTGTGGGCAGTAGTTGAGAAGTTGGAACAAGAGAGGAAAACATGATGGATATGCCTTGTGATAACTATGGCAAAACTCCCCTTTGAAGACTCCCTTGGTGGACACTCTTTATGTGGAAGCTTTGCAGAAGATACCATGGATAATCTATCACTATCAAGGGATCCAGTGTATAAACTGGTTATCTATATTAATGTTAACATATTTGTTTCAACATATAAGAATGGCCCAATGATAGATACACACATGATACACAGCCTACTTCTACATGAATATGAGGTGATCTCTTACATATAACTTCAGTTTTTAAATGAACTAGCAATTTTATTATTTTTGCCAACTGCATATTTACAACCTCTATAATATGAATCACTTTCAATCAATTTATCTAGATCTTGCAGAAGAGCTCAACATTAAATGGCAGGCATACAGATTCTATCACAAGCTTGACTGGTTCAATGCTCAATTTAATTTACCCCCAGCTAGACTGACCTTCCACTAGAATGTTACCCTCATGAGAGCAGAACCTGGTTTGCGTTATTCACTACTACCATGCCTTTGGTATAGAGGACAAAACTAGATACAGAGTAAGCATGCAGTAAATATTTTTAGAATGAAAGAACGGGTTTTATTTGACCCTAGATGATCTAAGATTTATTTCAGTACAAAGGTGTTTATTTATTTATAAGAAATAAATCTTATCTCTCAATTCTTTGGCCCCTTACTGGTAAGATCTTGTCCTTCTTCCTTACCCAGCTGATATGGTTTGGCTCTGTGTCCCCACCTAGATCTCATCTTGAATTCTACTCCCATAATTCCCATGTGTTGTGGGAGGTGTCCGACCTACCCTCTACGGGAAGACAGGGCTCGTTCGGAAAAACCGGACCGCAGATTAGAAGAAAGTCTTAAGTTCAGGCTTTATTGAGACGAAAAAGCCTCCGGGCGGGCCAGCCGGGAAGAACAGGAAAAATGGCCACGCCGCTCAGAGGAGCAGAGTTCTTTTATAGGGGGCTGAAGGGCCGAGGGAGTGGGGAAGCCGAGAGAGCCGAGGTGGCGGGCAACGGTTGGTCAGTTTAAACTGCCGGGCGGGGAAGCTGGGCAGGGGAAAACTGGGAGGTGGGAAGCTGGGAGGCGGGAAGCTGGGGAGAGCTGATGAGGCAGGTGGTGATTGGTCAGCTGGTTGCTGGGCGGCAGGTGGCTGCGGCCGGGCGGGAAGGCCAGAACGGTATGTAGAGTGAAAGATAAGGGAGCCTCTTTGTGTGGGAGGGGGAGGGCTTTCACGACAGGGACAGAGTTTTCCAAACAGGAGGAACCTGGTGGGAGATCATTTGAATCATGGGGGTGGTTTCCCCATCCTGTTCTCAAGGTAGTGAATAAGTCTCACTAGATCTGATGGTTTTATCAGGGATTTCCACTTGCATCTTCCTAATTTTTCTCTTGTGACTGCTATGCAAGAAGTGCTTTTCACCTCCTGCCATAATTCTGAGGCCTCCCCAACTGTGTGGGACTGTAAGTCCAATTAAATCTTTTTTTTCCCAGTCTCGGGAATATCTTTATCTGCAGCGCTAAAACAGTCTAATATGATAAATTGCTACCAGTAATGTGGGGTGTTGCTGAAAAGATATCCAAAAATGTGGAAGCGACTTTGGCACTGGATAACAGGCAGAGGGTGGAACACTTTGGAGGGCTCAGAAGAAGACAAGGAAATATGGGAAAGTTTGGAACTTCCTGGAAACTTGTTGAATGTCTTTGACCAAAAGCCTGATAGAGATATGGACAATAAGGGCCAGGCTGAGGTGGTCTCAGATGGAAATGAGGAACTCATTGGGACTGGAGAAAAGGTCATTCTTGTATGTTTTAGCAAAGACATTGATGACATTTTGACCCTGCCCTCAAGATTTGTGGAACTTTGAACTTTAGAGAGATGATTCAGGATACCAGCCAGAAGACATTTCTAAGCAATAAAACATTCAGGATGTGACTTGGGTGCTGTTAAAGGCATTCAGGATTTGTTGTTGTTGTTGTTGTTGTTGTTTTGAGATGGAATCTTACTCTGTTGCCCAGGCTAGAGTGCAGCGACAGGATATCAGCTCAGTGCAAACTCCACTTCCTGGGTTTAAGAGATTTTCCTGCCTCAGCCTCCTGAGTAGCTGGGATTACAGGCATGTGCCACCATCTCAAGTTAATTTTTGTATATTTAGTAGAGACAAGGTTTCACCATGTTGTTTAGGCTGGTATGGAAGTCCTGACCTCATGATTCACCCACCTCTGCTCCCCAAAGTTCTGGGATTACAGGCATGAGTCACTCACCTGGCCAGGCATTTGATTTTATAAGGAAAGCAGAGCATAAAAGTTCAGAAAATTTGCAGGCTGACAATGCAATAGAAAGAAAATCCCTTGTTTTGAGGAGAAATTAGTTGACTTCAGGAATTTGCATAACTAACAAGGAGCTGAATGTTAATCCTCCAGACAATGGGGAAAATGTCTTCAGGACATGTCATAGGTCTTCATGGCATCTCTTCCCATTACAGACCCGGAAACCTAAGAGGAAAAAGTGGTTTCCTGGGTTGGGCCCAGGACCCCTGTGCCGTATGCAGCCAGGGTCTTGGAGCCCTGTGTCCCATCCACTCGAGTCCTTGCTAAAGGGGGCTTAGGTACACTCGGCCTATGGTTTCAGAGGATGCAAGTCCCAAACCTGGAGAGCTTCCATATGGTGTTGAGCCTGAGGATGCATAGGATTCAAGAATTGAGGTTTGGGAATCTCTACCTAGATTTCGGGAGATGTATGGAAATGCCCAGATGCCCAGGCAGATGTTTGCTACAGGGCAGAGTCCTCCCATGGAGAACCCGTGCTAGGGCAGTGCGGAAGGGAATTGCAGGGTTGGAGCCCCCACACAGAGTCCCTACTGGGATCCTGCCTAATGGACCTGTGAGAAGAGGGCCACTGTCCTCCAGACCCCAGAATGGTAGATCCACCAACAGTAGCACCAGGTGCCTGGAAAAGCTGCAGACACTCAATGTCAGCCCATGAAAGCAGCCAGGAGGGGGCAATGGGACCCCAACCCTCACATCAGTGTGGTCTGGACATGAGACATGGAGTCAAAGGAAATCATTCTGGAGCTTTAAAATTTGACTGCCCTGCTGGATTTCAGGCTTGCATGAACCTGTAACCCCTTTAATTTCTCCAATTTCTCTGATTCGAAATGACTATATTTACCCTACACCTGTTTCCCCATTGATCTAGGCACTAACTAGCTTGCTTTTGATTTTACAGGCTCATAGGTGAAGGGACTTGTCTTGTCTTAGGTGAGACTTAGGACTGTGGACTTTTGAGTTACGGCTGAAATGAGTTAAGACTTCAGGAGACTGTTGGGAAGGCACGATTGGCTTTGAAACATGAGGTCATGAGATTCAGAGGGGCCAGGAGTGGAATGAAATGGTTTGGCTCTGTGTCCTAGCCCAAGTCTTATCTTGAATTGTACTCCTGTAATTTCCATGTGTTGTGGGAGGGACATAGTGGGAGATAATTTGAATCATGTGGAAGGTTTCCCCATACTGTTCTCATGCTAGTGAATAAGTATGAGATCTGATGGTTTTATCAGGGGTTTTCATTTTTGCATCTTCTTCATTTTTATCTTGCTGGTGCCATGTAAGAAGTGCCTTTCACCTCCACCATGATTCTGAAACCTCTGCAGCCACGTGGAACTATAAGTTCAATTAAACCTCTTGTTCCTCCCAATCTCAGTTATGTCTTTATCAGCTGCGTGAAAATGGACTAATACACAAGCCGTATATTCCCATTGTCATACCCTTTACCTATATCTTTCCTAAACCCTCAATATCTAGTATCTGGTCTCCATGTACGACCTCTAAACCTTCAAGTTTATTTTTTCCAACAATCTGTTTACCTAGTAGGGACCTCCCAATCAATTTTTCCACTGTCTTTCCCTGTCTGTCTTGCCCTTCATGTTTTTATCTTCCTTATCTTTATAATTGACCTTTGTCATTCTATTACATCTGTCCTCTGCTCCCTTGCCCTTCTCTCCTTTTGCAAATCTCCAACCTTCATTCAATCCACACCTTAATTCAAGCTTTTGAATGTCCTGAGAATGAGAAGACATGTAACAATGCTGATTCAATTTCTTTAATTTTTTGTTTTACCACTGTTGGAGGCAACATGTTTTCTCCACTCTTAATGCTTCTTCCCAAATGAATATAGCTAAATTAGCCTAATTCCAGCTCTCATTGATTGTACGCTAGGAATTAACTGGAAACAAAATGACCACTTCAAATTAGATCCCAAGATAAGGAACGGACGAAGAACTTAGTGGCTATGTTCAATAGTTGTCACAGGTAGAAATTTTTAAAAAATCAATTTCTCTCACAAAATAGGTGACTAAGGGTATTATATAAAGATGTTAGAGTAATTGTAACTGTTATAATTGCAAAAATGACCCTGCTTCTTCATCTTTCCTGTTGACCTTCACACTATGGTTCTGTACTTAACTATGTTATATGCTTTGGCTCATGGGAAGGTAACAATTATAGTCAGAGGTTTAAAAAAGTAGTTGCCTGTTGCTTGTTAGACTCTTGCAATTCTGCCTTTTCCATAGTTGTCTGGTCTCATCTTCTGGAGAAACATAAGACAGAGACGGAGAAGAGCTAAGTTGTCCCAACCAACTGCCACCATAGCCCCAGATGTATAAGCAAGTCTAGCTTTAACCAGAAGAACCACTCAGGCTAAATCACCCACATACTCATGAACCAAATTAATATTTATTGTTTTAAACCTTAATTTAGGAGTGATTTTTAAAATCCAGCTTAATCGTTGCATTAAAACCAATACTGCAGCTATTTAAAAAATCTTTGTAAATGTCAAAAGATATTCTGATTACACACTGCTAAGGTTTGAATATTTGTGCTTTCCAAAACCCATGTTGAAACATAATCCCTGATATGGCAATATCAAAAGGTCAGATCTTTAAGAGGTGCCTGGGTCATGAGGGCTCTGCCCTCATCAATAAAGTAACCTACACATAAATTAATAGATTAAAGAGTTAATGAGTTAATGGATTGTCACAAGACTGAGACAGGCTTTCTTGGAAGAGAAAGGGGGACAGCCTCCTCACATGCAATGCCCTGCCTGGCCTCGGTACCCAATAGCGAGTACCTATCAGCAAAAGTCCCTCAGGAGATGCACCCCTTTGACCTTGGACTTTCCAGGCTCTAGAACTATAAGAAACACTGTTTTTATAAATAAATTACCCAGATTGAGATATTCTGTTATAAACAACATAAATAGACATGCACATACACATACACATGCACATGCACATACACATACACATACACACAGAGAGAAAGAGAAAATATGAAACAAACTATATAAATGAAAACCTATATAGATGTGTATAACATAAGAATATTAAATGACTGAGGCCAAAGTTATTCACATCAACAGTTGTACAACAGCTTATGTTACCTATTGATAGAAAAAGAATTTCAAATTGCCTAACAAAGCAAAAGTCAGTATTCGGCTATATTCACAAGACAGACCTAAAACAGATTAAGTGGTGACTAGCTGCACAATGTATTTATCTCTTTATTGTTCCAAGCAGGCATATGAAAGTCACTAAGAAGTCCTGATAAACAAATAAACAAACAAAATCTCTCAAATATTGTTTAACCCAGGACTTCCCATATTTATTTGGCCAGCCCTGCCTCCACACATACACTTGTTTTTGGCACCTATGATCATCTAAATCTAGTGGTTGGAATAGACTTTGGGAAGTCCTTTCTCGGATTTATCATTCAATTCATATATGTTTTTGTTCACACCATTCCTCTGCTTGTTACCTGGATTCTGCCTGTCTTTGCCTCTCCTGATCTGTAGCTCAGCCTATGATCAGCCAAGTTCTGCTATAACACAGTCTTTTCTCTGATGTTTTTAACAGGCAGCATTTTCAAATATCCTACTTTATTCTTTTTTTTTTCTATCAGTGAATATTCTATTTGGATGATCTTTCCAAATGTTTCAATTCTAAAGTTTTATGTTTTTCTGATTTCATGAAAAAGTGTTAGTTCATAGTAGCAAATGATGCTGTAGAGCGTGCTCCCTGAGAATAATTATGTCTAAGGGAGAACTGGAAGAATTATTTTAATAGCACAAAATAATATGCTACTACAATAGAGTTATAACTCATGTAATTGTGGGTATACCCTGCACTAAATCATCTTGGGAAATTATTTTTAAAATAGCAGTAGGTTAGCTGGTACTATGTCATTCAGGAAGCTGGAACAATACTTTGACAACTTTATAGCTTCAGCTCAAACATGCAGATGCCTGGATCACACTATTTGAATGTCCACAGCCACAGGAACCATGGTGATCCTTTCATAGTTTCAGGCTGATTGCTGTTCTGCAAACTGGACCAACTTGGATATTTCAGTTAGGTACTTTTTTTTTTTTTACAAGACTTGGTGGAAAGATTTAATAAGAGGAAAATATGGATAGAGCAGGCATATTTTCTTAAATTGGAACAGGTGAGCATACGGCTTCTAAAAAAATTTTAATATAAAAATGAGGAAAAACATGTTGGTTCCAAAATTGAGCAATTCGTTTAGACTTTATTTGCTGTCTTGTATTAGTGTTCATATTTTTGTATATGGGTTCCCACTTTCCTAACTAAACTGTAATAACCTGAGAACAAGAATTTGATATGGGCTTTGTATCTACCAAAAGCTCCAAAGTAGAGTACAATAAATTTTGAAACAAATAGTTAATGACTAAAAGAATGAAGATGAGTCTTCAAAAATAAAGACAAATCAACTGAGTTAATATACACCTAATGGCCAGAAAATCATAAGACAAATATTAGGCAGAAGTTATACCAAGAAGTATATGAATAAGAGCTTAGAAGACATGAATGTGATTAGAAAGCTATAAAAGCAGGAGGTATTTGGATCCGAACAAAAGGGGAACAATGGCAATTTCAATGAAAGTCTTGTAAGTGAAGAGAAGAATAAAATGTATGTTTAGGGTCAGGATGACGTGAGAAGAGGAAAACACATAATTGAATTATATCAAAAGCTGAATACTTAGTATTATTTAAAATAAAAGAAGAATAAACTGATAAGAATTTGAAGTTATCTTAAGAGCTAGTTCGATTATTGGAGACTACGAAGGAAATTCAGAGTTTATTGAAGTTTAAACTCAGTGGCTGATAGTCTACCTTTTTCTGAGACATTGTAAGAAGAAAGGAATATTTAGAAGTCTGAGTTCTTGGTGATTATAGTAAACTTTAGTCTACAAATGATGTCGACAAGCACATTGTAGTTACGTAATTGAAACCAGCCATTCCTACAAATTCTTTCCTTGTTATCCCATTATACAATTGGCTTTTTCATTAATTGAGTCTAAAATTAGAGTTATTTCTTCAAGTTAGACAAGAAAACTAAAGACATAATTTCCAAGGACACAATGCTAAATTCGTGACTTCCCTTCAAAAGTATTTATGCAAAATATTATCTATGTTGTTAATTTTTACATATGAATTATACTCTTCTTTTCCTAAGAGAATTTATTTTAGAAATAAAGTTGATGTGGAAATCCAGAATGAAATTAGAGTGAGAAAGGTAGGAGTTCAAATATTTGAGTTGTTGATTAATAAAGTTGGTGGAGCCAAAGTCCAGACTTGAACATAAGATTATGATAGGAGAAGAAATCCATATGAGATTTAGTGATAATCATATTGACTACCTTATATCTATAAACATTTTAATTGTGCACTGCTGTGGCACATTCCACAGGCTGAAAATGATGCTGGGAAAGCATTTCCTTATCATCTGATTGCAGAACTTCTGTGATACCACACCATTTTCATACTCAATCTGAAGTGGGTATATCATCATTTTTGTCCTTTCTAAAGTTATATACTGTGTCTGGATGGATAAAGAAATTCTACAAGAAATTTTAAGAATGGATGCAAAAGGAAAGAAAACAAAAAAATTAAAATGTCATTTAAAAATAATGCAGAACTTCATTTTCTAGTATTGATTGCATTTTTTAAAACTCATGATTTTATTTTTGTACATATTCTTATATCACCCCAGTATTAAGGTTAGTACCCAAGAGTTATCTTTTCTGCTCCTCTCCCTCCTCCCAATCCCTCTCTCAAGTAGACCCCAGCATCTGTTGTTTCCTTCTTTGTGTTCATAAGGTCTCGTCATTTAGCTCTCACCTACAAGGGAGAACTTGCTGTGTTTGGTTTTCTGCTCCTGCATTAGTTTCCTAAGGATGATAGCCTCCAGCTCCATCCATGTTCCTGCAAAAGACATGATCTTATTCTATTTTATGGCTGCATAGTATTCCATGATGTATATGTACCATATTTACTTTATCCAGTCTGCCATTGATGGACATTTAGGTTGATTCCATGTCTTTGCTCTTGTGAATAGTGCTGCAATGAACATTTGCGTGTATATATCTTTATAGTAGAAAGCTTTATATTCCTTTGGATATATACCCAGGAATGGGATTGCTGAATTGAATGGCAGTTCTGCTTTTAACTCTTATAGAAAGTGCTTATTTCTTATGCAGTATTTTAATAGGATAATCTTGCTATACTCATTACTAGCTGTTGCCTGAGCTTTTAAATATAACTTTGATCAGTTAGCATCTATAGTATGGATTAACAAATTCATTCACATTCTGATTAAAATGCAAAGTTTTGGAAGAATATTGGCTATAGAAGTTGACTGGATATTTTACAGAATATGGCAGTTGGAAAAACCATTTAATTACTTAGAACTATATGTTTGTTATCATTAAATATAGGACATCCATAAAATTTTAGTAAAGATTAATAATTTTGAGTTTTCATTCTATTTTTGCCACTAATTTTTTTAAACCTCTGGTTATAAAACAAATTTAAAAGAAATTATTCAGTAAATATAATTTTTAGGACGAGAACAATGGTAGCAGGAACTAACTCTAGATAACTATTGCAAATAAATAAGTTATTTAGTGTTAGCATGGCATTTGGCAAAGCTTAAGTTGTATTATAGATACACGTTTTTTTTTAAGTTCTACTGTGTGATAATTGCATTTGAACTGTATCACTTGATCCAAAATTACCATTTAATCCAACTTAAATGAAACAGAGATTTAGAAAATAGAGATGTGAATAGATGAGTGAGTTTCTAATTTTCCTCATCTCCATCCCCTAATCATCTCACTGTGGGCTTTAGTCTCAGGCTCAGCACCTTTGCCATCAGCCTCAGCAAATGTACCTACTCCCACAGTACTAGTGCAGCAGTTCAGCATCTCTAGCTTTAACCTGAGACTTGGCATGCTGTCATGTGTATTCAACTAACTAGTGGGCATTTTCATTTAAAAAGTGACCACAGGGCCAGGTGCAGTGGCTCACGCCTATAATCTCAGCACTTTGGGAGGCTAAGGCAGGTGGATCACAAGGTCAGGAGATGGAGACCACCCTGGCCAACATGGTGAAACCCCATCTCTCCTAAAAAAATACAAAACTTAGTTGGGTGTGATGGCACATGCCTGCAGTCCCAGTTACTCTCGAGGCTGAGGCAGGAAATCACTTAAACCTGGGAGGTGGAGGTTGTAGTGAACTAAGATCACGTCATTGCACTCTAGGCTGACTACAGAGCGAGACTCCCTCTCAAAAAATAAAAATACAAAAATGATCACAAATCAAATATCTAAAATTCATCTTATGATCTCCCTCCCAAGAACACAGTTAAGTCTTGTCACTACTTAACTTTTCTAAAAACAATAAGATGCCAATTTGTTGTTCTCTTGGTCCAGGTAACTTTGGAATTATCAGTCTGTCCACTGCCCAGTTGTAGAACTTCATGTGCAAGAGGGCACATGACTATGGCCTGGCATGACGCCGAATAAAAATAGCTAGCTCTTTTGCAAGGAGGCTGAGATTGCATTCAGGGAAAGGAAGAAACACCACAGTTTTCAGATAAATATAACAATTTCTGTTTTATTTTTATTTTAATAAAATGGCAACAGAATCTACTTAAAAAGTCACTAAAGTCAATGTTTCCATGATAAGAAAAAAATCTATAAAAATAATTCCATAGAAGGAGACTCTAAACAAGCAGCCCCAAATTTACAAAATGTTATATTTCTATTTTGATAGTATTTCACGTCCAGGAAGTCCCAGATTGTCCCTACTGAGGATTATCTACTTTTAAAATTGTCAATTAATAGCAAAGAAATGACTTTTGCATGTTCTTAATGTTAGGAAGATATCTCATATCCAATCCTTTTTCAGAAACATCCTCAGATGCAGAGCCATGTAAATGTTATAAAAGAGTATTCCTTCAAAATAGAGATATAAATATTTACAGTGCATTGCCACATAGATAACACGATGACAAATAAAACTGCATATTTTTTTCTGATTTGAGGAGGCATGTTTTCTAATGCTGAAGATATAAAATATTAATTCATTTTTTTTAAAAAAACAAAACACTTGATTTTTTAAATTAAAAAAATCTACATTTGATCTTGTAAATACACATAAACTCTGTTTCCAAGATACCTAATATTTTCCTTGTCAATCATATGCGAAATGATTAAAGGATTTGTAGATCCTTTTACTCAAAGTTTAGAAATTCCAGTAGCACCAGGATCACTCAGGAACTTACTGTAACTGCAGATGCTTAGGGTCCAGCTCAGAGAGACTAAATCAGAATCTACACTTGACCAAGATTGCCTGGTGATTCTTATGAATATTGAAGTGTGAGAAGCCATGGTGTAGAACATAATGGTGGCAGCAGGAAGCAGTCTGGTTGGGGTAATTTTTAAAATTTGATTAGGTAAGTGCATTTCAAATGAAATTGCTGGAAATAAGTCATTTCTGGATATAAGTCAGTTTATTCTGGCTCAAAGCTCAATGTTTAACTGCCTTCTCAATTTTACCATATTATCTAGCTTATAAAATGTTTTCTATATTATTTGGCCTTCATTTGCTAATATTTGGGGTTGGAAAACCACAAAATATTTTTCCAATTGTGAAGAACATTCAAAATCTTAGATAAAAGTGGCCCCAAATTTATTGTTTGTTCTCTTTCAGTAATTATGTAAGACATTGGGGAAAGGCACTAACTAAGAGAAATACGGATTATCATCTCTTTTTATTTCTATTATGTTCATGATGACTCCTTCCCTGCAATCACCACCCTACTGCATACACATAATTCCCCAAAATGATGAAATACTATTATTACTCTTTGTTAACACATTTTTGTAGTCACAGAAGTAGAGTTATATATGGGTGGGAGACCAAAAAATGTCCACCTCAAACCCTTTTCTAGCCTCAATGCACAATGCTGCAATGTACTATAATTTCCCAACTCTTTGATCAGTTGTGTGTCATATGAGAAAAAATTGCTTTCTCAGCTTTGGATATCCTGACATTAAAATCTCTTCAGACTCTTGCCAGATCTAAAATGGAATGGGTTTGAGTGTGAGTGACATGAGTGAGAAGTGACTAATCTCTGCCACCCATCATTTTGAAGGTTGCAAAATTAACTCACTTTCTCTTTGTTAACATAGATGGAAAGAAGGAGACAGTTGCAGAAATACAAGTTATTTCACTATTAAGTTTGTTAATTATGCTCTCCTCTATTTTCTATTTGTAAAGATATTTGATAGTCGTTTCTGTTAAGAATTATCCCAGTTTTCATTAGTGAGTTTTGCAGCTGCTTGGAGTTCCTGGCAGGCAACACTGCTTAAGACTGGGTAAGTCTAAAATGTTTTCCCTAAAGTTTCGGCTCATATTGAAAACAGACACACACTCTTGAATGTTTAAAGCAGAATTATTTCTGGCCAAATTTTCAGTGTCAATACAAAATACTGCAGAAGAAGTTACATTTTAGTTTTCTTCTTCTTCTTCTTTTTTTTTTTTTTTTTTTTTTTGAGAAAATCCAGAGAAAAATTTGAGGATAAAAAGGAAGAGAAATAGATGGAGGAAAAAGAGAAGTCAAGAAAGGAGAGATTCCAGTACACCATTTAACCCAAGTTTACAAAGATTAATTTTAAGGAAATCATTGCTAATAATGTGCTACATTTTTTCCAAGAAGGATTCATAGAACTTAACATTTTAATAGCTTTCCATCTGAGAATGTGAAACTCAAAACGAAAAAAATCTTTATAGAAATAAGTTAATCCTTATATAGTATGATTCATTTTCTACAGTCTAAGTGATTACATCAAACAGTTATCTTTCACAGAAAAATTAGAGTGGATTAACTGTTAAGAAAAGTAAATTGATCTTGAAACTATATTACTATTGCTTATATTGTTGTATACAACTATCTATATAATGGAGGCTTAAAAGCTTAAAAGATACATTTTAGATTTTAAAACTAATTTTTTGCTGATGATAGATCTTTTCAGACTAATTACATTTATATAAGTAATGCTTCTTTAAAAAATTACCTTAAAAGGAAGATTCTACTCACTAATTGTTTAAAGGTGTTGAAGTACATCTTCATGAAAGAATGGAACAGAGAAATATTTTATAAGAGGATAAAGTTCTTACTGAAGACAAAGAGAATTTCTAAAAATTTTATACTTCAAATTTGCCCACACTATCTCAAAAGTCTTGGGGTTGGTAAAATTTGTTAATAAAATATTTCATAATAAAAATGATTCTTTTTAAATAATAATGTTTTTCATATTTCAAACCATAGAGTAAGAATATATCTGGTTAGTATCAGAAGCTCTATAATCTTTGGTATAATAATATAGACAATGAGCCTTTGAAAATTACAATGAATCCTTCTCATGGTTTTTAAAACGAATGCCTCTGCCTGGGCTTCATGGCTCAAGCTGTAATCCCAGCACTTTGGGAGGCCAAGACCGGTGGATCACGAGATCAAGAGAACAAGACCATCCTGGCCAACATGGTGAAACCTGTCTCTACTAAAAATACAAAAATTAGCTGGGCATGGTGGCATGCACCTGTAGTCCCAGCTACCTGGGAGGCTGAGGCAGGAGAATTGCTTGAACCCAGGAGGTGGAGGGTGCAGTGAGCCGAGATTGTGCCACTGCACTCCAGCCTGGTGCCTGGTGACAGAGTAAGACTCTGTCTCAAAAAAAAAAAGAATTAAAAAAATGCCTCTTTCTATATTTGCTTTAATAAAATAATGAACGAGCCAACTTAGAATACATGTGGTTGTTATTCTTTTTAGCCATAAGCAATAATCTGTTTGTTACAAAAATATAATGAGCACGAAACTACAAAGTAAATGAAAACATAGGATGGTATAGGTTAAGCATACAAAATCGACCAAACTGGCACATGATGGGCATGAGAATTATGAAAGATATTTAACTCTTACCTGAGAGTAATGGTCACATGCATATTGGGATATGAGGACTTAAATTAAGTGGAGACTGGTGAGGAAAAGAGACACCGATCAGGAATTTATGGAGTAAAACCAGGATCATTGAAAATATTATACCTTCAGTTAGAGGGGAGCTAGAAAAAAATCCATATAATGAAACCAAAAAGCCCCTGCCTTTCTTTGCTGTACCTCTGGGCAGAAAACTATTATTCTCATTTTCTTCCTCTTCCTTTATCCACATCTCCTAAACTTTGTCACCATAAGTCCCCTATCAGATGAACCAGGGACTCTAATTTTTATTACCTAACTCACCACCACCCTTTGAGAAAACCCCAACCAAGAAATGAAATTGAACTACTTCTAGTTTGTATTGCCCCTTAATTTCAGGAAGAAACAAATCTGAAACTTTCCTGAGGAAAGCATGCTCAATTGTAGCTCCTTAAGATTATCAAAAGTTCTCAAAGATTACGATTTAGTTCAATTACATGTAAAAAAAAGAATATTATATGTTAAACAAAAATTAGTAGGCCATGATGCAAGAACCTCAATAAAAAATGTATTAAGGTCATCTCTAAGACATAAAATGTTAAAAATAAATGATTTCAAAAATACAAAAATACTTAAATAAGGAAAGTTGGGAAGAGTTGTTAATATCAAACAAAATAGATGCAAAGGAAAAAGTTGTTAAGAAAAAATAAAGTCATTATAAAATAATATAAGTTTTAATAGAAGAGTTAATTGCAATTCAAAATTTGTGTACATCAAATCAAAGAGCCTTAAAGTATTATAAGAAGCCACAAGGGGAAATTGAAAAACCGAGTTCGTGTCTTTTGTAGGGACATGGATGAATCTGGAAACCATCATTCTCAGCAAACTGACAGAAGAACAGAAAATCAAACACTGCATGTTCTCACTCATAAGCGGGTGTTGAATAATGAGAACACATGGACACAGGGAAGGGAGCATCACACACTGCGATGTGTAGGGGGGGTCTAGGGGAGGGACAGTGGTGGGCAGGGAGTTGGGGAGGGATAACATGGGGAGAAATGCCAGTTATAGGTGACAGGGATGGAGGCAGCAAACCACATTGCCATGTATGTACCTATGCAAAAATCCTGCATGTTCTGCACATGTACCCCAGAACTAAAGTGCAATTATATATATATATAAAGTTCTGGGTGTGTGTATATATATATATAAAGATGTATGATATAGAAAGAAAAAAAAGAAAAGCCCAGTGTCAAGTTGTTATTAAGCTCTATTACCTTATAGTATAAACCATCTCAGGTTTTCTCAAACTTGAATAATGTTCATATGAAAATCAACTAGAGGTTATCTTAAAATGCAGATTCTGATAGAACAGAACAGGTGGGGGGTTCTGAGGTTCTCTAGTTCTAACAGGCTCTTTCCTGAAGCTGATGCTGCTAATCAGTGGATCACATTTTCACAAGCAAGGAATGTTTATAAAGGACAGTGGGGATAGAGGGAATCATCTCTGTAAGAAGAGTCTCAAGGATTCCACAGCAATATTCCTTTTTTTATCAGTACTCATTCATGGATTCCTGGGGGTGAATGAAATACACAACCGATCCTGGAAAGAGCAGAATAGTGACAAGAGATTTTGAGGGAAGTGTTTGGATAGCTTTATATGGGTGAATATAAAGTGTGTCATGTGAGTGCCAACAGAAAGCATCCACTGCAGATGAGGCATTTAACAACCGGGTGGAAAATACAATGTCTGGTGAATGTCAAGGAGTCTCTGTTCTTGACCACCTCTATGTTTCCAAAAGTCTATAAATGGAGTGGCCAAAGAGACGGAGACCAGCCACATGTATTCTCTTGCAATAAGGCCAATCGAACTATTGTCAATACAGAATAATTAACCTATCAGTAGCAAAAACTAATGCTGAGTTCTTCATACAAAAGCATCTCACAGGGAGACCAAGTAACTCCTTACAAGTTAAGTTAATGAGACTGCCTTCTAACCTGAAGGAAACAGCAGTATAAATTTACTGGAGTTTACGTCTACTCTGGATATAAACTTTCTGTCCCTGTTTGCAGTGATCCTCCCAGCATGACCGTTTAACAATTTAGAAAAAACCTGATTTATTTATAGATGATAGATAACCTATAATATCCCGAGTAGAGGAGGGTTTCATAGTAAAATAGGTGGATCATTAGCTGCATGACCAGCGACCAACTAAAATGCTACAGAGGACCCATTTTTTTAAAGGGTCCCATAATAAATAATTTAGACTTTGTATGCCTCAAGGTCTATGCCACACCTACTAATTCTGCAGTAAGACTGGAAAAGCAGCCATAGACAATACAGAAATGAATCATAGCATATGTGCTGCAAGAAAACTTTATTTACAAAAACAGGTGGTGGGCCAGATTTGGCCCTTTGCTGAGTTTGCTGATCTTTGAGCTTCAGCATCAACTTAGGAATGGCAGTCTGTCATTGGCGTGTTGTCCTTTTGGATACAGCATATTAACAAAACCTGCAGCTTCTCATCTGATAGCACCATCCAGGAACCAAGAGGTGAAAATATAACTGATACTTCTCACCTTCATGCAGACAATTTACTTGATTGAGTTCGGGCTTCCAACACACTGTGAATTTAAGGTGGTTCTTAAGGTGGTGAATGCTTCCAACAGGATACAGTAATGGTTCTATTGAACTGAAGCTATGGTTATCATCTGGTACTTTGGACTCCCCATGTTGGTGAACTAGCAGGCAAAGAACGCAGTTACTGTATTTGCAGGGATAATTCAACCCGATTATCGTAAGGAGTAATGGTTTCTGCTAGATAATAGGGGCACTACAGTATGTATAGAACTTTCTTCCATTCCCTGTGAAAACACTGGACAGGCAATTTTAGCAACTATGGCTTGACCAGGAGAAGGTAATTAAGAGCTCTGATGTGACTGAGATGAAAGTCTGGATCATGCACAGAAGTGCAACCTGGATCTCCATAAGTTTTGAGGAAAGCAATATCTAAAACAAATATTAGAGAAAAGAAATTATAAATATCAATTATGGTCATATAAGTAATTGTAGTTACAGGAACTAAAGCTTGTTACAAAAAGCTTCATGTATTATGTCACTTGTAAAGATTACAGGCTAACATTACTATAAATATGCAGCAATAATAAAAAGTTAATTTACAAAATAAATGGATGTGATTGATGCAGAGTGGACTGTAACAGATGCTTTTGTTTCTTCTGAATATCACTTCTGATTTTAGTTATGGTGGTGGTGGATAGTTTTATATGGGCATTCATAACTTTGTGCTAAATTGACATAAAAAGCACGCCATATAGATATACTTTTGACCTGCATTGCTTCTAATAGAAGAGAGGGGATTGCAGATTATTATAAATAATTGATAGGAAAGGAAAATAAATGAAAGGTAAAATAAGATGTGTAAGAAAGCTGTCAAAGTAAAGTGGGTGACTAAAGTATGAAAGCAAAGACACCGTGCTTTGTATAATGGAGCACACTTTTCTCATACCCATGCTATGCCTTTTCTAGCAAGTGCATGTATTTTCTCACCTCCTTGCTACATCTCTTCTAGCAAGTACATCTCCCAAATGCCCTTAGGGATGTAGTTCTGCTTATTAATTACTCACACTTGTGCAAAGGTTGGCAGGTGAAAGTAAGACAAACGCCATCTGTGGCAGTCAGGTCATAGAGACGACAGAACTCTGTGGCAGCCTGGCCCACGTGGCAGGTGTTGTCACCAGCGTCATGGGGATGAGGTGCGGTTGTGGTCGTGGTGCTATCAGGGATATCAGAAGCATTGACTTGACCACTGAATTGTAGAGTTGTAGATGTACACTGTGGCCTTTAATTCAATAGTTCAATGTCGCTCCAGCTTCTGATTCTCTGGACTCTTTTAATGTATTTTTATATTTATATTTAAGGTATTTGTATCCTTTATATATCACTACATATATCTTGAGTGGATGTGTCTTTTGTCTGCTACATCTTGGCTGCTTCAGGGAGAGGATACCATCCTACTGCTTGTTTAATTTCTCAACTTTCCCACTGAAATTGGGACGCTCCTTTTTCAATTGAAGACAATATTTCTCAATAATGTAGTACACCTGTTTCTTGGAGAAGAATTCAGTTAATGCTGAATTCTACAACACCACAGCTTCCTTTTATTGTAATTTTGCTGGTCTTATTTAAACACAGTTAAATACAAAGCCCGATTTAGGTAAAAGAAAAACAGTTGTATCTCAGGCATCAAGTCATCTCCTGGTTTGGTGATACGCCAGACTTAAGCACTCATCTGCCAAATTATTCATCTCTCCGTGTGCCACGGCGAATGCATTTGCCAAACATTCCAGGTGTCAATTGCTTTACTTATGCTTTGTTGGAAAGGATAAAAAGAAACTCTCTAGGAAATATTGCCAATTAAGAAGAATAGCATTTTTAATGGAGATGTATTATTTTCTCCTTAAATTCCATTAGGTACTTAGCTTTCAGATTTCATATGTTTTACAGACTTACAGATGATTTTCCAGTTTGGCATGTTTATAGTTGGCCACATTTGAATATGTGCATAAGAAAATGTATTTATTGGACATATCAGTTTGGTTTCTGCTATATCCTTACTGTTCTCTGGGAAACTCCTCCATTTCCATTACTAGCTGGGCAAAGCTGCAGGCATGGCCTTGTTCTGTACCTCATAATCCACCCCTAAAACCACATGTACTAGTAGGTTCACAGTGGGTCCATGACCAATGACGGGTAACCTATAAAATGACAGGACCTATAAAACTGTCTGATATTTAAAATCTTCCCCAACAAGGATCATTGTTTAGCTTGGCCTATCAAATTCTCTTTCTTAGGAATTTGAACTATTGCCAGTTCATTAGTACTTAGAAAAGTAAGAAAACCTACAATCTGAAGCAGAGAAAGTTGAAGAATTACACATGTCCAATTATTTTTTAGCATCAAGTGTGTGATTTGACAATGGCTATTAAAACCACTTAAGCAATACAGATTTCAAGTGGAATAGATACTAAATATAGCAGACATTTTTAAATGTCATTTTATCTGAAACAGGCCTAGGACATGGCTTTTGTACTCAGGATTTCAAAAACCTTTAATATTTCAGTTCACAATATTTACAGCTTATTTTAAATTGATACATTTAATTGCCACCAGATCTGAAATCCATATCCTGAATCCATCATACTCTCTTAATTACTCCTCTAGATGGTGCATAATAATATAGCATTTTCATCATATGTGTAAAATTCACTAATTAGAAATTGTATTTGTGTGCAAATATTAGATATAGCTTGCACGTATTTAAGTATCTAATATAAAATATACACATGAACCTATACAGATGCAGAAGAAATTAACCCTGTATTGGCATTGTTTTGGGTGGTACTATGTCTTCATGTCATACTCATATTCTTGGTATATTGTAGATAGATATACATCCTGGATAGCTAACATTGAAATTAATTACAGGCTATGACATCATTATCAATTGAATGAAATAAACTTTATTAAAATATATATGTTCTGTCTCTCTGGAAACTTTGTCTCTTCATCTAAGCATGCAAAACAAAGGGTTTTCTGGAAGCAACAAGATCTCAGATTAGGCTGCCAGATCAGTTTAATCAACTCTGGAAGGAAATGGAGTGACAGTTGTCCAGACCAGATCACACTTACATTCTCATCAAGTCAGTTAATCCTGTTCAACCAACTGTTATTGTGGAAGAGTAAAGAGGATTCTATCTTCTGGCAGCTTGCAATATGGTTCAGAAAACAAAAATATATATAATCTGAGAGAAGCTATGATAAAAATTCAAGTAGAATTACAGACAAATTGCAAAGGAAGAACAAAGGAAGGAAAGATTATTTTTGACTATTAATAAATGTCAAAGGCTTAGAAGATATATTATTTGAGTTTGCCTGTGCAGGATGTGGAGAACTTCATTGTTTTAAACTTTGCAAACAGATAATGTAGTTTAACCCTGCTGGCATGCACTATTGCCCTATTTTAGTTTTCACTTAACTCATTTTTGGCTGGCCTCTCTCCTGCATGCCTTCATATATTTATGTATAATCCAAAATTTATCCAAATGTCAGTTTTTCTCATATCACTCTCATTGTACAGTATCCTTCTTCATTTGATAGTTTGCAAATTCCAAAAGGGGTTTTAAGACATTTATACTCTGCTTCCTTCCTATTTTTATGATTCAATTCAATGTTTTAATAGAGAAAATTATTCTCATTTTCCCTAATTTGCTATTAACAAAATGGCTTATGTGCTAAACAACTTGTATTTAGCTGTCATTCCCAACTTTGATAAGTTATATTCAACTCACATTTACTAGATCTCCTTTACATAGGTGCTATATATTGTTTTGTGATTTTCTTTCTTTTTTTTTTTTTTTTTTTTTTTTTTTTGAGACGTAGTTTTTCTCCTGTTACCGAGGCTGGAGTGCAATGGCGCGATCTCGGCTCACCGCAACCTCCACCTCCTGGGTTCAGGCAATTCTCCTGCCTCAGTCTCCCGAGTACCTGGGACTACAGGCACGCGCCACCATGCCCAGCTAATTTTTTGTATTTTTTTTAGTAGAGACGGGGTTTCACCATGTTGACCAGGATGGTCTCAATCTCTTGACCTCGTGATTCACCCGCCTTGGCCTCCCAAAGTGCTGGGATTACAGGCGTGAGCCTCCGCGCCCAGACCCTGTTTTGTGATTTTCAAATTCTGCAGGTTGTTAGGAGTGAATAATTCTATTCCAATCACAAGAGAACATTCCTTCTGTGCTGTCCCCTATGCTCATCTGTACTGAGAGAAAGAAATATGAAAGGCAAAACTTGAGATAATCCTAGCTTTGTTTCAGTTATTTGATATATCAGTCAAAAGAATTATATAGATCCGAAATATTCAGATAACTGTTCAAATGGAACATTTTAGAGTGAAGCAAAACTTCACATTCTAATATATGCAGAAATAGTCCCTTACTCCTAGTCTTATTTATTAGGTGCCGACCAATACCACTGATTTTTCCAAGATATAATGATACCATTTAGCCCATTATTGTTGCTGTGCATCAGGGACGAACAGAAAGAAAAAAAGAATTATCTTAAACTATATTGAATTAAATTTTAAAGTCAATTAAGCTTCAAATTTTATTATCACAGATAAAATACTAATTTTCTTTAACTGTGTATTGCAATCTTCTTATGGAATTTCTAAGGCATTGCTTTTTTCCCCTTGGGCATTTTGTCTTATTATATTTGTACAGTCTTTCCTACTGATCCTATTTTTTATTATTATTAATACAATTTAATATATTCTGAATGATAACCTAGTGCCTTAATAAATTTTAGAAGCCTCCCTGGGCTCCTCTTTACAACCAGAGAGGAGCTGTTGCATAGCAGTATAATGCTTATTAAAGTGTACTCCAGGCTAGAAGGGCCCTAACGATGTATAAAACTGAAAACTAAGGTCTAAAAATATTGTAAACACAAAATAAATGCTTTGACTTTAAGAAAAGTTCTATGCAGCCAAGTGCAGTGGCTCACGCCTGTAATCCCAGCACTTTGGGAGGCCGAGGCATGTAGATCACGAAGTCAAGAGATCGAGACCAGCCTGGCCAACATGGTGAAACTCCATCTCTACTAAAAATGCAAAAATTGGCTGGGAGTGGTGGCGCGCACCTGTAGTCCCAGCTGCTCGGGCTGTTGAGGCAGGAGAATTGCTTGAACCCGGGAGGCGGAGGTTGCAGTGAGCCAAGATCACCCCATTGCACTCCAGCCTGGTGCCTGGCCACAGAGCAAGACTCTGTGTCAAAAGAAAAGAAAAGTTCTATGCAGATTTATTATCAATAATTCTAGCCTTATTCATGCAAATTATAGAAGGACATTTTAGTAAATGGCTCATCAAATAATCTGCAGTGGTCTGTGGTGTATATGAGAAATATGCACTATTTTGGTAGTATTGGAAAACAGTTCTGTGCTAATCTTGATTTTTCGGGACTTGAAATGCCCCTATGATGCTGATAAAGTCAGAAGATAAATGGGTTTTGACCATAATCTGACTCACAGCTAGGCCTAATTAGACTCTAAATTATCTTGGCAATACTTCCTTCATTCCTTAGTATGATTGAACTAAATTTCCTCAGCATTAGCAGAATTCTTATACAAACTCCCTAAGTGGAGACACTTAGAAGTTGACCACCGTAAGAAAATTGTAAATCAAAAATAAATGCTCAGTTTATATATGAAAAATTAGTTTTACAAAGGAGATAAAAAGACTATAACAAAATAAAAAGTATGAAAAATATGACAAAAATTATGATTTTATAATATTGTATATACAATTTTAAAATAATATTAATTTATGACACTGAGTTATCACTTTACATTTTGTGCAAAAAGTAATAATTGCTGAATATGTTTGTTGAAAAAGAATAAATCTTAGAATCTATAAATTTAAAGAAAAATTATTTGGAGTTTTGTGCAATAAATATTTTATAATTTAGGATAATTCAGCAGGATCATTTGTGCTTTGTTGAAATTGTACATAAAACTATACAATGTGAGAAATGATAGTGGCCTTAGAGTTTATCTAGATTATTTTTAAGACTTTGGGGAATAGAGGAAAGACTAGATATTGTATCTCCTAAATACCAGTCCAATTTTCTTCTCTTCCATTTTATTGCTCTTAAGGAAACAAGTATAAGATAAATCAGAGAGAAAATTCGATATACCTATAGATACAAAATACACATAGAAGTATAGAATTTTGTACACATGTGCACACAATTGAAATGGCCTCATGTAGCAGTCATGGAATAGAAGAAGTTCTATTTGGTTAATGGTTATTGAGAAGTAAAACTATGCTGACACTCTGTTCCCCGAAGTTTCCCCATGTGTCATGAAAATCATTGTGTGTGTGCGTGTGTGTGTGTGTGTTTGCACATGCATAAGCGTGTTCTTTGGAAGTCACATATTGTTTATATTAATCAGTCATCCATGAGTTGATAATTGCTCACATAAAAGGTATATGATTTTTACAGGATTCTGAATTCATTGAATATAAGTGATAGAACATATATAAGGATACAAATTCAAATGCTGAAATACAGTTCTGCAATTGATCATGGCATTTTGATTTTTCTTAAAGTTGACTTTGTAGAAAACAAAACCAGTTATCACAGATTTATAAGACAAAAAACGTGGACCTGACAACAGCAGATAATTCTCCGGGCAGTGGTTGCTGGTAGTCGTGACATTGCTTTCAACTGTCAGGACTCATTCATGTGTACCAATATTGTAGACTTTCAACACACAAAACAACTTTTGACAGTTCTGCTGACATGTCTCATCTTATTTAATCAAATATATCAGAATATTCTAGCCATTACCTGATTTCTATATTTCATAAATGTGAAAACTTTTTCACAAAGTATAGAAATGTACAGAACATAGACCGTTCTGAGGAAATCCATGCTTCCTGATAATGTAAAATGACAATATTTTGATCCATAGGTTATAGCATTTAGAAGAATATCATATCTTCTTTGTTGAAATCCCTGTAAATTTGATATGTGATATAAGAACTCTGTTGTTTCTAGAGCATAAGTTCTTACTAGACCATGGAAATAAATTATATTGTATATTTAATCCAGTTTTACTTTCCATGTTTATCCTTTTCTGTAGAGCAACCATTGTTATTGAAAATAAGAAGTGAAATAATTGAAATATATTTGTAAATTTTCTCTATGTTAAAATATTTCAATAATGATCTTTTAATTTCAATTTTTATTGCTGCTTTGTAATTCTGTAGTGACAAACCATGCCTTTTCTATTATAACCTATGTTTTTAATGTAAATTATAAAATTAAATTGTACACTATCTGTTCAATCTATTTGGATCAATAAGTGATGCTATTTGAACAATAGCATCTTACCTGTTGGTTTTATTTTAAGCACAATAATTTTTGTTTTAAGGAGAACAAATATCTATTTAAAATTACTCTTTTATTCTTTATAATTCTGAGGTCTTAAATTAGTATTTTAAACATCTGTAAAAAATATTTCTTTTTTATGTTCTTTATCTTTCCAATATAAGATGTCTGGACCGGACATAGGGTAAGATAAAATTTTCAATAATACATAAACGTTAAAGAATAAATAATTTGAGGGGTAAAAATAGAGTGGACAAATAGGTGTGAGCTGGGAAAATAACTTTAAATGTTAGTCAAATGTCTGGTTCAAAATGAGAAATTAAATACACATTTTTACCTTTTGTTTCCTGATTAAAACATAGTTTAACTCAAGTTTTTTTTTAACCAGTAGAAAGAGCATTTCCTGTCAACTAGAGTCTGATAAAAAAATGACAATATGGAAGTCAGCTTATTTTTATCAAGGAGATATTTTCAGTGTCCTAGGAAATGTCTCCTCAGCTGTAATGACTGGTATTTGAAAGGTTGACATGACCACTTAAACAAAATACCTATGTGTGTACTAAGGCTCCATAGAACAGGAATTATCCTGAAATTAAGGGCAGTAAAAAATTCAGGCTGTCCCTCCAAAACAGGGGTTCTCACCCTCAGCAGCATTGACTTTTGAGATCAGAGAGTCTGTTAAGTTGGGAGACAGGGTTTGTCCCATGCACTGTTTGGCAGCACCCCTGGCCTCTAGCCGCTACATGCCAGCAGTACTTGCCAAGTGATGACAACCAAAAATGTTTCCAGACCTTACCAGGTATCCTCTAGAGACAAATCACCCCAGTGATATTTGTTGAGAACTGTGTTCCAGTGCCTTAAAGACATCCTTTAATTGCCTTTACTACAATATGCCTAGGGCAAGAGTTTCTCCTTGACTTTACAACAATTACACATTTAAGAGGACGATGGACATTTTAAGAACAAAGTAAACTCTTCTATTTTCTAGGGACCCTTGTAGCCAGCTTCTGAATTGCCACACGGTTATAAAAGAGAGAGAAAAGGAATTCATTGTGTTTCAGTTGCCCTAAGTATTTACTTCAGAAGAGTCTAAAGAAAAAGCTGCTCTTAAGAGACTCCTCCCTTCCCTAGAATCATGTTCAGATCTGTGCAGACCTTGTTAACAACACTCATCTATAATGCTTTAAGGGACCTCAAGATTAAAGTCTGTACCAAGGGAAATGCTCAATAGTGATTTTATTTTTAGTTTTAAACAGGAAAAAATGGTGCTTCCCTTAGTCACAAAATCAGATATTTTTAAGGAAAGTCATATGTAAGAGAGTCATAGTACTGTTGTAATGGAGCGAGCAGGAAATCACCACTGAGACAAAGACTAGGCCAAATTACAGGGTCTTTATTGCTGGTGGCCAAGGAGAACTCATGTCTCTGTAACCCGCGGCCCTGAAAGGAGGGCGTTAAGACCTTTTATGCCTGTAAACCACCTCCTGGGTGGGGGTGAGGGTGAGGGGCTTTGGACATTCCGAGGGCCAGTGGACTTTGGACATTCAGTAAACCACCTCCTGAGTGGGGATGAGGGTGAGGGGCTTCAGACATTCCAAGGGCCAGGGCACTTTGGACATTCTGATTGTTAATTAAGTGGTTCACAGAAGTCAAGATAAGCATTAGTTTACACATTGTCTGGGTAGGGTGGAAATTACAGACCTTAGTTACTTAAAACAAGTCGCAGGGGCCAAGATAGCGTTGGTTTGGACTCCTTGCCTGTCACATTAGGGTTACAGAGAGCAGTTTCAATGGAAAGCCGAGGTATGGTTGAGGTATGCAGTTTATGGGGTAATTTCCATGTCACAGTAGTAGAGGCAATCATATATGTACATATAAATATGAGTGTAAATATGTGTGTAATGTATATATATGTGTGTAAATAAATATATATAACAAGCGTTAAAACAATGTTTAAGTACAATTCAAATATTAACTCATTTATTTATTCCTCATAATAAACCTATAAAGTGCTATTATTATTCCATTTTACAAATGAGCAAACTGAAACGTAACCTGCCAGGATTCAAACATAGGCATTCTGGCTCTAGAATCAGTGTGCAATGAATCTTCCATTCAGCCAGTCATTGTGTTATACTTCTTTTCAATAAAAAATATCTATTCTTGGCAGATGATGGTAAATCAGAATACTGAAGCTGCAACTGAACGTAGCCTGACTGGTAGGTTCCCCAGAGCTTCAGGTGCCCATCTGCCTGTGTAGTAGGAGCGGCCACGGGAAATGGATCTCTTGGACACCAAATACAGGAGGAAGGAGTTTATTCGGCCAGGAGCAAGGTGGCATAGTTGCCTAAGAGCCAAGCTCGCCTAACAAAGGAAGGTTCCTTCTTTATATAGGCTTATTCTTTAGATGTTACACGTGAAAGAATCTTAGGTTTATAGATTAACATATGAAAAGGGTCTCGGTTTACAGTCTCAGGAATTACATATGAAAAGGGTTTTCGTTTACAGTCTTAGGAATTACATATGAAAAGGATCTCTGTCTACAGTCTCAGGAATTACATATGAAAAGGGCTTCAGTTCACAGTCTCAGGAATGCAAAGGGGAAGTTTACAGTCTTAGGAAAAAGGGGATGTTGATCTGAGATGCCTGGGTCTCCCTCTTCACCTGGGATGACCATGTGCTATCACCAGCTGTTCTTTGATAAATTTATTGTAGATTGATACTCATTTCTAGCTCCCTATTAGCTTCAGCAGGACGGAAGTCTTCTCCCAATGTATACAACTTCTTTCTGAGTAGTGGCAATAGAGGAAGGACAGATAATTTCTTCCAAGGATTAAGCCTTGAGATTATAAGAATAAGTACAAAGCTGATAATGTTAGAAATAGATAATTTTCCTATAGTTCTCCTCATTTTCTGGTGTGATTTTGGGGCTGGATTAAATATTCTCCTTTTTTAAAAAATAAAATAAAATATTCCAAGCATCATGGAAAAATGCTTTGTATGTATTATCTCATTTAATCTTCATGAGAACTGTAATAGGTAGGTATTATTTTCCAAGTATTTGCAGATAAGGGATTAAAAGCTCAAGAATTTAAGCTCTTTGTCTAGTCACACAGTCAGAAAATGGTGGAACTCAAGACTCAAATACAAATCTCCATGACTCCAAAACTGTTTATCATTTAATTTTTCTCTAAATTTAAGAAATTTGATTAGATTGCCTTTAAGACTTTGTGCAGCTACAGATGCTTGCACATCTATATTCTAGAATGTTTTTCTCCTAAAATTTTAACCTCAAATTTAGGATTTTTAAAAAGTCATTCATGTAAACATAATTTTACAGATAAATCCAGGATATTAGCCTATATTCCATTGAACATTAATGTTTAATTTTTTTTATAGCTACTATATTTTATGTTATTGACGTCAAAAGGGAAATTGCAATTAGGTGAAGATAAAATCAGGCAGAAAAGGAGAAAATATCTAAAATACTGATGAACTCAGTTTATATGAGAAATAGCACAAAAAAATGAGGCATAATAATCCTGAGAATAGATTTGCCAAATTTCAGTTACAACAGTATATGGATTCTTTTTATTTCCTTGTGATTATTATTGGTTAGAAATAATGTGTGATGGTTTTAATTCATTAAATATCTGCACTATTACTGCTTATATTAGTGATAACAATAATATTGAGAGATTGGTGGAATTGTACAGATTTAATATTCCATGCTTGCGGAATACACTTAATATTTTGTAATTTTCAGTTTATTATAAGAAAAGGAATTCACCATCAGCCCAAATTATTACTAATCTGAATTATTGAGTGTTCACTGGAGAGACAGAGGATTTATAGAACCAGAACAGTGAAGGTTCAGGATATTATAACAGGATGAATGGTTTAAAAAGATAATGCTTAAGCCAAAGAGAACCTTTCCCCTGCTCAAAAGCAGCTAGTTGGCATTGATATTCGAAGAAAGAGGTGGGGGCACTGGCCTTGGGTGCAAGAAATAATGAGATGCATATTTGGTGGAGGATTTAAAAATGATAATAAAACTGACAAAATGTTGGTCCTAACTTTTATTATCATCATATGCTGGCAATTCTAAATAATGTCAATAAGAAAATACTCTTCCCTGAAGAGAAATCTCTGTTAATCTAAATTCTAAACAGTTCTTGTTCTTGTTGAACTATATATGTATATACCTTATGAAACATTGAATACTATTCAAATTATTTAGAAATTTCCAGCTATATCATTGTCCTGAAAAATGTCATCTCAGGTATATAAGATCTTTTTAAAATAATTTCTTAAGAGTTAAAAATCACTGGATGTTGCATCTGATACAGTTTATGTCCCTAATCTCCATGACAGTAATCTATGTGAGTAATGATAGCACGGTAATTGTAAAACTAAGAAACAGAAATTGAGTTATTTCAGATCTGTCAGTCTGTATGACAACTTGAAGTTTTTATTTGTCTTTAAAAGTCCTGGACATTTGAAAGCTGCTAAAAAAAAAATGTAAAGGAACAAATGCCGAAACAGTTTCGATTTCTAGAATGTAATATGACATTAGATTTTCATAAATCTCTGCCAAACTCATCCTTGTGTTTTAGACATTTCCTAAGTGTTTGTGTATTTGAGGCTTCATGCTAAATAACTTTTCAAAATTGAAATTAATAAAGTATGTTCTTCTATCCCTGTGATTGGTATGTTGGCATATCTGTATACACTGTCTATTGAATTTTTGTATGTGAAGAAGTTCAATTTTGACAGAGGTAATGGAAGATTTGTAAATGTCAAAACAAAAGCCATGTAGCTTTTATTCATTAAGGAAACAGACTAATATAGAGATATAAGTTTTTTTTCCTTGGATAAAGCATACAATAGGGCTAGGTGCAGTGGCTCACATCTGTAATTCCAAGACTTTAGAAGGACAAGGCAGGAAAATCACTTGATCCTAGCAGTTGGAGACTAGCCTGGGAAACATTTATGGGACTCTGTTTCTCCAAAAAAAAAAAAAAAAAAATTAGCTGGGGCATGGTGGCGCATGCCTGTAGTCCTGACTACTCAGGAGGCTGGGGTGGGAGCAATTACTTGAGTCCAGGAGGTCGAAACTGGAGTGAGCTATGATTGCACAACTGCACACCAGCCTGGGTTACAGAGTGAGACCTTGTCTCAAAAAAATAAAAAGCATACATTCATATAGTTTAAAAAGTACTAGTCAAATACTCCTTTCCCTTCTTGATGTTGTAGTATGTTAGTGTATATGTAATTCCACATATGAAGTTCAATAAAAGAAGCCGTTCACTGGCTATATTTCTTCTCTGGCTATTTTTTTTACATCCTGATAGCTACTAAAAATAATTTTGTCATATAAAGTCAGGGGCATTAAAAATGATCCACTCTGAGTGTTAAATACATGAGAAAAATTACTACTGGAGAAAAATGTAATTTATAATATATTTTGGAGACAAATTTTATTCAATTTGGAAAAAACAAAGTTTGCAACCTATATTGAGTGAGGAAAAGATATGGGTACCCTGTGAAAAGAGCATTTCCTTTCCCTGGATGAGACTGTGATCACTTCAGTGAATTAGTATGAGTGAATTCATACATGGACAAAAAATATGAATTAAATGGCCTTCTAACTCTGCTTCAACTCCTAAGGCAATATTTTCCTTCTCTTAAGAGAAAAGTACAATTGTGTGTCCAATACAAAAGGAGTATACCTCTTGTCAGGTAAATCTTGCTCTTTTTCTTTTGGTTTTATAAAACAATTAGACCCCTGCCCTCGTGATCCACCCGCCTTTGAAAAAAAAACAAAACAACTAGATACATTTCTCCGAAGGACTCTAATAAGCCTTATATATACCCAAGGGCATCCAGAAAGTAAGTTTGCAGTTTTATTGTATGATGCTTAATTCAATTCATCAACTTGCCTGAGGCAACTCTATTAAAAATTATTTCTGGGTGTGTTGATGAGGGAGCACCCTCCTGATAGTGACAGGAGACGCACAAATTCCTAGCCAGACAGGGATGGCTCTCCAGGAAACCCAGCTGTGTTACGCAGTTTTAATGCTGCTGATAAAGATATACCTGAGACTTGGTAATTTATAAAGGAAAAGGGTCTAATGGAATCATGATTCTACATGGCTGGGAGGCCTCACAATCATGGCAGAAGGCAAAAGCCATGTCTTACATGACAGTGGGCAAGAGAAGAGAATAAGAGCCAAGTGAAAGGGTAAATTGCTTATAAAACCATCAGATCTCCTGAGACTTATTCCCTACTATCAGAACAGTATGGGCGGGGGGAACAGCCCCATGATTCAAATATCTCCCACCATGTTCCATCCACAACACATGGGAATTATGGGAACTACAATTCAAAATGAGATTTGGGTGGGGACACAGCCAAATCATATATTTTGCCTCTGGCCCCTCCCAAATCTCAGGTCCTCACATTTTAAAATGAATCATGCCTTCTCAATAGTCACCCAAAGTCAACTCATTTCAGCATTAACTCAAAAGTCCATAGTCCAAATCTCATCTGAGACAAGGCAAGTTCCTTCTGCCTATGAGCCTATAAAATCAAAAGCAAGGTAGTTACTTTCTAGATACAGTGAGAGTACAAGCATTGAATAAATACTCCCA
Source organism: Callithrix jacchus (assembly GCF_049354715.1). Lineage (NCBI taxonomy): Eukaryota > Metazoa > Chordata > Mammalia > Primates > Cebidae > Callithrix > Callithrix jacchus. The sequence continues at coordinate 71,902,692 of NC_133504.1, read as the reverse complement.
TTAAGAATGGGAAACATTGGCAAAAATGAAGGGGCAAAAGGCCCCATGCAAGTCAAAAATCCAGCAGGGCAGTCAAATCTTAAAGCTCCAAAATAATGTTCTTTGACTCCATGTCTCACATCCTGGTCATGCTGATCCAAGAGGTGAGTTCCTGGGTGATTTCACAGGCTGGTGCTGAGTGTCTGTGAATTTTCCAGGTGCACAGTGTAAGCTGTGGGTGGATCTACCATTCTGGGGTCTGGAGGACAGTGGCCCTCTTCTCACGGCTCCATTAGGCACTGCCCCAGTGAGGACTCTTTGTGGGGACTTCAATCCCACATTTTCCTTCCTCGCTGCCCTAACAAAGGTTCTTCATGAGGGCCCTGCCCTTGCAGCAAACTTCTGCCTGAACATCCAGACATTTCCATACATCTTCTGAAATCTAGGCTGAGGTTCCCAAACCTCAGTTCTTGACTTCTGTGCACCTGCAGGCTCAACACCGTGTAAAAGCTGCCAAGGCTTGGGGCTTGCACCCTCTGAAGTCACAGCCCAGGCTGTACCTTGGCCCCTTTTAGCCATGGTTAGAGTGGCCCGGATGTAAAGCATCAAGTCTCTACACTGCACAGAGCAGAGTGTTCCTAGGCCTGGTCCATGAAATCATACGTTCCTGTGATTGCTCCAGGCTTGCTATGAAAGTCTCTGACATGCCCTGGAGACATTTTCCCCACTGTCCTGGTGATTAACATTTGTCTCTTGTTGTACTTATGCAAATTTCTGCAGCCAGATTGAATTTCTCCCCAGAAAATGGGATTTTCTTTTCTATCACATCACTCAGCTACAAATTTTCCGAACTTTTATGCTCTGTTTCCCTTTTAAAACTGAATGCTTTTAACAGTACCCAAGTCACCCCTTGAATGCTTTGCTGCTTAGAAATTCCTTCTGCCAGACACCTTAAACCATCTTCCTCAAGCTCAAAATTCCACAGATCTCTAGGGGAAGGTCAAAATGCCACCACAGTCTCTTTGCTAAAAGATAATGAGAGCGGCCTTTACTCCAGTTCCCAACAAGTTCCTCATCTCCATCTGAGACCACTTCAGCCTGGATTTCATTGTTTATATCATTTCAGCATTTTGCTCAACATCATTCAACACGTCTCTAGGAAGTTCCAAACTTTCCTACATTTTCCTGTCTTCTTCTGAGCCCTCCAAACTGTTCCAACCTCTGCCTATTACCCAGTTTCAAAGATGCTTTCACATTTTTGGGCATCATGACAGAAGCACCCCATTCCCAGTACCAATTTACTTTATTAGTCCATTTTCACACTGCTGATAAAGACATAACACAGACGGGGTAATTTATAAAGAAAAGAGGTTTAATGGACTCACAGTTCCACATGGCTGGGGAGCCCCACAATCATGGTGGAAGGCAAAAAGCATGTCTTACATGGTGGCAGGCAAAAGAGAATGAGAGCCAAGCATAATGGAGAACCCCTTATAAAATCATCAGATCTCCTGAGACTTATTACCACAAGAACAGTGTGGGAGAACCATCCCCATTATTCAGGTATCTCCCACTGATTTCCTCTCACAACCCATGGGAATGACAGAAGCTACAGCTCAAGATGAGATTGGGTGAGGTCACAGCCAAACCATACCACTGACCTTAAGCCAAAGACAGCCTGAAGCCTGAAAACCAAGCTGCCAATGCCCGGTGGAGTCCATGACCAGAGTGAGAACTGCCATGTTGTCTTTTAGCCAATGGAATGGTGTTTCTCCAGGCCCTCCCACTGACCAATCAGCACACACTCCCCCATTTTGAGCCCATAAAAACCCTGGACTCACCCTCACAGATGGCTACAATTTTGAGCCTCCTCTCACACAGAGGACTACCCACTTTGGGTTCCCTCTTGTGTTGAGAGCTTTTCTGTCATCCAGTAAAATTCTCTCCTTCCTCACTATCTGGTGTCCGCACACCTCGTTCTTCTTGGTTGCAGAACAAGAACACAGCCAGTGCAAAAAGAGCTATAACACCTGCTCCTCCTTGCTGAGCTACAGGAGCGAAAATACCACTGGAGGCCACACGCCCCCATCCGCCAGAGCTGCAGGCGGCAGGGAGAACTGTAGCATGCCCCCATTTGCCTAGCTGCAGGCATGAAGAAGTGAAGAAATTTGGTGCCATTCTCTCCTGGCTAACTAGCTGACCTACAAAAGCTGCAATGTTTCTTGCGGGCTCAGACTTCAGGATTCCCCCACCGAGAGCTGTAACACCTCTTGGGACTCTACAGTTGCTGGAATTTCTGAGTTTTTAGGTGCCATCACATTCCCCTTCATCTGGCGCCCAACGTGAAAATCTCCCGTGGCATGTTCTGTCCAGCTGCCGGCTGAGTGCAAAGTCCCTGTGCACGTGTGGGATCTGGGACAGGGTGTGAGCCAAGCGCAGCCTGCCAGGCCGAGTGGGTGAAGTGAGCCCGGCAGGCCAATCAAGGCCCCAGGCAGAGGTCACAGTTGCTACACAGATTTCAGCCGGCAAAGCAGCACCGAAGGAATGCTGTAACATTTCAGATGAGATCAGCATCTGAATTAGTGGGTTCAGTAAAGTAGATTGTCCCTCGCTCCCAGTGTGGGCAGGCATCATGCAATCCATTTAGAGCCTGAATAAAACAAAAGGAGAAGGAGGAGCTTACCCCTTTTTTCCTTTTCCGTACTGCTTGAGCTGCGACATCTCATCTCATCTTCCCTGCCCTCAAACAGGGATTTGCATCATCACCTACCCTGGTTCTCCGGCCTTCAAACTCACACTGCATTACATCACTGGCTTTCCTGAATCGCTGGCTTGCAGACAGCAAATCCCAGGACTTCTCAGCCTCCATAACCACATCAACCAATTGCTTATAATGCCTCTCTCTCCCTGATCCTTTCATGGTCACTCTCTTTCTCTTCTCTTCGTTCTTTTTCTTTGAAGAACTTGCATAATATACACCGTAACCCGAAGTAATGGAGGAAACACTAAAATCTGTTTCGGATCTCACATCAACAGCTCCTGCCACACAGTTGTTGCTTTTGCTGTGGTTTTTCTATATTATGTTGCTAGTCTTATTCCATGGAGGGTTTTACAAATATCAATTTAATTACAATAGTTCATCACCTGCCATTTTTGATTTTGATTTTAGCATTTGCTAAAACAATTATATGATACAAAGAATGTAGTGTAAAGCCTGAAATTAAGGTCAAAGATTATATGCTACCTTCATAAGTGGTGACATTGGAAGGCCCTCACCTGACATCTTTTTCCTCACTCTGCTCCCTCAGATAAGCTCCCCTAACCAAATAACCCTGTTTATCCAGGGGACCAAACACACCCCCTCCTTCTTCTTGAGAAGTGGACTTTAGCTCCCCAACAGCCTGTGAAATTACTCAGACAAGCCAATCACATCCTCCTGCAGGAATCAGGGGCACCTCACCCTCTTTCTACTGTAAGCTTGACTCCACAGCTTCTCGTTGTTTGCTCTGTTCTCAAGGGCAACTGCTACGGGGCTGTGGGTGGCAGGCAGGTTCCTCCCTCCCAGACTGTGAGTCGAAGAGACTAAAAAATTGCTATCTCATCTGCCCAGTGATGGGTGTTCTGTGTCCAACCATTCCCATAACCCCGGAGTGAAAATCCTTTCCTCGCCGATGGAGTGAATAGAAAGTGATTAAACAAAAAGAAAATATGGTAGCATTAAATGTACATTTCTCTGTTTTATTGAACTGTTGTGTTACAGACATGTTAGTCTATTCATAATTGGCCAATTATTTTTTTTTTAGAAATTAAATCTTGTAAAATCACTTAAAATATGCCAACATATCTTTTTAGATTGTACAAAAACTACTCTGTTACTGTGAAAGTTGTTCCTGTTTTCTCTTTGAAAACAGAAAAGAGAAAGAAAATATGCATTCTTCAGGATTATAAAAAGCCACATTTGATACCTATCACTATTAGGTAATAAAAACAAGTGTGTCTATTCATTTTCTCACTGTTTCAACATTTTTATTTTTCTGTGTCAAGTAAAAATTAATACTTTCTTAAATATTTGTATTACTTCTCTGTAATTTTATTCTATACCACTAATACATTAGTCTCATCATTATATTATAAATAGGCTCCCATATAATTCACAGTGTATCTGCCATAGGTATTGAAGTTTATAAAAAAAATTTTTAAAAACAGTAAGTAGTTGTTAATATAAACCTAGATATACATACGTGTGTGTGTGTGTGTTTGCATGTTATATCTTAAATGGTTCTGTTTTTTTTAATTATCTTTTTTTTGGAGGGGGGCGCAAATAATTCCCAATTCTTATTTTTGATACTAGCAATAAGTCTCACATAAAAAGACAACTCTTTGTAAACTTTGTGAGTCAATCTGTGTTCTATACTGAGGGTTACTTGTTTTATTATGTGTGACATGATCAGAAGCACAATAATTTGTGGCACTTCAGTCATGCACAATAACCATTTCACATCAGAAACCACACAACCACTCTGACTTTTACTATTACACGGTTCATATAAAATGTAGTTACTTAGACCTGAAGCAGCAACCAAGCATGAAATGCAATGTTATTTAACACTAGATGTAAAAATTATGTGAGGAAGAAAAAGAAAAGAAAAAATTTTAAAGAAGAGAAAGTGAAAATTGCTAAAAAGAAAAATTCTAAAAGAAATAAAGCCTCTGAGAAATTGAACTGTTGAAGGCCTAGGTTCTGGTGATGATTGCCTCCAATCCTAGTACATGCAATTGAGCAAATAGTAATTAAAGTAATTAATAAACTAAAGAATGTAACTCTTCTGATCATTCAGTTTTCTTCAAAAAAGTGGGGATGCTTTGATGTGAGAGAATCTCTTTTATTAGGAGGGAGTCTTGAGAATCTAGAATCTGCACAAGCACTGTATTTTGATCAAGTTTCTCTAAGGGCCATAAATATCTCCTGACGTGCAAGTTAAAGCAGTTTGAAATTGCATAAAATCCTTGAGGAGAGTAAGGTTTAATATTACCTAACCCTTTGAAGAAATACACAACACAGAGAATTAGAATTAGAGAATTGTTTAGTGGAGACAACTTCTGAAACTTTGTAAAGAGATGAAAGAAAGACAGTGGGCAAAAGCTGTCCTTTTCTCTCTAACAGTTGTAAAATGCATGAAATATAATTAAGACATAGCTTACTCCATTCTGGAAGGATTGGGTGAAAGGTAGCAGGCCATATTTGAAGTAAAAATAAATGTATTCAAATAATTTTCTGCATGAGTTACTTTTAAAATGGGAGTTCAATAATTACAAAAGAAGTTAAGAATTGTTTCTAGTGTGTAAGTTGCCAATTGTTAAATAATTTTTGATACCTGTCATCGTTTCATGACTGATGAATGAGCTAGATGAGTATGTGTTTAAGTGTGAAGCTGCCTCCAAAACTGTAATTCATTCCATAAATAAGGCATAGACATTTGCTTGTGCTAAACTTGGAATTACATTGTTTTCTACCAAACTGCATAATATATTTAATTCAATAAATATTTATTGCACAAAAATTCTACCCTCAAAATGAATAGAAAACAAAAATAATTACAATAACAAATTTAAAATGTTCATGGCCAAATTAATTTATGTGGATTAACACAGGAGAAAAACAGTAAGAGCATGATAGAGGAATTCCTTAAACTTCAGGAAGGGTGGTGCATTTGGGCAGCAATTTGAGGATTATGTACAATAGGCACAGTCTTGTTCTGAGTGAGTTAAGCATGGCTGGAGGGATGGTGGAAGGGAGGTCCAGCTAGTGAGCATGGTGGCAGTCTAGTTTGACAGGAGGATGGGATTCTTGTAAAATATGAGAAAAAGTAAGTATTGAAGAAGTAACTTAAGTGGCAGATGCTGAATGCAAGGCTGGGATTTTATATTAATCCGTAAAAAAATAGAACCCCACTGAGAGCTTGAGTAGAGGGGGATTATGTGAAGTGCTGATGTTCTGAAGATTTTATTTTTTTTCTCAACTTTTCCTACTAAAGAGCCTCTATCTCATCTAGAATTGTATGTGTTGGTGTGTCTGTGTGTGATTATGTGTGAGTGTGCAATGGTTTCAGGTTGAAACTTAAGAATATTCTAACATGGATTCTTCCACCCAGGACGTCTGATGGATATTAGAAGCAGATCTCAGACTTAGAAGCTAATCTTTTCAAATTCTTTCCTGAAAAGATACAATTTTTTTTGCTTAATATACCCAGCTCATTCATCAGGCTACTTTGAACCACTTGAAATATAACGTATTTAATTTATATTTATACTGTATTAAATTATTTTGTAATATATAAATATAAAAGACAAGACTTTGCTTGTCTTTTATTTTTCTTGTTACTAATGTTCTTATTAATATCATTACTCTGTCATCTACTTTGCCATCATGTTAGAATGTATTTAGGTTCTTCTGGTTTCTATATGGGCATAGTTCATCTTTTTATATTTTAATTCACACCAGACATTAATAATATTAGGGATTGTCTTTGCCCCAAACCATAGAAAATAGAGAGTTTTTCCCAGTTTTCTCCCTTAAGGACCTTTATTCTTTCTAGAGTAAGCAATTTCAATTACCAAATGGTTTCTCTGTCCCTAAAAACAGACCTCTAGAAATTATTTTCAGTTTTTCACATATTTGTTGCTTAGATAATTCAACATCTGAAAGCTGAAAATTCTTGTTATCTCATTTAATTAACTAGGAAGTTAACAGTCAAAAAAAGCTCAGTGGTTACAGAGGATTATTGACTTGTTTTGATAACCAGTGTTTGGTGGAAATATAATGTATGCTTCAGATGAACTTTCAAATTTTCTGGTAGCCCCATTATTAAAAAAGAAACAGTTGAAAAATAATTTTAATAATATATTTTGTTTAATCCAATATACCTAAAATATTTTCATTCAACATGTACTTGATAATGAAATTATTAATGAGGTACATTTTTTTGTTCATACTAAGTCTTTGCAAGCATGTCTGTGTTTTACACTGCACATCCTAACTCGAAGCAGTCGTCCATAAACAAATTCGGCTCGTGACTACCATATTGGGCAGTGTGGCTGTAAACCACTATTACCTATTCCTCGTGGAATGAAATTCATGTAATCATCAAGATATCAGTAATTTTCAGTATATAAATCGGAAAGTTGCTAAATTAATATTCTATATGAAGATTTTATGAAGAATGAACAAAATCAATTTCACTATCCTACACAAAAATGTGATACAATAACCCTCTACACAAAACCTGTAAAGAAAAATGATCTATTCCCAGGTTCCATTTCGAATTTTTTGTTTTCTAAAGATGCTGCATTTGCCAAGGCCATGTTTTTTTTCTGTTTAAAAAGTTGACCTTTTTCACTAAGTCAGCTTGAGGGCCATCTTAAACCATATTTCCTTCATCAAAATAACATTAATGAGTAAAAATTATTTTTTAATCATTAATCATTAATTAATTAATAATTTTAAATTATTATTAATCCTAATTAATCAGAAAATTAATAAGGATATCCAGGACTTGAACTCAGATCCAGAACAAGTAAACTCAATAAATATTTATAAAGCTCTCCATTTTAAATACCCAAAATATACATTGTCCACTTTAAATACACAAAATATTGATCAGCCATTATTAATACCCATTTTTAGAATGAAGCAATATTCCTGCTCTCTCTCCCTCTTTTTTCCTCTCCTTCTCTCCTTTTTTTCTAAAAAAAGAAAAAAGAAGCTCAGCTTTGCCAACGTGCCCTCTGTGCCCAGTGTATAGGATTAGAAACCTATACATTGAATCCAGTACCACCACCATTTTATACTACAATACTTTATAACTTAAAAGGAAAAAAAGAACTTTCAATAACCCACCTCGCTTGACTATCATAATAAGTCTGTGTGTCACAGTAGGTTTCTGATGACTTTCAATTTACAAATGATCAGAAATGATTTCTTCCAGTGAAACTATGTCAGAGTTGTGGTTTGAAACCAGCTTGTACGGGTCTAGATTTTGTATCCTTTCCACTACCTATGCTTTAGGGAAACCCTATAAAAAAAATTATTTTGCCTTCTGATTGCTTGTATCCTTTGACTCAATAGATGTTTTCATTATGTGTTTACATATACAATTATTTTCTACAGCATTATGTGAATATTGGTAAATTTCCATTAAAGTATAACTTTTCAGAGATAATTGCATTGAGTCTAGTCATAATCACATTTTGGTGTAAGACAGTGAAAAAGATTCATTTTGATTGATTTGAGCCCAACTAGATAAACAGAAGGATCTAACAAACCACATTCTTTATTCACCCAAGAGAGGTGAGATGTCTACAAATCCATCCATTTACATAGAGCAGGAAATGATCAGAGTGTAAATCTGAAAAAAATTGGCATCTGAAATAAGTGGGCACTTTAAAAATAATCAAAATCAAATCCTGACTGTGCTAAAATAAGACAAAAGTCTGGGATGCAGGATCAGGAGCTGGAATCACCATTTGGTCCCATAATCCTCACTAACCATTGAGCCTTTTTTGACTGTTCACTTCCTAGTACATTAAATGAGATAACAAGAATTTTCTGTGTTCAAATGTTGAGTTATCAAAGCAACAAATATCTGAAAAACTGAAAATTATTTCTAGAGATCTGTTTTTAGGGACAGAGAAACCATGTGGTGATTGAAATTGCTTACTCTAGAAAGAATAAAAAGGTTCTTAAGGGAGAAAACTGGGGAAAAATTCTCTATCCTCTACGTTTTGGGGCAAAGACAATCCCTAACATTATTAATGTCTGGTATGAATTAAAATGCAAAAAGACAAACTATGCCCCATTAAATGGACAATTCACAGGAGAAGAGCTAAAAATGTCATTCCCTTGATCCTTCATGTTTCATTCTTCTTGGTCTGTGATACCAAAATACCGTAGATGGGGTGACTTAAACAGCAGAAATTTTTCCCAGAGCTTTGGATGCTACAAGATCAAGCTCCCAAACTATTTGCTTCCTGTTGAGGGCTCTCTTACATAGAGGATAGAGGAATATCATTTGAATCATGGCACCAAAACAATAAAAGAAAATGCACTACACATTTGAATATTCCTTTACAAAATCCCAGAAAATAAGAAAATTGAACATACCCATGTAAGGTGAAACAGTGAAAACACATATTTTTAGAAATTTTTATGCATTCAATAAAACTACACAAAAATGAAAAGTGAAGACACAGGATTCAAAAATCATGTTTAACTTGAGTAGGATGAGATGATTACTTTGAAAAAAGGAGAGAGAGAGAACCTATGGTTAGATGTTATTACCAACCTAGGTTATTATCAAGGCCTTAGATTTTATGCACAGAGGTGGGTTCATGAATTGTCATTAGACTATTTAAAATAACTAATTAGCTACCTATATAAATGAAAGGGTCTTCTGCATGGATCTCGGATGAGTGGGTGATGAAGAAAGGATTAGAAGCAACCCAGTTCTCTGTGAGATCTAATTGATAGAAGGCAGAAAGAGCTGTAGTTATAATGTGTCCCTCTAAAATTCATATGTTGAAGGCTTAAATATGATAATATGATGGTGTTTGGAGCTTGCACCTTTGGGAGATCATTAGGGTGAGATGAGATTGTAAGGGTGGGGTGCTCCTGATGAGAATTGTTCCATTATAACAAGAGACCAGAGAGCTTGATCCCTCTTTCTCCACCTCACTGTGTTCTCACTGTTTCAAATACATAATATAGTATGCTATATATGGTACTTTGAAAATAATAATTATATTATTATGATTCATTCTCATGTATCATTATAGATGATTTCTTTCAAATGCTATATATTTCATTATGTAACTCTTTGCAGTTTTATTTACCCACTCTCTACTTGATGCATATTCTTTCTAGTTTAGTTTTGGGTCCCTGAATTGCCAGTCAGAAATGGGTAGAACGTAATGGGTTTTATCTGGCTGGAGTCAATAGGGATTCAAAGGTGAGGTCCAATATCATTTGAATCATGGCACCAAAACAATAAAAGAAAATGCAATAGACATTTGAATGTTCCTTTACAAAATCCCAGAAAATAAGAAAATTGAACATACCCATGTAAGGTGAAAATGTATGTATTATATTTAATATTTAAAATTATTACATGAGAGAAAACAGCTGGTTTTACTAGACCAAAAAATTAAGCTAATCTCTCTTGCCAAATATGTATGTAAATTCTGTAAATGTATTTTTTTATGTTTCTAAGTTAAGTTCTACGATAATATTCTTTTAGTACATTGAAAGTATTAGAAATTCAAATTTCTTATTTTTCTGGGATTTTTAAAAGAAATATTCAATATATGTAAGCACTTATTTATATCTAAACCAACTAGAATAGACCTTCTGTATGAGATTTTATAATCTAGTTTGGTAATTCCATCTGGAGGTTGGAAAATATTACATGTACAATGAGTGGTAGAGGCCATTTTGATTTATAGATATATAAACATTCAGAGAAACACAGATAGAAAATTTATAGCTTCAATTCTAAAATTTCACCCTGGTCAAACCCAAAAACAGAAATATAAAACTTACCAGTCCAGGTATATACTTCCTAAATGGCATAACATTTTTTAATTGCTTTGAGCCCAACTAGACAATCAGAGGAGTCTAACCAGCCAGATTCTTTATTATTATTCACCCAACAGAAATGAGAGGTCTACAAATCCATCCATTTACAGAGAGCAGGAAATGATCAGCATGTAAATCTAAGAGAAATTGGCATCTGAAGTAAGTGTGCACACAAAAATAATCAAAATCAAATCCCGACTGGGCTAAAAAGAGACAAGAGTCTGGGATGCAGGATCAGGAGCTGGAATCACCACTGGGTCCCTGAATTGCCAGTCAGGAATGGATAGAACACAATGAGTATTATATGGGTGTAGTGAACGGGAATTCAAAGGTGAGGTCCAATAGTATTTGAATCATGGCACCAAAACAATAAAAGAAAATTCACTGGACATTTGAAGAGATGATTTTATTCATAGGTAATAGAAAAAAGAAATTTATAAATGAGGAATGAGTTAAAGAAAAAGAGGAGACCTAGGGTTTGATAAAAGCAGGTAAGCAATGAAGTCATCAGCTAGTCTTGAGCAGGAAAGGAAATAGATCTTACCTAAGTCACTGGAGTAGAGTAGACATGGGTCTTCTCTCAGAGTAGGCAAATGTTGGTTTTCCTTTGCAGTCAACATTTCTAGGAACACAGAATAGAAGGTAGAATTTTACCATTGCTGCTTTCCAGGAACATAAGGCTCAGACAAAGTTTAGTTTTATTGATATCTTCGGATATTTGCAAATGAGTTCCTCTAAAAAATTATTTTTAAAATTTTTATTTATTTATTTACTTTTGAGACTGAGTCCCACTCTATCACCCAGGCTGGAGTACAGGGGTGCGATATTTAATTGCAACCCCCACTTCCGGGGTTCAAGTGATTTTTCATATCTCAGCTTCCCCAGTAGCTGGGCACTGGCCACCACTACTGGCTAAGTTTTGTAGTTTTAGTAGAGACAAGCTTTCACCATGTTGGCCAGGCTGGTCTCAAAACCCTGACCTCAGATGATCCACCCAACTTGGCCTACCAAAGTGCCGGGATTACAGGCATAAGCCACTGCACGTGGCCTAATTTTTCTTTTTAGGAAAAGGTACACTTATGGTTTAGAAAGATAAATTGGAGAGAAATGGAGAGATTTTAGGTAGCTATAAGAATTACAGTTTTTAGATGTTTTATCTCTTTTGTGAATATTTCCGTTTTTAATTGGAAATTTTTATTTAAAAAGATAATGTTTGCATTGCTATTTTCTCTGATTATACAAGCAATACTAACTGTAGTATATGGGTAAATACAATAGAGTAAAAATGTTCCTAATGTTCGTATTATGAAACAATAGTCAATTTAACATTTTTTAGCTTTTTTCTATAAAATTTGTAGAATTGTTTTTGTATTATTAATCTTTATGTCTTATTCCAAATGTTCTATCTAAAAGTAATAAACACCATTATGCAAAAAAAAAAAAAATGCTAAAACATTTTGTGTCATTTCCTGAAATTAGTAATCCCATTTGAAAAAAAAAATTTTAAATTATATTTGCAAATGAGTTCCTCTAAAAACTTAATTTTTCTTTTTTAAGAAGTCAAAAGTACTCCATCTAAAATAATTCATTTTCCCTGCATTATCTCCTACTACTCCTTATGTATTTTCTTCTTACCATTTACCAGAATCACTGCCAACATTTGGATGTGTTTTCTTTAATAGTTATTGTTCTACTTAAGATGCAATTTTTCAGGAAATTTTGGTATTTTATATTTATTCTGAAAAGTTTTTGAAAAATGGGATTACTCTATCAAAAGAATTAGGCCTTAATATAAGAACACATGTTTTCTTACAGTCCACTGTACAAATTTGAAAAGTATGCATGTAGTAGAATATGAAAATTTATTTGCAATACATTTTTTACCAGCTAATCTGCAAAAGCTCTTCCTTGATTTCTCCACTTAAAATAAGCCCTTTTCCCTGTATTATGTCTCTTCCTTATTTATTTCCTTTTTATATTTACCAAAATTACTGCCAACATTTGGGTATTGATAAAAAGAAAAATTCAGCCGATTTAAATTGAAAGGAGTTTAATTGAGCAATGAACAATTTGTGAATTGGGCAGCCCCCATATCACAGCAGATTCATAGAGGCTCCAGTGCAGCCACCTGGTGGAAGATTTATAGACAAAAGAAAAAATGGGAATGATGTACAGAAATCAACAGTGAAGTACAGAAATAGATGGACTGGTTACAGGTTGGCATTTACTTTGTTTGTACTTAGCAATCTATGAGTGATGAAAGTACAGCCACTGGAATTGGCTAAACCTCAGTTACTGTTATAGGCACATGCTCTTAAGTTAGGTTTTCAATGTTATCGGACTACTTAAGCTAGGTTACAGTTCATCCACAGGACTCAAATATAGAAGTATAGAGTCCTTCTCAGGCCATAATTACTTTGCTTTAGCAGTGTATTTTCCGTAATGCTTATTGTTCTACTTAAGATACAATTTATTTTTAGAAAACTTTGGTATTTTATATTTATTCTAGAAATGATTTTTTTTTCATTTAGGTGTCAGATTAACCAATGTTTAAGAATATATCTAATTTTCCCATGTCTTCTGCATTGCTATTTTTATCAAATTTCTATAATTTTCTACTTTTTTTTTAGATGATTTTGCTTTAGTAAAAGATAGTTTTCCTAAGTTGTTCATTGTTGCATTGGATAGAATTATTCTTTTTCTGGAAAAATATTTAAAACTCATTAGTTCTCTTTCAATTTTGTATTTTTCATATATATAAATTTATGTCTCCCAAGGTATGTTAATTCTGGGTTTATAGCCTTCAAGGTGGATATTGTTGCATAGTTTACTAACAACTCATCTTTATTTCATCTCTTTTCCTTTTCATTACTCTATGTAAAATACATTTTGGATTGACTCTCTCCCCTTTTTAAAAAAGGAGTCCATGTAACTCAAAATGCTTAGAGGCTTAAATATCTTCTTCTGTTGCCTGAAGCAGATTATTTTCAGTCTGGTTCTTCCTTTGAATATTCAAAATGATATTTCCTATTTACCTGTTAATTAGCATTCAATATTTCTTCACTCAGTTAATTATTATTTTTCTGTTACTTATGCATGAACAAAGATATTCATTTAGACTCAGTGTTTATTTGTTAAGACATATGCTGTTGGATTGTTTTGTCCTTACTTATCCTTTGGCTTAGGTCAAACCCTCTTCTGGGATGTATACTGGTCAGAAATAGCATGTAATCAGACTTTCAAAGCTAGAATTTATTACTGCTTGATAAAAGCTGACATCTTCATTCTCCAGTTCCTAGGTGCCTGAAAGACACAGAAGATAAAGCTTCTGGAAAAACAGAATTATACCTGGTATCCTTGAGCACCTGTACTTGCTTAAAGATTGCCACACTTTAGATGTTCCTCTTTGAACAGTGCTATCTCCGTCTCCCTATTCCTTTTGAGTTTTTTTCTGGATGTGTTAGTTTGTCTACATATAGGGAAAGACGCACTTTTATAATTTGAACAGAGTATTAAGAGCACCATAAAATAATTTAGTTACATAATTTTTAGTTTGCTGTAGCTCTTGTGCTTCTAAATTAGAGAGGGGCCAGTTGAGAAAGAGGCAGCTTCTCCCTAAACATTTCACATGGGATTGTGTTGTTTCTATTAGTATAGCATAAGGGAACTATCAGCTGAAATTTATTTAAATTACATTAATTCACTTTAACCAGCTTTACCATTAGTCTAATTTTCTTCAAGATTATGAATATCGATTGATGGCTGGTCCTAATTTTCAACATGTGTGTGTGTTTGTGTGTATGAGTGTGTGTGCTTTTCTTTTCTTTTTTTAACACTGTCTTGGTAATTGTTTTGGTAAGAATTTTAAAAAGGGAGCCAGTGGATGCTGGCCAGATGCCATATTCAACTTAAATTTCCAGGCACTAAGTTTTAAAATCTAAAGTAACTATTGCCAAATTCCTTTCACAAATATTCTCCCTGCAATATAGCTCAACTAATGATATGTTAATGTGGCTGATATTACCATCTTGGTTTTTCTAATTATATCTGTGAAACAGTAATTTAGTTTTGAGTTTTTCATACTTGTGTGTCTAGACTAGTGGGATTAAACATTGTAACAATATTAAATCAATTTTCTTTGTTTTATTATATGTTAAGAAATAGTAACTGATGATATAAAAGGACACAGTTTTTGATAACTTCTTAGGGGAAATATGATCAATCAGACATCTCTCAAAGTTGTCTATAATATGTTGTATGAATTCCATAAATAAGCTACAATTAGAGATCAGAGGAAATGGAAAATATTTACGTCTGAGCTCTAAGAGAAGACTTCATTAAAAGCATAATTATCAGAACAAGGCACTGCAAAAGTGATAAGATTATAAAATGGATTATGAGAGGCATTTCAAGGGAAAAAATGCTGTGAGCAAATTTTCAGAGTTGAGATAATGCAAGACATTCTCATATCTGGATTCTGGGTTGTATAAAAGAGATAAAGGAGATGTTCAGAAAATGTGAACGACAATGTTTTGTGACTAGATAATTTGTATTGGAGAAATAGTTGTAGAAAAACCTGGAAATAAGAACTGGATAGATTTTGGATAATATTGAATTTAATTTGTATTTTTTAATAGCTATATCCCACGCAAAATATTCAACAGAGCTATATAACCAAATCTTTAAAAGTATAATTCTGGAATGAGTGTAAAGGGCCGGCTAACTAGAGACTAAATGGAAGTAAAGGGGCCACTCAAAGGATATTTCATGATCAAGGTATAATGTTAAAAAATAAAGCACCTAAATTAATAAAATAGCTGAAGTGGAAAGGAAAATGTAAGTGCAGGAGCTATTTTTAAGCAGGAAGAACAAAACATTGAACATAACTGGATGTGGAAAAATACAAGGGGCTATAAGCTTCAAACCTAGATATATGAAAGTTCAGTGGTGCAATTAGCAAAATAAATAATAAAAGCAAACAATAGAATTCAAGAAAATTGCTTTAAAGCACCTCAAATGGTCTCCAGATGACACTGGGGTTACTGGCTCTGCAACCTTTTGAATTAGCAAATTCATTATGCCATAGTTAAAGTCCAAGCAGAACAATAAAAATAGGTTAATTTTAAGAGTTATCTTAGAATGATTTCTTTCGCATTAAGTCTGGATGCAAACCGCGTAGCCCTTCAGTTCTTGCTATGGTTTTTTAATGACTCGGCAGACTTCAAGTAAATTGAGTTGAAATTCAAAGCTGGCTGATGCGGAAGAAACTTTTTTAGCATGTGTTTAAAACATTTCAGGAGATGATCATAGCCTGTCTAAATATCAGATTAGAACATGCAGATTTACCATGAAATTCTGTCTTCAACACTCATTCTAAAGGACTACTGTCCCAAGTCCTGTGTGTCCTTTCGGCTTGTCTGATCACCCAATGGAAGTGGATATTAGTGAGTTTATACCACTGTACTTGGCGTTAAGCCTTGCTGAATTCGTGGTAAGCTGTTACCATTTCTGCATTTTGTACAATGGTTTTCATCTGCAACAAAATTCTATTTCCCTTCTCACACCCCTTTCCTTCCATGTGAAATGCGATTCAGCAGAGGCCCTATGCTGAAAGTTGCAATATTAAGCTTACCTTTAGAGGCGTCCCTTCTCAAATTTGGAACCCTAGCAGTGTTACCTTCAATGAAAACGAACTTGAGAAAAAGGTAGCTCCATTACAGAGAAGCAAATCAAGTTACTTCCTTCTAAAAAGTTTCCCAGATTCTAAAAATTTTTCCAGATTGCAGTATCTTGAACCGTCAGATTTTTCAGGTGACTCCTTTTGTTGTCTGCTGATAACTTTAATAAAGATAATTTAAGGGCATAAGTTTTTAAGGACTCCCAAAGTGAGACTTAACCATTTTGGGGATTACTGATTGCATATACCAGTTTGTATTGTGTCCTGAATTATGCCATGTGCTATTTTAGTGTTTGGAGGAAATGAAAAATAAAATTTGTTCTTTAGCTTAATAAATATGTCTTATTTAAAAATAAATAAATAAATAATAAAGATTATATGAAAATCAATTTACATTTTATAAATAATCAATTTCTTTTTTATTATTGTACTTGGAAATAAATCAACTTAGTTAAATCAGGAAATATTCAATAGAACTGTCCAATTGTTGATAAATGAATGCAGACATCATTTTAAATATTTTCATTATCTATATTAGAAAGAAACATATAGTAATGATCGTGTGACACTTAAAGTTGTCATTTAATAAATAAGTGGTGGGCATAAATATTTGTCCATAGCACTATAAAACAGATATGTAATATTTTTTAAATAATTGTGTTCTGTTGGCATTCAAAACTATTAAGAAAGTGAAATGGAATATTATTCAAGGTGGAAGATATAATTTCTTATTCTCAGGTCTTAGAAAATACTAGCAGCTATGCTCCCTGTTAAGTGTTTTAGTGAGAAAAGCAAAAATAAACAGGCCACTTTTTAACACTAGGTTTTATTATAGTAAATAGAATTACGTGCAACTTCTCTCAGTTTCTTTTGTGTCTTTAACTTTTTCATCTGTTGTTTTTTAGATTTCACACCTACTGAGTGTGAGGAAAATTAGATCAAACCTAGAGTGATCAAATTAACTTTATTTTGGCAAAGATGTATATTTATATAGTGTTATTTTCTGAAATGAATACAAATTAAAAAATTACTCAATATTTTGTATGATCTTTGATTTATGGAAAGTAAAAATTACCTCATAATAAAATTAATTACTCACCTGCCTAGATGAATAATTATGAGTTGTAAACATCATTTTCCAAATATGCTTTTCCCTTGAATGGAATAAAATAACATTTTGGTACTGCCATTAGCATATGCATATTAGTTAATTAACTTTATAGTTTTTTTATGGGTGAATTGAGAAAACATATAGATTCACCTTTACAAATTAAATGTTATATAAATATATAGTATTAAACATTATTGTTCAACTTGGATAATTTATATATATATATATATGTATATATTTACATTTGAAATATATACTTCCTCCAGGAAAATGGTAAAAAGTTGCTATTATCTAAGCAGCTCCTCCAATATTAAGTGTGTGTATCTAACAAGCATTTTAGAAGTATTAACATGCATTACAAACCAGAAAATACAAAGAGTAGGAAGACTTTGTACTTGACATTGGAGAACTTGTGGAAAGTGGAAAGAAGTGTGTAATGAAATTAAAGAATTGTGTGTTAAAAATGCTATAGAGGTATAAGCTGGGAGATACAGCAATAGAAACGTGTGACATTTCTGAAATCCGAGAAATGTCAACATGGCACTGAGCTATTCTTTACAGCCACTATCATATATTTCTTTTATCTTTCTCTTCCCCTATTTTATTTTAAAGATATCTTTGAAGTAAATTTGGTAAGACTTTGTGACAAATTAGATATAATGGAGGAAATAAAATAAGGGAAAAACATTAGTGCAATTTTTTTTGGTTTAGGACAACCAATACCATAAACTGAAATAAGACGTTGAAAAACTGGAACAAATACTTTCTTCTTAGTTGCAGAAGCTGGTAAACATGGGGGCTTTGTGAGCCTCTGTGATAATGGTTGGGGAAGAGATTGCCAGAGAGGAATGAAGCTCTTAACCCAGGAGATAATTTGCCACCAAAATATGAGATTATCCATAAATACTTCTTTGCAGAGCAGGCCTTATACTGGACGTTCATTGCCCTTTCCATACGTTGATCAAATTCATAAACCATTTCCCAGGTAAATACATAGTCACCCTCATGAGAGTTTATAGTCTTTGAAATCTTGTAACATGAGACTCAAGTTAAAAAGTAACAAAAACAAGGGCGGAGAGCAGTGGTTCACGCCTATAATCCCAGGACTTTGGGAGGCCAAGGTGGGAGGATCACCTGAGGTCAGAAGGTCAAGACCATCCTCATCAACGTAGTGAAACCCCGTTTCTATTAAAAATACAAAAATTAGCTGGGCATGGTGGCATCCGCCTGTAGTCCTAGCTACTTGGGAGGCTGAGGCAGGAAAATTGCTTGAATCTGGGAGGCGGAGGTTGCAGTGAGCAGAGATTGTGCCATTGCACTCCAGCCTGGTCAACAAGAGTGAAACTCCATCTCAAAAAATAAGTAACAAAAACAGAAAACATGGAAAAATAACAGGAAAGACAGATGGATAGCTTTTAATAAGCCAGAAATATAGAATATTTCATGAAAAAATTAGGATTAACAATAGTGGTGCTACAGCAAGACCACATAAAATGATGATTCAAAACAGGTGATTAGGCTGTTTTAGGAAGAGCCCTTCTTTTCTTTCTTTCCTTTCTTTCTCTTTCTTTCTTTCCTTCTTCTCTTTCTTTCTCTTCCTTTTTTTTTTTTTTTTTTTGAGACGGAGTTTCGCTCTTGTTACCCAGGCTGGAGTGCAATGGTGCGATCTCGGCTCACTGCAACCTCCGCCTCCCAGGCAATTCTCCTGCCTCAGCCTCCTGAGTAGCTGGGATTACAGGCACTCACCACCATGCCCAGCTAATATTTGTCTTTTTAGTAGAGACGGGGTTTCACCATGTTGACCACGATGGTCTCGATATCTTGACCTCATGATCCACCCTCCTTGGCCTCCCAAAGTGCTGGGGTTACAGGCGTGAGCCACTGCACCCAGCCTTCTTTTTCTTTCTTTACTTTTCTTTTCTTTGTTTCATTTACCATGCTGCCTCCCAAACAATATTCTATAAGAAATCGAACTTTTGGCATTGGGCTACAGTGTAATGAGTGGTGATGAGGTACTGAGTATCTGTAAGAGCAACATCTTTTCAGAATATTTGTGGTGGTAGAAGAGACAAATGGGTTAAAGAATAGAACTGAGTGTCAGTGAACTAATAATTAAGAGTAAATACGACTGGGCGCTGTGGCTCATGCCTGTAATCCTAGCACTTTGGGAGGCCGAGGCAGGTGGATCACCTGAGGTGAGGAGTTTGAGACCAGCCTGACCAACAGGGAGAGACCCTGTCTTTACTAAAAAGGACAACATTAGCATGCTTGTAATCCCAGCTACTCAGGAAGCTGAGGCAGGAGAATCACTTGAACCTGGGAGGTGGAGGTTGTGGTGAGCAGAGATCGCACCATTGCACTCCAGCCTGGGCAACAAGAGTGAAACTCCATCAAAAAAAAAAAAAGAGTAAATATATCAACAGAGTAAGATTCTGGAGGACTCTGGAAGGAAGAATGCACTGAACTTCACAGGGAAAGGAAGTCTTACAGAAGAGTTAAAGATAGACACTTGTACAAGGGTACAGGGAAGTTTGTGAGCAGAAAGTTGTGGTAATCCTATCTAAGTTTTCTCTGTAAAGAAGGAGGCTCATTCATTCTAGTTTCATGTAGTACACTGAAGATTAAATGCAAGACCAGTTTTTCTATATAGCACCTCACTCCCAATTTAAATGTATTGGCTCTCAGTAGTGTGAATATCAGCTGGCCGTGGTTGGCTCATGCCTGTAATCCCAGCACTTTGGGAGGCCTAGGTGGGCAGATCATGAGGTCAGGAGATCAAGGCCATCCTGGCCAACATAGTGAAACCCCGCTCTACTAAAAATACAAAAAACTAGCCAGGCATGGCGGCACGTGTCTATAGCTGCAGCTACTCAAGAGTATGAGGCAGGAGAATTACTTGAACCCGGGGGAGTGGAGGCTGCAGTGAGCCGAGATTGTACCACTGCACTCCAGCCTGGTGACAGAGTGGAACTCTGTCTCAAAAGATATATATGTTACATATCGATATATATAATTATATAATATATATTATATATATCGATATATAATAATCATGTATATCATATCGATATATATATAATGATTATATATATTATGATTATCAATTATAAGAAAAGATATAGGCTGGACACCATGACTTACGCCTGTAATCCCAGCACTTTGGGAGGTGGAGGTGGGCAGATCATGAGGTCAGGAGTTCAAGACCACTCTGGCCAATATGGTGAAACCCCATCTCTAATAAAAATGGAAAAATTAGCTGGGCCTGGTGGCGAGCACCTGTAGTCCCAGGTACTTGGGAGGCTGAGGCAGAAGAAATGTTTGAACTCAGGAGGTAGAGGTTGCAGTGAGCCGAGATTGTGCCACTGCAGTCCAGCCTGGGTGACAGAGTGAGACTTCGTCTCAAAAAAAAAGTATACACCACCTGTGCTTTGAAATTCTCAGATTTTTTTCAGTGTACTAAATGTAGATTACAAACTTATTCTGTCAGTATGTATCATAAAGAGGCTGATAAACTCTGCAATTTCCCTGCCACAGATAGTGGCTCTGGGAAGATACCCAAGATCCTAATTAGTTACATTGGGTCTATATAAGATGCCAAAGATAAAAAAATCCAGGTATTAGTTAAAATGGTAAGGACAAATTTTAATCCATAATGTCCTCTTGCAATAGGAAAAAAATTCCAGCATTAACAGAATTTAACTTGGATTTGTATGAAGGTGACTCAGTATTTCAAAGATTGAATGGGAGAATAGAAAAGAGGTAAGCAGCAGCCCAGTAGAGTCAGGAAAGTGAAAAGTTACAAAAATTAGGAAGGGATATTGGTCCATGTGAAACCCATTTGGGTTTGTTAACTGATACTTATAGAAGCTAAGCTCCTACTCTCTCACAGAGACTGGGAGACCGGAGCCCTATCTTCAGGTGCTAACTAAAACAAATAGTAAATGCTTCTGACAACCTTTAGTTTTCTCAGGCGGACACCTTAAGGGGGTCTAGGGTCATCCTAGAGATGTGACCTTGAGCTGCTAGAAACCATGTCAGTGTTTTGTTCACATCTTTACAGGTCAAGATTGAGGCTGAGAAAGGGCTCCAAGGAGTCTGGTTAGAGCTTGGTCAAAGAGAAAATCCGTCAATGCTGATTCCTGATTCTATCAGTGAAAAACAACTATTATTAATATTCATATTTTCCCTTCAATGCCAATAATAGGACATACAAACTGACTAGCCAGACTCTCCAGCTTTCTTATTTGTTTGAAAATGGTATGTCTCTTCTCATCTTTCTCATGTTTGAATTGAATCTTCAGTACTTGATTCTACCTGTTTTTCTTCTTTCATTTAGAAGACATTTTTTAATTAAAAAAATATATAATACATCCTCTTTAGAAGCTCTTTATTCGTTTTGCTAAGTTTCAAAGTATGGCCAATTTGCATGGATAGCCAAATAACTGGAGATGACTGCAAATGGGAAGACGAATATACTCATGAGAGGTCAGAAGGGAGAGAAAAGGTGGCAACCTGCAACTGTGTAAACAATGTGCTAGATACCGTGCTAGCTGCTTTATCAATAGTTTAGCTTGTTTTCATAATAAATAATATTCCAGACAAAGAAACTAACTCTTAGAAAACTAATTAATCTGTAAAAATTGCACAGTTTATAAGCACCAAATGTTTGGCTTTAAATATCTTTTTTGGTACAGTCCAATTTATTGTGCTATCTTCTAAATAATATTCTACAACCTGTATTGATTTTCAGATTCTCTTTGTCTGCAGTGGATTGAAATATATTTGTCTGATGTTCTGAGAGAGGCAGTGTATTATAAGTGAAGTGCTTGGGATTCTTCTTTATGGTCAAGTTCAGATCCTGCGTCTAAACAGAAAGGACCTATAGTCTATAGACACTCTGCCCCAATCTTTCTTCAACAGTAAATGTTCAGAAATACTTGCATATTCCTCTATTTAGTGTTTTTAACCACTGAACCTTTGATTTAATCATATAAGTCTGCTGTCATTTTCATCATCAGTAGCATTAAGACTAAAAAGAAATTAACATCGAGAACAGGGTTTAAATTTAGGACTAGCTTCATATTCTGTACTTATAATAGTTTGCTGCTTCCAAACTAACAGGTTCTCAGCTTGTTAAAAGTTAAATTGCTCATATGATTCTCATCTGCATAGGAAAAGTTTTTACGTACTCCCTTTTATTATCCTTGGGAATAAGCCTAAGTAATTCTGACTGAATAATAACAGCAGAACTGTTTGTTTTGGAATTCAGCGTATTTCAACAAATATTTATTGAATACCTATACTTGGAAGTCACTGTGATTAACATTTAGAAGGTAGTGGTCTGTTCTGAAATTTCATTTGAAGTTTTCTTATTTCTAGTTTCAACATTCGTTTCAAAGGTTAGATTTCAAAGCTTTGTTACAATGCTTAGCAGCTTGATATACAAACTGCGAATCAGCTTTGATCCCTTTCAAGGTTTCGATAGTAGGGAATTACATGGCAACAACACGTATGCTGGCACACCAGGTATTAAGTACTATACAACAATTACCTGATACACAACCTACACGATAGGGACTGCCACAGATATGGATGATACCTTGGCATTCACCTCTCTCTAATGTTTGGGTTTCTCCTTCTACGTATGTATTTTCCATGTAGCTCAGCTGCCAAGTCTCACACCTAAAGGGTCAATCCTTCACTACATGTAGTTTAAGTAAAATTCCACATTTACTTCTAAACTGAAGCCTATACTAAGGGATTTCCAACCATTTGGGGAAAAAAAGCTAGAGGGTAGACATATCATTTGGTACTGTCTCACTTACAAATTACTCATGCAGACTTGCGGAGACTTCCCTCACTTAGCTAATGACCAGTGCAGACCTCAAATGGTTGTTGCAAGCTTTGCATTATATGATCCATGTGACTAACTACAACATATGTGCAAAGGGAACACCAGTCTCCCACCTAGAGTATTTTTTCCAGCATTGCTAGATTTTTCTGCAGGGACAATTTCCTGCTGTGGCTGTTGTGTATTGTTAGGAAAATGATACCAAGTTAAATAGTTCAGGTAGTCAGTGCAAATTCACAGACCCACCCAACATTGACTTTGGTTCAGTCTCTTGAAAGAAAATAACAGGGAGACATAAATCTAGCACCACATAATGCTAAGCAAAGCAAATTCAAAAAGATAATGCATGCTTTTTACTTTATTATGTTATGCTTTTAGAGAGCTTGTGAAAAGACACAGGTCAGGAGGCTCAGTCTTGAGGTTCCGTCCACACTTATGCACATTCAATGATTGTGTGTAGCAATAATCTGTTTTAGTTGTAATTCTTTTGTTTACCCAAATAATTATATATCCTGCCCCAACAAATGATAGATAATTTTATAGAAATTCTATTTATAAAAAGAAAATAAACAATTATTAGAAACCCTACCGTGGTATCTTTGGAGCTTTTTAGGGGCCAATAAATTCCTAGATAAAATTCCTGAGACCTATGCAAACTATTGGATAGAATACAAAAAGCATGATTATTAAAGTGTAAAATAAAAGATTAATTGTGACTAAGCAACTCCAACTTGCCAGAGATTGTGTTGTGTATTTGATAGACATTATCTGGTATAGTCATAGAAACTAGAAACTTATTAATTGTTTCTAGCTGATGTATGAATAGAATGCGAGTGACTGGGAAAATTAACAATTAAAATTTGTTTTACTTAAATATAGCAGTTGGAGAGGGGGCCCAGGAAAGTTCAAAGGATGAAACTAATGACCCTTTTTTATTTATTTTTTCCTGTTAAGATAAAGAGATGAGGCTGAGAGTGGTAGCTCATGCCTGTAATGCCAGCACTTTGAGAGGCAAGGTGGACAGATCACGAGGTCAGGAGATCGAGACCATCCTGGCCAACATAACGAAACCCTATCTCTACTAAAAACACAAAAATTAGCAGGCCATAGTGGTGCACACCTGAGTCCCAGCTACTTGGGACGCCAAGGGAGAAGAATCGTTTGAATCCAGGAGGCGGAGGTTACAGTGAGCCAAGATTGTGCCACTGTACTCCAGCCTGGTGAGAGAGCAAGACTCCATCTCAAATAAAAAAAAAAAAACAAAAACAACAACAACAAATGGGAAGATAAAGAAATGAGAAGAAAAGAAACATAGAGCAGAGAAAGGAGAAAAATAATGCCATTGCCATATTTTTTTAATGCTTTGCCAATCAACCAAAAAAGCTGGAGCAACTTGTTCCCAGGTGGTCTTGGCTTTGCTGGACGACTAGACTGAATGGAAAAGACTGCATGTCTTGCCAGTTTCTATTTGTTCTTGAACCACATAAAGACACTGGTCAGCCTATCCTCTGGGTTTTCTATTTTATTTTTGATTGTTTTGTTTCTGCTTTTGTCTTATTTATTTTTAACTGATTGTATCTTACATTTTAGGAAGTTGAA
Organism: Callithrix jacchus; assembly: GCF_049354715.1. Classification (NCBI taxonomy): domain Eukaryota; kingdom Metazoa; phylum Chordata; class Mammalia; order Primates; family Cebidae; genus Callithrix; species Callithrix jacchus. Next base: position 71,877,845 of record NC_133504.1, on the reverse strand, counting down.
TTACTGAAAGAATATAAAAATATGTAGTATGTATTAATAGTAGAAGTTTTCCATGAAGATTCTGTAGTAGTACTTTTGTTAAATTTATCCACAGAATTTTGCCTCTTGTTTCCAGTATTTTAGGTTATGTATGATAATTATAGTGCAGTTTTAAGTAAATTGTCTAATAAATTATTTGCCAAATAAGGATTCTTCTTTCTCCAGGTGATTTTGGAGAAGAAATGCCTTCAGCTTAAACAAAAGTTGAAATGAAAATATTCTGTGATAATAAGCAAAAAATAATTATTCAGTGTCTGTGATGATTCTTACCTATAGTAGAGTTAATTTGATTTCAAAGGCAGTGTCTGGAAGAGAAAGAGGAGGAGATGAAGCAAATGAAAAAGAAATACGCCACAATATGTATAGTGATACACAAAGTTAACCAATTGTTCTCTGCAGTTATCACAATGGAAAATAACCAGAATATTTCACCCTCAAATATACTTCTTTAACATATTTTGAGATGGCTCTTCAGAGGGGTTGCAAGTGCAGGAATATCTTCTGTGAAGGAGAATCACAAGGACATCTAGATTGAAGTAAAGAGTAGATGCAACATCTGAAATGAAGTAAAGAGTAGATGCAAACTGGCTTTCTCTGGAGCTCCTCTTTATTCGGAGCTAGGAAAAGATTAACTCATAGGAAAAGAAGACTAAAATCTCACACTTTTAAAGGTCTGACAGAGACATTTTTACCACATGCTATTATCTTTTCTTCTGAGAGTAGCTCTGAGTGATTACCTGGAAATCTTCATCTGCTAGTAAGACAACCTTGGTTTACAACAAAGTTCTGGCCCTCACATTCCTGCCATCCACCCCAGAGCTCCGAGAAACTTGGACCCAGGAAGCAATTGTTCTTTGGACTCATCATTTTCCTGAAAATAATTTACTCCTGCACCTCCATTTTCTCTCTCCTCAATGAAGAGGGAATTTAAACATCAACCTTCTGTTTGTTGTTTGACTTTTTTGTATTTCACATGACTTCTGTGCATATGTGGGCACATAACAAATTTGTTATGCTTCTCTGTCATTAACCTGTCTTTTGTTACAGGAGTGTAGAGTGTGACCTTTCATAATGGGAAAGAAAGTGATTACTTCCTTTCTGGCACTACAAGTGAGACCAATACACACGTTGTGGCAATTCGTAAAAATATATTTCTCACTGTTCAGAACCTCTGAAAGCAGAATTTCGTGACTGAGTTTCTAAGAATGACTTGTATCTGCAATATAACCATTTTCCCCCAAAACAAAAAGGGTAACTTAGTGTTCAAATGTAAAACCAATTCAGAGATTTAAATTATATTTTCTGGTAAACTATTAGACCAAATTTTTTTACTTTAGATGACAAATACAGTGTAAGTTTTCTGTTACTGCTCTTGATAAAACCTACCTTACATGAATTAGGACTGCATATACAATTTCAGCAACAATAGTATAAAAATACTGATTGGTCACACAGGTTGAAAACTAGAATTTATTAGTAATTTTAAAGGTCCAGTAGATCATTCCTTGATCAAGTTCTTTCTCTTTTTCTCCTCAAAGTTAACATAGTCTTGGATAGCATAGGATCAAAAAGGAGAAGTGTGTTTCTTTCCCTCTGAAGGTTCACTGAATTTGATTAATTGGAAAAAGACTTACAAAATTGATTGAATACGCAGGTGAGAAAATCACAAGTATGTGATTACTCAATAATCCAATGAGGGTCAGTTGCTTATACGTACCCTTCTTCATAGGGAGAGGAGAGATGGGAAGGTAGGCAATTATTTTGACTTTACCAATGTCACAGAGCCTATTAAGAGAAGCAGAGGAGCAAGTGATCTCATTATCTTTAACTCTTATGAATCCAAAAGTATCTGACTGAGATCTGATCAACTAAGACAGTTTGTTTTAGCTAGGTTAAGGATACATCTCCAGGACCTCAGGAGGTTCTGAAGATATGTGCCCAAGATGGTCAGGGAACAGGTTGCCTTTATACATTTTAGGAAGACATGAGGCATCAATGTATATCTTACACGTATTGATTGATGTTTAGTCTCATGTCTCCTTAAAATGTATAAGAGCAAGCTCTAAGGGGTTGCAGGGAGACTGTTGTGAGTCCCACGAGAGGGTCAGGGAAATATCCTGCTTCACTGATACAGTAGGATTAAAGTGACTGTCAAACTGATTAGGCATTTCCCAGAAAAAGTTAGTCAGGGATCACACAGAAAATGTTGCTTCTCTTGTTTAAGATGGCAAGCTGTTTCACACATCTGAGTTGCAGAGTGCAAGAGAATTTTAGCTCAACGAAGTGACAAATTTTGGCACAGTGAACATCAGGAGAAACTTGAGAGAGAATTTTAAATTTTAAACAAATGTCTTGGATGATGAATGGTAAAGGATGTAAGTACTTACAGAATCAAAAGCATTCCATAAAATATTGCAGAAACCCATTTTAATCACATTAATCAATTTATCATCTTAGACGGCAGATTTAGGTGAAAATTCGATTGGTATCTTTTCTTTCTGTAAGAGAAGCTGACATTTGAATCTAGAATGAAACACATGGAAAAATCATTTATGTAGTAGGGTAAAATAAATGCAAGAGGGTGTGAAAGGAAATAAATCTCGGGACATCAAAATCACTAAGTGAAGGGAAAGGTCAAGCTGGGAACGATGTCAGGCAAACCTGCCTCCCATTTTATTCCTAAATGAGATAGCTACAATTATAAAAAAGTGGCTGAGTGCAGTGGCTCACCCCTGTGATCCCAGCACTTTGGGAAGCCAAGGTGGGCAGATCACCTGAGGTCAGGAGTTCAAGACCAGCCTGACCAACATGGAGAAACCCTGTCTCTACTAAAAAAATAAAAATAAAAATAAAAAATAGCCGGGTGTGCTGACACATACCTGTCATCTCAGCTACTCGGGAGGCTGAGGCAGGAGAATCGCTTGTACCCATGAATCAGAGGTTGCAGTGAGCCAAGATCTCATCATTGCCCTCCAACCTGGGCAACAAGAGCAAAATTCCAGCCCCCCCGCAAAAAGCTACATACTTCCCTTATAATTTAGTCACAAGAAAATTCCTTGTTGATCTCAATATTTTTACCCTAAAACCGTATTTTTAAATTTCACCCTAGCAATATAAACTGAAAGCTTATCTTCACAGATGCCAAAGTCATCCCTCTCCTCACTTGAGAGAAATGCATATCTGATTTCTTCTTTGGCCCTGTGGTTTATGTGAAATTGCAGATTCACAGAGCCAAACTAAATTGTGCATTTGGTGAAAGGCCAATCAATGACTGAAAAAAAAGAAATGGAACTTTTTGTGTCTTATCTACCTATGATAAGGCGCTCACTGGGACCAACTGCATTTCACCCATTGTGGGAGAGAGCATGTGGGTAAACAGGTACAGAAGCCAAGGCAAGCACTTTTGGGCACCAACAGGAACCAACTCTGTGCTGGCCCCACGGCAGCATCTAGAGGAGGGGCCCGTGATCCCTGAAGCCCCAGAGAGACTGTTACAGTAATCTTTTAGCTCTGCCATTGTGGAGGACTTAAGTGTTAACAGCTCAGTGGATCCTCTGCTTTTGGCTGCCATTCCCCAGCAAAGGCAAAGAGTCAGTGAAACGGCCTTTTGCATCTGCACTTGTGGCACCCAGGCTCTTGCCTGGTGTCCAGGAGAAATGAGGTTGCATGAATGAATTAAAGGATGGTAAATGTGGGGGATTTTATTGCTAATGAAAGTGGTTCTCAGTGGGAAGAGGAGCTGGAAAGGGGATTGGACCAGAAGGTAGTCTTACTCTGAAGTCTACCTGTCTCTGGCCAGATTCTTCCCCAAAGTTACATCATCAAACTGTCCCTCTGAAGTCAAGCCACTTACTTCCAATGATCAGCCATAGTCTCCAAAGTCCTATCACTTATGCTCTCCAGCTGAGTCTGTGATGGGGCATGGGGTGGGCCATGGGTGGTTTTGGAAAAGGCAAGATTTGAATGGGAAAACAGGGATGTAAATACTCACTTTGATCTGTGGTACCAAGCTCAAGGTTGGGGTTTGTTGGGGAACCTGCCCTTTTCTGCCTAGAATTTCTCTGCCTCCTGTTCCTATCATCAGGCTGAGATTTGTCCAATTAGATCACAAATGTCTACTCCATTTCAGTACTTCTGCATTACTGAGAGATTTTATATGGCTTAAAAAACCTTGTATTGTCCATCTTTAATTATGTTTCTCATGAAATTTATTTAACCTTTTGATCATAGGGATAGTGTTCATTGTAGGGAAACCAAAATGAATTATTTTAAAGCTCTTTTTAAATTTTAAAACCTTATATCAAAATAGTAATATCTTCATTATAATTACATATTAATACAAAATAAAGTATCATTATATAGCATGCTATTGCATTGTTAAATTAAAAGTAATATTGTTATTATCAAATTTATCCAAATATATTCACATTTTCCAGAGCTAGCAATTGACTACAGGTTGGTTATCTATCAATCTTTACTTGTTTAACATTTTAAACTATTGCTTTATCTTAATATTTCTCATAATCAAACAACAGTTTATTTTAACCCTATAATCTTTTTAACATAGTACAGAACTTCATTTTTTTAACACAGTTTTCATAAAGTTTTTTCTATAGACTGGTACAGTTTAGTCAAACTAACATGGGTATGTCAGTTGCTGCTGCACGTTCCAAGGATATAGAGATACTCATGTGGTTTGAATGAGGGTTCACAGCAGAGAGGAAGAGGCCTCAGAGCACATAAATTTTCTTTTTTTGTTGCATTTTAGGTTTTGGGGTACATGTGCAGAACATGCAAGATAGTTGCATAGGTACACACGTGGCAGTGTGATTGGTGCGTTCCTCCCCTTCATGCATATCTGGCATTTCTCCCCTTGCTATCCCTCCCCAGCACCCCCTCACTGTCCCTCCCCTATTCCCTCCAATAGACCCCAGTGTGTAGTGCTCCCCTCCCTGTGTCCATGTGTTCTCATTGTTCATCACCCACCTATGAGTGAAAATATGTAGTATTTCATTTTCTGTTCTTGTGTCACTTTGCTGAGAATGATGTTCTCCAGATTCATCTATGTCCCTACAAAGGACATGAACTCATCATTTTTTATGGCTGCATAATATTCCATGGTGTATATGTGTCACATTTTTCCAGTCCAGTCTATCATTGATGGGCATTTGGGTTGATTGCAGGTCTTTGCTATTGTAAACAGTGCTGCAGTGAACATTCATGTGCATGTGTCCTTATAGTAGAATGATTTATAGTCCTTTGGATATATACCCAGTAATGGGATTGCTGGGTCAAATGGAATTTCTATTTCTAGGTCTTTGAGGAATCGCCACACTGTCTTCCACAATGGTTGAACTAATTTACACTCCCACCAGCAGTGTAAAACTGTTCCTATTTCTCCACATCCTCTTCAGCATCTGTTGTCTCCAGATTTTTTAATGATTGCCATTATAACTGGCATGAGATGGCATCTCAAGGTAGTTTTGATTTGCATTTCTCTGATGACCAGTGATGATGAGCATTTTTTCATACGTTTGTTGACCTCATGTATGTCTTCTTTTGTAAAGTGTCTGTTCATATCCTTTGCCCATTTTTGAATGGGCTTGTTTGTTTTTTTCTTGTAAATCTGTTTGAGTTCTTTGTAAATTCTGGATATCAGCCCTTTTTCAGATGGGTAAACTGCAAAAAATTTTTCCCATTCTATTGGTTGCCGATTCACTCTAGTGACGGTTTCTTTTGCTGTGCAGAAGCTGTGGAGTTTGATTAGGTCTCATTTGTCTATTTTGGCTTTTGCTGCCAATGCTTTTGGTGTTTTGTTCATAAAGTCCTTGCCTACTCCTCCGTCCTGAATGGTATTGCCTAGATTTTCTTCTAGGGTTTTTATGGTGCCAGGTCTTATGTTTAAGTCTTTGATCCATCTGGAGTTAATTTTAGTGTAAGGTGTCAGGAAGGGGTCCAGTTTCTGCTTTCTGCACATGGCTAGCCAGTTTTCCCAACACCATTTATTAAACATGGAATCCTTTCCCCATTGCTGGTTTTTGTCAGGTTTATCAAAGATTGTATGGTTGTAGGTATGTTGTGTTGCTTCCAATGCCTCTGTTGTGTTCCATTGGTCTATATCTCTGTTTTGGTACCAGTACCTTGATGTTTTGATTACTGTAGCCTTGTAGTATAGTTTGAAGTCCAGTAGTGTGATGCCTCCTGCTGTGTTATTTTTGCTTAGAATTGACTTAGCCATGCATGCTCTCTTTTGGTTCCATATGAAGTCCAAGGTGGTTTTTTCCATTTCTGTGAAGAAAGTCAATGGTAGCTTGATGGGGTTAACATTGAGTCTGTAAATTACTTTGGGCAGTATGGCCATTTTCACGATATTGATTCTTCCTATTCATGAACATGGAATGTTTCTCCATCTGTTTGTGTCCTCTCTTATTTCGTTGAGCAGTGGTTTGTAGTTCTCCTTGAAGAGGTCTTTTACATTCCTTGTTAGTTGTATTCCTATGTATTTTATTCTCTTTATAGCAATTGTGAATGGCAGTTCATTCTTGATTTGGCTTTCTTTCAGTCTGTTATTGGTGTATAGGAATGCTTGTGATTTTTGCACATTGATTTTCTATCCTGAGGCTTTGCTGAAGTTGCTTGTCAGTTTCAGGAGTTTTTGGGCTGAGACGATGGGGTCTTCTAGATATACTATCATGTCATCTGCAAATAGAGACAATTTGGCTTCCTCCTTTTCTATTTGAATACCCTTTATTTCTTTTTCTTGCCTGATTGCTCTGGCTAGAACTTCCAGTACTATACTGAATAGGAGTGGTGAGAGAGGGCATCCTTCTCTAGTGCCAGATTTCAAAGGGAATGCTTCCAGTTTTCGCCCATTAAGTATGATATTGGCTGTTGGTTTGTTGTAAATAGCTTTTATTACTTTGATATATGTTCCATCAATACCAAGTTTATTTAGGGTTTTTAGCATAAAGGGCTGTTGAATTTTGTCAAAGGCCTTCTCTGCATCAATTGAGATAATCATGTGGTTTTTGTTTTTGGTTCTGTTTATGTGGTGAATTACGTTTATAGACTTGCATATTTTGAACCAGCCTTGCATCCCTGGGATGAATCCTACTTGATCATGGTGGATAAGCTTTTTGATGTGCTGTTGCAATCAGCTTGCCAGTATTTTATTGAAGATTTTTGCATCTATGTTCCTCATGGATATTGGCCTGAAGTTTTCTTTTCTTGTTGAGTCTCTGCCAGGTTTTGGTATCAGGATGATGTTGGTCTCATAAAATGATTTGGGAAGAAATTTTCTATAGTGGTTCAGAAGCACTGCCCTGGTATCTGAAAAACAGTGCATTCATGTGATCTATATGCTCATTTGAAACAACGTTCAAGAGAACCTTTCGATTTTTTTATGTTCAAACTGTATTTTTATCTGTGTCTGTTTGTTTTTGGCAGCTCACTAACAGGGATATTGTCTGAATTTTGGAAGGCCTACTTTTTATATATAAAAAAAAGTTTTTAGAGATGCCCTTAAGTGCCAGGCTTTAATATCACAAAATATATCTAAACTTTTAAAGATTCATTTGACATTAGTTGAAGATCCAGGAATACTTCTTTTTCAGTTATTTGTTTTCATTTCTTCATTATTAAGCAGAAGCAAATGGCTATTTATTAATGACCATAGCAACAAATAGAGGTTAATTGATCCACATAATATTTTAAACTTTTCAAGGGCTCATAACTTGAACACAAACACTTACAGAAGAGTACGTTCTTAGGATGACCTTCTAAATGGTTTACTTGGAGATCTGAGATGTATATTTTTAAAGTTGAATATTTTAGCCGGGAGGATACACACACAAAAATGTGTTCTTTCCTTGATATGTACCCTCCAGAGCCCAGCAGGCATCAGGAAAAGGACTCCAGGGAACATTGCTGAAAGGGCTGAACTGGCTTAAGAGGCAGAAAACCAAACCCAGCTAGGGAGTTTTGGGCTACATCCCAGACAGTTTATTAAAAAAGCAAAGAGGATTAAAGTTTCCCAAAGATCACGTTAGCTATGCCTTAAAACTGTGATTTTAATTTTGTGGTGCTGAAACTGTGTCAAATAGCCTATAGCAAGATATGTCCTATGTGCTGCAAAATGATGCAAAATAAATACTCACTGTGTTTTGAGAACAAACTCATTAGTAGAGGAAACACTGTACTTTGCACACCCTAAGGATATTTGAGTGTTCACATAGGCACATAAATGTTGATGCGAAGTGTCATTCATAGGTGACAGTAGCTATATATTTTTTCATTAACATAACTATTGGATTGTATTAAATTGACTAAGGCTCTACGAGATCTGTTGGTTTAGGAAAAAACACTTAGATAAACTTAATTATAAAAATGGCCATAATTTTAATTTTCAATGACATTTTCATTTTCAAAAATATTTTACTTCATCATTTGAAAAACAAAACCCTGTTAAGTAAGTAATATTGTTAGCCCAATTTCACAGGTAGAGGAAGTAAGGGTATCATAATTTGAATTTCCCAGGACTCTGCAGTGCACATGAAGATTTGTATGCATGGCATTTATTAAATGTATAGGCTGGACAAAGTGGTTCATGCCTGTAATCCCAGCACTTTCGGAGACTGAGTCGGGCGGATCACCTGAAGTCAGGAGTTTGAGACCAGCTTAGCCAGCAGGGCAAAATCCCATCTCTAGTAAACATAAAAGAACTAGCTGGGTATGGTGGTGTGTGCCTGTAATCCCAACTACTTGGGAGGATGAGGCAGGAAAATTGCTTGAACCCAGGAGGTGAAGGTTGCAGTGAGCCGAGATCTCGCCACTGCACTCCAGCCTGGGTGATGGAGTGAGACTCTATCTCAAAATAAAGAAAAAAAAGGAAGGAAGTATACTTGGGATCCATGTGTGTAGAAAGGAGGAGAGAGAATCAAGATCAGCAGATAAATTGATATGCAAGCTGATTCAATGAAACTCTCAGTAGACATCATATAGGGAAAGGGGGTTCTAGATCTGGCATGACCCTTCAGAAGTCATATCTCAAGGGCGTTACACTTGTATGTATCTCCCCACCATGATTAGTCATGTAAAGAAGTGGGACGGCTGGTTTTTTTTTTCAGCTGCACTGATCCCCAAAGAGACTGACAGCTAAGGATGGTTGCATGGTAGCATTCCCAGCAACTAGGGAATAAGTCCTTTATCCTTGAAGCGTTATCTGGATGTCACAAAAAAAAGCATGCACCACAGAGAATATGGAATTACAGAGACAAAAAGTGTATGTACCAAGATGACGTAGTTTGAATGTATGCCTCTGCCAAATCTCATCTTAAATGTTGGAGGTAGGGCCTGGTGGGAGGTGTTTGGATCATGAGGGTGGATCCCCTATGAATGGCTTGGGCTATCCTCTTGGTGATAAGTGAGCTCTCACTCTGAGTTCACATGAGATCTGGTGGTTTAAAGGTGTGTCACACCCCTGCCCCACTCTCTCTCTCTCTCGCTTGCTTCTGCTTTCATCATGAGATGTGCCTCCTCCCTTTCCACCTTCCACCACAACTGTAAGCTTCCTGAAGTCTCCCTAGAAGATGCCGGTACAATGTTTCCTGTAAAGCCTGCAGAACCATGAGCCAATTAACACTATTTTCTTAATCAATTACCCAGTGTCAGATTTTTGTAACAGTGCAAGAACAGCCTAAAAAATAAGACAAACTAGGATTTATAATTCTAATTTCTATTTCTGTGTTACTACACACTGGAAACTCCATGTTAGCTTTTTGTAAATTGTTCTACTATTTTGTACCAAACTACATAACTTCACTTTCCATTCATAAACTCATCTAGAACTGAGCTTTTAAACAGCATCTAACTGTAAGCAAATAAGTTTGCATTACAAAAATAAAGCAATATTAGTACAATTATATTTAGCATTTTCATTTTCTGAGCTGATGCATGTGTTCAAATATGTTGAAAAAAGCATTATATATGCATCTATGTGAGAACAAGGGCATATAAAACTGCAAATAATATTTTTAATTTGAACATCTCTGGATCCCAACAGGAGGTCTGAGAATTATAAAAAAGGAGAATGTCAACCTGACAAGGGACCATCCTATTATGTACTTCCAAGCTTCTTTTCCTCTGACTGTATGGTAATGATTAAATCATGAACTATACACTTATTCTTGAACCTAGAGTAACAGGATAACACAAAGAACAAGCATTTAAGAGAAATAGTCATTCATTTTCTAAAAGAGTATAAATAGTTTGGTTTAAGGTGGATTTTTCAGTGCAGGAGCTTGAGTAGCATTGGATAAATTAAGTGATTTAAGATCAGTGAAAACAGCAAGGTGAACTTTTTTTTTCTTGAGACAGAGTCTTGCTCTGACATCAGGCTGGAGTGCAATGGTGTGATCTCGGCTCACTGCAACCTTCACTTCCCTGGTTCAAGTGATTCTCCTGCCTCAGCCTCCCAAGTAGCTGGGATGACAGGCATGCACCACCACACCCAGCTAGTTTTTTGTATTTTTAGTAGAGATGGGGCTTCACCATGTTGGCCAGGATGGTCTTGATCTCCTGACCTTTTGATCTGCCCTCCTCAGCCTCCCAAAGTGCTGGGATTACAGGCATGAGCCACCGTACCCAGCTCAATCAAGGTGAACATTTTGAGGCAAGAAGTTCAGACAGTCTTAGGGCATAAACCTCCAAGAATGTTGTCTACTGAAAAGCTGTCAAGATTTCAAGGAAGTTCCCAAATTGAACACTCAAGTTCTTTGGACAACAGTCTCCCGGAATCATAGCAAAGGCATGTTAATGCAGTCAGTTGTGTTTGAGAGAAGATGATTTCTTTCTCACAGTAAAGAGAATATCAGCCAGTTAAAATGCCAGCCCTTGGATCTTAGCTGCTCCACAACTAGGTGTGGGCTTTGGATACATCTGTTAATTTCGCCATAAGTCTGTTTTCTTGTTTGTGCTTACCTGACATCAGAAGTTAGTCATGAGGATTAAATAGACATCCCTAGAAACAATTTGAAGTGTTCCAAATATACAGCAAGTAGGTTATTGTTATTTTCCTTACCACCCATTTGCATCACATGCACAATTCCACACATATCTGGTTCTTTTTGGCAAGGGCTAAGGACTAAGGAAAAATAAATGATGAAGTTGATTTGGAGGTATATAGTACTGAAGCATTCACATTACTGACTATTTATGGTCACTTACATATGTGCTTGTGTGTATGTATCAAGAAAGTTATTCTTCATGGCTCCACTAACTATATAGAAGTAAAACAGCACATAAACAAATTGCCAAAAAGAAGGAAACACTGGAAGGAATCTAAGTTTTTGCTTAGCACATCTGTCAAAAATTATCCCAGTCTCCTGATATTCTCATGAGTACTAACTCATGATTGCTGACATGTTTTCTGTTTTCCTATGAAAAAATGTGACAATAAACTGTGACTCTGACTATCAAAATAATAAAAGGCCAAGTTACAGTAAAACCAGAAAACAGGGTTCAAAATGTCTAGCTTGTTTATTCTTTTATTCTTCCAAGAAATATTTATTAATTACCTATTAGGAGTCAAGCAAGGTTCATATGCTGGGAAGAAAATGGCCAGTGAAACAGACTATGTCCTTGTCTTCATGGAAGAGGAAAATAGAAATCACATAATCACACAGATAAATACTTTTGTGCTATGCAGGAAAGAATAATACTGGAGAACTTCCTGGAATAAATGGCATTTGATTAAGATCTAAAGAAAGGGGAGTTGTCTTCTAGATCAAAAAAGGATGATGGTCCAGGAATGATCAGTCCAAGTGTAGAAGCTAGAACCTGCTAGGCACCTGCTGTGTTGGAAGGAAATCTAATTCAGTAAATGGCCTGAAAAAAGGCCAGTGTGATTGGTTGCTGAGAGGTAGAGAAAGTGTTGAATGAAATCAAGCTGTGCAAATTGCCAAGGTCAGACTACATAGAATCTGGAAGTCCACCTGGAATCTTGCAAGTCATATAAAGGATACTGACCTTATTCTAAAAGTTACTAGAGGATTTTAGATAGGTTTGGAAAAAGAGGCTGGAGAACAATAACCCACATAATATCTTAAGAAGGTTAGCGTAAACTTAGTGAGGGGACCCTATTGGAAGGTAATTAAAATATATGTCAAAATTCTTAAAGAGTAATTCTTTCTTCTCCTCTGACTTTCCCACTTTATGTCTGTAGTTGACTTAAAGTGGGAAAGTGCTGCATTCTCATTTATAAAATTGTGACTGTGTTTATTATATGAGCTGGGAGTTAAAGAACTGAGGATCAATGTGAAAATACCACGAGGGTCCATTTATAGAAATGTAATAGTACTAGAATTTAATTCACTGTGAAAACTGTAAATAAAAATATAGAGCAATAAGAAATAAGTAATTAAAAGTACAGTCCTTTTTTACTGGATATTTGATATACTGTGACTAATTTGTACTCTCAGTTTATTTTCAGATGCTTTTAAACAAGATAACATTAATAACAATTGAAGTAGAACTCCAACTAACTTAATTTTTTTTTAATTTGGAAAATCCCTACTAGAGAAAGGTGCCATTATAGAAGAATAAATGAAGACAGCAATTTTCAGTTGTTCATATGGCTGTCGTGTCAAAGAGGCAATGGACTCATGTGGAAAATTTCTACAATATAAATGTAGAGGGCATAAGTTAAATGTGTATATGAGCAAACTGAATTTGGAATGAGACATGGTTTTAAATACTCATCCCTATTTAACAATGAAGATTCCAGTCTCTAAAAATAGTCTAGCATAAGTAACATTTTCATCTCAAATTTTCAATAAAATTCCAAGATTTTTAATTTTTCCTGAGGCAAACTCCCACTTAAGTTGCTGCCTTTTTTTCTCACATATTTTTCTAAAAACCTCTGCCTCTGAATTCTGTCTCCTCTTTCAGATGGCAGCTTGTCATGACATAAAATTATTTTATTGTTTTGCCACGGAAGTCTGAGAGTGAGTATCTCAGCCACCTTTTTTTTAGAAGAATTAAGGTGGATTACCATGAATATCACAACAGAAAAAAATTTAAAAACCTTATCAAATGATGATAAATATGATATGAAACTGAAAATAACTAATGTATTAATATTGACTATTGCTGGTTAAGTTTGAGGGAAGTCAGAAGATGATCAGCATTCACCTTTACACAGTCCAGATGCCTGCATTTCATTCACCATTTCCTCCCACTTAAAACGTGACACTAGAAGTAGATGCAGCAGACTTAGTACCAGATAATATATTAGACCATAAATCGAGGAGGCCTAACAGTTAACTTGACAGTAGCTGAATTTGTCATAGACTTAAATAAGATCAAACTACAAAGTTTTTAAATTCTCAGTTCAAACCCTGGTTCTGGACACTGTCTAGGGTAAATATGAATGAGTTACATGACCTTTAGGTCTCAATTTTTTGGCTAATAAAAGTGAGCACAGTAATAGTACCCAATGCATGGAGATTTCATGAGAATTAAATTAAATGAGTTTATTTAAGCATACCACCTGGTATATATAAACACAGCACATTGTCTGTGTCAATATTATTTTAAAGTGAAATATCTTATTCTGTTACTCCAGTTTAGACAGCAGTTAAAATAATTTCCTTGCTTAGGTATCATTTTACTTGAGATTCTAGTACACCTTGAAAGAGAAGAGCACTGGGCTACAATTCTAGCAATTGCCTCTCCTTCTTCTCCAAGTGGGTAGAACATTTCAAGGAAAGAGGTATAAGTAATTAATTAGTACAGAAATGGCACAATGTAGATTGATATAATTAATGTTTGACAGTGATACACCTAACCAGATATAGATGGTTTTCAGACATAATTCTGTGAAAAGTACGTCATCCATTCATTAACTACAATTATCCTTTGGGTCGATTGAGTTTCAAGATTTCATTAATTATTTCTAAAAATAAAAAAAAAGAGGATATATATGAAAGTGATTATTTGATTATTTCTGAACCAATGTATGTACTAGATGGTACAAAAATGCAATCATACATACATGCATGCCCTTGTAACAGTGTGATATACCAGTGTGTAGGTCTATCATTAACTCCAACTCTTTGTCAACAGAGAAAACTACGATACTTACTCAGGCTTTATTAGAAATGTCACAATTCTGATTCTATCCGGGCGTTTCTTCTATCATCATTCTTTTTTCCTAAACTGTAAATCTACTTGTGTGTCATCCTTTCAACATCACATTTAAATCTTGCTGAACCCATCACTTTCCTATTTCTGGGCTAAAACAACTTAACATCTATTGAATAAATAGTTTTTAAAGTAAATGTCTTACAGTAGTCTAACTTTGCAAGAAGGTATAATAGTTTACTTGTATAGTTAATGAAACTGAGATTTGTACAAGTTAAACTATTACATGAAGTTGCTAGGCTAATAAACGTCAAAGCTACTCTAAAATCAGTCATTGTGTCAATCCCATCTCCTCGCAAAATAACTTAAAATCACTTTCTATAAGAAGCATTGTTGACTCGTTTTCATCATATCCATTATGATTCATTCATTAACTTAAAAACATTTATTGAACACCTAATATATGTTAGCTACTATTCTAGGTTCTGGGATACAGCAGTGAAAAACATAAGCAAGGTTCATATTTTTCTTGGATTTTAGCCTCTTGGATAAAGGCCAAAAGAAAGTAGATTAGAAAGTCAAAAGACTCGGACTACACTTCAGACCAAGTGGAACTAACAGACATATACAGAAAATCCAGACCAAACGGCAACAGAATACACATTCTTCCCAAGTGCATATGGAACATTCTCTAGGGTAGATCATATGTAGAGCACAAAAAACTGTTAATAAATTTAAGATTGAAATCAAATCAAGTATATTTTATGACCACAATAGTATGACATTAGAACTTAGTAACAGGGAGAATTATGAAAAATTAACAACTACATGGAAATTAAACACGTGTTTCTGATTAACTGTGGAGTCAAAAAAGAAATTAAAAGAGAAAGAAATGTGTCATGAGAAAAATAAAAGTAAAAACTCAACAAACCAAAATGTATAAAACAATTCCAAGTGGGAAGTTTATAAAAATGGTCGCTTATATCAATAAAAAAGAAAAAGCTCTAATAAACGTTCTAATGTTGTATCTCAAGAAACTAGAAAAAAAAGAACCAACTTAGCTCACACAGGAAAGAATGGAGTA
Organism: Callithrix jacchus; assembly: GCF_049354715.1. NCBI lineage: Eukaryota > Metazoa > Chordata > Mammalia > Primates > Cebidae > Callithrix > Callithrix jacchus. Next base: position 71,862,583 of record NC_133504.1, on the reverse strand, counting down.
ATAAAGATCAGAGTAAAATTAAATGATATTTAGACCAAAATATAATTTAAAAGTCAGCAAAACTATGAGTTGTTTATCTTTACTAGACAAATAAAATTGACAAATACTTAGCTAGACTAAGAATAAGAACAAGTCCCAGATAAATAAAATAGAAAATGAAAGCAGAGACATTACAACTGATAACACAAAATACAAAGAATCATAACAGAGTACTAAAAAAAGCTACAGGCCAAAAATTGGACAAGCTAAAACAAGAATAAATTTCTAAAAACATATAACCTACCAACACTGAATCATGAAGGAATAGGAAATCTGAACAGACCAATAACAAATAAGGTATGAAATTGGTAATAAAAAGTCCCACGTCAAAGAGAAGCCCAGGAACAGAGGGCTTCATAACTGAATTTTATTAAACACTTAGCAAATAACTAATGCCAATCCTTCCCAAATGCTTTCAAAAAATTGAAGAGGAGAGAATATTTCTGAACTTATTTCATCAGACCAGCATCACCCTAAAAATCTAAAAAGAGAATCACCATACAATCCAGTTGACATGGTTTGGATCTGTGTCCTCACAAATTCTCATGTTGAATTGTAATCCTCAATGTTGCAGGTGGGCCCTGGTGGGAGGTGATTTGATCATCAGGGTGGATTTCTGGTGAATGGTCTAACACCATCCCTTTTGGTGCTATTCCAAGACAGGGAGTGATTCTCAGGCGATCTGGTTGTTTAAAAGTGTGTCTTGGGAGGCCGAGGCGGGCAGATCCTGAGGTCAAGAGATGGAGACCATCCTGGCCAACATAGTGAAACCCCATCTCTACTAAAATAAAAAAATTAACTGGGCACGTCTCTACTCCCAGCTACTCAGGAGGCTGAGGCCAGAGAATTGCTTAAATCAGGGACGCGGAGGTTGCAGTGAGCTCAGATCACACCACTGCATTCCAACCTGGTGACAGAGCAAGACTCTGTCTCAAAAAAAAGTAAAAGAAAAAAAAAGTGTGTCACACCTCCATCTCCCCCTTGCTCATGCTCTGACATGTAACATACCTCCTCCCCCTTCGCCTTCCACCATGATTGTAAGTTTCCCAAGCCTTCTCAGGAGCTGGCAGATGCTAGTATCATGCTTTCTATACATCCTGCAGAACCATACGCAAGTTAAACCTCTTTTCTTTATAAATATTCAGTCTCAGGTATTTCTTCATAGCAATGCAAGAATGAACTAATACACTAGCAATCTCACTTCTGGGTATTTATTCAAAGGGATTCAATCTGTATGTCAAATAGATGTTTGTACTTCCATGTTTACTGTAGCAGTATTCACATTAGCGAAGATACGGAAATAAGTGAAGTGTCTATCATTAGATGAATAAATTTTAAAATGGAATATGTACGTATTGCTCTATCTCTCACTCTCTCTCTGTATATATAGAGAGTGAGATATATATATGAGTTATTTAGATTCCCATATGTGTGTATATATATACGTGTGTGTGTATGTGTGTGAGTTATTTAGATTCCTGTGTGCATATATATACGTGTGTCTCTCTCTGTGTGTGTGTGTGTGTGTATCTCCAGTGGAGTATTATTCAGTCTTAAAAATCATTAAATTCTGTAATTTTGACAACATGGAAGAATCTATGGGACATTATGTTAAGTAAAATAAGCTAAGAACATAAAGTAAGCTAAGAATGGGAAGACAAATTCCACATGATCTCACTTATGTGAGGAATCTAAAAAACTCAAACTTGTAGAATTAGAAAGTAGAATGATGGTTATTAGATGCTGGGGCAGGTAGATGGAAAAACGGGAGACATTGGTCAAAGGCACTACGTTTCTCTTAGGAAGAATAAATGTTGGTATCTATTGCACTACATGATGGCTACAATTGATAATAATGTATTGTATATTTCAGAATGGCTAACAGAGGAGATTTCAAATGTTTTCACTGCAAAGAAATGATGCACAACTGAGACGGTGTTATATTAATTAGCCTGATTTGATTATTCTAAATGTATGCATGTAACAAACATCATGTTGAACCTCACAAACATAAATATATTTTATTTGATAATTAAACATTTGATAAAATGTGAAATAAACAAATAAAACTAATACTGATTATTATTTTTTAATAAAAATAACCAGAAAAGTGGCAGCATTTTAAATAGTATATTAATGTCTGATATGTAATTCAATATCTTTCTGAAAAAATATTTAGAATAAATAGTAAAGTTTTTAGGAGAAAGCAACTAACCATGTAAATATTGAAGGAAGAATGTCCCAGGCAGTGGGAATAACAAGTATGGTATGTGAGACGGGAAAAAAATTTTCTAATGTTTGAGTATTGACACAAAGGTCAGTTCATATCATAAATGAGAGGCAGAGAGGGACAGGAGTTACTACCAGAGAGTAGTGGGGTTCAGGGTTCAGGTCTTACGGAGTCTTGTTGAACACTGTGTAAAGTATAAATTTCATTCTAAATGTAACTGGAAACTATTAGAAAGTTTTAAACAGAAAAAATCTGATGGTTCTTCTCCTTTTATGTTCTAGCCACTTTTAGGAGAGTGAAAAAAAAAAAAAACAATGGGATATATTAGTGGCTTTTGCAAAAATCTAGGAAATAATAATAGCTTGAATCGGGGTGGTATTGGAAGGAGTACGAGATTTCTTTGTAAATCAAATAGCTTTACTGCCAAGCAGAGTTTGTAGGACTTGCTGAAGACACGTGGGTGGTAAGGAAAAAAGATCTTTTAAAAAATAACTTTTTGATGAGCAGGGAGCACGCACATACGCATACTATTGCTCACACATACAAAATATCTGGGTGAATATTGCCTTTCTTAGTCCTTCCTTGGTGTAAAAATAAAAATTTAATTACTCTGTGACAGTTTTCCAAACAGAGTTCCATAGAAGGAAGACCTCCAAAGAGAGTCCTCTGAGACTTAAACCAAAACATGGTAATAAAAATTACAATCAAATCAGTTAGAGAAGTGTGTTTAAGATTTTTTTATACTTTTCTTGTAACATTTTAATAGCATTTAATATGCTGCTTTGCAATGTGAGTTTTAGAAGATTAATATTATAGGTAATATCAACTATGCATGTTAATCTCAGAAAATGTTAAATGTATAGTGCACATTAATGTTCAGGAAGTCCTCTTTGGGAAAAGCTGCAACAAAATTATGTGTCACGCTGTAATATTTTATATTTGAACCATTACAAACTGAAATGAAATACACATGAACTAAAATTTCAATATGTAATGTGACAATTAGGAATAAGCATAATGGACCATATAACATGTTTTTGGAAAACATGAATATTTCTTTATGTATATAGGTGAGCACTCTAATACTGATTTCATTCCTGAGAGAAATATTAATAAGTGAAGACATGATTGCTCTTTGTAAACTCCAGGGCAATTTAAGTGAGCTATTTAATATAATAGATTTTGCAGAATTATCTGTTTTGATGGCGTCTGTTAAATAAGAATGATTTAATATTAGATTCCCTGAGAATAGTCAAAATAAAGAAGATAGAAAATTCCTCTTTCCTTAACAATTTCAGTGATGTTAGCATCCCAACTGAGGAGTTAATGTCTGTTACGTGGGTTTCAGCATCTGTCCCTTCTTAAAGGATCCCATCTTACACATATTTGTGTTTTCAGGGTAAATCAATACACATGTTGTTCACATTCCTGAAGAAAATATACATATGCCACAATACTGGGCAAAGCCACACCGTTTGGATACACCTATATTAAAAATGGTCTTTCTGCCATAGAATAAAATAATCAGTGGAAAAGTAAATATTTTCTTAAGTTACATATCTTATTTTGAATTAATTGTACATTCTTATGCAGTTGTAAAAAAAATAATACAGAGAGATCATGCATACTTTTCAGTCAGCTTTCTTGAAAGGTAATATCTTGGTGACTGTAGCATAATATTCCCTCCAGCATACTGACATTGATACAAACAACATACAGAGCAGTTCTGTCACCATAAGGATCTCTCTGATAGCCGATTCCACCTCCTTCTCCTCTCCCCAGTGTCCTGACCACTGGCAACCACTAGTTTCATCTCTGTTTTTAAATGCTGTCATATCAAGAATGTTACATTCATGGAATTGCACAGTATTCAGTCCTTTGGGATAAGCTTTTTCACTCATCACAATGGCCTAGACATTCATCCAAACTGTTTTATGTATCAATACTTTTTTATTGCTGAGTAATACGCCATGGTATGGATAGACCACAGTTTGTTCACCATTCATTTGTCAAAGAAAAACCAGGTTGTTTCTAAGTTAGAGCACTTGTGAATAAAGCTCCTTAGCCATTCATGGACAAATATTTCAGTGGAAATAAGTTTTCATATTTTTAGGAACCAAGCTTAAGTGTATACACAGTTGTATGATAGCTGCCTTTTAGTTTTATAAGAAACTGTCAAATTGTTTTCCAAAGTGGCTGTATCGTTCTTTATTTCCACAAGCAATGTGTGAGTGATCCATTTGTCTGCATCACTGACAGAATTTGGAATTATAACTAATTTTTATTTATTTATTTATTTATTTATTTTAGACAGAATCAATCTCAGTCACCCAGGCTGGAGTGCAGTGGTGCCATCTTGGCTCACTGCAACCTCCACCTTCTGGGATCAAGCAATTCTCCTGCCTCAGTCCTCTGAGTAGCTGGACTACAGGCATGTGCCACCACACCTGGCTAATTTTTGTATTTTTAGTAGAGGCGGGGTTTCATCACATTGGTCAAGCTGGTTTTGAACTCCTGACCCTGTTATCTGCCAGCCTCAGCCTCCAAAAGTGCTAAGATTACAGAAGTGAGCCACCATGCCCAGCCACAATTTTTTATTTCAATCATTCTAATAAGTGTACAGTCATATTTCATGGTGGCTTTAATTTGCATTTGACTAATGATATTGAAGATTGTTTCATGTGTTTATTTCCTATCTCCATTTGTTAGGGTTTTCCAGAGAGAAGAAAAACAGTCAAATACATGTAGATATGTAAGAAGATATTTATTATGGGAATTGACACACATGAGAAGTGAGAAGTTTCGGGATATGCCATTGGCAAGCTGGGGAAGCAGGGAAGCCAGTGGCATAATTCTATCTGAGTCTGAAAGCATAAGAAATTTGGAGGAAGGGGATGCTGGTCTGAAACCTGGATTCAGAAAGCCTGAGAAGCATGTGCATCTGATCTGAATGCTAAAGATGGATATCTGCACTCAGGATGAGAGAAAGAGAATTCACCCGTCTCTGCCTTTTTTTTGTTCTCTTCTGACCCTCAGTGCACTGGATGATAGCTGTGCACATTGCTGAGGGCAGATCTTCCTTACTCCGTCTACAGATTCAAACGATGTTTTTTCTGGAAACACCCACACAGACACACCTAGTTGTGATACAAGATGGGGACAGCAAAGTACTGGGTAGAGAAAGGTGGGTTCCATGGCGAGGGCTCCACCCTCACGCCTGTGCCCATGGACCTACGTGAGGACAAGCACTCTTGTTTTCGCGCACAAATGTTGCATTATCTAAGACCACCCTGGCTTGCCATGTCACCATCTTGTGCCTATAAAAACCCCAAAAGCCTAGTGGGCACAGACACAAGCGGTTGAATGTTGAGGAGAACACACAGCAGGAGAACACACTGGAAAACACTAGCAGACAGTGGCAGGCCATCTATGGCAGGACAACGCAGAATTCACCCTAGGACACTCGGAGGTGAGCCTGGCCACTGGGCGGCCCAACTCCACTGGAAAACCACTTTCCCACTCCATCCCTCTTCTGGCCTCCCCATCCACCTCCCTGAGAGCTATCACCACTCAATGCAAAACCTTGCACCCATCCTCCAAGTCCACATGTGATCCGATTTTTTCCAGTACACCAAGTCAAGAACCTCGGGATACAGAAAGCCCTCTGTCCTTGAGATAGGCAGTGGGTCTAACTAAGGTGATTAACACAAGCCACCTGAGGACGGCTAAACTGAAAGACACACACTGTAACACATGTCCACTGGGGTTTCCGGAGCTGCAAACACCCAACCCTAAACGCTGCTGTGGGGTCAGAGCCTGTGTTCCCCAGGACCTGCCCGTCTGCATCCTCTCCTAGGGGTTTGAGCTGCTGCTGCAGAGCACCAAAGAAGAAAGCCACACCTCATCAGATGCCCCGCAAGGGGGATAACAGAACTTTTCCTGTTTCAACTGGGACCTCGCCCAGGATCCCAGAAGGTGAGTGTAAATGTGAAACCGGCGGTGTGAAAATGTCGGGTCTGCCTGTTTTCCAAAACCCTGCCACCTCTCTCTCTTTCCTCTGGGTAAAAGACTCTGTTTCCCTTCACGGAGTTTTAAAAACTGCCCAAAGCAGGCTGGTCAAAATTCCCAGATTTTCTCTCTTTTCTCTCTCTTATAGTTTGAAATGGTTCTTATCTCTTCTTTTATAATGTCAAGTTTTGCTATAGGCTGCAGCAATGTTACAGCGTAAAATGAGCATTTTGGCTCAGCCCCAAAGGTGCAAATCAGAGCAACCATTCTTAGAGGTGCCATCTCTGTCTCCATGCTGACAGACAGCCACAGGCCCACGTGGCTCAGCGCACCTCCCTTCACCCTTTCCCTTTGCAGCTGGGGTGCCTGGGCGTGTTCACAGCATGGGAAGGCCATGCCCAACAGCCACGAAGGGGTGGGCCACCGCCACCACCTCCACCTCTGCCCCTTGGGATGAGGGTCATGGAAGGAAACCATGGTGGTAGCCACAACCCCACAGGGCCAATGAAGGGTGCTCCTTAGCCACTGCACCAACAAAACATTTCTCCCAGGCCAAGGAATTCAATCTGGTCTGAACCAGGGGAAGAATAAAATGATTAAAGGGACCCACTTGCACTGGGGTTCTTCTCCCAGAAGCTCCCCCTCATGCCCCTTAAACTGTTTTTCTCTTTTTTCCGTTTCTCTGTTTCTTTCTAAGAAACAGAGTACTCCCCACTCCCAGCATTCTTTCTGATAGGGAAGTTAATGGAGGAACAATCCCTGCTGACTCATTTGAGATGCTCTAAATGGACATTAACAGCCTCTGAAATAGGTTACCATTCCTAAACTCGATTGGAAGCTTCAGGCTTAGGCCCTAGAAAGAAACACCAGGTCTCAGGGATCCAAAGCCAGGCAACAGGCACAATGTAAATGGGCAGGACCAATTCCTGCCAACTAAATCCCCCACCCCACGGAAAGAGGCCATGCTCCATGGCATAAACAGGTCCAGGAATCTCAAAGGTTGTCAACAGGAAGAAAAAAGGGAGGCATAGGTGAGGGCAGTTACTTTCTATTCTCTAGGTTTTTCCTGCTTTATGGGTGCATATCGCACCAGTACCTATAGCAGCTCTTGCCAAAGGTCACTGGGATTCAAGGATAAGAGGTGGAAGGGAAGGGAGGATGCTGGCTTTCTGTCTCCATCACACCCTGAGTTTTGCTGAATAAAGAACGGGAATGAGGGACACCTCTATTTTCTATCTATCAGAATAGACACCTGACTTTCTTCACCAACCCCAGCTTATACTCCTCTAGAGTGTATCCAAAACCATTGGGACTGCTTGGACCCTCAGAATCTGGGGTAAAAATGTCTCATAGCCCTTGGCACAAAGGTTTGGCCAAATTACGAAGGACTGGGTTGGCCCCAGAAAGGAACCAATCATTTCGATACCAACTGGTACTTGGAGCTTTTCTGTAGACATGAGGACAGATGGTCTGAGGCCCCATATGTGCAAGCTTTCTATACCTTCCAAGGCAATCCAGACCTTTGCTGACAGTGTGGGTTTGATCCAGCCCTCCTGTTTGCTATCTCAGGGAAGACTGAAAGAGTTAAGCCCAGGGATTTAAAAAATAAGAATTGCAGAGGCAGTCCCAGCACAGGAGCCAGCTCCCTCAAGCCCTGCTACCCCAGATCCACACTGACCTCCCTATTCAGCTTCAGCCTCTCATTCACCCCCTCCTAGATACATTCACCCTACACAAGCCCCAGTCTCACTCCTGCCCCTCCAGCAGATGCCCAGTGAATTTGGGCCCAGTAAGGTCCAGGTTCCCTTCTCTCCACAGGACTTAAAGCAAATTAAGGAGGACCTTGCAAGTTTTCAGATGACTCTTTCCAGAATTTCACCCAAATATTTGAACTCTCCTGGAAAGACGATATGTTACTTTTTAATGAGACCTTGACAGACACTGAGAAGCAGGCCGCTCTGCAAGCAGCAGAGATACTTGGGAATGAGCTTTGTATTATATACAGCATCAGGGATGTGAGTGAACATCATCCAACTAGAGGAGAAGCAGTACAAGTGAATGACCCTAAATGGGATCCAGTGATGAGATGGGAGACTGGAAGAGGAGGCACTTTCAGATGTTCATAATGGAAGGCTTACGTAGAACTAGGACCAGGCCTCTAAATTATACTAAGTTGTCCATGATCGACCAAGGATTTGATAAAAATCTTACCGTCTTCTGGAAATGCTAAGTGAGGCCTTAGTAAAGCACACCTTTCTCCTGATTCAGTCAAGGGACAACTAACCTTATCCAGAGAGCTCCTGACATCAGGAGGAAGCTACACAAAGAGGTCCTGGGGCCAGATAGTATTTTAGAGAACCTCATGAAAGTAGCCACATCAGTCTTTTATAATATAGGCAGGAAGGACCAGGAAAGAGAGATGAAATACAGGAAAGGGAAATACAGGAAAGGCCTGAATGGCCATCAAGTAAGCCCAGAGACCTCAGAATTTCCAGGGTGTACCTGTTAACTGCTACAGATTTGGCAAGCCCAGGACATTTCAAAAAGGATTGCCCAACTGGCATGAGGAAACCACCTCACTGTGTCCAATCTGCAGAAGGGACCACTGGAGGGTGGACTGTCCCCAGGGACACTGGTTACTGGATTAAGAACCAACCAACCAAATGGTGCAACAGCAGGACTGATGGGTCCAGGGCTCCTCTCCTCAGCTCCAGTGGTGAGACCACCATCACCATCCAGGAGCCCCGGGTAATTCTGGAAATTGAGGGGAGGAAAGAGGACCTTCCCTTAGACACTGGAGCCAGCCTCAGTTTTCCTCTCCAATCTGGGCTTCCTCTCCTCTCAGCACAACCATGAGGACCGTCTCAGGAAGGCCCGATATTTCTTCCAACTCTTTAGTTGTAGCTGAGGAGACATTTTGTTCACCCATGCTTTTCTAATTATGCCTTAAAGCCCAACTCCTCTGCTGAGCAGAGATACCCTGGCCTATATGGAGACCATCATCCTGATGGCCCCTGGGCAAACTCTTTGTCTCCCCCTAGTGTAGACTAATATTAACTTAGGAGTTTGGGCAAAGTAAGGATCCCACCTCCTTTCCTAACCAGAAACAAAGTCCCCTGAAACCGGGGGTTAGGAAAGGGTTAGAAGCCATCACAGATAACTTAAAAATGCAGGGCCTCCTGATACCCTGCAGTAGCCCTTGTAATACCCCGATATTAGGGGTACAAAAGCCCAGTGGGGAATAGAGACTACGTTAGGACCTCTGCCTCATTAATGAGGCTGTGGTTCCAATACATCCGGTGATTCCCAATCCACATGCCCTGCTATCCCTAATACCTGAGGGGACTTAATGTTTCCCAGTCTTGGACCAGAAGGATGACTTCTTCTGCATACTATGACACCATTACTCCCAGTATTTGTTTGCATATGAGGATCCCTCTAACCAAACCACCCCATTAACCTGGACATTGTTACCTCAAGGATTCCAAGACAGTCCCCACTTGTTTGGACAGGAATTATTGAGGGACCTCTCTAAGTTCCTTTATCCTCAGGTTAAGGCCTTGCAATACATAGATGACCTTCTCCTCTGTGCTCCAACTGAAGAAATCTCTCAGGAGGGCAGTAAACCTCTCCTTAATTTTCTTCAGCTAAGAGAGGATATAAGGTTTCAAAATCTAAAGCTTAGCTCTGACAGACTTCAGTGAAGTAGCTAGGCGTGGTCTTGTCAGAGGGGACCAGAGCACTGGGAGAAGAGAGAATTAAACCCATCTCCTGCTTTCCCTTTCCCAAAACTCTTAAGCAACCGAGGAGATTTTGAGACATTACAGGATTCTGCAGACTATGGTTACCTGGGTACCATAATATAGATCATCCCTTTTATCATCTAATGAAGGAGATTTAGGCAGCTAAAACTTACTGTCTAACTTGGGATCCAGAGGCTAAAAAGGCCTTTAACCAACTAAAACAAGCCTTGCTTAAGGCATTAGCCCTTAGTCTCCATAGAGGGAAAACATTTACTCTTTATGTGTCAGAGAGAAAGGCAATGGCATTGGAATTCTTCACAGAGCCTGGGGTCCAGCCCAGCAGCCTGGGAGCCACCTAAGTAAGGAGCTTGATTTGGTAGTCAAAGGATGGCTGGCCTACCTCCACGCAATGGCAGCAGTAGCCTTGCTGATACCAGAGGCTACTAAGTTAAGCATGGGGAATAACTTAACTGTTTACACACCACACAAGGTGGCAGGACTACTGTCTTCTAACGGGAGTCTCTAGCTAACAGACAACCATCTCCTCAAGTATCAAACTCTATTGTTAGAAAGACCTGTGGTCCAATTAAGAACCTGTCCCTCCCTGAATCCAGCCACCTTCCTGACAGAGAAAGTTGGGGAACTTCAGCATGACTGTGAACAAATAGTATCACAAACTTACTTGGCCAGAGAGGACCTTACGGAAACCCCCTTTCTCTAATCAAAACCTATCTGTGCACTTGAGTCCTAGTGCTTTGGCAGGAGAAAATCCATTTTAGCCTTCTTTATTAGGATTTAGCAGAGGAGGGTGTGCTAGGCACTGCTTTCTTGTTCCCTTGATCATTCCTAATTGAAAGTGAAACTTTGAGTGACTTCAGATGGAAATGTGAGAACTATTCTAGACAGCAGGAATCTGGAGGCCAAGCTGCTATGGGTAATTTCTTCCCCATGATTACGCAGAACTAGACCATGTTACAGCTTTCTGTCGCCTTACAAGTTACCTGTTAAAGGGGGAAGAGAGGGAGACACCCCTTGATAAGCCGGATTCATTTTGTCACAGATTATTTTGACTTGATCAGCTCATATGGAGAAGTTATGTCCTTTTTTTTTTAGACAGAGTCTTGCTCTGTCACCTGGCTGGAGTGCAGTGTCAATCTCGGCTCACTGCAGCCTCCGCCTCCTGCGTTCAAGCGATTCTTCCGCCTCAGCCTCCCGAGTAGCTGGGACCACAGGCGCATGCCACCACACCCGGCTAATTTTTGTATTTTTTAGTAGCTATGGGGTTTCACCATGTTGGCCAGGATGGTCTCAATTTCTTGACCTCATGATCTGCCTGCCTCGGCCTCCCAAAGTACTGGGATTACAGGTGTGAACCACTGCGGTCGGCCAGTTATATAAATTTTGACACAAGGGAAAATGGAGCAGTACCTCTGGAACAGATGTCATAGTGAATGTCAGAAGATGTCAAGAGCCCTTGAGGACTGTAGAATTTGTAATAGAAATTAGGTGCTTCTGTGTTAACTGATATACCACCATGAGATAAGTATAGTTTTCTAAACTATAGAATTCTTTGACTCTTCTGTGGTATACCAATGCTAAAAGTTCACAGTAATGGTAAAGGATCCTGAGGTGCTGGCAGTAGAATATCGCGGTACATTAAATTGCTTCAGCATGCTGCCCCAAAGGTTCTTTGGCCATTGATATAGATCATTATGATGAGTTCTACATCACCAGAAAGTGACGATAGTAAAGCCATGTTGAGACAGTACAATTTGTCTCAGTAACTTTGAAATTCTTTAATAGGTCTGCTTTAAATATACCAATTTTTTTTTGAGATGGAGTTTCGCTCTTGTTACCCAGGCTGGAGTGCAATGGCGCGATCTCGGCTCACCGCAACCTCCACCTCCTGGGTTCAGGCAATTCTCCTGCCTCAGCCTCCCTAGTAGCTGGGATTATAGGCACGTGCCACCATGCCCAGCTAATTTTTTGTATTTTTAGTAGAGAGGGGGTTTCCACCATGTTGATCAGGATGGTCTCGATCTCTCGACCTCGTGATTCACCCGTCTCGGCCTCCCAAAGTGCTGGGATTATAGGCTTGAGCCACCGTGCCCGGCCCAATTTTATTTTTTAAAGGCAGTTGACATACTAAATTTTATTGTTTACATAATAGAAGACTCTAGACATAGTGAAGACAATTAGGACAATGACAACCCATTTAAACTCATTCACAAACAGAGATTGCTAGTGGTTTGATACATCAACATGCAAATTATCTGAAGATGAAAAGGCAGGAAATATATTTGGATTGATGCCGACCAATGCAATGTTCTTTTAAAAATGTGGATATGACAATGTACTGAATGCTCACAATAATTCACAAAGCAAAAAAAAAAATCACACTTTTTTGATGTGATTTTCCAGAATCTGGATTTGGAGATTGTGATAATTGAGAAGAACGAAAAAAAAAAGTTCAGTGCTCAGAAACAAATCTTTTCTTATTTTAATGTACCCAGGTAAAAAATTTCATTTTAAAAAGCTAATCATTGCTCTAAGCAGATAAATAAAAGAGTTTTACCACACTTTTATAATAAAAACCAGCTAATGTTTTATGCATGTGAATTGTAAAAAATATATAAATATGCACAAAATCTCTTTTAGAAAAATAGGGCTTTAGAGAAAATGATATTGAAAGTATTTACTTGATTAATATTATATATGAAAACTATGTTAAAAAATTAAACCCCTTTCAATGACATTCTACAGTGAAATTATATCTAGAAACTAACTTGAAAGGTAGACAGATCGATTTAATTGCTTTTCTCTTAACTCAAAGGTAAGGCAGGTCTGTTTCAAAGGCTCTCTTTTCTACCCACTCTTTTCTTATTAATGCTTTTTGTAGGCATATTACACAGATGCATCCTGACGTGTCTACACATTATTATCTGGCCCTCTAGTCAATGGTAACACTGGGAAGAGTTTATAGTTGGCATAATAAATACTTTTTTTTTTTTTAACACATATTGCTTCTCTAATCTATGTCAATTAAGATATTAAGAGACAGATAAGCCACTCTCCTTGGTGTCAATCTCAATAGTCACATAAGAAATAACTCTGCATTGGAAGAGCTTGTAAAATTTCCACTAAATAGTGCATTCTTTAACTGCATTGAGTTAATTTGAATGGACCAAATATACTGAAAGTTCACCTTCAGGATAAAATCATATAGGTTTCTGAACTATATAATGCTTTTCTAAGATACACTAATGCTAGAAGTTTATGGTAATGGTAAAGGGATATGAGGTACTGGTAGTAGAATATCCTGATAAATTGAAGTGCTGAAGTACGTTGGCCCTAAAGGCCCTTTGGCTTTTGACATAAATGTAAATAAAAAATTAATAACTTCATATACATGTTCTAAAGTTGATCAATGCAGGATAACAAAAAGTTTATTTGACAAGATTCACAGCATTTTGAGAGACTTCCATGGGTCAAAATGAAAACACAAATGCAAAAGAATACATGTGGCCGGGCTCGGTGGCTGATGCCCATAATCCCAGCACTTTGGGAGGCTGAGGTGGGGGGATCACGAGGTCAGGAGATCGAGACTATCCTGGCTAACATGGTGAAACTCTGTCTCTACTAAAAATACAAAGAATTAGTCGAATGTGGTGGCACAGGCCTATAGTCCCGGCTTCTAGAAAGGATGAGGCAAGAGAATCACTTGAACCCGGAAGGCAGAAGTTGCAGCGAGCTGAGATCATGCCACTGCACTCCAGCCTGGGTGACAGAGCAAGATTCCATCTCAAAAAAAAGTAAATGCAATGCAGTTGAGTCAGTCAAACATTTAGGCCAATAACTATTTCAACTCATTTCAAGCAACCAACTTCAATGGTTGCTTGAACTAGACTTGGTGCCTCTAGTTCATCATTCTATGTGCATGGAAGATTTAAAGTTTAAAATGTAAAAAAAAAAAAAAAAAAATGAAATACCCTCAGGAGAGGGAAATAGTTGGTGGAAAGTGTTTTTATAAACATACATTGTGTAGGTATGCACAAATGTGGATATTATCCTATATGAAAGATGTCTGTTAGTGTGGTTCAAGCGGTCTTTATATTAAAGAACAATTTGATTCTACTATAAACACTAGAGGTTATCTCATCTATACAAGAAACAAATATGCATATATTTATGTAGCAGTGTCACTTTTATTAACAAACTCCCAGCTATTAACACTAGGCTAAAAATAGGTTTTACTGGTCAGAGATGTTATCAGAATATATTTTGCAAAATGAAAAATACACAACTAGGTTTTATATTCACAAGAAAAAAAAAAGTTGTTCAGCATGCAAATATGAACAGAGTTTAAATTCCAGAGGTAAGGAAAAATATCAAAACTTTGTAAATCTTCTGGAATGCAATTTCATTACTGTGTCAATGTAGAAAAACAGACTCACAGAATGAACAGTTACAATGGATTTTCATAACACATCAGCTCATATATTTACCATTTTTCTTGTTTTGTTTCCAGTTGAAGGTTTCTTCAACTGAAAAAGTTGCCCTCCTGTTCCAAAACCTACAGAGACAGGATTAGACATCCTGTATGTCCAACCAGTGGGTACTGTGATGCCAGAACTGCTGAAGTTAAGCACAGATGTTATTTGAGCTGCCAAAGCTTGCACTAAGATTTCTGAAGGTTTATTTATTTTTCCTAATCCAAATGTGGCCTTGCTGGTACTCTTTCTGCCAATAGCTGAGTTAAATGTGTACCAGACTAAGCCCTGGAAACTGCTGAAATCCTGCTACCAGCCCAGGCTGCTAAGTGTTGAGGTGAAGGCTGTTTCATTTGCATGTTGCTGAAAAGGGTGGGTCTGGTAATAACTGCATGCATTCTGTCACTTCTTCTTCTGTTTTCTGGCTTCAAACACATTTATAGCATTTCTCAACAACATTTTTTCCTTGGTGAATTCTTGGAATACCTTTACCTTTTTAATAACAGATCAAGGTTGCACAGCCAAAGCTACAAATGTTGATATATTTTCTGTGCAGCCCTGGATAAATCTCGCAGAGTTATAGGTGAACTAATTGCTTAAGTGGCAAGAAGGATAGTTTTCTAGTTATTCAATCTGTTGTCTGTACTTTTGAAGTTACCCCTGAAACTTCTGAGCCAAGACTGTGAAGTAATCTGCAGAAGCTGTATCTTCATTTTGAAGTCCTGGTGGTTGTTTCCGGGTTCTGAGAGCTGTGTCTCCTTTATTTAACTCCTGAGCAATTTCTATTTTCAAATTGTTGATATTGAGGAATTATTCTCTTATCCACTGGCAGTCACTACTCTGCTAATACCTTCTTACATTTTTTTTAAGATGGAGTTTTGTTCTTGCTCCCCAGGCTGGAGTGCAATGGTGGGATCTCAGCTCACTGCAATCTCCACCTCCCGGGTTCAAGCAATTCTCCTGCCTCCGCCTCCTGAGTAGCTGGGACTACAGGTGCATGCTGCCACACCTGGCTAATTTTTTATATTTTTAGTAGAGACAAAGTTTCACCATGTTTCCCAGGCTGGTGGCAAAGTCCTGAGCTCAGGTAATCCACTTGCCTCAGCTTCCCAAAGTGCTGGGACTACAGGCGTGAGCCACAGCGCCTTTTATCATTGCTTTAATATTTTTCTTTTTAAATCTATTTCCTGGGTATTTACAATTTCTTGAGAATTTCTATATCCTGACGTGGAGGATTTTTGTCCTTAAGTGATTTATTTTCTTTTTATCACTTTTCTTTCAGTCTTTTTATATTATTAGGTAATAAATATACACCACTTAGCTTCTCATTGGCTATAGTTGAAGTAGCTACAGCAGTTTTCAAACACCTATAACCTCCTGCCCATGTCTTGATGTCCTTTCTGTACTTGAGAAGAGCAAACTGATGAAGCCAGCTATGGCTCTTCTTTGGGAGCATTTGCTGATGTGTTTGTAGTTATTATTGTTCTACTCAAATTATTTGGAGTAAATCCCATGGGAGTTGCTAAAGTCGATGCTGAAATGGGAAAGCTTCCTTGGTCCCTTTTGCTAGGTGAATGATCGGGGTGTGGCTCCCTTCTTCAATGCCCTGTTGCTCAGACCTCTAGGGGAGCATACAGACGGGCAGGCTGTGGGCTCTGAATCCCACGGCAGTGCCTAGGGGTGAATGTTTACAGCTCCTGAAGCCTCAGTGGATGTGTGTTACAGGGTGCTCTTTTAGGTCTAAAGGCGGCTTGTGTTAACCAGCTCAATTAGACCCTCTACCTTTTCTCAAGGACAGAGGGCTTTCTATATCTCGGGGTTTCTTGCCTTGGTATACTGAGAGAATTCAATCACACCTGGGCTTGGAGAATGAGTGCAAGGTTTCATTAAGTGGAAGTAGCTTGCAGCAGATGGGGGAGCTAGAAGAGAACTGGTCTTCCCCTGGACTTGGGCTGCCCTGTGCTTGGCAGCCCAGGCTCTCCTCGGACTGTCCTGGAAAAACTTCTCCTCATCCTGCCGGTGGATGGGCTGGTGTGCTCATGACTGTAAGTGTGCTCTTCTGCTGACGTGTGCCTCTGTGACCAGCTGTTTGTGTGACTGCCAGCTAGGGTCTCAGGTTTTTATAGGCCTAGGATGGGGGCATGATGGGCTAGAGTGGTCTTAGAAAATGCAACAAAAATGCCTATCCTCAGCTAGATTAGTGGGGTTGGAGCCCTAGCCAGGGACCACACCCTTCTTTACCCAGCACCTCCCGTACCCCTTCTTTATCATAAGGAGAACACACTCTTTCCATCCAAGCACTCCCATATCAATGTCAGAGTAGATGAAACAGGACCACCAGCTAAGCAGACGTAAGAGTTAAATGATGTAGCATTTACTACAGGCGTATTGAATCCTAAACTGGCACCTGTCAACAGCTGTAGACACTGTGGCTGGCATTCCCAGAATTAATCCAGCAGTTACAGTTTCAACATTCTTGTATATGTCCCTTCTAAAGTGAAACTGTCACCAGACATATATACAAACAGTCCAGTTCAAAAGCCTCGGAAGGAGCAAATGCAGATGCTGAAATTGCAGAAGTAGAGTTCCATCATAAGCCCTTTTGAGGAGACTCAAACAGAGCCTAAAACAGTGCTTGGCACTTAGGAGCCTGTCCAATAGATATTTACTCTTTGAATGATTATACCTTGAATATATGCCTATCCTCAGCTAGATCAGTGGGGTTGGAGCCCTAGCCTTGAATATATTCAAGGTATAATCATTCAAAGAGTAAATATCTTTGAATTGACAATCGCCTCTGTCCTAGTTGTGCCCATCACCTGAATGGCTGTGGAGGTAGAGCCTTGGTCTAGGTCCTGACTGAGCTGACTGTGTGCTTGGCTGGATTCTGGGGCTGATGCTACTCACTGGCTGCAAGAGGACTGAGATGTTCGAACACCTTGAAGCTCAAACATCACCTATTTCTAGACCCAGCCTATTAGTATCTTTTCACCCCAGCACAATCATACCTTACAAATACCACACTATACAAGTAAAATTTTAACACAGGTATTATCTAAACTTCAGTATTTTTGTGTCTTCAATGGTGAGTTATCATTAGACATAAATAATGTCTTCATTTTGTTGGTTTTATACAGAACTCTCTTTTTTTAGTTCACAGTATTTTTGTTATTGTCACATAATGTTTAGTGAAAAGTTTTTTTATTGGTTGGTAATTTTTTTTTCTTTTTTGCCTCCATACTTATATTTTGATGTGAGAAAGCATTTTCTGTTTTTTGTTTTTTTAGGGGATGATGGAGTCTCGTACCGTCACCCAGGCTGGAGTACAATGGCCCGATATTGGCTCACTGCAACCTCTACCTCCCAGGTTCATAGAATTCTCCTGCTTCAGCCTCCTGAGTAGCTGGGATTACACACACCTCCACACCTGGTTATTTTTGTTTCTGATATGTATTTAGTAGAGATGGGGTTTCAATATGTTGGCCAGACTGGTCTCAAACTCCTGACCTCGTCATCCGCCCGCCTAGGCCTCCCAAAGTCCTGGGATTACAGGTGTGGGTGACCTTGCCCAGCCGAGAAAGCATTTTCTTTGATGTTTTAGTCTGTATAGAAGTATGCTAACAGTCTTAAAGTTCACTTTAGTCATTGTTAACTATATATACCACTGTTGTTTCTTGTGTTCTTATATTTTTTTCTCTGTCTTCTGTTATAATTTCTTTTAACAAGTGGCTCTAGCACTTGCTAACGCAGTTTAATATGCAAGTATCATTTCCTATTATTAGTCTCGTTATTTATATAATTACATACATTTTCAAGTAATTAGAGCACAGCTAAAATTGTTCATCTGTAAAACATCTGTGAACTAGTTTTTCCTGTAAACAGTTAAAGTTTCACTTGATAGGTCTATAACCACAATAAGCATTTTAATGTTTTGGGGACCTTATTTTCCAAACAAAGGCTTTTCAGACAATACTGTAACAAAGTTTGTGTGCATACCAATACCTTTACATATTTATTGGAAAAAGCCTGTTTTTTAAATGAGTTTGGACACTTGAAGGTTTAGCTTTGGTTGTCAAGTACTGGTCTTATGCTCTCAGGAAATAAATAGTTTTCCTGAACCTCAGTTTTATTCTCAGAAAAAATAGTAACCGTAATATTCATCAGAAAGGAGTATTAAAATATCAAATTAGATAGTATTTGTAAAGCATCCGGTAAAGAGTTTGACATTCAATGTGACTTATGTAAATTTGCGATCCCTCAGTTTCCACATTTATATAAACTGAATCCCTCTTAAATCATGTATTTTATTTTCTTTGTTGTGAAATATAATACTATACTATACTATTATACTATTCTCAGATTAGTATAGTAAAATCTTTTTTCTAGTAAAAATTTTTTTAGATTTCTACAATGTGATACATTTCACTCTGTTATTTTTCCCAACAAAAATGGATTATAATAACTTCATTTCAATGTTTCTTAGCTATATAATAGGTATTCCCTTAATGGAACACAGTAAATACAAAGAGTTCACCTTAAATTACGGTTTCATAATTCACGAGAAGTTCTTTCCATCTGGAACACATTATATTTTCTTCACTAAACGTTAGTAAAGATTAATGAAATTAGCATTTATTTAATAAAAGTGTTCTTAGGTGCAAAGCGCTAATAACAAGAATAAGAATAAGTTCAGTTGGCTTGAAGAATAGTTTGATTCAATTTAAGAACATCTATTGGCCGTGCAAAGTGGCTCATGCCTGTAATCCCAGCACTTTGGGAGGCCAGGGCGGGCAGATCATGAGGTCAGGAGTTTGAGATCAGCCTGACCAACATGGTGAAAACCTCATCTCTACTGAAAATACAAAAAGTTGCAGCACTGCATTCCTGCCTGGGCAATAAGAGCAAAATTTCATCTCAAAAAAAAAAAAAAATAAATAACATCAATTGAGTATCTACTATGTACACCTTCCCTGCTCCACATTCTGGAGATGTTAATAGAGCAAACAAAGTCTATCTTGTGAAACTTTCATCCTAGTTGTGGTGGGTGGAATAGAAAATAAGCAAATAAACAGTGTATTGAATAGTAACAAGAGTTTCAAGCAAAATAAAGCTGGACAATGAAAAGATATATATCTAATGTGAGTGGTGACAGGGTGTTGATTATATATGCAAGGTAAGTCCTCTCTATAAGAAGCCTGAATGAAGTCAGAGAACAAGACATGAACATATTTTCTGAAGCTGATTCAGTCAATGGAAGCAGCAAGTACAAAAGCCCTAACATAAAAAGTGGTTTTCTTCGTGTGTTGGAGGAACAGATAAAAAGGAACAAAGGCAGGGGAAACTTGGTGTCTCGGTTTGTTTCCTGCTCTGTAACAGAATACTGTAGAGTGATCCTCATGGTTCTGGAGACTGTAAAATCTAATAATGATGGACCACATAAGGCAAGAGGCTTCTTGCTGTGTCATCCAGGGCCAAAGGCAGAAGGACAAAAGAGCATGCATGGGTAGGGGAAGAAAGGAGGGGCTAAACTCATCCTTTTATCAGGAATATACCTTTGGGATAATGGCATTTATCCATTCACCTCTAAAAAGTCCTACCTCCCAGCACTGTTTCATTGGGAATTCAGTTTCCAATACATGAACTTGGCAAACACATTCAATCCATAGCATTCTGCTCAGATCCCCCAAATTTATGTCTTTCTCACATGCAAAATACATTAATTCCTTCCCAATAAACCCAAAGTCTTAGTTCCAGCACCAACTCAAAAATTCAAAGTCTAAAGTCGCATCTAAATTAGATATAGGTGAGACTCAAGACATGATTTTTCCGGAGACAAATTATCCTCAACTAAGAGCCTGTGTAATCATACAAAATTATTGACTTCCAAAATACAGTGATGAAGTAATAGCACCCAACTAAGTCCAAAAATCCAACAGGAAAAGTATTAAATCTTAAAGCTGAAGAGTAATCTCCTTTGCGATTTTGTTATCTCTGTATTCCACACTCTGGGCACACTGGGGCTGCAGCTGGGCTCTCCAGATCTCAGGGAGCTCTACTCCTATTGTTTGGCTGGGCACAGTCTACCCCGAAGCTCTTACAGGTTAGAGTCTTATGACTGTCGCTTTTTCAAGCTAGACTTGCATGCTGATAGTACTATGGTTTTGTGATTTCAAGGACTTCCCCACAACTTCACTAGACATTGTCTTCACAGGGGCTCTCTGCAACGGCTCCTCCCCTATGACAAGTCTCTGCCTGAGCCCCCAGACTGAAATATCTTTTGAAATGTCGGTAGAGGCTGACATGCCTTACAGCTCTTGCATTCTGTGTGCCTGCAGAATTAGCACCGCGTGGACTGTCTTAGTTCATTCATGTTGCAATAAAGGAATACCTGAGGCTGAGTAATTTATAAAGAAAAGAGGTTTATTTGACTTATGGCTCTGCAGACTGTACAAGACCGTGGCTCTGGCATTTGCTCAGCTTCTGGCGAGGGGCTTAGGCTGTTTCGGTTCATGATGGAAGGTGAAGGGGAAGTGAAGGGGAGCCAGTGTGGTGAGAGAGAAAATGAATAAGCAAGTGGGAAGGTACCAGGCCCTTTTAAATAACCAATTATTGACAGAACTTTTGCAGAGTGAAAACTAAGTCCTAACCATGAAGACAGTGCCAAGCAGATCTCCTCTTATGACCCAAACACCTCACTTAGGCTCCACTTCTAACATTGGGGATAAAATTTCAACATGAAGGTTAGAGGGTCAAATATCCAAGCTGTAGCATGGACCCAACCAAGCATTACTGCTTGTTGGAGCAGCGGGTCAAGTCACACCTGAGCTCACTTGAGCCACAGCTAGAAAAGCTAAAAGTGCTGTGATAGAATGTAGGGAGCAGAGTGAGTCTCAAGGTGGCACAGGGCAGTGAAACCCGAGGTCCCATGTGCATCCCTCAGGAAACCTTGTCCTCAAGGTTCTAGCTTGCTTTGAAGATCTCTGAAATGCCTTTGGGGTCTTTCTTTCGTTGTTTGTTGAATGAAACCTAGTTCCCTTCCATCCATATGAGTCTCTTTAATACAACGATTGCTTGACTACACGCTTAGCGTAACTGCCAAACATACTTTTTTATTCTTTACAAGTCCAGTCTGAGGGTTTTCTAATTAAAAAAAATGTTTTTGCCCTTGTTTTAAATATCAATTCTGTCTATGCATCTTTTCTCTCTTCTCTAATTCTACTCTAGATGGTCAACAGAAGCCATGCAGCATCTCAGACATTGACATTTATTTTCCCAGATATCCTAGTTACCACTCTTAAGTTTTGCCTTTCACAAAATCCTAGGGTATAGACACAAATCCTCCAAGGTTTTTGCAACTGTGTAGTAAGGTTGGCCTTTACTTCAGTTTTCAATACCTTGTACTTCATTTCTATCTGAGACTTCATCAGAATGGCCTTTGCCATTCATATTTCTAATAGTATAGTGTTTAAACCTCTTAAATAACCCACAGGTTCTCTCTACCATTCTTGTTTTTTTTTGATCTCTCACTAGAATTTACCAAAATGACCTATTTGCAGTAATCTAATATTTTTCTAGCCTGTTTCTCCAAATTCTTCTTCCTCTACCCATTACCCAGTTCCAAAGCCACTTCCATGTTTTCAGGTATTTGTTATATAATAGCCTCACTTCTTTTGCTGATGTAATTCGTCTCATACTGCTAGAACAGAATATCTAAGACTGGGTTATTTTATAAATGATAGAGATTTATGTCTTACAGGTCTGGAGGCTGGGAAGCCCTTGGTCAAGGGGCCTACAGCTTGCCAAGATCTTCTTCCTGTGTTATTTCATCAAAAAGGTAGTGGGCAAGAGAACACTTGTGAGAGAGAGAGAAAGGGAAAGGCAGTCAAAATCATCTCTTTATCAGGAACCCACTTCCATGATGAGAAACCCACTCCTGCAATGATGCAATAATCCATGCATTAGGGCAAAGCCCTCCTTTTTTATTCACTTCTCAAAACTGTTGCATAAGGGTGGAGGAGGGGCAAAGAATTAGTTCCCAGCACATGAATTCGGGGGGTGACATTCAAAATATAGCACAAAAGGTAGAGTATTAAGAGATTTTATTGCAGAAGCAGCAAGGTTCCATGTCATATAAGGCCTGGTAGGCCGTGATCTGGCAATGGGTTTTATCTCGTATGATAAGGGAAGCTTTTGGAGAATGGCCTTCAGAGAAGTAGTTAGATCTGGTTTTTATGTATTAAAGATAACCATCATCACTGTGGTTAATTGCCTGTGAAGAGAAACGGTGAAAAAAAGAAGCCTAGCTTGAAGCCTTTTATAATACTACAGTAGATTATTATTATTTTTTTTGATACGAAGTCTTGCTCTTTTGTCAGGCTGGAGTGCAGTGGCGTGATCTCGGCTCACTGCAACTTCCAACTCCCTGGTTCAAGCTATTCTCCTGCATCAGCCTCCCAAATAGCTGGGATTATAGGCACATGTAACCACACCCAGCTAATTTTTGTATTTTTAGTAGAGACAGGGTTTCACCATGTTAGCCAGGATGGTCTTGATCTCCTGACCTCATGATTCGCCCACCTCGGCCTCCCAAAGTGCTGGGATTACAGGCGTAAGACACCACACTCGGCCTATTACGGTCAATATTAATGCTGATCTAGATTAGAGAGAAAGTAGAGATTTGATACATAGCAAAATCTAAATATATTTTGAAAGTAGGTAAAAAATGATTTCCTAGTATAAGATGGTGTGTGGGATATGAGAGAAAGAGAAAAGAATTTCTAAGTACCTTGAAGTAGGCACATAATAGGATTTTATTGACTCAGTTAACATAACAATCCAGAAGTAGCCAAGGCTCCAATTATTGTTTGATCCGTTTTCTGGCTCTGTCTGTAATCCTCTTAGTATTGTCATTCCCCATTGGCAGGCCTTATCCTACGTGGTAATAAAATGACTGCAGAAATTTCAAATGCCCCAGCTCTACATCACACTAGTCAAAAGGGGGACCTTTTCTTCCAACTATCATAAAATTAAAATCATAAATTTCCCTCTGTTAGCTCCAATGAGATTATGTGTCTACTACATCTGAGCTAATCATAAGGGACAGAGAAATGCCATATGCTCAAACGTTTGCAGAGTGACCAACGTATGTCATAATAGTGGCATCAATACTCTAAAGGTATCTTAAAAATTATTTCTTCACATCAACTATCTTTTCTAAAATATAAGTACTCTAGATAACAATATGTGATCAGTGAATCTACTCACCAGCTTGATTTTAAAACTACTCAAGAAATGTGAAGCAATTACATTGATTCAAAATTTTCCCCATTATAGCCTATCATTTGGTTAATATAGAAGTATGTTATAATTACTTAATGAATATGATACTGTCATGTCCACACCAATGCTTTGTTCATGTTTTTCTTTTGATGGCAGCAGCAGCCCATCTGGAGTAGCTATTAAGAAGATGCCAGCTGCAGCGGAAGAGATGTGGCTGGCATTGCAGGCCCCGAGGAGCCAGCAAGAGACGGGAACAGATGGGAGCCCCACCCCCTACCAAGTTGGTGGGGTGGCAGCTGCAGCTGCTCAGCTGTGGCTTTGGACCCAGGCCTCCCTGTGCCCTTGAGAGCCTGGGAATTCCCCACTCCTGAGGACTCAAAAGTGCCTAGCCTCTCCCCACTCCCAGCACCTGCTCCAGTGCGGAGCGAATTTATGTCTGATCTTGGGTGCTATCATGACCCAACCAGGTGTGAGCACACTCAGAGCAGCGCTGACATGCCAGCCTTCTGTCATCGTAGCCCCTTCCTGACTTTGGGCACCAATGAACACAGGAAGGAGGTGGTGGGGACCAAGGGCAGCTCGGCGTGGGCCTGCAGGCACCCCTTAGTGTGAACAACCTGGGTGATGTGGATGGAGGCAGATAGGTTCTTGAGCAGAAAGGGGCAGGTCCTTGGTGAAGCCCCACCATCAAACCAGGGACGGCCTGAAGCCTGGAGTTTGGGCTGCCAGTTCCAGGTGGAGTCTGCGGTTCAGATTTAGAAATGTTGGTGCTTCTCCTGGGCCCCCTATGGCTGCCCATGGACCAGTTAGCACACACATCCTCCCTCCTGAGCCATAAAAACCCTGGATTCAGCCAGATTCACACTGACATTGGGATTATCAGCAGCAGAAAGGCGCTACCCATGCGTCTCCTCTCTGCTGAGAGCTGGACACCTTTGAGGACAACCTGCCTGCAGAAAGGAGCTATCCACTTTGAATCCTCTGAGAGCTGTTCTGTTGCTCAGTGAAGCTCCTCTCTGCCTAGGTTACCCTCCAGTTGTCTGCATACGTCATTCTTCCTAGACATGGACATGCCCAATGGTGGGACTAAAAGAGCTATAACTCAAACAGGGCTGAAACAGGGCCCCGGCTTGCCACGTTGCAGATGAAAAGAGGGAGAGAAGAGCTGCAGCCCTTTGGGGCACCCAGACCTTGGGACTCCCTGAGCCAGGGCTGTGATGCATTCTAACATCTTCTTCAGGGTTCCATGGTTCCTGGCATCTTCACACTTTGGGGTGCCATCATGTTCCCTCTGTCCATATGCTGATGCCCACAGAAGAAGCTTCTTGCAGTAGGTCTGGTCCAGTCACAGCCTCACATGGAGTCAGCATCCTGGTGCCTAGAGCTGCCCATCCGGCTGCAGCTGGTGTGCCTGACTGTGTGCAGTGGCAGGATGCTGCGCTTGTTCACTCACACAGCCATCCCTGCTCTGTGCCTGGCCCCCACTTGGCAGGCATGGAATCTGGACTGGTCGAATTAGCTGAACACAGCCTGCATGGCCCAGGGGCAGAATGAGCCCAGCAGGCCTGAGCAAAACTTGGGCAAAGGTGCCACTGGCTGCAGAGTTTTCTGGCTGGAAAAGCGACATTGTAAGGAACTTGTGACATTTCCATTTGGAACATTCTGTTCTTTTTAACTTAGATTATCTAAATTATAATTATTCTTGTGTTTCTGGCAAGCACAAACCCTGCTTCCTTCATTTCTATGAATAATTTATCATTTATTGCTATCTATATTCTCCAACCATCACATTGTATATAGCAGGGGTCCCCAACTCGTCAGCTGCAGACCAATATCAGTCTGTTGCCTGTTAGGAACTGGGTCAAACAGCAGGAGGTGAGTGGCGGGCCAGCGAGCATTACCGCCTGAGCTTCATCTCCTGTTAGATCAGCAGCGGCATTAGATTCTCATAAGAGTGCAAACCCTATTGTGAACTGCACATGTGAGGGACCTAGGTTGCATGCTCTTTATGAGACTCTAAATAGTGGTGAAATAGTTTCATCTCCAAACTATCCCCTCACCCCTCCTACCTGCCCTCAAGCCTGTCTGTGAAAAAACTGTCTTCCATGAAACTAGTTCCTAGTGCTAAAAATGTTGGGGACCACTGGTGTAGAGCATCTATGTGGTATACAGTGGTTTTCTTACTTTTCATTTTGCCTTATGTGATATAATTCTTTTCATTTACTAATTGTGCTATATGTATCTTCCTTAATTAAAATTTGAAGGCTAAAATTAGAATTAGGGACTATGACAAATGCTATTTTTGCATTTATACAAAATGAGTTCCTTCTGAAAATAATATATTTATCTTTGGATAAGTATTTAATAATTGATAGAATATCAATATGCATTTATTACTTTAATAATTAATTTATTGTATTTGATAAATATTGATTTTAACTGACTGGTGTAATCTCTACTTCCTGGGGTCAAGCAATTCTTCTGCCTCAGCCTCCCAAGTAGCTGGGACTACAGGAGTGAGCCACCATGCCCAGCTAATTTTCCTGTATTTTCAGTAGAGATGGGGTTTCACCAAGTTGGCCATGATGGTTTAGATCTCCTGACCTAATGGTGCACCCACCCCAGCCTCCCAAAGTGCTGGAATTACAGGTGTGAACCATCGCGCCCAGCCAGTAAATATTTCAAAGTGAAGAAGTCATCTAAAAGCTGAAAAGGCTACATAATATATCATTCAAACTGTATGATATTTTGGAAAATGCAAAACCATAACAATGAGAAAAAGATTAGTGGTTGCTAGAAATTTGGAAAAGGCAGAGAGAGTTGAAGAGATGAAGTACCAGTAATTTCTAAGGGCACTAAAAGTATTCTGTATGATTTAGTAACTATAGAACTGTGTTTTTGTCAAAATATATAGAACTTTACAGCAAAAGAGTGATTCCTAACATTTGAAAGTTTGTCATAATATTAGGTTGGTGCAAAGATAGTTGAGTTTGCCATTACTTTTAATGGCAAAAACCACATTTACCTTTGCACCAACCTAAAACCATTTTATAGAAAATCTCAGGATAGAATGTAGAATACAACAAATCTCACTGAACTGTAAATATATTAAACAACTTTAAAGATGTTGCTGAATGAAGGAACATTAGAAATGGATTTATGAGACTACAGTGGACAAAAATTATACATGATCACTCTATTCTATAATGGTTGATAAATTCATTTCCTGTGGATGTACAGGTTAACGTTCTGAAGCCACCATATATGTGTACTGAAATTAATCAATTAAGTACATGGATTTTGGTTGGTTGGATACAGGTTTTCCACTGTTATGGTGGTAGTATGTATATAAACAAGGAAATGAAGCTGGAATAATTTATTGTGTTAATAAATTAGAGTTGAAGTCATCAGTATAAAATCCTGTTTAGTTTAACAGACACACAGATGATTACACATAGAAACAGATATTTATAGATACTGAGGTTAGCATGAATACATACATACATTTCCTTGCTCTGTCACCAGAGAGGACCTAGAATCAATAATACACCATTAGAAATGAGTATATTTAGCATCCAGATTTTTATTTCTAATACTGTTCTCCAATAAAAGGAGCCAGGGCGGCCAGTGTGGTGGCTCACACCTATAATCCCAGCACACTGGGAGGCCAATGTGGGCAGATCACAAGGTTAGGAATTCAAGACCAGCTTAACCAACATGGTAAAACCTTATTTCTACTAAAAATACAAAAATTAGCTGAACCTGGTGATGCATGCCTGTCATCCCAGCTACTCAGGAGGCTGAGGCAGGAGAATTGTTTGAACCCAGGAGACAGAGGTTGCAGTGAGCTGAGCTGAAATCACACCATTGCACTCCAGCCTGGGTGACAGAGCAAGAATCCATGTAAAAAAAAAAGGAGCCTGGGCTCCTTGGAGAAATATCTGATTGTAAACCTGGATCAGGAGACACACAAGATAAAGCTAAAGTATTTTGTTATACCAGAAAGTAAGAAAATATTCAACACACATACACACCCCCAAACACACACACACACACAAACGGTATACAAAAGTGAATCAGGAGCCAGCTAAAGAATTACCAGTGTGATGGTGAAACACTTTAAATAAATAAGGTAGTACTGGATTAAAGCACAGCCCCTGAAGTGAATGTTAATGAGTCCATGCTAACATTAAAAATAAATAAATGGGAAGAAGAGACAAATATCTTATACAAAGAAATTCCAAATTGTGTAAATAATCTGGCCTTAAGGAAATAAAGGTTAGCTGCAGGTGGTGACTTTTTCCCAAAAAGCGCAGTATGAAAAGGTAAAGAAAAGAGTGTATTTTCTGTGAAGGAACCTGAAAAACGCTGCCTAAGAGAGCAAGGTCAACATCAGAAGTGAAGAGTCACATTTACAATATATATCTTTGACAAAATGAGATAAAAGTAATAATCCATCACCTTGGTCTTTTTCTCCCAAATCCATGACCCCAGTCTACTCATGAGAAAAATATCAGACAGATTCCAATTGATCAGCATTTTTCAGAATATCTGATCACGGCTCATCAAAACTGTCAAGGTCATCAAAATAAGGAGACTCAGAAAACTGTCACAGCCATAAGAAACCTAAAGATACATGATGCCTAAAGATAACGGGGTGGGATCTTGGACCCTAAAAAGGACATTCAATAAAAATGAAGGAAATCTGAATAAAGCATTAACTTTAGTTAAAAATAATGCGTCAATATTTGTTCATGAGTTGTAAAAATGTACCATACTAATATAAGATGTTAATAATAATAATATAAACTGGTTACAGGTTATGTGGGAATTCTCTGTACTACCTTGAAACTTTTTTCTATAAATCTAAAACAGTCCTGAAATTTAAAATTTATTCTAAAATAATTTAAATCTCTGTCCTTAAATAAAGCAAAACATTATTGTCCCTTCAAATTTGAGTCAGGGGGTCTAAGTCAACTCATGGTAATGACAGGATATTCAATGCATATTAATGCTAAAAGAGAACACTGTACAAGTAGTTCACCCCTTTAACCTAAACTAATTTCTTAAGAATCCAGAACAGACTGTCTGGATGGCAATGCAGTGACAGCCTTGGAATGTAGAAACATCTGGATGGTCATTTTCTATCTTTTTATATTCTGCCTCTATAAATGCCTGACTTTGAAGATTTTAAGTAAAATAGCATTAAACTGTTCTGAAGAAAAACTCATTCATAATATATTAAAATAGAAAGTTTGTAGTTCACTTGGAAGAAAGCATTTGTCATCAACCTAGCAATTGCAATATTGACTATTGAAAGATAATCTCTATTGATTAAAAAAACAGTTTTTAATTCAGGCCTGTAAATATTTCTTTCATTAGTGAAATCCTTTGAATGCCCTAAATAATTGAGTGTTCAGAAGCCAGCAACTCAAATTGAAGTTAGAAGTGTTGTTTGTACAGGTGGTTTGCCTACTGGGAGTCTGAATTCTTACTGCTGTTGTCCATATCAATTATTCTAAGACTTTGTCTGTTTAGTGTCTGCCAGTTTTTATAACAACAGAAGACTCTTTTTAAAAACTGCTGACATGACATTCATCAAATGATCCTAAGAGTGAAGTTCTGTTTCTAAATAAAAGCATGAGTGAAAGTAAATGCTTGGATGGTTATTGAGTCATTGAAATGAAATTCTCAGACTTAAACATTTAATATGCATTAACTAAAATTAGCAGTAGTGTGCTATTTGCAGATAGTCCTTTCTGAAACACTCATTTTTAAAATAAGGAACAACATTTTAAAACACTTTTCCAGTTTTCAAATTGTATTTTTTTGCGTCTGGCTTGAGAAATTTTGATTCTTCTGAATCCTGTATTCAAACAAACAGTAGAAGTATTTTTCTTTGAAATGTATGTCACTTAGTTTTTAAGTGTAATAATCAAATTAGATCTCATACACACAGAACAACATACAGAAGACTAATATTTATAGGAGAATTATTGAATACTTCTTAGGTAGAGATTCTTTAAACTTTGGCTTTGAGGATGAAATTGACACAAACTGACAAAAGTCTGTCACTTTCATTGGTTTTGCACTGGCCTCTCAAAGGTTAAATAGCTGAGTGCCTACATCGGTGTCCTTCTTAATGTCTTTGAAGTTGTTCATAATCAATGATAATTGTGGTCATTATGATCTCTAATTTCTATTAATGATATTAATATTTTACGATACTATTTGGACTTATTGTTAATAATATGTATTTTCAAAAATTGGAACTTTTCTTGGTGTAACAAAGGGAAAATCACATTAAGGTGTTTTATATGTTGAAATCCTGATATGGTTTGTCTCTGTGTCACCACCCAAATTTCATCTCTAATTCCAATTCCCACTGGTTAAAGGAAAGGTCTGGTGAGAGGTGATTGGATCATGGGATCAGACTTTCCACTTGCTGGGTTCAAGCAATTCCGCCTCCCAGGTTTAAGCAATTCTCCTGCTTCAGCCTCCCAAGTAACTGGGATTACAGGTGCCCGCCATCAGGCCCAGCTGACTTTTGTATTTTTAGTAGAGACAGGGTTTCATCATATTGGACAGGCTGGTTTCAAACTTCTGATCTCAAGTGATCTGCCCTCCTTGGCCTCCCAAAGTGTTGGGATTATAGGCGTGAACCATCACACTGGCCCAAAATACCAATTTTAATGCCTCAAAAATTCATAAAGAGAAAAAAAATCCAAAAATCACAAAAATAACAATGGATTTTTAAAGTTAGCTCTTTTGAATTTCACCAAAACTTTAGTTTTGGAGCACTTCATACATAGTGTTAAATACTGTCCTAAGAGCTTTCTATTTATTATTTCAATAAATCATCACATAGTCCCATTTCAGAAATGATATAAATGAAGGTCATAGAGACTATGGAGGTTCATCCAGAATAGAGGAGAATTATTGTCCATTTTTATGCTCAACTATAAGCTATAACCCCACAAATGTAGAATCAAAATGCAATCTCTCAATTCAGACATTAAAAAATCATTTTAATTGTTTTAATAAAGGGTTTGAATGCTTCCACAAAAAAGCAAATTCTTGCTTTCAATCAAGAATTTATTGATTGAAAATGTTAACATTATTAAAGAAATGATTGTTATTTGGTTAGTAGGTAAGGGTGGGGTGAGAATGACTCAACCAGAAAATCGTAGAATAGAACAAGCAGAGGTTATAGAAAGTAGTGGTCATCATTCATCGGAGCGCTAGCCACGCAAAGTACCACAGCATTATACCATGAAGTCTCTGGATCCTATATCAAACTGTGGGCATGATGGTCAGTATTTAATTCAGAAGTACAAGCTTCCATCTCAGTTGCTTTGCATAGCTCTGCCAAAGAAACATGGAAGAGAAGGCAAAGAAAATACAATAGCCTTTGGGGGCTCAAGCCAGATATAGAAGGAGGCATTGGGTCAGGGTGAGTGCACTGAGTTGCAATTCAGGTAAGCCCAGATAGAACTTAAAAAACAGTTTTTTTTTAAATTGGGGGCCTGAAAAGCTGTATAGATCTTATCTTCACTGTTCTTTGTGACAATAATGATGTATACAAGGGCTTTCTAAGGGTGAAAAAGTTCATGTGATTCATATCTTGAAAAGTGGAAGCTGAAGAATGCTTTCCCATTGGATTAGCAGCTGAATTGGGCTGAAGAGAACAATTCCAAGTACAGGTCAATGTCAAAGTACAGGTTGCATCTGTACAACAGAAAAAGTAATAAACCAAGATCACAAAGCATATGAAGAGCTCTCTGACACCTAATTTTTCTTAATCTAAAATACTGCTCACTGAGTTAGCTAATGAATATAGTGTGGCTTCCCCAAAGGGGTATCAGTAGAGAATGTTCTGGCCAGAAGACTCAAGTACTTGGTCCTTTCATGGTAAATTAATACATCAGGGCTTCGCTTTTTAAAAATCAATCCCTTGAGCTTATTTAATATCCTGAGGCCCCTTAGAAATAGACAACTAGCTTTTGTAGTCTGGAAAGGTGGAGGGCCAGATTTGGAGCCAGGCAAATCTACCAAGGTAATGAGATTCTAAGAGGTCTTTTGGAAGGCAGCCTGCTGGCTTTCCCTAGCAACACTCCTTTTCTTCATGGTTTGAACCAAGCCTGATCATTTTTGCAAGGTGAGCTCTGCAATGGGTACTTTGTAGTGATAGAAAATTAAAATAATACTCTTTATTTGTGCAGGCTGCTGTGTTTTAAAACCTTTCTGTAGAGCTTACCACATTTTAGTAGAGCGGTTTTCCAGTATACTTATTGTTCCACCCATTTATAGATGAAGAAAATGAGTCAAAGGGGTATATGTACCTCCATCTTTTCCCCTGTATTAGATGTTTTTTTTTTCCTTCAAAAGTACTAACCTTTGAAAGGCAGCATAAGCAGGAGATGTTCTCAATACTAGTAGTCTTCTCTTTATTGATACCAATGCTGGTTACAGAGGTGTGTCCAGTTGGCTAAAATTCACCAAGATATACCCTGATGAAATGTACACTTTTATGTAGTCATGTTATACTACCAGAAAAGTTAGCATATCCTTAAATAACATGGGCTTGAAAGGAGAAAATGTAGTAATGTTTTCATAATTATTTTCTTTACAAATCTTTAAATTTACTTAAAGTTTCTAAGCTTAATGCAGTTAGTAATCTCTTCAAGTTTTTCAGCTAGCACTAATTTGGTCATCTCTTTCTTCTAAGTAACCTTTAAAGCTCACTATATACAGGTGTCACCAAATAATTGGTTCTTCACTATTTAAAGATTCATGAAAAAGATTAGAAAAAATAAATGTGGTACTGTACCAAAAATAAAAAAAATTATACATTTGAAGTATTTGAAAAACCTTATGAAGGTAATAAATCAAATTGAAATTCTTAGAATTCCATTAGACTAAACCAGTTGTACCAAGAAGTGATCAATGAATTATTAACAGAAATATTTTCCAGAGTTAGATGACCTTGCAGATTAAGGCTTGTATGTGAGGATGGGTAGTGGGCTTGTGGAGATCCGATAGAGTTAATTGAATACATATGTGGCTGAATTTGAATAAACAGAAAGTATCTAGTGTTATAATGAGAAGATCAAGCCACACACCCACTTCTGATATTTGAGGAATCTCAGAAAGGGGAATTGCAAATTATCTCGTTTCTATTTCATTTGTAAAGACTAGTCTAGAAACACCCTATCTAGAGAGATGATTTGACTTCATATAGTCAAAACCACATATGTGTCTACTGAGTCTTTTTAAGGTAACAATTCAATACCAGACTGTGGATGTGGGAGAAAAGTAGTACTGCATCAGGGAGTCAGAGACTGTTGCACAAAAACACACAAAGGATCATTGACAAGTGTGTTGCTTTTAGATGTATGTTTAGAAATGGGTTTAAGTGACACTATCTTTAAGAATTTCTTTGTTTTGTCAATGCACATATATTTACTTTTTAATGTTCCTGCAATTTAGACTAATCTTGCAATCCACAAAAGTGGATTCTTCCCCTATAGGGAAGTTCTTACTAAATTTATAGTGTGTTATGGTATCCTCTAAGAAATGAAGTAAAACATTAATATTTGTCTCTGGGAAATATGAGTTTGATTCAACAGCTGGCAACTGGTAGTTCAGGAGGAATACAGTTTACAAACTATAGAGAGGTCTTGCATGCAGGAGACTTTGAATGACACAGACCATCGTGGATTGTCCTACTGAATTATGTCTCCCAGCCTAGACAAACCCACTGGTTCTCAACTAGGGGTTATCCTCTCCCTACCCCAACAGGGGCCATTTGGCAATGGAGACATTTTTGGTTAACACAGTGTTATGGGAAGCATGCTACTGATATCTAGTTGGTAGAGGCTAGGAACGTTGCTAAAAAAAATTATCTGGTCCAAAATGTCAGTAGTACTGAGGTTGAGAAACCTGGTCTATTCTCAGTACCTCAAAATCAGGGACTTTTTTTATTATTAGGGAATGATACAAGTTCCTTTTCAGAAAAAGAGATACTTCTTCATTAGATTGACTATTTACAAATCTATTCATGGCAAGATGTTGTGCTAAGCAGAGTGCTTACAGTGGGAAGCAAAGTAGCCAATGACCTTCCTGTCTCCAGAATTTAGTCACATTAAGGGCAGACTAGTAAATAAATTACATAGAGTCATTCTCAAATTGTTATAAAGGTTATATTTGCTAAGGATTAAGTTCGTTTATATGGTTCAGAATAAACCCAATAAAAAGGACTTAACAAAACATAATTATATTTTCTCATATAACAAGACCTCTGGAAATAAATGATTCCTCACATTGGTAAGAGTTTCAAGGGCCAAGTCACTGTGACCTTCTTGGCCTCTTCCTCAATGTTGAAAGATGCTATTTCAACTTTTGCCATTACATTCCTATTCCAGGCTGCAGGAAGGAGGAAGAGAAAAGGAACAAAAGTGGATTCTTGCTAAGAATACCTTTTTATAAATGAGTTTTTCTGGAAGGCCTCTTATCAATGTCCATTTTCATCTGATTGAACAGAAATTATATGGTCACTCAGCTACAAGGGAGATTAAGAAATGTATTAGCTTTAAACGCTCCAAGAAAACCCAGTTAAAATAGCCCACTGAACCCACCTACTATTTAATCTTAAGCCCTTGATTCTGATTTATTTTTCTAACCAGCTGATATTCCAACACTCTCATCAGGACACTCCTGTCCTTAAGAAAATTGAGCTCTCATTAGAATGAGGGAGGGGAACGTAGATACTGGGTAAGAAACTAGAAGTCTCTGATACAAAAACTATGAAGAAAAATCCTAGAAGCAATGAACTCAATTAACAGGCAGTAAGAAGGACTTTTCTGAGGAAGTAACATTTTGGATAACATTGGAAAGGAACAGGATTTAGCAATTGAGTAAAGGACAATAACATGTTTTCTCCTACAAATAGGGGTGAAGGTTCTCTAAAAGCAAATTACATTTCTAAAGGGGCAAACCCCTGATCCCAAAGAAGTAAGATTGTAAATAAGGCCATTTATGAAAACATCCTCTTGTAAAATGTCTACTTTTTTGGATACTTTCTTTTTGGTGGCACTTGTACAAAATAATGTTTTTTAAAGTTTGTCCCTCTTCTATCTTATATTTAGAAGGCAAAATTGTCTCCTAGTCGTAGATGCCTTGACAGCCACTCTAAAAAAATTCAGACAAAGCTCCCATAAGAGTCTCCAGGAAAGAAAACGAATACTTTCAGCTTGGTAACTAGTCCAGGCTTGAAGAAAACAAAAGCTAACATAAGAAACTCTGTAACCTTCCAAGAAACCCCAATTGAAATAGCCCATTGAACCCACCTACTATTTGATCCTAAGTCCCTGATGCTGATTTATTTTTGTAACCATTTGTATTCAAACACTGTCATCAGGAACTTGGCCTGAGCTTCACAGGGATTACATAAATGCTTTTTTTTTTTTTTTTTTTGCCTCTTCTTCTTATATGTGATAACCCCACAGGACTAAAATCAAGTCATGTTCCTCCACCTTTTACATCTTATTAGTACAAAAACAGTGCAAATACCTAAGAAGAAACTGGAGACCATTTCTGTGCTTCTGTTCCACACAGTGTGTATACTCAGTATGCTAGTTCTTTTGTCCAAACTTTCACACCCAATTATGAGTTGTTACTTGTTTGAATCTGTAAAGACCAATTTTCTTATATTAGTTCTTGAATATGGAAGATCTCGGATAGCCAAGGCAATCCTAAGCAAAAAGAACAAAGCTGGAGGCATGTTACCCCTATAGTATAGGCTTCAAACTATACTAGAGGGCTACAGTAACTGAAACAGCATGGTACTGGTACAAAAATAGGCACATATACCAATAGAACAGAATAGAGAACCCAGAAATAGGGCCTCACACCTATGACAATCTGATCTTTGAACAACCTGACAAAAAGAAGCAAAAGGGAGAGGATTCTCAGTTTAGTAAATAGTGCTGGGATAACTGGTTAGCTATACTCCAGAAGATTGAAGCTGGACCCCTTCCTTACACCATATACAAAAATCAACTCAAGGTAGATTAAAGACTTAAATGTAAAACCCAAATGCTGAAAGACAACCTAGCAATACCATCCTGGACATAAGAACAGGCAAAGATTTCATGGCAAAGACACAAAAGCAATCAAAATTAAAGCAAAAATTGACAAATAGGATCTAATTAAACTTAAGAGCTTCTGCACAGCAAAAGAAACTATTAACAGAATAAACAGAAGACCTATAGAATGGGAGAAAGTATTTGTAAATTATGCATCTGACCAAGGTCTAATATCCAGCATCTGTAAGGAAATTAAACAAATTTGCAAGAGTAAAACAAACAACCCCACTAAAAAGTGAGCAAAGGACTGGGTGTGGTGGTTCATGCCTGTAATCCTAGCAATCTCGAGGCTGAGGCAGGCAGATCTCTTGAGGTCAGGAGTTTGAGGCCAGTCCGGTCAACATGATGAAACCCTCTCTCTACAAGAATACAAAAATCTAGTGGCCATGGTGGCGCACACCTATATTCCCACCTTCTTGGGAGGCTGAGGCATAAGAATGACTTGAACCTGGGAGGCAGAGGTTGCAGTGAGCAGAGATCATACGACTGCACTTCAGCCTGGGCAGTGAGACTCTGCCTTGAAAAAAAAAAAAAAAAGTGGGCAAAGGACATGAATAGACATTTTTCAAAAGAAGACATACATGTAGCCAAAAAGCATATGAAAAAAGTTTAACATCACTGATCATTAGAGAAATGCAAATCAAAACCACAATGAGATATTATCTCACACCAGTCAAAATGGCTATTATTATTTTTTTTTTTTGAGATGAGTCTTGCTCTGTCACCCAGGCTGGAGTGAGGTCATGTGATCTTGGCTGACTGCATCCTCCACCTCCCAGGTTCAAGTGATTCTCCTGAGTAGCTGGAATTACAGGGGCCTGCCATTGTGCCTGGCTAATTTTTTGTGTTTTTAGTAGAGACAGCATTTCATGATCTTCGCCAGACTGGTGTTGAACTCCTGACCTCTTGATCCACTCACCTCAGCCTCCCAAAGTGCTGGGATTACAGGCATGAGCCATCACACCTGGCTCATAATGGCTATTCTTAAAATGTTAAAAAACAACAGATGCTGGTGAGGTTGTGGAGAAGAGGAAACACTTGTACACTGTTGATGAGAGAGTAAATTAATTCAACCATTTTGGAAAGCAGTATGATGATTCTTCAAAGAGCTACCATTTAACTGAGCAACCCCATTACTGGGTGTCTACATAGAGGAATACAAATAATTCTATCATAAAGACATATGTATGCAAATGCTCCCTGCAGCACTATTCATAATAGAAAAGACATGGAATCAACCTAAATGGCCATCAATAACATACTGGATAAAGAAAATATGGTACATATATACCATGGAATACTATGCAGTCATTAAAATGAATGAGATCATTTCTTTTGTGGGAACATGGATGGAGCTGGAGGCTATTATCCTTGGCAAACTAATGCAGGAACAGAAAACCAAATACTGTGTAGTCTAAGTGGAAGCTAAATGATGAGAACCTGTAATACAAAGAAGGGAACAACAGACGTTGAGGGCTACTTGAGGGTGGAGGATGGGAGAAGGGATAGGAGCAGAAAAAATAATTATTGGGTATGAGGCTTAGAACCTGGGTGATGAAATGATCTGCAAAACAAACCCCTATGACATGAGTTTACCTATATAACAAACCTGCACATGTAGCCCCAAACCTAAAATAAAGTTAAAATGAAAACCACCCACCAAAAAATAAAAGAAAACAAAAAATACAAAACAATATAGTAAAATTGTGTGACCTAGTATTTCCTATTCCAGTGACACCATACGAAAGAGAATAAAGTCCTAAAAAGAGGGAGTGTATAAAAGGCATTCAAGGAGTAACTAGAAATGAAATAAGGAACATCCCAAAGCAGAACTAAGAGCAGAGGGGAGGGTCCCAAAACACAGAGGAAGAGCTTTTAGGTATCACTTAGGAAAGGATTCAAAAAGACATCTTCCTCCCAAAAGTGTACTAAAAATGGATGACCTTTAATTTACCTGGATTTATATTTCTTTGGTTATTTGGTATGTCCTTTCCTTAATTCTCTATCTGAAGTATAATCTTCACCAGTGCTAATTACCCACTGGGGGTATTTCATTGTCAATTTATCATTATTAAATTGTTAGAACTGAAAAAATTTTTAAAATTCTTTTGTCCATAATATATTCAGAATTGAAAACTATAAACAAATACGTGTCTAGTTGTATGCTTTGCACCCCTGTATACTCTATACACCAAAAGTTTCTTAAAATGGTATTATACAGGCCAGGCACAGTGGCTCAAGCCTATAATCTCAGCACTTTGGGAGGCTGAGGTGGGAGGCAGATCATGAGGTCAGGAGTTCAAGACCAGACTGGCCAACATGGTAAAACTCCATCTCTGTTAAAAAAATACAAAAATTAGCTGGGCATGGTGGCTCATGCCTGTAATCCCAGCTACTTGGGAGGCTGAGGTAGGAAAATTGCTTGAAGTGAGACCCAGGAGGTGGACATTGCAGTGAGCCAAGATCGTACCACTGCACTCCAGCCTGGGCTACAGAGCAAGACTCCATCTCAAAAAAATAAAAAATAAAAAAGGTATTATACGTGTTATGATTATTTCATGAAGAGAAGAGATTTCACTCATTAAGTCTGGTCTGAGTTGCTTTCATTAACATACTGTGGGAGAAGCTATGGTGTTCTAGTTCCTAATCTAGCAAGAAAACTTGCATGCTTCCAACTCTTTTTTTCTTTTTTTGGAACCCTATCACCAACACGTGGGTAAGTATAGAGGCATCTGCCTGAGGATCAGAGGCCCATGAACCAGTCATTCCTGCTATCCCAGCCAACAGCCAGCCAAGAGATATGTGAAAGAGATCATTGTAGACCATCCCGTCCACCCTTCAACCAGTCTACAAGTTAGTTTCAGGCACCTCAACAAGCACAGGCAAAACTGGTATTATCTAGGTGACCCACAGACTTAGGAGCAATAATAAATGCTCATTTATTTAAGCCACAGAGTTTTGTGTTTATTTTTTATACTGAAACAGGTAACTAACATAGGAATTGGTGCATAGAAATGGAGTGCCACTGACCTAAAATGTGAGACTCTGGTTTGAGAGTGAAGCAGCTAGCAGATAATGGAAACATGGTGAGGAAATATTTAGTAGAAGCTGGAGAGATGGTGAGAGCTTGCTACTAAGAGTCTGGAAAAATAGAGCCTCATGTTACAAAATAAACAATGGGCAAGACTATACCAATAGCTATGTTTCTAATAAACTTTTGGACTTTGGCAAAACGATTTTCAGGCAAAAAGTTGAAAGTATAAGTTTACTTCTTTTAGCCTCATATAGTAAATGCTGCAGACAGTAAATGCAGCTACTATATGCAGACCATATAGAAAACATTTTTTGCTTTGTGACTTTG
The DNA here is from genome assembly GCF_049354715.1 of Callithrix jacchus. Lineage (NCBI taxonomy): Eukaryota > Metazoa > Chordata > Mammalia > Primates > Cebidae > Callithrix > Callithrix jacchus. The sequence continues at coordinate 71,823,287 of NC_133504.1, read as the reverse complement.
CTGTCTCTGTCTCAACTACTTAAATGTACTGTCCTAAGTGCAAAAACAGCCAGGGCCAACTTGTAAATAAGTAAGTGTAGCTGTGTTTCAAAAAATTATTTATGGACATTTCATTTGAATATAAAATAATTTGCATGCACCACAAAATATCATCCTTCTTTTGATTTTTTAAATCATTAGAAATATAGAAAACAGTAATAGTTCACAGCCCATACATAAACAGGCAGTAAGCTGAATTTGTCTTGCAGGCTTAGCTTGAAAACTGATCTAGACAAAGAACTTTCCAGTTTTCAAAGAGAATTTAAAGGAATATAAATCAATAAAGTTATTTCTCGTCTTCTATCTTCTCAATAAGAATTCTAACATTAACAAGTTATGAGGACAAGCTCTAACCAAGTGTGCCCAGGTTTTGCTTTCAGCTACATTAAAGGATTTCTAATAAAGTTCAGGTTCTTGTCCCATAACAGTTTGACATGGACAAAGAATCTGTGAGTAAGATTACACATCTACCAAGTAATAGTGAATTTGGTTGTTAGAATGGACTTGAATCTGATTCAGTGCAAGCCAATAAAGTTTTAAAGTGAGTTATACTTTCAAAAGAACTTGCTTCTCTTAAACCCTTCTCATTTACCAGATAAACAAATCCAAACTTGCATGGGGGAGAACTAAAGCACCACCATCAACATCAAGCAAGTTTCAGAAGCAGAGCTGCCAAGGTGATTGAAACATAACCACAGGTGATTAGGGAATTCAAGACCCGAGCAACTGCTCAATTGACTTGTAGACTCATGAGCAAACCCACATATTTATCTTTCAGTCCACAAAATTTTGGAATGACTTTTTGTGTAGGAATAGCTAGCTGATGTGGAGTATTTCATTATTCACTTGTGTTAGCACATTGTTTGAGAGGACTTGAGTTGGTAAAACACACAGTATTGAAATATTCCTTATGGCTTTATGTATTTAGAATTGAAAAATGTGAGCAGCTATTAACTGAAGTTGTATATGCTGCATGCAATGAAGATTAATTTTATCTTCTTAAAATCAAATAATAGCTTCGTTTTCACTAACTATAGATAAGCAGTATACTTAAGTGAAGTTTTTTTAAAGTCTAATCCAGTGAAGAAAGGCTCATCAGTGAAACTAGGCCAAATGTATAGTTTTCCAGGTCATGAGCTCTGCATTCTCATTTTCACAAAAGAATCTATGTATTGCTTTTTATTATTGAGTTATAGGTCTCAGAATGCTGTTCAAGCAAAATAATCAAGAGGCCATTAGCCTGGGGTTGTTATCTGTACAAGCAGTTCATTTTTAAGTAAACAGACACTTAACTTGGAAACCTTTCTTGTAACTGACTTTAAAAAAATGAGCCTCAGCCAATCACAAACAGCCAAGCAGCTGTTGGGCTGATCATTCATCAGATGGATCCAAATAGGCAAATGCCTCATCACACCTCACCAAAATGCTTAGCTGTAGCCAATCAGGTAAGTACCTCGTTTCCTTTTTTGGTCTATAAAAGCTCTCTGCTCACCTTGTGGAGCAGAGCTTACTGGACTTCTTCTGGTTCTGAATGCTGTCCATTCATGAATTGTTTTTTGCTCAGATAAACTGTGTTACATTTAATGTGTAAAGCTTTTCTTTTAACAGTTCTTTTGAATGTTGATGTCTATGTGCTTTGCTTACTCATACTTATTTTTACCGATAACACAAATTGAAGAACAATGCAAAACATAGATACAAAATGTAACCATTTTGGTATTTAAGAGTAGGTAGGACATGTCCTGGGAAAAAAAAGTCTCTGAGGAGGGTAAACTTAATGTCAGTCTGCATGATTACAGCAGCTCTAGAAGGATATGGCTCATACAGTTTTCACACACATTGTAAAACACAACATTTTCAGACACTGTAAATTCTGTAGCTAAAATCTGTGAGAGGAAAATCAGGATTGACTCAACAGGTCAATTAAACAATCTCTAATTGAACTTCAGTCCATTCTTACCCTTATTTTCATTGCTGATGAGCGCGCGCGCGAGAGAGAGGCTTATAGTCCATTTGCTCATAAAATACCCAATGCAAATATATCATTGTCTGTACCCACGGGTCCTTTAAAATCACTGTCAACAGCAGAAGAGAAGTGTAACTTTCTTAGATATTTGGTTAGCCTGTGGGTTTCTGTAAAATTTAAACTGTTTTTCTAAAATAAGCAGAACCGATGAAAAGGAAAAGGAATTTGTTTTAAATAATCAGACTGGAAAAATGACCAGAAAACCCCTCTGGCCATTTTCTTTTTTTAATTCTATGTTCTTCTAACAATCATTTATGGGCCACTTGAGACACGAAAGGAAGGATGTTAAAGGCCCTGGAGATATTGTAGCTGCATTAGCAAAGTACCAGAACACATGTAAAAGGCTTGTAAAGCATTTGGCACTACAACTCTGACATATAAAGTATGCTACAATCTTCTTCATTTCCTCTTGTCGCTCACTCATTCATGTTTTCTTATTCTGATGATAGAAATGCTGATCTGAAGGAAAATTATAAAATATTCTAACACGGAAACTTCTGCACTTCAAAATAACGACACTAGGTAAAATTTAAAAATGAGAAGATAAGCATACTGCATGTATCTTCATTGACATTACTACACATAATGTTTTATTATGGATTCTATAATAAATTACTTTATCCTTGATAATAATTTTTACTCATTACTATCAATTGCTTTCTGCAATAGAGAGAATAGCATGCAATAATGATTAAAAGATGTGTCAAGGTATATTTCACTTAGTAATTTTAAGAAATGTTGGAAGACTGGCTAGTAGAAAATGTATCACATGATTGGTATCCTCCTGTGTTAATGAGGTTTAAATAGCTTGTTATTAATGTCAACTAAATTTTGATATACCCAGTCTTCGTCAACATTAAATACTTTATTGAGAATAAGTCATGCAAAATTTTGAGGAAAAATGAAAAAGAAAAGAGAAAGAATGACAAATGAAATGTAAGAAACTAAGAGAATAATTAGAAAATACAATGGAGGTATGAACTTTACTTTTGTAAAATGAAGATATGACAGAAAATCATACGAACAGAGAGCATTATATTATGGATGATTAACTTTGCTACACTCAAAATTGTTGTATAATCTACTTACTTTCCCCCAATGTTACTTACAAGTATTAGAATGTTAATATAGTTAATTCTGGAATACTGAGGTTAATTGCTACTAATTTATATTTGTTGAAAAAGTTTTTATGGCCGGGCATGGTGGCTCACGCCTGTAATCCCAGAACTTTGGGAGGCCGAGGTGGGCAGATCATGGGGTCCGGAGTTTAAGACCAGACTTGCCAAAATGGTGAAACCCCGCCTCTACTAAAAAATACAAAAATTAGCTGGGCATGGTGGCTCACTCGTGCCTGTAAATCCTGCTACTTGGGAGGTTGAAGTAGGAGAATTGCTTGAACTGGGACCTGGGACCCAGGAGGCGGAGGTTACAGAGCCAAGATTGGGCCACTGCACTCCAGCCTGGGCTACAGTGCAAGACTCCATTAAAAAAGAAAAAGAAAAAAGTTTTGTATTCCAAAACTAAAAAATAATTATTTGTTGGAGATATTTTTATGACTCAGTGGAGTATGTGAAAACTAAAAAATAATTATTCTTAGAGTTATTTTTTATGACCGAGTGGAGTATTAGACTGTAAATAAAGTGATTGCCAAATTTATCTATCTCATTTGTAACAGAATAAATCAACTTGTATTTTTTCACAATTATTCTTGGGAAATTACTTTCTTAGGTTCATAAAAATATTTAAATTCCTGGATGCTCTAGCAATTACATTTTATAAACCAGAAAGTACTATTGAAAGAAGACACACTAGATTAAAGGGACTCATACTGTTGCTAGTTCCTCGATATTATACTTACATAAATATCCATATTGATCTAAATCTATATAATAAATATATTTGATATTTACATTTAGATATGTATAGAGATCTCCCAAGAAAAGAATAACATAAACAATAACATATAAACGTTATTTTCAAATGTTTGATCTTGCAAACAAACCTCACTCTTAACAGTCATGTTAAAAAGCAATGCAGTTAAAAGGTGGTAGAGTTTACAAATATGAATGGCTATATGTGGTATGGGATAAAATTATATTACAATATTCAAGGATTTCAAAATGGTCATATTCCAAACATGTTAGAATGTAAAGAAGATAAGGCATATTAAAGAAAAATATTGTACTTTATGTTCCACAAAGAGGCTCTAGAGATGACAATGGCCCTTGGCAAAGATAGAATTCAAAATTTGATTAGGTTAGCTCATCAATGTAAAAACAGAAAAATAAATGTTATTCTCTGTTTTATTATTTTATATAAGGCAAAATTTAAAAATGAGTAAAATAACAATCCATCTAAAGATTTTTCCTTATATCTTCTTTTTGGCCAAATGAATAAAGATTATAACTTAATCTTGGAATTAAAAAATATTGCTGGAATGGTTTAGTGATCATGGCCAGCATATTATAAAGCAGAATGTGATGGGAAATTAATTTGAAGAAGAGTGTTGAAATGAAAAAGTACTTTTAAATTCTGGAAAGTAGGCAGACATAATGGAAAATGCAACTTTTTTGGTTAAGAAGAGTGAATTCCAGAAGTAAAGACAGGAAAAGTTGGACTTTTTTGAGGACAATGTAAAAATGATCTTAAGGTGAAAAGGTTAGGAAAACTATGAGTCATTGTGATGTTTTTATCACTAAACTAGAATTCAAGGGCTTGGCATTTTGTTTTAAAGAATCCCTCTAATTAAGTGAGATGTATTAATTTTTGGTCGTTATTTTGAAGATGTGATGAGTTATGATATTTTTTCCTACAATGTTTACCTAAACACTCTATTTAACTAATAAATTCTGAGAGTCTCTAAGAACAACACAAGAACTCTTGCTTTCACTCTGAATTTTTGCCTTCAAGTAATTGATGTCCACCGGAGAACAAGATGACTTGTCTCTCAATCAAAAAATTAGTTCTCTCTATTGGTACTGCAAACTGATAAGCAAGGATGCCAGCACAGCCTTATGTAAATATACAAACCAAAAAATATTCTTTAATACATTAGCATAATTACAAATTATATTCTTGAATATATTTTTAGAAATTATAACATGTAAGACAAATTTTAAAAAATGTAAACACTTGCAAAAACCCAACTTCAGTTTAAACTACTTTATTATCTCTTTTTAAAAAAGTTAAATATGTATATTAACTTCTAGTGCCCTCCAATTACTTTTTCAATATTACTGTCTTATTTTTTAGCAAGTGTTAAAGTCTTGAAAGGCAAAAACTATGTATTAATTGCTGTAGCCCAACCATGAATACAAATAAACTAATGTCTGGTAAGTGTTTGCTACTCTGATACATATACCTGGTTGCAAACACTTTCTGCAACTACTGTTAAGTTGGATACTGAAACAGGAAAGGTTCCCTTGTCCCCCTCACAGGGCATGTGATGGGGATGTGACTTCCTTCTTCAGTGCCACGCTGCTCAGACCTCTAGGGGAGCATACAGACCGGCCGGCTGTGGGGTTCCCACCCCACGGCAGTGTCTAGGGGTGAATGTTCACAGCTCCTGATGCCCCGGCGGACGTGTGTTACAGGGTGCTCCCTTAGCTTGCGGTCTACAGGCGGCTTGTTACCAGCTCAATTAGATCCCCTTCCTTATCACAAGGACCCAGGGATTTCTGTGTCCCGGGGTTTCTTCCCTTGGTGTACTGGAAGAATTGGATCACACGTGGGACTGGAGAATGAGCGTAAAGTTTTATTGAGTGGAATAGCTCTCAGCAGATGGCGGAGCCAGAAGGGAGATGGTCTTTCCCCGGAGTGGGGCCGCTGGGCGGCCCCGTCTGCCTGTCCTCTGGCTGCCCGCCAAAAGTGTGGTGTCCCCCGCCCTGCACCGCCTCCGCTGGCCTGCGGACGCCGGTCCGTGTGCTTTTCTGGACGTCTGGCTGCCTGTGTATGTGCCCGCTAGGGTCTCGGGTTGGTTGGTTTGTTTTTGAGACGGAGTCTTGCTGTGTCGCCCAGGCTGGAGTGCAGTGGTGAGATCTCAGCTCACTGCAACCTCCGCCTCTAGGGTTCAAGCGATTTTTCATCTCAGCCTCCAGAGTGGCTGGGACTACAGGCGCATGCCACCACGCCTGGCTGATTTTTGTGGTTTTAGTAGAGACGGGTTTCCCCATGTTGGCCATGATGGTCTCGATCTCCAGACTTCTTGATCCGCCGGCCTCAGCCTCTCCAAGTGCTGGGATTACAGAGTGAGCCGCCACGGTGCGTAGCCTGTGTCTCTGGTTTTTATAGGCCCAGGATGGGGGCGTGGTGGGCCAGGGTGGTCTTAGAAAATGTAACATTTGGGCAGGAAATACCTGTCCTCACCTAGGTCCATGGAAGTGGAGCCCTAGCCAGGGACTTTGCCCTCCTCTACCCAGCACTGCCCTTACCCCCTTCCCTATTATTTAAAGGAACCACACGTCCAGGTGTGGTGGCTGAATGCCTATAATCCTAGTACTTTGGAAGGCCAAGGCAGGTGGATCACCTGAAGTCAGGAGTTTGAAACCAACCGGACCAATATGGTGAAATCTTGTCTCTACATAAAAATTGACTGAGCGCAGTGGCTCACACCTGTAATCCCAACACTTTGGGAGGCCGAGGCAGGCGGATCAAGAGATCGAGATCATCCTGGCCAACGTGGGGAAACCCCATCTCAACTAAAAATACAAAAATTAGCTGGGCGTGGTGGTGCAGGCCTGTAATCCCAGCTACTAGGGAGGCTGAAGCAGGAGAATCGCTTGAACCCTGGAGGCTGAGGTTCCAATGAGCTGCTATCACACCACTGCACTCCAGCCTGGAGATAGAGACTCCCTCTCAAAAACAAACAAACAAACAAAAAACCATATATATATATATATAGCCAGGTGTGGTGGCTTGCACCTCCTCTAGTCCCAGCTACTAGGAAGGCTGAAACAGCAGAATGCTTGCTTGAACCTGGGAGGCGGAGGTTGCAGTGAGCCAAGATTGCACCATTGCACTCCAGCATAGAGACAGAGTGAGACTAATCAAAAAATAATAAAATAAATAAAAGGAACCACACTCTTCCCTTCCCAGCAATCCCGTATAAATATCATCATAAGAGCTGCCTTGGCCTTTCAAAGACTTCACCCTGCCTGTACAAAGGGCTTAAGACTACATAGGGGAGATGAGATGTCTTTCTCCCTGCTGCTGCTGATTCTGGAGATTGGCTCTCACTAGCTAATAGCAGGGAGGTAGCAGTATTAGGCTTCTTGAGCGCTAACAGAAATTACCTTCCCAGAGTCTACCTGATGGTTTCCATGTGGTTTCCAAAGCCTGTCATCATCCATCCATAGGGCAAGCCTAATTTAACATAAAATACACGTTAGACTGAAGTCTTTGATAAACTGGGACCCTTCACTATGTGAGCTATTAGAGGAAACAGTGCTGTCACTTCATTTACTATTAAAATATAATTTAAAATAATGGATGTAGAATAAACTGTGCAGTAAGAAAACAGTAATATCATCTAAAAGTAACATAATTTTATGGTGTCAGGCAATTTGGTAACACTTTATATGCACTATTATATTCAACCCACCAAGTATATTTTCAGATAACACAAGAAAAGTAACTTGCTTATAAATTACGCAAGTAACTAATGGGAAAGAGCTAAGTCAAATGGCTATTTTAATAGAATATTCTCATTTTAATTGCTATGCTCTATGCCCTCCTTCTGGATTATTATTGTTTAAGGGTAAAAAAGAGCATCAGGGAGAATTAGGAAGAAGCCTCTCACTGTATTTAGGAAAAACTTCACTCAAGGCTCTGCTTCAAATCCTAAAATTTGTTTAAATTAAAAATACTTTTGAGAAAGCCAAAGTAAAAATATCAAAAATTACTAAAGCATTTGGAAATATGCTTGTAAGAGCAGGTTATGAGGGCTATTTAGAATTTTGACAGCAAAATGATGGTGTGGGATTGGCTAATATACTTATTATGAATGATAAAAGAGTAGTATCAGAATACTACTCTTCATTTTATGATTTAAAAGCCCACCCTTTCAATTTAATTTTTTTATTGCATTTTAGGTTTTGGGGTACATGTGCAGAACATGCAAGATAGTTGCATAGGTACACATGTAGCAGTGTGATTTGCTGTCTTCCTCCCCTTCACCCACATCTGGCATTTCTCTCCATGCTATCCCTCCCCAGCTACCCCCTCCACTGTCTCTCCCCTATTCCCCCCAATAGACCCCAGTGTGTAGTACTCCCCTCCCTGTGTCCATGAGTTCTCATTGTTCATCACCCCTCTATGAGTGAGAATATGTGGTATTTCATTTTCTGTTCTTGTGTCAGTTTGCTGAGAATGATGTTCACCAGATTCATCCATGTCCCTACAAAGGACACAAACTCATTGTTTTTGATGGCTGCATAATATTCCATGGTGTATATGTGCCACATTTTTCCAGTCCAGTCTATCATCGATGGGCATTTGGTTTGGTTCTAGGTCTTTGCTATTGTAAACAGTGCTGCAATGAACATTCATGTGCATGTGTCCTTATAGTAGAACAATTTACAGACTTTTGGATATATACCCAGTAATGGGATTGCTGGGTCAAATGGAATTTCTATTTCTAGGTCTTTGAGGAATCGCCACACTGTCTTCCACAATGATTGAACTAATTTACACTCCCACCAGCAGCATAAAAGTGTTCCTATTTCTCCACATCCTCTCCAGCATCTGTTGTCTCCAGATTTCTTAATGATCGCCATTCTAACTGGCGTGAGATGGTATCTCAAGGTAGTTTTGATTTGCATTTCTCTGATGACCAGTGATGATGAGCATTTTTTCATACGTTTGTTGGCCTCACGTATGTCTTCTTTTGTAAAGTGTCTGTTCATATCCTTTGCCCATTTTTGAATGGGCTTGTATGTTTTTTCTTGTAAATCTGTTTGAGTTCTTTGTAAATTCTGGATGTCAGCCCTTTATCAGATGGGTAAACTGCAAAAATTTTTTCCCATTCTGTTGGTTGCCGATTCACTCTAGTGACTGTTTCTTTTGCTGTGCAGAAGCTGTGGAGTTTGATTATGTCCCATTTGTCTATTTTGGCTTTTGTCGCCAATGCTTTTGGTGTTTTGGTCATGAAGTCCAGGCCTACTCCTACGTCCTGAATGGTTTAGCCTAGATTTTCTTCTAGGATTTTTATGGTGCCAGGTCTTATGTTTAAGTCTTTACTCCATCTGGAGTTAATTTTAGTGTAAGGTGTCAGGAAGGGGACCAGTTTCTGCTTTCTGCACATGGCTAGCCAGTTTTCCCAACACCATTTATTAAACAGGGAATCCTTTTCCCATTGCTTGTTTTTGTCAGGTTTATCAAAGATTGTATGGTTGTAGACATGTTGTGTTGCCTCCAATGCCTCTGTTGTGTTCCATTGGTCTATATCTCCGTTTTGGTACCAGTACCATGCTGTTTTGATTACTGTAGCCTTGTAGTATAGTTTGAAGTTCAGTAGTGCGATGCCTCCTGCTGTGTTATTTTTGCTTATAATTGACTTGGCCACGCGGGCTCTCTTTTGGTTCCATATGAAGTCCAAGGTGGTTTTTTCCAGTTCTGTGAAGAAAGTCAATGGTAGCTTGATGGGGATAGCGTTGATTCTGTAAATTACTTTGGGCAGTATGGCTATTTTCACAATATTGATTCTTCTTAACCATGAACATGGAATGTTTCTCCATCTGTTTGTGTCCTCTCTTACTTCGTCGAGCAGTGGTTTTCGGTTCTCCTTGAAGAGGTCCCTTACGTTCCTTGTTAGTTGTATTCCTAGGTATTTTATTCTCTTTGTAGCAATTGTGAATGGCAGTTCATTTTTGATTTGGCTCTCTTTCAGTCTATTATTGGTGTATAGAATTGCTTGTGATTTTTGCACATTGATTTTATATCCTGAGACTTTGCTGAAGTTGCTTATCAGTTTCAGGAGTTTTTGGGCTGAGATGATGGGGTCCTCTAGATATACTATCATGTCATCTGCAAATAGAGACAATTTGGCTTCCTCCTTTCCTATTTGAATACCCTTTATTTCCTCTAGAGACAGCTTTAAATTTTCATATAGAGACTGCTTTAAATGTGTTCCAGAGATTCTGGTATGTTGTATCTTCGTTCTTGTTGGTTTCGAAGAACTTCTTTATTTCTGCCTTCATTTCATTGTTTATCCAGTCAACATTCAAGAGCCAGTTATTCAGTTTCCATGGAGCTGTGCGGTTCTGAGTTGGTTTCTGAATTCTGAGTTCTAACTTGATTGCACTATGGTCTGAGAGACTGTTTGTTATGATTTCAGTTGTTTTGCATTTGCTGAGGAGTGCTTTACTTCCAATTATGTGGTCAATTTTAGAGTAGGTGTGATGTGGTGCTGAGAAGAATGTATATTCTGTGGATTTGGGGTGGAGAGTTCTGTAAATGTCTATCAGGTTTGCTTGTTCTAGGTCTGAGTTCAAGTCCTGGATATCCTTCTTAATTTTCTGTCTGGTTGATCTGTCTAATATTGACAGTGGAGTGTTAAAGTCTCCCACTATTATTGTGTGAGAGTCTGAGTCTCTTTGTAAGTCATTAAGAATTTGCCTTATATATCTGGGTGCTCCTGTATTGGGTCCATATATATTTAGGATTGTTAGCTCTTCTTCTTGTATTGATCCTTTTACCTTTATGTAATGTCCTTCTTTGTCTCTTTTGATCTTTGCTGCTTTAAAGTCTATTTTATCAGAGACAAGAATTGCAACTCCTGCTTTATTGTGCTCTCCATTTGCTTGGTAAATCTTCCTCTATCCCTTTATTTTGAGCCATTGTGTATCCTTGCATGTGAGATGGGTTTCCTGGAGACAGCACACCAATGGGTTTTGGCTTTTTATCCAATTTGGCAGTCTGTGTCTTTTGATTGGTGCATTTAGCCCATTTACATTTAGGGTTAATATTGTTATGTGTGAATTTGATATTGCCATTTTGATGCTAGCTGACTGTTTTGCCCATTAGTTGAGGCAGATTCTTCATTTTGTTGATGATCTTTAGCATTAGGTATGTTTTTGGAATGGCTGGTACTGATTGTTCCTTTCTATATGTAGTGCCCGTTTCAGGAACTCTTGTAAAGCAGACCTGGTGGTGACAAAATCTCTGAGTACTTGCTTGTTTGCATAGGATTTTATTTTTCCTTCACTTATGAAGCTCAGTTTGGGTGGATATGAAATTCTGGGTTGAAAGTTCTTTAAGGATGTTGAATATTGGCCCCCACTCTCTTCTGGCTTGTAGTGTTTCTGCTGAGAGATCTGCTGTGAGTCTGATGGTTTCCTTTTGTGGGTGACCCAACCTTTCTCTCTGGCTGCCCTTAGCATTTTCTCCTTCATTTCAACCCTGGTGAATCTGACAATTATGTGCCTTGGGGTTGCTCTTCTTGTGGTGTTCTCTGTATTTCCTGGACTTGAATATTGGCCTGCCTTGCTAGGTTGGGGAAATTTTCCTGGATAATATCCTGAAGAGTATTTTCCAGCGTGGATTCATTCTCTTCATCACAGTCAGGTACATCTATCAACCATAGATTAGGTCTCTTCGCATAGTCCTTCATTTCTTGGAGACTTTATTCATTCCTTTTTGTGCTTTTTTCTCTAATCTTGGCTTCCCGTTTTATTTCATTGAGTTGATCTTCAACTTCTGATATCCTTTCTTCTGCCTGGTCAATTCATCTGTTGAAACTTGTGCATGCTTCGCAACGTTCTCGTGTTTTTTTTCAGCTCCTTCAATTCCCTCATATTCCTCTCTAAGTTCTCCATTCTTGTTATCATTTCCTCAAATCTTTTTTCAAGGTTCTTAGTTTCTTTGCATTTAGTTAGAACATGTTCTTTTAGCTCACAGAAGTTTCTCATTACCCACCTTCTGAAGTCTGATTCTGTCATTTCATCACACTCATTCTCCATCCAGCTTTGTTCCCTTGCTGTTGAGGAGTTGTGGTCCCTTGTAGGAGGCGAGGTGTTCTGGTTTTGGGTGTTTTCCTCCTTTTTGTGCTGGTTTCTTCTCATCTTTGTGGATTTATTCAGCTGTTGTCTGAGTAGTTGCTGATTTTCTGATTGGGTCTCTTAGTGGACGTCCAGATTGTTGATGATGAAGTATTTCTGTTTCTTAGTTTTCCTTCTAACAGTCTGGCCCCTCTGCTCTAGGACTACTGAGGTCCACTGCAGGCCCTGCTTGCCTGGGGTACACCTGTAGCAGCTGAGGAACTGTGAGGGTTGCTGCCCGTTTCTTCTTCTGCTATGTTTGTCCCTGAATGATGCCCACCAAATGTCAGTCTGATCAGTCCTTTGTGAGGTGACTCTTTGGATATGTGGGGGTCAGGGAGCTGCTTGAGGAGTCTGTCTGTACTTTATACTTGAGGAGACAGTCTGTACTTTATAGGAGCTCACGTGCTGAGATGTGAGCTCCATTGTTCATTCAGGGCTGCTAGATAGGTACGTTTAAGTCTGCCGCAGCAGAACTCATAAAGCCCCTTTTTTTTCCTCAGGTGCTCTGTCCCAGGGAGTTAGGGCTTTATTTATAAGTATCCATTGCACTGTCCTGCCCAGCAAGGAGGCAGTCTAATCACTGCTTGCCTGTAGTGGTTATGCTGAGCTGCCGGGGACTCTGCCCTGCTGCCGTGGACTCCACCCTCCTGCTGTGGGCTCTGCCCTGCTGCCTTGTGTAATTCCCTGTAGTCCTGTTTATATGGGTGTGGTTAGAGCCGCTTTGGTGATGATGGCCCGCCTCTGTAGTGGTGGACTCTCTCTGTTATGGCGAGTTGCCTTGGCAATGGTGGGCTGCATCAGCAATGGCAGTGTACCTCCGTAGGGGTTGAGTGCCTCGGTAATGGCAGACACCCCTCCCGCTCCGAGCGGCACCATCCTGGGTTCAGTTGTGCTTGCCGTGAAACTCTCAACCCCGAGCGTTTCCAATTGCTCTTTTGTTTGTTTTTGTGGAGGAGGCACCCGCCGAGCCTGATCACCTGGCTTCCTGCCTCAGAGCCTCTTTATTTATTTATTTATTTTTAAGTTGAACAGTTGACTCTCTCCCAGGTGTTCCAGTTGCCTGCTGAAAGGGTGCCAGGATCTGTGTGATTTCTGGTGTAGTGACCCACTGCGCTGGCTGGAACCACATTGCTGCCCGGGAATCTCCTGTTCTGGCTTTCTGTTTAAGTACCATTTAATCAGATGAATGTGCTAATCCGCCTTCCAAAATCTCCAACTGCCGGTTTAACAGGGCAACCAAACCAGTGAATTTTGTACTGAGTGTCGCTGCGCTGCGGCCCTGGCCCAAACAGCCACGCCAGCCCAAACAGCTGCGCTGGTGGCCCCTGCGGCTCCTACACCTGGGAATCTCCTGGTCTGTGGGTAATAAAGATCTGTCTGGAAATACGGCGTGCACTCACCATCTGCGGTTTCACTGGGAACTGCAATCCTGAGTTGGTCCTACAGCGCCATCTCTAATCTCAATTTAATTTTTTAAAGGGCTGAGCCTAATCTTGAGCATTTCAATGCATTTGACTTTATTTGTAATGATTCGTTTAGACAGTATCAACTGGAGGAGAGATTTTTGAAAACCTAAAACACAAGAAATAGATTTTTAGTTAAATGGTTTGTGCTTCTGTGTCATTATGAGTTAAAGAGCCAGTCTGAATTAATACATTAAGTAGATATTTTGTTTAAAGTCTCATTCTCAACTTTTCTCATTTCCACCCCTTCATCCTGCCTTCCATCCTCTAATACACCAACAGATATTCCTCAACAAACTCTTAAGACAACCAAACTCTCAGCCACCTCCACCCCCCACCACCAAACTCATTCACTTAGATATCTGGTGTTAATCCTTCTTTCTTTCTTCTTACTAAGTAAGTTTGGTAAGATTTCTTAAGAAAATAAATCACATAGCAGAAAGTAGCCTAAATTCTTATCCTCAGGAGTTTTTTCCAATTTAATATAGGTCAAAGTAATAATTTGAAAAATTAAACTTTAGAATTTTACTGCCCCAAACCTCCCCCTATAAATAGTAGAGACATTTGGGAGGAAAAAGTATCCTTCTACTCACTACTCCTCTTCTTTTATTCTGTGCTCAAAAATGTCCCTAATACTTGAGTAAATTTTAACTTTTAGAGAATGTGTTTCCTTTTCTTTGAGTTGTATAGTGAAGAGAATAATCATTGTCTTAAAAATAGCTCAATTGTTTGACTTGTATGGATTATACAAAGAATGGATATTTCTCTGATTATGGGAAAAGAAAAAAATTACTTAAATAATTACTACATGATATTTTAAAAGTCCTCTGCATATGCAAACAAGTGTTACAAATTTGCTAGGATTTCGAAATTCCATTTTTTAAAAATTTCAAAATATAAAAAAAATTATTTTTAAATAGTGGATTCTCTAGTAGTTTTGGGAAAATTTCAGGAAAAAAATCGTTAGTCTAGTTAAACTAGTCAGCTAGAAATCTTGAAATGTGATTAAATCGTATATTTTAGAAAGTTTTATTTTAACTATTGTATTTGATCTGCATATTTAGTTTTATATTTTGGCTGCTAACTTTACCCAAATATTTTTGAATATGTAAGTTACACTTTTGTTAAGAGCTGCTGAATTGTGACCCTTAAAATACATGCATTGAACTTCTCACCTCTCATGCCTCAGAATGTGACTGTATTTGGAGACAGGACCTTCACAGAGGCAATTAAGTTACAATGAGGCCATCAGGGTGGGCCCTAATCCAATATGGCTGGTATCCTTATAAGAAGAGGAGATTAGGATGCCGACACAGACAGAGGGAAAGCCTTGTGAAGACAGAAGAAGGTAGCCATTGGCAAGCCAATGAGAGAGAGGCCTTAGAGGAAGCCAAACCTGCCTACATCTTATCTTGGACATGCTGCCTCCAGAATTGTGAAAAAATAAATTTCTGTTCTTTAAGCCACCCTTACTGTTGTATTTTGTTATGGCAGCCTAGCAAACTCAGTAACAACCTTCAGTCTAAAAGGAATTTAAAATGCACACTCTGACTTATTATGGTCTTTATTTAAAAGTATAAATCATTAAGTCTTTAAATCCTAGAAATCTGGCTAATTTCAGATTGGTTAATATGACCAGTTTCAGATGGAAAGATCTGTAAGGACCAAATGCAAACAATCTAAAATATAAGGAGTAAAAGATGAATTTAGTTATTACTTCAATAAAAGATAAAAATTCTAAGTGTTTGTGATGATAGCACGTTCTCATCTATAGTTTTACTAAAAAACCACTAAACATGTACTTGGTAACATTTACTGTGATTGAAGTTCATAGTGGTCTGTACACCTTCTTCATCATGTGGAAGGATGTGTCACCTGCCCTATCTCCCAGATCTATTAACTACAGACAGAGAATAGCTTTTAGAGAAGACATGGACAGGGGAAGATTGCCTGGGAAGAGGTAGCCACTAAGAAAGCAGTGAAACAAGCATCTGTTTACACTGAGAGGGATTGCCTTGTCTGATCTTATAAAGCCTGTTGAATGAATACAAGTTCCTTCTGTTGTCTTATTTTCCTATTTTTATCCTAATGCTTTATATAAATATCAGAACTTAATAAATGATTTAATATGTATGAAGGGAATTGGTGGCTGCTATCTTATTATTCTTTTTGAAGGAGTAAATCAGTAAGGATTAAGAAAAGGAAAGAATTATATAAGGAAATGTGGTATTTAGCAAAACATATTAACAATATGGATGCTATACTGTTACTATGTCTTCTGAAATCGGATGTAAAAAGTATTTATTTATATTAAGCAAATCAGAAAATAACATTTGTTCAGTAAATTTATGTGATATTCTATATATTTATTTTTAGAATTGATTGACTGACTGATTGATTGATTGATTGTTTGAAGTGGAGTCTCGCTCTGTCACCCAGGCTGGAGTGCAGTGGCACGATCTTGGCTCACTGCAGCCTCTGCCTCCCAGGTTCAAGCAGTTCTCCTTCTTCAGCCTCCCGAGTAGCTGGGACTAGCGGCACGAGCCACCACACCCAGCTAATTTTTTTGTAGTTTTAGTAGAGAGGGGTTTCATTGTGTTAGCCAGGATGGTCTTGATCTCCTGACCTCGTGATCCACCCGCCTTGGTCTCCCAAAGTGCTGGGATTATAGGGATGAACCACCAGATCCAGCCTGAAATTTTTTGTAACATTCATTTTCAAAGTTTAGTCTGCCTGGTTTATGTTCAAATGGTTTATCATTATTACAAAATCTGAACTTATATCTGAAAAAAATTAGAGTAATTTTCCACTTTTCATTAAAAAGACAGCATTACTTTGCTAGCAGATTTTTTTTTTTCTGGATGGCACTAATAAACTTCTTATACAGATTTTGGAATTACCTAATAGTGTACATACAGGAACAAATACACACACTGCACAAACATAAGCAAATTGTCTTTCTTATTTTCATAAGAATTAAAATTTTGGTGCAAGGGTATTTGGATTTAAAGGCAAAATTCAAAAAACTACAATTCACAATTTAAAGAAATATAAAATACTCAGATCAATGTCTCTGTCTTTTTATTTCTTATTCCAGTTGTCTTCATATCAACTGTTTTGCTTGATGTAATGACTGACTGAGAATATCAATGTGTGCATTTTTAGGATAGAGTAAGTACCATAAAATATATCCCCAAAATATATACTGGCTTACTGGCCCAAGGGTATAATAGAAGGGTACAGCAACCTCTGCTGCATAACATGAAAAATGTTTCTCTTTATTCCTCCACATGGATGAAATACTTTTGCTTTGTCATGGCCTAAAGAGAGAATATATCCTCATTCTCAGGTCCATATTGCCTGCAGTCATCTCATATGGTAGATCAGTTTAAAAACTAATATTTAATTTACCATATTACAATTTAGTAAAAGTCATAAGTCTTGTTCATTGCCTCTTCTCTGGGAGTGAGCAGCAGAAAACACATTCTTGATACGTGGATAGGAGAATAAATCTTTTAAATAATTTAACCAGAATAACACAAGTATTAAAATGAACTTCAAGACCTCAAAATGGCTTTATCTTACAGAAATATATGCTGAATTCCTATTATTAGTTCAATTCTTTAGGTCGTTCCTGAGATTGATATAGACTGACACTTGCCATTTGTGGCATTCAATATGGGAACAAGCATAAAATATTGGTATTGACACTACATAGTGATCATCTGTGAACAATTTCAGATTTAGAAACTTCACTTTCACTTCCAAATATTACATTTTGATTCTTGAGTACTTACTCAAGGCTTATAATGAGTAGTATTATTTAAACAAATATATTTTATCCATGTAATTTTAGACTAGCATAATGTCTGACATATAATAGTTAATAAACTTTTGTTGACCAAACCAGCAGATTTCAACTTGGGGCTAAGTAGTAATACTGTTTTAAAAATTCAATTTGAGGCTGGACGCAGTGGCTCATGCCTGTAATCCCAGCACTTTGGGAGGCTGAGGTGGGTGGATCATGAGGTCAAGAGATCAAGACCATCCTGGCCAACATGGTGAAACCTCATATCTACTGAAAAATACAAAAATTAGCTGAGCGTGGTGGCACGCACCTGTAGTCCCAGCTACTCGGGAGGCTGAGGCAGGAGAATTGCTTGAACCCGGGAGACGGAGGTTGCAGTGAGCCAAGATTGCCACTGAACTCCAGCCTGGCAACAGAGTGAGACTCTGTCTAAAAAAAAAAAAAAAATTCAGTTTGAGGAGTTTATATTACAATTTCATTCTGTCTTTAATGTTTTACACACCATTTTGCCAAGGTAAAATCATTAAGCTTTACAGCTGAGCATATTTTTGCTGTGTGCTATAAATAGAATTCAAAAGTTTGCTAACAGCATTTAATACTTATCGTCTTCCCTCTTTTCTTTATAATAGTTTTCATTATAAGCTCTTGAGGTATACACAGGGCAGGAGCATTCCAAAGAGCCTCTTTACTTTGTCTTTCTTCACCCATTTGGTGATGGCTTATTGATCTCATATAAATTAGAATTGTATTGACTGGTATTCTTAAGAATACAAACATAACATTTGTATACACATGCACATTTATATGTATACACATATACATATATATATACTCACACAGACATATATGCATCTATGTGTGTGATATGGTTTGACTGTGTCCCCACTCACATCTCATCTTGAATTGTAAACCCCATGCGTTGGGAGCAGGGCCTCCTGGGAGATGATTAGATCATGGGGGCAGTTCCCTAATGCTGTTCTTGTGATAGCAAGTGAGTTCTCATGAGATCTAATGGTTTTATGAGGGGCTTTTCCCTGGTTTGCTCTCTGCTTCTCTCTCCTGCCACTATGTGAAGAAGAATATGTTTGCTTCCCTTTCCACCATGATTGTAAGTTTCCTAGGCCTCCCCAGCCATGAAGAACTGTGAGTCAATTAAACCTCTTTCCTTTGTAAATTACCCAGTCTCAAATGTGTCCTTACAGCAGTGTGAGAATGGTCTAATACTAATACAATGGACATTAAGGATACCTATACATACAGATACACACACACACACACACACACACACGTGCTATACACACATACAACTAATTCTTGGTTGTGGTCTGAAAACTAAAGAAAATGTATTTTCTGTTGGTTAAATGATATATACAGTAGAATAGACTCATGGAATTGTGAAACTAGCAGGAATAGAAGGGACTCTTAATTGTCTTCAGATCTCTCTCTCTCCCCTTCCTGTATCTTAACAGACTTCAGTCTTTAAGTTTGTTTTTTATTGCTCATAAGAGGAAAAAAAAAAAAAAAAAGGAAAAAGGAAGGGAGGGAGGGTGGAAAAAGAGGGAGGGAGAGAAACTCAATAAGATACTGCAATGAATATCTGTGTCCCCTCAGAATTTATATGTTGAAATCCTAACCCCCCAATGTGAGTGATCCTTTCAGGTGGTACGGCCTTTGAGAGGTGATGAGATCATGAGGAGAGAAACCGGATGAATGAGATTAGTGTCCTTACAAAAGAGGCTCAAGGGAGCTCCCTTCTCCCTTCCCCATGTGAGGACACAGTAAAAAGATGGTTGTCTATGAACCAGTAAGAGGATCGTCACCAAACGTTTCATCTTTTGGCCTCTTGCTTTGGAACTTCCTAGCATCCAGAACTGTGAGAAATACATTTCTGTTGTTTCTTAGACATGCACTCTATACTATCTTCTGTTTTTCCTCAGCCTCCCGAATAGCTGGGATTACAGGAAACCACCACCAGGCCTGGCTAGTTTTTATATTTTTAGTAGATACAGGGTTTCATCATGTTGCAGGCTGGTCTTGAACCCCTGGCCTCAAGTTTTCCGCCGCCTCGGCCTCCCAAAGTGCTAGGATCACAGGCATGAGCCACTGCACCCAGCCAGTCTACAGTATTTTATTATAGAAGCCCCAAAACTTTATGACAGATACCTTAATCGTTGAGCACCAGGATATGCAAATTGCTTTATAATTTGGTTATAATTTTTCTCCTAAATTTGGAGAAAAAAATTGTTTTTCTAATTTTCTCTATAATTTTCATAGTTTCCAGAATTAGTCTATGGCTCACAGATAATAGCCTCTGTCTTCAATATTGAAAGCCCTTTTCTTAGTAAAACTCATCTATTAGAATTACTTTGAAGATCAAAAAGAAATATTTAAAACATATTTAAAAACATTTCCTAAGATATAAAATGTTTCAAATTAAAGGTGTTTTTTTCGTAGAATGAGAGGACAGTATATTTCCAAAGTATTATTTTCTTATTCATTTATTATAAGACATTCATCAAAAACTAATCTCTGGAAAGTATCTGGATTTTTTTTACACTATCAGTATATGCCATCTTAAAATTACATTTTGTCACGTACAAGAATTTTGTTAATAAAAAAAGTAGGAAACTTTAAAAACCTTAACTCTTTCTATCATGACAAACAAGGTTTATATATTAAGCTGTGTCCTGTTCAAGATGAATTGTACAGTTGTGCAGAAATGTACATTTTGGTGTTATTGGTTATTTCTCTAGATCAAGTGCAGTACTTCTTACCCATTGCTCTGAGTGAAATATGTAGAAGACATTTTTCTTGGCTTCACAAGGACTGTTTCTTGGTCTTTTATAGAATCTTAATACCAGAAAATGGAACAAACACATTTTGTAGAAAACAAGGTATTTAATGTGAGGTGAATAAGACTCAGGGCCATACAAATTAAAAGTATATATAACTAGGTCTATTCCTGTCAGTTACATGCCCTCCCTATTTTTGCCTTCCATATTTTGTAAAAGTGAGAAGGAAGTACTAAAGTATTAAAGTGTTCTTAAGTTGGGGTTTGATAGAATTTTGACCCATGAACTTGAATGCAAAGATTATTTAAAATAAGATGGGCACGGTGGCTCATGCCTGTAATTCCCAGCACTTTGAAAGGTCAAGGTGGGCAGATCACCTGAGGTCTGAGGTCAGGTGTTCGAGACCAGCCTAGCCAATGTGGTGAAATCCAGCTGGGCATGGTGGTGCACACCTGTAGTCCCAGCTACTTGGGAAGTTGAGGCAGAAGAATGGCTTGAACCCGGGAGGCAGAAGTTTCAGTGAGCCGAGTACATGCCATTGCACTCCAATCTGGGCAACAAGAGCAAAACTCCATCTCAAAAATATAAAAATAAATAAATGAAATAAAATAAGCATTAATTAAATAAACTAAAATATACCAAATAAATGGTATATTTTGAACAAAATATACCATGTTCAAAATTAGTAGAATTAATATTTTTTAAATATTCATACTGCCCAAAGAGATTTACAGATTCAATGCAATTCCTACCAAAACTCCAATGTTATTTCTCTTAGAAATAGAAAACAAAATGTTAAAATTTCTATACAGACACAAAAGACCCAGAATAGCTAAAGAAATCTAGAAAAAGAGAACAAAGTTAGAGGTACTACCTGAAGTCAAAATTTATTAAGCTGTGGTAACCAAAACAGCATGGTATTGGCATAAAACAGACACACTGAGCAATGAATTCGAATACAAAGTCCAGGAATAAGCCCATTTATCTATGGTCAATTGGTTTTCTAGAAAGGTGTCAAGAACATAAAATAGGGAAAAGACAGCATATTCAATAAAGTGTGTTGGAAAACTAAATATTCACATGGAGAAAATGAAAACGGACCTTTATCTTACCCCCTATACAAGAATAAAGCCAAACTGGATGAAAACCATACATGTAAGACTAGAGACTAGAATTCTTGGAAGAAAACAGGGGAAAGCTCCAGGACACTGGTTTGGACGGACCATACGCTCCCTGAAAGAAAATGGCATTCTGTTCACTCTTTTGGTTCCCAATTAGTTGAATAAGCCTATTTGAATTAATGAATGGCTACTATAAATGCTGTAAATTTGTAACATTGCTTTGCTGTTCATTCCCTTCACAACAATCCTGTGTACCCTTATTTAGGTTTATTTCCAAAGTTGCTAGGTGAGCTGAATTTCGACACTTGTTCATTACTGATTTCAATGACTAGAGTCATTGTTTAGTTCCGTAGAGCTCCTATCATAAATTACCACAAACTGCACGGCTTAAAACAATAGAAATTTATTTTCTCATTGTTTTAGCGGTTTAGGAGTCCGAATGCAAGGTGTCAGCAAGGCCACCTTTTCTTTGAAGGAAGGATCCTTCCTTGCCTCCTCCTAACTTCTGGCTTGCCATGGACTCCTTGGCATTCCTTAGCTTGTGGCAGCATAACCCCAATCTCTGTCCCTGTCATCACATGGCCTTGCTCCACGCATCTCTCTGCATTTACAAATTTCTCTCTCCTTATATGGACAGCAGTGTTGGATCAGTGCTCACGCTAATCCAGTATGACTTCATCTTTATTTGATTCCATCTGCAAATACCCTATTCCCGAATAAGTTCACATTCACTGGGAATTCAACAACGAACACTTAGAATCCCAGATTGTACTTACACAGTTCTTCCTATGTGCCAGGCACTACTTTAAGCACTTTACCTGTATTGGTTTATTTAATTATCACAAGGGGTTTATGAGGTAGGTACTATCACTATTTCCATATTGTAGAATAGCAAACTGAGGCAGAAAGAGATTATATGATCTTCATAGTCACATTATGACATGGTCACAAGGTCAAAAGGATTGACCTTTCCTTATGGTCACATTTTAGATCCAAATCCTAGACAACTGACTAAAATGTTGGTGCTTTTAATCATTACAGACTACAGTCTCTCAGATAAGATGGGACTCATTCAATGAAGCAAATATTTTCGAGAATCTCTTTTGTTATGGAACCTATGCTTAATGATAAAGCTAGAAGGATGAAGATAAAACCCTGGCCCCGCGCGGTGGTGCACACCTGTAATCCCAGCACTTTGGGAGACCATGGTGGGCAGATCATGAGGTCAGGAGATTGAGACCATTCTGGCCAACATGGTGAAACCCCATCTCTACTAAAAATACAAAAATTCGCTGGGCGTGGTGTTGTGTATCTGTATTCCCAGGTACTTGGGAGGCTGAGGCAAGAGAATTGCTTACATACAGGAGATGGAGGTTGCAGTGAGCCACAATTGTGCCACTGCACTCCGGCCTGGCAACAGAGCCAGACTCTGTCTCAAAAAAAAAAAAAAAAAAAAAAAAAAACCTCTAACATTTTAAGATATGTATATTTTAAAATATGTATATTTAATACTTTGAGATGGTTTGGATCTGGAGGCAGACTGCTTATCCTCTCGATGTGACCTTGGACAATTATTTAAACTATTTTTTTATGTTGCTTCAGACTTATTGTGAAGTGTTGAAGATTAAACAAGTTTATTATGTATAAATTGCTTAGAATAGTGCCTGGCAAATATACTATTTTCATGTCATTAATTATTAACGTTACCATTATTATTAAAAATAAATTCCAAATTGCTTATTTAACACAGATGACCTATTTTAGGGGAAAATAAACCTTTAAGTCAAAATGAATATTATTTTAATATGTGTTTCACTTCTTCTGCCTTAACTTGATAAGAATTGTTTGAAGCAAATAGCTTCAAAATACCCATAAATATCGGGGCTTGCAAAAAATTCTTCTCTCTCCTGCTGTCTGGTGCAGTTCTTCTTACTCCAAAAGTGGGGCAGATAAAACCAGAAAGATAGTGTATACAGCATAACTTATGAGTGCCTAAGTGTTAGGTCTGTGGCTGTCATCCCTCCCACCTTCTGTGAGATTCCGCCAATTGGCGTAGGAAGTGTCAAAAGTTCAGGAATCCTTGGATGAATATAACCACAAGTTTGAAAGCTGTAAGTGTGAGTTTGTTTGTTATAATGACTCATCCAGATGCCAGCGAACAATTTCATCTAGCTCTACACTTACTGGATTTCTAGTCACTTTCTTCTATGCCTAGGTATCAAAGTATGCCATACGACCTCAGAAGTTTTTGTTCTTTCTAGGTGGCAAACTTCCTTCATAAATTTGCATTTAAATTCATAAGTAACAATTGAATTTCACTTAGAATTGTTTTTTTCTGATGTCTCACCTTTGTTACTAGCTTGGTGTAAAAATAAGTGTGAGTTTTGCAATTACTTTTAATGGATATTAAATATTAATAATTTTCTCAGTACAAACAGAAATAAGGGCTTATATGTTTGATTTTTATATTTCAAAAGAAATAGGTCATTTACCTTCAAAATTAACACATTGATGGCTTTCAGCTAGTGAAGTAGAAAATTTGGAAATGATATGCATTTGGGACAAGAATTTTACTTTGATTAAAAGAAAATCTTATGAAGTATATATTATCTGTCTGGCACACTACTGTCAATGTGATTTAGAAGCTGCATGGTTAAGTTAGAATAGGTGAAGAGAAAAACCACTGTAGATACGTTATTTGATGTTCACGCAAGTATATTTATAAAGTAATGTTTAAATGTTGGGCCACATTTGCATTTTTTTTAGGAATAACATAATTAAAGAATGTGGGAAAAAGAAGTTTTAGGATAAATTATTTTTAAGTTCACATGTAGACCGTATGCCTTGTAGCAGAGAATGGAATTGTGCACAAAAATGATTATTCCCTTCCATATTCACTATGGTGAATAGATATGAATGATGAAATTCCTTGGAAAATATTTGCTTTCTTTGTCGTGCTACCTTGGGCCTTAACCTAAGTCTAAAGTATAGTAGTTTGGGGGTAAAGATGAGAGAACAAAATTTCTGTTTCTGCCTTTAAGTGAGAAAACAGATACTATGCAGTAATTTGTACTAGTGTTAGATTCTTTCCTCAATATATTGTCCCTTGCCTTTGCGTTCATTTCAAAAACGGTAGCTTGGGGACAAAAAGCAAAGCCTTAGAGTAGGAAAGGAAAAACTTCCCATGATAAATATTCCAGGGAGTAGGAAGAAATGAGCCCAGTAAAGGCAGAATGCCATGGATACACGGTAAAGGGATTCCCAGGGATACCACAAAGAATTCCACAAGTATACGCTTCCTAAGGAAGATGACTGTGTTACATATTGAAGCATTTAATGCAATTTAATGAAAATAAGCAGATACTATATACTGAAATGCACATATGTGTTACAGATTGAAGCTTTTCATCAGTAACATAATAACTCCCCTTAGGTTTCATAGGCCTTTCCCAAACAGGCAGACAGACACATATGATACTTGTGGAAAAAATGGCTTTGCTTTTGTGAGATACGTAGTTGGATTAAGCTGATCAGAATAGAGGTTGTACATTTTTTTTCTTTCTACTCAATAATTTCTGGCCTCTTGACAAACCTAATTTACTTTTTTGAAAAAAGAAAGTATCATAAATATATGAACTATGAATCTATTAGGAAAATTGGACATTTTCTTCATGTATATGTAATTTGTTTTGTTATACAACACATTTATTATATGTTGTCTGGCTATTTACTGCACAAAAATAGACATGTGAGTTATGTTTGCACACAATCTGTAAAATATAACTATCCCTGATGTGCAAGTATTTTTGAACTCAGAGGACTGTGTTGTAATTAATACTGATGGAGAAACCAGAGTTAGAAATGTCTTTAGCAGACACTGTAACACGTTTCCAGCTCGGGCCTGGGACTCACTGTAGGTGGCACTGCACATGTGCAACACTGGTTGAGAATAACTGAGCAGATTTAACACAATCATCTGGAGCAGGTATCAGCAAACACTTTCTGTAATGGGACAGATAGTAAAAATGTTGAGATTTGCAGGACATGTGCTCTCTGTACAACTCTAACTCTGCCACTGTAGACAAAAAGCGGCCACAGACAATGTGTAAATGAATGAATGTAGCTGTGTTCCAATAAAACTTTATTTTGATTTGGCTCATCAAGCCCTGACCTAAACACTGAAGTTTAAAAAAACAAAAAACAAAAAAAAGTGAATTTTGAATGAATTTTTCCGCAAATGTGAATGTCTTTTTGAATTTCTGGTACTTTATGTTCTTTTTTGTTTTTACATTTTAAATTGTTGATATGATCACACTTTTGTTTTAAAGTGCAACTATTTAATTTTTTTTCTTCCAAATGAAAAAAAAACTTTGTTTTTTGGGGTTGTTTTGCAAGCAAAATGGGAAAAAAGGTATTATTTTTACCATAATTACCAACCCACAGACATGTAAGATCCACAAAATGGATTGATGGTTTTTGAAATGCCATATCATACCAAAGGTACAGACTGTTTCAAAGAATTTGTACCTATTGAGCTGAAACAAAAACCAAACCAAACCTTAATCCCACCAGCAATGAAACGTGTCTGTGGCCTTGGTAGAAACATTGTGACTTGCTCCAAAATGGCAAGAACCACAAATCTTCTCTAGTGCTATGTGGAAATATTTCATCAGGTCCACAAATCCAGGTGGAAGACTCTGATTGCAACGAGTGCAAAGCCTTTGCATCATTGGACCAAATTGCAAATTGATTTTTATAAAGATGTACAGATAATTGACAGGCACTTGAAATGTCTTTGGCTGG
The DNA here is from genome assembly GCF_049354715.1 of Callithrix jacchus. NCBI lineage: Eukaryota > Metazoa > Chordata > Mammalia > Primates > Cebidae > Callithrix > Callithrix jacchus. The sequence goes on along the minus strand of NC_133504.1, from coordinate 71,797,198 downwards.
AATAACCTAACATTGCAAGATAATGGATTCACATAGTGTCTGGACCCAGGCTGGGTTCAGCAGGCAAGGATTATGGTTCTCTCAGTCTCTCTCAGAAAACAAGAAACTGTGGGATTCGGTTTCAGCTGAAACTGCCTTCTCAGGACAATATTTAGGATTGCTCTGACACACTTTGTTGGGTCTGCCTTTGATAACAATATAGCAAACACCGTTATTGCCATCATGAAGAGGAAGTAACTGGTATACATGAGATGCAAATTTATTAATGAACAGTCATCATCTGGAGCAATAACTTTATGTTTGGGATTAAAAGCATGATAGCCTTTTTTTCAATGGGCCTCTTTCAAGACCAGAAAAGAGCATATTCTGTGTTGGCCTTTCTTGGCAGTTCTAAAGATCTTGCATTAGAGTGTTATTGCTGTATGTGTCAGAAACAGTAGGGTGGCTGCACAGTGACAGGGAACACACCTAGGGTGTCTCTGAGGGTCATGCAGGCTGTGAACACCATCTACTCATGGTGATTCTCAAGAGCACAGCTATCTGATCTCTAACCTGGAGGCAGGGTAAAGGTAATATTTATCTCTTTGTCAGCTTCTCTGGCTGAAAGTCCAATCTGATGACATAAAATGATTGAATACTGGTGAGTGATTCCATGAGAGTACCCTCCAAAGAACTTGAGTGTGTCCAGGGTTAGGGTGATTGCAACTGAGATATTAACTGGTCCTGAATCTCCAGGGTGTGGAGAAAGCTGGTGGATGCTCTGGGCTACATGGTCATTATGCTCCCCAGAGTTTTGGTGTTGTTTTTGAGATGGCTTAGTGTTTCATTTTCTGATGGACACAAATCCAAATCATTAAACCATAGCATAAAAGTATTCCAGTCTTCAGCCATTTCTGGTGATGTAATCTCCTCAATTTTGAATGAACAGCCCAGAATTGGGAAAGCTATTCCATGGTGCTCAGAATGATCATAAAGACCACCAAGGGAGGCAACCAATGATGTATGCATTCAGATTCTCCAGGGCATGGATGTTAAAAATTATTCTGATAAGCTCCACCCAGCCTTGGCTGGCACCTGTGTGCCTCCAGGCCCAGGCAGCCAGCTGCTCAATGGTGTGCATCAGGCCCAGGGCTACTGGGCATCAGGCCCCCATTGTGCTGGGGGCAGTGTCCAGCTGGCCATAGAGCCAAGGTGAGGACCAGAGACCAGCGCAGTGGCTCACACCTGTAATCCCAGCACTTCGGGAGGCCAAGGCAGCTAGATCATGAAGTTAAGAGATCAAGACCATCCTGGCCAACATAGTGAAACCCAACCTCTACTGAAAATACAAAAATTAACTGGGCATGGTGGCCTGTAGTCCCAGCTACTTGGGAGGCTGAGGCAGTAGAATTGATTGAACTCGGGAGGTGGAGGTTGCAGTGAGCCGAGATCGCACCACTGCACTCCAGCCTGGCACTTGGCGACAGAGCAAGGCTCTGTCTCAGAAAAAAGAAAAAGAAAGAAAAAGAAAAAGAGAAGTCCATATCATAAAATAAGTCAGAAGTATTCCTAAATAATCAGAATCCTCTGCCAAGTTGTCCAATGTCAATTTGTTTTCTGGCACTGCTCCTTCTGTGACTTTTTTCTCATCACCTGGCACTGGTTCGGAAATACTGATCTAAATCAAGTGGCCTTCTCTTAATACCTCCGGTGTGATGTTTATTAGCCTTTGAATTTCTGTAAGATCCACATCTTGAATCCCTTTTCCCCCTACTTTTTTTTGATATATCCAGAATCTCTTTCATGATTTTCTTGATTAGCTCTGTTGTAAATCTTACAGAAGTTTCTCCAGCAGAAATGTATTGTTTTGGTCTTGATAACTTTCACTGCTTTTTCTATCACAATGATGGCGTCTTCAGTGGTGTAATTTTCCAGACTCATGATCATTCAATCGTGTTTCCTTTCCACAGCTTTGACAATCATTTTTATAGAGTACCATTTATTATGATCCTTAATGGTCCTTATGACCCCTTGATCTAGAAGTTGAATTAGAGATATGTTTGGGGGCAAGTAGACTTACTTTTGATGTTGAACTCATGGGGTTGAGGGCCAGGGGTTTGTCCAATCAACAGAATGCCAGAAGGCAGTCCTTTACTAGAAAGGTACCTCCTGACTTCAGGGACAAAGCATCAACTGAACCAATCTAGAAAAAGGGCCAGGTCCCCGTGTTGTAAGACCAAAAGGCTAACAGTTGGTGTTTATCTTTCCCTTCCAGGCTTGGGGATTCACAGCTTTATGCAAAAGTGAGTCCTGATCATAAACTCAGCTGCATTTACATAGAACAGTAGAGTTAGCCTATCCCTTTCTGCCTTAAATCCTAGTGCTCACTTCTCTTTCTTACTAATATCCTTTAAGGCATTTTATTTCCAGAATAGGGAAGTTTTGTTTGCATTAAAATTCCATTCAGGTAGATATATTTCCTCCTCAATGCTTTTTTTGGTGGGAATTCATCTGCTACCTCTTGGGCAGTAGAAGGTGCTTCTCCTATTATTTTCACATTTTTTTTAAGCCAAACTTCTTTCTAAAACTATTAGACCATTCTTTGCTGGCATTAAATCCTCCAGCTTTGGATTCTACAAGTTTGTTTTGTCATAAAATGACTTCTTTTTTATCAAATCATATCAGAGTCTATCTATATTAGGGGCCCTAACCATATTAGAGTCTAAAGATTCTATCTTATTGCTATAGAGAAAGGCTCTTTCTCTATAGCAATCTTGTACCCACATAAAAGCTACATTTTCAATACAAGATAAAAAGATATTTTGCAAAAAGTACAACGTTTGTTCACCCGCAGGCATAGCTGTAGAAAGGGCTTCACTTACCCTTTTTTTTTTTTTTTTTTAAATACAACGATTCTTACCCTGGATTCACTTATCTTGAAATGGCAGGCCAGGCGTGGTCACTCACGCCTGTAATCCAAGCACTTTGAGGTCAAGATGGGCGGATCACCCGAGGTCCGGAGTTCAAGACCAGACTGACCAACATGCTAAAACCCAGTCTTTAAAAAAAAAGAAAAAAGGAAATGGCAGGCAACCACAACTGCATACCTCAATTTAAAGTGTATCTTAAGCAATTAACTAACCATTTTTTTCCTTGCAATTTCATGACTTTTTTTTCCGCTTTTGGGATCATTTCCGGCATCACTAATGGCACTTTGTTTTGGGTTCTATGGTGTTATTTGAGGTTTATGATATTGCACTAAACATGGAAAATACATGAGTACAATGAGAGATCCCTTTTTTACCACAATAAACAGTTTACTGTAGTGAGGAACTGCTCACATAGAGATGGTTAACATCACAAGGTGTTTTAAGCGGATACTCACAACACTTGAACTCACTGGAGTAGCAACAATAGGTGACTACAAAATTATTGCAGTAGTACAGTATGCGTTACATTAATTTTATGTGGTTACGATTTAATACTGGATCTTTACATTTGTTTGCATTTCTCTGGACTGTGATTGAGATCATGTCTTGTCAATAAGTGTGTGTATCAATTTTAATAATTTTTAACTTTTGTAATAGATTTGTGTATATTGTATGGTAGTAAAGGGAAACATAGAAAAATATCTATATATATTTTACTAATTCATGACATATCCAACTTTCATTTTTTTTGATTTTTGAGATGGAGTCTCACTCTATTGCCCAGGCTGGAGTGCAATGGTGCAGTCTTGGCTCACTGCGACCTCCACCTCCTGGGTTCAAGCAGTTCTCCTGCCTCAGTCTCCTGAGTAGCTAGGACCACAGGAGCCCGCCACTACGTACTTTTAGTGGAGACAGGGCTTCGCCATATTAGCCACGCTGGTCTCGAACTCCTGGCCTTGTGATCTGCCCACCTCAGCGTCCCAAAGTGCTGGGATTACAGGCATGAGCCACTGCGCCTGGCCGACATACCTAACTTTTTAAATTTTTTGTTATTTCTAGGCTATGAGGTTTATCTGTGAGTTTTTCAAATTTCCTCAAGGTCCTGAAAATTTTCTAATATATTTGTTGAAAAAGATCTGTGTGGCCAGGTGCAGTGGTTCACGTCCGTAATCCCAGCATTTTGGGAGGCTGAGGTGGGCAGATAATGTGAGGTCAGGAGTTTGAGACCAGCCTGCTCAACATTGTGAAAAACCATCTCTACTTAAAAAAAAAAAAAAAATTAGCCAGGTGTGGTGGCTGGCATCTGTAATCCCAGCTATTCAGGAGGCGGAGGCAGGAGAATCACTTGAACCCAGGAGGCAGATGTTGCAGTGAGCCAGGATCACACCCTGCACTCCAGACTGGGTGACAAGGGTGAAAAAAAAAAAAAAAAAGATATGTGCATGAATGGTCCTGCGCAGTGAAAATCCCTGTTGTTCAAGGGTCAACTATAGTTTGAAGAAAGGCCTTTGTGTTAATATAACAGATATCTAATGGGGAAGCAATAAAATGTGTTAAATAAAGTAAAAGAGAAGGTAGGAGATTGAAATAATAATTGGAATTAAGTCCTTCTTCAATATACTGAGCAATGTGGCTCAGAAAACAGTAGAAGCCACACAATCTTTGGAAAAGAATAGAGGAAAAAGCCTTAAAGAGTATATCACTTCTTTCTTTCTCTCTCTCTTTCTTTCTTTCTTTCTTTCTCTCTCTCTCTCTCTCTCTCTCTCTCTCTCTCTCTCTCTCTCTTTCTTTCTTTCTTCTTCTTTCTTTCTTGAGAAAGAGTCTTGCTCTGTCGCCAGGTGCCAGGCTGGAGTGCAGTGGCGTGATCTCAGCTCATTGAACCTCAGTCTCCTGGGTTCCAGCAATTCTCCTGCCTCAGCCTCCCAAGTAGCTGGGACTACAGGCACCATGCTCAGCTAATTTTTTTATTTTTAGTAGAGACAGGGTTTGGCCAGGATGGTCTCGATCTCTTGACTGCGTGATCTGCCTGCCTTGGCCTCCCAAAATGCTGGGATTACAGGCGTAAGCCACCGCGCCTGGCCGAGTACATCATTTCTTATGGCACAGGTAGTCTTTTGCCCAAATCGTAAGACAGACAAATGTCCTCCGGGCAGCCCACGGAGGGAGGGAGAAAATGACAGAGCTGAAAATCAGGTTGGGACAGGTATGAGGATAACACTGTGCTTGGGGTTTGTACCACAAAAACATGTAGGAAGGAATAAAGCAGCCAGAAACAAGAATTCAGTGCAATACTGAAAAACTGAAAGCAACAGGACAGGAGTCGTGGGATTTCTATATAAGCAGAGAGAGCCATCTACAGCTTCACTTTACAATATGGTAAGTGAAGAGGTAAAGCAAAGAGAAACAGCAAAGCAGAGGAAGAGAAGCAGCAAAATTCCTTGAATTAGAAAAAGAACTCAAATCTAAAGGAAGTCTTAAAAACCTTTTCAAGAATTACATTTTTAGAGACATGTCTCTCAAAATATGTTCACCTTGGCAGTTAACAAGCATGGAACCACCAAAAAGGATGAAAGCAAAGCACCTGGGTACATACATGCGCACGTACGAAATCAAAGGAAAAGTAGAGGTCAGATGCCTACTGTAAAATACTAACCTAGAATTGAACCTTAAGATTGACCTATTTATAGGTAGCTTGGGTGAAGTCATACAAGTCACTTTGTGTGGGGGACAGCTAGCATTTACTAGGAGAAAGAAACCACTTCATTTTATGTTTGCAATTTCATTGAAACTTTAGAAGAATGCTGATTCTGCATCTAAATCACAGGACTAAAAACAGCTTTCCTAAGCACCTCACATCTATGTGAGTCAGCCTTGAATCATACTTCCACTTCCCTGGCTGACTCCTCTCCAGGGGACTCCACACCACAAGTTGACTTTGGGTCTGGACACAGCATTGTTGCAACAAGAATGTAAACTAGAGCAACTGCTGTGCTTTGAATCCTGACTCAGCTACTTAGGCTTCTCTAGGACTCACAGCATGTTAGTTACCTCTCCTGCACTTCAGTTTTTATATCTGTAGAGTGAGATGATAGAACCTGCCTCATAGGAATAGAGCGAGGTTGAAATAAGATAGTGAACGTCCAGCACTCCTTTGGAGCTCGCAGGACTGCCATCGTGGACAGGGACGAAGTTGCAGCATCGTATTACAAGCACATAGTAAGCACTCAAAAAGAAGTGACTGTGATTCAAACAAAGCAAACCGGATATTTCTGACAATATTTATTGGCTACATATGACATTATTATAGCTCCTTCCACAAAAAAATGCAAGAAATCTTCACATCCCACCAAAAAATAGCTAAAATGGGAATTTCTTATCATTATAATTCTTCATTTCTACTTTGTTGTATCATATCCTAGACAATGAGGGATTTAGTTTATTTTCTTAAGTTATTCTAGTAAAAGCTTCACATACAAATGTTCAGTTTCACTCACAGCTAATATTTTTTCAATAAATAACAAAATACTTCTTTTATAAAATACAGTTAGAATCTGTCTTTGCCTGGCTTCTCATAAGTAGTCACAATTTTTGCTCCACGTTTATTGAAATTCATATAAAAACTTGTCAGAAAACCAACAATCTAACCACAGTAAGTTATGTATGTACATTTTAAAGTCATGTAGATTTTACCCAAAATTTCAGCCCCCCTTAATGTAAACTTTCACAAAATACATTCTGGGCTGAACACAGTGACTCATGGAATCCCAACACTTTGGGAGGCTGAGGAGGGCAGATCATTTGAGCCCAGGAGTTCGAGATCAGCCTGGGCCACATAGGGAGGTCCTGTTTCTACAAATAAACAAAAATTGGTCAAGCATGATGGTGTGTGACTGTAGTCACAGGTATTTGGGAGGCTAAGGTTGGAAGAATGCCTGAGCCCAGGAAGCCGAGGTTGCAGTGAACTTTGATCACTCCATTGCACTTCAGCCAGGGCAAGGAGAATGAGACTCTGTTTCAAACACGCATGCACACACACACACACACACACGCATGTACACACACACACACTCTCTCTCTCTCTTAAATTACTTTTACCCCTTTAAGATATCCTTGCAATTTCAACCTCTTTCTTCTGTCTTTCCCACACAGTTGCATCCAATCCTTCCTATTTTGCACAGATTCTCTCCTTAGTTTAAATTATCTTCTCAGAAAAACAAACTCTAAAATTAGCTAATTTTTAAGAAACACCACTGAGATAACAGATTGGCTGAAAGAATGAGCTGAGTTCCTTGTTTCTCAAACGTTGCATTCTTGTTCTCACCCTGAAAGAGGTCACCTACTCCAGTGAAATCTTTGTTAGAGAGAGTTTCAATGCTTTGGAGATACTTGAAGCTATCTATTGGTACATTTTGACCACTCTGTGCTCTTCCCCGCTACCTTAGTATTCTTCCGGACTAAGGCAGCCTCAGAGTAAGGCTAGCAGGTCTTCCATGGCGTCTTTGTAACGCTTTGTCCCTACCCTACCAGCAGCCAGCACAGACTGAGGCAACAGTATTCAGATAGGATGAAAAGATTTTCACAGCTTATTTGAATTTTAAGTGTCTTTCTTTATGCAGTTGCTTTGTTGTTTATACTGTTATAGAATAAATAGTAAGGTGGTTTATTTTATTGTTGTTTCTTTTGAAAAGTGCATAGTTGATTTCATGTATATTAATGTTTCATGATGTATTCTCTGACAAGCCTCTTTCTCTATATATATATGTGTGTGTGTGTGTGTGTGTGTGTGTGTGTGTGTTTGCATATATATATTCCCTCTTTCTTTTCTGGCATATCAAGAAGTTACTTTGTGATCTTGGTATAGGGGAGACGTCAAGATGTCATGTTTCTTAAGGCTTTGATGCTGTCTCGTTATTTGTACCCAGACAATATATACTCTTTTCCAGAAACCTATGCAAATGTAGGCTCCTTTATGAACCCTTCCTTTCCCTCCCTGAGACAAGTTAATCACAGCCTCTTCTGAATTGCTTCTATTGATTGCTCCTCACAGGTATTCCATATTGTTCTAATATGAAGTTTCTTCTCCTTGACTCTTACAGACATACTGTTGCCTAGAAAACTAGCTGCTACATAGAATATGAAATATTTATATTAATTGAATGTATTGAAGCCAATGAGGCAGATTACTGGTTTGATTTTTCAGATATTAATTTTGATAACCAGTGGTTTCGCAACTGTTTTTAACCAGATGAAGAAAAATGTGTTTCATCTAGACGGGCACAAGTGAACAATGTCCATGATTGGACTTGCAAAAATAAAATCTCTATGTGCATTTTTTTTAAATCAAGGCAAACCAATGGATTTTAAAAAACATGGTTCTTATGCTACTAGAAATGACATTATGTTTACCTTATTGCTATGAAATTTGTGGCTTATATTGTTCAATGTCCTTAAGTTATCATAAAAATTATTGTCTGGCTTTCCTCAAAACTAGCTTTGTGAACCCATGTGTGTGTGCATGTGTGTGTGTGTGAGGGAGTACACAGAATAGAATTAATTCTGGTTCAGTGATCGCATTAGAGAAAGTGTATTGAACAACGGCAGTGACAATTACATGTGTGCGTGTAAACACAGGAACAGGCTGGTCCTGGCCTCTTTCTGGTGCAACAGAATAGTGTTATGATTTCACTATGTTCAATGGAATTAAAATTAGAAATGTATAATTCTATCAATAATCACCGTTTCTCTTTCTTAGACATGCTAAGATATTATTATATATAATAATATACTTTTTACAGTATATTATTTGCTAGAGAAATTTTTAAATTAATACCTTTAAACTGTTGCAAAATAATTCAAGCATATGCCAATTAATTTTCCTCCAATGTTGGAGTAATTTCTCAAAAAATAATTTATGTCTTCTAAGTGGTCCAATTCATTTTGCTTGCAACTATTTCACGAGCAGGCTGTTGTCTTTATAAAGCTCTCCAAAAGGGCTCCAAATTTGTGAAAATGAGAAAATCTCTTTACAATTATGAATATTTCTGTAACTTTCAAGAGATTCATGTGCTATTTGCCTCATTTCCCAAAGCATTGGAAGTGAAAATTACTCCCTACTAATAATGTCAACACTATAATTCAGTTACTTTTCTATACTCAAGTAATTATCTGACATTAAAATTAAGAATAACCGACTTGATTTCACTTAACTTTATGTTCGGGTCTTTCATTTGTGCACTGATGACAGCTGGAGTCCTGAACTACTCTGCAATATTTCCTTCACAATGCTAGCACTGAGGTACTACAGTCTTGTGACAGTTAATAAAGACAGGAACATGGCATAAAAACTTTCTATGACTTAATCACAATTGGATGGATAGCAATAAAGTATTCTTAAAAGTGTAATAAAATGTCTGTATTGATGACGATGAACCTGGAGGTGTTTTCTGGAGAGATGAATTGTATTTGTAATTACTTCTCAAATCTGTTAATTTTTACTTCTTGGGGATTCTAATGGCATTGCTGATTTTTGCTAGCCTGGTTTGACTTTGGGTTTTACAAATATTTCCTTAACTCCCATGTCTGTATTGAATATTCTTCCCTCCATCATCATCATCTCTGTCCATCATCACTGTCCTAACCGTGATTGTAAACAGCAGGACAAAGAGGAAGGAAAGTGCCCTTCCTTTCATTTACATCGCTTACTTTTATATGTAACATATCTCTAACACAGTATTTTGTTTACTGAAAATGGGCAGTTTTAAGATAACATGAAGGAACTTATTTCCCCTAAGATTAAATTCTATGAAAATGCTGAATCTAAATTTAGGCTTTATAATCAAGCTAGACGAAAAAATACTCCTTCTGGAGATCAAATTTTTGACAACACTTTAGGATGAGACTGGTGGCTGTGATCCTGGAAAGCTACTAAACAAGAAATAACATCACTTAGGGTTTGGAGCCCAGTGCTAGTTTGTGCCAAATTCTTTGTCTTCATAAATATTTATGAGTGATTTCTGCCATCTCGTTAGAATGTAATTCAAAGACAACAGGTGCAAGCAATGATTGCTCAAGCTAGGCCAACTAACTTTGTTGTTGTGTTCCAAGTTTTACATTTAGAAGTATCCATAGAGAGTTGTCTCTGTGACATCTTTGGTTTATTTATTTCATTTAAAAGACGTTGGTTGGGCACTTCTAAATTTCAGTGACTCGCTTTCAGTAAGCTGCAGTCTAGTTTGAAAAATAAATGCTAAAAGAAAAATTATACAGATAAGCTTTTAGTTACATTTGGGAAGAGTGTAATGAAAGAAATATAGAGTGAACCCTGAGAGTCTGCCTCATGCAGATTGTTAAAGAAGGTGTCCTGGGACTTGCAGAATGAGTCAGAGTTCACCAGGTCAAGTGGAGCTGAAAAGGAATGGAGGGAGACCACTCAGGAGAGACTGAGATGCGTGGGGTGGGGCCTTGAGGCAGGCTGACGCTTGCCTCCACCTAAAAACAGAAAGAAACAGAAAGGAGACAAGAGTGGCTGGGACACAGTGAGTAAGGAGGGAAGGTGAGACTAGCAAAATAATCAGAAATGAGATCTTAAAAAGTTTTATTTGTCATGCTAAACAATCATATTCATCTGAGGCATTGGACAAATATGTATTGATGGCTTGATATTGTGTGCCAAGCACTGTTCTAGATGCTGGAAATAGGGTGTGGTTGAAAAAAAAAAACACTCTTGCACTTAAATGACATTAGGGAGACAGGAAATACGTAAGTGAGTAAATATAGGGTAGGTCAATAAGGGTTATGGAGAAAAATAAGTAATGAGGATATAAAATTGCAAACACAGGGGTGCTATTTTACTGTGATGCTCAGAGAAAATCTTATTATAAAGAGACATGGGGCCAGGTGTGGTGGCTCACTCCTGTAATCCCAGCAGTTTGGGAGGCCAAGGCGGGCAGATCACCTGAAATGGTGAGTTTGAGACCAGCCTGACCAACATGATGGAGAAACTCCGTCTCTATTAAAAATACAAAATTAGCTGGGCATGTGGCACATGTCTGTAATCCCAGCTACTCAGGAGGCTGAGGCAGGAGAATCACTTGAACCCAGGAGGTGGAGGTTGCAGTGAGCTGAGATCTCACCATTACACTCCAGCCTGGAAAATAAGAGGAAAACTCCATCTCAAAAAAAAAAAAAAAAAAAAAAAGAGAGGGAGAAGGGGTAGATAATTGAAGAATGTGAAAACTGAGTAATGTAGATATCTTGGAAAATGATGATTCATTAAGCAGGAGTGTTTAGTCTGGCCTCCCTCCTAGAATTCAGGTAGCCTATGAACTTGAATTGGGAACAAATATGAAAACATTCCTCTCAATAACCTGTATGTGAAATTTAGTGTTCCCTTCAATTTTGAATTTTATCAATAATCCACAAGAATCCTAGCAGCACCTATAATATTGTTACTCAATTTACAAGTATTGTATTTTATAACAGTGTTAAGACACCCTGAAATATCATTTACTCTCACCTCTATTTTGGCACTATGGTTATTCTTAGATGTGTGGCTAGATCTCTTTTTGATGAACTAATTAAAAAGCATATACATTTCTATAAAAAATTTGGTTTAAAATATTTTTGATACATTTGTTTCAATATAATTGATTACATTTGTGATTCTGTGCATTTTTTATGCATTATAAAACATCATTCTGAGAAGCCTCTATCTGCTTTACTCAACTGCCACACTTCCAGGGAGGGTCCACCGTGCGGAAAATATCAAGAGTCTCCATGTTGGAGGGAATAAGGAGAAAAGCTCTCATGTAAAAGTGTACTTGATATGTTCAAGAGACAGCTTCAAGAACAATGAGGAGGAAGCAGAGGGGTGGGGGGGAGTGGTGGAAAAGAGAGCAGGAGGTAGAAAGGCAGATCAGCTGATCATGGTAACGCTCTGCACCTGCAGAGTGAGAGGTGATTAAAGGGTTTAAAGTTAGGGAGCCGAATTAAGAAAATTCAGAAAGCCTAGTGATAAAGAGAAATATTAAAAACTAATTAATACAAATAACATTTTACCTAACTGAGCTAATCGCCTTGCTCCCTGTGAGAGCATTGAAAATCCACTGCCTTCCTCCAAAGCACTTTGCTTGTTAAATCAAATGTTTCAGGGTCAAGGCTGTGCTATGCTTTATCAGTTGAAAATTAAACCTTGTGAATGAGCACACTATCTAGAAACAATTTCCTTCTTTGCTTTCAATTTTCTACATGCTGAGCTTTCTAAATTTGCATTTGCTTTTTTTTAACCAATAAAGTTGCATCCTTTTCTCTTATTTTACATCTGCAATAGCAAAGTTTTCAAGGGTAAAACCTGAAGTTAAATAGTAGCATTCATTGTCTTATGTACTAGAGGAGAAAGCACATGTGTTTTATCAGCTCTGCCACTGTGTCGTTTTTAATACTGCATTCGTCTGGCCAGACCTGCCTGCACTTCGCAGTGTTGCTCTCTGACATCTCCTCCTCCAGCTCACATTCCAATTGAGTTGCTCATTATCCTCACAGTGGATTCCAATGGATGCTTCTTTCTTGTGACATGTGAAAAATCATTTTCATTCCTATTACACAAACCTTTCCCTTTCTAGGTTACCTCTTCGGGTTTACTTACCAGCTTATTTTCTCCCTCCAGTCAAGAAGAGCCTGGTTTTAGCTTCCTGCTTTAAAAAAATTAGTAAATCTGATGTTATTTCTGTTACTGTTTCAATAGAAAATTTATTCTCTTAGACTTTTCTTAGATTCAAATTTCAATATATTTCTTTATATCATAATTTGGACTTTTTTGTTTCCATGATTTTTTTATCCTCCTCAATTTACTTTTTTGATACATTATTTTCTTTTTTTCTTAGCTGATATTTATAGAGTTATTAATTGAATGACTTTTGTTCTAAGATAAAGAAATAACTTAGACAGAGAGTAATACAGATTATAATGATTTGCAAAGAGACATTATTCAAGTTTTCTCTTGGAAGCTAAGAATTTTGAATGGGCTTCTTAAAATTGAAACAGCAGCTTGGGGAACACAAACTTGGCCATAATAATGATTGTTTTTGTTAACTCACTTATCAAATATCGAATGAGTCTTTACTATATATTAGGCATTGTGACAGATATTTTGGGACACAGAGATGACCATGCTTGGCATGAGTTCTTGCCTACATGGTACTTACAGTAGAAAGGAAAAGGTGGCCGGCCGTCATGGCTCACTCCTGAAATACCAGCACTTTGGGAGGCTGAAGCTGGTAAATCATTCAAGATCGGGAGGTGGAGAACAACCTGACCATCATGGAGAAACCCCATCTCTACTACAAATACCAAATTAGCCGGGCATGCGTGGTGGTGCATGCCTGTAATCCCAGCTACTTGAGAGGCTGAAACAGGAGAATTGCTTGAACCTGGGAGGCAGAGGTTGCAGTGAGCCAGGATTGTGTCATTGCACTCCAGCCTGGTTAACAAGAGCCAAGAGCCAAACTCTGACTCAAAAAAAAAAAAAAAGGAAAAGATTAGCATTAAGAGAAATTATAATATGCTCAATGATTACAGATTCAAAACATTTTCAAGCCCTAAAAATCTTGGTGGAAAAGCATGTAAGAGGAAATCAGCATGACTTCATTAAGGAGATGATGTTTACAGTGACCCATGAAGAATGCATGCTGGTAACCTAGGTGATGGTAGTGAGGAGCATTTTGGGCACACGAATTGGCATTTTTTATGCATTATGACTAAAGCCGAGAGAGTTCAGGGGGCAGTGTTCAGAAATGAGACTGAAGAATTAGGCAAAGCCAGATAATGGAGGACATTATAGGCCACATTAAGCACTGTAGATCATGTTTTCATGAGAAGTGGGAAGCAAATAAAAGATTTATATCATAAATTCGATGCTTATGACTTGTATTTTAGAAAAGAAATGTCTTCAAAATAATATGTAAAATAAATACAATAAATAAAACAGTAAACCCTGGTATATTTTTGAAGGAAATAATTTCAAGGGTAGCTTTTAAATGAGAAAAGAATGAATTGTACTTAGAAAAGAAGCATAAATAATAGAACTCAGTAATGGATTGTGTGTGAGGTGGGGATGAGAAAGGAAATAAGGATGGCTTAGAATATTGGACTAAGCCATCTGTATGGGTAATAGTGCTTATTACTGAGCAAACTGAGCAAGGATGCACTGGAGGAAAGCAGTTTTATGGGGAAGAAGGGGATTATGATCTTAGTTTGAGTCCTGCTGAACTTGAGATATTGGTGAGAAACTCAAATGGAGATCTCAAGTGTCAGTTAGATGTATGAACCCAAGGCTGACTTGTCTGGGTTTAAGACAAGGAAACATAGAGCTTAGAGACAGGGCATGAACAAAGCCCTGGCTTTGCAGACAGTGAACCCAGGTAAGGGCCCAGAAAATGGTTATGGGCATTTAACATTCAAAGTTGGTGAATTTGTGGATGCATGAAAAATGTTCCTGTTTTATAATGTTTCATGTTCATGTTTCAAGTTCAGCTGAATCTGGCTTCTTACACAGGGATCAGATACAGGCAGGGGCATGTGACTTTGCTCTGCGTTAAGACTAAATAGAGTCTTCTCAGAGTGTTTCAAGTTCTGTTTTTTGTTTGTTTTTTTTTTTTTTGAGATGGAGTCTTGCTCTGCTGCCCAGGCTGGAGTGCAATGGCACAATCTTGGCTCACTGCAACCTCTGCCTCCCCAGTTCAAGCGATTCGCCCGCCTCAGCCTCCCAAGTAGCTGGGATTGCATGCATGTGACACCACGCCCAGCTAATTTTTGTATTTTTAGTAGAGACAAGGTTTCACCCTGTTGGCCAGGATGGTCTTGGTCTCTTGACCTCATGATCCACCCACCTCAGCCTCCCAAAGTGCTGGGATTACAGGTGTGAGCCACCGTGCCCGGCCTCAAGTTCTTGAACTGTCTGTAACCATGTCTGGGATGCAAGCCTGTGAGGGTTGGGGGCCCATGTGAGCCACACGAAAGTGCTAGTTCCTAGAATTCAGGTCTGTTAACATAAGACCCAGATGGGAGAGGCTCATGAAAAACAGTGGAAAAGTTTACCTCATTACTGAATGTTTTCTCCCTACTGGATGGATGGCTGATTTGAGGAGGTCTTCTCTAAGTTGTCTAAGTCTCTAATGGTGAGGAAGGTAGAAGAACAAACTCACTGTCCTTTCTGCTGCACCACAATGCATATTAAACTGTCTTGCTCTGATATCTAGAACTGCAGAGGAACCAGAGTCAACCAATGTACTATCAGCTCCATGTGTCGAAATAAGCAAAATTGCCAGATCAATCTTTCTTCCCCTTAATCTACTAAACCCAATTGAGGGCTTAAAATTTAAATAGAAATTCAACTCTAATACAATTGTACCTCTTTGATATCACTGATCATTTCTATGTTTCTTTCTTCTATTTTTAATTATTCTGAAAGCATTTTAAAGTTGGCTGAAGGGAGAGATACTGAAATATTCTAGATACCAGTCAACTTGGAATCCACTAGTACTTATATCTGACTTCTAAAGAATGAACAAAAGGCCAGCACAGTGGCTCACGCCTCTAATCCCAGCACTCTGGGAAACCAAGGCAGGCAGTTCACTTGAAGCCAGGAGTTCAAAGCCAGCCTCGCCAATATCATGAAACCCTGTCTCTAATAAAAATACACAAATTAGCTGGGCATGGTGGTGCGTGCCCGTAATCTCAGCTACTCCGGAGGCTGAGACAAGGGAATCGCTTGAACCTGGAAGGCAAGGGCTGTGGTGAGCCAAGATCACGCCACTGCACACCAACCTGGGTGATAGAGCGAGACTTAATAATAAAATAAAATAAAATAATGAACAAAGAAAAACAAAATAAAAGAATGAACAAAAACACTGCCAAAAATTGATGCGTAAATCTGGAATAGATACTGGAGGCTTTTAGGTGAGGGAAACTACATGGTAGTAAAGTTTGTGGCGTTGAAAGGGTATTGACGTTTTGGTATGCAGATGCAAATGTTTGCATGGTTAAATTCACGATTATTTAATGTTAAATTATTAGGGAGAATAAAGAGTGGATGAGGAAAGGAATAATAATGATAAATTAATTATATCTCAGCTCTTAGTGTTCAGTTACCTTCCTGGACACATACAGATTTTTTTTCTGTAACTTTCAAGGATTTGTATTAATGATATCTAGCCAAAAATCTTTCATATACATTAGAATGAATTGCTATAATTTCAATTTATTTCAACTCTTTAGATGAATAAGAGGAATGATAATTGGAATTAAATATACTTCATGACTGACTAAGAAGCATCTAGAAATCAACTTATTCATCCATTCCACATTTTCTTATTGAGCGTCTACCACTTGTCATGGCCAGGCCGTCTCCTCATGCTTGGGATGCCACCGTGAACAAAACAAAGCCACTGCTCACGTGGGCCTTACGTTCCTTTGAGGAGAAATGCTTAATAAATAAACACAGGACAAATAAGAAAATGTGTAGGGTGTATCAATGATGCTAAGGGCTGTGAAAACCATCAAGTGGGGAAGGCCATGGAGATATGGTAGCGTGTGTGATTTTATAGTCATCAAAACTTACATTTGAGCAGAAACCTGGTTAAGGGAGAAAGGGAGACTTGCCAGTCTTGGGTCAGAGCATTCTAGAGAGAATATCAAGAATAAAGCATCTAAGGCAGAAACATGTTTTGTTTAAGATGAACAAGGCAAAGTGCTCTTCATACTCATCACACCCTTGTCAATTTCTTTTTTTTTTTTTTTTTTTGAGACAGAGTCTCACTCTGTTGCCTAGTCTGGAGTGCAATGGTATGATATCAGCTCACTGCAACCTCCATCTCCTGGGTTCAAGTGATTCTCCTGTCTCAGCCTCCAGAGTAGCTGGGACTACAGGCATGCATCACCATGCCCAGCTAATTTTTTTGTATTTTTTTTTTTTTTTTTAGTAGAGACAGGGTTTCACCATGTTGGCCAGGATGGTCTCATCTCTTGATCTCATGATCCACATGCTTTGGCCTCCCAAAGTGCTGGGATAACGGGCATGAGCCACTGTGCCCAGCCAGTTTTTGTTTTCTTAACACTGATCTGTCCTTAAGCAAACTCTTAGATGAAAAAAGTGAATTATTTAGGTAATGAAATCAATTCATTTTTATAGACATAGATATGATAGATTGAATACGTAATACTCGTTTTGACATAGGTGAGTATGAGAATGTGTTTCTTTTTTAAATTATGCAATCTGTTGATACTTTTTAGTATAATGTTCCATTGAATGTTGGTTCAACACTCACTAATCATCATGATATAAAATGTGTCTCTATTTCTGTGGTTCTCTTTAAAGTGATTTATTTTCAGAGCTGCTCTGCAAAATGAAACACATTATTTAATCCATGTAAGTACAGGACAATGAAGTTCTATACACCTTCAGTACAGCTTGTGTCTGGATTTTCAGTCCACAGAGGCCCCAAATATATTGGGCTATGAAATACTGGACTTACTACTTACCCCAAACTGTGTTTAGAACTGGAATTTTTTCTCACAGCTGTGGCTTGGTACCTGATAAGTGATTTTAAGAACTGATCTGTCCCAGTTCCTGAAGCATGGTTTCTGGCTTTACTGCCTTCCCCTGCCTGCCACCATCACATGAAAAGAAGTAACAACTTTCTTTTCCTGTTAGTCTAGCTGCTTAAAAATAACACATTCCAGCAAGGAGGGAGGGAGATTACAAGCAACAGGACATATGAGACTTGCCAAAGGGCCAGCATTTCCTGGCTCACAATTGCAGGAAAGGCTTTGCTCCGTTATCAATGGGACCTGGATGCTTTGATAGGCAATTGTTTTAAAAGCCCAACAACATTTGCAGTTGAAATACTGTGTGTGTGATACAAGACTTGTGTGGAGGAAATATAGCACCAGATGGATCAGACAATAGTCTTGTCTGATGTTTTGTTCTTTTACTGGTAATAAAATTAAAAACTCAAGAAATGTCCATATACAACTTTGCTTTTAATAAAGCCTCTGTTGTTTTAGAAAAGAATGGTGTAACTGTCATGAACAATACAGATTTCCTTTTCAATAACTGTTGATTTTACAATGTACTGAGTTAAAATAGTAATTGATCAAAACAATAGAATGGCTGTGCCACCATGATCATTTTGAGTAAGGACATTCCTTATGAAGCACACTGAATCCATATCTCCAGCGAGATTAGAAAAAAAGATGGATTGCTTAAAAATATACTTCCCCTTTAGATAGAATGGAACCATGATATCCAAACAATTCCTGTTATTTAAAGAGTATCTTGACTAAGAATGTTTTGTCCTTGATTCTGGCTCCCAGGAAAGGTATATAAATGTAGATGTGTGTTATATTTACATTATATAGATATTCACGTAGAGTATACAAATTATTAAATATTTTTATTGAATATATATACATACATGTTCTCTCTTTCTCATAAAAGTTATTAGTTTTGAGGCTCTTTCTGGAGTGTGGATCAGGAAAATAAACTGTATAGTAAATAGTAGGTGCTAAATAAGTATCCATGGCTTCTACCTCATCTCCACTGTTGTTGATTATACTGAGAATTCTGATAGTGAAAATGCTTAATGAATCAGTACATGTAATTTATGGTAGCATAAAGTGACATTACACTACCCCAAAGTAAAGCAAATTATCCTGTATAAGCTGGTCTTTGAGAAAGTCTGTCTATTCTTTTTGTTTTGGAAATTTGATCTGGTGTAAGTATAAATCTCCTTTGCCCAAATCTTTCAGAACATCCCGAATTCTGAAGATCCTACTTAAGTAGCAAAACTTCACATTTATAATATGGTTAAGTAAATATATAGAATGTCAGTGTATAGTTATTCCATAATTCTTCTTTGAGATATCCTGGAGCCCTTAAAGGGTAAAGGTGATGGGTAGAATCATAAGGGTAGTTTAAAGAGCCTTATTTCCAGAGAGAAACATATTATCTGACATAAAAAAGAAGAAAAATATTTTATAATCAAGTTGAAGAAGTTAAAATTGAAAAGAGAATCAAGCAAACTATTTAAAAAATTGACAATATTTATAAAATAGAATTAGGTTCAGACTTAATATTTACTTTTGTTTTAATACTGACTCCTGATGGAACTTAAAAACAGCTGGCTTTGTTGATCTAATGGTTCCATGTAAGGCTACATAGGCAGAGTCAGAATCATTAAAGTTCCATTCTCATCAGATTTATGCTTGAGAAAACAGTATTCTCTTATAGTAATTTATTATAGACACTTCTTTGTTTGGCTTAGATATATTATTGAAATGACAGAAAAGGATGAAATGAAATAGTACAGCAATTACACAATGTAAAACTTTTCAATAATAGAGAAGGATTCAATTGCATCTTTCATTACCACCATCTATGTTGTATATAGCATTTTAAGATTAATAACCAGGCAGGGTTTTGTTGGTTTCTTTGTTTATAGTGAAATCAGACCAAGATAGGTTTTCCCATTTCTGAAGAATATTGTTAAAAAAAAAAAGGACAATTATCTTTCTTGCTCTACAGGGACATTCTCAAGGCCTTCCCCAGACTCTCTCTTCCCCAATAAACCTACAGTGGTGCCTCAGTACTGACATATTTTTATTCAAAATAAAGAATACATTATCATTTTACCTAACCTAGTTAAAGAATTTTTTTCCTTAATAATGGCCTGTTTTCATCTTCTTCTCGAATGCCAACTACAACATTGGTTTAAATTTCAATACCTAAATAGGACTCAGGGTGGAGAAAAGATGTCATTTCTGGTTTCCCAGCAGTTTCAATGTTCTGAATTGCATCTCCTCCTAGCGGTCACATGGAGTAAACACAGTTTCCAGTGTGGGTGGATCATTCGATTCCATTTCATTCCGTTCATTCTGTTCCTTTCCATCCATTCTGTTCAATTTCGTTTCACAGGTATTCACTGAATACTTTGGAACAGATGATCACTCTTTTAGATGCAGATTGAAAAATACAAGGAACTTCTATCCGTACCTCAAATAAATTGAAATTATGAGCCAAAAATTTTAATGAGCAGTTGTGACACTTTTATATTTATTTATTTATTGTTTGTTTGTTTTGGTCTTTTAAGTTAAACAGTAATACAGCAGTGGCTCACGCCTGTAATCCCACCACTTTGGGTGGCTGTGGTGGGCAAATTGCTTGAGCTCATGAGTTTGAGACCAGACTGGGCAACGTGGCAAAACCCTGTCTATATAAGAAATACAAAAATTCACTGGTTGTGGTGGCATGTGCCTGTAATTCCAGCTTCTTGGGAGACCGAGGAAGGAAGATGGTTTGAACCTAGGATGCAGAGGTTGTAGTGAGCCGAGATCATGTTACTGCACTCTAGCCTGAGCAATAAAGCCAGACTTTGTCTCAAAAAAAAAAAAAAAAAAAGTAATACAATAGTTCATTTCAATACTAATAATTACAGAAACTCTCCTGTGCAAAGATGGCAATACCATTGAAACTAAGCCAGTGTTTGGCAAATAGAATCACTGTGCTAAGGTGTTAAGTCTAAATTCAGAGTGTTTTGTGGGTAATTGAATGTAGAGAAAAGCATGGTGCAATGAAAGGCTTCTAGGAAGGCACAACATTGGACTGGAAACACATTAGTTTTCTGACTGGGAGATGGAACACTATTTTCTAGTCCTAACTTTACTGCAATTATGAGATCTCAAACTAGTTACCCAAACACTTCAGTCAGTGTCCTCAGTCAAAAAGTGGCGGGAAAGAACAAGTCCTCCCTAAGGTTCCTTCATGTACTGGATTTCTACAATTCTGGTTTTTAAATTTCTACAGGATAAAACCCAACTAGTTGTCAAACAATGGCAGGCTTCAAATTGTCTTTTGATTGCTATATGATTTAATAGCTATTCCTATTTTTTTTTTTTTTTACTTATAGTAAACTATATTTTCATTGATATTTCATTTAACATAATTTCAAAGTCAGTCTATGCTTTAAGACAAGCAAAAGAACAGATATTCTAAATCTCATAAGAGAGTTTTCCACACTGTTCCTCTGAGCAGGGAATGGGGTTTCAGGGTTCTCAATGACAACACCTAACATTTTACCATGGAGATTTACCACCTCTGTAGGGTTGTAATGATAATGACTGATTTTCCACTCCTCTGCCAAATTTGGTGTCTTTTTTTTTTTTAGGCAAAATGTCAGAAATGCAAAAAATCTGCCCTTATTTCTCTTAATACAATGAAAATAGTGGAAGATTCAGATTTGAATTCTTCATGAGTCCAGCTTGGAGCATGACTTCTACTCATTGTATGCCATCAACATACGAACTCCAACTTTGGCAACCATCAGCAAACTGGCACCTGCGATTAACTGTAGGGTCTTCTCTACAGTTCACAGAATCCTATTTTTAGTGACTTTTCCATTATAGAAAACTCTCAGTTTTTAGTATGATTTTTTAAGTGCAAAGTAAAATAATCTATAGACAGATCAATGGTGATATGTGGAATAAATGTATGGTAGATAAAAACCAGCATATCTGCTTACCTCAATTATTATTTATTTAAACAGCAATAATTAGTTAAAATAGACACTAATGAATTAATATAGTAGTTAAATAGTACTTTATTAAATTATTAACAAATGCAAATTTATGTAAATCTCTAAGCAACTTGTCTAAGTATTATTTTTTATTTCTCTCTTTTATAAAAACAGAAAATGAAGTAACTTTCTCAAGGTCTAACGTGAATAAATGAACAAGGCTAGAATTTGAAGTGAAGAAGTCTCACTTAAGAGTTCATGTTCTTAATACCTACAACTTACTGCCTGGA
Organism: Callithrix jacchus; assembly: GCF_049354715.1. Classification (NCBI taxonomy): domain Eukaryota; kingdom Metazoa; phylum Chordata; class Mammalia; order Primates; family Cebidae; genus Callithrix; species Callithrix jacchus. The sequence goes on along the minus strand of NC_133504.1, from coordinate 71,775,433 downwards.
TGTGCAACGTTACCTTCCATCACCTCCACCCCAGTGTATCCCTCACCCCAAACTGACCAATCAATCTCTCTTTCAGGAAATTGCAATAAAAACTCAGAGTGGCATATACTTGTGGTCAGAATAGATTAATGGCAGGCCCCAGAGAATAAATACTCAAAAATAAATCATAAGGGATCTTGCTCAAGCCTTTTTGGGGCATAGTATTTGAGATTGTTCTCCAAGTCTGTGAGCTATTACATTATATTCCCTTTAAATTTTTGATGTTTAATTTAGTTTTGGTTGTTTTTTCATCCACAAACATAAACTAATACAAACAAAATAGAAAACAAAGCATTGAACCAGAATATCACAATGAAAAAAAATTATAGCTACTCATCAGGACATGGGTACGACAGTCTGTTTTTAGAATACGTTTCACAATACGAGGTGAAAACTATGTTATACAAGTACTTTCTTGAGCTTTTCACTTCTGTAAACTTGAGCTTCTTGTCAAAATAATCCACCATGGAAAGAGAGAATGAAGAAGGAAGAAAGGAACAAAGGGAGGGAGGGGGGATGAAAGCGGGAAGGGAGGAAGGAAGGAAGGCAAGTATATGGATACCCAGTTAGAAAGATGAAAATTGTAATAGCCTTTTTAGATAATTGTAGATATTGTTTTTAGATATTAGACAAAACTCAATGTGTGGAATCTATTTATTTATTATTTTGAGATGGAGTCTCACTCTGTCACCCAGGCTCGAGTGAGTGGCACAATCTTGGCTCACTACAACCTCCGCCTCCTGGTTTCAAGTGAATCTCTTGCCTCAGCCTCCTGAGTAGCTAAGACTACAGGCACGTGACACCCGTCCAGTGTTTTTGTATTTTTAGTCGAGATGGGATTTCACTGTGTTAACCAGGATGGTCTCGATCTCCTGCCCTCCTGATCCGCCCACCTCGGCCTCCCAAAATGCTGGGATTATAGGCGTGAGTCACCATGCCATTTATTAAAGGTGATTTGTAATGTGGAGCCTGAATATATATTTATCTTTTAGTACTATTACATTACAACCTCATTATTTAAGCTTCCACATTGAGTGGATCTTTTATCCCTGAATGACAAACTAATACCATGCATTGGTCACTTGGAAAATATTGGTTCACTAAGTTAAAGCAATACCTTTTCTTTTTTTCTTTTTTCTTTTTGTTTTTGTTTTTCTTTTTGTTTTTTGAGAAGGAGTCTCTCTCTGCCACCCAGGCTGGCTGGAGTGCAGTAGTGCCAATGGACTCATTGCAACCTCTGCATACCTGGTTCAAGCAGTTCTCTGCGTCAGCCTTCTGATTTGCTGGGATTACAGGTGCCTGCCACCATGCTTGGCTAATTTTTGTATTTTTAGTAGAGACAGTGTTTCACCATCTTGGCCAAGCTGGTCTTGAACTCCTGACCCTCCTGATCCGCCTGCCTTGGCCTCCCAAAGTGCTGGGATTACAGGCGTGAGCCACAGCACCTGGCCAGTTGAAGCAATATCTGAAATTCTAACACAGTGTACTACCCAGTAGCTAAAAATTGAGTTTATAAATATTGCTGCCAAATTCATCTCATAAGACTTGAAATATCAGGAAACAGTAGTAGCAAATATAAATCTTCCAAACCCTGATTTTTTGCTTATAATCTTTACTTCGTTGTTGGAAACAAATGTTGTCCATTGTTTTCACATTAAGTTGTTTAACATTATATTTAACATTACGTTTCATTCACTTTTGCGAAAATGTCTGACAAATACACAAGTCTGAGTAACTACTATTTTTTCTGTCAGTCATTGTTTCAAGTGAAAATGGTGTCCATTAAAAAGAAAAGTAGCTGGTTCAGCTCATGGCTCCACTGTGCAAGGGCCTCTTCTCATTTCTCACTTTTGCAGTGTGAGAAAAATATTACACATTTCATCAGAGAAAAAACGTAGATGCATGCTCAATTTAAATGTAATGATATGATTGATATTTACTCCTTCGTCAAAGATATATTAAATAAAAACTGGATTAAAAAATTCCGAGTGGCAATGAAGAATGAAAGTTCCAAATATGAAAGTATATTTGGGTTTCTCTGCCTTGGTCAGTAATAAAACACTAGCAGTTTTACTCAGCATCGTTTTTATACCTTCTGGGCAAATGTTAACGCAGTGAAATAGGTAAATTCTATCTATTTCTGTGATTCAGTTACTATGAAAACAGTTTTAATTTCATTAAACCCAATAAAAGCTGTTAGAGACCTCCAGACCTCCATGATCTATATTTTGAGAACAGCTGACAAAGAGTAAGGGCATCGCTCTGAATAGGATCAACCATATGATTCCACGTTAATAAATAACCAAACAGAAAAAATCAAAGTGACTTATTGACATTTCTAATAGTAATTATCAACCACAGGGGCATGACTTGATTCTTAGGAAAGAAGGTATTGTGGGTAAAACTTAGATCTAAAAACCTCTCCAAATGATTTTCATGTACGGAGTTTTTGCATCTTCTCCCGAAAAAGGAATAAAAAAGCTTCCCCCGGCAACAACAACAACAAAAAAGTGGCAAATTACATTATTTACAAATGTCAAAATACTTAGTCTTCCCCATAGAAGAATTATGTATTCTGACTCTGTTGATATCAGACTTAACCACGTGATTTGCTTAACTAATGAAATGCGAGAGGTAATGGATGCTACTTCTGAAAAGATTTAATGTATTTCATATTTCCCATTTCTTTTGCTGCAAGCCAAGTAGTTTCCCAGGGTGACGATCCTGTGGATCCATACACAGCCAAATGATCCTGTAACGTGAGTGTAAGCAACAATGCATGGATTGTTGAAAGCCATTGATATTTTGGGTTTGCTCTTTACGGTTGCACAGGTACAGCATCAGTGAAATGTGATGCAATAGTCATAAGGAAAGCAGGCTAATGGCTAACGTAGAGATGCAAGGATAAAACCAAGAGACCTCACTATGAGATGATATTAGGGGTTTCTGAGATAAGAAAAAAAATAAGGGAATTACAATTCAATACATGAACACAAATTATCATTGAAAGAAATAAAGGACAGAATTTATGCTGCAAAAAATGAAGTTAGAAAACTAAGTAACAAAAATTACAGTTTACACCTGTGAACTACTTACTATTTATACCATATCCTTGCTAACTCTTAAGAGGAACTGTGTCACTAAATCTTCAAAGGATTTTGAGCTATTATGCTATTAGTACTGTTATCATCATTCAACACATGAGGAAAAAAGGTCTATAGAGATGAAAACACTTTCTAGTTTGGACCAGGATTTAATCCCATGGAGTCTGAGTTAGAAATCCTTATCTCTTAAATCACTCTACTGCTCCCTTTTCTTTTCTTTTCTCCTTTCTTTTTCCTTCTTTTCTTCCTTCCCTTCCTTCCTTCCTTCCTTCCTTCCTTCCTTCCTTCCTTCCTTCCTTCCTTCCTTCCTTCCTTCCTTCCTTTCTTCCTTCTCTCTCTCTCTTTTTTGTGGTCACTCAGCATTGATTTCCTCTTCATAACAATTCTAGAAATTTCCTTTGGAATAGTATCCCTGGCTCATTTTCAATCATTTCACCAGATGCACAGTGGTTGCTTCAATTGCGGGCACATTTAAATTAAACATTTTTGCAGTAACGATGGTATGGGCCAGTTCCAGCATTTGAGAAACAAGAGCTATGAAACAGAATAAGAAAACCCAAGTTCAAGGCACATTACTTGAACCTTGAACCAAACCACACCTGAAGTCAGACTGTTCCTGGATGCTTTGATTTTGTGAAACTAAATTCCTTTTTTATGCTTACATTAATTTAGTTCAACTTTTCTTTCATTTCCATCTGAATTGTTCCTACTGTAAGTCATTTGTCTTTTTGTTTATGAGTGTCTCACTCAGTAGATGGTAAACTCTTTGATGGCAGAGGCCACTTCTACCTGGGTCTTCTGTTTTAAAACCCAGGACAAAATAAAAACTACAGTAAATTTTCAGTAAGTAACAGAATAATCTCATTTCATTTTGCTTGACTTAATAGTAATAAAATGAACACAGTGTATTTCATTCTAGTTTTTGGTCATTTGCAGGAGTAATATTTATATATTAATGATTATGGTCAATGGAATGATCCTCATATTCGGCCAATTTGTCTAAACACTTCACAAAAATTTGAAATCTTGGATAACACCCTGAACGTGCCAGGGCTCATCTGAAATCACGGAAGCAAAGCTGTGAGTACATGTGGATGTAAAAGAGATATAATTTGTTTCTTTTCCATTTAAATATTAAATATGAGTATGACTCAACACATACAAAGTGAATCAGGCTGTTGTGTGAAGGGTCAGGCTGGAGTGCCTGTGCCTGTCACATTACCAACTGCTCTGTACACTCCAGGGAGTTGATCAGTGGTGGAGTGCAGTTGGAGGGAATTCCAACAAAAGAAAAAATTAGTGGGCATTTGGTTTCCCAAATTGAAAGGATTAAATTAAATGTTTGCTTATTTGCTGTTAACTCATACCCTCTGCCATATGTAAACTAAAGAAGACTGAGAGATCTTCTTTTGTAAATGTAGGTGCTTTCACTGTCAAATAATTCAGCTAAATGTAGGTTGAATGCAGGGACTGAGTCAATTGCGGAGGTCTTGCGAACATATAAGGGAAGAAAGGGAGAGTCTTTAGAGCCATCCCTCAGATACTTACTGGTTTGCAGACCACTGCAGAGTGGGTGTTCTCTGTCTGCTGCAGGATTTGTTTGGCCTCGCATCTGCTGCTGACATCTGGGACCGATGAACATAAAATATAATTTTTCTCGGCTCAGTCAACGGTTCTGTGCTGACTCAGTTCTTGCTGTGTTGCAGACTCTCTGCTACTTTCTCCATCTGGATCCTTGGCCTAATCACTCCACCCTCTATAGTAGGTTCTTTCCACATGGGAACCAGAAGAAACTTGGCAGATTACTCTGGACCCAATTTATCTGTGGTCATTTTACTCGATTCCCACAGTATTACTGCTCCACCCAATGGACACACAAGGTCCTTTGCAGCAGTCTCTTCCAAGTGTCCCAAATGGAGAAGTGGACAAGAGCTCCTTGTCCTCAGCTTCCTTGTCAAAATAACTGGCAACCTCCACTCCTCAATGCCAAACCCAGAGATGAGAAATTAGACATTTCATCTATCTGAAAGCTTCCCTACCTGGTCTTTTCCCTATAATCCCCTAGGACTCGGAGTGTCTGTTTATTTCTTCCTGTCAGCCTAGGATTTCTCTCTGTCATCTAGTTCATAGAGCTGGAATCATGACTGGTAATTTCTTCTTCAGAAATGCTTCATATTCAAGTCTCATGACTTGTTAAAAAATCATATTTGTGGTATTTTAATTTGAATATTGGTATTTTATTTTCCTCTTGCACTCCTACTCTAACTTTAATTAATTTGAAGTAGACAAGTGCCTGGAGCTGACTACGGAGAAGGTAATGTCATTAAAATGTAAATCATAGCAGCCCTTTAAACCTTTGTTCAAATATGATTTCTATTACATGCACCCAAACTATTGAGATTTTTTTATTTAACTTTGTCGTATTTATGATAGTATATCAACTGTGTAAGAACTCAATACCCAAACCATATTACATGACCTTAATTTAGGACATTTTGTATCTATTCATTTCTATCAGTTAATGTATCATCCTTTGTCAAACAAGAAATAATACATATTTATAACTTCTGTGAAAATAATCTTTTGCTATAGCTTGTATAACAATAAAAAGCAAGGACAGGCATGGTGTTTCACTCCTGTAATCCTAGCACTTCAGAAAGCTGAGATGGGCAGATTGCCTGACCCCAGGAGTTTGAGACCTGCCTGGACAACATGGAAAATCCCATCTCTACAAAAAATCCTAAAATTAGCCCAGTCTTGTGGCACGTGCCTATAGTCTCAGCTACTAAGGAGTCTGAGGTGGAAGGATCACTTGAGTTCAGGAAGTGGAGGCTGTAGTGAGCTGAGATTAAGCCACCCCACTCCAGCCTGGGTGAGTAAGACACCATCTCAAAAAAAAAAAAAAAATAGCAAAATGATAGTTCTTAAATTGCTTGTGACATTGAGTAGAATTTTAAGTAGAAGTATATAATAGTTTAAGTTAAAATAATTGAAATGCTAATTGTAATATATTTAAGTGTTAATCAAATTAGAAATCAATTTAAATTTATTAATGTAAGTAGTGGGTGAGCATTCTTTCTTTCTCCTTTATCTCCTTCCTTCTTTCATTCCTTCCTTTTGTCTTTCTCTGTATTTTTCTTTATTAATTTATTTTATTCTCTCTCCAGGGATTCTAGCATTTGTCCCAGCATAGTTTTATGCAGAAAGTAGTGATCAAGGAAAATGTCCAAGACATGATAAGCCAAATGTAGAATGAGGCAGAGTCATAGTCAAATGTAGAATGAGGCAGAGTCATAGTGAGAGGATTGTATACTCTGTAATGCATGATTGAGTGTTATATTTATTCCTAAACTGTGTTCTTTTATTATTACTGTTCACTTTCTTTAATGTCCATATTATTTAAATTTTACTTACATGTTTCTCTTTCATAGTTAAATCCTCATGCACGTAAGTTCCTGAAATAAAGCACTGCCCTCCTAAACAGAAATACTAATTTATCACAAAAAATACATATTAAACCCTAAAAATGTCATAGAATTCCTGTTACCATTAAAATAAAGGAGATAACTTGTCTGGCCATATGAAATTCTCTTGCCTAGAGGGCAGTAGCAAGGACATAAGTATTTCATATTTTCTTATTGATATTACATACATCTTCTTTGAAGATATTATCCATTATATAAAATTTCATTTCCATGTATTTAAATTTTTTCCTTAATACTGTTAATATAATTAATCAAGTTTAAACAAGTGTATTTAATTTTTATACATCATGTGTTTTCTGAATTGCATTCTCTTTTTTACAATGATATCATTAAAATTTGATGAAATAAAACTGGAACAAAAATTGTAACATTAATCAATAGGTCCTCACAAGATCTTGCACAACTGAAGATAAAAAATATCATATTTAAAAATAAAAAGTTGGCCGGGTGCGGTGGCTCACGCCTGTAATCCCAGCACTTTGGGAGGCCGAGGCGGGTGGATCACAAGGTAAAGAGATTGAGACCATCCTGGTCAACATGGTGAAACCCCGTCTCTACTCAAAAAATACAAAAAATTAGCTGGGCATGGTGGCACGTGCCTGTAATCCCAGCTACTCAGGAGGTTGAGGCAGGAGAATTGCCTGAACCCAGGAGGCGGAGGTTGCAGTGAGCCGAGATCGCGCCATTGCACTCCAGCCTAGGTAACAAGAGTGAAACTCCCTCTCTCAATAAATAAATAAATAAATAAATAAATAAATAAAAAATAAAAATAAAGAGTTAAACAAAAATGACCAAAAAAATGGAAAAACTTAGAATTTCAATTGGTATTTTGTTAAAGTTTAACTAATGTTAATAACTTGAAACCGTTGGTTTTATAATTATTCATAGGATGTATTTTACATATTTAATAATTTAAGATAAAATGCAGTAGTAATGACTTAAGTCTTCTTTACAACTAATAATGTAACACATTTTCTTTTGTAGATGAAGCAATGAGACCGAAAATAAATAAAATCCAAAATTAAAAATGGTAAAACAAACAATGCCAAAATGAAATCAAATATAGAATTTTCAAACTGCTGTACAACTTTAAGGAATAAAACTACGTGTGCCTGTTTTTCTGTTTCAGCACATGGAAATATATGATTCGTTGATTACTTTTGTTTTTATCATTTTCCAATTTCTAAAAAATAAGTTATTTTCCACAGGAAAAAAAACATATGTACTCTTCAAATATTGGGTAAGAAAATTCTCTTGGATAAAATAAATATTAACACTTTGGCATAAAATGTAAGTTGTGACTATATTTTGCTCAGACTATCTCAGCATTTTCAAGTTATTGGAGGAAAATTTATTACTTCTAAATTCAATTTCTGTGAAAAAGCAAATTCACAAATGAATAGCAAATGATCTCTTGTTCTCAAGCCTCAAGAGCTTAGTCTGTAATATCCTGTTCTTGTGCTTTGAAGGCGTTATTCTTGATTCAATCTGTGTCAATTAGGGGCTTTTTAGAGTAAAACACAATACCACCCTGGTCTTGTTTTCCACCAAAGAAATGCTGTGTCTCACCTCTATGTCAGAAGTCAATATACTTCCAGTCTAAGTGGGAATTCATGGAGTTCTGGAACGCTTCTGTATTGTTAAGTTACATGGATAGACGGCTTGAAGGTTAGTGTCAATGGAAAGTTTCAGTTTAATATGAATGCCACATGCTTATCATCTATACCCCTCCCATACAGAGAGAGACACTGAATTAGGGAGTCAATTAGCAAATAGATATTTGGTAAGTATGGCATCCCCTAGCAAACTCATCAACTCCTGCCTTACTCTGCAAAATTTGAGCTCATGAAGTTCTGATGGTTAATATGTTAAATGATTGCGCTATAAACATTACAAAATCAGCTCAAATAATCAAGTAACATGTAAGTTAGATCATATAAAATCCTCCGTTCAAAGCCTTGCAGAAGCTTCCCATTTCACTCTCGGTATGAATCAACATACTAAAATTGTCTTTAAAAGCCTGCATGATACAGTCCCTTCTCAGGAGCAATCACCACAATGAAATCAGACATTGACAGTGATATCATTTTTACTTATGTTTTTAGTATTCTATTAACATGAAGACACAATTTTTAAAAATAGATTTAACATAAAAATATATTTTACTGATCTTTTTTTTGGGATGGAGTCTCGCTTTGTTGCCCAGGTTGAAGTGAAGTGGTGGGGTCTCAGCTCACTGTAACCTCTGCCTCCTGGGTTCAAGCAATTCTCCTGCCTCAGCCTCCTGAGTAGCTGGGATTACAGGTGCCACCCCCACAACACCCAGCTTTTTTTTTTTTTTTTTGGGGGGAATTTTTAGTAAAGACAGGGTTTCACTATGTTAGACAGGATAGTCTCCATCTCCTGACCTCATGATCCGCCTGCCTAGGCCTCCAAAAGTGCTGAGATTACAGGCGTGAGCCACTGCTCCTAGCCTTAACTGATCTATTTATTATCTTTCTACTAATTACCATATACCGATCATTATGCTAATATTTATGCATGTGAATATATATATACCTCACACCTAAAAGTTTGTTTATATAGTACCATTATTCATTGTGTTTTTATTGTATAAATTTATTACAAAGAGTCTTATACTGAACTAAAATCTTAAGTAAACATAAAGAAGCAAGAACATATTTAATAATAAATGCTATATTCATGTGATGTGATTATGTTGTCACTAACAATGCTTTCTATGCTCATTAATACTGGTGTAGAAAATGTTTACGACAAAAGTTTTAGTAAAAACAACAGGACAAGTGATATATGATTATGAGTAGGTAATTACAACCTTAGAACAGCAAAGCCAACAATAAGAACAAAGGTAAATCATGTACAGAAAAGAGACTAGAGGCTGGACACAGTGGCTCACGCCTGTAATGCCAGCACTTTGGGAGGCCAAGGTACAGATCACAAAGTCAGGAGATTGAGACCGTCCTGGCCAAAATGATGAAACCCCCTCTCTACTAAAAATATAAAAACAAACAAACAAAAATAGCCGAGCATGGTGGTGTGTGCCTGTAATCCCAGCTACTCAGGAGGCCAGGTAGGAGAATTGCTTGAACCCAGGAGGTAGAGGCTGCAGTGAGCTGAGATGGCACTACTGCACTCCAGCCTGGACGACAGAGCAAGGCTCCATCTCAAAATAAATAAATAAATAAATAAATAAAGGAAATAAAAGAGACTGAAAAAAGTAAGTCACATTTTTATGATTTTTTGGATAATTATTTTAAAACTTTAAAATTATTTCTGATGTAATTTTATTTTATTTTACGGGCATATGTTATATTAATAATGGAAAAGTGATTCGATTATTTAAACACAGCTTGCATAGAAGATTTAGTTTAATTTGAAACTGTACTTAGAGTAAGCAACTCATGCCTCTCAAATTATTATATAATTTTATCTCCTTTAGAATAGACATGATTTTTAAAACATGATTCAATAAAACATAATTTTTGTGTAATTTACTTATGTTCACATAATTTCTTATTAACTTATGTAGCTAATGTGGAGGATTATTCAACAACTATTGAAATAAATTTTCATAGATATGATAATCTCTATATTTAGTAAAAAAGTATGTGTAGAAGTCTGAAAGAACAATTCTGCCCTCTTCTCTCATTAAACTATTTTCTGGTATTTCTTTATAGTGGAATAAAATATATAATTTCAAAAGATTTTTGAATAAGCCATTACCTATACATTTGTTTATGTTTTCCTTTCAGAAAATGAAATATTGTATGCTATGAAAAATTAATTTCAAACATCCATATTGTTATTAAATACATTTTTTACTTCTGATTTTCAATATTATATGTATTTATCTTAATGCTGTCGTTTCTTTCTTAATGTAATAATCCAACTTGCTTTGCTTTGCTTTTTCTATTCTACTTCCAATTGACTTCATATTTCTTTGTTTAGCATCCATTTTTCAGCCTAGCTATGTCTCTGAGGGAATGCTTGTCAGATTCCTCTACAAAGGAATTATACTCCTGTGACGACCCAAATTGGAGGTCTGGACTGATTCTCTTTCAGTATGCTTTTTTCTCCTTTTGTTTTTTTACCATCTTATTTTTCGTGTGGCATTTTGTAAAATATTTCCTTTCCAAGGTTCTTCAAAAGGACATATTTTATCTGTGATAGAAAACAAAACTTTATTTTTTAGAAATGTACAGAAAGAACAAGTATTAGAAAGCATTTAATTTGGTATTGGATAGAATCTGAGTTTTTTTTTCTTTTGCAGCATGTAACCTGAAAATATACCAGACAAAAGATGTTGTGAAACATTAGTTGCAAAAGTGTAACAAATCTTAAGATCAGAAAAAAGGAAACATCCTTTGGTGTAGAGCTATATCTATATTACAATATTTTTTCTTTCGATGCCTCTTCTTTTCATGTGATGCACTCATTATCACCCCTAGTCTTTATCTGCCTTTGAAGGGAACTCTTTCTTTAAAGTACTCACAGAACTTTGCAAAGTAAACTAAATTACTGCGAATTCTCTAAGGAGAAAATGCATTTTTGAAACATTAATAAGAGGTTTGTTTAGCAAGATTACCTAATAACCATAAAAGAAAGAGCATTTAACACCACCACCCATGGAAAACAGATCCATGGATTCTAAGCAAAAGTCTGTATCACAAACATTGATAGTACAGGGAACTTGAAAAAATATTCATGGAATAATGAAATAGAATTGTTTCCAATTATTAAATCAATATAAAATACAAATGTATGTTTTTTAATACTCTCAAATGCAGATTCTTTAAGCGCACTTGCTCCGTTATGTCTTTAAATTTCAGTGTTAAAAGTACAAATTAAAACGTAAAGTAATTCTACTTTGTAAAGCAAAGAGAGTGAATGTAGAAAACAAATAGATCAATTGAAAAAACAACTATTTTTAGGTACAAGATTCAGTCAGCCTTTCAGAAAACATCATTAAAGATGAGGAAAGTGGCAGGGTTTAAAACATAGGACTGCTTTTTAACTGGAGTCTTGTGTAAAGTGCTAAATTGCTGAGAAATCTGAAATCATAGCTACCAATTGCTATTATAGCATTTCATTGGGTGCAGGGATTTATGGTCAAAGAAAAATGTAAGGACATTTGGACAAGCACTATAATTACTATTGGTGTTTCTTTCATAATCTCCTACTACTGATTTTACAGCTAAATTGAAAGCATCATCTGAATTAGACATGTGATTAGCACCTTGCTGACTAACACTAGTGGGTGCTGAATTGTTTCTTTCCTTCTACCCATAAATTGTTTTCTATTCTTCATTTTGCTATAACTTTAAGTGATAAAAATCACATTTTTACGGTGGGGAGGGAAGAACCCCAAATTTAGAAAACCCCAATAACTATGTGTCCGTGTGTGGTGGAATTGAGTGTAGGTGGTCTAACGGGTAATTTGACCTATCAAAGGGGTCAATGGAAGAAAAATAGTGTGTGAACCATTACTTTTGCACTTGTTTACACAAGTGTAATTTTGTTTTGCTTGTTTATTGCCATTCTGATGTTAGAAACAGTTCTTCCTTGTCTTAGCAGCAGGCTTCTGGGCTTCTTCCCTAAAAAATTCTTTGTGGTAATGAACTTGATGATTATGTTTAATAGAGTTGTCATTAATGTGATATTTTTAAGTATGGAATGACCTATGACTATTTTAAAGTCTTCAAAGATTAACTCTACCAGATAGGTATTGTGGCTTTAGTGTTTGCTTTTCCATAAAGGCAACAGCTTAAGTTGGAGGCAAATAATATGTTTCTCCAATCTAGAAATAAGTACTCTTGGAGAACAGGCTTTTAATAATACCAGACTATTGGTTTAATTTATATCTTTAAGATCTTTTATATGCATTTTATTCATTGTAAGTGTTACCAGATCTTGGATATTATTACCATACTATTTCAATTTTATAGCTATCTCCTAGTGAGGTCTGTTTTAAAGAAATATAATTAGGTTAAGTTGTCCTTCTGGCAAAGTAAAGTTGGCAGAATTTCTGCATAATGTTATTATTTTGTAATATAAATAAAGTTCAAAATGAATTGAGAAGATGTTTTTCACCCAATAAACATCTTTCATTTTAAAGTTTCATTGAATGTTTATAATGTACCAATCACTATGCTGAGGATGGAACATCATACATAAACAATCTCTAGACTCCTAAAGCTCATAATGTATTGGGAAGACAAGTTTTGAACAAATAAAATCATTCCTTAATATGAGTATGACATACTCTGTTGAGAAAATAATTTAAAATGTTTAAAATTCTAACAAAGATAATGCATTCCTAGAAGTTTCCTTGAAAATATTCATGTAATAGTTTAGATGAGTATGAAATCTGAATAAATGTTTTGCTATACACCCAAAAATGTGTTAGTGGACACAAAAATTAGTTGTCTGAACATTTTATTTACTAATTGTTAAACAGCTAGTTTAACACTCTTTCCTGATTCGATTGATGGTTCTTAATCTTTTGGCCACCTAAGTACACTTGAGGAATAAAATATATATTTCTAGCAGTAAACTGTCTTAGTTAGGTATGATTCTTAAAATATGGAAGTGTTATAGCAGAATTATATTTTGATTTTGGAGTTGGCATGAGTAGGTTGAAAAAAGCCCATTTCTTTTTCTTTTCTTTTTCTTTTTTTTTTTCTTTCAAGAGGGAGTGTCACTCTTGTTGCCCAGGCTGCAGTGCAATGGCCTGATCTTGGCTCACCAAAACCTCTGCCTCCTGGGTTCAAGAGATTCTCCGGTCTCAGCATCCCATATAGCTAGGATTACAGGCATGCACCACCACACCCAGCTAATTTTATATTTTTACTAGAGACGGGGTTTTTCCATGTTGGTCAGGCTGGTCTTGAACGCCCGACCTCAGGTAATCCACCCACTTTGGCCTCCTGAAGTGCTGGGATTACAGCATAAATCACTTCACCCAGCCTTTTTTTTTTTTCTTTTGAGACAGCGTTTTAGTCTGTTGCCCAGGGTGGAGTGCAGTGGTGCCATCTCAGTTCACTGCAATATCTGCCTCCCAGGTTCAAGTGATTCTCATGCCTCAGCCTTTTGACTAACTGGGATTACAGGGACCTGTCACCATGCCTGGCTAATTTTTGTATTTTTAGTAGAGACAGGGTTTCACCATGTTGGCCAGGCTAGTCTTGAACTTTTGACCTCAGGTTATCTGCCCACCTCAGCCTCCGAAAGTGATGGGATTACAAGCGTGAGCCACTGCACCAGGCCCCAAAATTCCATTTCTTAATTCACTTTGGCACCTCCTACTAATAGGCAGAAAAACTTATTTCCTTGTTTCTCCTTGCTATTCTTTCCACTAATGATAGGCTCACAATTTTAGAAATTCTATATATATTGTAGAGATTTCAGAGAATTCACAGCAAACTAGAAGTAGTCTCTCAGTGGAGCTGACATAACAGATTCAGCAAGAACATGATAAAATCAATACTGCAATGTATAAATAACTAAAAATATTTAATCACATAACATTTATTCTCTAGAATTAATTAATACTGTTTACAGGATGAGAGAAAAGCACATTTTCCCTTAAATTAGACTTTGTTTCCATTGAAAAAAACTGTCATAAGCTATACCACTTATCCGGCCCTCCAATTAGCTTTTAAAAAATTGAATATGTACATATATATATGTATATATAAAGGATTTTGAAACAATCTTAAATGTTTCTATTATTAATGAAAAACCATGAGTGATTTTAAAAATCTTCAAAATTTTCTAAAACTCAGCCAATAGCTTAGCAATGCAGAATAACATCTTTTAAAAATAAGTATGCTTTTGGAAACAGAATCTGTTGCTTAAAAGGCATAGTTTACTTTTTGGAAGTCAGATCATGTGGAATTAAAAATTAGGTCACATACAGAAGTAGTTTCAGTGTCATGCATAGTCGTTTACTGCCATATACTCAAGTTAATGTGGAAAGAAAGGGATCTATGGTAAAAGCAGAGAGGAAGTGAAGGAAGAGGAGGGAAATGGAATCCAAAAACCTCTCTGTCACTGACAGAAATCCAGCACCAGCAGTGTTGTTCTCATTCACATACAGGCTGGAAGCCAGACTGACCTCAAATGATTCCCGTAGGAAAAGGAGAGCTACTTGCAGTAGTAACTACTTGCTGAGTTTAAAATCTTAAGCCTTACCCCTAGACATGTGCAATGATTACACATATACAGAACAGCTGGGGGAAATTGACTGAGGATGTCCATTACTCCGATAACAGAGGGAAAGAAGGGTGGGCAGAAGGCATCAAGGGGAACTAGGCTACTGCATAAGTGCACATGCTTACAACAAGCACTTCAGTGTTACAGCCATCATCTGCTCATTTAGTTTTTTTCTTTTATATTACTATCTTAATCATTCTCAAGAATAGGAAAAACTAAGTAGATTTCCGTGAAAATCAAAGCTGCCAATTCAACCTCCTGTAGTAAAATAAAACAAAATCACACATTCTTTCTATAGCCCAGCATTTCCTTTTTATTTTCATTTGTAACTTGTTATTCTATTGTTGTACATATTTTGTTAATGTGAAGAAAAGAGAATTACTGATGATTTGTAAAGCAAAGAGTCTGTCTTGTGTTTACTCTCCCAAGAGAGCCTCCATGATTTTATTGATAGTAACTAAAATGACATTAAGTTTAGTCTGTTCAGACTGTTTTGCCCTCCCCACCTGTTGGAGATGTTAATTCAATAGACTCACTTCCCTTGTAACTACCATAATAATGCTGGGCATAATGGCTTAGGGCACCAAGTGCTCTGTTTCATGTTTCACAGATAAACATGTGACATATGCCCAGCCAATCAGTGTTAGTGCTGTTCATTAAAAATAGTTCAGAATTACCTATTTATTTCCTTGGAAGAGGGATACTAATCTTTAGTAACAACTTACATACAAATAAGCATAAGACTAGAGACTGAAAGGAATTAAAATGTAAATTAAAATGAAAAATTAATTGATAGTAGAGAACTCTACTTCTCTGAGGACAGGCAGAGATTAGGGTTATTTTATTTTCAATAATTGTACATATGAAAAGTGCATTCCTATGTAGAAATAAAGTATGTTAAGATTTGTTTCAGGAAAATGTAATCATGTCACAATATAGTCAATCAAAAAAATTCATTAGTTCATTACTCTTTAAAGTTTTCCTATTCCAGAGAAAACTCCATTGATTATGTCTGGGAGTTCTCAAATATCATATGTATTGAAGAATCAGTCATTTCCACTAAGTTAAAGTCATTCTGCAAGTCACTTTCATTATGACTTTCATCACTGCTTAGGACACTAGAGACACTTTTAGCTGCCCAACAGAAATTCATGGATTTCCACACTGTAGCAGTTCTCCAGTGCTGAATGCCCTAACCTGGGAGAGGTCAAAGCAGTAATGCAGTCTACGGTGGACTGGATGTGAGGGAACGACCACTCTCTTTTGTGAGACAGAGATGCTGATATTTTTTATCAGGCATCAGTGTGTTTTGGAATTCTATGTTCAAGGAACTAGGACAGAAATAGATTTGAAAAATATGATCCTCTAGAATTAGCATTTCTGTTCATTTCCAATGGTAAGGTTTTGGTTATTGAGTAAAACTCAGCATATCCAGTTTATTTTTCTCTTAATATATGACAGCCTTCACAAAGCTCCTAGGCTGCTCTGTCTGTATTTTATTTAGTCTATACATCTAAGGGGTTTTCAAAAGCAAAATTTTAAGTTGTTTTATTAAATGACTTAATTTCAAGTCAAATAATTTTGCAGTCCTTTACGTTTTAGATTACATTTTATTTAATTTCAAATGTAACATGTAATCCTGGTAAGCAAGAAAATTCAAACAATAAATGAATGTACACAAAGAAAACTAAGTCGGTTTTCCATGCCAGGATTACCAATGTTCTCTTTCCTGTGGAGGAAAATAAAACAAAACAAAAACACAGTAATTTCTTGCCTATCTTTTCAGATAACGTCCATGTTGAAACAAGTACAAAAAGCTGTCTGCAGTGAGTTGAATTGTGACCCTCCACAAAAGATATTTTCATTTCCTAATCCACTGAAGCTGTGTTACCATATTTGGAAAAAATGAATTTTGCACATGTAATTAAATTAAGGATCTTACTTTGAGGAGATCATCCTGCACTGGTTGAGCCATAAATCCAGGGACAAGTGTATTTACAAGCCACACGCAGAGGGCAAGATGGACACAGAAGAGAAGGAGATGTGACAATGGAGGCTGAGACTGGAATGATTTGACCTCAAGCCAAAGAAGTTGGCAAACACTTGGGTAAAAGAGGCATGGAACAGATTCTTCACTAGTGCCTGTAGAGGGAGCACAGACAGCTCTGGGGACCTTTTGATTTCAAACTTCTGGCCTCCAGAGCTGCAAGAGTATAAATTTTTGTTGTTATATACCATCAAGTCAGTGGTAATTTATTACATCAGCCCTAAGAATCAAATATAGTGGTCTTTACTTGAAATGGCAAAACACTATAGGCACTGATTTTTACTATTCATTTTGTGCTTTGATTCCCTTGATTTTTTTTGATGTCGAATATATAAATGCACCAAATTGTATTAATGTCTTAAAAGTATTTTATTACTTCTCTGTATCATAATTGATCTAACCAATCTTCTATTAACTAATATTTATGGTGCTTATTATTGATTGGTACCTATCTTAGTCCATTTACTATTGCTATTGTCAGCCTAAAATAACTAGTTAAAAGAGGGTTTATTCATGTGAGAAGGTTGAAGATGGTCACGTAAGAAAATAGATTCAAGTTGTCCTGAATATGTACAAGGATTAGCAGCAGCAATAAGTCAGTTTTTAAAGGAGAAAAGAGGGAATTCCTAAACTTTTTACCAAGAATTTGGAGATAAATAACATAAACTATTAATTGGCTGTATATTCATCTTTGTCTTACAAATTCCAGAAACATGATGATAATGAGTGAAGCAGCTAGATGGGAAAAAATATCTTTAAACAATTGCCCCCAGGTATGAGTGCCTGGGCATGACTAAAATCCGATAGTCAACTCATGTCTCTCTGGGCCTGATAAATTTTGCTACCTCACATAGTTAAGACAGCTCTGTACTATTTTTCTTTTCTCACTATAAGAGAATAGATGAGGCTGGGTAAAGAGAGAATTGTGAGAAAGTAAATCAATTTATCAGTGTATCAGTTTGTAAATAAATTAGTAGCTTGCTTGGTAGTTTCAAGAAAACTCAAACTCATTATTTTAAAAATTAAGATTTTTATTTCTTTTTAGTGATCTTACTGCATGCGTAAATCCAGGGACAAGTGCATTTACAAGCCACACGCAGAGGGCAAGACTGACACAGAAGAGAAGACGTGACGGTGGAGGCTGAGATTGGAATGATTTCTCTGTCAGTTAAGAGAACCTCACATTTTTCAGGTAAGCAGGTAGAATCTAAATGATTCCTTCTAGTGTTCTCATATGTCATGTCAATTTGTCATCAATTACTAGAGAATCCCAGCAATGTCTTACATTTCCGGTTTTGCCTCCATCCTTATTTCCACTGAACTTTAGTTCAGATGTATACCATGTCTTATAAGGCCTACTTCAAATCTTTCTCCTCTGGTCATTCATTTCTCTACTTTTCATCATCTGTATTTCATTTTCTATGCTACCAAAAGAGCTGTCTGTCTACAAAATAAATCTGATTACCCCATTTTCCAGTTTCAGCTCTCCCTTGGCTTTCTCTTGGCCACAGGATTGAGTCAAGCACTCCAGTCTCATTGTAGTCTACCCTCCCAGCCTCTTTGGCACCTGTTTGAACCATTTCTGAAGTCCAGTTATAGAATTGCTGTCATTTCCTGAGTACAGCAGGATTTGCCATGGCTTCATGCCATTTTTTTAGCTGTTTGTCTGCCTGAAAACCTTATCTCTTTCTTTACCTGAAGGCTTCAGTAATATTTTCAAAGCCTGAAATTGTTGCACCCTATTGGAGAATTACCTCATAATCCATGGAAGAGCAATTGGCTCCATCTGCAGTGGGATGGGACCACACTTTATTCTTACCTACATAGAGGCACTTCCCTTGATTTATTATAATTTGTGTGTTTACATGTCTATCTCCACTGGCTTTTATGTTTACTGTGAGCACAGAGCCTAGCCCATTACCTGACACATTCTTGTCACTGATTTTATAATCCTTGCATAAATAACGAGCTAAAATTATGCCTCTCCTATGACAACATGCCTGTTATGAGAGAGGCAAACGCACTCTGTAAATAGTTGAGGTTTACAACGGCTGTGATATTCTCTGTGAATAACTGAGGCAGTGGTAAGCAGTTTGTTTCAAAACCAGATTTGATTATGTATATAGTTTGAAGAAGTGTCAACTTTTATTAAATTTGCTTTTAATTTAAATTTTGATCTTAATGTCAGCAGAAGACCAAATACTGTTTATGTAATGACATATTTTAGATAATATTTAAATTTTGCCTGGTTTTTGAATGAAATCCTAATCTGACATATTTATGAAATTGTTAAATACTAGTAAAACTGAGCTGCACAAATTTTTCAAAGCCTCTTATGTAGTCCTATTTTCAACTTCAATGTAAGAACTCAATAGAAATTAGCAAGAAAAATCCATGAACTAGAATGAACTGAGGCTTTAGACTACCAGAAAAGAGGATAGCTATCTAATGAAGACAAAAAACACACTCTCTTTAACTTTGAAGTAGCAGCTAAATTTGGGTGGCATTTTATGACTTCCCACAGCCTGATTAAGAAGGGTCATTAGGCTTCGAAAACACAATGTGACATTGAAATATGAATTCATTTTTTTCTTGTTTAAATGATGTTAGCTTAACAAATGTTTCCCATCTTTAATACCCATTATGCTATATCCCCAAGGACATCTAGTAAATTTAGGCATCACTATCCAAAGAAGAAGCCTTAACAAAGATGTAAATATAGTCAAAGCACACTCAGAAATTCAATGCATGCTCCAATGATTTACTGTGTTTTTGTGCACTCACCTCTTATTCCATTTTCCTGCAAAGTTGTGAGTATTGAGTACAGAGAACACTGTGTGTGATAATTTTCGCTTTCTACCCTTTATGTTTTATAATCTTGCTTCTCTTTGCTACTAGGGCATAATCTCTTTAAGAGACAATCCTGTGACTTTATTTTCTCATGAATTTTATCCTACTAACTCATACAAGGCCAATGTTCAATAGACATCATTTGAATGAATGAGTAAATGAATGAATGAACATTTGTACATCTTGTCTAAAAATAAATTTAGTTAGGAGAAAATAGAATATACATATATCCTATTATCCATCTATCTATCTATATATATATATATATATATCCTATAAGAAAAAATATATTTTTAATGCCTAAGTGAATAGATATATTCAAATTTTCATATATATTCAAATTTCTCTGTATTTCTATATATTCAAATTTATATATATATATACATTTTTTGTATATTTATATATACAATAAATATACAAAAATTTTGTATATATATATACAAATATATATAAAAAAGTATATATTTATATATATAAATTTGAATATATATAGAAATTTGAATACACACACACACACACATATATATATATATATATATATATATATATATATATATATTCATTTAGGGCTTAAAAGTTATCCAGTTTGAGATATAGGCTTGCTTAAGATTTGTAATATACAATAATTAATATGAAACTGATAGGATCTTCTTAATGTTGTGGAAGGAGTCCATGCAAGTGAGGGTCTGCGAAACTGAACTTTATTAATTTTATGCTAATTCTGCTTCTGCCTTCAGTACTGAAGTAGCACTGAAGTCATCTCTGTGGCTGGATTTTGAATCTTTTAGGTCACCATTATCTGAGACAATTCTTCTTGCTCTGGATGAACTCCAGAGAGATGAGATCACAGGATTTCATAGAGGAGATATACCCTGAAGGAACTCTGTTTCCATTAAATGCAATAGAACTTACTTTGAGAGTAATTTTTAAACTACATAGGAACTACTGTCATTTTTAGTTAGATTTCTTTAGTTTTCTTGCATAAAATATAATTCAATTATTTAATGAAGATGTGCCAATTATTGAAATTAATCTGAGAGTCAACTTTATGGATACATATATGAAGTGTGTGGGTGAAATAAGAGTGAGAGGTATATGCATAAATGTATGTACAGTCAGAGTGAGCCTGGGAGAGTACAAATGCACATATATCCATTCCGTTCACTCAGTACTGAGAATTATTTTTCCCAGCGCACCTACTCACTCTCACACAAAATAGCCTTACCTTTATTTACTTCAGGGCACAACTGGTGATTGTTGTGCCAAGACTCCAAGGCCTCAGATTACATCTGGGAAATCTGGATTTTCTGCAGTTGGTTTCATTGGAGGTCTAAACCACCCAATCTCCATTCTTAATTCCTGTCTTGCTTATATCCAATTTAATGACTGTCTGGATTCTGTTGCTGGCAAAAGGATGTTACAAATCCCAGTGGTCACTGGTGAAGGTTTTAGTCACAGCTACAGAGGCAAGAGAGGACTGGAAAGACTGGATTTGGCTGCTATTCATTCTATTTATATTTAAACTGTCTCATAAAGTCCGACAAGTGTGTAACAGTTTCTTCTGTTCACTGCCGGCCTGGCTACTGATCCCATGTCACACTGGTCTCAGGCTTCATTCTTGAGCCCCCTGAGACTTTAGTTTGCTTAGATTTATTCATCATTCAGTAAACCGATTCCTCTCAGAGGTCAGCATATTGGATATATTTCAGATTAGGTTTGCCAGTGCTTGAGAAGACACTGACAGAACAAGTATATAAAAATACAAGTCTTAGTGGCCACCTATGTCTAACAATTGCAGTGCAAATTAAGGTGTTTGCAAGTTTTCTACCCGTATTATAGCTTTTCCAAATTTGTCCTCCAAATTTGTCTAACTCTTCTTTGATGATGATAGCATGTCAGTCAATTACTTTGAATTATCAGTGGCTTAAACTGTGAAAACAATCCTTTTTATAAACCTCACATACAGATTCTAGTATCAGCATAAAAACTTAAAAGATTAAACATGTATTCATATCTCTAATTTTTTATCCATTGTCCTGAGACTGAGTTGTCATAAGTCATTTGACATTTAAAACGTACCTGGTCTAAACCAATAAAAGGCTCTGTTTGGTTGTTTTATCTTTTTGTTCATGTGTTTATTTGGTTTATATTTTTCCACTGTTAATTACAGGAATCCAGGAGTGAGGCCTCATTCAAATTTGCATACCACAATTTATGGAATGAAAATAAATTTTATAAAATGTATGAATCCAGTCTGGAAGTTTGGCTTCTCAATAGAAAACATCTTTATTACTTTCGTGGATCATTTACAAGTAAAACAGTGTAGTAGTGAAAAGCATCCTGGATTTTAGATCAGATGAGCAGAACAAGCACAAAATGAGCTTGGACCATTCGTAGTGTCAAAAGAGCTCAAAGGATGATGAAAAAAGCCCCAGAAGTCAGCTTGAATGGGGACCCACTGACTGAATAAAGAATAATCAAGGTAAATAATAATATTTATGAATTTAATCTATTAAATACAATAGCAAATAAGGAGTCAATACAAACATAAAACAATGAGTAGATTGAAAGTTTGGTGAGGAATCAGATATTTATTATTTCAAACTACTTTCTTACAAAATATGTTAATCACAAAGGGGCATAGCATAATTTCATGGAAAAGCATGGCTCATATTGCCTTAATCAAACAATCAACACAAACATCATCAGCAAAGAGACAGATTAAAACTGGGTGTTACTTGATAAGACACAATAAGAAGACCTTAGCACCACTTCTGTGATGTCACTGCTCAACATCCAAAACCCAGATCTAATCAAATCCAAACTGAAGTACATTGTATTAAGTAATTAGCTTATGATATTAAAAATGTCAAGGCCATGAAAAGTAAGGAAAGACTAAGAAAATATCATAGAGTTGAGGAATATAAAGTTATGACAATTAATGCAATATGACTGAGAACTAGATTTTTTTTTCCTATATAAGCCATTATTGGGACATTTGAAGAAATTTGAATGTGAACTGAAAAATGAATGATAATAAAGTACAAATGTGAATTCCTGGTTTTGGTGGTATATGGTGATTATATAGAATTAATGGCCTTGTTTGTAGGAAATATGCATGAAAATGTCTCAAGGTAATGAAGTATTAGGTTGTTCTTACTATCCAAAATACTCTGAGAGAATCACTTGAGCCCAGGAGTGTGAGACCAACCTGGTCAGCATAGTGAGACCCCCATGTCTAAAAAGATAAACAAAAAAATAGCGAGATGTGTTGGCATGTACCTGTAGTCCCTGCTACTGGAGAGGTGGGTGGGCCTGAGGTGGGAGGATTGCTATCCAGGCTGCAGTGAGCCCTGAATCATAATCACATCACTGCACTTTAGCCTGGTTGACAGAATGAGACCTTGTCTCAAGAAAATAAAAATAAATAAAAAATAAAAAATATTTTATTAAAAAACAAGTATAAGTGGGTAACATTTTGTCCAAACAAAAAAGTTAAAACTAACAAATAATTTTAGCATGATGAAGAATTTGTGAGAAATTACACTATGTTATTTCTACAGCCTTAACCTGCAAAGTACACACACAAAAAAGCCTAAGGCCAACCTTCAAAATAATGTGAAATTAATAGTCGAATTTTTATATATTAAAGAAAAAGATTTTAGAAAGTAGACGCAAATTGCAGGAGCTACTGATTCCAGTAGGATGCCTAAGAAATAATTAAATATGAAGAGATGTAATTCCACTCATAATATTACTTTTTCAGTGTGACAGTTGCTTCTCAGTCTCATAAATTTTCATTTTTGCTATTGTTTTTATATATTGGAATGTACTTTATGTACTTCTTGGCATTTAGAGTACATATATTTATCTGGAAAAAATATTATGAAAGAGTCATACAGTTTGTGTTTATTGACCTCAGTAAAAACCTAGACTATATTTGGCAAATAGAAAATCCATCTGTTTTACTAGAGAGTAATAGATTTTGACTCTCAGACAGGGTAACTGAGTTATGTTTGGTATTGATATACATTAGTGCCCCTTATTCTTTCTCCATTTTTATTAGGTTATTCTTTGAAAACAAGCTTCCTAACATTAGTTGTAGGCGTGCTGTAAAATTATGATCTATTCACTTAGTTGCATATTACCACATTTTTCTTCTGGTGAGACGATGAAAATATGTTACTTATTAAACATTAATATCTCTTTTATTAAATTATGTAAGTTGAGCTCTAAAATTGCATATGGAGTCTAATTATTAAGTTTAAGAACTTATAATGATTAAAATATTGAAGCATTAAACTATTACTTCATCATTTTTGTTCTTAATTAACTTTTGCCTGATTTTCAGACTTCTATTGAAAAGAATATTTCAAGAATATTTCATGTTTTAAGCTTACAGGATTATTACTAACTTTTCACTGTGATCCAAGTTTAGCACAGTTTTCAAACATCATCAATTTAATTATCCATGAAAAGGGAGAGGACTCCAATACCATGACAACCGGTGATTAATTTGTCAAAATCAGAAAAAGATATGATGAAAATCAACCAAAGGACTGTCAGATTATCGCACTATATCCAAAGTTTATCCTCCCTCTGCAGAACCAAGGGATAAAAACCTCTCCATGGGATGTGCAGGTCTGAGATATAACAACATGCAAGTATTGCCAGTAACTACAGATGCTGGGAGAAGTCCCACATCAAACTGAGTCCTCCCAGCATGCCATGCAGGTTGCTTGCCAGTACACTGTTGAGTATAAATGGACTCAATTATTCTGGGCCAAACTGATGGAAAAGTTGTCTGCTAACTGTGCACATGGACACTGATTTAAACAAACCCATATTAAACATACACGTTGACAACTATAACACTTAAAATAATAGCATATGTTTTTCTGTGTATCAGTGATCATGTGAGCATATAATAGGATCCTTCATTCAAAGGCTCCTAAGTGAAGGCAAATATTGTCTATCTCCCATTTTATAAAAGTCTTGCTTTTATAAAAATCATAAAAATGATAAGTGATTGGTTTTCCAAATATGACATACCAACTAAAGTACCATCAACATAATGGGAATAAATTAGCCACAGCACAGCTGATTTTATTTCTGTCATTAGTTCTAGAGTATCTTTCCTGGATTGTACATATCATATACTACTGACCTCTTGTGTGTCTTTTGTTTATTTTTTGGCTATAATTATCTCCTTTTCTTATTCTATATATGCCAAGTTTCTACATTCAAAAGAGGTGCAACTTTTCTTGACTCTCTGTTTTCTTGTCTCAAGTTTGATCTTTGATTCTTTCTTTGTAATGCTCACAGAATGGTAGAGAAAATAACTCAGCATCCCTGGACAAATAACCAATCTTTACTCATGTAACTGTCAAATAACAGAGAACGGGATCCCTACTTGTCACTTAGGAATGTGACAACACACCACACCACCAATTCATCACAATGACCATCAGTCTGAAAGCTGATAAGATAGCAGAAGAGAAAACAGCAGCAGACTCTGAACAAGTCGTAGTCAAGGTTCTGAGTCTTTGTTGAGATAGGCTTGAATTGGAAAGGTTATGATTTAGAAATGAGATAAGGTCTCTGACAAGACACAGGGGGTTAGATGTTCCCATTGCAGGCAAAGATAGTCATCTGGAAAGCACAGGGGTAATAATTCAGACAACAGTGACACTCAGGGAGGGCTAGCAAAAAGGTTGCAGTAAGTGACCTGACGCTGGGAAATCGGGTACTTAAAAAAGAGGCTTGGTTATTAGAACTGGTAGATAAGGTAGGGATGAGGTCATAGTAACAATTTTGAGATGCACTTTATAAACCTAAACTCACTGTAGGAAAAATGAGCCACTTAGTTAATTAAATTACATTGTGCTGCTTAAGCTTTTAAATTAGATATTTTTTCACTGTCTCTGGGATACATTCTGATATTATGAGTGAAACAGTCTGTAGAATAAGACTCTGCACGTTGAGCACGATGGAAGAAAACTGTAGTAGCAGGGAAACATGTTGGTCGTTACGGAGTTAATGCACTATTGCGTGTTGTTTGTGATCCTCTGAAAAGTGGTGAGATAGATTTTAATCTTATGACTATCAAACAGAACCACAGAATTGATTTCTGTTGGAAATCTTATTCTTTCTATAGTCTATCTAGATAAGGTACATTTTCAGTTTCTATTTCCAAAAATAATACCATATTTCTCTTTCATTTTTTTAAAAATTCTCCTAGAACAAAACCGGTGGGTGCCGAAGTCACCCTTTTTCATACCCAATATTCTCAAAAGCATAGTCCACAGTCTGAGTCTTTACTTACTCAAGACCTTTTTGCAATCTAGTCTTATGTGATCTCTCTGTAAGCTAATACTGAGCGGCCCTGTTTCTAAAGTGCATTCCTCCTGTGGCATCAGGTTTACAATTCTCCTCCGGACTTTCTTCTATTGCGTCCCTCTGAGCAGTCCTCAGACTCCTTCCCTAAATCTGATCTTTGAGTGTTTGTATCCCCTTTGGTAATATTGAATCACTTTTTGTGTTATATTTTATATGCTTTTCTTTTAAATATATCCTTTACTTGGTTGTTTGATAACCCGTTTGTTCACTGAAGACATTTTCTGGTTTTTTTTTTTTTTTCTCACCTAATTTTCTACTGATACTCTCTTGAGCTTCATTGAATTCCTATCAATTTCTATCTTTGGTAGGGCATTAAGCAGAAAACTTAAATACATAGATCACACATGGAATTTGTTTTCTTCTGTGGAGAACTTGCTCCTCCTCATTGTCTTCTGATATTTCCTATATTAATTAACAGCATCAGCCACATAGTTATTTTCAAGAGTTAACCTTTAAGCAGTTACCTTCCGTTAGTTCCTCTTCTTGAGGTTCCAGGTGCAATAAGTTAATATTTCATGGCTGTGTCTAAATTATGCGAACACGTCTGTTCTCATTACTACTGTCCTGGACTAGCTCATCATCATTTCATGGATCTTTCTTATTGTTTCTAAAACACAAATGTTCTCTCACTTTAGATGCTTCGTTTTTAGAACAATTTAAGTTTCTTTGCCCAGTAATATAACCCGTATATCACAGGGGTCAGCAGTCTAATCAGACTTGCTGTTATCTGAAAGCCTAAATGGAAGTGCACATAAAATTCCATCTAACGTTCAGGAAATTAACTTCTGCTCCATGTCTGCCCTCTTTCACTCTACTCCCATTATATTTGGGAGTATTCAGAATGAAGTGTCTCTATAGAGCCAAGTAAAAGTCTGTCTTGGTCTTCCCTATGTCTCTCCAGCACATAAGCTCTCTGTGCTTGTGTGCCTCGAGAAGAGGAACATTTCACAACATTACAAATAATTTAGAAGAGAAAAAAATGAGCCGCTCTTTGACTCACTCATGGACTCTCTGGTTTTGTACTTGTCTGGACCCAGTTGGAGCCTGTTGTTTTTTTTTTCTTTTCCAACAGGCAGCTGAGATTAAGTTTAATAAAAAAAAAGGCATGGAGACCCAACCTGGTGAAGGCAGTAACTGAGTACATAGAGGGAACCTTTGCT
The DNA here is from genome assembly GCF_049354715.1 of Callithrix jacchus. NCBI lineage: Eukaryota > Metazoa > Chordata > Mammalia > Primates > Cebidae > Callithrix > Callithrix jacchus. Next base: position 71,748,114 of record NC_133504.1, on the reverse strand, counting down.
CGGCTTCCTAATGATGACAAACTTGTTCAAAAGGCCAGCTCTCAATCTACAGGGTACAGTCTGAATGATGCATGTTGGCTCCAAGGAGCACAGGACATAATCAGAAATTCTGACTGAACTGGAGATTAAACCCACACTTTCTGCCAAAGTTAAGTTCTCACAGAGCAGGCTAAAAACTAAAGATGACTGAGTTTTATCAGGACTCAGAGGAAATTCTCTGATATGATTTGGCTGTGTCCCCACCCAAATCTCATCTTGAACTGTAGCTTTCATAATTTCCACATGTCCTGGGAGGGACCTGGAGGGAGGTAAATGAATCATGGGGGTGAGGTGTTCCCTTGCTGTCCTCATGATAGTGCGTAAGTCTCATGAGATCTGATGGTTTTATAAAGGGGAGTTCCCCTGCACAAGCTCTCTTGCCTGCCATTATGTAAGATGTGACTTTACTCCACATTTGCTTTCTGTCATGATTATGAGGCCTTCCTAGCCATGAGGAACTGTGAGTCAACTGAACCTCTTTCCTTTATAAATTACCCAATCTCAGGTATGTCTTTAATAGGAGATGGGAACAGACTACTACATTCTTCCTGTTCTGCTATTCTATCTCTGGTTGCCTAAAAAAAGGAAGAGTGTGAAATATTAGCAAAGCATAGTGATTAAGAGCATGGGCTCAGGACTGGGTGTGGTGGCTTACACACTTTGGGAGGTCAAGGCAGGAGCATCATTTGAGCCCAGGAGTTTGAAACCAGCTTGGCTGACAGAGTGAGACTCTCTCTCTAAAAATAAAAAAGGATCATTGGCTCTGGACACAGATCAGACTGCCTTCCTAATTCCTAGTGCTGGACTTTGAAAAATCATGTAAACTCTCTATTCCTTGGTTTCTTGATCTGGTATTAAAAAGGAATAATATGGCCTTTATCACATAGATAAATAGTGTAATGATTAAATAGTGTCATGAATGGAAAAGGCTCAGAAGAGCATGTGGTACAAAGTGGACATTGAATATGATAGTATTGGTATCCCGCCATCTACAGCCCTACCCCACATGCCAGAAGAGCACATTGAATAATTTACCCAGTGAACAGCCTCGACTTTCCACCCCCGGTGATGCTGCATAAGTAGGATATAGTTTCCTAAATAACCCATTTAGTTAAGGAATATAGGTTACTCCTTCCACTTCAGGGTTAGAGGTGGGATAGAAAGCATTCATTTTGGTTTTAAGGAAGTGGGGATTTTACTAGGAGATGAGCTGTCACAATAATATTTTGAGACATTAATTCAGTGTCGCTTCCTCTAGCAGATTTCACCCTTTCCCTCTTTCCCATTCAAATTCAAAGCAGACAAGCTATTTTCTTTTTTCCTTTAAGTTTTATTTTAAGTTCAGGGATGGATGTGCAGGGTATGCTGGTTTGTTACATAAGTAAACGTGTGCCATGGTGGTTTGCTGCACAGATCATCCCATCACCTAGATATTAATCCCAGCATCTATTAGCTATTCTTCCTGATGCTCTTTCCACCCCCATGACAGGCCCCACTGTGTATGTTGTTCCCCTCCCCATGTCCATATGTTCCCATTGTTCAGCTCCCACTTATGAATGAGAACATGTGGTGTTTGGTTTTCTCTTCCTGCATTATTCTGCTGAAGAAAACTGCTTCCAGCTTTATCCATGTCTCTGCAAAGGACATGATCTAGTTCATTTTTATGGTTGCATCATATTCCATGGTATACGTATACCATATTTTCTGCTTCCAGTGTATCATTGATGAGCATTTGGGTTGATTCCATGTCTTTGCTATTGTAAATAATGCTTCAGTGAACATAGGTATGCATGTATCTTTATGATAGAATGATTTATGTTTTATCCCAGTAATGGGATTGCTGGGTAAAATGATATTTTTGCTTTTAGATATTTGAGGAATCACCACATTCTCTTCCACAGTAGTTGAACTAATTTACACTCCTCCCAACAGTGTAAAAGCCTTCCTTTTTCTCCACAACCTCACCAGCATCCAGATAGCTTTCTTGCCCAAAAGAGAGTGTATGGTGTGATGTAAATTCCCAAAATAAATGATTTAAGTAGATCTAAGTTTTCTCCCATAGATGCTTCTGAGAAAATCACAAAAGAAAAATATTTAAAGCTATAGCTTGTGCTGGAGAAGGTGAATTTTGAGTGAAGCTTCCCAACTGAACAAGAAAGCATGTTGCTCCTGGATGGGAAGTGCCCAAGACAGGAAGATTTCAGGAGTCAAAAAAGGCCAAGCTTGACCCCAGTCAATCACAAGGAAGTTGTAAAACCCTGGAGGAAAAAGGTTTTATGGTGAAGCTAGAGAGTACATGAGTGTGTCATAGAATGTGACAATGAGCCTACCAAAGACATAGCAAGATCTGACAAATGGTTTTATGCTATGGCTTAAAGGACTTAGAGAGAATATTTCAGACCATCAGCATGTCATAGAAATAGGAGAGTGACACTGTACCTGATGAGGTTCTGTGGACCTAGGTAGCAAGCATCTCTAAAATCATGTATAAATCAATAACTAAAAACTAGAGGAACTCTAGTATCTGCACCTCCTCCTCTACGTAGATGTTCACGTCCTCTCCCACTACAGATGTAGACTCCAGAAATTATTGTTGATGGGGGCCCAATAAATGAATTCTGGAGTTGTGAGGAGGGAATCTCACAAAAAAGACAAAAGTTTGGCTTTCTGATATCTCAATGGAATGAGAGCTAAGAGTGTGAAGTTAATCTGAGTTATACAAATAAAATCAAATGTTTGTAATGAGAGTGATACTTATTTAAAAAACAACAGATTTTCACTATATTTAGAAAAAAAGCACTTTAGAGGATAACCTCTGCTTTTCACATAGACAGATCACCCCTTACACTTTTCAGGCAAAATTCTCCCTGGATTTACACAGTCTCAAACAATTGAGTTTTAGTTTGTGGTCATTGCTTTTCATTTGCAGAACTAACGCCTTGGTTAATTGATTTTACCACAAAGGAACATTTTGCTCCAAGGGTATGGAAAAGTCTTTTCTATTTCAAATAATCAAAGCAACCCAAAAACTCCTGACAGCTTTGAAAAAAATATTTTGACTTTTATTTGTTCCACTAAATTATCAGACACTCTGGGAGCAAAATTCCATTAACACTTAAGCTCCAATAGTAGTAATTTTGTAAAAAGAAAGATTTTCTTAACTCTGAGGCTTGAGCATGAAAGTCACATCTTAACACAATGGCAACAGCATGTCTTCTTGTCTCTTTCACATTTCCTTTTATGGTCTGTGAGCCCTGGTACGTTAGTAATCTCTGGCAAGTCATTCAAAAGAATGCTCCTTCCAAATTTTATTTACCAATTCCATCTCTGTAAACTTCTCTTCACAACCGAGCCATGCTAAACACATTGAAACATATCTTCAGTAGACCAAGCTCCCTTACCCACAACTTCCTGTATCTGTACCTCCTACAATTGTTTTCTATCAGCAAGACCTCTTTTCCTTCTCTAAGAACCTATGCAAGACTTCATTTCCTCCGGAAAAATGTGCTGCCTGGTCTTTTGGATTCCCGTAAAACTCTCCAGTGAGTGTATGATAGCACTTACTGCAGTAACTCTAATTAGTTATGCATCTATCTTTCTCAATAAACCATAAACTTTTGAAATTTTTTTTGAGATAGACTTTCACTCTTGTTGCTCAGGCTGGAGTACAATGGTGCGATCTTGGCTCACAGCAACCTCCACCTCCAGGTTCAAGCGATTCTCCTACCTCAGTATCTCAAGTAGCTGGGCTTACCAGCATGTACCACCACGCCCAGCTAATTTTGTATTTTTAATAGAGACAGGGTTTCTCCATGTTGATCACGCTGGTCTCATTCCCGACCTCAGGTGATCTACCCACCTTGGCCTCCTAAAGAGCTGGGATTACAGTCCAAAGTGAGCCACTGCCCCAGCCAATAAATCATAAACTGCTTAAGGAAAAGAGCATGATCTATTTTTCTTTGACTCTTCAAAGATTACACAGTGCTTGGTGTGAGATAGGAAAGTTCACGGTTGATGAATGAAAGGCTGCTGGAACTGGTATACATGTTACAATCTACCCCCCAATTATTTTGAAGCAATTGTATTAGCCCAGATTTTTGTGTACATGAAAGCTCCATGAGAAATGGGTCACAGAAATATTCATTATGTTGCATTCCAACAGATATTTTTTGTAGGGTCAGCAAAATACTTTCTATAAACTGCACCAAATATTTTATCCCATAAAGTATTTAAATTCTGTGTGTTGTCTGACTTTTGACTAAAAGACAATGAAAAATGTGGTGCTCACAATTGTATAGGTAATTAAAACGTTATCATCCCAGGTAATATTTATCTGTTGGTGTGTTAGGTAATCCTGCATTTTTAATTTGAAAAAAATAAAATAAAATATCAGGAGAGGTCTGCTTCTCCTGGAAATTGCTTGCAGGATTGGCTTTTTTTGGTACTATTGAAAATCTTGTGGTTCTAATGAAAAAATATGCTTAAGCAGTTTCCCCACTAAATGTTTCTTGAAGTTGTAGCTTACAACTGCTCTTCATGCCCTGAAAAATATCTTCTCTAATAATGAGAAAACGATGGGAAGAGAATATTTTACATTCAGGTTTTCTTCTACACATTTTCAACATAAACCGGTTAAGTCAAATGACTAGCAGAGGGCATGGTTTATATCGTTTAGATTACATTTAAATTATCGACTTTAAAGGACCAGAGAAAAATATACATGTGAAGGAGGAAAAATGAAGAGTGAAGCTTAATTTCTGTGTCTAAAAGCTAAAGAGAGCTTTACATTAATTTCTTCCCCCTAAAAGAAGAAGAAACACATGAAATTCAAAAAGAGCACGCAGCCTTAACACAATGGTAAAGAGACAGAAATAGTCCTCCTGTGATAGAAGAGACAGATGCCCTGAACAGGCAGATTCAGTTTCTGGATGTTAGGGGGTAAAAAAAAATTTTTTTAGAGCCTGGAATTTCTAGCTCTAATGAGGGATGATTTAGGAAGTGAAGCCAACCCCGGTCATCTCCCAGCTTCACACTCCAAGAGCTGCCAATGTCTACGGTTAATGAGGTAGACTTGGAGCCATGCCCTTAATTAACTTGACCCTGTGAAACTGTTTCTCAAACGTTTAAACCTATGACCCGCTAAAGCATTCTTGTTCTGTGTATTTACATTGGTTAAGAAGAGTCTGTCCTGCTTTTCTAAATGTACTTTGAATTATAAAAAATAATAAGTGTGCCATAGACACTTTTTCAATATATTTGGCCTATGGGTGATTTTGACATGTACCTTTAGTGTGGAATGTGTACCATGTGCCACCCTTCCCTTACTGAAAAGCGGAGTTAAAATATGGAAGCTTTTCACTTGTAGGTGAGTGTAGCATATATAGTCTATTACATGGTATTGTATTTTCTTCATTATCAGATTATCATGAATGTTATTGGACGAACTCAGTAACATCAAATATAGAGAAAGGAGGAAAGAAGGTTTTAAACTTATCTTTATATAATTTTATTTATCTATCACATATATTTATTATACACATTTTTTCAAATGTCATTCACTGAAGTTTTAATAAGCAAACATTTTATAGGCTTATCTGTGTGGGAGAGAATATTTGTACTATGGAACACAATCATAATTTTAATTTTATAGTTCAGTGAATTTAGAGAAATGGTTTTTATAACTCAGAATGTTATAAAAAATAAGACTGAATGTGGGACAAATTATTAGGAAAGCATATGAAACTGAAGGGAAGAAAATTTTATTGGAGAAAGAGATTAACTTTTTTTTCTCACTACATTCTAGGTTTTGACTTACATGCCATCAGGATATGTTTTCGTTTCAAAATATAACCAATATAAATGAGACACACTCAATCAGGAGTTTGGTTACAAATTTTCAGATCAAATTAGGTTTTCTGAATGCCCCACAAATTTTCTGAATGTGACTGGGCCAATTTTGAGGAGACCTGTGTTAATTGATTACTTGGGGTGGGAGCAACTAAAACTTCATGGTTTCAAATAGAATTGATGGAAAAGAAACAAATCCCAGCAATTCTACAAATGTTTACTTTTGCATCTGAGAGTAATAGCCATCAATTGAGATAGTTGTTATGTGAAACAAAAAAAGAAAAGATGAGAACTTATTTAAAATAAAAATTTATTTTCTATTTTGGATATTTGTAAGATAAGAAATGATTTCAATTTGTTTCTATGTTGGCATTAAATAGAATTTTCTGATCTAACTCTTTAGGTATTTGAGGACACATACATTCCAAAGGTGTGTACCTTTTGCTACCACCCAAAATGCACTAGATGCAGGCAGTTCCTAGATGGATAATTACCCTTTAGGTGATACCAAAATAGTTGGTGTATCATTTCACTTTGTATTGAGGTGCTTGGCCTGGCATGTGTCAATAACCAGGATATATCATTTGACCTTTCCTGGGTCAAATTTTCCAAACATGTAAGAATTATCTGGAGAACGCATTCAAATGCAGATTTCTTCGCTATACCCTCAGAATTTATGACTCAGCACTCCTAGCATAGCACAGAGGAATCTGCATTTTTACCTATTAACGCATTCTGATGAAGGTGATGTTAATATGTTTTGAGAAGCTCAGCCTTCAGAGGAATTCTAGGCAATTTATGCTTGCAGCTCATGTAAAAACCACACATATTACACAATGCACAGTTATTAACGGGAATTCAATAATGAAATCACCTCTTTGTAAAAATTCAAGTGTCTATATACAGGATAATCTCTGATTTCCATTATTTATGAAGAAAATTGGTTCATGTGTTAAACAGGATTGAAAGCACAAAGTTTTATCATAGGACTAGGCTAACTGAAAGAATATTATATAAAAGAAATAAATTTGCCTCAGTGTTTCTGAGTTTCTTTTAGTGTGTGTTTTTCTCAAAAGCACTCACCTTAGTCTTTCATGTATCTGGTCCTAAGTGTCTTCTTCGCTATTGATTCATCTCTTCAGGGGTAGTAGTTTAAGTATTTAACAACTTATAAGGCCTCAGCAACTGCCAATCTACACAGACTCCAGAACCAGGTGGAGTAGATGCAATCTGTTAAAATTGAATTAGAAGCAGAAAGACTGTCCCGGTGTCTGCCAGCTAAAAACAACCGTCACAACTACACTTCTCCACCTAAGCTTGAGAGATTTTTTAGTTGTTGTTTAGTTTCCCACAAATGAAGATTTTTTTTTTGTCAAAATGAATCTCACTCATGAATTATGTTCCTCCAGGAATACATCGGCATTTTGATAAATGTGTCCTTAGAATAAATAAGCAAAATAAACCTAAAGGAAGGTATTCTTCTCATTAAAATGTTGAGTACTGTACTGTGATCTGCTAATGGAAATAGAGGAAACCAAAATTAAAAAAAAAAACCTAAAAACCTAAAAATATTAGTTTTTTCCTGGAGACTATTTATTTAAAAGAAAAATCATTATATGCTTGTTTTATGCCAAAATTGTATAAGAGATGTGAATGTGATTATCAACAGCTTCATATAAATGAAATTTTGTATAAAAAAATAAACCCTGTCTTTACCTAGTTGACCTGGATGTGATTTGGGCAGGGATTAGATTGGTGGGGTGGATATGCAGAGGAAAGGAGTAAAAGAAAAATTTTATCTCAGTGTTTTCTCAGCTGTTGCAGAGACAGAGAAAATCAAGATGGTATTTTATTTCAAGTTTGAGTATCTTTTCAGTACAAGGTGTTCCTCGGTCTCCTCCTATTTCCCATCCTTAAGCCTACATATTAAATATCCTACTGCTGCTAAAGACAAGTACCTCCTTCTGTAGCACAAGTGCCAATCTCCTTTCCCTTAAAATATGCCATATGAAATTCTAATGTCCCAGAGAGCAGAAAATGTAGCTGTGCAAAATATAACATGATGGGATGTGAAATTAGATATTTATTTGTGAAACATAAGTCATAGTACTTTTTGTTCTTTTACGTAGTAAATATATTCTATATTTCTCGGGATAAAGATAATAACAATGAATAATAACTGCATTTTATCTTTCCATGGAGAGATCTATTACAGCAGAATGTGCTTCTAACTTGCTGACATCACATGCACACAACAGTGGATAAATTTAAAAGCTTGCCACCCATGAAATAAGAGGGGAAGAGAAAGTATGAAGAAAAACATGAAGGTGTGATGAGAATTAATTCATAACTAGAAATCCTCTTTGTGCCTTCTTTTTATTTTCAACCAGTGCTTCATTTATATCAGACTTGCTGGCACTGAAAAAAAAAATGGGTATACAATGGGACATATTCATTACCAATTATTAACAGGGTACAGAAATTTGAAGCAGGGAGAATATGACACATTTGTTTATGTGTGTATCTTTAGATACATGTAGATATACGGATAGATAAATAGTACAATACAAGTATTTGAAAATTTTAGAAAATAGTTCACAATTCCTAACTGTGAAAGTAGTAAAGGATCATGGATTTCTTGGGCTTCAGAAGTCAGCTGGCATAGTGTTTACACCTAAAAAATGTATAGTTGGCTATTATTTTTTCAAAAATGCCTGCTCTTTCATAATTCCAACCTAGCATATCTCATTTTCTTATATCTACTGCTCAACAAGCCTACGATCTAATGAGATTTTAGGTCACCCATGGGTCATAACATCAGCAATAATTTTCTAGATGAGGCCATTTCTCTAGCCAACAGGTGTTACTGTTTTGTTGAATAATGATAGACATGCTGAATTTTTTTGCAACCCACTACTATGGAATTATTACCGTCAGGAGTAGAAATATGTATTTAAAAGACATAACTTTAAATGATAACCAATAAGGAAGATTGCCAATTTGCATGATGCTGAGAACACCAAATAAATTATTTACTGGGGTTGAAATATAGAGGTGTATGAAGAAGGTAAACTTTTTTTCACTTATCTATTCAAATAAGCATGAAACAGTTTTAACAAAAATAATACTTCTGACATTATGCCTATATTTATATTTGTACATTTTTAAATTTCCTACACTGTGGTGGTATCATCTATTCTACACAAACAAACATTAATATTTTTCCCACACTTTAAATGTTTTACGTCAGATACTAGTACCACTTTCCAGTAAAGTATTGCTCATGGTTAAAGTGACATTAATTCCAACTCACTAATTAATGTGAGAAAAAAAGTGCTGGATTTTTTTAATATTATACTTTTAAGTTCTGGAGTACATGTGAAAATCGTGCAGGATTGTTACATAGGTGTACACATGCCATGGTGGTTTGCTGCATCTGAATTTTCATACAGAAATATACATTTAAAAATAACATCCTCTAAAGTGCCTGATTTGTGTAAATTAAAAGACTTCTCCCTTTCTTTACTGTTCCTTCTTTTCCCCGACCCCACATAATTGGGCTTTTATTTTATTTTACTTTTTCTGATCTTGGGTTTTCTCTCACAAATAAAACTTCTTAGATGCTTTACAGATTTTAATGCTAGAAAAGTAAAAATGATATCCCTTAACTGAACTAGTTTGGCTTTTGATAGACCCCAAAACACATATTACTTAATCAATTATGGGGAAGCATATTGTTGCAATATTTAAATTAAAAAGTTTTCACGTCAAAGAAATCTAACTCTCTAAGACACATTTATATTAAAAGTTGTTTCTGGCTGGGCACAGTGGCTCACACTTTGGGAGGCCAAGGTGGGCAGATCACTTGAGGTCAGGAGATAGAGACCACCCTGGCCAATGTCTCTATTAAAAGTATACAAAAATTAGCCAGGCTTGTGCCTGTCGTCCCAGCTACTCAGGAGGCTGAAGCACAAGAAACTTGAACCTGGGAGAGGGTGGTTGCAGTGAGTTGAGATGGTGAAACTGCACTCCAGCCTGGGTGACAGCCAGACTTCATCTCAAAAACAAATTTGTTTTTTAAAATTTCATAATTATGCTCTGTGCATGTTAACATTTTTATTTGCCTGGGTTCAGATGCCTGACTATTTAGGTTTAAATCCATGGTTTATCACCTTCACCTTTAGCTGTGTAAAATGTGAAAATTGTGCAAACTCTTTGTGTCTCAGTTTCATCTGTGAAAATAAGAACAATAGTAATTTTCCATGTTAGGTAGTTATGAAGCATTAATTACTTAGAACATATCATACTTTTAGAGGGGTACTTGGCATATAATAGTCATATTCTATACAGTTACAGTAGTCTGTAACTCTGAAAGAATTATTTCACTCTAGAATTAACTCTAAAATTTAACTCTGAAAGTCTCCTAAACTCCAAGTATGTGGAAAAAGAGAAAAAATCGAATATTTACTATTCATTATTACAAAGTAAATTTTATCAATTTTAGTTTTAAATTTAATATAAAATTGGTAGAATTGACAGAATGACTTTACAAAGCCTTAAATATAAATTTATACATTTCAGAAATATTTATATTTTCTTGTGGCAGTAAAATCTAAGTATATGGAAAAGCAGGTATAGTTATTACCAGAATAAATGAAAACATCAAGTTTTAATTAAAAAAAAAAGACCAACTACTCAGAAGGCTGAGGATGGAGAATCGCTTGAACCTGGTAGGCGCAGGTTGTGATGAGCCAAGATTGCACCATTGCACTCCAGCCTGGGCAACGAGAGTGAAACTCTGTCTCAAAATAAAAAAAAAAAAAAAAAAAAGAGAGAGAGAGAATGAAAAACTGTAAATTCATGGTTCAGCTTAGTGTCTATAAGTTGGAGTTCTGCTCTGTGATTATGATATCCGAAAGCAAAAATTCATCCTTTAGATGTTGACTAGATTTAAAATGTGTAATCTAAGACATTTTTTTCTTTTCCTATGAGTTTATAAACCCAATGAGCTGCTTATCAAACTCAGAAAGCTCAGCAGGCCTAAAGGACAGTTCCATGGAAATTTCTCTGGAAAATAAATCAGAAACCCAAAGGAAAGAACCACTAGAGGTCATTCAACCTAACTTTTCAGATATCTCTATAAATATGCTTCGATTATGCCCACTTTGAAGCATGTATTGTCTGATGTAGTTTACAAAGATAGTAAAATGCTCTCTCAAATTTGACTAGATCATTTGTTTCAGTTGCCTCTATTTACAGAGTGCCTGATGAAAATATCAATGTATATTAGAGAAACATGTCGTTTTGGCTCAATAGAAATTATTCTGATATAATATTTTTCTTAGTACAAGTGTAAACTTTTAAAATTCACTCCCAATTCAATAATATTATGTAAAATAATGTTACAGGTCAAGCAACATAACAGTTTTGTAAGCATTGTTGGTAAAGTAACCATGAGATAAGTGTTATTACTTCTATCTAACAGATGATATAATAGAATCATGAAAGCAAGCTACTTGGCCATATAACAAAACAAAGTAAGGGAGGGAATTAGTGATTGAACAAAACCATGTCCGGCTCTGCAACATAAGTTCTTATCTCAATGTGCTATCTTTTGCAAATTATATCCAAGTACACCCACAAAATGTGTTCCTAAAATTACAATTGAGGTTCATGTTAGATGCATGCCATATGTTTTTTTTTTTTTCATCATCAATTAAATGTTCTAACTTTATAAATTTCACCTTTTTCTTTTTTGAAAAGGAGTTTCACTCTTGTTGCCCAGACTGGAGGGCAATGGCACGATCTTGGCTCGCTGCATCCTCCACCTCCCAGGTTCTAGTGACTCCCCTGCCTCAGCCTCGTGAATAGCTGGGATTACAGGCATGTGCCACCATGCCTGGTTAATTTTCTTTCTTTCTTTTTTTTCTGTATTTTTAGTAGAGACGAGGTTTCTCCACGTTGGTCAGGCTGGTCTTGAACTCCTGACTTCAGGTAATCCACCTGCCTTGGCCTCCCAAAGTTCTGGGATTACAGGAGTGAGCCATTATACCTGGCCACCATTTTCTTATAGAAATAAAAAACATACTCCTTCTTTGTCTTGTTATAGATTACTGTAGTAATAATACTTATTTGTTTAATCTTTATAACAAATATGATCAACCATTTCAAATGTTATTATGCTTAACCTTGGCAACAACGCCATCAAGGATTATCATCACATTTTGGGAGATAAAGATAATATAGTTTAGAGTGGTTAAGTGAATTGTAGAATTGGTAAATGGTAAGAGATTTGAATCAAATCAATCAATTTCAAATTTCATGTTCTCATTCAAACATCTACAAAAACCAAGAAGATACGTAAGGAAAAATCATGGTAAGGTAGTCTGTAGACTAATGATTGAAATAAGGAAGGCTAAAACACGTATTTCAAAATGCATTTTAGAGTAACTCCAAAAGACCATAAACAGGCTAGCAGACAGAAAAGTTTAAAATAATATGAAAGCAAAAGAGAGAAAATTGAAGTACCTTAAACAACTAAACTAAAAGTAGAAAAGTGAGGAGAAACTTAGACATTGAAGCCTCTTAATGAGTGCAATAGTTTGGGAATTTAATATAGGCGGGGCATCGTCAAAGTAAAAAGAGCAGAGTTTAACAGAAACACAGAACATTCCACATGGAGGTAACAAAGATGCTGAAAGATTCTAATGCTGCCAGGAAGAGAGTCTGGTGCAACACAAGACACAAAGAAAAAAGGGAAGAACGAGAGAACATGTCAGTGGTTTCATGTTTCTTTTGGCAACAAGTAGCTTCAGAATTACATCTGTTTTTCCTTTCTCCTTTACTTCAAGTGCTGCTGAATTTGAAACTCCAAACCTCCAGTAAATTCTATCCTATGCCTTGGTAATCCCACATAAAACATAGAAAAGTGGGGGTATGATCATTAGAAGCAGTCATTCTATCCTGTCCTCCAAAATGGAGAAATTGTATTTTAAAGATTTCATCATTTGGAATGGTATAATTTGTCACCTCCTGTTCGTTCAGAGTAAATGAATGTGAGGTGGATATTTAAGAGCCAAAGGCAACAACATTGACCTGAATATAAGAAACAGTTAAGCTGGTTATTTTCTACGTGTGTGTGTATATATATATATATTTGCACCTGGGAGTCTTAGGTGATAAATTTGGCTAGTAGAGCTATGACTTTAAAGAAAATCCTGGGGTCCTACTTCACAGCACAAAATGGGCACTGGGACAGTAACACCTGCATTTTGGTCTTCATATGCATGTCTTTGGGTCAGGAGAACAGTGTTTTTTATTATTTTTTACCCAGCCTTTTTAACATTCTCTTAGAGATGACTGTGAAAACCTTGTGCAAAGAATGTACACTGCTCCAAAAAACAAAATAAATTAGAAAAGACTTGCCTCATGAGCTTCATTTGTTTAATGCTACTAGGCTCCCTACGTTTGGACACATTGCTTTTTGTGGTCCTCCCTATTTTCAATCTATAGATGTAATGTCTTAGAAGAGATAATGTAAAAATTCACTTTATTTATGTTATTAAAATTATTATAGTTTAATATATAGCTATATTTGCTTATCATAATGTGGTTGAAAATAATGGTGAAAGAATAGGCATTAAGTACATTTTAAGTAGATGTACTGTTTGGAGAATACATTTGCTTCAATTATTTGATAATTAGGCTCATGTTAGTTATGTGTGAAATACTTGATCATGGTAAATTCTTTACATGACAACCAAAGTACAAGTCATTAAAGATATTCTTGTTTTTGTGCTGCTAAATCCAGGAAGCCTCCAATATTGGTTTCCCATCTTGGTGAAGGACATGGAAAGCCAAGTTTGCTGTCCTTTTCTCTTCCCTTTCTCAGCCACTGCTGCCCCAGAAGATAAAGGGACATGATGCTCACCACATTTAAATGTTTACTGGCGCTCTGGAGTTCCCCTGCAATTTACACCTTAGAAAGCACAGTGCACTTGTAAATCTCAGACTTACAAGTGTCCCTTTTCCCACAGGAATCACTAATATCACAGGAAGAGAGTGGGGGTGGAATCTCACACAGTTTAGGGATTTACAAGTCTGTAGTGAAGTTTGGGTGTAAATTACTGAGGAACCCAAGAGTGTATTTAAATATTTAAAGGTAAAGGCACCTAGGTGATTCTCCTGTTTAGACTTACTTAGACTGGAGTTGGAAAGGGAAGTAACAAGATGTGTGGCCTCATCCCCATGGTTAAGCCCTCTGACTGACAGAGGAGGGTTGACTGAACTGCCCAAGTTCCATTTGGTATCACACAGTCAAGTTAAAGAGACAGAAGTTTCTCAGAGGAGGTAGAAGTTCGCAATCAATAATTAGTAAGAGCAAGTGCCTTGCTTCTAGAATTTAATAATCTTCAATGATTCAGTTGTGGTCGCGGCTTTCATAAGGAGTCAATAGAGACTACCTTCTGTATTAGAACACTATTGAGAGTAGATGGGACTATCATTAGTAACTATGCTGGGACATCAAAATTATTATTATATCTATTAATAATGATGATAACTAAAGGACATAAAATGGGAATGCCAGTGGAAAATTAAGACATGAGGTCACCCTGTTAGGTTACACTTAGGAATAAACAGAAACAATATTTATTAGTTATGTTTTCCGAAAGGCAAAGAACAGTGACTAGGTATTTTATAATCTCACATTCAATATGTAAATGGACTTAAATTGTATAGCATAACAATTTAGGGTTTTAAAATCTTTGGCTTATAATCCAAGCACTTTGGGAGGTCAAGGTGAGATCACTTGAGGTCAGGAGTTCAAGACCAGACTGGTCAACATGGCCAGACTTGGCTCTTCTAAAAACATAAAAATTTGCTGGGTGTAGTGGTGGAAGCCTGTAATCCCAGCTACTCAGAAGGCTGAGGAAGGAGAATTGCTTGAACCTGGGAGGTGATGGTTGCAGTGAGCCAAGATTGCACCACTGCCCTCAGCCTGGGTGACAGAGTGAGACACTGTTTTACAGAAAAAAAAAAAATGAAAGAAAAAGATAGACAGAAATGTTGAAAACCCCATTGAAGTATTTTTTAAAGTATATGCTTTTGATATGCTTCTGAATTATAACCAAATCATTACATATTCTGGGTATCTATACCCTTAAAGTGTTTTAAGGGTATGGTAATACATTGTAGAAATAATATTTCAGATGCAAGATATGTCATCACTTAAATTTATCTCTACGGAAAATACTGATCTGTTTGATGAACTATGTCCATCATGAAATGAGGCTAATATTCAGATTAGACTTGACATGATTTTGATAAATTTTGTTATAATTTTATATACAACATTTTCAGTTCTTCTCCTAAAATAAACACTTATTTCCTAATACCTGAAACAATTTTAATCCTTACACAAAAAGCTGCTCTTGACCAGTTTATTCCACTCCCCATTCCCTCAGTATATAGCAGAAAGGCATGACATTAAGTAATAAACAAAACAAAACATAGAAGTCTGTAAGAATATTTGTACTCAAAGTTGAAAGAAAAAAATGTCAAACGTGAAAATGCCAAGTCTCCTAAATTCCTATATATATTGTCTAATTTTATTCCTTTTCCTTTCTTTTTTTTTATGTAACTTTTGCCACATTTCTTGAAATTCTATCATTTGGACATTATTAATTTGAGGCCAAGAAGGCGCTTCCTTGAAAAATAAAAACAGCTTGAGGAGGCATAAGTTGTTGAAAATTTTTCTCAAATTAATGTGACTTAATTTAGCCATCCTATTTTATTCAATCAGTGCACATTTACTCCCCTTCTATGCTGCAACCATTTAGAGAAATAAAGAAGATAGAAAATGCCTTAGATGTAGAATAGGACTGGAACAGTGCGATGGGAACCTGAAGCAGCATGATGGCTCCCTGCACATCCTAGTATTTTTGCACCCTCCATTGTATTTTCCCAATATTTTTAGGTTTGTGACTATGGTCACATGACAATTGAAATAGCTAATATGTATAAATACCTAGAAAACCCTTTCAAACTCATTTTGCCACTTGTCCTTTTTATCTTTCCTTAGCGCTTAGAACCTGTTTTAATATTAAGTAATTTGATACCGGGGTGGTCTAAGGCTCAGGAAGATAGCTGGTAAGTTTCGGTACCCTCAGTCAATTATTATCATTTTTGTCTGATTTCTTCCAATTCTAAACTATGGCCTCAGATCTGAGACTAGACCTGTCTGTAGGCACAGGGGCTAGTCAACTTTTAGAGACAGTAGCTCAATAACCACATTGAGTCAGCCTGCCGTGTTGGCTTCCAGTTCCTCCAAAGCTGAGTTCACATTTTTGTTTTCTAATTTCTCAATGTCCTGCTTACTGCTTTGCATCTCAAGGTCTGCTGGGAATTCCTGCCCCTCATGTCTAGATCCTGTAATTTGGATTTTAATACCTGTTGCTTAACATTAAGAATGCTATTTTCTCTTTCTTATCTCCCAATATATAAATTGACCTCTTTTTTGTTTTGTTTTGTTTCTTTTTGACTACTAATTGCCCACTCCTGTGCCGGGACAGTCGTGCTCATCTTGAACATAGACACTTTTGGGTTTAAGTGTTTCTTTATTCTTTTATTCTATGCACTTTTTCTCTGTTATTGAATAAAACATTAGATTCATGTCCCTATTTAATGATCTTTAAAAACCATTAAACAATCTTTAAACAATCTCTATTTTCTGTAGCGTGAAACTCTTAATGCAAGAACTGTACCTTGTTTACCATGTGTACCCATCCTCTAGCATCATGTTTACTGCTCTAGTACATACAGAGTTTTGCTCTTGTTGCCCAGGCTAGAGTACAATGGCGCGATCTCGGCTCACCGCAGCCTCCGCCTTCCTGGTTCTAGCAATTCTCCAGCCCAGCCTCCCGAGTAGCTGGGATTACAGGCATGTGCCACCATGCATGGCAAATTTGTTTTGTATTTTTAGTAGAGACAGTGTTTCTCCCTTTTGGTCAGGTTGGTCTCGAACTCCTGACATCCGGTGATCCACCTGCCTCAGCCTCCCAAAGTGCTGGGATTACAGGTATGAGCCACCGCGCCTGGCCCATGTTATTTTAAATATAATACTAACAGCAATACAACATTAGCAACTAAAAGTTCTATGCTGTCCATACTGCTTATAATTTACTGGTCATTATTCTAAAAACTTTAAATATACTATTCAGTTAATCTTCATACAAACTTTATGAGCTAGTTACTAGTATTACCTCCATTTTACAGATAAATGATACATGACACAGCGTGATGAGTAATTTACTTAGACTGCTCAACTCACTTTCGGTAGATGCAGGATTTAGGTCTCAAAAGTCTGGTTCCACAGTCTGAGATCTTCAGCACTTTGCCTATGAATGAATGGATGTTTACATGTCAACCCTTCATTCAGTCCTAGGATTGTTACCACATTCAATAGACCAGGTCTGTACACAATAGTAGATACATACCAGAAGGTTGAAAGGAGTGCAAAAATAAAGAAGTCAACCGAAGGGAAAATTTTATCTGTCACAATATTTTGCTTTGTGGTTGTACTTGACTCTTTTCCCCTTCTTCCTTCCTTTTAGTTCTGTAATCTTGGAATCCAGAACTCTGGTTATCTATTTCTACCACATGAGATCTAAATTAGGCTAGCCAAGAAATTGAACATTGTTTAAAAAATCTTTTGAATTCAAAAACAAAAGTACCCCAATAAATTTTTACAATATGACAGTTCTGGAGTACAGGTTGTGCCTCTCTCTCTCTATACACACACACACACACACACACGTGTATACACGTGTGTGTGTGTGTGTGTGTGTGTATATATATATATATATATATATATATATATGCATTTTTTTTTTTTGAGATGGAGTTTCCCTCTTGTTACCCAGGCTGGAGTGCAATGGCTCACCGCAACTTTCTCCTCCTGGGTTCAAGTAATTCTCCTGACTCAACCTCCGGAGTAGCTGGGACTACAGGCATGCGCCCCCATGCCCAGCTAATTTCTGTATTTTTAGTAGAGACAGGTTTTCACCATGTTGATCAGGATGGTCTCGAACTTTTGACCTCATGATCCACCTGCCTCAGCCTCCCAAAGTGGTGGGATTACAGGCATTAGCCACCGTGCCCGGCCGGGTTCTGCCTATATTAACTCTCTTCTCTCTCTCTTTTACACATTATATTTTAAAAACTTAGTGAGTACCTTATTGAATTCTATGAAAATAATTTTTCTTTTTTAAACAAAAAAAAAATGCTGTTATACAATTTGACTCTGCAAGTCTATAGCTAATACACTGATGTATTACTGAGCTATTATAGAAGGAGTTGGCTTCACCAAAGTCCAGCCAAAAGAAAGGAAGCAAAACTTTTGAAAATGAAATAAGATAATGAATATTATCCTTATAAACATTAATTAGGACAATAAAGGGGAATGTGATATTTGGGCCAACTGGTGAAATACTGAGGACTAATTCAATTTGTTTGCTATAACAGGGAAATTGAACTCCTAATATTAGGCCAAGCCTGCTGGTGTCTATAAGCTAAATTGGCTTGGTTGGTTTTTATTAAAAAAAAAAAAAAAGAGTGACAGTGACATTGGTAATAATTTTGATTTTTAAATTCTTTGTCAGCATTTATAATAGAATCTGTTCGTTACAGCATATAAGCAGTCAAGAGAATTATACTAGACACATATTTGGGTACTTTTCATATGCATACCTTGTTCTGTAATGCATACAAGGAATTGAAATTAATTATGCATTTTGCATATTAATTTAGTAATCTATAATATGTTTCATTATTAAAATATATACCTTGGATATAGAAACAGAAATCATCAAAAGTTTATAAATCAACTGTTAAGTAGGCAATTGGTAACAAAGAAAGGTCATTTGAAAAGGCAAAAAAAGAACGTAAAAGGAAAACAGCTAATTCCATACCATACAAAGACATGAAATCAGTCATTATGTTGTGGTATCTCATAATGGCTGTTTGAAAGTAAAACAAGCAAAGCTATATAATATCTTCTTTCTGGAGCCAGACTGCCAAGGGTTGCTTCTGAGGCACCATTTATTATGTGTTACACTATCAACAAGTAGTTATCTCTCTGTGCCTTAGCTTTTGTGAAAATCAGAAAACAGTTAACTACCTCATAGATATGTAAGGATTAATGAAGATACAAATTTTTAAATGCATAAAACAATGCTTGGAACAAAATAAGTTCTTCATACATATAAGTTGTTATTAACTGGATGTTTTTTAGGGTTAGAAATTGTGTAAAAATTATAAGGTGAACCTAATCCATTATTTAAAGAATCTGAACACAGAATTAGACTCTACTCACAGCTTAATATCTTAATCCTGGACTAAAAACCAGAACTTTTCAATATCTCCAAATTAACATGATAATCTATTACTCAAAAGGCTCACAGCACTTTTATACTGTCATATAAATTATCAACTTTAAAATTTTTCTACTTCTTAGTTGTTATTTTACATGTATAGTAATATTTCAGAAAAATAATAAAACACATAATTTCTAGAGATTTAGTGTACTTCAGTTAGTCATGGAAGGATCATAGGGATCATGAGTAATATGTTCTTCATTAATTTGCTATTGTGAATGTGAACTACAGACAAAAAGAAACAATGAGTTTTAAAAAGACTCAGTAATCCAAATATACTCATCACACACACACATACATTTCTCTCTCTATATATATGTATATATATACATATATATGTGTGTGTATATATATATATATATACACATTCATAGTTGTACATTTATATCATATATACATATATGTTAGCTGAGATGCAAAGGCATGATAAACATTTTTATAGATTGGCAATGAGTGCACAGAAATCCAAGTCTTTCTGGGTACTATAGCCATTGGCCTGTTGGACTCCAGGGATTAGAAGATGGGCACAGCAGCAGGAGACTTGCTCCTCAAAGGAAGACTATTAAGATTTCTCTGAGTGACATGGTTTTCAGTCAGTCTCAAAATTTAAATCCTGGGACTGGGAAAAAAAGTAAACCCTCTTTCCCTCAATTGTGCAAAGAGGCTGAAAAAAATGGCTATTTACTTGCTGCTTGGGATATGACATTACAGAAAGCCTGTTGACATATGAAAATGGATGATAAAAATACAACCTCTTGACCAAGCACTCAGCCAAGTTGCCAGCTGGCTCTGTGATTGGATCTGCAATATCCTGGATACCTTTATGAAAAGAAACTGCCAGAAGCCATTCTAATGACGACATCTGGTCTGGAGACCCACAGGCTAGAAGGAAGCAACCACAAAATAGCAATGTTGCAGAGTTGGGGGTGGGTAGGAAAAATACAAAACAAAAAAAATAAAAGTAAAACAAACATACAGACACACACACACCTCAATAACAACATAAAAAATCAAAATCTTTACAACTTTCCTATTCAAAACTTGTCTACAATTTGAACTTACTAAAATATTCAAGAAATCAAATAATGAAAAATATAGTGTTGAATGAATGAATGAAATACACTTTCATTCCAGGAAAAATTAATGTTATAACATGTCTGAAAGTCTAAAACAAGTAATGTTTGGAGGATCAAAAAATAAAATACCATAATACTGATTAAAAATAAAAAATAGATAAGAAACAAAAATCAATAGTCATATAAGACTGAAAGATATGCAAACTAATAAATTAATACAATGGAAATATTTTCATAAAAATTGTGATAACTGAAAGAAAATCCTATATATAGTCAGGATAAGCTTATATTACTCAAATATAAAAATCAAACCCAAATCAGCACGGAATAAAATAATTTATTAAATGCAACATGGTGCATAGTTTCAGAATTCTCATAGAGGCATAAAAAAGATTCAGGTAAGAAAATAGCAAAGAATCAATATTTAAAGAGCAATAATCAAGATAGTCTTGAAATTCATGAAAATCCTTGAAATATAACATTCAATGAAAGTTCCAAGCAGAAACAAAAGAGTGCAGTTTTACAACTGGTCACATCAGAGTGAAATTTAAAATCAGGGATAAAAAGAATAAGTAAAAGATTTCATAATAGAAAGGAATAGCCTACTTCACATTATTGACAATGATATCTGTAAAGAACTAAGATTAAATCATAGTCAGTTTAAAGTTTAATATTCATTAGACCTATCACTTAAAGTGAGAGCAAACTAAAACTAAATCAATAAAGGAGTTCAAAGCTTAAAAACATACTATACTATTTTAAGACAGTTTCTTTTGGAAAAAGAGAGTAAGCTCTGGCTGGGTGCAGTGGCTCACACCTATAATCCCAACACTTTTGGGAAGCCAAGCAGCCGGACAGCTTGAGCCCAGGAGATTGGGACCAGCCTTGGCAAATAGTGAGACCCCATCTCTACAAAGAATAATGATAATAAAATAGCCAGGGTTGCAGAGTAAATGGGGCTGGTTCCCCTTCTGACCGAGGTTTGGAGCCCTGGGAAGGCAGAGTCGCCTACTACAGACACATAAAGGAAGCCAGACAGGAGAATCCTGGGAAGAAAAGCACCATCAGTTATAACGCCGCTGCTCTGGCCCTGGGAACTAACAACCTGGATGCCCACTCAAGAGACCTAATCTGAAAGTTGGTAAATTCAAAGACGACAGGAGGATAAATTTACAATGACGGGAAGAAACCAGCGTAAAAAAGCTGAGAATACTCAAAGTCAGAACGCAACTCCCTCTAAAGATGATCACAGTTCTACATCAACAAGGGAACAAGGCTTGATGGAGAACGAGCGCATCCCGATGACAGAATCACTCTTCAAGGAATGGATAATAACAAACTTCGGTGAGTTAAAAGAACATGTAGCCCAACGTAAAGAAACTAGGAACTTTAAAAAAAGGTTTGATGAAATTCTATTGAGAATAGACAACTTAGAGAGGAGTATGAGGGAAATAATGGAACTGAAGAATACAATACAGGAACTCCGAGAAGTATGCACAGGTTTAAACACTCAAATTGTTCAAGCAGAAGAAGGGATATCAGAGGTCAAAGTCCAACTTAATGAAATAAAATGTGAAGAAAAGTTTAGAGAAAAAAGGATAAAAAGGAATGAGCAAAGTCTCCAAGAAATGTGGGACTATGTGAGAAGACCAAATTTACATTTGATAGGTGTACCTGAATGTGATGGAGAGAATGAATCCAAGCTGGAAAATACCCTTCAGGATATTATTCAGGAAAATTTTCCTAAACTAGCAAAGCAGGTCAACATTCAACCCCAGGTAATACAGAGAACACCACAAAGATATTCCTCAAGAAGACCAACCCCAAGGCACATAATCGTTAGATTCACCAGGGTTGAAACAAAGGAGAAAATACTAAGGGCAGCCAGAGAGAAAGATCAGGTTACCCACAAAGGCAAGCCTATCAGACTTACAGCAGATCTCTCGGCAGAAACTCTACAAGCCAGAAGAGAGTGGGGGCCAATATTCAACATCCTCAAAGAACAGAACCTTCAGCCCAGAATTTCATATCCAGCCAAACTAAGCTTCACAACTGAAGGAAAAATAAAATCTTTTATGAACAAGCAAGAACTCAGAGATTTTATTACCACCAGGCCTGCTTTACAAGAGCTTCTGAAAGCAGCATTACACCCAGAAAGAAACAACCAGTATTAGCCTTTCTAAAAATACACCAAAAAGTAAAGAGCACCAACATAAAGAAGAATTTACACCAACGAATGGATAAAACAGCCAGTAACCCTAAATTTAAATCGACTAAATCCCCCAATCAAAAGACACAGCCAAAAACCCAACAGCATGTTACATCCAGACCTGTTTCACATGCAAGGATACACAAAGACTCAAAACAAAGGGATGGAGAAAGATTTACCAACCAAATGGAGAGCAAAAATAAATAATAAAATAAAAAGCAGGAATTGCAATTCTCGTATCAGATAAAATAGATTTTAAAGCAACAAAGATATAGTGGTAAAAGGATCAATGCAACAACAAGAGCTAATGATCCTAACATCCAGATACATAAAGACTTAGACTCAATGAGACAGAAAATTAATAAGGATATCAAGGACTAGAACTCAGATCCGGAACAAGTAAACTTAATAAATATTTATAGAGCTCTCCACTTCAAATACACAAAATATACATTTTTGTCAATACCACATCACACCTACCCATAAGTTTAAATGAAACATTGATTGGCCATTATTAATACCCAATTGTTTTCAGAATAAAGCAATATTTTCGTTTACTCTCCCTCTTTCTCTTCCTCTTTCTTCCTCTCCTTTACTTACTTTTTTTTCTTTCCTTCTCTCAAAAAAAAAAAAAAGAAAATCAACTTGTAAACCTCTAGATCCAGGTCGGCAATGTCTCTCTCATTGCTTGATTTCCTTCCTTCCCTTCCCTCCCTCCCTCCCTCCCTGCCTACCCCCTTCCTCCCTTCCTTCCTTTGTTCATCCCTTCCTTCTGCCTTCCTCCCCAAAAAAATAAAATAAAATAATTAATTAATTAATTAAAAAATAAAATAAAATAGCCAGTCATAACCTGAGCCTGGAAGATCGAGGCTGCAGTGAGCTGTGTTCATGCCAGTGCACTCCAGCCTGAGTGACAGAGAAAGACTGTTTAATAAAAAAAGAAGAAGAAAGAAAGAAGACAAGAAAGAAAGAATTCAAGTTAACAGATATGAAATAAGAAATAAAGTTGAGCAAAATAATTGTTGAAATATTTTAATAAATTCAACTGTTTAATATAGAAATTAATATTCAGTGTGATTTTAAAAAGTAAAAAATAAAGACTATCATGTAAATAAGATGAGTGTGAGAATAAGTAATTTGAGGAATAAACACACTGAAGTCATGTACATTACTTACATAATTATATTTTCTGTACAAAATAGGTAAAGGTATTTAGAAAATAATAAAAGTAAGTGTTATTTCAAAATTGCTTGAAGAAAGTAAAGATGTGAATGCAGAAAACTTTCTCAACACAAGGTAAAACGATGGAAAAAGTGAAAAAATGAAAATAAACAGCAATCAAAACCACAAAAAGATCATAGAAGTACAAATATATAAATAGTTATCAAAACTACAGATGGATTTACATAATCCATAGACATAGATTAGCAGACTAAATAAATAAAAATCTAGCCGAATGCTTTGAGTATTCTGTTTTTATAAGGCAGTGCTGTAGAAAGAGGTCAAGGAGGGAAAAATGAACGTCTAAGGAACATGCAAGGTGCAGTGGCTCACGCCTGTAATCACAGCACTTTGGGATGCCAAGGCGGGTGGATCACGAGGTCAAGAGATCGAGACCATCCCGGCAAACATGTTGAAACTCCATCTCTACTAAAAATACAAAAATTAGCAGGAGTGGTGGCACGCGCCTGTGGTCCCTACCCAGGAGGCTAGGCGGAAGAATCACTTGAACCCAGGAGGCAAAGGTTGCAGTGAGCCGGGATTGCGCCACTGCACTCCAGCCTGGCGACAGAGCAAGACTCCATCTCAAAAAAAAAAAAAAAAAAAAAGTCTAAGGAACATTCAGAGCCACCACAGAGAAAACTGGTACAATATTAGAACATCAGACAAGACATAGTTAATGAAAAATTTGCTATTATGTATGATAAGTAAGGCAAAGATAATCCAAGAAAATGTAAGAATTGTGAACTAGTTTGTATATACTAGCTTCCAGCATTTATACATGTATGTGGACATATGTGTGCATAAGCACAGAGACATGCACACATGTATATAGCTAAAGGTATAAAAAATAAAAAAGGAGAACCAAAATCTATAAGCACGTGTAGGAAAGTATACAACACACTTATTTTAGAAACTAATAGATTCAATTAATGAAAATAATTTTCTAAACAAAAATATCGAGGGACCATGTTAACTTCTCTTCCTGGGGCCACAAGGGGTGTGGTTTCAAAGACAAGAACTTCCCAGTGCCATATCTCTATCCAATCCCCGAATCCTGGAGCCTACAGTTCTTTGTCTAACTTTCCTGGCCGGAAGGCAGACAGCCCAGGTGAGCTTCCTTTGTTTAAAAAGACCGACAAAAGCCTTGGAAGAGGGGCTCTAATGCAAGCCAGGCAGCCAATCCAGCATTAGAGTCAAAGATCAATCACTCCAGAGGAAGTTTGGAAAAGCTCCTCTCACTGGACAAGAACTTGAATGGGGTGGGAGTAACTCCAGAGTTAAATTCCCCCTACTGCCTTACCTATATGGATTTCCCTCTCTGGGATCCCCTCCCACAGCAGCGTGGGCCTTCTCTCTCTCTCTTTACCTGTGTGGACTTCATCTCTGGATCCCCTACCATGAGAGCTTGGGAGCTCTCTCTCTATCTCTATTTCTCTTTCTCTCTCTGTGCCCAATAAATCACTTTTCTGCAAAGCTCTTTGGTTCTGATACTTAGTGGAAGGAACTCACAACACCACCATGGCCCTCTCCCATTCTTGGGTGAATGAGACCCAAGGACCTGGTAAAACACATCCGATCAGGGAACAGTGAGCATCTTTGGAACCCCTGCAGCCCAGCTCCTGTCACCCAGTTACAATATTACTTCTAACAATAAATTATTGGAATAGTCATAGTTAATAAATATAGTTGCCCATAATTTTTACTTACAGCCCATATCTTTTTTCTCTAATTACTTTCTTTCAAAAGATCCTGCCTCCAAGGGTCTCTTGACTGATTGTTTTATATATGAAAGTTCCCAATGTTCTCTCTCACTCTTAACTAATGGGTTTGCCCAATAGTAAATTTTAAAAACTAACTACTAATAACAAAATTGTCAAGGCACCTATAATAGATACTCAATTATACATGAAACAAATAAATTGACTTTATTACTCATAAAGAATATTTTACCAAATTTTGAAGAAAAAAGTATACTGAACATATTCACTAATTTTAAGGGAATTAAACTAGAAACAATACAAATAATATGTGTATATTAGAAAACTTTAAAATGCATTTCCAAACAACTCATGCATCCCAGAGGAAATACAAATGAAAATTACCAAGTATCTAGAAGTAAATGGCAATTAAAGGATGACATATCCAGGCCAGGAGCCATGGCTCACTCCTGTAAACCCAGCACTTTGGGAGGCTAAGGAGGGCGGATCAGGATGTTAAGAGATCCAGACCATCCTGGCCAACATGTTGAAACCCCTTCTCTACTAAAAACACAAAAATTAGCTGGGTGTGGTGGTGTATACCCGTAATCCCGACTACTCAGGCAGCTGAGGCAGGAGAATCACTTGAATCTGGGAAGCAGAGGTTGCAGTGAGCTGAGCTCACCCCACTGTCCTATAGCCTGGGCCACAGAGCAAGACTGTCTCAAAAAAAAAAAAAAGACAACATATTTGGCTGTAATTACTTTAGATTTCGGTAAACCTACTTTGGTAACTCTATTTAAATTCCTGGAGAATGAAGGTAATTTTCAAGGGTGTTTATAACCAGGGTTCCCATATAATTTATTGGCTGTGAAGGGTGCTTTGAAAGTGAGAACAAGAACTATGAATAATTCTCTAGGTACTTTGGGTGCATAGAGATCATCTGAGATCATTTTCACAGCTAGAATTTAGAATAGTTTTAGTATCTTCAGAAATGTATGTTGCTTTTTTATTTACTTATTATTTCAAATTGTGCCACACGGTTTTAGAATCAACTTTTACTTTAAAATTCTAAATTTAGAACAAAAGTGTTATTATCCTGTTTTATTTAGCATTTCTGACATTTTCATAGATTCATAGGTGTTAATTTACTTGAATTCTTTGAAATTACTTCTCGCCAAGTTATTGTGCACTTCTAAATAAGTTTCTTTTGATACATAATTTTACATTTTTCATCTACAGTTAAAGATTGACCAGATAATACACATAAGCTTGTGAATGAATTTAATTTTTCACAGGTATCATAATAAATCTGTCTAAAATTAGGAATGCCTCAGGGGTGATTTTGAAAGTTCTAATATATTAAAATAATAATAAGGTAAATTCAGACATGTCCTAATACTCTTAACACAGAAGCAAATAATTAGTAAAATTTTGCACCAGAGAAGTACAAGCAAAACTGTCATCATTGAGTAAAGTGTTTTTTCACCTTGTAAAATTGCCAGGTGGCCTACTCAATTCCCAGCTTGCATGCAAGTTTAACAATTAAATGCGACTTTGAATAGTCATTGTCTTTAATCTTTATTTTTTTAAAACAGAGTTGCTAGGTTTGTTGAATGTTCTGATGTGTAAGTAAGCTTATCTTGTGAATTTGGTATTACTGATACTCACATACATGGGTGGAGATTCGAAGTAGTCCAAGTTTCATAGGATGCGTTCCATTCAAAAGGGTAAAAGTTCCACAGATCCTCAGAGATTGCCAGCTCCATACTCAGTTCTCTTGGGGAATTGCATTATTCTCTGGGATATTGTGATGTAACGTATTTCAAAATGGTTCTTTAGATCAAACCTTTTAGAATCCTTTCTTCAAATGGATTAAAAAAAAAAACCAGATGTCAAATCCTTTTTTCAAATGGCATCAACCAGTAACCTTTTAATGTTTTCCTTATTTTCAGTGGCACTGAAATTTAGCAAGCTGCTCCACCTCAACAATTTATAACACTGCTTGCAAGTACGAATGCTTCATTTTACTGAAATACTGCTAGTGTTCTACCCTTCCTTTCACAGCAAACAATTATGTTCCAGAACTGGAGCTTAGATAATGTCATTTTTCCTCTGCATTTCTTCTTACTTTCCAGAAAGAATATGACAGTTTTTAGGAAGGCAAAAGGAGAGGCTATAATCTGGCCTCAGTCTACCATTTTCCTGCCACATCGTCTCACCGTCACCACCTGTTTCTGGCCAATCATATTTTACATCAATGAAAAAGTTACTTGATTTTATTCTACTTGCATAATCTTTATCAGAATGGAACTCGAACACTTTTTTATTCCAGCCTCTGTAAGTTTCCAATATCTTGGAATCTCTTATTTTCAGGATGTTATATATTTGTTCTGAATTGGAAATGGTTTCCTAATAGATATGACAGTTTTTTATTGTCCCATCTATTCTGAGGAATTATAAAGATTATATATATTAGAAACAATTTAAATTATTTTAATAACCCCTCAATTAGACCTTGATCCCTGATTAAATTGAAGAATAAAAAAGATGCCACTTCCAATGTTGAGCCCATTGAAAATAGAGTTTCTTTCAGGATTTCATAAGGAACCAGGCTGTTAGAGCTGTCTCTAAACTGTTATATTCTGGTCATTTACATGGGCTTAAATCTTTTTACAGTTAGTGTCAGGGACTGAATCTCAGTCAGCCATATAAAAATTGGCATCATTTACAATTGGTGTGTGGCTTCATCACTTTCACTCTATATTCCTTGCCTCGGAATCAGAATTTGGATAATTCCATCAGTGACAGGTACGCTTTCAGAAACTGGGCTGGCAAAGAAGTGTGGTTTTTAGCAGAGTGGATTTTCAAAAGGAAAGCGGCACACGTGTTCTGCAGCTGAACTTCACAGAGATCCTGGTTTAATGAAACAGTAGTAGCCACCTTGTCTATAGTCCCTCAGTAGCAACAAAATGGCGGCACCAAAGGGAGAAAAATGTAACCTTTCACACCTTTTTTCATTTTTAATATAAATGTATTGCTTTTGGGGGAAAAAAGGAGTTGAGGAAATTATAATTCCCTAAAACCACTGTAAAACGGGAAAAAAGTAAAGCAATAAAATTGTAGCTTCTATTTAACTCTCTGACACAGCGTGCCTCCATGTTAAATATGTGATTTTTCATGAAATAACACCTAAGTTCAAGCACAGGCTCCTACTGTCTATTCTTAATGTTACTTCAGCAGCCCCTATAAAAATAATGTCTTATTTCCTTGGGGACTAATTGGGCTGTGTCTACTTGTCTGGCTGCTTTGAGAGTCGGTTACATGTTTTGCACTGAGCCGTTCTTGTAGTTCTGTTTCATTGAGGAGTTTGGCTTTTTCTACAGGTTAACTTTTAGGAAGGTGTGGACAAATTAATAAGAACCCATAACTAATTGTCAGAATAGCTTGGGGTTTCAAAAGGCTAAGTAACTTTACTTCCTTCTCCAAATGTATTTGAGTATTCATTTGTCCATTTTAAAAAGAAAACTAGCTAAGTCATTAGCTACTTTTGCTACTGATTCTAATTATTTTAATTTGAGGATAAGTGGGGAAATGCATCAGACTCAGTATTTGGATTTTCCACCAGCTTTAGGGGAGAGCCTACATGTAGATGTGTGTTTTCTGTATGAGTGCTGCCTGTTACCCACTGCCAAGTGACTAATATGGCTAACGTAGCTCCAAATGACCTATAATTGATCGTTAATCATATGTATTTCCCAGATCAATAATTATTTAGACTTACATCTCATTTCTCTTGTTTTTTTTTTTTTTTTTTTTTTTTTTTTTTGAGACAGTCTTGCTCTGTCATGAGGCTGGAGAACAGTGGCATGATCTTGGCTCATTGCAACCTTTGCCTCCCAGGTTCAAGTGATTCTCTTGCCTCAGTCTCCCGAGTAGCTGGGACTACAGGCATCCACCAACATGGCTGGCTAATTTTTATATTTTTAGTAGAGATGGGGTTTTACCATGTTGGCCAGTATGGTCTCAATCTCTGGACCTCATGATCCGCCTGCCTTGGCCTCCCAAAGCGCTGGGATCACAGGTGTGAGCCACGGCACCTGGCTGCATTTTTTTATATCAAACTTCAGGGTGAGAGTAACCACACAGAACAATATTGCATTAATTAATAGTCAGTGATTTTTCACTTGTAGGTTATTAGTAATTTGTTTTCAATATTCCTGCTAATTAGAAGTGTTAGAATACGCCTTTAGTAATAGCCTAAACAATAGTTATTAAAATATACATCTATTGAGGTTTTTCAATATCATTGTCCAATTTAGTCATAATAGTTTCATGCATATGTGTTTTTTAATGCTAAGTTTTGTTGCTTAGATATAAACAAGGTAAACATTTATGTACATAAACTAAATTTGAATTTTAAAAACTTTCATGCAGATAAAGTTGTAGAGCAGAAAATGTCTTGGAAACTTAGCAAATAAAATTGGCATACTTTCCTGAAAGTAATACGGTATGACTATTTCAAATAATTATCAAAATACACACAAATTAAAATATAAAATGAAAAACTATTAGTAACATAGGAACAAAGCTTTTAGCACTAAAATTGGTGTAAAATATAAAATTATCAAGTTAAAATTATTAGAAATAAATATTTGCAACAAAAACTTTTAGCATCAGTTACATCTATTTACTTCCTGGCAAACAGCATTATATTATCAAATTATCCAGAAGTAAGAACAAAGACAAGGGAGAGGAGAAAGTCAGCATGTTTCCTCAATGTCATAAAAGGTCATTGTCATGAATTATTTTGTCCTCTAGGAAAATTTACATGTTAACTAAAAAAAGACGTTGCGATTTATATGTTGATTAGCATCAACATAGCATAAAGTTATATGTTAAGCTGAAGAATTTTGTTGAATAGAAATCATTCCAAAGTTTGTGGTTTTATTGTTCTTAAATGGTTTAGTATCTGACATAGACTCTCATTCTAACAATTTTTAAATTGCTATAAATCCTGTTTTTAAAATGCCTTTGGAACCAGTTTTACTATTCTCTTGTTAACGCATTTATGACTTAATACAATTTTGACACATGCTAGTTTTATATTTGTATGAGAATAATGTTTTTAACTTTTCAAAAATTACACCTTGACACAACTAAATGTAGGATTCAGAAGAATATTCAATCCTACCCTAAAAAAAATTAAGTTCTGGGCTGGGTGTGGAGGATCTTGCCTATAGTCCCAGCTATTCTGGAGGCTGACATGAAAGGATCTCTTGAACCAGGAGTCCACTGCACTGCAGCCTAGTCGACAGAGACCCTGTCTCAAAAAAAAAAAAAAAAAAAATTATGCTAAGTGAAAGAAGTAAGTCACAAAGACCACCTAATTATATTATCCCATTTATGTGAAACCTCCAGAAGAGACAGAGCTATAGAAACAGAAAGTACATTAGTGCTTGTCTGGGGTTTGGATGGGAATAGGAATAGGGAGTGATTGCTAATGTGTGTGAAGTTTCTTTGTGTGATCAAGAATATATTCCAGTATCAGTTTTGATGATGGTTGAATAACTCATAATGTACTAAGATCCATTGACTTGTTTACTTAAATGAGTGAATATCATACTGTTTACAATACAGCTCAAAAAATATTAAAAATAAAATACATTGCTATTACTTGAGAGATCTTAATATATTCCCCTATTTTTCAATATAAATTTCTGGAGTTTGAGTTATTCTTACTATTCTAATTAGACCATTTAAAGAGTAAACAGGGTATATTAATATTAATGTACTATGGTTGGCCAGGGCAGTGGCTCACACCTGTAATCCCAGCACTTTGGGAGGCTGAGGAGGGCGGATCACCTGATGTCAGGTGACCAACACCGTGAAACCCTGTCTCTACTAAAAATACTAAAAATACAAAATTAGCTGGGTGTGGTAGCACATGCCTGTAATCTCAGCTACTCAGGAGGCTGAGGCAGGAGAATCACTTGAATCCAGGAGGCAGAGGTTGCAGTGAGCGAGACTGCACTATTGCATTCCTTCATGAACAAAAAGAGCAAAACTTCATCTCAAAAAAACCAAAAAACAATAATGTGCGGTTATCGGTTATCTTTATAGTTCTATGGGCAGGTGATGGGATTAAAATGAGCAATATTTAGGCTAATTGCAATGCATCTTGAGAGTACTGAAGGTTTTATATATACATGTATATCAGATTTGGTCTTCTATATTACTTAAATTATATAATAATAGAGAGTTTGGTTTTATTTGCTAGTTCGAGACACATTCATCAGTTAACAGTATTTCTTGAGGTTACAGGATTACTAAATTACCAGGATTTTGGTAATAACCAGCATCTCAAATAAAAATGAAAAATAGTTGTTAATAATCCTAATGGAAAAAGAGTCTTGTGTTAATAAAATTTGCTGTTTGCAAGCAAATGTCTTCCTCCTTTTCTTTTATCTTCCTTTTGCTTTATTTTTTTCTCTTCAAAATCCTTCCCTCTTTCACTCCTGTTTGCCTCTAGTCCTGTCAGTCCACATAATCACCACTTATTGAAACAAATTTGTAGTGGTTGATAGCAGCTCGAATCAACGGAATAAACAAATATGTCAAGATTGAAGAGGGGAGAGTAATTTCAGTTTCAGAAGAGACTGAATTAACTATGTGGTTGGGAAAAATTTTGTCTCTCTTGTTATCTATACTCTAATCCCAAAATAGTAGCAGTATGTGATTTTTACAGTCACAAAGCTAAAGCCACAAGAATGGAAAGGCAATAGTATGCATATATACAACTTTGCTTATTGAGAGAAAGAGTCTGAGGCTATAGTTTTCTCAGAGGACTGCAAAGAACTTTGCACAAAGAAAAGGAAATAAAATAGGTCCCAAAATATCTTCTAAAATTATGGAATATGTATGTACTCAAGGCATATTTTAATAGAATTGGTATTAATTTATAAATGAAGATTTTCTTTCATGTACTTCTTTTTTCAAAGCTAAGTTACAAATTACCAAGTTTCTTGATCCCAAGCCTGAGGTTTATTTCCTTTTCTTAAAAGACTGACCTTGGCAAAATACAGCAGAGCCTGAGTCAACAATAAACACACCTTTTCTATTTCCAGAACTCAAATAGTTTTACAGGTACCTTTTCAAACACACAGCGTTCGAGTGAGAAATCGTTCCCTTCCTGTATTCAGCAGATTGTGTTATTTTCATGTTGAGATGCATATTTTGGCTGGTAAGGAGTGTGTGATAATGAAAAACTTGCAACTTCTTTGCAGACAGCATTGTCATTTCAGACAATCCCCTCCCTTTCCTGTCTGAACCACTTATTTATTGTATTTTATTTTATTTTTAATCCTTGTTGAACCATGGACAATATTTTCTTTTAAACATGATTTCTGTGTGTACTGACATTTCTTTCTCTAATTTTGTGGATCAAATAACATGTGTTTTTATTCATTTATTCATTTTTGGACATTTTCACACTTGAGTCCTTTTTTTTTTTCTTCTTCTTTTTGACAAAATCTAGCTCCGTTGCCAGGCTGGTGTGCAGTGGCGCGATCTCAACTCACTGTAACCTCTCCTTCCTGGGTTCAAGCGATTCTCCTGCCTCAGACTCCGAGCAGCTGGGACTACAGGCGCAGGCCACTACGGGCAGGTAATTTTTTGTGCTTTCAGTAAAGACGGGGTTTCACCATGTTGGCCAGAATGGTCTGGATCTCTTGACCTCGTGATCTGCCTGCCTCAGCCTCCCAACGTGCTGGGATTAAGGCGTGAGCCACTGCGCCCGGCCTGGAGTACTTTTTTTTTTAAATAGAAAAAGCGATTCTGGAGTCTTTTTATCCTTGTGACATCGGGTTATTTATACCCTTCTCATTCACAAATTATAGACTAATGAAGGGTTAAACTCTAAGATTGTTTAAAGTACATTTTCTACATAGCAAAAATGTGCTTACTGTACAACACTTAAAAATAAACCTACTGCAATATCTTTATACATATTGATCTTTATTCACAAGCTGTGCTCATGAGGATTGCTTTTTAAAAAGAAATTGATGATTTGTAGTAATTTTTTAACTGCTAAGAAAATCACGGTTTACTAATAAATTACATAGCTCCAAATAAACTTTGCATATTGCATATAAGCCCTCTTTAATATTTTTACCCTGAATGAAATACTCGGCTGGGCTCAGTGGCTCATGCCTCTGATCCCAGCACTTTGGGAGGCCCAGGCAAGCAGATCACGGGGTCAGGAGTTTGAGACCAGCCTGGGCAACATGGGGAAACCCTGTCTCTACTTAAAATACAATAATCAGCTGGGAATGGTGGCACGTTCCTGTAATCCCAGCTACTTGGAGGCTGAGGCAGAAAAATTGCTTGAACCGAGACCCGTGAGGCAGAGGCTGCAGTAAGCCAAGATCTTGCCATTGCCCTCCAGCCTGGGCTACAGAGTAAGACTCCGTCACACAGACACAGAAATAAAAAAGTAAAAAGAAATAAATATTTTTTAGACCCTGCATAGAATTATCACATTACCATGATCAATAAATCGTGGAGATTGTAATCATTTAGCAATTGTCAATGTGCTTTTGTAAAGAAAACATATTTTTATCTGTGTATCTATTTATGTTGGTCAATGTGTTGACCTACCTTGTTTGCGTTATTCCCCATCCTCATCTTGGACCTCTCCTCCAGTGAGAGTTACCATTGTAGTCAAAGGAAACGTCACATTTTTACTTTTTTAGTTTTTGTTGTTTTAAAATAAATTATTTATTTATTTTCTTATTCATGTAGGCTCGAATTTGAAAAGTTACTAAAGATACAAGGTATGGAGTATGTCCTATTTAAATTTGTTTTTTAGACAGTTTTGCTCTTAATGCCCAGGATGGAGTGCAATGGAGTAATCTCGGCTCACTGAAACCTCTGCCTTCTGTGTTCAAGCAGTTCAACTGTCTCAGCCTCCCAAGTAACTGGGATTACAGGTGCCTGCCACCATGCCCAGCTGATTTTTTTTTTTTTTGTATTTTTAGTGGAGACGGAGTTTCACCATGTTGGCCAGGCTGATCTTGGATGCCTGACCTCAGGTGATCTTCCCACTTTGGCTCCCAAAATACTGGGATTACAGGCCTGAGCCACAGCATCTGGCTGCATATGTCCTATTTAAAACAAACAAACAAAGAAACAAGCAAGCAAAAAGGTTTTAGTGAATTATTCAGGAAAACAAAAACACAGGCTCTCATACTTAATTGGTCCTTGAAAAATAACTTATTCCTTTTCTTTTCATAAACTTTATAAATTCAAAAGGCAAAAATATATTTTATTTCAATAGCTTAAGCAAAAATGAGATTCATTTTTGAAAGATAGACTTAGTGGAATTAATATAAACAAGTTGCAAATTGACATCAATGATTTCTATTTGCAGCATATTTTTAACATGTTGGATAATAGAGCTACTAAAACAAAAACTAAATGAATTTTAATTAAAACACATTTAAAACAATGTTTTCATACTAACTGATGTTTTCAAGCTCAAATAGATATCTAGCAGTTATAAAATAACTCTATACATATGTAGCTGTTTAGAGGCCTATGTGTTAATTAAGTGGTTAGCTTTGAAACCAAAAATAAATATTAAATGTATCTCTT
Organism: Callithrix jacchus; assembly: GCF_049354715.1. NCBI lineage: Eukaryota > Metazoa > Chordata > Mammalia > Primates > Cebidae > Callithrix > Callithrix jacchus. Next base: position 71,712,935 of record NC_133504.1, on the reverse strand, counting down.
TAGTGTAAAATCTGTGCTTCCTACCGGGGTCAAATTTGAATTAAACACACACAGATTTCATTTGCTACTGAAATGCAGTGATTTCTGTTTTGCTCTTGATGCTTGCTAAGCAAAATAATAGCTCACTCACCTACATAAAATGTGGAAAACTACAGCAAAATGTTCATTGCTAGGACACCCTTTTTCATAGAAATCCAGACCTAAAGAAGAGAAGATCAGCAAATTTCATCTAAGGTGAATGATCAGCACAAAGTTCTTTTTTTCATTGCTAAAGTCAAGATTTCAGGCTAAAAAAAGTTCGATTTCTCTCACCCAGCCATGCAGTTGTATTGAAAAGGGAGTAAATGACTCTTCAATTTTGATCTGAAGTCCTTTCAGGTCGTTTGTAGTAAGACAAGATATTATGATTTTCTTTCTCCATCCCAAGTCCAAGAAGTTGTGGAAACATTTCAACATTTCCTGTTGCAAAATGATTTTTCCACAGATTTTCTGAAGATTTTTCCAAATAACTTTTCTTTAAAAACCAGAAAACCAGGGCTATTGTCACTCAAAGGCAAAAACAAACAAACAAACAAACAAAAACTACAGTGCACAGTGCAGAGTGGATTCCTACTCAGTAATTTCAGGGGATCAAAAATGTCTGAGAGATACTTTAGTTTTTGTAGCCATGACTCATCTTTAAAGCACTCAACACAACCTGAGCAATAGTTTCCTAGCAAATGATTTCTTCAACTTACCTTTCAGCTCAAATACCCTATTGAGAACTCTTCTTTGGGTAAGCAATCAAGTTTCCACATGCTTCACAAGATTTATATATTCTTTGTTCAGGGTTTCACAAACTTCTTTAAAACTCCTGAGTGAACTGATCTTTATTTTTTAAACAATTTTCTTGTAATATTCTCAATAAATTCTGTATTTCACATAGAATATTTTTTTACACTGGCACTTCTCTTTGAAAATAATGTGACATCCTAATTAAAAAAAAAAAAGAGAGAGAGAGAGAAGTGAAACCCTTCCTAAAGCCCATGATTGGTGGGATACTGTCTGTATAGATACCAATATATCCTTATTTCCAGATATAAAGGTCACATTTTAAATATATTTTGATCACTATTTCCACTGCCTCTTCATAATAGGAAATGCTTTATTGAGCTTTGCCTTGATTTACAAATCTTGCGAATGCTACAGCAGAATATTTCCTGCAGAAATCAGTCTACTTTTTAACCTAAATACATACATTCCTTTTACATGAACCTATTCAGCGTATAACATATATATATATATATACACACATACACATATATATATACGCATGCATATATATACATATAATACAGTAAATGGCATGTATTTATAACATACTATAAATACACCACATTATTATCTTGTTAGAGGCTGGAAGCTTTTCAGTTAACCAGGAAAGTTGACAGATGTATGTTACATAACTTGCTTATTACTATAATTTTATTTACAAAAAATGAATTCCTTTTTATGTATTTCAACAATTACTAGTAGCAACATGGTGAGTAGACAAGTTCATCTAAATCCAAACGTGTATAACCATGATGTTGATGAAGGTCTTGGCAAGAGAATTCTCAGAGAGATTGGCACAGTAATGAAACTGAAATAGTTAAGAGAAATTTTCCAAAGTAAATTATGAAGGGTACAGTTGAAGCAGTTTTGGTTCAAATTACAATAACAGGGGACAGTTAAGGAAGGGGGGGTACTTTCTTGTTTATAGCTCTTTTTATCATAATCATGCTATTAACTGAACCAGGAATTACGTTAGAGAGAACAAGTTATGCACTAGATTACTCTCATCCTTTTCAGGAGAAAAGCATTCATTTCCTCAGTGATTTCAAAAGTTGCCAATTGACAAATTACAATCATTCACTCCAGAAATTATCCTAGTCTGAAGAGGACATCTTGCCCAAAGTTACATCCTTTTCTTGATGGCAACCTGAGTTCAAACTCTGGTTGATGCCGGGGTATACATACCCAGACACCTTTTCTGGATCTGGAACCATGCCAGCTCAGAGTTCTCTGTGCAATCAGCTTGGGATTTTCCCGTGACTGCATCACGTTCGAGCTTCTTCTTCTGTCATTCACGCTTCCTTTACATCAAGTAATTGCTGACCTCCAGAGCTCTCCTCACAAACTTCCTCTCAAACTCTGTCCCAGTGTCTCTTAGTTTAGTTTTATACATGTCAAGATGTCAAGATTAAGGGAAATCTAGAACTTAAATAATTCCTTGAATGAGAGAAGTAATTTGAGTCAAAGGGCATAAAAAGTCATAGACATGAGATACATAATCTATAGATAATATACAATGAGAAAGTAAGAAAACGAAATGTATAGAGAAATACAAATATTTTTAAATTTAGGCAGAAACCCAGGAGAGAGAATTCACAAAGGGACAGAAGCTAGAATGAGAAGAGAAAATTCATGGAAATAAAGAGCCACAAAATCCAAGGCAAGGTAAAATACTAAAAAGAATGGTCTCAAGATCAGATACTCTAAAGACGTCAATTAAGAGAATAGAAAAATACCTTCAAGAATGCAGTGCTTACTATGGTAGCAATCATCTCAGTGAAATACTGGCAAATGAACCAGGCAAGAATGGGTCGAATAGGAAGTTGGAAGTGGAGAAAAAAATAAACAAAGATAATTGAAGAGCATGACAGTTCATTTTACTTATCGACTTGACTGAGACACGGGTGAACAGATACTTGGTCAAAGATTCTGGGTGTCTCTGTAATGGTGTTTCTGAATGAGATTATCATTTGACTAGGTAGACTGAGTTAAGCAGACTGCTTTCTCTAATGATTGAACTTCATTTAATCAACTGAAGACTCAAATAGGAAAACAAAGACTGAGTTAGAGGGAACTCCTCCTAACTAATCAATCAAGCTAGAACATTGGTCTTTTGTCTTTTGGGGCTTTATATATAACATTAAATAACATTAAATATATAACATTAAATACTCTACATAAAACAGAATTTTTAGATAAACAGTTTTTTCTTTTTTGAGATGGAGTCTTGCTCTGTCACTCAGGCTGGAGTGCAATGATGAGACCTCAGCTCACTGCAACCTCTGCCTCTCAGTTTCAAGTGATTCTCCTGCCTCAGCCTCCTGAGTAGCTGAGATTACAGGCGCCCGCCACCATGCCTGGCTAATTTTTGTAGTTTTAGTAGAGACAGGGCTTCACCATGTTGGTCAGGCTGGTCTCAAACTCGTGATCTCAGGTTATCCACCCGCGTCAGCCTTCCAAAGTGCTGGGATTACATGTGTGACCCACCATGCCCAACCATAGATAAACATTTTTAGGAAGATTTATAATAAGCACTCTGCCTAGTTTAAATAAAAGATAATAAATTATTTGATTATATTAATCAAATCAGATGTTTAATTTTTTTCCCTAGGCATGATATAAGGAATCACAGAAACAAAGCTTTCCATTTGCTACATCATCTTAATATATATGATAGAGAGAAAGAGAAAGAGAGAGCAAGAGAGAGAGAGCATGAAGAATTGGTCATGTGAAGAAATCCCAGGATCTGCAGTTAACGCTTGATGAAGCCCCAAGATCTGCAGAAGAAAGATTTAATTATATATATACTTTCCTTTTGTTTGTTTGGAGAACTCTAACTAATATAAGAAGACTAAAAATGAACAATTTTACTAATGAATATATTTAATAATAATATGCCAATAGTAAAAGTACCACTTCCTTGTTTCTCCTTTGGCTTCTTTTTATTTTCTTTACCCAAATATAAGTAAGATGCAAACCTTTCTCTGTTCTTTTTTATGTAGTTTCTGTAGAGCCATGCTATTAAACAAAAGACTAAACCATATGTTCTAGAGGTTTCACCCAGGATGGGAATCCAGCACATTCTCTCTATATATAGATCTGCCACCTGCAAGCTACAGATCCAAAAGAGCAAGTGATACGATTCCAGTCCATGCATAAAGGTCTAAGAACAATGGTGTAAGTTCTAGCCCAAGTGCAGGAGAAGACTGATATCTCACCTGGAAAACTTATCAGAGTGAGCAAATTCCCTCTCATCTTGCCTTTGTTTCTGTTTAGGCTTCGAAAGGTTGATGAAGCCCACCCCCATTTGGAAGGCCAATTTACTTTACTCAGTCCACTGATTCCAGGGTTAATCTCACAAGAAACAACCTTACAGATAAAGCCAACATAATGTTTAAACAGATATCTGGGAACTCCAAAATTTCATTCAAGTTGGTAAACAAAATGAACCATAACAAATGGAGGCACTATCAGACGTATTATAAAAGGGTTACTCAAACTGTTACGTAAAGAATAGAATAGACTGCAGGTGGTTGAGGATAGAGGCAGGACAGTCAGTTGGAAAGCGTCATACATTTCCTACATACATAAATCACATTATTAATATATACATATTTATATTAATATATAAATGTTATTAATATATACATGTTTAATTGAATTAAGTGGTTTAATTGCTATAGATGTGGCCTAATGAGGAATGTTATATCTTTAGAGTTAAATTTTATTGTGAAATCTTTTTAAAATTTTATATACCATCTTTTTACCTCACTTAGTACCTTGTCTCATTTTCTTAAACGTGTGTTTTCATAAAACTTTATCTTAAAAAGAAAAAAGATTCAGTTTCTATTTTATTTTCACTTTTAACAAAGCTTAGGTTTCATGGGTACTCCAGTTAATTTCATGCAATTTGCTTTTGCTTTATCTGAAGCTTTTTTTAGATTATTTTGGTAAATATGAACTAACATGAATTCTTAGGTTCCACTGCCATTAAAATATGTCCTATTTGATTCTTTTTACTTAAAATATTTCTTGTTTGATTCATTTGACTTTTAATAAATAATCTATTCACACATTATTACAGTAAAATTATAAACCCTTAAACAACTAATCTTAAGCAGAGGTAAAAATACATGTAACAAAGTAAGTCAGTTAAGCACGTTGCGATTTATTCATATCAGACAAATATCTCTTAGGCACTAATTTTGTGACAGAAGCTTTACTATTCACTAACATGAAGTGATTAATAATTAATTTACTATTCCTCATACATGCATAAGTAAAGAGAGAGGCAAGAATAAGCAATAGTCAAAAATAAATAAATAAAAATATAAAACCTTTAAAAAGAAATATGTAGACTACTAAGATAGAAATAAGAGGAGATAAAACTTAGATGATAAAAGAAGGATTTTCTAGAGAAGTGATGTTTAAGCTGACACCTAAGAATAAGAAGCCACTTGCAAGGAATGGAAAGAAATCTGTTATAGACAGTGAGGACAATACAAATAAAGCCCCCAAGGTAAGAATGTCTTTGATGAATGTGAGGAGCTTAAATGCCAATGCTGCATGAGCATAACCATCAAGGGCTAGAGTGGAGGACTGCAAATGCAGTGTACAAATAATATCTGTGATTTCTAATGCTCAGGGCATGTTTAAACTATTCCAGTAAATTCTGTGGAAAAAAAAACCCAGAATATTTAGATAAACATTTTTAAGAAGATTTAAAATAAGCACTCTTCTGAGTTTAAATAAAAGATATGAATTATTTGATCATATTAATCAAATCGGATGTTTAATTTTTTTTCTGTAGGCACGATACAAGGAATCTCAGGAACAAAGCTTTTCATTTGCTACATCATCTTAATTTACATGCTTCATAGCAGGAAATTCATTTCTGTGTGTGCGTGCTTTGATCTTGCCATTTTATTTCATCTTACCAAATTCTTTTTAAAGGGCTATCAAATATAAGCCTTGGGAAATATATATAAAATCTATTTCCATTTTTATCCTATTACTGGTGCCTTTTTTATTGAAAAAAATTCCTGAGGTTGGTCTCATTTTGTATGCAGCTTGAAGATACAGTTTTACATTTGCAGAGATACATTTATTTATTTTAACTTTGATCATAGTTGAAAACCTAATAGTGTGTTTTAAGCATATTTTCCCCTTTGGTGATAAAATATTCTTTTAAAAATTTTGACCAAAAAGAATCTAATTTTAATGCTGTATGCATAAATGTATATTTATCCAATAAAAATGAATTGGAAATCCTTTTATCACATACAAATATAACCAAGAGGGATTTATGCTTGTTGTAGAATACAAGCTAAGGAATATAAATTGTTAGCCATATTATAAAGAATTTTAACAATGAATATATGAATCTGTGCATTTTGGCTATATAAACAGTACTTTATTTTAAAATACTAGTTCTCTAATTTTTTCTAGCAATCTCATTTTGTGCATTTTAATATGAAATATGGATAAGTTGACCTGCTATGTCTAAGTGTCAAATTTTAATGTACCAGAAATTGCAAATTCAGGTTCGGATGTGCATAAATCAAATTTTCTTAATCAATTTGATTTTTCTTAATACTGTTGAGAAAATATACTGTTATTTCTCATTTGTACTGGGGAAACCTAATGAACAATTAGATTAAACAATTCAGAAACTAATGTGGATGCATTTAATAGCTCTTTCATTATTAGATGATTGAAATAATTTGGTATGTGAAATATACTATGAGATTTAAAAAATACATTTTATTTGTTAACTCATATTTACCACTACGTGTTAGACTCTGCTAGGGCCAATCTCAGCTGTCACAAAGCCAAGACTGAGTAAGTGTAAGGTCAGAATAATGGCAGCACTTCACAGTCTACTGCTTGAAGAGAAAGTAGTATCTATTCTTGTAATTCAATCAGTGGTGCATCAAAATTACCTAGACAACACTTTAAAAATCCGTAAGCTCTATCTCAAATTGAAACAAAATGGAGTATGGTTTCTGCTGTAAATCAGAGAGTGATGTGATCAAGTATGCAAATATGCAAATAAGAAAGGTAATTCAGGCATCAGAATATAAAATAGATGAGGTGATATAGGAAGAAACTTTACCATTGCGGTAGATGCTTCAGTCATTTGGCAGAGAATGATGATGCATAAATTAAGGTTGTGGATGTGGAAGTGGAAAAATGTAACCAAGAAATAGGAAAGATGATTATATGAATAGAGCAGAAAAAGAGAGGAACTGTGTAGAGGAAAAAAATGTTTTAAAAAATTTGAAACAAATATGTGCTGAAATTGATATATGCAGTGCAATATGTTAGCCAGTAGCCATGTGTATCTGTTAAATGCTTGAAATATAGCTGCCCTAAATTGAGATGTGTTTCATATGTAAAATACACTTTAGATTTTGAAGATCTGGTAAGACAAAAAGAATATCACATATATATTTTTTGAGACAGAGTCTTGCTCTGTCACCCAGGCTGGAGTGCAATGGCACAATCTCAGGTCACCACAGCCTCTGCCTCCCTGATACGAGTGATTCTCCTGCCTCAGCCTCCGGAGCAGCTGGGAATATAGGTGCATGCCACCATGCCTGGCTAATTTTTTGTATTTATAGTAGAGTCGGGGTTGCACCATGTTAGCCAGGATGGTCTTGTTCTTCTGACTTAGTGATCTACCCGCCTCAGCCTCCCAAAGTGCTGGAATTACAGGCATGAGACACTGCACCCAGCCCAAATATGTTATTAATAATATTACATTGATTCACATTTTAAAATGACAATAATGTGCATATGTTTGAAAAATACGTATTAACTTCCTTTTCACTTTTTAAAATGAGACTAATAGAAATTTAAAATTGCACATGTGATTCTTACTTTGACTAGCATTACATACATATATATATTAAACTATACTACCTTTGATAATTATCTAAACTTCATAATTTTGAATGTCACTTAGTCTTTCTAAGATTCTGTTTCACCTTGGCAGAATGTGAATAACTATATTTTCTAAAAATTCCACAGGCCTATTTGGAAGAACCATTATTAGAACAAAATATTAAAAACTGTAAAAATAACAAAACATTATACAAATTATTTCAAAAGACACTAAATGAATACAATGCAAAATTTACCCTAGGTTACTTTGAAAATAATTTATATGTAAATGTAAGTTTCACGGTGAGACAGCTATTTGATGGCTACAAATAAGTACAGACAACGACCCTATTTAGGAAGGGCAAATATTTTTTCTTGTAAATGCCTCGAGAAATACAGACATATCTCATGATAATATATAACTGTCACCTAATAACCTTCAAAACAACCAAACAGTCTCTGTAACGTGTAGAAATTTTTCTGTATACCAAGAATTACCCCTCCAAATTTCATTAGGCCCAAACTTCGGTATTGTAAAAATTCAAGTTGTTGAATAAACAAATGTTTGTCATTTGTCATATCTATGCACTAGAGTAATTCATTAATTCTTATTACTTTCTTTTTTCTTTTCTTTTTTTTTTTTTTTTTGAGACGGAGTTTCGCTCTTGTTACCCAGGCTGGAGTGCAATGGCGCGATCTCGGCTCACCGCAACCTCCGCCTCCTGGGTTCAGGCAATTCTCCTGCCTCAGCCTCCTGAGTAGCTGGGATTACAGGCACGCACCACCGTGCCCAGCTAATTTTTTGTAATTTTAGTAGAGACGGGGTTTCACCATGTTGACCAAGATGGTCTCGATCTGTTGACCTCGTGATCCACCCGCCTCGGCCTCCCAAAGTGCTGGGATTACAGGCTTGAGCCACCGCGCCCGGCCTCTTATTACTTTCTTTTTCAGCTCGTTAATTTTGCTTCTAGTCTCAGTTTTAAATTAATAATAATATGTAGATAGATGTATTTCATGCAAACTCATTCTTTTGAATACTGTGAAAGATCATTTTTACAGCCTGAGCTGAGCCAGCAGTACTTTTAAAAATCATCTTCAGTTGAAAGTAACTGTTTGCACCTTTCACAACTGGCAGGGGTTTTGTTATTACATACAACACTCATAACTTGCTTGAGAGAATTGCCAAAGTGACTTTTTCCAAAAATAAATGAACATTTTGTTTTGGCTTTGTTTTCAAAATTAGTGAGTGTGGGAGCTGATCTCCCTTTAGATTGCACTAAAACATCAAAGACTTCGAGTTTGCATACAGTGTTCATGACATAAAGGGAAGATTAAACACTCAGTCTAATGTAAAATAGTTATAAATCAGTTGACAAATAAAACTGCACATACTGTTTCTTTTATCTATTTACACTATTAATTTGGGTAAGAAGAAGACTAAGATCATTTAATAATTTTTCTTGATATGTGAAATGTGATATATTTAATGTTTCATTATAAATAGGATTATATTATATGTTTTGTTCCCTATAGGAAAATTTTAAGCCAGAAAACATAATGTATTATTGATGTATAGTAGCAATAATAATTTTTATAGTTATAAAAACTCTGGCAACTCAGACAAGCACAGTCCCTACTGAATTCATGATCTTTATAAAAAACCATTTTCTTGTCAGCAGCTTATGCTTCCTTAAAATATATAATAATTTTTTACAAATAATTCTTACCTACATCTTAGTGAATCAACTTCTCCAAACCATTTCATTTTCTTCCTAACACCCTCTTCCAAACGTCACCAAGGATGGCAAATGAGCATGTTTCAGTTCTGCAGTTTGTCGAGGAAAGCTCAATGTAGTCACCCTCATCCCCTGAATAAAATTAGATGGTTTGGTTATGTTGCTCTTACAAAGATGTTAAGGAGGAAGTGTAAAAAGTAATGTACAATGTCATTTGGACAAGTAGCAGAGGCCAGAAACAAAGGATCTTGGTTATTATTTGACACCTGGTTCTTTCCATAGTTTCTCTTATTTCCTCTTTGGAAATTTCCCTCTGGGTGGTATGGATCGGGTGTGGATCTTGTGTGTGTTTTCCAATAACACCAACATATTATCCTGCCTATTACAAGAAAGATTTGGTATTTAAAAATATATTGGGAGCAATGTTATAGTATGTTGGGCCCTAAGAAATTGAGGAAAAATAAGAACACAGTATTAACTTATGAAATACAATATTTAAGATTAGAGAGAAATAAGAAACACTTTTTGATATTAGGAGGCCATGGATATTACCAAGGAAACATGCTATGGCATGCAAAATGTGGGTTTTTACAACCATTTTTAACAATACGTTCAGATAATTCTAAATTTCTTTTATTTAGCTATTTATTAATGATACAGTGAGCTTCTATATGTGGTACTAGCCAATGAGGAACGCCATAGTGAAAAACAATGGTTCTTAAATTTTAGACTGTAAAATAATTTTTGAGCACTAAAATACATTTTTAAAATCATATAAAGAATATCTTTACAATTTGGTATGTCCATGAAAGGAATATTTCAAGTGACTAGGAGACCCTATGTTATGAAAGATACTTTGACATTACCATGTAATGATATACATACCAGTGGGAAAGCACATGGAATCAACAAGGTCTGACTAATGACTATTGTTTGTAAATTTTACCAAATCTAAGTAATCTTTCTCAAAAGAGAAAAAAGAAAAGGTAGTATTTGTTGTAAATCTTTGGAGATCCTGTTAGTTTGTTTTTTATATGATTAATGATTCAGAACAAATGAAAGAAAGCAATATATTTCATCCTGCTGCCTAATATAAAAAACTAGTGCTATAATTAGATGCTATGATTATGTTTGGTTTAAATTACATGAAAGGAATTGTAATTTAGGAACTTCTATTGATGAAATGAACTTAAGTGGCTACAGAATCTCTACCAACAATAAAATCATAAAAGCTGCATGCACTAAGAAAAAAACATATAAAGATGTTACAAAGTGTTCCATATCAGATAGATAGCAGAAGAGAGTTTGTTCCCTAATACAACTCCAACTGGAAGGGGTACGAGGAACATACAATAATCATACAAAGATTTGTATATAAATAAAGACTTAAAATCACATTGTGACTTAAACTAGAAACAACAAAATGTTTATAAACAATAATGTTATAGTCTCAGTGCTATAATATTCAACAATAAAAATGAATGAATTATGTATACATACAACAAAAACAAATGTTAATGCTGATATACTGAGTGAAAGAAGCAACACAAAAAATATATATATATTATGATTTTATTTTTATGAAATTCTGGACTCAGCAAACTAATCTGTTTTGGTGGTGCAATGTGTGTATGCATTTGACAAAAGTCAACTGGGTTTTGCCACGTTGGTCAGGCTGGTCTTGAACACCTGACCTCAGGTCATCCACCCGGCCCTGGCCCTCAAGGTGCTGGGATTACAGGCATAAGCCACCATGCTGGCCAATAATACTGATTCTTGAAAGATAAGAGAAGAACATTATAGATAGAATAGGCTTCTATTTCCAATTAAGATGCTGTAAAAAAGGACTGTATGTAGCCTCCTACCTAAAACAAATAGTACAAATAACAGATGAGTCATTGCCTGTATTTGGGAAGGAGAAGTGATATTATAATCTAAATGTGTCTTTCCAAAATTTATATATTGAAACCTTAACCCATCAATGTGATGGTATTAGGAGATGAAGCCTTTGGGAGCTGCTGTAGCTCATGAAGTTTGAGCCCTCATGAATGGAATTCATGCCCTTATAAAAGAGACTCCAGGAAGCTCTCTCACTCTATTTCTACCATGCGAGGAGCTTCATCAGAATCCAACCATGACACGATTCTAATTTCAAACTTCCAGCCTTTAGAAATTTGAGAAATAAATTTCTATTGCTTATGAGCCACCCAATTTATGGTACTTTGTCACAGCACTGGAACTAAGAGAGGTGATTCTACAATGGACAATGAGAGAAAATGAGAGAGCAGTAAATGTGGTTTGAATGATTTTCGTGGTACTTATGTGTGAATACATTTGACAAAAGTCATCGAACTATAAATGTAAAATGTTTCTTGTGTGTCCATGTGTTTTCTTAATGCTGCCTTTTTTTTTTCTTGAGACAAAGTATCCCTCTGTCACCCAGGCTAGAATGCAGTGACACAATATGGTCACTTAAACCTCCACCTCCCAGGTTGTAGCTATTCTCCTCCCTCAGCCTCCCGAGTAGCTTGGATTACTGGTGTGTGTCACCACACCTGGATAATTTTTGTGGAGACTGGGTTTCACCATGTTGGCCAGGCTGGTCTCAAACTCCTGACCTCAGGTGATCCACCTGCCTTAGCATCCGAAAGTGCTGGGATTACAGGCAGGAGCCACCATGCTCAGACAATAATGTTGATTCTTAAAAGATAAGAAACAAGCATTATAGATAGAATAGGCTTCTATTTCCAATTAAGATGTTGTTAAAAAAAAAAAAAAAAAAGGACTCTATGTAGACTCCTACCTAAAACAACTAAGAAAATTGAAAAAATATGTACAAGAATGTAACTACCAAGCATCTGACAACAAAAGATAATAATCTCTGAAAAACAGTGAACCCTAAAATAGTCCCACTTACCAACTAGAGAAAGTTTCTAGGCCACAGGGCAGTGAGAGAGAACTGATGCTTTCCCTTAGTGGAGAAGACAGAGCTGTGAGTCTGAAGGGAACAAGTGGATTTAATACACAGAACAGCATATAAGAGAAGAGAGAGCTGAGCAAAGAGAAAAACTCTGAATGTCTAGAGAGAGCCCTTTTTAATATTCAGCCGAATCTGATCAGCATATTGGTGTGAAGAAACTACCTGAGTGACTGTTCCCAAGAAACAAGTGAAAACTTTGTAATTCAAGGGCGTTAGATAGGATATTTAAAAGGATCTTGTTGGCCGGGCGCGGTGGCTCAAGCCTGTAATTCCAGCACTTTGGGAGGCCGAGGCGGGTGGATCACAAAGTCGAGAGATCGAGACCATCCTGGTCAACATGGTGAAACCCCCTCTCTACTAAAAATACAAAAAATTAGCTGGGCATGGTGGCGCGTGCCTGTAATCCCAGCTACTCAGGAGGCTGAGGCAGGAGAATTGCCTGAACCCAGGAGGCGGAGGTTGCAGTGAGCCAAGATCGCACCATTGCACTCCAGCCTGGGTAACAAGAGCGAAACTCCGTCGCAAAAAAATAATAATAATAATAATAAAATAAATAAGTAAGTAAATAAAAGGATCTTGCTTAATCATAGGAAAAGTTTACCTGAGAATAAACATTGAGCAAGAAAACTTAAATATAATATCCAAAAGGATTAAACCATTTCCCATTAAAATTGCATCTTAGGTTAATGCTGAATATTATGTGAAAATAAAAAATATATGGCATCTGATGAGGTATAAAATTCACAATATCTGATATCCAATCAAAAATTATACAAAGAAATAGAAAAGTAGAACACTATCAGAGAATAAAAATCAATCAATTAAAACTGACTTAGTCCATTTTGTGCTATTAGAATATCACAGACTGGGTAACTTACAATAAATAGAAATTTATGGGTACACAATTCTGAAGGCTAGAAAATTTAATATCAAGGTGCTAGCATCTTGCAAGCAAGCACCTTCTTGCTGTGTAATCACATGGTGAAAGGCAAGGCAGTGAGAGAGCAGAGCAAGAAGGGAATCAACTTACCCTTTTGTAATGGCATAAATTCCATCAAGAGGAAAATCCCTAATGGCCTAATCACCTCTTACATATTCCATCTCTTAATAATGTTATAATGGCAGTAACATTTCAATATAATGATTGGAGGGGGCAAACATTCAAAGCACAGCAAAAACTGATCCAGAAATTATATTTGATAGAATTTGTAGACAAATACATTAAAATAATTATAATGGTGTGTCATATGTTCAAGAAGTTAGAGAAAAGATAAAAAATTTTAAACAGTAATTTTTGAAGGAGAAAACAACAGTGCCTGAGATAAAAATAAAATACTACTTTAGGGTTGAACATTGTGGATATTTAATGGTTATTTAAAAATAAATATAGTCCAAACAGATTTTGAATTTTATGAGTATTTCTTTGAACGTCTTATCCCCTAAGTTAATGGAAATTACATTATTTTAGATGCTCAGGCATAAAAATCTTCAGTGTCCTACTCTACTTTCCCTTTCATTCTCATTCCATATCTAATCCATCAGTCAATATCTTACCTACAGTTTTGAAATATAACTAGAATCCCATCGTCTGTCTCTCAGTTTATGCTAATGTCCTACTTACTTGTCTCCTTGCTTCGTTTTTGTTCCACTACAGATTATTTCTCCACACAGCAATGAGAGTGATTGTATACAACCTAAATCTAATAATGTCACCTTTCTGCTAAATATTATCACATGACTTCCAAACTTGCTAGAACATCTTTTACATGGCTTATACTTTGCTCTATAATTTGGCCCATAATTGCTTTTCTGATATCATAATTTGCTATTTTCCATCACTCATTATGGGCCAATTTCACTGGCTTCATTATTCTTAACCAAAAGCATCTCACATCCTTCGCCTTGTTATACTTGTTTCCCCTGAATGAAGCTATCTTCCACCATATATCCAAATGGTTCACTGTCTCACTTCCTTCATGTTTCAGATGATCGGTGAGCCTTTTCCTTAATATCCTAATATAAAATCGGAGCTTTTCCAATATTTATTTTCTTAACCCAACTTGAATTGTCCTTATGTAACATCCAAACCTGATACAGCATATACTTATTTGTGTTTATGAACTCCCCCTCACAGAATGCAAACATATGAGCAGAAACAGTAACAGAAAAAACACTCTTTTGTTGATTGTCATCTCCCTAGCACTTAGGACAGGGATTACCACATAGTAGGCCCTCAAGTGTTGAATAAATTAACAAATAATAAAACCAAAAAAGATGAAGAGGTAATAATTCCTATTTACATAGTATAAGATTTGAGTATTATGATAGAAGAACAAGCAAAGTGATATTTTTGAAGGATTAAAACAGAATTAGTTAAAAGAATTAGAGAAGATGTTTATGTGGAATATTGTGGTTTCTGAACTGCTTTGCTTCTCTTGGATACTCTTTTCTTTCAAACAAATCTTTGTGTTGTAACGATCATGATAATTCTAAATTACAAGTCTAATCATTTAGCTTCAAATCCTTCAATTACTCCCCAAATGTGCCCAATTGTTGGAAGCTTCTATTAATCTAAGCCATCCTCCCTTATTACCCAGGCTGGACCATAAAGCTTATAGAAAATGTAGGGAATTCTTACTTCACTCTACTCACTCAAACTGCTTTTTTTTTTTTTTTTTTTTTTTAATAGGAACTGCTCTGGATCTGAGATTCCAAACTTCATGGTCCTATTCTGAAAGCTGTTCCTGGCCCCCTTTGCCTTTGATGTTGTATTTAGCCTCTCATTTTTTGACACATTATGATAATATATAATTATAGGCAGCAATATTATATGTATGTAGTATACAGTAATTAAATCAAATGAATTTACATATACATCACCTAAGGCATGATGATAAAGGAAAACCTATTGGTACCACCCATTTCTTATCTAACAGAACAGCAAGAAGGGTAGAGTTTCAGTAGCCCTCTTGTTATCATTAGAAAGAAGATAATAGGCTGGGCGCGGTGGCTCACGCCTGTAATATCAGCACTTTGGGAGGCCGAGGCGGGAGGATCACGAGGTCGAGAAATCGAGACCACCCTGGTCAACATGGTGAAACCCCGTCTCTACTAAAAATACAAAAAATTAGCTGGGCATGGTGGTGCGTACCTGTAATCCCAGCTACTCGGGAGGCTGAGGCAGGAGAATTGCCTGAACCCAGGAGGCGGAGGTTGCGGTGAGCCGAGATCACGCCATTGCACTCCCGCTTGGGTAACAAGAGCAAAACTCCGTCTCGGAAAAAAAAAAAAAAAAGAAAGAAGAAAATATAACAATGATACAATTGCAACACATTATATGGCATCATTGAGCTACTAAATCAACACGAGCAACCATCTATTTCTGGACTTATTAAATGGGGATGTGGAAGCATTCATTTATTTAAAAATTAATTTAAATTATTTTTACTTTTTTCAAAATTTATTGGGGTGTAATTGACAAAAAACTATGTATAGTTAAGGTGAATAATGTGTAATTTTGTATATATATATATACACAGTGAAATAATTACCACAATCAAGTTAGTTAACACCTCTATTATCTAATATAGCTACCAATTTTAATTTTTGATGAGAACATTTAACATTTATTCTTCAAGCAAAATTCAAGCATATATGATAGAGTACTATTTTCTTTTCTTTTCTTTCTTTTTTCGAGACAGAGTCTAGCTCTGTCGCGAGGCTGGAGTGCAGTGGCGTGCTCTTGGCTCCCTGCCACTTCCGACTCCCTGGTTCAAGCGATTCTCCTGACTCAGCCTCCAGAGTAGCTGGAATTATAGGCATGCACCACCATGCCCTGCTAATTTTTGTATTTTTAGTAGAGACAGGGTTTCACCATGTTGGGCAGGAAGGTCTCCATCTCCTGACCTCGTGTTTGGCCCACCTCTACCTCCCAAAGTACTGGGATTACAGGCATAAGCCACCGTGGTGTGCCAGTAGAGTACTATTACATCTAGCCAGCATCCTACACATTTGATCTATTTATTTAAATAATTGTGATGTTATCCTCAGGGGGAAAAAATTGTTAAACAGTGACACATATGTATCTTTGACTTCATGCCTCTCTGGGTCTTGAACATTTCTCCTTGTACATTTCTACCATGTATGTTTGGAAAGCTTCCCTATGACTTCAAAATGCAGTTTAGATTTCACTTGCCCTGTGGAATTTTCTTTGTTCTCCTCTACATTTCTCCTCAGATTGCCATTTGCATACAATTCTACCATTTCACTGAACAAATTATAGAGTCATTGTTTCCATGAGTGTCATTCAGAAAATTATAATTTCCTACTCTGTAGCACAGTACCTAGTGTATTTTAGTCACTCAATGCATTTTTGTTTTTGAATTAATTAAATTCTCTGGAATTCAATTCACTGGAATGATATTTGAATGGGATACTGCACAGTGAACAAAAATGTAGATGAAGACTAGGCAGAGGTGAGAAAGTGCAACATTTAAAAAACAAATGGCAGCATTTGACAAATCAGAAGATGCTGAGCCTACAAAATTGAATTTGAATAACTGAAAAAACAAATGGAATGCTAACAGAAGAAAATATAAAGAAGAGTTAGATGTGGAGGGTAGTGATACATTCTGATTTGACTGGTTCTCTTTGAAAAGCAAACTCAGCAAGTCACACTTTAGATTTCATGCCAGTTGTGAAATGCCATTTGCTTAATTCATTTATCTTAACAGTGCACTGGTTAACGCAAGGATTAAGAAATAAGTAAAAGACTTTAAAATCAGGCAAATAAAATTTGAAAATACATAAACTTATACAAAAGTGACATTTGTTTCCATCTGTTCTCTATTGGGAAACTGTTAAGTACTGCTAAGCCTATGCTCTGGGTATGTGCATACGCATGTGTGTGTACTTATTAAGGCGGTAACAGAGCAGCATAATGCTTTTCTTCATGCATTTGTTTTTGAAAATTTTCTTTATGCTTATTTAATGCATATGTTTTTATTCTTTGAATGATCAAACTCTTTGACAGTAATTAAGATCATACAAGATTTCAGGCAGCACAAACATGAGTAAAGCTCTCAAAGCAAGCTCTGCTATTTGCTAAATGTAACTATCCTTTTCTGTGTTGTCTCCATAGCCAATAAAGCAATAGAAGAAACAAACATTACATGAGCGTAATTGTCTTTTTATGCCAGGAATTAGAACTAGGGATGGGAAGATTTGTAGCTAAAAATTTATTGGTAATTCTTATCTGTTCTTAATTAAACACACACACACACACACACACACACACACACACACAGGACACTGAAGAGTATGATACTTCTGGAAGAATCATCTCTGTCCAGATACTAAATTAGAAAAGAAATAAAGAAAGGGAAAAGGAAGGAAGGAAGGAAAAAGGGAAGACAGAGAGGAAAGGAGGGAGAAAGGAAAGAAGGAAGGAAGGGAAGGAGGGAGGGAGGAAGGAAAAAAGGAAGGAGGGAAGGAAAGAAGAAAAAAGGGAAGACAGGGAGGGAGGAAGGGAGGGAGGAAGGAAGGAAGGAAGGAAGGAAGGCAGGCAGGCAGACAAGGCAGAGGAGTCATGGGTAGAACTGGCATTGGTAGCCACAAAAATTCCTTAGAGAAGGAGATGCAGATGATGGTAGTGAGAAGTTCAGCTGGCATGCACTGAACTGGTAAAGACTATAGGTGGGCCATGCATGGACCACCTTGGATCTGCATGAGGACGGGTCCCCTGATGACCTTGGCTGACCCAGACAGTCTCCTTTAACTTTGAATTCTCAGGCAGAATGTACTTTGTTTGCAGTATCTTGAGATAAAGAAAAGAAATCTCTAGAACACAAGGCTGGGTCTTCGCTTCTCCCAGAATAGAATGTTCTACAAAGCTTGAGCTCTGTGAAACAAGTGGTGCTCAGGGTATGCAAACCCAAAGCTGAGTGCTTTTGAGGTTTTTCAGCTGTCATGCAATGAGCAGCACACAGACTAAACTTCATCATTTCTGGGCTAACCTCTGGGGAACTGGCTCGCCATGATGTTAAGCTTTGGTTTATCGTTTCTGCCTTTCTGTGGGTAATAAATTTGCTTTGACTAACTTGTTCAGAGAATGTTCTGTCTCACCAGATTCATGCAGTTGATAGGGAACCTTTGCAGTATCTATTAGAAAAGTTTTAGTACTACTGAAATGTGTGTTTAATATATAACTAATGCATTTATTAGCCTTCCCCTAAGAGGTAAACTTTCTGGAGGCTGAAATACAAAATTTCAACTTAAACTTGGTGAATTTTTCAGTTTACAGGCTGGCTGGTTCCCTAGTTAAGGATAATTTCCTTATAAAAAGGACAGTTTCCAATGTTAATAGTAAAATCCAACAAAATACAGGATACAAAATCATTAATTTACTTCTACTGACATATATTCTGGTATAGAAACTAGAAAATATGGCTTAATCCTTTCAGATAATGCTTTGGTAGAGCCCAGGGATTACTCTTTTCATCATTTGTAAAAAAAAAAAAAAACCTGAAATACGTTGGAGAAGATCAAGGAGTTGAAAGAGGTGAGGAAAGGTTAGGGGAGAGGAAGAAGGAAGTGGTAGAGCTAGAATAGAAGGTCTGAAAAGGAGAGCAAAGGAAGTAGAAAGAAAAGATGGAGCAACACAAGAAAGGGAGTCAAGTGGGAGGGCAGGATGAGGAGGTGAGAGGGGGAAAAAGAAAGGTAAGAAGTCGAAAGGAATAGAAATAGCACAAAAACTGGAATAACAAGATGGGAGAAGGGAGGGAATGGGAACAGCTATGCGAGGATAACAAAGGACATTTTAGGAAAAGGTCACTAGGGTAGAAGCTCTAAGGAAGAATAGTCTTGACCTGTTTGATAAAGCAACCCCATCAAAAGTGGGCAAAGGATATGAACAGACTCTTTTCAAAAGAAGACAACTATGCAGCCAACAAACACACACAAAAAAGCTCATCATCACTGGTCATTAGAGAAATGCAAATCAAAACCACAATAAGATACCATCTCACACCAGTTAGAATGATGATCATTAAAAAATCTGGAAAAAACAGATGCTGGAGAGGATGTGGAGAAATAGGAACGCCTTTACACTGTTGGTGGGAGTGTAAATTAATTCAGTCATTGTGGCAGACAGTGTGGCAATTCTTCAAGGATCTAGAACTAGAAATACCATTTGACCCATCAATCCCATTACTGGGTATGTACCCAAAGGATTATAAATCATTCTATTATAAAGACACATGCACATTTATACTTATTGTGGCACTGTTCACAATAGCAAAGACTTGGAACCAACCCAGATGCCCATCAATGATAGACTGGATAAAGAAAATGCGGCACATATACACCATGGAATACTATGCAGCCATAAAAAAGATGAATTCATGTCGTTTGTAGGGACATGGATGAAGCTGGAAACCATCGTTCTCAACAAACTGACATAAGAACAGAAAACAAAACACCACATGCTCTCATTCATGAGTGGGTGTTGATCAATGAGAACACATGGACACATGGAGGGGAACATCATATACTGGGGCCTGGGGGGAGGTGGGCTAGGGGAGGAATATCAGGGGGTGGGGGGATTGAGGAGGGATAGCATTAGGAGAAATAACTAATGTAGATGACAGGGTGATGGATGCAGCAAACCACCATCATGGCACGCGTATACCTATGTAAAAAACCTGCATGATCTGTGCATGTACCCCAGAACTTAAAGTATAATAAATAAATAAATAAATAATCATGGAAATGCCATTTTGCTTGGAATATAGAGGATAAAGAGGGTGAAGGGAAACCAGGTAGGGCAAGGGGGTTCTAGATCCTGCAAGTCTCTTGTCCCTAAGTAGCAGAAAGCAGAGAACATTGTCTTATGTCTTTTAACGATTGCTTTAAAATATATTTATTTTTACAAAAGCTGTCATTTTATTTAAGCTGCCAGGTAATTCAGGTGTAGGTGAGTTTGTGAAGCACAGCCCTAATTTATTCAATTGATTTTAATGTGTAGCTTAAAGAATGAAATGAATCTCAGTCTAAAGCATGACTTCAGGATTCAGCTAGCCCCCTTCTTGTTACAAACGCACCCCTCAAATCATGCTATTTTCACAGTCCTTATTTAGCTTGTTCTTTATAATATTTTAATTCAACAACTAGAAATAACATAAATAAGCATAGTGGTTAGGCATATCAGAATGAAATTCCAGCTCAAACATGTCTAGATAGCTAGTTAAGAGAGAGCTATCTCACCTCTCTAAACTTCAATAAGTTAATTTGAAAAGTTGAAGTATATATGTCACAGGATAACCATGAAGATAACTGAAGTGATAAAATTATGAAGATAATGCAAAGGCAGTGCTTATCATAGTGTTAGGGACACATTAAAGACTCTGGCAGCTATAGCTATACATAAAAATAAATTAAATGCAAATATATAGCTATGGTAATATATTATATGGTAACATATAATATCAATATGTTTCAATAAAAGTATCATTATAAATGTTTATCAGGCCTGATCC
Organism: Callithrix jacchus; assembly: GCF_049354715.1. Lineage (NCBI taxonomy): Eukaryota > Metazoa > Chordata > Mammalia > Primates > Cebidae > Callithrix > Callithrix jacchus. The sequence goes on along the minus strand of NC_133504.1, from coordinate 71,691,987 downwards.
AATTTTGATAGAAAGTAAATCAGTGAAAAAAAGAGACATTAAGAAAAACAACATAAGTAAAATATGGTAATGCTTGTTTTAGCTTAGTTTTGTTTAAAATTCACTTTTAAAATAGTTACATAAAAATTACCATTTATTAGGGACTTTGTAATTTAAGAAATATATATAGAAATGAGAGGTCTTTTTCAGGCTAAAAATATGTATGGTTAAATGTAGATATTCAGAATTCAACATAATTCCTCTAATGTTGGGTCCTGTTTACTTCTATCTGGTTAGGAGCAAAGGTATATAATGAACTATTGAGTTTTCTTTTGCTTGATTTATGAAAACTTTTGTGGTTTTTATTTAGCATAGAGGACATCTAATATGTTCCCATGAAAATCATTAAGATAGTGCTGTGTATTTCCAGTGAAATGGAAAAGGATGTTAATTGGTCAATATTGGTAATTTATTTATATAAATCATGACCCCATTAGCTAAATATCCTCTTCCTAAATAGCAGTAATTTTAGACTTGAATTGTCTAAATAATTGACTCAATTCTTCATTTTAGCTTGCCATTATTCACCAAACCTTTGACTTAAAGATGAATATGAGCCTTTGTAAATGCAGCTGACATTACCAAATTACTTATTTTCTTAGTGATTTTTATCTAATTAGAGTCTTAATCTGAAATAACTTATTTTCCTTAACCCAACATCAATCCCTTGCTGACTTCATGCTTTAAATTCCAAAATATACACTACATATCAGTGAGCTGTTGGCTGGCTTATTAGAACTCAATTGAAAAATATAACATGACATTTTTTAAAGGTAAAATAAGGTAGCAGAGAATCATGCTTTTCGAATGAACTAGAATTGAAGTAACTTTAAAGAGCTTGTTTATAATGGTTTTGTGATTGGGATCAGTTTACTACTTTGCCATTATTGGCACTTCACCAAATAGTATAATAGCAAACAAATTTTATAAAGTATGTTTCTTATGATTTATTTGCCAGAGAAAATTACTAACTGGTTTGCTTGTTTTCAGTTGATTTCTTAAATTTTTGTTTCCAATGATGTTTTTAAAATTCCAGTGGAAGAGAAGGAGAGTGTTCTTTCCAGCTGTTTAATGAATAGCATTCCTACTGACATTGACAGCTGTAATTAGTCAGAACAACAATAATTATACTATAACGTGAACTTTCCCAGCCAACAAAAAAGATTTGGAATTTTTTTACTTGTCTGGAGCTTGAGCTCGAGTTTTTAATTTTTCTTCTCAACAACTCTCCATTGTATATACATCCCTAGAAAATAAATGTCATACTTGTTTGATTGTATTATGTTTGCATTTGTGATATAGGCAATACATTTTTTCTGTATTTGTAAATCCATTAACTCTATTTGTGGCTTTTTAAGTTTTCCATCTCTGGTGATTTGTGGGGCACCTATTAATAGCAGAATTTCCTGGGGTAGTTGTAAATAGGAAGATTTTTATCCTATTATCCTCAAGCTGTGGAATAAACTGTGGGGACTGTCTGAGAAATTTGCATTTATGAAGAAAATCAATGATTCCTTTATCTTCTAATACTTAGGATACACACAGATTTTGTATAAATATAAACATATATAAACATACACATGTATATGACTAATAGTTGAAGTGTTACTTTGCATTTAAATTACATGTTGCATAAGAATTTCATTACTGCTTGCTATTTTCAGTTAATGTTACAGTGACCAAGAGACCTAAGAGGATTTCTCATACCCATCAGTCACTAAGGTTCAACATCATTCATTAGGGGTGAGTGGTTCTCTCTGTTAGTTTTCTGGGATTGCTGTATCAAGCATCACAAACCTGATGGCTTAAACAACAGAAATGTATTCTCATACGGTTCTGGAATATAGAAGTCCAAAATCAAGATGTGAGCAAGACCACGCTGTCTCTGAAGCCTCTGTGAGAGGATACTTCTTTGTCTCTTCCAGCTGCTGGTGGTTGCCCACAACACTTGACATTCCTTGTTTCTTTTTTTCAGAGAGAGTCTCACTCTGTCACCCACGCTGGAGTGCAGTGGGGCAATCTCAGCTCACTGCAACTTCTGCCTCCAGTTCAAGCCATTGTCCTACCTCAACCTCCTGAGTAGCTGGGATTACAGGCCTGCACCACCAAGCCCAGCTAATTTTTGTATTTTTTTGTACAGACGGGGTTTCACCATGTTGGTCAGGCTGGTCTCAAACTCCTGACCTCCTGATCTGCTCACCTTGGCCTCCCAAAGTGGACCTTCCTTGGTTTATAAACACATCATTCTAATCTCTGCCTCTGTCTTCATGTTGCTTTCTACCCTGTTAGTTTCTGCGTCCAAATATCCATGAACAAATGTGCAATATCATTAGGCAACAGAGAAATGCAAATTAAAACCATACAGATACCATCTTATACCAGTTAAAATGACTACTATTAAAAAATAAAACAAACAAACAGAAAAAACTATCATAAGTTGGGGTGCATGTGGAGAAAAAAGACCACTTGTTCATTGTTAGTGAGAATGCAGCTTGGTTCAACATCTATGGAAAACAGTGTAGAGATAACTCAAGGAATTAAAATAGAGCTAACACACGACCCAGCAATCTCACTACTGGTATCAATCCAAAGAAAAGAAATCATTACATAAAAAAGACACCTGCACTCATATGCTTCTTACAGCCCTATTCACAACAGCAAAGTCATGGAACCAACCGAAGTGTCCGTCAATGGTTGGTTGGATATAGCAAGTATCCATCAATGGTTGATTGGATAAAGAAAATGTGGTATATACACACCAAGAAATACTATGGGTCCATAGAAAAGAATGAAATCATGCCTTTTGTAGCAACATGGATGCAGCTGGAGAAAAAAACCAAAGTGAACTAACTCAGAAGCAGAAAATCAAATAAGTGTGAACTAAACAATGAGTCCTCATAGACATAAGGATGGAAACAATAGACAACGGGGACTCCCTAAAGGGGGTAGAAAGAAGAGAGTAAGGGTTAAAAAATTACGTATTGAAAGCAATGTTCATGATCTGGGTGGTGGGTATACTAGAAACCCAATTCCCACCATTACAAAATATACCCCTGTAACAAATATGAACAGGCACCCCATAAATATAAATTTTAAAAATAATAATTGTTTTAAAAAGAAAAAATTTAAAAACCACAAATATCCCTCTTAAAAGAGCAGTAATTATTACATCAGTGCCAACCCTAATTCAGTACGACTTCACCTTAATTTGATTCCATTGGCAAATACCTTATTTCCAGATAAGGTCACTTTTACATGTACTGGGGAATAAGACTTAAATACATATATTAATATTTTGGAGAGAAACAATTCAACCCCTTGCAGCATCTGTGCACATCATATAAAATTAAATGGGGAAGTGATAATCTTTTTCAGAAGTTTTTTTTGTTTGTGTTTTCTTTCTAACATCTGTCTAATGTTATGGCAAATAAATCTTTTTTTCAAAGATGAGAAGGAAGGTGTTTTTTAAAAAAGTTATAATAGTTATTAATTGACATTTTTCTCTAAGGATGTTGGAACCTAAGATAATTAAAAAAAAATTAGCAAACAAGTACTACCCTCCAGTGATTTGTAATTGAGTTCCACAATGAAGCATCCATACATGAAATAGTTGAATGAACAAGCACAGTGGCATATTATTATGGATAAAACTGAGTGACAGAAAAATTTTTGGAAAGTGGAGTGGAAATAGGCAAGTTGAGGTGGTGGTGTGCCAGGGGGGAGAAGTGTGAAAACATAAGCTGGTGTTTGGAGTTAATGAGGAACACAATTTATTTTGGAAACAATGAAGGCCTTTATGTAGCCAGAAAAATTTGGTATGCTTTGGACTATGGTTTAGAGCAATGTTAATAATTCAGGTCTAATTATTTTCTCTAATACACTGAAGCTACTAGGGTTTTTTTGTTTGTTTCTTTTTTACAACCATAGTCACAAGTTTTTCCCTAATCTTGTGATTAATTTTAAACATTGTTTCTACCTGTGACTCCACTAACCATATTGGTTTCTCTTGATGTCTTATTTCTTAGAACTGGGGCATTAGTTTTATTTTTTAGAAATCTGTTAATACATCTGGTAATCTGGGTATCGCTTAAAACCAGGAAGCTACATTTCTCTTGCCAGCCTCTGCCTGTAGACCTTAAGCATTGATATTAAGTCCAAGCCCAAATGATTAAGGCTTTGCTGAGTTGGATGCTGAAAATGACCTGTAAGCCACATTTCCATTATTACCTCTTGTATTCCCTATTTCTATACCCTAACATTTTTTGGAACATGATGCTAAGATTGTGTTGGTCACTGATAACCCATTGACAATGTACCTATATAAGAGGCTAAATATTTTTTTTCAGGAATTGCTATTAGGAACCTCCTGAAACACTTACTCTGCCATAGATTTTCAGGTTCTTACATGCCCTTGCTGTTACTAACCAGGTAACGCTTTCCTTTTTCACACCTTGTCTATACTAATTAGCATAATTAGGAACTCTGTTATATCCATTACTCCTTGCCGACCCACAATTTTCAGTGAGATTGATTGTATTTCCCATGAGGTATTTAGTAATACAAAATAAGCTTACCTACTTAAAGATCAGAGCATCTTAGCAAAGGAACCACTGAGGAACCACTAATATCTTGAGTGTTCTCATCCTTGAACCAGAGTAGATAGATAGCATTTTAATCCATTTCTTGAGTTGTGGATTCACTGCCCTGCTCAGTTTTATTACTTGGCTGTGTCCAGGGGTGTAGTTAAAGTTGCCTTGGATTTCAAAGCACCACACAGACCAGTGAGGTGTGTATTGCATCACCTTGTGTTTTGGTTGAGGCTCAGTGCCCTGAAAGGCAGCCGAACTCTCTCCAATCCATTAGAAACGGGCTTCTTCTGACTGCTCCAACTATTACAGGACTATTAAAAGATTCTTTTTCTTGGAGTTATTTACCATTAAGACTTTGTGAGAAGAATGGAAGGAAGGGTTAAAACTATTAATTCAAATGCATTTGCTTATTTAAGAGGAAATGTCAAAACTCAGAACAGTCATATACATTTAACCTCTTTGGCCAAGGCAAATTAATTCTTAATTCTTCAATAAATTGTGATGAAAAAACACGCACACTATCAACCTTAAACATAGTACAGTGTGATTTTTGTCTCTTTTTCTAAAAATATAATATATTGTTTTTATGGCTTTAATCTTGTGCCCTCATAAAATATATTGAAATGCTATCTTTCAGAACCTATGAATGTGAGATTATTGGTAAATAGGATTTTTACAGATGTAATTAAGTTAAGATGAGGTCACTAGGGTGTTATCTTATAAGAAGTGTTAAATTTCTACACGTATACACACAGAGGAGAGCTCCATGTGAAGATACACTTTGAGGGAGAAGATATCCATGTGCTGATGGAAGCAGAAATTAGAATGATGCATATATAAGCCAAGAAATGCCAGGGAATGTAGGCAACTACCAGAAACTGTAAGAGGTAAGAAGATTCTCCCCCGCAGGTTTCAGAGGGAGTGTGGTCCTACTCCTACCTCAATTTCAGACTTCTAGCATCCAAAACTGTGTGACAATAAATTTTTGTTGTTTTCATCTACCAAGTTATGTTACTTTGTTTTAGCAGACTTAGGAAACAAATACATCGTTTAAAAAAAAAAATAAGTCCAAAATACGGATCAATACCTCTAACTTTTTCTTTTCTTTGCTCCAAAATGAATTAATTTGAAACACCAATGCAAGAAAGTGGTAACAGAACTGTGAACTCCTAATTTCAGATAGAAGACAGGAAACCATGAAGAGTTTTTGAGCAAGAAATTGGGGAACTTAGAGTTTTGAAACTGATGAAAATGTTGTAAATTTATTTATTAAATATAACTAGATATATTATGCAATAAATAAAGTGAATGAGGGAGAAAAGAAAGACCGAGCAAAGGATGAAAGGAAAAAATGAATGAAAAATACTTTTCAAACTATTAGTAATAACATATAAAGCCATAAAAATGATGAGATTAGAAATTGAGTGAAATAAAATGGAATTGATGAAGCTTTTAAAAGAAGAATTGACAGTTTATTCACAAACTATATATACTATATGTATGTACATGTATATATACACATATTAGAAAATGCAAAGTTTACCCTTGTTCTCCAAATTTGAGAGAGAAATGCAAGTTTAGTTGATAATGTGTTGTCATGGCAATTGGAAGTAGAAGTTTATTTGAATGAGATACGAAAGAGAAAACAAAACGTTATATTTTGATAGATTGAGTTGACGCTGGGTACATTAACTAGATATTGAATAAAGAAAGTAGTTGCACACACCTGGAAAATGAGATGTGAATGGGACACAAGCTGCTGCTGCCTGAACTGTCAAAATAGAAGTCACCCTTAAATATCCAGCACTTTGCTCTGTCATTCTCAGATTTTGGTTCTTATAGCTTTAAGGTGCCATCTAGAGCTTCAATTTCCACATCCAAATTTAAGGCAGGATGAAGTATAAGAAGGAAATAGTAGAAGGCACATGCAAACTCTACGAATATTTAAAACATTTTTCCTGGAAACTACATCTAACCACTCCCCTTCACATTATCTCTCTGCAGAAGAGAGGAAACTTACATGTTGGCTAGACAGAGCAAAATGAAGTGGATATTGTTTTTTTTTGCTTTGTTTTGTTTTTTGTTTTTTTGTTGTTTTTGTTTTCTTTTTTGAGACAGAGTTTCGCTCTTGTTACCCAGGCTGGAGTGCAATGGCGTGATCTCGGCTCACCACAGCCTCCGCCTCCTGGATTCAGTCTCCTGCCTCAGCCTCCTGAGTAGCTGGGATTACAGGCACACGCCACCATGCCCAGCTAATTTTTTGTATTTTTAGTAGAGACAGGGTTTCACCATGTTGACCAGGATGGTCTCAATCTCTTGACCTCGTGATCCACCCTCCTCGGCCTCCCAAAGTGCTGGGATTAGAGGCTTGAGCCACCACGCCCGGCCAGATAGTGGGTTTATGACTAGCAGTCTCTGCTGCTGGAACATCCCTGCCTATTCTGTTTATTAGATTGCTAAGATGTAATCTAATTCAGATTCCTTGCCAGTGAATTAGCTGCAGTGCTCTAATTATTTTTCTTTTCAGAAAGTTTTAAGGAAAGTCTGTAGAGTGAAGCTAGTAAATTATAAAGTACAGTAATTGTTTGTCTAAACATTTGCTTGTTTATATGACTTTGTGTATATTTCTGCTTTCTGGAGACGAATATAAATCATTTTTGTCATTTGTTTTCAGTAGTACACAATTCTATTATATCTTACATTAACATGGGCAATTAAAAGTTAACGTTATCCTAAAGTTATGAATACATTAAGTAAACTTACCTTTGAAGATGATATCGTTCATTCTTTCTTTTCTATTCTACTTGTCAACACACAGCAAATAAACAGTGACTTTTCAAAATGTGAATCATTTGGTTGTCTTGGTCAGAATATTATGTAATAGCATAATATCCAAAATTATGTCAGTAACAGTTAACTACATAATTCCCTGTTGTACAGAAAAAAAAGCTTTTTCACCTTTAAACATTTTCAAATACAAGGAGACAGAATAGTTAAACCAACATTCAATCAACAAATACGTAATTCTTTCTCAGTGCCAGACATTATGGTCAACTGTGAAGATAAATTCCGTGGTAGATAAGACAAATTAAGAATCAATATTTTTCAAGCAGTTTGCACCAAGGCAAATAGTTTTATCTACAGTGTCCAAACTTATAGGCATTTTTGTTCATATCTTCTTGGTGCTATGTAAATACAGCATAAACATGGAGCCTGCATGTGGAGGTAAGAGGTGCTAAGTTGTATTTGCACTGGCCAGTATTTGTCTGTCCAGACCACCCATTTAGCTAGTGAGTGATTTCATACTGGGTGGTGGATTGCAAAAAAAAAAAAAAAAAAGAAAGAAAGGAAAAAAATCTCAGTCAATTTAGAGAGTCAATACTTTCAGAGCTATTTTCTAATGTAGAGGTCAGTGGTTTGCCTTCAGACTCATAACTCTTGATCTGTTTAAGCTAATGTCTTGTCTGTTATTCATCATGCTGCTTCCAGGAGCACTTTTAACACTCATCTCATTTTATTTGATGTAAAGTAGATTCGGTTAGCAAATGTTCAGAAACATGACAACTTCATCTGTGGTTTACTAAATTGGCACAAAGGGTAAGACGAGGTGGCTGGCAAGTGCAGATTTATAGTCTTCCACCATAAGCCTCCATACTCATTTCAAATTTAATTCAAGAGAATAATTTTAAAACATGATGTATAAATATCTCCTTTTTTTTGAGAGGGAGTCTTGCTCTGTTGCTCAGGCTGGAGAGCAGTGATGCAATCTCGGCTCAATGCAGTCTTTGCCTCCCAGGTTTAAGTGATTCTTCTGCCTCAACCTCCCAAGCAGCTGGGACTCTGGCACCCACTAGCATGACTAGCTAATTCTGTATTTTTAATAGTGATGGGATTTCACCATATCAGCCAGGCTGGTCCCAAACTTCTAAACCTCAGGTGATCTGCCTGCCTCGGCCTCCCAAAGTGCTAGGATTACAGGCATGAGCCACTGTGACTGGCCTAAAATATTCTTTTTATGTCAGATGCATAATGTTCTTTTAAAACTTTAAAAGTTTGGCAATATGTCTTATTAAATATAAGTAAAATGACTAATCCAATGCTGTGATTTTAAATTATTTTCAGTTCTGAAAAAAATAGCACTATACGCTGTGACTGAAATGTTAAAGTTTTCAAATATAGAGAATATTGTCTTATCAGTTTTCTACTGAATGTTGTAAAAGAACACAGATTCAATGTGATAAAATATATATAGCAAAATATGTTATAATTCAGATGCCCAGAAATTCTATTTTTAATGTATCCACATATAGTATTACAATTTGGTGTCTTCCAGTAATTAAATTGTTGGATTAGCAGTGCCCTATGGAGGCAGAAAGATGTCATGAATTATGTGTAACAAGGTCGGCTGTTGAAGGCATTCCCAGAGCAGTGCAAGGCCATAATGACATTGAATCATATCAGTCATCTGCAGGTAAACAGAAGAGCCATTATCAGACAATAAAAACGAACCAGGAACATTCACAAAACAAAATTACAATCTTTTGTTTGAGCTATAATTTTGAAAATGCTATCATTGTGACCACTAAATCAAATCAAACACGTGTCTTATTAATCAACTTATAGTATTTTTATAGGCATGATCAATGTGAGATCAGGTAAAGTGAAAAAAACAAATATGATTAGGTGTTTTGGTGGAGAGATGTTTTTGGCTTCAGAAAGGCTCAAATTCTCTTATCCTCAACGGATTTTCATCTTCAAGATTTCCCACTTTACATCCTTACCTGACCTGAACCAAGCCAAAATAAAAAAAAAAAAATTATACTAACTGAGACATTCCTTAATCAAGGAGCATCTGGTGGAAAAGCTACACACATCCTCAGCTGTCTCTCACACACACACACACACACACACACACACACACACGGTATTCCAACATTTAGTTAATCAACAGAATATTGATTGAGTTCTAGTTTCTTTCTCTCATTCTGAAACCTTTCTGAAAAGCAGCTGTATGGCATCTCATAAGATGAGCATTATGAATAAAAGCCTGGTTTGAACCTCCCATCCACTGAGTGACTTCTCTGAGTTTCAATTTTCTCCTCAATGAAATATAAACAATAATACCCAATTGGAGAAAATTTTTAAAGGTTGAAATGAGATGATGTGTCTAAGCCTTGTAACAAGGGTTGACAAATGTTAGCTTTAATTAATGTCATCGTAAAACACAAGGTTACTTCTAAGAAAATGGCGTGGCTTACAAATAGTAACATGTTAGCTTATACATGAGAGCTTCCAACCTAATGTCACATATAACAGTGGTCCTATTATACTTTTGGTCATTTCTAGTACCATTAATTTTAGTTAACATCATTTAATTTGGGAAAATTAAGTATAATAAAAATGACTGGATGTTTGAAATTACCTATATTTAAACTACCTTAATTAAACTGAGTAAAAAATATCTTGATAAAATCTGACCAACATCATCCCTCTCACTGGCAAGGAAAAAGAACTATATTTTATATCTTTTTTATTGAAATTTGTTTAAAATTACCAAATTACTTATAGGCTGAATGATCATTGGAAGTTATGTGGGTGAGAAAAATGTTTAAGACAGAATGTTAAAGTCATTGTTACTGCTGTTATATATCTGCGAAGTAGTAGCTACCATATCATCTTTTTATTATTATTATTATTATACTTTAAGTCCTTGGGGTACATGTGCAGAACATGCAGGTTTGTTACATAGGTATACATGTGCCGTGGTGGTCTGCTACCCCAATCAACTCATCATCTATGTTAGGTATTTCTCCTAATGCTATCTGTCTTCTGGCCTCACCCCGCAAGAGGCCCCAGTGTGATGTTCCCCTCCTTGTGTCCATGTGCTCTCATTGTTTAACTCCCACTTAGGAGTAAGAACATATGGTGTTTGGTTTTCTGTTCCTGTGTTAGTTTTCTGAGAATGATGGTTTCCAGCTTCATCCATGTCCCTGAAAAGGATATGAACTCATCTTTCTTTATGCCTGCACAGTATTCCATGGTGTATATGTGACATATTTTCTTTATCCAGTCTATTATTGATGGGCATTTAGTTTGGTTTCAGGTATTTGCTATTGTTAACAGTGCCACAGTAAATATAAGTGTGCATGTGTCTTTATAGCAGAAGAATAATTTATAATTCTGCAGATATATACCCAGTAATGAGATTACTGGATCATACATATTTCTGGTTCTAGATCCTTGAGGAATCGCCACACTGTCTTCCACAATGATTGAACTAATTTAAACTCCCTCCAACAGTGTAAAATCGTTCCTATTTCTCCACATCCTCTCCAGTATCTGTTGTTATTTGACTTTTTAGTGACTGCCATTCTAACTGGCGTGAGATGGTATCTTATTGTGGTTTTGATTTGCATTTCTCTAATGACCAGTGATGATGAGCTTTTTTTCATATGTTTGTTGGCTGCATAAATGTCTTATTTTGAGAAGTGTCCGTTCATATCCTTTGCCCACTTTTTGATAAGGTTGTTTGTTCTTTTCTGGTAAATTTATTTAAGTTTTTTGTAGATTCTGGATATTAACCCTTTGTCAGATAGATAGATTGCCAAAATTTTCCTCCATTATGTAGGCTGCCTGTTCACTCTGATGATAGTTTCTTTTGTTATGCAGAAGCTCTTTAGTTTAATTAGATCCCATTTGTCAATTTTGGCTTTTGTTGCCATTGCTTTCAGTGTTTTAGTCATGAAGTCTTTCCCCATGTCTATGTGCTGAATTGTATTGCCTAGATTTTTTTCTAGGATTTTCATGGTTTTAGATCTTACTTTTAAGTCTGTAATCAATCTAGAGTTAATTTTTGTATAAGGTGCAAAGAAGGAGTCCATTTTCAATTTTCTGCATATGAATAGCCAGTTTTCCCTACACTTTATTAAATAAGGAATCCTTTCCCCTTTGCTTGTTTTCGTCAGCTTTGTCAAAGATCAGATGATTGTAGGTGTGTGATGTTATTTCTGAGGGCTCTGTTTTGTTCCAATGGTCTATATATCTGTTTTGGTAACAGTACCATGATGTTTTGGTAACAGTACCATGCTGTTTTGGTTACTGTAGCCTTGCAGTATAGTTTGAAGTCAGGTATTGTGATGCCTCCAGCTTTGTTCTTTTTGCTTAATATTGTCTTGCTATGAGGGCTCTTTTTTGGTTCCATATGAAATTTAAAGTAGTATTTTTCTAATTATGTGAGAAAAGTTAATGGTAGCTTGATGGCAATAGCATTGAATCTATAAATTACTTTAGGCAGTATGGTCATTTTCACAATATTGATCCTTCCTGTCCATGAGCATGCAAAGTGTTTTTTCTTTGTGTCCTCTTATATTTCCATGAGCAGTGGTTTGTAGTTCCCCTTGTGGAGGTCCCTTATGTCCCTTGTATGTTGTATTCCTGGGTATTTTATTCACTTTGTAGCAATTGTGAATGGGAGTTCACTCGTGATTTAGTTCTCTGTTTGTCTGTTTTTCATATATAGGAATGCTTGTGATTTTTGCACATTAATTTTGTATCCTGAGACTTTGCTGAGCTTGCTTATCAGCTTATGAAGATTTGGGGCTGAGATGATGGGGTTTTCTAAATACACAATCATGTCATCTGCAAGCAGAGACAATTTGACTTCCTTTCTTCCTACTTGAATACCCTTTATTTTTTCTCTTGCCTGATTGCCCTGGCCAGAGCTTCCAATACTATGTTGAATTTTAGTGGTAAGAGAGGGCATCCTTGTGCCAGTTTTCAAAGGGAATGCTTCCAGTTTTTGCCCATTCAGTATGATGTTGGCTGTGGGTTTGTCATAAATAGCTCTTATTATTTTGAGATACATTCTATCAATACCTAATTTACTGAGAGTTTTCAACATAAAGGGGTGTTAAATTTATTGAAGGACTTTTCTACATCTATTGAGATAATCATGTGGTTTTGTTTATGTGATTGATTACATTTATTGATTTGTGTATGGTGAACCAGTCTGGCATCCCAGGGATGAAGCTGACTTGATAGTGGTGGATAAGCTTTTTGATGTGCTGCTGGATCTGGTTTGCCAGTATTTTATTGAATATTTTTGCATCGATGTTCATCGGAGACATTGGCCTGAAACTTCCTGTTTTTGTTGTGTCTCTGCCAGGTTTTGGTATCAGGATGATACCGGCCTCATAAAATGAGTTAGGAAGGATTCCCTATTTTTATTGTTTGTAATAGTTTCAGATGGAATGGAACTAACTCCTCTTTGTACCTTTGGTAGAATTTGGCTATGAATCCATCTGGTCCTGGACTTATTTTGTTTGGTAGCCTCTTAATTATGGCCTCAATATCAGAACTTGTTATTGTTCTATTCACAGATTTGACTTCTTTCTGGTTTAGGCTTGAGAGGGTGTATGTGTCCAGGAATTTATCCATTTCTTCTAGATTTTCTAGTTTATTTGTATAGAAGTGTTTCTCTGATGGCAGTTTGTATTTTCATAGGATTGATGGTAATATCTCCTTTATCATTTTTTATGGCATCTATTTATTCTTCTCTCTTTTTTCTTTATTAGTCTGACTAGTGTTCTATCTATTTTGTTGATCTTTTTTAAAAAAAACTTCTGTATTCATTGATTTTTTTGAAGAGTTTTCATGTCTCTATCTCCTTCAGTTCTGCTCTAATCTTAATTATTTCTTGTCTTCTGCTAGCTTTCTAATTTGTTTGCTCTTGCTTTTCTAGTTCTTTTAATTGTGCTGTTAGGGTGTCGATTTTAGATACTTCCTGCTTTCTCTTATGGATATTTAGTGCTATAAATTTCCCTCTTCACACTGCTTTAGCTGTGTTCCAGAGATTCCAGTGTGTTGTGTCTTTGTTCTCATTGGTTTCAAAGAGCTTATTTGTTTCTGCTTTCATTTTGTTATTTACCCAGTGGTAACTCAGAAGCAGGTTGTTCAGTTTCCATGTAGTTATGTAGTTTGAGTGAGTTTCTTAATCCTAAATTCTAACTTGATTGCACGTGGTCTGAGAGGCTCTTACAATTTCCATTCTTTTGCATTTGCTGAGGAGTGTTTTACATCCAATTTTATGGTCAATTTTAGAAGAAGTTCTATGTGGTGCTGAGAAGAATGTATATTCTGTGGATTTAAGGTCGAGACTTCTGTAGATGTCTATTAGGTCTACTTGGTTTGGAGCTGAGTTCACGTCCTGAATAGCCTTGCTAATTTTCTGTCTTATTGATCTATCTAATATTGACAGTGGGGTTTTAATGTCTCCCAATATTATTGTTTGAAAGTCTAAGTCTCTTTTTAGGTCTCTAAGAACTTGCTTTATGAATCTGGGTACTCCTGTCTTGGATGTGTATATATTTAAGATAGTTAGGCCTTCTTGTTGCATTGAGCCTTTTACCATTAAGTAATGCTCTTCTTTGTCCCTTTTGATCTTTGTTGGTTCAAAGTCTGTTTTATCAGACACATTTTAGGATTGCAAACCCTACTTTTGTTTTTTTTCCATTTGCTTGGCAAATCTTCCTTCATCCCTTTATTTTGAGCCTATGTATGTCTTTGCACATTAAGTGGGTCTCCTAAATACCAGCACACTAATAGGTCTTGATTCTTTAAGCAATTTGATAGTCTGTGTCTTTTAATTGGGGCATTTAGCCCATTTACATTTAAGGTTAATATTATTATGTGTGAATTTGTTTCTGTCATATGATGCTGGCTGGTTATTTTGTCCATTTTTTTTTGATGCAGTTTTTTCATAGTGTTGATGGTCTTTCTAATTTGGTATGTTTTTGCAGTGGCTGGTATCAGCTGTTCCTTTCAATGTTTACTGCTTCCTTCAGGAGTTCTTGTAAGGCACACATGGTGGTGACAAATCTCTCAGCATTTGCTTGTCTGTAAAAAATTGTATTTCTCCTTCACTTATGAAGCTTAGTTTGGCTGGATATGAAATTCTGGGTTGAAAATTCTTTTCTTTAAGAATATTGAATATTGGCCCCTACTCTCTTCTGGCTTGTAGTGTTTCTGCAGAGACCTGCTGTTAGTATGATGGGCTTCCCTTCATGGATAACCCGACTATTCTCTCTGGCTGCCCTTAACATTTTTCCTTCACTTCAACCTTGGTGAATCTGACAATTATGTGTCTTGAAGTTGCTCTTCTCAAGGGGTATATTTGTGGTGTTTTCTGTGAATGTTGGCCTGTCTTGTTAGGTTGGGGAAGTTGTCCTGGATAATATCCTGAGGAATGTTTTCCACCTTGGTTCCATTCTCTCCATCACTTTCAGGTACACCAATCAAATGTACATTTGATCTTTTCACATAGTCCCATATTTCTTAAAGGCTTTGTTTGTTCCCTTTTCTTTTTTCTCTAATCTGGTCTTTATGCTTTATTTTATTAAGTTGATCTTCAATATCTGATATTCTTTCTCCTGCTTGATCAATTCAGATATTAATACTTGTATCTACCTCATGAAGTTCTCATGCTGTGTTTTTAGCTTCATCAGGTTATTTATAGTCTTACCTAAACTGGTTATTCTAGTTAGCAATTCCTCTAACCTTTGTTCAAGGTTCTTAGCTTTCTTGCATTTGGTTGAAACATGCTCCTTTAGCTCAGAGGACTTTGTTATTACCCACCTTTTGAAGTCTACTTCTGTCAATTTGTCAAACTCATTCTTTATTCAGTTTTGTTCTTTTACTGGTGAGAAGTTGTGATCCTTTGGATGGGAAGAGGTGTTCTGGTTTTTGGAATTTCCAGCCTTTTGCAATGGTTTCTCCCTGTCTTTGGGGATTTATCTACCTTTGATCTTTGATGTTGGTGACCTTTGGATGGGGTTTCTGAGTGCTCCAACTATTATAGGAATGTCCTGATCTGTGGGTTGCAAAAACCATGGGAAAAGTATAGTATGTGGGCCAGGATGCACCATTCCTCACAGCATATCATATTTTTAAATACAAGAGTTAATTTCTAGAAAATAATGTGATTCACATGTTGTAAAACAGGTTAGCTCGGTCCAGGGCTTCCAGTTGAAGATTACTGTTAACAGTAGTCTTCATGCCTTTTCCGTCTGTGAACAATTTGAATGAAGCAAAAGATCCCAGGAAACATATCTCCCTGCTGTGTGGGACAACAAGCCCGGGCGCGGTGGCTCATGCCTGTAATCCCAACACTTTGGGAGGCCAAGGCAGGTTGATCACAAGGTCAAGAGATCGAGACCATCTTGGTCAACATGGTGAAACCCCATCTCTACTAAAAATACAAAAAATTAGCTGGGCAAGGTGGTGCATGCCTGTAATCCCAGCTACTCAGGAGGCTAAGGCAGGAGAATTGCCTGAGCCCAGGAGGTGGAGATTGTGGTGAGCCAAGATAGCGCCATTGCACTCCAGCCTGGGTAACAAGAGCGAAACTTCGTCTCAAAAAAAAAAAAAAAGAAGTTATCTTTTCTTTACCTACTACAGGCTTCATAGCTGACGACCATAGAACAAAAGACAGGTTAACAAGAGAAAAGTATGACAAATTCATTTAATATAAGCTTAATGTGACACAAAGACCCAGGGAATACTGTGTATTTTTATGGACAACAGTCTTGCAGAATACGATTGGAAGATAAAGGATATGATCTAATGGTAATAAACTAGGAGGCACTTAGCAAAGACTGTTTTTTCAGATTCTTTACAGCCTCCAGTTATAGTGCAGGACACCTCTGGAATGAGGGCCTTATGAACCATTTTCAGGGAAGATAAATCATGACCAGATACTCTTTTATGATCTGCTTCTGTGGAAAAAGGTGAGAGAAGATCTGAGAGTAACCTTTCTGCTTCCAAGTAACAAAGAGTTGCCAAATAACATTTCTCAATTTTATTCAGCTTAAAATATCCCATACAGCAAGTGCCAGATTTTAGATATTGTATTCTGGTCCCTTACATTGCCTAATAGAAAAAAAAGACTAGGTGCTGGTTAATTTGCCTAAACTGCAGAACAAAGTCCAGATTTAATAATAAAATATAAGAATCAATTTCAACACTTCACTTGTTTCTGTGCTAATATAAATTGACTCAAGACATCAGTTGCAAATCATAGATATTATCTCATAAGATTGTAGAAGAATCAATTTTATTTGATTGATTAAAGTTCATATCAATTCACAGTCAATATTTTCTCCTACCATCTACAGTGAACTATTTAAAGCTAACTATAATTCCCTAGTTAATAACTAAAATTATAAAACTAGATGCAAAGAGTCAAGAAATATCATTTATGTGTTTTCTCAAATGCATTTTAATTGTGTTTATTTGTTATATGGTAAGTACAATGGTATGTAAAATATAACAGTCAATACACTGATATAATTATCAATAAATT
This sequence comes from Callithrix jacchus, assembly GCF_049354715.1. NCBI lineage: Eukaryota > Metazoa > Chordata > Mammalia > Primates > Cebidae > Callithrix > Callithrix jacchus. The sequence goes on along the minus strand of NC_133504.1, from coordinate 71,675,001 downwards.
ATAAACAAACAACTCCAGCTCTAGAGAGAGAGCACAAGTTTGAAATGGAAAAGAAATGAGAAACATTACCACACAAAGAGACACAAGGGAGCACATTCTAGAATATAAAGTAGAGTTGCCAAATAAAATACATGACATGCCATTAAATTTTAATTTTAGGTCAACAAAAAACAATTGTTTATTATAAGAGTGTCCTATACAACATTTGCGACATATGAGTGCTAAAAAGATTTTGTTGTTTATATGGAATATAAATTTAATTAAACATCCTGTATTTTTATTGCTAAATCTGGAATTTGTTCTCAAAATTATATTAGAAAAGTAAAAAATGGAAATGGAAAATTCTTAATAAATTAAGAAATATTAGATGAATGAAATACATGCAAGCAATTTAAATGCTATACCTTAAATTTTTTTCTATTACTTTTAAAAACGATTATCAATGCAAAATATTCAAGTAAGACATGAGGATATTATTACATCATGGAGAGAATATCATGGGGGTCATTTACATTTTTATAAAGATTTATATATTTTTTGCATATTTCATATGTCAAACATTTTAACTAGCAGTTTAATATGATCAAATAATTGGTAAAGTAGTGCTTTTTCTTTTAATAAGAAGTTAGTTTCAAAGAAGTGTGATTTGTTTACACACTGTAGAAGCTCTTTTACACTCAAATATTCCTTATATACAGGCCATTTTTCACCATCAGTCATGGCATTTGGAAATATTAATTAAATTATTTGTATAAGTAAATTTGCTATAGCTATGACAAGAACTGGGGTGACTGATAGGGTTCACAAGTAATTATAAATATTTAAATAAAAGCCCCAAACATAGCTGCTGTGTTAGCTTCTAACATCCAAAAAGAAATATTTATATCAATTTTGTTTTAATATGAAGCTATTTTATTCACAAAGGTGAACAGTAAGTTGGCTGCCTTTAAAGAATCTACATTTATTATTTCATAAGCACTAGTCAATTTCTCTAGAATAGAGTATGTAAATCACCTTAGGGTATTAAAAATTTCAAATTGAGATAATTTTTTTAAAACCCCTTCTAAGACTAATACACCCCTCTAGCGTCCCATACACACACACATGAAGGGTGAAGAGACAGAGAGATTCTGGACATCTTTGGAATGTCACCATTTTGTTGACAAATGAGTTAACACATAACATATTGCTGAAAATATAATGGCTTAAATAAAAAGAAAAGTGTGGGCATAAAAGTAAGATATTAAACAGTTTATTGATTGATATGTATGTTATATAAAACGTGTTAATTTTTTTTAATGTTCATTTTTTAACTCTATTTTGCTTGTGTTCTTCAGATGGAATGACTGGGTGATTTCTCTGCCCACGAATTAACAAATTCTATCATTTGTCATCTCCACCCTAACACTGAGTCCATTCACTGAGATTTTATTTGTTAGTATATTTTTCAGTCTTATATTTCTCTTTGTTTTTCTTATAATCTCCATTTCTTCCTGAGTTTTTCTATTTCACATTTCCCTTAAGAGCATTTGTAATTGATTGGAATTGATGATGACTGTTTTAAAATCCTTGCCAGATAATTTCAATATCTGATTCATCTCAGTACCAGCATCAGTGGATTCTCTTTTCTTTTTCTTTCTTCTTCTTCTTTTTTTTTTTTTTTGCACATCCTTTTTGTTATTTTTATTTTATTTATTTTACTTTAAGTTCTGGGATACATGTGCAGAACATGCAGGTTTGTTACAAAGGTATACCTGTGCCTTGGTGGTTTGCTGCACCCATCAACCCATCAGCTAGGTTTTAAACTTGCATGCATTAGGTATTTGTCCTAGTGCTCTCCCTCCCCTTGCCTCCCACCTCTCGACAGGTCCAGGTGTGTGATGTTTCCCTCCCCGTGTCCATGCGTTACTGTACAACTCCCACTTATGAGTAAGAACATGAGGTATGCAGTTTTCTGTTCCTGTTATAGTTTTCTGAGAATGATGGCTTCCAGCTTCATTCATATCCCCACATGAACTCATTCTTTTTTACGGCTGTATAGTCTGAATTTCCTTTTATAAAGAACATTTTGATTTTCTTGGTTCCTGGTAAGATGGGTGATTTTTTTTTTTATTGTTTCTTTGACATTTTGTCTATTCTGAATAGAAACTCAAATTGCTTTTTAAATTTTTATTTCATGAACCCGTCATTTTGTTTAAGTTTGGCATAGAGCTCCTTGCTTTTTGTGGGTTGTTCTAATTGCAGTTAAAGTTTTAGAACTTTTGTAATATGGTTTTGATATACTTGGCTTATCTGGTACCCCTGGGGCTCCCATTGTTCCTGCTACAGTTCCTAAAGGGGCATTGCTGTGAGTCAATGTCCTCTCTAATTAACATTTTTGCAGAAAAGCATTTATACATGATATGTAGAGAAGAAGTAAATGACATAATCTGAGGGTGGAGTAGGGAAATAAAATGTGGTATAAAGAAAAAAAATCTGTTTAAGTCTGCATTTATATGATTAGAAAGCATCATAATATAAAATAATGTTTCCAGAAAGCAAAATACGTTACAATTTTTAAATGTCTTAGTAAATGGTAATGCTTAAGGAAAACTAATTTTGTTAAGTAACAAAATTGCCTACAGAAAGAAATTTAGTTGTCAGAAATGTATAATCTATAAACCTGTAACACAAATTTCTAGGATTTTAAAAGCTTGTAGCTAGTGTATTAAATGACTGCTACCCAATTACATGACTTTTTATTGCTTCATCAAAAGGAAAACTGATTTTAAATAGTATAAATGACTAAATAAATAAAGATGAAATTGTAATGAAATCTAAACACAAAACACCAAAACTATAAGTTTCTTTAGAACTAAAAACAGGAAAATTCCTTAATCCATCTATTTGCCCCTCCTGAACTGATATAAATGGCACATATAAGGAATGGAGAAAAAATTAAAAATATTAATTAATATTTGTTTTCAGGTGAATTGTGCATTTAAAAACAGCTAATAACAGCAACAAAAAAGAGAAGTTTCATCTTCACAATTATAAATATAATATCCAATAGTTTTCAAAGTAAATGTAAGAACCACCTTAATCTAGAAAGACCCTTGGTTTTTTCTTTTTTTTGAGATGGAGTCTTGCTCTGTCACCTAGGCTGGAGTGCAGTGGCATTATCTTGGCTCACTGCAACCTCTGCCTCCCAGGTTCAAGCAATTCTCACGTCTCAACCTCCCAAGTAGCTGAGATTACACGTGCGTGCCACCACACCAAGCTAATTTTTTGTATTTTTAGTAGAGATGGGGTTTCACCATGTTAGCCAGGATGGTCTCGATCTCCTGACCTCATGATCCACCCACCTTGGCCTTCCAAAGTGCTGGGATTACAGGTGTGAACCATTGCGCCCGGCCTGAAAGACCGTTTCTTAACAGTACATATCCACTTAAAAGAATGTAATTGATATCGTATGAATTCTTATGATGAATTTAATTATAGTCTCTAGGATACTGAAACATGAAATAAAGAAAAAGTAGAAAATCCTTTGTCTAAAATTGTAGTAGGAGAAAAAAATAGTGTTGTTTAGAAATTACCTGACTTAAAGGGCCTGCAGAACTTCCTCAGGCTAAGGTACATTAAACTAATGCTCCATTATCATCTTCTAACAGGGAATAATATTTATGCAAGATACAAAGTACAAGTTATAGGTAAAGCAAAGTGTTGTATAGGTTTAGATAGAAATTTTTAAATTAAAATTACAAATTTAAGTTCATAGGTTCTTCAGTTTAAATTATGGGGCTGGAAGATATGAGATAGCTTTATTCATATATCTGATATATTACCTTGGGTGTTTGTAATAATACTAGGCTTCTTTCTCTCTATCTAATTTCTCAACCTTCAGCATTTTTCTCTCTCCACATAGCCATTTTCTACCACAAAGTAGTTGGAGCTCTTTACCTGGCTATTATTTTCCAGTAATAACATTGAAAACTAGAAAGCCTTTTAAGGCATGAGTTCAGAAGTCAGCAGTCATCACTTTTATTTCATTGTGTTGTTCAGAAGAGTTACATATCCTCAGAAGATAGAAGGGAAAGAAAATAGACTTCCCTGTTAATGGAAGGGGAAGAATATGCCTGCAGGAATGGCCATTTTAACAGACACATGGTACTACCACATGATACTATCTTACTAAATATTCAAAGAAAAAAAATAAAATCAAACACCATACATTTGCCGTAACAAAAGCATTAAGTTCAGGCATAAAATTACGTAAACAGATCAGTGGATCAAAGAATAGTCAGAAACATACTTGTGAGGCAGCATTGTCATCTGGGTTAAATACCCAGGGTTTGTTGTCTAGCACCAAGAAAATTAAGGACACGTATACATGTAGGTGGGTTAAAGAGTGGAAAGTTTAATTGGCAGAAGAAAAGACAGAGGAGAGCAGCTCCTTGCCAGAGAAAAATTTCTGAAAAAAGGGGCACGGTGGTGAATGGCAGCAGATTTTATAGGAAGGCTTGAAGGAGCAGTGTCTAATTTATGTAGGGCTTACAGATTGGTTTAACCAGGTGTGACTTTAACATAGAACACGGGAAGGCTGGGCCCCCGCCCTAGTCTTATTATGCAGAGGAGCTTTCCACTTTCCCAGCCATCTTGTCTGCTGCTTATTGTACACGTGGCTGGCAAAAAGAGAAGATGGAGCTGCCATTCTGAACATGCCTGGTGTCAGGTAGTATATTCCTATGGGCACAACTGCTGGCATTCACCTGTGCAAGCTTCTAGTTTGCTTGTTTATGTCTGCAGTTTGCTTTTACAGGTTGCTTTTTGTTAGAAAATGATTTGGGGGCTCCTTTTCGTTAAAAGGAAAACCTTAATGAGAACTTCCGAACCCTCACTATCTGCCTACGCAGGTTCTTCTTAACTCCAGTATCACTTGAATATATGTGACGATTACTTTTACATTTGTTATTAAAAAAGGGACAAGTTAATGCTGAGATAACTGATTGCATATCTGAAATAAATTTAGAGCTCTGCCTCCCATTACAATACAGTTTATTTCTTATAAATTAATGATGACTTTCAAGCAATTTTAAACAAATGACAGAGTATAATTTAAGATACTATTGGCTTACTATCATCTTCTGACAGAGAATACTACTTAAGCAAGATGCAAAGTACAAAATCAATATGTAGAGAAAAAAATCATAGATAATACAGCTCTTTAAATAAGTATAAAACAAGCTGTACATGGTGCCTTGAGCCTGTAATCCCAGCTATTCCAGAGGCTGAGGCAGGAGAATAATTGTTTTTTCTAGGGATTTGAGTCCAGACTGAACAACACAGTGAGACCCTGTCTCAAAAGCAGTATAAAACTCTGATTTGCACATTAACAATGTATTTTTTAAAATGACAGTTTGGGAAGATATTTTTGTGAAGCATATAACAGAATGGGACTAAAATATTTAATGAAAAAGAAAGAGAATGACCCTGTCAATCAGTATGAACACAGCATAGAAATCAAGAGGAGGGGCATGAGGAAAGCTATGAGCAGGTGCACTTAAAAACAGTCCACAATCTCACCAGTGATGAGGTAATTGAATTATTAACCATAAAATGATACTATAATATTTGTATTCCTATTGAACAAGAAAAAATTTTAAATGGTAAGAATACTCTTTTAAAAATATAACATGTAGAAAATAGAATTGTTATGCATTGTTGCCGCTGTAAACTAATAGAAAGTTTTGGAGACTAATTTAATAATAGTTATCAAAAATAATACTAGTAATAAAATAACATTGATCAAGAATGTCCACTTCATGATTGCTGTTCTTTAAAATATTTCTAAGCACTTATATTTGTACAATTTGTGATATTAATATTTTGGTAAAAATTCATATTGAAATGGTTAAATAACTTATGCTATATCCTGAAAGTTATTATGTCCTTATAATAATAGAATCATAAAATTTCAAAATAGTGTCCATGACATTAATCTATTTAAATAAAATTATATGTATGTGTATTTGTATATATAAATTTCTACATATGCATATATGTACATATGAACACATGTGTATGCATATATGTGAAATGCAAGTGATTGCAACTGAATTTATTATATATATATATACTTTTTTCTTGTTTCAATATTTTAACTACTAGCTATTTTATAATTTAGGTAACTACAAAGGAAAAGCAAAATGGTGTTAAGTTCTATTTGTGTCTCTCATTAGCCATCTGACCATAGCAAATCTTTTAAATTTGAATGTGTCAGTTTTCTAATCTGTAAAATAAGAATAATCAGTCTTAAATAGTTTTAGTGATGATTAAATTAATTGACATATATGTAAATAACTATATGTATTAGTCAACTTGATTCTTTTAAGCATTGCTGACCTTGTTTTGAAAGGTATTTGTTTCTTTGTTCATGAAGGCATTTTACTTTGTGTCCCGTGGAAAGCACCAAGAGCTGCTCTGTTGGCATCAGACTCCTTCCGGGTGAATTACTAGTGCTATATGCCTAAGACGCACTTTATCCAGGAAAAATAATATCTACTGCTTTAACCTTTGTATAGTTCTTACTTTTTGTTAACTATAAAACAATACTCAATTAAAAAAATGTACAGCAGAGAAAATATATAGATCTAACAAAATCATTTCTCAAAAGCTATCTCAAATGGCTGGATCTGTTGTTTTTATGAGTCAGGTGTTATTATTTAATTAAAATTAAAATGTTGCCTAATTGCAGTGTGATCTCAGGTCAGATTCTGGAGCTCTACCAAAAACTGAGTGTTTATCTCCGTGTGTATATGTGTGTGTCTTGTGGATAAATCCCTTAGGCAAATGAACAAATGCTCTTGTGGGCTAATGACATTTGCATTTAAAATTCTGGCAGCCAAAACATCTATGAACTCCTTTTGTGAAGCAGTCATAGTAAATCATCAAAGTTTAAGATGTAATAAAAAATAATCAAGCATGAGAGTAACTTGTAAAAAGAAAAGAAAAATTATTTTAAAGTTTGTTTTGAAACAAATAATAACAGGGAATCAAGATTTTCCTAGTCAGTTGAAGTATAAAAATTATTTTTAAAAGCGTCACAGGGCTACAGTTTTCTGGAGCAGCAGAAGGAAGACCAATGTAGAGATGAGAATAAGCAGATTAGGGAGGTGAAATAATTTTTTATGAATTAAGCTGATTGTTCTTAGTTTTGCTCATGGTCTGGATTATTAAGACTACTGGTTCTGGCTTTTTATGTCATGGGCCATGTGGAATCCTTACATACTGTTGGGTCTCTTTGCTATCATATTTCCCATAAACTGAAAATAAGGGGATGTAGCCTTACCTGCATTTATCTAAGTAGTTGCACAGACATCTCATTTTTGTCTGGTATTCAGGAACGTATTTAACACATGATACAAGGTTAAAAACAGAAAAAAGAGAAGAAAAATAAAAATGACCAAAAAACTTGAGTTTGTGATTTAATATAGCTGTGCCACCTCAGTGTATTGACCCAAGGGTCAATAAATAGAGTCAGGATCATATCATATTGAAGAATAAATACAGGGGATAATGATTATTTAGGTTGATAAATTTGAATTTCTAAAATGGATGTATATGGAGACCAAGAATATGAGATTATGGTTTTTTTTAATTTAATTTTTTTTATTGCATTTTAGGTTTTGGGGTACATGCGAAGAACATGCAAGATAGTTGCATAGGTACACACGTGGCAGTGTGATTTGCTGCCTTCCTCCCCTTCACCTATATCTGGCATTTCTCTCCATGCTCTCTCTCCCCAACTCCCCATCCCCCACTGTCCCTCCCCTATTCCCCCCAACTGACCCCTGTGTATAGTTCTCACCTCCTTGTGTCCATTTGTTCTCATTGTTCAACACCCGCCTATCAGTGAGAACATGTGGTATTTCATTTTCTGTTCTTGTGTCAGTTTGCTGAGAATGATGTTCTCCAAGTTTATTCACGTCCCTACAAACAACACAACCTCATCATTTCTGATTGCTGCATAATATTCCATGGTGTATATGTGCCACATTTTCCCTGTCCAGTCTATCATCGATGGGCATTTGGGTTGGTTCCAGGTCTTTGCTATTGTAAACAGTGCTGCAATGAACATTCGTGTGCATGTGTCCTTATAGTAGAACGATTTATAGTCCTTTGGATATATACCCAGTAATGGGATTGCTGGGTGAAATGGAATTTCTATTTCTAGGTCCTTGAGGAATGGGAGTGTAAATTAGTTCAACCATTGTGAGATTATGTTTTTAAAAAAATAGATGTAAAGAAGAAAGCACCAGGCCCAAATAAAGTGGAAAACTCATGCCTCATGCATCTCATTCTCTGTGACAAGTTTTAATGATGGTGTCTTTGCTTTCTCATGTCCTCCAAATAGAAGACCCATTATATTCAGAAAATTTGTATAGCCTACTTGGGATTTATGCTAAGGTTGACATGAAGGCAGTTGAGGAGAACAACTGCATATATATTGTCACAATAAAGATAGGAGTGCTATACAGAATGAAGTTGGAAGGATCTGACTTATGTAATACTAATTGCTAAGTACGATTAACAGCTTCTGGGGGAAGTAGGGGCTAAAAGATAAATCCATCAATAATCGATTTTCCAACAAATTATAACTTAAATATTTTAGAAAATGATGACCTCTGCAGATAATTAGATTTTATCTATTTTTTTATAATTTTAAATAGATTTTAGCTATTTTAAAATGCATTTTTCATTCAGTAAGAATTCATCGTTAATTAAAGTAACATTAGTGTAATAAAAGTAAAATTGAGATTTAACAATAACAATACTTTCCAGAAAATTGTTACTATGTTCAAGACATAAGTTTTTAGCATATATTAATTCACTCTATTCTCATACCACATATATTTTTTTAGAACAAGGAAACCACGGGGTAGGAGCAAGGCAAAGTTACTTGCCCAAGTCAGGCAGTCAGAACTAGTGCTGAGAATTAAACAGCTAAAATGTTTCAACATTGTATGTTTTTACCTCTGAATTAACTATTTGATTAATCTGATTGTTCAAGATAACAAATCTATTTCTTTGGTCATTTTTATCATCAAAAAACATCTGGTTTTCCATTATAACTTGTAATGTTAAAGATACATTTGAATTTATTTTAATAATTTTATTACTCCAATATCAGTAATAAATTGTTCTCTACTTCCACTCATCCTATTTCTATTTTACCAACTTTGTGAAATGTGGTCATTATTACAGGCCTGTTTTTAGCTTTTCTGTCTTCTTTATTAGTCAGCACTCACTTGTGCATTATTGTAAACAATATTTTCCTAGCCCTAGAGTTACAGACATGAGTAGTTAAAAAATACTCCCAGTTGCTTCTGATATTCTCCTCCTCTTTATCTTTTGAGAAGCACCAAATTAATTCCAATGTCCACCTCCTCTGCTTTGGACCTGCATCCATGTTGTTGTGCACCACCATAGAAAACCAGATGATCTTGAAGATTAGTATCACAGTAGATTTACGGTATCCAAACTCAGAGGTAACCACAACGGTTTGGCAATCCTATTACATTTTTCTTATCTGGCTTATTTCCCATTCCCTTCAGCAATTACTCCAGCCCTTCTTCATTTTCTTTAAATCCCCAACCCCAATAGAGTCCATCTTACCCCATCAATTATCCCCTCCCTAGGCTGTATTTTATGCTTCTCTAAGCAGACATGTACCACACACCTACACCGCATTTATACAAATGTACATATGTCAAAAGTTGAATATCCACACACATACAGACAAACATACATATGTGCATAAATACACAAAAACAAAACTATATGTGTATATTAATATATATGTTCTTTTTTGGACACAATTGATTTCAGTTACCTTCTTAAAACTCTCTTCTCCTTTTATTTCCAAATCACCGTCTTTATATTCTCTTTGGTTTCCAGCCACGTCTCAGGCTTTTTGTTTTGTTTTGTTTTTAAAGCCCTTTTCTTAAAATATGAAGGTCATTAGGACTGTTATTTAAATTTTATATCTTCCTCAGGAATCGGTATTAAATCTTCAGATCGTTTTACTCTATATCAAAAAGACTGAAACTATGGTCCTGAAGTGGGCTTTAAGGATATAGTAAAACTCTCAAGACTATGTATTTACTGATATGTATTATATTTAGTTATAAATATACAATTATAATAATTACAAACATTTTTCTCAAATATATATACACACGTATTTCTAAGGATGGGATCTGAAGTTTCAAAATTAAAATGTGACATTCACAAATGAAGGATCACTGTTCTAAAATACTGTGCATTTAAATCTTGATCTATATTTCTAATCACTACCCGTATGCAAATAACTTCTGTTTTTTTGAAGATGGAGTCTCACTCTATTGCCCGGGCTGGAGTGCAGTGGTGTGATCTCAGCTCACTGTAACCTCTAACTCCTGCGTTCAAGCAATTCTCCTGCCTCAGTCTCCCGAGTAGCTAGGACTTCAGGCCCACATCACCACACCCAGCTTGTTTCTTTGTATTTTTAGTAGAGACAGGGTTTCACCAAGTTGGCCAGGCTGGTCTCAAACTCCTACCATCAAGTGATCCACCCACTTTGGTCTGCCAAAGTGCTGGGACTACAGGCTGGTGAGACACTGCACGTGGCCTGTATGTAGATCATGTCTATATTTTCTGAACTTGGATTTCTGAGCTACATCTGTATACCCAAGAGACAAATAGACATCTTCAACTTTACATCTCACAGAAAACTTGAACAAATCCGAACTGCATTCATTAACTTCATTAAGATTTTATCTCCCTTTTCTGTTTTTTGTATCTCAGTGACTGTCATCATCACCCTGCATTTGTCCAAGTGATACAACTAGAAGCCACCCTAGACATTTCCTTCTTTGTCATCCAGACATTTTATAAATCACCAAATCCAGTTGGACCATTTCTTCAATATCTCCAGGATTCCACTTCACTTCTCAAACCTTTCAGTCATTGACTGAGCCCAAGATCTTACTATTTTCCATATAAGCAATGTCTTCATTTAGTCTAAAATTTCTCCATAGTGTTATCAGAAACATCTTTCTGGTATAAAAGTTTAATTATATCTTTCCTGTATCTAATATTTGGATACATACCCAACATGACTTATTAGATTGTCAAAGATATTATAATCCCGTTTACATTATCATTAGTAATACTCAGTAACTAGATTGACAGCAGCATTTTTTGTTCATTATCTGTCAGTCAAGTATCACATTGATTAGGTAAGACACACTAAGCCAAAAAAAAAAAAAGCTTCAGACAAAAGGGAAACCAGTTATTTAATTACCAATGGACCTGCACTCATGTTATTGTGCATCACAAGAGAAAACCAGATGATCTTGAAGATTAATACCATAGGAAATTTATGGTACATTCAGTTTGTTACACTGCACTATAGATTACATAAACTAGTAGATGTATTTACTCATCATATTATTTAAGTTTTGACTAAAATAACCATCAGTAAATAGACAAGAGGTTGATTCAATTTTCAGCAAAGGAACCACAATTGAGAAAATAATACAAAGCAAGGACCATCAACCAGTAAGAGACTTTCGCAATCGTATTTCTATTTGTGTGTTTCATCTTTTCTTAAGCCAAAAAATAGGTCAAAACAATAGCAGTCTAATTCAATCAGCAAGACTTTGGTCAGAAAAACTGGAAAATCTTAAGAAGGATATATGAGATACGTATTTATATCCTTTGTTGTGAATAACGGACTTTACCTAAGTATATATAGTGCCTTGGAAATAGAAGCAAATGATAACACAAAGACATCAAAAGTAGCAAAGCTTTTAAAAACATTAATAAAAATATTTATGAAGTAAAATAGTCATTTAAAATATTGAGTTTATACAATTACATTTTTCTACTATACATTTTTTATAATATATGTACTGCAAAAGTAAAACAAGACATATTTCCTTTGCAAATAATAATATGTTAATGTTAGTGATTATTGCATGGAAATTTTTAGTTTTTGGGATGGAGTCTCATTCTGTCACCCAGGCTGGAGTGCAGTGGCACTATCTTGACTCACCACAACCTCTGCCGCCTGGGTTCAAGCAATTCTCCTGCCTCAGCCTCCTGAGTAGCTGAGATTACAGGCACCTGCCACTGCGCCAGGCTAATTTTTGTAGTTTTAGTAGAGATGAGGTTTCACTGTCTTGGCCAGGCTGGTCTTCAACTCCTGACCTAGTGATCCACCTGCTTCGGCTTCCCAAAGTGTTGGGATTACAGGTATGAGTCACCATGCCCGGCCAAAAATTTTTACATATAGAGGTGAATGAGTAAAACATTTTGAGGCCAATTGCTTATAGTGTAATACAATTATACTTACTATAATTACTTATAGCATAGTAGAAGAACCGTTAATAAAGGGTACAAGGTCCTTCCATTTTCAAATTCAGCTACAGTTTGTATTACATGCCCCTTAAATCTATCATTTCAACTTTTTAAACTTCTGAGGACATATCACACACATCACATTATGTCTTTTGTTGTACATCCAATTCAGCTCATTGATCCGGTCCAATGCGTTGCCTAGTTAACTTAGACTTGACCAGTAGAACTAACTTCAGTCATCTGTTCCTCTCAGGATAAGCTTTATTAGTACCGTTCACAAGTCCATTTTGGTTTTGCTTTTGCCATGAGCATTTACTCTTTTGCTATCTAGCTCACAGTGCCTCTTTGGACAAACGACTTTCTCAGGTTTTTGGAGAACTATAATACCCTTACTTCAGTCATGGGATTGGGACGAAAACTGAAATCTATTTTAAGTAACACCAACTATATGTTACAGAGATTCATCTAGAGCTGTGCTTCTAAAACAGGTTGATTGGTCATAGTACCTTAACCTCCTCATGTACAGCATGGGGACTATAGCTAATAATATTGTATTGTGTACTGGATGTTTGCTAAATGAGTAGAGTTTGATATTTCCACCAAAAATTTAAAAAGGTAACTATGTGAAATGATGGATATGTTTATTTGTTTACTACAGAATTTTACTATGTCAGCAAAACATTACATTGTACTCATAAAATAAATAAAATTTTTAAAAGTACATGAGAAATTTTTGTTTCTAGTTTTTTTTTCAATCTCAGATTAAGTCATTTTTTTTAATCAATACATAGTAGAAAGCATTCCTGCATTGGCTGACAAATGGGATTAAAAAGCTTTGTTCCCTGGCAAAACTAAAACTAAATATCAAGTGTTTCATATATGGACAAATTTAAGGTTATTTTTCTTGGGGAAAAAATCTATGATGTAATTATTCTTTTATCTCGCTATAATGAAGAATAACTAATATGCACAATTAATAAAAATGGAATGAATAATAGTATGGGATGTGAATAATAAAGATTAGAATTGAAACTTACTAAAAAATCTTTTGCCTTCTTGTTTTTGTTATTTTTCTTCCAATTACTTTAACTGTGCCTCAAGAGAAGCCACTGACACACTCAGATTAGCTGAAGCTATTTTACTGGTAGTGCTAGTGCCAATTCAATCCAGAGTCTGAGATCAATTTAAATGTATTTTCATCATTTAATTTTATTTTTCTCCTGTGAATTTTCAAGCTGTTGCTTAACAGTTTCTTAAGTTTCATTAGGCTGTTTTAAAGTCTGAGGTAATACAGAAAACTGAAACTTTTAGAAGGGCCATTTGGAATGTTCCTTTTACTGTAAAATGTTTTAATACAGTATCGTATTTCATTTGAGATTTGTTTTATTTTAAAAATTCTGATAATCACCAATCAGAATGTAGAAAAAATTAGCTTTCCCATCTATTCTGTTCAGGTACAGAATAAGAAGAAGTATGATATATCTAAGATATATAATAAAAGAAATCAATTATGGATTGTTAGTTTTAACTTTTTTCATGTTACTTTACTACAGATTTTCTGGTGTTCACTATAAACTTTTGATAAAGCATTTTTATTATTAATATGATCCATTAAACAAATGACTGGGCATATAATAATGAAATGCTCATTTATTTGAAGACATGCCATTCATTTTGCACTGACTGCAGTATGTCTGTGCCTGAGAAATAGCTGACTAGTGAAAGAAGAAGGGAAGTAGACAAAGGATGAAGGGAGTTGGTGAAATAAAGAAGAGTTTATTTCAGAGAGCCAAGACAAGGATTTGTGTGGAAACAAACCAAGGAAAGATGAGAAGCTATTTAGTTTCTATTTGTCCTTGAGTCTCCCCATTAGACTCTTTAGATAATAGAAGCTATTTAGGGTGGTGGTTAATAGCATAAGTTTTGGAGTTCTGACTATTTAATTATAAAATTACATATTATTTTTCTCCTCTTCCATGGCTACTATAGACTTCGTAGGGACATATGGGTGAAAATGCCCCAGGGCATGTCTTCTAATGCTATCTCCTGGGCTGCTACCTCTGTTGAGGGTTTTGGGCATACACAAAATGTTTCTGGTGCCTTTCACTTTTTCTCACTGGGGCCACTGATGGTAAAATGTATTGATTTCCAAAGTCCTCAAGTTGTGAAAGTTCACTGTGCTCTCCGCAATACTACAGAGAAGTGTGGTGAAAGTGTGGAAATTCTTTAATAAGTTTCAATACAGGGATATTACTTGTGCTTAGGCATCCTACAAAATACTTTTTGCTAGTAATTTTTTCAGCTTGTATTATCAGAAAAGTCTAAAGGAGGCTGAACTCATGGATAAATGGAGAGCAAATAACATACTGGATAAGCACTCTTCCTTCTTTGAAAACTAAATTTGTGGTTTCATCAACCAGACATCTGGCAATGTCTGAAACACTGGCTGTCAGAGCTGGGAGAAGGGTACAACTACTTCCTGGTGTAAAGTTCAGAGATGTGGCTGAATATCCAACAATGCTAAGAGCAGCCCCCAACACTAAAGAATTATCCACCTCACAATGACAATAATGCTAAAGTTGACAAATCCTGTTGTATTGGCTTGTTTGCCTAATAAATGCCCAGTTTCCCTTTATTTTTAAACCTTAGCACTGAATGGAAGTTATGTTTAAGATAGTAAATGTTCAAGTCCTTACCCCATCCCCAACATATTTAACCATATACACTCTTACATATATACGCATGAATAAACACAAACATACCTAAGAACCACATTTTCTATACATATAATTAATATGACTTTTGGAAGCAAATAAATTGACAAAATAAATTGATCATTGAGACCTGCACAACAGAAAAACTAATTATGAATAAAGAGATAAAATAATAACCCTTAATTATTCCTGAATATTCATTTATACAGTGGGCCTCAATCACAAAAAGGATTTTCTTGGTATTTTTAGTATATGTGTTGCTTTCAAATGAAACAGGTTTCTAATTTGGAAGTAAAGACTTTCATGATGACCTACAAAATTTCAAAAATTAAAATCTTATGTAGATTTCATAATACAATAATAGTGTATTTTCAGCAATATGAAAATGAGATAGAGTAGATTTTTATACTGTTTTTATATTAAAATTACTGAAATATCCAACTTTTATAAAACATTTACAGTGTCTTAGTCTATAGTCAATTTTTGTAATTGCAAGTAAGGATTTCAGTGAAAAATGTTGAAATATCTTAAATTAATTAAATGAGCCATGCCGTAATAACAACCCCCAGTTAACCTATGTTCAGTGAATAAGATATGAAAAGGTTACTTTTGATGATTAAAATATAATTAAAGATTTGAAGCCATTCATTAAATGCAACTGAGGGAGATTATCCAAGATTAATGCCCAAAATTAGTGTAACATTTAAATTCCTTTCCAAAGCATGATTGGTCTATTTTCAAAGATCACCTTTATTTATCATAACATGTAATATGTGAAGAATGTAGAATATATGTTTGCTTCAATAAATGTCAGTTTCTAAAAATATTAATGCTATAAAGACCAAATGGCTTGTTATGTAACATATATAACATATAATTAGCTCTTAAAATTGTGTTTTGAACCAGTGATTCTTTAATGCATTCTTCCTATTCACTTGAAATTCTATAGAAAAAGGAAGTGAGAATGTGAGTTCTGGAAAGTCTACATGCACAATATATTTCACTGTGGTAACAAACACATAAAATATAATTCTCCATATCAATAATTTTTAAGTATATAGTTGTGTTAAGTATATTCACATTGTTTGCAGGTGGATCTCCAGGACTTTTCCCTCTTATAAATTAAAAATTCTATACCTATTAAACAAGTTCCCATTCCAGCTTTCCATTCCTCCCTCCCTGCAGCCTCTCATAACCACCAGTCTACTTTGTGTTTCTGTGAATTTAACTGCTTTAGATACTTTGTATAAATGAAATCACATACTATTTGGCTTTTTGTGACTGGGGCTCATGTCACTTAGTGTATTGTCCTCCAGGTTCATCAGTGTTATCATATGTGACAAAATATCCTTTCCTTTTATGGCTGAATAATATTCCACTTTATATATAAAATACACTTTATCCACTGATTCATCAATAAACAGTTGGGTTGCTTCCACCTTTTGTATATTGTGAATAGTGCTGCTATGAACATCGGTGTACGTATATATCTTTGTGATACTGCTTTCAGTTTTTTTGGTTATATACTCGGAAGTAGGAATGCTGGGTTATGTAAAAGTTCTATTATTAATTTTTCAAGGAAACTCCATACTGTTTTCCATAATGGTAGCGCCTTTTTACAATCCCACTAACAGTGCCCAAGGCTTCCAGTTTCTCCACATTTTCCCCAACACTTTTTATTTTCTGTTGTTATTGTTTCATAGTAGTCATCCTAATAAGTGTGAGATGATTTCATTGTGGTTTTGATTTGCACTTCTCTGATGATTAGTGATACTGAGCACCTTTTAATATGCTTATTGGCCATTCCTATAACATTTTGAAGAAATGTCTATTCCAGTCTTTTGACATTTGTATCAGATTATCTTACTTTTTTGTTGTTGTTGAGTTGTAGAAATTCTTATATATTCTGGATATTAACCTCTTGTCAAATTTATGATTTGCAAATATTTTGTTTCATTTGTGGATGTTTTCACTCTGTTGATCATGGTTTTCAGTGCACAACAGTTTTAAAATAATGTAGTTTTATTTGTCTATTTTTAATTAATTGTCTAAGCTTTTAGTACTATTTCCAAGAAATCATTTCCAAGTTTCCCTTTATTTGGTATGCTTGTTGAAAATCATTTGATGACACACACACAGAATTTCTTTCTGGGTCCTCTATTTTGTTCCATTGGTCTATCTGTCTGTCTTCATGCCAGTAACACACTGTTTATATTGCCATAGTTTTGTCATGTGTTTTGGAATCAGGTAGGGTGGGTCCTCCAACTTTGTTCTTTTTCAAAACTGTTTTGAACATTTGGAGTTCCGTTAGATTATACATAAAGTTTTAAATAATTTTTTCTACTTTTGCATTAGAGATCACTTCAAATCTATAGGTAACTTTGGGTATTATGAATCCATATATAATTTCAATATATATTTATAAATAATACTGAGGTAATAATGAAGGAAGATATTTATTGTCATGAAGTATGGTACGGCCATTCAGGATATCATATTTAGCTGTCATGCCTTCATATGGCCTTCCTGTCTGTGACAATTTCTCAGACTTGTTTTTGATGACCTTCACAGTTTTGAAGAGTACCAATCAGGTATTTTGTAGAATGTTCCTCAACTGATGTTTATCATGTTTTCTCATTGTTAGACTGAGGTACAGGGTTTCTGGGAGGGAGACCACAGGGGTAAATTCATGTTTCTCAAAATATTGTGGATACATACTATCAGTGTTAACCTCGATCACCGGGCTGAGGTATTGTGTGTCAAAGTAAAGTTAGTCTTCATACCCCTTTGCCCACTCTCAAACTTACCATTCTGTATTCTTTGGAAGACAGCCCATATGCACAGCTCATATCTAAGGAAAGGAGAGTTATGCTTCATTTCATGAAGGGAGGAATATTAACATATACATATATGATAAAATAAAATTTATAGTCTGCATCTACATGCTAAAGGGTTTTTATAGATATTCTAAATTTTGTATATATAATTTATAAAATTTAGAATCTTTTTGCATGCAGATATCTTTAACTTCCCTCACATGTATTTATTCAATTGCTTATTCATATAATTTTAGATTTATGAATTTTTGTATACTTTGAGTTATAATTCAATATGACTTTATTAATTCTGTTGCTTGGATTGTTCTACTGTTGGTCAAAGGCAGCTCATTCTGCTGGCTTCTGTATACCTTTGACATATCTCCATTAACGTGAGTGTATAGACTAAGATTAGTTATAAGTTTATATTGCAAAATCTAGAGCAGTCCCTTAAAAAATCAAAGACAGGTATACTTGATATGCAAAATGGTATGAGAAAAATGCAAACATATAAAATGCTCAGTTAAAACCAGAAAAGGCAATAATAACATGGTTATTAAATATTCAAGAAACAAATAACAAATACAAATAATAGAAAACTGTTACAAACCTGATGGACATTATTCCAATAATATCAACAATCACTCTAGGTTGTAACGACCTAATTATGCTAATTGCCACTTCCCCGAATTTCCCCTGAGTCCCCAGTGTCCTTTGTATAATTCTTATTCCTTTGCATCCTCATAGATTAGCTCCCAGTCATGAGTGAGAATATATGATGTTTGGTTTTGGGTACAGTGTATATTGCTCAGGTTATAGGTGCAGCAAAATCTCAGAAATCATCACTAAAGAATTTATTCATGTAATCAAACACCACTTGTTTCCCAAAAACCAATGGAAATAAAAATAAAATAAAATAAACAAATTGAGACAGATAATCCAAAGCATAAAATTCATTAAAGTGCCGGTAAACTATTCTCTAAAAATAAGTAAATAAAAAATTTAAAAAATAATTACACTAATTAAAAGACAAAATGTCAGAGTGGGTAAAGAAAAAATAAGATCAAACTAAAAATGATTTTTAAGAAACTCACTTTAAACATAAAGACAGGTTGAAAATAAAGAAATGGAGAAAGATAAACTATGCTATCTCTAATCAAAAGAAGCTGGAATAGCTATATTAATTTCAGACAAAGCAAACTTGATAACAAGATATCTTATAAGAGGAAAAAGAACAAACTAAATATTGATGAGAGTCTATTTTGCAACAAATATAATTATCTTAAATGTGTTTACACATAAAAAGAGTTTTAAAATATGTAAGTAAAAAACTGAAAGACGACAAAAGATTTAGACAAATCCACTATAATTATTGAAGATCTCAATATCTTTGTGTAAGTTAAGATATAAAGAATCTGAATAGCACTATCAATCTATTTTATCTAATTGGCAATGTAGAATACCTCATTCAACAACAGCGGAGTATGCATTCTCTTGTTATGTTTGTTACGGTTTTCTATTGTTTACCACTTTTCAATTTCATTGAAAATAAATGTAAAAGTCTTCTTTGAACAGTTCAATAAAATGGATATAAAGGTTTAGTCAGGCTAACAAAGAAAAATAGAAAAGGCAGAAATTATGTTTCTTTCATATGAAAATCTTTGCATTCCTTAAGATTTTATAAAAAAACCATACGCTTTAAAAAATGCCTTTACCTATGTATATATGTATACAAATACACATAGATTCAGCGATTTGGTTATATTTGAAAAAAAAAAATAGTTGAAGTTCCAAATCTAGAAGAAAAAGACATTTTTAAACAACAGCAACAACCTTTGCAAGGCCAAGGGTGTATGGCTGTCTACAGCAGGCTGAAAAAAATTTCTAAATTCGATGATGGGCAGAGAAAAAAGGTAGTGGAGATAATGTTAGAAAATTCGTTCTTAGGCATATTTTGAATAGAATCAGTTGCTATTTAAAGAAGCTTAGAATTTAATTTGTGTCATTCTGGTACCAGGAATGAGGGCATTCTATAACAGGAAAAGATTATGGCAATACTTATGCAGTATATGGCTGATAAAATAAATATGAGAGAAAATATAGGTGGGGAAAACATTCTAAAGGACAATGTATAATTCTGGTGAATTTTAAATGGGGTCTAAAGTTAAATAGCAACAGTGGTAAAATGACAAAGAAATTCTGGTAGAAGGGACATTATGTAAACTGTTGAAACTGATATTAAGAAAGCCACGGAGAGTCATCATATTTTTTTTTAGTTTTGGCAGGTGTAGGAATTGTTTTATTCATGATATTGAAAGATATGTAAGGAGTGGAGTTCTTGTGAAATAAGAATTCTATTCCATGTTTTATTGGGGTATGTGTAGTATAATGAGCTTAAATAAGGTTTTATTATAAAGATTCACTGAGCTCAGGAAAGCTCTAAGAGGCAGTATAGAAAAGTGGTTATGAACTCAGATTCTGGGAGCAGACCTTCCATTAACTGCAGTAAACTTAATGAAAATTATACAATTGTTTCTGAGAAACCGATTTTAAAAAGATTAGGCTGGTGTGGTGGCTCAGGCCTTTAATCCCAGCATTTTAGGAGGTGGAGGTAGGCAGATTATAAGGTCAGGAGATCACACCATTCAGGCTAACATGTCTCTACTAACAATTCAAAAAATTAGCTGGGCATAGTGGCACATGCCTGTAGTCTCAGCTACTCTGGAGGCTGAGGCAGGAGAATCACTTGAATACAGGAGGCAGAGATTGCAATGCACGGAGATTGCAAGACTGCACTCCAGTCTGAGCAACAGAGGAAGACTGCATCTCAAAAATAAATAAATAAATAAAGACAAGTGAACAGAGCTGAAACATCTGTCAGATACCATAAAGCAGAAAAACATATTCACTGTGTGAGTCTCAAAAGAAGAGAAAGGACTGGGGAGAATGTTTGAAGAAATAATGGTTGAAACCTTCCAAAATTTTATTAAAAACAAACATCAGCAAGTAACCAGCTCAACAAACTTCAAATAAAATAAACTCAGAGACCCACACTGAGATACATTAAAGTTAATTTTTTTGTAAGCAAAGTCAAGACAGAATACTCAAAAGAGGAAGAGAGAAGCAATTCATTACACATATGGGATCCTCAATAAGATTATCTGCAGATTATCTAACAAGAAACTTTGAAGGTCAGAAAGCAATAGGCTGACATAGAGTCAACATGAAAAGAAAAAGAAAATACTATCAACCCAGAATCTAATATTTAACAAAACTGTCCTCCAAAAATATGGACTAAACAAAGACAAATAAAAGTTGATGGAATATGTTACCACTAGACCTGCTCTGTCAAAAAATAACCAAGAAAGTACCAGTGGGTGAAATAAATAAACATTACACAGTAACTGCAAGATTATTTAAAATTAAAGAGTACCACAAACAAACGTATGGTTAATTATAGAAACTAATCTTTTTGTAACAATTGCTTGCAACTCCACTTTTTGTTTTCTACATGTTATAAGAGAATAATACTTCTTTTTAAAAGAAAGGATTAGTCTAAAAGCTAATATTTATTAACTTTGGTTTGAAACTCCACATTTTATATTCTACAAAATTTAGGAGACCAATGCCTTTATTTATTTGAGGATTTCAAAAATGATATTTATTTATTTATTTATTTATTTATATTTTTTGAGATGGAGTTTCCCTCTTGTTACCCAAGGACTGAAGACACCAAAGGGTAAATGCCTCAGGACATTGATGTAGGCAAAGATTTTATGGGTAAGACTTACAAAGCACAAGCAACAGAAACAAATTCGACTACATCAAACTAAAAATGTTCTGCACAGCAAAAGAAACAATTAACAGAGTGAAAAGATCACCTATAGAATGGGTGAAAATATTTTCAAACTATTAATCTGACAAGGGACTAATATCCAGAATATATGAGTTGAGTATACCTAATCTGAAAATCTAAAATTAAAATGTTTCCAATTCTAACACATTTTGAGTGCCTACATGACACACAAGGAAAATGCTCAGTGGAGCATTTTGGATTTTGGATTTTTGAACTGTTAATGTTTAACCTGTAAGTATAATGCAAGTATTTCAAATATAATTATTACAAATCTGAGTTCTAAAACTCTTCTGGTCTCAAGAATTTCAAATAAGAAAAAATAAATAAAGTCAAACAACTGAACAGCAAAAAAAAAAAAAAATAGTAACAGTCTGATCAAAAATAAACTAGATCTGAATAGAGATTTCTTAAAAGAATATGTACAAATGACCTACAAGTATATGAAATTTATTCAGCATCACTAATAATCAGGGAAATAAAAATCAAAACCACAATGAAATATCATTTCATCCTGATTAGAATGGCTATCAGCTAAAAGAAAAAAAAATAGCAAATTCTACTGGGGGTGTGGAGATTTTGTATACACTGTTGATAGGAATATAAATTAGTAAGGTATTATGAAAAACTATATGTAGGTTTCTCAAAAAAACTAAAAATAAAACTGCCATGTGATCCATCAATCCCACTACTGGGTATACATTCAAAGAATGTAAAATAAGCCAGGCTCAGAAAGATAAATGCTACATGTTATTGCTAATATGTGGGAGCTAAAAAAAATGAGCTCATAAATGCAGAGAATAAAACTGTGGTTATTGGAGACTGAGGAGGGTATAGGAGTAAAGGGGGAAGAGTGGTTAATGAATACATAGTTATAGATGAATTGAAGAAATTAGTTCTAGTGTTCTCTATCATTGTAGGGGGAATAAGGTTAACAATAATTTAGTATATATTTTAAAAAGGAGCATTTTGAATATTTACAATGCAAACATAATAAATATTCTAGGTTGTATATGCTAACTATCCTTATTTTATTAATACACATTATATTCTGTATCCCATAAATATGTAAAATTATTACTTGTCAACTAGAAATAAAAGAAAATAATGTGGATTAACTAAAACAAACAGCTGTTAATTCTCAAACAACAAATGGATCAAAGAAGAAATCACAGTGAAAATTAGATAACACAGATGAATTAGAATGAAAGTACAACATATCAAAACTTGTGATATGCAGTGAAAGCAGTGCTAAGGACTGAAAGTAGAACTGTAAGTGCTTACCTTAAAAAGAAAGAAATATTTCAAATCAACAGCTTATCTTTCATTTGAGGTACTGAAAACGAACAAACAAAAACCAAAATAAAAACTGAACCCAAAGATAGCAGAATGAAAAAACCAAAAAGATGAGAGATAATTAAAACAGAGACTAGGATAACAATAGAGGAAATCAGTGAAAGCAAACATTGGTTCTTTCAAAAGTAAACACAATTGACAAGCCTATTCTAAATTGACTAAGAAAAAATGAGAAAACTTGAATTACTAATAGCAGCAATGATAGTAAGAACATTGTTAACAATTCTACGGAACCAAAAAGGATTCTAAGAGAACAAATGGATGTCAACTAATTGGATAATTCAAATTAAATGGAAAATACTCTTGCCAAATTCTAAGAAATAGATAATCCTAATGTAACTAGTAAAGAGATTGAATCAGTAACAATGAAAAGCCCTGAATCTGATGGCTTTCCTGGTGAATTCTACAAACCACTTAAAGAAAAACTAGCCAAGTCTTACTCAAATATTTCTAAAAAGTTGCAGAAAAAAGAAAACTTCCTGATGCAATCTATGAAGCTAGCAAAACCCTGATACCAAAGCCAGACTAAAAAGCACAAGAAAAGGTAATCACAGACAAATGTTCCTTATAAACAATGATGCAAAAATCCTCAACAAAATATAAGTGAACTAATTCAGCAGCATATTAAACAGAATATAAACCATGCCCAAGTGGGTTTTACTCTTGGAATGCAAGGATGGTTTTATCATACAAATTTAATCAGTGTAATATACCACATAAACAGAATGAAGGAAAAAAAAGACACATGATTTCTCAATTGATGTATAGGAAACATTTGAAGAAATTCAACACATTTTGATGATAAAAACTCTCAACAAAGAAGGAGTAGAAAGAAACTACCTTAACATAACATAAGCCATATTTGAAAAACACACAGAAAGCATCATAGTCAATGCTGAAAGACTGAATGCTTTTCCTGGTTGATCAGGAATAAGATAGACAGCATGCAACTTTTCACTATTTCTATTCAGCATATAGTACTGAAAGTTCTAGTCTGAGCAATTAGGCAGTAAAAAAAGCATCCAAATTAGAAAAAAAGAAATAAAATTTTCTCTATTCACATATAACTTAATATGCTAATCACCATGAGGTTAGCTCTTAATGGAGAATGGTTGCACCTCTGGAGTGACTCCCCGTATTTCATTTTTCAGTGGTGACACCCTATTGAGCCTTCCTATTGACTTCTTTAATGCCCAGTCATCAATTCTTTATTTCTTAGAGATTTTCTCATCACTGACAAAACCACTGGTCTAGGGTTGTTGTATTAGGCCACATTTCTATCATTGGTATCTTCTGAAATAAAACTTTTTAATTTTTAAGAGAAAAGTCATTACAGCCTGCTCATTTAAATTAAAAAATATATTTGCAATGTATTTATGGTGTATTGATATTTCCCTGCATCATCACACACACAGTAAATAGATGACTTGATTGAAGCTTTCCACATTTGAATGCCATCACTCTTTATAGGTTATAGAAAGGTCACATATACAGAGGATTGTACTTCACACTAGGATGCTTGGTCTCCTCAGGAAGTACTCTGATCTTTGTGAGACTGGATCTTGTAGATCCGGCATTTTATACTTATTAACATAGCCTCCAAGAGTCTTACACAGTTTGAATAACTGAAGGCATTAATGAAACTTTTGTCACATTGGTATTTAGAAGCAAGATATATTAATATAATTCAGCCTGGTCACAAAATAACAAATAAGAAATGCTGTCATTGAACTTCACTGTTGATATGATATATGAAGAAATGAGATATATAAAAAAATATTTTCTTCTCTCCAGATTTTTTTATATGTTCCATACTACCTCTCAAATCACAGTCTCATTAGTTTATCCAGATATTTTAAACCCGTGTTAAACATGGCAATGTGTCATATTAGAACTATATTGGGATTTTTGGGTATAAACTATTGCTGTGAAACAGAAATGTTATGGCTGAAAAAAATGGAAGAAAAGTGTGCTTTTATTCAAGTAATTTTAAATCAACTTCCTCATTAACTTTAAAGATGTGTTAAACTGAAGTTTATAGTTTTAAATTAAGTATGTAAGAGGGGAGAATAAGATGTGTGAAAGTGATTACTTAAATTGATAATTTACTCAAATAATGAAAGACGAGATATTTGAATACTTGGAATAATAGAAATGATAAAGTACTCACAACATACTCATAAAGATTTGTAGTACTTGTACCATTTCTCACAAATGTTTACTGGTTGTTTACATAAATTCCGTTCCTCAACCCAATATTCTTCCTGTCATTTCCCATTGCTCATTTAAATTTATGTGTATTTAAGAATTCCTATTACTTTGACTCATGAGTTTTTTTTTCCAAATTTGCTACCATTCTCATATTAATGTTATTGAAATTTTAGTTTTAAAATTATGTTATATGAGTTCATTTAAGTTACTGAATAAAGGGTAAGCATAATCTAAAATGAGACAAATTATAGATGATTCTAGGTTTCCAAAAATAAAACTATACTAAGAAATTTTAGCAATTTTCTGCCTTAATTATTAGGGCCTTCAATATGTGCTAGCCATGCACTGAATAGACACTAATGTCAGGTGGTCTTCTTTTGCACTGTAGACAGACTGACATCACCATAAAGAACTGGGCCACATTTGAAAACTGCATTAATTGTGTCATTAAAAGTAATCTTACTGTTAAAGGTCAGTAAGTTTTAAAATCTTAGCAATTCTGAACTGTTCCTAGGTTTAATTATGGTACTTCATACAGACTATAATTAGCAGACAGCCTTAAAAGTACAGAAAAAAAATCATACTCAAGTGCTTAGTTTTACATTGTAAACCATTTAGCAGTTACTCTAGAGCTCATTTAAAGGTAGCTTTGGCCAGTTTCCAAAATAAATAAATTAAAGCTTAGTTGTTAGGGAATATGAAGAGTTAAAAACATTTTTAATGAAAGGCAGCGGTGAAGTCAGCACGACTGAGAGTTATGCTTTGTTTTGTTTTTTTAAACTCTTTTAGTGAATTTGAATGTGACAATACTTTGGTAATCATTTAAATTCTGGAAAGTCACCATTTTGGAGTTCATTTAGTTTAATTCACAATTATCTGTTTACATTTATATGGTTTTAAAAAATCACAGCAAATTATTATCATAACTGGAAACACAAAACAGTAACAAAGAACTAGCAGTTTCTGAAGTCCACCATTTCACCCCATTTTGACCAATATAGTTTTTACTGGGGGACTTACATTCCTGTTCCTGACATCTAAATGATGGCAAAGTTTAGTTATCTTGATTTACATGAAAATTGTTTAAAAATTATAGAAACTGTACAATGTAGTCAGTCAATATTAACAGAAGGCTTTTAGAGGTTTAGATGGTCTTCTCTCCCTCTACTGTGAGAGATAATACATTTGAACCTAGCAATGGTGTTCTCTTACACAACTTGTGTCAGCTAAAACACCACATTTTACCTTAATTCAGTTACTCCTACTCTCAGTTATTTTTGCTTTCCCTTTGAACTGGGGCCACTGGTCTGTCTTCCACTTTAAGGAAAATTAAACAGTAGTCTAACTTAGCACCTTGAACATTCAAGTTTCATAAAGAAGTGTATCTCTAAGAAAATATGAAGCATAAATATTTATGTTTAAACAGCTCATTGTTGAATATCACTATTTTTAATTTTGTATGCATATCATTACAGCTAATATTACTCTTAAAAATCCATATTCATCACATATTTCAATATAACTTTAATTGAATTCATAACTATTACAGTCCTTACTAACCAGAGTATACTGTTCTGAAATTGTGTAAAATTAAAATATTTTCAAATTTTAATTATCACTTTTTAATAATAATGTATGTAAGGATGCCATATAAGCAAAACCATTTTTCTTATAAATTAAAACCACTCTAGACTCAGGCATTATAATACATTCAATCTTGTCTTTCATCCACTTTTTTACTGGATCACAGAAAATTATGGTGGTTTAACCGACTGACACAATTTTAAACTTATGTCTTAATCAAACATTACTCACTTTTGCATTTGGGACTGCGGTGGGAAATCTTTGTTCAAAAACAGATGAATGGCCTCATTTAAACTTTCACCGAATATTTTTGCCCCTGAATTTCTTCATTACATCCAGATGTTACAGTACTAACTGCCTGTAACCATTACACTAATAATCCATAAGTTGACATTTTTGCTAATGATATAGCAAGCTAGGGTTTTTCTTTGTCACTCTTACTTACAATGGTGGGAGAGATGGAGAATGATGGCAATTCTCAGTCCTTGTAGCCTGTTTCCAAATCCCTGTCTTTGAATGGTACTATCCATTAAGCAGGTAACAGGCAAGATGCTGTTCTTTCAAAAGTCCATTCTGCAACAATCAAGTGATTTTAAATTAAAATTAGGGACATATTTTACCTATGCAATTGATTTAAATGGCAGAAAATTTCCAATAACTTATTACTTAGTCTCAACACTAAAGAAAGATTATAAGAGAAGGTTTCTGAGTTAAATATATTTATATATTTTTTCATACATATATGTTCATAAGAGGAATATGTGGCATGACTCCTTACAAAAGACTGAAGTTATTGTACTTCCCAAGTTGATGTAGTTATTTAGATAATATTGGATGGAAACAGGACTCATTTATCAAAACCAGTAGTATCCTGTATTTTAATATATGCTTTTTGAAAATGACATCCACCTGAACTCTGTTCCATAATTTTTGTGAATTAAAACCTACAGTATTCCTAAGACTTGCTGTCTCCTTGGAGACTTTAATATGCTAAGATACTTTTACCATCTTGTCTCAGGCTTGAAAGTAATTATATTTCCCCGTTTTTGTTCCATTTTAATGACTGACTTTTCAAAAGTTTCTTGCTACTTATATATATATTTTGTAAGTTTGATGCCAACTGTTTTCTATTTATTTTTTTACCCTAGTGAAAATGTCACCAGTAAATAAGAGTCTTTCACAAAATTTTTGCCTTAAAGTGACACATTCTAATGTTTATTTCTATTTGATGACACCAGAATATCTATAATGTTTACTTCAATTATCTATAGTACAATAAAATATTACTATGAATTGAGATATTGTTATATTTTTAAATTTTTAAAATTATAAGTTTGTGTAGAAAAATCTCTATTTTCTAGCCTTAAACTATCTGCCGAAAACTAGACTTCCACTTTCAACTTCCTTCCTAGTAAATACTTTCACCTCGATTTTCCTTTTTTGGTCTGCAAGTAAATCTTAAAATATTGCAAATCAGAATTATAAACTTAATCCTTTTCTTGATTTTTTTTTTTTGAGACCGAGTCATTCTGTCTCCCAGGCTGGAGTGCAATGGTGCAGTCTCTGCTCAATGCAACATCTGCCTCCCGGGTTCAAGTGATTCTCCTGCCTCAGCTCCCTGAATAGCTGAGATTACAAGGCTTGCCACCACATCTGGCTAATTTTTGCATTTTTAGTAGAGACATGATTTCACCATGTTGGCTGGACTACTCTTGAACTCCTGAACTCGTGATCTGCCTGCCTTGGCCTCCCAAAGTGCTGGGATTACAGGTGTGAGCCACCTGGCCCAGTCTTGACTTTTTATACATTTAGCACAACTCTCCCATCCACTACCCTTATAGACACCAGATCCCCAAGATTATCCCTAATTTTAGCTTTTCCTTCATTTCTTACATCTATTTCGCTCTCAAACCCTGAAAAGTGTTTTTCAGCTCCAGTGCCAATGCAGTCACCTAGATGGGACTAAAAACAAATTATGTCTAAACTGTTACAATGGAATTTTAATAGATTTTCCTGTGTTTGCCATTTTCTTGTTCTAATTGGTCTGATATAACTTTTCTAAATTATTTTTATACGGGTATTTTCCTACTCAAAAACTCTGTTTCCCAAAAATCAAAAACAATCAAATTTGGAGGCCCAAAGACAGACAGGATTATTCTGAAGCTACTAATTAAGCATCTGAGTCCTACTGGCAAGTTAACTTTTCAGTGCTCTTTACCCAGCTTCTTATGTGTAATTTTGTATTATATTTTATCTAAATATCGATTCCAAGTTAAATATGTTTCAGGATTAAGAGAAACTAGATCTACCTCAGGTTGAACATCAAGATTAACATTTTAAGTCACACTATAAACCTATCAAATTCACTGAAATTCAAATATAGTTGCTTAGAATAGTTAGAATAATATTTGAGAGGAAAATTAACAGCTTAAATAATATGAAACATTTTTATAGGTTCCCCAGAGAAAGCATGAATCTAGAAAACATCTTTCTAGGTTCCCAGGGAAAAGATAAATCTGCTCTTTCCTCAGTCTTATCTCTCTAGGTTCTCTTAATGTGAAACTGTTTAACCCATGATTCTCGGTGAATTCTGGTTAAACCTCTGGGAATAATGAGGGGGTAATTTTGTGATCACTAATGAAGTAGCAAAATGCAGTATTCATGGGGTCAAGAGTAAGGAAGGATTTCATCTGCATCATTAAATACTACTGAATAGTCCATTGGTCCATTGAGGTCCTATAGAAAAACTGAATCACCCTTAGATAAGGCAAAGATAGCCAGAACATATCTTCTAACCAAAAAAGAAAAAATGCACAACAACCTCTTGAATATTTTAATTACCAAATTCTAGAATATGGCCAAAACAAAGATTTCTAAGTAGAATTTTGACCAAACACAATTTTCTGTGACATGCTAACTTTAGAATTAATGAGCAAATCCTTCACTGTAAGATCCGTTTTTGTGTTTGCACGATAAAATCTGTTTTTTGTTGTTGTTTTGGTTGTTTTTTCATTGAGGTATATATTCTGCTCTTCTCAAACCTGAATGAAGTACATACTGCTCAGGTTTTGTGGAAATAACACTGAAATGTTGATGTCCAAAATACGATCAAGTAATTATCATGCTTGTTTTTGAAGCTCAATTTCCAAAACGGACTAGCAGACTAAAGCTAAACAACTATTCAAAATACTTAACAGGAAATTGTTTGAACACCACATTTGAAATCACTGCTATGACTAGATCTCCAAGCTTCTTCCTTCAAACCGGGAGATGTCCTGGTAACAATGTCTCCCCATGGATATTATAGGAGTGGCACGTAAATGCCTCCCATCCCTGATCAAGGAATTCTCAAGTCTGCCATAAAGCATATTTTTCATTTCCTTTTCTCGTGTCTTGTCAATGAAGACTATCAGAACTTTAGAAACATAGACAATTTTTAGTGTCAGCTTTCAATCATGATCCCAAGGGAAAGTTAGAGTCATTGCATGCAATCTCTCTGGCCCATTATCTAGAACCAAATTTGTATGCATTGGATTTAGGTCATGATTAAGTGTGTCATTTGGTTAATTCACAATATAGTTTGGTTGTTTTCAATAGGTGTCATACATTTTTGATGCTATCCCC
This sequence comes from Callithrix jacchus, assembly GCF_049354715.1. Classification (NCBI taxonomy): domain Eukaryota; kingdom Metazoa; phylum Chordata; class Mammalia; order Primates; family Cebidae; genus Callithrix; species Callithrix jacchus. The sequence goes on along the minus strand of NC_133504.1, from coordinate 71,644,462 downwards.
ATGCCCTGTCAATACTCATCATTCCAGTGTATGCCAGTAGCATCTTAATAAAAATCACCCGAACTCTGAGCTTCAGGACTTTCTGCTGAGTAATGGGTGAGGGTGGAGGGAAGGCAGTCAGACAATGATTAGAAGTGAATGCCCTTAAAACTTTCCAACGAAGGTTTAGGTGAGCCAATGAGAAAGGTGAGTTGAAAGATAAATTGCTCAACTTTCCCCTGTTACAAAACAAAGGCATTTCAAAACCAAAGAAAGACTGTTGAATGAATGCTGTTTACTCTTAAGCAGAGAATTCCATTTGTAGTAGGTTGAATAACATCCCAAGATGTTCATATTCAAATCCCCAGAGGCTGTAAATTTTGCATTCTATAGCAAAAGAAACTTTGTAGCTGTGACTGAAGGATTTTGAGATGAAGAGATTATGCTGAATTATCTGAGTAGATCCAGTGTTATTGCAAGTGACTTTATGGGGGGACGGGAAAGGAGTCAGAATCAGAGAAAAAGTTAAGTGACAATGGAAACAGAGACTGTGATAATGGGCTTTGACGATGGAGAAAAGTACCACCAGCCAAGGAATACAAGAAGCCACTAGAAGCTGAAAAGGTAAGGGACACAGATTCTCTCCTCAGTTTCTCTACAGGAACCAACCTTGCCAACACCTTGAAAGTTTGTAGTAAGACCGATGTTGTACTTTTGATTTCTTGAACTGTAAGAAGAAAATTTGTGTTCTTTTAAAGGTACTAAATTTATGGCAATTAATTATAGCATAAATAGGAGATTAATATACAGTTCAAGCACAGAGTCCAGACAGGTTCTTGGAAATAAAATTCAGAGGAGAAAGAAGTTAAGTATCTTTGAATGTGTTGATTTGATGTTAATATATGGGCATATTGATTAGGCAAGGACTAGGTTGGCTGGAAGAAACTGCTGTGTAGGTGCCATGCCCTTTGTAAGATCAAGCTGCCTCCGCTGTATGCGTAATGTTCCTGGCTTAGAGTTGCACTGATCATAATAGGCCATTTGGCCATATCAACCCCTCTTGGGTGAAGAGGGATAATACTCAGACATGTTCTGTGCTTTCTCCCAAAGTTGTACAAATAAGTAAAACTGCCCAGTAATACAGTATGTATTGACATGGTAACCTTCCCTTTATTTCTCCACTCCCAAATGGGTGTGTCCTGAAATCACTTCACAAATATACTACTTATATTCAAGTCTTTGTTTATGGGTCTACTTTTGGGAAACAATAAAAGACTATAATACATCACAACTTAGAAGAAAAATATTAATATTAACTAGATAGTTTGTCAGTTATAGATGTTAGTTTTCCAACAAAGTGCAGCCTCTGCCTGATGGCATTAGGTAAGGAATTTATTTAAAAGATAAAGAGCAGCTCATAGACCATTTGGAAAAACTAGAAAAGAATGTTTGCAATTAAACATTCAGCAATACTTTCCAAAAACTAAGCTACAGAACTGGTCTAGTGACGGAACTACTGAACTTACCACTCACTAGAGTCCAGTTTAATGGCTATCACTTCTTTCCCATTTTTTGCCGCAGAGATTTAAATGAGGTGCTACTGCGAATGCGGCTAATATAAATGCCATTTCTGTACTTAGGACATACTCTTGCTTACCCCAAACATCCCCCACTGCTACCCAAGAGAAAAACTGTTTGACTATTTCCTGCTTCTTGGGTCACTACCTCCTGACTCAAGTATGAAATGTAGTGTATTCAATTGGCAGAGCAGAGCAAATATGTCTACCTTCTGGCAGCATGGTGGGTTGGAAAATGAACACAGACGCTCTGAAAATGCCAGACATTCTGAGCTTTCATAATAAGAAGGAATGTCTGCTTTCCACCAAAATTAATAATATATGGGAATTCTTCTAACAAGAAGAGAGTCCTGATACTGTTTGACTAAAAGAAATGTTAATATTAACTACGATTGTCATTACTATTTTTAAAAAATCCTGACAATTTCTATCACTTTTCAAATAATATACTTTGCTGAAACCAAACTCAGTCACCGCAATGACAGAAATTCTAATCATGTTACTAGACCTGGTCAGGGCTACATCATCTCCATAAAAGTAAATAACTCCAACTTTATATGGCAGTGCTGGTGGTCCTGCCACACTCCCTGCTAGTCTCCTGAATCTGTCAAGTTGCTCCAAGAAAAACTTTTGGAGGGAACTAGGCTGGATTTATTTAATCCCCACCCTTGTATAGACATAAACTTTAATTATCTGTTCATTAAGTTGACTGCTATAGTTTGATTAATGTAACAATCCCTAGTTTGTTAAAATGTAGAAATATTTAGAGCCCACAACAAATTTCATCGCACATACACTCTGAAATATGATGCTTTTAGAAACCACAGAGCTTGGTGGATGTTTGCAAGGAGCACTGTCTCAGAAGATGATATTTAAGGAAGCTTGGGAATAGTCAGCAGTTCCTAACCTAAGTGTAGTCCTGTAGACTAAACTGATGCCATGTAAAATTCTAATTTACATTCCAGAGGAATCTTCAAGTAGGACACAGATACTTTGTTGGTTAGTAATTTCCTCTTTCTTCGGATTGACTACTGGGAACTGTGTGGTACTCAACTACAATTCCCTTCATTTTCCGTCCAAACATAAGAGGGTTTTTGTTGTTGTAGTTGTTTGTTTGTTTAGAGAAACCCAATATTATTACTAACAGAGTTTTCTAAGTCTATACAAAATCCTTTGAATTTAATTATTTCTCACTCCCATAACTAATTTTCTACCTTTGTTGGTAAATCACAGAAATTGTCTCAAAATCAAATATCATAATTATGCACTTTAATGCATCCTGAAGATTCTCCCGGGGATTCTTCTCTAACTTTTCCATGATCTTTTAGATAATTTAATTTCCAAGTACGATTTTATTGTTTCTCTTACATACTTTTATATATCCTCAACTTAAATATGTTCCCCAACAAACTATTTTAAGAGGTTTTCCATCGCCCATTTTCCTGTAATTTCTACCTGCCTTGTCCACTTTGTAAACTCAATATAACATTTAAAATACCTTCCCAGAAATTTAGATCAGTCCTGGGTAAGTATGAGTATGATGTTCTCAAATGATTATTCTTTATTTTTTCCTACAGATTCATTATAAACAAGCCAGATATTTTAAGATGGGCAGCATGAGACATTTTCTGGACCAGTCTGTCTTTTTCCTGCCTAGTTCTGGAGTAGCTAATTAGTTTGCTTGTTTGATTTGTTATTTTGTATAGCATGCTGTGTAAATTTGTTTCCATGGAAACATTCAAACAGGGCCAGGTAAGAGATCCAACAGGCATGTTTCCTAAGCTTAGACAGGCCCTCTGACTGCTGGTCATCTTTAAAAATTGCATTTTCAATTCTTAATTTATATTGATAGCTCTTGGTTGAAAAGAAAGATAATCCTGCCAGCGCTATTCATTTCTTCATTCCATTGATTGATTGTTACTTGACCACTTAGGTTAGGAGCATGGCTCCTGCTATTCCTAAGAAATTATCATATAACTGTTGTGTTTTGCCTTCAAATTCTACATTTACTCTAGTAACCTTTTTATCACAGTTCTTTGTTTTGTGACTCTTTTTCTTAGAGTGTTTTTATTACACTTCCACTCTTTCTGATTTTTAGCCTCTTCTCCCTTCAAGAGTGCATTGATAAATCGTTACATTCTAGAATTGAATAGGATTTCCTTTATATCTGTTTATAAACTGAAATTTAAATAAATGCCCCAAAAACCTGCTTGAATGGAAATCTTCATGAAACTACACTGAGGTATGAAGTCAGTCTTGGAATAGGACTGCATATAGACCTTGTATAGGCCTTTCACAGATGACATGATTATTTGTGTAGAAAACCATAAGGCACAAAAAAAAAAAATAGAACAATAACAAAAATCTGCCAGTGCTAATAAATAAATTTAGCTAATTCTCAGAATACCAGGTTATTATGGTGTGTATGTATATTGCAGTTAAAATATCAGGTATAGCAGTGTGTTTTTAAAATTTGGTATATTTCTTTTTTTTTTTTTTTTTTTTGAGACGGAGTTTCGCTCTTGTTACCCAGGCTGGAGTGCAATGGCGCAATCTCGGCTCACTGCAACCTCCGCCTCCTGGGTTCAGACAATTCTCCTACCTCAGCTTCCCGAGTAGCTGGGATTACAGGCACGCGCCACCATGCCCAGCTAATTTTTTGTATTTTTAGTAGAGACGGGGTTTCACCATGTTGACCAGGATGATCTCGATCTGTTAACCTCGTGATCCACCTGCCTCGGCCTCCCAAAGTGCTGGGATTACAGGCTTGAGCCACCGTGCCAGGCCTTGGTATATTTCATAGTAAATTTAATAAAATTATGTATAAGAACTGACTGAACATAGAATATTACAGATTAGTAATCAACACTAAAAATGCAGATGGAAAATCCTCACATATTTGCAAACCAAGTAATCTGTTTGTAAATAATCCACAGGTCAGAAGAAGACATTAAAAAATAAATTTTTAAAAAATATTTCAAACTAAATGGGATTAAATATATGCCATATTGTAATTTGTGGAATGAAGCTGAACAACATCATACTGATAGAAATTTTAAAATATTTAAACAAATACAGATTTATACCAGTGTGATAGAGTGAGGGGATCAATATTTTAAGCTGCCAATCCTTTTATGTTAATCTATAGTAGATTCAGTACAATCCTAATCAAAATTTCAGCATATGTTTTATATAAATTGAACAGCTAATCATAAAATCTATGTATAAACTCAAAGAACTTGGAATAGATAAAATAACATTGAAAAATAACAATTTTGCAGGAGATACATACCATCTGATATAAAATTCTTTGTAACCATCTGTAGTTACCAATGTGGTTGGCATGGTACTGCTCTAAAAATAGATAAATAGACTTAGGTAACAAAATAGAGTACAGAAATTGGCACACATTTGTACAGTTAATGAATTTTTGACCATGGCACCAAAATGATTCAAGAGGGAAGTGAAAGTGTTTTCAATGTATGGTGCTGTAACAACTTGTTCTTAAAGTGGTTAAAAGATGAACTTCAGCTTTACAAATCAATAATACAGAAAATTAACAAGAATATTCAGGACTTGAACTCAGCTGTGGACCACATGGACCTAATAGACGTCTATAGAACTTTCCACCTCAAATCAACAGAATATACATTCTTATTAGCACCATATCACACTTATTCTAAAATTGATCACACAATTGGAAGTAAAACACTCCTCGGAAAATGCAAAAGAAAGGAAATATCAACAGTCTCTCAGACCGCAGTGCAATCAAACTAGAACTCAGAAATAAGAAACTCACTCAAAACCGCACAACTACATGGAAATTGAACAACCTGCAGTTGAATGACCACTGGGTAAATAATGAAAATAAGACAGAAATAAGTAAGTTCTTTGAAACCAATGATAACAAAGTCACGATGTACCAGAACCCCTGGGACATAGCTAAAGCTGTGTTTAGAGGGAAATTTATAGCACTAATGCCCAAAGGAGAAAGTGGGAAAGATCTAAAATCAACACCCTAACATCACAATTAAAAGAACTAGAGAAGCAAGAGCAAACAAATTCAAAAGCTAGCAGAAGACGAGAAATAAATAATATCAGAGCAAAACTGAAGGAGATAGAGGCATGAAAACTCTTCAAAATACCAATGAATCCAGGAGCTGACGTTTTGAAAAGATTAACAAAATAGATAGACCTGAGTAGACCAATAAAAAGTTCTGAAATTGAGGCAGCAATTGATAGCCTTCCAACTAAAACCAGCCCAGAATCAGATGGATTCACAGCTGAATTCTACCAGAGGTACAAAGAGGAGCTGGTACCAGTCCATCTGAAACTATTAAAAACAACAGAAAAAAATGGACTCCTCCCTAACTCATTTGATGTGGCCAGCATCATCCTGATACCAAAACCTGGCAGAGACACAACAACAACAAAATTTCAGGCCAGTGTCTCTGATGAACATTGATGTGAAAATCCTCATTAAAATACTCGCAAACCAAATCCAGCAGCACATCAAAAAGCTTATCTACCACAATCAAGTTGGCTTCATCCCTGGGATGAAAGGCTGATTCAACATACACAAATCAATAAATGTAATCTATCCCATAAACAGAACCAATAATAAAAACCTCATGATAATCTCAATAGATGCAAAAAGATCTTTTATGTAATTCAATACCCCTTTATGCTAAAAACTGTTAGTAAATCAGGTATTGATGAAATGTATCTCAAAATAATAAAAGCTATTTATGACAAACACAAAGCCAATATTATCCTGAATGGGCAAAAACTGGAAGCATTCCCTTTGAAATCCAACACATGACAAGAATGCCCTCTCTCACCACTCCTATTCAACACAGTATTAGAATTTCTGGCCAAGGCAATCAGGGAAGAGAAGGAAATAAAGGGTTTTCGAATAGGAACAGAGGATGTCAAATTGTCTCTGTTTGGAGATGGCATGATTGTATATTTAGAAAACCCCATCATGTCACCCCAAAATCTCCTTAGGCTGATAAACAACTTCATCAAAGTCTCAGCATACAAAATCAATGAGCAAAAATCACTAGCATTCTTATACACCACTAATAGCCAGAGAGTGAAATCATGAGTGAACTCCCATTCACAATGGCTACAAAGAGAATAAAATACCTAGAAATACAACTTACAAGGGATGTGAAGAACCTCTTTGAGAAGAAATACAAACCAGTGCACAGGGAAATGAGAGAAGACACAAACAAATGGAAAAACATTTCATGCTCATAGATAGGAAGAATTAATATTGCAAAAATGACCATACTGCCCAAAGCAATTTGCAGATTCAATGCTATCCCCCTCAAGCTACCATTGACTTTCTGCACAGAAGTAAAAAAAAACTACTTCAAATTTCATATGGAACCAAAAAAGAGCCCATGTAGCCAAGACACTCCTAAGCAAAAAGAACAAAGTTGTAGGCATCACACTACCTGACTTCAAATTATACTACAAGGCTATAGTAACTAAAACAGAATGATATATATCAAAACAGATATATAGACCAATGGAACAGAACAGAGGCTTCAGAAATACCACACATCTACAACCATCTGATCTTTGACAACCTGACAAAAAAAAGCAATGGGGAAAGGATTCCCTATGTAATAAATAGTGTTGGGAAGACTGGCTAACCATATGCCGAAAACTGAAACTGTACCCCTTCCATACACCTTATACAAAAATTAAGGTGGATTAATGACTTAAGAAGAACACCTAAAGCCATAAAAACCCTAGAAGAAAATCTAGACATTATCATTCAGGAGAAGACTTTATGACTAAAACACCAAAAGCAATGACAACAAAAGCCAAAATTGGCAAATGACATCTACTTAAACTAAAGAGTTTCTGCAATTCAAAAGAAACTATCATCAGACTGAACAGACAACCTACAGAATGGCAGAAAATTTTTACAATCTATCTATCTGACAAAGGTCTAATATCCAGAGTCTACAAAGAGCTTAAATAAACTTACAAAAAAACCAAAACAAACCACCCCATCAAAAAGTGGGTGAAGGATATGAATAGACACTTCTCAAAAGAAGACATTTATGCAGCCAACAAACATATGAAAAAAAAACTCATCATCACTGGTCATTAGAAAAATGCAAATCAAAACCACAATAAGATACCATCTCATGCCAGTTTGAATGGCAATCATTAAAAGGTCAGGAAACAACAGATGCTGGAGAGGATGGAGAAATAGGAACTCTTTTATACTGTTGGTAGGAGTGTAAATTAGTTCAGTTACTGTGGAAGACAGTGTGGGGATTCCTCAAGGATCTAGAACCAGAAATACCATGAGACCCAGCAATCCCATTACTGTGTATATACCCAAAGGATTATAAATCATTCTACTATAAAGACACATGCACATGTATGTTTATTGCAGCACTGTTCACAGTAGCAAAGACTTGGACCCAACCCAAATGCCCATTAATGATAGGCTGGATAAAAAAAATGTGGCACATATGCACCATGGAATACTTTGCAGCCATAAAAAAGATGAGTTCATGTCCTTTGCAGGGACATGGATGAAGCTGGAAACCAGCATTCTCAGCAAACTAACAAAAGAACCAGAAAATCAAACACCACATATTCTCACTCATAAGTAGGATTTGAACGATGAGAACACATGGACACAGGGAGGGGAACATCACGCATTGGGGCCTGCCAGGGGTACGGGACAAGGAGAGAGATAGCATTAGGAGAAGTATCTCACGTAGATGACACGTTGATGGTTGCAGCAAAGCAACATGGCACATGTATACCTATGTAACAAACCTGAACATTCTGCACATGTATCCCAGAACTTAAAGTATAAGAAAAAGAAATGAATTCCAACTTGTATCTCACACAATATGTAAGATTACTTTGAGATGGAACTAGGCTAAAAATATAAACTTATACAAGAAAACATAAGTATCTTCCTAATCTCATGGTAATCAAACCTTCCTCCTTCCTTTATCCTGTTCTCCTTTATTCTCTCCCTGCTCCTCACCTTCCCTTCCCCTCCTTTATTCCTTCCCTCCTTCCTTCTTTTAGAATCATTTTGGAAATTATCCTCTTGGATGTTCTTAAAAGTAGACAAATTTATTTTGAAATATGACCAAGTTATTTCATACCTAGATATTTAAACAGAAGACATAAAAACATATTGCACAAGAATATTTATATGGTTTGGCTGTGTCCCCACCCAAATCTCATATTGAATTGTAGTTCGCATAATCCCTATGTGTCATGAGAGGGACCTGGTTGGAAGTAATCTAATCATGGGGTTGGTTCCCCCATGCTGTTTTCATGATAGTCAGTGAATTCTCATGAGATGTAGTGATTTTATAAGTGTCTGGAATTTCCCCTGATGACACTCATTCTCTCTCATGCCACCCTGTGAACAGGTGTCTTCTACCATGATTGTAAATTTTCTGAGGCTTCCATAACCATGTGCAACTGTGGGTCAATTAAACCTCTTCTTTATAAATTACCCAGTCTCAGGTATTTCTTTATACCAGTATAAGAATAGACTAATACAGATGTCCATAGAACTTTATTCATAATTGTTTAAGAGAACAAATATTAAACATTTATCAACTAAGGATGGCTAGAAAAATGGCTGTATATCCATATGGTTGAATAAATCTTAGGAAATTAAAACAAAAATGTAATAAGGTACTAATACACACAAAAATGATAAATCTCACAAATATTAAGCTGTTCAGCTCTTCAAAAGTGATGCCAGATGCTCTGTAGTTAAATATGAATTTCTCTTACCGTCAAGTAATAATGAAACATATGACTTTAAGAACAGCTGTGCTTTCTTGATAAGTAGAATAGGAATAAGTATGCAGTTTAGGTAGAAGTATAAGTAATCTTTCTTAAATGATGAAAATATTTTATATTTTGGTAGAAATCTAAGTTATTCAGGTGCAGATATTTTCAAAAACTTTTAAATTGTGCATATAATTTTGTGCATTTCACTGGAGATAAAATCTACCTCAGTAAAAAAGACCACCCCCCAGACGTATATGTTAAATCCTCAGTGCAATTTCAGACACTTCGGAGAAACACTTTGAAAAGCACTTACCAGTTAATAGGAGTGTTTAAAGTCTTTTAAGCATAGAATTTATATGCTCACAACTTTTTAAGAATACCTTTGCATTTTTGGTAGCTCAATAAATGGACTGTATAGAGGGTGAATTAGGAAGGAGCAATATTTGAGATAGAAAGACCAATTAAAAATTTTTAAAATGGCCTTGCATTTTCAAAAACCAAATGAGTGTGTATTAGTCCATTTGCATTGCTATAAAGAAATACCTGAGACTGAGTAAGGTATAAAGAAGAGAGGTTTATTTAGCTCCTGGTTCTGAAGGCTATTCACAAAGCAGAGTACTAATATCGGCTTCTGATGAGGGCCTTAGAAAGCTTCCAATCATGGTGGAAGGTGAAGGGGAGTCACCAAGTGAGTGAGAGATGGTGAGACAGGGAGCAAGAGAGAGAGGAGGAATTGCCGGAGCAAGAACTAATAGAGCAAGAACTCACTTATCCTCAAAAGTATGGAGCTAAGACATTCATAAGCAGTCCTTCCCCATGATCTAACACCTCCCACTAGACCCCTCATCCAACAATGGGGAGCACATGAGATTTGGAGGGCACACACATCCAAACATAACAGGGTGATTTTGCTGGCAATAATTACAAACCTATAGATTTCTGTTACCAGATCTCAAGTTGAGAGCTGGCTTCATGAAAGTGATCAGAATTTAGTAACAGTCTTTAGTGTATTTTTGTAAAAAGTCTAATACATGTGACCTAAGAGAGTATTTAGCATTCTCATGTAATTAAGAGATTCATACTTCTACATATTTTGGATCTCACCCTATTTTGATATTTTCCAAATATTGTAGATACATGAACCATCTTTAGAATTGGAGCCTACCCCTTCCCTTGGGATTTTGTCATCATTTTGGCATTATTTGTGATAACATTCAAAGAGACAAAGAAAAATATAATATTTTGTATCATTATACTATCAGATTATATTAATTTTTCACTTCGTATATGTGGCAATATTGACACTACTTTCCAAACATAAAAATAAACTTAAAGATTTTTCCTCTTTTCAAAGTGATACTTCTTTTTAATGTACCTAAGTATTAAAAGTATTCATTGAATGGTTTTATTTAAACAAATGCTTTCAACATCACATTATTATATTATTAATTATTTTGAGATTGCATCTGTACTAGTTCAAACATCATTTCCTTGGCTTAGCCTCTGCTGTGTGCTCTAATTAGAGATGCTTCTCATGTTCTCTTCCTCCTTGCCAAACACGCACTTTTCTGTACTTTTGTGTTTTATTTTATCTCTCTTGATTATCCTTATCTGAAATAATTTTTGCTTACAAGTTTATTTATTCTCTGCTGATTATCATCTATTCTACAATGGCAATGATTTATCTTGCTTATGCAATATCCCCAGTGCCTATGAGATTGCCAGATGCAGATGTAAGTATTTAAATGAAACAAGAATAAATACACTTTGTAAAGGTATCTAAAATAGTAGATATGTAATGCGTTTATTCATTATATTTCTTTACACTTCTCTTCCACTTCTTAAATGGAAAAGAGAAGAAATTACATTGACAAGAGTAGAAAAAGATCACTGTGTGATTGTAAAAATAATTGTGCAATTTGTATGTTTAAATGATTATAAATAACCATGCTCTGATTTATGCCACAGTGGGAATAATTCTCAATAAATGGATTGAAAAAATATGCTTCAGTTTTGTGATTTCTTATGTATGCAGATATGTAGATTTTTTAAAGGTCATTGAAATATTATTATAACAATTTACTAAAGAAAAAAAAAGTGTTCTTTAGCCAAATGTCCTAAACTTTTTACATGTTGATAAGCAGAGTAAGAACAGTTAAATCTGGTCCAAGTCAGCCTTAGATAAATGGCTATCAGAGTCCATTAGCCAGTGATTCTGCCTTCTTTCATCCTGTGCAATGGAGGGAAAAGCAAACCATTAAATCACAGAAGTCACCACTGAAACACTTGGAAAGTAGTTCAAATATGGACAGTTCTACTGGAAAGAGCATCAATGTTACCTTGTAATTACTAACAGGCAAAATGATATGAATAAAACCATCCTGGACCAATTTCTGTAAACCTTGAATGTTTCTTCATTACTGGGGTATTTCCCCTCACCATTTACTACTACATCACAACCTGAAGTACTAGTTTAAATCATTTATTTAAACCTGATCATATGGGGCAATTTAAAGTTCTTACTTTCTCTTGACAGCTTATAGAAACATCAATTCTAGGATGCTTTCAAATTCCAAAATGAAGTCACCAACTTTGCATTCAATTGTCCATCATCATCATCATCATCTTAGTCATCATCAGTAGTTCAATAATGCCTGAATAGTACAGAGATGAAAGAGCTCTTTCAGGACTGTTAATATTGATTTCAGCATCAGCCATGACCTTGCTTGGCCCTCCTATACATACCCCCTCAATATGTATAACAAAAAACAGATAGTGACATCAAATGATTTACAAAAGCTAGTTAATAATTTTAACCACCGGATTAATTTTTATTACTGCTTATTTTATGGTGGGTAATCCCCATAGTCCTTCTTTCCATGCTTATAGATTATATCATTGAAAGTTAATGTGCTTTTGAAAATTTTCAATGTCATGCATTTATTTATTTTCTCTTACTCATTTATGCAAGCATGTTTGGATTCATCAACTATTTTTTTCTTGTCATTAGATACTATGAGATTTCATTTCCTTATAGAAAAGCACTGACAGAAGATGTCCTGAGAGAGTACTAAAATAAAAGGATTCAACTAAGTAATGGATGGCAAGAAAACGTTCAAAAGAAACAAAAGGTGACAGAGTCAAAGACATTAAGGAAAGAGAAAGAGAACTTAATTTAAAAGATTAAATGTAAGTGTAATCTCAAAATATAGGATATCATGTACAAAGTTTCTTTATGATGATTTATTGATCTGAGCTAAGTACTTTTCAAATCTTCATTTTGTGGTTAATTATGCTACAAGAATCTCTACATGAGGTTAGTGCCTGATTATATGGTGGGAAGGATAAATTTTTCCAAATGTTGTAGTACTTAAAAATTTATTTTGGATTGTGTTACACATACAGTAATATAAAACATTTTATGCTGACAATTTTTATCTTACTGTCTGCAACAGGGGTGTGGCTTATCCTCTGCTTATTTGGGAAAATACATTACCTCATGCAATTACAATTTATTTGATATCTTTAACAAAATATTTTAAGCTAGATCTATTGAAGGCTATCACATATCCTTTCCTAATGTAATTTTATACATAGTCAGCAATTGTTTTATAAAGTGAAAATTTAAATAAAACCACATACCTTTATTCACATTGCTTCACGGTGGTCTTCATGAGCAAACTCTGACATTTTACTAGTAAGGTGATATTAAATAATATGTTTTTAAAACTTTCATGTACAAATTTTAAAATATAAGTAAAAAATCAGACAATTTTTCTATGATTTATAACTTGTCACACATTAGTAGTAGATGGTCTTTTTATTCAGTGTGTGTTTACTATTCTAAACCTTTCTGTTATAATATTATATGGGAATTGCATAAATCTTGCAGTGGGCTAGCAAGTCAATCTTCATAAAAAATTTACTAAAATTATTAAAGTGGAGTTTTTTATAGATGTAATTCCAAACATTAAGTAGTACATCTAGTTTATGCTTTATTAATATTTAGTGTAATAAAAATTACTTAATGTAAACTCCTCAAAAGGATGGCTTTTTTACTGCCATCAGTGAATTTCTGAGACTGCCAAGTAAATATATAATTATCCAGTAATAAGCAGATGTTTATTACCAACTATGCATAAAATATCTCAAGTACACAAAAAAAATAAAATCATTTTAATTAAATATCAGTGAAACAATTTGCCTTTTCTAACTGAAATCATGTGAAATTCATCTTTAACTGTCCTGTATGTTGTGGTGTCTACAAGCATCCTGTGTTGCTCATTCATGTATGAATGAATGTGTAGCTGGAAAGAAACATGCCTATATTTGTTTTGAATGAAAAGCCCATTTGATAGATTAGCTAGTGCAATCACTTTTCAATTCAAAATATATCCAAACTCATGCAACAGCATGATAGACCCTGATGTGAAAGGAGTTTTCTGTGCATAATTCAGATGGGATCATGTATTGAGGCAAGGGTTGCCAGGGAAGATTGTGTGTAATTTATAATAATAACACTTATTTTAGTGAATATTTATGACAAAAAGTGTGTCAGTGAGGTTTCAGCTAGAAAGCAAACCAGTGAGATATATGTATAAACAGATTAATTGCAAGAAATTGTCCCTCAATAAATTGCTTCACACCTGTGAACCCATTTCCAACATAGCTCACAGGATTCCTAATTGTTTTAAGCCAGCTGTGTTGGTTCAATCGTACTTGCCAGTAATTCTGTTATGCTTAGGTCTCTGACACAATTCTGATCAATGAAAGTTGAGAGACCAGCTATGAAAGTTCTTTGGAAATATACACAAAACTGCTTTTGTAGTCATAAGTGATGCTTAGAATGTAGTTATAAGGAATGCTACAACTATTTTGCAAACATGAAAACAGATAAAAACAAAACAGGAAGTATAGGAAGAACTTGGCCTTCTATAGTATTCTCCAACCTCTGAATTAACCACCTTGTGGGCTCTGCCATATTTATCCTTTACACACACACACACACACACACACACTCTCTCTCTCTCTCTCTCTCTCTCTCTCTCTCTTAGTTTTGATAACACGTTTTTCTTGTTTATTTTGTTTGGATAAGAAATTTTTGTTAAATCAGTTAGTAGCCTGTTAACTGATACAGAAGCCAAATGGAATCAGAAGTATTGTTAAATCACAGGGAATTTAAATGATTCAGATGCTTAGTGGTGTTCGAAAAAAGGTGGTCAGCAGCAACATCTCATCCTTTGCATGTGAATTGTGAAATTACAGTATTCGAAGCTGGGGGTCACAGCAATTCTTCTGAGAACAGTGGTTCTCAGGCTTTGGCATGTGCCAGAATCACCTGAAGTTGAATTGTGAGATTTCAGGCTTTTCTTCTGACATGGACCTCCTAATTTTCTCTGAATGATTCTCTTATAACTATTCTCATTTGGCTTGAAGTAGAGAAAAAAACAAGCTCTATCCCTCAAGCCTTTTTATCTTGAATTTTCTCAGTGAATCCTCCCAACAAATCTGTAGCCTTATTGATAAGAGGTAGGAGGGTTCTCTGCCTCAGCCTAGGTGTGGCAGGCAGAGAGGAGGAGGACTGTGCTTTGTGGTGCCTCCCTTATATTGTCCCTCTCTGTCCCAGTAATGGGACTCTGACTGGAGCCAGCAGTGCCATCTAGGCAGGACCCTCCAAACCCAGAACTGGTCTCATAAATTCGAGTTTTAGGAAGACTACCTCAACATGGTCTATTTTCCCCATGGCACTGACATGCTGATTTTAGGTCAATCAGTCACATCAAACACAGGAAAGGTTCAGGACTCCTGCTATCAGTGGTCTACTGATGAGTTTCAAGCTTGAACCATGTGAGGCTGGGCATTAACTCTCTCACCCCTACGTTCTGACGATGACACTGCCCCCTGTCTACAGCACCCAAGGGCAGTTGGAGGGCTGTAGACTGGAGGCTGTGTCATCTGATGATAAAGGCATCCTTTATCTTTTGTACTCCCAGTCATTGGAGTGACTCAGGCAGTCACTCCCCCCTGAATTGCTCACAATTCTATGTGTCAGGCTTGACCTTGCCAATCCAGACTGAGTTGTTTCAAGACTATGACTCTGCAACATCAACAGCGACTTCTAAATTACATCCCTCATGTTTCAGTTGCTAAATCTTAAGCTTTGCAATCCAGACATGAACATTTCCTCAATGAATGGGACTTGTGCACACAGCACTCTTGTCTTTCCAGTCTATTGGCAGCTCTATGTAGAAGGTACGTTTGTGGTTAACATTGAAACAGCTTCCATTTTAGTAATGTAGTGTTACAAGCTAAAGAGTTCAAGAAAGGTCATAATTGGAAGATATGTCATTCTGTGTCTAAGTTATTATATGTCAAACAGTAAATTAAAAAAGACAAAGAAGCAAATTATTATTCACATTTTCCTGCATACCCTGGTTAATACTTGCATTTGTGGGGAACATCAGTAAAATACAACAGCCACTGAGAGAGTCTTTGGAAGCTAATATTCACTGGCTGTTTGATGATGTAATATCATGAGTAAAGATGTGAACAAATTGAAGTAAAAGTTACTGGAAAACTGCAAAAGCAAAAAGATCGTAAGTGTTCTTATGCAGTTGGGTTTTAAAGAACAATGGCATTAAGAGTAATAATTTTGTTTCTCATAGTAGGAGATATGAAATTAGCCATTAACAATAATTTGAGAATATAGATCACAGAGAGTTGGTTCTTGGACGGAAATAGAAACGACAGTGTGTGTAGCACTAGAAGATTCTTCGCATGCATTCACTGAACATAAAATATCACCTTTTCTTCACTTCACTCCAAATTGTCATTGATAAATCAGTGTATTTCACATGGGGCCTATATTTTATAATGTATTTAAAATTTAAAATTTTCTATAAAGAAGGATCTTATGAAATATTATTTGCAGAATGCCTTGAAAACCCAGAAGTTAAATATGCTGGGCAACTTTGGGAACTGCTCATTTAGACTCTCCTTATTTTATCATACATGGTACTCAAATTTGAGTCCTTAGCCAACTTAGAAACAATAGAAATAATTCTATTTAATTGTATTCCACATTTATCTATGGATACATTAGTAAACACACACACACACACACACACACACACACATACATTATCTCAACATTGATTACCTTAAATCTTGCAATTCAAATTAAGGAACAAAATCTAAGAAAAAGAAGTATACACCATTTATAACTAGGTATGGTTTGAGTGTGTGTCCCTTCCAAATCTCATATTGAAATATAAGCCCTAGTTTGGAGGTAAGGCATAGCAGCAAGTGTTTATTTTATAGGGGCAGATTCTTTATGAATGTCTTAGTGCCATCCTTGTAATGATGAGAGTACTCACTCTGCATTCATGTGAGATCTGGTTGTTTAAAAGAACGTGGCATCTCCACCTTCTCTCTTGCTCTCTCTCTTGCCACGTGACTTGCCCGCTACTCCTTCACTTTCTGTCATAATTGTAAGCTTCCTGAGGCCCTCACCAGAAGCTAAGCAGATGCTGTCACCATACTTCCTGTACAGCCTTCCGAAGTGTGAGCCAGTTAAATTTATCTTCTTAATAAATTACCCAGTTTCAGACATTTCTTTTTAACAATGCAAAAACTGGCCTAACACATAACTTAAATAATACATATTGATATCTAATATGCATATACATTATAAATTATCTTATCTTCATAAATATTAATAAATTAATTCCCTACAACCTACATGTGACATAGTTATAATTTTTATCAAGACTTTGAAAATTTAAAAAATTGAAGAAAAAGGAGGTTAAATAACTGCTCATAATCACAAAGCTTGTAAATACAAGATGGAGTTTTAACTCAGAAAGGCAAGTTCTCAACCACTTTTTTTAATTACCTCTCATATGAATGATTAATTTTCTCTCTTTCTTGATTTTACATTCATGTAGTTTGTCTTGAAATGAGTTTTTAAAGAATACATTCTTTAAAACAAAATGTTTCACAGGAAAATTTTGTTGTTAATGATGTTGAAATGAGAGATTGTGATTCTGAGACACTCTTGAAGCAGTGTATAATAAATTAATTCAGTAGAGATTATGTTTGCTCAAAAAATTAAGCAATACGATGTTTTCACACGGCAAATTTTGGATAGCTATTCAACAAGTGAAATGACATCATGAGAAAGACACCTGAAAACTCTGCAATAACTGATTAGAGAATAACTGGTATTATGCATACATGTTTGTGAGCCAGCATAGCCATTATTTTTCTCTGAACAGCAGGACCAGAAGGTTCACAACTGACCACCCAGAAGTTTGATCAATTTAACAACTGCCTTTAAACTCTCCCTGGAGTCCATGACTCCTCTATTTATTGGAAAACCTCAATCTTAATTTTTAGTCTACAAAAATGATCATTTTTATTTGATAGAACACTCAAAAGCAGTTAAAAAAAAAATCACTATAGTCCACTAGTTTTAAAGTGAGTTTTAGTTGTACTCTAAAACTACAAAAAGTGTCTTGCTTATTAAAACCATATTTTCTAATTAAGTTCTTGCAAGGGTTCTGATTGCACACAGCACTATTATGCAGAGCTATTTAAGGAGGAAGTGGTGTCTGCTCAGTTCCAGACATGGGTTTCTATGAAACACTCACATTTTCATTTGACCGTGTAGTAAATAATAACATAAAATCCCATACAATGGCCAAAATGAGAGTTATATAATCCTCTGAGTACTCTTAACCTGAAGAAGGGTGTGTTTTGATCATTTTTAAAGAATGGGTATGTGGTTTTGTGCATGTTTCTTATTAAAATATTTAGAATAAACTTGAGATGTTGTATATTTTTGATGATATATAGTTAGCTGTGTCTCATAATTACTGTTTATGTTTCAGACTATAATTTAAAAGCATCTATTGTTCTAAAGAAAAATTTTGAATTTGTAAATTGTAGATTTAGCTGAACCAAGTAATTTATATTTTATTTCCAATTCTTCACCCACACTGTAATGTATTTTAATTTTCTCCCATTATCTCACTGAAACTCCATCTATTGATGTAATCAATGAACTCTACAGAAATAAATACAATACGGCTATTTAATTTTTTTAAATAATTTAACCTTTAAGTAACATAAAACAGGGTGATTACAATCCTCTCTAAACTCCTCTTAAATCATTTTGTTTCTTGGATTAGCTAATACAGTAATCTTTCAGCTTTCCTATTACCTTACTGTTTCTTTTCTTGTCCTTTTTTTTTTTTTTCTATAAAGCCATATATTGACATTCTTCAAAGCTCAACTCTGGGCCCCTAAAAATTTCATTCTTACTCAAGGCTTTAACTGCCACCTGGAGACAGATAATCTATATCTATTTGTACCTTCCAACAGGCCTCTTACTGAATTCTTCAGTAAACTCACAGTTGGTCTCCCATTCTCTTACCCAGTTTTCTTTCAATGTTTATCATTATTTAATCCATGGTAAGAACAAGAATAAATATAATTCTTGATACCTTTCAAGATGCACTTCTCTAATTTGATTCATCAAGAGTCCTAATGTCCACTTAGACATTTTTCCTCTATTTCTACTGCATATTTCAGTCTCTGTTGCAGTCATGTATTTCTTGCATTCTTTTACCCCGGATTGATCTACTCACACACACTTTCTACATTGCAAATAAATTATCTGCATTTCTGCCAGAACAATACTTTCAAAATGTAAATCTGACAATCCCCTTTGTGTAAATCTCTCCAATCAGTCATTTCTGTTCTTCTGATAAGGACCAGATTCCTTGACATATCCTAATTGACCCTATCTGCTCTGTTTTCTACCTACTTTTTTAACATCTCCTCTACCTATTTCCTCTTTTGATTCTCTTCACTTTTCATACCCTATTTTAGTCTTCATGGCCATGATGTTTTCATTCAACACAGATATATTGAAAATGCTTTGTCTTCTTTATCAGGCAGCTTTGGCTGCAATTAATGGATAACTCTAGATCTACTGGCACATTCAATAGTGATTTATTAAATCCTATAAAAAGTCAAGGGACACTTGGAAAGGGTAATATCATCAAAGCTCTAGGCTTTGTTGTCTCTCTCTTCTATCAGTCTCACCTAGAATGCCTCCTCTTGGGTTATCATCTTGTCACATGACAACAGGCAAGGAGACTTGCCCCACCATCCTCCCAAAATCAATGGGAACAGCAGGTGTTGCAAGAAAGAAAATGTTTAATAATCACGGGGTCAGCCAAGCAAGAACAGGGAGAAGTTTCTCAAACCCATCTCCCCAGGAATTCAGAGGCTAGTGTTTTTTAAGGGTACTTTGTCAGGCAGAGGGCTGGAGAACTGAAACAGTTGATTGTCTGGAGATAGAATCATAGGTGTGATTTCAGATAGGTATCTAACACTATCTTTGCACACCTTAGTTAATTCCTGGAAAGAAGTCTCAGAACCAGGTGGTGTCTTTTGGTCTGCCAAAATCCTAAATCTGGAAAATATCTTGAAGACCCAGTGCTTTAGGTTTCACAATAGTGATGTTATCTACAAGAGTAGTTGGGGGAGTTATAAATCTTGTGACCCCAGATTACATTCTCTGGGAAAGTAGGAAACTTAGAGTAAAACAAGCTAAGCAATGGTAGGCCATTGTTTATTCCTATTCTTTAGAACAGTTGAAGTCCCTTCTATACCTTCAACCTTGCCTTATGAATGCAACTTTGATCTCTGAACAAGGAGGAGGGTCAGTTTTCCCTACCTCAAAATTTAAGTACAAACTAAACTTCTCTTATAATTATCTTGGCCTTCATGCTAGTTAAGCAAAAATAATAAATAAATAAAATTTATCTCTGAGGTTAGAGGCAACACAGGGTCAGTCATGTTAGATTCCTCTTATTACTTATAACTCTACAAAGGTGGTTTCAATCTGTTAAGATATAATCATGGATATAGCAGCTCAGAGCATCATATGCTTCATATAACACCTAAAGATAGAAGTGTGTTTTTCCTTTGTGTCTCATTTAAAGATTTAGAAATCCCTGAAAGTCTCACAGATAATTTACCCCTATGCCTACCGGGCCACAAAATGTTATATGCTTATGAGTGAAACAATAATTCATGTAATATGGAATACTCCTGAGCCTTCCCGGATATTCTCAATTAACTAAAACTCTCTCTCTCTCTCTCATAACTTCACTGGAGACTATTTCTACAAATTGCACTTCCAGCAAGATGGGCCATTTTTCTTTGTACGCTTGCATAATTCTTGAGAAATGATCACAATTTTGGGTTGTACATATGTATTGTAAACCAAAGGTGGCTGTGTCTGCTCTCAAACAAGTTAGAGGTTTATTTTAGCAAGAATAAGTACTATGGCCCATGACACAGCCTCAGAAGACCCAGAGAATATGTGCCTAAGGTGATTGAGTTACAGCTTGGTTTTATACATTTTAGGAAGATAGAGTTACAGGTAAAATTATAAATCAGTGCATGGAAGGTATACACTGGTGTGGCTTCAAATGGTAGGACATCTCAAAGCAAGGGCTTCCAAGTCACTGGTGGAGTCAAAGGTTTCCTGACTGGCAATTGGTTGAAAGAGTTAAGCTTTGCCTTAAGAGTTTGAAATTACCCTAAAAAATGCTTGAGTTAAGATAATGGGGTTTGTGGAAGCTAAGGTTCTTATCCTGTAGATGAAGTTTCCAGGTAGCAGGCTTCAGAGTGAATCATGGTAAATGTCGCTTATCTAATCTTAAAAGATATCAGACTCTGGAAAAGACTTAGAAAGGAAAGGGTATTCTCTACAGAATGCAAATTTTCCTCACAAGAAAAAGCTTTGCAGAGCCATGTAAAAATATGTCAAATAAATATATTTTGGGGTAAAATACTTTAATTTCTTCAAAGCCTGCTGTGTCTCATGTGATGCTATACCAGAGCATGGTTGGAGTTTGGTATTTCATTGCTACAAAGAGCCTGTTTTGTCAGTCTTATGATCTATATTTTAATGTTAATACTGGTCAGTTGTACCTAAACACTGAAGGGAAGGGGGCATAAAGAGGCTTGTTCAATGCCCCCTTTATAAAATGGTCTGAACTAGATTTTCATGTGTCTTTGGGATGCCCTTGGTCAAGAGGGGAGCCATTTGAGGAAGGAGATCCTTAATCCTCTGAAGCTTCTACGAGCCCTTCCCCTAGACTTCTACATTGCATTTCTATAGGAGAAGTAAAGGCTGAGAGACCAGGGTGCCACCCTTAATCGCTCTCTTACAGATCTTTCTGGAAGGCATTGTTTTTACCTAAACATGATCACAACCCACCTAAGTCACTTACCTCATGACTACTTCATGGATCAAGACACTTTCTCATGTAATTTCTGGAGCTGTAAGCCTTTAAAGTGGCAAGGATTTTCTTTGTTAGGGGAGTTCGGCTGTTAGGCATCTATGCCACCACAGCTCCTGGCTGAATAAATCACCACTTTCTTCCCAGTTCAGTGTTCCAGAGGTTTGTTTCATGGCCTTTCCTGCTTCACATTCAATCATTTAGGTGGCTTATAATTATATTTATGGTTAACAGTACAAACCTAATAAGATGCATGAAGTAAAATTCTCAATGACTGATAAAAAAAGAACATGACTGTATTTATTTATTTATATTTTTAGTTAGAGATCTACATTTAAACTCATTTTTGGGGTCTTCAAATTGAAGAAAAAGATTATTTCCAAAATGGCAGCATAAGGTTATCTATGAACCGACTCCCCAATGAAGAAAGCAAAACTGATTAAAACTATAAAAGAACAACTAAAGTCTCTGGAAATTGTAACAATGTTACACATTAAATTTTTAAAAAATCAATTATTCAAAACAATCTACAAAAATCCCATAAGAACATCATAAATTTGTGGCATTCGAAGCACAATTCCTTCACAATCCCATTTCTCCAACTCAATTTGATGCAAGCTGTTTTTAGGGCAGGCATGGCCAGAAGACAGACTCTTTCCTCAGCTCTCAAATAAGAATGACCTCATCTCACTGGGCACGTCAGGCTGCCAGCATTTCTCAGACCTTCTTACTGTAATTGAAAGAGGCTAATTTCTTCTTAAATATGGCCAACCATTAAGGGAGTGCCTTTCTCAATCCAGCTCCTATTGATAACTTTTAGTCTCTATTTATTTGTAAGGTATAGCAGTTACACCCTATCTGTGGTGGCTCTCTCTACCCTAGCCCCTACCCAGAGGCACAGCAGACCAAGATTAATGGGACTTAATTGTTTTTGCTCAAGCTCACTTCCTACGGTGGTATTTCCATACTGGGAGAGATAAACACAGAAGACCAGCGATTACCACCCCACTCAATGCCTAGAGCAGTTGGTCAGAGATTTTGACTAGGGGGAGAGGCAGTCAATAAAAAAAAAAAAACAAAAAGAAAAACAAAACAAAACAACAGCAAAAAAAAAAAAAAAAAAAAAGAATAAGCTTATAGGGCATCTTTCATTTACCCAGGTTGAAATGTCCTGAGTGATTTTGCCTAGAGCTTGTAGCTTTCATCCTAGTTTAAAAACCAAAGATTCCCCAAAGGAACTGATTTTATTGGAAAAAGAGTATGAAAAAATTTAAGTGTGAGAGTACTTTCAAAAACAGTAGATCATCTTAATTAAGAAGAACAAACCAAATCAAATGGACCATTGTTACAGCCTCTAGCCCAGGCACAGTGGCTCAGAGACTATGCCCAGAGGGGAAAAAAGGCCATAAGAACACTGAAACCCCTCCCCTAAAAAATTTATTTAGAACAGTGTGGGGAAGTTCAAACATAATCATGCTCTGGAAAACAATATATGTGAGAGATGGGAAAGTTCTTCTTCAAAGTTTATATCTAAGAATACATTATAGGGAGTTACATCTCTTCCATTATGGCCATTATCTGCCATTAGCATAAACATATAACCATGTATATGCATTCTCTAAATCAGCTATATCTTAAATCAGCTACCTTGACTTGCTCCAGCATGTCTGAACAGAACTGGGCAAGCTTCAAACCCTGTTGCATGCCATTTCTTATTTGAAAGCCCTCCTGACCTCCTGACTAGCTTTATCTTCTTCCTCTTCTTTCTCCTTATCCATTCAGGAAATTTCCAAGTTTTTAGCCAATCGGATCAAGTATAGATTGTGAGGTCTTGTTCCAGCCAATGGAAATGACACAGCAGTAGGGTGATTGTTTCAGGTTATCAAAGTTATAAATGTCCTTGTCTCCCTTGTTCAGATGTGCTGTAGTGGCAAGACTGCCAGCAAGTTGCATCTTTCCTGCAGGAAGTAAACTAGCCTTGCTGAGTAATCCATCATCTCAGTGTGGATTTTTCCCTAATTATTGTTCCCATTTCCAACAATAGAGATTTTGATTATAAGTCATTACGAGAGGATGGCAACACAGGAGGGAAACAAGCTAACCTGTTGGTGGGCTAGTTTAACAAAAAGGACTAGGGAAAGACACAGTTAAGTAGAGGTCTGGTGTCAGAATATACCTCAAAGTTTGGCTACAAAAACTATCCCTGCAAAGGGGCCCAGGTTTAGTTGAATCAGACTGGGAGAGCACTTTATGTTTTAGGATATTGTCAAAAAAACAGAGAAATCTATTAATTAGTGGAAGTGGGTGTAATTAGTGGAACTAATTCATGGAAGTGGGTGCAATACCAAATGAGACAGACAGCTTAACAGAGAAATCAGAAAGGGAGATAGTAAAAGACATTCTTTCTAAAGCCATCGTCATGCCAGGGTGAATATGCACATGCCCAAGGTTACACACTCTGAGGTGCAATACTAAATGATATACTCAGCTGAATTTTTTTGAAGAAATTGGCAACCTGATCCTAAAATTCATATGGAAGTTTAAGAGATCCAAAATAACTAAACAATCTGGAAAAAGACGAACACATTTGGAGTGCTTATATTTACTCATTTTAAAACCTACTACAATAATACTGTAATCAAAATGGTAAGTGCTAGCATAAAGACAGTCACATAGAACAATGAAATAAAACTGAGAGTCCAGAAATAAAACATTATGGTTACAGTAAATTCATTTCAACAAGGGTGCCAAGATCAATCAATGAGGAAAAAATCTTTTCAACAAGTGGTGGTGGAACAAGTGGATATCCACATATAAAGAAATGAATTCGAGGCCAGGCATGGCTCAGGCCTGTAACCCCAGCACTTTGGGAGGCCAATGTGCATGGGTCACGAGGTCAGGAGATCGAGACCATCCTGGCTAACATGGTGAAACCCCGTCTCTACTAAAAATACAAAAAATTAGCCAGGCGTGGTGGCATGCACCTATAGTCCCAGCTATTTGGGAGGCTGAGGCAGGATAATCACTTGAACCTGGAAGCCAAAGGTTGCAGTAAGCTGAGCTTGTGTCACTGCACTCCAGCCTGGGTGACTAAGTGAGATTCCATCTCAAGGAAAAAAAAAAAAGAAAGAAAGAAATCTGAATCCCTATTTTATACCATATACACAGATTAACTCAAAATATGTCAAATGCCTAAATGTAGGCACGAAACCTATAAAACTATTAGCAGAAAACATAGGCATACATATTTATAATCTCGAATTTGTCAGTAGTTTCTTAGATACAAAGTAACAAAAAAATCGAGTAAATCATATATTGTCAAAATTTAAAACCTTTGCCCTTCAAAGGACACCACTAAGAAAATGAAAAGACAACCCATAAATAATACAAACAATACATCTGATTTAAAAAATTGTATCTAGAATATATAAGAAAATATTATAACAAAAATAAAATGAGAAATATTAAGAAATTTTATATGAGTGAAGTATCTGAACAGACAATTCCCCAAAGACAATAAAATGATCAATAACCATAACAAATAATTAGCAATACAAATAATCAGAAATAATTAGCAATCAGAGAACTGTAACTCAACACTACAAGCTACCACTTCATACCCACTAAGACAGCTATAAAGAAAAAGACAGATAACAAAAAGTAATGGTGTGTATGTGGAGAATTGGAATTCTCATGTACTGCCTGTGGGATGTAAAGTGGTACTGTCACTTTGGAAAACAGTCTGGCAGTTTCTCAAGTAGTTAAACATAGAGTTACTACTAATTCAGAAATATTACTAGGTGTATGCCAAAGAAAAGTGAGAACATATGTCCACACAAAAGCTTGCACAAGAATGTTCACAGCAGTGTTACTTAAAATAATAAAGAAGGAGAAATAACAAAAATGACCATCAATTGATGCATAAATAAAATACAGTGTATCTATACAATGAAATATAATTCAACAATACAAAGAAAGAATGTATCAATACATACTACAATATAAATGAATCTTGTGAACATTATATTAAGTGAAAGAAGTCAACTATTGATAAGTTGGATAATAATTACTGTTAACACTATGCCTTCCATTGAACTTTTCACCAGTGAATTACTTTTTTATAAATAGTCATTGTATCTATTTAAATTTTCTTGTAATGTAGCTAATACTATTTTTTTTAAATAGGAAATCTTAAACAGGATCAATATTGATGATTATTGTGACATAGAAAAATGTGAGACATTATTAACATAATGATGAAAATCAGACATTTTTGTCAGAATGACTGACACTTTAATTCTCACCTTATATGTTGGGGTTGTATGACCTAAGGAAATTGCAGCATATCTGTGAGACTTGGTCTTAAAGGGATTAAGTTCCCTGTTGAAAAACATTTTAGTTTTAAAAATTACTCTGGGAGTCAAAAATGTACTATCTGTGAATGGTTTAGTCTGATTCAATCCCATGAGAGAAAACAGCTAAACAGTTTGTTTACCATGAGAAAACAAAGGAATTAGGTGCATTAATGCATTTTATCAATTTGGTACTAGAAATACAATTATGAAACATAAACATTAGTTAGAAATCAATATAGCCCACAAAATTGGACCTTAGGTTAACTAAATCTTGAGAATTATTATTTAAAATTTGTCAAGAATTTTGATTTGGATTAGAAACAGCTCCAGAGCACAGTTCCCAGAGAGAGCAATGCAGAGGGTGAGTGTTCTCTGCATTCCCAACCAAGATACCAAGTGCATCTCAATGGGACTGGTTGGACAGTGGGTGTAGTCCAAGGGGGGCGAGCCAAGGCAGGGTGAGGCAGACTTACCTGGGAAGTGTAACAAACCCGAGGATGTCCCCTGCCACTCAAAAGAGGCCATCAGGGGCTTTTCCAGCCACTCCGGCACTCCACTTCAGCTCCTGTGCTTCTCCTGTGGTTTTTACTGTCCACAGACCAGGAGATTCCTGCCCACCAGCTGACAAGTGTGGCAGGCTTTCAGCACGGCTGTTTCAGCTGGCACTGCCTGTTTCTAACACTAAAACCCACACAAATCTGCACAGCCGTTTTAAATGGTGCCTGGAATCCCTGGGAGACAGAGCTGACTATTCACCTGAAAAAGAGGGGGCTAAAAGCAGGGAGCCATGTGATCTGGCTTGGGGTGGGGGGGTTCCACCCCACAAAGACCAGCAATCTGAAAGGCATTGGCTTGAGAGTTTCACAGCCAGTGCAGCATTTGAGCTTGACACAAGCAGTCAAGCTACATGGGGGAAGGGCATCCATTGTTACCAAGGCAGTCTGACATTACCAAGGCAGTACACCATTACAGAGGTAGTCCACCATTACCAAGGCAATCTGCCACTATTCAGGCAGTCTGCCATTACTGAGGTAGTTCTAACTTTACCTGTGTAAACAAAACCCTCAAGGAAGTTTACACAGAAGCTGGGCAGAGCCCGTGGTAGCTCAGCAGTGCCTCTACAGGCAGACTGTGACTAGACTCCCACTATGCTGGGCAGAGCATCTCTGAAAAAAGGCAGCAGCACATCAGGGACTTTCAAATAAAGCCCCAGCTTCCTGGGACAGAGCACCTGGGAAAAGAGGCTGTTGTGAGTTCCGAAGCAGCAGACTTAAACATCCCTAACCAGCAGCTCTTAATGGACCAATGGTGTTCCCATATAAGCATTTAAGCTCTGATAAGGGACAGACTGCCTTCTCAAGTAGCTCCCTGACCCCTGTATATCCAAAGAGGCACTTCATACAAGAGAGCTCTAGCTGACAGCTGGTGGGTAATTCTGGAATGAAGATATCAGAAGAAGGAACAGGGAGCAACCCTTACTGTTCTGTAACCCCTGGCCAGCAGGGTCTGGAGTGGACCTCCAGCAGTCCTGTAGCAGAGGGGCCTGACTGTTGGAAAGAAAACTAAAAAACAGAAAGAAATAGCTTCAACATCAACAGAAAGGATGTCCACTCTGAGACTCCATCCGAAAGTCACCAACTTCAAAGACCAAAGATAGATAAATCCACAAAGATGGAAAGAAACCAGTGCAAAAAGGATAAAATCATCAAACACCAAAATACTTTTCCTCCTCCAAGCAATCACAACTCCTCACCAGTAAGGGAACAAAACTGGTTGGAGAATGAGTTTGATGAATTGACAGAAGGAGGCTTCAGAAGGTGGGTAAAAACAAACTTCTCTGAGCTAAAGGAATGTGTTCTAACCCAATGCAAAGAAGCTAAGAACCTTGAAAAAAGGTTAGACTAAATGCTAACTAGAATAACCAACTTAGAAAAGAACATAAATGACTCGATGGAGCTGAAAAACACAGCACAAGAACTTTGCAAAGCATACACAAGTTTCAGTAGCAGAGTCAATCAAGCAGAAAAAAGGATATCAGAGTTTGAAAGATTAGAGAAAAAAGAGTGAAAATAAATGAACAAAGATTCAATGAAATATGGAATTATGTGAAAAGAGCTAATCTACGCTTGATCAGTGTACCTGAATGTGATGGGGAGAATGAATGCAAGCTGAGAAACACTTCAGGATATTATCCAGGAGAACTTCCCCAACCTAGCAAGGCAGGCCAACATTCAAACCCAGAAATACAGAGAACACCACAAAGATATTCCTCAAGAGGAACAACCCAAAGGCACATAATCATCAGATTCACCAGAGTTGAACTGAAGGAAAAAATCCTAAAGACAGCCAGAGAGAAAGATCAGGTTACCCACAAAGGGAAGCCCATCAGACAGCAGATCTCTCAGCAGAAACCCTACAAGCCAAAAGACAGTGGGGGCCAACATTCAACATTCTTAAAGAAGAGAAATTTCAATCCAGAATTTCATATCCAGCCAAACTAAGCTTCATAAGTGTAGACGAAATAAAATCCTTTACGAACAAGCAATTGCTAGGAGATTTTGTCACCAACAGGCCTGCCTTACAAGAGCTCCTGAGGGAAGCACTAAACATGGAAAAAAACAACCAGTACCAGCTACTGCAAAAATGTACTGAATGGTAAAGACCATTGACACAATGATTAAAACAACCAGCTAGTATCAAAATGGCAGGATCAAATTCACACATAATAATATTAACCTTAAATGTATACAAGCTAAATGACACAGATGGGCAAATTGGATAAAAAGTCAAAACCCTTTGGTGGGATATATTCAGAAGACCCATCTCATGTGCAAAGACACACACAGACTCAAAATAAAGGTATGAAGGAAGATTTATGAAGGAAGTGGAGAGCTAAAAAAAAAGCAGGGGTGGCAATTCTAGTCTCTAATAAAATGGACTTTAAACCAACAAAGATCAAAAGAGACAAAGAAGGGCATTACATAATGGTAAAAGGATCAGTGCAACAAGAAAGAGCTAAGTATCCTAAATAGATACACACTCAATACAGGAGCACCCAGACTCATAAAGCAAATTGTTAATGTCCTACAAAGAGACTTAGACTCCCACACAATAATAATGAGAGACTTTAACATTCCACTGTCAATATTAGACAGATAGATGAGAGAGGAAATTAACAAGGATATCCAGGACTTGAACTCAGATCCAGACCAGGCAGACCTAGTAGACATCTTCAGAACTCTCCACCACAAATCCACAGAATATACATTCTTCTCAGTGCCACATTAGACTTATTCTAAAATTGATCACCTAATTGGAAGTAAATCACTCTTCAGCAAATATAGGAGAACAGAAATCATAACAACCAGTCTTTCAAATTAGAATTTAGCATTAAGAAACTCAGTCAAAACTGCATAACTACATGGAAACTGAACAACCAACTCCTGAATGATAACTGGATAAATAATGAAATGAAGGCAGAAATAAAGATGTTCTTCAAAACCGCAAGAACACAGACACAACATACCAGAATCTCTAGGAAATGTTTAAAGAAAGTGTTCAGAGGAAAATTAATAGCACTAAATGCCCATATGAGAAGAAAGAATGATTGAAAATCGACACCCTATCATCAAAATTAAAAGAGCTAGAGGAGTCAGATCAAGCAAATTCAAAAGCTAGCAGAAGATAAGAAATAACTAAGATCAGAGCAGAACTGAAGGAGACAGAGACAGAAAATCCTTCAAAAAATCAACAAATCCAGGAACTGGTTTTTTGAAAAGATCAATAAAATAGACAGCTAGCCAGACTAATAAAAATGACAGAAGAATCGAATCGATGCAATAAAAAATGATAAAGGTAATATCACCACTGATTCCACAGAAATACAAACTACCATCAGAGATAACTACAAATCACTGTATGCAAATAAGCCAGTAAATCTAGAAGAAATTGATAAATTCCTGGACACTTACACCCTCCCAAGACTAAACCAGGAAGAATTTGAATCCCTGAGTAGAACAATAACAAGGTCTGAAGTAGAGGCAGCAATTAATAGCCTACCAAACAAAAAAAGTCTAGGTCCAATTGGGTTCACAACTGACTTCTACCAGATGTACAAAGAAGAGCTGGTACCATTCCTTCTGAAATTATTCTAAACAATACAAAAAGAAGGAATCCTCCCTAACTCATTTTATGAGACCGACATCATCCTGATACCAAAACCTGCCAGAGACACAACTAACAAAGAAAACTTCAGGCAAATATCCATGATTGACACCAACGCAAAAATCTTCAACAAAATACTGGTAAACCAAATGCAACAGCACATCAAAAAACTTATCCATCATGATCAAATAGGCTTCATCCAGGGATGCAAGGCTGGTTCAACATATGCAAATCTATAAATGTAATCCATCACATAAACAGAACCAAAGACAAAAACCATATGATTATCTCAATAGATGCAGAGAAGGCCTTTGACAAAATGCAACAGTTCTTTATGCTAAAAACTCTTAACAAACTAGGTATCAATGGAATGAATCTCAAAATAATAAAAGCTATTTATTACAAACCCTCAGCCAATATTATACTGAATGGGCAAAAACTGGAAGTATTCTCTTTGAAAACTGGCACTAGACAAGGATGCCCTCTCTCACCATTCCTATTCAACATTGTATTGGGAAGTCTAGCAAGAGCAATCAGGCAAGAAAAAGAAATAAAAGGTGTTCAATTGGTAAATGAGGAAGTCAAATTGTCTCTATTTGCAACGATATGATTGTATACTTAGAAGACCCCATCATCTCAGCCTAAAATGTCCATAGAATGATAAGCAACTTCAGCAAAGTCTCGGGATACAAACTTAATGTGCAGGAATCACAAGCATTTCTCTACACCAACAACAGACCGAGAGCCAAATCATGAGCAAAACTCTCATTCACAATTGCTACAAAAAGGAATAAAATACCTAGGAATACAGCTAACAAAGGATGCAAAGGACCTCTTCAAGGAGAACTACAAACCACTGCTCAACAAAATAAGAGAGGACACAGATGGAAAAACATTCCATGCTCATGGTTAGGAAGAATCAATATCGTAAAAATGGTCATACTGCCCAAAGTAATTTATAGATTCAGTGCTATGCTATCCCCATCAAACTGCCATAGACCTTCTTCACAGAACTGGAAAAAACAACCTTAAACGTCATATGGAACCAAAAATGAGCCCACATAGCCAAGGCAATCCTAAGCAAAAAGAATAAAGGTGGAGGCATCATGCTACCTTACTTCAAACGGTACTACAAGGCTACAGTAAACAAAACAGCATTGAACTGGTACCAAAACAGAGATATAGACTGATGGAACAAAAGACAGGCCTTGGAAGTAACAAATCTACAACCATCTGATCTTTGACAAACCTGACAAAAACAAGCAATGGGGAAAGAATTCCCTGTTTAGTGAATGATGTTGGGAAAACTAGCTAGCCCTGTGCAGAAAGCTGAAACTGGACCCCTTCCTTACACTTTATACAAAAACTAACCCCAGATGGATTAAAGATTCAAACATAAGACCTAAGACCATAAAAACCCTAGATAATAACCTAGGCAATACATTCAGAACATAGTCATAGGCAAGGACTTCATGACTAAAACACCAAAAGCATTGGCAACAGCAGCCAAAATAGACAAATGGAATCCATTAATCTTAAGAGCTTCTGCACAGCAAAAGAAACAATCAAATTAGAGTGAACTGGCAACCAACAGAATGGGAAAAAAATTTGCAAGCTACCCATCTGACAAAGGGCTAATATCCAGAAACTACAAAGAACTGAAACAAATATACAAGAAAAAAAAACAAACTACCCCATCAAAAAGTGGGTGAAAGATATGAACAAACACTTTTCAAAAGAAGACATTTATGTGGCCAACAAACACATAAAACAACGCTCATCATCACCAGTCATTAGAGAAATGCATATCAAAACCACATTGAGATACCATCTCATGCCAGTTAGAATGGCAATTATTAAAAAATTCTGGAGACAGATGCTAGAGATGATGTGAAGAAATAGGAACACTTTTACAGGGTTGGTGTGAGTGTAAATTAGCTCAACCACTGTGAAAGACAGTGTGGTGATTTCTCAAGGATATAGAAATAGAAATAACATGTGACCTAGCAATCCATTTACTGGGTATATACCCAGAGGACTATAAATTGATCTATTATAAAGACACATGCACATGTATGTTCATTGTGGCACTTACAATAGCAAAGATGTGGAGCTAACCCAAATGCCCATCAATGATAGACTGGATAAAGAAGATGTGGCACGTATACACCATGGAATACTATGCAGCCATAAAAAAGGATGAGTTCATGTCCTTTGCAGGGACATGGATGAATCTGAAAACCATCATTCTCAGCAAACTGACACAAGAACAAAAAAACAAATAATGCATGTTATCACTCATAAGTGGATGTTGAGCAATGAGAACACATAGACACAGGGAGGGGAATATCACACACTGGGGCATGTTGGGAGATGGGGAGCTAAGGGAGGAATAGTAGAGGACAGTGATATTGGGGAGGGATAACATTAGAATAAATACCTAATGTAGGTGATGTGGGTGATGGAGGCAGCAAACCACCATGACATGTGTATACCTTGTAACAATTTTGCACGATCTGCACATGTACCCCAGAACTTAAAGTAAAACAAAAGAAAAGAAAGAATTTTGATGTATAGTAGTTGAAAGCCAGTTCACGTTACTTAAAGACTTGTCATGGAATACATTTGCTTGAGTGGTTTTATTTAACTTGTAGACTCCTGGAGAGTATATACCTCCTCTACCCCCAATCCATAAACCCATTTTAAAAGCCTCGGAGCTTAGACTTCTTTTCCTTTTTGTTTTTGTGTTTCTTATTTTTTCTTTCCCTTCCTCCATCTTTCTCTTCTTTCCTTTTCTTCTTTTTATCCATCCTTCTTTCTTTCCATCCCTTCATTATTTCTTTCTTACTCTCTTTTCTCTCCTCATGCCATGGCTGAAATTATGTGGATTCCTGCCCACATATGTCAGTTTATATCCATCTATTTACTTAGAGTTTGTGTGGAAAAAGATTGAGAAATATGTGTCCTCTTATATGGAGGTCAGTTAGAAAAAAAACATCCAAAAAAAGTATTGAATAGAAAAAAATCAAACAAAAGTATTAAAACAGCCTTCATCTCAAAGGCATTTGGGAAAGACTCTAATGGTCTTGCATCTGTTTTGGCATTCAGCATAGCTGATACTAAGAGTATGTGCTAATGCTGAACATCTTTTATCTTAGACATTCTAATGTTCTAAGCTGATCTAGGAAGTCACCAGATGAATTTTTTAATGAATTGAAAGAAATACAAACCAAGGAATGCTACAATGGATATCCCAGACCATGTCTGGCTTGAAGGACCATGGCTGAACATATCCTGTGTGGAGAAGTGTCCGCCTTTGCACAATGAATGGTGGAAATTTAAGAATTTCTACACTGAAAGAGCTTTGTCATGACTGGGAGATACAAATGGGTAGAAAATGTGACTGGAAACTTCATTTGCATAACATTTTACTTAGAAACAAAAAAATTCTATCAAGGGTTGGATGGAAGGATGGAGATGATGAAGTCGTTATCTCTGATCTTCAGGAGGGCCATTGCCCACACGAGACTTAACTTTTGTGGCAAATCTACTTCCTTTTGTGAAAAGCCATAATGTATAATGAATCTTCATATTAATTGATGGCAATCTGGAGTATAAAACAGGTAGGGGTCAAAGCAAAACAAATATCAGACTTTAAGACCATTTGAGTAGGTGAGACAGCAGGTTATCATGGCTTTAAAAAAATAAGTACTGTAAATAATGGCAAGTTTCTGCTGATATGAAATTGCACTTGGCTAGGAAATCCAAAAGCTAAAACTACCTTTCATCACTTACTCCTCCTCAGGAAGTTTCTAAGGCAACTACAGCAAATGGAGAACAGTGATCAGCTAACCCAATGTCTCTGGTGAAGTGTGTGGCCTAAGCTGAAGGTCTTAATGGGACTTTTCTCACTCCATAAGCACAAATTAAAATCTTACCATCAGCCACCCACAAACAGAGAAGCAAGAGGCAGGCTGAAGCTGGAGCGCAAGTACAGGCAAAGGCAGGACCAGATGTCTGGCACTGTCTCTATGGGTTTGGGAACCACACCCTCTACTGAACATTTTAGTGCACAGTGACCCTACCAACTAGTAAATGTAGACTCCCTCTTCTCAGGGAAGAGCAAGGAGGGTGAGAAACTTGAGAGTAAAGACTGCCTTGCTTCTAAAATAAAAAGGCAACCTTGTTTTATAGTGCCAGATTTGGGAACAGCTAGGCCACATAAACAGATGTGTATTGTTTATTTGTATTTGTATTTGTAGTTTATTTTTTTGACTTATTTTTTTAATTGCACCAGTAATACATGAATATATCTGGAATATTTTGGCCAACCCAAACATCACATCATTTAATCTGTGAACTCTTTCTTATCTATCTTTAACATGAAGACTCTAAGAAACCACCCACACAATACCATTATTATTCTTAACAAAGCCAATAATAATTCCTTTATGTTGTTTAATATCTAGTCTATATTCAATTTTAAGTGATTGTCCCAAAAATGTCTTTTTTTAGTTGATTTGTTTGAATCAAGATCTAAATCACAGCTACACATTGCACTTGATTGATTTGGCTCCTAAATCTCTTTTAATCTCTGTTTAAAAAACAGTTTCTCTTATTTATTTATTTCTTTTGTTATTTGATTCAATTTATTTGTTGAAAAAAACTAGTTTTTTTGTGTTGTAGAATTTCTCTCATTCTGAATTTGCCTGATTGTAATCACATGGTGTCATTTAACATGTTCCTTTATTCCCTGTATTTCCGTTAAATGAGTAGTTAAATCCAGAGACTTAACTAGATTCTGTATCATTTTTTTACAGTAATACTCTAAATGGTGCTGTGTTCTTTGTGTCTCCATCACATTGCAGGGAACATTATGACTACTTGTTTCACTTTAGAGATACTGGAATTGTATTTTAAAAATGCTTTTATTGGTTTGCTTTATTTATGTTCACACTTGTTAATTTAAGAACCAGTAAGTAGTATTGTTAACAGCATGTGCTTTCAGAGATAGTGTCTCGGATTGAAATTCAGTTTCATTTATTTGACCCCTGAGCCTGGCTATGATAGAAAGCCCCATAAGCCACAGTTCCCTCATTAGTAAAATAATGCAAATTCATCAAATATTCTTATGTAAGGTACTTCTCACAATGTTTGGCACAGAAGGAATACTCAGTAATGCAGAGATAACTATACAGAGAGAAACAGAATAAACTCATTCCCACTGAGAACTTACTTCCCACTTGTAAGATAGACAGATGATTAATTCTAATAAAGGTAGAAGGTTAGAGTTAAGAGCAGAGGGAATTAATTCTTTAAAAACAAGATTTTAATTATCAATTTTTAACTTTTATTTTAAGTTCAGGGGTACAATTGCAGGTTTTTTTACATAGGTAAACTTGTGCCATGGGTGTTTGCAGTACAGATTATTTCATCACCCAGTTATTAAGCCCAGTACCCATGAGTTATTTTGAAGAGTAATTCTTATAAGGGAGTAAGTACAGGCAATGGGAATGTACACATTTGGGTGAAGGGATAGGTACATGGGGCAAAAGTGAGTGATGAGCTGGAAACGTAATTCAGAACAAAATTGAACATTATATAAGGAGTTTGTATGTATGGATATAGTAAACTGCTTTGTGATGTAAAAATGCTCTTAAGATCTTATTTTTTATAAAGTCTAATCAAAAAAATAATAATTCAATCCTTGCATCAAACTGTTAGTAAAAACACGACCTCAGGAAGACCTGAAAATATAGTTTTATCTATCAGTGTGTGTGTAATAACACATGCTGTGCCTAGAAAGAGTACTGTTATAAGGAACAGATGACATTATGATCCATAAAATATAATGTGTAATCCAGATGAGATATTTTATTATGGTATTTTGTTTTACATTAACAATACTAAGATATGCATGGTTCCATATTAATGTGATAGTTTAAAGGAAAATTTGATTCAAAGTAGACAAGCAAAGTTGAGAAGAACATTAGATTTTGTCACTAACAATTCATGTGATCTTATTTTCAACTGTCATTCCTATTTTTATTATTGTTACTATATTCCATGTTTACACATTCCAAAACCCACTCAGGGAGGAATGTATGTGAAGTGATGAAGCCTAATCCTACCTGATTTATATTCCAACTCTAAAAGTCAGGTAGGTCCAAAGAGATTACAGAAAAACATCTGAACTTGTGAACTTGGTTCAAATGAATCAAATATTCTATGTTGTAAACAAAAGACAGATGGTTATTTTATGAGTAGGCCAGATGCTTACTGAATAATATTTTCACATTTGCTAAAATATTTAATGACAAAACACTAAATTCTTTCTCAAATGTAAAGATCAATAACGTGTTTGATAATAACAACTTAATTTTAACAAAGCCAATGTAAATAATGTAGAGTTTTAAATGAAATGTAATTCTTCTTGTCTAAGTGATGGCTTTGTTCTGAAACAAAATGTGTATTACTAGCTTTCCCCATTTACATTTTATACTCATCTAAGAAAAGAAGTCATAAAGAAAACAATAAACAGAATGTTTGAATGTGTCCAGCTCACAGTTGTTAACAGGCTAGATAGAAACGAGACAACCATCTAAATGTTCCAAGGTATTAATGAGATGGGGTTTTCTTTGACTGTTTGATTCCAGCAGTAATTTTTAGAGGATAAGTTGAAAAATTCTGTGGCATTTTTATGGCATACAGCCATTTATAGTATCTCCCCTTCCTGCTGGCTCAAGTATAGGACATTTATTTAACAAATATCAGACCACCTCTTTCCTGGCCCAGTTCTCATTCAGTATAGAAGACAGGCACTTCTGTGGGCAAGCATTCATCTGCAAAATGAGTGGGAATAAGGTAAAAGGAGGAAGCATGTTGGAAATTGTATTTAATGATTTCCCTACTGTGTTTATAGATATTAAAGTTTGCATCGTGTTAATCTAGGATCATGAGGGATAGTACATATGCTTTCCCTAGCATTATAGCATTTAGTCTGTCCATTGGGCTCCACTTCTCATCACTTCTCATGCACAAATTGCATATTTTATGCAGGAAGATCGTTCCCACTTTAATTTTACTGTATATACAAATAAATATAATATTTATGCTACAAAATGGGATCCATTCTGTGTAATGTATTCCTGTCAGTAGAGAGAAATTCTATTTTTGAGACTAAGAAAAGCATTTTATAGAAGAACTAAGAAGGAATATTCTAAAGATTAGCATTATTTAATTTGCATGCAGGCTTCTTTTAAATTAATCCAATTTCTATTGTTTATTTATTTCCCACTGCATTTAGTTTCATATTTGCACTAAATTTGTGACTAAAACATAAAAAGCAATGGCAACAAAACCCAAAATAGACAAATTGGATCTATTTAAACTTAAGTGCTTCTGCACAGCAAAAGAAACTGTTATTAGAGTAAACCAGCAACCAACAGAATTGGAAAAAATTTTGCAATCTACCCATCTGACAAAGGGTTAATATCCAGAATCTACAAAAAAATTTAACAAATCTAAATGAAAAAAACCAACAACCCCATCAAAAAGTGGATGAAGGATATGAACAGACACTTTTCAAAAGAAAAACATTTATATAGCCCAAAATCATAAGAAAAAAAGCTCATCATCACTGGTCATTAGAGAATTGCAAATCAAAACCACATTGAGATACCATCTCACACCAGTTAGAATGGTGATCATTAAAATATCTAGAGACAACAGATGCTGGAGAGGGTGTGGAGAAATAGGAACACTTTTACACTGTTGGTGGGAGTGTAAATTAGTTCATCCACTGTGGAAGACAGTGTGGTAATTCCTCAAGGATCTAGAACTAGAAATATCATTTGACACAGCAATCCCATTACTAGGTATATACGCAAAATATTATAAGTTGATCTATTATAATGACACATTCACACTTACGTTCATTGCAACACTATTTACGATAGGAAAGACTTGGAGCCAACCCAAATGCCCATCAATGCTAGACTGGATAAAGAAAATGTGGCACTTATATACCATGGAATACTATGCAGCCATAAAAAAGGATGAGTTCATGTTCTTTGCAGGAACATGGATGCAGCTGGAAACCATCATTCTTAGCAAACTAACACAGGAACAGAAAACCAAACACCACATGTTCTCACTCCTAAGTGGGTGTTGAGCAATGAGAACACATGGACACAGGGAGGGGAATGTTACACCCCAGAGCCTGTTGGGGGGTGGGGAGCTAGGGGAGGAATAGCAAGGGGTGGGGAGATTGGGATGGATAACATTAGGAGAAATACCTAATGAAGATAATGGGGGGGAATGGATGCAGCAAACCACCATGGCATGTGTATATCTACGTAACAATCCTGCAGATCTGCACATGTACCCCAGAAGTTAAAGTAAAATAAAAAAATATTTTTTAAATATTGCAATTGTGAAAATACTACATAAGTGACAGCCAGCAGTATTGAAATAGAGTCTATAGAACTGTGCATTTGAATGCCATTCTTTCATGTATCCATTTCTTCAAAATAGAGTTTTTGTTTGTGTTATGTTTTGTACTATAAGCAGTAGATTCAGAGAAAAACAGAAACTATCCTTCCCTTCAAGAAACATATTGTCACTTGGGGATAGGCAATTAAACACCTTATTAAGATCAAGCACATTCAATGCTGGAGAACTGATATATATATAGGATTACATAGATAATCCTTTGCAGAGGGGGACTTGGAGAAGCTGTCCAGAGGTCTCAGCTGTACTGAGGTTGTAAGAATGAGAAACAGTTTTCCAAGGAAATGAATGAGATCCCTAACATCAAAGTTGTGACACTGCCTTCAAGCTCTCAGTCCTGAGGAACCTCAGGAAACAAACCCAAACCAAACAGAAACAATTAGTTCATGACCCCCAACTCCAGGAGATTCTGATTATTTTGGCTAGAGTGGATCCAGATATGTGAAGTTCTTTCAGACTTCCCTAGATAATTTTAATTTGCACCTAGGCTTCAGAACAACAATATATCACATGAAAAAAGAAAAAAATCTCTCTTTTTGTACTTTAAAAATTTATTTCCATCAATAATGTAATATAGTTTTGGTCAGCAATGTAAAATAAAGTATTTTTAGTGTCGGAAGCTTGCCTTCTTTGTTGGTTGTAAAAAATTAACTTCTCATCAAAATTACTTAGCTTTGTTATTTTTCTCCTTAGTCTGTAGTCAAACCGTATTCCTGTAGAGACTTTCAGCTAGATCTTGAATCAGCCTCTAGGCTTGCATATGAGCCAATACAAAATGTCAGAGAAAATTATATAGCACAATTTATATTTTCCCCTGCAGCTGTAACAGTAATTTTTCAAAAGTTTCTTAATACTTGTAGATTAAATATTTTGTTATAAAGGCTCTTATAAGAAGAGAGAAAATGTTGACATTAGTATGTGTTCAAAAATTATTTGCTGGGAATTCAAAAAAGTCACAAGCTGATTTCATTATTAAACATTTTTAAAGCCTCATTTATTTTATGATTTATAGTGAAGACAGCTTAATGCTACTTGTATCACAAGAATAAATGGGGATTCTGATTCAAAAAAATTATCCTTTTTACATCATCACATCTTTGAAACCTTCAGTGAAATAAGATATAAAAAGAGTCTTTAAAATTAATATATATTACAAGGTTCACACACATATGATAACAAATATGCACATGCACACACACATTCATATATGTATACACACATGCATGTGTATATATATATATGTGTGTGTGTATATCCGCAGTATAATGTATATTGTATACAAATACATGTGTGTATATATATATGTGTGTGTGTGTGTGTGTGTATCCACAGTATAATGTATATTGTATACAAATACATAT
Organism: Callithrix jacchus; assembly: GCF_049354715.1. NCBI lineage: Eukaryota > Metazoa > Chordata > Mammalia > Primates > Cebidae > Callithrix > Callithrix jacchus. Next base: position 71,604,392 of record NC_133504.1, on the reverse strand, counting down.
ATTGCCATGGACGAGGAGGTCAGGATAATTCTGAGTTTCACAATGTTGAGATAAATGAAGTGTTTTAAAAATATAATTTTATCACTTAGATGTAAAAAGCATTAAATAAGAAAAAAGACTCGGTGATAATCATTATTTTAAGAGAGATTCTACTTTGGTCATCCTGTTTTCAGCAGGGCTATTGCTAATAATGGTGATGATACTCTGTTGGCCGAGAAGCTAAAATGTATAGAGAATACACACAAAAAAATTATTCTGACTTGTTAGATATCCATCGTATCTTAAGTCTTTGGAGATTTTCAAAATGAAGGCTTTTGAAATTATTATTTACACTTCGTACATACAAATCTCATCAGGTTCTTCCAATTCTTTTTATCTCAGATTCACACTTTTTTCATTTCAAGCAAAAGTTTACTAGAGAAGTAAAGAAACAAAAGAATGGCTACTTCATAGGCAGTGTAGCCCTGAGGGCTGCTCATGGCATATTTTTATGTTTTTTTTTTTAAACTTATTTTTATTTTAGGTTTGAGGGTACAGGTGAAGGTTTTACATAGGTAAACTCGTGCCACAGGGGTTTGTTGTACATATTACTTCATTACCCAGGTATTAAGCCCAGGACCCAATAGTTTTTTTTTCCTGCTCCTCTCCCTCCTCCAATCTCCCACCTCAAGTAGACCTCAGTGTCTTTTTCTTTGTGTTCATAAGTTCTTGTCACTTAGCCCCCACTTATAAGTGAGAACACAAGGTATTTGATTTTCTGTTCCAGACTTGGTTTGCTAATGATTATAGCCTCTAGGTCCATCCACGTTCCCATAAAAGACATAGTCTCATTCATTTTTTATGACTGCATAGCATTTTATGGTGCATATGTACCACATTTTCTTTATCCAATCTGTCATTGATGGGCATTTAGGTTGATTCCATATCTTTGCTATTGTGAATAGTGAGCCAATGAACATTTGCATGCATGCATCTTCATGAGTTGAATGATTTATATTCCTCTTGGTATATACCCAATAAGGGGATTACTGAGTCAAATGGTATTTCTGCTTTTAGCTCTTTGAGGAATTACCATATTGCTGTCACAGTGGTTGAACTAATTTTACACTCCCACCAACAGTGTGTAAGTGTTCCCTTTTCTCCACAACCTTGACAGCATCTGTTATTTTTTGACTTTTTAAGAATAGTCATTCTGACTGGTGCAAGATGGTATCTCATTGTGGTTTTGATTTGCATTTCTCTAATGATCACTGATGTTGAGATTTTCTCCATGTGCTTGTTGGCTACATGTATGTCTTTGTTGGCTCATGTCCTTTGCCCACTCATTAATGGGATTGTTTTCCTCTTATGAATTTGTTTAAGTTCCTTATAGATGCCGGATATTAGGACTTTGACAAATGCCTCCAGCTTTGTTATTTTATGATATTTTTATAGTCCATCTTTAGAATACTGTGTCCTTGTGAAATCATAATACACACACATGGTGTCTTCAACTCCAGTCTTTCTTTCTGTTCCAAAGATTTCCTCATCAGGGTAGTAAAAACAACTTCCTTAAACACCCTTCTCCTCATGACCCCTCATATCAGAATTATGCCCATCTTCCTACAGGATAGTCAAATTACATGCAACTCCAACTCAGGCTAGTTAATAAACATATATACATTTTTTTCTTAGCAGTATGGTTGCAAGTGTGTCAAGTTTGGAATAGTACTGAATTTCTCTGGGCTTCAAACTGGTAGGTATAGATAATTCAAATTTCACAACAAAATAAGGTACTATTAGATTATAACTCACAGTATAAAATAATATCTATGAGTGCAAACTGACCTAAATAAGTTATTGAATAAATGAGTGGGGGGAATAGACACAACTTCTGTGAAGAAGAATTCCAAATAACTTACATAGGTATTACTTTCTTGTATTAGGGTTCTCCAGAGTAGCAGAACCAACAAAATGTGTGTAATGTATATGTGTATGCACAAGCATATATATGTATATGCATATATACATACATATACACACCCATATATATGTATATCTACATATACACACCCATATATATGTATATCTACATATACACATATATATGTGTATACATATTTACACACATGTATATACATACACACAAACACATATGTGACAGAGACAGAGAAAGAGAGATTTTAAGGAATTGGTTCATGAGATTATGGAGGTCTCGATAAATCCAAAATCTGCAGGGTAGGCTGGCAATTTGGGGACTAAGGGAACAGTTGCAATTTGCGTCTGCTGGCAGAATTCCTTTTTGCTCAGGAGTGGTTTGTCTTTTCCTACTAAGGCTTTCAACTGATTCGATAAGTCCCACTGCATTATGGAGGGTAATATGCTTCACTCAAAGACCACTAATTTAAATGTTAGTCTCCTCTAAAAATCACTTTCACAGAAACATCCAGAATAATGTTTGACCAACTATCTGGGCCAGCCAAGTTGACCCATAAAATTAATCATCATATCCCTCAAGGATATTAATAAAAACTCCCTATCCCTTAAATGCAAGCTCTATATAGTGACTTCCTTCCAATGAGTACAGTATGAAAAAATGAGAAAGAGAATAACTTTGAGATGGATAAACCTGATAAAGCTAGCTCAATCAGATGATGAGGGTTAACCTCAGCAGTGATAAGTTGTGTTCATTGTATGTACCCTTGATATGATGTGATGAAAATGGCACATGATGTCTTTGTTCTTCCTCCCCCAAACCCAAAACCCCAATCTAATCATGAAGAAACATCTCACAAACTCTTGTTGATGAGCATTCTACAAAACACCTGATCAGTACTTTCTCAAAACAACCAAGGTCATCAAAAACTTGAAGATCTTAGAAACTGTCACCATCTAGAAGTGCCTAAGGAGACATGATGGCTAAATGGATTGTGGCATTCTGGATAGGATTCTGGGACAGAAATACAAAAGTGGCACTATGTAAAAACTAATAAATCTAAATAAACAATGGACTTTAATTCATAATAACAGCAATAATTAATTGTGATGAAGCTACAATATAAATTTTGCATGTTAATAGGGAAAATTGGGTGTAGGGTATTGGGAAAGTATTGCCTTCACAAAGTTTCTGTAAATCTAAAATTCCTCTAAAATAAGGTTCTTATTATAAAAAAGCAAAACAAAAAATAAATGCACTGACTTTTTGTTTTACATTAGACAGACTTTTAATCAAGAATGTCTAACTCTCAGAATTTTATTTTTCTCATTTTTCGTGATGGTAGAGAAAATGAATTTTAAATAAATAAAGTCAGAAGCAATTGTCCGGCACATAGTATGCATGTGTTCCATCACGTAAATTTCTACACTGTACCCATATGTTTCCATCAAAAGGTATTAGGTTTATTATTATTATTATTACCATTATATTAAGTAAAAATGCCAACAATTCATTACAAAGTAACAATAGGTGATTGATTCATTGAAAAAATCAATTTTATTTAAGCGTACAGCTCTACTGTACATATTTATTATAAAAATCTACATTAAACATAATTATTACTGGGAGGAAAGCAATAAAATTGTCCATGGAGAGTGCAATTTTTCAATGTAGGTAATCAGTATTCTTGGAACATCTTCAAAAGAAAAGGCTAAAAGGAAAAGAAATCAAATAACCTACCATTGGCAGCATATGCTGCTGTATACTTAAAGAATCCTATGTTGAATCTGGCAGTCTCTATGTCGTTTGCCAGATAAATCTCTTTACCAGACCTCTCAGGTCAGGTAAAATGCACACCAGACGCATTTAAGCCAGACTGCTTCAGTAGAGGAAACACTGTTGGTGGTCACAGACACCAAAGATCCAGGTATAGGAAATTCTGCATTAGGCAGTCTCCAATTTATTTCTCCCCTACAGCACCTTCCTCACTCTGCCCCCATCTTTTGAATTCATGTCTAACATTTGGATTTCAGGTTGATTAGACCATACGTATCCACTCATAAATTTAAAAATAAACACAGATTAAGTGTGTGTTTGTAAGCTAGACATGTTCTTACCTTTCAGACAGATGGCCATGAATTCAAATAATTGGCTTTGGGGAAATATAAACATATTTTATCTGTTTGCATCCCAGTCAATGTGAAGCACCACAAACAGCTGGAGTCAGTGCCTACATTGCAAGCCATAAAACACCCTATGTTTCTTGTTAAAAGAAAGTTTTTGCAAGTATGTGCCATGTGGCTCATCCCGACAAACAATTAGATGAATAGAGGAGTTTGTATATATAAAACAATACATACATGTACAAATAAAATCTTAAATGTATATTATCAATAAAAACATCCTAAAAGTCTTTAAGAAGGAAAAAAAAGTATTAGGTAAAAACGTATGTGAATGTCTCAACGTTTTTTCTTCATTCCTGATTTTGTATCAAAATTTTTAATAATTTTTTTTACAATTTACTTTTCGAAACCAGTAAAGGATTTCTATATTATCCAGCATGACTTACTTGAAGCCAGTCATTTAAAAAATTTTGATGAATGTTTCTTATAAGAGTAATATTAAGCATACTCAGCATAGTATTAATATCCATCTCTATACTTAAATTCATGTCTCATCAATTTATATATTTTTAATTGGCATTTAAATGTAAACAACTGATATAATTAAATATTAAAGTCATAAGACACTTTCCCTTACATGACACACATGTATGGCTACTAGTCCATTTATTTATCTTCATAATTCTGTAAAATAATTGAAAACAGTCATCATTCTTTGCACTCCACAGCCAATAATAGCCTATACTTCTAGAGTTAAGATTTTCTAAAAACTGTTTTATGTATTTAAAAGATATTAAATATTTTAATCCTCATAGAATCCCAAAAAGTAGTATATTATCTTAGTTTTATAAATAAGAAAATTGAGGACCAGATAATTGGCATATATTATGCAAATTCATGCAGAGAACAAACACAAGATCTGATGTTCCGATACAGGCAGTGTGGCTCCAGGGTTTGGTTCTGGACAATTATATTATATTGTCTTTACAGGATGAGGTACAAAACAATCAATAATGAAACAAACAAACACACAAAAAATGGCATTGAATAAATTGCTTAAACTCACAGAGCCAATTACTAATGTTCATGGGTCCTAGTGGTGAACTAGGCCCAGGGACAGTGGACTAGAGGGTCACATAACACACTGAGACACCAGCCAGGGCAGCCAAAGAGGGACTAGCATCATGCCTCCCTCCCAGCTCATTGCTCCAAAAGAGACCCCTTTGGCTTGAGGAAAGGGAAGAGTGAGGAGGACTTTGTCTTGCATTTTGAATACCAACTCTGCCATAGCAGCATAGGGCACTGGTCAAAGTTGTGAAGCCCCCGTTTTGGGCAATTGAACGTTAGGGGTATTTTTTTTTTAATTCAAGCAAATTTTTGGTTTAAATCCAGGTCCTATCATTTGATAGCTGTGTATGCTTGGAGAAGTTGCTTATTTCCTTCAATCTTATTCTTTATCTTCAAAATAAGGAGGCCAATATCTATTTCATTAATTATCTCAGTAATTAAATGTGTTCACCTATGTAAAACACTTAGTACAAAATAAATTATTAATAAATGATAGGTAAATACACTCTTCTGCACTGGAAAAGCAGATTTATGAAAAATTTATTTGAGAATGAAAATATTTCATGACAAGTCTTAATTTAGTTTTACCTTTTTAACAAATAATATGCTTTTCCAAGATATCTAAAGGGTCCAATGTTGAATAAGTCCACAAATGTAGTTATATTGTTAGATGTAATCACCTATATACAGTCACAATATTTTAACCTTTAATAATTCAAATAGACTGGAATACAGAGCAAGATAGTGGAAGAGAAAAATCCACCAATTGTCCCCCTGCAAGGACACCAAGTTAGTAATTATCTACACAGAAATAACTCCTTCAGAAGAGAAAAAAATCTGGTGAGCACTCACAGTACCTGATTTTAGCTTCATATTGTTGAAAGAGACACCAAAGAGATAGAAAAAAATATTCTGGATCACTGACACCACCTTTCCCCTACCCTGGCAGCAGATGCATTTTGCTGAAAGAATCTCTGGGCACTGGGAGAAGAACACAGCAACTGTAAGACATTGAATTCAGTGCTGTCTTGCTACAGCAGAAAGAAAACCCAAACCAAACTCAGCTGACTCCACTCACGAATGGGGCATTTAAACCAGCCATAGCCAGAGGAGAATCACTGATTCCCATTTTCTGAAATTGAGTGCTGACAAACCTTGCCACCAAGGGCCAAAGTGCTCTTGGTCTCTAAGTAAATTTAAAGGCAGTAAACTTGAAAGGCAGTCCAAGCCATAAGGACTACAACTAAGCAAATTTCAGTGGTGAACTAGGCCCAGGGACAGTGAACGAGAAGGGTGCGTAACATACTGAGACACCAGCCAGGGCAGCCAAGGGAGTACTAGCATCATGTTGTGACATGGTAAAAGCCCCATAAAACTGCATACCTCAACCATACCCCAGCTTTCTGTTGAAACTGCTCTGTGTAACCCTAATGTGACAGGCAAGCAGTTCAAATCCAGACCATCTTGGCCCCTGTGACTTGTAAAAGTAACTAAGACCTGTAATTTTTATCCTACCTAGACGATGTGTAAACTAACACTTATCTTGACTTCAGTAAACCACTTAAGTAACAATCAGAATGTCCAAAGTCCCCTGGCCCTCAGAATGTCCGGGGGACATTCAGTGCTCACCCTCATCTCCACCCAGGAGGTCATTTACGTAATCCACTGGCCCTTGGAATGTCTGAAGCCCCTCACCCCGATCCCCGCCCTTCACTCTCACCCTCAAGGTAGTTTACAGGCATAAAACGTCTTGACACCCTCCTTTCGGGGCCACAGGTTGGAGAGACATGAGTCCTCCATGGCTGCCAGCAATAAAGACCCTGCAATTTAGCATACTTTTGTCTTGGTGTTTACTTTCTATGCTCACTTCAGTACAACAATGTCTCCCAGCTCATCACTCCAAAAAAGCCCCCTTCCTTTGGCTTGAGGAAAGGGAAGAGTGAGGAGGGCTTTGTCTTGCATTTTGGATACCAACTCAGCCATAATACAATAGGACACTGGTCAAAGTTGTGAAGCCCCCGTTCTAGGGCCTGACTTCCAGATGACATTTCTAGACACACTCTGTACCAGAAGGGAAGCTGCTGGCTTGAAGGAAAGGACCTCATCCTGCCAGCATTCACCACCTGCTAACTGAAGAACACTTGAGCCCCAAATAACCAGCAGCAATACCCACATACTACACTGATGGCCTTGGGAAGCCTCTGAGATTTGCTGGCTTCAGGTGAGACTCAGAACATTTGAGATTTGCTGAGACTCAGAACACTGAGATTTGCTGGCTTCAGGTGAGACTCAAAACTCCTTCTGCTTCAGAAAAGCAGAAGGAAAAGTAAAGGGGATTTTGTATCATACCTTAAGTACCAACACTGTCACAGGGGCTAGAGCATGAAGTGGGCTCTTTGGGTTACTGATTTTAGGACTTGACTCTTGGACAGCATTTCTGAACCTGGCCTAGGCCAGAAAGAAGCCCATTGCCCTGAAGCATGAGTCCTAGGCTGGGCAGCATTCACCATAAGCTCATTTAAGATACCTTGGGCCTTAAAGGGACATCAATGGTAGCCAAGCCTTTATAGCAAGTGGTGGCAGTGGCTAGAGGGTGATGAGTCTCTGCCTTTGGAAAAAAGAAGAAAAAAGTGGGAAGGGCTGAGTCTTGTGGTTTGAGTGTCAGCTCAGCCACAACACAATAGAATACAAGTAGGTTTCTAGGTTTTTTATTTTAGTTCCAGAATCCCAGATGGAACTTATAAAGCCATCCAGTGCCTGGGAACCTCATCGCCCTAAAGGATCAAACAGAGGCCTGAATGGCTTTATTACCTGCTGATTGTAGAGCCTCAGGGTCTTGAGCAAACTTAGGCAGTAGCCAGGGAGTGTTTATAGCAGGCTTTGGGCAATACTGAGCACTGTGCTGGCTTCAGGTCTTCTGACCAAAACATTCATAGTGGTGGTGCTTGTGTCACTCCAACCCCAGGTGTAAGTGGCTCAGAAAGGAGTCATACAAAGACTGTATGTTTGGAAGAAAGTAAAGGAAGAGAATGAAAGTCTCCGTCTGATAATCCAGAGAATTCTCCTGGATCTTATCCAAGACAATCAAGGTAGTAACTCTGTGAGTCTGCAAGAACCACAGCATTACCTGGCTTGGGGTACCCCATGAAACAGAAACAATTTATATCACAACAACCAAGTCTTTGCAAATTATCAAGAAAGCCATCCCAAGAAGGATAGCTTCAAAAAAGCCCCCAAAATAAAGACTACAATAAGTACCTAACTCTTTAATGCACAGACACTGAAGAACATTTATAAGGATCAACACCGTATAGGAAAACATGATTTCACCCAATGAACAAAATAAGAAACCAGAGATCAGTCCCATAGAAGCAGAGGTATATGACCTTTCAGATAGGGGATTCAAAATAGCTATGTTGAAAAAACCCAAAGAAATTCAAGATAATACAGAGAAGGAGTTCAGAATTCTGTCACATGTATTTAACAAAGAGATTGAAACAATTTAAAAGAATCAAGAAAATATTCTGGAGCTGAAAAATGCAATTGGTATACCAAAAAATGCATTAGAGTACATTAATAATAGAATGGGTCAAACAGAAGACAGAATTAGTGAGCTTGAAGACAGCTATTTAAAAATATGCAGTCAGAGAACACACACACAAAAAGAATATAAAGCAATGAAGCACACCTACAAGATCTAGAAAATAGCTTTAAATGGGCAAATCTAAGAGTTGTTGGCCTTAAAAAGGACATAGGGATGGAAATAGGAGTAGAAAGTTTATTCAAAGAACATTACATATCTAGAGAAAAACATCGATATCTAAGTACAAGAAGGTTACAGAACAACAAGCAAATTTAACTGAAAGAAAATGACCTCAAGGCATTTAATAATCAAACTCCCAAAGGTCAAGAATAAACAATAGATCCTAAAAGCAGCAGGAGAAAAGAAACAAATATCATACTATGAAGCTTTGATGCATCTGAGATCAGATTTTTCAGTGGACACCTTATGGGCCAGGAGAAAGTGATATGACACATATAAAGTGCTGAAAGAAAAAAAGAAGACTTTTACCCTAGAATAGTATATCCAGCAAAAACATCGCTCATACATGAAAGAGAAATAAAAACTTTTCCAGGCAAACGAAAGCTGAGCATTTTAATATCAGGCATGTCCTGCAAGAAATGTTAAAGGGATACTTTAAAGAGAAAGAAAATAACATTAATTAACAATAAATACTCACCTGAAGGTACAAAACTTACTAGTAATAGTAACTACACAGAAAAACACAGACAATTATAACACTTTAACTGTGGTGTTTAAACTACTCTGATCTTAAGTAGAGTGTCTAAACAATGAACCAATAAATATAATAACTACAACATTTCAAGACATACTCAGTACATGGAGATATGAATAGTAAGACTAAAAAGTAAGGTGAGTGAGTGGATAAAGTTTCCCCTGCCCACATGGGAAAAGCCAAAAAATATTTGACTGACAGTCCCAGTGATTTACAATAAAACTTCTTCAGTTGAACAGTCATATTCTTAGTATAGTCACATTTTACCAGTATTTTCATTCACAAATTATTTTTCACATGGATGTGATCTTTAAACCTAGCTAAAATATCATTATACTGAATGATACTATTGGGAAACATGAATTTTTTCATAGACTTAAAGTTTATTTTTAATTTATACAGCATCTGTGTTTGTCTTTCATTTCCTATGACCACATTAACTGTATATTTTTAAATATTTATTTTAGGTTTGGGCATAAATGTGTAGGTTTGTTACATAGGTAAACATATGTGATGGGGGTTTGTTGTACTGATTATTTCATCACCCAGGTATTAAGCCAAGTACCCAATAGTTCCTCCCTCTCCTCCTAGCCTTCATCCTCAAGTAGACCACAGTGTCTGTTGTTTCTTTCTTTCTGTTTATAAGTTCTTATTACTTAGCTGTCACTTATAAGTGAGAGCATGCAATATTTTGTTTTCTGTTCCTGACTTAGTTTGCTAAGGATAGTAGCCTCTGGCTCAATCCATATTCCGGCAAAAGACATAATCTCATTCTTTTTTAGGGCTGCATAGTATTCCATGGTGCATATATACCACATTTTCTTCATCCAGTCTGTCATTGATGAGCATTTAGTTTGATTCCATATCTTTGCTATTGTGAATAGTCCTGCAATTAACCTTTGTATGCATGTGTCTTTATGGTAGAATGATTTATTTTCTCTCTGGGTATATACATAGTAATGGGATTGCTGAGTCAAATGGTGTTTATACTTTTAACTCTAAGGAATCACCATCCTGCTTTACACAATGGTTGAATTAATTTGCACTCCCACCAACAGTGTATAAATATTCTCTTTTCTCCACAACCTTGTGAGCATCTATTATTTTTTGACTTTTTAAGAATAGCCATTCTGACTGGTACAAGATGGCATCTCACTGTGGTTTTGATTTGCATTTCTTTAATAATCAACATCATTGAGCTTTTTATCATATGTTGGCTGGCCACATACATGTCTTCTAAGTTGAGTTTTTAATAGTTTTCTTTTTGCTTGTTTGTTTTATTTATGCAAGTAGTGTTACGTTGTTATCAGGCTAAAATAATAAATTAAAAGAATATTTGCAAGCCTCAATGTAACCTCAAACCAAAAAACATACAATGGATACACAAAAATGAAAAGCAAGGAACTAAATCATATCACCAGAAAATACCATCTTCACTAGTGGAAGACAGGAATAAAAGAAAGGAGGAAGAGAAGATCACAAAACAAGCAGAAAACAAGTAACAAAATATCAGGAGTAAGTTCTTATTTATCCATAATGATGCTGAATATAACTAAACTAAACTCTCCAATCAAAAGAGATAGATTGGCTGAATGCATGAAAAAACCAGATCCATTGATCTGTTGCCTACAAGAAACATGCTTCACATATCAAGACCCATATTGATTGCAAATAAAGCAATGGAAGGAGATATCCCATGCCAATAGAAACCAAAAAAGAGGAACAATAGCCATACTTATATGAGACAAAATAGATTTCAAGAAAAAAGTAACTATAGGAGGAGACAAAGGTCACTGTGTAATAATAAAGGTGCCAATTCAGCAAGAGGATATAGCAAACTTAAATATATATGCATCCAACATGGAAGCACCCAGATATATAAAGAAAATATTATTAAAGAGAGAAATAGGCCCAAATACAATAATAGCAAGACTTCAACACTGCACTTTCAGCATTGCACTGATATTTGAGACAGAAAATCAACAAAGAAACATTAGATTTTATCTGTACTATAGACCAAACAGATATAATACATATGCATAGAACATTTTATCCAAAAGCTCCAGAATTCACATTATTTTCCTCAGCACATGGATCATTCTCAAGAAAAGACCATACATTGGATCACAAAACAAGTTTTAAAACATTAAAATATTGAAAGAGTATCAAGCATCTTCTATGACCACAATGAAATAAAACTAGAAAGTAATAACAAGAGGAATTTTGGAAACTATACAAATATCTACAAATAAACAATATGCTTCTGAGGACCAGGGAGTCAATGAAGAAATTAAGAAGGAAATAGGAAAACTTCTTGAAACAAATGGTAGTGGAAACGCAACATGCCAAAACAGGTAAGATACAGCAAAGGCAATATTAAGAGGGAAGTTTATAGGTATAAGTGGCCTACATCAAAATATAAGAAAAAAAATTCAAATAAACATTCTAAAAAAGCAGGAGTAAAGTAAACCCAAAATTATTAGACAGAAATAAATAATAAAGATCAGAGCAGAAATAAATGAAATTGAAACAAAAAATTACAAAATATCAAAGAAAAAAATGTTTGTTATTTTTTTGGTAAAGTTAAACAAAATTGACAAACCTGCAGTTAGGCTAAGAAGAAAAGTTAAAAGATCCAAAATGAATAAAAACAGAAATGGAAAAATAGACAAGTGTTACTACAGAAATTAAAAAAAACCATTAAGGCCTACCACGAGTGGCTATGTGCCAATAATTTAAAATCTAGAAGAAATTGACAAATTCCTAGATACATACAATGTACCAAGATTGAATAACAAAGAAATCAAAAACCTAAACAGACCAGGTGAAAGTAACAAGATCGAAGCCATAATAAAAAATCTTCCAGTAAAGAAAATCCTGAAATCTGATGATGTCACTGCTAAATTTTACCATACATTTAAAGAATAATTAATATCAATCCTACTCAATCTATTCCAAAAAATAGAGAAGGAAGAAATACTTCCAAACTCATCCTGCAAGACCAGTATTACCCTGATACAAAAACCAGACAAGGACACATTAAAAAAGAAAACTATAGGCCAATATTTCTGAAGAAACTTTATGGAGAAATCCTTAACAAAATACTAGCAAACCAAATTCAAGAATACGTTAGAAGATCATTCATCATGACCAGTTGGGATTTATCTCTGGAATACAAGGATGGTTTAGCATACAAATTGATTAATGTGATACATCATATTAACAGAATGAAAGAGAAATACTATATAATCACTTCAACTGATGCTAAGAAAGCATTTGATAAAATTCAACATCTCTTCAACTTTAATAAATCCTCAAAAACTGGGTATGGAAGAAACAAATCTCAAGACAATAAAAGCCATATATGGAAGACCCACAGCTGGTATCATATTAGTGAAGAAAAACTGAAACCCTTTCTGCTACTGTCTGGAACACTACAAGGATGCCCACTGTCACCACTCTTTTTCAACATTGTACTGGAAATACTAGCTAGAGCAATCAGGCAAGAGAAAGATATAAATTGGAAAAGAAGAAGTCAAATTATTCCTGTTTGCTGAGGCCATAACCTCATATTTTAAAACATCTCAAGCCTCCAAAGAAAACTATTAGAACTACTGGGCTTGCTGGCTCACACCTGTAATCCCAGCACTTTGGGAGGCCAAAGCAGGTGGATAATGAGGTTAGAAGTTTGAGACCTGCCTGACCAACATGGTGAAATCCCATCTCTACTAAAAGTACAAAAATTAGCCAGGTCTGGTGGTGTGTGCTTATAAACCCAGCTACTCTGGATGGTGAGGCAGGAGGATCTCTTGAACATGGGAGCCACGATTATGCCACTGCAGTCCAGCCTAAGTGACAGAGCAAAACTCTGTCTCAAAAAAAAAAAAAAAAAAAAAAAGGAAAAGAAAAAGAAAGAAAGCTATTAGAACTGATAAACAAATTTACTGAGGTTACAGGATAAAAAAAATCAAAACAAAAAATCAGTAGCATTTCTATATTCCAACAGTTAACAAGAGAAAAAGAAAATTTTTAAGTAATCCCATTTACAATAGCCACACATAAAATTAAATATCTAGGAATTAACCAAATAAATAAAAGATCTCTTTAATGAAAACTATAATATATTGATGAAGGAAATTGAAGAGAACAAAAAAAATGGAAAAAACATTTTGTATTCATAGGTTGGAAGGATCAATATTGTTAAAATATTCATACTACCCAAAACACTATACAGATCAAGCACCATCCCTATCAAACTACCAATGATATTCTTTACTGAAACACAAAATGACACCCTAAAATTTATATGGAATCACAAAAGACCCAGAATAGCCAAAGCTTTCTTAAGCAAAAATAATAAAACTGGAGGAATCACATTACCTGACTTATACTATAAAGTTATACTATACTCAGCTATATTATACCACATATATTATATTTATACTATATAAATATATAGCATATAATACTATTGGGCTATAGTATCAAAAACATCATGATACTGGCATAGGATTATACTATAGAGCTATAGTATCCAAAACATTATGGTACTGGCATAAAAACAGACATATAGGCCAATGTAACAAAATAAAGAAAGCAGAAACAAATACATACACCTACAGTAAATTCACTTTTTGATAAAAGTGCCAAGAACATACAATAAGGGGGAAAAAGTCTCTTCAATAATGGTGCTGGGAAAATTGAATATTCATAGGCAAAAAATGAAACTAGAATACTCTCTCTCGCCATATACAAAAATCAAATCAAAATTGATTAAAACTTAAATCTAAGACCTCGAACTATAAAACTTCTAAAAGAAAACATGGGGGTAAATCTCCAGAACATCTGTCTGGATAAAGGTTTCTTGAACAATACACCACAAAGACAGTCAACCAAAGCAAAAATAGGAAAATAGCACTATATCAAGTTAAAAAGATTCTGCACAGCAAAGAATACAATCAACAAAGGGAAGAGACAATCCACAGAATGGGAGAAAATATTTACAAACTACCTCTTTGACAAGTGATTAATAATGAAAAGTTACAACAAATTCAAACAACTCTATTGGAAAAGAAACATAATCTGAGAAAAAACTTGAAGAGGCATTTCTCGAAAGAAGACAAATGGCAAACATGCATACAAAAAGGTTGCTCCACATCACTGATCTCGGGGAAATGCAAATTAAAACTATAATGAGATATCATCTCACCGCAGTTAAAATGGCTTATATCCAAAAGACAGGCAATAGCAAATGCTGGCAAGATGTGGAGAAAAAGGAACCCTTGTACAGTGCTTGTGGGAATGTAAATTAGTACAACTACTGTGGAAAACAGTTTGGAGACTCCTCAGAAAACTAAAAATTGTTTATCATTACCCCCAAAGAAAAGAAATCAGTATGTGGAAGAGATATCTGCCCTCCCATGTCTGTTGCAGCAGCGTTTATAATTGCTACAATTTGGAAGTAACCTAAGTGTCCAGAAACAGATTAATGGATAAAGAAAATGTGGCATATATAGACATTGAAGTGCTTTAGCCCCAAAAAGAATGATATCCAATCATTTGCAACAACATGGATGGAACTGATAATCATTGTGTTAAGTGAGATAAGTCAGGAACAGAAAGACAAACACTGTATGCTCTCACTTATTTGTGGGATCTAAAAATCAAAACAGTTAAACTCATGGACACAGAGAGTAGAAGGATGGTTACCTAAGGCTGGGGGTTAGGAGGGAGGCAGAAATACTTAATGGGTAAAAAATAATAATAATAAATAAGATGTACTATTTGATAGCACAATAGGATGACTATAGTCAATAATAATTGTATATTTTTAAATAGCTTAGGGAATATAATTAGATTTTTTTTTGCCTGAAAGGATAAATGCTTGAGGGGATAGACACATCATTGTCCATGAAGTGTTTATTTCACATTGCGTGCTCTATCAAAATATTTCACATACTTTATAAGTATATACACCTACTATGTACCCACATAAGTTTTTAAAAAATACAAAATTTCTTTAAAAATAATTCAAATCATCTCTCATTGGTTTGTCTATTAACAATATGAACACTTGAGTTATTTTTTTAAAAAGCAAATGTAAAAACAAAATTTACATTAAAAAATGTGAAACTTTATGATTGCATGTATAATGCTTCATAGCCTTTAGCTCACATTCAACATTCTTGAATGTGAATTAGAGGTGAAAGCTTTAAATCATACACAGAGCATTGAGACATAATTAACTTGACCCACTTTTCCTGGCTTGTATTTGGTTTACCTTCCCAATGGAGTCATCTTCATATTTTTCTTCTTGGAAATGGTGTTGTGGGAAAGAAAAAATCAAAGGACCATTGCTTAGAAGGTATATAAATGCTTTTGCGTTTCTTTTTACCAGGATCATTAAACACGTCTTTTTCTCCATCCGTACCATTCTAAAGTCAAATACGATACATTAAAAACAAAACCAAAATTTTAGAATTGATTTTACTGTAACAGTTTTGATAATTTTCTACTTTCTTCCATTAGTTATTTTATATGATTATTTCTTGAACAATCTTATTGGTTTATGATTCCCCATCCAATTTTCAGATTCAACCTTTATGAAGCCTATTAGCATTTGTCCAATATGTTTTATGCATTTAGTTATCATGGAAACAGAAGTACAAACTATGAATTCTGTACTCCAGGTTTTATAATAGAGTTGGGAATATAACAACAACGCACATTAAACACTCATCAACAAAACAATGCATGTGAATATAATTTTTATACTAAAATGGCTCAGAGAAGAATAACAATGTAGTTAGTGATAATCAAATAACTAGTAGCCTTTATTGTTTACTATTTGCCACATGCATAATATGTTCTACCTTACCTAATACTTTCAACAACCATAAGAGGATATTCTTAGCAGCTTCATTTTATAATTAAAATGACTGAGTCAGAAACTGTAAGTAGCTGCCCATGATTACACAGATATTAAATGGTGCTGATAGGACTGGAAATCAGGTAGGGGGACTCCAGAATCAACATGGGAAGTGCCAATGCTAGTTCTGTAGCTGCTTTATGACCAGATGACAGGACTAGGAAAATAAAAAAGAACAGACTTTGTAATGTAGTAAAGAAAGGAAGGAGAAAGTACAGTAGACAGGAGAAAGAAGGAAGAGTTTGAAAGTCATAAAAACATAAAACATTCTTAAAATGGAATAATGGGACAAAACCCAGAAAACCAATGAGAGGTCATTTTATTTCGTGAAGCTTTAAGAGATTTTGTGGAAATAAATTATTTAATGAAATAGGTACTAAACAGGAATCATTTGCAAAGTAATTAAAAATGTACCAGAAAGGAAAGAGACCAGGATTAGGAAAGCCTTGTAGGAGATGATTTCAGGAATATGTGGGATGCAATTTAGAGCTGAACTTGCTTAATGACTGTGGAAACAAGATTGGAAGGAAGCAAGAGCTCTTTGGAATAAAGTCAAGAATTCTTTTATTAACATCTGTTTATGACATAACTTGGGCGACCACCTTCATCTCAATTAAAAATGTGATGATCTGCTTCCCATCTCCCCCAACCCACACTGACTTTTCTTCTAAAACTCCTTACCTCAGTCAATGGAGTCATTTAGGAAATTTTCTCATACAATCAAGGAGATCCATGTCTTCTTAAACTTATTTACAATAATCTCTCCATGTTCATAACTTTTCCTTCTTGAGCCCTTCAATGCCTTCAAAGAGCAATAATTGCAGTAATAGTCTTGTATTATTTTGGTTTCCTTTCCAAATTTATAATCACTTTTGAGCTATTCCTAAATGTATCTGCATAAATATTACATTTATAATTTTATTTCCATTCTTTTATACCCAATAGTTCAACATCTACCACTGCCATCCATAGAAATGTATCAAGTCTTTAATTCTTATACTTAAAACTGCAATACTGTGAATGAAGCCATAATTTGTTATATATGAGGCACTATGTTGAATCAGAAAGATAGATTTAGTTTAGTTAGTAAACATTAAGCTGTGTACAATAGGAGATACACAAATAATAGAAAAGTTGGCCTTCAAAGGTTTTAAAATCTAAAGCATTATATATAATGCATATATATTACACGTGTATATATGTACACATATGTGTGTGTGTGTATATATATATATATTTCCAAATTACCTTATTAAATACAAGTGTGAAAGCAGCAGACTGAAACAGTAGCCATACTTCATGGTTGAGAAAAAAACACATTGTTTAGGAAATACAAATCTTTACGGAGAAAAAAGTATTTGGGTGGACTTTAAAACACAAGTAAGAGTTACACGCTGAAAAGAGAAAAGAGATATAGTGGGATTTCAGAGTCATACTCAAGATGTTTGGACACCATGCAGGAAATGCAAAAAGGAAAGATGTAAAAAAATAATAGCTAGCATTTTATTAGATACATTCTATGTCCAAGATATTCTGTAAAGCAGTCCACTTGAAATATCTCAAGGACTGGTTTACTATCCTAATGAGGCAATCCCTATTATTATTCATAATTTACAACTAAGGAAACTGGGATTAGACAAGTAAAAGAAAGTGCTAAATCACTGAAGCAGGCTCTGCCACTGTTCCACTCACATAATGCCTGCTTACTTGGAGGTAGCCAAGATAATTCTCATACTCATGGAAGTCTTCCTGTGTTTCTCTGCATTAGGCTGCTTTCTGGCTATAAAAGGTACTTGGCTCACTCTGGAGTAATGCTCAATCAACTAGGGCCAAGTGCTGGCCCAATTCTGAGGCATATTCCTACAGAGGTCTCCAGTGGGATTAAGCTCCAATTAACGACAATTATAACCCACCTATTATCACACCCATTATGACTTTCTTCCCTCCTGTATTTCATTCTCCCACTCCTTTCCATTGCTTCCTGGATTTACCTTCCAAAGGAACTTCGTCAGACACTGACTTCAGGCTCTGCTTTTAGCATAGCCCCTCTTAAGTCATTTGGCATCTGGAATGGGCCTGGAGGTCAAATCCTAAGAATAAAATTCTGGAATTGGACTACTTATCAGTCATTTATCAATGAGTATTATCACGTTAGTGGTATACAGGATTCAAATACTTCTGGTATCACAATAATGTTTAGATTATCACCTATGATGGATTGGACTAATACATAAAGAGAGATGCATTGTTTTATGCAAGAAGATAGATCCTGAATATTATTGAGAAGGAATTATAGTAACTGTGTAGTTGTTTGACTCATGTTAAGTCCTTTCTTAATGGCTAAGAGAAAGAGAAACTCATGTCAGCTAACTTCTATTCACGATACTCTGAAAACTAGAGGGCCTCCATGGCAGCATTTAAAGACATTATTATCTCATAAGCAGAGGGCAAACTGTGCTGAAACTCTGGGTTAAGACTGATGTGAATGGTGAAATATTTACAAAGCAAAATTAATTCACAGTCTCAGCAACTATTATGTTAAAGTCAGAGACCATATAGGGAAAGAGAGACCCTGAGAGCTGGGATGGTACCATTTGAACGAATGTGCATGAACAACTTGATTCCCCATATTCCCCTGCCCCTTGCTAGTGGAGAGCAGCTTCCCATTTCCTTGAATGGGGCAGAACCATCACATATAATGTTTGCCTTCATTAATATCTGCCACTACCTTTTCCTATTTCTTCTAGAGTCAGCTTATATTACTTCTGACTCTAGAAGAAATAAGGGGAGATAGTAGCAGATATTAATTTCTCCACATGAACAGATAAAAGAGGTGCTATGCTGTTTTGGTGAAGAAGTGATTACTGAAAGAGTTGAAGAAGCCTGCTAATATACACCAGCAGTAACTAGTAAAAAATATGCGGAGGTGAAATGTTAGAGTGCTGGTTCAGGTCAGGGACAGAAGTTGAGGTCAGAGAGGGAAGAATTTATTGACATGGTGGCATTCTCCATGAATTCATACTTAACATCATAGCAAAGATGCCTGAGCTTAGTCTTAGTACCTTTAAGGAAATACTTCTTTCTCCTTGTAGATGACTTAGAATTAACGAGTGTGCAATGCTGAAATGCCTTAGCAAAATATTAAAGGAGAATACAGAAGGTTCACAAAGATCGTTCTATAATAGATTGATAATATAAGGCTAGATAGCCATCAGCTGTTTATATTTCCCAAGAGAACACAGGAGCCAATATCTTCCCTAAAATGTTGAGAAAGGGGGCACTGGAATCATTGGGAAGCTCAGTGGCAGCTGTCTACCGCAGTCCAACATAAATGGTAGGAGACATTATCGATCTGGAGCTCCTACTGTGAATAAGAGTGTTGGAATTAGGAAACTTTGATCTTTCAGCATCTCTGGCAATGGTCATGACTTTCATAAAGCTAGATAATGCATGACTAACATAATAAAAAATAATTAGGATGCGGAAATCAGAAGAGTGAAATCAGGCACGGTTATGAAAAACCGCTATCCCTCATTCACTTTACTAAACTAGTGCTCAGATCCAGAGGTTATATTGAAGTGGAGATCAGGGCCACTTGAGGAAGATCTCTGCAATTCTACAGCAGAAGTGTGAAATATTTATTGCCCCCATCCAATTGCCAAAGCTCCTCTGACATTTACCTTAGTAATGGTACACTGGAGTAAAAGGTATATACGTATTTCAAGGGCTCTTAGACACATAATCTCAACTGACATTTAATGCCAAGGGCATAAAATACCATTATCTCCTCTTTGTTCGAGTAGGGATCAGTGGTCAGGTAATAAATGGAGTCTTGAACCATATTTATCTTGCAGTGAATTCAGTGGGTCCACCCAACCTACAGCTCACGTTGTGGTTAATTTCCATAGTTCCTGAGTGCATGATTAGTATTGACGTAATTGGTTGTAGATAGAACTCTCATATTGTTTCCCTAATATGTTACAGTCATGATTTTTTGGTTTGTTTTTATTGAGACAAGGTTTTGCTCTGTCACCCAGGCTGGAGTGCAGTGGCCTGATCAATGTTCACTGCAGCCTCAACATACTGGCTCCAAGGGATCCTTCCACTTCAGCCTCCCTAGTAGCTGAGACTTCGGGCAAGCACCACCATGCCTGAGTAATTTTTTTGTATTTTTTGTAGAGACAGTATGTTACCATGTTACCTAGGCTAGTCTCAAACTCCTGGGCACAGAGGATCCTCCCGCCTTGGCCTTGCAAATTGCTGGGATTACAAGAAAGAGCCACCACATCCTGCCAGCCATAATGACTTAAAAGCCAAGAAAAACAGAAACTTTCTCTCTCTCTCTCTCTCTCTCTCTCTCTCTCTCTCTCTCTCTCTCTCTCTCTCTCTCTCTCTCCTTCTCTCTCTCTCTCTCTCTCTCTCTCACACACACACCAGCTAGTAAACCAGAGGCACTGTATCTCGGGGTGGAATGGCCAAGATGGGTGTCACTTTCAAAGGAATAGGAGATGTAGAGATGGTTCTATATTTTATTCCCATTTAATTTTACCACTATGAATCCTACAATATATTCATGAATCAGAGTGGATGATATTACACTATTATAATGCTACCATTGTAAACTCAATCCAAGGTATTATGGCGAATTTTAAAATCAGGTCTACATAGACTCTGGCACTTCTTATGTTGTTCTTGATATGGTAAATTCATTATTACAAATCAATAAAGAGAATCAAAAGCAGTTCAGTTTCCTGGGATGTAGAGTTTTGCACATTCACTGTCTTGTCCCAGAACTATGCTAAAGTTTTTGCTCTTTCTCATTATATAATCCCAGATAAAATTTTGAGTTTTACTTTATAATGTGTCAATGAATATGTATTTTATCCAATATTTTAAAAATGTTGGCTATCTCTGTATTTGTAACTTTCCTCTTCCTGTTCCTCAGAAAAGGATTTGTCTAATGTATTAGGGCCTGATATCATTTTGATATTCTTACTTACCTGGGATGGTATGTAAATATACCAGTAACTAATTAAAAACCCATAGAATATTAGAATTTCACTTTTCCTTAGATCTTAAAAGCCTTTTGACTTAGGCATTTCTGACTTTTCATACTTATATAGATAGTTGTTTGACTATTTATCTGTAACTTATATTATCTCTTCTTCCTGAGTTGACCCCTAAAACCATTTTCCGTTTCATTTTTTCTAGCTCTCTGCTTCAATCTCTTACATCACCTATGAAGAACTGTCTGCTGGCCTAAACCACACGCTCTATTTCCCATTCCTTTATTTCTTAGACTATGAATCACCTCTCCTCCACACTACCTAGGTCCTTCTTAAAGTATGGTCTGTGGACTCACAGCATAGGTACCATCTCTTAGTAGACATGCAGCATCTCAGGCCCTATCCTAGACTTACGAATCAGAATCTATATTTTAAACAAAGATTCCTAGTTGGTAATTGTCTACTAATGTTTAAGAAGCACTTACCTAGTCTATCAGTTGAATGGTGGTAATGTGCCCATAATCAGCAGACAGAAATACTTCTGAGTATGGAAGTGGTGGATACATAGAAAACTTTTATTTAGTGCATGAACCTGGAGCATGCCAACTGTATTAACCAGCTTCCAATCTGGCAAGTTTCTATTCACTGTCTGCCAGAAGATTTCTGCCCATGGCCATTAACTAAGTGTTGACCAGTTCTAAGGTTGTTATTGCTCAGAAGCTATAATCAGATGAAAGAGCTCTCTCATTGGGAGCCTGCTAATTGTTTTAAAGCTCCCTTGAATCATTAAGAACGTGGCCATTATTAGGCTAAATGGCTAATAGTCTGCTCAGAAGTCTTCACCAAGAAAATTATTCTAGAATTGAGTCCTTTAGATAATAATTTTGGGTGGATGCTGCCTTTCTTACTTAATTAATCTCAAAGGTAAGAAGACTATTTACAGAGAGAGCTCAGGTATCATATTTTTGTGAGTTATTCTCTGGTTTCTCTATGTAAAAGAGAATGCACCCTCTATATTATCTTTTCAAATTTTCTTCATGAAAATAATACTTATTTCATAAAATTATTTCAAATTTTCTTCATGAAAATAATACTTATGGGCATTATATTACGTTTTTATTCATGTATTTTGTCTCTAACAGAGTTTATGCAATGTGAGGGCAAGAAATAGGTTTAGTTCACCATTATGCTCTATTTTCTAAAGAAATGTGTGACTCATTATTTGCACTTAAAATGTTACTTTTTGCGATTACTTTTAATGGCATAAACTGCGATTACTTTTGCACCAACCTGACAAAATTAAGAATTAGAATTAAGAAACAGTATCATTTAGCTTCCAAAATTTAGAAATAAGGAACCAGAAGGTTAACAGTCTCCCTTGTATGAATAGTCCTCAGTCTGACCACTAGTTTAGATGAAGATTATTCTGATCTCAAGAACTCTTTAAGGTTTCATCTGGGTTTAAAGGGATTATCTAGGGTAGTCTCAGGTAGGTGTAATTGTCAGATGGTAAACCTGTATTTTGATGCTATGCTTCAAAGTACTTGCTGTGCTTTCCCTCGTTTACACTCACTGAATTTCCCCACTTATGTTTTAACAGTCTTCATTTCTTCTATATCCATAGGGGGCCATATATCACTAAAAAATGACAGTAAAAATGTTAAACTATTAATGGTTACATGAATAATCTAGGTGAAATTTTTTAAATGATATACATATTAAAACAAATACTTTCTATCTTAGCCTCAAAATTTAAAAAGAGGCTACTAAAGACATAGAATGAAAGAAATCCAGAAGACAGGAGCAATGCCAGTTCAATATATAACTCGTTGACTGCTGTGAACTGCTGCTGTTCAGTTGGCAGTCATAAGCAGGACAACCAGGTGCTGGCTTAGATTCCATATGGCTCCCAGGTAATAATAATGATGTAGTTTAAAGAATGATGTTTCAGTAAGTTTTTCCAAAGTGTAGCTGCATATTCATGAGTTTGTTTTCTATTACTCCATAATTTTAAGTTCTGGACCTGTTCATGTCTGCCTTCCTCAAGTTGACGAACATTTGAGCCAGGTTTACAAATGGTAAACTATCTCTTTATATGTATTTTTTGTTTCATGCTTTCAAAACTAATTAACCAGCACCTGAAAAATTGTACTTATATTTATTCTAGTCAAACGATTCCCATAACACAAGATTAATTATACCCAACATCTGTTTACAAGGCACCTTGTTGAGCACTCAAATGCAGATGTATGAAATCTGTGGACCAGTACTTTTGTCAAACATATAGTACTATTCATTCAGCCAAAAAAATGACTTTGACATGTTAAACAATATTATCAATAAATGAATTTAATTCATAATGCACATTTTTTTAGATGGAGTTTTTCTCTTCTTGCCCAGGCCGGTGTGCAATGGCACCATCTCGGCACACTACACCAGGTGTGGTGGCACATGCCTGTAATCCCGGCTACTTGGAAGCGTGAGGCAGGAGAATCGCTTGAACCTTGAAGGCAGAGGTTGTTGTTTTATCTAGGACAATCACTTCTTTCTTTCTATTAGTTTTGTCGTACTGGGGTGAGCATAGAAAGTCAACACCAAGACAAAAGTATGCCAAATTGCAGGGGCCTTATTGCCGGTGGCCACGGAGGACTCGCGTTTCTCCAACCCATGGCCCCGAAAGGAGGGTGTCAAGACCTTTTATGCCCGTAAACCACCTCCTGGGCGGGAGTGAAGGTGAGAGGCAGGGCTGGGCATGAGGGGCTTCGGACATTCCGATTGTTGCTTAAGTGGTTCACGGAAGTCAAGAGCATTAGTTTACACATTGTCTGGGTAGGGTGGAAATTACAGACGTTAGTTACTTATTCAAAGTCACAGGGGTCAAGACGGTGTGGGTTTGGACTGCTTGCCTGTCACATCAGGGTTGCAGAGAGCAGTTTCAACAGAAAGCTGAAGTATGCTTGAGGTATGCAGTTTTACCAGGTATTTACCATGTCAGAGTTTGACCAGTTAATTCATATGGTTACCCCTTTAAACCCCTTGAACACATAACTGAAAACAGAAACTTTACCTTTTATTTAGGAAAGAATTTCAAAATCTTGGGTTTCTATTCAAACCAATATAATACATAAATTAGAATAGCAGTAGACAAAACCACTGAGAAAAAAAAATCCCAAATTAAAATTCTCCCTAAAGTTGGCTTTATTTTTTTGTGCAAAATTGTAATCATAATCTCTTTTATTCTCCAATAATTCTTAAGTAGAAACTTAAGAATAATATCGGTGTCTTTAAAGTAGAAACTAAAACCACATTTCAAAATCAGAAGTGTGTAGGACGGTTTGATAAAATAAAGTTTAATGAGCCTTTGGAAATTAACTTATTGGGACTGTTGTGCAGTTAGAAGCCTCAGTATTTTCTATATCCATTTTCTTCTTTCACCATAAGGTCATAGTAATTACTATAGCAATTTGTAATCATTTTTACATCTCTTGGAAACACTAGATGTTAAAGAAAAGTCTACATAGCTATTTGAATAATTATTCCGATATTGGTTATAATAGCCAGAACAAATCTTATTGTGTCAAGAACTTTACCATCTAATATGGTTTTAACTCATCTTAGGATCTGTAAAAAAATTGAAAACTTTCATTTCCTTGGAATATTGGTAGTTTCTTTTTTTCTTAGAAGATTTATCCAAATACACTAAAATAAGTTCAGATGATCATAGAAAATTCTGTCTGTATGTATAGAAATTTTATCTAAGCACTAGATTAAGTGCATTGTTCAGCATCATGATATCAGTAAGATGGGTGATGAGAGGCAATTGCCTGTAAAGTTCTAGGGCTAAGTACTCGGCCTACTTATCAAATACGTTTCTGCACGTCAAGAGAAAAGGTATGCGTGGACTACATTAACTTTCAAACATGACTGAAACGAAGGCATAAGGAATCCAAAGGAAAAAAAAGGGGTTGGAATCATTCAGAGCTCTGTAACCACAAATTGTAATGCTAACTAGATGGTGTATTCATTGCTACACAATGCTTAAGGATGCTTAAGAAAAGATCCAGTAAACTTCAATGAGGTACTGTAGCTTTTTACCACAAATGCTAAAAAATATAGTTATTTAAGTGTCTTCATTCAAGCTTATACTTTAAGATCCAAATAAAATCTTTACTGAAGTAGGTTTAGATTCTAAGATCTGCCCACATGAAACGTTTTATACAATTTTTAATTTAATGATCAAAATTTATTAAAAAATATTGCAGGTATATTAATAGCCCATCATTTTACTGTTACTCATAGTAATTGATTCAGTTTAAATTTATGTTTGCCTTTTTAAACCGCTTATCATAAAATGTAGACATCATTTTGTGTCTGCAAATATTTGAAAACGATTTGAACATGTTTTCTTTAAATATGTTACTAAAATACTCTCTAGTATGAAAAGTATTCTTGCAAACCAAAATATAAACAAATAACTCAGTTTTACTTTTTATGTTATGTAGCCTACCAACTATATTTAATGACATGAAACGAGAAACATTATGTATTTAATTAAAACCATTTACAAAAAAAAAGAAGGCATTAGAATCTACTGTAATGTCTGTAACACATCACATTTTCAGTAAAAATTTAACAAATCATTTCTTACAAATTTTATAAATATCTTTAAGAGAAACATTTGCATAAACAGAAAGCTCTGCAAATAATACCATCCCTAGAGTTTCCAACCTAAACCAGCATATTAGTGTTGCCAAATTCAGAGAAAATTTTGTTTTTTCGACCCATGTTTGGCAGGTTTTAATTAAACATACAAACATGTTTTCTTTTTAGTTATCCAGAAAATACTAATTCACTTTTGATATTGATTCTAAAGCCAAATGAATGCAAAATTGTAATGTGTTATTTTCACTACCAGGAATTATATAATTCAAGCATATAAAATAAAACAGTGTTGTAGTCAATATAAAAATAAATTCACTCAAAAGTCCCCTAAAAGAGCCCTTTGCCAAAGTAGTTTCTGCTATAAACAATTCGTTAATGCCAGGAAATAGGAAAGCATGTTTTTTCTCTTAAGAGGACCTCATCGGAAAGTCTGTTCAACTTTTTTGTGCATTGTCTTTTGAAAATGCATTGCAGTTTTTGCCCTACTTTCCCAGCATTACAGATGCCCTGTTAATAGCTCTAATGATTTCATGCTTTAAAAGTAGAAGAAGGAATCTGGATAACGATAATGTATTTTTCCTTAAGTGAGTTAATTTATTAATTACAGATGTCCTAAAATATTAGTTAAGATGAACAACATTGTTTTCATTATTTTCTCTCAGATAAGTCAATAATTCCATCTCAAAAATTTCTGAGGATTGGTCTTCCGGGTAGTTTATGCCTGTAGTCCTCAGCGTAAGCATCTCCACTCTTCAAAGATGTTGGTCAATCTTCTTAAAGTTATTTCTTCCATTGTTTAATCCTTGTCATGATAAGAAAATCAATTTTTCTAAAACATTTTAGCATATGTTCTAACATAGCATTGGAACATTGGAATGTCTGATTATACTCTTCAGTGCAACAACTCCTAAAAGTGTTTGAAACTATCAAAATTCTCTTCATAGATGTTCCCATTAAAGTGAAAAGGGGACTGTTTCTTCAGTTATTTTTTAATCTATAAAAGTTTCCAGTTCCTTTGCAACTCTGTCCATTCTCTTGTGATGAATCTAGTTTGCAATGGTGATAATTAAAAATTAAAATATTTCTGTTGGCAGAGTCTGACAAGGAAACAGTGTGGTTGCTATGGTTTGAGTGTGTCCCCTCCAAAATTCATGTGTGAACATTAAATGGCCAGTACGATGCTATTAATAGATGAGGCCTGTTGGGAAGTGTTAAGTCGTGAGGGCTGTGACCTCATAAATGGGATTAAGAGCCTTTATAAAGAAGTTTGATGTAGGAAATTGGACCCTTTATTTCACTTCCACCCCTTCAGCCTTCAGCCTTGTTAGGATGCAGCATTCTTCTCCTCCAGAAGACAACAGCCACAGGTTTGTAATCTTGCAAGGAGGAACTGGCCCCCACCTTGATCTTGGACTCCCAGCCTCCAGAACTGTGAGAAATACATTTCTTTTGTTTACAAACTACCCAGTTCGTGGTATTCTGTTATAGCAGCACAAACGAGCTAAGGTAATGGTTGAAATATATCTTTCTTTATTTGAAAGCACATATCTTTCTTATAAATCATACTATAGTTCTATTCCACTGTGTTCAAAATTAAGAATAAGAATATATCACCATTGATAGTAAATATCATCTTAATATTCAGAATGCCTAGTAATTTTAAATGTAAATCTGTTGGTGTAGTTATTGGTGATCTCAGCTTTTTGTATCACACCATATTAAAGAAGTATGTTCCAATTGTTGAAGAATAGACTGATTGTCATGTTTGAATGTAGGCTTTTCTGAACAATGGCTGCTTATAATATAAGCATATGCTGACTAATTACAAGAAATTCACATAAACCAGAAATTAGCAAAGACAGTAGTAGGGGAAAATGAGATATTTACTGCTTGTTTACAATTATAAAATATTTCAATAAAAGAGTCAACAGGACACTTTAACCTATATCATTTCCAAATTTAGACCAACTACTCACATAACATTTTTTTTCTAAAATATGAAATTAATTATAGGATGATATCCCAGTAAGCAACATGGACAGTTTAGCAATTAAAGCTTATCTTAGTGGTAATTTTCAGAAAGATTTTTGTCTAAAGCTCTTCAACTTTATCTGAACTATGTATAATTATGTTAAATACACAAAAATTAAGCTTTTATTTGTATGTCTCATCAAAATATAGCAACTAAAAAAGAATCAAATAATACATTTAAAAACAAATTTTATGTGGCTTTTAGTTTTTAGTTTTTAATAAATTGTTCTATCTACAACTAATTAATTAGAAAATAATAGCAATGATAATTTCTAAGTAGTGAAATACACTAATTTTACCATTATTAATCTTTTTACTACAATGAAATATTATTTACAGTATAAGAATGTTTTAAGCTACTTGCAAGATATATCAAATAAATATTTTGATCTAAATTTTTCAACTGTCCTTTTTTTCTTCTTTATTAATACCATTGATATAGAATTTTCATAATTTAATAATGATAACTCGGTAGCTTTATTTACATTGTAACTGTTTATACATTAAGGTAAAATGGAAAAGTTAGCTAATTCATACCTTAATCATTTAATACAACATTACAGACCAACTATTCAAAGTAATAATTGCCATCATTCTTCATTGCTAGTTTAAATTTGAATCTTACATTCTTCTTTTAAAAAAGAAAATCTTACATTTTTTTTAATGAAGAAAAGTATGTTTTTTTTTTTTTCTCCCATCACAGGTAGAAATGGTCTAATTTCTAGACTAACTTTCCTTGGATCTTCTTTAAAAAGAATGACTGTTAGCTATATCTGTTAATCATTTAAAATGGTTTTAAATACTGTATCACTCTGTTTTATACACCATTCTGTTTTAATGGTCCACAGCTACATGTGGGATATATGAAAATCAGTCATCAGCTAATAGTGCATGCATAACAGAGAGAAATCAAAACGTATTGCTTCCCTAGATTGGCTAACAGTGAGAATCTATAAACATTTAAATAGTACATAATATTCCATCGAGTATGATAAGGTTGAGCAAAAAAGTAGAGAGTAGTTTCACTAAATTCTTTTAGACATATTGCAGGGGTCAAGCCACGTTAATTTCTAAAATATAACACACAGGGAAAATAACAAGTCTTCCTTCCTAAGAGTTAAAATGTACTATTTTTGGTTAAATCCCTGGATGTGTAAATCAAGACAAAATTATAATTCCTATAAATAAAAACCAAATACCAAAATTATCATTTTCTGTACAAAAACACATAAATTATAATAACATTTGTGCTATTTTAAAAAGCATGTTAAAGACAGTGTTGGACTGTGCCTGACACTAAAAAAAAATCTATATTTTGAATCATAACCACTTTATGCTATTAGAAATAAGTGTCCTCCAAACCAATGGAAACTGGCATTCTTGTCTGAACAGAAACCGTCTGGAAAAAAATTCCCATTTTATAATCATTTCAGTATATGCATGATGACATTTAAAAACATCTGGTTTTAATGATGTCCAGAGTACATTCCAGAATGGTGGAGTCTAGATGAGCAGATATGTAAAAAAGCACTTATTAGTGATTGCAATAAGTCGAATGCATTAAAGGGATAAATTCAGGCTAAGGAAAAATGGGAATTGTTATTTTAGGGATTCTTTGGAAAATGAATCACAAAATAAATGTAAGTACCTAAATTACATATTGCCTGATGAGTAATTACTTGACTAATCTGAAATCAAAGTCACAGTTGATTTTTCGCCAAGATTCTTGACAGGCTGAAATAAATGGCACCAATTCAAACCATTCTGACTTAGCATAATTGAGAATCAGTCTCCCGAACAATAGCCTGCTAATCTACTATCACATGGGAGAAAAAGTAAACTTGGGTTTGGCTCCAGTGACCTTATATTTTTTATTTTTTTAAGCCCTACTTTAGATAAGCTTAATATCTCAAACTTTTAGCAGTTTACATAAAATAATTATTAGGTAATATAATAATTACCATGTAAGAATAATGAAATTAATTTATACAGTAACATCAGCATAAGGAATTATATCAATTATATTCAGATTTGGTTATGAATGTTTACACATTTCAAAAATTGTTGCACAGGTTTGAAAAATTGTTTCGGAATGTAGCACAGGTGGAAAGATTTTATTATCAAGCATATAGAATTGTATCCTTACTTTCTACCTTCTAGAAAAACAAAGGAAACTTTTTTGTGTATTTTCTTTTTTAGTAGAGACGGAGTTTCACTATGTTGGCCAGGCTGGTCTCAAACTCCTGACCTTGTGATCCACCTGCCTCGACCTCCCAAAGTGCTGGGATTACAGGCTTGAGCCAGCACACCTGACTGAAAAAGAAAAGATATCTAAAGGTTAATTTCATGGATAATTTGATTTAGTTCGTGTCCTTCAAAGTTGCTTTACTTTTTATTTGAGGGTCGCCACATATCGCTATCTATGGAGGAGTTCATGTGTTTTTATTAGTTAGATATAAGATAATGTTTTCTTATCTTTTATATAAATCATTTGAGTCAGTGGGCAAAAATTGCAAGATTCTTTCCTGAAAACATAACAATGCTTTAATGAGATACACTTGTTGCTTGCATGAGGCGAGTACAGATTGAGTTGGCATGTGAAAGAAGTGACAAGTGTATTTTTAATCAGATGTTGCTGGGGGAGATGGGTGAAGGAGCTGGTGGTGAGAGAGTTTTGAAAAATCAGCTGTCTAGGATGTTGAATATGGCTGTTTATTGAATACAAGTTATCAACAACAACAAAAAAGCATTCTGGGGGAGCTTCCCAATGATTAATCACTTAATTGAGACATATATTATTACTTATTATGTGCCAAGTACTATGTGCTTTACACGTACTAACTTTTCTGAATTTCATAACCACTCTGAGTCTGGTATTATTTGTACTTTACAGATGAAGAAGTGAGGAAAGAACAGTCAGGTAACCTGATGAAATTTATGGAGCCAATAAATTGCAAAGCTAACATACCATTCCTCATGTGGTGTTGACCAAGACTACTTTAAAACCGAAATCGACTTAGTTTTTTGGAGACACATTGACAGAGTCCAGATTTATTACACATGCTACTTTGGTCACCACCAACTTCTTGGAGTCAATGTAATAATAAGCTCTAAGGTTTATTCTAGAAAAAGAAATCTGATTGCACTAGATGCAAAAATAAAAATGGCTGTTTGAATTACTATACCATCTTGACACAGGAGATTGTCTTTATAAACAATGAATAACTCAGAACTGTGAATATGAAAATTCTAGGGTATTTTGCAGTTTGAGAAACTCAAATATACTCTTTAATACCTGACTCTGCTATAGCTTTCTCAAATATAAAAACACTATAATGTCTCAAGTTTCTAAGAGACCATTCCTAGATTTCTTCCACCTATGTCAGAATAACAAGCTCACATGTAACTTTAAAAAATTCAATTTAATTGAAAATTCTATAATTCTACTCTGTGGTAAGCAGGGTCTCTGGTTGAAGACAAAATTTGAAACAGCTTCCTCTTGTACATACACACGCACATCATATATATGATGTATATTTGTATGCACATATGTGAATCCTCATATATGTGATTCTTGTGTTTATATATATCTGAGCATTCGTATATGTATATGAGAAAGTAGAAAATATGTTTTTTATTAACCAAATTTATAATTCATTTGAGAGACAAAAATAAGCCTATTAAATAATTATTAGTGCGAAAAATCAGTTATCAGTAATGTTAAAGGTGTTTAATTATATTTTTCCCGCAACCCTTTAAAAAGTAAAGTTACTTAAAAAAGTAAAGTTTTATTCAGAAACTAAACATGCCAAAGGTAAAAAAACATAGCTTCTTTGGATGAAATGAGTGTGGAGAGGCAAGATGCTTCTACATGAAAAATGCCAGTACCCCAACACAGCAGAGAGCAGAGCCATGAATGGAGGAGAGAATTAAAACCACTGTTAGAGATTCGGCTCAAGGGCTGTAAACTAACAGAAACATCCTCTCTTAGGCAAACTTTATAGTGCTGGGTTTCAATAAAAGCTATAAAATTATTCAGAATCTCAGTTTACTTATTTATTCATTTATTCATATGTTTTTCACATTTGGACCAAAGACATAAGATATTCACTGCAAAGTATTCAATCTGGAAATTGTTCATAATTTCCAAGCTCAAGGCAAAAACGTCAAACTTCTCTTTCTTTTTAAAATTAACATTTCACAAATTAATCCATTCTGGTTGTGTTCAAGAAAGCATAGTAAAGGTATTTAAAAAGTAATATTTAGGCCAGGCGCAGTGGCTCAAGCCTGTAATCCCAGCACTTTGGGAGGCCGAGGCGGGTGGATCACGAGGTCAAGAGATAGAGACCATCCTGGTCAACATGGTGAAACCCCGTCTCTACTAAAAAACAAAAAATTAGCTGGGCATGGTGGTGCGTTCCTGTAATCCCAGCTACTCAGGAGGCCGAGGCAGGAGAATTGCCTGAACCCAGGAGGCGGAGGTTGCAGTGAGCTGAGATCGAGCCATTGCCCTCCAGCCTGGGTAACGAGAGCGAAACTCCGTCTCAAAAAATAAAAATAAAAAATAAAAAGTAATATTTTTATATAAATCAAAAATATTAAATTTTTGCAAAAATAGTTTCTGTGTATTTCTTATGAGAGATGATTTAAAACGAAAATATCAGGAGCAGAAGTATACAAATAGACACCATCTTTAAAATAAAAGCACTGTATGCACAGACATTTAATAATATTACACGGGTTAAATCGAAAGTTGGTAAAAATAACACCGATCATTATCATATTTTAAAATCATTTAATGTCTTTAAAGTGCAATGGAAAAACTTAATCTTGTGATTTGGCACATTTCTTCTAACAATACAACTTTATTTAAAATAAAGATGTTGCTCGTTTCTTTGAGAATACATTTTAGAGTACACTGTAAAAAATAAAATCATGATGCTGCACATAAATGAAACCAACATTTTTATACGTTATTTGTTTTATTTTTTAAAAGAAAAGTAGTAAGCAGTATGTAATTAGTTTCTGAATATTATGAAGGATCTATGCATTCTGCTAGGTCTGGTACTAAGTTTGATATATAGATGTACACTGACTTAATATTCCATAAAACAACTTGATTAACTGAGCCCTAAAGAGATTAAGAAACATGTCCAAATTTACAAACTCATAAATGACAAAACTGGCTTTATAAGCCTAGATCTCTCTTCAATCTATTTTCAAACACTCCACAATTCTGTATTCTGAGCACTTAAAGAGTAATTTCAGAGAACTTGAAACTTCTAAATTCCACTAAATACAAATAATAAATAAACAATAACTCTTTGCTGACAATAACAATCACAATAACTCCCTGCTAATTGAAGAATGATTAAAAAAAAAGGCATAACTCTACATCAATCCAAATGTTCCCATTCAGATGGTTATGTACAAGTTGAAATGAAATAGGAATAATTATAACACAAAAATCACAGATTCAAAATTATAAATTGTTTTAATATTTTGGGTGATTATTAACTGTACTCATTAAATGTGTAATTATTCAAGTATTTTCCTCCACCTGGTCAGTTGTTATTTCTGTAATACTTTCATTTTCCTTTTCTTTCACATACTATTTTTCTTTAAATTCTCATGACAACTCCATGAAATACTTCATTATTATTCTTATTTTAAGATATCCCAGGGAGGTTAATTTATTTGACCAGTACCACACGCAGACCAAACAGCAGGATGAGGAAGCAAACAGCCTTTGGATTTTTACCCTCTCAATGAAGCTGGCTGGACCATTCTACCTTTGTGCTGTGCAGGGAGATTATAAGTTTGCGGGTGTTCTTATCATCATTTTTATTTAAAAATTATGTTTGCCTTCAAGCATATATTTATATATTTACATTTTTAATGTAACATTTGTATTAATTATAAGTTATCTATCTAATTCAAGAAGTAATTTCAGAATTTAAGTAGGAGTAAAGTTAAAAAAGCTGATTTTTTTAAAGTAAATATTAGACTTATAGAATTTTTCATTCATCAGTAATTTAATTTAAATGTGTATATACTGAGCAATAGTAAGAAATTTTTATAGTCAAAATCATAAGCAATGTTATTAACACAATACTTATATGCAAAATGTTCATTAATATTTTATTTATACAGGAAAAACCCACAAAGGCATCAGTTGAGAAAACATTATTATGACTCATAATCAAAAAATTTGTCTATAGATACAAAAGCTGCCACTTACTATATTGTCTATCTATCTCTAGTCTACAATTCATACTGATGATAATACAAAATCTTAATATTTCTGTCATGTATTTGTTATGTAACAAAGTGGCTCCCTAACTGAGTAATTTAAAGAAGAAAAGTTTACTTCTCTTGCATAGTCAGTATTTTCAGTCTAAATAGTGTGATAACTTTACACCAATAGATGATTAAAGGGCACCAGCTTCTTCCATTTTATGGCAACATCTCACAAGGTCTTATTTTTATAAATGACCAAATTTCTATCACTGTTTCTCTGCCAGGCTCTGTGTTTCAAAGGGCAGGAAGAAAAAAGAGTATGGCTGAGCATGTGTGTAATATTGCAAGTCAGATCCAAAAACAGTAGAAAACAATTCTGTTCATATTCTGGGGATAAGAATAGCACATGGTTATATATACTTGCAAGGGTATAGGGTTGCCAGCTAATGGTTTGACTGTGTAACTAGTAGTCTGCCATAGTCATATCATGGATTATTCATCTATATTAATTCTTCCTCCCATATGTAGATATAATGACTTTGTCTCCAAGAGAGACAACCCAAACCACATTCAGAGAATATCTCTGGCTCAAGGTTTGGAATCTCTGTCCCCATCAATTCCAGATAAGTGAGGCTCTTTATGAATTAGTTATGAATTAGTGACTTTCTAACTAAAATATATGTTATCTGATTCCTCCCTCCCCCAACATCTATCATCTATCTATCTATCTATCTATCCATCCATCCATCCGTCATCTCTCTATCATTTATCTATCTCTAATAAATGCAAATTCAGCAACAGGAGAAGATAATCATAACAAAATCTTTCATTCAGAAATAGAAATAATGAGAAGGACTAAGTAGTCATGGGTTCGTAAGAATAATAGAATCCCATAGGGCTAAAATTCCAGACACCTCCTTGAACTGACAGTGAAGAATTTCCTGATTTGAGCATAGTGTTCTCTGGAAAGAATTGCTTCACTGTTATAAGAAGGAAGGGCAATATACCATTGTAACTTTAGCCATGAAATTGAGGGCATGCGAAAGTAAATAAACATGGAGATGTAGAAAATCCATCTATGAAGGGATACTTAGGTAGACAATATAATTTGTTACATAATAGAGACATATTTGAAACTGAAAGGTGATACTCAAATAATTAAGAGCCTTTTACCTGATGTATTAGGAGCATTAGCCAGGATTTTTTCTAGGCAACCTATAATGTATGTTCATTCTATTTCAACCTAGAAAAAGTTGTAGCCATGGGAGAAGGGCCTCTCTGTCATTCACTCCTCATTTTGCCAGTGCCTTCCATTTCATCTCTAGGGTTGCAGTTCTGTGTGGGGGGTGAGGTATTGGGGAATTAACTAACATGTATTTCCTACTAAAAAAAAAAGTATATATATATATATACACACATACACACACACTTACATATATCTACATATACATATATGTATATACATATTTATACACACATTATATGCATATATATATATATATATATATATATATATATACTTTCAGCCACCATGTATTCATTCAACAAATATAGCACCTATATAGCTTCGTCAACCTGTTTTTGGGCAGAAACTCTCTGGTGTTGTAAACTCCCCAGTTCACAATAATTTCCACATGGGACTCTTCATTTATTTTAATCACCCGCTTATTAGTTATTATTAGCATCCTTGGGCATCTGAGACTGTGACACAGATAATGAAGGAAAAAATAAGTCAATAAAAAAGAATGTTCAACATAAAAAGGTAGAGAAAGAATGGTTATTGTAATAAAATCTGGCAGTGTTTATTCAGCAGATTCTAGGCAAGAGTCATCTAATCAGCATTCACACACTTGGTCCATTCAGCAAGTATATTATTAGTATAGATATAGGTACATTAGATAAAATTAGCCTAAAGCCAGTAAACACTTGAATTGTATAATTCATATTGCTCATTATATTTACATGTAATATAATTATGTACTAATTATAAATTATATACTTGCCCTAAAATTGTATAACTTACATTGCTCTGTATGAAATCACCAAGGAACTTAGTTACTATATAAAGGGATTCCACTAGTCAAATGAATAAAATTGTCTAGTCCAGCACTGACAGTAGAAATGCAATGTAAGCCATATGTGTGATTTTACATTTTCTATGTGCAATATTTAATAAAAGGAAAGAAACCATGTATAATTAATGACTCATTTATATCATCCCAATCTATATAAAAGTATTTAGTATATGATCCATAAAAAATTCATAATATATTTGCATTTTTCTTATACTAAATATCTGAAATTCAGTGTGTATGTTTTAAGTATAAGTTTTCTATAACATGTCTGAGTTTGTAATAGCCACACTTTAAGTGCTCAATAGGCACATTTAGCTAGTGGCTAATGTACTAGATCTAGTACCCTTAGTCTGCTCCAAACTTGTGTTTATCATTGTAAATTTCAAACTGTGTATCTGTCAAAATCTTGCACATTTAGTTGTTGTTAGTCTTAGTCTAATGTAACATGTATCTTACATAATAGGAACATTTTTGGTCTGCTAAGCTAACAATCAGATCCTATGACCCAATAACTGTTTCTATAGATCTTCCTGAACTGCCAATTTATTGCTAATACAATACTTCACTCCTATCAACAATGAGATCTGGAGATTATAATAATACTTTTCTCTTGAAATATTCTCTGATATTATGCTTGACCTTTATTTTGTTCATTTGAGGTTGCTAATAAAAGAGTAACAAGACTGCTGATGATTTTCTCCAAATCCTACAAAAAATACTCTTTTTAAAAGAGTCTTTCTTTGCCATGATATATCTTTTAAAGGGTTATGAAGTTGTTCCAGCTGTCTATTTGACCCTCGTAGTTTGTTACAAAAGTTTAAGACAGATGTTTAACTCTCTCCCATCATTGGTCAAAAGTATTGCCCACAGGTATTTTTCACTGCTTTCCTTATTTAATATTACCATGAAAAGGAAAAGGGTGCATCTTCACCAGCCTTCTTCTCCCTGTCTTGAATATTTTATGTCACTGATTCTCACAAAATAAAAATAAAAATCCACCCTGCTAAAAGTACATAATAATATTGAAATTCTTCTGGTGAATAGCTGCATTTTGCATGCTGAAATTGTCATTCTTCTTGCATTATTGACTGCTTGTATAACTGGACTCATTTCCAAGAAGCTGTTGAATATAAAACAATAACCCAACAACTGAAGTTCTATTAGGAAAAAGAGCCTTCCAGCAATTCTTGCTTTACAGTCCATTGCTTTCCACCATCAGTAAACTATGGAGTTCACTCCAAAGTAATTTAGACTAATGGTTTGTTGAAAGGCAACCCAAATAATGTGCCATTAAAGAATAATGAAAACTGCCTTTATTTCCTGATTAGTCACTGGAAGATATTTTGCAGAGATACTGGAAATAACTTGTGAACACATTTCAGGTTTTTCTCAAATAGGCAGCCTGTTGTCTTGGGTGAGTAGCTAGGTTTCTATATAAAGGAAAAGGCTTTGCTGTCTAGTGAGGACTGCCGTGCAGTAGCAATCACCAGATCCGGATTCTAAATAGATTTATAGTTCCCATTTTGGGGACTAAGTTATTTATTAATGAAAATTCAAGCAAACAGATATATAAATGCAAATACCAAATACAGTGGATATGACACCATAATAAATATGAACCTAGACTACCTAAAAGTATAAAAGTTAATGGGGAGACAAACACAAATATCATGGTGCAAATAAAAAAAACTCACAGTAAATTATTCTAGAAATCTGTAGAAGACTTTACTTTTACTTCCGATAAATCATATAATTAAGATATTTATTGAATTCTAATGAAATGAGTGATACAGAGTAAATATAATTATTTGTACACTCATTTTACACTAATGTAAAAAGATTTCATGATTTAAACATGATCAGTTGTTTATGCAAACAGTGATTAAGAATTTTGATATAATCTATGTTGCCTGATTTAAAAAAAGTTATTGCTGTCTCTCTCCTGCCACCTTGTGAGGAAGGTGTCTACTTCCCCTTTGCCTTCTGCCGTAATTGTGAGTTTCCTGAGATCTCCCCAGCCATATGGAACTATTACAAGAAGTTGCTTGCCACGTTTTCAACAGTCGCTGCTGAGATAATGCAGTAGAACAAGTTATATGAGAATCTGAAGGAGCTATGGAAAGCGAAATAATTATTTTCCCTCAAAAAGCAGATGTCCTTTCACAACAGGAAGAATATATGACAAGAAGCAGCCTTTCACTTCCATTAATATGGACTGGAGACAGAAAAACATTGGATAAAAGAGGCCAGTCCCTGAGAAAGGCCCCACTCTCAAGCCTGGAGGCGCTAAATATGGACAGACATTTCTGTTTTCATGCCCCAAATGTTGCCTTTTGGCCTGCCACATCCCCATCCTGTACCCACATAAACCCTGGACCCCTGGTGTCACAGGCAGATAAGCAGACAGAGATGAGGAGATACGCACATTAAGAGCAGAATGATGTGACAGAGAAAGAGAGAGGAGGAGGAATGTCTGAATGCCAAGAGGAATTCATCTGAGGGTGGTCTGAGAGGTGTTTGGCTTGTGGACGGCCAGGCTCCAGAAAAGGATCTTCATACCATTCCATCACCATTTCCCACTACACATCCCTGCTGCTGAGAGCCACCTCTACTACTCAATAAAACCCCGTATCCAAAAATAAAAATAAAAAAGTTATTGAAAGTGGTCTCATCTGCATAATATAAAATATAATTGAATCAAATTTAGTGTCAACAATAATATGTGATTAGAGAAAATTTAATTATTTGTTACATGGAATATTGACTAAATTATGCTATCAGACAGATATCATGCTGACATGTATTTTTAATCATAAAAATGAAACCTATCAAGTCCATTGCTGTTGTCTTGGTAATTAACAGCTTCTGGCTATCAACTGATCCTTTTTTCCCCAGCTTTAATGAGAACTGAAAAATAAAATTGACAATTACAATTGACAGATAAAAATTATATATATTAAAACTGTACAATTAGATGTTTTAATATTCATACACTCTGTGAAGTGATTGACACTATCAAGCTAATGAACATCTCCATGACATCACATAATTATTTTTTGCACGTGTGGTACATATACTTAAAATTACTCTCAGCAAATTTCAAACCTACAGTATATTATTATTAACTATAATCACCATGCTATACATTAGGTCTCCAGACTTACTTAGATAATAAATTCTAGTTTTTACTCTTTGACCAACATTTCCCCACTTTCCCCATCCCGGGTAAAGACCTCCTACTCTATGTTCTGTAAGTTCAACATTTTGATATTCCACAGATGAGTGAGATAATACTATATTCAAATTTCTGTGTCTGGATTATTTCTTTAAGCAAAATGTCATTCAGGTTCATTTGTGTTGTTGCAAATGGCAATATGTCCTTTTTTTCTTTCTTTTTTTTTAAAATTATACTTTAAGTTCTGAGGTACATGTGCAGATGGTGCAGGATTGTTACATAGGTAGACACATGCTATGGTGGTTTGCTGCATCCATCCCCCATCAGCTACATTAGATATTTCTCCAAATGTCATTCCTCCCCTAGCCCTCCATTCCACAACAGGTCCAGTGTGTGATGTTCCCCTCCCTGTGTCCTTGTGTTCTCATTGTTCAACACCCATTTATGAGTGAGAACATGCGTTGTTTGGTTTTCTGTTCTTGTGTCAGTTTGCTGAGAATTATCATTTCCAGCTTCATCATGTCCCTGCAAAGGACATGAACTCATCCTTTTTTATGGCTGCATAGTATTCCATGGTGTACATGTGCCACATTTTCTTTATCCAGTCTATCGTTGATGTGCATTTGGGTTGGTTCCAAGTCTTTGCTATTGTAAACAGGCTGCAAAATCATACATGTGCATGCCTCTTTATAATAGAATAATTTATAATCTTTGGGTATATACACAGTAATAGGATTGCTGGGTCAAATGGTATTTCTAGTTCTAGATCCTTGAGGAATCTTTACACTGTCTTCCACAATGGTTGAGCTAATTTACACTCCCACTAACAGTGTAAAAGCATTCCTATTTCTCCACATCCTCTTCAGCATCCATTGTCTCTAGATTTTTTAAATGATTGCCATTCTAACTTGCATGAGCTAGTATCTCAATGAGATTTTGATTTGCATTTCTCTAATGAATAGTGATGATGAGCATTTTTTCATATGTTTGCTGGCCTCATAAATGTCTTCTTTTGAAAAGTGTCTGTTCATATCCTTCACCCACTTTTTGATGGAGTAGTTTTTTTTTTTTTTTTGTAAATTTGTTTTAGTTCTTTGTAGATTCTGGATATTAGCCCTTTGTCAGATGCATAGATTGCAAAATTTTTTCCCATTCTGTTGGTTGCCAGTTCATTCTAATGATTGTTTCTTTTGCTGTGCAGAAGCTCTGGAGTTTAATTAGATCCCATTTGTCAATTTTGACTTTTGTTGCCATTGCTTTTAGTGTTTTAGTCATGAAGTACTTATGCCTATGTGCTGAATGGTATTGCCTATGTTTTCTTCTAGGGTGTTTATGGTGTTAGGTCTTATGTTTAAATCTTTAATCCATCTGGAGTTCATTTTTGTGTAAGGTGTAAGGAAAGGGTCCAGTTTCAGCTGTCTGCGCATGACTAGCCAACACCATTTTTTAAACAGGGAATCCTTTCCCCATTGCTTGTTTTTGTCAGATTTGTCAAAGATCAGATGGTTGTGGACGTGTGGCATTACTTCCAAGGCCTCTGCTCTGTTCCATTGGCCTATATATCTGTTTTGGTACCTGTACCCTGCTGTTTCGATTACTGTAGCTTTGAAGTCATGTGGTGTGATGCCTCCAGACACAACTAAAAAAGAAAATTTTAGGCCAGTATCCATGATGAACATTGATGCAAAAATCTTTAATTAAATACTGGCAAACTGAATGCAACAGCACATTAAAAAGCTTATTCATGATCAAGTAGGCTTCATCCCGAGGATGCAAGCCTGGTTCAGCACATACAAATCTATAAATGTAATCCATCACATAAACAGAACCAAAGACAAAAACCACATGATTATCAATAGATGCAGAGAAGGCCTTTGAAAAATTCAACAGCACTTTATGCTAAAAAGCTCTCAATAAACTAGGTATCGATGGAATGTATCTCAAAATAAAAGCTATTTATGACAAACTCACAGCCAATATCTTATTGAATGGGCAAAAACTGACAGCATTCCCTTTGAAAACTGGCACTAGACACAAGTGCCCTCTCTCTCCACTACTATTTAACATAGTATTGGAAGTTCTAGCCAGAGCAATCAGTCAAGAAAAAGAAATAAAAGATATTCAATTAGGAAAAGAAGAAATCAAGTTGTCTCTATTTGCATATGACATGATTGTATATTTAGAAGACCCCATCTGACTTCAAACTATTTCCTTCTTTTTTAATGCTGAATAATATACCACATTTTCTTTATCCATTTACCCACTGATGGACTCTTAGGCTCTTTCTATGTATTAGCTATCATGAATAATGCTGCAATGAACATGGGTATGCAGTCATCTCTTTAAAATTCTCCTTTCAATTGTTTCAGCTATACCCTGAAGTGGAATTGTTGGTTCATAAGGCAATTCTATTTTTAACTTTTTGAAAGACCTCTATACTGTTTGTTGTCTATATGGTTGTGATAGCAGCAGGAGGCAGACAAATGCCCAGACAGATAGGGGTGGGTCCCCACTGAAACCCTGCCTTCAAGCCAAAAACAACCAGAAGTCTGAAAGACTCAATACCTAGATGAAACCTGCTACCGAGAGTCAGAACTTCTGTTTCTGTTTACAGAGTGAGAACTTCTGTTCCTGACTTTTCCTGATTGGTTCTTTCTGAATAATGCTTTTTAACCAATCAAATGTTGCTTTTCCAATACTACCTATGGCCCACTTCTCCCCCATCCTGTGCCTATAAAAGCCTCAGACTCAGCCACACTGAAGAGATGATCGACTTCAGGTGAGAGACCATCTTCCTGTCCCCTCTCTGCTGAGCACTGTCTTGTCACTCAATAGTTATCTGTCCTCATTGCTCATCAATTGTTAGTGTGACCTCATTCTTCTTAGATGTGGAACAAGAGCTCAGGATCCCCTGAATACAGGTATTCAGAAGGCTATAATACTGTGTTCCTCTGCCCTCCACCATCATAAAGCAGCTGCCCCATGTGATGGGAAGCAGTGGTAGGGCTGAGTCCGCCTTAGAGCTGTGGCCCAGAGTGGGGCAAGGGCTATTGAGCTGTGGGCAGTAAGACTAAAAATGCTAATTAGCACATTGTAACACCCCTTCTGGGACTTTGAGGGCATGGACAATCCTGCCTGGGCACCACCACATTCCCCTTGGGGTAACATGATTGGTTCAGCTGAAAGCCCTGCAAGGAACCTGCCCCCGACAGCATCTGGAATGGTGGCTGGACCCAGCACTCACTTGCTCACACACCCTCTACTGCCAGGGGCTGAGTGTGCAGCCACTGTAGTCCTGGGATTTGTACCAGAGCACAAGCCAGATGTGGCCTGGTGGGCTGAGCAGGTGGGGTGCCTCCTGCTGTGAACCTGGAAAAGGTGCCAAGAAAAATCCTGTGTCAGCTGTACCAATTTATATTCCCACCAACAATGCATAAGGGTTTCTTTTTCCCTCTGTATCACTTTTTATGTTTTTACT
Organism: Callithrix jacchus; assembly: GCF_049354715.1. Classification (NCBI taxonomy): domain Eukaryota; kingdom Metazoa; phylum Chordata; class Mammalia; order Primates; family Cebidae; genus Callithrix; species Callithrix jacchus. The sequence continues at coordinate 71,561,393 of NC_133504.1, read as the reverse complement.
TTTTGATAATAGTGATCCTAACAGGTATGAGGTGATACCTTATTTTTTTTTTGAGTTTTCTTGATGATTAGTGGTGTTGAGCAGATTTTCAAATATATATTGCCTATCTGCATGTCTTCTTTGGAAAAATGTTGATTCACATCCACTGCCCATTATTCCTTAACATTACTAGTTCATTTGCTAGCTTTTTACTACTGATTTCTATGAGTTCTTTGTATAGTTTGAATATTAATCACTTATTAAATATGTGTTTTTCCAACATCTCCAATTCAGTGTGTTTCCTTTTCATTTTGTTGACTTATTTTCCTTTTTTTTTGTTGCTGTGCAAAAACTGTTTAATTTGGTGTAGTCTCATTGTTTATTTTGCTTTTGGTACCTGATATAGTTGGGATGTTTGTTCCCTCCAAATCTCATGTTGAAATATATCCCCTGATGTTGGAAGTGGGGCCTAGTGGAAGATTTCTGGGTCACAGGGGAGGATCCCTCATGAACAGCTTAGTTCTGTCTTAATAATAATGAGTACATTTTTGTGAGATCTGGTTATTTAAAAGTGTGTGGCACATCCTACTCTCTATTGGCATATGATAGGCCTGCTCACCCTTCACCTTCTGCCATGATTGTAAGTTTCCTGAGGCCCCCACCAGAATCAGATTGTGGCTCCATACTTCCTGCATAGCCTACAGAACAGTGAGCCAAAATAAACTTTTTAAATAAGTTACCTAGTCTCAGGTATTTCTTTACACACCCTCACATAGAAAATTAATTTAAGGAATGGGACAGTGTTGGGACCACTCCTGGTATGAAGGTGCTAAAGATGTAGAAGCATCTTTGGAACTTGGTAATAGGCAGAGAGTAGCAGAGTTTGGAGGGCTCAGAAGAAGATCTAATGATAAGGAAAAGTTTGGAACTTCTTAGAGATGAGTTAAACAGTTGTGAGTAAAATACTGGCAGAAATGTGGACAGCAAACACCAGACTGATAGTCTCAGATGAAAATGAGGAACTTATTGGGAACTGGAGTGAAGGTCACCCCTGTTAAGCCCTAGCAAAAAAAAAACAACAAGAACAACAACAACAACAACAAAACCTAGCTGCATTGTTTACATGTCCTAGGGAATCGTGGACATTTGAATTTAAGAATGATGACAGAGTATCTGGAGAAGAAATTTCTAAGCAGTAAAGTGCTCAAGAAGTGACCTTGCTGCTTCTAACAACCTATGATTAGTTCTGGGAGAAAAGGAATGACTTAAAATTGGAATTTACATTTAAAAGAGAAGCAGAGTGTAAAACTTTGGAAAATTTGCCACCTGACCATTTGGCATCGAGAAAATCCAAGCAACCTGTGGAGGAAAGACTTGCAAGAGAGATTAGTATGGCTGAAAGGGAGTCAAGTGCTAAAATTTAAGAAAATGGGAAAAAGGTCTCAAAGGCATTTCAGAGATCTTTAAGATAGCCCATCCCATCACAGATCCAGAGAACTAAGGAAAAATAATGATTTTGTGGGCCAGGCCCAGAGCCCCACTGCCCTGCACAGCCTTGGGCACTGTTCCCTGCATCCCAGCTGCTCCAGCTTCGGGATTAGTTCAAAGGATCTCAGATATTGCTTGGCCCACTCTTGGAGAGTACAGGCCACCATGAGCCTTGGTGGTATCTACGTGGTGTTAAGTTGGTGGGGGCATGGAATGCAAGAGTGATGGATGCTTGGCAGCTTCCCCTTAGATTTCAGAGGGTATACGAGAAAGCCTGGGCATGCAGGTAGAAGATTGCTGCAGGGGCAGAACCCTCACTGAGAATTTCTACTAGATTAGTGTGGAGGTAAAATGTGGGATTAAAGCCACACACAGAATCCCAATCCAGGGGAGCTGTGGAAAGGGAGTCATCATTCTACAGACTTGAGAATGGTAGGTCCACTGGTAGCTTGCCTCCTGAGCCTGAAAAAGCCACAGGAACTCAACTCCAACCCATGAGAGCAGCTGCAAGGGCTGAACCTTGCAAAGCCACAGGGATGGAGATGCCCAAGGGCTTCGGATCCTACTGCTTGCACCGGTGTGCCTTAGAGGTGGAACATGGAGTCAAAGGAGAATATTTTGGAGCTTTAAGATTTAGTGACTGCCCCGCTAGGTTTTGGACTTGTGCAGGGCCTATTGCCCTTTTCTGTTCTCCAATTTTTCGCTTTTGGAGCAGTAATGTTTACCCAATGCCTGCATATCTGTTTTATCTGGGGAGCAAATAACTTATTCTGATTCTGTAGACTTATGGGTAGAAGGAGATGAGTCTGAGATGAAACTTAGGATTTGGGACTTGATGCTGAAATAAATTAAGACTTTGGGGGACTATTAGCAGGGGATGATTATATTTTTCAAGGAGAGAAGGGCAACTCCCCCTTCTCTCTCCTGCTCTCACTATGTGAGATGCTTGCCTCCCCCGTCATTATCCACCATAACTGTAAGCTTCACTAGAAGCAGATGTTGGTACCACACTTCCTGTATAGCTCAGAGAACCGTGATCCAAGTTAAACCTCTTTTATTTAAAAATTACCCAGTCTCAGATATTTCTGTATAGCAATGCAAAAATTGCCTAATACAGTTTTAGATGTTACATTTAAGTCTTTTAAACAATTTTGAGGTTTTCGTTAGGGTGTAAGAAGAAGATCTAATTTTATTATTTTTGTTTGTAAAAATTCAGTTTTTCCATCACTATTTATTGAAGAGATCTTCCTTTCCCCCTTGTATTTTTGTCACATTATCAAAGATTACTGACTATATGTACCTGGGTTAATTTCTGGGCTTTATATTCTGTTCTGTTTGTTTTATGTCTGCTTTTATGCCAGTACAATATCATTTTGATGACTGTACTTTCATAATGTAATTTGAATATGAGGCTTCTAACTTTGTTCTTGCTCAAGATTGCTTAACTGTTCAGTCTTGCGGTTCTTTAAATATTTTACTATTGTAATTACTCTTTTTTCTTTCTAGGAGTTACGCTTAGACACAGTTAAGTGTCATATGACTAGAGGTGCTGTTTACAGATTGGGTTGACAGAGGAATGTTCTTAAGCTGAATCTGGGTTTTCTTTATTTTCCAAGGTGAGAAAAATTTTACTCAAGTCCTGTCTTGGGGAAGAGGATGCTAAACACCATTTATCTCCCAAGTCTGAGAGGGCTTTTTACTATCTCAGATGTAGCAGTCTGGACCTTCTTATGGCCTCAGACACTGCTTCTATCACTCACCTCTCTTCCTAAAGAAAATAGAGAAAAAAATTATTCCTTTTCAATTGTATAGCTTTTCCAAAAAAGAATAATATTTTAAAAGATTGGAGTCTCTAGAGACAAAATTTCATCCGTTTATCATGCATTCATCTTTCTAGAGTCACAGAGGAACTTTCATGTGATAAGAATCAGGTGGATGTGTACCAGAACCAGAGCAGAAATCTCATACTGACTTTGAAATGTTTTTTTTTTTTTTTAAACCCCTGGGCTTTGGCCTTGGCTTCAAGTCTGTTTCATGATGCCATTTATTTGTTTTTTAATTTGTAAACTGGCTTTATGTGCCTTTTTTTCTTTTTCTTCAAAAATAAGAAAATGATTTTTTTCATTATTTTAAAAATCTCAATGTATATGGGGTTCTACTTCTTTTTCATAATGCCCTGTAAAATGTGACTGGAACATGGTAATGCTTCTACAAGGATTAGATACAACATCTACCTGCTAGGTTCACACAGAGTTACTCAAAAAGAACATAAGCCTTGACTCAGCCAAACATTTTATGGTATAAACTTGTGGAATCAGAAATAGACACAGCTGTCTATTTTGAAAACAAACCATTTCAAACAAGCACATACATTTTTTATCATAATTTAAAATGCTCAGCTATTTTGTTTCTTAAAAAAAGATATATTGTGGTTACTACACTTGTTATGCTTATTCTCAAAAGTAATTAGACTTAGTAGATGGTTACATTTATAGGGGTGGGTATCAAGAAGTCACTGAGGCCATGAAAAGTCATGTAGAGAGCAGTGTGATCCTTACCACAAGAATTAGGTAAAAGTCTGACTAAGAACTGGACTGAAAAATATGCTCTCAAGGATTTTATATTAAAGAACATCTCAGGTCAAAAGACTGTGGACTAAAAATGTGTGACTTCTCTAACCACACACTCATAATTATAGCATCCTACTCCTGCCTCAAAAAAAATAGCATTGACTGTATAAGAATATACTCATTGTTGTAGTCACCTTAATTATATCTAATTAATTATGCCATCAAGGATATCATATTCATTATATTATCCAGCAATCAAGTTGCCTTCTCTGATAATCAGCGGAAATTAGGGCAATGCTCTTTGCTAGGTTAATTCCTGAGCAGCTTTTTTTTTTTGCTCTGTATCTGTGCTACTTTGCTGTCCTGACACACTCCGCTTTGTCCCTTTTGTTCTTGGAAACCTGATTACTTTTCTACATTCCTCCTCCCAAACATTCTGCTTGTTTCTGACAAACTGTTATTGCCTGGCCTACAATATTTCCTTGTATCCCTAACTTAACATCATTTATAATGATCTAAAAATTATTTGGGCATGAATCACTCAATATAATTGGCAAATACTACTAATCATAATCAACAGTATAACAAAATTATCTGGGAAGCTTTATAAAAGTACACATGCCTGTATGCAACTCAAGTGTGCATGGTAAAAAGACACATAAAATTCCATTTCTTTCACATGCCTAAAACCTATTTCTAATGTTATTTTTTATATCCCCCCCAAGAATATTTTATGAATATTCTAGGATATATACTTACTTCATCTCTGTTCATTAGCTTTGTTCTTTTTGACACAATTTTTAAATAATTTCATGGATATCATCATAAAATTCTGTTTGTATCTTTTGATGGATATTTTATTCGGAACTGTTAGTCTTTCTCCTTGTGAAATCTGAGTCATTATGTATCATTGGGTATTATTTAGGTATAAGATAAGAAGGTATCATGCATTTTATCTTTAGAAAAATGCTAGGAAAATATCTTCTCTAACTCCACTTTTATTTGTAATATATTATTTTTGAGTAAGATTGAGAATTTCCCTCTCTGTTTTTAGGTATTTTGTGCATTTTTAAATGATCTGTCTGTATCTTTTGATAATTTTACTTTGAGTTGTTAGTCTTTCGCTTTGTTAATTTTTTTGACATCATGACATGTTAACCATATTAATACTTTGTTATGATTTGATAGGCTCATTTTTCAAATATAAAATTAATAGTATATTTTTCTATGCAGATTTTTGTTTTAATTAATATAGTAATTCAACATTTTGTATGATTTCTGTTTTATGTACCATAGGTGGTCTTATTTTTTTCATTGATTCTTCATGGTTTCCTCTAGATTGCCTATATTTTTCCTCAATGTTTATATATTTCATGCTGTTAGATTTTATTTTAGCTTATTAAATAAAGAAGACTTTTTCAGCATTTTACTATAACTGTTTTAAAACAAATGGAGAAGTTTTCAAATTTTTACATTGACCACCCATATATCTATCACCAAATTATACAATTAACATTTTAACTACTTTGTATTTATCACACATCTTTGCATCTATTCATTTGGCACTAGATATTTAACTTTGCCTTTAAAAAATTAATATTAATAAATTTAATATGAATGTTTCTAAATTTTCCGCCTTATAAGTTTCATTTTATATTCTGTCATTGTTTATTTTCTATCTTTTTCTGGAAACTCTATTTTAAAATTTTTTTATATCTGCCTTTAGAAGGTATATTGATTATAGTTCCTGTTCTTCAACATTAAAAATAATATACTTAAAACTAATAATTCCAAATTTGTTTTTGTTAGTTAATAAATAATAACTTCTAGTATAAAAAAGGAGAACATTTGAACACATATATTTCAATCTACCTCCATTTGCCCTCTTAACTAAATATATCTTGTTCTGTGTTGCAACATTTCTAAATTATTTTAATATTTCTCTCCATTATCTGGTCTTAGGTTTTAGTAGTGGGATTTGGTGCTCACCACTATTTTTTTTAACCTTTACTTATTTCTCTGTTACCGAGTTCTTCATTTTGATTCATCTCCTCTTCAGCTGAATATTTTTGCCTATATTTTGTCTTTTTGCTTTAATAGTTTTTCCAAGACTCATTTGTTGAGCTGTGAGCTATGAATTCTTACATAGTAACATAAAACCTTTAGATAATGTTTCTATTTTTCTAGAACTTTACAGGCATTATTATACTTTCTTTTGTCAGGGAACAATGATCTGGATAATCTGAAGTCGGCCTGATTCCCTCTCTGTTAGGTATCTCTTTACATCAACTGGAGACGTTTGATGTTGTTTTCTTGAAGTTCATAATATTTACCAAGGTAAAATGTATGATAAGTATTTATCAGTAATTTTCCTAGTACATATTGAATAGTGTGATTTAAACATTCCATTATTTCTTTAAGAAAGGAATTATTGTAAAGATTTTTCCAACACTGTTCTTTGCTACAGAAATTGATACAGAAATGCCAACTATGTGAAATAGATCTCCTTTGACTTTTATGTGAATCATCTTCATGCATTATTCCTCTATTGTTTTCTATTTCATTAAATGTGACTTTACTTATTCATGCCTCACTCAATTTTCAGCCAAATCTATTTCACTCTTTTTACCTTCTTTTTTTTCAGCCAACTCTATTTCACTCTTTTTTTCAGCCAAATCTATTTCACTCTTCTTTTTACACTTTTTTTTTCAAAAAGTGGCATTACTTTTTGAAATAATTTAATTTTACTCTAATTTTTTCCAAGTTCTGTTCACTCAGTTTTTATTACCTTTTATGAATAATAATTATATCTTATTTCATTTATCATGAGTTATTTTTGAGTTTTGTCAAAATAATTTGTATATTGCTGTGGAGATTATGGGGAAGTATTTAAAAAAAATTCCAAGTGCAATGCATCTGATTGAAGTACTTCATCTGTTTTTGGTATGTTATGTTTTATCCTATCTCTTTTCACATTGTAAGACTTCATGGGAAATGTGAGAAGATTTGTTGCTTTTACTACTTTTCTCTTAATTGAAATAATTTCATCAGAGCCAGCTAATACTAAAGAGGAGAGTGAGGGTAAGCTAGGGAGGGAAATTTGGGGAGCAGGTTACATGTTTATCATCTCTGAGTCCACCTGCAAACTCTGCATTACCCTTTAAAGTTTAGCTCATGTTTAGACAGTGCATGATTTGAAGGCAAGAGGTGATCATTTGTCTTGTTGCAGTCCTGAGTTTTAAAACAGTGTCATTAATTGCACTTTACATAAATTGGTCACATTGACAACTGGGCTTTTAAATCTCATTTTTGAATTTCAAACCCATAAAACCACTGACCCCTGGCCAGTTATTTTATTTTTGATGCATTCCTGCCTTTCCTTTAAACCTAGCTTCCCATAAATCTAAAGGGTCTCATTGATCTTTTTATCTCATTGTGACAATATCAGTAAGAAAATCATGATAATTATAAATGTCTCTAAGTAAATATAAATACAACAGATTAGAATGTAGTACAATTGATATATTAAAAGAAAAAAAGGCTGGTAATAAAATATACCAATATGATACCAATAGTCATCTCTAAGTTGAGAGATTATAGATGATATTTATATTTTGCTAATAATTATATATTATAATTTTTGTACACATTTATAGTTTTATTAGTTATATAATAATCAAAATGAAACACATTTAAGAGTTCCTTTCTGAGGATTGATATCCTCAAGAGTGTTTTCCATCTTGTATTCATTCTCTCCATCACATTCAGGTACACCTATCAAACATAGATTAGGTCTTTTCATATAATCTCATATTTCTTGGATGCTTTGTTCATTTCTTTTCACTCTTTTTCCTCTAATCTTGCCTTCTCATTTTAGTTCATTGAGTTGATCTTCAATCTCTGATATCCTTTCTTCTGCTTGGTGGATTTGGCTATTGAAACTTGTGTATGCTTTAAGAAGTTCTCTTGTGTTTTTCAGTTCCATTAAGTCATTTATATTCTTCTCTAAACTGTTTGTTCTCGTTAGCATTTCATCAAACCTTTTCTCAATGTTCTTAGTTTCTTTGCATTGGGGTAGGACATGTTCTTTTAGCTCAGAGAAGTTTGTTATTACCCACCTTCTGAAACTTGTTTCTATCAATTCATCAGATTCATTTTCCATCCAGCTTTGTTCCCATGCTGGTGAGGAGTTGTGATCCCTTGGAGGAGAAGAGGTGTTCTCGTGTTGGGTGTTTTCATCTTTTTTGCTCTGGTTTCTTCCCATCTTTGTGGATTTATCTACCTGTGGTCTTTGTAGTTGGTGACTTTCAGATGGGGTCTCTAATTGAACGTCCTTTTTGTTGATGATGAAGTTATTTCTGTTTCTTAGTTTTCCTTCTAACAGTCAGAACTTTCTGCTGTAGGACTGCTGGAAGTGCACTCCAGGCCCTACTTGCCTGTGGATCACCTGCAGTGGCTGCAGAACAGCAAGGGTTGCTCACAGTTTCTTTTTCTGTTACCTTCGTCCAAGAAGGATACCCGCCAGATGTCAGCCTGAGCTCTCCTTTATGAGGTGACTCTTTAGATATACTGGGGTCAGGGAGCTGCTTGAGGAGATAGTCTGTCCTTTATAGGAGCTCAAGTGCAGAGCTGTGAGCTCCTTTGTACCATTCAGAGCTGCTGGACAAGTACATTTAAGTCTGCTGCAGCTGAACTCATAACAGGCTTTTTTTCCCAGGTGCTCTGTCCTGGGAAGGTGGGGCTTTATTTATAAGTTCCTAATGTGCTGTTGCCTTTTTTTTAGAGCTGCTCTGCCCAAGAAGGACGTAGCCAAGTCACAGTCTGCCAGCAGAGGTGTTGCTGAGCTGTTGTGGGCTCTGCCAAGCTGCTGTGTGAAGTTCCTTGCAGTTTTGTTTATAGAGGTATAGTTAGAACTGCCTCTGTAATGGTGGTCAGCCTCGGTAATGGCAGATTGCCTCTGTAATGGCGGACTGCCTCAGTAATGGTGGACTGCCTTTGTAATGGCAGACTGCCTCAGTAATGCAGACTGCCTTGGTAGTGGTGGACTACCTTGGTAATGGTGGACTACCTTGGTAATGGTGGATGCCCTTCTCCCAACAGAGCTGGACTTTCCCAGGTTCAGCTGCGCTTGCTGCTAAACTCTTAATAAAGAGCATTTCAGATTGCTGGTCTTTGTGTGGGTGGGACCTGCCAAGCCAGATCACCTGGCTCCCTGTTTCAGCCCCCTTTTTTTCAGTTAAATGGGTGGCTCTGTCTCCCAGGTATTCCAGGTGCCAGTTGAAATGGCCTCCCAGATTTGTGTGAGTTTTTGTGTGGAGACCCGCTGTACTGGCTCTGTGCTGGATACTTTTGGTGCTTTTCAGCCCAGGAATCTTCTGGTCTGTGGGCCCTAATAACTTGTTTTGAAATGCAGTGTTCACTCACCCTCTGCATTGTTCTCACTGGTAACTGCACTCCAGAGCTGTTCCTATTTGGCCATCCTCATATTAATTATTTTTAAAATAAAAGTCATGATCCTTCATGCTGGCAATCTTTAAAGGATTATTCATAAACCTGAACTGGTAATGAATAATTATTCTTTGCAGGTTTCTATGAATGTGTGTTATGTAAGTAGTGGTGCAGATGGCTATTTAGGAAAAGTTATCCAGTAACACTATTTTACATTCTTTTGTGACTGGGGGAGCATCAATGTCCCCAGCTTCCTCCTGGTTCTGAAGAGTTTCTTAGCCTCCCTAACCCTGAAGAATGGGGAAAGGGGTCCTGGAGGCATGGTGAGTTTGCCATTCAAATAACTATTGTGGACCAAAAGAGTTTCGTGGAAAAGCAATTTATTAGACAGAGAGAGAGAGAGAAAGACAGCTTCCATGTTTCCCTGGGAGGGGACCCAAAGAATTAATTTGTATAAGTAAAGAGTAGCAGGAGTTTTAACCTTTGTGTTATTCCTTCCCATTCATGTTTTCATCCAATAAGAATAGTTCTTTCAAATTTCCTCTAGAGTGATTGATCTTTGACTCTGATACTGGATTGGTTACTTGGTCCAGAACTCTGAATGACACAGCCCCGTCCTCCCAGAGATTTTGGCAGGCTTTTTGAGACAAAGGAGCTCACCTGGCTTTCCCCACCTAGGCCACGTTCAGGAAACCTAGACAAAGAACTTGCATTTGAAACCCCTCTGGTTCCCAGATGGAGCCAGGAAACTCTTGCCTTTGAAACCACACCCCTCACAGACCCGGGAAGAGAAGTCCCTCAGTCCCAACTCTGAGCAGGAAAGCCCGACTGCTGTTGGGACACGGGTGTTGATGGCTCTTTAACTACTTCCTGCTGAACTGGGGTGTAGAAAGAGTCCTGCAGTTGAGGTTTCCTCCAGAGGATAATCTGTCAGTGGTGCAGGTTGAACCAGAGGTCCATGATAGAACTCACCAGCCACGGACATTTGGGGTTTCATTTGCAGGTCCTTTTGTACCACATGGCCTCAATTCTAGAAGAAATGAATTTGACAAGAAAGTTGAAGATGAGAGGCCCAAAGGCCAACAATAATAGAATGGTTATAAATGGGCCTAGAAGAGGGTAGAGCCAGGACAGCCAATTGTTAAACAAATTCCACAATCCTGTTTCTTGATGGTCTTTAGCTCTGCATCCCATTCTGTCCCTGAGTTCTTTAACTTTGTTTAAGAGAATACCTGATGTGTTTATGAAGTAGCAGTATTCTTTTCCTAAAAGAAACAGGTTTCTTCTTTCTCTGCTTTAAGCAGATTCAGGCCTTTTTATTTTGAAGAGCCACAGCAACTAAAGAGTTAAGCTGCTTTTGCAGAGTGAGCTGCCTTTGCAGAGAGAATTAGCAACCTTTTTGCTTGTCTTTATTTAACTCCTAAGATAGCTTATAGTAAAACTGCATAGAAGTAGTAATTCTTCCCAGGCCAGTACCAAGTCCTCCTATTATTCTGCCCCCTCCACTATGAAAGGAATAATTGGGCTTTGAGTATGGCATAGCCTTGGCAGGAGAAGACTCTGCCTCTGAGAGTCGGTGTAAATTGTCATGGTGGGGGCACTAGGAAGGAGAGGAGGAGAGCTATTAGGCCAATCCATAAGGGTGACCTCATAGAGTCTGGTGGCAAATAATAAAGTCAAGAGTGATAGTCCTGTTAATGCCAGGATGTAAGTTAGACTCATGAGTAGTTACTTTCCTGGGGATCTTGTTGGAAGAGCAAATGGAGGTCCTCTAAAGGCTCACAGGTATGTGAAGAGTCGACTTCTAGAGCTTCAGGCTGTGGCGTGAAGGGCCTATTATTTTCTTTCGCAGGTGCCCAAGACTTCAGCTGAGTGCGATGAATCCACTAGTCCATTCCCACCACCTTAACTGCCATTGGGATAGACAGAATAACTGAAAATAGTCCTTTCCAAAATGGACCTAGAGAGGGAAAGTCTGAAGGGAGAGACTTAACAAGCACTAAGCCTCCAGGGCAGAGCAATTCTTTCCCTTTTTCCCTAGGGTGTCCTTCAGGTAAGGTCCTAAGAGCCTGTTGGTACTTAGCCAAGGGGGTTATATATTTTATTAAATCTGCTGTTTCCTTGTCTAATATGAAATCATTAATAAGAAAGGCCATCCATAAAGTATCTCGTAGGGGCTGAGTCCTATTTTCTGAGGAGAGTTTCAAGCCCGTAAGAGTGCCATTGGTAACAGAGAAGACCACGGGAGATGGGGTTCCCATTCCAGTTTCTTTAGGTGTCTTTTAAGAATTTCATTCATCTTTTCCACTTTCCCTGAGGACTGAGGCCTCTAAGCACAGTGGAGATGATACGGTATTCCTAATGTCCTGGAAATTCCTTCAGTCACTGCAGCTTTGAAGGCAGGAATGTTATCACTTTGAAGACATAGAGAGAGTTCGAATCTAGGAATTATTTCATTAATCATGACTCTTATTACCTCTTGGGCTATTTCTGTTCTACAGGGGAAAGCCTCAACCCAGTTTGTGTAGGTATCTACATATACTTACAGATATTGATATACCTGAGACTTAAGCATATGGGTAAAGTCCATTTTTCAGTCTTCACCTGGGTAATAACCAGTCCACACTTCCCCAGGAGGAACTTTGCGATGTGCCAAAGGATTTTTTTTTTTTTTGGAATATTTCACATCCTTTGACTATTTGTTGGACGGCCTTGAAGAGACCTTTTTCTGTAAATATAGATTTCACCATCTTTATATCCATATGGAAAGTTTGATGCAGGGTTTTAAGTACTTTCCACCAGCTGGTAGAAGGTAGGAGTACTTTTTTCTCCTCAGTAGCTAGCCATCCTGAAAGAAGAAGATTATGTCCCTGGGAGATTGCCCTCTCTACCTCTTCTGATGAGTATTGAGGTCTAGTTCCCTGGAGAAGTTTTTCCCATATTAAAGGCCCTTCTATAAATTCTTGTCAAGCTGCCCTTTTTGCCTCTAGGTCAGTTCAGTGATTGCCCTCAGCTTCCTTCTCATCTCCTTTCTGGTGACCTTGCAGTGTAAGACTGCTACCTCTTTGGGTTCTTTGAAAGCTTGTAATAAGTCTAAATTTTCCTTATGATATTTAGCAGGAGTTCCTGCTGAGGTTAGTAACTCTCTTTCCTTCTATATGGCAGCATGAGCATGCAGAACCAGGTGCACATATTTGGAATCTGTGTATATATTTATTCTTTTTCCTTTTCCTAATTTTAGAGCTCAAGTGAGGGCTACTAGTTCTGCCAGCTGGGCACTCGTTACAGGAGGAAGGGAGTTACTTTCAAGCACTGTCTGATTACTGACTACTGCATACTCTGCCTTTGGAACTCCATTTTCCATAAATGAACTTCTGACAGTATATAAATTAAAGTCAAGATTGGCTAGAGGAGTTTCTAAGAGATCCTCTTGAGCTCATAGTTCTGGGCTATAACCTGCTGACAATTATGTTCTCTGTCTGTCCCTTCCTCAGGAAGAAAAGTAGGTGGATTGAAGGCTGCTCATGTGTGCAGCTGAAGTACAGGCCCTTCGAGCATTAAGGCCTGATATTTGAGTAAGCGGTTGTCAGACAGCCATAAGCCTCCTTTAGAGGCCAGAACTCCAGCTACATCATGTGAAGTCCATACAGCTAGATCTTTCCCCTGCACTATTTTAACAGCTTCTGAGACCAGTGTAGCCACCACGGCTATGACCCAAAAGCAGGGTGGCCACTCTTTTGCTACTGCATCAATTTCCTTACTTAGTTATGCCACTGGTTGTGGCATGGCCCCCCAAGTGTGGCTGAGAACCCCCAGTGCCACTCCTGACTTCTCCATAACATATAGGGAGAAGTCATTCCCTGCAGGAAGGCTTAGAGCTGGAGCCTGCAGTAGTGCCTGCTTCAGGGTCTGAAAGGCTGCCCCAGCTATTGGGTCCCATTGTATTAGATGGGGGTTAGCTTTTTGGGTTTCCTTAATCAGAGTGTATAAAGGGTTTGGCTATTTCACCATATCTCGGAATCCACAATTGGCAGAAACCAGTTATTCCTAAGAATCCCTGCCACTGTTTTAAGATCTTTGGACAGGGGACGCCAGTATAGGTTGGAGACATTCTCCATCAAGGGCCTGAGTGCCCTTAGACAAGGAAAGGCCTAGGTATTTTACCTCTTGCCTACAAAGTTGGGCTTTTGATTTGGAAACCTTAAATCCACAGGTGGCTAGAAAGTTTAGGAGGTCCTGGGTGGACTGCTGACACTGGTTTTCCAAGCTAATCGTTAAAAGTAAGTCATCAGTATATTGAAGAACCAGGGTACCTGGGTGTGAAAAATTACTAAGGTCCTACACGAGAGCCTGGACAAACAGGCCTATCTTAAAAGCCCTGGGGTAACACTGTCTGGGTGGGCTGAGAATTCTGGTCCAAAGGGTCTTCAAAGGCAAACAGAAACTGGGAGTCAGGATGTAACAGAACATAGAAAAAGGCATCCTTAAGGTCTAGGACTGTAAAGCATTGTGCCTCTCCTGGTATTTGAGAGAGCAAGGTGGGTGGGTTGGGTACAGTTGGGCATAAAGGGATCACAGCTTCATTAATAAGCCTGAGATCTTGCTCCAGCCTCCACTGTCCATTAGGTTTTTGTACTCCTAAAATTGGAGTATTACAAGGGCTGTTACAGAACCTCACTAGACCCTGAGCTTTTAAGTTCCTTACAATATCCTGTACCCCTTTTTGGCTTCCAGTCTGAGGGGACACTGTCTTTGGTAAGGAAAAGAGGTGGGATTGTTTAGCCTTATTTGAATTGGGCAGGCTTTCTTTGCCCACTCAAATTGTCCCTCTATTGCCCAAACATCAGGATTAATTTCTTCTTTAAATAATGGGCAGCAGAGAGATGCTGAAAATGTTCATATAGATAATGGCTCCTGCTCTGGCTAACAGGTCCCGCCCTAGTAAGGGAGTGGGACTTTCTGGCATGATGAGGAAGGCATGGGAGAAGAGCATATCTTCCCAGTTACAGCTTAGGGGCTGGGAGAAATATCTGGAGACTGCTTGTCCTAGGACTCGTCAGACAGTTACAGACTTGGAGGACAACTGTCCACGACAGGAAAGCAAAACTGAGAAGGGTGCACCAGTGTCCAGGAGAAGATTGATCTCCTGGCCCTCTATGGTTAGCTTTACCTGGGGCTGGGTGAGGGTGATGGCTTATGCTGTGGCTTGCCCCGGGCACCCTTAGTCCTGCTGTTGGGTCATCTGGTTAGCCGCCTCAGGCCCTGGGAACCTTCATCCCCTGGGACAGTGTGTCTTCCAGTGATCCCCTTGGCACCGTGGGCAAGGACGAGGAGGTGGTCCGTTCCTCTGGGTATAATCTCTCTTAAAGTGTCCCGGTGGGCAGCAGTGGTAGCAAACTCTGCCAGACTGGCGGCTAACCCAAGTCTTTCCCTCTTCTAAGCCCCTTGGGTAGGCTTGCCTGAAGGCCATGACTAGGGCTGTGGCTTTTCTCTTGTCCCTCCTGTTTCAGCCTGGTGCTTTTGGTATCTATTATAGAACACTGAGGTTGCTAGATTTAGTCATGATTCTGGACTCTGTTCTGGCCCCAGGGCCAGCTTCTGGAGCTTCCTCCTAATGTTGGCTGCTGATTGCATAATAAATTTGTCTTTTAGTATTAGCTGACACTCGATGAAGTCTGGTGGCAGGGGAGTATACTTTCTTAAGGCCTGCCATAACAGCTCAAGGAAGGCTGTTGGGTTTTCTTCCTTTCCCTGAGTTATGGTGGATAACATTGCATAGTTTATGGGCTATTTCCTATTTCACCTTAATCCCTCAAGCATGCAGGTTAATAGGTGCCTTTGACTCCAGTCCCCCTGCTCTGAGTCACAATCCCAGAGAGGTTCCATGCTAGGGACTGCCTGTCTGCCTGTAGGGAATCTATCCTTCTCCTCTGGCATCATTTGGTCATGTACTTGACTAAGGTACCAGGTGTCCCCAGACTCTTGAGCCACTGCTAGAGCAGCCTCTCTCTCACTGCTGGTTGGGGTCTGACTAAGCAATAACATGATATCTTTCCAATCTAATTTGAAGAACTGACCCAGGCCCTGCAGAACATCTGTGTACTTGTCCAGGTAATCTGAAAATTTTCCTAAGGCCACCTTGATTTGCTTTCAGTCAGAAAGTGAAAAGAGGGTATGTACTTTGGTTGGGCCAAATTATCCTCCTACTGCCTGTAGGGGGCAGAATTGGGGTATCCTAGTAGCTTGAGGTGCCTTGGCTGCTTTGGCCTTTCCTGACTCCTCTTGGGTTATAGGAACTCAGGAGACCTGGTCAACATTGGTGAAAGGAGGAGCCACAGGGAACCCTAAATATGGGGATAGTCCTGGGCCTACCAGGAGGGGCCAGTTGGGCATAGGCTACAAGCCTTACATAGCTGAGGATTATTCCTTAGAGTAAAGAAAACTTGCTCATAGGGGACCTCAATCCATTTACCTTCCCTCTTACAGAATAGGCCTAATTGTAGAAGGGTGTTATAATTTATACTTCCCTTAGGAGGCCCGGTTTCTCCACTCAGCAGAGGATATCATGGCCACACTGTTTGGCAGAGAAAAATGAGCCACTTCTCATTCAAAGATCTTGGGTCAAATTGGTCAGTTATCCAGGATCCACTTTAAGGGTAATTTTGTCTTGGGAAGAGTAGCACCCATCTGCTGTCCACATCCCTGGTTATTTCTTGTAACTGCTAGTCTTGGGGCATCCCCCTTATAGCACCTTATAGTTTCCTTGCTCCCTAGATGTGTGATCATCTTCTGGCTACCCGCCCCCCACCACCATGTACTGGGTTTAATCACACTTACCAGTGCCATGGGCACAGGCTCACTGTCTAATGTCCTTGTGGCCACCTTACAGACATGGGGACTGCCAGGCGTAGTGGACCTGTAATGGCGTATCCTTGAAGAAGTAGGCCAGTGAGGCTTGGGCAACAGTTGCCAGTATTCTCCAGCAAGAGTTTAATTAACATAGGGATGACCGTAAAACTG
Source organism: Callithrix jacchus (assembly GCF_049354715.1). NCBI lineage: Eukaryota > Metazoa > Chordata > Mammalia > Primates > Cebidae > Callithrix > Callithrix jacchus. The sequence continues at coordinate 71,544,888 of NC_133504.1, read as the reverse complement.
CCCTAGGAGGATAAACTCTTTGAGAGGGGCATCTAAGCACAACAGTCTTAAAGAAGGTAATGGCTGGCCACCTGGCTGAGGCTGGGACAATGTCCTCAGGACCCAGGCCTTCTACCCCACCCGACTTTCCATCCTAGGGTTGTGGGGCCTGTAATTAACTATTTGCATCTTGGAGCACATCTGACTATAGTATTATAGATGGAGAAGCTCTGCTGTATGGAGAGCCAGTTCTAAACAAAACAAATTGTATATCATTGGATTCTGGTACCACTCAGTTGGATTGCGAAATTGCAGGTGACAAAAACACAATGTCCTATAGCCACCAGTACCCTCTGATAGACTCTGGCTCTGTTAGGACATAACCTAGCACAGCGGACTAAGGGAACTGGCCCTGTGCATTTATACTACAGGAGGTCCTCATAAGCATAAGCCTAAGGGCATCATAGGCAAGGGTCCCTGGACTGCCACCCCAAGAGTCTCAATATCCTAGCAGAAAGGGTAAGAGCCTCATGTGTAGGAAGTATCTTATAGGAAAGAGCCGGGAAGAAGTTTGCCTTATGGAAATCTGGACCCAGGATGTTGGGGTTTGAAAGTCTGGGCATAGCTTGCATAGGCAGCTTTTACTTAGGTGGTCTAAGCAGGGCCCTGACCTCAACCAGACTGAACCAGGAGTTCAGGACCACCTCCTTTCCTCCTGCAGTCCCTCTGCTTGGCCCAGAGAAAGAAAGAACAGCAAGAAAGGGAAGCTGGTTTGGGGCTGACCAACACTCCAAGTTCTGGAGGGCGGGGAGTTGGAGAGTCCGTTCCCAGAAAGCCTTACATCCATGCCTTTAGGCAGGTGGCTGTGATATTCTCACTTAGGTGGCTGACGAGCACCCGGTCTTTTACCTCCTTAAGAAATTTAAAAGAAGCAAAAGGACAAATAAGCAAGCAAAAGGGATCTGATATCACCAATCACTCTGAAGTTCAACTTTCTCCTGGCTGGCTCCTCAAAACATGTGACTGGGGAAGCATCAACATCCCCAGCTTCCTCCAGGTTCTGAAGAGGTTCTTAGCCTTGCTAAACCCAAAGAATGGGGAAACGGCCCTGAAAGTGCAGAGAGTTTGCCGTTCAAATAAATATTGCGGACCCACACAGTTTTGTGGAAAAGCAATTTATTAGACAGAGAAAGAGAGAGAGAGAGAGAGAGAGAGAGAGAGAGAGAGAGAGAGAGAGAGAAAGAAAGAAAGAAAGAAAGACAGTTCCCACGTTGCCGTGGGAAAGGACCCAGAGAAGGAATCTGTATAGGTAAAGGGTAGTGGGAGTTTTAACACTTGAGTTATTCCCTCCCAATTCATGTTCTCATCCAATGAGAAGAGTTCTTTCAAACTTCCTCTGGAGTGATTGATCTTTGACTCTGATACTAGGTTGGCTACTTGGTCCACAACTCTGAGTTACAGAGTTCTCTCCTCCCAGAGCTTTTGGCAAGCTTTTTGAGGCAATGGAGCCCAACTGACTCCCCACCCCTACCTGGTGTAGGGAAACCTAGGCAAAGAACTTTACATGTGAAATCCCTCTGGTTCCTGGATGGAGGTGTGGAGCCCAGAAACTCCTGCCTTTGAAACCATGCTCTCACAGACTGGGGAAGAGAAGTCCCTCACTTTAATTTTTATCTGAATTACTGACATTACTCTGTTGATGCTCTTCTTAGAATCTGATAACATATTGCATTTTTGAGACAATTCTCAGCATGTTATGAAAACCAGGATAATTATAATGGCATGTCTGTTTCTATTAGAAACCATCAAGACTTCAAATCTACAGATATTCCAGATATGAAGAAGAAAAAAATTAAGTAAGAAGACTGTATGAATGTATTTGTATTCTGTAAAAATGCAGGTGTTATCTGTTGCCAAATCTGACATCATTAGATGTGGTTGTAAGGTACCCAGAATCCTGTTATGTTTCCTGCATTCTCAGACAGTTAGATATGCTTTAAACAACTTTGAAAATTTTCAGAGTAGTAGAAGCAAGGATAATGATTGTTTTATGTTTATGTTTTATATTCCAGAGAAAAATATCTTTCATATAAATATTTTTTATGAGTTCTTAGTTATTTTAAAAGTGAGCAGGGTATATTTACAATCAAGAGATGATTTGACACTTCTAAAATTTTCATCTTTTTACATAATTGACAGTTTTGTATCAATCCTATTTTATAAAATACTACCATCTTTAGAAGGAGACATATGTAAAAAAGAATATTCGCTTCCCTGAAAAGATATTAACCTAATCTAAGGGGATCTCAAAGAAGTTCAAAGAGCATAAAAGTAAATGAGCATTTTGCTCATCATATATGAATTTTCTTTTATCAGAAATTAAAATACTAAGGGAAAACAGTCTGTTAAATATGAAATAGTTGTGATTGACTATTTGGTAGTTACAAAATGACTCTGATTTTATATATAGCCAGAAATTTTAAATTGTCAAATATTCCTATGAGGGATTATTCATAAATTCTTATGAGTAGAAATTTATGTAGGATTAATAGGATATCAAGTGACATGTAATCATTACTATTGACTTGGATAATAAGGATGCAAAAAGAAATGTGATGAACTACCAAAGATCTGCAAAAGCAAGTTTCTATGAATAGACATATTCGTATGAGTAGAAATTTTATAATATTTTAAAATTTTAATTGATTTTTTCTCCAGGAACAAACTAATTACATATATTCTTTAGAGATTCATAAATCTCTAAATCAATTAACTGACTTAATCTAGCCATCTATTTATCTAAACATTCATAAAGATCATAGAAAGAATTATAAAATATAATTTTATTGATATTGCAATCTAGTAATTATTTTGGAAATCTTCATGTAGATATATATTATATGTATTTTAAATTGAGGTATTTTTGTTTTTGTAGATATGTTATCATTTGTGATATAGCAGAACCAGTACAGAATTTGGTATCCTAAAACACAGATGACAGTCCTAGCCAACAAATAATCACTTATTCTTTGTGTTCCTTGACGTTAATTGGTCCTTCAACCTAAAGCAATAATTTTCAATAAATGGTCATAATATTTAGAAATACGTTTTGCATTGATTCCACTTAATTAAATGCAAATGAATTGGGGCATTGTATTCATGCAGGTGGAAGAGTGTATATTTCAGCAATTGTACAGTTAAAAGAGAAGTAAACTTCAAAATATTTCTTGTAAGAATTTGTGACTATTTTTGATGAAATTTTATATGTGTATGTGTGGGGGGCGTGTGTTGGAAATCCTGGTTGATGATCATTGCATAGAAAAATCTAAGAGAAATTATCACATATTACAGAAAATGGCTAATTGTATTTTAACTGTATTCTCACAGTTGGAATTTTCATAGACAATGTTTTTGATATTTAGTAACCATGTTATCACATAGGTCATTTTAAAATTAAGATTTAGTGAGATATCATGGTGAGTGCCTGAGTTATTATTAAATATTCCATAATGAAACAGTATAAAGGGGAAACATATATTTATATATTTTATTTATAGGAGAAAACTGTTTTCTCACCTTTTCAAGTCATTGCTCTCTTCATTTTTTTTACTACAGAAAAGTCATGCAGTGTATAGTTTTCTAACAATTGAACACATAATTTATTTATGCCAAGATAAAAAATGATTTTCTTCCTTTTTACTGATGGGTACAAGAGAAGTTTCATAGTAACATTTTCTTCTTTGGAGTTTACTTCATGTCCTAAGCTCCATTTACAGTGTTTTAACAAGTGAATTATCCAGTCACAGGTTTAGTGCACCACAACAGATGAAGTTAAAAGATACACAACATGTTCACAAGTATTTTTTTATTTGCAGGTACAATAGAGAAGATGAAACAAATTTAAATAAATTTCAAAGACTTTACGTACTTTCGGTTATATTTTTACCTTGTTTTTTCAGATATTTGTTAGTTCATCACAACGTTTCTTTTTACATCCTTATTATCCAGAACAGTAGTAATTACTACACGTTACTCGATGCCCTATAAATCCTAAATGAAAGTACTGAATTAGGAAATAAAATTTGACTTCGAAATAAATGACTCATGTAACTTAAATGTGTGAAGCTATTTATCAGTGGTAACATTAAATAATTTTCTTTCTTTAAAGTCAGTTTACATTCATTAATGAAGACTTGAAAGGGCACAAAAAGGCTTAGGTAGACAGAGTGAAACAGGAACTTCAATTTATTTCTCTTTTCCCTTTAATAGAGATTATTTTAGTATTTGACTGTAATTGACTTCTTCCAGCTTTCATATTCCTGGTCTGGTTGAGGTACTGCTTAGGGTTGTCACATCTCCTACTGTGGCTTTAAAAATGATTTGAAAAGTCTGTTGTTTAAACCTCTCAGGCAGATGTTACTTTTACCACCACAGTTAAGCATGGCTCCTGTGTGTTTGACTTTCAAAATCCCTGCTAAGTTCCTTGCTGAGATCAGAAATGGTTTGTTTATTAAATCTATATCTTTACATTGTGTGTGGGGTCTAAAAAGAAATACCAGCTTTGACGGAATCCTAAGGGAATATTCACCTACTTAATCTTTCATCCAACACCACTTTTTAGTAACAAAGATGTATGCCTAGAGTTATAAAATGAACAAGTAGTATTTTGGCTTTCATCAGTATCAAGTTGGTTTATATACTGCCAGGAATTTCCATATAGACTCTATTCTACATATTAGTTTAAGATAGCACAAAAGCCAGTTTTTGTTAAATATGTTTGGTAAAGTCCAATTCCTATTGAGTTTTACTATATATACTTTTCATACCTCAAATTTGAAGCAGTCTATCATTAATTTATGACTGCACATTTATTTTTAACCATGATTTCAGTGCAAATTAATGACGGTTATTTGCTATTATTAGATATTGATTTACATGCTTTGATCATAGTAAAATTATTAAATTATTTGGCACTGAATATAGAGACAATAAAAATCAAATTTCATGAGGTAATTCCATAGCTTGCTATAAAATATATTGTGACCAATGGAATCAAGATGTAAGGAACACTAATTACATCAATAATCTATTTTCATTAATTGCTGGTAATAAAGAGTCATCCCTTAATTGACATTTACCTCAAAAACGTAGGCAAGACATTCTTTTTTTTTTTAAGCATATATATATTTTATTGCGTTTTAGGTTTTGGGGTACATGTGAAGAACATGCAAGATTATTGCATAGGTACATACACGGCAATGTGGTTTGCTGCTTTCCTCCCCATCACCTATATCTGACATTTCTCCCCATGTTATCCCTCCCCAACTCCACACCCCCGACTGCCTCTCCCCTAGTTCCCCACCACAGACCCCAGTGTGTGATGCTCCCCTCCCTGTGTCCATGTGTTCTCATTGTTCAACACCCTCCTATGAGTGAGAACATGCAATGTTTGATTTACTATTCTTGTGTCAGTTTGCTGACAATGATGGTTCATCCAGGTCCCTACAAAGGACACGAACTCATCATTTTTTATGGCTGCATAGTATTCCATGGTGTATATGTGCCATGTTTTCCCTGTCCAGTGTATCATCAATGGGCATTTGGGTTGATTCTAAGTCTTTGCTCTTGTAAACAGTGCTGCATTCTTATTAGAATAAATATAAGGAGAAACAAGTAATAATTTTGAAAAAAAACCCTTTAAATCCCTCAAAATTTCATCTCTTAATCACATTTTATATTTTGGTACTCATCACCTTTCTCTTTAACATAATTTATTTTAAAAATTAATGTAGTTTTATTTCAATTTATTAGCTATCAAAATTAAGTACTGTATCAAATTAATAATTGGCCTGATTAATAAAAGCAATTAATGCATAGTGTTTTTACTAATTAAACTGCATCAAAAGCACCTTAGTTCTAAGCTACTGTACTAGATTTTAGCAAGAATGCTTACATTGTTAATTAATTTTATCATTCATAAGATGACTATGGTAACATCCTTATCTAAAGTCTTTTTTCGATACATGAATGTTTGATGTATATATACATATTGCTTGAAACCATGACCTTCTTTTGTAAAAAGTAATAGAGTATTGTTCACAGAGTAACCGTTTTTGTTTTTGAGCCACAGTTTTGTCCTGTCACCCATGCTGAAGTGCAGTGGTGCCATCAAGGCCTGTTGCAACCTCAAACTCTCAGGCTCAAGCAATCCTCCCATCTTAGCCTCCCGAGTAGCTGAGACCACAAGTGTGTGACACCATGCCCAGCTAATTTTTGACAAAATTTTTTGTAGAAATAGTGCCCAGGCTGGTCTCAAATTCTGGGACTTAAGGGATCCTTCCACCTCAGCCTCCCAAAGTGTTAGGATTAATTGGCATGAGCTACTGCACCTGACCCATAGAGTAATCTTCAGCTCTACATTGCATTTGCAAACTACAAATTAAAATGAGTAATTCACTTTTCATATCATATTACTTTCTATTCCCAGAGAGAAGTCACCACAAAGTTGTCTTATTTACTTTAATAGATTGTGTTCTTCCTCCAAGAACAATATGAAAATTTGTTCTTTATAAATTGCTTACTTTTCCAGTTGTAGTGTGGACCTTTAATCCAGTGTGACTGGAATCCTTACAAGACAGCAGAGACACAGAAGGGACCATATGAAGACAGGCAGAGATTGAAATTATTCTGTCATGAATCAACAAATGCTTGAGGCTACCAGAAGCTGGAAGAGGCATGGATGGATGCTCTCCTAGAAGCTTTGGAGGGTATATGGCTCTGCCAACACCTTGATTTCAGACTCTAGACTCCAAATATGTGAGCGATACATTCCTGTTGCTTTAAGCCACCAGGTTTCTTGTACTTTGTTATGGCAGTCCTAGGAAACCAGTACAAAAGATTAACTCAGAAAAAAAAATTGCCTGGGAGCAGTGACTCACATCTGTAATCTCAGCACATTGGGAGGCCGAAGTGGGAGGATCACTTGAGGTCAGAAGTTCAAGACCAGCCTGAGTCACAAAGTGAGACCTTATATCTACAAAAAAATTAAAACTTATTCAGGTATGGTGGGTGCACCTGTGGTCCCAGCTATATGACAGGCTGAGGCCAGAAGATCTTCAGAGCCTAGGAGGTGGAGGCTGCAGTGAGCCATGCTTATACCACTTAACTCCAGCTAAGGCAACAGAACAAGACTCTGTCTCAAAAACGAACAAAGAAAAATTTATAATCAATTATTGAGGACTGAAGATTTTAACTTAATAAACCAGAAAAAAAAGATACAACTCATATAAGACAAACAAGAAAAATAACAAAAACATAAGAAGATATTTTTCCACAGAGAAACTTTAGGTATACATGAGCTACTTGTGAATTTTATTAAGCATGTAAATAATAACACATTATAGTATGTACTTATAACGTGAGTAAAATTCTAATTTTAAAATCTGATACAGAAATTAAAGAAAAAATTACACAGCAATAGCCCTAACGACATATACACAAAAATAATTTACAAAATATTAGTAAATCAAATGCAGCAATATGTAAAATGGGACAGAATTATCTTATCAAAATGAGGCTTATCTTAGTAATACAAGGTTGTCTTAACATTTAAAAATGTATCAATGTGTTTCACCATATTAACAAAATAAAGAGAAAACTCACATATAATCATTTCAATAGATGTAATTTAATATTTATTCCATAGTAAAACACTCAGTAACTATGAATATGACATGCATTTTCCTCAATCAGAAGAATGGGGGTGAAAATCTATGGGGAACATTAATCATACTGGTATAATAGTAACAGTTTTCTCTTTAATTTGGGGGAAAATCATGATCACCTGCTCTTCCCATTTCTATTTAACATTGTTAGGAAGTCCTAGCCTAAAAAATAAATAAAATAAATTAAGAAATATAAAAAATAAATAAAAGCTAGAGAAATTAAAATTTAAATTTAAAACATAAAAGTTAGAAATAAGAAAAATGACTATTTACAGACACATGATTTTTTACATAGAAAATTTTAAAATATCTACAGCTATAGAATTAATGTTTAAAGTTTTCAACATTGAAGATGCTCCACATCATGTGAGATCAGGGAAATACAAATTAAAATAACAAGGAGGTATCACTACACACCTATCAGAACAGTCAAAATCTGGAACACAGACCACAGCAATATTGGTGACCAGGTGGAGCATCAGGATCTCTTTCACTACTAAGAAGAGCGCAAAATGGTACAACCACTTTGTAAGACAGATTGGCAGCTTTTTACAAAACTAAACATGCTTTTACCATAAGACCCATCAATTGCACTCTTGGTATTTCTTAAAATACAGTAAAAACGTATGTCACACAACAAACCTGAACATAGATGGTTAAAGCAGCTTTATTTATACTCACTCAAATTTAGAAGCAACAAGATGTCCTTCAGTAGGAGAACAGATAAACTATGAAGCATTCAGATAATGAAATATTATTCACTGCTAAAAATAAATGACCTGTCAAGTTATGGAAGCCATGGATGCAACGTAAATTTCTAATAATAGGTGAAAGAAATCAATCTAAACAGGCGATATGCTGCATGATTACAAGCATATAAAATTCTGGGAAAAAAATCAATAGAGATGTTAAAACTGTCAGGTCAAAGTTTGGATCTTGGAACTGTAGGAAAAAAGTCATACAAGTTAATATAAAAATAGTTATTTGCACAGTTAATGAAATTTGAATTTCAATTATAAATTAGGTAATATCATTGTATAAATGTAAAATTTTCTGATTTTCATAATGGTATAATTAAAAAACATAAAACAATCTCCTAGTTCTAAGGAAATACACACAAAGGATTTTAGAGGTAAATAAGTGGAATGCCTTCAACTTGCTCTCAATATATTTAGAAAAAAATACATGTTTAAAAAAACCCATGTATGTGTGTATATATATAAACATATATATATAAACATATATATATAAACATATATATATAAACATATATATATAAACATATATATATATAAACATATATATATATGAAGATACAATGATATGTGGGAAAAATCTAAGCATTTGGTCAATCTAGGTAAGGTGTATATGGGAGTTCTTTGAATTATTATACAACATTTCTGTAAATTTGAAGATGGGAAAAATTAAATGCTATAAAAAATCAAACTATGTTTATAATTTTAATGAATAAAAAAATATCAAATTAGACTGTTATTATTGATGTGAATAACTTGACTTATTAGAAGAAAATGCAAAGCATATTAAGAACATGAAGAACTTTATTCTTCTAGAGACAAAATAAATCTCCAGTTTCCAGATTTATCACTGGTCTAACTGGTCTCCTAGAAAAAGATCCTTTTATTATGGAATGAAAAGGGTGTTTGATTTTTATTAAAAAAGAGAGAGAGAGAGAGAGAGAGAAACAGAGAGAAGGCTAGACTAATTATCACATATAATCCTTGCAAAAATTCTGAGATTGTTTTGTTGACACAATTTTCAGCTAAAAATGAACTCATAAAGACTGAGAACATTAGCCACATCAATAAGGTTTATAAATTAGTTTGAAGCCAGAAATTTAATCCAAGTGTTTCTGACTCCAAAATCTATGCTCTCCTCACCCAAAAGAAGATATTTTTAAGCTGGATGCAATGGCTCACACCTGTAATCTCAGCACTTTGGGAGGCCGAGGCGGGTGGGTCACCGGAGATTAGGACTTAAAAACCAATTTAACCAACATGGTGAAACCCCCTCTCTACTAAAACTACAAAATTAACCGAGCATGGTGGCGCATGTAACCCCAGCTACTCCGGAGGCTGAAGCAGGAGAACTGCTCAAACCCGGGAGGTGGAGGTTGCAGTGACCCACGATTGCACCATTGCACTCCCGCCTGGTAAACAAGAGGGAAACTCGGTCTCCAAAAAAAAAAGAAATGTTCAAATCAATTTTTAAATGGTATGTTTATTTAAATAACATTTATAGATTTTATTTATTTAAATACATATCTGTAAATAATATATTAATCCTGGTCCATGTTTCTTGCCAGTTTATCTTCCTAGTAATAATGTAAATATATGCAAACATATATGCATACATAACTTTTATTTATTTACATAAAAGATAAATCACATAGTTGTTAATCTTTTTTTTACTTAATCAAATATCTTAACATGTATTTCAGTAATGTCTCATAATTTTTGATTAATACATATATGCTATGTTTTAAAAGAGCAGGTCTGTCCATTTTTGTTGTTCTCCACCTTTGAAATCAAACAATACTATACTCAATATCCTCCTGTTCACAGGTATTTATATGTTTAGACCCATGACTAGTTTCAGAAAATATATTCTGCAATTGAAATTTCTTGTTCAAAATAGATTTGCCTTTATAAGTTCGATATTTTCAAATGGCCTGCTAAAGACAATATATTGACAATACCCCCAAATTAAATTTGAGCTAGGGTTTTGCCACCACTGAAAACAAAATATTATCAAGCTTATTTTGATAAATTGATATAATTTTTTTTTTTTTGAGAGGGAATTTCGCTCTTCTTGCCCAGGCTGGAGTGGAATGGCACAGTCTGGGCTCACTGAAACCTCCGCCACCTAGGTTCAAGTGATTCTCCTGCGTCAGCCTCCTGAGTAGCTGGGAGTACAGGCACGTGCCACCACGGCCAGCTAAGTTTGAATTCTTTAGTAGAGACGGGGTTTCTCCATGTTAGTCAGGCTGGTCTCTACCTCCCATCTCAGGTGATCTGCCCACCTCAGCCTCCCAAAGTGCTGGGATTACAGGCGTAAACCACTAAGCCCAGCCTGAGATCGTGAATATGGTTCTAGATTATTAGGCAGCAAGTGTTATAAAAGTTAAGAAATTATTTTAGTCAGAGAGAAAAATGGGGGTCCTTGGGGAGTTTTTGTTTCTTTTAAAGTAGCTCCAGAAATATTTCCTGTCTAGTGGGAAAGCCCAGGCTGTTAGAGCTGGGCTGGCAACCTCTGTTATGCAAATGTAAGCCATTAGAAACTGGGTCCAGCAAGATTCTGCCCTCCTGCTCCTGCTCTTGCCCTCATATATGCCAGGCAACGTGGCCACCCCCACGTATTCTCAAGTGTGTAGAACATCCTGGTGCCCTATATTTGCATATTAAAAGACTAGGGTGGGAGGGGCAGGCTATGTGAATGACATGCCTGGTCAAACCAATCCCTTTAGCCCTATATATATCAGAAACCACCTCCTCCAGCCTCCTCATATGAGCAGCTACTTTTCTACTTCACCCAGGGTTTCCTCTCTCAAGTTAGGAGCCCGGCTCCCTCTGTGTCTGTACAGGAGATCTTTTTCCTTTTTACTTGCCTTTTGAACTCTATGCTCCTTAAAACCACTCCACATGTATCCATGTCATTTTATCCAATTTGAAGCCAGAGGAAGAACGCTGGTGTTCATCTACTCATGGGAGCTGTATCACAAGGGGCATGAATTAAAGTGGCAGTGTTTACAAAGAAGGCTTAGCTAATGGGCTTTCACACACTATTGTATAAAGAGATCAGATAAACAGTCCTGAGTCTTAGCATTTACCCAGACACCAGTCACTGCATACTAGCCAGTGGTTATGGATCTGGTTGAATGGTCCAGTAGCAAACAGAAATCTGAGAAATCTCAGGTTGTTGTAGTTGTTCTACACCCACACCCAAAGCAAGACTAATACTAAAATAAAAATAAGAGTTTAAGCTCCCTTTCCCCACAAGATTATATTAAAACTCCCAAAATGAAAGAGATTGGAGGCAAAGTAAGTGAAAACTATTAGCCTAATTATTTTCTGTGGCATGTGTTACATTGGCTTGAAAACTGGGACAGGCTAGCACCTGTTGGTCACTGACTCAAGATCTGAGAAACTAGGAAAAGCAGATGGAGGGGAAATGAACACATAGAACTACAGTTCAGTCTCTGTACCTCACGTATTCGGGATTCCTAGGGGCCATTCTCTCCTAGGAACTAGAGATGCCTGCCTTGAAAACATCTAAGTCTGCTTCAGGAGTCTCCGCTATGATAACTTTGATTGTAGCTACAAAGGCAAGCAAGAAGATGGTTTTATTTGCATTAACAATGGAGATTCCTATTGAATAGACTAGGATTCTGAAGTAAAGACAAAGAGAAAGAGAGAGAGAAAAAAAAACCTTACATATGTATAAAATGAGATGATAAAATATAGATACTTATAATTTATATATAATATATAGTTTATATGCATAAAATAAAATATATATATATTATATATATATATATACACACACACACAATATTATGATGGTTAATAATAAGTGTCAACTTGACTGGATTGAAGAATGCAAAGTGTTGATCCTGGATGTGTCTGTGAGTGTTGCCAGAGGAGATTAACATTTGAGCCAGTGGACTGGGAGAGGCAGACACACCCTCAAAGTGGGTGTGCACCGTCTATTCAGCTGCCAGTGAAGCTAGAATTAAGTAGGCAGAAGGTGGGAGAAGCTGACTTGCTGAGTCTTCCGGCCTTCATCCTTCTCCGGTGTTGGATGCTTCCTGCCCTTGAACATCAGACTCCAAGTTTCTCAGCTTTTGGACTCTTAGATGTACACCCGTGGCTCTTGGGCCTTTGGCCACAGACTGAAGGCTATACTGTCAACTTCCCTACTTTTGAGGGTTGGGGACTTGCGTTGAGCCACTACTGACTTCCTTGCTCCTCAACTTGCAGATAGCTTATCCTGGGACTTGACCTTGTGATCATGTGAGTCAATTCTCCTTAATAAACTCTCCTTCATATATGCATATGTCCTATTCTATTCCTCTAGAGAGCCTTGACTAATACAAAAATATAATATATATATATGACATACCTATATATGTCTAAATTTCAAAATATGACCGCATTTAAACTTCTTTTTAATTTACAAAGATAACAAATTTCTCCACACAGAAGTAAGTTGCTTAGCTTATGCTATCTTTTCCAGCTTTCTGTGTAAATTAGGTATTTTCTTAATACCTAATACTGATTGATTTTTATGAATGAAGCCACCTGTATAATGTCCTTTTCTTGTGAGATGCCGAGAGTAATAAGGGAGAATAATTTCAACAGTATTCTAAACAAAGAGCATAATTAATTTATTTAATAAGTACTTATTGATTGTGTATCATTTGTACTCATCTTGACTCCAAAGATGCAGCATTAAAAGGTCATATCTTTGACCCCATGAAGATACATTCTGGTTGGAGCATATATATAATAACATTTTAATAGGTTAAGTATATTATATTATATTATATGTAAGTTACTATGGAGACAAGCGTGGTCAAAGAAGGACTTAGGGGAAAATGATATTTTAATAAAACCTGAAGGAGAGGAGGGAGTCAGCCTGCAACTAAGGAGCCTGGCCAGTAGGGAGCCTTCAAAATTTTCTCTGGCAGTTTTATCACGTCTTGGTTCTGATTGACTGATAATCATAAATTACCAACTGTTAAATATTTTGAATGGTTTTCCTAAACAGAAATCTGTTGTTTTCCCAGAAAATATTACCTTCATCTTTATTTTTCTAGGCATAGCAACCCTTCCCTCAGAATCCTAAATCTACCTTTCTGAATTCGAAAATGATGGGCCTAGGAGTCATGGGCTGCCAAAGCTGCCAATCACAGGCCTTTCAAGGGTGCCAATCAAAGACCTTTCCAAGGCTGCCAATCAAAGGCCTTTCCAAGGCTGCCAATCAAAGGCCTTTCCAAGGCTGCCAATCAAAGGCTTTTCCAAGGCTGCCAACCATAGGCTTTCCCAAGGCACTTTTTTCTAACTTTTATTTTAGGTTCAGGGGTATATGTGCAGGTTTGTTATACTGGTAAATTATGTGCCACAGGGGCTTGGTGTACAGATTCTTTTGTCACCCAGTTAAAAAGCATAGTTCCCGATGGATAACTTTTTGCTTGTCACTCTCCTCTCAACCTCCACCCTCAAGTAGGCCCCAGTTGCTGTTGTTCCCTTCTTTGTGTCCACATGTACTCAAATTTAGCTTCCACTTATAAGTGACAACATGCAGTATTAGGCTTTTTGTTCCTGTGTTAGTTTGCTTAGGATAATGGCTTCCAACTAGATTGTTGCAAAGGCAGGTTTTTAACTATAGATCTGAAGAGAGTTTTCCAGAATCCTATTGGTGTTAGTTTGCTTAGGATAATGGCTTCCAACTAGATTGTTGCAAAGGCAGGTTTTTAACTATAGATCTGAAGAGAGTTTTCCAGAATCCTATTGGCAAAATGGCCACAAAGCACTGTTGAAGGTGAATTTATATAACTTGTAAACAATGATGTTAAATAACATCATTAATTATGTACCAGAATCCGTGGTAGATCTGTAAAGTAAACTCTGTTAGTGTGTCTCAAAATTACTATAGAGAAATCCAATCTAATTAAAGATCTAAAGCAGAATTTACTATCACATAAAAAGTTTCATTTAACCCAAAAATCACACCTGCCTTACTTTGACTCAGTAATTTTTTGAGTCCATGCAGACAATTTTAATTGCAGAATCATAATTTAAACTCATATTTCAAAGCTGAACCATCAAAGTTATAATATTAATAATTTCTAGTTTGCCATCATTTAGAAGAGAAGATTTTGTCTATCTTTTTTCAATTCGACAAATATTTATGACAGTTAAAGATGAGAAAGTAGTGATAATGAAGATACAATATTATGACAGTCCAGAGAAAGCGGGAATTGGAATTTGGGCTACTCCATAAGTATAGGGAGAAAGAAAATGAGAATAATATTCTACTTGCTATTGTGCAATCACTGTACTCTGAGTGACTTCCCTCCAGTATTCTATTTTTTTAACTTTAATGCAAATATGATAGTGTGAGGATTTGTCCTCAAAGTTAACTTTCAGGATCCTGTAAAATGTGACTCTTGCATTAGTAATTATATAATAGCTTTAGAATGTGACAGGTAATTTAAAGTATTGTCAATGTTATTATATTGTATTCTCATAGCTCAGTATATTAGTTCCTTTTTACACTGCTGATGATGACATAGCCAAGACTGGGTAATTATATTAGGGAAAAGAGGTTTAATGAACTCACAATTCCACGTGGCTGGGGAGGTCTCACAATCACGGTGGAAAGTGAAAGGCACATCTCACGTGGTGGCAGAGAAGAGAAGAGAATGAGATCCAAGTGAAGGAGGTTTCTCTTTATAAAACCATCAGATCTCATGAGACTTATCTACTACCATGAGAAGAGTATGGGGAAACCTCCCCCATGATTCAATTATCTTCCACTGGTCCCTCCCACAACATGTAGGAATTGTGGAAGCTACAATTCAAGATGAGATTTAAGTGGGGACACAGCCACAACTCAGTAAAAACTCAGAGTTTTTTTCAGTGTATAGAAAAAATGTATTAACATGTATATATTATTAAATTATTACTTAAAGCCATTTAGCTGGCATGTGACAGAACTAGGACCATAATCCAAATATTCTCTTAGTATTATATTTCCTCTACCCAACTGGATGCAAATGTATTATATGTTAAAAGTCTTGTAAACTGGCTACCTGTCTGTTTAGTTTGATTTTAAAGTTGTTATCTATTATTTGGTTACTCCTTCAGTAATTATCTTTGAGCAATAGGAGTAGAAAAGATTAGTTAAGAAAAGTTTAGTTAAGGGTCTACTGTTTCAAGGAAAAGAAACTAAGACAACCCAGATGTAGAATTTATTGAAAGGACACTGAGAATTTCACAGGAAAGATATTTGTGACTTTGGTGATACAGAACAAGGATTTAATGTGTTATCAGGATGGGAGGTGGCTACTCTGCACCTGTTCCTCTTGACTTACTGTTGGAAGAAATACTGCCTCTCTTTTCTACTTGACTCTCTGATTCAAAAATTTGATGTTTCTGTTGGTTCATAGTCTCTTTTCTTCTTAGCTTTATTAGGCTTATTATGATAGTTTCAGGCCTTGACTCTAAATGAAACTTCAGTATATGATTCTTGAGTTAAATTACTTTAAAAGACAGGTCCACTCCTTAGCTGGCAAATTAGTTGCCCCTGTTAAGTCAAATATATTCTCTGGCTTAATCCAACATGGCCAGAAAAATGGGTCCAATAATAGAAATATGGGTGTCCCAGCAGTTGTACTACAAATAATTTGATTTTTCAGAATTAGTTATGTGAGATTATGAAATTTTGTTAGAGTTGCAGAAAATTTACTTTAGACTTTCATTTTTCATAAGAGAATACATTTCTACCTGATAACTTCCCTTCATTTTTGTCTGAGGATATACAGTCAGTATGTCAAGATTTCCAGATGAGGAGCTCAGGAAATGTTTCATAAATGTGTTCTTCGGGATAAGGTCAAACTATTTTGCACCCAAGGAATTTCTAACAAAATCGATAGTGAGAATAAAATTTTATAGAAACAAAAACATGTGAACCATGATTGACAAAATTATGTGAATTATGACTGACAAAAACATTAGTCAGAAATTCTTGGGAGTAAAATCAACAATGTCTAAGCAAAACTACTATGATATAGAAAATTTGAAACTGTGGCTGCCTCAGGATTTACTACCTACTTGTAATTACTAATAATTCTGAGACTGACTTTATATTTACTCTCTTAACATTTTATTTTGAAATAATTAGACTTATGGCAGTATCAGCACAAAGAATTCCTATGCAAATTTCACAGTTCAGATTCTGCAAATGTGAGGAACTTTCCACATAGAGTATACATAAAAATATGTATATATGAAGTTTTATATATATGTATGAAATTATATGAAATGGCTCAGAGAATTCTATATACAGGTGTATATGTATGCATTCATATGTGCATATATGTTATATACATATGTATGTATACATACAGGTAAAATCTTCTGAAAGTTTTGACAGTAAGTTTCAAACATATGCCTTACGCCTTTCTAAATAAGGACTTTTTTACACAACCACAGTATAATGATAAAAATCAGAAAGTCACCACTGATATGATAAAATTACCTAACCTATAGCCCTTATCCAAATTCTTATGATCTCTCTTCTAATATCTTACATGAGGTCTAGGATAGCACGTTATATTTAGCTGTCAGATCTTTTTAATAACCTTTCATTTGAAATAGGTCTTTAGTCTTCCTTGGTCTTTCATAACCTTAACACTTACGAAGGATACAGAATGTCTCTCAGTTTGGCCTTGTATGATATTTTCTCATGGTTACATTCAGCTTTTGTATTTCGATGGAATATCACAGAAGCGATTTTGTATTCTTCTCAGTGTAATCTATCAGGAGGCACATGACGTTCATTTGTTCTTTTCCTAGAGATATTAAATAGGTCACTTGGTAATAGCGGCACTGCTAGATTTCTCTATTATAATGTAACTGTATTTTCTTTTGCGATAAATATATTTTTGAGAGCTGCTTTGAGACTATGTAAAGGTCCTGTTTTTCATCAAGTATTTGTCACATAAAATTAAGCACCCAATAATAAGAATCAATTATTGTGATGGTCACCAACAGTAACAATGCTGATTTTATTAGACTAAGTGCTTTAAATGTTCTAGTCTAATCATTAAAAACAAAGTATTATAAATATTTTTAAACTTAAAATAATCAATTCAGCATTTTGTTCCTAAGCAATTTGCTGTTCTGCTTTCTCAGTGATGCATACTGCCTTAGTAAACTGCAAGTGAGTTTTTTCAAGGGAGTTATTAAAGTGACAAAAGATAATGAAATTCTTATCTACAGTATTTTTTTGTGTGTATTCCATAATCTTAAAGATCAATGCATTTGGCATTTTTTCTTTAAACTTCATTTTGTGATTCTTGTTTGGTTTGGCTTTAGTTTTTGTTTTGTTTTGTTTTGGGTTTTTTTTTTGTTGTTGTTTACTGCTTTATTCTCCCCCTTATAGTTCTTTCTCTTCTTAAGTGCAATTATAGTGCTAGATTTTATCTATTTATTCAAAAATGTCACACCAAGCAATGCCAAAGCAACCAGTTCTGAATATAGCAGAGACTTGTTTACTTTAACCATTTTCCCCTGAAAAAACATGCAGCTTTTGCCTTTCTGGGCTTCATCCTTGCATTTGGTCTAAGATCATCTTAGAGGAAAGGAATGTGGGTTCCTTTCCTTCATCTGTAGGTACAGATGAGAAAATAATTTAAACAAACCTCCTGAGTTATTATTTGATGTTAATCTAACATTGTTATAGTATAGAGAATAATAATCTGTGTTTTTCATAAAGCACATTTTCCCTGATTCAAAGGCAGTAAACTCTCAAACTCATGTCTTTTGAGTTTTTATATTTCTTTTGTCGGTAATATGGCACCATCTTTAGAAACAGATATAAGTAACATTTTAAGACAAAGAAATGGCAACACTTATTTTTTAAAATATTAGCCTAATCTGAGAATAAATATGATGTTTTAGAGAGATGTGTACTATTTTATACTATTGTCGCAAATTTTCTAAGCCTATCCCTAGGGCACCACAACCCCTGTTTGAAATGGGCAGGTACAGGATATTCATGATGTTCATATTTCTGGTGCACTTGGGCTTGGTGTAGAGAGCCAGGTGGAGTATTTCCATCTTGCTGGGGCTCTGAAGTGGGTTAAGACTGGAAACACACAAAATAGTGGCAATTGGGTTAAGCAGGTAAGAGCTTACACACTCTAATGACTTTCTTTTGCTGTGCAGAAGCTGTAGAGTTTGATTATGTCCCATTTAATCAGCAACCAAAAGAATGGGAAAAAATTTTGCGATCTACCCATCTGACACAGGGCTAATATCCAGAATCTACAAAGAACTAAAACATATTTACAAGAAAAAAACAAACAAGCCCATTCAAAAGTGGGCAAAGGACATGAACAGACACTTTACAAAAGAAGACATATATGAGACCAACAAACATGTGAAAAAATGCTCATCATCACTGGTCATTAGAGAAATGCAAATAAAAACTACATTGAGATACCATCTCACACAAGTTAGAATGGCAATCATTAAAAAATCTGTAGACAACAGATGCTGGAGAGGATGTAGAGAAATAGGAACACTTTTACAGTGTTGGTGGGAGTGTAAATTAGTTCAACCATTGTGGAAGACAGTGTGGTGATTGCTCAAGGTCCAAGAAATAGAAATTCCATTTGACCCAGCAATCCCATTACTGGGTATACATCCAAAGGATTATAAATTGTTCTACTCTAAGGACACATGAACGAGAATGTTCCCTGCAGCACTGTTTTCAATAGCAAAGACTTGGAACCAACCCAAATGCCCATTGATGATAGACTGGACAGAGAAAATATGGCACATATACACCATGGAATACTATGCAGCCATAAAAATGATGAATTTGTGTCCTTTGTAGGGACATGGATGAACCTGGACACCATCATTCTCAGCAAACTGACACAAGAACAGAAAATCAAACACCGCATGTTCTCACTCATAGGCGGGTGTTGAAGAATGAGAACACATGGACAGAGGGAGGGGAGCATCACACACTGGGGTCTCTCAGGGGAAAATAGGGGAGAGACGGCAGGGGGTTGGGGGAGAGCATGGGGAGAAATGCTAGATATAGGTGATGGGGAGGAAGGCAGCAAATCACATTGCCATGTGTGTACCTATGCAACTATCTTGCATGTTCTTCACATGTATCCCAAAACCTAAAATGCGATTCAAAAAAAAAAGCTTACACACTAATGTATTAGGCATTATAAGTATGCTTATTTTTAAGTTTCACTTGATAAATAAGAACCATAACTGGTTTATACTCACTTTGTATGAATAATTTGTGATTTGTTTATTTAGGAAATAAAGCATAAGCAAAGACAATTGACTTCTCTAGTTGTTCTTTGTGTTAATCCACAGAGAACTATTAATAAAACCAAACCAAACAGAATTTTTAAAAAATGTACATCAAGTTGAGAATGTAAATTTGTGTTCTTACTTGGCAAAACAAAAGCCTATTATTTCTTATTTAGGCACTCAGGGTACTTTTAAAATCTAACTGATCCATTAAAATCTGGAATACTAGGCTAAGTAACAGAAGAGCTGGAGCTGAAGGAGCTTCTTGAAAATAGACTGTGAGCTAAATGTAGGGATTTCATTGACTTATGTCTTCTAAGTACAATGAGAAAATATGCATCTTGGGAAAAAAATGGAAATATGCCAGTGCTTGTTCTACCATGGCAGAATCAGGCAGATTTCTATTTCTCTGGTTTTGTTTCCTTGCCAATAAACAGACGCTTACTGTTCAGAAAATCACATATTAAAAACACTGAAAGACTAGGAATCTCCTGAGACTGATATTAAAAGGCAAAATATTTTATCTACTGTCATCAATCCTAAGAACATATATGATCAAAACCCAAAGATACACTGAAGGCCATTTTATTCCACCCCTTGGGTGGAGACTCAGTTTAGAGCTACATTACCACGTATACTATTCCCTTGCTGCATTTGTTTGTCATTTTATTAGCATACTGTTTTCACATCTAAATCAGAATTATATTTTAAAGTGTCTAAATAGGTTTTTGTAGTATAATGATTTTTCTCTGTGCTATTATAAAGAAACATTTTGTATTTGTTTTCATTTCACCTGAAGGCCATTAGAATACCTACTTTGTCCTGGCTGGAAGAAACAAAAGGTTACTATCCCTTCTTGAATAATCTAGTATCACCATATTCTTGTCCTAATTGCTTTTTATCTGCTCTTTACAAGTCTGCACACATAGATCCCTAACAAAAACAAGAAGAATTAATTCCTAGAACTTCAATATTGTGATTAATAGTCTAATTCCACTTAAACTCTCAGGATGCATTATTTGAATTGACACTGCTTGAAAATATGGTATAGAGAATGAAAGAAGAATAAAACCAATATCCAGGCTATAAAATTTTATACTGGTAATGGATATTGCCATTGCCATATATTCTGTATCCATATATAGGTATCCTGTATATCCTAACAACTATAGATTCTAGAGAGAGCTTTATGAAATTCTACACAATGATGAAGGGAATCATTTGAAATCTAAAGAAGACTTATGATAAATATCAAATTGGCCTAGGATGCATTATAAGATATGATAATTAATAATGACTTTCTGTCTGTAATGGCTTAAGAAAATCTTTAGCAACCATGACTGATTCCACTCTCTTTAAACATTTCTTAAACTATTAACTTTGACAAGGCATTAGTCTGCTGACCATGTACAGTAAATAATCGAAAGCATGGAATGTATCATTGGAGGGTCTACTGTTGATGAAATCATCATGATTTTTATAGCCTAGCTCACTTTTACAAGCAAAGTGCTGCAAGGGTCAAAGCCCTGTTTCATGTCATACAGCAACAGAACGGAGTTGAACACCCACGGTGAGACACTGAGGTGGCCAGCTGGCATGGTGGCGGCTCTAAAATATTATTTCGCCCACCCAGGCAGTGCAGTGTGTTTTAAGCTGGTAAATGAAGAATATACAGTAGTTTTTGAAAATTACCAATTAGAAACAATTAATTCATCAGATAAATATTGATAATTAACAAAAAGAAAGGAGACAACACATGAACTTTACATCTAATTGAAAAATAAACCCTTTTCAAATGTAATGAACAAGCCAGGAAAAAGAAAAAGTTCTAAAATGCTATAGAAGACAATACAGTCTACTATTTCAAGTTTCAGCCAAGAAACTACAGATCAGAACTAAATTTAACTACTGACTTCAGCCATAATATTAACATGTAACACGGCAGAATATATCCAGTACTCTTCCTGGCATTCTAAGAAAACAAGTACTCTATGAAGTAGAACAGACTACATATTAAATGTTCTGACATGAAACACTTATGTCATGTTCCAATTTCAGAACCTAACAAAAAAATCTAACATTCTGATAAATGAAAGCTAGTGGACAAAGTAGAATGACTTAAATAGGACCTATGTAATAGTCAGTTGTTAAAACAAAATTTTAATTCCACTTATAAAAGATCTTTATTTCTAAGTTGCTTGATAATACACTAGAAAATTTTTTAGCTAATTAATAGTAAAACAATCACATTTTTGAAAATGATTCTAATGAAAATAATGAATATAGATGGAAATAAATGCATTGAATTATATGAAAGGTGTGTCAAGTTTTCTCATACAGGGACTGTATGAGAAAATTGAATAAAATGTCTAGGTAATCTCAAAGATAACATTGTTAAAAATGCTTTTCTTTTGTTTTGCTTTCTGCATAAAGAACTCCAGTCTTTTACAACTTTAAGTCCCATTTATTCTGTAGCTCTTTTTCAGCAATCTGTTTATTTTTCATTTGTGGGATATTTCATATGTGTCTTTGCATGATATTTTATCTGCAGATTTTTTCAAATAAGCTAGAAACTGTTATTCCTGTTGAATGCATGTGACCACTAAGATAAAAGTTAATGAGAGAAAATATTTTAAAATGGGCCAGATTGTGCTGCAAGAATAAATTGTTATTAACTTATTATCCTTCCGTTTTGAGGTTTTATAGATAGCCATAGGATACCTAATGTAATCTAACAGGTTTTTTTTTCTCTATAGCCCTCTTTCAACCAGCCCTTTATAGCTTAAAAATGCAAGTGGTAATGAGTAAAGGAGGGTTAAAAAAAAAAAAAGCTAGGACAAGTGTGTCTTCCATTATCACATTGTGAGTATACTTAGCATGTTATCAAATTTTCTTTTCATCAAATTCCCTTGTGAACATTTTGAGAACGCCCCACCTTCTTCCCAAAGGTGGCCTAGACTTCTGGACTCTCACTTTTCAGGTGCAATGGTTGGAACTTGCCTGTGGCTATTGTGAAAGACAAAGGTGAAAGTGAAATGAAATTCCAGATGATATGACTCTAGAAAGGAAGAAATTGATTGAAATTACCAATGCTTGTGGGAGAACTCATTGTCTGCAGAGACTCTTCTGAGAATTTCTTGTCCTCATAAGCAAGAGGACAGCTTTTAGAAAATTTTTCTGAGGAAAGGCTCACAGGGAACAGAAGATTTTGTGGTGTCCTACTTAAGTATTTAAAGAAAAAAACCTTTATAAAAAATTTGAATTGATAAAGGTGAAACAGAAGGACTGAGATAATGATGAAGTATGGAAGAGTTAATGACTACAACCAGCTGAGGTGACAGTTGACATTACATAGAAAAATGTCAAATCCTACAGAGCTGAGAGGAAATCTGAAAGTGAGAAATGGAAGAAGGTTGGGTGTTTGTATAGGGCAGACTCAGCATGGTTGTGCTGAATGAGAACTCTGAAAGTAAGACTGGAACATTTGAATGGAACATTTGAATATTAATCCAGACTTTTAGTTATCTAAAATAAATTTTAAAAATTTATGTCACTGGAATGAGGTGTCTTCATTTGGAACTCTTATTATACATAAAAAGATAAATGCTAAAGCATCTGCGGAGGCCAGAGTGCTATCCATTGCGCCCTAGGAGCCCTTTACTAAGACTTCTTCCACCTTTACATTCAATGTCAATGCAGTGGGGTAGAGTAGAGGAGAGGATGACTATGTGAATAGCACCAGCTTCACAGTATTGCATGGAATAATTATGTATTTTGTACATATTTTCCATTTTTAAATCACTCAATCACAGTAGATTATATATTGACTGGTTTTAAACTGTATTATTTTAAAGCCCTTCTACTACCCCAGTGGAAACAAAGACCACATTTTTTAAAAACTGCATAGCATTTGGAGCTGGGATTTTTTCCCCTTGTTTTATGATACATATCCTTAAGTGGTTTAAAACAATCATTAGTTCTGATTTATGTCTTGTATATATATAGAGTAAACTATTCTCTCACTGTGGTAGTTTCCAAGATACCATTTTATAAATGACAAAGTATCTAGCTAACAAAAGAAACCGAAGTCATTAATAAAGAAAACTACTTTTCTAGAAACCCAAACAACTGAGCAACCAAGCTCTGAATAGAAATAAGCAATTTAAAATTTTATGATAAGACAAATATGTCACCGTGACACCACTGGATGTACATATGTTGAACTTCATCTTTCCCCTAGGAGTAGAAATTGCCTACAGAGGGAATCCATCAGTCTGGGGTGTAGACTGGGAAGGAGGATTGGGATAACAGAAAGAATATTCTCTCCTGCTTAGGGGGTGAAAGTGAGGAATGAATCTCACAACCACTACAGAAAGATTCTGTTGCTAAATAAAACTTATGATAATTTGCAATCTATGATTTTTGAATTCTTCCAGCAGGGTCTTCTCTATAGGGTAACCTTGCAGGACCTTCCCCCCAGGAAAGAATAACTTTGAAGTGTACAGGTGGCTTCATGTAGGTGTCTTTATATTATTGTAAATGAGGTAATTAAAATCTTAGCAATACCCAAAACATCCAAAAAATTAATTTAGGGAGGTTATCTCCTTCTTTCCTTACTTCTTGCCAGCTTCCAACAATCTTATTGAACTCAAGAGGTTTTTTTTTTTTTTTTTACACTATATATATATATATATATAGTATAAAGCAATGCATCATACACCAAATAACAGTAAGAACATTGATATTACTGGAGACAACAGATGCTGGAGAGGATGTGGAGAAATAGGGACACTTTTACACCGTTGGTGGGAGTGTAAATTAGTTCAACAATTGTGGAAGACAGTGTGGCGATTTTTCAAGGATCTAGAAGCAGAAATTCCATTTGACCCAGCAATACCATTACTAGGTATATACCCAAAGAACTATAAATCATTCTACTATAAAAACACATGCACAGGTATGTTCATTGCAGCCCTGTGGATAGATAATAGCAAAGACCTGGAATCCACCCAAATGCCCATCAATAATAGACTGGACAAAGAAAATGTGGTACATATATACCATGGAATACTATGCAGCCATAAAAAACAATGAGTTTGTGTCCTTTGTAGGGACTTGGATGTCTCTGGAAACCATGATTCTCAGCAAACTGACACAAGAACAGAAAGCCAAAACCACATGTTCTCACTCATAGGTGGGTGTTGAACAATGAGAACACATGGACTCAGGGATAGGAGCATCACATACTGGGGGCAGTTGGGGGCGGGTAGGGGAAGACAGCAGTGGGGTGGGGAGGGATAATATGGGGAAAAATGCCAGATATAGTATGCACCTAAAGTAAAATAAAAAAAAAATAATATAACAGAAAACAAAACAAACAAAAAAGAACATTGATTTTAAAATCCTTTGATTATTTGAGATACTGGAATTATGACAGTATATTGCCCATTGGGTCAACTGGCTGATATTATAGGATAATAATTCATCTATGGCATAATTTGCTTTTTCTAAATAACTTATTTTTTACACAATAATAAGTGTAAATTTCTTTTCTTTTTTCTTTCTTTTTTTTTTTTTTGAGACAGAGTATCACTCTGTCACCCAGGCTGGAGAGCAGTGGCATGATCTTGACTCACTGTAACCTCTGCCTGCCTCCCAGGTGTAAGTGATTATCTTTTCTCTATCTCCTGAGTAGCTGGGATTAGAGTCATGCACCATGACGCCCAGCTGATTTTTGTATTTTTAGTAGAGACGGGGTTTCACCATGTTGGTCAGGCTGGTCTCGAACTCCTGACCTTGTGATGCACACCCACTGGCCTCCCAAAGTGCTGGGATTATAGGCATGAATAAATGGAAATTTCTAACAGTAAAAGCCACGTGATGTTAAAGAGATATTTAACAAATATTTGTAAAAATCCCACACCAGTAATTATAATTCTGTTCTTGTTTTTATCTGTGCCTTACAGTTGTTTAAATGCATGTTGAAAAGCAAACAGTTCTTATCATATTTTCCTGGTTTAGACGTACTTGTTTTTCTCTCCTGGTATGACATTGTAGCTCTGCAAGCATGTTGGCTATTAAAAGAAGTATCTGCAGGAGATAAAAATTTAGACCTTCATACAAGAAGAAAACCATTAACTATTCTATTTGACAGTTTATTCTCAGAAGTTTAAGCCCATCATGTTTTTAATTATAATAGTTTGTAAGGAAGAAAACTTTACTGAGCAAATAAGAAACAACCCAAATGCTTTATAATTTTCAAGACAACTTCAAAGAATTTATGCAAATGAAGATACTTGAATAATAATTTTTCAAACTGAAAATCATTTTACCAAACCATCACATGACATATTTCTAATGTTTGTACTGATGAATCTTTCAGAATTGCTGGAAAATAAAGCTTCTAGAAATGATATTTCTATTATTAGTGGTTATCCCATAATTTTCAAATAGTAGAATGCAATACAACACTAAAGTAAAATTAACTTGCTGTTATAAACTTATGTATTGATGGATGAAACTTGCAGGAGTCTATACAATACACCAGTCTTAACTTTTATTAGAATTTGGATCATATAGAGAACAAAAATGGGTGCTTTACATTTCATTATTTGCTATTCTACATATAGTCCAAGTAATAGTGATCTGGACTGCATATATCCAAGCATTCTTCATTAATATTAGAAAGCCAGATCTTTAGACTTTATGCCCCAAATTGCTCAGTCCTCGGATAAGAATGTGAGCTGCCCTGGGAAGGGAGTATCTGGAAGGCAGTGGCTCACTGCAGCTAAGGTACACCCTGAAGCCGCTGACAGAAATAGGCTGTCAACTGACTGTCCTACTTGCCATTAGGAAGTAAGCCTTTCCTTCAGTTGGGTTCCATGTGGTGGATCTAACATGTTTGTAAACAAGGACAGTAACACTGGAGAGGGTAGGAAGTGGTCAGACTCTGCATATGTTTAGAAGGTAGAGCTGAGGGAATTTTCTGATCTTTAGTCATAAAGATGTGCAAGTAGAAACAGTAGTTGACAGAAAATTTTCTAGTTTTTTTTTTTTTTTTTTTTTTTTTTTTTACCAGAATAAATGCATGAATGGTTAACCATTATTTCTGAAGTGAAAAGAGTGAATTTGGAGGGTGGGGGAAAATTTGTCTTAGCAAAAGTTTGAGCTATACGGTATTTCTCAGTAGATTTCAAGTAGAGTTAGAGGTGTATGGTTGGTGGTGATATCAGGGCCATAAATTAAATTTGGATATCTTTGTACTCAATGTATTGAACAGGCTTGACAAGCTAAAACAAGGGAGATAAGGATGGAGACAACCTTGAGAGTTAATCCAGTAATTAGATGTTGAAATGTTGAGGTGAATCCACAAAGGATGCTAACCAAAATTTTGAGTGAGATGACAGAGAACGAGCGAGAGAACCAACTGAATGTTAGGGTTACAGCAAGGCAAGCCCATAGACCCCCTCCCTGTTCTCCCCTGCTAAGCTAAGCTCACAACAAAAACAGCCTCAACCCTGGGTTCCAGGATGTGGTTGCACCCAGGTCTCGATGGTGAGCCAGTTAAGCAGAATGTTGGCACCGAAGAACCAAGATATGGTTTTTCTTAGAATTGCACCCGGCTACCTGCAACCCTCCTATATAACCCCCATAGTCTGTAAGCCAGGCTGCTGCCTTCTCTGCCTGTGGTGAGGCAGCCAGCCTGGCAGGTTGAAATAAACTTGCTAAACCTGACCCTGGGTCTGCCTCTCCATCCTTTCAGTCAACCTTACACTGAAAAAAATGTTTCAGGTTTCAGAGACAAAGATCAAGATATTTTCCAAATCTCTGAATCTGAATATTTTCATGTTATGATGGAAAAACTCCCTTGTTAAAAAGGAACACAGCTGACTTTTGAATAGTGCAATGTTGTTGAAGTAAGACATTTTATGTATAAAAACAAATGACTAAGCAATAGCATTGACTTTCATAAAGTTGTATTTAATTCTAAAGATATTTTTTGAAGTGAATAGAAATTAATTTTGACAAAAAAGGAGAAAGAGTTAATATGCTTAATTGTAATGGTTGCCCAGAAAAACATTCCAAATCCAGTCAAAAATGCATTCTCCTAAATGCACAAAAGCTGTGCTCTCTGCATAAGTTTCTGCCTTGTCAGTAGCTAATTTTACACAGGTCTTTGCTTAGGAAGGAATTTTTTGGATTGATATAACTAAAACATATTGTTAGCTTAGATTTTCTCTTGTGCTTTCCTTTTGTTATATAAACTGCTAATGTAAAACTGAGTCTCAAAGCAAACTTGTAGACACAATTCAATTATTTTTAAATAATAAATTGTTTTTACAGTTTAAGTAAAAAATAAAAATAAGCGTAAAATTCATTTGAGATGTCTTAAGATAATTTAAGTGTTTGTTGCAAACATATTAAATAATGTATCTGTTCAGTACCCGGGCAAATGTTGTAATGCAGTTCTACCACATCAAACAATTAATAGTGATTTATATATACTGAAAATATGATGGCAGTTACATCTGGAATGAACATTTTAAATGTGGAACTAATATGTAATAAAAAGAATGATAAAACTTTTGTTTATGTAGAAAAAATACCCACCTGTATATTACTTCTATGCTCATTGGTTTATTTTCTTCATTAAGGATCTTCAAGGACAGAATTAAAGCTTTTGTCATTCACTCTTCCATGCTGATATGTGGATTTAATACTCCTGAAATTTAGTTTATAAATTTTCATATAAAATTAGGTTTTGAAATTCTTATTCTTCCAGTAATATAGTATTTGTTGAAAGGAAGTCCTTGTTATGAAGAATCGTGTTATATGTTAATTACTAGATGCCCACATGTGCCCTGGAAAATATTTGCAAATTAAAATATTTGTTTAAGTAAACCAAAATCATATCTGGGTACAGTCAGTCAAACTGATGTTTGTTTCTGGTAGAAATACTTGTTTAACTTTCAATTTGTTAAAGGTTGTTTCAATCATAGTATTGTTTACATCTAAGACATTCAGGATGACATGAAATTTTTGTAATTTGCAAAGACAGGATTGCAAGTTAAAATGTAGCTTACCCATGAAATAAGTAGATATTTCCAATGATCAAAATTTACTTGAAATTGGGTAAATGGTGAAACTCTGCCATAAATGAATAAGTAAGTTTCAAATATTCAATTGTACCAAATGTAGGGTAGTGGTCTTACAATATTAACAAAAACCAATACTTTTTTAGTTATTCTTTTGGTTACTGTGTTGGAAAGGAAAAGTGGGAAATGAGTTGTTTTTATTTATCAGACCAAGCAGAAAAAGGACCAATCATTATAAAGAAATTACACTCCTTATATTGAACTGAAAATTACTCACATGATTAGGAGATAGTCACTTTTTAAAGCTTTTTTCTATCTCCCCCTCCTCTACCAAGAAGAAATTAGCTTTCACTTCCCCTGTCTCTTTTTGAGAACTTGATCTGGCCAGAATATTGTCATTATTCACCCAATACCATATAATCTATATTATGGTACTGTGAGCATTTACTGTAATTTGAAATATCATCTACTCAATAAATTTTTTTTGTTGATACATTCATCATCTTGTCTATTGTCTAAGGTTATTTAGTTTATCTAATTGAATAGTTGATTATAATATTGCTTTCCTCATAGCCTTCCAGAGAGCATATGTTTAGTTAACAAGAACGTATGTAGAAGGGCTATTCTACATCTTAATTTCAATTAAGAATAGTAATTCAAAAAAGAATGTAAATGGGGTAGTTGCAGCTTTCTAGGAAAATGCTAAACACCTTGTGTGTGTTTTTCAGTCACCTGTGTTTTATAAAACTGTGTGTTTTGTGCAAAAGCAACTTTATTTACAACATTTTCTTTAAAAGTGAGAGCACTATCTCAACCCACAATATATTCCTACATTTACTTTTTCTTCAATATCTGCTGAAGCTTGTGGTAGCTCATAAAGATACAAATATAAATAATTTACAGTTTTGGGCCTGAGCCATGACAGTGAAAAACAAGTAAAGAAAAACCATAATACATGTGATAAAAGCTATAAAGGAATATCCAAGAGATTCAGCAATACCACAAAGAAGCAAGCAGCTTTGAAGGCCAAACATTCCTAAATATAGTGTTTTGAAAGGCTATGTAAAACTAAAAGCTAAGAAGTAATAAAATAGATTAAAAATGTAGCATTCCTTTTTATTACACTCACACTAAAGCAGAAATTCTTTTCAAAGACTGGCAAAAGAGAATCCTTACTATCCTTGCTGAAAGGAGTTTAAGGAATAGAGAGAAAGTTATCATGAATAAAAATATTCCAGTTAGTTCTCTCTGATATAGGCCTTTAGAATACTTACACTAGTGATCCATAAGACATAAAACCTGAAACCCCATAATGAAAAGATGATTATATTTCATATATGCCTCCCTTAGGGAAGAAAAGCTATTATTCAAAATGAGATTAGCCAGCAAATACAATTGTTTAATTTCAGCATGGGGTTGGATCCCAGGCATAGCTTTATAGCCATATTAGCAAGCATTAGTTTTCATGTGTTTTTATACTAAATCTTTTTAACATTACTTTTGGGAGATAAAAATAAAGATTATCACAGTTCTCTTAATGCCTTTATCCACCACCTCCATATTCCAAGATGAAAATACAAAAGAGACTTTACAGCAAATAGCACTTCAGTGCTCCAGGGTATTACACTCTCAGCAGCTCCATTTTTTGTTATACTTATTCTACTAGCCTCTAGCACTTAAGACACTAAACAAAAGTGAATAAAAGAGTGTCCAACAGACTGAGACTTTTGGCAATTCCAATCTATTCAGGATTTCCTGTTTCTCAATGTTCATTTTGGAGATGTTTTAATTCAAGGAAAAAAACTGTAAGAAAAGTATTCAACATGCTCGTTTTAAATCAATTTGAGCACAGTATATTTGCATTATGTACATATGTTCTTGTTTCATATCTATATTATTTGCCTAAAAATATTTAATTATCATTCTATTTAAATTTGCTTCATTTAAATTATCCAATTGGTACTATATATCATAAAAATTCTCCTAATATAATTTTAGTAAAGGCTGCTGATAAAGATTTAAATTACTAATTGAATAGTTATTGGTTTTCTTGGAAATTTGCTTCCTTATAATACTTATCAATGTATAATTCCTTCCTGTGACTATCTCTCCAATTAGTGTGTAAGTAACCACATTCTCCTGGTGCTTCTACCTGCTTAACAGCCCTTTTTCACTGTATTTTAACATTTCCCTTCTCTGTGCATCTTATAAATATTAGTGTTCCCTAAGGTTTTTTGCTTTGCCTTTTATCTATGCTTTCATTTTGCATGCCCTTATAGTTTTGATATATTTCAGTATGTCAGTCTATCATCCTCCGAATTTAACAGATTTCTTTCCTAAAATCTTAAATTGCATTTAACTCGACTAATATTTAAATAAAATATTTTATCACATAAGTTAAAAAAATACTTTCTTAATTTTCCAATTTGATTTTCAAAATCTCTTGTCTGTGTCTTATTGCCACTCAGCAATTGAAATATGTTCTGAAGATATAAAATTAGGAATGTTGCATTGAGGAAAAAAATCTGGGTCCCAAAAGTACGTACTGGCATATACCCAGGACAAATGTCACCCATTCTAATGATCAGTCAATAACTGAGTTGTCAAACACCTTTTTGGTAGTTATTATCTTTAAGAAATATTGCTGTTGGGGGAAGATTCAAGATGGTGCTGTCGGAGCAACTCAGGATTGCAGCTCCCAGTGAAAGCACAGAGGGTGAGTGGGCACTACATTTCCAGATGGATCTTTATTGCCCACAGACCAGGAGATTCCAGGCAGAGAAGTCCCACGGGTCACCAGTGCAGCTGTTTCTGCGGGTGCAGCTGTTTCAGCCGGTGCTGCAGTGCAGTGGCTCTCCGTACAAAATACACTGGTCTGGTTGCCCTACAACTGGCAATTGGAGATCCGGGAAGGCAGATTAGCCCATTCATCTGATTAAATGGGACTGAAACATAGAGTCAAGCCAGGAGATTCCCAGGCAGTGACGTCGTTTCAGCTGGTGCAGTGGGTCACCACATGGGAAATCACACAGATCCCTGCACCCTTTCAGCAGGTGACTGGAACAACTGGGAGAGAGCCAGCCATTCAACTTAAAAAAAAAAAGGGCTCTGAGGCAGGGAGCCAGGTGATCAGGCTCGGTGGGTCCCACGGCCACAAAAACAAACAACCAAAAAAAAAAAAAAAACAGCACTTGGAAATGCTCAGGGTTGAGAGTTTCACAGCAAGCAGAGCTAAACCTGGGACAGTCCAGCTCTGTGGGGGAGGGGCGTCCACCATTACCAAGGCACTCCACACCTGTGGAGGTAATCCGCCTTTGCTGACACAGCCTGCTGTTGCCAAGGCAACCCACCATAACAGAGAGAATTCGCCATCACAGAGGCAGGCCGCCATTGCTGAGGCAGTTCTAACCACACCCATATAAACAGGACTGCAGGGAAATACACATGGCAGCAGGGAGGAGCCCACGGCAGCAGGGTGGACCCCACAGCAGATCAGCAAAGCCTCTGCAGGCAGACAGTGACTAGGAAGCCTCCTTGCTGGGCAGGACAGCCCTGGGGAAAAAAAAAAGGCAGCAGCACAATGAATACTCATAAATATAGCCCTAACTCCCTGGGACAGAGCACCTGGCAAAAAAAAAAAAAACGGGGTTTATGAGTTCTGCTGCAGCA
Source organism: Callithrix jacchus (assembly GCF_049354715.1). Lineage (NCBI taxonomy): Eukaryota > Metazoa > Chordata > Mammalia > Primates > Cebidae > Callithrix > Callithrix jacchus. Next base: position 71,512,335 of record NC_133504.1, on the reverse strand, counting down.
GACTTAAATGTACCTGCCTAGCAGCTCTGAATGAACAATGGAGCTCACAGCTCAGCACTTGAGCTCCTATAAAGAACAGACTGTCTCCTCAAGCAGCTCCCTGACCCCTGTATATCCAAAGAGTCACCTCACCAAGGACTGATCAGACTGATATTTGGCCAGCATCATTCTGGGACAAAGATAGAAGAAGAAGAAAGTGGTAGCAACCCTTACTGTTCTGCAGCTGCTGCAGGTGATCCCCAGGCAAGCAGGGCCTGGAGTGGACCTCAGCAGTCCTACAGCAGAGGGGCCAGACTGTTAGAAGGAAAACTAAGAAACAGAAATAACTTCATCATCAACAATCTGGACATCCACTCAGAGACCCAATCTGAAAATCAGCAACTACACAGACGACAGGTGGATAAATCCACAAAGATGGGAAGAAACCAGCGCAAAAGGGAGGAAAACACCCGAAACCAGAACACCTCTCCTCCTACAAGGGATCACAACTCCTCACCAGCAAGGGAACAAAGCTGGATGGAGAATGAGTGTGATGAAATGACAGAATCAGACTTCAGAAGGTGGGTAATGAGAAACTTTCGTGAGCTAAAAGAACATGTTCTAACTGAATGCAAAGAAAGTAAAAACCTTGAAAAAAGATTTGATGAAATGATAACAAGAACGGACTACTTAGAGAGGAATATGAGTGAATTGATGGAGCTAAAAAACACAACACAAGAACTTCACGAAGCATGCACAAGTTTCAACAGCTGAATTGACCAAGCAGAAGAAAGGATATCAGAGGTCGACGATCAACTCAATGAAATAAAAAGAGAAGGCAAGATTAGAGAAAAAAGTGCAAAAAGGAATGAACAAAGTCTCCAAGAAATGTGGGACTATGTGAAGAGACCTAATCTACGTTTGATACGTACTTGAATGTAATGAAGAGAATGAATCCAAGCTGGAAAACACTCTTCAGGATATTATCCAGGAAAACTTCCTCAACCTAGCAAGGCAGGCCAATATTCAAGTCCAGGAAATACAGAGAACAACGCAAAGATATTCCTCAAGAAGAGCAACCCCAAGGCACATAATCGTCAGATTCACCAGGGTTGAAATGAAGGAGAAAATGCTAAGAGCAGCAAGAGAGAACGGGTTACCCACAAAGGGAAGCCCATCAGACTCACAGCAGATCTCTCAGCAGAAACCCTACAAGCCAGGAGAGAGTGGGGGCCAATATTCAACATCCTTAAAGAAAAGAACGTTCAACCCAGAATTTCATATCCAGCCAAATTGAGCTTCATAACAAAAGGAAAAATAAAATCCTTTGTGAACAAGCAAATACTCAGAGATTTTGTCACCACCAGGCCTGCTTTACAAGAGCTCCTGGAAGGGGCACTACACATAGAAAGGAACAACCAGCACCAGCCACTCCAAAAACATACCAAATGGTAAAGATCATCAACAAAATAAAGAATCTGCATCAACTAATGGGTAAAACAGACAGCTAGCATCAATGGCAGGATCAAATTGACACATAACAATATTAACCGTAAATGTAAATGGACTAAATGCACCAATCAAAAGACACAGACTGTCAAATTGGATTAAAAAGCCAAACCCCATCGGTGTGCTGTATCCAGGAAACCCATCTCAAATGCAAGGATACACAAGGCTCAAAATAAAGGGATGAAGGTAGACTTACCAAGCAAATGGAGAGCAAAAAAAAGTAGGAGTTGCAATTCTCATCTCTGATAAAATAGACTTTAAAGCAACAAAGCTCAAAAGAGACAAAGAAGGACATTATATAATGGTAAAAGGATCAATACAACAAGAAGAGCTAACGATCCTAAATATATATGGGCCCAATACAGGAGCACCCAGATACATAAGGCAAGTTCTTAATGACTTACAAAGAGACTTAGACTCCCACACAATAATAGTGGGAGACTTTTAACACTCCACTGTCAATATTAAACAGATCATTAACAGACAGAAAATTAACAAGGATATCCAGGACCTGAACTCAGACCTGGAGCAAGCAAACCTGATAGACATTTACAGAACTCTCCACCCAAAATCCGCAGAATATACATTCTTCTCAGCACCACATCACACCTACTCTAAAATTGACCACATAATTGGAAGTAAATCACTCCTCAGCAAATGCAAAATAACTGAAATCACAACAAAGAGTCTCTCTGACCACAGGGCAATCAAGTTAGAACTCAGAATTCAGAAACTAACTTAAAACCTCATGGCTTCATGGAAACTGAACAACTGGCTCTTGAATGTTGACTGTATAAACAATGAAATGAAGGCAGAAATAAAGGAAGTTATTTGAAACAAATGAGGATGAAGACACAACATATTAGAATCTCTTGGACACAGTTAAAGCAGTCTCTAGAGGAAAATATATAGCAATAAGTACCCACACGAGAAGAATGGAGAGATCCAAAATTGACAACCTATCATCAAAATTGAAAGAGGTAAAGGAGCAAGATCAAAAAAACTCAAAACCTAACAGAAGACAAGAAATAACTAAGATCAGAGCAGAACAAGGAGATAGAGACACAAAAAACCCTTCAAAAAATCAAGAAATCCAGGAGCTGGTTTTTCAACTAGATCAACAAAATAGACAGACCACTAGCCAGATTAATAAAAAAGAAAAGAGAGAATAACCAAAGAGATGCAATAAAAAACAATAAAGGGGAAATCACCACAGATTCCACAGAAATTCAAACCATCATCAGAGAATATTACAAACAACTCTATGCACATAAACTAGTAAACCTGGAAGAAATTGATAAATTCCTGGACACTTGTGTCCTCCCAAGCCTAAACAAGGAAGAAGTCAAAACCATGAATAGACCAATAACAAGATCTGAAGTTGAGGCAGCAATTAAGAGCCTACCATACAAAGAAAGCCCAGGTCCAGATGGGTTCACAGCTGAATTCTACCAGACACACAAAGAGGAACTGTTACCATTTCTTCTGAAACTATTCCAAATAATCCAAAAAGAGGGAATCCTTTATAAATCATTTTATGAGACCAACATCATCCTGATACCAAAACCCAGCAGAGACTCAACAAGAAAAGAAAACTTCAGGCCAATATTCATGTTGAACATAGACACAAAAATCTTCAATAAAATACTGACAAGCCAATTGCAACAGCACATCAAAAGGCTTATCTACCGTGATCAAGTAGGATTCATCCTAGGGATGCAAGGCTGGTTCAACATATGCAAGTCTATAAACGTAATTCACCACATAAACAGAACCAAGAACAAAAACCACATGATTATCTCAATTGATGCAGAGAAGGCCTTTAACAAAATTCAACAGCCCTTTATGCTAAAAACCCTCAATAAACTCAGTACTGATGGAACGTATCTCAAAACTAATAAAAGCTATTTATGACAAACCAACAGCCAATATCATACTGAATTGGCTAAAACTGGAAGCATTCCCTTGGAAATCTGGCACTAGACAAGGATGCCCTCTCTCACCACTCCTATTCAATATAGTACTGGAAGTTCTAGCCAGAGCAATCAGGCAAGAAAAAGAAATAAAGGGTATTCAAATAGGAAAGGAGGAAGTCAAATTGTCTCTATTTGCAGATGACATGATAGTATATCTAGTATATCCATCGTCTCAGCCCCAAAACTCCTGAAACTGATAAGTAACTTCAGCAAAGTCTCAGGATACAAAATCAATGTGCAAAAATCACAAGCATTCCTATACACCAATAACAGACTGAAAGAGAGCCAAATCAAGAACCAACTGTCATTCACAATTGCTACAAAGAGAATAAAAAACCTAGGTATACAACTAACAAGGAACGTAAAGGACCTCTTCAAGGAGAACTACAAACCACTGCTCAATGAAATAAGAGAGGACACAAACAGATGGAGAAACATTCCATGTTCATGGTTAGAAAGAATCAATATCATGAAAATGGCCATACTGCCCAAGGTAATTTACAGATTCAACACTATCCCCATCAAGCTACCAATGACCTTCTTCACAGAACTGGAAAAAACCATCTTAAACTTCATATGGAACCAAAAGAGAGCCCGCATAGCCAAGTCAATTCTAAGTAAAAAGAACACAGCGGGGGGCATCACCCTACCGGACTTCAAACTATACTACAAGGCTACAGTAATCAAAACAGCATGTTAATGGTACCAAAACAGAGATACATACCAATGGAATAGAACAGAGGCATCAGAGTCAACACAACATATCTACAACCATACAATCTTGGATAAACCTGACAAAAACAAGCAATGGGGAAAGGATTCCCTGTTTAATAAATGGTATTGGAAAACTGGCTAGCCATGTGCAGAAAGCAGAAACTAGACCCCTTCCTGACACTTTACACTAAAATTAACTCCAGATGGATTAAAGACTTAAACATAAGACCTGGCAACATAAAAACCCTAGAAGAAAATCTAGGCAAAACCATTCAGGACATAGGAGTAGGCAAGGACTTCATGAAAAAACACCAAAAGCACTGGTGACAAAAGCCAAAATAGACAAATGGGACCTAATCAAACTCCACAGCTTCTGCACGGCAAAAGAAACAGTCATTAGAGTGAATCAGCAACCAACAGAATGAGAAAAAATTTTTGCAGTTTACGCATCTGACAAAGGGCTGATATACCAAATTTACAAAGAACTCAAACAGATTTACAGGAAAAAAACAAACAAGCCCATTCAAAAATGGGCAAAGGATATGAGCAAACACTTTACAAAAGAAGACATACAAGAGGCCAATAAACATATGAAAAAATGCTCATCATCACTGGTCATCAGAGAAATGCAAATCAAAACTACATTGAGATACCATCTCATGCCAGTTAGAATGGCGATCATTAAAAAATCTGGAGACAGCAGATACTGGAGAGGATGTGGAGAAGTAGGAACACTTTTACACTGCTGGTGGGAGTGTAAATTAGTTCAACCATTGTGGAAGACAGTGTGGCGATTTTTCAAGGACCTAGAAATAGAAATTCCATTTGACCCAGCAATCCCATTACTGGGTATATATCCAAAGGACTATAAATCGTTCTACTATAAGGACACATGCACACGAATGTTCATTGCAGCACTGTTTACATAGCAAAGACCTGGAACCAACCCAAATGCCCATCAATGATAGACTGGATTGGGAAAATATGGCACATGTTGTACATGGAATATTATGTAGCAATAAACAACAATGAGTTTGTGTCCTTTGTAGGGACATGGATGAACCTGGAGAACATCATTCTCAGCAAACTGACACAAGAATATAAAATGAAATGCCACATGTTTTCACTCATAGGCAGGTGATGAACAATGAGAACACATGGACACAGGGAGGGGAGCACTACACACTGGGCTCTATTGGGGGGAATAGGGGTGGGATAGTGCGGGGGGAGTTGGGGAGAGATAGCACGTGGAGAAATGCCAGATATAGGTGAAGGGGAGGAAGGCAGCAACTCACTCTGCCACGTGTGTACCTATGCAACTATCTTGCATGTTCTTCACATGTACCATGAAACCTAAAAGGCAATTTAAAAAAGAATAAAAAAAGAAATATTTTTGTTTCCTTTATTGCATATTTGAGATACCTGACCAAGGTAAACTACATATGTTTATTTCCTGGCACATTTATTGTAAAGGAGAGTCTTCAAAATGAAACATGTTTTTATTTTTCCTTATGGATGATTTATGAACTATCACAAGAAGAAATGAAGTTAATTTACATATCAATATAGTTTACCAGTTGATGTTGATGTAAGTTTTTCTTAACATGAGTATCATTTCAACCAGAATTGGTGAAGGACAAATCATACATTAAAATCTTTTAGAATAATTTAATTTTGTAGTATATCGAACATATTCTTCTTAAGCAGATAAACCGTCATTGCTCATAATCTAGAATTATGAAGGAAATCTTACGGATAAAGTGCCTTAGAATATAGATAATAAGGGGGGAAATGATAGTGAACATCTATTATTTGGGCAACTATTGAAGATAGTGAGAGGTAAGTGCAAAATACCTCAAGAAGCACCAAGCCTGGATGTTCACGTAACTGCAGGGAGACTGATGTAACAAAATTAGCAAGGGTAAAAGCTAAACAAGAGATTTTGTAAGTAAGGGAAAGCAGAAAATATAGGAACTTGTAGAGACTGGCTTTGCTACTGTAGCTCAAGTGAGTTATAACAACACCAGCATTAACACTGGCGATAAAGCTGAACTTCTTTACATTCTTTTCACAGCTTACTTTCTTAAACTTACTTTATCAATTACGATTTCTGCAATTATATAACAATTTTGTAAGGGGGGACAAATCAAAGAGCCCATCACAGCTAGTCTGAGTTTAACTTGTAACACGGAAGAATAGCTTAGGTTAAACAGCTTTTTAGGCTAAGCAAAATTGAAATCTTCATGGCATGCATAGGCTGATCTGATGGTATACAGTAATAGATCACAGAAAATATCAGTTATCTTTGCATCAAATTAAATGCTGTGTTTTCCTCTCTTGATTATGCCACATACCTGCATTTTTCCTTCTCAAAAAGTGATTTTGTGCATGTGTTAAGCAAATTTTACCCATGCCGATTTTCAGTAAAAGGGAAGAATCATCAGTAATAATAGTCTTAAAGCTTGGATGAGTAACTTACATGAGAAAACATTTGTTCACTTATACTTTTGAAATATATGCTATATAAATTATTAAGATAAATCTTCTTTACAGACATATATTTAATGGAGTTAATTTTAAACTTTTCTTAAAGTACATAGAAGAAAATTTGAATAAGCAGATATATATAAAATGTTCATGAATGAAACAATATTATTAATACTTTAGTTATTAGAAAATAAATCTAAATATTCAATTCAAAAGTAGGAAAATGTTCACTTGGACATTTTGGGGAACTATTGATCTTAAAAATTAAATAATAACAGTTGATATATATGTAAAGTATAAACAAGCAGCAGAAAGAGGAATAATTGACCTTTTATTTATGAAGATGTACAGGCTATTATAACAGGACAGAAAACACAGTAATAGAAACAAAAACAGACACATGTAAAGGGCCCAGATTTATATGAAAATATGTCATTATTAATATGAAATGACATGTTAATGATGAAAAGATACACTGAAAATTAAGACTTAGCTTAACTGGCTTACTCAATAGAAAAAAATTAAAATATTTCTCAATACAACATACAGATTAGGAATCATGATAAATTAAAAGACTATTAAAAGTGAAGTTTTATAGTAAACCTTCTTAAATCAGTGGGTGGAAAACCTTTTTATATAAGATCTGTAAAAGTATGTACTAAGAAGCAAAAGAAAAACAGAAAAGATGGAATTTATTATTTGTTAAATTGACATAATAAAACACTTTAATTGAAACCAACTTTATAAATTACCCTCCAAAAAACTAGAAGAAGGAATACTTCCCAAATAATTTTTTTAAGTCGGTAGCACCCTCATACAAAAGGCATGTACATAAAATAGTACAATAAAGCAAAACCAAACAGAAGTACAGACCAATGTCTTAATTAACTTAGACACAAAAGTCCTCAACAAAATATTAATTCATGTCCAGCATTATATTCAAGTAATTTTAGACAATGACTCAGTGAGATTTTTATTCTGAGTGAGCAAAGCTGGTTTTTGTTGTAGCAAGGTTTTTCTGTTGTTGTTGACACAGGTGATCTGATTTTAAAATTTATATGGAAAGGCACAGAACCTATTATAGCTTTCTAGTCTTAAAAAATGAGTAGGAGACCCTTTACCTGATTGAGGTTTACTATATAGACAAAATAAACAATTCAGTGTGGTACTGATAGATAGACACATTGATCACTGAAACAGAATAGAGAATGCTGAAGTACACACACCATGCTACCCCCACCAGATTTTTGGCAAAAAATGCAAAAGAAATGCAATGGATGAAAAATAACTTTTTTGACAAATGTTAAAATGGTTCTAGAAAAACTTATCATCCATAGAGGGAAAAAGCATAGTGACTTAAACCACAATCTTTAAGAATATCTCAAAATGGATTCAGATTTATTTATTTTTTTTTAATATTCAGAGCAATTTTCTTTTTTTTTTTTTAATTTTTTATTGGATTATAGGTTTTGGGGTACATGAGCAGAGCATGCAAGACAGTTGCGAGGTACACACATGGCAGTATGCTTTGCTTTTCTTCTCCCCTTCACCCACATTTGGCATTTCTCCCCAGGCTATCCCTCCCCACCTCCCCCTCCCACTGGCCCTCCCCTTTTCCCCCAAATAGACCCCAGTGTTTAGTACTCCCTATTCTGTGTCCATGTGTTCTCATTTTTCATCACCCACCTATGAGTGAGAATATGCGGTGTTTCATTTTCTGTTCTTGTGTCAGTTTGCTGAGGATGATGTTCTCCAGATTCATCCATGTCCCTACAAACGACACAAACTCATCATTTCTGATTGCTGCATAATATTCCATGGTGTATATGTGCCACATTTTTTCAATCCAGTCTATTATCAATGGGCATTTGGGTTGATTCCAGGTCTTTGCTATTGTAAACAGTGCTGCAATGAACATTCATGTACATGTGTCCTTATAGTAGAACAATTTATAGTCTTTTGGATATATACCCAGTAATGGGATTGCTGGGTCAAATGGAATTTCTATTTCTAAGGCCTTGAGGAATCGCCACACTGTCTTCCACAATGGTTGAACTAATTTACACTCCCACCAACAGTGTAAAAGTGTTCCTTTTTCTCCACATCCTCTCCAGCATCTGTTGTCTCCAGATTTTTTAATGATCGCCATTCTAACTGGCGTGAGATGGTATCTCAATGTGGTTTTGATTTGCATCTCTCTGATGATCAGTGACGATGAGCATTTTTTCATATGATTGTTGGCCTCATATATGTCTTCTTTCGTAAATTGTCTGTTCATATCCTTTGCCCACTTTTGAATGGGCTTGTTTGTTTTTTTCCTGTAAATCTGTTTGAGTTCTTTGTAAATTCTGGATATCAGCCCTTTGTCAGATGGGTAGACTGCGAAAATTTTTTCCCATTCTGTTGGTTGCCGATCCACTCTAGTGACTATTTCTTTTGCCGTGCAGAAGCTGTGGAGTTTCATTAGGTCCCATTTGTCTATTTTGGCTTTTGTTGCCAATGCTTTTGGTGTTTTGTTCATGAAGTCCTTGCCTACTCCTATGTCCTGGATAGTTTTGCCTAGATTTTCTTCTAGGGTTTTTATGGTGCCAGGTCTTATGTTTAAGTCTTTAATCCATCTGGAGTTAATTTTAGTGTAAGGTGTCAGGAAGGGGTCCAGTTTCTGCTTTCTGCACATGGCTAGCCAGTTTTCCCAACACCATTTGTTAAACATGGAATCCTTTCCCCATTGCTTGTTTTTGTCAGGTTTATCAAAGATTGTATAGTTGTATGTATGTTGTGTTGCCTCCAGTGCCTCTGTCTGTTCCATTGGTCTATATCTCTGTTTTGGTACCAGTACCATGCTGTTTTGATTACTGTAGCCTTGTAGTATAGTTTGAAATCCGGTAGTGTGATGCCCCCCGCTGTGCTCTTTTTGCTTAGAATTGACTTGGCTATGTGGGCTCTCTTTTGGTTCCATATGAAGTTCATGGTGGTTTTTTCCAGTTCTGTGAAGAAAGTCAATGGTAGCTTGATGGGGATAGCGTTGATTCTGTAAATTACTTTGGGCAGTATAGCCATTTTCACGATGTTAATTCTTCCTAACCATGAACATGGAATGTTTCTCCATCTGTTTGTGTCCTCTCTGATTTCGTTGAGCAGTGGTTCTTAGTTCTCCTTGAAGAGGTCTCTTACGTTCCTTGTGAGTTGTATTCCAAGGTATTTTATTCTTTTTGTAGCAATTGCGAATGGCAGTTCACTCTTGATTTGGCTTTCTTTAAGTCTGTTATTGGTGTAGATGAATGCTTGTGATTTTTGCACATTGATTTTCTATCCTGAGACTTTGCTGAAGTTGCTTATCAGTTTCAGGAGTTTTTGGGCTGAGGCAATGGGGTCTTCTAGGTATACTATCATGTCGTCTGCAAATAGAGACAATTTGGCTTCCACCTTTCCTATTTGAATACCCTTTATTTCTTTTTCTTGCCTGATTGCTCTGGCTAGAACTTCCAGTACTATATTGAATAGGAGTGGTGAAAGAGGGCATCCTTGTCTAGTGCCAGATTTCCAAGGGAATGCTTCCAGTTTTTGCCCATTCAGTATGATATTGGCTGTTGGTTTGTCATAAATAGCTTTTATTACTTTGAGATACGTTCCATCGATACCGAGTTTATTGAGGCTTTTTAGCATAAAGGGCTGTTGAATTTTGTCAAATGCCTTCTCTGCGTCAATTGAGATAATCATGTGGTTTTTGTTTTTGGTTCTGTTTATGTGGTGAATTACGTTGATAGACTTGCGTATGTTGAACCAGCCTTGCATCCCCGGGATGAATCCTACTTGATCATGGTGAATAAGTTTTTTGATTTGCTGTTGCAATCGGCTTGCCAGTATTTTATTGAAGATTTTTGCATCTATGTTCATCATGGATATTGGCCTGAAGTTTTCTTTTCTTGTTGGGTCTCTGCCGGGTTTTGGTATCAGAATGATGTTGGTTTCATAAAATGATTTGGGAAGGACTCCCTCTTTTTGGATTGTTTGAAATAGTTTTAGAAGAAATGGTACCAGCTCTTCTTTGTGTGTCTGGTAGAATTCGGCTGTGAACCCGTCTGGACCTGGGCTTTTTTTGTGTGGTAGGCTCTTAATTGCTGCCTCGACTTCTGACCTTGTTATTGGTCTATTCATAGTTTCAGCTTCCTCCTGGTTTAGGCTTGGGAGGACACAGGAGTCCAGGAATTTATCCATTTCTTCCAGGTTTACTAGTTTATGTGCATAGAGTTGTTTGTAATATTCTCTGATGATGGTTTGAATTTCTGTGGAATCTGTGGTGATTTCCCCTTTATCATTTTTTATTGCATCTATTTGGTTGTTCTCTCTTTTATTTTTAATCAATCTGGCTAGTGGTTTGTCTATTTTGTTGATCTTTTCAAAAAACCAGCTCTTGGATTTATTGATTTTTTGAAGGGTTTTTCATGTCTCAATCTCCTTCAGCTCAGCTCTGATCTTAGTTATTTCTTGTCTTCTGCTGGGTTTTGAGTTTTTTTGATCTTGCTCCTCTAGCTCTTTCAATTTTGACAGTAGGGTGTCAATTTTGGATCTCTCCATTCTCCTCATATGGGCACTTATTGCTATATACTTTCCTCTAGAGACTGCTTTAAATGTGTCCCAGAGGTTCTGGCACGTTGTGTCTTCGTTCTCATGGGTTTCGAAGAACTTCTTTATTTCTGCCTTCATTTCGTTGTTTACCCAGTCAACATTCAAGAGCCAGTTGTTCAGTTTCCATGAAGCTGTGTGGTTCTGGGTCTGTTTCTGAATTCTGAGTTCTAACTTGATTGCACTATGGTCTGAGAGGCTGTTTGTTATGATTTCAGTTGTTTTGCATTTGCTGAGCAATGCTTTACTTCCAATTATGTGGTCAATTTTAGAGTAGGTGTGATGTGGTGCTGAGAGGAATGTATATTCTGTGGATTTGGGGTGGAGAGTTCTGTAAATGTCTATCAGGCTTGCTTGCTCCAGGTCTGAGTTCAAGCCCTGGATATCCTTGTTGATTTTTTGTCTGGTTGATCTGTCTAGTATTGACAGTGGAGTGTTAAAGTCTCCCACTATTATTGTGTGGGAGTCTAAGTCCTTTTGTAAGTCCTTAAGAACTTGCCTTATGTATCTGGGTGCTCCTGCATTGGGTCCATATATGTTTAGGATCGTTAGCTTGTCTTGTTTTATCGATCCTTTTACCATTTTGTAATGACCTTCTTTGCCTCTTTTGATCGTTGTTGCTTTAAAGTCTATTTTATCGGAGATGAGAATTGCAACTCCTGCTTTTTTTTGCTCTCCATTTTCTTGGTAAATCTTCCTCCATCCCTTTATTTTGAGCCTTTGTGTATCCTTGCATGTGAGATGGGTTTCCTGGATACAGCACACTGATGGGTTTTGGATTTTTATTCAATTTGCAAGTCTGTATCTTTTGATTGGTGCATTTAGTCCATTTACATTTAGGGTTAATATTGTTATGTGTGAATTTGATACTGCCATTTTGATACTAAGTGGCTGTTTTGCCTGTTAGTTGTTGTAGATTCTTCATTATGTTGATGCTCTTTAGAATTCAGTGTGATTTTGGAATGGCTGGTACTGGTTGATCTTTTCTATGTGTAGTGCCTCTTTTAGGAGCTCTTGTAAAGCAGGCCTGGTGGTGACAAAATCTCTGAGTACTTGCTTGTTCACAAAGGATTTTATTTTTCCTTCACTTCTGAAGCTCAGTTTGGCTGGATATGAAATTCTGGGTTGAAAGTTCTTTTCTTTAAGAATGTTGAATATTGGCCCCCACTCTCTTCTGGCTTGTAGTGTTTCTGCCGAGAGATCTGCTGTGAGTCTGATGGGCTTCCCTTTGTGGGTGACCTGACCTTTCTCTCTGGCTGCCCTTAGTATTCTCTCCTTTATTTCAACCCTATTGAATCTGATGATTATGTGCCTTGGGGTTGCTCTTCTTGCGGAATATCTTTGTGGTGTTCTCTGAATTTTCTGCAATTGAGTGTTGGCCTGTCTTTCTAGGTGGGGGAAGTTTTCCTGGATGATGTCCTGAAGAGTATTTTCCAGCTTGGATTCATTCTCTTCATCCCCTTGTGGTACACCTATCAAACGTAGGTTAGGTCTTTTCACATAGTCCCACATTTCTTGGAGACTTTGTTCATTCCTTTTTGCGCTTTTTTCTCTAATCTTGGTTTCTCGTTTTATTTCATTGAGTTGGTCTTCGACTTCAGATATTCTTTCTACTGCTTGGTCAATTCAGCTATTGAAACTTGTGCATGCTTCGCGAAGTTCTCGTATTGTGTTTTTCAGCTCCTTTAATTCATTCATATTCCTCTCTAAGTTATCCATTCTTGTTATCATTTCCTCGAATCTTTTTTCAAATCTTTTTTCAAGGTTCTTAGTTTCTTTGCATTGATTTAATACATGATCTTTTAGCTCAGAAAAGTTTCTCATTATCTATCTTCTGAAGTCTTATTCCGTCATTTCGTCACAGTCATTCTCCGTCCAGCTTTGTTCCCTTGCTGGTGAGGAGTTTTGGTCCTCTAGGAGGCAAGTTGTTCTGGTTTCGGGTGTTTTCCTCTTTTTTGTGCTGGTTTCTTTCCATCTTTGTGGATTTGTCCACTGGTCGTTTGCGTAGTTGCTGACTTTTCGATCGGGTCTCTGAGTGGACACCCTGAATGTTGATGATGAAGTATTTTTGTTGCTTGGTTTTCCTTCTACCAGTCTAGCCCCTTCACTGTATGACTGCTGAGGTCCGCTCCAGACCCTGCTTGTCTGGGGTGCACCTCTAGCAGCTGTGGCAAAGCAAGGGATGCTACCAGTTTCTTTTTCTGCTATCTTTGTCCCAGGATGGTGCCTGCCTAATGTCAGTCTTTTGGATATAGAGGGGTCAGGGAGCTGCTTGAGGAGACAGTTTGTACTTTATAGGGGCTTAATTGCTGAGCTGTGAGCTCTGTTGTTCATTCAGGGCTGTTAGGCTGCTATGTTTGATTCTGCTGCAACAGAGCTCATTAAAAAAACCCTTTTTTTTTTCTCAAATGCTCTGTGTTGAGGGGTTTGGGCTTTATTTTTGGATGTTCGATGAGGTGTCCTGCCCAGCTAGGACGCAGACTAGCCACTGTTTGCCTGCCGAGGCTCTGCCCTGCTGTTGTGAGGCTCGCCCTGGCTCTGCTGTTCTGCTGTTCTGCACCACGCCCTGCGGCGGAGTCTCTCTGTTGTAGCGGGTTGCCTCGGCAATGGCAGGCTGCGTCAGCAATGGGTGTGTATCTCAGTAGGGACGGGTTGCCTCGGCAATGGCTGGGTGCGTCAGCAATGGGTGTGTATCTCAGTTGGGCGGGTTGCCTCGGTAATGGTGGCCGCCCCTCCCCCTCAGAGCGTCTCGGGCCATCTGCACAGGGCTTGTTTGAAATCGCGGTTTTGTTCATCCCACTGGGCCAACCCTAACTCTCTGTTCCTGAAATCCCCTGGGCTGGCCCACTGTCCAAGTCTAGCTCAGTCTCAAGTCCAGCCCTCTCACGTCTCCGGTTGCCGGTTCAACAGGGCACCCGGACAAGCACGCCCTGTGGGGAGCGCTGGGTAGGGCCGGCCGCCGCCACCCCGGCTGCCGGCTTCGCCAGGCGGAATATCTGCCTGGCGTCCCATGTCTCCTCTTCACTTGGGAATTTCCCCATTCCGTGGGCACCAAAGATCAGTCTGGAAATGCAGCTCAGACTCACCTCTCCGCAGACACAATGAGAACTCCAATCCTGGGTTGTTCTCATAGCACCATCTTGAGTCCTCCTCTGGATTCAGATTTAAATGTAAATGTAAAAATATAAAACTTTTAGGAAAAAACATGAGACAATCTTTTGCATCTAGGGATAGGCAGAAACATGACCCATAATAGAAAAATGATATATTAATATAATTCGTTCTGCCACTAACTGTGTTAAGAATAAATGTAGGAGATTGGTGAGGGTGGTGGGAGAAATTATAAGGAAAGACACAAATCTTCTTGGAAGGCCAGAAGTTTTGCAAAAGCTTCAGAAGACAATTACAGCAGAAGACAACTAAATCCTCTTACCCTCTGGCTGATGGCACAGGCTAGATAACAACAGAATGTAAAGAAATTTATCTAGATAAATGTGTTTACTTATGTCCCAAGAAACCAAACTTAGCTCATTCTCGCAAGACTGTTGTCTCCTCAATGGGCGATAATGTTAATCGCCCACAAATTGTGTTTCCCTCAGGCATTTGTCATTAAATCTGTACTAAATAAATATATACAGCTGTGGCTTATCAGGGCTGCACTCTCATTGTTGGTGCTAAGCTAGTGCTGTTCTCAGACAAAATGCGTGTGTCTGTGTACTTCTTTCATCCACCACTCAGCCAGAGTCTGCGGGACTTCAATCCATTTGAGTTGATTTTTGTACATGGTGATAGATAGTAGTCTAGTTTCATTTATATGCATACGGATTTTTTTCAGCATCACTTGTTGAAGATATTGTTTCTTTCTTAATAAAAGTTCTTGGCACCACTGTTGAAAATCAATTGGCTATGATAGATTGTATACACACAAACATGTAAATTTATTTCTGAGTTTCCCATTGTGTTTCATTGTTCAACATGTCTGTTTTTTAGGGCTGCAGCATGCTGTTTGGTTACTATAGCTCTGTGGTATAATTTTGAAGTCAGGCTATGTGATGACTCTAGCATTCTTATTTGTGCTCAATTTTTCTTTGACTATCTGGGATCTTTAGCATTACCATATGAATTTTAAGAGTTTTTCTTTTTAAAAAATTTTCAACTTTTATTTTAGATTCAGGGATGCATGTGCAGGGTTTGCAGGTTTGTTACATAGGTAAATGTGTGCCATGGTGGTTTTTTGCTACACAGATCCCATTGCCCAGGTATTAAGCCCAGCATCCATTAGCTATTCTTGATTTCTCCTTCCTCTCTACCCCCACCAAATCCTGTGGTTGAAAATTTGATGAATGGAATAAAAAATACAATAGAGAGTTTCAACAGCAGATTGATCAAGCAGAAAAAAACTGTGACCTTGAAGACAGACCATTTGAAATTACTCACTGAGAGAAAGGATACATTTGTGTGAAGAAAGCCTGCAAGTGTTATGAGACAACACAAACAACTATGCATGTTATAAGAACTGCAGAAGAAAATAAGGGAAAAGGCATAAAATGCATTTAATAAGACAATAGCTGAAAACTTTCCAAGTCTGAGGAGAGATGTTGAAATCCAGATCCCAGTAATTGCAAAAGTTTTCAATTATATTTTACCCAAAAAGGTCCAACTCAAGGAACATTACAATGAAATTGTCAAAAGTCAAAGATAAAGAGAAAACAATAAGAGGAAAATGCCCAGTCTCATATTAGGTAATCCTGACTAGGCTAATAGCGCATGCCTCTGCAGACACCTTACAGGCCAGTAGAGAATGGGATGACATAGTCAGTGTATTAAAAATAAAAATTAGCCAAAAATGCTACACTCAGCAAAGCTTCAGCAATGAAGTCCTTCAGAAATAAGATAGTAATAAATTCTTTTCCTGACAAGCAAAGCTTAGGGAATTAATCTATATATAGCATTCTTAAAATGAGAAAATTACAGAAATGGAAAAAAAACTAGTGGCTCTAAGGGTTAAGATTGTGGAAATGGGTACAACACTAAAAAGGCAACAGAATGGATTCTTCTGATGATGAAATTCTTTTGTAGATAGAATATTCTTATGTCAGTAATCTGGTGGTAATTTTGTAATTTAGATACGCAAGATGTTATCATCAAGTAAATCTAGATTACCATGTATTATTTCTTTTTCTTTTTCTATTTGAGACAGAATCTCACTTTGTCACCCTCCCTGAAGTACACTGGCATGATCATAGCTAATTGATGCTTTGACCTTCTGGACTCAAGTTGCTAGGACTATAGGTGCATATTTTTGCTCCTTGCTAGTTTTTAAAGATTTTTATAGAGATGGGGTCTTGCTATATTGCCTAGGCTGATCTTAAATTCCTGGCCTCAAGTGATCCTCCTGTGTCAGCCTCCCAAAGTGCTGGGATTACAAGCATGAGCCACTATGTCCAGCTTGTATTATTTCTTAACATGACATATGAATCTACAATTACCTCCAAAAAAATTAAATCAGGAAAGAAGTATATTTCTTTTATATTGCTATTGTAGATGTTAAGATTCAGCTGACATTGTAAGAAGATTCTTATACTCTCTTAATCTGACAAAAGCTGATATAGTTTAGCAAAAGTTAGTGTAATCTATAGAAATAGGTAATCTGTATGTACATAAGCAGAATATTGACAGATATTTCATGGAATAAAATACTCGAAAGGGTAACAAGTATGTGGAAGGATAAGCAACTTCATGGCAATCAGATACAAAAGCATAATAAAACTACTTACCAGGTCTGAAAATATTAAAAATGTAAACATCAATAAGAGTTTAGAGATGTGCAGAAACCAAATACCTGATGCATTTGTATTTTATAGGCAAGCATATTAGCACAGTCTTCCTAGAGAACACTCTTACAGTGCTTGGTCAAACTTAACATTTATACATGTATGTACCCATACCCACACACATCACAGACATGCACATTCACAGAACCAATGATCATGCAATTCTCATTCTTTGTACATAGTGCAGTATAATTCACACACTATTCCATTAGAGGACATATATCCAGATGTTAATTTCAGAGTATTTTGAGGTAAGGAAAAGTTCTGGATAACTTGTATATCTGTTAATGCAGACATAGGTAACAAAATAGGGTGATATACAATAAATGATATTATGCAACCATTGGAAGCATCAAACAAGATTTAGACACAATAATGTAGACAAATTTTAATATTATAGGAAGAAAATGTTGCCACTAGCAATAAAAGTTTTATAAATTTTTATAGAACATAAACATGACCTAATCAGTGCTGTGTATTTACAAGGACACATGCAATTATAAGGATATATATCTAACACATTGAAAGCTTGCCAATGTGTTTCAAGGGGTTAAAGTAAATAAATAATAAAATAATGTTATTAAAAATTAATTTTTTATGAGATACTAGGGCATTTTTCTGTTTTTTTTTCCTCCTTCCCTTATAATAGTGAGGAGTGTCAAACATTAAAAAAAGAGGCCTTAATTACCTGGTATTCTAAAGAGATTTGCCAGTAACTGAGGCCAGTTATCTCTCTCAAGGCTGATTAAATATTAAGAGGTGAATGAACCAGCTGGACTACCTCCAGTCATCATCCTGGCAACCACTTATCCCTCAATTCACAGTTCTTTAAATATTCAAAGGAAAAAAAAAACCCCAAAACCCAAAACAGATCCTATGCCTAATAAGGGCTGTAGTAACTCTTTCATGACTCACCCCACCATATGATGAGACATTTCCACCCTATAAGCCATTTGCATAATAAAAATCCCAATATAACCACTTGCTGAGCTCGAAAGAGCTGAGGTATTTATACCATAACACCTATAGGATTTATTTTTTATATTGGAGATTAGATCCTGAGGCAGAGATAGAGTGGAGAACCAGGGGCAACATTTGGCCCATCAATCTGAATCTGCTGGGGTATCTTGGAGAAATGACTGTGCATTCCCAAACTCAATATGCTGCATGAAGACTGGGACTGAGCCACACATTTGTTCATGTGAAGTCCAGAAATCTACAATGCATGGTCATATAGATCAAAGTGCTTTAAACATCATTCTGATCCTTCTTTTTTTGGAAGAGCCTTCATTGTGACAACTTCCTCCAAAACACGATAAGGATAACATCAAGTTGTCTAGTCGTCAAATTTCTAAAATTGTACACTCACAATTTAAAACAGACTGCCGAACGGAAGGCTACCCTGGGACATCATTTCTGTTTTGTCATGGTATTTCAAAAGTGATAGATACTTTCTAGTAATTTATAGAAAAAAAGGAAATGAAAACTTACAGAAAATAAGGATTATGTAAGTTAGAAATCAAGGATACACCTCGGGTACCCTACTTTCTTTTGCCCATCTTATTTGATCACTATCCCTTTATTTATCTTATGGATTATTTATTGTTTTGAAATTATCCATTTCTAATAATATCAATTTTCATCATCTTAAAGCTGGCCTCATCTCTAAACTTCGCTGATGTAATTGTCCCTAGACTTCCACAATTCATGCATATTCCAATCAGTTTATGATGCTGAAGCTAGGGTGGTTATTTAAAAATACTGTTCTAATAATTTCTACCCCAATGCTACCTTCTATCTGCTAACTGAAACATTTCACAGGTTTTATCTTGTATATAGGTTAGGAGGTTGGATTAAAAAATCAATAAAAATCCCTCACCTGGCCTACAAGTCCTTGCATTTACTGCCTCCTACTAAAAAAGGTCACTACACAATCTGTTGATCAAAGTTAAGTTTATTAGATCTATTGTAATAAGGGAAGAAACCACCTTGACAGTCTTAGTAATATCTCAGAACCAAAACCTACAGGACAATATTTATCAAGTTTTAAAATCTGAGTTCACATGGTATAGGACACTATTTCAAGTTAGGACAATTATTAGGATTGGGCACATTTTGCATCATAATAAAAGCTTAGTATTTAGTGACCCAGGTTAGAAGTGAATTTTGTTAAGTAAATTGCTGTTTGATAAATGCACTGGTTGTCCAAGATAGCAATGTACTCTTCTGATCAGTGACTTACTTTCCCAGAGGAGCAACTGATTATTCAGATAGATGGACATGTAGGAACTTCACAAAAGAATCAGAGATGGTATCTATTGGTTTACAGACTAATTTCCAAGGCAAGAATTCCTTTAAACCACTAGAAAAATCTGCTGAATCACTGATTCATAGTTGTCTCTGGTGGCTCAGTTCTTAGTCCTTAATAATTAAACTACCTGGATGAGGAAGATCTCAGTTCTCATCCTTCAGCTTGAGGCTTATCCTATCTCTTCTTCGTCTTCTCTAGCTATAGTCTCTTGTATCAGGGACTGGTATCAGGGATTTAAATATACTTTGGTCCTTCCTTCCGCAATGTTTTCAAGTATGCATTTTCTTCCACATAGAATGCTCTTTCTTCCCACTTTTACATGGTTAACTATTTCTTTTTCACAGCTCTGTCATGAATTCCTAGAAGTCTTTCCTGACACCTCTGCCAGGGCAAATTCAATTTATGCTGTGCTTTCATAGTTCCATCAATTTCTTATTTGTAGCACTTGTTATAGTTGTATTTTGTTGCTTGATTATTTGATGAAGAGGCACTTCCTACACCAGAGTAAATTGTAAGAGGTGAGGGTCGATATGGCTCTGACACACTCTTAGACTCTCATTTTCTATTATAGCATCAGTCACATATTAGATACCCAAATATTTGGCTAGATGGATCAATGGAAAACAACTCTCTACATTAACAATATTTCTGTGTTTATTTACTACAAAAACAAAATACAGAATATTTTCCCAATAAGCATGGCACAGACTCAGCATCACATAATTTAAATATTTAAAGAATATGACCCTTTTAAAAAAATCTAAAATTTTAGAATTAGGCATTATGATTTATGAAATATGTTAACCAAAGTGATTCATGGCAACCAGGAGTATTCAAAGCACCTTAATACACGAGAAAAAAATTTTTCAAAATAGCAAAATTTTTTTTCACTTTTTATTTTACAGTATTTTCTCAGAAGACATTATGTCACCAAACTTAAATATGGAAATCTGAGTTATAACATCTGTGAACAATAAGAAAATGCTTTATTCATTATAACTGTAGATGCTAGGAAATTAAACATAAAACTAATATTTTAAAATGTCCTTTTCATATATTTTTCTCACGTTTAGTTTTACATGACAGGGTAAATGATCTATTGGGTATACATACACATTCTCTCACACACAAGGGTTTATGAGGGAAAATGAAAAAAATACATTAAATAATTTTAAAAACAAGCCATTTAGTTTTTACCTCCACAGGCTATAGACTAAACTTAAGTGAACTGAAATTGAATGACATTTATTAAGCATCTACTAAAGGCCTTGCACTGCAAGGTAGTATGGGATAGAATTAGAGAATAAAATGGATAAATTCCCTTTCCTGTTTCTAAACTACAGGAGATAGATAAATAAGCAGCTCAATTAAATATATTTATAAAAGACCAAATGGTAAAATAAACATAATACATTTGGAGATTAGCATAACTGACATGCCAATAAAGTAGACAGATTTTCAAAAGATTTGGATATTAAAGAAAACTTAAAAAAAGAGGAAGAAAGACAGTAGGGGACTTAATAAGAATAGAGTTTAAAGACATGCTGTAACACATTTGGTTATATTCACTGAAGCATTTTCTTTCTAGGTCAACTTGTATGAATGTAGTCTACTGAGAAGAATAATTCACTGTCAAGTCTTATGATACTGTTTATAGGAATGAGCTGATAGTGAAGACTTAATTCATGTAATTAAAGGAGCAGAACACAAAAATAAGGATACATCAAAATTGCATTGATGTATGAATGAAATGGCAGGAATGAATCTCATAATTATGAGGCCAGACGCATCAGAGACCAAAGCACCAAAACTGGAAAACATTTCTTCACAGGGCCCTATCATTTCTGCACATCTTGTGAGAAGAGGTACTAAGGTCATTTTATTGTAAATTATCATTTCAAGGATATTGGTAAAAGAAACTACTTTGAACAATGTCTCCTTCTAGACAAAATATAGGTATGCTTTCTTCCCATTATAAAAATGTAGACTCTTTTAACTCAAGGTTCCTTTTTAAATTCAGCCACACTGCATGTGCTAGCATCCAACCAGTCTCTTCTGCACCATCCCATGGGATGTAGGGGTAAGAGAAACTGATGCAAATTTGTGCATGTTCATGTTGCTTGTTGTGCACTGACCCAGAAATTGTCTACCTTATAGTAGTATTCATGGAACTTGTTAGATCTCAACTTAGGTAGCATCTCAAACCTTTCATACTTCACAACTTTGGGAATGAAGATGGGATGCTGACAGAGATACAGCTTTCTGAAAAGAAAGAATAGGGCTTCGTAGGCCAATTAAACTAATTTGAAGGAACATCATCAGAATAAATAGCAAATGTGTTGACCAAACTGGAAATTGGGCCAAATAGTCCTCTTCGTTGTTGCCTGCTGATGAGAAGAAAACAGGACAGTAGTTATGAGAACTTGAAATAGTTTCAGAGACAACTTCCTGAACAATATCTTTGTTGTTACTATCCTTTAGGCAGGAGACATTCCTACTGAACTGGTGGTCAGCCTTGTTTCATTTGATTGTAACAACTTGTGCTAAGATATATCCTCAGTATATAAAAGGTCCATCTCTCTTTCAGACAATAGTTAGGAAAACATGTGCCTATGCTGAATGAGAACAAAATTCACCAGTATGATGGGCCACTTTGAGTACTTTCCTTCTCTTAAAAGATGGGGGAATATGGCATGTATTGCTTGTTAAAGGAAAATGACAAGACTTGGACTGTCTTAGCACTTACTTCAGAGCCCTGAAAGTCATCAGGTTGTAACCATGATGTTATCACACCTCTGTTAGGAGGGACAATGAGTAAATACTTAAAACTTAGTTCACCAAGTAAAGTTTCTAAGAACTACGTAGACAGATTCACAATGCTGAAACCCTCTGGCATTCAACGAAATTTGCAATTTATTTGGATGACTGTCTGGCCAACAAAATGGGTTAGCACATTTTAGGTATTGACGATAGTACATGGTGAATTAATGCATTCTTTTTGATCTTTTATTTTGGCTGTCCCACAAAGAATCATTCTTTCAGTGGTGTCTAAACTAATATACTGTTTTGGAAATAGTCCATCCAGTTGTGGCAAGCTCTTTATCTTTGTAGTGTCCCAACAAAAATGACCATTTTGTGATATAAAGTATCTGTGATTGATAATCTTGCTGACTAGAGTCTTGAGCAAAGAGAGGTAGCCTCCTACCTAGAGGTAGCCCCTAGGATTTTGGACTTACTGCTTTCCTGACATGACTCTCACATACACTTTTTTTCTAAAGGCAGCCAAAGGTTTGCTATGAGGTTCTCATCAAAATTGAATTATAACCAAGGGTTCTAGTGACACTGTTGCCTGACATTTCCATGTTGGAATAGGCACATTTGTATTAAATAACTAACAAGGTAGGAAGAAGCCAATAAGCCTTACTTGCCTATTGGAAATGACATACTCAAAAATAAAATCATTTTAGCCCTACTAGCATTTTGGCATTACATGAAAAAGTTGCAGTAATCTTCCACTCTGCCACCTGGAGCAAAGCTTCTGGCTCATTAGGGCCCTTGATCCACCAAAGCACACTTAATACCTATGCTTGATTCAGTGATGATTTAGCCAAACTGAAAGTCATTATTGTCCTGGGACTAGTGAGGTGTTCAGCCTTAGAATTGGCTAAGTATAATCCAAAGCAAACATGGTCACTCTGAGCAGAACTAAAAGCCATACTCACAGCTCTGGCCAATCCCTTGATGGTCCTTGACATATTTTACTGACTCCTAGTTTCCTGCCAATGCCCTAGGTGTTTCATCTGCCACTTTGAAAACTTCAGACTGGCAAGTTAGACACTCCTTTTTGGAATTATTAACTATGGAAACAAATATTGGCTGCTTATCAAAACATCTAGGCAACTTAAGTAGACACTCACAATAAGAGCTGGTTCTATGATAAGTCAAACAGAAAATAAGATGCTGCTCAAGGATACACTGTTCAGATTATTACCATAACTGTCAAAACCATCATTGTAGTGAATTATATCTGGCTACAGTGTGAGGGACTCCATATATTTCTTTTGCTTTTGACCTCAGAGTCTTTTGTCTTCTACCAATATCCAGGGACCTTTAACAGACTTAACTTGTTCACTTGTAATTTGTGTAAAATTTCAGAACCCTTCACAATTGTTGACGCTTATAGTAAAACATTTTAAAACTCGGGATTTAGCAGATGTAATACTTTTCATATGTAATATTTGAATTGTGGAATGGGTGTATATGTATGTTCACGTGCAAATGAATTTCTCAGTTTCTCAGTTAATAAAATGTATTTATAAAATTTCATTGTGTGTGTGACAATGGGAAGTTTTAGACTATTCTGAAGAGTGGTTTTCCAGATATGCTTTGTAGAGACAATGCCAATTGAAGTGCTAATCGGAGTATTTTTCCAAGTAAAACTACTACATGAACAAATGCTGCCTCTTTAACATTACAATTATTTTAAAACCAAAGTATTTTAACTACTTAATATTTATATCAGCAACAAGTAGGAATAGGTTAAAACTTGTATTATTATAATAAAGAGAACTGTGTGTTATTGCTATATTTTACTTTTCAGACATTTATAGAATGTCTGAATGTATAGAATGTAGAAATGATCAATTTAATAGTTTTATTATGCTCTAAATTAAAACTCATGTAAAATGCTGCAAATAAATTAGTAAAAGTAAAATGTTAAATTTAATATTTAAATTATTATTAAGAACATGAAACATTTTCCCCAAAGTTGTATTTCTGTTTCCATGAGGAAATAGTTTATTAGATCTACTGCCATGCAAGCTAATGCGTTACATTCCACCAGAACAAATGATAACTGTGGGCTGGTTTGCATTGCCACAGAAAGCAGATATAAATTTCAAAGTTAGTTCTTTTGGATTGGCTCCTGCATATACAGTACCAACTGAAAAATCCCCTCATCATTAAGAATGGGAAGATAAACATTCCCTGCACATTTGGTAGAGTTTTTTTTTTTTTAATCAGTAAATACAGTCATGGGTAAGAGAGTAAGTGTTTTACAGACACAAATACTGTTTCCTTCCTGGAAGAGGACATAAACCACCCAACACAATCATCTATTCTGAGATTCAGTGTCAGACAAACCTTTGCCAGGAAAGCTTTACCTAACAGGGTTTTATGGGGAAAAAACTATCCTTTGACTTTTTTGTTAAATGTTTGGAAAACATTTTCAATTTTGGCCTCTGTACTCTCCCAGAAGTTGGTTACATAGAAAGTATTTTCTCACATATAGTGATTCTAGCATTGCTAATTGAAAATTGTTTTGCCATTGTTTGATGTCTTCTTACTGAGTTTTAGCAACCACCATATAAATTTGGGCCACATAATAAATTTATAATGCCAAGCCTTTAATGTTGGAAGAAACTGACAGTGGGGACAGAAAATGTCAAGGGTTTCATACCACTGGACATCTCTTTATGTGGAAAAAATACATCAGATTCAGAGATGTTCCTTCCCTACCCCTTAAAGCTTGCACTAGTTTCTAAGCACTGTCCCACAACTGGGACATGTACGTTCAGTTATTCAGATAAGGAATGTTTTAGCAGAAAAGCAGATAATTAGTGTAAGTTCTTAGCTCTTGTGTTTCCAAAGACTAACCTAGAAAGAAATACTATGTTTATGCCGTAATTATTTTTAAATAGATGACTAGTTAGAGACCCTTTATATAGCCCAGTGGCCACAAACTAGAAAGGTGGAAGACTAATGTAAACAAGATGGTTAATTGTTGATCTACGACCATGAGAAACTCAAGAAACATGTATATAGTGTGATCCTGGTGTGAGAATGAGAGGTTAGACTAGGAGAGAAGAATGTTTAAACAACAGATAGGTTTATGTACATGAGAGCAGATAAGACTGTGTCTTCCTTCTCAAATGAGGGTTTGGTGAACCCTGTGCCCAGTACTTACATTAAAACTAATGCATGATAAATCTATGTTATGCATAGTATATGGCTTAAAGTGGTATATGTATTTTTTTCTTTGAACTGCAAGGATATATCACAGGGACCCAGCGGAGTTTATGTTTGGGAATAATGAGGTAAGGACAGTAGTGAGGAGACTGGATCAGAATGCAGATTAAGGTTCAATAGTCTTCTGTTGCTTCCCAAAATGCCAATATATTACATTAGCACCTAGAACTTACAGCAACATCAAAGAGCTGACAAACTATAAACTACTGAGACAACCATTCTGGGTTTTGGAAAAAAAAAAAAAATAGGGTAAGGGAGAAATTGAACCACAAAAGCAAAAATTTATATTCACCGATAAATGTATGAAAGTTGTTTATATTTTGGATGCTTGATACCTTTTGAACACTCTTCCCATGTTTGGATAATGTATTTGTATAATTTTTATAATTCATACCAAGGAGAAGTTTGATTACAGTGTTGGCAGGGTTTGTTCCTTCTGAGTGTTGTGAGGAAGAGTCTGTTCTATGCCTCTCCTCTAGCTCCTGGTGGTTTAATGAGAGTCTTTGGGTTTCCTTGGCTTGTAGATGCATCATCATAATTTTCACCTTTGTCTTCATATGGCAATCTCCTTGTGTGCTCATCCAAATAAGGGCACTTTTTGTGTTATTGGGGGTTAGGACTTCAATAGATGAAGTTGTGACACAACCCAATCCATAACTCTAGTACACTAATATGTGTTGCACTGTCCATGTTACAAAGGTCAATAAATGGATATTTCTGCTAATGATTCCTTGTGGCGAAGTTGAGATACTGTTGGCACTATATTTATGGGCTTGATTTTGGGACATCGTACATATTCTCAGGCCTACTTAAGTTCTACTTTTCTTCCTAGAGTAGAATCCACCCTATATATTTGTAAGTATGCAAGTAAACACGACCAAAGGTGCACACATGCATACATATACAGATGACCCAATTCGGCTTTGACATTTTTTAATGCAAATATTCAAATCTAGCTCAAGTTTGTATCCTTTCAATGTATCAGCTAACAGAGTCCTATATACTTTGTAGGCTTTGAATAAATATTTCTTGAATGAAAAAGTAAATATTTAGAATGTTTGTGTTAGAATTAGTCAATACCTAAATAGTCCTAAAAAATGTATTCATTAGCTGAGATTTGTAATTCTAGGACCAAGCCATTTTTTAGACACATCTTTCTTTAAGATTTCCTTCACTTATGCAACCAATGAACTTTCCTTTTGGAGGAAGTTATAAACATAAAAATGATGTCATTTTGGTGCCCATATTCCTGCTTGCTCTCATCAGTTTTCACAGAGTAATAAGCCCTTCCAGATTACTTTACTAGTTCAATTTACCCCAAAGAATAATTCCATATTTCAATTCTGCTTTTGGTTTATTTAAATTTGGGTAAAATCCTGGTTGATTTTGTTGGTTATTATACATGTTTAGTTTCAACCATTGTCACCTCAGTTTAATAATTAGATTATTGAAAGTTGTTCCACTTCTATTTAAGGTTGGTTTGCAGTGTCAGTCCAAGAAACATTTTTCAGTTATAGTAACTGAAAATTACATAAAACATCTGTATATATAATCATCATATATTATTTAGTTCAAATGTGTTGTAACAAGTGTGACCTTTACTCCAGTTCCCAATAAGTTTGGAAAATTTTCAGCCTGGTCACGTGGTAGAAGAAAAACATAAAACAAAACATAACAAGACATTTTTTTTTAGGAGGAATTCAGGGCTGCCAAAATATGCATAAGTAAAGAAGGCAAATGTTAATAGGCAAAGCAATGGGGAAAATGCCTCTAGAGGATATCAGAGACCTTTGAAGCAGCTCCTTCCATTACAGGCCTAAAGGCCAAGTAAAGAAAAATTGTTTCATGGGTCAGGCCCAGGGCCCCACTGCTCTGCACAGCCTCAGGACTTAGTACCTTGTGTTCCAGCCACTCCAGCTCAAACCTGCTTATGGGTCCGAGGCACAGATCCGGCCCTTGCTTCAGAGGGTATAAACACAAATGTTGGTGGCTTCCACATGGCTTTGGCCTACAGTTGTGGAGAGGGGAAGAGTTGAGTCTTGGGAGCCTCCGCCTAGATTTCAGAGGATGTATGGAAATGCCTGGATGTTTCCATACCTCCTCTGAATGTGTGGATGAATATATTCAGAAATCTGCTACAGTGACAAAGCCCTTATGGAGAACCTTTACTAGGACAATTTGGAGGGAAAATTTAGGGTTAGACGCCCACACAGAGGCCCCACTGGAGCACTGCCTAGTGGAGCTGTGAGAATAGGGCCACCATTCTCCAGACCCCAGAATGGTAGATCCACCAACAGCCTGCATTGTGTACCTGGAAAAGCCATAGCTACTCAATGTCAGCCTATGAAGGCAGTTACAGGGGCTATACCCTGAAGAGCCACAAGGGTGGAGCTGTTTAAGGTTTTGGAAGTCCACTTCTTGTATTAGCAAGCCCCAGATGTGAGACGTGGAGTCAAATGAGATTTTTTTGGCTTTAAGATTTAATGTATTATAATTCCAAACCTACTGGGTTTCGGAATTGCGTAGGGTCTATAGTCCCTGTCTTTTGTCTGATTTCTCTCTTTTGAAAAGCGGGTATTTACCCAATAATTATATCCCCATTGTATCTTGGAAGTTACTAACTTGTTTTTGATTTTACAAACTCATAGGCTGAAGGGACTTACCTTGTCTCAGTTGAGACCTTGGACCACGGAATTTTGAGTTAATGCTGAAATGAGTTACAACTTGGGGGACTGTTGAAAAGGGAGGATTGCATTTTGGAATGTGAATAGGATATGAGATTTTGGATGGACCGGGGCAGAATAATATGGTTTGGATTTGTGTCCCCACTCAAATTTCATGTTGAATTGTAATCCCCAGTTTTAGAGGAAGGACCTGGTGGGAGGTGACTGGATCAGAGGGATGGCTTCCCCTCTTGCTGTTCTCATGAGAGTGCGTGAGTGTGCATGACTTCTGGATGTTTAACAATGTGTAGTACCCACTGCCTTTTCTTTTTATCCTGCTCTGGTCATGTTAGTTGAGCCTGCTTCTCCCTCACTTTTTGCCATGATTGTAAGTTTCCTGAGACTTTCCCAGTCATGCTTCCTGTATAGTTTGTGGAATCATGAGTCAATTAAACTTTCAGGTATTTCTTTATAGCAGTGTGAGAGCAAACTAATACAGGTACCAACATTCTAACCATAGCAATGACCCAGAGGCAAATCTAGCAAAAATAAAAATAAAATAATCCATTGCTATGTTTGTAATAAATAAAAAAATAATGTTTTAGGGTAGAACAGATCTTCATAAATTTTAGCATGTATCTGATATTGGAGAGCTTGTTAAAAAACAAATTATTGTATATCACTTCCAGAGTTTCTGAATAGTTCTGGGTAAGGGCTGAGAATTTGTATTTCTATTAAGTCTCTAGATAATATGATGATGGTATTGGTCTGGGGATCACATTTTGACATTCACTGAGATAGAATAATTATTTTGCCACTGTCCCCAATACTACCATACATATTCATGTTATGTTTTTGATCTATAATGGCATTTGAATTATCTTTTCATTATATATATATATATAAAAACATTATAGAGAAGAATTCCTTGGGATTTATAATAGTCATTTTAGGAAGGAGACCTCCAATGCAAACAAGGACAATATCTGAGAAGTTACTGGTTAGTCTGAAGAGAGAGAAGTTATTTTGGATGAGAGTAGGATTCTGTTTTTCATTTCTGAACTAGAGATCAAGACTTGCTCTGAACTAAGTTATAACAGAATAGACAGCAGTGGAGACAGGAAAGAAGAATATTGTGGTATTGCTTGGGAACTTTACTACCAACTCAGAGTACCCATCTGAAGTTGGCCTTCCTGATGTGAAATAATATCAGACAGAATTGACAGGAAAAAGTCAAATTCTAAGTCTATAAAAGCTGATGAGATGAATTAATCTGTGGTTTAGGCTTCAGCTACCTTCAGAAAAGGGTGTCTGTATGTAAACACATCTGTGTTTTTATTTTATATTTTATTTTTTCACATTTTCCTTTTCTTAGTAAACTTTCTTTGGAATGTCAGACCACTCTAAGCCAAGACATCTGAGGAACAAAGTTCCTTTAGAAATGAACTGTGGTATCAGCTATAAAATTCATCTGCCAAGAGGAAAGAAGACTTGGTAACACTGTGATATTTCATTCTGGTAAAACTTAGGAACCTGGACAATTATGGTCATCTTTGATAACTCTTTGTCTCCACATGGCAACACATAGTGAAAATAATCTAGAAAAAATGACTAAACATCTTTTTTTTTCCAGAGGTAGATTCACAATATGTTAGATAGTAACATTATCCTTGTAAAAGATGACAAATAATCAAAACTGTCTATTCTCAATAACAAATATTGCCAAAATTACTGTAAAGTCATTTGAACTGACTGCACTACATACTGCATTATAGTCAAGCCATTATGACCCCTGTAAGCCATATGTATACCTCCAGATAGCCTCCTGGAACCAGAAAGTCTGAGGTAATAGGAAAACTGCAAAAGAAAAATAGCTAGCTCCTGCAGTGCCTGGTTAACCAACCTGGTGACATTCTGCCATTGTTCCTGCCTTAATTGATAAGCCAACCTTGTGACATTGGACCCTGTGATAATCTCCCTGGCTTGCAAAAACTGCTCTCAACTATAACTTTACAGTGCCTACCCCAAATCTGTAAAACCAGCTCCTACCCCACCGCCTTCCACTGACTCTCCTTTTGGACTCAGCCCACTCACACCCAAGTGAATAAACAGCCTTGTTGCTCACACAAAACCTGTTTAGGTAGTCTCTTTATTCAGAGCACATTTAACAGTTACAGAATTAATTGTGATTCAGTGTCTCAGATATCAGATGCAAGAGTGACTATTCTAGACATTATTTGAT
Organism: Callithrix jacchus; assembly: GCF_049354715.1. NCBI lineage: Eukaryota > Metazoa > Chordata > Mammalia > Primates > Cebidae > Callithrix > Callithrix jacchus. The sequence continues at coordinate 71,481,967 of NC_133504.1, read as the reverse complement.
ATACAGACACAGAAGAGGGAAAAAAAAGTCTTCAACAATTGCTAAAATAATATGAACTTTTAAAAACTTTAGATAATTTGAAGAAAACGCTTATTCAGAAATAATTTAATAAATCATTTGTAGAAGTGTTTTTCTTCAAAAAGACTCTGGTAAAAGGGCAAAAAAAGAAAAGAAAGATAGCTTTGTTAAATGTCAGTGATATGTGTCTGTTATTTCTCTGCTTTGCAGACTAATAAATTGCAAACTAGTTGCTTTAGAAACAGAGTTGCTATTAGCTCTAATATAGAAATTAATGCACTGTAGGGAATTTCTACTGCAAAAAAAAAAATAAGAAAGAAAGAAAGAAAGAAAAGGATTTTAAGGATTTGGAGTCATCTGAGCCACCCAGATAGAGTGTTTTCTGGCAGCTGAGGTGTTATGATTGCTATGGTCCTGTCACATGATGCTATTTTCTCAAGCACGTGTAGTTTTTAAATGGTGTAAAGAACTTTCCCCAAATGCTTCAGCTACAAGCCAAGGCATTTTCCCCCTCAGCTTGATGAGAACAGCATCCGCCATTGAAAATAAATAAAATAAAACAATTCAAATATTTCTACAACCTCAAAGTTAATTTAAAAAAAAAAAGCCAATTGTACCCACATAATAATATTAAGCGTTTTGAAAGAACACTTAACAATCAACACAACAGATACTAACATTTTCTGATTTCCGTTTTGTCATTAGAGTGATATTTGCTGGATAGCAGAGTAAAAGGAGGTAAATAGATTATTCCTTATATTCCACCTACTTCCTCTTGAGGTGGTATGAGGGCATAGAGAGATAGTAGATTTAAAAAGAGAATATGGAATGAGTTTTAATTTACCGACTGGTAAAATCCAAGCTCTTCAACGTTTTCTAGTCATCTGTCTGATATCAGTTGAAGGCAAGAGTTAGAGGCAATGGCATTATAGACAAGCAATATTTTTAAAATGTAGATAGATAGATATTTATATATGCATAGACATTAATACTTTATAAATACATATACATATATAGTTATATAAAGATATAGATTATTTTTTTCCAAATGGGTGTATATATTGTTTGTTCTTGGAATGCTAAACACAGGAGAATTTGAGAAATTCTAGAGGTAAAAAGTAGAATAAAAAAGATATTTGTCATAATACCTAGTTTTCTTTGTGCACTAAAGGATTAGAGAAGTGTTTTTGAAAAGTATCTTATTTATCTGACTTCATGATTCTCAGAATTCCACAAAAGATAATTAAGTATTGAAATATATGCTGACCAAGTTCAAAGTAGAAATATAGAAGCATAAGTTTGTACATGATTTTAGGTTATTCTATATCTTTAACTAGTGGGAAATAATTTCTAGCTAGTATAATGCATGGTTTATACCATCTTCATAAAATACAATTCTGTGTTAGAGCATAACGTTCTAACTAATTTTAAGCAGTCATGGTTTACATTATCACCCTGATGATTGCATATAATCATCATTGAGACATTTCTGTTCCAGCAATACAGTCATAACAGGTTTTATATTGTCACAGAGAGGAGCCCTGAGTTCCCTGACGGTAACCATTAGTGTTAAATGCATCAGAGGAAGATGTATGCTGTCTACTTTCCTTGACCAATCTAAGGTGAAACTTTTGGGATCAGCCCAACTTGGTTTATATGCTTTAGTGAAATGCTTTTGCTGAGTTGTTCAGCTCTGAAGCTGTTTCTCCACACAAAAAGTCATGGTTTGTTATAACTCTTAGACTTAGGAAGCAATTCCTGTGGCTTCTCAGAAGGCCGATCTTTCAAACTTCACATTCGGAATAACTGAGCATCTCTGACAGCTGTGCATTACTGGGAGGGAACTGAAGATCACAGCTGTGCTTATTTTGGAAGACCCACAGTTCACAGTCAAATGTTGTGCTTAGATTAAAATGCATAGCTGAGATTTCCAAGCGTGCAACAATGGGCCAGCATTGGCTATCTTAAGAGCACATTGGCATCTATAAAATAAAATACTTGAAGAGAATAATAATCAAAATTATAGACGCTACCTATGCTTAAACAAGCTATTTAATTGCCCCAGGGATCCAAGTCCTAGTTGTTAACCTCATCAATTGATTAGAAGGCAATATACTTCTCTATTTTTTTCTTTTTATTTTTCCCATTTATTAATGTAAAACAAAATGGGGAAAATAGAAAAAGATAATTTGGGGCCACAAATAAATAAAACTTTTAATTTCAGAAAATGTTATTTTGTTTTATGTAACATTGTGATTTTTAAAATTAGGCTCATATTTTAAAAATAGAAATATTAAATAAACTCATTATTTCAATGAGCTACATAATGAAAGGCTTAAATAGAGGTCATTATTATTTTGTGTTAAATATAAATGATTGATCACATACTTCTAGATTTCTGCATGTAATTTTTATGTTATTTTCAGAGCATATCCTTAAAAAAAAAGGCATAATTTGAAAGATTTGCATTAGTTTGCTTCATTCCCTATTAGCAACCTGTAATAGTTATAGCTTAATGAATACCCTGGACTTACTATTCACTTCAATAGTTTGAGGAATGAAGATACAAACAAAGGAACAATGTATGTATTGTTCCCTAATATGTCCTTTTGTTACTTCAGTAAACCCAGAGTTATGGAAAAGTATTTTTTAAAAATGAGTAGATTAATATGGAGTTTTTCACAATAAAGCAATACCCCAAAGAGTAAAATAAACAGAAAAAGAGTTCAAAAACAAGAAAGTCTTGGTGAATTTTAAATAATAATAATAATAATAAGTTAAAACTATGTTTTTAGCAAGACAGGAAATATAAAGACAAATATAAATATATAATATTTTCTTATTATTTATTTCTGATGATCCAAGTTATTTAGCCTAATGATTACTGATATATTACTTAAATAAAACTGCTTTGGACTAGTTTCCTAGAAAGTGTAAACTCCAAAATTATTTTGTAAATCTGTGTGGGAGGTTTTTGTAAAACTGGAGGAAGCTTCATTTCACCAAAGAATAGGGTAGGTGGTAATATCTGTGAAGCAAGGACGGGACGATAAAAAGAAAGAAAGGAAGATAGGAAGGAAGGAAGGAAGGAAGGAAGGAAGGAAGGAAGGAAGGAAGGAAGGAAGGAAGGGAGGGAAGAAAGAAAGGATGGAGGGAGGGAAGGGTGGGGTGAGGGAGGGAGAGGGGAGGAAGGGAAGGAAAGAAGGAAGGGAGGAAGGGAAGAAGGGAAGGAGGAAAGAAGGAAGGAAGGGGTAAGAAAATTAAAATTCACTAAATTTACTTCTGCTTGTAAGTTACCTTAAGATAAATTTTAAAAAGGGCCCTATATATTTTAACATTCACTAGATTCTAAAATACATTTTGCCGAATACTGCTCTCTTGATTAAAAAAAGAAACAAAAAGTTAACAGAATATATAATGCATTGGTTTCTGATTATGTTACACTTAAATCATTACAGTTTTGCTTTCTTAGTCTCTACTTGTTATGCAAAATCATTTTTCACAAGTTCAGTAATCATTTTAACTGCATTTTTTTCTTAAATACAGGCCTATTTTCCAAGTACAAATAAATGTAAACAAAAGATTTAATTTTTGTTAGAAATGCCTGAAGATGGGAATTTTGAAATATAGCTCATGCTATTATCCTGGTTTGGAATAAAACATGGATTAGGGCAAAAAAAAAAAAAAAAAAAGAAAATGCTGGGTAAATACATACATAATTAAACTTTGTTTACCATTCCATTCACAGATATTGATGTCTGCCAGAACATAATATTGGCTTGAAAGACAATATTGTTGGTTAAGTTGAAGCCAAACAACTCAAGATTTAGGAAAACAATAACTGAACTTAGTTGAAAAACAAGTTATTGCAGACTCCACTTAAGTGCCATTGTCACCATTTTGTATTTTTGCATGTCTGGACTAGATGATGTAATGATGCTAAGCTGAACAGAAATATTTTAGCCTAATGTCTGTCCCTTAAACCATCTTTAGTCGTAGAAAAGTAATATGACCAAGTTAATCTGCTAAATAGTTCAATTTATAGTTTAAATCGAAGTAGTTCAAATGAAAATCACTTTTCATTGTTATATCAGCTTATCATATCACCAGACTGACACAATCTACATAGCAATATTTAGTGTTACCATGTTTTATATAGCTAATTTTACATACACTGATTGGTAAAATGTAAGTATTGATACAGATATAGACAGTCAATATCTATCTATTATACATCTGAGTAGCTAAAGTTAAATATCATCTAGGTATCACTGCATCTTTGAGACATTTCTGTTCTAGCAATACAGAAGTTCTAATTAATATGTTACACTGATATTATTTTCATCCATTAGAATGGCAAGTAATTTAAAACTTTTTAAGATCCTGTGCAGAGATGAAGGAAGCAGGGCACTCACATCCCCTTGGTGAGTGGAATATTTGCTAACAATCTTTCCTGGGAATAATTTATAAGTGTACATTAAATTTTAATTATACACAGGAAGCTGTTTTACAGAAATTATGTGATGATACAGATGTTCACAAAGCACTGCTAGTAAGAATACAGCAATGAACATGACCTCCTTTTCTATTAATAAAAGAACAGCTATAAAATGATAGATCCATAAAACTGAGTACAGTGCAACCATGAAAAAGAAAGAGGAGAAATATATTGATGCCGTAGAAAGATGTGCATTATATGTTTAATTGGTAAGATAAAAAAGATGAATAATTTGTACAAGCCTGTTCTATTTTTCTACAAATAATAATAGCTAAATATATTTCTGCATATCAGTAAGAAATACATCTGGAAGAATAATCACCAAACTAAGATGGATGGGTGCAAAGCAGACATTAGGAGGGTTTCATTCCTTCTTTTTACATTTATGCTTCCATATTTTAGGAATTCTTTTCCCAAAAGAATAAATAAAACCCTGAAACAAAGAAAACAGTGTAAGATAATACTTCCTAATAAAGATACAGGGCTAGAAAATGCTACTAACATTCAATTTCTGAAGCCAGCATTTATTCCCCTTGGTCAGCAGTTTTTCTTTTCCTGAACACTACTCTTCATCCAAAGTAAATATTTCTACTGTGGCACAAAACAAATTATTCAGCCTTAAAACTGCAGAGCCTTTGCCATATAGTGATTTCCACTAAGCTACGGCAGAACTCCATATCTAATTCAGAAAATGTTTATGTTTGACCACTGGGAATGATGATAAATTGTTTATGTTACTCTGTCTTCTGGACAAATGTTTTCATTAAGTCTGAATGCTATTTAATGATTAAGACAGCATAGTTTGAGAAAAGTCACTATTGTTATTCAATCACTACATACAGAACACATTAAGATAGATTCATGCCAAGGAGGGAAAAAATGGGAAAGCTCTCTGCTCCTGGGCTCCCAGTGCTACCCATCCTCCTCCTGCACTAGGTGGGAGTGAATAATCTTTCTCGTTGACAAGTGACTTTCTCCCTCTCTTGTGAGAATATCTGTGATACTCTGTTGTTGAGTGTTTTTTTAGTAGTTCGAATGTGTGTGTGTGTGTGTAAATACTACTACTTACAATGAACTGCAAGACTTAAATAGATGTCTAAGAAATACGTGCTTTTTGCTTCCCCTGTTATTGTCCTATTTCAAATTAATTAAAAAATTGAATTGCTGCAAACAATTCTATCAAGTCCATTTCTTGCATAGCTTCAATATTTTAAAATAATCTTAACAATTTAAAATATTAAAATTTATAAAATAGATATGCAGTTGCATATTCTGCTTTTAAAATTAATATGTTTATATACAAACATGGCTGAATAATATTAAATCAAGAAAATGTATTATATACGTAATCACAACCAATATAACATTTGATGTACTTTAATTTTGAATATTTTCTATAATGCTACAATAATATATTTTTCTATCTGGATTTTCCCAATTTTAAATTATCTTTGGAGTCATTTCTGAAAATAAAATTACTATGTTGAACCATATGACTTGACATGTACAGCTAAATTGTCTTAAATTTAGTCTTGCATATCTAGCAAAATATTAATGATATGCTCAATCAGGTCTTGAATACTTACATGAACAATAAGTCAAATAATTATATTGAGTGTATAGTCTTAATCAATTTGAATTTTTTTTATGTTTTCAGTAAGCCATATGTGGTTTTTTTAAATAATAACTTTAAGTTTCTATTTACCTGACTGATGAAAAATTCAGTTAAGTTTTAAGACCATTTCCCCTCTCTAGCTTTCTATAGTTTTATACAGTCCAGTAATTCAATTTCAGAGTAAGTATCTCTGTATCTCTGGTTTTTTCCTCATATTTTTGAGATGGAGTCTTGTTCTGTCACCCAGGCTGGAATGCAGTAGCCTAATCTTGGCTCACTGCAACCCCTGCCTCCCGGGTTCAAGTGATTCTCCTGCCTCAGCCTCCTGTGTAGCTGGGATTTCAGGTGTGCGCCACCAATCCCAGCTCATTTTTGTATTTTTAGTAGAGATGGGGTTTCACCATGTTTAGGTCAGGCTGATCTCGAGCTCCTGACCTTGTGATCCACACGCCTCAGCCTCCCAAAGTTCTGGGATTACAGGCATGAGCCACGTGCCTGGCATATCTCTGGTCTTTAGTTGGTCATAGTCTCCACTGAATTGCTTATTATCTACATCACTTGATTCTTTTGGATTTGCTAAATTCAACTATCTGTACTTATATCTAACTTTCTAAAGTCACCACAATTAGAGTTAAGCCGTTCTAATGTATGCAGGCCTTCTTCAACTAAGCCTAGCCATCTTCTGAAATGTTGATTTTAACTACATAATTGTAACAAGGATCCTCAAGACCTCTCTTAGATTTAATGATTCAATAGAAGGATTCACAAGATTCAGAAAACTATTATAGTCACAATTTATTACAGCAGAAAATGATGTATATTTAAATTAAAAGAAGAAAGGGCATAGGGCAGAGTCCCTAGTGGGGCCAGGCACAAGTTGCCACATGTCTTCTCCTGGCAGAATCTTAAAGACAGTGCTTAATTCTACAAAAAATAACGTGTATTATTACAAAGCATTATCATTCAGGGAAGTTCACCTGAACCTTGGTGTCCAGGGATTTTACTGTGGATTGGTCAGGTAGGCACAGCTGAATATCTGCTTGGCTGACCTTAGTCACTTAGCCTCCAGAACCTAAAAAAGGACAAAGTGATAAAATGTAGCCAAAGGCCTCAAGGAAACTAAGACACTCTTACCAGACGACACCGTCTAAAGGCTTAGAGGTTCCCTTCCAAGAGCCCTTCAAGGGCCAAAGTTTTTATTAAAAATGTATAAAGTATGGACAACCCAGGTATTCAGAGTTAATTCTATGCTGTGTGGTTACTCACCATATTTGTTTTACTTGAATTTTTCAATGTGATGGTTAATATTGACTGTCAACTTGATTGGATTGAAGAATACAAAGTGTTGATCCTGGGTGTGTCTGTGGGGGTGTTGCCAAAGGAGATGGACATTTGAGTCAGTGGGCTGGGAAAGGCAGACCCATTCTTAATGTGGGCGGGCACAATCTAATCAGCTGCCAGTGTGACTAGAATACAAGCAGGCAGAAAAATGTGAAAAGAGAGACTGGCCTAGGCTCCCAGCCTACATCTTTCTCCTGTGGTGGATGCTTCCTGCTCTTAAACATTGCACTACAGTTTCTTTAGTTTTGGAACTTCGGACTGGCTGTCCTTGCTCCTCAGCCTGCAGATGGCCTATTGTGGGACATTGTGATCATGTGAGTTAATATTTAGTAAACTCCCTTTTATATAGATATATCTATTGCACTCGTTCTGTCCCTCTAGAGAACCCTGATTAATACATTTAGTATAGAATTATCCTATACTTTCTTAGTGTATGGCTACTTCCAACTCTTTAAAAGACCCTGGATATTGAAAAGCTAGAGGTTTTCTTTGGAAAATATGACCCTCTTTACTCTCAGTTCAGGGTATCTGAGACCTTCAGAAACAATCAAAATGATTTTCTTGTTCTCTTTTGGGTAATCAAGAAAAAAATACCTCTCCTTTTTTTCAAATACAATTAGAATAAAAAATGTAATTCTTTATCTGGTTACTCTGTGACAGATGCAATATTCTCAGAGTCATTTTTATTGTCTTAAAATGCCAAGTTATGAGGGTAATTTGTTGCACAGCAAGAGTGACAAAAAGTTAAATTTACACATACAATTGATGTTTGGTTATAAGTGAATCAATTTATAACTGAGCTGGGTTTCTATTTAGATGTTCAAATTCTGCGATGTAAACTAAAATTTAAGTTGTTTGGAAAATTTTACATGTAATAAAAAACGTTGAAATTATTTATATGATGCAGATGCAATTATACATTTTCTACACATAGATTTTTAGACTGGGCTTCTTTTATTTAAGTATGTCACAAAGCAGTGATTATTTATTTTGTTACTCAAAGTATATGAAAATAAATTTGGATATATCTATATGTTCAGTAATATGATATTTTCAAATGATGTGTATAATACCTAAATGCAATACAAAACAACATTTTCAAACAAACATTTTATTCATCTGCTTATGGTCCTCATATCTATATAGTTACTTTAGCACATTTATTTTTTATTTGCATGCCTGCCTAATCGCTGTGAAGCTTAAAATAGTTGTGTTTTTTAACATTAAGAATAAAAGCTATAATTATTTTTAAATGACTTTAGATTGATGGAGTAATATTCCACACACTGTGACTTCCCCTCTAATAAAACAAACGCATGGTGCTCCAGAGGCTAACTCCCCACTGTGCACTAGATCCCACATCCCTCACTCACAGAGAATGATGCTCCTGGAATTATATCCTTTATCTCCTAGGCCAATATTCCTTATGTACTGAATTATTTTTATTGATGTCACACATTCTCATACATGGTCCATCCTACAGAAAACAAAGAAATAAAAACTCTCTAGATTCTTGTTACCCTTTCCAGTTACTGCTCTTTGTCTCTGCTATTAATTATAAAGCATAAAAGGCAAATTACCTTAAATGAGTTATTTTTACATGTTTTTTCACTTTCTTCCCTCACATTTCCCTTGTATTTCTTTGAAATAATATTTTATCCTCCCTTCAATTAAAGTTCCTCTTCTCAATGTCTCCAAATACTTTTTTTCTCTTTTAAAAAACAGTTTTTTTTTATTATAAAGCCAGGCTCTCATTATGTTGCTCAAGCTGATCTTGAACTCCTGGGCTCAATTGATTTTCCTGCCTCAGCCTCACAAAGTTCTGGGGTTACAGGTGTGAGCCACCATGTCCTATCTCTGATGACTTTTAATAGCAAAAGCTAATGGTCAGTTATCTATCTTTATATTATTGGATCTCCTATAAGGAATTCAGATTATCCATTATCATCTGATTTTAACAAATACATTTTATTTATTACTTCAGAAAGGTACACATGTATATGGTAAATATTCATAAAGGAAAAAAGATATGCATAAAATTACTTCTTAATCAAAACTGGTGTTCCTGTACTACAGAATTCCCTTTGCATAGATAACCGCAGCTAGTTCCTTATGTATTCGTCAAGAGATGATGTTTGTGCACATAAACATCTATTCTAACTATACTTCTTCAAAAATTTCAACAAACTACACATAGTACTCTGCTTCTTGTCTTTTCCTAAATACGTATCTTAGAAATCACACAGAGAACAATCTTTTATTTTAATGACTACATGGAATTCTATTTATGAATGTACCAATTATACTGGCTTCCATTAAAAAATATTTACATTGTTTTCCATATTTCATTATTGTAATCACAGCTGCAATAAAAAATGTCCTTACACATAGTTTTTATATGTGCAAGAACATAAGCAGGGTAAATTCCTAGAAGTGGGTCCAATGGTATACATATTTTTGATAGAGTATGCAATTGTCTTTCATATAAGTTTTAATTTATTAAATCACAACAGTGTAAAACAACCTATATTTTTTGAAAGTCTCAACAATTCTATTATCGTTTCAGAATTTTTGATCAAAAAATGAGATGCCATTACAGTTTTGTAAATAGATAATATATGTAAATAATTAATGATCAAAGCGTTAATAGATTAATAAAATATAACATATTTACTAAGAAGTTTAGCTCTTATTCATAACATCTTTTCATTTCTTACAGATAAACCGAGTTTTTGTTTGCCTTCCCAGTAATTTTTAGGTTCATCAAAGAAAATTTTTTATATAACTCTATCTCATTTATTACATAAACTACATTTATTTATTTATTTATTTATAATTTTTTATTGGATTTTAGGTTTTGGGGTACATGAGCAGAGCATGCAAGACAGTTGCGTAGGAACACACATGGCAGTGTGCTTTTCTTTCCATCTCCCCTTCACCCACATTTGGCATTTCTCCCCAGGCTATCCCTCCCCACCTCCCCCTCCCACTGGCCCTCCCCTTTTCCCCCCAATAGACCCCAGTGTTTAGTACTCCCCTTTCTGTGTCCATGTGTTCTCATTTTTCATCACCCGCCTATGAGTGAGAATATGCGGTGTTTCATTTTCTGTTCTTGTGTCAGTTTGCTGAGGATGACGTTCTCCAGATTCATCCATGTCCCTACAAACGACACAAACTCATCATTTCTGATTGCTGCATAATATTCCATGGTGTATATGTGCCACATTTTTCCAATCCAGTCTATTATCAATGGGCATTTGGGTTGATTCCAGGTCTTTGCTATTGTAAACAGTGCTGCAATGAACATTCGTGTACATGTGTCCTTATAGTAGAACGATTTATAGTCTTTTGGATATATACCCAGTAATGGGATTGCTGGGTCAAATGGAATTTCTATTTCTAAGGCCTTGAGGAATCGCCACACTGTCTTCCACAATGGTTGAACTAATTTACACTCCCACCAACAGTGTAAAAGTGTTCCTTTTTCTCCACATCCTCTCCAGCATCTGTCTCCAGATTTTTTAATGATCGCCATTCTAACTGGAGTGAGATGGTATCTCAATGTGGTTTTGATTTGCATCTCTCTGATGACCAGTGATGATGAGCATTTTTTCATATGATTGTTGGCCTCATATATGTCTTCTTTCGTAAATTGTCTGTTCATATCCTTTGCCCACTTTTGAATGGGCTTGTTTGTTTTCTTCCTGTAAATCCGTTTGAGTTCTTTGTAAATTCTGGATATCAGCCCTTTGTCAGATACGTAAACTGCAAAGATTTTTTCCCATTCTGTTGGTTGCTGATCCACTCTAGTGACTGTTTCTTTTGCCGTGCAGAAGCTGTGGAGTTTCATTATGTCCCATTTGTCTATTTTGGCTTTTGTTGCCAATGCTTTTGGTGTTTTGGTCATGAAGTCCTTGCCTATTCCTATGTCCTGGATAGTTTTGCCTAGATTTCCTTCTAGGGTTTTTATCGTGCCAAGTTTTATGTTTAAGTCTTTAATCCATCTGGAGTTAATTTTAGTGTAAGGTGTCAGGAAGGGGTCCAGTTTCTGCTTTCTGCACATGGCTAGCCAGTTTTCCCAACACCATTTGTTAAACAGGGAATCCTTTCCCCCTTGCTTGGTTTTGTCAGGTTTATCAAAGATTGTATAGTTGTAGATATACTGTGTTGCCTCCGGTGCCTCTGTTTTGTTCCATTGGTCTATATCTCTGTTTTGGTACCAGTACCATGCTGTTTTGATTACTGTAGCCTTGTAGTATAGTTTAAAATCCGGTAGTGTGATGCCCCCCGCTGTGTTCTTTTTGCTTAGAATTGACTTGGCTATGCGGGCTCTCTTTTGGTTCCGTATGAAGTTCATGGTGGTTTTTTCCAGTTCTGTGAAGAAAGTCAATGGTAGCTTGATGGGGATAGCGTTGATTCTGTAAATTAGGTTGGGCAGTATAGCCATTTTCACGATGTTAATTCTTCCTAACCATGAACATGGAATGTTTCTCCATCTGTTTGTGTCCTCTCTGATTTCGTTGAGCAGTGGTTTGTAGCGCTCCTTGAAGAGGTCCCTTACGTTCCTTGTGAGTTGTATTCCTAGGTATTTTATTCTTTTTGTAGCAATTGTGAATGGCAGTTCGTTCTTGATTTGGCTTTCTTTAAGTCTGTTATTGGTGTAGAGGAATGCTTGTGATTTTTGCACATTGATTTTATATCCTGAGACTTTGCTGAAGCTGCTTATCAGTTTCAGGAGTATTTGGGCTGAGGCAATGGGGTCTTCTAGGTATACTATCATGTCGTCTGCAAATAGAGACAATTTGACTTCCTCCTTTCCTATTCGAATACCCTTTATTTCTTTTTCTTGCCTGATTGCTGTGGCTAGAACTTCCAGAACTATATTGAATAGGAGTGGTGAAAGAGGGCATCCTTGTCTAGTGCCAGATTTCAAAGGGAATGCTTCCAGTTTTTGCCCATTCAGTATGAAATTGGCTGTTGGTTTGTCATAAATAGCTTTTATTACTTTGAGATACGTTCCATCGATACCGAGTTTATTGAGGGTTTTTAGCATAAAGGGCTGTTGAATTTTGTCAAATGCCTTCTCTGCGTCAATTGAGATAATCATGTGGTTTTTGTTTTTGGTTCTGTTTATGTGGTGAATTACGTTTATAGACTTGCGTATGTTGAACCAGCCTTGCATCCCTGGGATGAATCATACTTGATCATGGTGAATAAGTTTTTTGATTTGCTGTTGCATTCGGCTTGCCAATATTTTATTGAAGATTTTTGCATCTATGTTCATCATGGATATTGGCCTGAAGTTTTCTTTTCTCGTTGGGTCTCTGCCGGGTTTTGTTATCAGAATGATGTTGGTCTCATAAAATGATTTGGGAAGTATTCCCTCTTTTTGGATTGTTTGAAATAGTTTTAGAAGAAATGGTACCAGCTCCTCTTTGTGTGTCTGGTAGAATTCGGCTGTGAACCCGTCTGGACCTGGGCTTTTTTTGTGTGGTAGGCTCTTAATTGCTGCCTAGACTTCTGACCTTGTTATTGGTCTATTCATAGTTTCAGCTTCCACCTGGTTTAGGCTTGGGAGGATGCAGGAGTCCAGGAATTTATCCATTTCTTCCATGTTTACTAGTTTATGTGCATAGAGTTGTTTGTTATATTCTCTGATGATGGTTTGAATTTCTGTGGAATCTGTGGTGATTTCCCCTTTATCATTTTTATTGCATCTATTTGGTTGTTCTCTCTTTTCTTTTTAATCAATCTGGCTAGTGATCTGTCTATTTTGTTGATCTTTTCAAAAAACCAGGTCTTGGATTTATTGATTTTTTGAAGGGTTTTTCATGTCTCAATCTCCTTCAGTTCAGCTCTGATCTTAGTTATTTCTTGTCTTCTGCTGGGTGTTGAGTTTTTTTCATCTTGCTCCTCTAGCTCTTTCAATTTTGATGATAGGGTGTCAATTTTGGATCTCTCCATTCTCCTCATATGGGCATTTATTGCTATATACTTTCCTCTAGAGACTGCTTTAAATGTGTCCCAGAGGTTCTGGCATGCTGTATCTTCGTTCTCACTGGTTTCGAAGAACTTCTTTATTTCTGAGTTCATTTCATTGTTTACCCAGTCAACATTCAAGAGCCAGTTGTTCAGTTTCCATGAAGCTGTGCGGTTCTGGGTTGGTTTCTGTATTCTGAGTTCTAACTTGATTGCACTATGGTCTGAGAGGCTGTTTGTTATGATTTCAGTTGTTTTGCATTTGTTGAGCAGTGCTTTACTTCCAATTATGTGGTCAATTTTTGAGTAGGTGTGATGTGGTGCTGAGAAGAATGTATATTCTGTGGATTTGGGGTGGAGAGTTCTGTAAATGTCTATCAGGTTTGCTTGCTCCAGGTCTGAGTTCAAGCCCTCGATATCCTTGTTGATTTTCTGTCTGGTTGAGATCAATATTGACAGTGGAGTGTTACTGTCTCCCACTATTATTGTGTGGGAGTCTAAGTCTCTTTGTAAGTCATTAAGAACTTGCCTTATGTATCTGGGTGCTCCTGCATTGGGTCCATATATGTTTAGGATTGTTAGCTCTTCTTGTTTTATTGATCCTTTTACCATTATGTAATGGCCTTCTTTGTCTCTTTTGATCTTTGTTGCTTTAAAGTCTATTTTATCGGAGATGAGAATTGCAACTCCTGCTTTTTTTTTGCTCTCCATTTGCTTGGTAAATCTTCCTCCATCCCTTTATTTTGAGCCTTTGTGTATCCTTGCATGTGAGATGGGTTTCCTGGATACAGCACACTGATGGGTTTTGGAATTTTATCCAATTTGCCAGTCTGTATCTTTTGATTGGTGCATTTATTCCATTTACATTTAGGGTTAATATTGTTATGTATGAATTTGATACTGCCGTTTTGATGCTAAGTGGCTGTTTTGCCTGTCAGTTGTTGTAGATTCTTCATTATGTTGATGCTCTTTAGCATTTAGTGTGATTTTGGAATGGCTGGTACTGGTTGTTCCTTTCTATGTTTAGTGCCTCTTTTAGGAGCTCTTGTAAAGCAGGCCTAGTGGTGACAAAATCTCTGAGTACTTGCTTGTTCGCAAAGGATTTTATTTTTCCTTCACTTCTGAAGCTCAGTTTGGCTGGATATGAAATTCTGGGTTGAAAGTTCTTTTCTTTAAGAATGTTGAATATTGGCCCCCACTCTCTTCTGGCTTGTAGTGTTTCTGCCGAGAGATCTGCTGTGAGTCTGATGGGCTTCCCTTTGTGGGTAACTCGACCTTTCTCTCTGGCTGCCCTTAGTATTTTCTCCTTTATTTCAACCTTGTTGAATCTGATGATTATGTGCCTTGGGGTTGCTCTTCTTGCAGAATATCTTTGTGGTGTTCTCTGTATTTCCTGCATTTGAGTGTTGGCCTGTCTTGCTAGGTGGGGGAAGTTTTCCTGCATGATGTCCTGAAGAGTATTTTCCAGCTTGGATTCATTCTCTTTGTCCCCTTCTGGTACACCTATCAAACGTAGGTTAGGTCTTTTCACATAGTCCCACATTTCTTGGAGACTTTGTTCATTCCTTTTTGCGCTTTTTTCTCTAATCTTGGTTTCTCATTTAATTTCATTGAGTTGGTCTTCGACCTCAGATATTCTTTCTTCTGCTTGGTCAATTCGGCTATTGAAACTTGTGCATGCTTCGCGAAGTTCTCCTATTGTGTTTTTCAGCTCCTTTAATTCATTCATATTCCTCTCTAAGTTATCCATTCTTGTTATCATTTCCTCATATCTTTTTTTAAGTTCCTTAGTTTCTTTGCATTGATTTAATACATGTTCTTTTAGCTCACAAAAGTTTTCATTATCCACCTTCTGAAGTCTAATTCCGTCATTTCGTCACAGTCATTCTCCATCCAGCTTTGTTCCCTTGCTGGTTAGGAGTTTTGGTCCTTTCTCGGAGGCGAGGTGTTCTGGTTTCGGGTGTTTTCCTCCTTTTTTCACTGGTTTCTTCCCATCTTTATGGGTTTATCTGCTTGTCGTCTACGTAGTTGCTGACTTTTCGATTGGGTCTCTGAGTGGACACCCAGATTGTTGATGTTGAAGTATTTCTGTTACTTTGTTTTCCTTCTACCAGCCTAGCCCCTTCGCTGTACGACTGCTGAGGTCCACTCCAGGCCCTGCTTGTCTGGGGTGCACCTCTAGCAGCTGTGGCACAGCGAGGGATGCTACCCATTTCTTTTTCTGCCATCTTTGTCCCAGGATGATGCCTGCCAAATGTCAGTCTTTTGGATATAGAGGGGTCAGGGAGCTGCTTGGGGAGACAGTCTGTTCTTTTTAGGAGCTCAATTTCTGAGCTGTGAGCTCTGTTGTTCATTCAGGGCTGTTAGGCTGCTATGTTTGATTCTGCTGCAACAGAGCTCATTAAAAAAACCCTTTTTTTCTCTAATGCTCTGTGTTGGGGGATTCGGGCTTTATTTTTCGATGTCCTTTGAGGTTTCCTGCCCAGCTAGGAGGCAGACTAGCCACTGTTTGCCTGCCGAGTCTCCGCCCTGCTGTTGTGTGATTCGCCCTGTTCCTGCAGGCTCTGCTGTGGTCTCCGCTATGGCCTGCTGCGGAGTCTCTTCATTGTAGCGTGTTGCCTCGGCAACAGCAGGCTGTGTCAGCAGTGGGCGTGTATCTCAGTATGGACGGGTTGCCTCGGCAACGGGAGGCTGCGTCAGCAGTGGGCGTGTATCTCAGTAGGGACGGGTTTCCTCGGCAATGGCTTGCTGCGTCAGCAGTGGGCGTGTATCTCAGTTGGGGTGGGTTGCCTTGGTAGTGGTGGACGCCCCTCCCCCACAGAGCATCTCGGACTGTCTGCTCGGGATAGTTTGAAATCGCGGTTTTGTTCGTCCCACTGGGTATCCCGAACGCTCTGTCCCTGCAATCCCCTGGGCTGGCCTACTGTCCAAGTCTCGTTCAGTCTCAAGTCCAGTCCTCTCAAGTCTCAGGTTGCCGGTTCAAAAGGGCACCCAGACAAGTGCGCCCTGTGGGGATTGCTGGGTAGGGCCGGCCACCGCTGCTCCGGCTGCCGGCTTCGCCAGGCAGACTTACTGCCTGGCATCCCATGTCTTTTCTATACTTGGGAGTTTCCCCGTTCTGTGGGCAACAAAGGTCAGTCTGGAAATGCAGCTCGCACTCACCTCTTTGCGGATTCAACGAGAGCTCCAATCCTGGGTTGTTCTCACAGCACCATCTTGAGTCCTCTACCCATAAACTACATTTATAATTACACAATTATTCACCTTACTCTTTTTCATTTAACAGTGTATGTTAGATGTCTCTTCATATTAGAACTGAGAAACTTCTTTTTTTCTTTTACATGTATTTTCTGAATTGTATTTTATCATGTATATATTGCATTTTTTATTTAGCCAGTTCACCATTGAGAGGAACGTGAGCTATTTTTAATCTCTTACTATCATACATAGTTGTATAATGATTAGCATTGCAAACATCATTTCAAACAATTATATACCTAAAGAATATAATACAGTGACATATTCTTTATATACCTAAGAATATAATACAGTGACATATATATCCCATATAATACAGTGACAGTATTATATGGGATAAATATACATATATTTATAATTTTGTTAGATAATGTAAAACTCTCTCCATAGAGGTTGTGTAATTTTGCTTCAACATCTGCAATGTATTTAGAAGTCTATTTTCCAACAACTCTTTAAAAGAACATATTAGAAAGCTTTTGAACTTTTTGCCAATCTGATAGTGGAAAAATTACAATTTCATGTAGATTTAATTTGTATTAATCTTATTAATGGTAATATGGAGTACATTTTTCCATATATTTAAAAGTTGCTTAATTTATTTTACTGTGAACTTTCTGTTCATTTTTTTAGCCTATTTTCTATTTGTTTTTTAGTTTTTTTCTCTAAATTAATAGCAGCTTTTGCTATATTATACAACATGATATGAATTGCAACTATGCTCCTGTGTCTTCATTTATATTTTGATTTTGCTTATGGCATATCTAACCTTTGCAATTTTTTTTTTTTTGCCATAAAAAAGATCAGTCTTTTCTTGAATAAGAGTTCTAGGGGTTTTTATAATATGGTCCGAGACCTTCCTAGCTCTAATATAGAAACATTAAAATTTAAAGAAACTTTTATATTTTTATATTTTGATTTCACCATACTTAGTCATTCCAAATTTTGTTAGAATAAGTTTTGAGTGAGAGATCCTAAGTTATCACAACCTCATTTATTTTAAAATCCAGACTTTCCTCTATTAACAGTGAGAAGGTGATGTGAATACAGAGGCAGGTATTGGGGTGATGCTGCTACAAGCCAAGACACACTGAAGATTGTTAGAAAACTACCAGGATCTAGGAGAGGGGCATAGAACAGATTCTTCCTCTCAGCATCACAAGAAAGCATGTGCTAATGCTTGGTCTCAGATTTCTAGACTCGAGAACTGAGAGGATATATTTCAGTTGCTTAAGCCACAAGTTTGAGGTACTTTGTCACGGTAGCCTTAACAAATAAGGCATGTGGGGAAAGGGTGAAAGGGATATGTGGTGATCAGAAAAGCAGAGACTTTTGGTTGAATACGGTGATGATTAACTTTATTTGCCAACTGGACTAGATTAAGAGATGTCCAGGTAGCTGGTAGGACATTATTTCTGGGTGCGTCTGTGAGGATGTTTCTAGAAGAGGTTACTGTTTGAATTGGTACACTAAGTAAAGGACAGGTCTTCATGATTGTGTGTATCATCCAATCCCTGAGAACCTGAACAGAGCAAAATGACAGAGAAAGGGTGAATTCGCTCTCTCTCCTTGAGCTAGGACAACCATCTCCTCCTGCCTACAGACAGCAGTGTTCCTAGTCCTTAGGCATTTCAGACTCAGATTGGGACTTTTGCCTATGGCCTAATTGGTTCTCAGTCCTTCAAACTTAGACTAGAACTACCCCAGGAGCTCTCCTGGGCCTCCAGCTTGCAAGCAGCAGTTCATGGGACTTCTCAACCTCAATAATCACATGAGCCAATCTCCTAATAAATCTTTCTCTCTCTCTTTTAATTCCTTCTCCCTATATACAGTGGAAGCATGGATTTTTAAATAAATGAAGTTGTGACAGTTTAGTAGGCATTTGGGGAATATCTCACTCAAAAATTATTCTAAAAAATGGGGAATAAGTATTGGGAAAATCAAAACATAAGAATATCAAAGTTCCTTTTAATTTAAATAAATCTCTTTATCTCTCTAGAGAAAGTATATACATATATGAAATGTAATGTGTTCATATACATACACCCACACATACACGCACACACACACACATTTAACTACATTTAGTTAACTAAATATAGTCTACATTTAAATACATTTTCCAGTCCACCTTATATTTAAGTGTGGCATGCATCTGAGATATAAAGAATAAAACTACCGGTTCCACCAGTGGTGGTCTTATTTGAGAAGAAAACACAGTACTAGGCCCTGACCATCCTTGCCCAAGATGGTTTGTTCTGCAGAGATTTTCTAAAGGGAAGACAAAATGAGAAGACCAAAGGCAACTGGCTCACAAAGTACCTTGCTCACAAAGAAGGGTTGTCTCTGTGAGAAGTGGGCTGCTGTCACTGCTCAGGAAGAGTGACTCAGAGATTCCTCCTAGAGGAATCTCCCTTTGGAGCATAAAGACCGATTATAAGAACTAAAAGCTCCAAAGCTCCCCCAAAGAAAATGACTATATTTAGAACACCTTGTAGAAGAACTAAAGCCTAAGGTTAACTTAGAAAATCAATGGCGATTTCCATAGTAAGCAATTAAGTCGGAGTGGACATCCCCAAAATAGGAAGAAACAAAATCACTCCCCAGCTAGTCTATCAGAGAACCAGGACAAAAGACAGCTAGGAAGAGAAGAGACTTCCTATGGTCAGAGCAAGGCTTGAAGACTGACCTAAAAAACTACCCCTGCAAAGGGCCCCAGGTTTAGTTGAATCAAACTAGCAATCAATTTACTTGCCATAATGCAGTGAAAAATAACAGGACAATCAGCTGGGAAATAGAAGTGCTTAAGGGCTCTGCGTGATACAAACACAGAAAGAGAGCCTAGTGTGATACAAACACAGAAAGAGAGCCTAACAGAGAGATAAGTGAGACAGTTAAAGACAGCCCTGCTAACTTACCTGTAAACATGCCCAAGCCTGGATATGCCCTGAGGGTTGACATCAGAGGTCTCACAATACAGGGAAAGACTATTAAAACAGTCCATCAAAATCTCTAAACAAATAAGCATGCAAGCCAACACACAAAACAACAATGATAATAACAACCCCTGGAGAAGCTTAATTAATATCTAAACTTAATTAGTTAATATCTAAGCTTGCTAAAACATATTATCAAGAGTCCAGTTTTCAACAAAAGTTTATAAGGTATGAAAAGAAACAGGAAGGTGTGACTCATACACAGAAAAAAAAATCAGTCAACAGAAACTTCCTATGAGAGGGCTCAGATGTTAAAATTAACAGATGGAAACTTAAAACAACCTTTACAAATATGTTCAAAGAAATAAAGAAGGTCATGCTGAAAGAAGTAAAGATACCATAATAATGTCTCATAAAATAAATATCTACAAATGAATACAAATGACAAAGAAGAACTAGACGGTGTTGAGTGTTTTTTGCTTGTTGGCATTTGTGTATCTTCTTTTGAGACTTGTCTATTCATGTCTTTCCCACTTTTTGGTGAAATTATTTGATTTTATCTTGCTGATTTATTTGAGTTCCTTCTAGATTCTGGATATTAGTCCTTTGTTGGATGAATAGTTCATGACTGCTTTCTCTTATTCTGTGCATTATTTATTTACTCTGCTGATTAATTCTTTTGCTATTCAGAAGCTTTTTAGTTAAATTAAGTTCCATCTATTTATCTGTGTTTTTGTTGCATTTGCTTTTGGGTTCTTCGTAATGAATTCTTTGCTTAAACCAATATCTAGAATAGTTTTTCTGATATTATCCTCCAGAATTTGTATGGTTTCAGGTCTTACATTTAAGTCTTTAATCTATCTTGGGTTGATTTTTGTATAAGGTGAGACATGAAGTTCCATTTTCATTCTTCTGCATGTGGCTTGCCCTTATCCCAGAACCATTTATTGAATAGGGTGTCCTTTCCATGCTTTATGCTTTTGTTTGCTTTGGTGAAAATCAGTTGGCTGTATTTGGCTTTATTTCTGGGTTGTCTATTCTGTTCTATTGGTCTATGTGCCTATTTTTATACCAGTACCATGTGGAAAAAATTTATTATATGAATAAGACACTTGCACACACGTTTATAGAGGCACAATTGCAAAAATACAAAACCAGTTTAAATACTCATCAACCAATGAATGGATTAAGAAAATGTGGTACGTATGTACTTTTATGCCATGGAATCCACAGCCATGAAAAAGCATGGAATAATGGCATTTGCAGCAATCCGGATGGAGTTAGAGAGCATTTTTCTAAGTGAAGTAACTCAGGAATGGAAAACCAAACCTCATATGTTCTCACTTATAAGTGGGAGCTAATCTGTTAGGATGCAAATTCATAAAGATGATATAATGGACTCTGGGGACTTGAGGGATTGGGTGGGAGGTGGGTGAGAGATACAAGAGAGGTACACATTGGGTATACAGTACACTGCTCAGGTGATGGGTGCATCAACATCTCAAAAATCACCACTAAAGAACTTATCCATGGAATCAAACACCACCTCTTCCCAAAACTATTGAAATAATAAAAATAAATAAATAAAATGTAATAAAATAACCAGATAGAAGTTCTGAAATTGAAAAGTACGATAACTGAAATAGAACTTTCACTACAGGAGCATGACAGTAGGTCTGAACAGGCAGAAGAAAGCTGGTAAACTTGAAAGCAAGTTCATAGTGATTATGTAACATGGGTGACAAGAGAAAAATAGGAAAAATAAACAAAGCTTTAGATGAATGTGGGACATCAACATGCACCTTAAGAGTAGCAGAAGTGTGGTGGCGAGTGAGAAAAGGACAGAAATATATTTGAAGAAATAATGGCTGAAAACACCATATTTGATGAAAAACACCAACCTACACATCCAAGAAACTAAGGAACTCCCACTAGTACTCAGGAAGAAAGATTCACTCCCAGATATTATCATGTTAAAAACTGTGGCAGAAAGAACAAAGAGAAAATCTTTAAAGTAGCAAAAGACAGTTACTCATATCAGAGAAGAAAATTATAATAAAAGTAAGTAACTGATACTGCTTCAGAAATAATGAATGCCATTTGTTGAAGAGATCATCCTTTTCCAGTGTATATTCTTGGAAACTTTGTTGAAAATGAGTTGACTGGCAAAACTATATATCCATCTGCAGACAAATGAAACTAGGCCCTTATCTCTCATATATGAAAAATAAATCAAAATGGATTGTAAACTTAAATGCAAGAGCTGAAACTATGAGACTACTGAAAGAAAACATTGAAAAACCATTCCAGGACATTGGTTTGGACAGAGATTTCTAGAGTAAGACCTCAAAAGCACAGACAATCAAAGTAAAATGGACAAATGGAATTATATAGAGATAAAAATTCTTCTGCACAGCAATCAACAAAGTGAAGAGACAATACAAAAAATGGGAGAAAAACTATCAATCTGACAAGGGATTAATAATCTCAATATGTAAAAAGCTCAAACAACTGAATAGAAAAAAACAAATAATCTGGTTAAATATGGGCTAAAGATATAAATATACATTTCTCAAAAAAAGGCATACAAATGCCCAAGAAGTATGTAAAAAATTCTCAACATCACTAATCATCAGAGAAATGCAAATCAAAATTATGAGATATTATCTCATTCTAGTTAAAACATCTTTTATCTAAAATCAGGCAATAATAAATGCTGGTGAGGATGTGAAGGAAGGGGAACCCTCAGACACTGTTGGTGGGAATGTAAATTAGTACACGGAGCACTCTCCAGGATAGATTTTATTTATGCTAGACTGTAAAACAAGTATCCGTAAAAATGGATCAAAATAGTACAAAGTATGTTCTTTGACCTCATTGAAATGAAAACAACAGAAACAAATTTAGGGAATTTCCAGATGGGCTGAAATTAAATGACCTACTAAAAACCAATTAGTGAAGGAGAAATCATGAGAAATTAGAAATTTTTAGATTAATGAAAATGAGCACACAATATACTCAAGCTTATGGATGCTGTTAAAAGAGTTCATGGAGGAATTTGTGCCGATATTAAAAATATATATAACTTTTCACTTAAGACATTAGAAAAAGGAGCAAATTAAATTGAAACAAGCAGAAAGGAAAGAAGAATAACTATTAAAGTGAAATTAAGAAAATAGAGAATAGATGTAGATAATATTGGCAAAACCAAAAGTTTACATGTGGCCATCCAGTCATCCTAGCCCCAGTCGTCGAAAACACTGTTCACTCTTTCCCCTGTTGAATTAACTTAGCAACCTTGTTGAAAACTAATTGAACTTAATGAGAGGGTTTATTTTTGAACTTTTGGTTTCACTCCATTTATCTGTAAGTCTGTGTCTAGGCCAGTACCCACTGTGTTGATTACCATAGCTTGGACAACTGCATAAACACAGGTAAACGAGTAAATATAAACTCCTTTCTTATTTATTATATAAAAATTAACTCAAAATAAATCAAAGACCTAAATGTGAGAGCTAAAGCTATAAAACTCTTAGAAAAAATGTAGAAACAAATTTTATGGCTTTGGGTTTGACAAAGCCTTCTTAGATGTGATGCTAACAACAGAAGAGACAAAATAAAGCAAACAAATAAGTCAGTTAAAAATAAAAGATAAATTGAACTTCGTCAAAATTAAAAGCTTTTGTGCTCCAAGAATATCATCAAGACAACGAAAACAAAACTCACAGAATGAGAGAAAAGATTAAATTACATATCTTGATTTGGGACTTCTCTCTAGAATATAGGAAAACTCCTAAAACTAAAAATGTAACTCAATAATAGGTGAAATATTGAATAGGCATTTCTTTAAAGAAGGTATGCAAATAGTCATTAAGCACATAAAAATGCTCAATATTGTCAGCCATCAGAGAAATCTAAAATCAAACCATAATGTGATACCACTTACCACCCCCACCCCACCAGTATGATTGTTATTAAAATGACATGTTAAGGAAATGTGGAAAGTTTGAGCACTCACACATTACTGTTGGGAATGTAATTTGGTATAGCCACTCTGGACAGAGAAATTTAATTGTTGGGTCATAATTGTTGGTCTAGCCATTCCTCAAAGGTTTACATTTATAGTTACATTATGACCCAACAATTCCATTTCTAGGTATAAAATAAAGAATCAAAACCACATATCTTTAAAAAGCCTTGTACAAAAAAGTTCATAGCACCATTACTTATAATAGACCAAAAGTAGAAATGGCTAAAATGTCCATGAACTGATAAATAGAAAAATAAAATGCGATATATCCATAAAATAGAATGTATTTTGACAACAGAAAGAAATGAGGTATTGATACCTACTATGACATGAATGAACCTTGAAAAAATTGTGCTGAAACAAGCCACTCACAAGAGGTCATATACTGTATGATTTCATTTATTTAAATGGCCACAATATGCAAATCTAAAAAGATAGAAAGTAGATTAGTGTTTGCCTAGGACTGGGAGTGTTGGGAGAGAAATAAGAATGAATGTTAATGGCTATAAGGTTTTCTAGGAGATAATGACTAAATTCTAAAATTGATTGCAGTGATGGTTACACAACTCTGAGGATACAACAGCATTGAATTTTACACTTAATGTGTGAATTGTATGGTACATGAATATGTGAGTCATATCTCAATCAATAAAGAGGTCACATTTTTTTAAGAAAAGGATAATCATAGACCTCAAGTGGCTCAGAGGCTATTAAGGAAATGTCTTTAGCTACCACCCAATAGATTGGCTTACAGTAGTTTAGATAATCATACAAGAAATCTAATAAAAATATGTGACATGGTTTCTATTTCTGGCTTGTAAAGATTTGGATTGTATGGAGTATAACAAGCCTTAAAGCCATTTATTACCTACTACATGACATTCAGTCATGGAGACCTGCCTGTACTTAGATCTTCAAGAATGCCAGGAGGTCAGTTAAGTCCCTACAGCCAAGTAGTAAGCCCTCTTATTTGCTTGCAATGCTGCTGGTGTTTGCCTGCCTTAGAGTGATCACAAGTCTTACTGAGTGCTCTCATGTATTGTAAGAGAATAAATTGCATTAGGTATTAACAATAAATATGAAGTTACCTTCTCTTTTTTACAGATTTCCTGTGTGACATCAGAATTAAACTGTTGCAACATTCAGCATATTTTTATCCAGATAAATATTGAAAACATATTTAATGCAATATTGGAGGGATTATAGCATTCAGAAAAGGGAAAGTCTGACTAATGCAGCAGCTGCACTGCATTCCAGCACACTCAAGACATTGCCAGCATTTATTAGCTAGTCAAGTCTTTGACAATAAACAATCTACAGTCGGGACTCATGCTCTCTAGTGGATAGTTGTTGGAACTTTGTTTTCATGACAGCATTAATAGCTCTTGTTTCTCAGTAGGTTGCCTATTTGTTAACTGCTTAATTCATATCAGAAAGATTTTAATAAAGCTTTAAATGTACTTTTATTTGCATTCTAGTATATGGTATTTTATGATAATGATTCACTTTGTAAAAAAGTAAATAAATATATAATTAAAATAGTAATTCCAATAGAAAACAGGGTATTTATTAACCATAAAAACTGAGTTGGTTGTTTCTTAACGGCTTTATTTCTAAAATCTTGTATCTAAAAATAAAACAAAGAATGTCAGTTTTTTTCTGCTTTCTTCTCAATCTAATAGTCCTATGTTTCTTTATAACATATAATCTCATGAGGTTATTAGAATCAGGCAGGATGGTCAGAAAGTTCATACTGCAAAGGCCACAGTGGTTGCATAAATGGTTTAATTCCGGATTGGGTGACTTTTCATTCTGCGTTATCTGTTCTCAGGTCATATTAGTTGTTCAATATTTTGAATATCACCTTTGGTTATAATAGATCATTAATGTAGCCAAAACCCATTTTTGGTGGTTTAAATTAGAAGATATCCAAATGACATTCTAAAGAACTCATTAAAGCCAAATAAATGTAAGCTGCATAGGATGGAAAAGGATAGCAGTAACACATCACACATTCTTGGTCTAGTCTCATTTTGATAAATACCAAATATTTATGGAGTGCTCAGCCAAGACTGTGAATACAGTTTATGTTTGCAGAATAAGGAGAAGCAATGCAATGAATTGCTGGAAAAACATATATATTACATATACGTATTGTATATTTTGATCAAAACCAGTGCCACAAGTGAAAGTATCAAAAAGAAATGATAAACTTTCTAGATGTGTGTTCCATTGCATTACCCAGATAACAGTTTCACTTTTTTTCCCCAGTGACCTCTGAAGTTTTTATTGGCCTTCAGTTCCCCCAAAGGATTCCCTGCTTCTGCTGGCTTAACGTCTGAGAACTTTGTTGTCATTGGTCTCAGACACCAAGTTACCATCTACTATCCGGTAGGTGGTGGTCTTTTGAATGGTTGCATGGGAGTTGCTGCTGTTCAAGGCATCACCAAGATTGAAGTCCTTGCCATCTTCCAGCAGGTGGCGGTAGGTGGCGAACTCAGCCTGTAGCTTGACCTTGATGTTCAGCAGAGCCTGGTACTCCCAAGCCTGGTGTTGTCCCTCTGCCCAGGTCTGTGTGAGCTCCGACTCCAGGTGTAGCAGGATCTCCTTGAGCTCCTCCATCTGCAGGGCATAGCGGGCCTCCACATCCCTCAGGCTGTTCTCCAAGCTGGCCTTCAGGTATCTTCTTAGCTCCGTGATCATCATCTCAGCAGTTCCAATCTTGGAGGACTGTGTGGTGACCACTCTGGTGCTTTCCTTAATCTGCTGACACCGGTGGTTTTCCAGCTCTTCTCGGTTCTTAGAAGCCAGCTCGTCACACTGGGCCGGGATGTCTGCCAAGATCTTGGTGAGGTCCTAAGATTTGGGGGCATCTACCTCCATAGTCAACCCAGAGCTGGCAATCTGGGCTTGTAAGCCTTTTACTTCCTCTTCATGTTTCTTCTTCATGAAGAGCAGCTCCTCCTTGAGAGCCTTGATCTCTGTCTTCAGCTGCAGCCGAGACAGATAACCTTGCGGAGCCAAGGATATCGCTCTCCACAGACTGGCGCATGGCCAGCTCTGTCTCATACTTGACTTTAAGTCATCAGTAAGACGGGCATTGTCGATCTGCAGAATGATGCGGGCATTACTCACAGTACTTGCAAAGAGCTGAGTCCTCAATCGTCTTGAAGTAATGGCTCCAGCCTTTGACCTGGGGTCCCTTCTTCTCCAGGTGCTCCCAGATCTTGCTCTCCAGCTGCCAGTTCTCTGTCTCCAGGCTCCTCACTCTGTCCAGGTAGGAGGCCAGGTGGTTGTTCAGGCTTTGCATTCCTGCCAGAACCTCCCATTCCTGCCAGAACCCCTGCCATCCCCGCAGCCAGGCCCCTGGACCCCAAGCCACCCGGGAAGCTGGTGGAGTGGGACACAGAGATCCAAGAACCAGAGACCCTGGCGCCTGCATAGATTCTGGCCATGCTGCTGACTGGCCAGGCCCTGTAGGGATTCCTGGACAGTGCCCAGGGACCAGCAGAAGTTGGTAGAGAAGCTGGAGGAGTGGTGAAGCTCATGCTGTTTGGGGAGGAGAGCAAGAAGACAGGACTCCGACTTTGCCAATGACCGTTTTTCACTTTTATCTGTATTACAGCAAGTATGTTTGTATTGTAGATTGAATACTTTTCTAATACAATAAAACATATGCATATTTTACAATTTTTATCAAAGAGCTTTGGTGTATAGGTAGAAATAAAATACTTGTAGTTTGTGTAAAACTCTTATTAGGTGTGTGCAACTCTGTAGATCTTTATTCAGTAGGGTCTTGAAAACTGCTAATACTGCACACTGCTTAACAACTAGTATTTGTGGAAAATTGCTCCTCTGAATATTTGATAGTTATTTTTCAAGATTCAGACCAAATCCTTAATGTATAATCCTTTCTATAATCCTTCACTGCTCCTTCCTTTGTGCTTTATTATTTCTTATTAATGGAGCTTAAAATCTGGTAAGCCTTTTTTTAGATTTCCTTATTTTGCATAAAATATTAGCTACTTGGGAAAAGGCAGGCATAAAAACTTACATAATGCCATACTAAGGGTTAAGAGAAAAGATTTGTATGTAAAGAATACTACTCATTCCCTCGTATAACCATTTATTAACCCATGCTTTTAAAAAATTACCTTTAATTTAAATCAGTGTAAGTTCAATAGCTGTACTACTGAATACTAAACCTAAATCTTATCAGTATTTTATAAATTAATTTAAAAATAAAAATTTAAAAACAATAAAATCAAACAGAGGTGTATGTTTCAACATGAGTAATTGTTAAAAATGTAATGTTCATAATACACATTAACATTTTTAAAACGTGAAAACTTTTATATATATTGGTTTTACAGTATATACATCTAATAGGGAAAAGACATGTAGAAATGGAAACAATTACAACTTTAGTCAACCCACAGAGTTCTAAGGTCATGGTGACTATGTGGCTGAAAAAGAAAAATTTGAAATTTAAATTTAGAAATGTTTTGATCTACTCATGTTTTTCTCCTACCCTCTAAAGTTGGGACTGATCCTCCCATATTTCAGCAGAAGCTGGAGACTTACTCCAGGGAAAGAACAGCAAGGTGTCTCTGAACAGGCAAATTGAGCACTCATTACAGAAAATGTGGGATTAAGTGAAAGTTGACCATTTTGATACTGAAACTCATCCCATCGTCACAACTGCTTTCGTAACCGTTCCCAAAATGAAGGTATCCAATATTATACTCTGTAACCAGGAGATTGAAGAAAACTCTATGGGACTTTAGCCAGCCAATTGAGGAGACTTAAGGAAGCTGACATGATAGCAATCAAGCCAGTCAAGCCAGAGTACTATAAAAATTTAACCAACACTTATCAACCAGGGAAGCCCACAGTTCACATTTCTTATATACACAAAGTTTCATATCAGATTTACGTGCCCTAATTTTAAAGATCAGAAGACAGCCATAATAAAGATATATCTAGGGAGGCCTCAAATATGAAATAAATCAGAACAAATAAACAAGCAAGAAAGAAAAAACTTGAAGATGCTAGACAGAAATAATAATAACTATCATTAATATTCTCTGAGAGATGAAAGAAATATCTCTCAGAAGACCAATGTAATGAAAAAGAGAAATTCAGGAAATAAAAATAATGAAATGTAAAATATATAGCATAAATACAAATTTGATATATTAGAAATTTAAATTAAGGAATTCTTCTCAAAAATAGAGAAAAAATACAAATTTATGGAAACGAGAGAAAAGATCAGAAATCAGAGGATCAGATCTGGAGTCTCAACATCTGAATAAAACGAGGTCCTGCAAGACAGAACAGAGAAAAAAGGATGAGAAAATAAAATAAATCAGTAAATTATTCCTGGAATAAGAAAATAAGTTTCTCAAGTGAATAGATTCACCAAATGCCTAGAACAACTGGTGAAAAATAGATCCACATGTGAATATTGCACTAAAATTTCTACATATCGTTATCAAGAACAGCATGATTTTCAGGGAGAAAAAAAGAATTTTTCTTTAAGCAAAGTATCACAAATCACATTTGGAACGAGAAGATAATGGAGCCATAAAATATCAAGAAAATCTCTTTGAACCTAGGATTTTATCCCTAAAAGACTAAATGTGATTACAGATGTTTTGGCATACAAAGTGTTGAAAAACGATTTACCTTTACGCAGTCATTCTCAAAAAGATACTGTGGATAGGGTTAAAAGAAAATTATGTAATTAACTAATTAAAGCTAGAGGGATTTAAGATCTCTTAAGATCAAGAAAGCAAACAATCCAGATCAGAACAAGACAGGAATCACTGGGAGATATTACCCTGAGATAATGACATTTGTTGAACATTTTGTGCATATGAATACGTTAATATTTAGAAAAAATATTTTATTTCCAGAGAAAAATTGAGAAAAACTGGTGATTAATATATTAAATACAACTAAGCAAAGAAAAAAGACAATTAGTAACTTTAAGGGAAATAAGAAATTGTTCGCATAAAAAAATAACAATATTGTATAAGGCTCATATGTGAATATCTCATCTTGATAATGAGGGAATGTATTCTCTTCCCGGGTCCACAAGGAGGCAATGTTTCAAGGGCAGGAACTTCCCAGTTACATGACCGACCTGCCTTCGTTCATATCTCCAACCGGGAGCTTAGAGGACTTTAACTTTCCAGGAAGGGATGATAGACTGCCCAGGTAAGCTCCCTTTGTCTAGAAAGCCCTCAAAAAGCTATGGGAAGACTCTGGGCCAAACAACAAATCAGATGTCCGAAATCAAAGATCACTCATTTCAGTGGAAGTTTAAAGGAACTCCTTTCACTGGACAAAAAAACTTGAATAGGGCGAGAATAACCCCCA
Source organism: Callithrix jacchus (assembly GCF_049354715.1). Classification (NCBI taxonomy): domain Eukaryota; kingdom Metazoa; phylum Chordata; class Mammalia; order Primates; family Cebidae; genus Callithrix; species Callithrix jacchus. The sequence continues at coordinate 71,451,911 of NC_133504.1, read as the reverse complement.
GGTTAGAAGTCCCCTTCTCCCACATCTGTGAGGATGCCATCTCCTGATCCCCTCCCACGATGGCGCGGGAACTCACTCTCTCTCTTTCTCTCTCTCTGCCTAAATAAATCACTTTCTGCAAAGCTCTTGGAGTCGGATACTTACTTGAAGGAACTCATCGCGACACCGGGATCCCCTCCCCATTCCTGGGTGAGTGAGAGATCAAGGGCTTGGAAGAACACATCCTATTGGGAGCGACCTGAGCCCATCGTCTGCAAATTTGGTCACAATAATGAAGATGAAGACTATTGACCTACCCAGAACTGGAAGTGCATTTAGTAATAGATAGAAATGAAGTGTACTTTTTGGATGTGGTGCGAAAGAAAGTGAAATTCCTAAGATATAGAGGTAAGTAACAAATGCAACAAGTAACATAACTTAAAGTAATCGCCTCTGGGAAGCAGTGAATGATAGGACTATTTTCGAAGAGCGGCTAAGAGACTAACATTTCTCCTGAAGAAAGGCTTGCCACTTAAAGTGACATATGAGTTGGAGAAATAATTATAATTTTGCCAAAAAAAATCATTTAAAAAGGAGATTGTATGAAATGGGAGAATAAAATATAATACTATCTAAGAGAAGAAACAATGTTCTTGCATGGGTAAACAACCATACTGACAGCAAAAGGAATTGGGAACCACTAAGTGGTAGTTTCTGTATGACCTATACAAGTACATGTCTTCAGTCTTGTTTGTTCCTTAATTCCACTGAGACTGCTTGCAAATTACTTGTAATTCGCTCTCAATGCTCACCAGATGGAATACTTATCATGTATTCCATTCCTTTCTTTGATCTGATAGCATGCAGTTTACATTTAAATCTAATCCAATTTTATGCAGAAAATGTCTAATGTTAAAGAAAATTACAAAATGCTGAAAGAACATTTACAGTATAATAAAATGTATGATTATAAACACTGGTACAATCACACCATACATAAAACCACTTTAATTTTTAGCCAGATTATCATCTGAAAGGCAATGTACACACTCTGTGACCAGGACCAATGATCAAATATTTTAGATTAAAATGGAAGAGAGCCAGAGGGAAAAAAAAAGAAAGAAAAGAAAAAAATCACCCAAGAAACCAAAACCCGAAAGAATAAACACAAAGAATAAAAAGAATAAACCTAAAAATTATCAAGATAAATTTAATGTAATGTTTTAAGAAAGTTATAATTGGAAATTAAGCATTATTCAATTTATTAAAAGTCAGAGTTCTACATGATAAACAAATTAATGTATTCACTTTGGAACTTTCTGGCAGAAAGCATCAGATAAGAAGTGTATCACAGCGGCCTAAAGAATGACATCACAAATGAGTACATTCGTTTTGCAGACTGCTGGTGAAACAGCGACAATATTTTGGCAGCACAAGCAAGTAAAGGAAAAGGAATATGCTTTTAAAATGTATCCAAAACATTCTCGTTAAACCCAACTCATGATCTCAGATCATGTATAGCCCAGGGTTAAAAGGAACAAGAATCAAGTTAGACACTGACTAAATTTGTGTCAAATTGATAGAAGAAAATATTTTGAGTGTTTATAGTCAACATGAGTAATTATAAATCAAATTATTTTCAAAAATGGACTATTGTGTTTTTCACAATAGTGAAATTTTAATAATAAAATGGAAATAGTTTTTTAAAGGTGCTTAGTTTATTAGTCCAAAAATAATGATTAAACCTAAACTGTCAAACCACTTGCTTTATAAAGTAGCACAGTGATTCATTTTTGCATGTTTAGGGGTGTGTGTGTTTTAAGGTGTAGGGAGTGGTACTTTAACATTTCTATAACTTTTTTTTGTTCAGATAGATTTCCATTATAAAATGGAGTTCATCTTAAGTGCAGATATTTAAAAAATCCAGTGGTATACTATATGTAACTGACTATAACCAAATAAAGGAAATTATATTAGCTTAGGAGAGATTATCAGATACTTAGGAGCTTCATAAAACTCAGGCACATCAATCCATAATCAGGCATGGAGGCCTGATTCAGCCAATATGTTTACCCAAGAAACCTAGAGCATGAATCAAACCTGGACCTGAATAAATGCATTTTTTATATGTAAGATCATGACTGCTTTTATATTCTAAGGCAAGCTTTTACCATAACTATTCCCCTTTTTGGTTTGTGGCTAAAGTACTCTTGATATTATCCTCGCAAAGATCTGGAGGGATAGAAATTGTTGGAAGCGATATTCCCAGAGCATAAACTCTAAATTTCATAATCCCAGAGTGGTAATAATGTCCACTGTTAAGTAAAACTTGGCGGATAGAAAAAAGGGGATTTGTTAAAGTTTACTGACCTGCATTGTTATTGTTCTTTGACATCGCTTTACTGTGGCAACGTTATGCTTTGTTTCCCTTTGTGTGGGTGTTTGTGTGTGTGTGTGTGTATGAGCGTGTGTGTGTGTACATGCACACGTGCTGTTTAAATCAAATGAATTAAAATTCTAGTATTGAGTTCAATCAAAAAACTCAGTCACACCTTCCCTATTGCCGGCTTCACAACTATTTCAACAAACTTTTATATTCAACAATTGACCGATTCGGTGAATCAAATTTTGTATTCAGTCAAAAGCCTAAGCAAATGTATTTGATTAAAGCAGTTCTGTGTGAATAATCAGATTTCTAGTCCCTTATGAATGAAGTGTATTTCAAAATAGAAGAGCAAAGCATGGGGAGAAACAAGTCCAGAAATTTAGGAATGCCTTTTACATATCTTTTAAGGTAGTCTGTGTTCTTTACAGGTCTAGAAAAAAATATTTGCTCTGTAGCTCTCTAATCTGTGAAATGGGATGGATAACATCTATGAAAGTTTTTATCAGAATATGGCCTCCTAAAAGCCCATCTGTATCAGAATCACCTGAGATTTAGATAAAACACATATTCTTGGGCCTTACCTCTGATCCTGGTGGTGAGTATAGGATCTGCTTTATTAGCCAATATTCCAGCAGATTTTACATACCCTAAAATTGAAGAACCACTGACTGAACCTCCAGGATTACTGTGTAGATTAAGATGAGCAACCAAGGCATCTAAGGCCTTGTCAAATGGAGCTAGCTCTGAATCTGATTAATAATAATAATAACCCGCATAATTCTAGATGCAATATTGTCCATGTTTTTGTGGTGGTGGAGAAGAAAGACTTCAGTTAGGGCTGCTGTAACAGAGTGCAGCAGCCTCCTGGGGTGGGACTGAAAAGAGCCCAGGATTTTATGTTCAGCTCATTACTGTAAGAGCACCAGAGCTGTTGTCATGCCCAGCCCTGAAGGTTTGTGGGATGAGCTCAAATGAACATCATTCTGAGGGTTGTCTAGTTTGGGTGAGTGAATTTGCAGCAGAGGAGATGAGGAACAGCACTCAAGCACTCAGTGACCCTCTCAAAGTCATTCCTCTCTGGATACTTCCTTATGGTTACATGAACACTGCCTTTATAATACTCTAACATGTCTACTGTATGAAGTAGAACATTTAATTGATCAATCCACAAAAAAGGAAAAAAATAACAAATGAAATAATAAATAAAAAGGGGAAGCTGCTCATTCTAAATAACAGTCAATATATAAATTCTGCTTTTTCTTTTACTGTATCTGCAACGCAGGACAAAACGGTTGATAAAGAATTTATCATATTTATACATAATTAATTGAAAGCATATAATTATAGCATATATGCTAGTATATCAGTGTTCTTCAGAGGGTTACAACCGATAGGATATATGTATATATAAAAGGGAGTTTATTAGGTATAATTGGCTTACATGATTACAGGGTGACGTCCCCGATAGGCCATCTGCAAGCTGGGGGAAGAGAGAAACTGATAGTGGCTCAGTCCGAGTCCGAAAGCCTCAAAACCAGGGAAGCCAACATTTCAGCCCTCAGTCGGAGGCCAAAAGTCTGAGAGCCTCCAGGAGGCTACTGTTGCAAGTCTCAGAGTCTAAAGGCCAAATAACCTGGAGTCTGATGTCCAAGGGCAACAGAAGAGGAAGCAAGCATCTGATACCACAAGACTGAGCAAGCTGCTTATCCCCCTTCTTTTGCCTGCTTTGTTCAAGCCATGCTGGCAGCCATTAGATGGTAGCCACCTATAGCAAGGGTGGTTCTTCCTCTCCCAGTCTGCTGACTCAAACGTCAGTCTCCTCTGGCAACACCCTCACAAATACACCCAGAAACAGTATTCCCCCAGCCATCTAGGCATCCTTTAATCCAGTTAAGTTGACAACTAATATGAACCATCATAAGTCTACCTCTTGTCAACAGGGCACCCATATGCATCACCTCAAATCATACTTAATCTCCAAATAGAGACAATAACAAAGTCATAATTCCATCTAACTTAAAAAAAAAACTATCCTTTGTACAACTGAAAATGCAGTAATGCTAAACCTAAATATTATTACATAAAATTAAGAACACTTAAGTGCTAATATAAAGTCAAATCTTAGGATACATGATAAAGAAATAAAAAATAAAATAAAATGAAGATTTGCTTAATACAGCTGTATATAAGCACAAATATATTCTTAACAAAATAGGGAGGAAACACTCACACAAGTACAGTCCTCGTTTCAGTAACTGATCTCGTGGTCATAGCTGGTATTGATAACCACCTTCTACTACTCATTTGCCTTCGGCAAACATCTTAGCTTGTCATTTTGTTATTTTTGTTTCTCTTTGTTTTACCTGATGGATTGACCCAACCCTCAATTCCTGAAAGATCTGAGGCTTTGTACTCTGAGCCTGAATCGGGTTGTTGTAGTTTCCCATTGACTTTAACTATAGGGAAGGGTAATACTAAGGGAAGCTATAAGGGATCTCCTGTATTCCATACATACGATTCCTTACCTCTATTGTGAAGCAGTAGTCTGATTTCATTTTGAAATCAGGTCAGTCAGTCAAGCAACACTGTTACTCCCCTCTTAGCCCATTGACTTAGAGACAGAAGGAGTCCTAAGTGGCCAGGTGGCAACCTTAACTTCCAGTTCAATGGAATCACTGTTGTGTCTCCTGGTGGCTGCATTTTTCCTTCTGAAACTGAGACCTCTAGGTAAGCAGATGTTTGCCTAATGTTGTGGGAGCAAGAAGCAAACATTTTGCTAGTGGATTACTAGAGGTGATGGTGAGTGATAAGTGATACCACTTTCACTTAACCCCTTGATTCCTGGACCTGTGAATCCTGGCAATGAGAGAAATAGTACCATATATTGGGTGCTGATTCAGAGCATATACAGTCATCTGGAGAACTTTGCCTCAGACCTAAAAACTGTTATCACTTAGCTGGTGTTGTAATTGTGACTTCAAAAGGCCATTCAATTGTTTTAACAAACCAGCTGCTTCAGGTTGATGGGGAACATGGTAAGACAAGTGCATGTCATGGGCATGAGCCCACTGCCACACTTACTTGGTTGTAAGGTGAGTTCTTTGGTCAGAAGCAATACTATGCAGGATGCAATGACAGTGGATAAGGCATTCTGTGAGTTCACAGATGGCAGTCTTGGCAAATGTATTGTAGAAAGGCAAATGCATCTATGGTGTAAATGTTTATTCCAGTAAGGACAAAGCACTGCCCTTTTCATGATGGAAGAGGCCCAAAGCAACAAATCTGCCACCAGGTAGTCGGCTAATCACCGTGAGGAATGGTGCCAGATTGAGGCTCGATGATGTTTGCTGCTGACAGATTGGACATTCAGCAATGGCTGTAGCCAAGTCAGCTTTGGTGAGTGGAATTCTATATTACTGAGCCCATGAATAAGCTTCATCCCTGACACCATGGCCACTTTTTTCATGAATCCATTGAGTGATGACAGGGGTGGCTGGTAAAAGAGGCTGAGTGGTGTTCACAGAATGGGTCATCCTATCCACTTGATTTTTAAAAATCTCCTCTACCGAGGTCACCTTTGGTGAACATTCACAAGGGACACAAATATATTTACACTTTTTGAATACTTAGGTTAATCCATATACCTCTTCCTCAAATTTCTCACCAATTGTCCAGTTGTGCTCCTTCTAAGTCCCTGACCATCTAGCCAAACCACTGGCTACTGTCCATGAGTCAGTATATAATTGCACATCTGGCTACATCTCCTTCCCAGCAAAGTGCACAACCAGGTACACTGCTTGAAGTTCTGACAACTAGAAAGATTTCCCTTTACTACTGTCCTTCAGGGATGTCCCAGAAGTGGGCTGTAGTGCTGCAGCTGTCCACTTTGAGGAGGTGCCTGCCTCTCATGCAGAACCATCTGTAAACCAGGCCCTAGACTTCTCTTACCCTGTCAACTGATAATAAGGAACTCCCCAAGAGGCCAGAGGTGCAGGTTAGAAGAGAGAAGGCAGGTAAAAGGAGTTGGGATTATGGATATTTGGGCCACTTCCTCATGTAACTTACTTGTACCTTTATGACATGTTCAAGACTGATAAGGAATATACCACTTTTATTTGATGATGAAACACTGCTGTGCATGCCCAACTTTATGGCTAGGTGGGTCAGAAAATATCCAGTTTTGATAGGCAGCTCAGGTCACATGGTAACTTGGTGACCCATAGTAAAACATTGTTTTCACCAAGACCCAGTAGCAGGCCAAGAGCTATCTCTCAAAATGAGGGTAGCTACCTACAGAAGATAGTCAGACCTTGATTCAAAATCCTAAAGGTCTTCACTGTGATTTGCCTATGGGTCCTGGCAAAGGCCCCAATCAGCATCCTCATCTGGCAGTGACACCTCAAGCACTATTGGATCTGCTGGATCATATGAACCAAGCAGCAGGGTGGCTTGCACGGCAGCCTGGACCTGCTGCAGAGCCTTCTCTTGTTGTAGGCCCCACTCACAACTAGCAGCCTTACAGGTCACTAGATAAATGGTCTGGTGTAATACACTCAAATGAGGATGTGTTGCCTCTAAAATCCAAATAGGCCCACTAGGCATTATGCCTCTTTCTTGGTTATAGGAGTGACAGATGAAACAATTTATCCTTCATCTTAGAAGAAGAAATATCTAGACATGCTACATACCACTGGGCATTGAGAAATTTCCATGAGGCAGAAAGCCTCTGAATTTAGTTCAGATTTATTTCCTACTCCTGAATTTCAAATGTTGAACCAATAAGTAAAGAGTGGTTGCTACTTCTCACTCACTAGGTCCAATCAGCATGATGTCATCAGTGTAATGGAACATAGTGATATGTTATGAAAAGGAAAAGTGATAAAGATCTCTGTGAATAAGATTATAACATAAGAGTTGATATATATCTTAGGTAAGACAGTGAAGGTGTATTGCTGGCCTTGCCAGCTGAAGGCAAATTGCTTCTGGTGGGCGTTATGAACAGGAATGGAGAAAAAGGGCATTTGCCAGATTAATAGGTACATACCAGGTACCAGGAGATGTGTTCATTTGCTCAATCAATGAAACCACATCTGGTACAGTGGCTGCAATTGGTATCACCATTTGATTAATATTGTCATTTTTAGTTGGGTGGCCGGGTAGCTCAGTTGATGATCTCCTGGTGCTCAACACTGTCATTTTTTAAGATTCATCTGCCTTCTGAATAGGCCAAATAGGAGAGTTGAATAGGGATGCGGTGAAGATCACCACCCCTGCATCTTTCAAGTCCTAAATGGTGGTACTAATGTTTGCAACCCCTTCAGGAACACAATATTCTTTTTTATTTACTATTTTCTTAGGTAGAAGAAGTTATAACAGTTTTAATTTGGCATATCACATTCTAGTAGCCCTCATCCCATAGCTCAAGGAACCAACGTGGGGATTCCCTCAGCTGCTAAGTATATCTACTCCAATTATGCATTCTGGCACAGGAGAAACAGCCATAGGATAGGTTCAAGGACTTACTGCCCCCTCTCCCCGTAAGTCAAACCGAAGCTAAAATTTCATTAATTACCTGACCTCCATAAGCCTCTGTTCTAATCACTACAATAACAGTTTGGGTCCTGTGGAATCAATGTCAGTTCAGATTCCGTGTTCAGTAGTCCCTGAAAGGTCTAATTATTTCCTTTTCACCAATGTACAGTTATCCTAGTAAAAGGCTGGAGGTCCCCTTGAGGAAGGACTGAAGAAAGATTAACAGCAAAAACTTTTAGTGGTATAGTGAGGTCCTCCCTCAAGGGAACTCAACCTCTCCTTCATTCAAGGGATTCTGGGTCTGTAAACTACCTCATGTCTGGAAATTGATTGAGGAATCATGATTCTCTATTTTTATAATTCCAGTTAGACTTTTGTTCACTTACTGGAAGTTTTCTGCTTATAAAGATCAAATAAGAATGTAGTAGACTTCCTGTTGATTTCACTTCTAGGAATACCACAAGTAATTAGCCAATGCCAGAGCTCTACACAAGTCAGAGTATTCTAATTGTTGCTTTGCCTCTGTTCTCCATTACAGTGATTGTGCCCACCTTGCCTTTGATGGTTGATGCCTCCACTTGGCCTCTGTCACCTTAGGATCCAATTATTCTCATTGCTTTTAGGTTTTTCAATTGAGTGACTGCAGTTCCCACTCTAAAATCAGGCATACAGGAGAGCAATCACACAACTCTTCAAGGATGCTGGTGCTCCCCTCACAAATGTATTTCACAAAGTACTGGTGAAGTGTATATCTTTCTAATCCTCCCAGTTGAGGTGAGTAGGCCTTTCAAGTGAAAAATCCCCTCTAGCATTCCAATCTCCCTAAGCCTTTGGAGCCCTTCCTCCACATTAAACCAAGGGAGATCAGTCATTTCCACCTCACTCACAGTGAGCTATATTTTGATCCATGCTTCACTTAATCAAGTAAATGAACTAGTAAGTATTTTTCAAGTCCCCAAGCTGCAATATTAAATGCAGAATCTCTTCTTAGTTGTCTTTTATCAATAAATTCAGCCTGATCTAACTTTATGTTCCTACCTCCCTTATCCCATACCCTTACTATCCATTCTCATACCTGTCTCCTGGATTTCTGCTTATGTACATTAGAAAACTTAAGTAGTCCTTTGGGAGTATAGTTACACCTTCTCATGGGTCACACTCTGTACCTCACCTCTAGGGGTCTGCCAGGACTTGGATCTAGTTACAGGTCTAGAAGCACAGTGGGGTCCTGGGGCTGGGTCCTGGGGCTGGGTCCTGAGGAGAATCAGTGTCGTCTTACCTCACAACTGCCTTAAGGGAAGCCATCACTGTTTCCTCAGTCAGTGCTGGGTTAATCTCCTCAGACAAAGGCTGAAAGACTGATACTACTGTGGGTTGGGGAGGAGATGTTGCCACCAAGGAGGGGACAAGTGGGAGATCACTTTCACTGGCAAAACAGGCTCATCAGAATTTAGGAACTCAAGTGTCCTGAGCTTTATCAGAGTCCTCCCACATGTCCTAATTCTAATTGACAGTGTTTTATTATTTACCAGTCAATGCCCTCACTTTAACAGTAGACACCTGCTGAGCCTGAGCACACACCTTTTCTCGTGGGTTAGCCACTGGAATAATAAGAGGTTGTGTTAAGCAATAGGGAAAGGATTCCCTGTTTAATTAATGATGTTGGGAAAACTGGCTAGCTATGTGCAGAAAGCTGAAACTGGACCCCTACCTTACACCTTATACAAAAATTAACTCCAGATGGATTAAAGATTTAAACATAAGACCTAACACCATAAAAACCATAGAAGAAAATCTAGGAAATACCACTCAGGACATAGGCATAGGCAAGGACTTCATGACTAAAACACCAAAGTGATGGCAACAAAATCCAAAATAGACAAATGGAATCTAATTACATTTAAGAGCTTCTGCACAGCAAAAGAAATAATCATTAGTGTCAACCAGCAACCAACAGAATAGGAAAAAATCATTGCAAGCCACCCATCTAACAAAGGACTAATATATCCAGAATCTAGAAAGAACTGAAACAAATATAAAACAAAAAAACAAAAAACTGCATCAAAAGTGGGCAAAGGATATGAACAGGCACTTTTCAAAAGAAGACATTTATGAGGCCAACAAACATATGAAAAAACGTTCACTATCACTGGTCATTAGAGAAATGCAAATCAAAACCACATTGAGATACCATCTCACACCAGTTAGAATGGCTATCATTAAAAAATCTAGACAACAGATGGTGGCAGAGAAATAAAAACGCTTTTACACTGTTGGTTGGTGGGAGTGCAAATTAGTTCAACCACTGTGGAAGACAGTGTGGTAATTTCTTAAGGATCTAGAACTAGAAATACCATTTGACTATTACTGGGTATCTACCCAAAGGATCATAAATCTCTCTATTATATAGACACATGCACACATATGTTCATTGTAGCACTGTTTATAATAGAAAAGACTTGAAACCAACCCAAATGCTCATCAGTGACAGACTGGATAAAGAAAATGTGGCACATATACACCATGGAATACTATACAGTCATAAAAAAGGATGAGTTCATGTCCTTTGCAGAGACAAGGATGAAGCTGCAAACCATCACTCTCAGCAAACTGACACAAGAATAGAAAACCAAACATAGCATATTCTCGCTCATAAGTGGATATTGAACAATGAGGACACATGGGTACAAGGAGAAGAACATCACACACTGGGGTTTGTTGGGGGGTGGGGGGCTAGGAGAGGAATAGCAGGGGGTGGGGAGATTGGGGAGGAATAACATTAGAAGAAATACCTAATGTAGATGATGGGAGAATGGAGGCAGCAAACCATCATGGTATGTGCATACGTATGTAACAATCCTGCAAGATCTGCATGTGTACCCTAGAACATAAAGTATAAAATAAAAATAGGAAAATAAGAGCTAGTTTTAGATTTTCAGCAATTTCAGCCCTTGGTGTACAGAAGAGAAGAGATTCTCACCCAGGAAACACTGAGAAACTTTTAGGTTATGTATGTGCTTCTGAAGCCAGAAGTTAAAATTCCTGAACTCATCCCTTTTTGTCACCACTTTGTTCAGCAAATGTAGGGGCAATCAACCAACTTCATTATATTTTTTGGTGTTTCACAAATGTTCAAAGGTATCCCATATGGAATCACTAACCTCCTATCTCTCAGGAGCAGTGAATCAGCAGTATCAAATGCATTTATTTTTATTATTGGGGCTCTCCCTACTATTAGAAGTAGAGTTCTTAGCATTTTTAGGACTAGTCAGATCAGAGAAGCAACTTCAGAAAACCCTAAACCAAGAAAATTCACCCTTAAAATTTTGTTCCTTTAAAATCACTCCTGGTACCAAACCTGTATTAGGGTTCTTCAGAGGGACAGGACCAATAGGATATATGCATATATACAAGGGATTTATTAGGGAGAATTGGCTCACATGATTACAAGGTGAAGTCTCCTGATAGGCTATCTGCAAGCTAGGATAGATAGAAGCCTGTTGTGTAGTTCAGTCCAAGTCCAAAAGCCTCAAAACCAGGGAAGCCAACAGTGCAGCCCTCAGTCTGAGCCAAAGGCCTGAAAGCCTCCAGGCGGTTGCTGATACAAGTCCCAGAGTCCAAAGTCCAAAGAACCTAGAGTCTGATGTCCAAGGGCAGGAGAAGAGAAAGCAAGTGTCTTGAACAGGAAAAAGAGAGAACCAGGAAACTGAGCCAACTGCTTATCTCTACAACTGTTTTGTTGTAGCCCCCCTGCAGCCCTTGGATGAAGCCTGCCTACATTGAAGATGGGTCTTCCTTTCCCAGTCCACTGACTCCTCTGGCAACACCCTCACAGCCACACCCAGAAAAAATGGTTCACCAGCCATTTAGGCATTCCTCAAATCCAGTCAAGTTCACATCTGAAATTAACCATCACAGATATCAAGGCTCATTTAAGAAAACGCCCAAACTATACTATAAAGTATTCAATAAATTCCATAACTAAGTTTATTTTTAAAAGAAAGTTATAAAAATTAGCCTCAAAGCAGTGTTTTATCTTGTTCTGGATAAAGCAAATTGGCTAGTGGAAATGCATTTTTCTCAGGTGTCTGAGAATAACAGCAATGTGGTCTCAAGTTTAAAATAATTATCTAAACAACTCTGTGGATATTGTTAATAATTTATCTTTTTATTTGTCTCTAGATGCAAAATATAAATGTGTTCTAAGACTGTGAAAATCAATTAAAATTCATTATGCAGGAGAAATGTGCATAAGTTATAAAAATAATTGAAGGAAATATTTATTGGAGGAGTGATATGAAAAGGCTCATCTCTTATTGTTTCCTACATAATACATATCTAGGGATTTATCAATGAGAATCAAATTACATGTTGCAGGTTAGGGAGCTCACATAGCTTTCTATATACTGGTTCAACAAGAATTTCTTCACTAAGTTTATCGAAAACTTGGGCCACACTTGGGGAAAAAATTCCATGCATGTATTGGAGCTAAAATAATGAAAGTCTCATTGTTTGAGTTTGCTTAGGTGGTCCCCTTCAGCTTACTGATATGCTGAATCCAAATTTCTGAATTTTAAACAGCGTCAGGGAGTGAGGTGTATGTATGACTTGTCCTCATGTATACCATTTACTTGTCCATACATAGACCAAATATGTATACCATTTACAGAAATAATTTTCTTATTCACTGTACAGAAGAAGCAGAGGTAAATGTTCCCTTCAGGCAAATCAGATATATTTAATGGCTCAAGAACAACAAAAGGCAGATAATCTTTACCTAGAGGAATAAAGCCCTGACAGGAAAGAATGAATATGGCATTTCTTAGAGGACTACTGGAATTAAGTTTGGAAGGAAAATAAAGAGAATTAAATGAGCCCCATTCTTTGTTAAATAATGAAATAGAATTAATTTTAAAATGTAATTCTAAAAAATGTTGAAAATTAAATCAGGAAAATTACCAAGGTACTCAGCAAAAATAAGCTGAGGAGAAAAAAGTTAAAAAGAAAAACGTAAGTTAATAACACACCTTATATTACTACATATTACTTCTACTGTATAAAATAATATGTTTATTTTTTCAGCATTATAAAGCTAGAAAAAAATTCTGGCAGCATAACTTACATACTAAAAATGAAATAATTGTCAGAATATCACTATATTGAATCATAACCTCTCTGTAGAATCATTGTTTTTTACGACTTAATAGCTACATGGCTCATATATGCCAGCAACCAAAGGCTTATATTTACACTAGGTCAGTCTGCGAAATATTTTTGATAGGCCTATTTATGATTGAGAACTGGTTATGATTTAGATGCCTACAACTCAGGTTTCATATTAGGTTTGACATTTTTTCCTGCATGTCACAAAGTTTTCATGTTGAATGAAGCCTCATAAAATCATTGGCAGGGGAGCATGTTCAAACACACACACACACACACACACACACACACACACACACACAGCCATAAAACAAAGCAAAACAAAAAACTAGGCTCCTGTCTTCCTTTATTTCCCGTGATTTCTCCAAGAACACCAAAGGTGGTCTTCTGTATCTGTAGGCTGAAAGATTATGAAACTGTTCTCCCTACACCCTTCATGTCAATTTCTCAATTTTATAAAGCACACTGCAGGTAAAATGATTTTTTGAAGTATATTTTTCATTTCAAAAGGCATCCTCTTAATCACATACAACAGCAAATCTTTGATTTGTCTAACTTCATGAACATAAACTCTTCCTAAACTTTATCTGTAATATTGTAGATTTGAAAACCACAGTGGTACTGTCACTAGGTAGGGTCAAATTGCTACAGATGTCCACATATGATAATAGATTCTTAGGCAGTGAAGATACTTTAGGATACTTTCTATCCCGTGTCTCATTTTAGAGTTTAGTAAACTGTGACAAAGAGAAGAGAAATGTTCACACAGCATGCAAGTAGCACATCTAGTTCCTAATGCAGTCTAATGCCATTTTGCTTTTTTCCATTTTTGAAAATATAAACAATAATTATTACAAATAAGATGTATATAGGTACATTGAATAAAAAGTTTACATTTTAAATACACCGAACTTGAAAAAAAATTGGCATATTCGAGTCCCAGGGAAATCTCATAAAGGAAGTACATTTGAGAGACTTGATTTTATTTAACAAAGACTGAAAGACATGCCTCATTCACATTAAAAACCTAAAATGTATCATTTACCAAACACCTACTAAGTCAAGCATTTTGGAAAACACTGGGAATACAAAACCAAAAAGTCAGAGTCACAGTTCTCATCTAGAGAATAGTGCACTCTTAAATGATAGTACATTGTCAATACAATGCACAAGTTATTGAAGAAGGAACATCACGAGAAAGGAAATGTTCGACAAACATCTGATAGTTGGATGATTTTCATTAGCTAAATAATATAGAGTTTTTAATTTAATACTTTATATATTTTAACAATCAAATTAATTTTTATTATCATAAAACTTGGGAGAATTCATTACTAACACAATAGATTAAAAGCACTGTTTCCCTCACTGAGCTCTTTAAAGGTTGTAAAATCTGAATCATTTTTTTATTCTCTTACCAGTGTTAAATTATACTTTTCCAAAAGGTAAAATCATGATTCAGGTAAACATAAAGTGAATATCTTTGAAAGATCTTCACTTAACTCATTAATTGATAAGAAAATCAGTGAGATGTTAAAACTAGTTCAAAGAAAAATACTAGTGCAAGTATTTGTAAGCAACATAAAGGAGTGTCTAGGTAAGACTGTTGGGTTAAATATAAAATCAGTTAATATCCAACAGGGCAGTAAACCAGGACTTTTGAGATTATCTTTTCCACAGGACAGAAACTATTTGCAAATTTGTCAGAAAAATAATATGCAAGTTGACCTCTGCCCCTGCAGACCTGTAGAATAGCCCAGTCAATAAAACATCAATCAAAGAGGTAGGCCCATGGCTACACTAGAAAAAGATCTAGTAATTAATCTCTTTGGCAAAGTTTGGGACATCTTTTTTTTTCATATCAGTATGCTTTGATTATTAAGACACTCTCAAATAATTTCTCTTCTCTACCTTCTATATCACTCACTTGCAGAATCTATTTGACCTGGTCTTACCATATTTTTATCAGTAATCCATGAGCCAGTTGTTCAACTTCTATGGCAGAGAAAATGAAAAAGAAAATTTGATTGGAAAGATTTGTTTACTTGGAGAACAAACCTTCTGAAGTTTCTACTGTCTAGAATAGGTTCGACTTAAAGTTTGTTTAAATGCCTGTTTGAGGTCAAGAACATTTAAAGTATTCACACATTGTCAATGGGTACGTGGAAGCATTAAATCTGGCAGTTTAAACACATTGAAAAAGCAGAAAATACAGGACTTCTGAGTCAGTTGATCTTGAGTGTCCCTGAACAATTTAGAAAGTCTGTTAAGCCCTCAAAAGCAATGCTTTTGGAAATGTTTATACATTAGAGTTTTGCCTCAGGAGCATCTAATGATTTCCTTGTTTTTGTAAGTCATAAATCCAGAGGCATTGTTACCATTATTACACTAATTTTCATTCTCTCTTTCTATCATCACTTCAGTGACAATAAGAGAAAAGGAGGTCTGCAAACTTTGTTGGGGAAATTTAAAAAATGGGTTTCAAATGGAGATTACAAAAGAAAATCTTGAATCTTTGAAATAATAATATCTTAGGTGATATAAATGAATTATTAAAATATTAGTCAAATTATGCACCATAACAGCAAATGATACAAGCGGCTATATTATATGATTTGAAAATGGTTTATGAAAATGCTTCAAAAAGCATAAGCATAAGAACGTAGCTATACATGTTCTTCCTTTGCTTGAAAACCTCTTAATGTTAAATTGTACTGAATTATTTTTTGTGTACAGTCTTTGACTTTTTATATTTTCAAAAGTTAATTAAATTTGCATTTCTAATAAGGCTTACTGTTATCCAAGAAAAAAGATGATAAATGTTGAGCCTAGTTTTAAAATATCAACCTCATAAGCTATTGAATAATTTCATAAGGAATATTTATTTATATTCAAGTTTTATTTTACTCTTTTCATTATTTAACAGTAGAATAAGCCATTTAGATTTTACAGAAATGTAACTCCTCATACATTATATCGTTTCTATGAAGAATTAGACTGAATAAAGCTGTTTTGAATAAAGCTCATATTACCAGGTATGCACTGAAAGAATTTTTAAATGGACTATTATGTTGACATATTGAGTTTCTGAACAAGATCTTAAATTTAAAAGTTGTAGAAATCATGAAAAGTGGGTAGTCCAAAGTAATACCACAATATTTTATAACATGATTGTCCTTAGTTGTATTTTCATAAATAATTCAGATTTGTATTAGTTTATTATTACTGATGTTTCACAGTTACAAAATGTGTGGTGCATGATCTAGAAAAAATATGCTAGCAACTAAAAACTGTGAAAAGTTTTGTCTTTTTATTTAAAATCTCTTAAAAGTCTCATGTGATTTGTTAGCACTCTTACTGATGATATAGACAACAAGATAATTCAGCTGTGTAAACAAGCAAAATTTCTTCTAATATACACCAGCTGAGTGTATCACTGTCTTTACAGAGAATCCATCCTTTCTCTAGTCACAGGTATTTTTTTAAATCAAGTTTCTATTATGGGTACAATGTAGTTGAATAAAAATTATCCTTTCTTATAGAAGAAAAATTAGAAGAATGTAAAGGCAGACAGAGCCTAAAATTGTTTTAGTTTATCTTATATTGCCCTTGAAAAAAAAGAAAAGAGGATAATGTAGCCAAAAACAACAAACATCCAGTTATCACAAATTCCAAATTCTCAGGTTTGGGGTAAAGGAGACCAATTAACTCAGGGATATCAAGGCTGCTGGTGAAATTGAATACAAAAATATACTGTCCTTTGAGTTGCCATAGTTAGCTTCCTTTAATAGACAGGGTTTGGGGGGAATCTCTCTGCTTGCTATTTAAGCCTTTTGCAAAACAATGGAAAGTGGTGGAGAGGGTGGAATCACATTTTCTAAAATACGCAGGCACTCATTCAGAACCTCAACAAAGCGAATGAACTCTGGCTGTTAAGAGAAAAATAGAAGTAACAGTTTCCTGAGAATTGTTAAGCCAACACACTATTAAATATACCACCTAACATTGTTCTTTTCCTCTCTCTTTTCACTCTTGCAGCTACCACATGTGATGGAAAGAATCCAAGTTAAACACTCTCACCAGAGCATGCTCCAAGACAGATGACTGAGCCTCAGGCTTGGCCAATACAATGCACTTCTATTCTCTATTTATTTTTGTAGTTCAAAGATCTGGCAGTAACCCACTTGGTGCCTGCCATAAGGGCCAGTATACTCCTGATTACTGCTCAGCGATTTTATATCTGTATGCCAGCTACTCAGACCACGTATAAAGAGTATGGGGATTTTTTGAAAGGAAAAGAAACCTCAGCTTCCACTTATACTTTAAATTTCAGATGATATACTGCCAACTTACAGACCTTGCTTTAATCAGCAGCCACATGAAAAGGCTGTTTCTATTTACTCTAGGTCATTTAGGAAACCAGCGATAAGTAGGCCATGCAAGTTGGCATGTTTTCCTCAAATAGAGTTGAGTCTTGATTTCATTTTCTGAGTAGAAATATTTACAATCCTGTCATACATGAATTTTAGCCTTCCTTCTGTCTACCAACAAATAGGCTTTTTAAAGAATGCTTAGGGTTAACTGGAGGCTATTTTGTAAGGGTGGGTCCATATAGATTTGAATAATGACTATGCTGCTTTACTGCTCTAGTTACAATTTCATCAGATACTTACTTTAGGTGGAAAAAGATAATTAAAACACATTCTATTTTAGTTTTAATTGTGTATATATAAAAAGGTAATCTTGCAGAACATGAACTAACAATTGCAATATTCAGAAATTCATTAATGTTAGAAAGATTAAAAAATGATAAAGATTTCAACATATTCTTTGGTCCATAATGAATTTCTTTTCTCTTTTGGTTATTCATACTATTTTGATTATCTGCATAATGAAGAGATTTTGTATAGTCCTTAACATTGTGACAAAGTACTGTATTTGTATTATCAATTTTTTAAAAATCCTTCCTTTATTATGTAGAGTCAATATCACACCATTTTCCACTGTAAACTTGCAGCTCGGTATCTGACACTTCACACTTCACAATTGTAATAGCCTTACAACAATAAATCTTCTCTGATACCCTCACCATCTACTATGGACTAAACTGCAGCTCCCTAAATAGTCATATGCTTAATCCCTAAATGTGACTATTTAGAGATTGGGCCTACATGGAGGTAGTTAAGATTAAATAAGAATAAAGATGGGGCCCTGATCCCATAGGATTAGTGCCCTTATAAGAAAAGGGAACAGAGAGTATGGACTCTCTTGCCCTTGCTCTTGCTGTCTCTTTTTATTCTCTTTCTCTGCCATGTGAGGACACAGAGGGAAGACATAGGTCTAAAACCCAGGAAGAGAGCCTTTATCCAAGTCAAAATGAGCCAGCATTTGGTGCCTTGACTTAAACTTCTCAGCCTCCAGAACTGGGAGAAAATTAATTTCTGTTATACCAATCTATGGTATATTGCTATGGCAGCTTGAGCTAACTGAAACACTCTATTTTATCTTTTGGGCTACTGTTGTAATACTTTAAGTTTTATTATAACTGTATAACTACATTTAACAATTTTTGTTTTATTTTCCTTATTTGTTTTAAACTGTCTTAAAAAAAAAAAAGGAAATTGACATATTTAACAAAACTCTTTTATGCTTACTGTTCCCTCTCCTGTCTTCTTGTTTTTAAAAATTTCTAGTATTTTCATTCCTAATAATAGAGCCAAGTTTCCATCCAATGTCACTTCCTATCAGCTTAATGAACATTCTTTAACATTTCTTGTAGCAGAAGTCTACTTGCAATATTTTCAGTTATTACTTATCTGAGAAAGTTTTCATTTCATTCTTGTTTCTAAAAAACATTTTCACTGGGAATCAAATTCTAGGAAGATCGGTTTTTAAGCGTTTTAAATAAATATTTCTATAGATCTTGACCTCCATGGCTTCAAATGAGAAATTAGTCATAATCTATATCATGTTTTCTGTGTATGTACTGCATCTATTTTTCCTTGAACTAATGTCTTTACTTTCTCTGTATCTTGATTTTTAGCCTGAAGCTGAGTTCTCTTGAATCTGTCAGTGGAAAGTGAATATTTATTGTTAAATCTGGAAAAATTATTGCCATTATATCTTCAAATGTTTACTGGTCATATTCTCATTGTTCTTTCTCTGGGATCCTAATTACACACATAAGATTGCTTGATAGTGACTCAGTTCTCTGTGACTCTGATAATTTTTCTTATATTTTTTCTCTGTTTTCATATTGAATAATTTCTATTATTTAGTTTGCTGACCTTTTTTACTATCATCCTCAATCTGCTATTAATCCCATCATAATGTTTTTTCATTTTGGACATTGTAATTTTTAGTTTCAGAATTTCCATATGGTTCTGCTTCTTTATTCCCCCACACTTTTCATTTCTCTACTGAGATTCTCTATATCTTTAGATAAACCCCATTTTCTTTCAAATCTATGAAAATATTTATGTTAGCTTTAAAAAGTCTTGATCTGTTAAATCCAACATCTGGGCCATCTTGAGGTCAGTTCCTATTTGTTACATTTTTTTTTTTTCTTAACTATGGCTCTTATTTTCTTTTTAAAAAAAATGTCTAGTAAATTTAGATTTAATACTGAACTTTGTGGATGTCATGTTATATACATTCCTGATTCTGGTACATACTTCTGAAGAGTGTTTAGTTCTAATAGGTAGTGCAATGACTAACTGATAACCTTAAAGTTTTAAATGTTCAGTTTTCACTTTAACATGCCTCTATGGAAAGACTGTTTTCTAAGACTTCTTTATTTGTTGGAACTCAACCTCCAAACCCCGATTTTTGTCTAAAACTAGCATTGAGGCTTTGTTTTAGGTTATAGAAGGGTGTACTTTGAGTAGATTTTGCTTTAGAGCATAGTCCTAAATGCAAAGACATGACTTTTCCGGAGTATAGATGGATGCTGATGGGATTTAGAAGGGTATGGACTGGAATTCCAAAGTCTCCCAGTGTGGTTCTACCTCTAATGTCTTAGATATGTTCTTAAACCCACAACAGCTTCTCTCAAGTTAATCACGGTGTAATTTCTTATCATACATGTATAGTCCAGCCTTAGCCAAGAACTTACATTGGATCCTCAATCAGTTTTCTTTCTCCCTCTCCAGACAGCTTCTCCCTCTTTGTTGTTTCAGCTCCCTGCAGTGACATAAAAAAAAAAAAAATTGCATCCAAGTAGACACATGAGAGATAAAATCTTCATATAAAACCAGTTTACTGGCATGAGGTAAAGAATGAAGTCATATTCCCTTTAATCCTCAGTGAGGTTACTTCATTCATATTGTTCACATAATGTAAATGCCTTTCTTTTTTTACCTGGCAATTTTGCCTCCTTGGAAAATTCTAAAGATTACTAGCAGTTACTCAACCCAAGAGGCTAAACCTTTTGTACTTTCCCCCTGTAGGAAATAAAAACAAAGAAAGAAATGCTTTCTTTGGAAGTCATGGATCTCTGACTTCTCTTTCAGTTGGTCTGCATGGTATTGTTGGTCATACTAACATCAGATGCTATCTTTGTTGAGGCTTGTTTAGGTAGAATTATCTCAAGGGAAATTGGTTAGAGGGAAGATGAAGAACTCGGCTGCTCTCTTTGGAGATGGTTGATGATACCACTGCTTCGAGCCAGGCTGCTGACTCTACCAAATACTACGGGCAGGGGAGTAGTCAGTGGTGCAGTCCATCTCAGCCTGCCTCTCTGAGCCCACTCTGAGAGTGGTCTACTCTCATCATCAAATTGTGCTTTCCAGTTAACTATACATCCTGGAGTAGATCTGAGGCCTGAGGAATGTCTTTCCACCTCTATTCTTATATTCTGATTTTTCACTTTAATGACATTGCATGCCTTATCATCAGAGATATCCCCAAAATCACTAAATAATCTCATTTTGGCATACTTTCATAATTTTAGCTGCTCATTGTGATCCACAGATACAACTGATGTTCAGATATTTGGAAAACTATCTGTGGTTATCCAACATCCTGACTTTATGCTGATCCCTTTTCTGAGATTCAGGCATTCAATCCACCTTGGCATCTAGTCATACTTCTCTCTTTGTCTCTCTCTTTCCAGCACCACTGTAAATAAGAATCTGAAGCCCATGACCACACATTTGAGATGTGCTCCATTGTTTGATTGCCCTAACTATATATATTCATTTTCTCTTGGTCAATTTTAATTCTGCATGGAATGCTGTGGTTCCCTTCCTAAGTCCCCCTTTAAGACTAATCGTTCTACTATAAGGACACATGTACATGTATGTTCATTGCAGCACTGTTTACAATAGCAAAGACCTGGAATCAACCCAAATGCCCATTGATAATAGACTGGATTGGAAAAATGTGGCACATATACACCATGGAATATTATGCAGCAATCAGAAATGATGAGTTTGTGTCGTTTGTAGGGACATGGATGAATCTGGAGAACATCATCCTCAGCAAACTGACACAAGAACAGAAAATGAAACACCGTGTATTCTCACTCATAGGCGGGTGATGAAAAATGAGAACACATGGACACAGGGAGGGGAGTACTAAACACTGGGGTCTATTGGGGGGAAAAGGGGAGGGCCAGTGGGAGGGGGAGGTGGGGAGGGATAGCCTGGGGAGAAATGCCAAATGTGGGTGAAGGGGCAAAAGGAAGCAAAACACACTGTCATGTGTGTACCTATGCAACTGTCTTGCATGTTCTGCTCATGTACCCCAAAACCTAAAATGTAATAAAAATAAATAATAAATAAATAAATAAATAAATAAAAGACTAAATCATTAAATTTCCTAAATGCTGGAAACGTTGCCTCATGATGTTTCAAATCTGAATCTACCCTAGTAAAAACCGTAATCTTTAAATTATACCTAACTGACCTAGTGTCTGCATTTTTCTGTCTTATGTCTGAAATCAGGCTACTCAGAAAAGGAATCTATGGGCCAGGCATGGTGGCTCATACTTGTAATCCCAGCATTTTGGGAGCCCGAAGTGGGTGGATCACCTTAGGTTAAGAGTTCGAGACCAGCCTGGCCGAAATGTTGAAACCCTGTGTCTACTAAAAATACATAAAAATTACCCAAGCATGGTGATGTGCATCTGTAGTCCCAGCTACTTGGGAGGCTGAGGCTTGAACCTGGTAAACAGAGGTTGCAGTGAGCAGAGATTGGTGGGTGACAGAGTGAGACTCTGTCAGAGAGAGAGAGAGAGAGAAAGAAGAAAGAAAGAGAAGAAAGAAAGAAGGAAGGAAGGAAGGAAAGAAAGAAAGAAGGAAGGAAGGAAGGAAGGAAGGAAGGAAGGAAGGAAGGAAGGAAGGAAGGAAGGAAAGAAAAGAAAGAAGGAAAGAAAGAGAAAGAAAGAAAGGGAAAAGAAAGAAAAGACAGACAGAAAGAAAAGAAAGAAAAGGAACCTATGTAGAAAAGCTTTATTAGCTGATGTGCTAATAAAGCAAGCAAGTAACAAACAAATCCTAGGAGTTTTCTAACTGTCTACACTCTAGACTCATTACTTTCATCATTCAAGTAAAGATAAGAGTCAGGTAGGCAGCAAGACTTCCTTCTGTGGTTGTGTAGATTATGTCCTTCAAAACCCTATGGAACAAATTTGCATTGCAGTCTCTCTGAATAGTGCCCTCGGAATCTTGGTGTGCACAAACATATGTGCAGCTCCACTAGGCAGGTTTATGTTTTTCTCTTCAAAACTGCATTGGATGTTTCTTTAGCATGATTTCTCTAATGTAAAACTACTCATGATAGTTGGTGGTATCAACAAATGGGCACGAGAATGTAACTGCAGGTCATAACTCTACCACAATTCACAGTTGTGAGTTGGAGTGTTCTTGCAAATGCTTTCTAGCAAGTCTGTGGCCTGATCGTTGGAACTTGAAATGAATTTTCTCTTAGAAAATATTGCTATAATGATGATCAGAATTCCTATTAGCCAAGGCCAATTAAATCTATAATCTATAATGTAACCTAAGTAGAAAAATAATAATGATTTTAATTAAGGAACAAATCATTGTTCATTTCATTATGGGGCCTGGCTCACATTTGATACACAAGAAATATACATTGAATGGTAGATAAATTAACAAATGTGTTTACAATATTGCTTCTATGGAAACAGGTTTAAAATTTGATTCAGGTCATAGCTACCTTCAGACCTTTGTATCCTCTACACATTTTTTCTTCTACAGCTCCAATCTCAGCAGCTGGATCAATATTCCATCCCTTTCCAGACATCAGTGGAAGAAGACATAAAGTACAGGGATTTCTAGCTCCTCAGACTCTGCAGAGGCCTGCAGATAATAATATGGGAGGAGTCACCTGATGGAGGATTCTCTGTGATAGCAGTGTCTTGGGAGACAGTAGATTTGGAAAGCTGTGGAAAAGGGTGGAAGAGAGGCAGGAGCCATAGCTCTCCATGGTGACTGTCTACACAGAGCTTCCTCCTGTGGCGTTGTGGGAGGGCAACTCCTTTAGCAGCAGTATTTCCAATTCATAGTCAGAGTGACTCCAGGGGAACACAACTGCTCCTTGGGGGTAATGGGAAAATGGTCATTTTACTGACCTCAGGTATGCATACTCTCTAAGTAACCTAAAATTGTACATCTTCAGAAGGGATGACATTCTCAGACTGGACCCAGATGAATACTGGAATAGAGCAAGTCTTTGAAGACAGATGTAACTGCAGGTAGAAATTGGTCTGGCAATCAGGATAAAGCATTTAAAACAACTGACAACAGAATGTGGCATCAGAAAGGCACAAACAAGGGATTTTCAGTGTTGACTGGAGATTTAGGACTATATATTAAAATTATACAGAGAAGAGAAGAGGGAGAGAAGAAACAGGCAGTGTTCGCATATTAGGATTTGCTGGTTAGCAGGTGTCAATCACAGACAGGCAAAGCCCTGGTGCCCCAGACATATAAAACAACTGACATTAGACGAAGAAATAGAGTGCCTACCACACATTGGGGAAAATGCAAGAACTAGGAATACGGTATAAAATCTCTTTGCAGAACTGGGTCAAAAAATTAGAGTAAGATAAGTTTTTTTTTTTTTTTTTCTGAAAAATTAGAGCTCCTTTACTTAATACACAAGATCAACGTGGGTGCCAGAGACTTGGAAGCCTAAATCTGTTCGTGGAAGCACATTTCAGGTTTGAGAAAACAAAGGGCTGCAGATGCTCAAGCCAGCAAGAAAACAGTCCAGGGAAGGACTGACTGTGCTAGGCCATCTATAAAGCAGATTTATTTCATTTTCATTTTCTTCTGTTTTTTTTAAATATATTAATGTATTTCTGTGCTTCAAGCCTCTCTTTAATTTTATGGCCTATAGACTACATTTCTTAAGCTCCGTTCACATGTAAATTGGATGTTTTGCTGTCCCTATCTTTTCATCCTGTGTAGGTATCTCTACATTCTATACTAGTGTATGTTCTCTGTCTCTCTGTTTCCGTCTTTGATTTTTAGGCTTTCAAATAGCAGTTTTGTTTATCTTTGCCCACTATCTGATGTAGCACTTTGTACTGTTAGAGAGAGTATATTCTAAATAGAATTTCATATTGGTAAATATGAACTAAAAGACAAAAAGAGTATTTAGTTTGATTCCGATTGCCACATTGAATAAACCATGAAAATCACCAAAGTCCATTAAGAACTGGTAATTGATAGCACTTATGAAAAACTCTAAAGTGACTATACATAATTATTTAATAGAGTTTGGTGATCACATACAGTTTTGAATTCTCAGAGTAGAATTATTGACAAGAATATATACATGATTTTTCTTTGAATTTCATAATAAATTAAGCCTTTGATGATTACTAATCTGAAAGGAGAGGAAATCTAAGCTCAGGAATAGAGATGAACTATGTCCTGAACATGTTGAAAACTCAAAACACATGCATCTAGATATTCATAATGACTTTGCGCAGAAACCGTAAAGAAAATTAGATGGCGAACAATCACAGTCAGTGTATCCTGTAGGTCCCAGGTATTTCAACAGTTCTCTTATGGTAATTGAAGGCATTAATTTAAGAATCAAAGCCATATTTGAATATGTTTCTGCTGTTGTAAAGATTTGTTGACTACTAATGAAATAAAAAAGTCAATTAAAAATCAATTATAATAGGTAAATTAAGGAAAAAAGTTCTAATAATTTATATTTGACAATTTTCTAGCAAATTTACATAATTTAGTATATGTCAATCAATTTTCAAGAAAACAAAATAAAAATTTCATAATACACTAAGGTAACAATAAATGGATTTAATGCAATCTCAGAATAATCTAGCAAGCAAGGACACAGAGGTAGAAGAGTCATTCTACTTTCTGAAACTCACCATATTATGTATAGAATAGAAGTATACCATTACATTTATAAATTATTATTGCCAAATTCCAACCCAGAATATGATTAAGCCTCTAGATGTAACTACCGATTTATAAGAAATAGAGAAAACAGAATAGAAGTTAAATGTTACCAAAGGGATACAATTAGCAAATTCCATATTCTGGGAAATTATATAGAACAAATGGCCTCAGCAAATAAACACTAAGAAAAAAAAAGTTTAGTTTAGAGGAGGAAGGTTTAGAAATTATAGGAGAAGTTTCATTGTAACCAATTGTAACATATGGATCTTATTTGTGTCTTGATTCTAATAAACATTCTAAAAAATATTTGAGACCATCAGGGAATTTGAACACTAATTGATTATATCACAATATTAAACATTATTCTTGTTAAATATTGTCATAAAAATATTGTTATGTTTCAAGATGAATGCTAATTATTTAGAGAGACACACTGAAACATTAAAAGAAAAGTAATATGATTTTTCGAAACAAACAAGAAGTAGCAGGAATTAGCAAAAGGTGTAGGCAAAGAAAATGAGTCATGGGTTGATAAGGACAGATGGTACATGGGTTTTTTTATTATCATAGTTTCTATATTTGTATATATTTAAAATTTTTCATGTAAAGCAGTTGAAAAGATAGAAGTACAGAAGTTATATTTACTAAATATTGATTGCTTAGTATAGAAATACAGTTAATCATTTTCAGATTACCTATATGTATTTATATATGCATATATATATTTTATATATATTGTTTATATATATGTGTGTGTGTGTATAACCAGATTAGTAATCTTACCCTCTAAATCAAATAAGTTTTCTATAAATTCATTTTAGTTTTCTTTTAATAAAACCTGTCATGATCTCTGTTAGCAACCGTGCTCTAAAATAGAAGTGCTAATCATTAAGAGAATCATTAAATGCTTGTTGAAGATGGCAATAGCAAGAGATTTAACACAATAGGGTTTCCTTTTCTAAATTTAAGAAAATTATTTAAATAGCTACTCCCCAGTTTTATCAGATTTAGTGCAATTTAATGCAATAAGCCAGGTTACACTTATTGATGAATGTGTGAGGAATTTTCCTATAGGTTAGTATACATGCTTCTTAAATATTTAATGCAAAATAAAACTGACAACTCCCCTGTGAGAGGCACTGTCAATGATATTATCTGTTAATTCTTGTTTTAAGATATAGGCAAAAATTATGAAATTTTATATACATATATGTGTGTATAATTCATATATATATATAATTACACAAAATAATGGATTTAAAATTAATTAGAAAACCATCTATACAGAATATGCCTTGGTAAGATACAAACACATACTGAAACCAATAAAGGCCAATAATTTTGATGAAAAACTGTAACTTCAGAAATAGATTTATCTCATAAGATGCTTGTGGAAGTTCCTCAGATTTATTTTGGTATTCAATCAACACCAACCTCTGTCAAAACCTTTTCTCTTAATGTATGTAGGGGGAGAAAAAGAAATTAGTCTTATATAGTGAACTAACGACACAGAGCAGAGGTTCTGGAGGCAGATGACCTGAATCTGTTCTTATAAGTGAGTGAGACAGCTGCTTAACATCTCAGTGCCTTGGTCGCTCTTGTATAAAATTCAAATAACAGTTCGTAAACTCAGAAGATTGAATAAATGAGTTACTACTGCTTATTAAATTACAACAATGCCAGCGAAGAGCAAGTGTGCAATAGGTCATTGGCATTATTATTAAATAAGTTATTAGAGTAATAAAGATAAAGTTAACTCGTGGGAATCTTTAGGTTTTCATTCATTTATCAAGAGGAGACTATTAGACATATGTTGCTTATTTCTATGTATGCATTGATTTAAAAAATAGTCAATAAGTGTGCCAAGAATTGTGCTAACAACATCACCTCCTGTCCACGAGATGCTTTGGGACATACAAAGTATTGTAGACACATAAGTGTCCCAGGAAATATAAAAGAAGCATGCAGAGGTTACAGGAGATGAGCAGAGGAAAGGGTGAGTAGTTTGATCTGAGGACAGTGAGAGAAAAGCTCTAGGAAAGGGGACAGTATTCTAAACTCTCCAGTAAGGTAATTGAAGATTTCTTCACTAGATAGCCAGCACCCAGGAGAATACAAGACTTCCTGGCAGCAAGAAAAATTGGCAGAGAGACACAAAAATCCAAAACGGCCTACTGGGCTTGGTGAATTCCTTTATTTCTTCGTTCATTCAGCAAATGGTTTTTGAATGCCAGATCTTGCACATGTTTTACTGAATAAAACAGAAAACATATCTGTTTTTACAAAAATTTATATGTTATAAAAAGAAAATAAATAAACTAATAAGTATAATATCTCAAGTAGTGATTAATTTTGTTTAAAAAACAAAGTGGAGCATGAGGATAAAGAGGGCCTGGGGAAGCAGACCATTTTTAGAAAGCCAGTCCACTAATAACATTTGAGTAAAGACCTGGGAGAAGTGAGAAACCAAGTAGGGTGGAATAACTGTTCAAGTAGAAGAAATAGCAAGGCCAAAGACTCTGAAGCAGGAGCTTATTTGTTTGAGATACAACAAAGAGCCCAGTATGGCTGATATGTGGTGATTTAGAGGGAGAGAGTTAAGGCCTGAAATCTGAATGAAGGAAGGTGGGAAAAATAACATATAGCCTTTCAACATGGTAAGAACTTACTTCAACATGGTAAAAACTTTAGATTTTATGTTGACTAGAGGATTTTGAATAGATATACCTTTAAGTTTTAAAGAAACCTAGATGATGTATGATATGCTTGTAGAAGGCAGGAATGGAAACGGAAACAAGACGTGGAGTTTTCACAGTCATCTACATGACAGATATTGATGCATAGAACAGGGATAGTAGCATTTAAAAGTGCGAGTTCATCAGATTCTGAATGCATTTTGAAGGCGGTATCAACAGGATTGGGTAACTAACCTAGAGAAAGAAAGAGAATTCAAAACTGATTCCAAATTTTAGGGCCTAAGCAATGGAAACATATTTCCATTTACTGGCGTGATAAAATTGCTGCTGAGAAATTCGATGTCTTTTGGACATGTTAAATTCAGGATGCGTTAATACATGTCAGTAGGGATGAAGCATGTCCCAGTACTTGTAATTCTTGGTATCACTGGAGCATCAGACTCAGTGAAGGCATGGTGACAATTTTGAGAAATTATGGGGAATTCCTTCTCTCTTCTCTGCTAGAGAGCCATGTTTGTATTTAAAAAAAAAACAAAAAAACAAAAAAATCTTCAGACTTCCAACAGCAAGACCATCTATATTTTCTTTTCATTTTTCTGTTTTCAAGAAAACAATAATTGGAAAAAAATGCTTTATATTTATTCTATTATTGAGTTCAAAAAGAAATGCTCTAAATGTTAATATTTCTTTTCAAATGTTTTCCTTATTTAAAAAATCAGTATTTAGATATAATTGTTATTAATTGTAAACCCCTAGAATTATAATTATCATTACCCTATGATTATAATTAATTTTAGTTATATAATTATAATTACAGTTTTATAATTCATAACAATTTTATCTTAATGCTGATTTTTAAAAAAAATTATTAAGCCTCTATATAGGGGCTTATGATTTTGAATAATATTATTTTATTATTTTGAGTAATATTGATTTAACAGTGAGTAAGTGCCTACTATGTGCCAAGAATTGTGCTTTGTGGATGCAAATGTGAATAAAATCATCCCCTGTTCAGGGGTTTATTATTTTGAGTAATAAAATAGGTGGCTTATTAATTTAATATTTTAAATAATTTACACATAAAAGCCAATTTTCATTTTTTAAAAAAGATAGTCACAGAAAATCTCAAGATTCTATTTCTTTTTTTTTGATAATTGTATATAAATCTGAGACATACCTGATATATCAGAATTTTGAAACACAGCTGTTTGGAAAAAATTTTAATGAAGCGTGTTGCTTTGCTAGTTTTCACTAATAGAGAAAAGTATATATTTTGCAACTGCTAACCACTGTTTTGAGTGAATAGGCATATACGTTATTAACAACTATGCAGCTGTTTTCTTTTGTGAATTCTAGCATGAGTTATAGTTTAACAAACAAGGAGATGGGCTGGGTGCAGTGGCTCACACCTGTAATCCCAGCACTTTGGGAGGCCAAGGCAGGTGGATAACCTGAGGTCATGCGTTTGAGACCAGCCTGGCCAACATGGTGAAACCCTGGCTCTACTAAAAATGCAAAAATCAGCTGAGCATACTGGTGGGTGCCCATAATCCCAGCTACTTGAAAGACTAAGACAGGAGAATCACTTGAACCCAGGAGGCAGAGGTTAAACTGAGCCAAGGCCACATCATTGCATTCCAGCCTGGGCAACAAGAGTGAAACTCTCTCCCTCCCAAAAAATAAATAAAAATTAAAACAACAACAACGAGGTGAACAAAAATGAAAAGTGAGTACTGCAATAGATATATATCCTAAAATATTCACATCTGAAACACTGGAAAATGTATAGCATGTAACTGGAATATCATTATGAGCAAACATTGAAGAGATGATAATACTCCAAAAAGAAGCTAAGTTTTTTAGTGGTTTTCTAAATATGAATTTTATCTTCTTTTGTTGAAAAATTAGCCAGTAGTGATAGTTTGTCTTTGACAATCTTTGTTTTGCCTAGAGATCAGTTTTAAATTTGTCATTTACCTCTGCTCAAACAGGATTATAAATAATGTAATAACAATTTTATAATATTAATAAAACCATATTAAATACTACATTACTCCAAATGACATTTTGATAATAGTTCTTATAACTTCTCCAATTTTAGTATATGTGCTGCTGAGGCGAGCACTAGTTCTTATAACTTCTCTAGTAGATCTGTGTTCAGATATAAACTCAAAACTAGTTGGTCTTAATTCTTTCCAGGCTGCCTGTGAATTTAATGCTGGTTCACTGGGAAATAGATTAAAATTTATGTGGCAATACCATTAGCACTTTCGAGGATACCAGACTGCTTATATTTTAAGAGTGTAAAGCATAACAGAAATGAAAGACAGAGAAAGAAAGAAACAAAAATGAGCTTTCATTCCTCTTTCTTGCTATGAAAACAATTTTAAAGAATCATGTCTTTACAAATATTCTTTATACACATTAAATGATGGCACTTTGAGTAATGGAGTGTTATAAACAAATAAGTGGTCATTTTATTAAACTCTGAAGAAACATAACAGTTATCAGTGGGTCAAGGCTGCTACGAACTGTTGCTTTGTACTCATTCTCTTCATTTTCCTCTTTGTTGTGAAATTCTTGAATTTTTGCTGGGCATATGTTGATCCACTGAGGGGCTGTATTTTTTATCTGACTTGTAGGCAAATGTGGCCTTCGTATGTATGTTTAGGCTGATAATGTCCGGAAAATGTTGTGAGCAACTTCAGTGTGTTATCAGTTTAAAAACAAAGCTGTTCTCAGTGGATTACTCTTCCCTTCCCACTGCTTGAGGAATGGCAAGGCCCAAAGCAGTACTGGAAATCTGGTAGTGAAGATGGCACAATTGTTCCCTCAGAAGAGCCAGCTCAATTTAGACTATTACATTAGAGTGAAATATCTTTCTCTCATATGTGAACACAGTATTCCAGAATCTCCTGGTGGTAGCAGCTTAACTTGTATTCAACCCAATAGATAAGAGTATTCAAATGTCATTACTAATGGACAAAAATCTTCACGAATATTGGCTGGGCACAGTGGCTCACACCTGTAATCTCAGCAGTTTGGGAGGTTGAGACAGGCAGATCACTTGAGGCCAGGAGTTCAAGACCAGCCTGGCCAATATAGCAAAACCCCATCTCTATTAAAAATACAAAAATTAGCTGGGTGTGGTGGTGCAGGGCTGTAATCCCAGCTACTCTAGAAGCTGAGGCAGGAGAATCACTTGAATCCGGGAGATGGAGGTTGCAATGAGCCAAGATCATGATGCTGCACTCTAGCCTGGGTGACAGAGCAAGACTCTGTCTCAAAGCAAAATAAAACAAAGCACAAAAAACCTAACTTTACAACTATTTAGTGTCCATGGCATAAAATAATACAAATATATTGAAAGTTGCTGAACTCCCTATTTGCATAATGCTAAAGTTTTATCTGTGTTACAAGCATAGGTAGGTTGCCTTAAAGGAAGGCTACAAATGAAAAGGAAAGAAAAATGAAAATAAGGCAGGGGTCAGGGCAGGGAGAAATAAAGAATCTGATTAGAAAGAAGCAGAGAGCTAAATTACTACCGAAATTTCAGTAGTAAGAAAAGATAATATAAAATTGTTATGTGACCAGAAATAGTTTAAATAAAACTTATTTTAATAATAAAAAAACTTTCATATATACCTAAGATCCTTTATCATCTTTTCCCATATAAGCAAAGAATCATTCCCATGTAATCTAGAGGAAAGAAAAATCATTGGACTTCATCAAATAAGTACATTAATAGCTATTGAAGATATGTATGCTGAATGTGCATAAAAGCAGGCATAAGTCAAACTGATTTTCAGAAATAGATGTGTATTTCTTTGAAAATGAATTTTTATTTAAATGAATATCTGAATAATATTTTATTTTTTACTGCATGTTTGAAATAGTAATGTGTTCAATTAAACTGACAAGCTTCCATGAGTTCCTCGTAGTTTTTCAAATTTTAAATAAATTTGAAATTATTAATTTCACATGTAATTAAATTGAATAAGAAATCCAGAGGAGTTTCAGGCAATAGGATTCCCATTGGGCAAGTATTGAACCGTTGCCTGTTTAAAATGTGACATAAAGATGAGCTCTTTAGACTCTAGTATCCTCTTTTCTGTGCACATTATCTAATACTAACACCAAAATTTTAAAAATCTGATTTTCTTTTCATCATGTAATTTTTCATGAATAATGGCACATTTCACAGCTCTTTTTTTTTTTTACAGAAAATTCATAAAACAAAACCCTATTGCTTTAAAGAACACATGATTAGTTTTTAGAAGAGAAGTGAGAAATCTCTAGTTTGGCTGCTATAATAATTATTGGCAGCCACTAAATTCTGTATACAACACGAGATGTAAATTAGCTGATCACCAATGTGTGTGTTGTCACAAGGTAACAGATACGAAACTTGCAGGAAGAAAAGAGAAAAAGAAGCAAATTAGTGCATGATGACAAAAAGATGAGACGTTTGTTTAGTTGTATGTTGATTGGGCTTTGCCATGTCACTTGTTTTAGCCTTCAATGCCAGTTGTTAACATTTTTATGAAACAGAGGCATTTTAAGATATGTCTTCATTTTATTGCTAGGCAAACTTCTGCATGGTAGCAAGAAAAAAAGAAAATAGCAACAAATGCAAATAGGGCCACATTTTTCTGAGAGCATGAAACTAATGTAAGTCAGCCTGTCAACAAAGATTCAGAGCCAAAATAGAAAAAAAGAGTAAAATGCCTTATGTGATTTGTTCCACTGTCCAATTTTACTGAAGACTTCAGCTCCACAATTAGAAGCTGATGACAGCTAACCATATTTAACTTGAGTGTGTAGATTTTTTTAACAAAAAGCACTGATGAAGATTTTTGTATTTCACAGAGTATAATACCCGAGTACTAAAGTTTCAAAGTTGTTAAAGAAAAACTTGATAGGAAAATATAAAACATTGAATAAGATGCTATTCTTCAAACATAAGTATAATGTTAACAGCCCACTGTCAATACGCATACACCACTAAATTTCTTTCAATTGGCGATGATGGATTTACATTCATGAATTCATAACTTGCTTATCCCTCAGTGATCAGCCTGACTGGCAACTGTGGTCATGGAAGAGGAAAACACACAGAAACTCATGAATCACAATTACATCACTTTACAGTCACTAGTATGGTAGAGAAACCAACTAGAGACTAGAATGGAGGTATACCAAGAGAAAAGAAAAAAGCATTATTGGACAGATCACAAGAAATAAATTTTAACCAACAATAACTTTTTTATGTTTGCAGTTTGTAAATAAACTTTATATTCATTTTCTTATTCAAAATTTAATGTTCTCAGCAATTAGGGTTTATAATCATACTCGTATATGTGAAATTATAACAAAGAGGAATAGTTAAAAGTCAGATTCAGGAGATAGAATTACATGGTGGATAAGACCTAGGCTCTGGTCTAAATTCAAGACCAAGGTCAACCTTGAAAGAAGCTTTATGACCTTCCTTAAAGACATTTATGGTCTTTGAGCCTAAGTGTTTTTATCTATTAAATAGCATCTGCCTGATGATAATGTTGAGAAATTTACATAACGTAATCACACAAAATGCTTTATATTGTGCCTAGTATTCATAAACCTTAATCTTATTTTAATATTAGTTTTATTGTTGTTATCATTCCAAATGTCCATAGTTGTTTCATTTCCTCCTGCTTGAGATTGTAATCAGGTTATGTATATTAAATAAGACTATCTTACATAAAATAACAATAATATAAAATTCCATATAAATGAAATTCAGCTATAAATATTCATGGAAGTCAAAGAGGTGGGTTCTAACTCTGTCTTTGACACTTTTCACTGTGATATTGTGTGCATCAGTTAACTTCACTGAGTCTATATTTTTGCATTTGTAATGTTGGTTGGTAAAATGTGCTCTACTGCACTTACTGAATTACAAGGATCAAATGCTAAAGGACATCGAAAACCAGAAAGCACTGCACATGTGTAAAGTATTTTTAGTACTTAGGAAATAATTGTTGGCAAAGTCTAATCTCATTATGGAGCTCCTCTGGCTTCTCCACCATCTGGAATTCCCTTGCCAATCTTCAACTGAATTGTGACCTAAAAACAACTTCAGAAAGTAGGCAAGAGAAAATGACTTTCACACATGGCACTTTGTGTTTGCAAACATTTTCCTCTCAAAGTATGTATTTTAACAAAATTAGAGACACCATTAGTTAATCACCAAACAAAATACTGATGTATCTAATTTACTCTATCGTGTTCAATGTGATCATAGGAGTCAACGTGAGGATACAAAATGGAAACTTTTAGCCAGCATATGTGTTTCATTGTATGTTGGGTTATGAAATCCTGATCTCTGATTTTTTAAGTAATTCCTCTTTTGACTCTTTTCAGCAAAAGTATGTTTGAACATGTGCTAAAGTGTAAAACAATACAGCTTTGGAAGGATTGTGATTAATTCCATCCTGCCTTGTGATTTGCTAGCAAATATGTCAACTCCAGTTTGATTTGAACCTTTTCAATTTATAAGAGCTAAAAATATATGGTTTGGATTTCTAGTCCCTACATGAGAAATTAGGGCTTCAATGAGGAAAAAAGTGATGTTGCTAATAGATTCTGTTTGTTTGGAATATGTACTCAAGAGTAGAGAAGCAACATAAAACATAGAATCATTTAATGGGTATTTATTAACATCATTTCTGTACCACACATTCTTCTAGATATTGTGAATAAAGCAGTAAACAAAAGAACAACCAGTGTCCCTATTAAGTTTACATTCTCAATGTATTATGCAAGGTACAGAAAAGACAGATAAACATATTGTTATGGTTATATATGGACATGACTGAAACCTTTAAACTCACTCTGTATATGTGTTTTCTCAGGGATGTTTATTAAATGCTGTTTGTGAAAGGTGAATTAAATCATTGGGTTTATTTAAAGATCACTTAAGGAAATACTTCTGTTTATCTCTTAAAGCAGCTAAAACTAAAATGCTTTCAGTAAATTTGGAAGCCAGGAGTACGCCACATGGATTATTCTTAGTTTCTTTATCTTTGTTGAGTAACCATTCCTTCCATATCAGAATAAAGTATCCTCAGCTTCCACACCATGTTCTGCAGTCTGCTCCATGCTCCCACTCTGTCTTTACATTCTACTGGCATTCTAGTGTGTGTTGTAGGGGAATGGGTCACATTTGATAAAGGCCTCTGAAACTGCTGAGTTCTTGATCCTGATCTTCTTCTCACTGTCAATTCGCTCTACTCTGGTCCACATCCAGAATCTTTCATTCACATGTACCTGCCTTACTCAATTCTGCTCTGCATTCGAGATTCCTTATCCTTCACCCCAGGATTCCTGACTTAAAAGACAAAATTCCTGACATTTTTTCACACGAACTATTTTACCTTTATCCAAACCCATTTTATTTAGTCCCCTCCAGGCCCACTCAGGGACATGATTCTCTTCAGAAATATGAAAATAAATAAATAAGAGGCAATCAAGGAATCTGTTTCCAGAAAGAGCCAGGATTATTACTTGTCCTCCTCTAGAAAAATATGATGTGCAATATATCCGCACATACAGGTTTACATACACATGTACATATACATGCACATATGCATACACATACATAAATTTATGTGAATATCTCTTAGTAGAAAATTAAAACCATTTATATGTACATAGACTATAATGGCCATTTGTACACAGTTGCTAGGTCCCAGGATGTAGCTATAAGTTCTTTCTTCACTGCTATTTTTCTTTTTTTAAAATTTCATTTGTTTATTTATTTTTAATTTTTTTTTAAAATTATACTTTAAGTTTTGGGGTACATGTGCAGATTGTAAAGGATTGTTATATAGGTATTACACGTGCCATCGTGGTTTGCTGCATCCATCCCCACATCATCAACATTAGGTATTTCTCCTAATGTTATCCCTCCTCAGTTCCCCCACTCCCTACTATCCCTCCCCTAGCCCCCCCATCTCCCAACAGGCTCTGGGGGTTGTGATGCTCCCCTCCCTGTGTCCATGTGTCCTTATTGTTCAACATCCACTTCAAATGAGAACATGCAATGTTTGGTTTTCTGTTCTTGTGTGGGTTTGCTGAGAATGATGGTTTCCACCTTCATCCATGTCCCTGCAAAGGATGTGAACTCATCCTTTCTAATAGCTGCATAGTATTCCATGGTGTATATGTGCCACATTTTTTTTTATCGGTCTATCATTGATGGGCATTTGGGTTGGTTCCAGGTCTTTGCTATTGTAAACAGTGCCACAATGAGTATATATGTGCAGGTGTCTTTGTAAGACAACAATTTATAATCCTTTGGGTATATACCCAGTAATGGGATTGCTGGGTCAAATAGTATTTCTGTTTCTAAATCCACTATTTTTCATTTGATTAAGTGAATTGATATTAGCCTTAGATTAATCAACTAAGAAATCAGAAATATACTACCTCAGAGGATTGTTGGGATAATTCAATGGGCCAATATATATAAAATGTAAATGTCCTATTTATTTGTAATCACTCTTCTCTTGAGGAAAGTAACTACATCTTTGAGGATCTCTGAATTCTTATTTCTCTTTAGCCTATCTTCAGTCCTGCTCTTCTGGAAACCTGATTCTTCACTCTAAACTTTGGATGTGCTAGGACCTTTCAGCCCTCCTGCCTTCAATGTTTTCTTTGTTTGAAATTTAATAAATTTAGTCAGTGCAATTTTAGGTTCACAGAACAAATATTATAGAACATTCGTATATACTTTTCCATTTTTCACTCTCCCCTCATTCCATGACAGATTCCCCTATTATCAACACTTTCCATTAGTGTAGTATATATGTTGAAATTGATAAACCAGTATTGGTAAATTATTATTAACTAGAGTCCACAGTATACATCAAGGTTCAATTAGGGTTGTACAATTCTATGAATTTTAACCAATGCATAATGACATGCATTTACCACTTGGTATCAGACAGAATAGTTTGACTTGCTCATCCCTTTCTTTACTCACCTTGAACCCTGGAAACCACTCATTTTTTAATTTTCCCTATAGTTTTTCTTTTCCCAGAACATCATGTAGTTGGAGTAATAGAGTGTACACTCATTACTGACTTCTTTATCTAATAAATACAGTTAAGTTTTGTCCATGTCTTTTTGTGGATTGGTAGGTAGCTTGTTTCTTTTTAGCAAGGAATAATATTTTATCGTATAGATGTGTCAGAGTTTGTCTTTCCATGTGACTATTTAAGGGCATCTTGGTAGACTCCAGTTTGGGCAATTATTAATATAGTTTCTATAAATACTAACAGTTTTGAGTGGACATAAGTTTTCAACTCTTTTTGGTGAATGCCCAAAACAAGAATGTCAGGTCATATGGCGAAACTAGATTTTAGCCTCGTAGCAACTTGCCAAACGCCTCACAAGATTACTGCAGCATTTTTTCTTTCCAGAAGGAATAAGTTAGAGTTGCAATGGGTTTCTGTCATTTCAAAATGTACCTAGTGGTATCACATTGTCGTTTTAATTTTTCAATTCCCTAGTATTGAGCATTTTTTCATGTGATTATTTTGTATCTCTGTATCTTTGGTGAGATTTCTGTTCAGATCTTTGCCCATTTAAAAATTAGGCTGCTTGTTTTTTATTAAGTTTTATGAATTATTTGTATACTTGGATGTAAGTCTTCTATGAAATATATGTTTTACAAATATTTTCTCCCAGCTTGAGCCTTGTCTTTTTATTTTCTTAATGGAGACTTTTAAGATCAGATGTTTTAAATTTTAATAAAATCCAACTTATTATTTTCTTTCACAGGTGATGCTTTTGGTGTTACACACCTAAAATGCATTGCCAGTTCCAAGATCACTTAGATTTTGTCTTTTAAATTTTTGTTATTTTTTTCTTTGTATATTTTTTCACCCATCACAATTTATTTTATCTTATTTAATGGAAAGTCCAGAGATTTATTTAAGGAGCCATATCATATAGCATGGGGCATGCAGAATGACCTTCTATTCCATACCCTGCTGCTGATCTCCTGTGACTGTTAGAAGTAATAATTATAATTCATTAAATGACATTTCTGGTCCTCAATTTGACAAAGTAATACTTTCATAGTATATTACTAACACGTAAATCTTGAAGTCAGGTGAAATTAAACATTGAGCTTTGTTTTCAGGACTGTGTTGGCTATTCTGGGTCTTTTGTTTTTTAACATAAATGTTATAATTCATTTTTCCATAGCCACAAAATTATCTGCTTAAATTTTTATTGGGATTGTGTTGACTCAATAGATCAGGTTGGAGGAGGTAACATCTTAAAAATTAGTCTTCTTGTCTATGAACATGGAATATATCTCCATTTGTTTAGACTCTGATTTATTTGAATAGACTTCTGTAGTTTTTCTTATATAGATCTTGTACATCTTTATTAAATTGATATCTATTTTTATTGTTTTACATGTTAATATTAACTGCATTGTGTTTTTAACCTAAAATATTAATTGTTTACTTGGTGTTACATAAGAAGGCAATAAACATCCATATATATTCATCTTATATCCTGGCACTTTGTTACAACAATTGACTAGTTATAAAAGTTTTAAGGTCAATTATTTTGGAATTATTGTATAAACAATCATGTCACTTCTGAATAAAGATAGTTTTAGTTCTTCTTTTCCAATCTGCATATATTTTTATTCCTTTTTATGTTTTATTGCTTTAACTGGGACCTCTAGTACAACGTTCATTAAGAGTATGAGAGAAAATGCCTTTGTCTTCTTCTCAGTCTTAGAAGGAAAGCATCCTTTTTTTCTCACCATTAGGTATAATAATCATTGCAGGGTATTTTTTAGGCAATCTTTCTCAATTTGAGCAAGTCCTATTCCATTCCTTGTTTGCTGAGAGATGTTTGTTTGTTTGTTTGTTTGTTTGTTTGTTTGTTTGTTTGTTTGTTAGAGCCAGAGTCTTGCTCTGTTGCTCAGGCTGGAGTGCAGTGGCCTGATCTAGGCTCACTACAGCCTCTGCCTGCTGGGTTCAGGCGATTCTCCTGCCTCAGCCTCCTGAGTAGCTGGGACTACAGGAACACGCCACCACTCCCAGCTAGTTTTTGTATTTTTAGTAGAGTTGGGATTTTACCATGTTGGCCAGGATGGTCTCAGTCTCCTGACCTCATGATCTGCCCACCTTTGTCTCCCAAAGTTACTGGGAGCTTTTATCATAAATGGGTGTTGGAGTTGTCAAATGATTTTTCTGCATGCGTTGATGTTGTATGAGTAATTCTTTATCCTGTTGACATGATAGATTACAATAACTGATTTTAAAATGTAGAACCAGGTTCTTCTTGAAAATTTCTGGGATAAATCACACTTGACTATGCTTATAATTCTATCAATTTGCTAGTATTTTGTTGAAGATTTATGCATGTATGTTCATTAGAGATATTTACTTGTAGTGTTTCTTTCTTTTAATGTATTTTTATAATTTATGTATTAATTTAATGCTGGTGTCATAAAATGAGTTAGGAAGTATTCTCTTTGTTTCCATTTTATGGAACTGAGTGTATAAAATTTGTATAATTTCTTTCTTAAATGATTGTTAGAATTTGCCAGTGAAACCAGCTGGCTCTGTTGCTTTCTGCTTTGGAAGATTATTATTTGATTATTTTTTTAAAAAATAGATATTATAATATTTAGAGAATACATTTCCCCTTGTTTAAATTTTAAATGATTGTGTTTGAAAAAATTTGTTCACTTTATATAAGTTAAATGATTTGTGGACATAGGGTACTTTGTTTCTTTATTATTACTTTAATGTTTATGAGGTCAGTAATGAGGTTCCTTCTCTATTCCTGATATTACTTATTCATATCTTTTCTCTTTCTTGTTTTATCTTGGTTAGCCTTGCTAGAAATTTACTAATCTTACTGATCATCTCAAAGAACAAACTCTTGGTTTTATTTATTTTCTCTATTAGGTTCCTATTTTTATTTTCAGTAATGTCTTCTCTAATTTTTATTTATTTAATTCTGCTTAAATTTACATTGCTTTTACTTCCTAAATGTTCTTAAAGGAGCATTTAGGTTATTGCTTTTAGTCTTTCTTCTTTTCCAATATATGTAGTTATTTAAATTTCTAACTAGCATTGCATTTACTGCATCTCATAAGTTATCGTAAGTTGCATTTGTGTTTGTTTATTCAGTTAAAATATTTTTAACTTATTTTAAGATCTCATTCTTGACCCACATATTATTTAGAAAACTGTGGTATTTAATCTCTAAGTATTTTGAAGTTTTCCAGCAACCTGTCTGTTATCTGTTTCCAGTTTAACTTTATTGTGATCTGAGGACATACTTTGCATGATTTCTGTCTTTTTAAATTTGTTAGCCTGGAATGTGGTCTATCTTAGTGAATATTCCATATGAGAACATTGTGTATTTTGCTGCTGTTCAGAGAAGTATTCTGTAGATGTTAATTAGATCCAGTTGATGTATAATGTTGTTCAGTAAAACTATGTCCTTACTGATTCTTGTCTATTACTGGTAGAGTTATGTTGAAGTTTCCAACTGTAATAATGGATTTCTCTCTTTCTCTTAGCAGTTAGATCATTTTTGCCTCATATATTTTGATGCTCTGTTGTTATGTGCATACATATTAAGAATTTTAATGGGTTTTTTTGGAGAATGAACCCATTTATCATTATGTAATGCCCCTCTAATCCCTTATAAATAGTCTTGCTCTGAAGTCACCATTGTCTGAAATTAATATAGTTTCTCTAACTTTCTTTTGATTTGTAATAGCATGTCAAATCTTTCTCCATTCATTTATTTTAAATTTGTCTTTATATTTAAAGTGGATTTCTTATAGACATCCCATAGTGTTTTTTTTTTTTAATTATTCTGTCAGTCTCTGTATTTTGTTGGTGTATTTAGATTGGCATTTTTACTGGTGTATATAAATAATCACTTTCAATGGATAATGACATTTAAAGTGTTTATTGATATAGGTGGTTTGATACCTAACATATGTTTTAATGTTTT
This sequence comes from Callithrix jacchus, assembly GCF_049354715.1. Classification (NCBI taxonomy): domain Eukaryota; kingdom Metazoa; phylum Chordata; class Mammalia; order Primates; family Cebidae; genus Callithrix; species Callithrix jacchus. The sequence goes on along the minus strand of NC_133504.1, from coordinate 71,410,704 downwards.
CACTTTAGAGCCTTCATTTCTAAAAAAGAGTCTTTCCCTCTTTATCTATCTTCTCTGGTTTTATGTCATTTCATTTCATCTCCACTTTTTGCATCAATTACACTTTTTAAAATTTTAAGTGTTTCCTCCAGCATTTGTTGTATACTTTTACAACTAATTTCAAACAATAATATACAACTTCACAAATAGTGTAGGAACCATATAGCAAGGTAGTCTCATTTCTTTTCTCTTATACCTTCTAATATTCTTGGTATTCATTTTACTTACTCATTTACCAAATATACTTACTATTATTATTTTGGACTATGATCTATTAACTCAATAAAAAATGAGAAAGATTAAAGATTTTATTTCACCTTTATTTGTTTGTTTCTTTTCAAATGCTGTTTCTTTCTTTAAGTAGAACCAAGTTTCTGACCTCTGTTATTTTGCTTCTGTATTAGTCCATTCTTGAATTGTTATAAAAAAAATACTTGAGGCCGGGCGTGGTGGCTCAAGCCTGTAATCCCACCACTTTGGGAGGATGAGGCGGGTGGATCATGAGGTCAAGAGATCGAGACCATCCTGGTTAACAAAAATACAAAAATTAGCTGGGCATGGTGGTGCGTGCCTGTAAACCCAGCTACTCGGGAGGCTGAGGCAGGAGAATTGCTTGAACCCAGAAGGCGGAGGCTGAGGTGAGCCGAGATCGTGCCATTGCACTCCAGTCTGGGTAACAACAGCGAAACTCTGACTCAAAAAAAAAAAATACTTGAAACAGGGTAATGTAAAAGAAAAGAGGTTTAATTGGCTTGTAGCCCTGTAGGCTGTAAAGGAAGCATGTTATTTGCTTCCGGGGAGACATGAGGAAGCTTGCACTCATGCTGGAAGGCAAAGGGGGAGTGGGCATATCACATGGCAAGAACAGAAGCAAGAAGAGAGAGAGAGGAGGTAGAGGTGCCACACACTTAAATGACCAGATCTCCCGAGAACTTACTCACTATCATGAAGACAGCATCAAGCCCTGAGGGATCTGCCACTGAGCCCCAAACACCTCCCACCAGGGTCTCTTCCTATTCATATACCAGGGAGGTGTTTGGGTCATTATGTTCCCCACCTCAAGAATTCAGGATTATAATTCAACATGAAATTTCTGTGAGGACGAATATCCAAACTATATTACCTTCTCTCTGAAAAACTTATTTTAACATTCCTTAACAAGTCAAGTCTACTAGTAACATTTTCTTTCAATTTCTGTCTGAGAAAGTCTTTATTGTTTCTTCAGTTCTGAAGGATAAATCTTCTGGATACAGACTTCTAGGTTGACTTTTATCTTTTAATATTCTAAATATTTCATTCCACCTACTTTTTGTGTGCACAGTTTGTAAGCAGAAATCCCATGTGATTCTTTTTTCCCTATAGGTAATATTTTATCTTTTGCTGTGGTTTTTGTTTGTTTCTTTTTGGTTTTATTTTTATTTTTTAGTTTTCCATTTGAGATATGATATAACAAGGTGCTGATTTTTGGAATTCCTCTTGCTTGTTTCTTTGAGTTTCCTTTATCTGGCTGTCATTAGTTTTGGAAAATGCTCAGTCATTATCACTTAAATATTTTTTCTGCACATTTTTCTTTTTCTATCTGACACTACCATTATGTGTATGATGCACCATTTGTAATCACCCCACAGGTTTTGAATATTTGCTTTTTTATATTTTTTCTCTTTGAATTTTGGCTTGGAAGGTTTTTATTATTAACATACTTTAAGCTCACTTACTCTTTTCTAGGCTAAGTCCAGTTTACTGGTGAGCCCATCAAAGGCATTCCTCATTTCTGTTACAAGTGTTTTTCATTTTTAGCATTTCTTTTTTATTCTATTTTAGAGTTTCAATCTGTGTTCATGGGTTACCCATCTGTTCTTGGTGTTTATTCACTTTTTCCCCGTTAAGCCCTGAGCATATTCATTATTGTTATCTTAAATATCTAGTGTGATAATGCCAAACTGTCCACCATATTTGAGTATGTTTATAATGCTTTCTTTGTCTCTTCAAATTATGTCTTTTTTTCTTTTTTTAATTTAACCATGACTAGTTATGTTTTGTCCAAAGCTGAACATGATGTATCAGGTAGTACAAACAGACATAAATAGGCCTTTGGTGTGAAATTTTTATGTTTATCATGTATGTTACTCTGGTAGAGACCCCATAACAATATGCCATAGACTGAATGACTTAAACAACAGAAAATAACTATTTTATCAGAGCACTAAAAGCTAGACATCCAAGATCAAGGTGTTGGCAAGCTTGGATTCTTCACAGAGACCTCCCTTTTTCCAGGGAGCTACCTTCTCACTGAGTCCTTATGTGGCCCTTCCTTTCTGAGTGCACATCCCTGGAATCTCTTCATCATGTAAGGACATTAGTTGTATTGGAATAGAGGTCCAGCTTTGTGTCCTCATTTAATGTTAATAAAGGACCTAATAGGTCCTTTCACCAAACACAGTCACACTGGCCGTGACACAATTCAGTTCAGAGCTTGCAGCTAGGGGTTAGTCTCTGTTAAATATTTCCTGTACCTATAGATGTTAGAAACTTCAGTTTTCCTGGTTCCTTGTATTTTTCACTGCTTGTTGTCTTTGGGTCTCTCTGGGAATCTTAAGTGGAGTCTGTGTTACACAGCAGTCTCAGTTGCAATACACTGTTGTCATCCTGGAGACATCTTGTTGTGGCAAGATAAGTACAGAAAGTGTTCTTATGATTAAATCTCTATTTGTTTTCCTGTTTGTTTATTATTTTGGAGGACCAGGGTCTTGGAGCTGTGACCTTGAAACGCATTCCTTGCTCTCTCTTTTTTATCTCCTTGTGTTAAATGTAGAAGGGCTACAGCTGGCTAATTGCCCTTTCCCATCTCACGTAAGCTTTGGTAAACAGTTCCTCTTTAGGGCTGACCTTTACAGAGATCAGAAGTATGGGATGGAGAACATAGCACAGAGAGCTCTGGGCTTATTTAAAAATGGTTGCTTTTCACCTTTTACTGTCAGAAATAAAGTAAATTTACCTTAGACTTTCATAGTAAAGACCTGGTGGGGCTCCTAGAGGAAAAACTCTTGAAAGCATGGGGGTGGGGAGGTACCTAAGGTTAGCCCCACCCCTGTGTATTTTAGCTCTCAAGCTAATCCACACTGAACGGCCAGTAATTCATCAGTTTGGTGGTCCTACTGGCACTGGCTTCAGGAGCAGCTTCTGCTCTCAGTAAGCTATGATTTTCTGTATCTCTGCTTCTCTATTCAGTTTTCTGGGAAGCAGTTTGCACAATGACTTCAATTTCATGATGATTCTAAGATAAATTTTGTTGTTTAGTTTATTCAACTTCCTCTCTTTTTGTGAGAATAGAAGTGATCACTTGAAGCTCTTTACTTGTTGGAGTAAAAATGTAAGTGTGAAAGTACTTATTTTTCTTTTGAGAGACAGGGTCTTGCTCTGTGTCCCAGGTTGGAGTGCAGTGGCATGGTCATGGTAGCTCACTGAAGCCTGGACATTCTCAGCTCAAGTGATCCTTTTTTCTCAACCTCCTAAGCAGCTGGATCTACAGCACATGTCACCATGCCCAGTTAGTTTTTAATTTCTTGTAGAGATGGAGTCATACTATGTTGCTTAGGCTGGCCTCAAACTCCTGGGCTTAACAGTTCTCCTGCTGTGGCTTCTCAAAGTGTTGGGATTACACGTGCGAGCTTCCACAACTGACCTCAAACACATTTTGTTCCCTCCAGAACTTGTCCTACAATCTAAATTTAATAGACCTCTCTTTTTCTATCACAATGTGACTGTATACTCTCCCATGATCACAAAACCATATTCAAGTATTTCTAAAATGGATGATGACCATGTGATCCCAAAACTGGTAGGAAAGAGCTAATGTTTGATAATAGCGTAATGCATAGGCTTCTTGAGAGGTATTTATAACACCATGTTTGTATCAACTATTGTAATGAGACTTTTAGGAATGATACCAGCAGACACAAACAGACAGTATAGATTTAATTAATACAAGCAAAGAACATGGTTTATTAGACACACACAGATTCCCAGAGCAGGAGACAGACATTTCCTCAGTTACAGTCTCCCTAAGAGACAAACTGATACTGGTGTTCAACCACTAATGATATCGGATCAAGTCAATTATGATGTCTTGCTTCATAGTTTATGGTTTTTATCTGCTTTAATATAATGATTTTGTCTGCAAATGAACACTATGAAAAGATAGAGGGAAGTGATCAGAGAGTGGCACTCTATGAGAAGATTATCTTATAGAAAAGTCACGGGAAACCTGAAAACATTGATGGTGAAAATCTTTGAAACTTTTATGTTTTACACTGTGAAATATTTTCCCTCTATTATTATTATTGTTCCTCTAAGCATTCATCAGTAATTTCTAGTCTTATATGGAGATGAGAAACTGAAGTACAGGTTGCCAAGAGATTTATTCAAGGTCTTTAAATTAGCAATCCAAATCAAAGACTTACACAGAGGTTCCTATGTATGTCTGTCACTTTCTGATGGATTGCTCAATCTCTGCATGTAGAAAAGAAAAGAAAAAGGAAGTAAAAAAGAAGAAAAAAGGAAGGGAGGGAGGAAAGAAAAGTGAGAGACAGAAAAAGAGATAAGAGAAAAAATGAGCAAATTATATTATTAAATGTTCAAAATGCTGAACATTATTTAATGTTCTAGCTGCTGAAAGGATTCCAACTGAAAACTGCTGTTGTGTTCTTTTTCATTTTAGTTCAGCATGATAGGCTCACTCTGTTTCTGGTTACCTACTAAAGCTTTGCAGGTATAGTTATTTCATATAGGCTTTAGAAAAATATGAATTACAATAACTCATTTTTCTATACATGCTTTAAAAATTATCAGTGAAGCAAAGCATTTAACATAGTATGTGGTGTTAATGCCATAGATGTGATTTAGTATTTCCCTGAAGCGAATCACTGAGGGTGATTTCCACCCAAATTCTTGACCATTCTGGGATGCATAATGAAAATTCAGATGAAACATCAGTTAAAAGACTTGGGTGATTCGCTCACTAAAATAAACCTTAGATGGCACAACCTAAGTAATAAAAACCTAGGTTTAAAATAACTATCAGATTAATGGCTTATGAATGTTAAAACCTCATAGTTTTCATTCCCTTTGGAATGGGTATAGAGAAAGTAGACAGAATGTTAGCCTGTATCTTTGACAAGAGATCTTACATATTATCTTCCATTATTAACATTCAAATACTTACATTCTCTCATATTTTAAACTAGATCCTGTAATATGAACACCTGTAGATTTGAACAGTAATATTGTAGGGCTTAAGAATATTTACCATATTCTCAGTTCATCAGACCAGGATACTATGTGATGTCTACACAATTTTTAAATAATACCATGTACTAAAGCTCTAGCCATTTTATTGACTCCAAGTTGCTTTGTAAATCTACATGAAATATAAGATTACCTGCCATCTTTATTTTATAACAGTTGTGGAGAAAATACTGCACACTGTGCAAATACTGCCCTCCACCTCCTATACTTATAAATAAAGGTTTTCAGGAACACAGTCAACACTCATTTATTCATGTATCACTGGTAGTTGCTGTCCCTCTGCCAGGCAGAGTAGAGTAGTGGTGATAGAGACTATATGGATTGCAAAGCCTGAACTTTTTACTATTTTACTGTTTACAGAAAAGGTTCCCAGACCAAGTCTTACATTTTTACTGTTATTTACCATTTCTTATTTTTGTTCAAGTTTTCATTGTATTTAAAATATTTTCTTCTTTCAAGAAAAACAAATACATAAACGAGCTTCCTGAAATAGAGAGCAAAGCACTGTACTTTTTCCTTTGTGTTGTTTTCAAACTATACACATGACTGATGATGCAATAGTTCATTTTTTAAACACTCCTTCTGTGTTAGAGCCCATGATGAGTACGTTACATATATTCCTTTTTATCCTCAAACTAGAATGAGACAAGCTGAAAACAAAAATGATTTTCATGTAGTAAAGTTGTAAAAAAATATAGCCCCACCTAGAAAAATAATCTTTTTCTCTTTATAGAAGACTATAAGAACATGTTTATATATGCCTTCTATTTTATATGTGCAAATATTACTCTGAGGTATATGTAACTAGAATTGCAATGCTCCAATTCTTGTCTAGATATGGTTTTGTACCTTTATTCCAGTGCTTTACAGGGCATTAACATTAACCTGTTTCCCAAAGCCAGAAATATATGTTATTATTTTAACTGCATTTCCCAAATCCCTCTCATATCATATTATCTTTCATGTCTCATTGATTTTATCTTTTAAAGCTTTTTTTCCCCACTGCAACTACTGCCATTGTTCAGATGCTTGGCAGGCATGATAGATTTCCACAGCAGTTGTTGGTGGTGGTGGTGGTGTTTGATCTAGTCTTATTCCTCATCGATATTATGGGTAGTGCAGCAACCACTCCCCTTTTGGGGAATGTCCTCTTTCTTTCTCCTTTTATCTTCACATTTTGAAGTTCGTTTGAGAGCTGCTATCATCCAATATATCCTTGTCCTCCTGGCCTCAGTAATTGGATGAGAGATGAGAAAGTGACTCAATCTGAACCTATCACAGTGTGTTAAATCCCTACTCATCACAGACTTGAAGGGTGGATATGGAACAAGGTAAGATTTTTTTCTTTTTAACTTTCTGACCTGACTTGTGTTATTCCCAGTTAGCAAAGCTAGGGAAGACTGGACAAGACACTGTTGTTAACATTGATTCCTGCCTTTGGAAAAAAGGTCTGCAATAAAAGCACCTGAAGCTTGCATGCAGAGACTGGCAGAAATAATTCGTTTGATTCTCTAAGTTCTCTCCCACATCAGCCCTGCCTTATTTTTTCACTTCTCAAAGTTTGGTTATAAGGGTCTAAATATTCCCATCATTGGCCTAAACTATCTTAAGTTTAAAATAGTTTGCCATAATACAAAATAAGGGAACAGAACCACCTTCAATTCAAATTTGCTTTGTATAACTTGTAACTAAAAGGATTCAAATTTATATTCTCTTCAGTATTGTCCTGAATTCGCATAAATCTACCCTAAATGTTTGTTGCTAAGGTTGTCTATCTGATGTCCCTATTGAAATATTCAACATTGCATTAAAATTGTCAGATGAAGTTCTATTCTGTGGATTACAGGCTTTCCAATATTTCACCTTATTTTTAACCACCTTTACCTGAACAGTATACAGGTTGTAGTTTCCAAAATATCTTATGCTATTTTATACCACAGTTTTTTCTAAATTAAAAGGCCCATTAAAAAAATTTTTTTAAACTAATTTGTACTCATCCTTCGAAACTCAGTTTCATGTCCACTTCTCTAGGAAAATACTCATGACCTTCCCTATTTTAAATTGGGCTACATACCTCCCAATATGTGTATGTATTCCCATAGTAAACTGTACATACAGGCAGCTGTGCTGACTGCATCAGTCTGCACCAGTTAGAATACTAGTTAATTCTAGTATCTCTCCATGACTCATTCATCTTCAGCATGATCGCGTGATCTTGAGACTGAGATGGCCTTTATTCCACTTATTGAAGTAAACTGAGTATGTACAAAGGTCCCCAAGGATACTTTTTGAAAACTCAGCTTCTGAGGTTTCATTTTTTTTTACATTCTGGTTAACTAGGTGTGGGTTGGAATTCAAGAGCAGATATTTTCAACAAGTACTATAAAGTATTTATTCTGAAGGTTATTCTTTACAATATTAAAAAGAAAATGATAAAACAGATTATGCAACTGAAATCTGTTAACCATCAAACTGGTCTTCATTTTAACATAAAATAAGGAACAGAACCATTTTTAATTGAAAATCATGCTATGTAAATTTACCAGGCTAAATTACATCTTACTCTGTAGAATATATTATATAACAAATCTGCATGATCTGCACATGTGCCCCAGAACTTAAAGTATAATAAAAAAAACATAAAATGGTGTTCATTATATGAGTTCCAATTGTTTTATTACATATGTAGTAATCTAAGCACAGAGACATATCAAAAAATCAATTTTGAAAAAATCCCAAAGTGAGAATATTGACATGGATAATTTAAGTAAATATATATTTTCTTATGTAACATCAAGATATTTTATTAATCAATTCATTTTATTGGGAAAAATAAGTGTTTCGACTTGTATGTGTATCTATTTAACATATCTAAACAGCAAAAAATAATTTTGGAGAAGACATAAAACTAGCTAAAATTTAAATTTTATTTCTCAGATAGAAGTTTGTAAAGTTCAAATTCAAGAGGGAAATGATACATATACTTGGTTACAGAAGATTAACTTAACTCTGTCTGAGCAGGAGGTCTTGTTAAACCCTGACATAAAAGTAAATCAGATGAATCAGTAGAACACAGAGGATTTTTAGGATATATAACTTATTCCATACAACATAATGATAGATCCGTGTCATTATAAATTTGTCTAAATCCATGGAATGTGCAACAAGAGTGAAACCTAATGTAAACTATGAACTTTGGGTGATAATGCTTTGTCAATGTAGGTTCATCAATAATAATACAGGTAACACTGGTGGGGGATGTTGATAATGAAGAGTTTATGCATTTGTGGGGACTAGGTATATATAGGAAATCTCAGTACCTTCCACTCAATTTTGCTGTTAACCTAAAACTGCTTTAAAAATAATATGTATTATAAAATGAAAGACAGATTTTTTTGGCTTTCTTATTTCAATAATAATGCTATTATACTCAGCCCAACAAACAGGGTACATATTCGGCATAAGACGGGCTTAATGATAAGTACACTGCTTGTAAGTGTAAGTCAAACTTAAGTCAAAACTTAGTTTTGTTAAGTCAAAACTTTGCTAAGTAAAAACTTAGTTCATGGTAGTAAATTAACTTTTAAAAATCTTAATTGTAATAAATTCAATGTTATAGAAATACATTTGCTTAACTTTTATTTTCTTTGGTGAGTAATTTTTATAGTTGACATAATTAGCTGGATGTATTGTAAATAATGTGTTTGATATGTTGTCAAACATTATCACAGGCAAGTCTTCTAATATCATATTAGTCACAACACTTAGAAGGTAATTTTTAGTAATGCTTTGTCCATAAACTAAGAGCATCCACACCTTATGTTGAAGGCGTAGACATGACCCAGAAAACACATGTTGATATATTTCTGGCGCTAAGGCCTAGAGTTTAGGTGGTAATTACATATCTAAAATACCTTTGGTCTGACCTTACAAGGTTGTTCCAGAGAAGTCAATCTTCCTTTGGAGCAAATATCTTAAAACTCCAGATCAGAAAATATTTTAGATGCATATAGGCTTAGATTTAAATATTAGCTTTGCTAATCACTAGCTCATTAATTAACATCCTCAGGCTTTTCCTATCTGAGAACAGTATTTCCTCTCTTGCTGAGATCTTGGGAACATCACATATATCTAGTATGAAACATGGGACCCAAAGCCCTGGAAATACCAGACACAGTCAGAGTAACCCTAGTTTGTTATTTTCCCTATCTTAGTAATCCACTATACATCAACATAGCTAAAAAAGTAAGACTTGTTATAATAATGATTACATGTATCTTTATAACTTTTTTTTTTGAATTCACTTGGCTTTTAGAGTCATAAATCACCTAATATGATTGCAGCTGTTTCATTTCACTCTGCTGTAAGATATATTATAATCAATCAGACTGACAACCTGAACTCTGTCCTGTTGTTCTTTGGGCCTGAAATCCACCTGGTGTCCTGTTGGCATTAAAACTGTCATGTTACGTACCCGTAAAAAACCTTCTGCTAAAATCCATAAAAGATAGCAGCAACGTTGATGCCTCTAAAAAAGAACTTCGTGTGCCTCCATTGAACTATTTTGTTTTGTTTTGTTTTTGTAATTTGTCCAGTTTCTTGTGCTTATCTACTGGAGGATGGGTCTGATAGGATTTTATTCACATGTACTGCAAGCACAACTTTACTAAAATTGTTTGTAAAGGTAATTTAAAATAGACAAATATTGTTTGGAAAAATTAATTGATGTTGTCTAAGAAAACCTGAATTTTAAAATCATTGCTGCATCTGATGAGAATAAACAATTGTCATTGCTCCTTCAAATTTAAATAACGAATGAAAAGATAAAATGAGCATTTCAAAAGTTAACATAAACTGTCTGCATGCAATTTAATTAATGATGTTAGAATATGACAGGTACACTAAAAACCCAGACTTCACCACTATATAATTCATCTATGTTGCTAAAAAGCAATTGTACCCCTAAAGCTATAGAAATTTTTTTAAATGTTGGTATGAGCTATTTTTTCTTTCAACTTCTTAGAAAACACTAAAATTGAATTTTCTTGTATTTTACTGTATTTTATAGCAGATTTACAAGAACATCACAGAAGACAAACAACATTAAAAACGTGCTTGCATTTAGGATAACTCAGTGAGAAAAGCATAGTGAATGGATGGAATTCACTGAATGACAAAAATGCTACAAACACCATTTAGTTGCTGTCAATAAGAAATGTACTTGTTTTTTAAAAATTAAAATGCTGTAATTGTTCAGAAAAATTTAACAGCTTTATTTATAATTATTATAAAGTTAAACCACTGAAACTTGTTCACCAAACATTTGATTTACATTAATGTTTTATTTTCCTGAATTTACATTAAAAATTCACACACAAATGAAAATGGAAAAACTGCCAATATGGGATTTATGTCCCCTATTTTTCCACTTGCAATCATACACTTGGGTACCTTTTGAACCCATGGGAAAAAAATATCTAACATTCTAAACTACCAAAAACAGAGATAAGACCTTTTTTTCTTTTTTGAGAATGAAATGTTTTCCTTCATAACAGATTTTTAAGCATGTTCTCCATGTATGTGGAGTGCTAGCTGATTGTCTTTTGACATAATTGTTACATGTGTAGCATGGATAAATAGCACACAGGTTGGTATCTTCTTAAAGACCAACCAGATAGATTTCAGTTACCTTCTGCTAAACACCAATAGCTGGGCTCTGGAAGTGTAGATCTGTTTTAAAGTCCTGAACAATTTCTTCCAGTATAATATAGTTTAGCTGTGTCCCCACCCAAATCTCATCTTGAATTGTAGCTCTCATAATTCCCTCATATTGTGGGAGGGACCCAGTGGAAGATAATGGAATCATGGGAGCAGTTTTCTCCATACAGTTCTCCTATAGTGAATACATTTTAGAAGATCTGATGGTTTTATAAGGGGAAATCCCTTTCACTTTGATCTCTGATTCTATTCTCTTATCTTCTATCATATGAGATGTGCCTTTCACCTTCCACCATGATTGGGAGACCTCCCCAGCCAGCCATGTGGATCTGTGAGGTCGGTAAACCTCTTTCTTTTGTAAATTGCCCAGTTTTGTTGGATATGTCTTTATTAGGAGCATGAAAATAGACTAATACACACCACACACTGAAAGGGAAGTCCGTGAATCAGAAGTTCAGTGGACTTGTGATAAAGTGTAGTGTCATGGGATGCTACAATACCGGACCTGAAATGATGAGTTTGCTTCATTCCTCCAGTAGAGGGCAGACTCTTGTGAGGAGCTTTTGTAGCTCATGCTTCCCGAGTGCTTTACCACCTGTCCATTTGTGAGCAGTCCACTTTGTAGGAACCATGGTCTCCTTTGGCTGGAGCTTGGTGAGCTAGAGACAGCTCTGGTATCAGCGACCATGCAAGCCCAATTAAAATTGCGTTTTTGTTTTTGTTGTTGGTTTGTTTAGTTTTTAGTTTTCGTTTTTGAGACAGAGTTTTACTCTTGTTGCCCAGGCTGCAGTGCAATAGCCTAATCTCAGCTGACTGCAATCTATGGCTCCCGGATTCAAGCAACTCTGTCTCAGCCTTCCAAGTAGCTGAGATTACAGGCACCCGCCATTACACCTGGCTAATTTTGTATTTTTAATAGAGATGGAGTTTCACCATGTTGGTCAGTCTAGTCTCGGACTCCTGGGCTCGGGTGATCCGCCTGCCTCGGCCTCCCAAAGGGGTGGGATTACAGGTGTGAGCCCCCTGCCTGGCACATGTTATATACCCTCTTAAAATACTTTTGATAACAGTTTAGGACTTTTTATTTTTCTGTTTATGATTTGTTTATGATGTTTAATTTAAATGTGCTGTACATTTTGGAGTTTTATCAAAGATTATTACTGTTCTCTTTGACTCTAAATGGACATTATTTGGAAACAGAAATTAAAATACCACCAATTACTTAGTCAGTTAATAGATTATGAAGGATTTTGCTCTATTCTTTTCATTTTAGCTACTGCTCATTTTGAAATCTGGCATTTTTTTGTAGTCAAGCATTTTATTTTAACTCCATGCTAAAAAATAAAATAGTTTTGTGAGTCTACGCCTTTTTTAATAATTGCATTTTCATTATTTTAAATTCTCCCATAGGCACTCTAGATTATTATGACCAGACTTGAAACTAGACAGAGAATCATTTTTCCATTTCTAAGAAATTCAGCAGTTTTATGAGTGTGATAACATAAAATTTTTAAAGAAAATATAGGACTCAAGATGGCACTGTGAGAACAACCCAGGATTGGAGTTCTCGTTGTGTCGGTGGAGAGGTGAGTCTGAGCTGCATTTCCAGACTGATCTTTGTTGCCCACGGAACGGGGAAATTCCCAAGTGAAGAGGAGACGCGGGACGCCAGGCAGATATTCCGCCTGGCGAAGCCGGCAGCCGGGGTGGCGGCGGCCGGCCCTACCCAGTGCTCCCCACAGGGCGCACTTGTCCGGGTGCCCCGTTGAACCAGCAACCGGAGACGTGAGAGGGCTGGACTTGAGACTGAGCTAGACTTGGACAGTGGGCCAGCCCAGGGGATTGCAGGAACAGAGTGTTAGGATTGGCCCAGTGGGACGAACAAAACTGCGATTTCAAACAAGCCCCGTGCAGACGGCCCGAGACGCTCTGAGGGGGAGGGGCGGCAACCATTACCGAGGCAACCCGCCCCAACTGAGATACACGCCCATTGCTGACGCAGCCAGCCGTTGCCAAGGCAACCCGTCCCTACTGAGATACACCCCCACTGCTGACGCAGCCTGCCGTTGCCGAAGCAACCCGCTACAACAGAGAGACTCCACCGCAGGGCGTGGCGGAGAACAGCAGAACAGCTGAGCCAGGGTGAGCCTCACAACAGCAGGGCGGAGCCTCGGCAGGCAAACAGTGGCTAGTCTGCATCCTAGCTGGGCAGGACCTCAACGGACATCCAAAAATAAAGCCCAAACCCCTCAACACAGAGCATTTGAGGAAAAAAAAGGGTTTTTTTAATGAGCTCTGTTGCAGCAGAATCAAACATAGCAGCCTAACAGCCCTGAATGAACAACACAGCTCACAGCTCAGCAATTAAACCCCTATAAAGTACAAACTGTCTCCTCGAGCAGCTCCCTGACCCCTCTATATCCAAAAGACTGACATTAGGCAGGCACCATCCTGGGACAAAGATAGCAGAAAAAGAAACTGGTAGCATCCCTCGCTGTGCCACAGCTGCTAGAGGTGCACCCCAGACAAGCAGGGTCTGGAGCGGACCTCAGCACTCGTACAGCGAAGGGGCTAGACTGGTAGAAGGAAAACCAAGCAACAGAAATACTTCATCATCAACATTCAGGGTGTCCACTCAGAGACCCAATCGAAAAGTCAGCAACTACGCAGATGACCAGCGGACAAATCCACAAAGATGGGAAGAAACCAGCTCAAAAAGGAGGAAAACACCCGAAACCAGAACACCTCGCCTCCTAGAAAAGACCAAAACTCCTCACCAGCAAGGGAACAAAGCTGGACGGAGAATGACTGTGATGAAATGATGGAATTAGACTTCAGAAGATGGATAATGAGAAACTTTGGTGAGCTAAAAGATCATGTATTAAATCAATGCAAAGAAACTAAGAACCTTGAGAAAAGATTTGAAAAAAGATTTGAGGAAATGATAACAAGAATGGATAACTTAGAGAGGAATATGAATGAATTAAAGGAGCTGAGAAACACAATACGAGAACTTCGCGAAGCATGCACAAGTTTCAATAGCCGAATTGACCAAGCAGAAGAAAGAATATCTGAAGTCGAAGACCAACTCAATGAAATAAAACGAGAAACCAAGACTAGAGAAAAAACGCAAAAAGGAATGAACAAAGTCTCCAAGAAATGTGGGACTATGTGAAAAGACCTAACCTACGTTTGATAGGTGTACCAGAAGGGGACGAAGAGAATGAATCCAAGCTGGAAAATACTCTTCAGGACGTCATCCAGGAAAACTTCCCCCACCTACCAAGACAGGCCAACACTCAATTGCAGGAAATTCAGAGAACACCACAAAGATATTCCGCAAGAAGAGCAACCCCAAGGCACATAATCGTCAGATTCAATAGGGTTGAAATAAAGGAGAGAACACTAAGGGCAGCCAGAGAGAAAGGTCGGGTCACCCACAAAGGGAAGCCCATCAGACTCACAGCAGATCTCTCGACAGAAACACTACAAGCCAGAAGAGAGTGGGGGCCAATATTCAACATTCTTAAAGAAAAGAACTTTCAACCCAGAATTTCATATCCAGCCAAACTGAGCTTCAGAAGTGAAGGAAAAATAAAATCCTTTGTGAAAAAGCAAGTACTCAGAGATTTTGTCACCACCAGGCCTGCTTTACAAGAGCTCCTAAAAGAGGCACTACACATAGAAAGGATCAACCAGTACCAGCCATTCCAAAATCACACTGAATGCTAAAGAGCATCAACATAATGAAGAATCTACAACAACTAACAGGTAAAACAGCCACTTAGCATCAAAATGGCAGTATCAAATTCACACATAACAATATTAACCCTAAATGTAAATGGACTAAATGCACCAATCAAAAGACAAAGACTGGCAAATTGGATAAAAAGCCAAAACCCATCAGTGTGCTGTATCCAGGAAACCCATCTCACATGCAAGGATACACAAAGGCTCAAAATAAAGGGATGGAGGAAGATTTACCAAGCTACTGGAAAGCAAAAAAAAGCAGGAGTTGCAATTCTCATCTCCAATCAAATAGACTTTAAAGCAACAAAGATCAAAAGAGACAAAGAAGGCTATTACATAATGGTAAAAGGATCGATACAACAAGAAGAGCTAACAATCCTAAACATATATGGACCCAATGCAGGAGCACCCAGATACATAAGGCAAGTTCTTAAGGACTTACAAAAGGACTTATACTCCCACACAATAATAGTGGGAGACTTTAACACTCCACTGTCAATACTAGACAGATCTACCAGACAAAAAATCAACAAGGATATCCAGGGCTTGAACTCAGACCTGGAGCAAGCAAACCTGATAGACATTTACAGAACTCTCCACCCCAAATCCACAGAATACACATTCTTCTCAGCACCACATCACACCTACTCTAAAATTGACCACATAATTGGAAGTAAAGCACTGCTCAACAAATGCAAAACAACTAAAACCGTAACAAACAGCCTCTCAGACCATAGTGCAATCAAGTTAGAACTCAGAATTCAGAAACAGACCCAGAACCGCACAGCTTCATGGAAACTGAACAACTGGCTCTTGAATGTTGACTGGGTAAACAACGAAATGAAGGCAAAAATAAAGAAGTTCTTCGAAACCAATGAGAACGAAGACACAACGTGCCAGAACCTCTGGGACACATTTAAAGCAGTCTCTAGAGGAAAGTATATAGCAATAAGTGCCCATATGAGGAGAATGGAGAGATCCAAAATTGACACCCTATCATCAAAATTGAAAGAGCTAGAGGAGCAAGATCAAAAAAACTCAAAACCCAGCAGAAGACAAGAAATAACTAAGATCAGAGCTGAGCTGAAGGAGATGGAGACATGAAAAACCCTTCAAAAAATCAATAAATCCAAGAGCTGGTTTTTTGAAAAGATCAACAAAATAGACAGACCGCTAGCCAGATTGATTAAAAAGAAAAGAGAGAACAACCAAATAGATGCAATAAAAAATGATAAAGGGGAAATCACCACAGATTCCACAGAAATTCAAACCATCATCAGAGAATATTACAAACAACTCTTTGCACATAAACTAGTAAACCTGGAAGAAATGGACAAATTCCTGGATTCCTGTGTCCTCCCAAGCCTAAACCAGGAGGAAGCTGAAACTATGAATAGACCAATAACAAGGTATGAAGTTGAGGCAGCAATTAAGAGCCTACCACACAAAAAAAGCCCAGGTCCAGACGGGTTCACAGCCGAATTCTACCAGACACACAAGGAAGAGCTGGCACCATTTCTTCTAAAACTATTTCAAACAATCCAAAAAGAGGGAATCCTTCCCAAATCATTTTATGAGACCAACATCATCCTGATACCAAAACCTGGCAGAGACCCAACGAGAAAAGAAAACTTCAGGCCAATATCCATGATGAACATAGATGCAAAAATCTTCAATAAAATATTGGCAAGCCGATTGCAACAGCAAATCAAAAAACTTATTCATCATGATCAAGTACGATTCATCTCGGGGATGCAAGGCTCGTTCAACATACGCAAGTCTATCAGTGTAATTCACCACATAAACAGAACCAAAAACAAAAACCACACGATTATCTCAATAGACGCAGAGAAGGCATTTGACAAAATTCATCAGCCCTTTATGCTAAAAACCCTCAATAAACTCGGTATCGATGGAACGTATCTCAAAGTAATAAAAGCTATTTATGACAAACCAACAGCCAATTTCATACCGAATGGGCAAAAACTGGAAGCATTCCCTTTGAAATCTGGCACTAGACAAGGATGCCCTCTTTCACCACTCCTATTCAATATAGTACTGGAAGTTCTAGCCAGAGCAATCAGGCAAGAAAAAGAAATAAAGGGTATTCAAATAGGAAAGGTGGAAGCCAAATTGTCTCTATTTGCAGACGACATGATAGTATACCTAGAAGACCACATTGCCTCAGCCAAAAAACTCCTGAAACTGATAAGCAACTTCAGCAAAGTCTCAGGATATAAAATCAATGTGCAAAAATCACAAGCATTTGTCTACACCAATAACAGACTTAAAGAAAGCCAAATCAAGAGCAAACTGCCATTCGCACTTGCTACAAAAAGAATAAAATACCTTGGAATACAACTCACAAGGAACGTAAGAGACCTCTTCAAGGAGAACTACAAACCACTGCTCAACGAAATCAGAGAGGACACAAACAGATGGAGAAACATTCCATGTTCATGGTTAGGAAGAATTAATATCATGAAAATGGCTATACTGCCCAAAGTAATTTACAGAATCAACGCTATCCCCATCAAGCTACCATTGACTTTCTTCACAGAACTGGAAAAAACCACCATGAACTTCATATGGAACCAAAAGAGAGCCCGCATAGCCAAGTCAATTCTAAGCAAAAAGAACAAAGCGGGGGGCATCACACTACCGGATTTCAAACTATAGTACAAGGCTACAGTAATCAAAACAGCATGGTACTGGTACCAAAACAGAGATCTAGACCAATGGAACAAAACAGAGGCACCAGAGGCAACACAACATACATACAACTATACAATCTTTGATAAACCTGACAAAAACAAGCAATGGGGAAAGGATTCCATGTTTAACAAATGGTGTTGGGAAAACTGGCTAGCCATGTGCGGAAAGCAGAAACTGGATCCCTTCCTGACACCTTACACTAAAATTAACTCCAGATGGATTAAAGACTTAAACATAAGACCTGGCACCATAAAAACCCTAGAAGAAAATCTAGGCAAAACTATCCAGGACATAGGAGTAGGCAAGGACTTCATGAACAAAACACCAAAAGCATTGGCAACAAAAGCCAAAATAGACAAATGGGACCTAATGAAACTCCACAGCTTCTGCACGGCAAAAGAAACAGTCACTAGAGTGGATCGGCAACCAACAGAATGGGAAAAAATGTTTGCAGTTTACCCATCTGACAAAGGGCTGATATCCAGAATATACAAAGAACTCAAACAGATTTACAGGAAAAAAACAAACAAGCCCATTCAAAAGTGGGCAAAGGATATGAACAGATACTTTACGAAAGAAGACATATATGAGGCCAACAATCATATGAAAAAATGCTCATCGTCACTGATCATCAGAGAGATGCAAATCAAAACCACATTGAGATACCATCTCACGCCAGTTAGAATGGCGATCATTAAAAAATCTGGAGACAACAGATGCTGGAGAGGATGTGGAGAAAAAGGAACACTTTTACACTGTTGGTGGGAGTGTAAATTAGTTCATCCATTGTGGAAGACGGTGTGGCGATTCCTCAAGGCCTTAGAAATAGAAATTCCATTTGACCCAGCAATCCCATTACTGGGTATATATCCAAAAGACTATAAATCGTTCTACTATAAGGACACATGTACACGAATGTTCATTGCAGCACTGTTTACAATAGCAAAGACCTGGAATCAACCCAAATGCCCATTGATAATAGACTGGATTGGAAAAATGTGGCACATATACACCATGGAATATTATGCAGCAATCAGAAATGATGAGTTTGTGTTGTTTGTAGGGACATGGATGAATCTGGAGAACATCATCCTCAGCAAACTGACAGAAGAACAGAAAATGAAACACCGCATATTCTCACTGATAGGTGGGTGATGAAAAATGAGAACACATGGACACAGAAAGGGGAGTACTAAACACTGGGGTCTATTGGGGGGAAAAGGGGAGGGCCAGTGGGAGGGGGAGGTGGGGAGGGATAGCCTGGGGAGAAATGCCAAATGTGGGTGAAGGGGAGAAGAAAAGAAAGCACACTGCCATGTGTGTACCTACGCAACTGTCTTGCATGCTCTGCTCATGTACCCCAAAACCTATAATCCAATAAAAAATTTAAAAAAAGAAACAAACAAACAAAAAAACAAAAAAGCAAAAAAAATCTACTGAACATGAAAAAAAAAAAAAAGAAAAAGAAAATATAACAAAATGCACCCAGTATACTTTTAATAATATAGGCCATTAAAATATAAAATTTGAATAATTTGGAGGCATGCAAAAATATTGATTCCAGTTGGTTGTATTTTGTACATTGTAGGTATTTGATTGTTCCACTAGCAGCCAAAGTGAACCTGTGTTTTTGATTATTTATTTTAAATATCTTTGATGCAGCTCAATATTTACACAGAAATACGCTTACAAACTATATTTCCTTCTAGACTCTACAAAAAAATTATTTATTTTGTCACATCACTTAGCCCTATATTTTATATTCTTTATGATTAACATTAAACTAAGTATGACATTTGGTAAGAACTACAACTTCTTGTATAGGTGTACCTCTCTTCTGCATCTCAGTATAGTTTGCTGCTTTACTAATTATGAAAATACATACTAACACTCAATCTATTTTTTAAATGATCTTTTTCAAAAAAAATTAAATAAATACCCCATTGGGTATCTGGTAATGCTATAGCACTGAAGACTTCCCAGGATAATACTCACTTATTTCTACGTAGCAAATCTAT
The DNA here is from genome assembly GCF_049354715.1 of Callithrix jacchus. Lineage (NCBI taxonomy): Eukaryota > Metazoa > Chordata > Mammalia > Primates > Cebidae > Callithrix > Callithrix jacchus. The sequence goes on along the minus strand of NC_133504.1, from coordinate 71,391,160 downwards.
CAAGAAATGTCCAAGTATGCGAAAATAATCTGCTAGAATTCTGTTTCTTATTCTTACATATATTTGAGTTCTGTGGAATAAAAATGTGTAGTATTGGAAACTGTCTCTAGAAGTAGAATCACAGTTGGTAGCTTTAACTGACATATTTTAGCCATCTTCCATTCAAGAGGAATAATTTAAAGACATTTTCACTTTCTACTGTGAAGAAGTAGAATTTTAAATAATGTCTTAGTAGTAATACTTAAAAAGTCTCAGAATTATTTTAGAAATCTCAGTGACATTTTCAGAAAAGTTTTTCAAGATATTCTATTTGGGTGAGTGGGTTAATATTCTGTTTAGTTGAATACAGAAGGGATTTTATCAGTATAATTACTTCTCATGTTAAGAAATTAACCTAGCCTGTAGAGCCTTCAATATTTGGGAATTTAAAAAGAGTAAAGGAAACAATTACATGGATTTAGGGAAACTTAACCACCATGACTTTCTGATACCAACAGACACTTTACAAATATTCAGTGTTCCATGTGTGATGGCATGGTTTATGGGCAGTATTTCCTCTTAACAATTAGATTACTATACACAATATTAAATCTCAAAGTTAAAACAGAGGTAGTTAATACAATTATTTTGGGTGCATGAACCATGATTCATGAGAATAGCATAATTATTTTAGCTTCAACTATATTCTATTGATATGAGTAAATGAGCTACAGTCTATACACAGATACTTACATGTAGCTTAGAGAGCCTCATTATTAAGCAGTTTCTTGGCTGGGCGCGGTGGCTCAAGCCTGTAATCCCAGCACTTTGGGAGGTCGAGGCGGGTGGATTACAAGGTCAAGAGATCTAGACCATCCTGGTCAACATGGTGAAACCCCATCTCTACTAAAAATACAAAAAATTAGCTGGGCATGGTGGCACGTGCCTGTAATCCCAGCTACTCAGGAGGCTGAGGCAGGAGAATTGCCTGAACCCAGGAGGCAGAGGTTGCAGTGTATAGCCTCTAAATATATAGCTTTTATCAATTTTTGTCTATAGAAGTTGCTTTTGTTCAAATATTAACAGTGCAATAAGACTATAACTATTTGTGTATATGTATACACATATAGAGTTTTATAGCCTATGTAGAATTTAAATAGATAATGGATATAGTCTCTATGTACATATAGTATATATCATATATTTAGTATATTTGTAAAAAAATTAATTTTTAGAAACATTTTATATTTACAGAAAATTGTAAAACTTACAAAATTACAGATAGTAATGAGAATTCCCACATACCTTACACCCGGTGTTCTCTATTGATGACATCTTTTATTATATGGTATATTTGTTATAATTAATGCACTAATATTGATAAATAATTATTACTTAAAGTCTATTAGCCTGTATTCATGCTGCTAATAAAAACATACCGGAGACTATGAAAAAAAGAGGTTTAATTGAACTTACAGTTCCACATAGCTGGGGAGGCCTCAGAATCATGACAGGAGGCAAAAGGCACTTCTTACATGGCAGCAGCAAGAGAAAATGAGAGAAGATGCCAAAGTGGAAACATAATAAAACCATTAGATCTTGTGAGACTTATTCACTACCACGAGAACAGTATGAGGAAACTGCCCTAATGATTCAAATTATCTCCCAGGGGTTCTCTCCCACAGCACATGGGAATCGTGGGAGTAGAATTCAAGATGAGATTTGGGTGGGGACACAGAGCCAAACCATGTCAAAGTCCATTCTTTATTCTGATTTTCTCATTTTTTACCTAAGATTCTTTTTGTCTTCCAAGATCCCATCCTGGATACTATTGCATGTAATTATCATATTTCTTTGGCTTCATTTAAAGTTATAGTTCCTCATGTTTCCTGTTTTCGATGACCTTGACAGTTTTGTGGACTACTACTCAGAAATTTTAAACAATGTTCCTTTATTGAAATTTTTCTGGTGTTTTTCTCATATAGAATAGAGTTGTGGGTTTTGAGAGGATGAACAGAGGTAAAGTGCCATTTCTATTATTACACTATAGCAAGGTCACATACTTTTAGCACAGTTTAGGACTATTGATGTTGATTTGATTACCTAGTTGAGGAGATTTTTGTCAATGTTCGTCCAAGTAAAATTATCTTTTTTTCCTTCACCATTCCATACCGTACTATTTGGGAGGAAGTCACTGTATGCAGTCCACATTTAAATAGTGAAGAGTTATGTTTAACCTCTTTGAGGGTGAAGTTACTACATAAATTATTAGAAATTCTGCATAGGAAATTTGTCTCTCCTCTATTTGTTTACTTAAGAAGCATTTGTTTATAGCAGTGTGGAATAATAAATATGTATTTTATACTGTGGACTATAATTCAATACTTAATTTATTGTCTTGTTCAAATTGTCTGGCTTTTACTACTGGTAATTTTTTAGTCACCTTTTGTGTCTCTCTTAAATATAGCCCAATTAATACATTTTTATAATTATTTTAAACAAATTATCTTATTTTCTTATACAGCATTACACTCCGCTCTTACACATTCTCTGTTCTATCTTAGATTTAGCCACTTCTCCAAAGAACTCTGATTTCTTTCATTGAAGAATAGTATTAGAAACCAAAGTCAAGGTACTGGGTATGCTTTATGCTACTAGAGTGTCATTGCTTCTAGACCCCATTGCTTCTGTGCAACTGACACAGAAAAGAAATATATATATGTATATATGAGACCTTGTATATACACATACGTACAAATATTTCTGTATGTAACCATTTGTACCTTTATTAAGTTAAACATGTTCTCATACTTATGTCTCTAGGTCTAATACATCACCACATGAATCATTCTAGCTGTCCTCCCTCATTTATTTGTAAACACCCACTCCAATATTTAGAAATCTGGTTTTATTTTATCTATTTTCTTAACTGTTCAAGTCCAATCTACATGTAAACAGTTCAAGCATTGATAACTTATTCCCTCTAGGGCAACGGCTTTATAAACAAGTTTCTTCTGTCATTAGTTTTACGGATTCCACACATTTCCAATGTTAGTTCGGCATCTTTTCCTCTACCCACTTTAATCCGGTTGTCTCATGTATTTATATTACAATTAAATTATTTTCTCCTATTCTGCATTTCAACTTGGGATTCCCAAGACCTCCTAATTTCTTGAAACTGTCATATATTAAACGTTACTATTTTGCTATAAAATTAAATGTATTTTGACATATGCATAATGTCAAATAGACACAATTATAGCATCATGTACGATAGTTTCACTTTCCTAATAATTCCATTTACTTTACCTATTTGAATGTTGTTTTCCCCATTTGCAAAGCCACTAGGAACCACTGATTTTTTAAATTATCTCTAAAGCGTTGCCTTTTCAAATAGGTCATATAATTGGAAACATACGATAAATAGTATTTTAGGTTTTCATATTTCAGTTGAAAACATATTTAAGATTTACCCATATCATTTTGTGGCTTGATCACTTCCTCCTTTTTATTGTTAAATAATATTTCATTGTAAAGATATGCCACTATCTGTGCTATCTTGGTCACTTAAGTTTTTTTGGTGATTATATATAAAGTTACTATAAAAGTTTGTGTATAAGTTTTTGTGTAGACATGTTTTAAAATCTGTTGAGTAAATATCCAGGAATACAACTGCTAGATTGTGTGGTAAGACTATGTTTAGCTTTGTAAGAAATTTCAAAGATGTCTCGAAAATGGTTATATCATTTGCATTCTCCCTAACAATGGAGAGTTCCTGAGGTTCTGCATCCAAGTCATCAATTGGTATTTTAAATATTTGAAATTTTATCCAACCTAGTAGGCATGTAGTGACAATTTGTTTTAATTTACAATAACTTAAAATAATGTTGAGCATCTTTTCCTATGCATGTTTTGCATTTGTATATCTTATTTGTTGAAGTGTCTTTCTAGATCTTTTGCACTTTTTTTTCTTTTGAGATGGAGTCTTTCTCGCTCTCATCCAGGCTGGAGTGCAGTGGCACAATCTCAGCTCACTGCAACCTCCACCTTCCAGGTTCAAGCCATGCTCCTTCCTCGGCCTCCTGAGTAGCTGAAATTACAGGCACTTGCTAACAGGCCTGACTAATTTTTGTATTTTCAGTAGAAATGGGGTTTCACCGTGTTGGTCAGGCTGGTCTCAAACTCCTGACCTCAGGTGATCCTCCCACCTCAACTTCCCAAAGTGCTGAGATTATAGGCATGAGCCACCATGCCCGACCCTTTTGCACATTTTAAAATTTAATTATTTTCTTATCATTGAGTGTTAAGTGGTCTTTGTACATCTTAAATTCAAGTTGTTTACCATATATGTGTTTTCCAAATATTTTCTCCCAGACTTTGGTTTGTCTTTTTGGCCTCCTGACAGTATATTTCACAGAGTAGAGATTTTAAATTTTAACAAAGTCTGATTTATTAATTTTTCCTCTCATGGGTAGTGCTTTTAGTTAGCATTATGACTAAAAACTCAAGGATAATGAAGACTTCACCTAGATTTTCTTCTATTTTTCTTTTAGAAATTTTTTAGTTTTGTGTTTTACATTAAATGTAATATCTATTTTGAGCTAAAATTTCTGTAAATTGCAAATTTCTGTGTCTAGGTTCATTTTTTTGTGTGTATTATCTTCTAAAAAGGTAATAAAAGGAAAATAGAATTGGAATTGCCATTGCTCATTGTCTAAGATCAGTTGACAATAATTTTCATGGATCTATTTCTTGGCTCTATATTTTGTTCTACTAATCTCTGTTCCTGTTTTTTTTTTTTTTTTTTTTGAAAAACCACACTTTTTCAAATATTGTAGCTTTATAGTAAGTCTAACTGTCAGTGTGAATCCTTTAAACGTGTTTCTTTTTCATCATTGCATTGGTTATTTGAGGTCTTTTGCCTTTCCACATAAAGTTTTAAATTAGTATTTTCATATCTCCAATATAGATTCTATGATTTTAATTGAAATTGAATCTATAGATCAAGTTGTGAGAAATTGACATCTTAAAATATTAAGTATTCTAATGAATGATATGGAATATTTTTCCAATTATTTAAAACTTTTTGAAACCTTTTATTGAGGTTTATAATTTTTTACATGGAGAAGATTTTCTTATATTGCTTGATTAATACCTAAATATTTCATTTTTGGTGGTAGTATAAATGGTGTTTTTAAATTCTGAATTTCAAATTTCAAATGGTATTTCAAAAATCTGAATTTCAGTTTATATTGCCAATATGTAGAACAGTAACTGACTTTTTTTGTTATTCAAATTTTTTATTTTTTAATTCGTGTGGGTACATAGTAGTAGGTATATATTTATGGGGCACATGAAATATTTTAATGCATATGTACAATGTGTAATAATCACATCAGGGTAAATGGGGTACTTATCACCTCAAATTTATCCTTGTGTTACAAATCAACTTTTAATTATTTCAAAGCATAAAATTCAATTATTATTTACTATTGCCACCCTGTGTGCCATCAAATGCTAGATGTTATTCATTTTTTCTAACTACTTTTTGTACCTGTTAATTATCCCCACCTGCCTTCCACCCCGTGTACTCCCCTTTCTAACCTCTGGTAACCATCCTGCTCTCTATCTCCATGAGTTCAACTGTTTTGATTTTTACATCTGACCAATATGTGAGAACATGTAATATTTGTCTTTCTGTGCCTGACCGACTTCACTTAACATAGTGACCTCCAGTTTCATCCATGTTTTGCAAATGATAGAATCTCATTGTTTTTGTTGACTGAATAGTACTCCATTGTATATGTATCACATTTTCTTTATCTTTCATCTGTTGATAGACACTTCAGTTGCTTCCAAATCTCGACTATTGTGAATAGTGTTGCAATAAACAAAGGAGTGCAGATATCTCTTTCATATAGTGATCTTCTTTCCATGGGGTATGTACTTAGCATTGAGATTGATAGATCACGTGATAGCTCTACTTTTAGTTTTTGGAGGAACTTCCAAACTGTTCTCCATAGTGGTTGTACTAATTTACATTCCCACCAACAATGTATGAGGGTTCCCCTTTTCCCCATCCTCACCAGCATTTGGTATGCCCTGTCTTTTGGAAAAAAGCCATTTTAACTTGGGTGAGATTATATTTCATTATAGTCTCGATTTGCATTTATCTGATGACTAATCATATTGAGCACCCTGTCATATACCTGTTTGCAATTTGCCTGTCTTCTTAATTTCTCTTCAGATCTTTTGTTCATTTTAAATCAAATTATTAGATTTCTTCCTATAGAGTTGTTTGTGCTTCTTTTCCTCATATATTATGGTTATTAATCCCTTTCCAGATAGTTGGTTTGCAAATATTTTCTTCCACAGTGTAGGTTGTTTCTTCACTTTGTTGTTTCCTTTACTGTACTGATACTTTTTTAAAGATATGTGATCCATTTGTTCATTTTTGCTTTGATTTCCTGTGCTTATGGGGTATTACCCAAGAAATATTTGCCCAATCTAGTGTCCTGGGGAGTTTCCCCTGATTTTTCTTGCACTAGTTTCATAGTTTGAGGTTATAGGTTTAATTCTTTAATTTATTTTGAATTTATTTTTGTATATTGTGAGAGATATGGGTCTAGTTTCATTTTTCTGCATATGGATACACAGTTTTCTCAGTACAATTTACTGAAGAGACTGCCCCTTTCCCAATATATGTTATATATACCTTGGTAAAACTGAGTTCTGTATAGATATATAAATTTATTTGTGGGCTCTGTTTCTGTTACATTGGTCTATATGTCTATGTTTTTGCTAGTACTATGCCATTTTGGTTGCTATAGCTCTGTAGTACAATTTAAAATCCATTAATGTGAATCTTCTAGTTTTGCTCTTTTTGTTTAGAATTGCTTTGGCTATTCTAGATCTTTCAGAATTCTCTATAAATTTTAGGATTTTTTTTCAGTTTCTGTGAAAACTGCCATTGGTATTTTGATAGGGATTGCATTCGATCTGTAGATTGATTTGGGCAGTATAGACGTTTTAACAATATTGGTTTTTACGATCAATAAACATCAAATATATTTCCTTTTCTGAATGACTGTCCTCTTCAATTTCTTGCATCAATGTTTTATAGTTCTCATTGTAGAGATATTTTACTTTGGTTAATTCCTAGGTAGGCACTGTAAATAGTACCTACAAATAGACCTCCTTTCTCAATTTCTTGTTCAGATAGTTCACTGTTGTCTTATAGAAATGGTAAATATTTGGCAGAAATGCCAAATTGTTTATTGCTGGCATTTTTGTATGTTAATTGTGTATCCTGCAATTTTACTGAATTTGTTTATCACTTCTAATAGTTTTCTTGTGATGTCTTAAGGTTTTTGAAATGTAAGATCATATTGTCTGCAAACAAGGATAATTTTTCTTCCCTTCTAATTTGGATGCCCTTTATTTCTTTCTCTTGTCCAATTTGCTCTAGCTAAAATTTCCAGCACTCATGTTTCTATATGTTCTCATGTTTATATATTTTTTCTTCCACTAATTTCAGATATGGTGTTCTCTTGCCTTATTAGTTTTTGTAAAATGCTCCACTTGGTTGTTTATTACAAATTTTTCTGCTTTTTTGATACAGATACAGCTATAAACACCCCTCTTATTGTCATTTCACTGTATCCCATATATTTTGGTATGTTGTGTTTCCTCTATCATTTGTTTCAATAAATTTTTCAATTTCCTTCTTAATTTCTTGATTGATCCACTAATCATTCAGAGAATAATATTTAATTTCTCTATGTTTATATAGTTTCCAAAATTCTTTTTGGTATTGATCTAGTATATTTCATTGTGGTCAGGGAAGATGCTTGATATTATTTTAGGGTTTTTTTTTTTTTTTAGTGTTTTAAGACTTCCTTTTTGACTTAACATATAGCCTATCTTTAACAGTCATAAGAAGAATGAATATTTTGTAGCTGTTAGAGAAAATGTTCTGTAAATATATATTTGGTCCATTTGGTCTATAGTGCAGATTAAGTTTAAGGTTTGTTCATTGATTTTCTGTCTGAAAGATCTGTTCAGTGCTGAAAGTGGGTTATTGAAGTCTGCAGCTATTATTGTTTTGGGGCACATCTCTCTTTGGCTCTAATAATATTTGCTTTATATAGCCAGGTGCTCCAGTGTTGGGTGCATATATATTTACATTTGTTATATCCTCTTGCTGGATTGACCCCTTTATCAGTATATAATGACATTTTTTGCCTCTTCTAATAGTTTTGACCTTGAAATATATTTTGTCTAATATAAGTATAGCTATTCCCACTTTTTTATGGTTTTCATTGCCAAGGAATATCTTTTATCATTCCTTTTTATTTTAGTTTTTGTGTTTCTTTATAGGTGTAGTGTTATTTCTTGTATACAACAGATTATTGGATCTAGTTTTTATTTATTTTTTATTTTATTTATTTTTTTATTGCATTTTAGGTTTTGGGGTACATGCGAAGAACATGCAAGATAGTTACATACAGCAAATCACACGTGGCAGTGTGATTTGCTGTCTTCCTCACCTTCACTTTTATCTGGCATTTCTCCCCATGCTATCTCTCCCCAACTCCCCACCCCCCGCTGTCCCTCCCCTATTCCCCCCAACAGACCCCGGTATGTAGTGCTCCCCTCCCTGTGTCCATGTGTTCTCATTGTTCAACACCTGCCTATGAGTCAGAACATGCGGTATTTCATTTTCCGTTCTTGTGTCAGTTTGCTGAGAATGATGTTCTCAAGGTTCATCCATGTCCCTACAAAGGACACAAACTCATTGTTTTTGATTGCTGCATAATATTTCATGGTGTATATGTGCCACATTTTCCCTGTCCAGTCTATCATCGATGGGCATTTGGGTTGGTTCCAGGTCTTTGCTATTGTAAACAGTGCTGCAATGACCATTTGTGTGCATGTGTCCTTATAGTAGAATGATTTATAATCCTTTGGATATATACCCAGTAATGGGATTGCCGGGTCAAATGGAATTTCTATTTTTAGGTCCTTCAGGAATCGTCACACTGTCTTCCACAATGGTTGAACGAATTTATACTCCCACCAGCAGTGTAAAAGTGTTCCCATTTCACCACACCCTCTCCAACATCTGTTGTCTCCAAATTTTTTAATGATAGCCATTCTAATTGTAGTTATTCTCAATGTAGTTTTGATTTGCATTTCTCTAATGACCAGTGATGATGAACATTTTTTCATATGTTTGTTGGCCTCATGTATGTCTTCTTTTGTAAAGTGTCTGTTCATATCCTTTACCCAATTTTGAATGGCCTTTTTTTTTTTTTTTTTTGTAAATCTGTTTGAGTTCTTTGTAAATTTTGGATATCAGCCCTTTGTCAGATACGTAAACTGCAAAAAATTTTTCCCATTCTGTTGGTTGCCAACTCATTCTAATGACTGTTTCTTTTGCCGTGCAGAAGCTGTGGAGTTTGATTAGGTCCCATTTGTCTATTTTGGCTTTTGTTGCCAATGCCTTTGGTGTTTTGGTCATGAATTCCTTGCCTACTCCGATGTCCTGAATGGTTTTGCTTAGATTTTCTTCTAAGATTTTTATAGTGTTAGGTCTTATGTTTAAGTCTTTAATGCATCTGGAGTTATTTTAGTATAAGGTGTCTGGAAGGGGTCCAGTTTCTGCTTTCTGCACATAGCTAACCAGTTTTCCCAACACCATTTATTAAACAGGGAATCCTTTCCCCATTGCTTGTTTTTGTCATGTTTATCAAAGATTGTATGGTTGTAGATATGTTGTGTTGCCTCCGATGCCTCTGTTCTGTTCCATTGGTCTATATCTCTATTTTGGTACCAGTACCATGCTCTTTTGATTACTGTAGCCTTGTAGTATAGTTAGAAGTCCAGTAGTGTGATGCCTCCCGCTGTGTTCTTTTTACTTGGAATTGACTTGACTATACAGGCTCTCTTTTGGTTCCATATGAGGTTTAATGTAGTTCTTTCCAGTTCTGTGAAGAAGGTCATTGGTAGCTTGACTGGGATAGTGTTGAATCTGTAAATCACTTTGGGCAGTATGGCCATTTTCATGATATTGATTCTTCCTAACCATGAACATGGAATGTTTCTCCATCTGTTTGTGTCCTCTCTTATTTTGTTGAGCAGTGGTTTGTAGTTCTCCTTGAAGAGGTCCTTAACGTTCTTGTTAGTTGTATTCCTAGGTATTTTATTCTCTTTGTAGCAATTGTGAATGGCAGTTTGTTCTTGATTTGACTCTCTTTAAGTCTGTTATTGGAGTATAGGAATGCTTGTGATTTTTGCACATTGATTTTGTATCCTGAGACTTTGTTGAAGTTGTTTATCCATTTCAGGAGATTTTGGGCTGAGATGATGGGGTCTTCTAGATAAACTATTATGTCATCTGCAAATAGAGACAATTTGGCTTCCTCCTTTCCTATTTGAATACCCTTTATTTCTTTTTCTTGCCTGATTGCTCTGGCTAGAACTTCCAGTACTATACTGAATAGGAGTGGTGAGAGGGCATCCTTGTCTAGTGCCAGATTTCAAAGGGAGTGCTTCCAGTTTTTGCCCATTCAGTATGATATTGGCTGTTGGTTTGTCATAAGTAGCTTTTATTATTTTGAGATACATTCCATCAATACCAAGTTTATTGAGGGTTTTTAGCATAAAGGGCTGTTGAATTTTGTCAAAGGCCTTCGCTGCATCAGTGGATATAATCCTGTGGTTTTTGTTTTTGGTCCTGTTTATGTGGTGAATTACATTTATAGACTTGCATATGTTGAACCAGCCTTGCATCCCCGGGATGAATCCTACTTAATCATGGTGGATAAGGTTTTTGATGTGCTGTTGCAATTGGCTTGCCAGTATTTTATTGAAGATTTTTGCATCTATGTTCATCATGGATATTGGTCTGAAGTTTTCTTTTCTTGCTGAGTCTCTGCTGGGTTTTCATATCAGAATTATCTTGGTCTCATAAAATGAAATGGGAAGGATTCCGACTTTTTGGATTATTTTGAATAGTTCCAGGAGGTATGCTAACAGTTCCTCTTTGTGTCTCTGGTAGAATTCAGCTATGAGCCTATCTGGACCCAGGCTCTTTTTGTGTGGTAGGCTCTTAATTGCTGCCTCAACTTCAGATCTTGTTATTGGTCTATTCATGCTTTCGACTTGTTCCTGGTTTAGGCTTGGGAGGACACAAGTGTCCAGGAATTCATCCATTTCTTCCAGGTTTACTTGTCTTTTTTTTTAATTTTTTTTAAATTTATTATTGGATTTTAGGTTTTGGGGTACATGAGCAGAGCATGCAAGACAGTTGCATAGGTACACACCTGGCAGTGTGCTTTGCTTTCCTTTTCCCCTTCACCCACGTTTGGCATTTCTCCCCAGGCTATCCCTCCCCACCTCCCCTTCCCACTGGCCCTCCCCTTTTCCCCCCTATAGGCCCCAGTGTTTAGTACTCCCCTCCCTGTGTCCATGTGTTCTCATTTTTCATTACCCGCCTATGAGTGAGAATATGCGGTGTTTCAATTTCTGTTCTCGTGTCAGTTTGCTGAGGATGATGTTCTCCAGATTCATCCATGTCCCTACAAATGACACAAACTCATCATTTCTGATTGCTGCATAATATTCCAAGGTTTACTTGTTTATGTGCATAGAGTTGTTTGTAATATTCTCTGATGAAGGTCTGAATTTCTGTGGGATCTGTGGTGATTTCCCCTTTATTGTTTTTTATTGCATCTATTTGGTTATTCTCTCTCTTTTTTTTTTTAATTAATCTGGCTAGTCGTCTTTCTATTTTGTTGATCTTTTCTAGAAACCAGCTCCTGGATTTATTAATTTTTTGAAGAGTTTTCCATGTCTCTATCTCCTTCAGTTCTGCTCTGATCTTAGTTATTTCTTTTCTTCTGCTGGGTTTTGAGTTTTTTTGATCTTGCTCTTCTAGCTCTTTCAATTTTGATGATAGGGTGTCAATTTTGGATCTCCCCACTCTTCTCATGTGGGCACTTATGCTATATATTTTCCTCTAGAAACTGCTTGAAATGTGTCCCAGAGATTCTCGTATGTTGTGTCTTTGTTTTCATTGGTTTCAAAGAACATCTTTATTTCTGCCTTCATTTTATTGTTTATCCAGTCAACATTCAAGAGTCAGTTGTTCACTTTCCATGAAGCTGTGCTGTTCTGAGTTAGTTTCTGAATTCTGAGTTCTAACTTGATTGCACTGCGGTCTGAGAGACTGTTTGTTATAATTTCCGTTCTTTTGCATTTGCTGAGGAGTTATTTACTTCCAATTATGTGGTCAATTTTAGAGTAGGTGTGATGTGGTGCTGAGAAGAATGTACATTCTGTGGATATGGGGTGGAAAGTTCTGTAAATGGCTATCGGGTTTGCTTGTTCCAGGTCTGAGTTCAGGTCCGGGATATCCTTGTTAATTTTCTGTCTGGTTGATCTGTCTAATATTGACAGTGGAGTGTTAAAGTCTCCCACTATTATTGTGTGGGAGTCTAATTCTCTTTTTAAGTCATTAAGAACTTGCCTTATGTTTCTGGGTGCTCCTGTATCGGGTCCGTATATATTTAGGATCGTTAGCTCTTCTTGTTGTATCAATCCTTTTACCATTATGTAATGTCCTTCTTTGTCTCTTTTGATCTTTGTTGCTTTAAAGTCTATTGTATCAGAGACGAGAATTGCAACTCCTGCTTTTTTTTGCTCTCCATTTGCTTGGTAACTCTTCCTCCATCCCTTTATTTTGAGCCTTTGTGTATCCTTGCATGTGAGATGGGTTTTCTGGATACAGCACACCGAAGGGTTTTGGCTTTTTATCCAATTTGCCACTCTGTGTCTTTTGATTGGTGCATTTAGCCCATTTTCATTTAGGGTTAATATTGTTATGTCTGAATTTGATCCTGCCATTTTGATGCTAGCTGGCTGTTTTGCTCTTTAGTTGATGCAGATTCTTCATTTTGTTGATGCCCTTTACCATTTGGTATGTTTTTGGAGTGGCTAGTGCTGGTTGTTCCTTTCTATGTGTAGTGCCTCTTTCAGGAGCCCTTTTAAAGCAGGCCTGGTGGTGACAAAAATCTCTGAGTACTTGCTTGTTCGCAAAGGATTTTATTTTTCCTTCACTTATGAAGCTCAGTTTGGCTGGATATAAAATTCTGGGTTGAAAGTTTTCTTTACGGATGTTGAATATTGGCCCCCACTCTCTTCTGGCTTGTAGGGTTTCTGCTGAGAGATCTGCTCTGAGACTGATTGGCTTCCCTTTGTGGGTAACCCGACCTTTCTCTTTGCTGCCCTTCGCATTTTCTCCTTCATTTCAACCCTGATGAATCTGATGATTATTTGCCTTGGGGTTGCTCTTCTTGAGGAATATCTTTGCATTGTTCTCTGTATTTCCTGGACTTGAATATTGGCCTACCTTGCTAAGTTGGGGACGTTTTCCTGGATAATATCCTGAAGAATATTTTCCAGCTTGGATTCATTCTCTTCGTCACATTCAGGTACACCTATCTAACGTAGTTTAGGTCTCTTCACATAGTCCCATATTTCTTGGAGACTTTGTTCATTCCTTTTCATGCTTTTTTCTCTAATCTTGCCTTCTCGTTTTATTTCATTGAGTTGATCTTTGACCTCTGATGTCCTTTCTTCCGCTTGGTCAATTCGACTGTTGAGACTTGTGCAGTCTTCGCGAAGTTCTCATGTTGTGTTTTTCAGCTCCATCAATTCACTCATATTCCTCTCTAAGTTATCCATTCTTGTTGTCATTTCCTTAAATCTTTTTTCAAGGTTATTAGTTTCTTTGTATTGAGTTAGAACATGTTCTTTTAGCTCACAGAAGTTTCTCATTACCCACCTTCTTAATTCTGATTTTGTTATTTCATCACACTCATTCTCCGTCCAGCTTTGTTCCCTTGCTGGTGAGGAGTTGTAATCCCTTGTAGGAGGAGAGGTGTTCTGGTTTCGGGTGTTTTTTCTCCTTTTTGCACTGATTTCTTCCCATCTTTGTGGATTTATCTACCAGTCCTCTGTGTAGTTGCTGATTTTCTGATTGGGTCTCTAAGTCGTCATTCAGGTTGTTGATGATGAAGTTATTTCTGTTTCTTAGTTTTCCTTCTAATAGTCTGGCCCCTCTGCTGTAGGACTGTTGAGGTCCACTCCAGGTCCTGCTTGCCTGGGGATCACCTACAGCAGCTGCAGAACAGTAAGGGTTGCTACCAGTTTCTTCTTCTGCTATCTTTGTCCTAGAAGGATGCCCACCAAATGTCAGTCTGATCAGTCTTTCATGAGGTGACTCTTTGGATACATGGGCATCAGGGAGCTGCTTGAGGAGACAGTCTGTTCTTTACAGGAGCTCAAGTGTTGAGCTGTGAGCTCTGTTGTTCTTTCAGAGCTGCTAGGCAGGTATGTTTAAGTCTGCTGCAGCAGAACTCATAAACTGCCATTTTTCCCCAGGTGCTCTGCCCTGGGTAGTAAGGGCTTTATTTATGAGTGTCCATTGTGCTGCTGCCTTTTTTATTCCCCCAGGGCTGCCCTGTCCTGCAAGGAGGCAGACTAGTCACTGTCTGCCTGCAGAGGCTTTGCTGAGCTCCACCCTGCTGCTGCTGAGCTTCCCTGTAGTCCTGTTTATATGGGTGTGGTTAGAACTGCCTTGGCAATGGTGGCCCGCCTCAACAATGGTGGACTGTCTCTATTATGGCAGGTGGCCTCGGCAATGGCAAGCTGCCTCAGCAATGGCAGACTACCTCAGTAGGGATGGAGTGCCTCAGTAATGGCAGACACCCCTCCCCCACTGAGCTGCACCAACCTGGGTTCAGCTGTGCTTGCCATGAAACTCTCAACCCTGAGCATTTCCAATTGCTGTTTTTGTTTGTTTTTTGGGGGATGGGACCCGCTGTGCCTGATCACCTGGCTCCCTGCCTCAGAGCCTTTTTTTACTAAGTTGAACAGTTGACTCTCTCCCAGTTGTTCCAGACGCCCGCTGAAAGGGTGCCAGGATCTGTGTGATTCCCTGTGCAGAGACCCACTGCACTGGCTGAACAATTGTGCTGCCTGGGAATCTCCTGGCCAGCTTAAAAGGGCAACCAGACCAGTGTACTTTGTACAGAGAGCTGCCACACCGGCTAAAACAGCCATGCTGGCCAAAACAGCCACTCTGGCAACCTGTAGGGCTCCTCCACCTAGGAATCTCCTGGTCTGTGGGCAACAAAGATCCATCTGGAAATGCGGCATCCACTCACCCTCCACGCTTTCACTGGGAGCTGCAGTCCTGAGCTGCTCCTAAAAGTACCATCTTGGATCATCAGTGGATCTTGTTTTTAATCCATTCAGATAGTCTATGTCTTTTGATTAAAGAATTTTAATCCATTGACATTCAATGTTATTATTGATAAGTAGGGACATACTCCTGCCATTTTGCTACTTGTTTCCTGTTGTTTTGTAACCTTACCTTTTTTCTTTCTTTCCTTCTTGTCTTTCTTTTAGGGAAGTGGATTTTCTTTGGTGGTAAATTTTAATTTCTTGCTTTTTATTTCTTTGTGTACCTGTTGATTTTTCAATTTGAGATTATCATGAGGTTTTAAAATACCATGTCATAACTCATTATCTTTAAAATATGACAACACTGATTGCATACACAAACATGCAAAAAGGAAACAAATAAAATCTCTACAGTTTAACTTCATATTCCTGCATTTTAACATTTTATTGTTTCTCTTTTCATCTAATTGTACTATGTCTTGAAACATTGTTGCAGTTATTATTTTTTACTTGTTCATCATTCAGTCTTTCTACTCAAGATAAGAGTAGTTTACACATCAGAAAGTGTCAACTACTGATGTAAAAGTGTTAAAGTGTTATAATATTCTGTGTTTTTCTATCTACTTAGTATTACCAGTGAGTTTTATACCATCAGATAATATCTTATTGCTTATTAATTTTCTTTTCTTTCTGATTGAAGTGCTTCCTTTAGCACCTCTTATAGGATGGGTCTGGTATTGAAATCCCTCAGCTTTTCTTTATCTGAGGAAGTCCTTATTTCTCTTTAATATTTGAAGGTTACGTTCATTGAATACACTATTCAATAGTAAAAGTTGTTTTTCTTTTCCTTTATTTTTCCTTCAGAATATGTCATGCCACTCTCTCTTGTTCTATAAGGTATCCACTGAAAAGTCCACTGTCAAATGTATTGGAGCTCAATTATATCTTATTTGCTTATTTTTTTTTTCTTGCTGTTTTAGCATCCTTTATCATTAGGCCTTTGGGAATTAGATTATTAAATGCCTTGCAGAAGTCTTCTTTGGGTTAAATCTGCTTCATGCTATATAACGCTCCTGTACTTGCATATTGATATCTTTCTCTAGGTTGGGGAAATTATTTATTAACCCTTTGAATAAACCTCCTACTCCTATCTCTTTCTCTACCTCCTCTTTAAGGCCAATACCTTTTAAATTTTTCCTTTACAGGCTCTTTTCTTATCTTGTAGGCATGCTTCATTGCTTTTTGTTTATTTTTCTTTTATCTCTTTAGACTGTGTATTTTCAAATAACCTGTCTTGAAGGTCACTAATTCTGAATTCTGTGTGGTCATTTTTACTACTAAAGGATTCTGACGCATTCTTCAGTATGCCAGTTGCATTTTTCAACTCTGGAATTTCTCCTTGATTATTTTTATTTATTTTCATCTTTTTGTTGCATTTGTCTGATGAAATTCTGAATTTCTGTTCTGTGGTTATCTTGAATTTTCTTTTTTCTTCAAAGCAGTTATTTTGAATTGTTTGTCTGAAAGATCACGTATCTGTTTTTCCAGGACCTTGCATCCTATTTGATAATGTCATATTTTCCTGGATGATCTTGATGCTTGTGGATGTTCCTTTGTGTCTGAGCAATGAATGGTTAGGTATTTATTGCAGTTCTTTGCAGTCTGTACTTGCCTAGACCCATTTGGGAAGGCTTTTTGGGTATTCAAAGGTATCTAGGTTTTGTGATCTAAATCATATCTGCATTAGGAGGAACCACAAGAGCAGTTTTACTGTGGTTCCTGCAAGCTCATAGGAGTATCATGTTTGCGGTCATAAATAAGATCCAGAAGAATTCTCTGGATTACCAGGTGGAGATTCTTGTTCTCTTCCTCTACTGTCTCACAAACAGATAGAGTCTCTTTCTGTGCTGAGTCACATGGAACTTGGAGTGGGGTGACACAAACACCCTTCTGTTCACTACCACTGGGATTGTGCTGGATCAGACCTGAAGCAAGCATGATACCAGGTCTTGTCCAAGGCTTACTATAACCCCTACCTGGTTATTTCCTAGGTTCAGTCAACGCCCTAGGGTTCTACAATCAACCAGTGGCAAACACAGACATATTTGTCTCCTTTTCTTTAGGGCATCAAGTTCCCCCAGGCCCTGGGTGAGTACAGAAGTGCCATTAAGGAGCCAGGAACTCAAGTAAAAAATCTCAGAAGTCAAGCTGGTTCTCAATTCTACTATACAAAATTATTTTTAATATGTTTAATTTGTGACCTTATGTTACATATATCTAAAAACTAGTGATCATCCACTCATCAAATAGTTTTTAGGTATGAACTATAGGCCAGAATGGATACATAGGCAAGTAGGTCCTGTCTTCACAGAACTTATAATTCTCTACAGGTAGCAGAACATGGAGGAAAAAAAAGTGAGACTTAAGGACTCTAAAAAACACAGACATGTTATGAATGTTTAGAGAAAAGATGAGTTTTTCTCGAATTTGAGAATTAGTGATGACTTTGTGAAGTATTTGGTATGCAGCACGGATATTAAAGAACAGATAGAATTTGGGCATATAGCATATGATGACAGAATCATTAAACAGGCAGAAAAAGTGAGCAGTGTTCAAGATATTTGATTTTTGTAGAAGTCCTGGCTACACTAAGAGGAGAAAATATTCATGGTTCGAAATTTTTAAATGATATCATTTATGTCGATGTCAGAGTGTATAGTGTACAGAAAGATGCACAGCTTTTTGATGCAGAAAGACCTAATTTAAATGCAAGTTTTATGACCCATCTTTGTATTATGTTGTAGTAAACTGGTTAATGTTTTCTGAGTCATGTGTCTTACCTGCAAAATACAACCCATAACGACTAACTCACTGAACTCCTTTATCAGTATGCATTACAAGGGGAATGCGTCAGTGTGAGAGTGAGAGTGAAAACAACAGCAATGACAACAACAACAACAAAAAAAAACGGAGTCTGACAGAACAGCTATAAATTAGAGTTTCTTAAATTGTAAGCTGTGATCTTTGGCAAATTAATATCACCAAGCTTCAATGTATTTATCAATAAAATAGCAATAACTATACTCTCTGAGGGGTATTGAGAGGTTGTAATCCAATCAGGGGACAACCTAATCCCCAGAAATCACAGCTATTTTAGAAATTTGGACTTAGCAAAAAAACCCAAAAACCATAAAATTTTCTGAACAATGAGATAACACGATCAAAGTTATACTTTAGGAAGATTTACTTATTAAAAATACTTGATTTATAACTAAAATGATGTAGTAAATGAAGTAGAGGAAAGAATAAGGTGACTAAGTCAATTTTTAAATTATATGTAAAAGAAGATTTAAGCGTAGTTAGTGGTAAAGTGCAAAGAAGAACTAGATATTGATGTTGCAAAAGCAATAAGATGGCTGTAGACTTTGCTCCAAAGGAGCAAATTAGAATTCACTTAAAGATGTTGCACATAAGATTTTTAAAAGATGTTGGACTTTGAATAAATAAGAAAATCAGTAAAATAATTAGGTTTAGAAAGAAAATTCATGAATATATTTATTTTTCAATATGTGTTAACAGGTAATGTTGGTAGAAATAAGAAAATAATAATGTGAAACATTTATCTTTAGGGTAAAGGTTATCCCTTTGGAGAAAAAAAGTATATAATATGGTTTGGCTGGGTTTCCACCCAAATCTCATCTTGAATTATAGTTCCCGTAATCCCACATGTCATGGGAGGAACCTGGTGAGAGGTAATTGAATCATGAGCGGGTTATCTCTATGCTGTTCTCGTGGTAGTGAGTGAGTTCTCACAAGATCTGATGGTTTCATATGGGATTTTTCTCTCTTTTGCTTGGCACTTATCCTTGGTGCCACTGTGTGAAGACAGACATGTTTGCTTCCACTTATGTCATGACTGTAAGTTTTCTGAAGCCTCTCCGGCCATGCTGAACTGTGAGTCATTTAAACTGATTTCCTTTATAAATTATCCAGTCTCAAGTATGTCTTTATTATCAGATGTTGAAAATGAGTTCCATCTTACTGGTAAAAGCTGATTTTTGAGTTTTCTATGACCAACACAGGGACACTTGTATAGGCTGCAGCTTCCAAACACATCAGAATTTTTTTTGTCTGTCTGTTAGAGGATTCCAATCTCACTGACTAAAAGGCTGGGGACGAACAATAATTTAATGATTATCTGAGAAAAAGCTTTTTTATTCATAACTAACATTCTTTATTCATGTAGGATGTATTAACAGTCCAGCCTTCTTTAACCTTAGATATACAACTGATCCAAATATTGGTTTTTAGAAATATGTTATGACAAATATGTTTAAGAAAATACAAGAACAATGGGCAAAATAAATGAAAAGATGAAGTCTTTCAACCAAGAGTGGGTAACCACTAAAGGAGAATCAAAAAGAAATTGTAAAACTGAAAGATCCAAGATCTGAAATTATTAACTAAACAAATAATTAGAATGGTTAGTAAATTGGAAGAAAAGCCATTAGAATATATTTTATTTTATTTTATTTTTTAGACCAAGTCTCACTCTGTCACCAGGCTGGAGTGCAGTGGTGCAATCTCGACTCACTGCAACCTCTCCCTCCTGGGTTCAAGCCATCCTCCTGCCTCAGCCTCCCGAGTAGCTGGGCCTACAGGAGTGCGCCACCATGCCCAGATAATTTTTGTATTTTCAGTAGAGACAGGGTTGGCCGGGATGGTCTCAATCTCCTGACCTCGTGATTCACCCACCTCTGGGTCCCAAAGTGCTGGGATTACAGGTGTGAGCCACTGTGCTTGGCCATTTGGATACCTTTCACAATAGCCTATAAACTTCATCCTCATCCATGTATGGATATTATCAAATGGCAAAAATTGAAGCCATACGCTTGGGATTTACACCAATCTCCTCTAAAGCCAACTTGATCATGTCAGAAGGCTTCTGGTTTAACTTCCTCATACCTGATCTAAAAACAATTATTTAAAATAATGGGATATTATTTTCCATCAATAGAAATCTACTGTTTAATGATTTTTTCTTACACTTGTTATTTTATATAATCCATGAATATTTTTTGTTAAAATTAGGGACATTCATACATAGATATGAAGAATTGGATGAACCCAATATAGAAAACTTTAGAATTAAATGCCAGGTACTAGATTAACTGTCTTAGCTCTCTATATACATTGGAAAAAGATTATTTGAACAAAACCTTTCTTTTGGTAGAATATAGTAGATCATTCCAAATAAAAGATTTAATAAAAATTTTGCTAGAAAGATTAATACTTTTATTAGACATTACCACCTACAACCACATGCAACAATTTAGTCTTTGACAAAAGAATGTTTATAATTATGGCAGTATAGGTTAGGTATAGTGCTCTGAAACAATAGAGTTGTTTCAGACCATTAATCAGTGAAACAAATCAAGCAAAGTGTTTTGGAGTTATGTAGACATAGCTATAAGCACAGCCAAAGAATGAGGTCAATATGTGGTTACATTGTTTTCATGATAAAATATTTAATGTCACTCTATACAATCTACTTCAAAGGAATATATACTCCTGTTATGTGCTAGTTATTAAAACAAATAGTAAATTTAGTTCTAGTTGTTTCTTTTTTCTTTATCTAATTTCCAAAACAAAGTTTGAATTTCTTCATTTCCATGGCCTAACAGAAACTTACCTTTAGAGAACTATAGCTAGAAATGTCTGAAACAAAAGCCTGTAGATCTGGTGGATATGAAACCAAATAAAGTGAAAAAAAAAAATGAGTACCACTCTGATGACTGTTTTCTGTAAAATGTCTTTGAGTGATGAACATACTGCTAAAGTGTCTGGAAACAGAAAGTAAATATAACTGAATCCTCAATGTCAGTATTTAGAAAGAAATACAAACTATTTAGAAAGTGTAAAGTGAAGTAATATTCAAGCTGCTTTGTCCAAGTAAGTGGCCTGAGCCAGAGAACATTTTCTTCAGGAAAAAATCATTTCTATAACAGAAAATTCTTTGTTTACTTAGACTATTTTTCATTAAAAAACAGATATTAAAAAAATAACTTTGTCACAGTTCTCCTTATCAGACTTCAGAGTCAGGGACATAAGAACAGTTTTCTTAGCATTTTTCCAATAATTTTTTTCCTGAAGAAGGATAAATGCACACTGTTTTTAGCAGAACTTCTGACTTATCATTGAAAAGTTACTTTAAAAAAATCCGTTCATTAAAGATACATAATTATTTGTAACTGTGGACAAATTCTTGCACAGTCTTAGAAATAATTGATCTCCAATAGCCGAATATTTTTCTAGAGGCTATGATTACCACCATCATCATCAACAACTAAATCTTTAGTTATTTAAATTTAAATAATAATGTAGTTCCTCCCTTGACTAGACTGATGAGCAAGACAGAGTTTTCATCCTAATGCTGTGGGTACTTTGAGACACTTATATTTCTCATAAAGAATGTAACATGTTACTAACATTCTAATTTCAAGAAAGAATCTAGAAGACAGCTGGTGTTGACACATTAATATGGGATTTACTACGTAAAGTTTATGGCCACCTTTTAAACTGAAGAATCCAGGATGGTTCTAATTAAAAAAAGGTTCTATATTTCCTATGTGTGTGCTACTGTTATTATAATTTCAGGTATTTGAAATTGTTAAAACTGAATATTTAGCATTCATAAAGACAATAGGAAAAGGTTTAGCAAGAGTCTTCAGGAGGTAAACCAGTTTGGTGACATGTGCTAGGATTCAGTTGAAGAACATCGTGCCAATTATCTCTGCTTTAAACCTAATACCTGAATTCAGAAATATCAATTCAGAGAAAAATCTAGAAACCTATGTGGATTTTTGGATGTCTGTATGTTTATACATTTGCACGTTAGTGTTTGTGTTTTTATTTAACAAATGTTGCATGGACATTGAAGTACATGAGGAAAATATGGAAAAAAACACACAAAAATTATTCTACTTCATCTGGTAATGTATTTTTCTTTCCAATCTTATTTTTATTTTTACAAATCTTTCATAAAAATATTATTACAAAATACATTTCTAGCCTTATAAAATATTTTAGAATTAATTTAGATTTATGTGACAGTTCCAAAGATAATATAGAGATATGTATGGGAAAGATAATATCTATCCCATATGCTTTTTTATAAACTTTCTCTAATATCAGCCTCTTATGAAATTATGCTTTATGTGTCTAATTATATGGCACTATTAACACTGGTTTCTGTTAAAAAAAAACAGATATTAAAAAAAAATTGTATGACACCATTAACACCACTGCCGTACAATGAACTGAACCACATATTTAGTCAGCTTTCACTATTTTCTTCCACTAATGTCCTCTTTTTGTTCGGGATCCAGCAGAAGATACTGTCTTAAATTTAGTCCATATTTTTTTCTTTTTAAATACAACAACTAACATTAGATTGTGTTTTTGTTTGTTTATGGCCTCTAGAAGTAAAGCCACAGATGTCTTCTCAGAGGGATGGGTACTTGTTATATAGCCAAGAAAGTCTTCTTAGTGAGACAACTCCCATCATAGACCTTTAAAAAAATTATAGCAAAGAGCTGACTTCCGTTAAAAGAAAAAACTAAGTTTAATGTTAAAAAATGAATATGCTTCAGTCAAATCAAACAGGACACATACAACTGGTCAACCCCAAGGTATTTGCTCGGAGACCTCCAGAAATATAACACACTATTGGGTTCTTGCAAATTTGCCTGAAGATGAAAGAGGAAATTTGTACTTACCCTGGGATGAACAGAATGAAGAGGAAAAAATAATAGAGAAATTTACTTTTTGTGTTAAGAAGGTAAAGCTTTCCTATATTGTCAGAATTATACCCCAAAATACTTAGGGATGAAACTGGGAGCTATGTTAAACTATAGCAATGACATAATAATATGAATTCACATTAATTCAATTTGTCTGTAAGTAAAATCCTTTTCCAAACCCCGTATCGTGGATTCTTAACCTTTCCCTCCAAATCTGTATTTCACACCAAATTTTATATTTCCAACAGAACATATTTTTCTCTACTTAATTAAGATACTTCAAAATGCAAAACCAAGAAAGAAAGCCATTTAATCATTTAATCAAAAGGGAAACCTCTTAATCAGAAGAGAAACAAATATAACTGCTTGGCAGAATTTATGTTCTACTTAAAGATCAAGATAATGACTTCAGAGTGAAATTAACCAACATGATTCTATTTACATTTTTTTCTTTTACTGTTTTTGTGTAGTGTTCATCATATGGAGAAAATTACACACATTATAAATGTACAGCTCAATGAATTCTCACAATGCAAATACCTCTACAACCAAAACCAGGTAAAGAAGCAGAATATTGACCATGTTCCATTCATTTCCTTTATGCCACCTCCCAATCAATACCCTCAATAGTTCTCAAAGTTAATTGCAATCTTGACTTCTAGTATGACAATTTACTTCTTTTTGGAATTAATATAATTGGAATCACTCATTATGTATTCTTTTGTGCCTGGCTTGTTTCTCTTGGCTTATTTCTCTTAATACTATTACTATGGTATTCCCCTATGCTGTTACATATAGCTGTAATACATTCATTTTCATTGATTTATAGTATTAATAGTTTATGATTTTTTAAATTTAATTTCCCATTCTGCTCATGTGATTATCTGGGAAGTTGCTAATTTCAGCCGTTAAAGTAATACTACTGTGAATATTTTTCTGCCTGTGTTTGCTTATACATGTATTGCATTTCTGTAAACACATTTTTTAGGTGTAATTTCTTGTTTTATGCTATGACTATGTTCAGCTTAATAGAAAATGTCAAACATTTTTCTGGAGGTAATTACGCTAATTTATTCACTCCCAAGCAGTGTATGAAAATGCCTGTTGCTCTGTATTCCTACAACCACTGGTATTGTTAGTCTTCATAATTATTTATTTCTGTAGGGGTGTAGACATGTTATTGTGTTTCAATAAGCCTTTTCATGATTAGTAATGGTTTTGTCTGAATTTTCGTGTTTAGTGGTCAATTAGACATACTTTCAGTGAAATGTTGTATAACAAGTTCTTCACATATCTTCTCCCATATTAACACTCTTTTCTTGTTCTTTACGATGTTTTGATGTAGCAAATTTTATCAATCATTTTCCTTAAGCTTATTTTTTTCTATGTCCTCTTTAAGAACATTTTCCTGGTTATAAAGTCATGAATATATTATATTACATTAATGTCTAGAACCTTTATAATTTGCTTTAAAATTCAAGTGCACAGCCCACTCAGAGTTTGTGTATTCCTGAAGTTTCTTTCATTCAAAGTTCTTTCCTGTATTAATATTGGTTCCATATACTGTAGAGCCTTCAGAAGTCAGAGAATTCCAAGGTAAATTATTAAAGAGCAAGCTAGAAGAATAGAAAGATATGACCACAGAGTAGTATGCATGAAATTAGCATAATGCAGAGGTTTTTGTCTTTGGTAATGTTGAAGACTAGGGTTGGACTATGGAAATGAATTGCAATGGTACAGTGAAGGAAAAGAGTTTGAATTCCCTAAAAAATGTTAAAGAATTCAGAGAATGTGATGTTTTACATTCATTTCTTTCTTTTACTTGCAACTCCACTGATTAGTCCATATTCTTCATCTTCTCCTGGTCCACAATTGTCTGTAAAATAACCTCCTTTACAATCACAATATAGAAATTGCTATAAGTTTGTGTCATTAACATATGTTAAATAACATTGGCTTCTTTATTTATAATTTTATTCATTTTGTCAGTTGTATTTCTTTTTCAATTAAATGACCTGGTGTATTTCTTTATTCAAGTCTCAGTTTGCTAAACTTTGTCTCTTGGCTTTAGTTCTTTATTCTCTGGGTTTCACTTCTTCCCATTATACAGTTTCCTTTTTAACAAATTCTCTTCTTCAGGCAGCTTTACTCTCCTCATTCTACAGAATTAACTTG
This sequence comes from Callithrix jacchus, assembly GCF_049354715.1. NCBI lineage: Eukaryota > Metazoa > Chordata > Mammalia > Primates > Cebidae > Callithrix > Callithrix jacchus. Next base: position 71,365,952 of record NC_133504.1, on the reverse strand, counting down.
GATTTCTCATGAATGACATTTGCATTTACTTTTACAACATCAAACTCTCTATTCTCCTGAAATTACTACTTTTGTGTCAAAACAGAAGTTTCTGGGTTAGTCTTTGAAAGTAAACTTGGAGTTAATACATACCCAACTGATTATTCAGTCTCAAGTTTCTCCTGGCTATAAATTATGCAACAGAATATCCCATCAAATATCACATTATCCATATGAACTGTTATGAGTACATTTTGGGGATTATTAAAATATGCCATGACAAAATTATTATTTATGAAATTATCTGACTAGAAACTATTTCGTTCAATTGGTAAGTGTGAATTTTTCCTAAAATTACATTACTAGACTATGACATTTCATACAGTGATATAGTGTGTTTTGTAGCAAAAAAATGTAATATCAAAATAAAAGGTGTCAAATATGAAATAAATTTTTAAGTGACTTTGTAGAAACAAGTCATTTTTAGAAGTTCTTATTGAGGTCAGTCTCCTATTTATAGATATTAATACTGTATTATTCTCAATCTAGGGATAAGTTTGGAGGTCCTATCACATACTCATGATTCAAGTCATGAAAGTACCTTTAGAGTCAAGAAAGTACCTAAGCTGCATTACCATGTAAGGTTGCTCTGGTTATCTCATTTTCAATTCCTAGTCTTAAAGATTTGATCTTTAGTTATTACACAATTTTGTTGAAGCAATTCCAGAACTGCTCTGCATGCTCTGCTAACTCCTAACCTCATATATGTTGGCAGTCTGTCTTCTTAGATCAGTCTATTAACTGACAGTTTTATTGTCATGCTCTACAAACACTCTCGGCATCTTAGCTACTTTTCTTAGGTAAGTACTTTTGCCCAGACTACCTGTCTAGTGTGCCACAGGTTATTCATGTTTAGAGCTATTTTTCAGATCCCACATTCTCAAAAGAGAATTTTGTCAGTTGTCCACTTAGCGCTGGTTTTCCTTTATGTTACCTGTATGTAGGCTCCCTTGATCCTGAAAACTAGAAGAGTTATCTTCTTTGTCTAACTAGAATTCTTTAACCTTATTCAAAGCAACTGTATGTCTCATAAAAGTTACTGCCCTCTATTATCATAGTGGTGAACACATCTATATACTTGTGGGGAATTTATGTAATACTAGTAAACTCTTTTAAGTAAGCACTTTTGTCTCCCTACTAGAATATAAGTTCTGTGAAGGAAAAAAACTGTATTTTTGCTCCCTGGGAACCAATAGAGTGCTCAGACCTGTAATACATAAATGAATGTCACAAATAATGGCTTCTACATTTGTTGAATTAAATAAACAGTTGTATAATGAAGCAAGAACATAAAGTATGGATAAGGCCTACCGAAGAGGAAAAAAATACACTATTTTTTCTGACATAAACCTTAAATTATATTGTTGAAATTAGAATAAGGATAGTATGCCACAAAAATACGTGATTTAGTTTTTCCATCTAATGTAAGTGATTTTGTAATAGGTGAAATACTTGTTTGAATTCATATATGGAGAACATATTATGAGAGTAGAAGATAAGTAATGGGTAGGAAGATTTCATACATCCTGCCAAATAAGTGAGCAGAGAGCTAATAAAGTATAATTAAATATTTAGTGGCTGGGAAAGAATTAATACACCAAAGAATATTGGATAAAACTCTATGAACTCTGCAGTGATTTACAAGAAGTTTATAAAATGATAAGGGAGGGAGTTCAGGTCTTTATAATATGCAAATTGTTGCAACCAGTAGACATCTAGTATGGTAGTTTATCCGCAAATGCCTATGATGTATTTTTCTGTTTTGTAGATTAGGCTGATCTGTTCCTTGATACTTAAAATTAGTCCCATCACTGTCAGTCAATGTCCTGCAAAAATGGAAAGATATATGTGAATCAGAATATGTCTGAGTCTTCAGAGACTCAGAGCCTGTGACTCACTTCCTTTTGGTTGTTATGCACACATTTTTGGGTAGTTCAGGGAAGGAACTTCATCACATGAACTCTGGCAATAAGTCAGTCTTGGAGATTAAACAAAAGGGAAGCATCACTGGAAATAAAATTCAAACACAGTAAAAGTTGTAACTGTACAGTTCTATATAATTGATAAAATTTGAACAAAGGAGTATTTACCTTGGACCACAGACTTCTCTTGTCTTACTAAAAACAATTTTCTCTAATATCTAATACTACATCCAAATATCTATATGACAAACTATAATGATCATTCAAACAACAATCCCTTATTGCTACACAGTAAAAATAATTATGAAATCATTTTTGATCTTAGAGTACTAATCCCAAGTAGATAACAAAACAGTTAGTTCTGAATCAGACACCCATTCTCTTTTATAAGATCATTGTTATGGTTTGGCTTTGTGCCTCCACCCAGATCTCATCTTGAATTATAATCCTTGGAACCCCCACATGTCTAGGGAGAGAACAGGTGGAGGTACTTGGATTATGGGGCAGTTACCCCCATGCTGTTCTCCCCTTAGTGAGTGAGTTTTCATGAGATATGATGGTTTTATAAAGGACTCGTCTCCCTTCACTCTGCCCTGCTTCCTGCCACCTTGTGAAGAAGGACATTGCTTTCCCTTTGCCTTCCATCATAATTGTATTTCCTGAGGCCTACCCAGCCATGCCAAACTGTGAGTCAATTAAACCTCTTTCTTTATAAATTACCCAGTCTTGAGCAGTTCTTTATAGCAATGTGAAAATGGACTAATACAGTCACCAACAGTGGTTTCTTAGTATTGACTGAAGTTTTTAGAGAGAAAGCTAAATCCGAAATCATAGCAAAAAAAAAAAAAAAGAAAAAAAAATCGTTAGAAAAACTTAGTGTGATCACATGATTAATATTCTTTTATTATTTGACTACAATAGAAAAATAAACATTTTAGTGGATTAATATCTTTTTACCTAAATAGGGAAAAACCATTTGAATGTATTTTCAAAGTTAGCTTGACAAATGTTTAAGAATATTTGGTGTTGGAATTTGCCTTATGAATTTAATTTGAAAATCTGAGTTCTTATTTTAGTTTTAATACTGACTTTAATGCAATGTAGCTAAGATGTATTAGAAAACAACAAAGAGTTTACAAATAATATGTTTACTTTTGCATTAGTTGGGCTATAAGTTGAGATGTGTGGAACAAAAACCTAAAACAAATAGTGGATGAAACAGAATTTAAGTTTATTGTTCTTCAACATAAAAGTCCCAATGGAAAGGGGCTTCTGCTTCTCAAAATCATCATGGGCCTGAGGCTCTTCTATACTGTAGTGTCACCATGCCTGAGAGAGTGCCCTTACCACATGGCCTCAGATTATTTGCCTCCTTTTCAATGTTCCACAAAACAACAAGGACAAAGGCAGAGATATCACAGAATTTTTGTTCAAACTGAGAATGGAAAGTGGCTCTATAAATAGTTACTTTAGAAAATCATGTAAACTAGTCATATCCAGGGTAACCTTGGATATTTGACACTGTTGAGAAAGGAGAAGGAAATGGTCAGTTCTCTGTCTCTAAAGGTATAACACACAAGTTGCACACATTGTTTTTCTTCAGAAGTGATAGCCTGCAAATTATTCCATTGCCACATATACCTTAAAACTATGCTGCAAAAAAATCACATTTTTACTCAGAAAAACTTCTTATTCAGCTAAAAATCCTACTGAAAAATCTCTAAAAAGCAGAAAATGGATGTGGGCTGGCAACTAGCAGTGTCTGCTACGTCATCAGAAAGTATGCATGGCCAATCATCACACTCCGCCTTTAACAACAAAAATGTCCTTTAAACATTCGTTCTCTCCCTTATTAAGGAAATGACATTATAAATAGATATTTATATCCAATGATTTAGTTTTCCATTTTCCTTTAAACCCTATACATCTGGCTTGTGATTCAGCAGTGATTTATTGCACATAAGCATGTGTTACCATGAAAGCAAGTTTTATTTTAGGAACAATTTTAAGTTTTGTTCATTATCCATTTTTATTAAAGATATTTTGGGTTGCCTGAGTGACATCAGAACATGTTTTACACTGGTATCATTTTATAGAAGGCTCTTTGCTAAGAAAAATAAATAAAGATGAGACATGATGGTTCAGACCAAGTTACATTGGCATAAGGAAAATTAATGAAATATTCAGCCAAGAATTTTTTTTATAAATCAGGAATCAAAATATAGAATATAATTTAGAGTTAAGTCTTATTTCCCAATTGTAGAGAATGGAAAAAGAAAGGTTTCTAAAGCCACATACCAATAGTTAAGTAGACCAAGAATAATAAACCACAATTTTCAGAATAGAGACTAATTGACAGGGATGAATCACCAGTGAATGTTTCCCTACTTACCAACTCAGTCCCTCTGCTCTCTATCATAATGACTTTCTTAATTTGAAGTAAAATAAATTTTATGATTGCTACGCTAGATAGTATATGAAGTCATCCTTCCTTTATGCCCATTCCTCTTAAATTATGAAGTAATCAACTTTAATAATTTTAGTTCTTTTTTTTAGTTGATAGTTTCTCAATTAATTCATACTGTATATATGAATTTCTCTTCTGGCTAAAATGTACTTAGAAAATAGTCATAGTTTATGCCTCTAGGCATTGCAGTCAAAATAAGTTAATTAGTTCTATAGAAATACTATAAAAATATGAAGTAAGAAAAATATATAGGCTCTGCCACTTACATACTTATAGTCTAGTAAAAGATATGACATCACTGAATAATCCAAGAATTATTGGATTAACAACAACCACACTTATTAATCAGCCAGTCTTGAGCATCTAGAGTGCCTAGCATGAGAGAAATTTTATACAAGGCCTGAGACTTAAAAAAAAAAGTGCGGGCCATAAACTATTTTACATTTCTGTTAGAAAGTCCTTTTTGGATTGTTTATTTATAAAATCATACTTTCCAGTGGCAATAGTAATTTTCTAAAGTTAATTAATCAATACAGACACACAGTACATTTTAAATAATGCTGCTGACTTTTTCACATACTAGTGTCTATTTCTGAATTAGCTTCTTTGAAGGTTAGCTATTACAAATTCTTAATGTTTGGTAGTTTCTAAGGCTCTGTATATGATGAGGAAAATATGTGGAAGCTACTTTCTAACTGGGTAAAAGGTAGAGGTTAGGAAAGTTTGGAGGATTCAGAAGAAGACAGGAAATTATAGAAAATTTGAACTTTCTAGAAACTTGGAGGTCTCAGAAGACAGGAAGATGTGGGAAAATTGGGAACTTCCTAGAGACCTGTGGAATGGCTTTGACCAAATTGGTGATAGTGATATGGGCAGCGAAATCCAGGCTGAAGTGGTCTCAGATGGAGTTGAGGAACTCATTGGGAACTGAAACAAAGATGACTCTTGTCATGCTTTAGCAAAGAGACTGGCAGCATTTTCCCCTGACCTAGAGATTTGTGAAATTTTGAACTTGAGAGAGATGATTTAGAGGATCTGGTGGAGGAAGTTTCTAAGCAGCAAAGCATTCAAAGGGAAGCATAGTATAAAAGTTTAGAGAATTTGCAGCCTGATGACATGATAGGGGAAAAAAAACCAAAACATTTTTCTGGGGAGAAATTGAAACCCACTGCAGAAATTTGCAGGAGTAACAGGAATCAAATGTTAATCACCAATACAGTAGAGAAAATGTCTCCAGGGCATGTCAGAGATGCTCCTATCACAGGCCTGGAGGCCTAAGAGGGAAAAATGCTTTCATGAACTGGGCCCAGGCCCCCTCTGCTCTGTTCAGCTTCATTCCATGGTGCTCTGCATCCCAGCTGCTTCAGCTCCATCTGTGGCTAAAAGGAGTCAGGGTATAGCTTGGACCATTGCTTCAGAGGGTGCAAGCTCTAAGTCTTGGCAGCTGCCATGTGGTGTTGATCCTATGGGTGCACAGAAGACAAGAATTGAAGTTTAGGAACCTCCACCTAGATTTCAGAGGCTGTATTCAAATGCCTGGATGTCTAGGCAGAAGTTTTATGCAGGGGCAGAGCCCTCATTGAGAACCTCTGCTAGGCGAGTGTGGAAGGAAAATGTGGGATGGCAGCTCTCACACAGAGTCCCAATTGAGACACTGCCTAGTGGAGTTGTGAGAAGAAGATCACTGTGCTCCAAAGCCCAGAATGGTAGATTGCACCATGTTTCTGGAAAAGCCACAGGCACTCAATGCCAGCCCATGAAAGCATCTGGCAGAGGGCTGTACCCTACAAATCCACAAGGTCAGAGCTGCACAAGGCCATGGGAACCCACCTTTTGTATCTGTTTCACCTGGATATAAGACCTGGAGTCAAAGGAGATCATTTTGAACTATAGGTTAAATGACTGCTCTACTGGATTTCAAACTAGCATAGGGCCTGTGGTCCCTTTGTTTTGGCCAATTTCTACCAATTGGAATGGTGCATTTACCAAATTCTTGTATCCCATTTTATCTAGGAAGTAACTAATTTGCTTTTGAATTTGCAGGCTCATAGGCAGAAGAGACTTGCCTTGTCTCAGATGGGATCTTAGACTTGTTTTGTTAGGTTAATGCTGGAATGAGTTGAAACTTTGGAGACTGTTGAAAGGCATGATTGTGTCTTGAAATGTGAGGACATGAGATTTGGGAGGGCCCAGTGGTGAAATGATGTGGTTTGGTTGTATCCCCGCCCAAATCTCATCTTGAATTGTAGTTCCCATAATCCCCACGGGTATGGGAAGGACCTAGTGGGAGGAAACTGAGTCATGGAGGTGGTTTCCTACATGCTATTTTTGTAATAGTGAATAAGTTCTCATGAGATCTGATAGTTTTAAAAGGGGCTTCCCTTTCACTCAGATCTCATTCACCTTCTTTTTACTGTCATGTGAAGAAGGACATGTTTGCTTCCCCTTCCACCATGATTATAAGTTTCCTCAGGCCCTCCCAGCCCTCAGAACTGTAAGTCAATTAAATTTCTTTCCTGTATAAATTACCCAGTCTCAGGTAAGTCTTTATAGCAGTGTAAGAACAGACTCATACAAAAGGTAATCCCATTTACAATAGCCACAAATAAAACTACTTTCCTAGAAATTTACATAAGGAAAAGAGTAAAAGCTTTCTATACTGAAAACCATAAGACACTGATGAAATAAATAGAAGAGGACACACAAAAAACACAAAGATATTCCATGTCCATGGATTGGAAGAATCAATATTGTTAAGATGTCCATACTACCCAAAGCAATCTATAGATTCAATGCAATCCCTATCAAAATACCAGTTGCATTCTTCAGAGAAATAGAAAAAACAAATCTAAAGTGTATAAAAAACCACAAATACCCAGAATAACAAAGCTATCTTAATCATAGAAAATAAAACTGAAGCAATCACATTACCTGACTTCCAATTATACTACAGAGCTACAGTAACCAAAACTACATGATACTGAGGAAACAAAGACAGACACATAGACCAATAGAACAGAATAGAGAACCCAGAAACAAATCCACAGATCTACACAGGAATGTACTTTTGACAAAGATGCAAAGAAAATACATTGAGGAGAAACCATTCAATAAATGGTGCTGAGAAAACTGAATATCCATAGATACCTATCTCTTGCTATACACAAAACTCAAATAAAAATAGCTAAAAAACTTAAATCCAATACCTCAAACTATTAAATACTATAAGAAAACTTTGAGAAAATTCTCTAAGACATCAGTCTGGGAAAAGTATAATCCAAAAAGCACAGGCAATCTTATTAAAAATGGACAAATGGGATCACATCAAGTTAAAAAGATTCTGCACAGCAAAGGAGACGGTCAACAAAGTGAAGAGATAGCCCACAGAATGAGAGAAAATATTTGCCAACTACTCATCTGACAAGGGATTAATAACTAGATTATGTGAGGGACTCAAACAACTCTATAGGAAAATTTCTAATAATATGATCAAAAAATGGGCCAAAATTTGAATATACAATCTTTGAAGAAGACATACAAATGGCAGATAGAAATATGAAAATGTGCTCCACAACATTAATTATCAGAGAAATGCAAATCAAAACTACAATATTATCTCAACTCAGTTAAAATGACTCATATCCAAATGATAGACAATAACAAATGCTGCCCAGGATATGAAGAAAAGGCAATCTTTATACCCCTTTGATGGGAATGTAAATTAATACAACCATTATGGAGAACAGTTTGGAGGTTCCTCAAAAACTAAAAATAGTTCTGCCATACAATCCAGCAATCCCACTGCTGGGATATGCCCAAAAGAAAGTATATTAGTACATTTAAGAAATATCTGCACTTCCGTGTTTGTTGCATCTCTGTTCACAATACCCAAGATTTGGAATCAAACTGAGTGTCTATCAGATCAATAAATAAAGAAAATTGGATAATTACAGCTAATGGAGTGCTATTCAGCCATACAAAAGAATGAGTTTCAGTCATTTGTAACAACATGGACAAAACTGGACATCATTATGTTAAGTGAAATATGCCAGGCACAGAAAAACAAATATTGCTTGTTCTCACCTACTTGCAAAGTCTAAAAATCAAAACAATTGAACCCATGGAGATAGCCAATAGAAAGATGGTTACCAAAGGCTGGAGAGGATAGTGGTGGGGGTGTGGGAAAGGTGGGGATGATTAATGAGCACCTAAAATATAATGAATGAATAAGGCCTAGTATTTGATAGCACTACAGGGTAAATACAGTCAATAATGATTTAATTGTACATTTTGAAACAACTAAGAGTATAATTGGATCATTTGTAACAAAACAGATCAATGCTTGAGGAGATGGATACCCCATTTTTCCATGATGTGATTATTATATGTTGCATGACTGCATCAAAACATCTAGTAAATATACACACCTACTATGTACCCACAAAAATTAAAAATCATAACTAAAATAATGTTACAGAATGCTTCATCTCTTTTTTGTTTATTTCATTTTTGCTTTTATTTTTCATATTTACTTTATTAATTTTGATGCGTGCTTTTCAGTCCGTAATCTGAAGGGAAGATTTTCATATGAAACTGGTCAGAAGTTCAAGCTTAATTGTTATTTTAACCAATAATGGGATTGCTGAGTCAAATGGTATTTCTATTTCAATATCCTTATCCTTAAAGAATTGCCACACTGTCTTTCACAGTGGTTGAATTAATTTACACTCCCACCAACAGTGTCAAAGCATTCCTATTTCTCCACATCCTTTCAAGAATCTGTTGTCTCCTGATTTTTTAATAATCACCATTCCAACTGGCATGAGATGGTATCTCAATGTGGTTTTGATTTGCATTTCCCTAATGACCAGTAATGAGCTTTTTTTAAAATATATTTCTTGGTTGCATAAATATCTTCTTTTGAAAAGTGTCTGTTTATATAATTTGCCCACTTTTTGATGTTTTTTTTTTTTCTTGAAAATTTGTTTAAGTTCTTTGTAGATTCTGGATATCAGCCCTTTGTCAGATGGGTATATTGCAAAAATTTTCTCTACTTCTTCATAGAAGAAGAATGTTTCTGAGAAACATTCCTAGATTACTTCCAAACACACTGATTTTTCTTTTATTAACAATAATATGTATTTATATTAAATACATAGTACCTGACATTTTTGCTTAACTCTCCACATGGTTGATATTACCATTAGTAATGAAGGCAGGGATCTAACAATGTATAGAACACATAACATACGTGTATGCCCTTCTTATCTTTAGCCCCATATGTAAAAGGTTTTGGCATTTAGTTGCTTTTCTTGGACAATATCAAATAACTAAAACTCCATGAAGGCTAAATAGAAAATGAAAAAAATCGCTGACTCTCCACAAGAAAATTAGACTATAGAACAAAATAATGATGAGTTTATCTATATTTTGCTTGCTTAGTGTAGTGACATTTATGGGAAAGCCAAAACTTTGAACTTTTCTACTTTTAATTTATTCAATTAATACTTATAGTCTGATGTAAATTAATAAATATAGAATGAGAATAAAGTGTCAATGAATCATTATGAATCAGTAAGCCAATTCTTTATACTTAATATTTATATTTGGGTGAATGCAAAACATAACAAGGAGCTACCCATAAAATAATTGAAAATATAGTTTTAATGACAACTAAGATAAATTATACAAGCATAGATAACATTACATCAGACAAAAAATAACTTTGTAATATATAAAAACACTTCTTATTTCCGTGTGGTGTTTAATGCCCAGTAACACAGAAATTCTCACTCACTGGAGCATTATTTTACAAAATTAAGTATTGTTACATTACTAAAATGACTGTTTACATTTCTTCAAAGGGCACCAGAAATTCAGACATTGACTTAGTTTGTTTTTAAATTAATGTATATCATTTAGGAATGCCATGGAATATATGTGTAATAATAATTAGAATAAATAAGAGGTTCTTTTTATGTTGCTAAATAATTGTTTCATGCCCTGACAGTTATTTAAAAAATACATTTAAGTGTTTTACCACAATTAAATATAGTTTCATATCACAGTAAGTTCTTATTTGTAAGCAGGATCTGACATTTACCATCTACAACAGTATTTTCTTTATCTATGGGCTTCTTGAGGTGAGGTAGGAAAGGATAACCTGGAACTAAATGAAGTAACTAAATCTTTTTAAAATTAATATCTATACATTGCTAAGGTCATGAATGAAAATAGTCATCATAGGCTGGCCCTAATAAAATTGCAAAGCTCGATTACAAAGTCTCAATCATGAGCATGCTAGTCCTTTGCCAAGCAAACAATAGTGGCCAGTTTTTTAGGTCACACAGAAATGACACCTGAGTGCCAGAAGTGGAATTGTAGAAAATGAATTTCCATTTGTAGAACATTATTAAATAAAGCTTTGGGACTCCTACATGGGAAAGTAAGTTTTGCAATAAGCAACACACATAAAATGTCATGTTTGAATATCTTTCACTCAGACGATAGGCAAATATTGTTGGCAAGAATTTACAACATTTCCCACCTCACAATATATTATAATCAAATTAAGATGATTTCAAATATGGGTAGTATTATTACATGGTCATCTTTATTAACAAATTGTTTAGACAAAATTTCTGGGAAGAATTTATTGCTAGGCCTTTCAGTTCTGTTAAAGAATGCCCATAATGCAGGTGACCTGATTTAAAATGTCACCTAAAGCATGCTAACATATGAACACATGAATCACAATTATTTTTATGGTGAATTAAAATTCACCATAAAAAGGAAAGAAAGAATATTAGATTAATAGCAAATATTACCATTTATATTCAAGAATACTATAATGTTTGTTGAGAAACCTCTCCTTCAACAGTGTATTTCTAATTATTTGAAGATTAGAACATGCAAATATTGCTGTAATGAATATCACTTTAATGAAGAAATAGTAAAAGAAATTGCATTTGAAGTAATGGTGATATAGATGTCTGCTTCTTTCTGTGTAAAATGCTATAGGTAAGAGTATTCTTTTTTATTACAAAAGATTCAAGCATATGTTTTGTGGTAAAGCAACACAATGTTGTGTAAATTGTGTTTTATAAGGAAGGATGTAAAATTGTACAAATGCATGCAATTTAATGGAAATTCTATCATTAATGATATAGATTGCCTAATGCAGTTCTCTAGTCTCCAGAAGCTGTGTTTACTGCCTTTTCCAAAGTGACTTAATGGATTTTTAAAACCACGTCTTCAGTTACATTGCTCTTGTTAAATGGAAAGTTTAATTTTAAGCTTTTTCCTGATTCCATTTAGTGGAAAATCTCGTTTGCATAATCCCACAGCTATTCTTTATTGGAAATATCTTCTGTAAAACCTGGTTATTCGAGTTTCTCTATACTTAGAATTGATTGAAGAATTAAAAATTAATGAAAATGCATAGTTTGACCTTAAGGCTTCCACATTATTTAGGTACATTACTGGAATTGAATTGCCTCTAAACAGCGCCAGACTTTCTCAAACTGTTTAAGAATTAATCAAAGGAAGAAAAAGCATTATGATATAAAAGAATTACAAATATATCTTATAAAATAATATGACCACATAGTTTTATTTATTCAGTAGGTATTTACTGAATAAAAATTTACTTTGCCTGTTGTCTGTTAGGCTAAGAACCAGAAATTGATATTACATATTTTCTATAGCATTTTTGCATACACGTTTTGAATATCAGATTCCTAAGATTGCATCTGCATGGACTATTTTGTATTGTATGCTTTGAGACGTTTTGTATGAAGAAATTACTTTGTCTTCTGAGATGTGGTGGTTGAATTATAATTACGTCATTTCAAAATAATAAAAAATTTAAAAAGCAGTATCAGTAAATATAGCATGAATGTTTCTGATTCCAAACAGCAAACATACTATCCCTTCTCTCATTTGAAATTCAAAAAAAGACAGAAATGAATAAAAGTGGTAATGATAGAAATTAAATACTCAGAAAGAGAACTGAATAGCAATCTTCTGCTGAGAGAGATTTTTTTCTTTTTCATTAATACGGGAAGAGATTGAAGGTGTATAGAAAGAGGAGGAGGTGTGGTAACTGAAGAAAAGTGTGGAAGAAACCACAATTATGGTGAGGAAGAAGGGATCATGACTTAGAAGGAAAGAATGTGTCTAGAAAAAGCTCTAAATGTTTTGTTTTTCCCTGCATAAATCTTGACTCAAATGGTAAATGTGATGAATTGCTGATATTTACCCCAAACATAACCCTCAGTCTTAACCAGCAGCACCTATCAACAACCAGACATTAAAAAAAAAAAAAGTCACAGATTTTCTGAAAAGAACTAAGGTTTTCTACTGTGCACTTGATATGCTAGATCAAAGTCTCCATATTCAGCTTTTTGAGCCAAAGACATAAGTTGCAGATCCCTTTTCACTTACTCTAAAATGAAGACTACCAGTCTAGAAATATAACCAACAGTAATAGTTCAAAGTAAGTTTTTATGTTGTATTATTAACAAATACAAAGGCCAAACAATGATTACCGAATTTTGAGAAAAGTTTAAAGACCATGTGAAGCAGTAGTGACCAAAATATTATTTCAAAGGAAACAGAAGTAATTCAGAAAAAAGAAATGAATTTGAAACATCTTCAAAACAATGATAATTGAGAACTTTATAGACATTTGAGAAGACATGACATTTATTTCCTTCCTTCTCAACATATACACGAACAAAATTTATTAAGAGTTGAAAGAAATTCCCTTTGGGATGTTACTGGAGATGAGGACAGATGAAGGCCCGAGACGGTATTTTTCATTGCAGTCTCATCTGTACTGTTTAATTTTGATTACATGCAAGTATTGATCTGATTTTTAATTAATAGTTAACTACCAATAATACCACCATAACAAATTCTTACACATTTCAAACTGTTCTCCTAATTAAGATACTGCAGATATGCCAAATTAAAATTAATTTTGTCCTACTGCTCTCTAAAAATCTCCAAATTGAATATTTCAAAGGCAGGTTATTGTAACCATTTACCACCCTACTGACCCTCCCTTCAAACTTGTTTCTTTTCAGAGTTGTGTACCATTTCCTCTATCTATTCAGTGTCCAAATGAGAAATTAAAGTTCTGGGAAACATCCTCAACCTACTCAATCACTGTGGCAGAGTCAATCCATCATCAGGTACAATTTCCCTTTGTATCCTACAATTATTTCTTATCCAAGTATCTCTACACAAGCTAAGGCCATCACAGAGACAATTACCATGGCTTCTTATTTTGTCGATTAGCATCCTTTCATGCTTCTCTCCTATTGCATTCTCCTTGCAGCCAGTCATCATTAAGAACGTAAAACTACTTACTCATGTTATTTCTGTGCAATCATCTAAGATAAAACGTCCTTAGCTCCTAGGTGAAAGGCTGACCCCTTCGCGTGGCCCATAAAGCACTGCCTTTCATGACTCCTTGTTCCATCTCACCTCATAGAGTTCTCACATTTGCTCCCACTCTCTATCTCTAGCCACTAAAGCCTTTTCATTTTCCATGTTGCCCGTCTCCCTCTTAACTGAAGGAAATTGTATATATTGCTTCATCCTTGGAAATCTATCTCCTCCCTTCTCACCTTGTCAATGCTGACACATATCCTCAATAAAGGGTCTTCTGTTTCTTCACACTAAAGCCAGAGCTGGTACTCTGATGCTTCCCTCCTATAAACTTACCTCTGAGTATCTCGGTGATAATTTAATTATTATTCCTTTGTCAGCCAACCTGTAAGCTTCACAAAACAAAGGATGATATAAAATTGGGTCATCATTTTGTTCCTAGTTTTTATGAAGTTTCTTATTTATAACTTTATAACTGCGGAAGCAACATTTTTTAATAAGGTAACTGCATATGGAGGACTTAGTAGTTCAAGAATGTACAAAACAATCTATGGCTTCTGCCATTATTTTTCCCAATTTATAGAGTGAAAATCTATTTGAAAATTTTCTGAGATTTTTCTTTTTTTCTTTTCTTTCTTTAAATGAAATCTTGCTCTGTCACCCAGGCTGGGGTGCAAAGGCATGATCTCGGCTCACTGCAACCTTCACCTCCTGGATTTAAGTGATTCTCCTGTCTCACCCTCCTATGTAGCTAAGATTACAGGCACCTGCAACCATGTCCAGCTAATTTTTGTATTTTTAGTAGAGATGGGGTTTCACCATGTTGGCCAGGATGGTCTCCATCTCTTGACCTCGTGATCCGGCTGCCTCAGCCTCCTGAAGTGCTGGGACAGACATTTTTTTTGTTGTTGATGATAGCTACCTTATCATTTTTATGCTAATTGCTTAAAATATATTGTATTAGAAACCTTGACCTACTGCCAATTGTGGTACTTAATTTTATGTCAACTTGACTAGACCACAGTTTTTTCAGATCCTTGGTTAAACATTATTTTTGCATACCTCTGTGGTGGTGTTTCTAGAAGAGATTAGCATTTGAATTGGGGGACTAGGTAAAGTAGTAGATTGCCTTCTTCAATGTGAGTGAGTATCATCCAATCTTTTGAAGTTCTGAACAGAGCTAAAAGGTAGAGGAAAGTGGAAATCTGTCTCTCTACCTAAATCCTTGAGCGAAGACATCAATATTCTCCTGTCTAGACTGGGATTTATACTATCTGTGTTCCTGCTTCTGAGGTCTTTGGACTTGCTCTGGAATTTACACCAGGTTTTCTGGGTCTCTTGCTTACAAGAGGTAGATCATTGGATTTTATAGTCTCCATAGTGATATAAGCCAATTTCTTATAATGAATCTTATTATACAAACATTACTGTATATGGGCATACATCGCTGTATTGTGTTTCACTTAATTGTGCTTTGCAGATATTCCACGTTTATATATTAAAGGTTTGTGGCAACTCTTGGTCAAATAAGTCTATCGGGACCATTTTCCCAACAGCATGTGCTTACTTTTTGTCTCTGTGTCACATTTTTTTAAGTCATTAAATATTTCAAACTTTTTCATTACTATTATATCTGTTGTGGTGATCTGTGATCAGTAATCTTTGATAATATTATTGTAATTGTTTTGAGGCACCACAAATCGCACCCACATCAGATGGCAAACCTAATTAATAAATGTCACGGGTATTCTGACTGCTCCCAGATTGGCAATTCCTCTACCTCTTTTTCTCTCTGTCTCTTTCTGCCTCCCTATTGTTGTGCCACAACAATATTGAGCTTAGGCCAGTCATAATCCTAAATGGCCTCTAAGTGTTCAAATGAAGAGTCATATGTCTCTCACTTTAGAGCTAAAACTAAAAACAATAAGCTGTGAGGAAGGTCTGTTGAAAGCCAAGATAGATTGAAAGCTAGGTCACTTGAATTAAATAGCTACCCAAGTTGAGGATACAAGGGTAGAGTTTTTGAAAGACACTAAAAATTCTACACCAGTAAACACAAATGATTAGAAAACAAAACCGCTGACATGGAGTATGTTTTAGTAGCCTGGAGAGATCAAGCAGTCACAACATTTGCTTAAACCAAAGTCCAATTTGAATAAGGCTCTAACTCTCTTCAATTCTTAGAAGCCTGAGAAAGGTCAGGAAACTGCAGAAGAAAAACTGTAAGGTAGCAGAAGTTGATTCGTGAGGTTTAAAAAAGAAGCCCTTTCCATTACATAAAAGTGTATGTGAAGCAGCAAGTCCTAATGCAGTTACCTAGATGATCTAGTTAAGATAATATATGAAGGTGGCTATACTAAACAACAGATTTTTAATGTAGACGAAACAGCCCTGCCTAGAAAGAAGATGCCCTCGAGGACTTTTAAAGCTAAAGAGAAGTCAATTCCTGGTTTTAAAGCTTCAAAGGACAGGTTAACTTTCTTGTTAGGGGCTAACACAACTGATGATTTTAAGTTAACGCCAACTATTACTTACCATTTTAAACCTCTTAGGACTCTCAAGAATTATGCTAGCTGGACGTGGTGGCTCACGCCTGTAACCCCAGCACTTTGGGAGGCCAAAGTGGGTGGGCAGATCACCTTAGGTAGGGAGTTTGAGACCAGCCTGACCAACATGAAGAAACCCCATCTCTACTAAAAATACAAACCTTTTAGCTGGGAGTAGTGGCACATGCCTGTAATCCCAGCTACTTGGGTGGCTGAGGCAGGGGCATCACTTGAACCTGGAAGATGGAGGTTGTGGTGTGCCCTGATCGAGCCATTAAACTCTAGCCTAGGCAAAAAGAGAACTCCATCATTAAAACAAAACAAAACAAAACAAAACAAAATGGAATTATGCTAAATATACTCTCCTTGTGCTTTATAAATGAAACAACAAAGCCTGGTCTACAGTAAATGGTTTACTGAGTATTTTATGGTCTACAGCATGGTTTACTGAATATTTTATGCCCACTGTTGAGGCCTACTGCTCAGATAAAAATATGCCTTTCAAAATATTGCTGCTCATAACAATGCACCTAGTCACTCTAGCATGCTGAAGAGTTTGATATTGTTTTCCTGCCTACTAACTTGCGTATTTTGCAACACAAGTTTCAAGGAGTGACATAAATGTTGCAGTCTTATTGTTTAAAAAATTCATTTTGTAAGGTTATAGCTGCTATAGTTAGCAATTTCTCTGATGAATCTGGGCAAAGTAAATTGGAAACCTTCTGGAAAGGAATCACTAATCTAAATGTCATAAAGGGCATTTGTGATTCATGGAAGGAGTTTAAAATAGCAACACTAACAGGAATGTGGAAGAAATTGATTCCAACTCTCATAGATGACAGGATGCAAGACTTCAGGGGAGGATGTAATGTTATTGCACACTCAATTGACTAGACTATGGTGTAGACATAACTTACATATACACTGGAAAAGGAAAACAAACTGTGAGATTTGCATTATTACAATATTTATTTTATTGCAGTAGTGTGGAACCAAACCTGCAATGACTCTGAAATACACCTGTGTGTATCTGTGTACACACACACACACACACGCACACACACACGTAGGACTATGATTCAAATCAAATTATTCTGGAGGAGTATGGTGTAAAATAGGAATTGAGATAGTGTTTTGTTTGTTTTGTTTTGTGATGGAAATTTGCTCTTGTAGCCCAGGCTGGAGTGCAATGCACAGTCTTGACTCACTACAACCTCTGACTCCTGGGTTTGAGCAATTCCCCTGCCAAATTGAGATAGTTTTTTTGTAACATATCAAAGAAATTTTTGTAAATGTCTTTTATAACACAGAGAAACTTTCATTTTTTTACTTATTTGTGAGATTTTTTAATATAAATAGGTGATTAATTTTGAAAAATGCTTTTTTAATCCATCAAAATAATTATTTCACTTTTCACTTTAATAAATTAATAGGAAAAATTACATAAGTTGTTTTCTAAATGGTAAACTAAACTAACAATCTTGAAATTAAACCTACTTGACCACGATGTGTTAGGTATTTTTCTCATTATCTCTATTAATATTTAATTTAAAAACTTAAAGCCTGTGTTTATGAATAATACTGGTCTGTAGTTGTCTTTTTTAATGTTTTGTCAGATTTTGATATCCCAGGTTTCCTGTGCCTAAGAAAATATTTGGGAAATATTTTCTTTTCTTTTATTTTCTGAAAGTGTTGTGTAAGGTGCTTGTCACTTTCATGTCAATATTTAGTTGAATTCACTGGTAAAACAATATAAGATTACTTATGCTTCCTTCTTTACATTTTCTGATTATTATTCTTCAATAACTGTTTTGAAAACATAACTTTGTTTTAGCATATGCTTCCCAGCAAAACCCTATGCCAACTAATTCAATTTCTGAATAAATTATAACAATATTTACATTTTCTGGTTCTTATATTTGTATTTTAAAGATGTGAATTTATAAGATCTTTCATTTTAATGGAAGTTTTTAATATTTTATGGCTTAATATTTTTAATATTTATAAAGCCCCTTCATAAGGTCTGTAGTAATATAACATTTTTAGTATTTCTCACTTTCAATGTGTCAAGCATTCTTGCTAGATGTCTACAATTTTGTCTTTATTAACTGTCAACTTTTGATTTAGCCAATTTTCTTCTTGTTTTTTGTCTTTATTATTGATTTTGCCATATAAACTTATCTTTATTATTATCATATAACTTCTTTAGTTTTTTAATTTGTTATTCTTTCCTATGTTATACATAATAGATCATTAGTTTATATGCAATTAAGGATGTATATTTGCTTGTAAACAAAACTTTAATTCATACCCAAAATTTTACGTCTTGTATTGGTCATCATTCACTTTAAAATACCTCCTTGCTTCCTTTGTAATTCGTCTCTATTTCATTTATTTAAAATTTACAAATATCTAAATATTGGGGTAATATATATATACAGTTTTGTTTTTATTTACATATATGTTTCTAAATTTCCACTTCAGTTACACAGTAGTCAGAAAAAAATACTTTAGTAGTTTCAATGCTTTAAAATTTATAATATCTTTAGCCAAAATATATCATCAGTCTTGCCAAAGGTTTCATATGTATTTCAAAATCATGTGAATTCTGTGATTTCTGAATGAAGCATTTTAATATATCAGTTGGATCAAATTTGTCATCTATATTTTTTAGATCTTAATGCTTGCACAGAAAATCTTTGACCTAATATTTAATGAAGAACTCATGAAAGCAGGATTCAGTAGTTATAATTATTTATAAATTATTTTTAAAAATATTTCCTTTGATCAACTTATTGTTTAGGTTTCATATAATTATTGATGAATATGTTTATATTTTATATCTTACAATTTTTGCTAACAATGATGCATTTTAAATGTTCAAAAATATTTTATCGAGCTTCTTTTTTATTGTTTAATCAGGAGAGTGGATCAAGATTTCTATGTTACCAAATAGCCAAGAAAAGCTGCCTGCTTATTGGTCTTTTCTGATTACTGACTTCTAAAATATGATTCCTCTGTGTGATGGCATATTTTTTAACAAATAATATGGAGACTGGACACAGAAGTTAGCAGGTGTATTAGTCTGTTCTAATGCTGCTAATAAATACATACCCAAGACTGGATAAATTTATAAAGGAAAGAGGCTTAATGGATTCATAGTTCCGCATGGCTCGGGAGGCCTTACAATCCTGGCAAAAGACAAAGGAGAAGCAAAGTCATGTCTTGCATGATGGCAGGCAAAAGGGTTTGTTCAGGGGAACTCCCATTTATAAAACCATTTAGCTCTCATGAGACTTATTTACTACCATGAGAACAGTATAAGGAAAAAGAAAACCACCTCGTGATTCAGTTGTCTCCACCTGGCCCTACCCTTGACATATAGAGATTGCTACAATTCAATGAGTGAGATTTGGATGGGGACATAGCAAACCATATCAGGGGAAATACAGGAATCTTCAAATCCTGTATGGAATCTCACATCTTTCAATCATCTCTTCTACACAGTCATTCCAATGAACTGAGTCCCTGTAATTTCCATCCTTTTCAAGTGAACAGAGAATAAACTCACAAATAAAGTCAGTAAGTTACAAGTTTCTGTGTGTGTGTGTGTGTGTGTGTGTGTGTAATGACTTAGCAATTATATTTTTGTTCTCCTTCTGCTGTCTGTGGTCAGTAGCTCAAAAGCCAGTTACTATCTGCTATTACCCCAACGTATCTGTGGTTTCCATTGATGTTGTTACTCTACATTTGTGTTCTCTTCATTTCTGCAACTGTGTATTATGGTATTATACCAGAGACAGTGCTATAACTGATACTTATGTTTAGGCTATGGTGTCAAGTAACATTCATTTGAGAACACTGGGGTCATGAGACATACTTTTGGAGAAAAACCTTCTTTAGCAAAGGTGTATTGAGAAACATCTGTTCTCTGTAAGTTATCCCTTCACTGGGTGTACTTTTCATGTATCAGGCAACTGTTCTTTGTACTTTTTAGTTTGATTTGTAGAAAATGTTACTTTCATTTTATTTTTGCTTAGTTTTAGAAAACAATGAAATAGAAATACCTTTGTTCATCGTTTTTCACATAAAAATTGAGAGCTATTTTCAGCCATGCCGCTATATTTTCTCTATGCTTAATTCAAAGGAGAAAGTCTAACATCTGTTTATGGAAGAAAAGAAAAAGAGAGAGAGAAACAGGTAGAGACAGAGATATTATTTTGTCTGGGCATATTCTTATGAAGCAAATGACCCTAGTAGTGTTTCACCTGTATATATGAGAAGATTTAGTATAAAGATAACAGTTCTAAAATGTTTTGACTTGTAAAAAGCATTCCATTCTAAGTGATAAACTATATAAACACAGAAAAGTCATCATGTTTTTTCAGAAATTGGCAGACAGAGACTCACGTCAAATTGGCACTAAATTAAAACCCACATAAAAGTCTTCAAATCTGTGATCGTGTCAAAAATTAAATAAATTGATTTTCACAACCTAAACTAACACAGATAGCACATCTGGCATCCTGAGAAGCTCCATCAGTATTGCACATGAGACATTTTAAATGTTAGGCAACAAGATATATTCCTTGAGGGTGACCAAGGGAACACCAGTCAGAAGTGTATGGCAATTGTCTTAACAGCAATTTAGATTGAAATATGTGCAAGAAATCTGAGATATCTATCTAGCAGATTGTCTTAGTAACAGATTGTGGCTCATTCACTCTTGATTTATTCTAAGGCTTTACTAAAAAGCATGTAGAAATGTGCTGTAAAACTGCAAAAAGGCTTGTGTAAGGTAACCACACACATTTTGATTTAAAATTTAAAAAAAAATTCTGCATACCCTGCCCTGTTTTGTGATTGAAAGAGGCTTTCAGGGATATGTAATACTCAATAAGCCAAAAGCAGGATTCAAATGCAAAGTAACAAAAATAAAATAAACTATAACAAAGGAGGACTAAGATACTGAATGTCACAACATTCTACGCTTATATATTGCTGTATATGAGGACGTTCAAAAAATCTAACAAAAATAAATGAAAAGCAATTCTTGATTAGTGACAGTAATAGATGGCATAATCTCACAAAATTAATATGTTCAAAGAAAGTAGGTTATGTAAGAAAACGGTTTGCTGTATAATTCCTTGTGTCTTGAATAACATCAATAATTCTTTAATTTTTCCATTCATATTTGCTTATCCTGTATTTCCAAGACCATTCTCAGATTAATATCTTCTCTGATAATATCTTCTCTGACAATGGATGATGTTCATTGTTAGAGTAGATTATATATTTCTCGTTCATCTTTACATTCAAAGCTGCCAACACTGTTCCTGCCTTATGGCAAGTGTGTTGAAAAAAATGTGTTGAATAGAAAAAACTTAATAATACCTACTGTCCAAATAAAGTTAAATGACTCACAAGCATCTGCGAATGAACTTAAATTTGGTATTTAAGACCTCCTGATGATGATTTCCTTTTATTCAAATACTTCAGATTGTTTTCCATGATTTCCAATATTAGTCCACTTCATATATTTAATACTATTTCTTACATCTGCACAAGTAGGTTCTTACCACTATTAGGCCAATCATTTCTATTTTTCTGGCAATCAAATCATATTTTTTCTTAATTTTGTGAATTTTTTTCTTCTTGTTTGTATTATTTTCTACCATGATTAACACAATGTTACATTTACTTAATCTGATAAGGTATTATTAAATAATATTTCTGTAATTTTGGTGTATGTGTGTACACATTCTGCATTAATATAACACATTCTCATTCATTTTGTGTTATGTAAAATGGTGCACATAAACAAATATATAATACAATAAATTATACTTTTAAGAAGATGAAGAGATTTTGCGGTAAGGAAACATAAGGAAAGATTGAATCTGTTGTCTTAATTAGAAAACATACAGAATATTAAAAGATAAGAGAAAATAGAGTAATGGTTTATTCAGTATAGAGGATGTGTTCAAACCAAGTCTAAATCTAGCTGATGCTTTAAGCTGTGTAAATAAATACACTTTGCATTCAGCTTCCACTTGTTGAAGGTACAGACCATGCCAGGCTAGAAAAATGGTCTTGTTTGTTTCAACATACAGGCATTCTTATTGTACCCACAACTATGTACATTTTTTATGGTGATAAGAGTTTATTTTAAGCTAGAATGCCAGATGAGGTATCTCACTAAAAAGATAAAATTCTTCATTCGTATGAGTATGGGAAGAGATACAGAGAAAAAAGTCAATAGAGTTGTCGGTACATAGTGCTCAATGTAGAGAAAGCAGAGCTGATGGAGCCAAATAAAATAATAAGATAATTCATCAGCAAGTGAGAGGAAGTGAATCCCCAGGAGCACTGTAAAAAGAAACTGATGAATCAACATCCTTTCATTCTGTGGGTCATCTCTTCACTTCATTAACTGCTTCTTTTGCTGTGACAAGCTTTTTACATTGATGTCTTTCCATTTGTTCATTTTTGCTTTGGTCACCTATCCTTTATTACGCATAAAGGTGTCCACAATAAATCTGTACCCAGACCAATGTTTGAAAGTGCTTCCCAGTGTTTTCTTTTAGTGGTTTTATAGTTTGAAGTCTTAGATTCAAGTCTTTAATCCATTTTAATTGGATTTTTGAGAAAAACTTGGTAAATTAGTAGAGTCATTATGGACAACAGTATGAAGTTGCCTAAAAAAACTGGTATATATCCCAGTAAAGGAAATCAATTATTGAGAAAATATTCATACCATCATGTAAGCCAGGCACAGGAAGGCAAATATCACATGTTCTCATTCACACATGGGAGCTAGAAGGATAATAATAAAAAATTAAAAATAAACTCCTGGAGATAGAGAGTAGAATAATGATTACCAAAGGTTGAAAGGGTAGCAGGCAGGCAGGGGATAAAGTGGAGACGGTTAATAGGTACAAACCTACACATATGTAGAATGAATAAAGTGAGTGTTTGGTAGTATGATACGGTGACTCCAGTTAACATTAATTTATTGTAACTAAAAGAGCGGAATTGGGATGTTTCTAACAAAAAAATGATAAATGCTTGAGATGACTGATACTCCAAGACCATGATTTGATCATCACACTTAGTATGCCTATATTGGGGGAATGTGTTCTCTTCCTGGGTCCACAAGGGGGTGTAGTTTCTAGGGCCGGAACTTCCCAGCCACATGCCCTAGTGCCTTCCCCTAAGTCTCCATCCAGGAAACTTAACAATCTTTGTTTAACTTTGACACGCCCAGGAAAGGACCAAAAATCAATAACTCCAGCAGAAGTTTAAAGGAACTCTTCATTGGCTGAGGGGCTTGGGGAAGGTGGGAATTCCGCTCAGGTTAAAAGTGCCGGTCCCCCAGATCCGAGCGGATTCCGTACTTCGGTCACCTTCCACTACCTTTGTGGAAGCTGCTTTCTCTCATGGATTCCATCGTTCTGGATTCTCTCACTCAGTGTGAGAGGAGCTTTCCCTCCCTGATTATGCCCCTCTGGGAACTCTTCTCACTCATTGTGAGAGTGGCTTTTCTTTCTCCTCACTCAGAGTGAAGGCTTTTTCTCTCCCTCCCCTTCTCCTTTTTCTCTTTCTCTCTGCCTAAATAAATCACTTTCTGTAAAAATTTTTTGGGTCCAGTATTTACTCCAAGGTGCTCACCATCGCCGGCAAGGTGTCCCCTTTCCCATTTTTGGGTAAGTGAAGTACAAGAACCTGGGGCACACCTGATCATAAAGGAAATAGGGCCAGTGTCCCTTTCCCCTCCAGCAACAGTATCACAACATCATCTGTACCCCATAAATATATACAAGTATTATGTACTCATAATAATTAAAAACAAAAAGCAATTAACAAATAAAAAAGAAAAGAGAAGTAAAAGAATACAATTACGGTCAGAAGGAGAGGGGAAAGAATGTGAAGCATGCTATCAGAATCTCACTATGCTTTTAGATATATAAGTGTTACATAATTATGTTAACTCTAATAAAATAGATACATATTGTATTCTCGGTTGTGGACACCTTTATTCATAAAAAACTTTTTAAATGCCTTCCTAAAGTCCTGGGATCTACTGTTTTGTGCGGCTTAACATGCTTTTTTTATTCATCTCCCTATTAACAGATCATATATATACCCATGATAACAGAGGAGGATGTGTGATTCGGGTCTGGCCAAATAGCATCCGTGGCCACAGAGTTTTACATAGGAAAGCTATGTAAAATGATCTTGGTGGTTACTATTGTTTTCCAGAATTGTTCTTACTCAATGTAGTAGAGAAAATATTCTTAGTTTTTAAGTCACAGAGCTAGGATGTGAATATGAAGCTACTCCTTCTGTGATATTCTCCACTACATGAAAAGAACCTGAGTATATAAGGGAAGAATTAATTCGAGCAGTCAGAGATAAGGAGACAGAAAAAGGAGACTGAAGAAAGAAAAAGAGGGAGAGAAGAAAAAAGGGGAATAAGAGAAGGAGGAGAAGGTGAAAGAATAAGAAAGAGAGACTAAGAAAGATCTGACAACACATTTTCCCTCTTCTTATAAGTCCCAGAGCCTGTAGCTCTTTCTCTGCCTGGGAAACCATTAGTAGTCTCCAAACGAATTGTCTTCTTAGGCTTAAACTCATTTAATTTGGATTTATACCACTTGACCAAAATACACCGAATGATTCCAAGGTATCCAGTTTAGAAAGTTACTAACTTAGCTTCATGTGTAGGCTCTGGCAACTGGTTAAGAAGATTCTTGTGCCACCATTATGCAAAACAAAGCAAAAAGAAAGAAGAAAAATTTAACATAGATCTTAACATAGGAAAAGAGGTAGACTCTAAATCAAATCCTTTTTTTTTTAAATATAAAAGCTTGCCCTCTTAGACATACTGATTTTTAAGCTTTTGTGATGGGAAGGGGGTGTTTTATAAATCACAGGCCATTTTTATTTTCTGTCTCAAACTCAGCACTCACTAGGCACCTGTCACCTGTCTTGAAAAAAATTGTGTGGTAAAATGTTTCTTTACAGTACTATTTCTACCTTTTCATATTTATTTTTTATGATGTATTATATGACCTAGTAAGAACTATATTGTTTCAATATTCAACAAAAAATTTTATCAAATATCTTTTTTAAAAGACTAGATGAAATAGTGAAATAACATGATTTGAAAACATGCATTGAGGGCTTTGTCTGTCACAATAAATTAAGAGACAAAGGAGTTAAGTATAGTAGAAAATCTTAATGCAAATTATTCTAAAAAGTTGTATAATTTAGCAAGACTAAAATGTCACATTTCCTATGATATACAAACGTGAAACTGCAATAAATTTAGCTGAGCTTTAATAAAATGTTAGAGTGTTCCTTCAAAGTGCCCCTCCCCAAATGACTCAAGACTTTAGCTGTAATTTGAATTAAGCATAAACATAAAAATCTCTGATTTATATCCATCAACCAAATCATAGACTCCCAGTTCATTTCAGAACACTCCTTTTTTCCATATGGGTCCCTGAAGTGTCTCAAAACTGCTAATAAAAGGCAGTTCTCTTCTGCAGCTGCAGCAAACAATGGGGCTGTATATCTGGCAATGTCACTGGCTACTGGTTACCATGATTACAACTGCTTCCTACATGAAACTGCTATTGCTGAAAGATTCCTTCTATTTATCACTGAATCTCAGACACATACAGTTTATAATTTCATCCAGAATCGGACTGAATCTGAAAACTGCTGTTAACTAGGCAGAATCATTAGCAGTTGACATTACCTGGGGATTTATGAACTTTATCAGTTAAAAAAAAAACCTTACAGAATAACTTGTATATTTCCATGTAGGCATTACTAGGTGAGAACAAACTATGTTTAGACTTCTGAGATATAGCAAACGTAGGCTAAGAGGGAAGTTATAGTGTTAAATTCCAACATGAAAAAGATGGAAAGATCACAAACTAACAACCTGACTTGCACCTCAAGGAACTAGAAAAACAAGAAAAAAACCACACCCAAAGCTAGAAGAAAAAAATAAATAGCAAAGATCAGAGTAGAATTAAATGAAATTGAGAATAAAATAATACAAAAGGTCAATAAAACAAAAGCCAGTTCTTGGAAAATATAAACAAAGTCTATTCAGACTGCTAACTAGATTAACCAAGAAAAACAGAGAAAAAAAATCAAATATGCTCAATCAGAAATGATAAATGTGGCATTATAGATTATACAAAAGAAATATAAAAGATCATCAGACTACATTGAGCATTTCTATGTGCACAAATTGGAAAGACTAGAGAAAATAATGAAATCCTGGAAACATGCAACATCCCAAGATTGAATCAGGAAGAAATAGAAATCCTGAACAGACCATTAATGAGTAGTGAAATTCAATCAGTCATAAAATATCTCCTAATAGAAAAGAACGCAAGACCTTATGGATTCACAGCCGAATTCTACCAGATGTACATGGGAAAACTGAAACTGATTTGAAAAAAAAAAAAGGAGAGGAGGAAGTTCTCCTTAACTCCTTCTGTAAAGCCAGTATTACCCCGATACCAAAGTCAGGGAAGGCCACAGCTAACAAAGAAAACTACAAACCAATATTCTTGATGAATGTCAAAAAATCCTCAATAAGATGCTAACACATCAAATATACCAGGCTATCAAAAAGATAATACACAACAATCAAATAGGCTTTATTCCAGGGATACAATGTTGGCTCAATATATGCAAATGAATAAATGCAATTCATTGCATAAATAGAGCTAAAAACAAAAGCATGCAATCATTTCAATAGACACAGAAAAGTCTTTCACAAAATTCAACATCCCTTTATGTTAAAAATCCTCAACAAACTAGGCATAAAAGAAACATGTCAAAATAATAAAAGCCATCTATGAAAAACTCATCCAACATCATGCTAAATGGAGTAAACTTGAAAGCATTCCCCCAAGAACCAAAACAAGACAAGGATGTCCACTTTCACCCCTCCTACTCCACGTTACTAGAAGTCCTAGCCCTGAGGAAGTCAAATTATCTCTGTTCACTGATAATATGATCTTTTTCCTAGAACAGCCTAAGGATTTCCCCAAAAGTCTCTTAGATTTGATGATAAAATTTCAGGATACAAAATCAAATGTAGAAAAATAAGTGACATTTTAATATACTAATAATCAAGCTGAGAAACAATTCAAGAACTCCATCTCATTTACAGTAGCTCTGAAAATAAAGGAATACATTTAACTACAGAATTGAAAGATCTCCACACAGATAGCTACAAAAAGATGAAAGAAATCATAGATGACAAAATCAAATGAAAAAACATGGGTTGGAGCAATCAAAATTATTAAAATGACAATACTGTCCAAAGCAATCTACAGATTCAATGAAATTCCTAACAATATACCAATGCCATTCTTCATAGACTTAGGTAAATAAATCATAAAATTCATATGGAACTTAAAAAGAGCCAAAATAGCTAAAGCAATAATAAGCAAAATAAATAAAGTTTGATATATCACATTATCTGATTTCAAATTATACTAAGAGCCTATAGTAACCAGCACCACTTGGCACTGGTATAAAAATAGACACATAAGTCAAGGAAAAAGAAAAAAGCCCAGAAATAAAGCCACATACCTTTAGCCAACTGATTTTTGACAAAGTCAACAGAAATGTACACTGGTACATAAATAGTGCTGGAAAAATTGGCTAGCCATATGCAGAAGATTGAACTGGATTCCCATTTCTCACAAAATACAAAAATTAACTCAAGATAGATTAAAAACTTAAATGCAAGGCTTGAAACTTGAAAAACCCTGAACAAAAACCTAGGAAAAACTCTTCTAGACATTGACCTATGCAAAGAATGTATGACTAAGTCCTCGAAAGGGAACACAACAAAACCAAAAATAAACAAATGAGACTTCAACTAAAAAGCTTCTGAACAGAAAAGGAAATAACAGAGTGAAAAGGCAACCTCCATAATATGAGAAAATATTTGCAAACAATGCATCTGACAAAGGGCTAATATCCAGAATCTACAAGGAACTCAAACATTTCATCCAGAAAATGACAAATAACTCCATCAAAAAGTGGGCAAAGGACATGAACAGACATTTTTCAAAAGAATATGTACAAGCAACCAACAAATATATGTAAAACGCTCATCATGATTTATCATCTGAGAAATGTAAATTAAAACCACAATGAGAAACCATTTCACCCCATTCATTATGCCCATTATTAAGAAGTTAAAAACCAACAGATGTTAGTGAGGATGCAGAGAAAAAGCAATGCTTATATGCTGTTGGTAGGAATGTAAATTAGCATAATCACTTTGGAAAACAGTATAGAGATTCCTCAAAAAACTAAAAATAAAGCTACCCTTCAATCTAGAGTTAGAGCAATCCCACTACTGGGTATCTGTCCAACAGAAATTAAATCATTTTATCCAAAAGTCCCCTACATTTGTATGTTTATCTCAGTATTATTCACAGTAGCAAAGTTATGAAATCAATGGAAGTGTCTATAAATGTATGATTGGATTAAAATAGTATATATATTTCTATAATGTATATATAACTGTTGTATATATAACACTTGTATAAATGTATGTGTGTGTATATATATGTGTGTACACATGGTATACTACTCACACCACAAAATAAGAATAAAATTATGTCTTTTGCAGAAACATGGATGAAACAGGAGGCCATTATTCTCAGTAAAATTACTCAGAAACAGAAAGTAAAAATCCGCATATTCTCACAGATGAGTGGGAGCAAAACGATGGGCATACATAGACATACAGTATGGAATAATAGATTTTGGAGACTCAAAATTGTGGGGGGACTGGAGGGGGAGTGAGGAATATAATACTACCTACTGGGTACAATATATACTATTCAGATGGTCAGTACACTAAAATCCCAGATGTCACCACTATGCAACATATCAAGGTAACACAACTGCACTTGTGCACCTAAGTCCATAAAAATTAAATTAAAAAATAGTTTAAGGAACACTTGATTAGAAAAAAGACCACAAATTCAAGTTTTTGTTGTAAACTGTCAGTTGACACCCACCAGTCAGCATCAGAAAGTTCAGGATAAAGTGCAGAATAGTTGTTAGAGATCTGGAAGAAAATAACCAAATACTGGAGCACTCTTTAGAGAGCTAGTGATCCAGAGGAGGTAAATATGTGTTACATATTTACACATATGTAACACAGAGACGTTAGTGATTCAGAGCAAAAAATCATTCACAATAGGCAATATTGAGTGTGAAGAAGTATCTTTTATACTTACAGCAAGACGTTGTGTCTATAATTTCCTTTGTATGTAAACACAAGAGTGATAGTTGAAAACGTATATATAAGTAAGTCTAAAATAATTTCTTGTATATATATAACTTAAAAGTTCTGTATGATGAGAAAATATGATGTCTTAATTTAATAGACCCTGTTTTTAAATTTACTTTTTTTGTTCATAAAATAAAGGTTCATCTTGGAACCTGTGCCATTTTAACATCATATCAATGTAATAGGATCCCAATTTGTCAAGGGTTGCATTTCCATTTGTTCTTTTAATACTCAGCAAATATTTTTAAAATTATATTACACCAGACACTGTTTTAGGCATGGTGTTATGGCAGTAAAAAAAAATTCTAAAAACTCCAAAATTATTTTAGTTATTTAAGTATATCATGTTCATTCTTCCTTCAATAGATGCCTCAGCATTAAAGTACAGGTTGGAATTTATTCTTCAACTCCATTAATAATGGCTTGCCTGCTCAAGAACACCCAATGGCAAAACATATAGTTTGTGTTTTTTGGGAAACTCTTTACAGCCACATTTTCCTAGAACCCTAGAATTGATCTGAAGTAAGCAATGTCAGTGTAACTTTCACAACTAAAATGCCTTTACAATTTTATACATCAAATCATACCAATTTTCTCACAACAGGCTGCTATTTTATATTATTATAGTATCTATGCATGAAATAAATTGCATCTCTCTGTACAAAAACATTTGAGAAGTAAGGCATAAGAAGAGTAACACATTTGACATGTTTACCCTCATTAGTGATATGGGGATCTGCAATCAGACACATAGAGTTCAGTTATTTGTCCTTATTTCCTTACCCTATCTCCCAAAAATGTAAGAAAGATTCCTGAGAGGTGAACTCAACATACGTGATAATGTAACATAGAACAGATAATACTAATTTAATTCTACAATTATCTAAACATAATGTAATGCAAATTCTTGAAAATAACTGCAACCTCTGCCTTCCGGGCTCAAGCAATCCTCCCACTTCAGCCTCCCAAGTAGCTGGGGGACTACAGATGTGCACCACCACATCTAACTAATTTTTTTATTTTTAGTAGAGATGGGATTTCAACATGTTGGCTAGGCTTGTCTCAAACTCCTGACCTCAAGAGATCCGCCAAACCCAGCCTCCCAAAGTTCTGGGATTACAGGCATGAATGACTGCCCCTGGCCACAAAATTCTTTAAAATAACTTTTAAGAAATGTTTACTTAAAAGCCCACAAACCAGTATGTATATTGTGGTTTTATAAGTTTACAAAATTAAGTTTTATCAAAGTTCACAACATGAAGTTAACAAAATAGAAAATATATATGAAAAATAGCCATATAAAAAGGCAAACTTTTTAAGTACTGAAATTTAAGAATATTGATTCCTCAATTCCAAGTATTTATGACACAGTCCTATTTTCCTTCTGAGGCAAATTAATTTCAGTGTGGAGAAAAGTTGTTATTGATTTGTTTGTATGTTTTACTTGAATTTTAAATATTCCCAGAGATATAAGAAGACAGTAATGTTGCAGTCTCCTTACTTCCTTAGTTTAGTGAAGTCTGAGTTCTTGTCTTAATGACCAAGAAGAATAAGGCACAGGGACACTGGAGAGTAAAGCAGAGTAGAATTTATTAAGCAACAAAAAAGCTCTCAGCAGCGAGAGGGAGCCCAAAGAGAGTAGCTAGAAATGGGGCTGAGTCATGGGTCTTTTACGTGACAGAAACAAGGAAGTCTTCCGTTTGTTCTGTCTTAATGGGTGGGATAAAGTTCCCCCTGTGGGTGTTACATCTGCACATACCAGGGGGTTGGACACAGTAACTCCATGTTTGTTATTAACCATGAGTGCCTAAAGTGAAACCCATCAGGGACTAAAACTGCAATGCTAATGGCATCATAAGTTCAGGGTCATTTGGGTTTACTCTCAGTCTTTGTCTGTGCCTGTGTGGGTGGCTGGGAAGTCCCTTCTGAGCAAGAATCCTGGGATAAGAGGAAATTGTTAACCACATTTTCTCCTGCTTGCTATATAACTGGGGTGGTGCAGACGCAGTCACACAAGCATTGCCCTCTTCCAAGACCCTCCCCCTCTCTCTTCCTAACCAGCTCCTACCTGCCTTCTCTCTAAGTAACTCATCTCCATTTAAGATAAAATTAGGAAGAATTTATGAATTTTTAAAACTTGTTTTATAATACCAAACACTGCAATCCAAGGAAAAGTATTTTAGGGAAAAAACAGGGATTCATATTTTGAGGAACAAATAATAATCTTTAGAACTTTCAGTTCTTCTTGAAGGAATTTTCCACATTTAAAGTGTCATTTTCAAAATGATATTTATTTTTAAGTTTATAAGTAGGAGAATGATAACAAGTGATATGTTTTTATATTAATTAATATTCTGACATATTTAAAATTAAAGTGATTACAAGAGCTAAGTGAATAAATTCAAGAAGTTTGCAAGTGGTTAATTTTATATTCAAATAAAGCACAATCTCCACAATTAATTTTTCAGAAATTTTGAATTACCATAGAAGAAAATAAGGATATTCTCCATAGTATACTTAGTATGTCCATTATTTATATAAGTTTCTCTGAAGGGAAAGAAATTTCAGAAAAAAGAATTTGAGAAGAGAGTGATGTAGGAGTAAAAGCAAGACACTCACCATCACCTAAGTCAGAACATTGGTCCTTTTTCCCCAGTATAGTACGCATTATTGATTTTACCTAATTGGACTTACTTTTACCACAGCTTGGAAAAATTTGTGGAAAGACATAACAGCAAAAATCAAACATGAAATTTTATACTTATATGATGACATTGATATTTTACTTAACTACCTGTATCTTTCCAAATGTTTTTTTTAAAAAAGCCTATACCTCTCAGTTGGAAAGTACCTCCTCCAAAACACACACATGTGGTTTTCCATCCTGAATAGTTAGCAATGATGCTATCTAATGTCATTAAATTATTTTAAGAATTAAAGGAAAAACAGGGTAACAATGAATAGAAAAGTATGGTGCTGATAAATAGAAGATAATTTATCCTTACTTATGCACTTCTTAATCTGGGAGGAAGTACAAGAATATGGCACAGGGTGACTTGGAACAGTGCTAAAAATCATGTGTGTTATGTTTAGGAGATTTGTTGCACCATAACAGGATGTAGTATTTTCAAGACATAATTAGTGCAAGAATTTTTAAGGTGAATAAATTAAAGAGGCAATGTGATAATAAATGAAAAAATACCAAATAGAAGCTTTTCTATTTAAAAGACTTACTGTTTTGAGATACGTTCCATCGATACTTAGTTTATTGAGGGTTTTTAGCATAAAGGGCTGTTGAATTTCATCAAAGGCCTTCTCTGCATCAACTGAGATAATCATGTGGTTCTTGCAATCCTGGGATGAAGCCTACTTGATCATGGTGGATAAGTTTTTGATTTGCTGTTGGATTCGGTTTGCCAGTATTTTATTGAAGATTTTTGCATCAATGTTCATCGTGAATATTGGCCTGTAGTTTTCTTTTTTAGTTGTGTCTCTGCCAGGTTTTGGCATCAAGATGATGTTGGTTTCATAGAAAATTAGGGAGGAGTCCCTCCTTTTGTATTGTTTGGAATAGTTTCAAAATAAATGGTGCCAGCTCCTCTTTGTATGTCTGGTAGAATTCAGCTGTGAACCTACCTGGACCTGGACATTTTTTGGTTGGTAGGCTATTAACCGCTGCCCCGACTTCAGTTCTATTTTATTGATCTATTCATGGTTTCAGTTTCTTCTTGGCTTAGTTTTGGGAGTGTGCAAGAGTCCAGGAATTTATCCATTTCTTCCAGATTTGCTGGTTTATGTGCATAGAACTGTTAGTAGTAATATCTGAAGGGAGTTGGTATTTCCAAGGAATTGGTGGTGATCTCCCCTTTGTTGTTTTTTATTGCATCTATTTGATTCTTCTCTCTCTCTTTTTTTTTTAGTAGTCCAGATAGTGGTCTATTTTGTTGATCTTTTCAGAAAACCAGCTCCTGGATTTATTGCTTTTTGAAGGGTTTTTGTGTCTCTACCTCCTTCAGTTCTGCTCTGATGTTAGTTATTTCTTGTCTTCTGCTTGCTTTGGGTTTTTTTTTTTTTTTATCTTGCTCCTCTAGCTCTTTCCATTTTGATGATAGGGTGTCAATTTTAGGTCTTTCCTTGTTTCTCATGTAGGTATTTATTGCTATAAATTTCCCTCTAGACACTGCTTTAAATGTGGCCCATAGATTCTGGTACGTTGTGTCTTTGTTCTCTTATGACAAACCCACAGCCAATATCAGACTGAACAGGTGAAATCTTGAAGCATTCCATTTAAAAACTGGTGCTAGACAAGGATGCCCTCTCTCACCACTTATTCAATATTGTATTGGAAGTCCTAGCCAGAGCAATTAGGCAAGAAAAAGAAAGAAAGGGCATTCAATTAGGAAAAGAAGTCAAATATCCCTATTTGCAGGTGACATGATGGCATATTTAGAACACCCCACTGTCTCAGCCCAAAACCTCCTTTAGCTGATAAGCAACTTCAGCAAAGTCACAGGATACAAAATCAATGTACAAAAATCACAAGCATTCCTATACACCAATAACAGGCAAACAGAGAGCCACATCATGAGTGAACTACCATTCACAATTGCTACAAAGAGAATAAAATACCTAGGAATGCAACTAACTAAAGGATGTAAAAAACCTCTTCAAGGAGAAATACAAACCACTGATCAAGGAAATAGGAGAAAACACATTGTAAAGGTGGAAAACCATTCGATGCTCATGATTAGAAAGAATCAATATTGTGAAAATGGCCATACTACCCAAAATAATTTACAGATTCAACCCTATCCCCATAAAACTATCAAAGACCTTCCTCACAGAAGAGGAAAAAAACACTTTAAACTTCATATAGAACCAAAAGAAAGCTTGCATAGCCGAGACAATCCTAAGCAAAAAGAACAAAGCTGTAGGCATCATGCTACCTGACTTCAAACTATACTACAAGCCTACGGTAATCAAAACGGCATGGTACTGGTACCAAAACAGACATATAGACTAATAGAACAGAAGAGAGTCCTTGTAAGCAGCACCACACATATACAGCCATCTGATCTTTGACAAACAGGATAAAAACAAGCAATGGGGAAAGGATTCCCTTTTTAATAAATGGGTGTTGAGAAAACTGACTAGCCATATGCAGCAAGCTGAAACTGGACCCCTTCCTTACACCTTGTACAAAAACTAACTCCAGATGGATTAAAGATTTAAACATAAGAACTGATACCATAAAACCCTAGAAATAAACCTAGGCAACACCATTCAGGACATAGCCATAGGCAAGGATTTCATGACCAAAACACCAAAACCGAAGGCAACAAAAGCCAATATAGACAAATGGGATCTAATTAGACTTAAAAGCTTCTGCACAGCAAAAGAAACAATCATTAGAGTGAACTGGCAACCAACAGAATGGGAAAAAATTTTTACAATCTACCCTTCTGACAAAAGACTAGTATCCAGAATTTACAAAGAACTAAAGTAGATTTGCAAGAAAAAGACAAACAAACCCATTCAAAAATGGGTGAAGGAGATGAACAGACACTTCTGAAAAGAAGACATTTATGCAGCCAACAAACATATAAAAAATGCTCATAATCACTGGTCATTAGAGAAATGCAAATCAAAACCACATTGAGATATCATCTCACTCCAGTCAGAGTGATGATCACTAAAAAATCTGGGACAGCAGATGCTGGAAAGGATGTGGAGAAAAGGAACACTTTTACACTGTTGGTGGGAGTGTAAATTAGTTCAACCATTGTGGAAGACAGTGTGGTGATTCCTCAAGGATCTAGAAATGAAAATTCCATTCGACCCAGAAATCTCATTACTGGATATATATCAAAAGGCTTATAAATCATTCTATTATAATGACACATGCATATATATGTTTCTTGCAGCACTGTTTACAATAGCAAAGACCTGGAACCCATCCAAATGTCCATCAATGATAGACTGGACAAAGAAAATGTGCACATATACACCATGGAATGCTATGCAGCCATAAAAAATGACTAGTTTGTGTCCTTTGTAGAGACATGGATGAATCCAGAAACCATCATTCTCAGCAAACTGACACAAGAACAGAAAACCAAACACTGCTGTTTTCACTCATAGGTGGGTGATGAACAATGAGAACACCTGGGCACAGGGCAGTGTACAGGACTCACTGGGTCAGGTTGTGGGGTGAAGAGGAAGGATGGGAAGGGACAACAGCGGGTGGCGAGGTGGGGGAGGGATAACACGGGAAAATGCCAGATGTGGGCAATGGGGGGATAGAGACAGCAAACCACCATGGCATGTATGTACCTATGCAAGAGTTCTCCAGGATGCAGGATATGTGCATGTACCCCAGATCTCAAAGTACAACAATAATAATACAAAGAAGGAGAATAAATTGAGACTTACTGAACTTCACTCAAACATTTCTTGAATAAATGAATGTATCAACATAAACAAAATTTAAAAGGATCAAGTGATGTAAAATAATTTTATTAAAAATTTTTCTTTCTAAACAGTATGATAAGGAAGTTATTTCAAATGATTAAAACACAATTATTTTGCTACTAGACAGTTCTATAACAGTTTTAATCTTATTAATTCTTTTACTGTTACTATACTTCTGATACAAAACTGAAGCAGTAGTATAAGAAAATGTTTTTGTTTACTTATTAATGAAAATTAAAATATGTTAAATACAATTTTTACTTAAAGCCTAGACTGGCATTAATTCAACACTACAAACAAGAATAATGTATCCCAGGACTATAATAATTTAATTTTAGAAAATTATAAATATTTTATCAAATTAACAAGGAAGAAGAAAAATATTTACAAAATCAATAGATAAAATAAAACTTAAAACCATATTTTTTCATTTTTATTAAGAGTCTATGTTTATTCAGATTTTATTATTTCTCTTTCAAATAATTTTCTGCAAAAGATTGCTTACTTTCATAGGCAAGAAAATGCACTTTTATACTAAAATATTTGTATGTCTTTCATACAAATATTTATATACTATTATATACTATATATATATACATTTATACTATATATATTAAATAGTATATATAGCATATATTTAATATATATAGTATAATAAATATATACTATATATATTAAATAGTATATATAGCATATATTATATGGTATATATACTATATATAATATATATAGTATATATTTATAAATATATACTTTTATAAATATATATTTATATTTTATATATATTTTATGTATAAATATATATATATTACATATTATATAATATATAATCTATAATATATAATATATTATATATATATTTATGCATATATAAATATATATTTATAAAATATAAATATATAAAATATATTAAATTTTATTTTATTATATTTTACATTTATTAAATTAAATATATAAAAAATTAAATTAAATATATTAAATATATATATTTATTATATTTTATATTTATTAAATTAAATATATAAATATAAATATATATATATAATATATATTTAATATATTTTATATATTTATATTTTATAAATATATATTTATATATGTATAAATATATACTATATTTATACATTTATATATTTATATATAAATATACTATATATTTATAAATATATATACATATATATTTTTATATATGTATATATGTATATATATTTGTATATATGTATATATGTATATATATTTGTATATATGTATATATATTTATAAATATATATTTAATATATATTTATATTATTTTTTATTATATTTTGATTATATTATTTATATATTATATATATTATATATGATTATTATATTTTTATTATATTTTATTATATATTTATATTATTATTATATATTTTTTTATTTATATATAAATATAAATATTTATACTATATTTATAAATTTATATATTTATAAATATATTTTATAAATTATATTTATAAATATATACTATATACTTTATATATAGTATATATTTATATATAGTATATATAGTATATAGTATATATAAAATATTATATACTAAAATTTTATACTAAAATATTTGTATGTCTTCCATTTCATCAAATATTATTATTAATATTATGAATTAGGTAGAACATATAGAAATTTAAAAGGCTAAGGAAATAGCTGTAATTGGAACAATAAACTTTAAACATTGTATAGTATATTTTGATATATGAAATACTAGTTCTTGGTCTCTAGTAGAAACTGAAACTAATGGTCTAGTAGAGCTAAAAGTCTCATCTAAAGTGTTTTTAACTTTTCTTGTATTGTTTCTTTGTGCATAATTGTCTAACTGTTGGCTGTCCCATACTTCTCTAAAGACCCTAATACTTGCTTGCATCACTACAGGTATTACTGATACAAGATGAAGATAGTTTTATTTATTGGAATTCCAGTGGGTAATGAAAAAGTAAACCAGCCTAACAAATTCCGTTTCCTTTGTCAATGATGACAGTCAGGAGAGAATGCATTCCATTTACCTGGCTGATCTTACTGGGAAAAGTCACAAGGTGGGATTTTGATATTCAAGTGTAATAATTGAAAATA
The DNA here is from genome assembly GCF_049354715.1 of Callithrix jacchus. Taxonomy (NCBI): domain Eukaryota; kingdom Metazoa; phylum Chordata; class Mammalia; order Primates; family Cebidae; genus Callithrix; species Callithrix jacchus. Next base: position 71,327,669 of record NC_133504.1, on the reverse strand, counting down.
GTTGACAGACATGATTTCTAAGTGAAACTTTCTCCACTAGTTTTTATAGAAATCATGAATACATGACATATATGGTGAAAGTAGACTTAAGGAAGAGATGAAATTTGGCTTCTAGTTGGGAATGTAGGTGATCTCTAAATAACACACATAGCTACAGAGGAGAGACAGAAAAATAAAGGTAGAGGTTACAGATATTGAGAGGAAGAGTGTTGGAATAGTTTTAACTGAAGTGAGGGCCTCAAGACAAGTTTCTTTAAATTACTATCTTCAGATAAACTCAAGTGATGGGTATTTCATTTTACCTAGAGTGATTTCACAGGCTCACAATCTACATTTGCTTAAACCTTAATTTAAATGACAATGTTTCCCTAAACATATGTTTTGCTGTTTTTATTTTTTGTATATATATTTTTATTTTTATTTCTAAATTTATTTATTATACTTTAATTTCTGAAGTACATGTGCAGATTGTGCAGGTTTGTTATATAGATATACACATGCCATGGTGGTGGTTTGCTGCATCCATTGCACTGTCATCTACATTAGGTATTTCTCCTAATGCTATCCCTCCCCAACCATCCACCCTCTGATTTTTCTCCCCTAGCCCCCCACCCCACAGGCCCCAGTGTGTGATGTTTCCCTCCCTGTGTCCATGTGTTCTCATTGTTCAACACCCACTTAGAGTGAGAACATGCAGTGTTTAGTTTTCTGTGCTTGTGTCAGTTTGCTGAGACTGATGGTTTCCAGTTTCATCCATGTCCCTGCAAAGGACATGGACTCATCCTTTTTTATGGCTGCATAGTATTCCATGGTTTATATGTGCCACATTTTCTTTGTCTAGTCTATCATTGATGGGCATTTGGGTTGGTTCTAAGTCTTTGCTATTGTGAACAGTGCCACAATACACATACGTGTGCATATGTCTTTATAATAGAATGATTTGTATTCCTTTTGGTATATACTCAATAATAGGATGGCTGGGTCAAATGGTATTTCTATTTCTAGAACCTTGAGGAATTACCACACTGTCTTCCATAATGGTAGAACTAATTTACACTCCCACCAACAGTGTAAAAGCGTTTCTAATTCTCTACATCCATACCAGCATTTGTTGTCTCCTGATTCTTTAATGATTGTCATTCTAACTGGTGTGAGGTGGTATCTCACTGTGGTTTGGATTTGCATTTCCCTGATGACCAGTGATGATGAGCTTTTTTTCATAGGTTTGTTGGCTGCATAAATGTCTTCTTTTGAAAAGTGTCTGTTCATATTCTTCACCACTTTTTGATGAGGTTGTTTGTTTGTTTTTCTTGTAAATGTATTTTAGTTCTTTGTAGATTCTGGATATTAGTCCTCTGTCAGATGAGTAGATGGTAAAAATTTTTCCCATTCTGTTGGTTGTCAGTTTACTCCAATCATAGTTTCTTTTGTTGTTCAGAAGCTCTTAGGTTTAATTAGATTCCATTTGTCTATTTTGGCTATTGTTGCCATTGCTTTTGGTGTTTTAGTCAGAAGTCCTTGCCCGTGCCTCTGTCCTGATGGTTTGCTTAGGTTTTCTTCTAGGGTTTTTATGGTGTTAGGCTTCATGTTTAAATCCTTAATCCATCTAGAGTTAATGTTTGTGTAAGGTATAAGAAAGGGGTCCAGTTTCTGCTTCCTGCATATGGCTATCCAGTTTTCCCAACACCATTTAATAAATAGGGAATCCTTCCCCCATTGTTTGTTTTTTTTTTTCAGGTTTGTCAAGGATCAGATGGTTGTAGTTGTGTGATGTTCTTTCTGAGGCCTCTGTTCTATTCCATTGGTCTATATCTCTGTTTTGGTACCAGTACCATGCTGTTTGGATTACAGTAGCCTTGTAATATAGATTGAAGTCAGGTAGCGTGATGCCTCTAGCTTTTTTTTTTTTTCCTTAGGAATGTCTTGGCTATGTGGGCTCTTTTTTAGTTCCATATAAAATTTAAGGTGTTTTTGTCTTGTTCTGTGAAGAAAATCATTGGAAGCTTGATAGGGATAACATTGAATCTATAAATTACTTTGGACAGTATGGTCATTTCACAATACTGATTCTTCCTAACCATGAGCATGGAATGTTTTTCCATCTGTTTGTGTCCTCTCTTATTTCCTTGAGCAGTGATTTGTAGTTCTCCTTGAAGAGGTCCTTCACATCCTTTGTTAGTTGTATTCCCAGGTATTGTATTCTCTTTGTAGCAGCTGTGAATGGTAGTTCACTCATGATTTAGCTCTCTGTTTGTCTGTTATTGGTGCATAGGAATGTTTGTGATTTTTGCACATTGATCCTGTATCCTGAGAATTTGCTGGAGTTGCTTACCAGTTAAAGGAATTATGGGCTGAGATGATGGGGTGTTCTAAATATACAATCATGTCATCTTCCAACAGAGACAATTTGACATCCTCTTCCTGTTTGATTACCTTTTATTTCTTTATCTTGTCTGACGGCCCTAGCCAGAACTTCCAATACTATGCAGAGTAAGAGTGGTGAGAGATGGCATTCTTGTCTTGTTTCAGTTTTCAAAGGGAATGCTTCCAGTTTTTGCCCATTCTGTATAATGTTGCCTATGGGTTTATCATAAATACCTCTTTTTATTTTCAGATACAATTCATCAATACCTAGTTTATTGAGAGTTTTTAGCATAAAGGGTTGTTAAATTTTGTCAAAGGCCTTCTCTGCATCATTGAGATAATCATGTGGTTTTTGTCTTTGGTTCCATTTATGTGATGGATTACATTTATAGATTTGCAGATGTTGAACCAGCCTTGCATCCCAGGGATGAAGCCTACTTGATGAAGATGGATAAGCTTTTTGATGTGCTGTTGGACTCGGTTTGCCAGTGTTTTATTGATTTTCTTATCAACGTTCATCATAAATAGTGACCTCTAATTTTTTTTTAGTTGTGTCTCTGCTGAGTTTTGGTATCAGTATAATGTTGGTCTCATAAAATGAGTTTGGAAGGATTCCCTCTTTCTGTATTGTATGGAATAGTTTCAGAAGGAATGATACCAGTTCTGCCTTGTACCTCTGGTAGAATTTGGCTGTGAACCTTTCTTGTCCTAGACTTTTTTTTTTGGTTGGTAGGCTATTAATTTCTGCCTCAACTTCAGACCTTGTTATTGGTCTATTCAGGGATTCAACTTCTTCCTGGTTTAGTCTCGGAAGGGTGTAAGTGTCCAGGAATGTATCAATTTCTTCTGCATTCACTGGTTTATATGCATATAAGAGTTTGGAGTAATCTTTGATGGTATTTTGTATTTCTGTGAGATCAGTGGTGATATCCCCTTTATCAATTTTAATTGCATTTATTTGAATCATCTTTTTCGTCTTTATTAGTCTGGCTAGAAGTCTATCTATTTTGTTGATCTTTTCAAAAAACCATCTCCTAGATTTATTGATTTTTTGAAGGTTTTTTTTTTGTGTGTCTCTCTCCTTCAGTTCTGCTTTGTTCTTAGTTATTTCTTGCCTTCTGCTAGCTTGTGAATTTGTTTCATCTTGCTCCTCTAGTTCTTTTAATCATGATGTTAGAGTGTCAATTTTATCTTTCCTCACTTCTCTGGTATGCATTTGGTGCTATAAATTTTCCTCTAGGCACTGCTTTAAACGTGTGTTTGAGACTCTGGTATGTTGTGTCTTCATTCTTGTTTGTTTTGAAGAACGTCTTTATTTTTGCCTTCTTTTATTATTTGCCCAGGTTGTTTAGTTTCCATGTAGTTGTGCAGTCTTGAGTGTGTTTCTTAATCCTGAGTTTTAATTTGATTGCATTGTGGTGTGAGAGGCTGTTTGTTATAATTTTTGTTCTTTTGCATTTGCTGAGGAGTGCTTTACTTTCAATTATGTGGTCAATTTTAGAATAAGTGTGATGTGGTGCTGAGAAGAATGTATATTCTGTGGTTTTGGGGTGAAGAGTTTTGTAGATGTCTATTAGGTCTCCTGGTCCAGATCTGAGTTCATGTCCTGGATATCCTTGTTAATCTGTCTTGTTGCTCTGTCTAGTATAGATGAAGGAAGGTGTTCTCTTTCTGGGTCCACCAGGGGCATAGTTTCAAGGACAGAAATTTCCCAGTGCCATGCATCCCCCTTCCAAGCCTCTCCATCCAGGAGATTTAACAATTTCTGTTTAATTTTCATGGGCAAGGGAAAGAATCAAAAGTCAATCACTCCAGAGGAAGTTTAAGGAAACTCTTCATTGGCCAGGGGGCTTGGAGAGAGTGGGAATTTCTCCCATAGTTAAAAGTCCCTGTCTCCCTCATTCAGGCAGATTTCCCCCTCTGGGGTCCCCTTCCACCCTCATGGAAGCTGCTTTCCCCATCCTGGTTTCCTTAATTGGGACCCTTTCCACACTCTTCCTGGAAGCCTCTTTCTCTCTCTTTTGTTCTCTTTCTCTGCCTAAACAAACCACTTTCTGCAAACACTTTTTGGGGTCCAGTATTTATTTTACAAGGGTACTGCACCTGCTGTGGTCCCCACTCCCATTCTTGGGACAGCAAGGGACAAAGAACCTGGAGCCCACCAACACTGGAGCTCCTCTGCACTCCAAAACCCACCAACATTGACAGTGGGATGTTAAAGTCTCCCACCAGTATGATTTGGGAGTCTAAGTCTCTTAGTAGGTCATTAAGAACTTACTTTATTTATCTGGGTGCTCCTGTATTGGGTGCATATGTACTTAGGATAGTTAACTCTTCTTGTTGCATTAATCCCTTTACCATTATGTAATGCCCTTCTTTGTGTCTTTTGATCTTTGTTGGTTTGAAGTCTATTTAATCAGAGACTAGGATTGCTCCCTGCTTTTTTTTTTTTTTTTTTTTTTTTTGCTCTTCATTTGCTTGGTAAATCTCCCTCCATCTTTTTATTTTGAGCCTATGTGTATCTTTGCATGTGAGATGGGTCTCCTGAATACAGCACAGTAATGGGTCTTGACTTTTTATCCAATTTGCCAGTCTGTGTCTTTTGACTGGGGCACTTAGCCCATTTACATTTAAGGTTAATATTGTGAATTTAATCCTGCCATTTTGATGGTAGCTGGTTGCTTTGCCCATTAGTTGATGCAGTTTCTTCATAGTGTTGATGAATTTTACAGTTTGATGCTTTCACAGTGGCTGATACTGGTTGTTCCTTTCTATGTGTAGTGCTTCTTTCAGGAGCTCTTGTAGGGCAGGCCTGGTGGTGATGAAATCCCTCAGCAGTTGCTTGTCTGTAAGGGATTTTATTTCTCCTTCACTTATGAAGCTTAGTTTGGCTGGTTATGAAATTCTGGGTTGAAAATTCTCTTATTTTAAGATGTTAAATATTGATCCCCACTCTCCTCTGACTTGTAGGGTTTCTGCCAAGAGATCCACTGTGAGTCTGATAGGCTTCCATTTTTGGGTAACCCAACCTTTCTCTTGGGCTGCCCTTAGCATTTTTTCCTTGATTTGAACCCTGGTGAATCTGAAGATTATGTGCCTTGGGGTTGCTCTTCTTGAGGAATATCTTTGTGGTGTCCTCTGTATTTCCTGTATTTGAATGTTGACCTGCCTTGCTAGGTTGGGGAAGTTTTCCTGGATAATATCCTAAAGAGTGTTTTCCAACTTGGTTTCATTCTCCCTGTCACTTCAGGTACACTGATCAAATGTAGATGGGGCCTTTTCACATAATCCCATATTTATTGGTAACATTGCTCATTTCTTTTCACTCTTTTTTCTCTAATCTGGCCTTCTCACTTTATTTCATTGAGTTGATCTTCAGTCTCTGATATACTTTCTTCAGCTTGATCAAATCAGCTATTGAAACTTGTGAAAGCTTCACAAAGTTCTCGTGCCGTATTTTTCAGCTCCATCATGTCATTTATGTTCTTCTCCATGCTGGTTATGCTTGTTAGCATTTCTTCTAACCTTTTTTCAAGGTTCTTAGCTTTCTTGCATTGGATAAGAACATGCTCCTTTAGCTTGGAACAGTTTGTTATTACCTACCTTTCACACATGCTTCTGTCAACTTGTCATATTCATTCTCCATCCAGTTTTGTTCCCTTGCTGGTGAGGGTTTGTGATCCCTTGGAGGAGAAGAGGCATTCTGGCTCTTGGCAGTTTCAGCCTTTTGGCACTGGTTCCTTCCCATCTTCACTTATCTATCTTTGTTCTTTGAAGTTCATGACTTTTGGATGAGGTTTCTGAGTGGACACCCTTTCTGTTGATGATGAAGCTATTTCTCTCTGTTTGTTAGTTTTCCTTCTAATAGTCAGACCCCTCTGCTACAGGTCTGCTGAAGTTTGCTGGAGGTCCACTTCAGACACTGCTTGCTTGGGAATTGCTCGGGGGGACTGCAGAACAGCAAAGATTGCTGTCTCTTCCTTCCTCTGATAGATTCGTCCCAAAAGAGTCCTGCCAGATGTCAGCCAGAGTCTCTCCTGTAAAATGTGTCTTCTAGTTAGGACACACAGGGGATCAGGGAGCCACTTGAGGAGGCAGCCTGTCCCTTAATGGAGCTCAAATACTGTGCTGGGGGGTCTATTTCTCCCTTCAAGGCTGCAGGACAGGGATGCTTAAGACTGCTGAAGCAGAACTTACAACCACCCCTTCTCCCAGGTGCTCTGTCCCAGAAAGGTGGGGCTTTGTAATTCCCTGATGGGCTAGTCTTTTTTTCCTGAGATGCCCTGCCAAGCATAAAGGGAATCTACAGGCAATGTTGAAACCTCCTACTAGAGCCTCAGCAATGGTGGTCACCCCTCCCCCCAACCAAGCTTAAACGTCCCAGGTCGAGCTCAGACTGCTGTGCTGGCTGCTAGAATTTCAAGCCAGTGGATCTTAGCTTGCTGGTCTTTGTGGGGGTGGGACCCACTAAGCCAGCTCTCTTGGCCCCCTGGCTTCAGCCCCCTTTTTCAGGGGGAATGAGTGATTCTGTCTCTCTGGTGTTTCAGCTGCCACTCAACTAAAACAGTCACCCAGTTTTTTGCTGGAAACCCAGGGCACTGGCATTGTAGGTGCTGGAGGCAATCTCCTGGTCTGCAGGTTGTGTAGACCATAGGAGAAGTGAAGTATCTGAGCCAGAGTGCTGGATTGCCTGGAAAACTTCCTAATGGCTTCCCTCGGCTTGGAGAGAGAGTTCTCTAGCCCCTTGCACCTCCTAGGTGAGGCTATGCCCCACCCTGCTTTGGCTTGCCCACCTTAGGCTGTTCCCACTGTCTAACAAGTCCCAATGAGAAGAACCTGGTACCTCCATTGGAAATGTGGAGATTACTCATCTTCTGGTGTGCTCTCACTGGGAAATGCAGACCAGAGCTATTCCTATTGGGCCATCTTCTATATTTAACTTTTTTATTTTATATTCTTGTGGGTACATAGGTGTATATATTTAGGAGGTACATGAGATATTTTGATATAGGCATACAATGTGTAATAATCACATTAGGGTAAATGAGGTATCCATCACCTCCAGTATTATCCCTTCTTTTTGTTGAGAAAAATACAGTTATGTCCTTTTCATTATTTTTACATACACAATAAATTACCGTTGACTGTCATCCTATTGTCGTATCAAATGCAAGATATTACTCATTCTAACTATATTTTTGTTCCCATTAACCTAACACTATTTCTAAGAAATGTTTCTTCAATATGCTTTACAGTAAATCTTGTCCCAGGAATTTATTGCATGCTAATGGCAACTCTTTCTGTTGTTCACTGCTTTGCCTCTCCAAAAGTTGAGATTTACATTCTGCTCAAAGAGACATTTTTGTTTGTTATTTTGGTTTATCAGAGAAATGCCAATTGAAGCTATGCATTTTGCCATATGTCAGTTGCTTCAGATTCCTGCTTATAGTGTAAAGGACTAGACAATGTATATGCAATGTGTTACTAGAAGAATTGACTTCTTATAAGACCGATTACAAAATAATCTATTACTAAGTAGAAGCAGACACATTACACATAACTCCATGGTGGCTAATAAATGCTTGTTGTATGACATTTGAGTTGAAGGAGTTGTATCTGTATATCACATTAAATCTGGTAGAGTCTACACATACCAGGATTGTAGGAAATTGATTTTCTGAGTTATTGTGGGGAAGAGAGCCCATTTTCCTCTCTTTTAAAAAAAGAAAACTAAGGATCTTGGGGGAAGTTCTCAGGACTTCAGTCCATTGTGGACTTGGAATTGCTGACTTTCAGAAGTACACCGTTGATTAGAAGGCAGATTTTGCTGTCTATATTACCCATTTCCCCTCTTCCAATATCTCTCCGACAGCCCTCAGAGCTTTTTGTCACATTGTCTCACTTCGACCCACCACTCCATCTTCAGGAGCAAACATATTTCTATGACCCATCTTGGGAGCAGGGCACAAATGTCCACCCCTCACTCTCTCTTTGTCCTTTGGGTCTCAGGAAACATAACTATCTAGTTCTTCCCTTTTCTTTCAGACACTTTTTCTTTTCTGGACAAATTACCTGATATCATAAGGCTAGCTTTTGAAAAAAAATAGACGCTTGCTAATCATCCCTTAGAAAACAAAGTCCAAACATGGAAAGCTGGGCTGAACTTAAAGCAACATGCTCTCTTCTGATTCTGTACAAGTGAGGGCAAAAGACAAGTATTCTTGTATGTTATCCCATTGTACTTTAAAAAAATATATCCTCTGACTAGAATAGTTCGGATTTTATTCTTTAACCCTTCCTCTTTCACTGATAATTCAACACCATGTCCTATCAGGTGGCTGCTAAATCGTCTTGAATCTATCTACTTCTCTCATTCTGTCAGGCAACTATCCCATATCAAAATGTCTTATCTTTCACCAGGACTACTGCCAGGCATCTACTTGTGCCTACTTTTGCTCTGCTCAAATTCCTTTCTCTGAAAGGGAGATAATTACAAAATATCAATCAAGTTATGGCCACAGCCCCACCTTCGGACACATTCATTGCTTCAACTCTTTCCGTGGCTTCTCATTTCTCTAAGAATAAAATCCACCATTGTGGTCTATAAGATCCTCTAGGGTCTGACCCATCTCTCACACTTCAACTACATTTTGCACCAAACTTTCATGTTGCTGAATATTGATCTCCACATTCAGCAACACTATTATTATGCACCCTTTCCTTGGATTCTGATACCTGTGCCTGCCAAAATGTCCTCCAGTCCTTCACCCCATAACAGTCATACTGTGGGCTCTTTCACCTGTTGTCCTGTGTACTTGAAAGCCATTTTCCTTTTCACTCAGGTACATCCTACTCCTTCAAATCTCAGTTCAATCAACACTTGCTCAGAAAGCCTTCCCTATCTTTTTTTTTCAAGATTAAATTCTTCATATTATAACTACTCCTTTATAGGGTATATTAGCATTTATTTTTTAAAATGATTGTTAATATGTTGGTTGATGTCTTTAGACAGAATGCAATTTCTATGACAGCAGGGCTCTGGTAGATTTTATGTTGTTTTGTTTTTTTCTTCACTATGAAATACAGTGTCTGGCATTTTGTATGTGGTGAGTAAATATTTGTTAAAGAAAACAATAGTCACAAATTTATAAAGTACAGTACATACTTAGGTGATTACATATTTGCAGTTATATTTGTAATTTCTTTTTCTTTTGGGGCTGGAGTGTGGAGTGGTGTGAAGTAAGTAAAAGGCAAAACAAGTATTCACACACTATGGCAAAAGTCCTAAAAATATTGTTAAATTTTACTATCCTTGGAATATGGAAAATAAACCTTATTCTAAAGATGATTTATATATTAAATATATGTTGTTTCAAACTGAAAAATAAATAATATATTTGTGGCCTGGATCTTACAAAAAAGATTAACACTGGTTGTGTCTTTTTCCACATAAGGACAGTAAAAACTTATTTTATATTTTAAGCTCATAACTCTCTTATTAAATGTTGGTTATTAATACACTAATAAAAAATATGTCTTGTTTTCAAGGTTATGATAGTCGAAGAAAACCGTCTTCAAAGAGAATTTGAACCTATTCCAACTGATTTTAGTTTGAAATAACTATGCTCTAAAACCAAATCAGGATCTTACTTGGTCTTGAGCTACTCTGATACTGTTTAATTGTACTCTGAGACTCTCAACTCATTGTGGAGAAAAAAATCTAATCGCCACACAGCCAAGGCATGGCTCAAAAAACAAAGTCATTAATATTGCCATCTGTCACATCAAAGAAAGAGGATATTTAGGTCATGAATATATTCTAATATGGAAAATTAGGTGGGATAACTGACGTTGGATAATTGGTGTTAACCTATCCTCTGTTCACAATATTCAGTAAATAGCTTTCATTTTTTAAATAGGGTACACAATTTGTCTAATTCATGTGGGCAGCTAAGGAGATATATTGTAAGTATGTAGGGTCTGGAGTCAGAAAACTGGGCGTTGAAATTTGGCTTCTAAAGTATGTTATGTGAGACAGCTGGAGCATCCTTAATAATTCCCAGTTTTCTCTTTTAAAATGGGTAAAATAGCATTTCCCACTTTAGAGGGAATTTAAATGAAAAAATATGCATGATGAGTGCTTAGCATAATGTTAGTCACAAGGTATATAACCAATAAATTGTAATTACTGTTGTGAATTATACCACTAGTATAATTAGGTTACTCTGCAAATATTTGCAACAGCTGAAGAAACCTCACTTTAAAATAGCACTTTTCTAATATTTTGATGACTATTTGTCTATTGGAAAAATGGATTTTGCAGAATAAAATAAAACTAAATAATACACTATTAAATATAATATTAAATTGGCAGTAGTTTAAATATTTTGCCTATAAATTTTACCCTTCCATATGAAATAGCTCTCTAAAATAGGGTGTAGAAAAATGAGTCATGTTATTGAACTTACAAATATTTAGAATAGAAGAAATTAAATGATTGAGAAAAATACAAAAAGAATAGAAAAATATCTCACATAAAATCATGGTTCAAATTGTGTTGATACAATTTACAGCTTGTTTGGGTTAATTTATATTAGAATATTATACAGCTTTAATTTTATTGTTAACTTTTCAGTACGACAAACAGATAGAACATTAACAAAAACTATTTTACCCTTTGCATTACAAAATGTAAGAACAAAGTTTAAAATAAGAAAGGTTTAATTTTATACACTCTCATAAAACTCTATTTTTTTAAAAAGAGACTTTATGTTTTCAATTATTTTCGAAGTATTTTTCCTTCCAACAGATTTTAAACTCTTCAAGGACAAGGCCACATGTATCTTAACCAGGAAAGTACAACAGGTACACAGTATATAATTGTGTGTTGAATAAATATTTAACTGATAAAGAGTGAATTAAGGAATTAACAAGTGCATGATATTTATTTGCTCTTTCGGTAGTTGTATCCATTTGATAAATTTAATTGCCAATTGTGGCATGTGGTGATCCAAAGGGGAATATGAGGTGACCATAAAGTAGGTTCGACTCAATTTGTTAAAACTCCATTTAATATGATTTTACATGTTTAGACATAATTTTTAAAATAAACTCCTTCATTGACATCTGAAATTACAATTTCAAATTCACTGTTAACCTATGCTGAAGCACCCATGTTTGATAATTTAGGTTCTTGTTTTTAGACTGATTTATCATAATACAATCTAAAACCGTGGCTCATGCCTGTAATTCTAGCAGTTTGGGAGGCTGAGGAGGGTGGATCACCTGAGGTCAGGAGTTCAAGACCAGCTTGGCAAACATGGCAAAACCCTGTCTCTACTAAAAATACAAAACTTCGCCAGGCATGGTGGTGTGTACCTGTAATCCTAGCTAATTGGGAGGCTGGGGCAACAGAATCCCTTGAACCCAGGAGGCAGAGGTTGCAGTGAGCCAAGATTAAGCCACTTCACTCTAGCCTGGGTGAAACAATGAAACTTTTTCTCAAAAAACAAACAGACAAAAAAAACCCTTGTAAGTCTCTGGCTCTTAAATGATGACAATTTTGTTAGTTCTCTACTATTGATTCTGAAAAAAAAAAAAATCCAGTATGTGTTTATGCAAGGAAAGAAAAAAAATAGAAAAACTGGAAGGTCATTTCTCCATTTCCATATAAGCAGTGGTTATTAAGTAAAGGCCCACTTGAGACACCTAGTATAAACACAGATGTGTAAATTAAGGCATTTTTCATTTCTCTTTCTAGATGTAATTCAAATAGAAGAAGAATGGAAGACAGAAATTCAAAGTTCAATTTTAACAAAACAAGAAACTATGTCTGTAACGTTTTTAAGGGCTGATGAAACTCAGTAAGTTCACACAACCTCTATCCATGAAGAAATGAGTGGAAGAAAAAAAGATTTTAATGGGAGTCTTTGCCAACTTCAAACATAAGTATCAAGTTGTGGGTCACGCTGTGAGATGCAAATGGGCGAAAACTGAGACATCTTGGTGATGCTTGAAAACCCCTTGTTTTGATTTCAGAGAAAATGAAAGGGTCAGAGGTACACACACACAAAAAAAAATAAATAAATAAAAATAAGGGAGGAAAGAAACAGTAATATATATAAAAATTAAGAAAATAAAAGATTAAAATATTTATACAGAAATGTTTGCAGAAAGCAGCCTGGCTTTGTGACAATTAAGAGAAAAATTATTTTAAGTTAAGAAAAGCAATTATAATATCCTGACCACACCTCATAGTGTAAAAATCTTAAAATAGTTGGTCCAAAGTTACCAAAACATGCTTATACGGGAAATCTGAAAAGAAGACAAGCGCAATGTCTAAAAATACATGCAATTTGAAAAAAACATTATAAAAATGATTATAAATTAAGACTATTAAAACATATAGGAGGGGACTCAAGATGGCGCTGTGAGAACAACCCAGGATTGGAGCCCGCGTTGAATTCGCAAACGGTGAGTCAGTGCTGCATTTCCAGACTGATCTTTGTTGCCCACAGAACGGGGAAACTCCCAAGTATAAAAAGACACGGGACGTCAGGCAGTAGGTCTGCCTGGCGAAGCCGGCAGCCGGGCGGCTGCGGCCGGCCCTACCCAGCAATCCCCACAGGGCGCGCTTGTCCGGGTGCCTTGTTGAACCGGCAACCTGAGACTTGAGAGGGCTGGACTTGAGACTGAACGAGACTTGCACAGTAGCCCAGCCCAGGGGATTGCAGGGACAGATCGCTTGGGATACCCAGTGGGACGAACAAAACCGCGATTTCAAACTATCCCGGGCAGACGGTCCGAGACGCTCTGTGGGGGAGGGGCGTCCACCACTACGGAGGCAACCTACCCCAACTGATATACACGCCCACTGCTGAGGCAGCCAGCCGTTGCCGAGGCAACCCGCCCCAACTGAGATACAGGCCCACTGCTGACGCAGACAGCCGTTGCCGAGGCAACCCGTCCCTACTGAGATACACGCCCACTGCTGACGCAGCCTGCCGTTGCTGAGGCAACACGCTACAACGAAGAGACTCCGCCGCAGGGCGTGGCGGAGACCACAGCAGAGCCCGCAGGAACAGCGCGAATCACACAACAGCAGGGCGGAGCCTCGGCAGCCAAACAGTGGCTAGTCTGCCTTTGAGCTGGGCAGGACACCTAATCGGACATCCAAAAATAAAGCCCAAACCCCTCAACACAGAGCATTTGAGAAAAAAAAAAGGGTTGTTTAATGAGCTGTGTTGCAGCAGAATCAAACATAGCAGCCTAACAGCCCTGAATGAACAACAGAGTGCACAGCTCAGCAATTAAACCCCTATAAAGTACAAACTGTCTCCTCAAGCAGCTCCCTGACCCCTCTATATCCAAAAGACTGTCATTAGGCAGGCATCATCCTGGGACAAAGAGAGCAGAAAGAGAAACTGGTAGCATCCCTCGCTGTGCCACGGCTACTAGAGGTGCACCCCAAACAAGCAGGGTCTGGAGCGGACCTCAACAGTCGTACAGCGAAGGGGCTAGACTGGTAGAAGGAAAACCAAGCAACAGAAATACTTCATCATCAACATTCTGGGTGTCCACTCAGAGACCCAAACGAAAAGTCAGCAACTACGCAGACGACCAGCGGACAAATCCACAAAGATGGGAAGAAACCAGCGCAAAAAGGAGGAAAACACCCGAAACCAGAACACATCGCCTCCTAGAAAGGACCAAAACTCCTCACCAGCAAGGGAACAAAGCTGGACGGAGAATGACTGTGACGAAATGACGGAATTAGACTTCAGAAGATGGATAATGAGAAACTTTTGTGAGCTAAAAGATCATGTATGAAATCAATGCAAAGAAACTAAGAACCTTGAAAAAAGATTTGAAAAAAGATTCGAGGAAATGATAACACGAATGGATACCTTAGAGAGGAATATGAATGAATTAAAGGAGCTGAAAAACACAATACGAGAACTTCGCGAAGCAAACGCAAGTTTCAATAGCCGAATTGACCAAGCAGAAGAAAGAATATCTGAAGTCGAAGACCAACTCAATGAAATAAAACGAGAAACCAAGATCAGAGAAAAAAGCGCAAAAAGGAATGAACAAAGTCTCCAAGAAATGTGGGACTATGTGAAAAGACCTAACCTACGTTTGATAGGTGTACCAGAAGGGGACGAAGAGAATGAATCCCAGCTGGAAAATACTCTTCAGGACATCATCCAGGAAAATTTCCCCCACCTAGCAAGACAAGCCAACACTCAATTGCAGGAAATACAGAGAACACCACAAAGATATTCCGCAAGAAGAGCAACCCCAAGGCACATAATCGTCAGATTCAACAGGGTTGAAATAAAGGAGAGAATACTAAGGGCAGCCAGAGAGAAAGGTCGGTTCACCCACAAAGGGAAGCCCATCAGACTCACAGCAGATCTCTTGGCAGAAACACTACAAGCCAGAAGAGAGTGGGGGCCAATATTCAACATTCTTAAAGAAAAGAACTTTCAACCCAGAATTTCATATCCAGCCAAACTGAGCTTCAGAAGTGAAGGAAGAATAAAATCCTTTGCGAACAAGCAAGTACTCAGAGATTTTGTCACCACCAGGCCTGCTTTACAAGAGCTCCTAAAAGAGGCACTACACATAGAAAGGATCAATCAGTACCAGCCATTCCAAAATCACAATGAATGCTAAAGAGCTTCAACATAATGAAGAATCTACAACAACTAACAGGCAAAACAGCCACTTAGAATCAAAATGGCAGTATCAAATTCACACATAACAATATTAACCCTAAATGTAAATGGACTAAATGCACCAATCAAAAGACACAGACTGGCAAATTGGATAAAAATCCAAAACCCATCAGTGTGCTGTATCCAGGAAACCCATCTCACATGCAAGGATACACAAAGGCTCAAAATAAAGGGATGGAGGAAGATTTACCAAGCTAATGGAAAGCAAAAAAAAGCAGGAGTTGCAATTCTCATCTCTGATAAAATAGACTTTAAAGCAACAAAGATCAAAAGAGACAAAGAAGGCCATTACATAATGGTAAAAGGATCGATACAACAAGAAGAGCTAACGATCCTAAACATATATGGACCCAACACAGGAGCACCCAGATACATAAGGCAAGTTCTTAATGACTTACAGAAGGACTTAGACTCCCACACAATAATAGTGGGAGACTTTAACACTCCACTGTCAATACTAGACAGATCAACCAGACAGAAAATCAACAAGGATACCCAGGGCTTGAACTCAGACCTGGAGCAAGCAAACCTGGTGGACATTTACAGAACTCTCCACCCCAAATCCACAGAATACACATTCTTCTCAGCACCACATCACACCTACTCTAAAATTGACCACATAATTGGAAGTAAAGCACTGCTCAACAAATGCAAAACAACTGAAATCATAACAAACAGCCTCTCAGACCATAGTGCAATCAAGTTAGAACTCAGAATTCAGAAACCGACCCAGAACCGCACAGCTTCATGGAAACTGAACAACTGGCTCTTGAATGTTGACTGGGTAAACAACGAAATGAAGGCAGAAATAAAGAAGTTCTTTGAAACCAATGAGAATGAAGACACAACGTGCCAGAACCTCTGGGACACATTTAAAGCAGTCTCTAGAGGAAAGTATATAGCAATAAGTGCCCATATGAGGAGAATGGAGAGATCCAAAATTGACACCCTATCGTCAAAATTGAAAGAGCTAGAGGAGCAAGATCAACAAAACTCAAAACCCAGCAGAAGACAAGAAATTACTAAGATCAGAGCTGAGCTGAAGGAGATTGAGACACGAAAAACCCTTCAAAAAATCAATAAATCCAAGAGCTGGTTTTTTGAAAAGATCAACAAAATAGACAGACCACTAGCCAGATTGATTAAAAATAAAAGAGAGAACAACCAAATAGATGCAATAAAAAATGATAAAGGGGAAATCACCACAGATTCCACAGAAATTCAAACCATCATCAGAGAATATTACAAACAACTCTATGCACATAAACTAGTAAACCTGGAAGAAATGGATAAATTCCTGGACTCCTGTGTCCTCCCAAGCCTGAACCAGGAGGAAGCTGAAACTATGAATAGACCAATAACAAGGTCTGAAGTTGAGGCAGCAATTAAGAGCCTACCTCACAAAAAAAGCCCAGGTCCAGATGGGTTCACAGCCGAATTCTACCAGACACACAAGGAGGAGCTGGTACCATTCCTTCTAAAACTATTTCAAACAATCCAAAAAGAGGGAATCCTTCCCAAATCATTTTATGAGACCAACATCATCCTGATACCAAAACCCGGCAGAGACCCAACGAGAAAAGAAAACTTCAGGCCAATATCCATGATG
The DNA here is from genome assembly GCF_049354715.1 of Callithrix jacchus. Taxonomy (NCBI): domain Eukaryota; kingdom Metazoa; phylum Chordata; class Mammalia; order Primates; family Cebidae; genus Callithrix; species Callithrix jacchus. The sequence continues at coordinate 71,310,956 of NC_133504.1, read as the reverse complement.
AACATAGATGCAAAAATCTTCAATAAAATATTGGCAAGCCGATTGCAACAGCAAATCAAAAAACTTATTCATCATGATCAAGTAGGATTCATCCCAGGGATGCAAGGCTGGTTCAACATACGCAAGTCTATCAACGTAATTCACCACATAAACAGAACCAAAAACAAAAACCACATGATTATCTCAATTGACGCAGAGAAGGCATTTGACAAAATTCAACAGCCCTTTATGCTAAAAACCCTCAATAAACTCGGTATCGATGGAACGTATCTCAAAGTAATAAAAGCTATTTATGACAAACCAACAGCCAATATCATACTGAATGGGCAAAAACTGGAAGCATTCCCTTTGAAATCGGGTACTAGACAAGGATGCCCTCTCTCACCACTCCTATTCAATATAGTACTGGAAGTTCTAGCCAGAGCAATCAGGCAAGAAAAAGAAATAAAGGGTATTCAAATAGGAAAGGTGGAAGCCAAATTGTCTCTATTTGCAGACGACATGATAGTATACCTAGAAGACCCCATCGCCTCAGCTCAAAAACTCCTGAAACTGATAAACAACTTCAGCAAAGTCTCAGGATATAAAATCAATGTGCAAAAATCACAAGCATTCATCTACACCAATAACAGACTTAAAGAAAGCCAAATCAAGAGCGAACTGCCATTCGCAATTGCTACAAAAAGAATAAAATACCTTGGAATACAACTCACAAGGAACGTAAGGGACCTCTTCAAGGAGAACTACAAACCACTGCTCAACGAAATCAGAGAGGACACAAGCAGATCGAGAAACATTCCATGTTCATGGTTAGGAAGAATTAATATCGTGAAAATGGCTATACTGCCCAAAGTAATTTACAGAATCAACGCTATCCCCATCAAGCTACCATTGACTTTCTTCACAGAACTGGAAAAAACCACCATGAACTTCATATGGAACCAAAAGAGAGCCCGCATAGCCAAGGCAATTCTAAGCAAAAAGAACACAGCGGGGGGCATCACACTACCGGATTTCAAACTATACTACAAGGCTACAGTAATCAAAACAGCATGGTACTGGTACCAAAACAGAGATATAGACCAATGGAACAAAACAGAGGCACCGGAGGCAACACAACATACATACAACTATACAATCTTTGATAAACCTGACAAAAACAAGCAATGGGGCAAGGATTCCATGTTTAACAAATGGTGTTGGGAAAACTGGCTAGCCATGTGCAGAAAGCAGAAACTGGACCCCTTCCTGACACCTTACACTAAAATTAACTCCAGATGGATTAAAGACTTAAACATAAGACCTGGCACCATAAAAACCCTAGAAGGAAATCTAGGCAAAACTATCCAGGACATAGGAGTAGGCAAGGACTTCATGAACAAAACACCAAGAGCATTGGCAACAAAAGCCAAAATAGACAAGTGGGACCTAATGGAACTCCACAGCTTCTGCACGGCAAAAGAAACAGTCACTAGAGTGGATCGGCAACCAACAGAATGGGAAAAAATTTTTGCAGTCTACCCATCTGACAAAGGGCTGATATCCAGAATTTACAAAGAACTCAAGCAGATTTACAGGAAAAAAACAAACAAGCCCATTCAAAAGTGGGCAAAGGATATGAACAGATACTTTACGAAAGAAGACATATATGAGGCCAACAATCATATGAAAAAATGCTCATCGTCACTGGTCATCAGAGAGATGCAAATCAAAACCACATTGAGATACCATCTCACGCCAGTTAGAATGGCGATCATTAAAAAATCTGGAGACAACAGATGCTGGAGAGGATGTGGAGAAAAAGGAACACTTTTACACTGTTGGTGGGAGTGTAAATTAGTTCAACCATTGTGGAAGACGGTGTGGCGATTCCTCAAGGCCTTAGAAATAGAAATTCCATTTGACCCAGCAATCCCATTACTGGGTATATATCCAAAAGACTATAAATCGTTCTACTATAAGGACACATGTACACGAATGTTCATTGCAGCACTGTTTACAATAGCAAAGACCTGGAATCAACCCAAATGCCCATTGATAATAGACTGGATTGGAAAAATGTGGCACATATACACCATGGAATATTATGCAGCAATTAGAAATGATGAGTTCGTGTCGTTAGTAGGGACATGGATGAATCTGGAGAACATCATCCTCAGCAAACTGACACAAGAACAGAAAATGAAACACCGCATATTCTCACTCATAGGTGGGTGATGAAAAATGAGAACACATGGACACAGAAAGGGGAGTACTAAACACTGGGGTCTATTGGGGGGAAAAGGGGAGGGCCAGTGGGAAAGGGAGGTGGGGAGGGATAGCCTGGGGAGAAATGCCAAATGTGGGTGAAGGGGAGAAGAAAAGCAAAGCACACTGCCATGTGTGTACCTACGCAACTGTCTTGCATGCTCTGCTCATGTACCCCAAAACCTATAATCCAATAAAAAATTAAAAAAAAATATAACCATTAAACTTATAAACACTGAAAAAATCAAATGCATTAAAATAAGCAAAACTCTTTTACAACAAAAAACTCAAAAACAAAAATAAAAACTTAAGAAAGACATAAAAAGATATGAAAAAGTGATGAGAGATGAAACACAGCCTAGAAAAACTAAGAAAGGTTTTTTAAAATCACAGAAATAGTCTGGGCACAGTGCTTCATGCCTGTAATCCCAGCATTTTGGGAGGCTGAGGCAGGCAGATCTCTAGAGGTCAGGAGTTCAAGACCTGCCTGGCCAAATTGGAGAAGCCCCATTTCTACTACACATATGAAAATTAGCGGGGGCATGGTGGCTCATACCTGTAATCTCAACTACTCCCTTGAACCCAGGATTTGGAGGTTGTCATGAGCCAGAGATGGCATCACTGCACTCCAACCTGGGCGACAGAGTGCAAGACTCTGTCACGAAACAAAATGAATTAATTAATAAAATAAAATAAATCACAAAAATAATATAAAATTAGAAGGAACACAAAGATAAAGACATGCTGCAAAAAGGAAAGCAAAGGACATAGAAAGCACAATCAAAAACTAAATACAGTTAATTTTTGTAAAGTTCACAAGTTAATTAGAGAGAAAAGATAGATATTAAAAGCAAGCAAAAGTTTTCCATCAGATGCATAATTGAAATCTTCAAAAAGAAAATTAAAATGATATTATACAACAAATATCTAATTATTTAATTATAAAAAATATTCTCAAAATAAAAGAATAAGTTCATTCCTGAAAATGATACATTGAATGCCACACAATTTAGTCTATTATTGTCAACATTAAGAATATTTCTCCAAATAAGCAAAATTATATAAACATATACTCTTTGTTTTAGCAATTTAATGTAAAATTTCATCATACAAATATATCAAGAGTGTAAGGATAGCATATATTTAATAGGTTGTGGATTGCAGCATTGTTTTTTTAATGTACCTCAGTAGTGATTAAATACACTCTGAAATATTCATATAGTGAAATAATTTGTAACCAGAAAAGAACACCAAACAAAACACAGAAGCTCTTTATCATTTCTTATGAAAATATATTCAGCATCTTTTATAAAATGAAAGAACCAAAATGCAGAAAGTGTGTATAGTACACTACAATTTTTATAAAAATGAGGAAAAACCATACATATCTGTATTGACTTCCATATGTAAATACAATTCTCAAAAAACTAGTAATAGTTGTTACCAGCTATGGAGAACAAAGATAAGACTTTTAACTACACACCTTCTTATATCTTTTATATTTGGATCATGTGACTATCTGCCAATAAGTTTGAAAAAATATACTCTTTATTCTAAAATCTTAGCCAGTCTCATCTTCCTCATTCTCAATGGAGCAAAATCATTTGTACATTTCTATCTTTTCATTAACTCATGATCTCCTTTAACACAGGAATAATGTGCTCTTATCCATATTAATACTTACACAATGCATTGTATGACACAAATATCTTATATACTGAAGTGCCTGGCACAGATGTCTTACATATTTAAAATGCATATGTAAGACACTGTGGCCTAATTAAGGGCAGAAGCTGGGAGGAAAGTGAAGATCTAAAATCTACCTATCAGATACTCTACTCACTACCTGTGTGATGAAATCACCAAATTCAAGTGACTTGCAATTAACCCACATAACAAACCTGCACGTGTACCCCATGAACCTAAAATAAAAGATGACAGAAGAAAAATAAAGTATATTTAAATTTTATTGTATTATATAGAACTAATGGTCTGTCTTCCCAGTCTTCTCTTAATGCACTATGTCTTCACTTTCTCCTACTGCTCTCTCAAAGTAAACCAAAAATGTCTCCAAATATGTCATGTCTGAAATTATCATTCTATCTGTAAACCCAAATATTCAATATGTATATATGTGCCCTTATTGTTTTAGGCTCTAAACTTAAATATACCACACTTGCTGACATATTTATATAATAAATTTTTACGTAAAATTTCTGAAGCAAATTGTATATGGATACATCATTTTAGCAGTATGATAGTTATTAGAGTATAGATATTTATTAGAGCTATTATCTGTCATTATTTTAAGCCCTTGATTTACACATATGAGTACAGGCATTCTGTCCCATTCCAATTCTCTAAAATATTATTTATTTTAGATCTACAGTTAAAAATTATTGGCGTTTAAAAGTTGTTATATTAGAAGAGCCAGACTTTTGTTCTCTCACTAGCATTTAAATGTATAATTTAAACAATTCAAAACAAAACAGAACAAATGATTCTAGAAATTCTGATGCAATTATTTCCCACTTGTGGAAGCTAGACTCATACCAAGCTGCTTCTACATCAGGGCTGTGTGTATAGCCTCTTTCTTTGTTTGGACATATTGTAAATTCTCAGGACATCACAAAAAGCCATATTAAATATAAATATATAAAGCATATCATAAAACCAATTTAAATGAGTTTTATTTATATAACTTTAGGGATTTATAGAACCACTTGTTTCTTTTAATGAGTTGGAAAGACTAAGAGTTCACTATACTCAAGATAGAAATAAGGGCCAACCAATCTGATAAGGGCAAAAGTAAAGGTCTTCCTGAGTTTGTCTCCAGATATATACCATTTAATTCAAACAGATTTAAGAGTCATTTGAACTCAAGTCAAGATGAAAAGTAGAATTTATCAAGTACTGGCCTCCTTATTCTAAGTACAGAGACCTATCAATGTCTGTCTCTTGGCTACCCTTTTTGTAATAAATGTAGGCTTGACGTATAATGAAAACCAGCTGAGTAGTTTAAGGTACAGATGACTTCTTTTCTTCTTATTCCAGCTAAGATTGGTTTTACTCTTCATAATCTCTCACAGCTGCCAAAAATCCATTTTATCTTTGCATGAGGTGAAGTTTCCATTAACAACTATTAGAGTAGCAGAGGTCAGACATCCAGTGTCAGATCTGCTACTAAAAAGAATACTAAGCAAAGAGTTTACCAAAAGGGGATACAAATCAGTTCACAATCTTTATAACTTATAAAAAGGCTTTACACTTTCATATTTTCTCTTACCTTTATGGTTCACAAGATAATTTCAGAAGAAAAAAGAGAGGAGAATTTATGTATGAATTCAATTATGGTGACTGAAAAAAATTAATAGATTTGGAGCTTGCCTTATAAAATTTTTCCCATTGCACTGCTGATACTTCCAGGCTACAAGCTGTAATGATGCTATCCATCTCTGGATGTAAACAAGGTTAGTGATTTCAGCACTTAGTCATATTGGATGATTCTCTGATTCAACTAATAATAGACCTCAAAGAAGAAAAAACAACTTTCATTTCTTATGTATTGAATTAAAAGCAAAAATAAATGTAAAAAATAAACTTTACATATATATAAGTATATATACAACTACATAAATATATGTATATATATATATACACCCACACACACATATATATACACACATATAGATACTTTTTATTGAAACTACCATCCATTAAGAACATATATACATAGGTAGATATTATTTTATTGTGTGAATTCTTTTATTCTTTCATTTATTCTAGTATATTTAATTCTATGCATTTACTAATATTCATTGTGTGTCTACTATGTATCAGGCCTCCAAATGGGACTTTCTGCAGAAATGTCCAGGGTTAAACTCTAGAATTAAACTCCTTTTAGTTATAATTCATGAACAACTTTTGAAAACAATAATCTTGAAATCACAAAAATGGCAGCCAAGAGAAAAACAAATGGATGATTATTATACATTGTCGTATGTGCTATGGCAGAGACATACGAAGCTTATGGAGACATATAGCAGGAGCATATCATTTAGACATGAGTTCTAGAGGTCAAATAGAGTTTACACCAGCCAGAAAAGACACTGTCATGAATAAGCAAGCAAGTCTTAAAATGTTAGAAAAGTCAGTTAAGTAAAATGGCAAGAAGAATGGTGCTCTTGGTAAAGAATCACTAATACAAGGATGTGTGTGTTTGTGTGTGTGTTTCGTAAAAGAAAGAGAGAGGTAGAGAGAGCCTGACGGGAAGACTGAAGAGCACTGGACTCTAAACAGGAAAAAGTCGTGAGTGAAAGACACAAAGCAAGAAACTGGGGTCAAATCATAAAGAACCTTTCCCAGAAGAGTAGAGTTTGAAATAGAGTCATAAAGGCAAATTCCATGATTTGGTGACAGGCTTACGACACAATTATATTTGCAATTTAAAGCTCATTTTGGCACAAATGTAGAAGATAATCTGTGGCTTCAGATAGATTAGAGGAGATGGCCTAAGAGGCTGTCATAAGTAACATGGATAGCGAATTAGAACTGTCTGAAGTCAGGCAATAGCAGACATGAAATTAAACAAGAAAGGACAAATTGAGAAATATTTAAAGATAAAATTGACAAGAAAGTGACAGAAAATTTTGTGGGGAAACAATTCAAAAAAGGGAATCAAGGAGGCTTATCAATTTTGTGATGAGAACATTCCTCAATGGTGCTGTTATTCATGACATCAGTATGTACAAAAGGTTTGGTAAGTAATCAAAGATCAGTCATGCACTCAGCACTAAAATGATGTAGTGGGCAGATTACTTGCTTGACTGCAAGTACTCTGTTTTCTAGTATTTGAAATACAGTTTTGTCTTCAAATCCCAAGTGAAGTGTAGCTCATTATTAAAAGCATTCCTGAAATCTTCCCACCGCATTCCCAACACGACTCTCTTGTCTCCATCATAGCATTTACCCCGATATGATATGCATCCCAGCTTGTGGAATATGCTTGTTTGAACAATCAGACTGTGAGCTTCTTCCAGACGTAATATGTTAAAATTCATGTTTGAGACTCCACAATGCCAGTAAAAAAAAAAGCCCTTACATATAATAAGTACTCAATAAATGTTTTCTGAATTGAACCAAGAAATTATATTCTTCATCGAATTCCTTTCAAATGAAAACAATAGATGCTTTTGGTCTCACAGTTCAGTTGAAGGTAAGGTCATTTCTTGCCAGCAGGCTATGACTGACTTTAATTAAATATTTTATACCATTCATCTGCTGCTGTGTACCATGTCTTTTAAAACACAGGAAGCATTAATCTGCAGATGAATGGTATAAAATCTTTTTACAATATTTTCTTCAGTTACAAGTAGAATATATATGAACCATAATATTTTCTGCTCCATTCTAGAATCATAGAAGAATGCACAATATCGATAGACACCTACAGTGAGGGTAATAATATGCATATGGTGCATTATAATATCCTTATGTTAGTTTCAAAAACTGAGAAAATAAGAAATAAAAAGTAGAGAATGTTATGACTTAAATAATACAAGCATGAGCATTAAGTCAGGTCTTTAAAGGAAAGATTTCACATGTGGGAAACATAAGTGAAAGCATTATATGTTTCGCTGTGTGGTAACCTCTTATCCTCCTCCATTTGGTCGACCTGTGTCGTAGCACTGTGGGTGTCCAATATAACTCACTAAATTAGAGTGACTGGAAGAAGGGAAGGCAGGCTATGTGTGAAGCAGGCAGCAACCTGTACCACCAGGAAACAGGAATGGTGCAGCTCTTGCCATAACCTATAGTATAAGTATTCATTGCTACTATTGTTAGAGTGGTTCATAAACATAGTGACGTCTAAAATGTACCACGTTGAAATGATGAGAAAGTTGAGTGCAAAAGAGTTGAACAACAACAACAACAAAAGCCTAAAATGACTTTAGAGCTGGAGAATGACCATTTGTCTTCAGTTTATTGCTGATCCTTCCTTCCTTCCTTCCTTCCTTCCTTCCTTCCTTCCTTCCTTCCTTCCTTCCTTCCTACCTTCCTTTCTTCTTTCTTCTTTCTTTCTTTCTTTCTCTTTCTTTCTTTTTTTTTTTTATATTTTTGAGACAGAGTTTTACTCTTCTTGCCCAGGCTGGAGTGCAATGGCACGATCTCAGTTCACTGCAACCTCCACCTCCCAGGTTCAAGCAATTCTCCTGCCTCAGCCTCCCAAGTAGCTGGGATTACAGGTGTGCGCCACAATGCCCAGCTAATTTTTGTATTTTTAGTAGAGAAGGGGTTTCACCGTGTTGGCCAGGCTGGTTTTGAACTCCTGACCTCAGGTAATCCACCCACCTCAGCCTCCCAGAGTGCTGGGATTACACGCATGAGCCACTGCACTCGGCCTGATTCTTTTATTGTCAGGCAGGAAATGGTGATAGAGGTATCTTGGAAAGTTAAATGTATCATGAAAAATGTAGACTGAATCTTCTACCACTTCATCTCCTTACTGCCCACTTCGGAACAACTTTCTTGTTCTCTGTTTTAGTAAGAAGTGAAGTGATAGGTTTCTCTTGTATAATCTGAGATTGATTTAACTTGCAAATAATTTTAACCTGGCAGTGAAGAGCTTCCCATAAAACAGCACCTAATATAATTAAGCCCTCTCTTTTTCCTAAAAGATCTTATCAACAAAAATTTGTAAAATTTGTCTTTGCTATAATTTCATTTTCTCATCCTACAATATTTGGCTAAGGAATTTCACCTGTAGCCATCCTACCAACATCCATCTTTGAGATTTAAGTCTGTGTAATATGAACTAAATACTCGACCTCTTAACTTGAAAATTGAACAGGAATGCCAAATTTAAGTTTTGTATAACTTTATTTTAAATGTCTTCCTTGCATATCCAGTCACAACTAAAGTTTGTTAATCTTCCCAATTTAAACTAATTCTAAATTTTAAATAGTCCAAAATACACCTTGTATCCTTATATACACTTGTATCTGCATTGATACCACTTAAAATCAAACCGCTACCATTCCTCACCTGGACTATTTGAAACAGCCTGCAAATTTCCTCTAGCTTTCCTGTATTGGTCAGGGTTCTCTAGGATAGTTGTATATATAAAGAGGAATTTATTAAGGAGCATTGACTCACAGATCAACCAGGTGAAGTCCCACAATAGGCCATCTGCAAACTGAGGAGCAAAGAAGCCAGTGCGAGTCCCAAAACCTCAAAAGTAGGGAAGCCTAGAGTGCAGCCTTCAGTCTGATGTCAAAGGCCTGAGAGGCCCTGGCACGCCACTGGTGCCAGTTTAAGAGCCCAAAAGCTAAAAAACTTGGAGTCAGATGTTCAAAGGCAGGAATCCTCCAGCATGGGAGAAAGATGAAGTCTTGAAGACTGCTTTTATCTAGACACACTGGCAGCTGATTAGATGGTGTTGCCATCAACCAAGATCAAGGGTGGGTCTGCCTCTCCCAGTCCACTGACTCAGATGTTAATTCCTTTGGCAACATCCTCACAGGCACACCCAGCATCAGTACTTTGCACTCGATATTAACCATCACAAGTCCTCCCCTTGCCAACTTGAACCCATACATATCTCCTAAAATCGTATATAATCTTCAAATAAAGACAATAATGAGGTTATAATTATGCCTAACATGATATAGTGATCTTTTGTACAAACAGAAGTGCAATAATCCTTAATCTAAATGATAGTTATATAAAGTTAATGACACTTAAATCCCGCCTGGACACTTTAGGCTCCTTGTATCTTTAAGTCAACAGGCTGAGACTGTTGACTTAAAGTCGTTCCTCCTTTTGGAATGAAGACTTCTAGGCCAGTCAAATGTAATGTTGTGGGAACAGGAAGTAAAAATTTTGCTAGTGGATCACTAGGGGTGATGGTGAGTGGTACCGTTTTCACTTCCACTCCTTGATTTCTGGACCCACAAATCCTGGCCATGGGAGGAATGGTACTATATGAGGTCAGTAAATCTATGTCACATGATAAAGAAAAAAGAAAGGAAATAAATTGATGGTATTTTCTTGTTACAGGTGTATACATGCACAAACATGTTCTTAATAAAATAAGGAAGAAATACTCATGAGAATTACAGTCCTTGTTTCTGGCCACTGGTCACATGGTCATAACCAGTATTGATGGCCACCTTCTACTAACCATTCTCTATTTTCTTTGCCTTCAGCAAGCACCTCAACAGGTTGTGTTTTTTTTTTTCACGGTGGAGTGACCCAAACCTTCATTTCTGAAGGGTCTAGGCCATTTGTAGTCCTGCCTGGATTGGGCTGCCTGGATTAAGGTCCCATTGACCTTAATCATGGCGTATAGTAATACTAGGCGATGCCCTAGTGGATCTCCTGTATTCCATGAATACTCTTCCTTACCTCCATTGTGGAGTAGTAGACTGATTTCATCATCACGGTTTGAGTCAACCACCCCAGCCAACCCTCTAACTCCCTTCTCAGCCTGTTGACTTAAGTATAGGAGGAGCTAAAGTGTCCAGGTGGCAATCTTAACCTTCAGTTTAATAAATCATTTTCTCCTGGTGGCAGCATTCCTCCCTTTGGAATGAAGACTTCTAGGCCAGTCAAACGTAATGTTGTGGGAGCAGGAAGTAAAAATTTTGCTAGTGGATCATTAGGGGTGATGGTGAGTGGTACCATTTTCACTTCCACTCCTTGATTCCTGGACCCACGAATCCTGGCCATGGGAGAAATGGTACCATATCTTGGATGCTGATTCAGAGCATACATGGCCTTCTAGAGAACTTTGCTCCAGCCCTACAAAGTATTGTCGCAAGTATTGTGACGACAATACAACAGGTGTTGGTGTTGTAATTGTGAATTCAAAAGGCCATTCCACCATTCTATTGATCCAGCTGCTTCAGGATGATGAAGAACATGGTAAGGTCAATGAATTCCGTGAGCATGAGTCCACTGCCACACTTCTTTAGCTGTAAGCTGAATGCCTTGGTCAGAGGCATCGTAGTGTGGAATAACATGACAATAAGGGATTGCGTGACTCCACAGATGGTAGTCTTGGCAGAAGCACTGCGTGCAGGATAGGCAAACCCATATCTGGAGTAAGTGTCTAATTCCAGTGAGGAAAAACTGCTGCCCATTCCATGATGGATGAAGTCCAGTATAATCAACCTGTCACCAAGTAGCTGACTAATTATCCTGAAAAATGGTGCCATATCTAGGCCTCACTGTTCGTCTCTGCTGCTGGCAAATTGGGCACTCAGCAGTAACTATAGCCATGCTAACTTTCTTGAGTGGAAGTCCATGTTGCTGAGCCCATGCATAACTTCCATCCCTTCCATCATAGCCAGTTTGTTCATGGGTCATTGAGGGATGACAGGATGACTGGGGGATGAGGTCAAGTGGTGTCCACAGAACAGGTTATCCTATACATTTGACTGTTAAAAGCCTCCTCTGCTGAGGTCACTGTCTGTGAGTGACCAACAGTGTCACTATGTGAGTACATAGGATTCAAATATCTTCACACTATTTGTATCACTATGTGAGTACATAGGATACAAATATCTTCCCAGTTTTTGACAACTCAAGGAGGTCCATCCACATACCTCTTCCCCAAATTTCTTTGTCACTAATTTTCCAGTTATGCTTCTTCCAAGTCCCTGACCATACAGCCAAACCATTGGCTACAGCCCATAAATCAGTATACAATTGCACATCTGGCCCTTTCTCCTTCCAAGCAAAGTGTACAAATTTGAGCAGTTGTGCTGCTCAAATTTCTGTCCACTGGGAGGATTTCCTTCATGACTGTCCTTCAGGGATGTCCTGGAAGTGGGCTTTAGTGCTGTAGCTGCCCACTTTCAGATGGTGCCACATATTGTGCAGAACCATCTGTAAACCAGGCCCTAGTCTTCTTTTCCTCTGTCAACTGATCATAGGGAACTCCCCATGAGACCATCGGTGTAGGCTGGGGGAGAGAAGGCAGGATGGCAGGAGTGGAGACCATGGGCACTTGAGCCACTTCTTTTTGTAACTTACTTGTGCCACCAGGGCCTGCTTGAGCCCAGTCATGTACATGCTACTCCATTTGATGATGGAATGCTGATGTGGACACCCGAGTTTATGGCTAGATGGGCCAGAAAGCACCCAGTTCATGATAGAGAGTTCAAGTCACATAGTGACTTGATGACCCATTGTCAAACATTCTGCTCTGCCAAAGCCCAGTAATAGGCCAAGAGCTGTCTCTCAGAAGGAGAGTAGTTATCTGCAGAATATGGCAAGGCCTTACTCTAAAACCCTAGAGGCCTCCACTGTGATTCACTTACGGGGGCCTACCAAAGGATCCAAATAGCATCTTTATCTGCCACTGACACCTCAAGCACCATTGAATCTGCTGGCTCATATGGCCCAAGAGACACAGCAGCTTGCACAACAGCCTGGACCTGTTGCAGTGCCTTCTTTTGTTCTGGACACCACTCAAAATTGGAAGCCTTTTGAGTCACTTGATAAATGGGCCAGAGTAACACACCCAAATAAGGACTGTGTTGCATCCAAAACCCAAATAGGCCCACTCAGTGTTGTGCCTCTTTCTTGGTTACAGGAGGGACCAAATGCAGCAACTGATTCTTCACCTTAGAAGGAATTTCTCAATAGTCCCCATACCACTGGATCCCTAAAAATGTTACTGAGGTAGAAGTTCCCTGAATTTTAGCCAGATGTATTTTCCATTCCTTGGTATGCAAATGTCTTGCCGGTAAGTCCAATGTGTTTGCTAATTTTCACTCATTGGATCCAATCAGCATAATTTTATCAATGTAATGAACAAGTGTTATATCTTGTGGAAGGGAAAAGTAAGCAAGATCTCTGTGAACAAGATTATGACACAAAGCCAGACAGTTGATATACTCCTAGGTAGGACAGTGAAGATATATTACTGGCCTTGCCAGCTGAAGGGAAATTGCTTCTGGTGGGCCTCATGGACTTGAATGGAGAAAAAGGCATTTGCCAAATCAATGGCTGCATAACAGGTACCAGGAGATAGGTTAATTTGTTCAAGCGATAAAAGCACATCTGATACAGCAGCTGCCATTGGAATCACAACTTGATTAAGCTTACAATAACTCACTGTCATTCTCCAAATTCCATCTGTCTTCTGCACAGGCCAAATAGGAGAGTTGAACAGGGATGTGGTGGGTATCACGAATCCTGCACCTTTCAAGTCCTTGATGGTGGCACTAATCTCTGCAGTCCCTCCAGGGATGCAATATTGTTGCTGACTTACTATTTTTCTAGGTAAAGACAGCTCAATGGGCTTCTGTTTCACTTTTCTCACCGTAATGTCCCTCACCAATGTGGGAGTTCTGCCAGCTGCTAAGTATGTCTATGCCAATTATGCATTCTGGCACTAGGGAAATGACTACAGGATGAATCTGGAGACCCAGCAGACCCACTGTAAGTCCTGAGCCAAACTCCACTAATAACCTGACCTCCATAAGCCCCTACTTTAACTGGAGGACCATGGTGATGTTTTGGGTCTCCTGGAATCAACATCAGTTCAGAGCTAGTGTCTAGCAGTCCCTGAAAGTTCTGATAATTCTCTTTTCCCCAATGCACAGTTATCCTGGTAAAAGGCAGGAGTTCTCTTTGGGGAAGGATGGGAGAAAGGGTAACAGTATAAATTGTTGGTAGCGTAGTAGCGTCCTTACTCAAGGGGATCTTGCCTCCCCTTGATTCAAGGAGTTCTGGATCTGTGAACTGATTGAGCAGCTGTGATCTAGAAACTGATTGAGCAGCTGTGGTTCTCTATATTTACAATTTAAATTATTATTATTTTTTGTCCACTTGACCTGGGAAGTTTTCCACTTATACAAATTAAGTAAGAATGGGGTAGTCTTCCTATCAGTTTTACTTCTAGAACAACTGTAATTAATTAGTCAATGACAAAGCTCAACACAAGTCAGACTCTTCTGATCGCTGCTTTGCCTCTGCTGTACACGAGGGTAACTATACCCACCTTGCCTTTGATGGTTGAGTGCTGCCACTTTTTTCTTGCCACCTTGGGATCCAATTAGTCCCATTGCATTTAAGTTTTTCAATTTGTGTGACTGCAGTTGCCACTGTAAGATCTCGCATTCAGAGAAAAACAACTACAGAGCTTTTCAAGGATGCAAGTGCTCCCCTCACAAATCTGTTTTGCAAGGTATTGATGAAGGGTATATCTTCTGGGCCCTCCCAACTGAGATGAGTAGGTCTAAAGTGACTAATCCACTGTAGCATTCCAATCTCCCTAAGCTTTTGGATCCCTTCCTCTACATTAAACTAAGGAAGATCAGGCATTTCCAGCTCACTAACAGTGGGCCATCTTTTGATCCACGTTTCAGCTAACCAAACAAATAAATTATTAAAACCTATTTTTTTTTTTACTCCCTAAACTGCAACATTAAATCCTGCTTAGTGGGCCAATATTAATAAATTCAGCCTGATCCAACTTTATGCTCCTTCCACCATTATCCCACACCCTTAATATCCATTCCCATGGCTGTTCTCCAGATTTCTACTTATATAAATTAGAAAAATCAAGCAGTTCTTTTGAAGTGTAGCACACCTCCTCATGGGTCACACTTTGAATCTCACCTCTAGCGGCCTATCTTGATTTGAGTCTAGTTTTAGGTCTAAAAGAAAACAGGGGTGTTGTTTGTGGGTTTTGAGAAGGATCAGCATTGTCTTGCCTGGCAACTGCCTCAGGGGAGGCCAGCACTGTTGCCTCAGGCAGTGCATGGTTAATCTCCTCAGGAAAAGGTGGAAAGGCTGATGGCAGCCTTGGTGGGAGAGGTGATGTTGCCACCACTAGGAGTAGAGACACTGTTTCCTCTGGCAAAAAAGCCTCATTCAGAATTTCGGAGCTCAATGTCTCCAGCCTCATTAGAGTTTTACCACATGTCCCCATTCCAAGTTGCAGGGTCTGGTTTTTTTTTCCCAATCAATGCCTTAACTTTAATAGTAGACACGCACCTTTTGTTACATGATATGAGCTTGTGTCTGATTTTTCACAATTTTAGTCCTTTGCCTACAGGAGGTAAGATTCTCACTCAGGACCATCTTAGAATATTTGAGGTTTAGTATGTGCTTCTGAAGCCAGGAGTTAAGCATCCCTGAGCTCATAGTTTCTTTCATCACTTCAAAAATGGCTTTGCAAAAATTTTAACTAAGGACATTATTTCAGTCAAAGAGATCAGACCTAACCAACCCAACCTTCCTTCTAAATTGTCTTTGCTCATACTATGGTGTAGACTGAACTAGACTTGGGGAGAAATTTAGTTAATAGTTTAAAATCCGAAACCAAATGGGTAATAGCCTTTTCCCAGAAAACCCCCTTTCTGCCTAGAGACCAGTCTGCCTTTGTAGGACTAACTAGCTGTAAGATTAGAACTTATGGTTTAGGAGCTATGCAGCCTCTGGTTGCAAGAGTCTAAATCTCCCGAAAATTGCTCCTGGGAATAACATCACTTTTGTAAAATGTAAGATTAGTGCTTGAGATAGTTTGCAGACCCTGCATTCTGATGCAGCAGAGGACACTAACCAGACTGATAATCCAGCTCAACCAGTTCTACAATCCCACCCAGGAACAGAAGCCAGCAAAAAGAACTCACTTCCACCCTTATGATTTTATCTTCAACCCAACCAATCAAGAATCCCCACTTTCAGAGTCTATACCCACCAAATTATCCTTAAACACTCTGATCCCTTAATGCTTGGGAGACCAATTTTAGTTATAATAAAACTCCAGTCTCCCAAACAGCCAGCTCTGTGTGAATTACTCTTTCTCCATTGCAAGTTCCTTGTCTTGATAAGGTGGTTCTGTCTAGACAGTGGGCAAGGTGAACCCATTGGGTGGTTACAACGTTGTCCAGCAAACTTAGGAGCAACCAATCAACCAACTTCATTATATTCTTTGGCTCTCCACATGTGGTCAAAGATATTATGTACAGAGTCACTAGTTTCTTGTTTCTCAAGAGCAGTGAATCAGGAGTAGCAAATGTATTTATTTTGCTTAACTCTCTATACAGTTCACTCCAAGGGCTATCAGTGTTTCTTATATTAGCAGTAGAGTTCTTAGTATTTGGGTCTCTCATCAAATTAAGCAGCCAACTCCATAAATCCCAAAACCAACTAAAAATTACAACCTTAAAATTCTCTACCTTTAGAACCACTCCTAGTCCCCAAATTGATATTAGTCAGGTTTCTATATAGGGACAAAATTAATAGGATTGATGTATATAAAAAAGGGAGTTTACTGAGTATTGGCTCACATGATCACAAGGTGAAGTCCCACAACAGGGGCCATCTGCTAGCTGAGGAGCAAGGAAGTCAATCTAAGTCTCAAAAAGCAGGGAAGCTGACAGTGCAATCTTCAGTCTGTGGCCAAAAGCCCAAGAGTCCCTGGCAAACCACTAGTGTTTAAGTCCAAGAATGCAAAAGCTGAAGAACTTGGAGTCCAACGTTCAAAGGCAGCAAGCATCCGGCACAGGGGAAAGATGAAGGATGGAAGATTCAGCAAGTCTGCTCTTTCCACCTTCTGCCTGCTTTTTTCAAGCTGTGCTGGCAGCTCATTAGATGACGTCCATGAAGATTGAGGGTTGGTATGTCTCTCCCAATCCACTGACTCAAACGTTAATCTCCATTGGAAACACCCTCACATACACACCCAGGCACAACACTTTATATCATTCAATCTAATCAAGTTGACACTCAGTATTAACCATCACATTTCCCTTTTACACAGCCACATTCACATATCTTTTTTTCCGAACTGTGAAAATGAAAATTTTAAATAATAAATTATATGTTGTTACTATTCTGTTTATAATTCTTTAGTTTCTTTATATCTCTTTACGTTCAAAATTATTTTGAATCTAGTACCCCCAGTTCATTCTATTTGGCCACTGAGTACCCAACACAGAGGGCTGATAGCAGCTCATAGGACACTCCACACTCTTTACGACTTACAATTTTTTTAAATGCTTTTGGACATGTTACTTTTCTTGCCTAGAATGTGCTCTTCCCACCCTTTCCTTTGCAATTTTTTCCATTTTCTTCAAGTTGCCATTGAAAGGCTGTTTCCTTTCAGACAGCTTTTGGAAAGAGATCATAGAAAATTAATGCTACCCTATTTCCCCTCAGACCACTCATTTATCTTACTTCATATCAACTATATTTATGTTTATTGTGTAGTTATTTATTTAATGTCAGTGTCTTCTGCTTAATGGTGGGATCCATAGCAACTGGAACTCTTCTGTTGTTCTGTTCTGTTTGTATCTCAGAACTTTACACAATGCCTTGAACATTCAAGGAGAGTCATAATCTTTTAAAAAAGAATGAGCTAATTTTATGTGTTTTTGTTTGCCTAAAGGCTATAAATTTCCTTAAGCACTTCATGAAACACTGCAACCAAGATTATAGATTACAGAACATTGTTTAAAAATTATTGCAAAATATGTTGTTTTCACTTAGTTATTTATATTTTCCCTTATATATTGCTGGTTAGCAGAAATATTTTGGTTTTGTTTCCTTGCTTAATGTTTGATCTCCATGTGCACCTTAAGAAGATAAGGGAAATTACTTCAAGTGTTACCAATTTTTTTTAAAGCATGACATCTATCATGTCTGTGTTAATGACATAGTAATCACTGCTAGTATTGGAGTGCTGAAAGAACACACAAGTCTCAGCTTTTACTCCTAGATCCTCTTTATTACAGGTAAAGGGAAGAGAATAGCAAAACAAAGGAAAGTTATACATTGAAATGTTTCCTGAGATCTCAGGTGCGGCTGGTCATCCCACAATGGGCCAGTTGCAGCAGGAAGCATATTGAGATCTGCTCTTGAACCATCAGCAAAAGACCTTGGTGCCAGAACACCTGAGTCAGTGTTTAGTTTGAATATTTATGGTGACCTGGCCATGCAGACATATTCATTTGAAGACAGACATATTGTGCCCAGTCCTAATTGTTGTACTTCTCCAAATCCAAGTCTCTATGAAAACCAAGTGGTCATCATAATTCTTATTATTATTACTAAACAAGACTGACAAACAAGAAATCATTAGTTTCATGGCTTCAAGGTTTTGACAAAATTAGTAACTCTGGAGAAAAATATGAAATCAATACAGGCTACCTGAAACCCATACTGTGAAAATGCAAATAGAACTAACAGCATGCATAATATTTTAAAATTTTTTCATGCATTACAACATTTAAACATTACATAAATAAGAGGAAGGTACTATACTTTCCATTACATTACAGGAGCAATTACCTAATCTCTCTGATACCCATAGAGATTAGGTAATTACTGAGAAGTATTGACTCATATGTTTTTATTTCACTTTTTGTATGCACGCAATCTAAGTATATTCTCTATCTTTAGCTCACTAATAAATTAGGAAAGACTGAAAGGAGAAAAACCTTTATCATTTTCATTAGTTGACTAATGATACAGAGAAGTGACACAAGTGAAAAAGGACTTGATAGGACTCTTCAGTCCTTTTTGTCTCTTAGAATGCTCTTGTCTTCTCCCTGGATTTGAGCCAAATTTTTCCTCAAATAATGTGGAATTCTGAGGTTGACAGTATTTCTTGTTTATTCAGTTGAACATAATATAACATGTTTACTCTGTACTCACTTTGCCTCTTGAGAAACTCTCATACATTATCCACTGAAATTCTGACTTCATGGGCATCCAGAATGCCATATATAAAGAAGGGAGGGATGTCAGAAAAAAACATATTGCATGTATCTCTTCTGCTTAAACGCATGCTCTGTTGATCTACAGGACTTCACTTACAAAACACAAGTTGAAAGAAAATTATTGAAAGTTTCAAGAAGCCTACAGTGGAGCAATAAATCAAGTATGGATCCCTTCTGAGCATAGAGTCCAGTGTAATCATACTGTTTAATGGTATGAAGCTGACTGTGGCTCCTAATTTCACTTTCAGGGAGGTTGGAGGAAGGACAGGAGAAACAGTAGAAGATGTACATCAATTATCTTTTAAGATTTTCCAGAAGCTGTCTTATAATACTCTATCGAATCCCATGACCAGAACTTTGATATGAGGTTGCAAGTAGCTGTAAGAGAGGCTGGAGAGTGTAGTCTTTATTTGCAGGCAGCCATGTACTCAGCTAACAATTATAGTAGTGGAGACAGATAGGTAACAGTCTTCATCATAGTATTTCTTATTTTAAACACTACAATGGAAGAAAATTGGTCAAAAGTAAATTTCATCTTTTCACTAGAGAATTTTTAAAATAGGTTTTCAGAAGTAGAAAAACTAGTTAGAGAATATTTACTTGTCAATTAAAGACAGCATGTTAAAAGCAAAACAAAATAACCAGGCAATAAATTTCAAATTTTGACTCAGAACATCAATTTATTTCTTAGGAAACTTTGTAAAGTCTGATAATTTTGCATGAATACTTGTTAGATTTTAAATTCTATTCAACTCAAAAATTGTTCATGCTTACATTCTGAAGGTAAGTCATGTCCACCAGGCTCACAGTGAATCTCTCAGTGGAAACTCTACAAGCAAGAAGAGCAGAGGGGCCAATATTCAAAATCCTAAAGAAAAGAACTTTCAACCCAGAATTTCATATCCAGCCAAACTAAGCTTCATAAGTGAAGGAGAGATAAAATCCTTTACAGACAAGCAATTGCTGAGAGATTTCCTCACCACCAGGCCTGCCATACAAGAGTTCCTGAAGAAAGCACTAAACATGCAAAGAAACAACCTGTACCAGTCACCATAAAAATGTACCAAATGGTAAAGAGCATCAACACAATGAAGAAACCACATTAACTAACAGGCAAAACAATCAGATAGTATCAAAGTGGCAAGATCAAAGTCACACATAACAATATTAACCTTAAATGCAAATGGGCTTAATGCCCCAATCAAAAGACACAGACTGGCAAATTGGATAATAAGTCAAGACTCATCAGTGTGCTGTATTCAGGAGACCCATCTCACATGCAAAGACACACATAGACTCAAATGGAGAGCATAAAAAAGCAGGGATTGCAATCCTAGTCTCTGATAAAATGGACTTTAAACCAAAAAATATCAAAAAAGACAAAGAAGGTCATTACATAATGATAAAGGCTTCAATGCAACAAGAAGAGCTAACTATCCTAAATATATATGCTCCCAATACAGGAGCACCCAGATACATAAAGCAAGTTCTTGAGGACCTACAAAGAGACTTAGACTCCCACGCAATAATAGATGGAGACCTTAATACTACTACGTCAATATTAGGCACATCAATGAGACAGGAAATTAGCAAGGATATCCAGGACCTGAACTCAGATCTGGACCAAGGGGACCTAATAGACATCTACAGAACTCTCCACCTCAAATCCACAGAATATACATTCTTCTCAGCACCACATCACACTTACTGTAAAATTGACCACATAATTGGAAGTAAATCACTCCTCAGTAAATGTAAAAGAACAGAAATGGTAACAACCAGTCTCTCAGACCACAGTGAAATTAAATTAGAACTCAGGATTAAGAAACTCACTCAAAACCACATAAGTACATGGAAAATGAACAATCTGCTCCTGAATGACTACTGCATACATAATAAAATATAAAATGAAAGCAGAAATAAAGATGGTCTTCAAAACCAATACGAATGAAGACACAATGTATCAGATTATCTGGGACACATTTGAAGCAGTGTCTACAGGGAAATTTATAGTACTAAATGCCCATCAGAGAAGTGAGGAAAGATCTAAAATCGACATCCCAGTGTCACAATTAAAACCAGAAGAGCAGAATCAAACAAATTTAAAAGCTAGCAGAAGAAAAGAAATAAGTAAGATCTGAGCCGAACTGAAGGAGACAGACATAAAAAACCCTTTGAAAAATTAATAAATCCAGGAGCTGGTTTTTTGAAAAGATCAACAAAATAGATAGACCATTAGCCAGACTAATAAAAAAGAAAAGAGAGAAGAATTGAATAGATGCAATAAAAAACTATAAAGGGGATATCATCACCAATTCCACAGAAATGCAAACTACCATCAGAGATTATTACAAACAACTCTATACACATAAACCAGTAAATCTGGAAGAAATGAATAAATTCCTGGACACTTATACTCTTCCAACACTAAACCAGGAAGAAGTTGAATCCCTGAAAGACCAATAATAACATAAGAAGTTGCAGCAGTAATTAATAGCCTATCAACCAAAAAAGACTAGGTCCAGGAGGGTTCACAGCCAAATTACACCAGACATACACAGATGAGCTAGTACCATTTTTTCTGAAAGTTTTTGAAACACTACAAAAAGAGGGAATTCTCCCTAACTCATTTTATGAGACCAACATCATCCTGAAACCAAAACCTGGCAGAGACACAACTAAAAAAAAAAAAAAAATCAGGCCAATAATGATGATGAATATCAATGCAAAAATTTTCAATAAAATACTGGCAAACCAAATCTAACAACACATCATAAAGCTTATCCATCACAGTCAAGTATGCTACATCCTGGGGATGCAAGGCTGGTTCAACATATGCAGATCTACAAACATAATCTATCACATAAACAGCACCAAAGATGATAACCACATGATTATATCAATAGATGCTTAGAAGACATTCGACAAAACTCAACAGCCCTTTATGCTAAAATCTCTCAATAAACTATATATTGATGGAATGTACATCAAAATAATAAAAGCTATCTAAGACAAATGCACAGCCAATATCATACTGAATTGGCAAAAACTGGAAGCATTCCCTTTAAAAACTGGTGCTAGACAAGGTTCTTTCTCTCACCACTCCTATTCAACATAGTATTGGAAATTCTAGTCAGAGAAATCAGGCAAGAAGAAATAAAGGGTATTCAATTAGGAAAAGAAGAATTCAGATTGTGTCTATTTGCAGACAGCATGATTGTATATTTAGAAGAACCCATCGTCTCAGCCCAAAATCTCTTTAAGGTGATAAGCAACTTCAGTAAAGTCTCAGGATACAAAATAGATGTGAAAAAATCAGAAGCATTCCTATACACCAATAACAGACAAACAGAGAGCCAAATCATGAGTGAACTACCATTTACAGTTGCTACAAAGAGAATAAAATACCTAGGAATACAACTAAAAGGACTTGAAGGACCTCTTCAAGGAGAACTACAAACCACTGCTCAAGGATATAAGAGAGGACACAAGCAGATGGAAAAACATTCCATGCTCGTAGTTAGGAAGAATCAATAGCACAAAAATGGCCATACTGCCTAAAGTAATTTATAGATTCAATGCTATCCCCAACAAGCTGCCATTGACCTTCTTCACAAAACTGGAAAAGACAACTTAACCTTCATATGGAACCAAAAGAAAGCTTGCATAGCCAAGACAATAAGCACAAAGAACAAAGTTGGAGGCATCATGCTACCTGACTTCAAACTATATTACAAGGCTACTGTAATCAATACAGCATGGTAGAGGTACAGGTACAAAACCAGAGATATAGACCAATGGAACAGAGCAGAGTCCTCAGAAAGAACATCACACAATTATAGAACCATCTGATCTTTGGCAAACCTGACCAAAACATGCCGAAAGCTAAAACTGGACCCCTTCCTTACATCTTATACAAAAATGGATTAAAGATATAAACGTAAGAACTAATACCATAAAAATCCTAGAAGAAAACCTAAGCAATACCATTCAGGACATAGTCATAGGCAAGGACTTCATGACTAAAACACCAAAAACAATGGCAACAAAAGCCAAAATAGACAAATGGGACCTAATCAAACTCCACAGCTTCTGCACAGCAAAATAAACTATCATTAGAGTGAACTGGCAACCAACAAAATGGGAAAAAAATTTTGCAAGCTACCCATCTGTCAAAGGGCTAATATCCAGAATCTACAAAGACCTAAAACAAATTTACAAGAAAAAACCAAACGACCCCATCAAAAAGTGAGCAAATGATATGAACTGGCACTTTTCAAAAGAAGACATTTATGAGGCCAACAAACATATGACAA
This sequence comes from Callithrix jacchus, assembly GCF_049354715.1. NCBI lineage: Eukaryota > Metazoa > Chordata > Mammalia > Primates > Cebidae > Callithrix > Callithrix jacchus. Next base: position 71,287,651 of record NC_133504.1, on the reverse strand, counting down.
AATGCTCACCATCACTATCATTATAAAAATGCAAATCAAAAACACAGTGAGATATCATCTCACACCTGTTAGAATGTCAATCATTAAAAAACCTGGAGACAACAGATGCTGGAAAGGATGTGGAGAAATAGGAACACTTTTACAGTGTGGTAGGAGCATAAATTAGTGTAACCATTGTGGAAGACAGTGTGGCAATTCCTCAAGGATCTAGAAATAGAAATACCATTTGATCCAGCAATCCTATTGCTGGGCATATATCCAAAGGATTATAAATCATCCTATTGTAAAGACACATGTACATGTATTTCATTGCAGCACTGTTTACAAAAGCAAAGACTTGGAACCAACCCAAATGCCCATCAAGAATAGACTGGAAAAAGAAAATATGGCACATATACACCATGGAATACTATGCAGCCATAAAAAACAATGAGTGTGTGTCCTTTTTACAGATATGGATGAATCTGGAAAACATCATTCTCACCAAACTGACACAATAACAGAAAACCAAAGACTGCATGTTCTCACTAATAGGCGGGTGTTGAACAATGAGAATACATTGGCACAGGGAGAGGAACATCACATGCTGGGGTCTATTGGAGGGTGGGGAACAAGGGGAGGAATAGCAGGGGGTGGGGAGATTGGGGAGGGATAACATTAGGGGAAACACCTAAGGTAGATGACAGGGGGATGAATGCAGCAAACCACCATGGCATGTGTAAACCTATGTAACAATCCTGCATGATCTGCACAGGTACCCCAGAACTTAAAGTATAATAATAAAAGAAATAGAAGAGTTCCAGAAATCTTAAAAAAAAAAAGAAAGAAAGAAAGGAAATTAAGTCATGTACGGGAGATTAATTTACCTCTGACCTTCTCCAGTACCATTTAGAAATTTGAATTAAATTGTAAATCATTCCTATTTGAAATTCACAACAAAACCCTTTCAGGGTAGATGCTATTACCTTCATTTTGTACCATAGAAAACAGGACTTTGAATGAATAAGAAACCAAAGATTCCATCATTATAGACAACTTACCTCATATAGTAGTTTCTATACTTTAATGTCCTTTCTCTGTTTATTCATTTCTTATTTTGGATGTCACTTTCTTGAAGAGAGAGACAGAGACAGAATGACTGAGACCCAGAGAGACTGAAACACAGACACACACACACACACAGACACACACACACACACACGAGTCTGTGTAATGCGGTAAAAATGTAGCATTCTGAAAAAACTGAGAATATCTGAGCTATAGATAATATTATCTGGATGAGTAGCTATGTGACTTCAGACTTTACCTCATATACTGGTTTCTATACAGAGAAGCTGTGTGGCTTCCAAAAATTATTTAATCTCTCTGGATATAAATTACTTTATTTAAGTTTTAAAGTCTTTTTTGAAATCATCAATTTTCAACCTATGGCCAATAGACTATGTGTTTCAGGGACCATGAATTTCAATTTATATTTATTTTTGGCATAAAGTTATTTCATTATTTATGTTAGTTTTATTCTAGAATTCACTAGAAACACTGAATTATTAAATACTTAACCATTGCTCCCAGGAGAAACAGGTGTGCATGTATGTGGATTGATCCTACATTGGAGGTACACACACACAGACACACACACATATTCTTTGTGTGTGTAATTTGATATTGCATTTATATAACACAAACACATGTGTGTGTGTGTGTGTGTATTCTTTATTTTTCAAAAGAGAAAAGCAAGCTCACATTATTAAATCACCTGCCTGAGACTATCCCACTGCAGGCATCAGAGCTGGATTTTATACCTGCTCCAATTGGCCCTAACGCAAGAGCTTCTTGCACTGCACTGCCCTGCCCTCAAATATTTTCATTCTCTGGTCATCTCTGTATGAGATCTGAAACAAGAAGGTAGAGTGATATGGTTTGGCTGTACCCACCCAAATCGCATCTTGAATTGTACTCTCACAGTTCTCATGTGTTGTGGGAGCAAGCCGGTGGGAGGTGATTGAATTATGAGGGTGAGCCTTTCCTGCACTGTTTTTATTGTAGTGAATGAGTCTCATAAGATCCGATGGTTTTAAAAATGGGAGTGACCCTGCACAAGCTCTCTAATGCCTGCCATCATCCTAGTAAAATATGATTTGCTCCTCCCTGCCTTCCATTATTATTGTGAGGCCTCTCCAGCCATGTGGAACTGTAAGTCCAATTAAACCTTTTTATTTTTGTAAATTGTCTAGTCTTGGGTATGTCTTTATCAACAGCATGAAAACAGATTTGTTCAATCTTAGCTGGGAATACACATGTTGAGGGACTCCATTTTTGCAGCTCCACACGTCTTGGGAATGAAAGAAAAAGGCAGGGAGTAATAATTTGGGGACTACAAATGAATTGCAGTGCGTAGGCCAACTGAAAATATAGACTCTGAATAATCCAGATCAAATGTGTTAACTTTTAAAGCAAACATGAAAGGAGATTCATAATTATGGTATTATATCACATACCAACACAATAAAGCACCATCTGAATTTCAGTATGAACACTAACAAATATTTTAATTCTTGAAAAAATTATCATTGATTAGGGAGATGTCAATTGTACATTACTCTTTCAATCTTTCTCTCTTGGTGGGTTAATGAATGTCTGTGCATGTCCATTCATGAAAAATGTACCTGGAATATATTCCTCAGCACATGCAAGCCTTCTTCAATTAAATGTCAGATAAGATTCAAATGCATTTGTTCATTGAATGTTTCTGTCATGGCATGATAGTCACTAGTGGTGAGTTCTATGGAGAAAAGGTATGTGCAACTGGCACTGTTTCATAGATCTTGATAGCAGCAGGAGGCAAATTCCTAGGAAGATGGGTCAGGTCCCCACTGAAACCCAACCTTTAAGTCAAAGACAGCCTGAAGCCTGAAACTGGGCGGTCAGTTCTAGTAGAATCCACAATGGGAGTGAGAACTTCCTTGATGCCTTTCAGCCAATCAAATGGTACTTTTTTAGAGGCCAGTCCATAGACCAATCAGCACACCTTTCCTCTTACCCATGGACCAGTCAACATGTACTTCCTCCATTCTGAAACAGAAAACCCTCAGGAGCGTGCCACCTTAGGTATCCTCTCTGCTGAGAACTTGTCTGTTGGAAATAAAATGTTTCACCTAGTTCATTTTCTAGGTGTCTGGGTAACCTCATTCTTCCTGGACGTGATGTAAGAACCAGGGTCCTGCCAAACAGTGAGTCTGAAAAGGGCAATAACACTTTCATGGCTGGCTCACTGAGCTGTGAGTGGGAGCAGAAAGCACTCTAATGCATTCCTGGAGTGCTCACCAAGTTGTGGGAGTGACATGCTCATTCATTGAACTGTGGGAGTGTAGAGTTGCAACCCTTCCAGAGGCCCAGCCTTGGAATTTCCTGAGCCAGAGCTGTAACAGTATAGCCCTCTCATCCCCTGTCAGCATGGTGTGGCTGCCCCACGTGCCAGGAAGCAGCAGCAGGGCCCAGTCAGCCTGGGAGACTCAGGCCTGAGCAAGGTAGTGGGACTCACTGAACAAGCTGAAAACGTGTCCTGCTCTGTCAGCTGTGCTGTGGGAGGTAGAAATATGCCTCTGCCACTCCTGAGGTTCCACGGTTCCTAGTGTCTTAGAGTTTTTGAGTGAGCATCACCACATTACCCTCGTCCAGATGCTGGTACCCACAGCAGAAGCCACTTGTAGTATGCCTGGTCTAGCTGTGGCCTCCTACAGAGCTAGTGCCTGAGCCAGCACCTGAAGCTGTCCTCCCCACCTACAGTAGCTGGTGCACCTAGCTGATGCAATCTGAACTGATGCTGGAGAGGAGGTATAACAATAAATGCTATTTTGGGGGGTGACTAGGAGTTAACTAAGGCCAAAGAGGGGAAAAAAGAGGGCTCAAGCAGTGGAATCAACATGCCAAAGACCTTCTAGTGGTATAAGACAAATGTGTAGGAAGAGAAGAAAGACCTGAGTGATTGTGAACATGGAGAACCAGAGAGCTGAGAGATGGTTTAGGGGCCAGGGCATGTAGAGATCTGTAGGTCTTGACAAGAGGAATGATAGAAAGTCACTCATCTTATAAAGGAGTGTATTCTAAACAGTGTGCATGAATATCAAATAGGATATTTGAAAAGGTCCACCAGTATAGTATGTAGATGAGTGATCAAAGAAGGACAGAATAGATTTGGAGAGATTCTTTAAGAGACTATTTCAGTATATCAGAGAAGGAATGATGGCAACTTCAACTAAGAACAGGGTAAGACAGATGAAGATAAAATTATGTACATATAATTGATTTGTGTATAATTTTAATATATTGACATTTCAATGAAACTTAAGGATCTTGCAGAAGATAAACTATTTTTGGGTAAGTACTCACATGTATTTGACAAAGAGCAATTTTTATACTGAAGAGCAATGAGGAAATAACCAGAGAATTAAATGAATAAATTATGATAATTACTTCCATCAACAGAATCTCTTTAATGTCAAAGGGTACATTTAGCCAGTTGTGGTACTGGCCCAATGTGAGGAAAAGAGCCTGGAAGTAATAATATATATATGGCTAGTGTCATTCTGCATCAAGTTTTAATTTTTTAGAATAAGGATTCTTTGTCCCTTACATACTATCTGTTAGCATGAAACCAGGGACAGAATCAGTTAATTATCACTATTCCTGTATAATGAATTATTATCTTAGCTGATAACAGATATATCGCTTTTAATTGTTAAAAAAAAAAAAGCTACTATAAAATGAAAACAGTTTTCTAGTTAGTTCTTTCTCTAGTATGTTTATAATTATTTTCCTTGAAATATTGCTAAGCCTGCTTGGCATAAGACCACCATAAGACCCCCGTCAGTTCTTGTCAAATTATTAGTATTTTCTTGTTTTCTCAGCAGGAGATTTAACAACCTAAAGAAGACATGGCAGGGATGATCTCAGCTCATTTTGTTTTTCCTAAACTTTTTCTGCAGTGATAATAAATTCCATTCAAGACCCTAAAATAGAATGTAATTCTGCCTGGGTGTCTTAACAATGTGTTAATTACAGGTTGAATTTTTTAAAAATGCCATAGCAACATTTTCTCTTTAGAATCCAAAAACAGGAAGACATTTGATTCATTGTGATGATGAAAGCATACTCCATTTCAGCGTATCTGGCAGATATTCTCCTCATAGGCAGAGAAAATACATGGCAAGTTAATGTGTCCAACTGGTTCCTAAATCATTCTGAAATTATCTGTGTCCACTCCCAAAAGATATAAATTGGCCCATAAAGAGAACAGCAAGTAATGTGACTATAAAAAAGAATAAAAAGTAAGTTATATTACAGGAAGAAGCTAAAGACAAGAAGGAAAATTTACTATTATTTAAATAAAGTAGAAAAATTAAGACCTCTGTATGAATTTACTATTATATTCAGAAGGTTTAATATTCAGTCAGCCAGGAAGTAGTTAGTTATCTTTTGTTCTTTAAATTCTTGATCCTACATTGCATTGATATCCAACTAGCCGGAGCCTAGTTTTGATTTGCAAAAAGTTCTGCAACAATGGAGTACAATGCATAATTGCTGTGAGCAGTTACTTTTAACTAACACCTGAAATTATTTCTGGTCCAATATGTAAAAAACTTAGAAGTTGTCACTCTCATCCTCCCGACAAGAAAAGATTGTAGAAACTGCACAATCAAAAACTCTTTTTAGACTCATTATAGAATTGCAAATGACTTTCCCCAAACTGGAGGGAAAGATGGTTGGATATAGAGAATTACAGCTTATTAGCAGAAAAATCAGAGGAACAAAAACCCAGAACTGAAGTCAGAACTGATATCATATTAAATTGTAATTGAAAAGTTGATAAACATTTAGTTAACGTGTGCTAGATTAAAGGGAAGCCAGACTTGGGGAGATCCCCAACACTTTCTTGAGTTCTATTTTCAGGAGCCTTACCAGTTCTAACTGAAGATCTGAGAAAAATCCCCTTGTGCTTCCAGTAGGAAAGAGAAAAATTAAGCATTTGAAATAAGACAAGATAGTATTGGAAGTTCTAGCTACAGCAATCAGGTAAGAAAAAGAAATAAAGGGCATTCAAATAGGAAAGGAGGAAGCCAAATTGTCTCTATTTGCAGACGACATGAGAGAATATCTAGAAGACCCCATTGTCTCAGCCCAAAATCTCCTGAAACTGATAAGCAACTTCAGCAAAGTCTCGGGATACAAAATCAATCTGCAAAAATCACAAGCATTCTTATACACCAATAACAGACTTAAAGAGAGCCAAATCAAGAACGAACTGCCATTCACAATTGCTACAAATAGAATAAAATACCTAGCAATACAACTAACAAGGAACATAAAGGACCTCTTCAAGGAGAACTACAAACCACTGCTCAATGAAATAAGAGAGAACACAAACAGATGGAGAAACATTCCATGTTCATTGTTAGAAAGAATCAATAGCATGAAAATGGCCATACTGCCCAAAGTAATTTACAGATTCAATGCTATCCCCATCAAGCCACCAATGACCTTCTTCACATAACTGGAAAAAACCACCTTAAACTTTATATGGAACCAAAAGAGAGCCCGCATAGCCAAGTCAATTCTAAGTAAAAATGACACAGCGGGAGGCATCACACTACCGGACTTCAAACTATACTACAAGGCTACAGTAATCAAAGCAGCATGGTACTGGTACCAAAACAGCATGGTACTGGTACCGAAACAGAGATATAGACCAATGGAACAGAACTGAGGCCTTGGAGGCAACATAACATATCTACAACCATACAATCTTTGATAAACCTGACTAAAACAAGCAATGGGGAAAGGATTCCTTGTTTAATAAATGGTGTTGGGAAAACTGGCTAGCTATGTGCAGAAAGCAGAAACTGGACCCCTTCCTGACACCTTAAACTAAAATTAACTCCAGATGGATTAAAGACTTAAACATAAGACCTGGCACCATAAAAACCCTAGAAGAAAATCTAGGCAAAACCATTCAGGACATAGGAGTAGGCAAGGACTTCATGACCAAAACACCAAAAGCATTGGCAACAAAAACCAAAATAGACAAATGGAATCTAATCAAACTCCACAGCTTCTGCAAGGCAAAAGAAACAGACATTAGAGTGAATTGGCAACCAACAGAATAGGAAAAAATTTTTGCAGTTTACCCATCTGACAAAGAGCTGATATCAAGAATTTACAAAGAACTCAAACAGATTTACAGGAAAAAAACAAACAAGCCCATTCAAAAGTGGGCAAAGGATATGAACAGACACTTTACAAAAGAAGACATACATGAGGCCAACAAACATATGAAAAAATGCTCATCATCACTGGTCATCAGAGAAATGCAAATCAAAACTACATTGAGATACCATCTCAAGCCAGTTAGAATGGTGATCATTAAAAAATCTGGAGACAACAAATGCTGGAAAGGATGTGGAGAAATAGGAACACTTTTACACTGCTGGTGGGAGTGTATATTAGTTCAACCATTGTGGAAGACAGTGTGGCGAATACTCAAGGACCTAGAAATAGAAATTCCATTTGACCCAGCAAACCCATTACTGGGTATATATCCAAAGGATTATAAATCATACTACTATAACAGCACATGCACACGAATGTTTATTGCAGCACCGTTTACAATAGCAAAGACCTGGAATCAACCCAAATGCCCATCCATGATAGACTGGACAGGGAAAATGTGGCACATATACACCATGGAGTATTATGCAGCAGTCAAAAACAATGAGTTCGTGTCCTGTGTAGGGACATGGGTGAACCTTGAGAACATCATTCTCAGCAAACTGACACAAGAACAGAAAATGAAATACCACATGTTCTCACTCATAGGCAGGTGTTGAGCAATGAGAACACATGGGCACAGGGAGGGGAGCACTACACACTGGGGTCTGTTGGGCTGAATAGGGGAGGGACAGCAGGTGGTGGGGAGTTGGGGAGAGATAGCCTGGGGAGAAATGCCAGATATAGGTGAAGGGGAGGAAGGCAGCAAATCACACTGCCACGTGTGTACCTATGCAACTATCTTGCATGTTCTTCATGTGTACCCCAAAACCTAAAATGCAATAAAAGAAAAAAGACAAGAGCTCTCTGTTCTTCTTAATAACGTATGTGCTCAAGGAAAGCTATTTTATCACAGCATTACCAATTGGTGTTTTTCCAAAGGCTAACCAGTCTGAAGAAGGGAGGAAACTGTAGTCTCCTTGAGTCTTTAATATGAGGAAAGAGAAATTTCCAACTCAGGCTCCATAAAAGATCAAGAAGTAATCATAAGTCTATAAATGCTTCCCCTCTCCCCATATGTGGCACCACATGCTAGGAATTCTGTGTAATAACACAGGATTATAGGTAAAACATTGTAATCCTCAGATGCTATTGTAGCAGTCCTTAGGAAAACCCAAAGACAGTAAAGGGGACAAAGATGGACACTAGAGAAAAATTTGGCCACTGACACTACAATTACAATAAACTGTAAACACAACATAACTTCTAGCCAGATATACCTAAGACCTCATACTAAAGACCCATCCAACTCAGTTCCTTTTACCTGAAAAGACTAGGCATCAAATAAAAATGCCTCAAAGTAGTAAGAGCCATCTATGACAAACCTACAGCCAACATCATACTGAATGGGAAAAATGTTGAAAAATTCTCCTTGAGAACTGGAACAAGACAAGGATGCCCATCCTATTTTATATGGTTCTGAAAGTCCAAGTCAGAGCAATCATATCAGAGAGAGAAATAAAACAATCCAAGTACAAAAAGAAGAAGTCAAGCTATCTCTCTTTGCTAATGATATGATTCTATACTTCAAAAATCCTAAAGATTCTTCCAAAAACTACAAGAACTGATAAATGATTTTTAGCAATATTACAGTATACAAAATCAGTGGGCAAAAATTTGTAACATTTCTATTTATCAAGAACATCCAGGCTGAGGGTAAAATCAAGATCATAATCCCATTTACAATAGCCACATCGAAAATAAAGTACTTAAAAATAACTAACTATAGAGGTGAAAAATGTCTGCAAAAACTGAAAGACCACAAGTCACTGCTGAAAGAAATCACAGATGACACAAATAAATAAACAAATAATTCTCATGAATAGGAAAAATTGATATTATTAAAATGTCCATACTGCCCAAAGCAATCTACTGAGTCAACACTATTTTTATCAAATTACCAATGACAATTTTTATAGAGCTAGAAAAAAATAACTAAAAAATTCATATGGAAATAAACAAGAGCTTGAATAACCAAAGCAATCCTAAACAAAAAGACCAAGCCAGACATATCACAATACCCAACTTCAGATTATACCATAAGGCTATGGTAACCAAAACAGCATGGTGCTGGAAGAAGAAAGAAGGAAGGAAGGAAGGAAGGAAGGAAGGAAGGAAGGAAGGAAGGAAGGAAGGAAGGAAGGAAGGAAGGGAGAGAGAAACAGAGAGAGAGAGAAAAAGAGAGAGAGAGAGAGGGAGGAAGGAAGGAAGGAAGGAAGGAAGGAAGGAAGGAAGGAAGGAAGGAAGGAAGGAAGGAAGGAAGGAAGGAGAGAGAGAGAGAGAAAGAGAGAAAGAGAGAGGGACGAAGGAAGGAAGAAAGAAAGAAAAAGAAAGACAGACACATAGATCAATGGAACAGAATAGAACACTCAGAAATAAAGCCAGATAGCTACAACCATCTGATCTTCAACAAGCCAGACAAAAGAAAACAATGAAGAAAGGACTTTCTATTAAATAAATAATCATGATATAACTAGCTATCTAAATGCAGAATACTAAAACTGAATTCCTACTTTTTACCATACACAGAATTCAAAAAGATGGATTCAAGGTTTAAATGTGAAACTTCAAGCTATAAAAATCTATGAACTATGAATAATGAATCAAGTAATTTGATGAGTTAAACATATGAATTAAATGTTTTTATATTTGCACTTAAAACTACCATCATAAATGTAAACAGGGAATGGCAAAATTCATACTGATAACTTAAAATTTTAACTTTTCTTTACACAGAAGATCATTAAGAGCAAAAACAAGCAAACAAACAAACAAAAAAAACTCTAATAATCTAAGAAACAATCTGAGCATGGTGGCTCAAACCTGTAATACTAGCATTTTAGAAGGCAGAGTGGATGGATCATTTGAGTTCAGGAGTTTGAAATAAGCCTGGGCAACACAGTGAAAACCCCTCTCTACAAAATACAAAAATTAGCTGGGTGTAGCAAGGCATACTTGTACTCCTAGTTACTTGGGAGGCTGAGGTGGGTGGTTTGCTTGAGCATGAGTGATTGAGGCTGCAGTGAGATGTGATCTCAGCACTGCACTCCAACCTGGGTGACAAAGCAAAATCCTTTGTAAAAAAAAAAAAGAAGAAGAAAAGAAAACATAAAGAAAAAAACTTCAGAAAGAGAAGTAGCTTTATATTTTAGTACCTTTAAATCCATCTTTTACCTGATTTTTGTAAAAGAGTTTACTATTTTCATTTTACACTGTGCTCTGAAACTTAAAGTGCTGGCTCTACATGGAAGGGATGGCTAGAATTCATCCTCAGTTCATGAGACTGAGGGCCAGACCTTAAGACTGGCAGAAAGGAAAGCTGGAAATAAGCTGGGTTCCATATGACTGCCAAGACTTATAAGCCAGCCATGAGCTTTTCACATCCAGATTTCTCCAAATGAAAAATAAATTTCTATCATGCTTAACCAGCCATTTAGGGAAGGCTCTGTTATTCATAGCCCCACCTAATCCTAACTCATACGAGCATAGAATTGGAGAAAAGGAATTTTAAAAGTAGTAAATTTCACTGTTATGCATTTTTCATTACAGACACTATCCTAAAGACACAAAAAAGGTTATTTAACAGAAAAATGGTCACGAAGATGAGTGACCATATTCAAAATGAGTCTCATGTGACTCACTGATATTCTGTGATATTCATAAATTTTTTGACTTACAAAATCTAAATAACCCTAGACAAAGAGATTTGCTTGAATGTACTTTGTCTAATTTTAGTAGATTTGTTTGGCCTTTTTTCTTTCAAAGAAATAGCTGCTTTATCATTTGAATATATTCAAAACATAGGAAAAGTCATTATGAAAACAGAGTGACAACTAAGGTATTTTTTCTTATTGTTAAAAAAAAATGTCCAGTGAGGAGACAGGCAGGAGAACACCTAATAACACATGCAAAGCAGAATGCAATAGTTGTTAATCTAGTGATGCAAGAACACACCTTAGAAACATTTGCTTACAAACAAATCTTAGGAAATTACGTAGATCAGTGGCATTAAAGCTGAGAATTACAGTATATATATTACAGTATATATGCAGTATATACATACACCGTATATATTTACAGTATATATATATGGTACTATATATACCAGTATATAGTATACTATATATATACTATATAGTATATATATAGTACCATATATATATGTGTTTATATATAATACTATTTGCCTCCACAGCATGTTTGTGAGGATAAAAGAGATAATATACATTAAGAGTATCCATAGGCACATACTAGGAACTCAACAAATGTTACTCTTTGACCACACTCACATCGTTACTGCAAAATCCCTTCCATGTAGGGCCAGCACTTTAAGTTTCAGAGCACAGTATATATATACACTACTGTATATATATACATTGTATATGTATAATATATATACATTGTATATGTATACATTGTATATGTATAATATATATACATTGTATATGTATATACTGTATATATACACATATACATATATATACATATATACTGTAAAATATATATATACAGTACATATATATATAGAGAGAGAGAGTGCATATGTATATGTATGCACTTTAGGTTCTACATAATATACATATTACACTTTAGGTTCTTTCTCTCTCTCTCTCTCTCTCTCTATATATATATATATATATATATATATATATATATATAAAATATGTGCTTAGGAAATTATGTAGATCAGTTGCATTAAAGCTGAGAATTACAGAATATATATATATATACATACGTTGTATAGTATATATAGTGTAGATATATACACATATATATGTATATATATACATATATATATATAAATATGTAGTGTACATACATACATATATACATGTATATATGATTGTTGCTTAAGAAAGAACATCACCATTGATTTAAAATGCAAGTAGTAGCATAATGCCTTTGATTCAATTGTTTAACTCCTCATTTTCTCAAACTAAGTGCTTGCTGTTCCCAAATATGTGAGAGTAACTTTTACCCTTTTTCCTTCCAACACTTCTTGATTGGCTTTGCAGAAATAAAGTTTAAAAATATATATATATATGTATATATGTATACTTATATATGTATACAGTGAATATATACATATATACATATATATACATTATATATGTGTGTATATACTGTATATATACACATATACATATATATACATGTATACTACATATATACTGTAAAATATATACTATGTATACTATATATATATATATACTGTGCAGTATATATACTGTAATTCTCGCCTTTAATGCAACTGATCTACATAATTTCCTAAGTACATATTTGCTATACATATATATATAGAGAGAGAGAGAGAAAGAGAGAGAGAAAGAACCTAAAGTGCATGTATAAATGCACTTTCTCTCTCTCTCTATATATATATATGTATTACATACTGTACACACACACACACACACATATATATATATGTAAATATATATATTGTACTCTGAAACTTAAAGTGCTGGCCCTACATGGAAGGGATTTTGCAGGAAAGATGTGAGTGAGGTCAAAGAGTAACATTTGTTGAGTTCCTAGTATGTGCCTATGGATACTCTTAATGTGTATTATATCTTTTATCCTTACAAAAGTACTGTGGAGGTAAGTAGTATTACCATTTAATAAGTCAGAAAGCGGTACCTCAGTAAAAGGAGCTAAGTGCCCAAGATCACATAGCTAGGAAAAATATTTAAATCTGTTATCTTTATGTTAGACGAACTGTAGAAGTATAAAGAGGACTTACAGAAGCACACAGCCATCCAGGCAAAGTGAGCAGCACTAATCGTCTGTGAAAGAGTTTGTGATGTCTTGCATAAATAAATTTTGTGAAGATTAAAAAGGTCTTGATATTTCATCTACAACTTTAATCAAGTTTCAATATGCACTACTAACCCTAGCCACCAGTAAGTTCCACATGAAGCCAACGGAAAAAGAGATCATAAAGACAAATGGAGTCCTTGGATCCATGCACAATTATTGCCTTATGTTCTTTTATAGGATCCTTGTAAAAAATGGGTCAGCTTAGCTGTCTTACTCAGATGAAAATGTAATAAATGTTTACACAATTCATCACTTAAAGAATCTAAATTTAATTTCCTGCTTGGACTTCTGTCTGTAAGAAAAATATAAAAGAAACAGCATGCATTATTTACCTCTTGAGAATGACAAGTTATAAAGTTATAAAGTAAGATATTTGATACAGGAAGACTAGACATTTCTATAGTTTGTTGTTCCAGTCACTACAGCTGTCATTGGCATCCGGATAGATTGATTTGACAACATGATCAAGCATACCTATTATCAATCAGGTTCATTTTAAAAGGTCATAAAAATTATCCAGTTTGTCACTATGTGGCTAGGTATGGAAACATTAATTCTGCCATATAATTAAAATGTTATTTAATTGACCTTTAAAGGAATGACTAGTTTTGGAAATTCATGACTATAATTTCAACTTTTTTTGCAGGAGAGAGAATATTAGAGTTAGGAGTTTCACTACGAAATCTTAAATTATTTAAAACATCATTCATTGATAACATGTTATGGTGGATTTTGATGGCTCCTTATCTTTCAGAGGCCCTTTTCTATCTCTTGCTTACTGAAATTTCAGTGTTTAAGTGTTGTCCTTTCTTTTGCTATGGCATAAACTTCTATCCTATAAAAGTAATCTGACTTTTGAGATACACACCAATGTAAGTTACTAAGCTAGAAGTCTCTCCTTTGGAAGAGCCCCTGAGGTCAGTGTGTACTAGTAATGAGAAGTTTGACAAACAGGTGAGAAAAACATTTAGAACTTAAGTAAAATTTTAAAAAGTAGAGAAGTAAGAGATAAAGAGTTTTTGGAATAATATTAAAGATAGAATTTGTCTATTTTATAGTTTTTACAGCATTTCTGCCTTCTTTTCCTAAGATAATATAAATCTGTATAGCCATTCATTTTTTCATGTTATTTTAAGAAAGTTAATAGCCTAAACATTTAGAAGAACTGACAAATGTATGTACATGAATGGAATTATAATCAAGTGTTTCTGAAGGAAATATATTTTTCTCATGTGTAGGCATGTTTATTGTAGTAAATATACATATTAGCAGTTATATGTATGTGTATGTTTTAAACATTAGCAGAGACTTACGTAAAAAGAATAAAAAGAAACTTTGTTTTTATAATGGAGTTGAAGGAGAAAAAATTAAGAATTGTTGTTGGAATTGAGGAATCATCATGGCTGTGGTTAAAGTCATAATTATCATGTTCTATTATAAGAAATGCAAAAAAATAAAACAACAGAAAAGATTAAAAATAAAAACAAGGGAAACTATAGTTACTTTTCTTATTTAATGCAACTGTCCTTTAAATTTTTATTTTCTATGGTATTTACTTAGATTTCTACATTAATATTTTTGCCTGAAGTATGGTATATATTATATATCAAATGAATTTGTTTTATATTTTGCAAAAAACAGATAATCTCAATTTGAGTTTCTAATCCTTGGCTTGTCTAGATGAAGTAAGTTTGTAAATGTGAAATTATATTATAAGATGTTATTAGTGTCATTATTTAATGAACAAAAGGAAAAACCCTGCAGATTACCACTTATTTTATTCTAGTGAATTTAATTTAAAACTAAATAGTTTTAAAATATCTTGTATTTTAATATTATTGAAATGTCTGAACACACGTCACAAAGAAATAAAACTGTTAAATTTCATTTCTGGCCATTTGACTTACTAGCTTACTTATTTCTGAATTAAGAAAAATACTAATTCTGGTTCACATTAGATGTTATCTTTTTCATTGTCATGTATTTACTCATTAGTTTATTGCACAAATATGTGCCAGGGACAAGGTATTAGAATTGTGAATTAATCAAAATATAATAATTTAAAATATGTAATGCAATGTCTTTCACATATTGTGTATTAATATAAAATTGCTCTTAGTACATTGCTAAAGAACTTAATATTGTTTTTATTACCTAGTCTCTGCTTAAGTATTTTAAGGGATAGTGGCCATGGTCTCATGCAAAATATAGGAGTGTTTTACTTATTGAAGAGTTCTGGTAGTAGTAATTTCTCTTTTTGAGTGTAAGATAAAATCTTCTTTCCCATCATATGTTACCAAATCTTTTCTTCTCTATTCTTTTCCCCTTTAGGGCAACTCAGAATATTTATTTAAACATATAACACCTTTTAGTATTTGAAAACAGATCATTATTCATTTTAATATTAATTTGGCTATTTGTAAAATAGGAATTTAAAGTCAATTTCACTGAGATCATTGAAGACTTTTTTTGTCTTTCAGAAGTCATGTTGATTATTGGATATTATTATTGTCATTACTGATGATAATTTGATTTGATTTTCTTTGTAGATACAGAATTTGTCTTTTTTTTTATTTTTGGAAAGTTTTAGAATGTTTATCTTGTCTTTGCTGTCCTAAAGTTCCCAAATTTTACAACAGTATGTCTACATATGTCGTGCTTTCTTTTCTTATTTGTTTTAATCATTCTTCTCTGTATTAGAGAAGCTCTTCACATTTACTGTTTGTCTCTCTGAAATATTTTTCTATTGGTTGCTTGCATATTTCCTTCATGCATTTTTCCCTATTGTCTTTTTTTCTGAATCTTCAGAATAATTTTTGGACTTTTGGATATACTCTTCATGAATCTTGATATTTATCTCATAATTTTAAGAACTAGCCATAGTGCAGCAATTAAGATTGTTAGCTCTAAACTGGCAAATGTGGTTGGAATCCATGATGAGTTTACTACACCTGCAACATTCAGCAACACCCTTGGCCTTTTTGTGACTCATTTTCCTCATGTGTTAAATAAAGCTGTTGACGCTATATACCTCATAGGTTTTCTGTGAAACATAAATAGATTAGACAAATGAAAGGCAGATAGATGATAGATAGATAGATAGATAGATAGATAGATAGATAGATAGATGATAGATAGATAATAGAGATTAAGTATAAAATAGGTCTAGATATTGATATTACAGGATAGACAAAGACATTACCTTTACCTTCCTGGGTTTTTTTGGTGGGAGGCCTGAGAATTAAATTGGAATAAAAGAGATTAACAGAAAAAAATGCATAGAAATTTGTAAGTTTTTTCGTGACACAGATCTCTATTAGGAAAGGAAGTTTCACCAAAACAGAGTTGGACACTTATATACTGAGATGGGCAAAGAGCAGTAATTTGTGGAAACGTGACAAAGCATGAAGGCTTGGGCTCCGGTAATTAAACTTAAAGGCTTGAACAGGAAGAGTTGCATTATAAGGTTTGCTTGTGCGGATTCCTCCTGGCCTTGACTCCCATCCCTGGTGGTAGGAACACAACTTTCTTCCTAGCATAAGGAGGACATCTTCCATGTGGGGATTTTATTTCCTGCTTTCAAGAAGAGAAAGGGGAAGTCAGAGAGCCCTTCTTAGAGTTGATGTTTTTCAACTGTATCTCAAGATCAAAGTAAGTCTTACACCAAAGTGGCATGTTTGGAGATGGTACATTCTGCTACTACATTTAGATGTTGTTACATATATATGGATTGAATTTGAATATGAATGTAGATGTAGACATAGATGGAAAAAGTGCTTAGAATTCTGCCTAGCCCATAAATTTTGGTCAAAAGGTAAAAATTCAGATAATGACCAAAATGTATTGATATGTCACTATGGCCTAGGCAACATTCTATTATGTCTCATGACACATTTTTGTTCACAAATTCCAGCTCATCTCTCTGTCATGCTTGTTAATAACCTTTCTGATAACTACATAGGAAGGGAGACATGTTTTGCCACAGTGGCTTCATAGTGTCCCTCTGTACCTGGGGTTAAGTAGCTACATAGGACACTGCTCTGCTTCTCCAGCTTTCAAACTAGAACACACATTCGTACTTTCAGTTTCAGCTTACAAATTCTGTTTAGCCATTTCTCAATAGGCAGGGCAGGAGGATGACAGAGCGCCCTGGCTGGCCTAAATGCCACTCCCAAGTCACCATTTAAAGAGTTCCTGAGGCTCCTTTTCTTGTGTCTACTTATAGTGAAATTAGACTTCCCAATAATTACTCCTATCTGTGCAGCAGTTTCCACCAGTCTTTGTGACTGGCTGTTACTTTTACTGACTACTTGTCTGATTCATTCTCTCTGTTTCTTTTTCTCCCTCAAGAATTTTTCTTACTATCTATGGAGTTATTCATTCTAAAATTGTCTTTTATGTTATTTACTATGCTTTTAGGTAGAAAACAAAATTAATATTGATACACCGATATTCCATTTCTTATCTCAAGGTCAGCTTAAACCAAAAATTAAAGCCATAGAGATTATTCAAGGTTCTCTATAGGACCAGAGTTTTAAAGTTCTATTCTTTATTTGTCCTTGGTTTTATATAGTCATAATCCCTACTTCTAAATCTTTCAAAATTCACTTTAAATCTAGCAAACAGTTAAGAGAAATTAGCAAGATTTAAGCAGTTGTAACTATTTGTTCTCATATCTTCATATAGTATTTTTTACACCACATTACCCAGTATAAGAAAATATTATTTTTTAATTTTAATATGACCTTAAATAGAGATTGTTAATGCTCTTTACCAATTTGTTTTATAACTAATTTTTAACAGATTAAAATTAGAAAATTATTATATAGTCCCTTAATTTTAGTCTCAAAAGAATGATTCAATTGGGGCTCCAGGGTAGGATCTGTCTTACAAGCTGCTTCCATTCCTGACATCCTCTTGTTTCAGATGCTGCCTGTAGCTTTATGAGCACATTCCTGTTTTATTCTCAGTATCAGCACATTGCTTTGCAGAAACGAGTCTCTCTTTAAATGCAGGAGAAAGAATAGACAACATATTTAAAAAGGAAAGGAAAAAATTATAGGAAAACTTATCAAAGAAATCTTACTAACCAAAGTGATATTCCTGTATTTTTAAATGCTTTGTAAATCAAAGAAACCTGTAATATTCACACATATAAATTTGTGCAACTGCAAGATTGGCTACTTTATTATCAAATGGCATGATTCCATATACATAAAAGTTGATTCACATTTTCATTAAAAAAGAGAAAAATCAGACAAAAACTATAATGGTATTTCTTGTCAAAAGTATTTATTGAGTACTTACCTCTGCTAGGCACTAAGGAGTCAATTGGTACAATTCTTGTGTTCAGTAAGCCTATACTCTAGTGAATTGAGAGTAAGTAAAAAATTAGTTTTATACATCTTGGGAATTTGTATGAGAACTAACTTTAATTAAAAGCACAATCACATGTTTCCTTATTTACTCAGAAACACTAACATTCTTTTTAAAACAACAACAGTATCCTTACCCAGACAATGATTATTAGTCACGATGGCGACCTTGGGTACTTAGCCAACTAGAGGCATTTTTACCTGGCTCAGTTAACCAAATGAATTAGAGGAAGGATGACGAAGGTCAAATCAGGCATTATTTTTGGTAACTCTTTATTGCTTAGTCCACATTATGTGTAGGAGCTTTCTGTGGCCTCAAAAGAGGAAGGTTAGGCAGTTAAATGTGAAATTGCCAAATGTGTGCATTTCAAAATTAAACTGAATTTTCTTACCAGGAACCTTGTTTATATCTCCAGTATTTGTCAGAATTAAGAGTAAATGAAGGGAAAAATTTATAAATAACTTTTATATCTGATTTTCCTAGTTTTATTCTAATGTCTGTAGCCTGAAATTAATTATATTTTATGAATTGAAAACATTTATTGCTTATAAAATTGGTCATCAAGTTGTAAGAGTGATAGAAATTGCAGTTAAGTTATACAATTTTAAGTAAAATTCCATAAAACATAAAGTTCTGCATGGCTTCTAGACTTAAATATATCAGACATTTCACCTAAAATTAGAAAAAAAAGGAGCACTGTTCTATTCACAAGGCAACTCAACTGTACCCAGAGTGAACTGAGTCTAAGTCATAAGCTCTCATCTATCATGTAGAATTTGGTTTCCTTTCAAAATTTAACTCTATAAATGCTGAATTTAATATCATAGTAAGAAATAAGTCAAAGTTTCTGACTGAAAAACAGGAGTTAACAAAACAGAAAATATGGCAAATGAGGAAATTTCTCCTTTCTGCATCCCCTTGCCTTAGCATATTTTATCTTACTCTCTGGGCATTCGTGATACACAATATTTTTGTCCTGTGTTTTGAATTATTTATTTTTTCACTTTTTGCTCACTATTGCACCTTTATCAATGTCAAAGGATAAAATTATGACAAATTTAATTATAGATTTAATTGGCTTTTATTTGCAATTCATGAATCTGGGCAGCTCTCACTCTACAAAATAGATTGAGAGCTCCCAGAACGGTGGGTTTTTAAGGGCGAAACAGGAAAACAGAACAATAGAAAGAAAAAAAAAAGCTGTCTAACATCAGGTTACTTCCAGGGACTTTTTGTAAGGATTAATGCGGAAGGAATTTTCTATCTATGCCGACTAAGGTAGACGATGGTCTTACTGAGAAAAAGCTGGTCTGTTTTGGAATGATTGGCTTCCTTAAAGCTTCAGTTTGATTATGTGGCATATAGATAGCATCAGCAGCTCCATGTTGTTTTGGTTTGGTCTGCTGGGGCCTCCTGCAGGAGCTCAGCCCCAAACAATTGCCTCCCAAAATTTTTGTTTAGCATCAGAGTGCTAGCAAAGTAAAGTAAAATTAATATCACCCATATCCATGTTTGTTAGGCAGATATACTAAATGATGTAACAAAATATTTGGGAACATTTGGGTAAAATAATGTTAATCAATCTAATGTAGAGATTGGTGTTGAGGCAGAAACAAAGAACTCTGGAATCGCTGACTTGAATCTGAATCCTAATTCTACATCTTCCTGAGTTATGCGAACCTGGGCATATGATTTTTCTTCTCCAAATCTCTGCTTCTTTATAGGGACAGTGAGAGTAACATTTTATAACAATGTCATCATTTGGGAATCTCATCAGGTACTATATACAAAGAAAGTCCTTAGAGTATTGTGAAATAAACCCCACTGGCTTTTTGAAATTTTTATAGTTTCAGTGATCTATTATTTTATGTCATGTCATAGAATGAATTGACGGTGTTCATATAAATGTACGGATATGTGCACACACGCATTGCTAAGATAGTCAAGAATTTCTCCATCAATATAACACTTTCAATAATTGAAGCTGCAATCATTGGTTGTTACTACAAAGAGGTCTATTTCGCCCTGGAAAGTGGGATATATCTAACGATACAAAGTCTTCACAGCAGATCATCAATGGACCAGGGACTACTATGCTTCTTTCTCTGATCATTGTTACTCTGTTTGCCTTCTGAACATGTTTCCTGCCCAATTCAAAATTAGAAATTTAATCTTGAATTTTAATTCAAAACTTCATGTTTAAATAGTTTTTCTTTTTATGACTGATTTGATCTGAGATCTCCAGCCCTGGTCGAATTCATTTTCTCTCTGACTCTGACTATGATCGCAGTTCCTTGGTCTATGCAGAAACAGTAACTGGGATTTCTTGTCCTATTATTAGCCCCATCTATTTCACCCTGACTGGTAAATCTTGTTTCCAGATTTGGGTCCTCCACATCCATCCTGCTGCAGCCCATGACTTAACATGAGTTTTCATCAGTAGATGCACATCTTCCACATGTTTATGTGTTTATAAATCATCATGGATTAAAACAGAGTTGTGTCAGATGGAACAGCATGATAATTTACTCCTCTAAGCCTATCTGATGCTAATGTTAATTTTGAAAGTAAGGACATCTGTCTTTATTATAGTTAATGACAAATAGAACAATTTTTATATTTTAGGGCTACTGCAATAACTAGTCTAGCACATAGGCACATTCTTACATTTTAAGAAATGAGATAATCTGCTATTTTTTTTTTGTCTGTCTACCACTGAAACTCTCATTTAGACTATAAATTAAGATTGGAGGCATTCATATTTAGCCACAATTCAGTTTGAACAAATTACCCTAAAATGGAGATCAATATTATACCAAAATTTAGTGTAGAAAGTAGGTAAGAGATAATAATGTGCGGATAAAGAATCAGAGTCCAGGGATTTTTGTGGTGATCAATCACACAAGTGTTAAAACATTGTCTCAAACCTAGTCCTTCTTAATCTTAATCTGGAAATGTTTGTCTCTCATGTGCTCACTTGAGTAGAACTGACTGATAAGATATCTTTTTTTTCTGTGATTTTGAAAATGAAAAGTAGGTAGCATATTTTTGTAGAAAATGTAAAGCCTACCTTTAAGGGCTGTTTGTTGTTGTTGTTACTTTGTTACAGTTGATCTGTGATAAGACTGGTCCTGTTTTGTTTTTTAGTGTTAAGTGTTTAGATACCACAAACTTTACATAAATGTCTACACAACACGTAGAGTTTTTAAAAAACTGCAATTATAATCTGTCTTAGTCTGGTCAGGCTGCTGTAACAAAATGTGATGGACTAGATAGCATATACACCACAGAAATTAATTTCTCAAAATTTTGGAGTCTGAGAAACACAAGACCAAGACACCTACTGATTCAGTGTCTGGTGAGGGATCATTTTTTGATTCACAAAGAAAGGCACTATCACATTTAGCCATAATTCAGTTTTCACTATTGCCCTCACATGGTGGAATAAGCAAAGCACACATCTGCAATCTCATTTGGAAAGGCGCTAATCCCATTCCTCAAGGGTCTACCCTTTTGACCTAATTACCTCTCAAGGGTCTTATCTTCTAATACCATCAACTTGGGAATTTTAGGAGGATGTAAACTTTCAGACAACAGCATAGCTTCATTATTTTCTACAGTTAACTATTTTTGGGTTCAGGAAAAAAAATAGTGATCAGATAGATACATTATGAAATGGTAATTTAGTGATTGTTCCAAAACAAAACAAAATTCACTAATTTGAAAATATTAGAGGAGACTGTGTCTGGAAGTGAATGAATTACCTTGGCTTGTCTGGGTCCTTCATTGAAACTTCAGGAAGTCTGTGCCATGAATGGTTTCACCCAGTCTGTTCAGCTGCCTGATGATAACTGGAGAAGTAAACCAGCTGTGGTACAGCACCTCACACATGTCACTTTACAATATTCCAGCTGGAATTTACTTCTGGCAGCTTCCTCCTTTTGCTGTTCCTTACTTTCTTCTGGAAGCTGACTCCACTAGTTGGCATTTACTCTTGAGCTGAAATTTCTCCACAAACAAAATTTACTTCCTTAACTCTGGGTTTTGTTTAGGTCTGATTCACCAGTCTGTACACAATGACAACCTTCCCCTCTTCATGTGCTCATGTAAGCAGATGGAATCCATTTTCCAGACATTCTCATTGACCTGGAATTCAAAAAACAGGGACCTTCCTCTCAAAAGAAAAATGCCCCCCGAGCCCTCACCACCTCCCCCATGTTCTCATAGTCAGCCACCTCAGCTGATGTCTCTGGGATCAGTCCCAATAAACAGAATCTATCCAGAGGTTCAGAATCTGGCCAACAGATGGGGGCCTGCTTCTGTCTCAGATAACTACTTATGGCATTGTCTCTCTTCTATTATTTCTATGGTTTTCTCTCTCTGTTTTCAGATCAACTGTACCTTCTTTTTCTCAGCTTTGTAGGGATAGAATCTATAATCTTCACAAACACAGGGAGAATCATATAAACATTAATTTAAAAAGAAAGAGATACTGTCAGCCAAAAGTCTTCCTCTAAGTATCTGGAGAAGGAAAAAGACACACTCAGAGAAATGCAAAGATAACTGAAGACTTAAAATGTGGGAGGCCCTGTGCCTGTGGCTGCATGTACATTTAACCAAATGTAATCTCCATAAAGGCCATCAGACATTTTAATCAGTCTTCATTACTGATTAAAATGGCATTTTTAATATACAAATAAGATGGTTAAGTATAATTTGACTTCTGTTGCTTTATCATGTTTGTGTGTCATATTGCCATTATAGAAAAACAAATTATCCAGTTACCACACAGTTTTCTTCATCTATGAAAATAATCATATTTAAGATTTCTCAGATATGCATTTAGTAAAAATATTACTCATCACTTGTATACTTCAAGTTATACCTCAGTACACCTTTGATAAAGTACTTGCTTTTTTCAATTTACTCTAAAACTGTAATATTGTGGAAAGAGAAATTATATTAATAGGTCTATAATCATGATTTTATTATTTACTGAATAAAAATTTTTCAAAGCCCTTTACTAAAAATGCAAGGGAATAATGTATAGGATTGCACAGAAATTCAAACACTTGAGACTTTTCCAAAACCATATACAATTCAATCATTTTTTGCATAATGTAAAACACATAATTAATAAGGGCATATGAAAAATGATGTGTAGTTTAGTACCAAAGAGTCTAAAACACTAAACAAATTATTGTGATTAAAAATGAAAATTTAACAGCATTTTATGTGCCATTTACTAGGTAAAAATCAAAACTGTTGCAATGCATTACAAAACATAAAAAATTGCATGAATGAATAAATTAATTAATTAATAAATAACCCATTTATTTTGAGTATTTCAATCTGACAGTCAAGGAAACACTGACCAATGAGAAATTCTTTAAGGGGGAACAATCAAGGGTTTTTCAGTGATAGAAATAGAAAGGTAGTTTCATGATGGTTAAGCTAAGTCAGCCTTGAAAATTCATTCTCCAGATAATATAAAATGTATGTATCAGCCAATGTACAGTAGACTAAAAGTTCTATTTTTCATTGATTAGAAAAGTGATATCTCAATCAGATCTTGTAAGGGTCAAAAAAATTAGTTCACTAGAAGTTCATGGTCCTTGATCAGCTTCAGATAATTAACCAGTTGTGGTGAAACACTGTATATAGGCTTAACATCTTTGGTGAATATGGCTGCAAACAGAATTCTTTTTCACATTATGTGTTTCAATTTTTTAACATCTTGGGATAATCAAATATTATTAATAAATATAAAAAGAGCATAAATAATAAAAATGAATTTCCAAAGTAATATATTACAATAGGAAAAAATAACACCAACAATGCATTGTTATTTTATTACTGATGCCATTGTTAATACATTTGTTATCTAATTATCGTTAACTGTACTAGCATCCTGACAATACATAAAAATTTAATCATGTTCTAAAAAGCAGTAGTGTTAAATTTTTTTTAAGTCTCAACTCTTAAATGCATTAGAGGAGAAATTGTGCAGTTTCTAAGTCATTCTCCTTGAAATGGGATGGCATTTAAGAAATTAAATGTGCATAAACCATTTATGGTTATAGAAGGTAAAGATGGAGATACCATGTCAGAATTACACTCCCAGTATGTTGAATAAAAATTTATAATGTGGATATATTTTTCAGTTATCATTTCTTATGATGTTTTTCTTCTTCTAAACATCCCCTGAGTACTCTGTTTGTGCAATATTTACTTTTTTAAAAACACACTACTTCTCTACAAGCATTTCCTCTTCAGCCACTAAGACTGTGGTTCCTTTATTTACCAATAGAGAGAGGGAATGTAGTTTAGTGATTAATGTTGCCAAGACCTAATTAGCTAAGATTAGTGTTAGCATTGCCTCTGTCCATGAATATAATTGATGTAAAACATACTAATATTTACTGATCATATTAATATATAATCAAAATA
This sequence comes from Callithrix jacchus, assembly GCF_049354715.1. NCBI lineage: Eukaryota > Metazoa > Chordata > Mammalia > Primates > Cebidae > Callithrix > Callithrix jacchus. Next base: position 71,262,685 of record NC_133504.1, on the reverse strand, counting down.
TAATTATGTTAAAACCAGGGAAGTATAGATTTTATCTGTTTCCTAAATCCTAGTTTTTATTAAGATATAGTTTTATTTGGACATTTCCACCATCAGAAGCTTTTCCCAGTTTAACCCTCTGTGTATAATAAAATGAAACAAAACAAATCATTCTGGAGGCTATCTAGTTAGTTTCCTTAGCTTTGCTAAATTAAAAAAAAAAAGGGGGGGGAGAGGAGGTCACCAGGACAGACAAATCAATCTAGACATCAAATATATTTTCTTTCTTGCTAAACTGTGTTTTAAGCCATATTGAAATCTTATAGCACTAAGAATTTGCAACTTGATGGGACAGAAGAATGGGTCATAAGCTGTTGATGGAAGATGAAAGTTTTACAAATATTTTATGGTTTAATGTGACTACTTCTATTTACGTTATTAAAGTAGATGCCATTCTAATATCAGGTCTAATTCTCAGTTTCATGCTTATGTAAATATTTATTCATGATCATAAGGAAGTATTGACAATAAGGTTGATTTGACTTTCTCTGTAAAACTGAAAATAAAGAAAGAAGCTAAAGCTAACTCAACAAAAAGGCTTAAATAATTCTTCGTACATCTATACTATGGAATACTATGCAGCGGTTAAAGCAAATCATGGAGGCCAAAAAGTACTAATTTTGAAAATGTTTCAGTGTACATTTATTGTAATAAAAAAGGAACTATGAAGTATTAATTACAGGCTGTATTCTCAATTATGCCAAATATGTACATTAAGTATTCATTTCTATATGTGTATCTGTTCTTGTAAATGCATAAAAATGTATTTGGAATTATGTACTTTACTCTGTTTTTAGTGGTTACCTTTAAAATGTTTTATTTTGTGTACTTTTGTATTTTTGATACTATATTAATTTTTCAATATTGTATTTGATATGGTTTGGCTGTATCCTCACTCAATCTCATCTTGAATTGTAGCTCCCATGATACCACATGTTGTTGGAGGGTCCCAGTGGGAGGTAAGTGAATCATGGGGGCAGGTTTTTCCCATGCTGTTCTTATAATAGTGAGTAAGTCTCAAAATATCTGATGGTTTTATAAAGGGTAGGTCCCTTACACATGCTCTCTTGCCTGCCTCCATGTAAGACTTGATTTTGTTCCTCATTCATCTTCCACTATGATTGTGCAGCCTTGCCAGCCATGTAGAACTCTGAGTCAATTAAAATTCTTTCCTTTATAAATTACCCAGTCTCAAGTATGTCTTTTTTAGCGGCATGTGAACAGACTAACACAATATTATTTTGACAATAGTGTATTTGTATATTTCACTGGTTAAAAATGTAATAAAATCCAAATAAAAATTGTGTATATACTACATTGTATTTTGTAAGTATATATTATACATAATGTACATTTACATACATAATGTGCATATATTAATTTAGCTACATCCTTAATAATACCATATATTAGAAGCATCTTAATTATATATAATTAGAAAGACAGTTAATTCTAATAGTGTTTCTTAGCACAGTGAAGTATCAAGTATCCTTTTACAATGGTAGTTATCCAGCTGTCTTCAAAATATTGGTCAAAATGAGAAGGCAAAAGTATGAATAGAATATATATTCTAAAAAGAAAATATATTACAGGCAATAGAGATAATGATCAGCAAGTTAGAAAATTATGGTGATCTGGTGAAAAAGTAACACATTTTTTTATGTAAATGAAAGAAAGAAAAATGATTAGCAAATTGAGTGGACACATAAAGCTATATAAGAAAGTAATTGTTTAAAATGAAGCAAACTGTTATCTGATATTATCACTTCAGCAATCAATGAAGTGCAATAAAGGAGAGCAATTTGAACTTAACACTTGAAAATGCTCTTCTTAGTGGTAGAATACATAAATTTTTTAAACAGTTATTTTACACTACTGTCTTCAACAGCCAACTCTACTTAGGTATGTTATGAACGTTGCTCTTCAATTTTTTAGAATCAAGCCATTGAAAAAATTTGGAATTGAGGTAAATATGATATGACTTTACAATGTAAAAGGTATGGCATCACACAAATAACTCAGGAGCTAAGTAGATGTGTGGAGGTAAGAGGCATATATTAAATTCCTAATTTCTTGTGACAAGGTCCAAAGACAGCATTTGATGTGAATGGATCCAGAATTTGAGGAATGACCATATTGCTAAAATTTATTCGTACAATTAATAAAAATGATTAATACAAAACTCAGGTTGAAGAAGAAAATTGAGAAAGAAGCAGTAACTGGTAGTTTTAATGAGTCTGTTCCGTTATCCTCCTCAGTGGAACACAACAGGTAATATTAACAGTTGCTTTATTGAGAAATTTTTCTGAATTAAGAACATAAAAGAATTTTTTTAATTAAATAACACCACGCTGAAGGACAATAACTAGATTGAAGGGTGTAGAGTAGAAATAATTTAGTATTTTTGGTTAAACTGCTTAATTTTTAATATATGCCATGTATTCTTTATTTTTTAAAAAAACTAAAGAACAATATACCATTACTGTAACTTAGAATTATACATTATAATGGAATTTCATTTCAGTTATTCTTGGCACTATAGCCTTAGTGCTCTAGTCAACAATTTGAACCATCCCTTCTGAACCTTTATATAGCAGAGTCATTTTGTTATAAAAGATCATTAAATTTATAAGATGCAACCCAATTATAAAATGAAGTTGAATGTTTTGAGAAACATCAATAAAAGTAAGTTGCTAGAGACAAGTTATGTCAAATAGGTATGGGCAAGGTAGATGTTTGGGATTTTATTAATAAATCACAAACATAGAATTATCTGTTCAGTTGCTTTACTATATTTTAAGCAAGTATTCCACTTTTTAAATAAGTAAGTCTCTTAAAACAAGGCACCATTGCTGTGGTTTACAAAATGAGACCACTAAGATGTTAATTTTTAAAAGTCAGTTCAAACAAGGGAAAAATATTATATGTGCACATATATGTACACATACACCTACAAGTACACAGAGTTGACTATATTTCCAAAATAACTCAATTTATTCTTCAAAAGATTCCTTTATTTGAAAGTTCTTCCTTATACTTAGCCGAAATCTACTATCTTGTATTTGCTATCTATAGTTTTCTGTGATACAGTTTGTGTCCAGACTATTCTCTTTACCATCTGGGTTCCCCATTCTTGAACATGTTCATGTGTTTTTCTTCCTCTTAACGTGTGACACCCAGAAAAGAATTCAATGTTCAAATGTGTTCTGAGAAACAAAGAGTGGGGCAAGACTATCACCTTTCCCATTCATGTTTATTGTAATCTAAAATCTGTAGGTCTTTACTAAATCAACATCTACCAATATATGCATAAATTCCTCCTATCATAAGGAGATTTTGATATTTTTAAAACCAAATTTAGTTTTATCTTGTAAACATTATGAGACACATACCCTTCCTTCAGCCCAGTTACAATGTTATTACTACATACATTAATAAATACCATAATGAAGTCCAGATATACCATGTGATCTACATCTGATATACTATAACTATAATACTATATTATAGTATGCTATAACATACTACTCATATTGAGGACTGAATCCTGTCATCATTTCTTCTTCTGGGAGTTAACAATATTATTATTTAATAGTTCATTTATAAGATAACATTCAAGAATATTGTTATGTGGAATGCACTTTTCTAACAGTTATGAAAGTCTGTTTGGCCTTCACTCTCTTTTCATTTTGAAGTTTCTTTAACATTACCATAAAACTCAGATAATTCAGAAATAATTCTAGAAAAACCACTATCTTACAGCTTCTTCTGAAGTAAAACACATTTTTGAATGGCAAGCATAGTAATATACAACATGATCATTTTGAGTACACAACAGAAATATATTTTAAGAAAATATGTACATGTAATTTACTTTGTAAAATATTTTACATTGTTATATAAATACTAATTTAATTTCAAGAGAAAAATATTCTTATTGCATTAGTAGAAAAACTGCCATATATTTTTACAGAACTATAAATCGGCTATTGGGAACAAAATTATGTTTGGTGTCCTAAAATAGAATTCTCTTTGCTCTCTTACCTTGTCTTTGACCAAAGCCACTTGCAAGGAAATATCACCAGGGGAAATAAAACTGTTGTATCTTCTTTATGTTTCCCTGCTGTTAAATCGTGTTTTCCTTGTATTTCTGTTTGTATAGAACTACTAGGAAGAGAATGGAGGAATTACACAGTATCAGGTTCTGTGATTTTGTTTTCAAACAGTACTAAGTTATTTACTATTTTTCATTTAAAAGTGATAAAGTCTTAACTGTTTTCTTCTAGCTGATTTCTAAGTAGTTTAAGTTAAATCATAGTCCTTTTAATTATATATCCATAAGCATACAAAGTTTACAAGTTTGCTTCTGATACAACTGCTTTCCAAAAGAAGCTGATTTCTGCCATAGAATCTTCTATTGACTACTTCATAGAACATATATTTTTTGTTTTGTTGTTGTTGTTGTTTGCTAGAGAACACATGCAATCTTTCTTAATTCTCTTCTCTTCCACACCATTTCCATAGGTTCATGGCAATATTGAGGAATTCACTTGATTTGGATGCCAAATATGCAATATATATTTTTTTTTTGAGACGGAGTTTCTCTTTTGTTACCCAGGCTGGAGTGCAATGGCACAATCTTGGCTCATCGCAACCTCCACCTCCTGGATTCAAGCAATTCTCCTGCCTCAGCCTTCGGAGTAGCTGGGACTACAGGTGCATGCCACCATGCCCAGTTAATTTTGTATTTTTAATAGAGATGAGGTTTCACTTTGTTGACCAGGATGGTCTCGATCTTTTGACCTCGTGATCCACCCTCCTTGGCCTCCCAAAGTTCTGGGATTAAAGGCCTGAGCCACCACATCTAGCAGCAATTGTTTATGGCATATGTATTAGTCACTATAAGTCAATCCTCTAGGCAATTATGAGATATTAAGCAAACCAAATCTGTAAGTACAAGTGTTCACCAATAGTTCTCTACCCCATACACAGATTTAATAGGTCCAGGTTTTCCCTGGGTGTCTTTATGCACATTTAAAACCTTGTATAATCCCCCAAATAGCTCACTTAGTCCAAGCATTACTCTCATCTTGTCTTCTTCCAGCCAAAGTATAATGCAAAGTCCATATTGTTAACATTTTAATCAATTCTCAGGCACATTTGCCGTAATATCACCTCTGTTTTGTTATTCATTTCTTTTGCCATCAGTATTCAAGTATATTTTCCAGTGCTATTGCTGTCAACTCCCCCAGAAAAACAAAACAAAACAAAACAAACGAACAAAATTATTGCTAAAGCAAAACTCAGTGTATTAGACTTGCTGAAGGAAAGGAGAATACCACCTTGATGAGCTCTTTATATCTCAAAATGGAAAATTAAGGCAGAGTATTAGTGAGAGTTAGAATTTTAGGACCATGTGAGGGGAAATTTTTTAAGCAGGCCTGGTTATGCAGGACTTCAATGAGGATTGAATAGAAAGTAGCTTCAAATGAAGGAGGGGTAAGAGTAAGGCAAAGATCTTGAAGTGAGTTTTGATAGGAAGGCTCAGAGTCTTAAAAATCAACTCTTCAGTTGGTTTATCATCTCAGTTTTCAGTAACAGTTTTTTTTACAGATGTTTCCTCATTTATTTGTTTCTGATGGAAGCAAATAAATTATTCACTCACTGCCAGCTTTGTTAAAAAAATCTAGGATGATAAAGCTGTCTAGTCCCAGTATTGCCTAAGCTAGTTTAGCTTCAACTCTTAATATGTAAAATTCTAGAGCCATTTTGATGTATATTCCTTTTTCTTCATTTTATTTTCTGTACGTATACTCAGTAAATGCTGACACTTGTATTAGACTCTGAATAATATTGTATTGCTTAAAGCTTTATATCCACAGCCCAGAGTTCTGTCTGCTATAAAATGTGCGTTCACTTCACTATTCTGTTGAATAAATGAATCAATCACAAATACTTGGAAGTTATTGAAGATATTTATTAGTTTTACAGTGAAAAGAAAAAGCATCGAATTAAAAAATGTGCTATAAATAATTTGAGATTTTGTTAAAAAGATTCTTATTTTTCAGGTCTCTGTTCAACATAAAAAGGTTATTCATTTCTTAAGTCAGCTGAGAAAAGTACCCTCTTTCTTTGTATAACAAAGAAATGACCTAAAGCACCTTGATTGGTAATGGAGGACATTCACAAATAACTTCCCTAGGGAATTGAAACACTTGAACTGAAACTGGAACTATAAGCAGTTACCTAGGCAATGGGGAAATGCATTGTTGGCAACATACCCAAAGTTTATGTCATAGGCTGAATTACAGCTTGCTTGAAAAATCAAAGAAACTTGTTCTTAGAGATAGGAATCAAGGGAAGGCAGTATAAGATGATGCTAAGGAAGTGGGTAGAAGCCAGGTCATGCAAGGTCTTGAAGGCCATTGCTATGGTTTGAATATAATATGTCCCTCCAAACTCATATTAAAATTTGATCCTCAATGTAGCAGTGTTGCGAGGTGGGGCTTAGTGGGAGGTGTTTGGGTTATGGGAACAGATTCCACATCAATAGATTAATGCCCTCCCTCAGGGGTGAGTGTGTTCTCTCTCTCACATGGAATAAACTGGTTTTTGTGAAAGCAGGTTACAGAAAGAGAGCCTGGTTTCCTTGGTTTCTCTCCCTTCTTATCTCACCATGCGATCTCTGCACATGACTTTTACCTTTCCACTTCCTGCCATGAGTTGAAGCAGCATGAGGCCCTCACTAAATGCAGCTGGTTAATCTTGAACTTTCCAGCCACAAGATTAATAAGCCAAAATAAATCTCTTTTCTTTATAAATTACCCAGCCTCAAGTGTTCTGTTACTTACATAAAGCTAACTAAGACAGCCACATTAAATATATGTTGGCCTTTATCCTAAAAACATTGTGAAGCCATAGAAATGCTTTGAGCCAAGAAGTGATAATCGGATTTGAGTTTTGAGAAGCTCGCTTTGTCTACTCTGTAGCTCTGTAGAGACTATGATTGTCAGATACAGCCAACAATGAAGCAAAACCATTTAGAAGCTATTGTGGTAAGCAAGGTGATGGCAATGATGGTGGATAGTGCCACAGGAATGGAAAGAAGTAGAAAACCCAGAAAATATTTAAGAGGTAAATCAAGTAGAATTTCTCATCAGTATGGGCTACGAGGGGAAAAAAGACATACAGGATTTGTGGAACTATATAAATGGTGTTATCGTTCCATGAGAATAAGTATATGAGGTCAGTATTGGGGTTTCAGTGATAATCCCAAATTTAGTCTTGTGCATTTTGTATTTAGAGAGACTTTTGAAACATGAAAGTGGAAATGACAAAGAAGTAATTATTTATGTATAGTTGGAGTTTCCACTAAAGTCTAGTCAGGGATATATATTTGTCAGTATGACTTTATATAATAAACTATAAATGTGGGCAAAATTACCTGGATAAAAACAAATGATAAAGTGAAACTTAAAAACCCACAATATTAATGGCAAGAGAATTTTGAGCCAATGAAAGAGGAATAAAAGAAGACCTATAAACATAGAGATAAAAGCTGGAGAACATTATGCCCTGAAACCCAGTGAGAAAAAAAGTCAAGTATAAAGTAATCCCTGTTAGAAAAGTTTGCTGACAATCAAATACCATGAGTGACAATTGAAAACACCACTACATTTAGAATATGGAAGTCACTATGACCCTACTTCTTTTTTAATAAACCAACCTTAAATTGGTTGACGAAAAGTGAAATAAAATATTGAGTCTGAAAGCAACTTATTTCTAAGTGACATCTAACAAAGATACCATAGTCTTGAGAATGAAATAAAGATGATATAAAACACAGAGCTATTATTAAAGGCAGATACTGGTAGCAAATATGTGTTGATATTTATAGTCTTGAACTTTGGGCTATTAAATGTGTACTTGAAAAAGTCATTTTAGTATTCTCTTAATATGTTATTAATGTATTTTCTATCTTTGAATAAAACAGCTTAAAATAATTAATGGGTTATGTTTCCTATTCTTGAAGTTACTTTAAAAGGAAAATATTTGGCACTTTGATATTTATATCAGGACATGTAGTAAAACTCAGTGGGTTAGATTCTGAAGTAGGTCCCCTTGTGAAAAGGTGACTTTTGAGATTTAAGATAAGATACAGAAAGGAGAGGGGAATAAAATCTGGTCTCTAATTTTGTCCTCTTCCGTAAAATTTATCTCTAAAGAAAAACATATATAGTAATCACCGGAATTCTAGATAAATGTAAGAGCTCTGAGAGTTGTTTGATTTTGTTGTGTTTTTGTTTGTTTGCCATTTTGTTTTATTTGATTTTAAGTCAGTACCTACATTAAGCATGTAATGTATCCTGCAGCCTCCCCACTCCTCTGAAATTATCACTATGTCAGGACATGAAAGGTATTCTCATAGGTTATTAAACAAATCTAACCCTAAAGAAAAAAAAAATATTTACTCTAAGATTTTGAAATTTATCTAAACCTAAACAATTTAAGAGTTTCTTTGATAAGTTATTATGATTTTTCTAACTTAAAAATGATGTGGTTTAATTTATAATAACATGGCCTGAGATTAATAATGAATATAAGATTTTTTCTTACTTAAACCTATTTTCTTTACCATAGTAACTTATAACACTGAAAATGTAGTAAAGATAGCTAATATTAATTATTTGGGAATTATTTGAAATGTGCTCACCTTTCATTGTTATGGATAGTTATTGTTAATTAGGAAGGAGATTATTTTTAAATACACATATATTTTGGAAGATGAGTTAGCACAATGGCATAACCATTACATAAACAAGATGTTCATTCTTTTCTTAGGTCACACTATTAGTTCTTAAAATCTGGAAGTTCAAGAAACTTTTCTGGTGGGTGTGGAGGGAGTTTGAAATTAGAATCTAAAGGTTTATTTCTGTAAAAGACATTTTCTTTTTTTTTAATTTTTTTATTGCATTTTAGATTTTGGGGTACATGTGCAGAACATGCAAGATAGTTGCATAGGTACATTTTCTTTACTCTGCTTCACCATTAATAGGGTCTTTAGCTTGCATTATTTAAAAATATTTTCTATAAAAGAGATTCACTTTTAGTAGTCATTTATACCACATATTATTAATTTGTTTTAGTTTCTCACCAAAATCTACCTCTTTTAAAAACTAGATTTGTCTACGTAGAGAAAATATTCTACATATTACAAGAAACAGCAACATGTAAAAAAATGTTTCTTAAGGAAATGTTTTAATTTGATACCGAGCAAAACGTTGGCAATACAACTAAAATGATGAGCCAGGAGTAAACTACAAATTATACAGTTTAAACTTCTCTTGCTGAATAAACCAGGATCTGCTTTGAGAATATTTCTGTCTAACTTGTGTCTCTGTATTGATATCTAAAACTTTATTTTGCTTAATTACATATTTTTCTATTGATATGAATTTCATTACACTGATCTATTCTTCTTCATGTCTAATCTGCTGTTAATCCCCAGTGAATTTTCCATAGCACGCATTAAGTATATCAGCTCCATAATTTTCAGTTTTACATCTTCTGTTTCATTTCTCATTGTGTTCATGTTTTCTTTAAATGCCTCAGCATATTTGCAACATTTACAATAGATGTTTAAAAGTTCTTGTTGCTGGAGAAAGGGAACTGTTTATATTAGACAGGATGAATTACCATGTGGCCACCACAGTTAGTAAAAAAGTGCCATGCACTTAAAAATTGCTGGGAGTAAGATTTTTAACTATTCTTATCACACACACACAAAGGATGTGAGTTGTGGGATATGTTATTTAACTTGATATAATCATTCCATGACATATATATCATATTTGATGTATCATCAAAACATCATGTTGTATCCTATAAATATAGACAATCAAAAGTAATAATACTTCACAAGTCGAAAAACAGGCTTTGCTACTAGTGTCATCTCTGTCACTTCTGGGTCTATTTGTATTACCTTATTTTTCTTGTTATGTGTCTTACTTGCTGCTTTGTCCCCTGATTTAGTGTTAAGCATTTTAATGGTTACGCTGTTGCTTATTTAATTTTGCTTTCTTCTGTAAGACTGTAAGTTTGGCTTGGCAAGAAACTAACTTACTTGTGGATCATTTTAAACATTTAATAGCCTTTTAAACATTTTAAAAGGTATGGCCTTTCTGGATGTCTGGAGTATTCTTCATGGTTTCTCTATTCAGACTGAATGAAATTTGAATGATTTAGTCTGAGAACCTGGGTAACTTATTATCCTTTAACTTCATGGTATTTTTTTAATTGGCTTGGCTTCATGAATTTTAATCCTATTGCATGTGCAAATTAATATTCAGCCAAATATTCAAGGGCATCTCATGCATTTTTCTGGAGATAGTCTTACCAACTCCTATCTCTTTGCCCTCTGTTCTGCAAATTCTAGCTGAGTCCACTTTGTAAAATACATGTTTCTCAAATAAATAAGTCACTAGGTTGTGCTTCTGTTTCTTTTGCCCATATGACAGGTCTGAAAACTGCTTCCAAGTGGTAACCTGTATAAATTATAAAGGACACTTTTTTGCTTTTTGTTTCCCTTTTCTCAGGAAACTAGTCTTATGTTTCTTACTGTCTCAATCTCTGAAAGTAGAACTGTTGTAAGTTTTGTCTAATTTTCTTACAGTTTACAATCCAAAAGTCAGTTATAAACCAGATATTCATTCATAGTTATAAAGGAAAGTCATTATATTTTTAACTTTTAACTAAGAAAAAAGTTGATTTTTAACATATTCACCTCCCTTGACACTCTTGCTTTCTCCAAATTTATTTTCCATCTGACATCATTTTCTTTCAGCCTGAAGAAGTTTCTTTGATAGTGCTTGTAAAAATATTTGCTACTAACAGATTCTATAAGTTCTTGTTTGTCTTTAAACCATTTTATATCTCCTTAATATTTAACTAATAATCTTTATCTTTACAGAAGCTTTAAGTTCACAGCAAAATTTATCAGAAAGCACAGAAAACTCTCACATACTCTCTGTTCTCACAACATGCAATCTCCACTATTGACATCTCTCATCACTGTGGAACATTTGTTACCATCAATGAACTTACAATGGCACCCAAAGTCTATTGTTTGCATCAGGTTTTATTCCTGCTTCTTCAGTTTTGAAATATATTCTCACTGAATATAGAATTCAAAGGTGACAGGGTTTTTGTTTTTTTAGTTTGGTTTTGTTTGTTTTTTGTAAATCCTTTACGTAGTTTCATTGACTTCTTACTTTAATTCTTTCTGACTAAAAGTGCAAAACAATCTTATCTTTGCTCAACTATATGGAATGTGACTAGAATAATGTCCTACTAAAGAAAAAATATCATTTGATTACATTGGTCAAAGCATGATAAGGAAGACGTAGCTCAGGACAATCACAATAGGTATAGGGAGCCCAGCAATGAGATTTTGTAATAAAGGAGAAAGATTGGGTTTAATTCTGAACACAGCACAGGCAAGTGACAATTTATAGCCAAGAAGTGGTCTAGGGGTTAGTGGATGGAAAATTACTAAAATAAAACATTAAGAGTAATGGGGGATTCTGGCTAAATGACTTAGCAGGAGTCTTGCAGAGGACAGGACAGGGTAATCAGACATAACCTGGGGGATGGTGAAGGATGAGGAATTCAATCAGATATCAGGATAATAAGTTATCAATGGTGAAAGGGTCTTACTAAATCTGTTAAGGGTCTATACTTAGCAGAATTCCTTGCTAAAACTGGATTCTGCAAAGTAGCTAGATGGGCCTAGGAGAAGATCAGGAGCCTAACTAAAGTCATGGTCAGGCAAAGAACCTTTCTTTCCCACAAATGATGTTTTTCTTTCTTTGACTCTGACACAGAGTTTTTTCAGTATAAACATAATGTACTTCATATTCAAATTTTCAAATTGATGAATCTGTGTGTGTGCGTGCTTGCGCGCTTGTGTGCCTGTGTTCATGCATGTGTGTGTGTGTGTGTGTGTGTGTGTGTGTGTGTGTGTATCCCTCTTGGGAGGTGTTTAGTTTGAACTTTGTATTTGTAGATTTAGTTTCATAAATTTTGAAATGTTTTAGTAGTTATTTCTTTTAATACACTTTTCTGCTGCCCCTTCTCCTATAACTTTTCCTCTTAAGAATAGATTTACTGAGATAGTTCTTTTATTTTTTCTTAGTGTTATTTCTCTGTAAGATTCATTTTGTACAGTCTTAGTTGCTTTGCTTTCTAGTAAGCTAAATTTTTTGGAATACTCTAATTTTTGAGCCCCCTTACTGATGTTTTTTATGAGATGAAATGCCAAAATTATCACTAGATTTTATTCTTTTTTATATTTCCAGTGTATCTTCTTAATGTTTATGTTTTACTTGAATTGATACACATGTTTCAAATATGTGTTTTGCATCTTTTTAAAACTAAGTTCCTTATCACTGTCACTTTCAGGTATGCTTCTTTTGACTGGTTTTCCTCCTGGTTATGCATATTTTACTGCTTTTTATCATACCTAGTAAATTTTGAGTGAATGCCAGACATTCTCAATGTTACATTTGTTAGTATTTGCATTTTAATATTATTCTTTGAGTATTGCTAGCTTCTGCTTTAGCAGGCAGTTAGCTTACTTGCATATCTACTCAGTTAATTCAAATCTTATTTAAAGCCTTTAGTAGTAATTAAAGAGTGCCCTTTGTTTTAGGGATAGTTGATTTCTAACACTAGAAGTAGTATTAGAAATTAGAAATACAGGTTACTTCTTCAGTCATCTTTACAATGTTATTTTAGTCCTCTGAAATATCAAAATTCTATTGTTTTCTCAGCTTATACTCAGTATTATTCAGCTGACGTCTTTTTGGAATTTGTTTTCTGGTCTCATATTATGCATAGGCAGATTAGAATTTAGCTAAAAATTTGAAGTGTCTTCTGCACGTTCCTCTGGAACTCTTTTTCTCCATAGATTTGTGTTCTCTAGTATTCTTTCCTATAAATTTCAATTTCACCTCCCCAAAAACTCTTACTTCTTTCTCCATAACTCAGCAAGACCACTTAAGATGATTGAATTTCATTTCTCTTATCAAAATTTTTTAATTATCTTCCAACAGAAATTCTGTGACCTGTGTGAATTTAACATACTTTTGTTTTATTTTGTTTTTCTTTAGCTCAAGGTTCACAATCCTGCACACACTCTTATCCAGTTTCTGAAAATGGTGGGAAAATACATTTTACAGTAGTTATTGCATTCTGGTTTCCCATTATTATCTTATTGTTCATTTTGATTTATAAATAACATAAGTGAGGTGGACTCCCAATGATATCCACCTCCTAGTTTTACCCCTTTGCATAATCTCTTCCCTTTGGTGTGAGTGAGGGATACCTTGACTTCCTTCCAACCAATACAGCAAAGGTAATAGGTATCACTACTGTTGTAATATTACATTATGTGACTCTTACTTTCCCTTGGTGATTTTGAAGAAACAAACTTCTATAAAGTAAGTAACAATTTCTGAAAATTATGCATTAAGTTACTGTATTTGACCTCTACAATCTTTGAACAGCCAGCTAGCAAAAAACTAAAACTTCAGTCTGGAAGTCAGAAAGACATAGATTCTGCTAACAACTTAGATAAAAATGGGATCAATTTTTCTTTCCCAAGCGAGCTACCAGATGACTATGCAATGAAACCAACATCATGATTGTAACCTAGTAAAAGAGGGGTGGCCTGATCAGAGGACACAGATGATTTGCGTCTGGACTTCCAATCCATTAACACTGTAATGTTTTAAGCCACTAAGTTTGTTTAAATTTATTGTGCACCAATAAATAACTAATAGTATAACCAAAGCATCTCTTATTTGAATTCAGATTAGTTAGATTCATTGACCTACAAATTCAGTTTCAGCTCTGATTCTATCTACTCAAGTCATTTTTGAAGAGTAAACTTTAATTCTAGAGGATCCTTTTTTGGTAAATGAGAGAATACTTGATGATTAAATGTAAACATTCAATCCACCTTTTTTAGATTCACCGTATGCTATGTCTCCTTTTAATATATCTGTTTTTTTATCTTTCAACCTAGAAAAGAACTTACAACTAATTAGAATTTTTTTTTTCACTTCACAGATTAGTAAAATAGAAATTTTTATTTCTATTCTCTGTGTGTTAATATTTTGACCAATGACTTTCCAAAATTTAAATCTGGATTTTCTAGCCCACATGTTGTATATTTTATAATAGTGATAAAAAAACATACAAACTTAACCTAATTATAAGAAGTATACAAGGCATTTGAAGTATTACAATATATTGTAGACCAATATTTACTAAATTACTGCAACTGGAACATTTACTGGGAAAGGCACTCTGAAAAAACCTATTTGCTATTAAACATATTTGAAAATATTCTCTTTTATTTTATTATTTTTATGTTTTAGAGGACCAATTCCTTGAAAGATACAATCTGCCAAAACTAATATGAGAAAAAATAGACAATCACCATAGTATTATACTATTAAAGAAATTGAATTAATAATCTCATAAAAAAGAAAAGTACTACCTAAATGAATTCACTGGTGGATGCTATCAAACATTTAAGAAAAAAATTATGCAAATTCTCTACGACTTATCCTAGAAGACAGAAACAGAGGGAATACTTCCTAATCATTCTATGTAGGCATTACACGAATACCAATGCCAGACAAAGACATTAAAAGAAACTTAAACAACAAACCAATATCTTTTATGAACATGATGCAAAAATTCTCAGTAAAATATTAGCAATAGAACTTAAAAATACTTAAAAATAATTATACATCACTATCAAGTGACATTTATTCCTTTATGCAAAACCGATTTTCAAAGTTTGAAAATCAATTAATGTAATTCATCACATCAACAGGCTAAAAAATCCAAATGATCGTATCAACAGATAGAGAAAAAGATTTGATAAAGCCTATCAGCCATGGACTTACATGATAAAGCCAATCAACCATGGGCTTACATGATAAAAACAGATGGAACGGAGGAAGAGGAAAGCTTCCTGAATTTTATAAAGAGCATCTGTAAATCCCTATAATTAACATCATGTGTAACAATCAGAACCTAGGAATTCTTCTAAGATGCGGAGCAAGGCAAGGATGTTGGCTTTCATCACTCTTTTTCATCATTGTGCTGGAAGTCCTAGTTAATGCAGTAAGATAAGAAATGAAAAAATGGTATACTGATTGCTCAGGAAGAAATAAAACTGTCTATATTCACAAACGGCATATTATCTATATAAACAATGTAAAAGAATTGACAAATAAGACTCCTAGCACTATAACCTTGTTATAAGTGATATAGCAAGGTTACAGAGTAGAAGGTTAATATAGAGAAGTCAATTGTTTTCCTCTATTTCAGCAATCGCTAAATGGGATTTGAGAATAAAAATATAATTTACACTAATGCCTTCTCTAAATAAAATGCCATAGTTAGGTAAAACACTATTAAAATATATACATGATCTATGTGAGGAAAACTATGAAACTGATGAACAAAATCAAAAAAGAACTAAATAAATAGCTAGATAGTACATGATCATGGATAAGAAGCCTCAATATTGTGTTATGTCAGTTCTTCCCAACTTGACTCATAGAACTGGTGCAATTCCAGTCAGATCTCAGCAAGTTCTTTTGTAGATGTTGACTAACTGATTATACAGTTTTATGAAGAGGCAAAAGACCCAGAATAGCCAACCTACAATATTGAAGAAGAGTAAAGGAAGAGAACTGATACAACCCAAAATCAACACTTACTATAAGGAGACAATAATGAAGGCAGTATGGCATTAATGATATGATAGATGATAGGCAAATAAACCAATGGAACAGAACAGGGAGTTCAGAAATAGGCCTGCATAAATATAATCAACCTATTTTTGATAGAGGAACAAAGGTAATACAGTTGAACAAAGATAGTCTTTTCAACTAAGGTATTGAAATATCTGAACATGCACATGCAAAATAAATAAATGAGGACATAGACCTTATACCATAATAAAAATATACTCAAAACAGGTTATCGGACTTCAGGAAGAATTCAAAGATACAAAAGTTCTAAATAGTAACCTTCCTATGTTAACACATAGATAGACATCATAAGGTAGAAAATACAGGGATCTTGAATATGGCAATGATTTTCATATATGATACCAAAGGCATGTTCTGTGAAAGAAATAATTGGTAGGTTGCGCTTCATTAAAATTACAAACGTGTGTTCTGTGAAAGAGGCTGTCAAGAGAATACGACAAACCATGCCATTGGAAGAAAATATTTGCAAAACACACATTTGATAAAGAACAGTATCTAACATGTACATAAAACTCTTACAGCTCAACAATAAAAAAAACAAACAACTAACTTAAAAAATGGCCAAAAGATCTGAACCGATACTTTACCAAAGAATATATAAAGATGGCAAATAAACTTTAAAAAATGCTCAACATCATATTCATTAGGAAACTGCAAATTGAAATAATGAGATACCACCACATACATTTTAGAATGGCCAAAATCTGGAACACCGATGTCACCGAGTTCTGGGGTGGATGTGGAACACAATAACTCTCATTCATTGCTGGTGGGAATGCAAAATGCTGGTGGGAATAGCCACTTTGGAATACAGATTGATACTTTTTTTACAAAACTAAGAAAAACACTTCCTATGATCCAGTTATTGCACTCCTTGGTATTTAAGCAAAGGAGTTGAAACTTACACTCCTTGGTATTTACATAAAGGAGTTGAAACTTACATCCACGCATAAAGAAAGTGCACAGCTATGTTTATAACAACTATATTTATAATTTATAATTTAGCAATTTATAATTGCTAAAATTTGGAAGCAACCAACGGGTCCTTTAAAGGGTGAATAAATATACTATGTTACATTCAGGTAATGGATTATTATTCAGTACTAAAAACCGTTAAAATACATATAAGAATCTTAAATGAATGTTCAGTGAAAGAATGCAATCTGAAAAAAACTATTTCACCATATGATTTGGACCATATGACATTCTGAAAAAGGCAAAACTATTCAGACCGTAAAAAGATTAGTGATTGCCAGAAATGTGGGATGGGGAAAAATTAAAGTGAAGGACAGATTTTTTAAGCATGGAAAACTAATCTGTATGATACCATGATAATGGATACATGATATTATACATTTACCAAACCCATAGAATATATGAAGCGTGAACTCTAATGTAAACTATGGACTTTGGGTGATACTGATGCACCAGTGTAGGTTCATTTATTGTAATTAATGTAGCACTCTGGTGTGGTACATTGATAATTGAGAAGCCTGTGGGAATGTGGGTTGTGGAATACATGAGAACTCTCTGTTCTTTCTGTTTAATTTTGCTATGAATATATAATTTATCTAAAAATAAAGTATATTTAAAATTGAGATTATATAATAAAAATACATTTATATTATACATACTTGTAATATGGTTCCTACAGTTAAAGCTCACCAACAAATAACTTGTGTAGCTCATCACTTCCTACATGTATGTTACTGTTGGATTCATTTTTATATAGTATCTATTTATATACCCTGAGCCTAGGATTCCAAACAATATTTTTTGAACCATTAGATTTGAATATAATAGTAATAAAGTTTATGGAATCCTAATGCATATTTTTTTCTCTCTGTGTGTGTGTGTGTCTTTGTGTGTATTTCACCAATTTCACAACTTTTTAAATTAAGAAATGATATAAATTACTTTTTAAATTAAAAAGTCATATAAATTACTTTTTAAAGCAGGCATAAAAATAAGTAATGGATGTACATAAAGTAACAGCAATAAATCAAAGGGAGAATGTACTCCAATTTCTTCATTCAGTCTCAGGACAGCTTCACTGTCAAAGGAAGCATCTGTAGTTATCTCAAGGAGCTGAGCAGCTTAGAGTTTGATTGTGCTTTTGTCTACACACACACACACACACACACACACACCCCAATTAACATATTATGTTTAAGGGCCGTGGCAGTTGATCTCTTTCTCAGACCTTTGTCGGAATCCTATTGTGCTTCCCGATTCCCTGGTGAAACTGCCTGATTTTACAGAAACCTCTTCTTCCTGGTAACTTCGCACTGACATAGGCCTACTACTTTTGAGGTGACCTTCTGCCACTCACTTTCAATTTGGTTCGAATCCTGGCACTTAAATTGCTCCTTCTATTCTGTCTTTGTTTCCTCTCTATTTCTTCACACTCTATTTGGAAACTTTGTTGATGACCTCAGGCTGTGCACTTGGATTTTACGCCCTGTTTGCTCCTTTCCTGTTGCCACAAAATCATTAGACTTGGAGCACGTCATCTCTCTCTGGACTTACAATATCTGTGCTGTTTAACCTCCTGGGCTTGGGTCTGTGCCTGCCAGACATTCACTGTCTTCAAGGCCCCTCCAGTTGGACTCTTGATCTTGGCTTTCTCTGTTCTGCCCCAGCTGGCTCTGTGACAGTTTCCAATAGTTAGCAGACATGAGTGAAGGCCTCCATTTCCTGTCACAGCATTTTGTAAGTCAAATACAATAGTTCCTGCAAATTCACTGGGCCTATCTTCAATGCAGTGCCGTGCTATTTGCAAATGACACCTTGTAGGTGAAATCTTCCCTCAACATCTATTTAAAATGCAAATTTTTCCCTCTCATCACAACTTCATCCCCTTTCCCAACCTTATTTATTTTCACTGAGAGCATGTATGACTTTCCATCATACTAGATAACATACTTACCTATTTCACATGGTGTCTGCCTCCTTGCCTAGAATATTAGCTCCATGAGTGCTGGGTTTTGTTTCTTTTTCTTTCTTCTATAGCTCATTGTTCTGGAAGTGTGTCTCATCCAGAGAAGATGCTTAATATATCACTTAGTATATATGTGCTATATAAAAGCAAAAATGAATGAATATGACTGAACCCTTGCTATGGTAAATTAAGATAATAATGATGCAATTAGCAATGAAAACATGATGCTCAGACCTTTTAAACACTGAAACTGGGCCATCATGGTATTCCCTAAAAACTTAGAGGAAAATTTACACTCTGGGCATCTATGTTTGCTATGATCTCACTGACAGTTTTCCAGCAGAGGAATCACACTTTTTAGCTGGTTGACACATTCTTAAAAATAAAGTGAGAACCTTTGAAAAAATACACAGATCTCAATTAAATAATTGAAAGTTTAACGCTATCTGGCTTCCTCTCTTTTCATTATTTCATGAGAATAAAATCACATTACCCAGTGGTTCCAAACCTTAAATCTCATGAAAAGGGCAATTTATTTTTCACCATTTCTTTACTCTCCTGCCTTTTATAACTAATAACGTTTTTTCCTCAGTAAAATCTTTAAAGTTTGGAAACTCTCAGTTAAGAGGAGCGGCTATTCCTCCTTCAATACCTTTTTAGGTTTATTATACTTATTTAGAAAAGATTCATTAAACTATCGTTGAAAATCTCAGAGAGCTCCTAATTCTTTTAAACCACTATATAAGAACTGTAGCATATGTTGCTCAAGCCAGAGACTGTATACCAAATAAAAGACTTCATATTTGTTTAGGAAACTATGTTCAGCATGTGATAAGGCAAAATTTAAGTAAATATGTTAATTCCATTTAAATTTACTTTCCCAGGATGATTTAACATCCACAAGTCAACAAATATAATACACCACATAAACAGAAGTTTTTTATAAAAAATCACATGATCATCTCAATAGATGCAGAAAAAGCATTTGACAAAATCCAGCATCTCTTTTATGATTAAAACCCTCAGGAAAATTGGCATAGAAGGAACATACTGTAGTATAATAAAAGCCATCTATGACAAACCCACAGCCAATGTTGTACTGAACAAGGAAATGTTGAAAGCATTCCCCGTGATAACTGGAACAAGAGAAGGAATTACCACTTTCTCCCCTCCTATTCAACATAGTACTGGAAGTTCTAACCAAAACATTCAGACAGAAGAAAGAATTCAAGGGCACCCAAATTGGTAAAGAGAAAGTCAGACTGTCACTGTTGTCTTATGGCATGATCATATACCTAGAAAACCGTAAGAACTCATCCAAAAATACCTAGAAGTGATAAATGAATTCAGCAGTTTCTGCATATAAAGTTAATGTACACAAATCACTAGCTCTGCTATACACCCATAGCGACCAAGCTGAGAATCAAATCAAGAACTCAATTCCTTTTACAATAGCTGAGAAAAGTAAAACAAAAAATTTAGCAATATGCCTAACCAAGGACGTGAAAGGTCTCTGCAAGAAACACTGCAAACACTGCTGAATGAAATCATAGATGACACAAACAAATGGATTTATGCTCATGAGTATGAGTATGGAAGTGTAGAAATTGACCATACTGCCAAAAGGTACCCACAAATTCAATGCAATATTGTGAATATTGTGAAAATGACTATCCTGCCAAAGCAATCCACAAATTCAGTGCAATCCCATCGACATACCACCACCATTCTTCACAGAACTCGTAAAAACAATCTTAAAATTCATAGGAACTGAAAATGAGTTCACATAGTCAAAGCAAAACTAAGCAAAAAGAACAAATCTGAAGGCATCACATTATCCAACTTTAAACTATACTATAAAGCCATGGTCACCAAAACAGCATTGTACTAGTATAAAAATAGGCACAAAGGCCAATGGAAAATGACAGAGAACCCAAAAATAAAGCCAAATACTTACAGCCAACTGATTTTCAACAAAGCAAACAATAACATAAAGTGGGAAAAGGACACCCTATTCAGCAAATGGTGCTGGGATAATTGGCAAGTCACATGTAAAAAATAAAACTAATCCTCATCTCTCACTTAGACAAAAATTAACTTAAGATGGATCAAAGACTTAAATCTAAAATCTGAAACCATAAAGTTTCTAGAAGATAACATTGGAAAAACCCTTCTACACACTGATGTAGGCAAAGACTTCATGACCAAGGCCAAAAGCAATGTAACAAAAACAAAGATAAATAGATGCAATTTATAAACTAAACATGTCTGAACAGCAGAAGAAATAATCAACAGAGTGGGAGAAAATATTCATAATCTATACACCTGACAAAAGACTAATATCCAGAATCTACAAAGAGCTCAAACAAATCAGCAAGAAAGAAACAATCTTATCAAAAAGTGGGTTAAGAACATGAATAGGCAATTCTCAAAAGAATACACAAATGGCCAAAAGGCATACGACAAAATGTTCAGCATCACTAATTACCAGCGAAATGCACATCAAAACCGCAATGTGATACCACCTTACAGCTGCAAGAGTGGCTATACTCCAAAAATTGAAAAATAATAGATGTTGGCATGGATGTGGCAAAAAATCAACATTTTTACACTGTTGATGGGAATGTAAACAACCCACCAACCACTCTGGAAAACAGTGTGGAGATTCCTTACAGAACTAAAAGTAGATATTCCATTTGATCCTTCAGTCCCACTATTAGGTATCTACCCAGAGGAAAAGAAATCATATTAAAAAGTTACTTGTATGCGCATGTTTATAGCAGTACAATTTATAATTGCAAAAATATGGAGCCACTCAAATGCCCATCAATCACGAAAGGATAAAATGTGTTGCACATATATGCATATATACTCACACCATGGAATACTACTCACCCATAAAAAAAAAAACAAAATAATGGCATTCACAGCAAGCTGGATGGGATTGGCAACTATTATCCTAAATGAAAGTAACTTGAGAATGTAAAAACCAAACATCAGTATGTTCTCACTCATAAGTGGGAGCTAAGCTATGAGGATATAAAGACATAAGAATGATACAATGGACTTTGGGATCTCGGGGAAAGGGTGTGAGGAGGCTGAGGGATAAAAGACTACACATTGACTACAATGTACACTGCTTGGGTGACGGTGCACTAAAATCACAGATGTCACCACTAAAGAACTTATGTAACTAAACACCATCGGTTCCTCAAAGACTTATAGAAATAAAAAACAAAGTTGAAAATTAATAAAATTAAATACAGTTAATTATTTAAATCAAATTAATTTAAAAAACAAAACCAACATTTTCTTAATATTTACATTATCTAATGATGTTTTTGTTTAAAATAAGTTCCGAACATTTCACATTTTTATATGTACACACTATATGTTTTTAAATCACATATACGTATACTTTTAAAAACCATGAAACTGTATTTTAACACCATGCTTAAAGTAGAATTAAGGACTTTTCCATCTTCATAATTACATCGCTGTTTAAGAAGAGAAACTCTGTACAGAAAGGCAAAGTTTGGTTTGACTCATTACCTTCTATTTTCCCAGTAGTTAACTTACCACATTTTCTCTTGATTAAAAAACAGACAGTATTTATTGTGGTTTGGGGAAATATTATGTAAACTCAAATTTACTTCTCAACTTAATATTGCCTTATAGTCTCTTCACTCTACCAAAACTTCTGTATCAAAGGTTCACTTTTAGCTACTTCATTATTGGTATACAAAAACTCTACTTATTTTTGTATGTTGATTTTTGTATCCTTCAACTTTACTATATTCATTTATCAGTTCTAAGAGTTTTTTGGTGGAGTCTAGGATTCCTATATGTAAGACCATGTTATCTACAAAGAGGAACAGTCTGGCTTTCTCTTTTTCAATTTGGATGCCCTTTATTTCTCTGTCTGGGCTAATTGCACTGGCTAGGACTTCTAATAGTGTATCGAATAATAGCAGTAAAAATAAACATCTTTGTCTTGTTCCAGTTCTTAGAGGAAAATCTTTAAACTTTCCACTATTCAGTATAAAGTGTTTTTCTGGGCTTGTCATATATAACCTTTATTTTGTTGACATAGTCCTTCGATACCTAATTTGTTGCATTTTTTAATCATGAAGGGATGTTAGATTTTATCAAATGCTGTTTTGTTGTGTCTATTGAAATGATCATATGAGTTTTTTCTTTCGTTCTGTTTAAGTACTATATCATACTAACTAATTTGCATGTGTTGAATCATTCTTTGTTTGTTGGGATAAGTTCCACTTGATCTTGGTGTATAATCTTTTTGATGTACTGTTGGATTTGGTTTGCTAGTATTTTTTCAAGTATTTTTACAACTCTGTTAATCATGGATATTGTCTTATAGTTTTCTTTTTGTTTTACCCTTGTCTGATCTTGGTATCAAGGTAATGCTGGCCTTATAGAATAAGTTTGGAAGAATGTCTTCCTCCTCAGTGTTTTGGAATAGTTTGAGAAAAATTGATGGTAGTTTTTTACAGGTTTGATGGAATTTGACAGTGAAGCTGTACAGTCCTGGGGCTTTTTTTCCTTGGGAGACTTTTTATTTCTGATTCAATCTTGTTACGTACTAATTTATTGTCTAGGTTTTCTTCTTGGTTCAATCTTGGTAACTTATATGTGTCCAGTGTTTATCCATTTCCTCTTGATTTCCAATTTGTTGCATATAACTATTCATAATAATATCTGCTAATTCTTTGTATTTCTGTGGGATTAGTCTCCATCAACACATAAATGGATTTAAAATGAGGTATACACAATATAAACTCTTCTGTTACAAGACAAAATGAAATCCTGTGATTTGTTGTAATAAAGACCAGCCTGAAGGACATTATGTTGAGTAAACTAAGTCAGGCACAGCAAGACAAATACTGTCTATTCTTAGTCATATGTGGGAGCTAAAAAGTTGTACTAACAAGTATTGTACCCCATATTAGAGGAAGAATACTGGTTACTAGATGCAAGGAAGAAGAGGGAGGAGGAGAGATATAGATACAAAATTATAACTAAAGAGAAGCAATAAGTTTAGTTTTTTGTGGTATTGTAGGGTGACCATAGTTAACAATAATATATTATTTATTTTTAAAGAGAAAGAGAAAACGATTTTGAATATGTCCAACACAAAAAAATGATAAATGTTTTAGGTGATGGATATGCTAATTACTCTGAATTTGATCATTACACATTGAATGTATCTATTGAAATGTTTCTCATAAAAACACATGGACACAGGGAGGGGAGCATCACACACTGGGGACAGCTGTGGTGGGGGGTAATAGGGAAGGGATAGCATGGGGTAGGGAGGATGGGGAGGAATAACATTGGGAGAAATGCCAGATATAGGTGATGGGGGATGGAGGCAGCAAACCACATTGCCACGTAGGTACCTATGCAACAATCCTGCATGTTCTGCACATGTACCCCAGAACCTAAAGTACAATTATATATATATATATATTTATATATATATGTAAAAGGCAAAAAATACTGAACATCTATTATATAATAGGCATAATGTTTACAATATTCAGAGGTAGAACAAGTATTTTTTTAGTAAAAGACAGTAATAATAAATGTGCATTACTCTAAAAAAAGTGTAATTATTATATGTCAATTAAAAATAAAATTTCAAAAAGTTATCTATTTGCTAAATTCAGTGGCTATATGAATCCTTTGTAGTGTCCACCTGGCTCACTGTTTTGTTTTGTAGCAGTCTGTTAAGAACAGTGTTTTGCAAACTTTAGCCTGCATAAGAAACTCCTGCGCAAGTTCAAATTTGCAGAAATGAAGTCATATCCTCAGAGATTCTGATTGAGTGGGCCCAAGTGTGGCTCAAAAATTATTTTAATGAATATCTAGTTTATTCTGATAGAGATCATTTGTAGTTCATATGTATAAAACATTTACTTCAAAGATTCTTTCCCCTTACTTCTGTCTTGATAATCAACACTTATCAGTGCCTCTTTGGGAAACTTCTTTGATACTGCCATGTCTCCCCTCCCTTTTAGTATCAGAAATCATTTTTTACATGTTTATTTCCATCTCTCTTTAATGCTGAAACATTTTTGATTAAATAAACAAACTGATGAAAGTGTGTGTGGTGCTATTTTTCTCCCTGAGCTCTAAACCTAAAATATCTCCCAGAGATCATTAAATTAAAATGTATATAATCAAGCCAAACTCAGTATGAGTTTTCTTTTAATTACTGCCAATTTGTCAACATCATCCAAGAAATAGGGTTCAGGCCAAGATTAGAAATGAGAGAAATGGGTGACCAGCTACGTGGATAAGAATAAAAAAAACAGAGCTGAGGACATTTATGGTCAAAATGGAATCAACTAACAAAGATAGCAAAACCTAGACAGCTAGGGGCAATCTAAATCAGTTTCAGCAAGAGGAGTCACCTGAATGGTGGAACACATTAGAAAGGACTGTGGCTCTCACAAAATATCTTGTCTGGGCTGGATATGACTTCAGTGTCAAACACAAACTACCTTTCCAGTTCTGTCACTAACTATATCCACAATAGATGTTCTATCTTTAGACACTTCAAAGTAAAATTCTTACCAGTCTTTAAAAACACTGTGATATTTTATAACTCAGTGAAGCAGGTTGATGAATTACATAGACCTGGATTCTCCAGCTCAATTAATTGTATAGAATCTCTAGAAACATAGCTAAACTGTCTAAACCATCTTTTTCCCATGCCATAAATATTGGCAGTGTCACACACTTCATACACTATAGATTTAAAATTTTATTTCTTGTGTTATGACATAACATAAAACCACTGGTACAGAATTCAAGATTAACAGTGTTATTAGTCACCACAGTTAAACTTGCACAAAATAATAATTAGTTCCCTAGTTCCTTCAGCTTGTCTTCATTTTCTATTTCTTCTATTAACTTCAAGTTTAAATGTAATATTTTAAATATAAATAACAAAAAAGTATAATTCATGTTTATGAATTATTCCATATATATGTATGAAAGATGTCTAGACTAATATATTATTCTAATACTACCAATGATTTATTTCTGCATCATAAATTTGGGGTGACTTCAAAAATATTTTATTTTGAGATAATTGCGATTCACATAAAGTTGTAAGAAATAATGCAAAGAGAACCAACATAACCTTCACCCTCTTCACCCAAATGACAATATTTTGCACAACAGCAAAATATCACAATCAGAAAATGTTCTTCTAAATGTAATCCGTTTTCCCCTATGGCTGCTTTGAAGATTTCATCTTAGTCTTTAGTTTTTAGAAGTATGATGTGTTTTCATATGGAATTTTTTTGGATTTATTCTACTTGGAGTTCATTTGGCTTCTGGAACACATAAGGTTTGTATTTCATCAAATTTGGGAACTTTCTTACCCATTATTGCTTTGAATACCTTTCAGTCCCACATTCTTGCTCTTTTTTCTTGACCCCGAGAATACAGATATTTGATTTTTGTCATTTTCACATTGGTTTCTAGATGTTCATTCATTTTTATCTTCAGTATATTTTCTCAATTTTTTGGGATCTTATACATTTTATTGATCTATTCTCAACGTCACTGATTCTACTGTCATCGTCACGTTACTTTTGATATCTTCCAATGAGTTTTTAAGGTATTTATTATATTCTTTTTGTTATTAATTTCTCTTTGGTTTATTTTTAGAAATGATATAATTGTTGATATTTCCCATTTTTCACTTGTCCCAAACATGCATAATTATTTGTTGAATTAATTTTATGTTAAGATTGCTGCTTTAAAATCATTGTCAGATAGTGCCAATATCTGATTCACCTAGGTATTTGTGCCAGTTAATTGACTTTTGCAGGTTTTGTTGTGTTTTTTTTTGGATCTTGGTATGACAAGATATTTTCAATTGTATCTTGTGTATTTGGAGCATTATGTTAGGAGACAATTAGCCCTCTATAATTCTATTATTTTACCAAGCAGTCAGCCTTTTTAGTTTTATCATGTGGGTTCTGGCACTTTCACTTGCTCCACCATGTAACTGCTGGGGACAAATTCAGATTCAACAACACTAGCAGGTGTGAGGTGGAGGTGATTTAGTTTAGCTCACTTGGTTTTTGTAGGTAGAACAGGTCACCACTGTTGATTGGCATGTGGTGACAGATGAGTTTTCCTGACTAGGGTCTGTCGGTAGCACTGCTGCAATTAGATTAGCTTGCTTTGGCTGGCAGACATGAGGCAAGGTATCCAGGTTTTGAAAGCAAAGTTCTATCTTTCAGAAATTAATTCCTCCGGGAAGACTACAGTCAGCTAGAAAAATTAGCTGCTACCACTTCTAAGATTTTATAACTTTTAATTCAGACCTTTGATATGATATTTTTATGAGATACTTCTGTATATACGTGTCTTCCTGACCAAAAAAAAAAAAATATGTACCTGATAGATGCTATTTGAATGAATGACTCTAGATTGTTATACTGATTTCAGAACTTTTCTATCCAGTATTTTTCCTTGTGCCATTTGTTCTACTCCTGCCATTGGTATTATGTGGTAAGTCAAAATAGCTTTCCAACCACTTGAAAAGTGCTGTGAAAATACAGAACTATTTTAAGCCAGGATGTCTGTTTTAAAGCCTAATATTAAACTGTCTGCAGTTTAATTTCCTAATTTGAGGGAAAAAGTGACAGTAATAGAACCCTTCTTCTCAGAGGGTCAAATTAATATTTTAGAAATCTTGAGGTCCTAAAATAAAAGCCTCTATGTAGGGGAGGGACTCAAGATGGCACAGTGAGAACAAACCGGGATTGAAGCTCTCGGTGAATGCGTGGAGAGGGTGAGTCAGGGCCGCATTTCCAGACGAATCTTTTTTGCCCACAGAACGGGGATATTCCCAGGTATAAAAGAGACATGGGAAGCCAGGCAGAGGTTTTGGACAGTGCAGCCGGCAGCCAGAGCAGCCGGCGGCCAGCACTGTAGCGCAGTGGCACTACACAGCACTCTGCACAAAGCGCACTGGTCCGGGTGCCCTGTTGAACTGGCAATCTGAGACTTGAGAGGGCTGAACTTGAGACTGAATGGGACTTGGACAGTGAGCCAGCCCAGGAGATTCCAGGGAAACAGCGTTTGGGGTAGCGCAGTGGGACAAACAAAATGGCGATTCCAAATGCTCCCAGTGGGGAGGTTTCCTGAGGGCACAGCTGAACCCAGGATGGTGCAGCTCTGTGGGGGAGGGACTTCTGCCATTACCGAGGCAATCCACCCCTACTGAGTTACACGCCCATTGTTACCGCAGCCTGCCATTGCCAAGGCAACCCGCTACAACAGAGAGACTCCGCTGCAGGGTGTAGCCTGTGGCAGCAGGGCAGAAACTGCAGCAGCATGGCAGAGCCTGCAGCAACAGGGCGAACCTCACACCAGCAGGGTGGAGCCTCGGCAGGCAAAAAGTGACTTGACTGCCTCCTAGTTGGAAGGACAGCACAACAGACACTCACAAAGAAAGCCCGAATCCCCCGGACACAGAGCATCTGAGAACAAAAGGGTTTTTTTTTTATGAGTTCAGCTGCAGCAGAATTAAACGTAGCAGCCTAACAGCCCTGAATGAACAACAGAACTCACAGCTCAGCAGTTGAGCTCCTATAAAGTACAGACTGTCTCCTCAAGCAGCTCCCTGACCCCTCTATATCCAAAAGACTGACATTTGGCAGGCATCATTCTGGGACAAAGATAGCAAGAAAAGAAACTGGTAGCATCCCTCACTGTTCCGCAGCTGCTAGAGGTGCAGCCCAGACAAGCAGGGCCTGGAGTGGACCTCAGCAGTCATACAGCAAAGGGGCTAGACTGGTAGAAGAAAAACCAAGTAACAGAAATACTTCATCATCAACAATCTGGGCGTCCACTCAGAGACCCAATCAAAAAGTCAGCAACTACATAGATGACAGGTGGATAAATCCACAAAGATGGGAAGAAACCAGCTCAAAAAGGAAGAAAACACCTGAAACCAGAACACCTTGCCTCCTTGAAAGGACCAAAGCTCCTCACCAGCAAGGTAACAAAGCTGGACGGAGAATGACTGTGACGAAATGATGGAATTTGACTTCAGAAGGTGGATAATGAGAAACTTTTGTGAGCTATAAGAACATGTTTTAAATCAATGAAAAGAAACTAAGAACCTTGAAAAAAGATTTGAAAAAAAGATTCGAGGAAATGTTAACAAGAATGAATACCTTAGAGAGGAATATGAATCAATTAAAGGAGCTGAAAAACACAATACAAGAACTTCGAGAAGCATGCACAAGTTTCAACAGCCGAATTCACGAAGCAGAAGAAAGAATATCAGAAGTCGAAGATTAACTCAATGAAATAAAACAAGAAACCAAGATCAGAGAAAAAAACACAAAATGGAATGAACAAAGTCTCCAAGAAATGTGGGACTATGTGAAGAGACCTAACCTACGTTTGATAGGTGTACCAGAATGTGACAAAGAGAATGAATCCTAGCTGGAAAATACTCTTCAGGACATTATCCAGGAAATTTCCCCCACCTAGGAAGACAGGCCAACACTCCAATGCAGGAAATACAGAGAACACCACAAAGATATTCTGCAAGAAGAGAAACCCCAAGGCACATAATCATCAGATTCAACAAGGTTGAAATAAAAAAGAAAATACTAAGGGCAGCCAGAGAGAAAGGTCGAGTCACCCACAAAGGGAAGCCCATCAGACTCACACAGATCTCTCAGCAGAAACACTACAAGCCAGAAGAGAGTGGGGGCCAATATACAACATCCTTAAAGAAAAGAAGTTTCAACCCAGAATTTCATATCCAGCCATACTGAGCTTCATAATTGAAGGAAAAATAAAATCCTTTGCGAACAAGCAAGTACTCAGAGATTCTGTCACCACCAGGCCTGCTTTACAAGAGCTCCTGAAGGAGGCACTACACATAGAAAGGAACAACCAGTACCAGCCATTCCAAAACCACACTAATTGCTGAAGAGCATCAACATAATGGAAATCTCCAACAACTAATGGGCAAAACAGCCAACTAGCATCAAAATGGCAGTATTAAATTCACACATAACAATATTAACACTAAATGTAAATGGACTAAATGCACCAATTAAAAGACACAGACTGGCAAATTGGATAAAAATACAAAACCCATCAGTGTACTGTACCCAGGAAACCCATCTCACATGCAAGGATACACAAAGGCTCAAAATAAAGGGATGGAGGAAGATTTACCAAGCAAATGGAGAGCAAAAAAAAAGCAGGAGTTGGAATTCTCATCTTTGATAAAATAGACTTTAAAGCAGCAAAGATCAAAAGAGACAAAAAAGGCCATTACATAATGGTAAAAGGATCGATACAACAAGAAGACCTAACAATTCTAAACATATATGGACCCAATACAGGAGCACCCAGATACATAAGGCAAGTTCTTAATGACTTACAAAGAGATGTAGACTCCCACACAATAATAAATCCAAGAGCTGGTTTTTTGAAAAGATCAACAAAATAGACAAACCACTAGCCAGATTGATTAAAAATAAAAGAGAGAACAACCAAATAGATGCAATAAAATATGAAAAAGGGGAAATCACCACAGATTCCACAGAAATTCACCATCATCAGAGAATATTACAAACAACTCTATGTACATAAACTAGTAAACCTGGAAGAAATGGATAAATTCCTGGACTCCTGTGTCCTCCCAAGCCTAAACCAGGAGGAAGCTGAAGCTATGAATAGACCAATAACAAGGGCAGTAGTCGAGGCAGCAATTAAGAGCCTACCACACAAAAAAAGCCCAGGTCCAGACGGGTTCACAGCCGAATTTTAGCAGACACACAAACAGGAGCTGGTACCATTTCTTCTGAAATTATTCCAAATAATCCAAAAAGCGGAAATCCTTCCCAAATCACCCAAACCATTTTATGAGACCAATATCATCCTGATACCAAAACCCGGCAGACACCCAACAAGAAAAGAAAACGTCAGGCCAATATCCATGATGAACATAGATGCAAAAATCTTCAATAAAATATTAGCAAGCCGATTGCAACAGCAAATCAAAAAACTTATTCATCATGATCACGTAGGATTCATCCCGGGGATGCAAGGCTGGTTCAACATACGGAAGTCTATAAACGTAATTCACCACATAAACAGAACCAAAAACAAAAACCACATGATTTTCTCAATTGATGCAGAAAAGGCATTCGACAAAATTCAACAGCCCTTTATGCTAAAAACCCTCAATAAACTCGGTATCGATGGAACGTATCTCAAAGTAATAAAAGCTATTTACGACAACAGCCAATATCATACTGAATGGGCAAATACTGGAAGCATTCCCTTTGAAATCCGGCACTAGACAAGGATGCCCTCTTTCCCCACTCCTATTCAATATAGTACTGGAGTTCTGGCCAGATCAATCAGGCAAGAAAAAGAAATAAAGGGTATTCAAATAGGAAAGGTGGAAGCCAAATTGTCTCTATTTGCAGATGACATGATAGTATACCTAGAAGACCCCATCGCCTCAGCCCCAAAACTCCTGAAACTGATAAGCAACTTCAACAAAGTCTCAGGATATAAAATCAATGTGCAAAAATCACAAGCATTCCCCTACAACAATAACAGACTTAAAGAAAGCCAAATCAAGAACAAACTGCTATTCACAATTGCTACAAAAAGAATAAAATACCTAGGAATACAACTCACAAGGAATGTAAGGGACCTCTTCAAGGAAAAGTACAAACCACTGCTCAATGAAATAAGAGAGGACACAACAGATGGAGAAACATTTCATGTTCATGGTTAGGAAGAATTAATATTGTGAAAATGGCTCTACTGCCTAAAGTAATTTACAGAATCAACACTATCCCCATCAAGCTACCATTGAATTTCTTCACAGAACTGGAAAAAACCACCATGAACTTCATATGGAACCAAAAGAGAGCCCGCATAGCCACGTCAATTCTAAGCAAAAAGAACACAGCGGGGG
Source organism: Callithrix jacchus (assembly GCF_049354715.1). NCBI lineage: Eukaryota > Metazoa > Chordata > Mammalia > Primates > Cebidae > Callithrix > Callithrix jacchus. Next base: position 71,230,839 of record NC_133504.1, on the reverse strand, counting down.
GCATCACACTACCGGAGTTTAAACTACACTACAAGTCTACAGTAATCAAAACAGCATAGTACTGGTACCAAAACAGAGATATAGACCAATGGAACAAAACAGAGGCATTGGAGGCAACACAACATATCTACAACCATACAATCTTTGATAAACCTGACAAAAACAAGCAATGGGGAAAGGATTTCCTGTTTAACAAATGATGTTGGGAAAACTGGCTAGCCATTTGCAGAAAGCAGAAACTGGACCCCTTCCTGACACCTTATACTAAAATTAACTCCAGATGGATTAAAGACTTAAACATAAGACCTGGCACCATAAAAACCCTAGAAGGAAATCTAGGCAAAATCATCCAGGACATAGGAGTAGGCAAGGACTTCATGAACAAAACACCAAAAGCATTGGCAACAAAAGCCAAAATAGACAAATGAGACCTAATGAAACTCCACAGCTTCTGCATGGCAAAAGAAACAGTCACTAGGGTGAATCGGCAACCAACAGAATGGGAAAACATTTTTGCAGTTTACCCATCTGACAAAGGGCTGATATCCAGAATTTACAAAGAACTCAAACAGATTTACAGGAAAAAAACACACAAGCCCATTCAAAATTGGGCAAAGGATATGAACAGACACTTTATGAAAGAAGACATATATGAGGCCAACAATCATTTAAAAGAATGCTCATCATAACTGGTCATCAGAGAGATACAAATCAAAACCACATTGAGATACCATCTCACGCCAGTTAGAATGGTTATCATTAAAAAATCTGGAGACAACAGATGCTGGAGAGGATGTGGAGAAAGAGGAACACTTTTACACTGTTGGTGGGAGGGTAAATTAGTTCAACCATTGTGGAAGACAGTGTGGCGATTCCTCAAGGCCTTAGAAGTAGAAATTCCATTTGACCCAGCAATCCCATTACTGGGTATATATCCAAAGGACTATAAATCGTTCTACTATAAGGACACATGCACACGAATGTTCATTGCAGCACTGTTTACAATAGCAAAGACCTGGAATCAACCCAAATGCCCATTGATGATAGACTGGATTGGGAAAATGTGGCACATATACACCATGAAATATTATGCAGCAACCAGAATTGATGAGTTTGTGTCGTTTGTAGGGACATGGATGAATCTGGAGAACATCATTCTTAGCAAACTGACACAAGAACAGATAATGAAATACCGCATATTGTCACTCATAGGCGGGTGATGAAAACTGAGAACACATGGACACAGAAAGGGGAGTACTAAACACTGGGGTCTATTGGGGGGAAAAGGGGAGGGCCAGTGGCGGGGGGAGCTGCGGATGAATGGCCTGGGGAGAAATGCCAAATGTGGGTGAAGGGGGGAAAGGAAGCAAAGCACACTGCCATGTGTGTACCTATGCAACTGTCTTGCATGTTCTGCACGTGTACCCCAAAACCTAAAATGCAATAAAAAAATTAAAAAAAAACAGTAAAAAAATAAAATATAAAAAAGCCTCTATATAAATAGCAAATATACAGTTTTGCTTTCCTTTCTGTTATTTTACACTCTCAGAATTCTGAATGGAATACATTGCATTCAGTAGAGACACAAAAATATATTTATCATATTCCTCATGATATAAATATTATAGATCAGAAGAGCTTAGTTTTTGCAAATATAGTTCACAGATCTTTCCATGTTACTTTTAAACAGCTAAAGAAGAATGAGCAAAGTTTTCTTATTAAGAGTTTGCAATGTAGTTCCACTTAAAACTAAGACTGTAGTATCAAATTTTAACATCATACATATTATATAAATTATTAATGTTATTACTACATAATAAATTAGAGTAACCTGGGTGCTTATTAGAAGTACCCTTCCTATGAGTTTATATACTATCTTGTTTATATCTCTCTTTTGTCATTTGTAATATGCTATAAATCATAAATGATTCGTTACCCTCTATTATTTCCTTCGTAATTACTGAAACAAAACTACAGAGTGAAACCATCCTCATGCCACTCGTTTCTTTGCTGTGCACCAAGAGCATCCATGGTCTCTTTCCATTGGAATAATTTTGGAAAAATGTAAAAGAATGATATAAAGCATGCGAGAAAAATTACAGTTTTCAAGACGCTCACTCCTAGTGACATCTTCCTAAGTTTCCCCCTGGGAGTTCAAGCTCTGAAATGGATTCTGGGACTTTGCTCTTGATTACTTAAAAAATGTGCTAGCTAGGAAAGCGTCTCCCCTTATCCTAATAGAAGAAGTTCCATTTGAAGTCTTCTTAAACTATTGGTGTTTTATTCCAGCAACTGTCTGCATGGAAACCTGCTTCTCCATGGGCCATCAAAGTCCCCAAGTAATGATACACTGACTTTTTACCATGCCTGTCAAAATGTAGAACATAACCGCAGGCTGTCTGGCATCTCACTATTCCTTCATAGGCAAAGTTAAATTTTAAGCATCACCATTTAAGAAAGGGAAATCAAGCGTTGTTTTTTGTGGCAGAATCTATGTTGGAACTTCAACCCTCTGATTTTCCATTGAATCACCTATATGTCTTTTGTGGGAGGATTAAAAATTTGGGGTTCATATTCCTCCTTTTGATAATTCTTTTTTATATTCTCCCAACAAATATTGTTTCTTTAGTCAGATTGTGTGACGTTATGTCATTCTCTCCAACCCATGTTATACATTAATGGCAGCTATATAACATCTCTATGTTTAGTTTTCTCATATCTTTGAGCCTTCATTTGGGAAAACAAAACAAAACTTTGTAAGTGTCCTACTAAACAATGAAATAAAAGATTGCCTTTCTTCATTTTTATATATTAAACAGCTGAATTCATTAATTGAAGGAATGGCTATATTCTCATTTCATTTAAAATTCGACCCTATAATTGATTTTTCCATGATGTATCATTGCTAAATGAATTATAACATGTTTAACACTTTAAAGATAATGTTATATTATTCCATATATTTTTCTCTAAGCATATTGATATATTGTCCTTAAATTTAATACCAAACAAGAATAGTATATCTCTAAGAAATTTTACTTGCTTTATATAACTTTTATCTGTATTCATCTGATTGTAACAATATTTACTTGCTAGTTTAAATGCAGGAGAATTGTGAGAATCCTTTTCTACAAAAAAAAAACTTTAAAATTTGCCAGGAGTGGTGGTGCATGCCTGTATTCCCAGCTACTTGGGAGGCTGAGACAGGAGGATTGCTTGAGCCCAGGGGTCTGAGACCTGCATAAGCAATGTATTCAGGACCCATCTCCACAAAAATTTCTGAAAATAGCCAGGCATGGTGGTGCTTGCCTGTAGCCCAGCTATTCACTGAAAATTTGAGGCTGTAGTGAGATATGATTGCACCACAGCATTCCACCCTCAACAATAGAGCAAGACCTTGTCTCAAAAAGAAAAAACTTAGGAAGTCTCTTTCATTATCTATGCACTCTACATCCAGTGATAACCCCTGCAAAATTTGTTTACCTACCTAGTATTTTTATATAGGTAAAAATGTTTGATATATATATATATATTATACATAATATATATATAGTATGAATGCTTGTGTATGGATGTGTACGTTTACCAATATATGTGTGTGTGTGTGTGTGTGCGCATGTGTGTGTATCTTTCTTGTCTAATCTTTTTCATTTATTTCTTTGAACTGGTTTGACAGTTACATCCTCTATTTCTAGTATTATTTTAAAATAATGACTTTTAAAATTTTACTAAAAAAATTTAAATTTTAAAAAGAAAAGAAGTGTCTTACTCTTCTCCTGAACAATACAAATATAGTCGTCATCCCTTATCCACAGTATTTCTTTCTAAGATTTCAGTGGCCCAGGGTCAACTATGATTCAAAACTAGGAGATTATAGTGAAATAAGACGTTTTGAGAGAGAAAAAACCATATTCATATAACTTTTATTACAGTAGATGTTATACATTACTTGTTATTGTTACCAGTCTCTTACTATGCCTAATTTATAACTTAAATTTTATTATATGTGTATTTGATAAAACCATAGGATTATAGATTCAGTACTATGGTACTATTTGCAGGTTCAAGAATCCACTGGGTGTCTTGGAATGTATCTCCCATGGATAAGGTGGGGACTACAGTGCCTCTAATTGGACTCTGCTTGACTTTAGTGCCATCACCACACCACTGCTGCCAACACCACCACCATCCTCATTATTATCACTATGTCTATTACTCTATCCAGGAAACTTTTCTTGTAATTTTCATAATTTTATTTGCTCTATATTCCTTCTTCATGTCAGGTAATGCCCTAGAACCATTCCCCTTTCTCCTGAACTATATTCTCTGTAAGTTACCTTAGCATATCTTTCTGGGTGATCAACCTTCATATTTTATGCTTATTTTTAAGTATTTCTCTTTCTCCCTCCTGTCTTTGAAATATACATTTTTTTGTTTAAAATTCTACATTTAAAGTTATAGTCTTTGAGTACTATGAGGAAATTATTTTACAATAGTCTGTATGTCATTTTTGCAGTTGAAACATAGACTTTTTTTTCTTATTCTAACTCTTGTTTTTGGCTGAATGTGAATGGAGAGGGTTGGCAAGGGTGAGAAAACTATGGACTTTCCTTAGATTTATTTTGCATATTATTTATATTTGGCATTATACTGTTTCACTGCAGTTGTCTGGGTATGAATTGGCTTTAATTATACTCCTTGGGCTGTGATGATACAGTCTAAGTTTTTAATGTTTTTCCAAAATTTTCCCATTGTAATCTCTTTAAATATTGTATATTAAACAATATGTCCAAAATAAATAAGAACTTACTCTTCAAATCTATTTTTCAGATGATGTCTCATAGCTCTTATAAGAAAATGTGTAAAATACATATTGATAAATATCTACTTCTAATCATGCCCCATAAAAATGAAGACCTATGAATCTTTTTCTCTCTATATTAGAAGCTATGATCCTTTTAGTGCCAATATTTTTCTAATGCAATTCTAAATGTTCATGTAATAATTTACCACCATCTCTTTCTAACTATATCTGTATGCCTTGATCTGTTTCTGACAAAATTTATTAAGAAGAAATAAGAGGAAGCAAAACAACAACAAACCACATTTTTTGTTCGATGAGATTTATAATTAAATAACATTGTATATTTTGGTATAATTGGGTTACTCGTTAAGTTTTGTAATACAAATAGAATAAATATTGCTTGTTATAGCTTATCACATAGTCCAGATTACAGTGAATTCATGTACTACATTATGTAGATAATTGAACAACTAATTCATGTGGTCTACAACTGACTTTGTACCAATGAGACTATGGATTTCAGAATCTAGGTAACCTTTTCCACACCTAAGACAGAGTAAGAACTACTCATGAAAAAGAGAAGAAAATATTTACTTAAAAACTATCCAAAGGATTCATAATGTATTATAATAAAATAATTGTCTTTCTAGCCTTCCTTTAAAGATACAAAATATATTTACTTTTTCTTTTCTTCTCTTTTCTTTCATAAAAAAAAATGGCATGATTGAAGCATCATAAAATAACTTTAAAAGAAAATATTTAAGTGAGACATATTTTCTAAGAGTTGTAAACAAAAAACAGAAGTTAAATATGAGAGTAGAAGAAACAGAAGCTACTTTTGCCTGTATGGCTAATAACAGTCTTTGAAAGACAGGAAAAGTATTTAGTTTTGAACAAATGGTACAAAATAGAAAAATTTGTGTTGATTTCTGGGAAGTTCTGCTTCTATTAACTTCTAAATATAGTAATTATATCTCTATTGATTTTTAAATTAAGTATTTTGAGGGTAATCAAAATAAAATAAGCAAATCCCTTTTGATATTATTAGTATTTTTAAATAATAGACATTTATTCTTATGTAATGATGTGATTTACAAATAAGGGATCTACTGTACTTATCTAAACAAGAAATAAATGACTTTCAAAGAAAACTATAACCACATAGAGTCTCATAATCAAAAAAGACATGGCAATTTTTACAATTTTCCTTTCTAGTTGAATATACACTCTAATTCATTACATAGAAATATATTATAAGGTATGTTGTTACCGCACACAACATTATATTTCATTTTCCAAGTTGAATTTGAATGTATGTATTGCATAGGTTAACTACAGAAGAAATAATAGTGAATAAGTATATGTTTAATTTGAAACTTCCATCAGCTTATGCACAATTGGATATGAAATCAGTAGACCATAAAAATGGAAGCAAAAACAAAAAGAGAAAGTGTAAATCTTTAAAATCTTGCAGACCAAGTATCAGAGTTATACATTCTGACTCTTTTTGGTGCCTTTTTATAAATTAAAAATGAGTTTTTTATAAAGATTGATGTATTTGAAACCCAGTTTATTTGGAAGCATACCATATTTCCTCTTGTGGTTTATTAAATTTGTTTATTTGCTTTTAGTTTCAGAAAAGCAAATATTACATCATCATATGCTAAAAAGGTAAGGAATAATCTCAAAATATAAAATAATTATTTGTTTTTCTCACTCTCTTTCCAACTGTATATTACTACTTTAGTTTCCCCTTGAAACCAGAAACCTATGCTGTCCCGTGGAACTGTAGAGTTTGAATCATTATTTCTTTCCCTTCTCATATTATGTTTTGAGTTTGGGATCCATCATAAATATTAGTATTATCATCTGGATCCAATTAAATGTAATGGATATGCAGTTTTGGAAAATAACCTACTTTTTGCCTATTAGTAAATAATATTGATTCTTCTTTACACAAATCACTTAAATTCTATAACACCTAGTAAAACAATGGTCTTTAATAGCTTGCCCAGAATTATATATAAAGTTTTACTTTTGTAGTTCAATTCAGTCTGATTATTTTCATTGTTTTTTACCGTAATAGCAATGAGATTACCTACTGACATGAAATATTTTAAACATCCATAATTAAAACCAAGGGGAAAAAGACAATAAAACTTCAAAACTAGTTTAAAGCTTTGCAGTAATATTTTACTGCCAAAGAAAGCAGATAAGACTTTCACACTGTGCTGAAAACTGCAGGTAATTAATTCCCATGGCACAAAAGTGAAGGAAAAGCACATTCCATATTCTCAGGGCAAAGTGTAAAAGGAATTTGCAGTAGATCCTGTTAGGTTTCAGCATCAACCTGTAAGGGACACACAGAGTAGACTGGGGTAGGGAGGGGTTGCTGTTAAAGTATAAATTATTTAATTGAAATGTTTCTGGCAGATCCTTATCCACAACAAGAGAAAAAACCCTAAGTAATAAAATGAAAAGGACTTAGTCAAGAGTCTAAGTTCTTTACTAATTTCACTTTTGGCTTTTCTTACTCACCCACATATAATTCCAGGGTTAAGAATGTCCCTGGCCTTAACATACTCTAACTTCTGATGTGTCGAAAGACTAGAGCTTTTGTCCTTTTAATTACAAAATTCTGATTTTCATTCTCCCAGTGGCTGATTTCAAAAGGTACTCTACAGTTCATCATTAATTTGGGGAAAAATGTGTGATCTCATGAATTCTAGAAATTGTGAAATAAAGACGGGAGCGGGGCAAGCTGGAGAAGACAGAGGCCTGCACACCCTTAACGAGAAAAACTTGTAATTTTCCTGGGTTTTGCCAAGATTTGACTGTTTCAGGCTTTCTGCAAGTGTTTGATATATCAGGGGGGAATATAGTAAACAATACACTAGGGGAGCTAGAGCAGATTCTAGCATCATATACAAGGCATTTATATAATATAGGCTTTCTTTAAATTCTTCACAAGCAGTATTTAGGTGGGCAGCGTTTGAAAATCGTGATTATGACCAGGTGTAGAAGAATGAAAACAAGTTTTTACCAATAAATATTTACAATTAAAAATGCACCAAAATATGCCTTGACCGAGGCATTGTCTCTCATATTTAAAGAATTAATGAAAGCAGATTTTGGACAAAAAATATACAAATTTTGGTCCTTCTTGAGGGAAAAATTCATGAAATGGTTCAAAGACATCTGTGCACAAATTTCTAAGAATGGTAACTTAGGAAAAGACCTAGACACTATCACATACTTATTTCTATTTCTTTCCCTACACTTCATACAATTTTAAGTATTCCAGAATTTGAGGGTCTGTGCCACATAAGAACAAAGGTCCTGCAGCTGCAGGTGCCTTGTATACATATCAAATGCCTTTGAAATTACTTCAAGATTTTGTTCACGTGTGCCAGTAGATTCCTCTAGCAATCTGATTGACCTTCCAAATCATTTGGATAGGCGAAATCTGATTGAACATGCCAAATCATTTGGATAGGTAAAAATGGAAAAGAAGCAATGTTGTTTTCCCAGGTTGTATTTTTGAAACATTGCTCAGCAAGCTATTGGGATTCTAGATGTCCACAACTCCTAACCTAGTGATGAGGGGAGGGAATTGGGAGGTTAAGGAAGCAGTGTTCTGAGTTCCCCAGACGTACTTCAATCAGAACAGGTTTGCTTTCAACTGCTTTTCTGGAAAACTTCTTTAGCTTAAGCACCCACTTCACTACAAAGGCTGATCTGTAGTAGGTTAAAAGATCCAGACCTCTAATGTACATATGGAAAACAAAAAATAATAAGTGTCCTAATTGCTTTTACTGCTATCCTATTAGAGTACACATAAGGAGTTTGCCGTTGTGGTCTTTGTCATAAAATGACTGGCAGACAAAACACGATTATTCATATGGTCTTTTCTACTCCATAGTGTTGATTTAAATTTGGTCTTGTCACTCAATACAATAACTTAATAAGAATATAGCAGTTATTTCTAAATAATGAGAAAGACATTCATCAGTTTTCAGAGTTGTGGCTTTTTGTTTTTGCTTTGTTTTTTGGTTTAATCTGTATTGAAAGCCACAGTATGCACAGAATACTCTACTATCATGACCATAACACACATGACATTTGCAAAAGTGAAATAGTCTGAAGTCTGGATGCATGCTTTTCTTATTCAATAGCTGTTGTTAAACCCAGTGTCCTTATAAAATCTATTTAAAGTCAGTCAATTAATGACTATGATAGTTAGTATTAGGTACATATCTCAAGTAGATGCCTTGGAACTTGAAGAAATGTAGCCACACAAGTATCAATGCTATGTTAGATACAAGAGTATGTTCCCAATTTTTCCACAGAAGAGAGAAAAAGAGAGAGAGATAAGAGGAATTAATTCAACATGATTGATTTCTGACAGTAAAAACTAAAATCTTTCTCAACTAATTTTTTCTCCAATAAATAAAAATTGCTTTCATAGACAGATTTTGGTTATATTACTGTATAAAATGGCATGACAACCATTGGATGTTCGTCTAATGCCCTTTAACCTCACACATAAAAAGGGTAATGTGCAAATTCTTAGCCACTGTGTTCTCCGTGTCCCCAGTAGGTTCGAGGTACTTCATTGGTGCTTTCCTTTACCAGTCCAAACTATTAACAAGGTGCTTTTCACATTCTGACTTAAATTATAGCTTGTTACAAATAAAGCGTTATATTTCACATGTCTTTGAAACCCTCACAAAACTCAGCACAGTTTCCAAAACATTGTAGGCCATGTTCATATATCTATCAAACATAAATATATGTGTATGCACATACACACATATGAGAAATGCTGAGTTTTGAAAATAAGACACATGCTACTGATTTTAGTTTGTGCTTAGAAAAGAAAGGAGGCATTTGAGTTATTCACCCTCACTTGACTCATTCTCTGGCAAATGTGTAGTAAAGAGATGACCACAGTCTTTCTGAAAAATGTGGTTTCTAACAAAATTCATCTTTCTAGAGGATAAAAATCACACTAAAGTTTGTAACATTTTAGTCAATACAAAAGTATTGTCAAAGATAAAATAGTGAAAGAAAAGTATCACTAATTTGACTCCAATAAAGTATTTTGAAAACCTAGAATAAAATAATGTCTATTTAAATTTGTGGGCAGTAGTTCTTATTGCAAAAGCTGACGTGCTTTCTTCTCATTACTCTCCCTCATTCTCCTTATTTAATTCAAATTCCTTTACTTTTTGTCATGCATATCCAGAAAAAAGTTTCTTACTTTCCAAAAATATCTGAAAGTGTTGGGTTCAATTTTGGTTTTAGATTAAATTGGTATAATTACATAAGTTGTTGACAAATAAATATTCAAGAAATTTTTATGGAAGATAGTCTTGGCAAACCACAATAGCCTTTAAATTGTGCTTTAAATTAAAATTCTAGCAGTTTATTATGTTACTTTGTGCCAGGATAAGGCAGTAAACCATTCTCATATTCAAAAGAATGTTTCCATTTAAATTTTACATTTACAAGTCTAATAAGATGTTGGACCTCATTCTATTCACAGAAAATCTACTGAGTTGCACAACTTAAGTTTATTAGAAAACGAACTCACATTGTTTCTTGAATCAATTTCTCTTAGTTAATTTTTTATGATGGAATATTGGAGGTAAAATTAGAGATAATTACGGGCTCTTAAAATAAGGTTACATTAAAAAAAGTAGTTTAATGTAGACAGATAAGTTATGAAGACAGCGTGTTCAAAGATGTATCTAATGAATTGGGTTTGAATTTTATATTACTTTATGATCAGTTTAATTAGATTGTTCAAAATATTCTCTTACGTTTTGTTTAATTCTAGAATATAATATATAGAAAGTATTTTGAAAACTATATTAAGTACATTAAATTTATGTGGCATATGTTTTCATCTATGAGAGATGCCTCATTAACTGTAAGAAACACTATGGCCAATAAGTGTATTACTCATTCCTCATAGAAGGTACTAAATTATAGGGCAGTTCTGTGAGAATATGAGTTGCAATCCTACTCTTGCAGAATTTCAAAATTCCAATTCATGTTACATGATTGGTATACTTGATACTTAAATGCTAAGAAATCATTTTTGACACCTGAGTTTCTTCATGAATAGTATCTAATTTGCAGATGCATAGCCTATATCTCTGTGCTTAAGTGATTTAAATTTGTAGTCATTTAAATTATTTAAGCACATTGATATGGAATTATCTCAGAATGTATATCTAGTACTATACATAAATATATGTCAGAAATAAAAAAAAAATAACCTAATTGGCAACAATGGTAAAACTTAAATCAATTTCTGTGATAACAGTTAAGATCTGTACTTTATAATTATTGTGTAAGTGATTCCAAAAAGAAAAGTTCTAATGTGAGAGGTAGAGTTTGAATTCCTCCAGATGATCACAGCCATCTCCATTAAAACTTATATAGCAGTCATTATTTATTGGATAACCTTACGAGGGTCAAGTGTTTACATGTCATTTATAATCTTCTATTGTATATTTCCTTATGACATTACAGAAAGCACGTTCAACTGTGCTGAAATATTTTCATGAACACAAACATCACTCATGTGCACACACATACACACACGCACTCACACATGCACTCACACAGAGGCATACACAGGCAAACACAATGGGGAAGGTTTCCCGAGATTGGCAAGTTGTATAGATATGCTATTGAAACTGAAATTAAACAAAGAATGTCAAGTCTATCTTGTGGTGAGTAAACTACCATGGATGATTTAAAATAAAACGGAAGAGATAAAAGATGCTTAAAACTGACACATAGAAAAGGTATAAAGAAATATGGACCAAAATCTGTAGCTTACTAGCTGTATATGTGTGCAGATGTAATACAGACTATAATCAATTATTAATATATGGTTAATCAATATAAGAAAATAACATTTGCTCCATTTTAACGAATGACAAAACAAATAGAAATAGGCTGAATCTAGGTGGTTTATAATCACACAGAAGTATTTAAATGGCAAACCCATGACTGCTACCCAAATGTTAACTCAGACTAGTATCTGTAACTTCACATGACATGGTTGTATGGTATATAATATTTGTAAAATACTAAATATAGTGTTTGGCATATGGTAGATATTGACTAGTAGCTATACAAGCTTTATTAACTTTATTAGCTAATTAGTGCTTACTCTTTGAAGGTTCTGGGCAATATAATATGAAATGATTTTACATCTCTCTGAATGTCTACTTTTATTCAATCTAAACTGATTAGGATTAGAAATACACTTACAAATATAATATAAAAAGTGAAAAGAATGTCATAAATTACACCTCTTTTGCATGCATTCCAATACTCTTCTTCTGATAGTGTCAATAATTTTAATAAAATTTGGTATGCAATATCCTACTACCAATCTCAACAAATAGAAATTTAATTATAGCAATAATCCTAAGCACAATTATTTATTAATTATAATACCATAAACATTTAATGCATTTAAATTCTTCCGGAATTTTTGTCAAATCCTACAAAATTTTTGTTGGGGAGCTAATGTGTAGTTGGAAGTAGGGGAGCCCCCAGAAAATCAAATATTTCCTAGTCCTATTGTAAACATCATTCTGACCTCAAACTCTCTCTTTTATTCAACATTTCTTCAAGCAATTTATCTTCAAGTCTTACATTGATTCAAGTATTGTGCAAGACACCAAAGATACAGTCGTTTGCAAAAAGTTCACCATGCCTTGTTGCCATATAATTTGGAACATTTACTGGAATTCAATGTTAGATGCAAGCACAATAATGAGTGATAAGTGCTGTGATAAGGAAAAACTGAGTGCTATGAAATCAAATACAAGAGAACCTTGTTCAGTCAGAGAAATTTCCCCAGAGAGAATGAGGTTAAAGTTGAGAACTGCTACAAATTATAAACTGTGATTCCTGGTTTTCATTTTTCTCATAATTAGAGTGAAGCTTTTGTGCTCACCAGGCCATAGTTGATGTAAATATTATGGGCACTTAATACATCCTTTCGACTGTACTTTTGAACAAAAAAGTATAACAAATATAATTAAGAAACTAAATATGTTGTGAAGAGAATTGATGTGGCAGCTTACAAAAAGTGCATTTTAAATCAGTATATAGTCAACTGTCCTTATGCCAACTGATTTGTCTGTCTTGTGTGTTTGTGAATGTGTCTACACAATTTTGTGATTATCCCATATTACATCTGATGACATATTCTGTGATTTCTTGCACAATCTTTCATAACAATGAGATTGCACTTCAAACAATATACTTTGAATATCATAATCTGAATCTAAAAATGCATAGCAAAATTTCAGAAAATCTGAAATAAATAACAAAAATAATACAATAAGAAATTTAATTATGTCAAAAGAGATATATAGGCAGCTCTGTACTTCTATATAAATGTTCCTGTTTATCTTGCTCATAAATACAGAAAGGTGAACATAATAACTCCTAGACAAAGGGGGTCTACATGGCAACCTAGGAAACCCAGCTAGTCCCTGAGAGCACCATAACAAACAGCATTTTGGTAAATGAAAAGATATATCAGTCCTTACATCATGAAAACAAAAGCAAGGAAGATTTCTCTTCAGAATACATATAATTAAACCTAAGAGAAAAATTTGTTGCTAAAGTGAGAAAATAAAATGTAAACTTCAGATAAATGATATAACAAAATAATCCTAAAATAAGAGTTGAATTTCAGGGATTTTCAACATTCTGCTAACACTGTAGCAGAAAGTATTACATTTATATAGAAAACTCAGTTTGGCTCACGTTTATTACCATGTGTTGCACTCTATTCTAAGTGATTTACATGTTTTACTCTCAAAACCATAATTAATCTTTATTTTATTCTGATTTCTCTTCATTCTACAGATGAAGCAGTTTGAGTATAGTAGTTTTAATATACATGTGCATATTCTTTGATACACCTTTCTTCAAGAGTTGGAGTTTATTTCCACTCTTTAGAGTGAGAGGTAGAATTAGTGCCTCGCTTATTATGAATACAGAATAACTGAAGTGAAGAGTGTGGTATATGTACTATTTTCATTTAAGATATTGTTGCTTCTCTCTTGATCTCTCTGTCAGATCTCTTGCTCGAAGTCAGCGAATATGGTGTTAGGATTCTCAAACAGCCCTGTGAAGAGGCCCATGTGGTAACTGAGGACGCCAGCAACACATATCAAAAAAAATGAGACCTTCTGTCAACATCCATGAGTGTGAGCTTGGAAATCAATCCTCTAGCCCTAGTCAAGCCTTCAGATAATTATATTGTTGACTGACACCTTGATTGCAACCTTACAGAACATCATAAAGCAGATAAGATGGTTCCAAATTCCAAAATCACAGAAAACATAAAATAACAAAATTTATTGCTTTACTCCACTAATTTGGGAGGCAATTTGTTACACAGCAATAAATAAGGTGAGTTAATTGATTTGTCTAAGTGAATGGCTTGAATATTAAGTCTAGAAACTCTGGCTTCATAGGTGATGCTTTTCGTATAAGATAGTAATATTAATGGTAATTATTTATGAGATTCTGTCAACTGCTAAGAACTCTTCTAAAACTTACAATGGGACCAATTAGTAGATAACCCTTTTCACATTTTACTTAGGTTCGGATGGCTTATGGAACATACCACCACACCACCAAGGTGGACAATGTATAGACTGTTAAGGATTAAATTAGGAATATACAAGTTGATTAAATTAGGAAAATAATGTAAAGATTTGATGTTGAAACGTTAATTCTATTTTGTATTAGCTACACTTACCTACAGAAAAACTATGAAAATTAGAAAAAATTATTTTATAACATAATATTTATAAATATTACAGCATTAAATGATGGCATTAAATATTATTTTGACTAAATAAACAGATTAAAATAAGAAATTAGTGAGTAGATATATACCAGATGAGACACTGAAAGTGAAATGTCACTTTATTTAATGTAGTCTTGTCAGAAATCAGTAAAGTGCCTAATAGTAAATATTAATGTTTTGACCATAAGATCTCAGTTTTAACTACACAACTCTGTCATTGTAGTGCAAAAGGAGCCATACACAAGATATAAATGAATAGCCACAAATTTTTTGTAATAAAATTTTATTTATTAAAGTATAAGTTGGGCTGCAATTTGTGTATGAGCTATAGTTTTCTGACCCCTTGTTAAACATAAAGAATTTGCTATACAGAAAATGAAAGATATCTCTGTGATATGTTTCAGTGTATAGATTACTTTAACATACATATTGCAATCCCCAACCTTATACAGTGCTGTTCAGAAATGGAAATGGGATCATGTAGAGACAGCACCAAAAATTAACAAACAGGATTGAGTTATACTTCCTGATCACAAATAAAAACAGACAAGATCAGAACTGAAATTTTATTTGGGAAAACAAGTAAGACTAAAGCAGATGGGTCTGAATACATATCAAAGATTATCAAGGAACATCAAGTATGGTCAAATTACTGAGAATGTAGTAGGGAGTTTCTATCAGCTGTTGATGCTACATTCAAAAAGTGGACTATTAGGTGACCATTAACAAGAACACAATTACTTTCCATTATTCACAGTATGGGTAGTTATAGTCTATAAAGTTGTTGCACACACTGAATTAGCAAAAAGAAACCATTGCTCCTGGGAAAAATACAGAATTAGGTTTCCTGTGGTAACAACATTTTTGTCAAACAATCAATACATAACCTTGTTTTATGTGAGTTCTGTTTAAAGCACTTTATTTAATACATATTTCCTACAAATAATTAGTTGCATGGTCTTGGAATGATTTAAAGCCCAGGGCTTCGGAGGCCATGTGCGTTATATAGGTTTGTTTGCCAACATTCTTGTAAAACAAGTCAATCTCCTCAACGTTGAAAACCTGCTCTTACACATAACCCTTTTCCTGTTTAACACTTAGTTGGTATTTTTAAAATTCTTCTGCAACCTCTTGATCTGCAGAACCTGCTTTTCTGCAGGTTTAACATTTTTCAAGTCATATTGCCTTTTGAAAAGTGTGAGCCAGCTAGCATTAGCCAAGAAGGATTTAAAATTTTCATGACCCTGGGTAATGTGGCCATAAATTTCTTTGGCTTTCAGTCCCACAACAATGCTGTCCACTATGTGTTTTTTTTTTTTTTAATCAGTTGTCATCTCATGCATCCAAAATTCAGCAGCTTTTTCGTCTTTTCCATAGCCTCATCATTGATACAGATGTTATGGTAGCATTCTGCAGAGCTTCACATGCAAATGGGCAAATTTCTTCTTCCATTTTCTTGGTTTAACCTGTTATTGATTCATTAATATTGAATTCACGGCCAACTGCATGATTACTCATGCTTGAATGAAGCTTATCTGTGTCTTTCCTTTAGGGCACAGGGATGACTTCCTGAGCTCAGCATCACTGGACAGTGCTTCCACACTATGCTTGGGGACTACTTTAAATAGCAAAATAGCCAATAAAGGTGATTTATGGTTTTTTAAAAAGTGGCAATAAATACACCTTGAGATGGACATTTGTTACAGTAGAGGAGCTGAAACAAGGCAGAACATCACCTTGCTTGACCTCAGCTGGGGACATCTTCATCAGATGATTCAAACTTTCTGCTGCTCTGTACATGGCTGCAGATTAGTACAAAACTCTAGGAGCACTGATTTTGGAGTTACAAATTAATATAAGAGAGTAGAAAAATTCATAAATATAAAATCCATGTATCCACAGGGATCAACTATACATACAAAGAAAAAATGATAAATAATATAGTGCATGAATTTATTGGCTTTGATTCACTTATCAAACATTGTATAAGCATTTGATATGTGATGCTAAATGTCCATGTTAGAAGTGTATATGGCAATTTGGTGCCTTAGGAAGTACAAATATGCACAACAGAACAAAGCATGGTTGCAGTAGAGAAGTTAATATTTGCATAAATGTGGTCAATGTTAATATCTTAGTATTCTTATGAGTTTTTTTATGCAATTTACATTTTGCATAATGGAGGATAAATGCAGTAAAGAGAAAAAAGTCCACGTGATTAACAGTAAAATGCTTGCTGTCTTTTCCTTTTTATTCTTAGTGTGCACTTCTACTCTGGCCAATGCCCTCCTTACTCTTATAGTTTATATTCTTCATAACAATATATACAAATGAATAGAAATATTAATTAAATAAACTTTAAAAGATTCATTTAAATTATGAATTGTTAATTCAAATTAAGTAAAATAATTAAATAAAATAAAAAGTGATATTAAGTTAAAAAGAATGATATGATTAAATAAACTGTTAATATGTATTATCTGCTTTCTTTTGATTTTAATAGTAAGGTACTGAATCTACTCAAATTATGGAAAATGGAAAAGACAAAAGTAAAAAATCTGATTTTATGTTTTTATTGTATTTTAAATTTTATTTTCTTATCTAGTGTGATAATACTTTGACAAATGGCCTGCACTGACAAGGTCAGTGTAAATGTAAACATTTATTCTTTTTTTACATTTCATGGTCCATCACAAAATTTGCATATGCAATTTGGTCAACAGGGATCTGTATGCTGAAATCATACCAAGGTGTGAGGGACTGAGCTCCTTGAAAGCAGGACCTATAATGCATTCTGTTTTAGATCGCTGGCTTTGTGTATACATGCCTGGTATACAGTAGGCCCTCAGTAAATATTGCATGATTGAACAAATACTAGCTGTAGAAAAAGAAAATATTTCAGTTTCCTAATATTTATTCAAAAATATGTTTCTGATATGTTAACAAATGTTCACTAGTAGGTGGTAGATTAGTGAGATGACATTCTAACTATGGTAGTGAATGCAAATGAAGAAAGTATATTTTCACAGTGAATTGAAGCAATCTCTGCAGCAAAAAATTATTCTGCCTTCTAGCCACAAACTTTAGACCACCTGTTTGATTATAACTATTAAGGAAACTGAGTAATTTGGGAGGTTTTTTTTTTTTATTGTTGTTGTTGCTGTTGTAAAAGAGAGGTGAGTTCAAAGTTTCTTCTTACAACACTGAATTTCTTGCTACATTAACTTCATGTGAACAATGCAGTAGAATAAAATAATAAGAATAACACAAAAAAATAGTGTGTTAGTGAAGTGTTAGTATACACAATCTGTAGAGTTTAGGTTAAGAGTCATTGCAAGAATTCACATATGAGGAAAGCAGAGGCAGTGCAGATTATTAAATCCAAGCGTAATATCTTCCATATGCTTAATACCTACTGACAATGAAATGTGTTATATAGCTGATTGAATTTTAATTAGGTTTCTACTTCCTAGTAGAAACACACACATATACACACTATAAAATTCTATACTTCACATACATTGAGTGTAGTAATTTTCTGTCATCAAACTATATAGAATAGAATAACTCCTAAGATCTAAAGTTATAAAAGAAATGTAAAATTTTACTTATCAAAATGAAGAATGAAGGTAGTTTTTATTTACATTACTTTGTAAATAAGAAGCCATACTAGTTATTAACATAATTGAAAGAGCATATACCTTTAATTGATTTTTGTATTTTTTTCTAGCAC
Source organism: Callithrix jacchus (assembly GCF_049354715.1). Lineage (NCBI taxonomy): Eukaryota > Metazoa > Chordata > Mammalia > Primates > Cebidae > Callithrix > Callithrix jacchus. The sequence goes on along the minus strand of NC_133504.1, from coordinate 71,212,440 downwards.
CTCCAATTTTATACTCACTTTCAAAAACAGAGAAAAAATATTAGAACAAATTGTGGTATACATATAATAAAATATTGTGCAGCAATAGCAAATAATGAACTAACTATGTAAGTGATTACAGGATGAACCTCACATATTATGTTTTGTGAAAAAATCAGGTACAAATGCAGATTTGCTATATATACTTGATGATTTTATTCATTGAGACAAAACAATGTGATAATGATAAATTCAAAAGAGTTACCTCTGCTGGGTAGTTGGGGGCAGATTAACTAGAATGAGATATGAGGAATACTCTTGGGGCTAGATACTTTTTATATCTTCTTCATGCTGTATCTCTAAGATTAATACACTTTAATGTATATCATCCCAATGGAAAATTTTTTGAAATTACTTACCACATAGTAAGAACTTAGTGTTAATAATGTTAGAAGGATTCATTTTATATGAAAGAAAAACATGATGAAGATGGAATACATTTAAACATTTCTTAATAAGAAACAGAAGTAATTTCAATAGATTGAAAACTTTTTTTTATTACTATCATACTTTATTTTCTGGGGTATATGTGCTAATCGTGCAGGATTGTTACATAGGTAAACACATGCCATGGTGGTATGCTGCATCATTCCCCTGTCACCTACATTAGGTATTTCTCCTAATGTTATCCCTCCTTAATCCCCCACCCCCTACTATCCCTCCCCTTGCTCTCCACCCCACAACAGGCCTTGGTGTGTGATATTCCCCTCCCTGTGTCTATGTGTTCTCATTGTTCAACACCCACTTGTGAGTGAGAACATGCAGTGTCTGGTTTTCTGTTCTTGTGTCAGTTGGCTGAGAATGATGGTTTCCAGCTTCATCCATGTCCCTGCCAAGGACATGAACTCATCCTTTTTTACAGCTGCATAATATTCCATGTTGTATATGTGCCACATTTTCTTTATCCAGTCTATCATTGGTGGGCATTTGGGTTGGTTCCAGGTCTTTGCTATTGTAAACAGTGCGGCAATGAACTTACCTGTGCATGTGTCTTTATAATAGAATGATTTATAATCCTTTGGGTATATACTCAGTAATGGGATGGCTAGGTCAAGTGGTATTTCTATTTCTAGATCCTTGAGGAATTGTCACACTCTCTTTCACAATGGTTGAACTAAGGTTGAACTAATTTACACTCCCACCAACAATATAAAAGTGTTATTATTTCTCCACATCCTTTCTAGCATCTGTTATCCTTGAAAAGACCAATAACAAGGTCTGAAGTTGAGGTAGCAATTAAAAGCCTACCAACAAAAAAAAGTCCAGGTCCAGACAGATACACAGGCGAATTCTACCAGATGTAGAAAGAGGAGCTGGTACCATTCTGGATGAATAGTTTCCATTCTAAAACTGTTTCAAAGAATACGAAAAGAGGGAATCCTCTCTAACTCATTTTATGAGACCAACATCATCCTGATACCAAAACCTGGCAGACACACAACTCGAAAAGAAAATTTCAGGCCAATATCCATGATGAACATTGATACAAAAATCTTCAATAAAATACTGGCAAACCGAATCCAATAGCACATCAAAAAAGCTTATCCATCATGATCAAGTCAGCTCCATCACAGGGATGCAAGACTGGTTCAACATACGCATTACATGATGGATACATGGAATCCATCATGTAAACAGAAAGAAAGACAAAAATCACATGATTGTCTCATTAGATGCACAGAAGGCCTTCAACAAAATTCAACAGTCCTTTATGAGAAAAACTCTCAATAAACTAGGTATCGAAGGAACATACCTCAAAATAACAAAAGCTATTTATAACAAACCCACAGCCAGTATCATACTGAATGGGCGAAAGCTGGAAGCATTCCCTTTGAAAACTGTTGCAAGACAAGGATGCCCTCTCTTGCCACTCCTATTCAACATAGTATTGGAAGTTCTGGGCAGGGCAATCAGGCAAGAAAAAGAAATTGATGGTATCAATTAGGAAAAAAGGAAGTTAAATTGTCTCTATTTGCAGACCACATAATTGTATATTTAAAAGACCCCATTCACTCAGTCCAAAATCTCCTGAAGCTGATAAGCAACTTCAGCGAAGTCACAGGATACAAAATCAGTGTGCAGAAATCACAAGCATTTCTATACACCAATAATAGACAAATAGCCAAATCATGAGCAAACTCCCATTCACAATTTCTACTAAGAGAATAAAATACCTAGGAATACAACTAACAAGGGACGTTGAGGAACTCTTTAAGGAGAACTACAAACCACTACTCAAGGAAATAAGAAAGGACACAAATGGATGGAAACATTCCATGCTCATGGTTAGGAAGAATCAGTATTGTAAAGATGGCCATACTTCCCAAAGTAATTTATAGATTCAATGCTATCACCATCAAGCTACCATTGACCTTCTTCACAGAACTGGAAAAAAACACCTTAAATTTCATATGGAACCAACAGAAAGCTTGCGTAGCCAATACAATCATAAGCAAAAAGAACAAAACTGGAGGAATCATGCTACCTGACTTCAAACTATACTATAAGTCTACAGTAATCAAAACAGCATGGCACTGGTACCAAAACAGAGATATAGACCAATGGAACAGAGCAGAGACCTAGGGAGTAAAGCCACATATCTACAACCATCTGAACTTTGACAAACCTGATGAAAACAAGCAATGTGAAAAGGATTTCCTGTTTAATAAATGGTGTTGGGAAAACTGGCTAAGTGCAGAAAACTGAAACTGGACCCCTTCATTATATCTTATACAAAAATTAACTCCAAATGGATTAAAGATTTAAACATAAGACCTAACACCATAAAAACCCTAGAAGAATACCTAGGCAAAACCATTCAGGACATAGGCCTAGGCAAAGACTTCCTGATAAAACACCAAAAGCAATGGCAACAAAAGCCAAAATTGACAAATTGGATCTAATTAATCTGAAGAGTTTTTGCACAGCAGAAGAAACCATCATTAGAGTGAACAGGCAACCAACAGAATGGAAAAAGAAATTTGCAAGCTATCCATCTGACAAAGGGCTAGTATCCAGAATCCACAAAGGACTTAAACAAATTTACAAGAAAAAAACAAACAACCCCATCAAAAAGTGGGCAAAGGATATGAACAGACACTTTTCAGAAGAAGAGATTTATGCAGCCAACAAAGTGATGAAAAAATGCTCATTATCACTTGTGATTCGAGAAATGCAAATTAAACCTATATTGAGATACCATCTCACGCCAGTTAAAATGTCAATCGAATTTTTTTTTTTAAAAAAGGTTAAGAATATTGTTTTTCCATGCACAGTGACTCATGCCTGTAATCGCATTATTTAGAGAGGCAGCAGTAGGAGGGTCACTTGAGCCCAGGAGTTCAAGACTGGCCTGGGCAACATATCAACACCCAGTTATTCACACAAAAACAATAAAAATAAAACAAAAAAAATGAAGAATATATTCTGTTTAATATATCCTCTATGAAAATTTGTATATAAGGTATGTTTTGTTTACAGAACATGTAAAATATGTTCTGCTTAATCAACCTGTATGAGCACTTACACACAAGTATTTTTAGATAAATAACATTTTGCTTCCAAATCTTTCATGTTCTTTAATTTGATGTGAGCAAGCTGATCATATACATGGAAAGAAAACACTTAATATTGGTTCAGATTTGAGTGCATTAATTAGGAAAATTACATCAACCCTATAAAAATAGATTGTTGATACATTCTGTTTTAAGACAATGTTCAGGAATGCTGCATATAGTTGTGCAGGCTATGCACTGCACAAACATTAATTGTGCCACTCACATCATAACTCATCTGAATAGTGTCTCCTATAGGTTTTCATTGAAGCATCCTGAATATACACACATACACATATATTCACAATATTTCCCACCAAGATCCACATAATTTCCGTAATTATCCAAGTGTGTTTTAATATTAATTTCTAGTGTCTTTATGTATAAAGTCACTTTGCATTTAAAAACTGTTTAATCTATTATATATAAGAAATTCTTAGGAGTTTTATAGGATCAGTTCTTACAAATGTTTTTCATGTTATTAAAATCAAAACATAAATGTACATATCAGGTTTTTACACATGTTGCAATGGCATTGTGGATCTCATATAAATATAAACCAAACTCTACTAAAATTTAAGTATTTTCTTAACATAACACAAAGGTAATTATAGTTGTATAATATTCATGTAGAACTAGATGATTATAGAAAATAATGCTGTATGTTAGTACGTAACTTCAATGTTTAGGTAAATGCAATATATCCATAGAATCTCATTCAACAGGGTTTATTGAAAATACACAATTAAGAAATGCTTAGAAATTTCTAAGTGCACAATGTGCAACAAAATGTACTGTGTTGTATTGGAACACCAAAAATGATTGTTATCTATAAATTACTGAATAAAAGCTATTACAGTTCAAAGGAGAATAAATGCAACATGATTAATGCTTTATCAAGGAGATTTATATGGGCTGAAATCTGAATAAATAAATTATGAGAACTGGCAGACCAAAAATAAATGAGACAAATGATATTACCAAAGGCATGGAGATTGGGAAGGACAAACTATTATTGGAAAATAGTCTGGGTGTTTGTTCAGGAAGAAATAAAAGCATGTATGGCCAGAAAAAAAGCATCAAGGTAGAAAGTTCTTCATTCCTACTGGAAAGAAGCCTAACTGTCTTACAGGCTGCAAAGAGTTATTAATTTTGAAGTTAAATCACAATCAAATTATAATGAAATCTGAAGGTAAATTAAGCCAGAAAACATCTGTGGAGGAGGTATCTGGAATTACATTGATTTGTTGGTGAGAATCAAGAATAATCAACATCTCATTTTACATATCATACTCGTTTTCTTTTTCAAATAATACTTTATATATCACACCAGTGGCCTTTGCATGAAAAAAAAAATCCACTGTAAAAATAGGAGTAAGAAAATTTCCTTAGAAGACTTCCAGTGCAAAATGATCTTTCCTGTTCTTTATGAAATTTCACATCATTATATAGACATTTTATCATTCTTATAAACTAAAATGATAATCTAGGTATTTTTCTTTGAGGTGTTTTACTCACCATGTATTATCAGAAAGAGAAAGCTTTCACAGAAAAACCACGTATTTTAAAAGTAAGTTCTCAAGCCTTGTGTAGAATCACATGCAGTTTCATATTGTCATGCATATTTGTGAGCTCTATACAAAATATTTTGTTTCATCTAAAATATTTTTTCTCTTCAGGTTCATTACTAATAATTAAAATAGTAAATGTATATGATTTTATTACTGAGTCACGTATTGGCTCGAAATTTTACTGAGGAAGTGAAAGCAGTGGGCAGGAAGAAAGGATAGAAGCATTTAGGGCACAGGAGAGGAAGAAAGGAAGAATAACAGTATCAAAGATAGGTGAATTGGGAATTTATAAGAATGGAGGAAATCATATTCAGCAATAAACTCAGCGACGTGGACCTAAGGGGGGAAAAAGGAGAATATTAAAAGTAAACATTCATAAAATAAAACCGAAAGCACAAAGTGACATGGAAAAAGTCAACATATTGTACATTACTTGAAGTACATTTGCAGAGTATATATTTTTGGAATGACATAAAATAGACTTTAAATATGTGTAACTCAAAATATGACACTGTTTTAGATTGAAATGATTCATATTAAAATAGTTAAAAATATCTTGGTAAGTACTAACGGGGGAATAAAGATATTGACAATGTTCTAAGTTTAAAGTCAAGGATCCCAAGCCAACATTTTAAAAAGTGCTGCCTTTCCACTGAAACCTGTTCTTCTTTTTCCAGTCTATACTTTGCCACCAAACAGTATCAAGTTTAGCCTGCACAATCCAATGTGGATTTAATTAGGATGGAAAAAAATCATTCTTAGATACAATTCCACACCCTACTGTGATATTTTCTGATGGATGCTGTCCCCAGACATTATAAAATGAGGACTTTACATAGAGAACAAACTCTGTCCCGGGCAAAGCGGAATTGTGTAGCCCACTTTGTAGTGAGCAGAGGCTCAAAATTATGCAAAAACTGCAATGATTCAATGACAGTCCTTCATACCTTTTCAACGTAAACATTAAAGATTTAATGAGTCTTTTATACCTTTTCAACGTAAACATTAAAGATTTGGTTAGTTCAGAATTGTTATCATGGATACACTGTCACTGTGGACACAGATGTTTTCTATATTTCTGTTCAAATACCTTAACACCAGATTTTTTTCTCAAGGTCAACTCCTAGTCCAAGCTAGCTAGCTGCTGGGGCTCCACCTATCACGTCTGCATTGCGGGTTGAAAGAAAGACACGCAACTGGGGCAAAATATCTGTTTTAAGGTTTCCTTTCTCTCTGTCTTCCTTTCTATTTCCATCTCTATGTCAGTCTTTTTTTTTTTTTTTTGAGACGGAGTTTCGCTCTTGTTACCCAGGCTGGAGTGCAATGGCGCGATCTCGGCTCACCGCAACCTCCGCCCCCTCGTTCAGGCAATTCTCCTGCCTCAGCCTCCCGAGTAGCTGGGATTACAGGCACGCGCCACCATGCCCAGCTAATATTTGTGTTTTTAGTAGAGACGGGGTTTCACCATGTTGACCAGGATGGTCTCAATCTCTGGACCTCGTGATCCACCCGCCTGGCCTCCCAAAGTATGTCAGTCTTTCTACACACACACACACACACCTTCACATACACGCTTACACAAAATGTATTGTATGTGTGGGTACCTGTTTGTAGTGCTTATATTTATGAAAAGAACTTTCATAGATGGGTTCCTTGTTTTTGTAGTTTTATATTTTCCAAGCATTCTTGACTGAGCACATGCACACACACAGACGCTTATCCATGTGCACATGAACAGAATTTTCTGTAAGATACATATAAAAAATAAAAGTGTATAAGAGATTATATACACTTTGCTTTTTCCTTCCAAACTGCACCAATTCATTTCTGAAAAAAAAATATGATTGTTACCAAATATTTTAACGTTTACCAATATAAGTAAAAAACACTCTCATTCTTGTTAATATTTGAATTTTGCTAATTACAATGAAGCTAAGTTTTTCACATGTTAATTGCCTATTTGCGTTAATGTTCTTTGCTGTTTATGCCTTTTGCCTACTTTTCTATTAAATTGGTTCTCTGTCTTTCTAAATGATCTCGAGCTTGTTATGTTACACAGATACAAATCCCATGTAGTATGTTTTCTTCATATTCTAGCTTGCAATGTTGGAAATGGCTCCAGTGGATTGCTATGTTGATATTATAAAACTGGAAAAAAAAATGGTGACCTACATTAAATAAAATTGAGATGTCAAAGGTTTTTTGGTATAAGGTAAAGGAAAGAATTCAAAAGTTGGTAAGATTGGGATATTGGAATGCTTATATCAAATAAAAGGTCTTATTAGGAATTCATTTTAAAATTATATTTTATGCAGCTTATATACTTCAGATACATGGTCTTTCATTTTTGACATCTGTGAACAAAGACTATTACTTCTTTTATATCTGCAGACTTTGGTACTGATCACCATCATTATATATATCTACTAATGTGATTAAAGAAATGACTATATTCAATCTACCTAACAAATAGATTCAATACTAAAATGATTCCTAAATAAGCCACATAGGAGCGAATAACAAGTACAGTTTTTATATTTTTAAAACAAAATTCTCATCATATTATTTTCCACTTAAGAAATCTCTGGGTCATTTCATTATTCTGGAGATGAATATTTTTTAAATGAACACCAGGATGTGTATGGACTACTTTCTGCCTAACCTTGGAATATCTTCATCCTTCATTCCCCTCCTTGCTCTTTGTCAACTGACTGTTTTTCCCTTTGTGGAACACGCCACCTTTTTCATATCATTTGCACACATAGTTCTCTGTCTGAAATTTTCTTTTCCTCACCCTCCTTTATCTAGTTACTTCCTAATTTATCCTCAGATCATAAGTATTATTTGCTCAGTGAAGTTTTTCTTACCACCAATCTAGGTACCTACTGTTTTGTATTCATTGTCATAGAACTATCCTTTGCAGTATTTAGGCCTTTCATAGTTATATATTTATAATAATTATTATTTATGATATTTAAAAATTAAATAATTTTTAATAGGTCAGGATTAGTCAGTTTCCCAGAGAAACAGAACCAATAGTGTGTGTGTGTGTATGTGTGTGTGTATTTGCTAGATCTTTATGATATGTCTATCACAAGAGAAATGTTTTTAAAAATTATATATTTGCTAATATGAACACTGTTGTGATAAACGTCCAGTGGTGGGAGAGAGGAGAATGATGAAAGATTACTCAGTGGGTACAAAGTACACTAAGGCTAAGACTTTACCACTGCTCAATACATCCATGCCACAAAATTGCACTTGTTCCCATTAAATTTATACAATTTTCTTAACAAACAGCATGTAAGTTAACATATACTTAGGCAGAATGCTGAGCAAATTATTCATTTATGTGAACTTAAGTCAGTCTTTTGACATGGTTAGCAAATGTCATTTTAATTCATTATTGTCATTTCTCCTAATATTAATGTGGTTATTATAATTGTGTTTTTACATTATTAGGGAAAAAAATAACCCTGAATAACATGACCGAATTTTATTATACTAGTGACTTTAATGAGAGATGAGAGAACTCTATTTCCCTTAAGGAGTGCATTCTTACTGGGGAGGTATGGTTTGAAACAGTACTGAAAGTGATTCTGTTGTATTTACCTCTGTAACTCTCTGAACAGGACATTCCTCTTAAGAATCACTGCTTAATACCAAGACGATTTATCTTCTGGTCAGAGTGATGCTTATGTGTTGGATAAATTTGAGGAATTCAATTGTGTCATTTATTGCCAACTGTGCTTCATTTAGTATGTTTACTTTTATTTCAAGGACCCTTCCAGGTGCTCCTTCAGCCTTAGACATGTGCTGTTCATCATTTAGGGAAAGGTTATTGTAGCCAAACCAGATAACAAAGGGGTGAAAATCTTAATTAGAAAATTATTAAAGGTAAGGCAAAAGTACAAAAAAAGTGGTAAGATGCTAAATGCTGTTTGTTTGCTTACATGGTTACAAAATAGGTAAGGTTTTTATGTGCTGAAATATGGTAGATAAATTATTACTCATATTAGTATTAGTCAGGTATTTGACAGATCGATCTTATTGAAAAGTATGAGAATCAGCAGAATCCGTAGAAAGAGCGTGTTGAGTTCTACCTGAGCATGCTCAACCTACTCTAGTATTCAAAGAGCCAGGTGCACCCAGAGGCCAGTCCATGGCATCTGAGTCGGCACTGAACTTATCTGTGCCCATACTGCTAATGCTACACTAGATGCCATTCATGTGGCTCTCTGCAGAGAGGTGCACTCACCCAAAGATCATCAAGCAGAAATGATGTGCTTCTGTGCCCTGAGATTTGTCTCAGCATACATCTAATTCTCTTACTCTGAATAACCCTTCTTTAGACATCCCAGAAAGATATTCCCAAATGAAAGGTGGAGTCTCAGATAATGTGGTATCTAGAAGGGTGTTTGTGGCATAGAAACATTTCCTGTAATTCGTTAATCTGTAAGAAAATGAGACATCCTATTGTAGCTGGAATAGGGTAATATTTATCCCACTATTACCTGTTCTTTTCCAATGTTCAACAATGACCAATAGGAAGAAACCTTTGATGCCAATGTAATTCTCTAAAGAAGACTTTTATATGCAGCTTCAGTAGTAAGGTGATATTTTATCTATGGTGCCCGTGGTGTTTCCTTGATATGTTGGGATAGAGGTAAGAGAAAGGGTCATGCTTGGAAAGTCTGCAGAACAAAACTGTCAGGTGGCAATGAGCAAAGGGAAAAAAAACGGATCATCAACTGAAATAGGTCTTCACCAGTGAAGAGCGAGTCGAGGTGTTCAAGCTGTATCCAAGGTATGGCCACAGGTGGGTGATTCTAAGGGAAATTCAGTGTTAATCACTCAGATTGACCTTAGCTTCTTCTTCATAAAATCATGTATTTTCCTTTCCATTGAATTAGGAGAATCAAACTATTTTATTAGATATCTGCAATGCATTAGGAGCACAAGGTTCAAGTGGTGAGGTGGTGGTGGAGATGTGTTAAGGCACTTTTGAAACACAGAATTATATGACAATTGCCATACCAGCCAAGACCTAGAATAGCATTATTAGCACTCTGAATAGAGGGTGTCAATCTCCTACCATTTCAGGGTTAATAGCTGTAATTTATTTGCAATGCCTAGGCACCATCATGGCCATCTTTAACTTTGCAACAATAGGCATCAGGGAGCATGAAAGGGATAGAAAAATGGCTAACACTACATGTTATCCTGTGTGTAGCAATATCAGGGAATTCAGATGTGTATAGAATATTAGAGTGGTGGGAAGTCTCACGGAATTAAATGCAGTCAAAGCCGAGGAAATATTCCAACTCTGTGATTTCAAATTCCACTGAAACTCTGCCTCTATGGATTATAAAAGGTCATTGCAAACAGCTGCTATTAATTTACTATACTTAATAGAATATAAATTGAGGTGTAGTTATTTTGTCACAGAGAAATGAGACAAATGTGTTTTTCCTTTCCAATGAATTTTTTTAGACTCAGAAAGTATACTTACATAAACATGTTGTGTATCATAGATCTTCATAAGGCAAAACATTTTTACAAACATGTTACAGGTGATGATTGTTTGTAATGCAGACTGCTCCAAATTATGTCCCATAAAAAAATTAAAAGTATATAATCTCATACTATTCTTTTCATATTTTTAAGGCAACTCAAAAGTTTCTGTGTGTAATGAGGAACTCTAAAAATCATCTCCACCCCTTCACACATGATTTCCTTGTTCATTATTTACCGTATGATATAGGGTATAACATGATTGTGAAATATTTTTCAAAACTCTTAGTTAAGAAAATTTGCCAGAAAAAGTTTGATCCCCAAGGACAGAATACATTGATGATAAGAAGAATTTATCAGCCTCACCAGGCACCCACACACTCTCCTATCATGTGTAACTGTATTATCCATACGAACCAATGTCTACTGCAGCCATGAGCTCAACATTCTTTGTACATAACAGATGCCAGGCGGAATACTTGGAAGCTTCTAGTTTCAGAAGAACCAAAGACATGCTGGTAGCACCTAAGCTTTCTGATCCTTTGGAATTTTTTTTTCATTGTCTTGGTAGATAAACAAATTTATAAAGCCTAGGAGATTGTGACATTATTTTTAATAGATATAATGTCTGCATCTATGAATATACTATTTAACAGTGAATTTTGTGGTAGAGCATTGAATTGAACACTGAATCTTAATTTCTTAGCTCACCATAAACTGCAAATGTGGGAACATTCTAAGCTTTGGTCCCTGTGTCTGAACATTCTTGAGATAATTATATCAGTCTCACAAAATCCTTGAGAGAATTCAATGAAGTAATGTCTAGAAAGAGATTAACACAGTGCCTGACATAGTAAATGTTCAATAAATTGTCAGTATTATCATTATAAAATATTAGTACAATAATAATTATAAATTGAGAATAGATTCATACTAACATTTAGAGAAAATAACATTTTTGAGAACAGACTGTGTTTCCTAAGTTTGTATCAATAAAAAACATATTTTCAATGTGACTCACTTTTTTTGCCACTCTGCTTTTTTTTTCTCATTTCAATATTACAGTTGGGATTTCTCTTTAGCTTTATCATAATTCATTTGGTTTTCCCAATAATTTATTCTTTCAGTAGATAAGTCAACTAACCCCTTTAATAGTTTACTCACTTTTTTTCCGTATAAAAATATGTTTCTCAACTATGCTTTGCTCCCTTGTCTGGTCTGATGTAGTGCATATTTTAAAATACTTACCTCTCAATGGCATTTACATTTAACTCAAAAGAAATCAACTTTTCATGTCATGAAAAAGATCCACAGATTTTCCCATCAAGACTGTCGATCACTAGATCTTTGGATCTTCATTTCATGAACTAAACTGACGTGACTACAAGACTAACATCCAACAACAAAAAGTCTTCTCCATGCTCTCAATATAAAGATTCAGATTCTCAGATAACATCCCTACTTCTCTTTACTTCTGATACTGACCTAATAGCTACTGGTAATTTGCCTGCCATTTTAAACTAATAAAAGTAAAGGAATACCTCTAGGTATTCAAAGAGGACTGTTTCTAACCCTCCCCCATACCAAAATCCTGACATGTTCAAGTCTATTATACAAAATAGTGTACTATTTGCATATAATCTACCTACATCCTCTCACGTACTTTAAATCATCTCCAGATTTCTTAAAATACAGAATACAGTGTAAACACTGTGTAAATAGTTATATTAATGCTATGTTGTTTAGGGAATGATGGAAAGAAAAAAAGCCTATACATTTCGATACAAACACAACCATTCCTTTCTCTTGTTGGAATATTTTCAATCTGTAGTTTCTTGAATCCGCAGATGTGGAACCCACAGATACAGAGGGCTCATTCTACTTTGCTTCAGTTGAAATCGAATTTCACATTTGTTTGAAATTCTTGTTCTTTTTCTTCCTTTTTACTATTTTTACGAATAAATGAACTCCCACATCCTCTCCCTATTAACCAGGAGAGACTGTCCATAGGTTCCAAATGCAGAGTTTGGCCCACAATTTATACCTAAGGATTGTAAACACCTTCCCCATAGGTACAGTAATTAGTTCGTGAATGGACATATAATAAAAATTGATGGGATTAAATTCAACCCTGAAATTTGTACGTTTTAAATGGCAAACAGAGCATTTCACTCACCATTATTTTTTTGCAGTTTTATTGAGGGATAATTTATAGGTCAACATTATGTCTGGAAGTATACAATTTCATGATTTTTAGTAAATCTATTTACCTTGTACAACTATCACTCAAAATCCACTGTTAGAACATTTCTACTAACCCAAGTATTTGCCTCATACCTGTGTGCAGTTAATTCCTCCTCTAACTACATCCTTAGAGAGCCACTTATCTGCTGTCTGTCAATAAATTTTCCTTTTCTGGACATCTTATGTAATTAGAATCAAGCAACTTGAGGACTTTTGCATCTGACTCATTTCATTAAGGAAAATGTTGTGGGTTTTTTGCTTGTTTTTTGAGATTCAAGCATGTTGTGGTATGTATCAATAAAAGGAAAAAGTGTGTTTTTCCCATTATTGATTAGTTATTCTATTGAGTGGCTAAGGCACCTTAGTTTGTTCATGCAACTATTGATATACATTTAGATTATACCCTTATACAGTCTTCAGGTACTATGAAACTATGAATAGTGCCGCTATGAACATTTACTGACAAAAGTTTGTGTGGACATAAATTTGCACTTCTCGTAATTTGATTCCTAGGAGTGGCATTACTGGGTCATATGGAAAGCTTATGCTTAACTTTTTAAGAAACTGCTGATTTTTTCTCTAAAGTGGCTGTACCATTTTACATTTCCCTCAGCAATATACAAAGATTCCAGTTTCTCCACACCCCTGCCAACACTTGGTCTTGCTTATGGTTTTTAATATAGGCATTCTAGTGTATAAGTGGTACCTCACTGTGGTGTTAAGATTTCTCTAATAACTAAGGATTTTAAGCAATTTTACCTGTGCTTATTAGTTATTTATATATGCTCTTTAGTAAAATCTGTCTTTAAATAGCATGCCTATGTAAGAAAATGGTTATTTGTCTCATTACTGTGTTTTAAGAGTTTTTCACAGTTACTATATAAAATTCATTATCAGATATAAAACATTTTTTATAATCTATTGATTGTTCTTTTATTTTTAAATATCTTTTGAAATGCAAAAGTTTCTAATTATAAAAAAATCAGTTTTTTCTTCGTTTTATGAATCTTGCCTTTGTTATCATATCTAACATGATATCTAATTGTTCATATCATATCTAACATACCATATCTAAGAGCCCTTGACTGGCCTAGTTTCATGAAGATTTTCTCTTATGTTTTATTCTAAATTCATACTTTTTGCTCATACATTTAGCTTAGACTATTTGTTAATGTTTGTTTTTATATGTGGTAAGGCTCTAGGTTCTTTTTTATATCCAATTTTCCCAGAATCATTTGTTGAATTTAGAATTTTCCCCATTTAGTTATCTTGAAGAGTTTATTGAAAAATCAATACACTGTAGAAGTAAAGATTTATTCTGAACTCTCAAATCTATTTTATTATTTTTGGTGTCTATCTTTAGGCCAGTACCACATTTCTTTTTAATTACTGTGGCTTCATAAGTTTTAAAATTGGGTGGTGTCAGTCCTTCAATCCTATTATTATTTTTACATATTGCCTTGGCTTTCTATGTCCTTTACATTCTATTTATTTTTCTTTCATTTTTAAATAACTTTTGTAATACAAAAGTTTTTAATTATGAAAAATCATTTTTTCTTTGTGTTGTGAATCTTGCTTTTAAAACCATCTTGTAAATTTCTACAACATAAGACTCCTGGAATTTTTATTGGGCTTGCAATTAATTTGCAAATTTGTTTTTCCTTTTCTTTTTTTTAAGAAAAAAAAATTTGTTTTACCTTTTTTTTGCTTTGTCACCAGGCTCCAGGCTGGAGTGCAGTGGCGCGTTCTGAGCTCACTGCAATCTCCGCCTCCCAGATTCAAGCAATTCTCCTGCCTCAGCCTCCTAAGGAAAAATATATTCAAGATGACAATTCTGTAAAAATTTGTATGAAGAAAATTGTCATTCTGAATATATATTTCCTATAATTAATAATAACAGATTATCTCTTAATTTATGTGAGCCTTTATTTTCTCACTGAAAAAAATTTATACAATTCTGGGTATAAATCTGAAACTTAAAAAAATGTATTCCTATGTATTTGTATCTTTCTGATGCCTTTATATATGGAATTTTTCTTAATTTTATTTTTAGATCACTCTTTAATAGGATTTAGTAATACAAATGATTTTTATATTTATCCATACTACGTAAACTGACATACGTTTTATGAGACTTGTGTGTGTATGTGTGTGTGTGTGTGTGTGTGTGTCTTTGTGTGTCTTCTTTGGATATTCTCCTATCATTTTCAAATAAAGGTAGTCTTACTTCTTTCTAGTCTTGACGTCACTAATCTTTTTCTCCCCCCATTTTCTTCTTTTGTACCCACATTTACACAACTATTACAGTGCCTAAAACTAGTACTATTTTAATAAAACTGTTGGCATGAAGACCTTTGTTTTATTTTTACTCTTAAGGGATTGAAAGTCTTTTCATTTTCACCAGTAAATGTAGTTTAGCTATGAGTTTTTCAGAGATTTGCTTTTCTTTCAGACTGAGGAAGTCTTTCTATTTATAGATTATTGAAGGTTTTTATACGGAGTATTGAATTTCGTTAAATTATTTCTCTGCCTCTGTTGAGATACTTATGTAGGTCTTCCCTCTTTTATTGTTAGTGTAACAATTATATTAATTGGTTTTAGTAAGTTAAATCCATAATTAGGTTATGATATACGATCCTTCTAAAATGTTTCTGGATTCAATTTTCAAATACTTTGTAATGATCTTTATGTTTATGTTCATGGAGTATATTAGCCTAGAGCTTACTTTCCTTGTGTCTTCTTGTGGCTTTGGTATATGGATAATAATGACCACACAGAATGAGTTTAGAAGTACTCCTTTCTCCTCTATCTTCTGTAATAATGCTATATTCCCTTTATTTACGATTGGCAACTCAGGTAATAGATGCCTGCCATCCAGGCTTATGACATTTAATTATAAAAGTAAGAAGTTGCATAAATACTTGATTGACCAAACTAGAATGAATAATTGCATTCTAGTGATATGGTGGTGTTGATAATTATAACAAATGGACCTGTAAAAATACTTAAATTTTCATTTCTATTTAATGAAACTAATGATATCGAGAAAGGCATTTTAATGAATACACTGGGTCTCAATTAGAACATTTTGAACTTTGTTTATGATATAATAAAATATAAAAAATCTCTGAGATGGTTTATTCTAGGTTTATATATACATTTTATAGGGTTGATAATGTGTTTATCTTGCAGCACAAGAGATGATTAAAATATTATTTTGAGTGTTACCTTTTTCTTGATGGATGTGTGAAAGCAGATTTCTGTCATTAATTTACAGTAAAACTTTCCAATTTTATTTAAAGGTCATAGGGTTTGGGGGCAAGAGAAGCATTTGTATAACTTATTTAGCTTTTATTATATTTTGTTATTTTTTCTGGTAAATTAGCTAATGTAAGTCCTTCACCCTGTTCGCAGGCATTACTTACAGTAATTGGTGTTTTTCACTCCTTGAAAATTAAAAGTTGGCTTCATAATGCTGTTGCTTTATATCCATGTTTAACAATGTTTTATGTAATTGAAATGACTAACAAATAAAATGATTTTTTCAGACATTTCTCCATAAATATTTTGACTAACAAAATATTTAAGAAAAATACCTAGTATCATATCCAAGCTTTAAAACTTTTACAAAAAAAGTATCCTACCTACTTTTAACTTTATTGAAATGTAATTCACATACTATATAATACACTCATGCCATGACATAATTTAATGGTATTTAGTATATTCACAGAGTTGTGCAATCCTTGTCATAATATTAGGACATTTCATAATTCCAAAATAAAGCCTGTGCTTAATAATAGTTATTTCTCATTTATCTCTAGTAAGTTCATTCTTAGGAGACCACTATTCTGCTTTCTATTTTGATAGATTTTTTTTTTCTGTGCTAGATATTTTAGTACAATTATAATCATATGCTATGTAGTCATTTGTAACCAGCTTCGTTAATTTAACATGTTTTCAGGTTTCATTCATATTGCAGGGCGTATAAAAGACTTCATTTCTCTTTATTTCTAAATAACATTCCAACGTGTGTGTGTGTGTGTGTGTGTGTGTGTAATTTTATTTATCTACTCAGTTGGTTGACACTAGGATTTTCTCTACTTCTTGATTTTCTGCCTCAGACTCCTGATTAGCTGGGACTACGTGACTGTGCCACAACACTCAGCAAATTTTATTTTTTTGTATTTTTAGTAGAGACAGGGTTTCACCATGTTTGCCAGTATGGTCTCAAACTCCTGACCTCAAGTTATCCACCCACCCAAGCCTCTCAAAGTCCTGAGATTACAGGTGTGAGCCACCATGCCTGGCCTGCAGTGGTATTTCCATTATGTTGTATCTACAGTGGTGTTTATGACATGTTTTCTGAAAGTTTAGCCTTAAATTTATTTTCTAGAAAGTTTAACAATTCTGTGAACTACTTAAATATTCCTTTTCTCTTAAAGAGATAAAGACATTTTTTTCATGCTTTCAACTGACAACTTAAAAGATAATATTCTGTATCATCCTGGAGTATATCAATAATAGTCATATATGAAGGCATGCTATCAATTTTGTAATACAATTTAATTCAAAATAAACTGGATTGAGAAATATTATTGAAGTAACTAAGATGTCACTGAGATTTCAATAACAAGAACATGTATTAAGTTCTACTGTTTCCCTAAAAGATTCAGGAATTATACACAAAGTACCACTGCAAATTTAATTTTGGCACAACTTTTAAAAGACTGTTTTAAAATGTTAGGATATCAGACACAAATATTAATAAACTTGCATATTTAGATGAGTTGATCCTTTTCCACCTGGGATAAAAGCTCCTGCAGACTCTGTACAAAATTCAGTCCAGAAGTTTGCATTCTTCTAAATTCTCAAGCAGTGAATTAGATAAGTATAAGCAACTTTAAGTGTTCTCAATCAATTCCAACTCTAGTATAATATTGCAAAAAATAATACATGGATAAAAATAAAGACTTTCATTGTTTACTACGTAATATCAAAGTCTTCTAGGAAAAGCTAAATTTCATTCAATATTCCACAAATATTTATTAAATGTCTGTCAAGTACAGTGTAATGTATCATCATTGTACATATTTGGAACTTTAACTTATAGTTTATTTTCTTGATTTAATTTTTATTTTCTTTTTCCATACTCAAAAACATAACAGAAGTATTATAAAATTATGATATTCCATTTTGTGCTCTCTGCAGAATGAGTATGTGTTGATAATTTGTTTGGCAGTAGGTATGAAAAGCCAATCAAGTTTACTGAGGTCTAAAATATTCTTGTGCATTCCGAAGACTTTTTTTTAGGTACAGCTACAAAATTCAATACACTTAAACGTTATCTTGTTTCTTCTTTTCTGCTGCTTGCCACACAGCATGTACAGGATGAAATAGAAACCGAAGTCACAGATGGAAACGGTGATTGAATTCCTCAGCCTATGAAGACCATCTCAATGGTAGTCTTAGGCTTCTCTTTTTCTATATGATTTGAAACTGTAGCTAAACTTTAGAGCAAGTAGTATATAGAAATGTAATATCAAGTTTATTGTTAGGGCAGTCATTGCACTTAAAAACAAGCTTCACAGAGAGATGCTAAGGTGAATGGTGAAATGGTTCAACACTCTTGAAATTTATCAGTTGAAACAGTGGTCATACAAAAATTATTTTGTTCTGGGCTTTTATAATTCATTATTGTATAAATAATTTTCTGGTGCTTTTTTTTTTTTTTGAGATGGAGTTTCGCTGTTGTTACCCAGACTGGAGTGCGATGGCAGGATCTCGGCTCACTGCAACCTCTGCCTCCTGGGTTCAAGCAATTCTCCTGCCTCATCCTCCTGAGTAGCTGGAACTACAGGCGTGCACCACCATGCCCAGCTAATTTTTGTATTTTTAGTAGAGACAGGGTTTCACCTTGTTGACCAGAATGGTCTCGATCTCTTGACCTCGTGATCCACCTGCCTCGGCCTCCCAAAGTGCTGGGATTATAGGTGTGAACCACTGTGCCCTGCCTGTTTCTGGTGCTTTTTAAAGAGCAAGGGAATGATACAGTAAATTAAAGAAATTAATATTTATAGAATGCAACTATGTTGTAACTGTGTTAAATTCCTAGATGTTAAGATAAGAAGATTACTTTTTAAAACATTGATATTGCTTTGCCATTTTGGGAACTATCAGTATAAGTTGGAATGAAAAATTGAAATATTAAAAATATATATTTTAACTTATAATTTAAGTTCAAGGATTACATGTGCAGATTTGTTATATAGGTAAACTTGTGTTGTGAGGGTTTGCTGTACAGATTGTTTCATCACACAGTTTTTAAGCCTATTACTCATTAGTTATTTTTCCCGATTCTCCTTCCTTACAGCATATACCCTCCTATGAATCCCAGGATATGTTGTTCTCTGTGTATCTATGTGTTCTCATGGTTTAGCTCCCACTTGTAAGTGAGAACATGTGGTATTTGGTTTTCTGTTCCTGCATTAGTTTGCTAAGAATAATTGCCTCCAGGTCCATCCTTGTCTCTGCAAAGGACATGATGTCATTCTTTTTTATGGCTACAGGGTATTCCATGGTATATATGTACCACATTTTCTTTCTCCAGTCTGTCGTTAAGAGGCATTTAGGTTGAGCCCACATCTTTGTTATTGTGAACAGTGATGCAATGAACATACACATGCATGTGTCTTTATAACAGAATGATTTATATGCCTTTGGGTTTGCTTGGTTGAATGGTATTTCTGTCTTTGAAAATAACAGTTAATTAAAATCTTACAAACATCTACCACTCAGAAATAACCAGATTAATATTTGGAGTATAACCTTTCAGGTTTTTTTGTATCTGGTTTCTTCTATCTATTCATTTATTTATTTGTTTTAACATGTGTCCATTATGAGTAAACTCAATATATTGCTAATGTTAGGAATTAAGTTGTGACTTTTGTTTGTTCCCTTATTGACTTGTTTTGGTCTGTTCTGCCATTGTAGAGGACAGAAATAAACATTCCTAAAGCAAAAAAAAAAAAAAAATCTAAATTCTAAATTTTAAAATGTGAATCTAGAGTATGGATATTTTTACAGTTTGGTGAAATTGAAGGTTTTTAACCACTCAATAATATAGTATGAGGGTATTATTTCCTTAACACTGAATATTATCATGACTTTTACACCTTACCATGCTTCAAAGATGTCTTAATTTTTCTGCACCTATTCCAACATACTGCTTAAATTTTGTAGTCTCTCAGGCTGTTTTTCCATCTTCCTTATCTCACAGAGTAGTTCTCAAACTCTTTGACTTCCTTACCATCCATTGACTACTAGCAATCCAAATAAGACTCTGAATGTTACTCAATGCTTGAGGACTTCTGATATAGACTGTTGATCCCAATTGCTGATTGTTTCATATTTCAGTGTTCTTAGCAACCATTATGGATTTAATTGCAACACATTTTAGTAATGGTTAAAATATTTATCTCTTTTGTGATATTTCCCAGGTTCTGTAATTTCAACAGGTGCATTGTTATATTATTGTTGTTTATATGTTCTTGTTCAGCTAAAAAGTTTGGTCTATATTTCTCAGCAGAATATTGTTTTTTTGGACATATCAGCAGACAATCCAACCAACTAAGCTGACTTGTGGAAAAGAGGTAAATTAAAATATAAGCAGTAAATTGCTGAAGTTGACTAAAAATTGAAAGCAATAAATCAAATAATTTCCAGTGTCATGCTATTGTTATATTATTTTTATTATTCTTTCACTAAAATTCCTAGATCTTTCTGTAAATACAAAAATGTAGTAATTGTGTCTTGATCACTTAAAAAAGCATTAATATGCTTTTTTAATGAAAACTCTGGCTATAGAATGAAAATAATTAGAACTCATTTTCTCAAATACCAAAGCTTAAGAAGAATAAAGACCTATTGCTTTATCAGAGACCTTATAATAGCTGAAATGCATTAACATTTTTGTACACATACCCTCTTTTATACAATAAATATTCACTGAATGAGTAATACGTGTCAGGCAGTGACTAAAAATAAATAGTAATAAAACAAACCCTATTCTTACCTTCCAAATACATGTAGTCTGGTATAAATTGCCAATAATAGAGTACAAATGTAAAAGTGCTACATCAAAGAAGTATGGATCCTAGGATGTGGCCCAGGAGGCCACAGTGGCTTATAACTTATTCTAGAAGAATTAATGAAGATTTCCATAAATAAATAAGACTAGGCTGGACACAGTGGCTCACACCTGTAATCCCAGCACTTTGGGAGCTCTAGGTGGGCAGATTACCTGAGATAAGGAGTTTGAGACCAGTCTGGCCAACACGGTGAAACCCTATCTCTACTAAAATTGCGAAAAGTATCCAGGCGTGGTGGCACATCCCTGTAATCTCAGCTACTTGGGAGGCTGAGGTCGGAGAATTGCTTGAACCCAGAGGTGGAGTCTGCAGTGAGCAGAGATTGCATCACTATACTACAGCCTGGGTGATAGAGGGAGACCCCCATCTCAATAATTATAATAATAATTATAATAATAATTATAATAATTATTATTATTGTTATACCAGAATGAGAAGTAGGCAGGAGGACAGGATTCCAAACACTGGGAATATTAGGAGTGAATGCCCACAGCTTAAAATGTTTAGTGCATGGATAAATTTAAATGAGGTTGTAATTTCTTGAGTATGGGTGCTAAGAGAAGAACAGAAATGCCAGGAGAAATCAGCCATGTCCAGTCCCTGTAGAGCTGGATAAGATGTCATAGTCTTTCTTTTATTCTAATAAAATCAGGAAAAATTTTGCAGTGCTTTGCACAGAGCATTTACATGAGCAGATTTGTGTATTGAAAGATCACTTCCACTAGTGTTGAGTTGTGACTGAAGAAAAACACAGTTTGAGGTGAGGATACCCATTTGAGGCCTGTTTTGTTATTCAAATGACACCAAATATTAGCATAATCATTATATGATAGTGGCTTGAAATAAATTGGAAAGAATGAAAACAGAAACAAATAAAAGGATTTTGAAGACATTTTGAATGTTTAATTATAAGGCTTTGGTGGATTGTGTATGCATAAGTTGGGAAAGAGGTAAAATCCATAAATTTGTCCTAACATTCTGGGTTGGTCATCCAGGTATTTGGTTGCACCAAACATTAAGCACTCATGAAAGAAAGAACTGTCACATTAAAAGAAGAAAAATAATCAGATTTCATGAAGACCTGAAAGTCCTTGGTCTCACCTAGAGAGATGACATGGAATGAAAAGAGAAAAGTTTTTGAAATGAAATCATGAAGGAATTCAAACTTGGAGATAAAGTTTTCGAACTCAAGTTTCTTCTGGGGCCAGTAAGGTAACATAAATTAATAAAACAGTTCAGATGTCAAATTATAAGCAACAGCATATGCTGATTATATGTGGCCGCTGACACCATGATTCAGAGTCAGGATACAAAGCAAGTGATGGAGACTGCAGTGGACTCCAGAACAAATGCCTTTAATTAGTTGTTACCATTTTTTTCAATGATAAAATTTATTTTAAAAATGTCAAACTGGATGTTAGTATGACTTTTCAATACAGACAATTAATTAATTGTAAAAAACAAAAACATATGTGAATCTCAAACAAAACACAGTGGTGGACAAGATTCTACATAGTGCCATTCCATCTCACTTTAGAAACTATGATGAGAAAAATAATTAGCAAAGGAAAACGGAAGTGCATGAACAGAGATGTACAAATGGAGGGATTCTAAAGACTTAAGAGACATCCTTGTAAGTAGTGATAAGCTATGGGTTAATAAATCCTTTTGCTTGGGAAAGTCTTTGAATATTAATATTGTATTGATATTATTTACAACATTGCCTTAAAGCCTCTCATCTCCTACTGCTCATCTTCATCAAGCAGTATTTATTATTCTCCCACTTGCATAAGTTTCAGTGTTTGGTGTTCTACTAGTAAATAGAAGAGGTAGTTCATCTTTTTTCAGAAATACGTTTTGTTAGTGATTTAGCACTTTTTATACTTCCATTATATTATTGCAGGAACACATTTGTCCTAATTTCTTTTAAATGTAAGATATTTTCTTCCACTTTTCTGTCCTTAAATAGCACTGCAATACATTCTTTTTGGATAGTTTTCTTGATATAATTTTGCAAATGCTCCAACTGGAACAGAATATGGTTGCCAAGATCATGTAGCTGGAATGACAGAAGCACATTTATCTGGGGTGTGTGGGGGCGATTATTGGATAGAAGTCAAACACTATATTGACTTGGCTCCACCATGCTTTCTCTTAGGCACCCCTATAAGATATTCAGCTTTCTTGGCAGTATGAAGTGCTAACTCCTCTCTCTTGGGTTTGAGGTATAGCCTGCCCAAGCAGAAGGATGAACATAATAACCTAACATATTTTTCCAACCATGACTACTGTGATCAAAGTTCAATAGTCATCTATAAGTTTGTAAGCATTTCAAGTAATTACACTTAAATTATCTTAAAATATATCCAGTGAAATAATCTTTGCTTTAACACATATTTCAGTGTTCTGAACAGTTTCATCTAGTTTTATTTTGCTTTATACAAAAGTTTTCAGAAAGAAACTTGGGAAAACCAATATCCTATGTATATCCATCAGCATATTCAGATTTAGTTCAATTTGTGAAGGATAATATTTTCTAAGGAACTGTATTATTCTATGAGTTTCTCAAATTTCATATATTTTCTCATAATTAATTTCAAAATTTACAAATATACCATAATCTGTAACTTTTCTAATAAAATATAATGAAAAATCAGTGTATGCTCCAAATTTTTTGTTTCTACCATATATTGAATCATTGAAATACATTTCTTATTAAAACCAATTTCTTTTGAACTATGTGCCCAAGTAAATGACATAATTTTGTGTCAGGTTTTTTGTTTTTTGTTTTTTTTGAGATGGATTCTTGCTCTGTCACCAGGCTGGAGTGCAGTGGAGAGATCTTGGCTTACTGCAATTTCCACTTCCTGGGGTCAAGAGATTCTCCTGCTTCAGCCTCCTGAGTAGCTGGGAATACATGTGTGCACCACCACACCCAGCTAATTACTGTAGTTTTAGTGAGATAGCATGTCACCATGTAGGCCAGAACGGTCTACATCTGTTGGCCTCATGATCCACCTGCCTCAGCCTCCTAAAGTGCTGGGATTACAGGTGTGAGCACCATACTTGGCCTGTGCAAGTTTTTACACGTGTATGTTTCAATTTAATATCAACATAGCTAGCTGTATTGGTTCATTCTCATACTGCTAATAAAGGCATACCTGAAACTGGGTAATTTATAAAGAAAAGAGGTTTAATTGACTCACAGTTCAGCATGGCTGGGAAGGCCACAGGAAACTTAAAATCATTGTGGAAGGGGAGCAAATGTGTCCTTCTTCACATAGTGGAAGGAGACAAAATGTACAGAAAAAAAGGTGAGAAGCCACTTACAAAACCATCAGATCCTGTGAGAACTGACTCACTAACATGAGTAAAGAATGGGAGAACCACCCCCATGATCTAATCACCTCCCATGAGGTCTCTCCCCCAATGAGTGGGAATTACAATTCAAGATGAGATTTGGGTGGGGACACAAACCAGACCATATTCTTCCACCCTGGCCCCTCCCAAATCTCAAGTTTCTCACATTTCAAAACATGACTATGTATTTCCAACAGTTTCTCAAAGTCTTAAATCCTTTCAGCATTAACTCAAAAGTCCAAGTCCATAGTCTCGTTTTAGATAAGGCAAGTCCATTTTGCCTATGAGTCTGTAAAATTAAAAGCAAGTTAGTTACTTCAAAGACATAATGGGGTACAGGCATTGGATAAATGCACCCACTCAAAATATGATAAATTGGCCAAAACAAAGGGATTACAGGTTTAATCAATTCCAAAATCTAATAAAGCAGTCATTGAACTATAAAGTTTGAAAAGTATCTCCTTTGATTCCATGTCTCACATCCAGGTCATGCTGATTGATGGAAGAGTTGGACTCCTATTGCCTTGGGCAAGTCTGCCCCTGTGTCTTTGCAGTGTACAGCCTTCCTTTTGGTTGCTTTCATGGCTGGTATTCAAATATACCATTTTGGGGTCTAGAGAATGGTGGTCCTCTTCTCAGCTCCATTAGGCAGTGCCCCAGTGGGGACCCTGTGTGGGGGCCCCAACTTCACATTTTCCTTCCACACTGCCCTAGTAGAGGTTCTCCATGAAGGCTCTGCCCCTTTAGCAGACTTCTGACTGGACATCCAGGCATTTTCATACATTCTCTGAAATCTAGGTGGAGGTTGTCAAACCTCAATTCTTGTCTACTGTGTACCTGCAGTACCAATCTACATACCAAAGATTGGGGCTTGCACCCTCTGAAGCAAAGTCCTGAGCTGTACATTGGCCCCTTTTAGCCAAGGCTGAGTCATAGGGTACCAAGTCCTGAAACTGCACAGAGAAGAGGGAGGCACTGGGCCCAGTCTACAGGGCAATAAAAGTGGAAATAAATACCAAGAAGATATTTCAAAAGAATAAAAACTCATGAAAGATAAACAATTTGCTCATGAATGACATTTTGGGTAAAGAAAATTAAGACACAAAACGAAAAATTCTTTGAAAGCAACGAGAACAAAAATACAACATATCAAAAGCTGTGGGACATAGCTAAAGCAGGGTTAACAGGAAAGGGTATAGCACTGAATGCCCACATCAGAAAGTTAGAAAGTTCTCAAATTAATAATCCAGTATTATACCTAGAAGAACTAGAAAAAAAGAGACCAAAACTATCCCAAAGGCAGCAGGAGAAAATAAATTACCAAAATCAGAACCGACTTGAATAAAATGGAGACACAAAAACTATATAAAATATCAATGAAATAAAAAGTTTGTTCAGTACAGTAGTTCTACATACTTAAAACAAAGCACAAAAACAAAAATAAATGAATTCCCACAAATGACTGGAAATGTTTCTATTTCACAGGTTGTTATGCGAGCCTGAATTGACTCGAAGGCAATGAAACTATGACTAAAAAAATAAATCATGGTTTGATCAAAGGTAAACAAAAAGATTACTATAATATTCTACAATGTTTTTGTTTATTTGAAAATGTATTACGACTAAAGTTTGTTCATATGATATATGAGATGGTAATAGTCCAAAAAAATAAAAGTTGGTCTAAATAACTATTAATATTCATGGATATTTGATGAAGTTAAAAGAATAATCAACAAAATGAGGCCCCAAAAATTGAAAAGAGATTTAGGTGTTTATATCTAATATGTGATCCCTAAGGCACTTTCACCATATTTGCTACTTAGACAATATCAGAAGGATATCAAAATATGGTGTACAGTGGCAAGATTATAGCTCACTGTATCCTTGAACAATTGCTAGACTCAAGCAACCCTCCCATCTCAGCCTCCAAAGTATTAGGTTCATGCAAAAGTAATTGCTGTTTTTGCATTAAACGTAATGGTAAAAGTAATTTTTGTTTTACCATTAAATGTAGCTACTTTTAATGGCAAAAACAATTACTTTTGCACCAGCCTAATAGCTGGGACTACAGGTGTCCACCACACCCCGCAATTTTTTTATTTTTTTTTAATAGAGATAGGATTCTTGTATTGTTGGACAGGGTGGTCTAGAACTCCTGGCCTTAAGCTATCATCCAGCCTCAGACTCCCAATGTGTTGGTATTACAGGCATGAACACCAAACGCTTTAAAAACAAAATCATTTTGAGCTGTTCGTAACTTATGAATAGCTGACTGTTCTGTGTAATACGTAATTTATCTGTAGCTACCTATAAGCTTAATATTCTGTACACCATCAAATAAGTAATATCTCTCCCTTGCAGATCTTGCTCCATCTTCTATCCAGTTTTGTAAGTATCTTCAGATTAATCTGCCCTTGAATTATATAATTCAAATAAGTTTTATATATTTTCTGATACGGTGCTGACTAACACAACCATCTATTTCATGCTAGGGTGCTGATTAATACAACCATCTAGAAGTAATTTTTAAGACTAAGCTGGATATTATGTATAATGTTCATAAACCAACATTTAAAAATCAGCATTTCCTACATAGTATATACATGTACAAACATAAAAAGCTTTATAAAGGCAAAGGAACGAGAGATGACATCTTTGATCTCAATACCTCTGCTCTATTTTTAATGCTTTTGTACAACATATTTTAAAATAATTTAGGGAAAATTATAATGAGTAATAATTATAAAGATTCAAAAATATAAATAAGCAAGCAGTAAGAGGATAACCACACTTCAGTGACAGAGATAAATTTCTTCTCCTTCCTATCCCTTCATCTCTTTTTGTCTTTTCCATTGCTCTCTCCCTCTTCCTGCAAGCACACACACACACTCAGAATAACCTACTTCTCTTTAACATTGCATTGTGAATATTTTTATTTAGAGAAAATCTCCTTTAAAGACAAAATTCTGTCATATAAAATTTATGTCATTCACTTAACTAAACTCTTCAGACATTTAACTTATTTGTATTTTCTTCTTTATAAACAATACTGCATTATTAGTCTCTATGGCTGTGTGTTTGCATGCAGTCAGAATAAGTACTTTGATGTTATATTGTGAGCTAAGGGGCATGAAGCATTTGAAAACTGCCAACATGCATGGAACAGAATATTCTCAAGAAAGTAGACCTATGTTTTTAAATAACTCAAAACTATACAGTCCCCATCCCACCATTATATCTTTTAAAGATAGTATTTGCATTAAATAAGCAAAAGGGAAGCTTAGCTAACTTACATTGTCAATTTTTATTAATTTTTATATAATGTGAAAAGTAATTTCATAATAAGTAATTTCATTAAAAAAAAAAAGCTCACTAACTCTTTCATTACTTACCCTTCTTTTCCCCTTCAAAAAAAAGTCCTCTTTGGTTTTCAAATTGCTTAAATTATTAAAGGAAAGTATTTCATGTAATTGTCCATATACTATAAATCACTTAAAACTGTACATCAAAATGTCAGCACATTTAATTTTTTAATAATGTTTTCACTGAGAAAATGTTCTGTATAATTTTTACAAAAATTTTGTAGAACTTTAAAGAGTGAGTTTGATATGAATTACACTGAATCTGTAGATTGCTTTGGGCAGTATGATTATTTTTAAGTTTTCAATTATTTTGATTCATGAGCATGGGATATTTTTCCATTTGTCTGTTTTATCTACAATTTCTTCCATCAATACCAATGACATTTTTCACAGAATTTTAAAAAACAATACTAAAATGTACATAGAAACAAAAAAGAGCCCAAATAGCCAAAGAAATCCTAAGGAAAAACAACAACAACAACAACAAAGCTGAAAGCATCACAATATCAGACTTCAAATTACACTATAAGGCCATAGTAATCAAAGCAGTATTGTATTAATAAAAATATAGACATAAAGATTAATAGCACAGAATGAAGAACCCAAAAATAATCCACATATTTATTGTCAACTGATCTTTACCATAGTTGATGAGAACACACAATATAAAGAACACCTTTATAAATAAATAGGTCTGGATAAATTGGAGTGCTATGAGCAGAATGAAACTGAACCTTATTTCTCATCATATACAAAAATCAACTCACAATGGATTAAAGACTTACATGTAAGTCCTAAAACAATAAAATCTCCATTTAAAAAAAAAAAACATAGGATAGCCAGGCATGGTGACTTATACATGTAATTCCAGCACTTTGGGAGGCTGACGTGGGCAGATCACTTGAGTCTAAGAGTTAGAGACTAGACTGGGGAACATGGCAAAAATATATGTCTACAAAAAATACAAAAATTAGCCGGGTGTGGTGGTGCAAGCCTGTAGTTCCAGCTACTTGGAAAGTTGAGGAGGAAGGACCACTTAAGCTTCAGCAGCAGGAGTTGAAGGGAGCTGAGATCACACCACTGCACTCCAGTTTGGGTGACAGAGGAAGACCCTTTGTCTAAAACAAAATAAAAAACAAACAAGAAAACCTAGAGATAACTATTTTGTATATTGATCTTGGCAAAAATTCATGACTAAGCACTCAAAAGCACAGTCAACAACAACAAAATAGACAAATATGGCTTGACTAAACTAAAAAGCACCTGCGCAGCTGAAGAAATAATCAACAGAATCAACGGATAACATGGGAAATGAAAGTAAATATTTGCGAACTATGCATCTGACAGGAGACTAATATCCAGAATTTATGAAGAACTTAAACAATTCGGCAACAACAAAATCAAATAATTCCCTTAAAAAGTAGATGATGAGTAGAGATTTTCAAAAAGAAAACATACAAATAGTCAACAAGCATATGAAAAAATGCTCAACATTACTAATCATCACAGAAATGCAAATTAAAACCACAATATCATCTTACACCAGTCAGACTAGCTACTACTAAAAAGACAAAAAGTAACATATGTTGAAGATTCAGAGAAAAAGGCATTAGTTTGTTTTAGTCTATATTAGTCTGTTTTCATGCTGCAAAGTCTCTTTTCACACTGTAAAGACATACCCAAGACTGGGTAATTTATAGAGAAAAAGAGGTAATGAACTCACACGTTCCACTTAATTTGGGAGGCCTCACAATCATGGTGGAAGAGGAAAGGCATTTCTTACATGGTAGCAGAAGACAAGAGAGAATGAGAGCCCAGTGAAAGGGCTTATAAAATCATCAGATCTCATGAGACTTATTCACTCCCATGAGAACAGTATGGGGAAACCGCCCCCATAATTCAATTGTCTCCCACTGAGCCCCTCCCACAACACATGGGAGTTACAGTAGCTATGATTCAAGATGAGATTTGGGTAGGGACACAACCAAGCCATATCAGAACCCTTACACACTGTTGTTAGGAATGTAAGTTAGTACAACATCTGAAAAATAATATAAAGATATTTTCAAAAAACTATATATAGCACTACCCCTCAAATCAGTAGGTAACATTGGATTATACTCAAAGTATGTATCTACTACTGGATATAAACCAATGAAAATAAACCATTATATCTAAAAGACCCTGTTTTGGTATGTTTTAAATATCACAACACCATTTATCACAGCATTATTAATCTGTGTCCATCAGTGGGAGGCTAGATAAAGAAAATGTGCCAAATATAAACAATGGAATGCTATTCAGCCATAAAAAGAATTGAAATGATTATTTTGTAGCAACATGGATGAAACTGAAGGCCACTATCTCAAGTGAAACAATCCAGACATAGAAAGCCAGTGAATGCATGTTTTCACTTATAAGTGGGATCTAAATAATATGGACATATGGACATAGAGCATGGGATGATAGACAATGGCAACTAGGAAGATTGAGCTGGTGGAAGTTGGGTGGATGATGAGAAATTACCTAATGGATACAATGTAGATTATTATGGTGATAGGCATCCTAAAAACCCTGACTTCACCACCACACATTCTACCCATGTGATAAACTTACACTTTTACACCATAAATGCATAGAAATCTTTAAAAGTGTTAAAAAGTGAGTTTCGCCATCTATAATTCTTTCTATGTATCAAATACAGTCCTTGTTCGTCAGTTCTTCATATCACTACTTGCTTTATTTTAAAAAAAAT
The DNA here is from genome assembly GCF_049354715.1 of Callithrix jacchus. Lineage (NCBI taxonomy): Eukaryota > Metazoa > Chordata > Mammalia > Primates > Cebidae > Callithrix > Callithrix jacchus. The sequence continues at coordinate 71,181,891 of NC_133504.1, read as the reverse complement.
ACAAAAAAGTAGATTAACAAAGTGAGGCTTTCATGGATTATTTTGGAAGCAATCCCTGAGCTTTGTGTTCAAGGATATTCTATTATTGTTATTTATACACATTACATAAGGGTGCATTTCTGTGTGTCATTATTAAACTTAATATTATGGAGATAGATTTATGAATAGAATGATCCAGCCTGATAAGTCAAAGCATAGTTTGACATTGAAATGAACCCAGAGCTAAATATTGTATATGTCCAGAGTAACTGGAGTTGGGGAGACCTGTAATTATAAGTTCAATATAACTAAAGATGTTCAATGGCAGAGCTGAGTAGGAGATAAAGGCTTGTAGAGTTTCGTGTAGGAGTGTGTGGGTATGTGTGGATATATCTCTAAACAACCCTTCTTTTATTTTTATTACTGCCTATTTATTATGTAATGATTGATTTCATTGGTGTTCGTTCATACTTTCTTAATGTCACTAATCCTACAGAGAATTGCTAAACCGTCCACTCATGCCGGTATCCACTTCATGTTCTCAACTGGTAAGTTAAACTTTGTTCGGTTTTGGACATCTTAAAATCTGCTCTATTTATTAAGTGAAGACAATTAAGATGTATTTTATCTTGTCCTATTTATGCTCAAAGTTGAATCATATGGCTCTTCCCACTGAACCTACTAGTTTTATGCCTCCCCAGATATATCTTTAAGTAGGTTTGTGAAAATCATGCAGAAGTCAAAAGTGATAAGCGTACAACAGAATTACTCTAAAACCTACTTAATCAGGTGCTACTTTGCCTCCTAGTTAATTATCTAATTCTCTTACTTCAAATGGTTACTTGCTTTTGACAGAGGTTAATAATATTCATTAGAAAGCAAGGATAATACTGTGCTTTAGGCCTTATCTCTAGTGGGATAAAAAGCAGCTGCCAAATATTCTGAACATTGTGTTTAATACTTTGGCCCAATTATTCTGATAGATGAGAAAAAGCTTTGCATTGGCTGTTTTATTCAAGTTCTATGTGTTGGTTATGAAGAAAGCCCAGAATTCTACATTGGGTGGGACGTTTCTGTGAAGTTTGCAATCTGCAAGTAAAAACGACATACAAAAAGACAATTCCCTGGACATGTTAGTTTAAATTGCCTACTTCACCTGGTTTCAAGCAGGAATACAAACTCATAAACCAAGTAAGTATCACTGGATCATACTCAACGGTAAAAAAAAAAAAGTAGTCAATCTTATAAAGGCTAAGATATTTTGCCTAAACATTTCACAGAAAATTGAAATTTTTAGATATGATCATATATAGGGTGATGAATCATACATAATCTCATTTTTAGCACAATTTAGGACTTTCCTGAATTTTTAGAGTTATATAACTGATTTTTATTTTGTTTCTACTTTTTTTTTTTTTGAGAATTTTTTTTTTTTTTTGAGACGGAGTTTTGCTCCTGTTACCCAGGCTGGAGTGCAATGGCATGATCTCAGCTCACCGCAACCTCCGCCTCCTGGGTTCAGGCAATTCTCCTGCCTCAGCCTCCTGAGTAGCTGGGATTACAGGCACGCGCCACCATCCCCAGCAAATTTTTTTTTTTTTTTGTATTTTTAGTAGAGATGGGGTTTCACCATGTTGACCAGGATGGTCTCGATCTCTTGACCTCGTGATCTACCCGCCTCTGCCTCCCAAAGTGCTGGAATTACAGGCTTGAGCCACCGCACCCGGCCTGTTTCTACTTTTAAATATGCATTTCTTATCTTAGTAGTTTTATGAATTCATGCTTGTCTAGCAGTCAGCATTTCAATTTTTCTAGTACAGAAAATAAGTAATCAGTGGTCTGGTTCACATATATTGTATTACTAAAGTTAAAAGGCAGAAAAGCACAATACATGCTGACTTTTTATATAAGCTTTATATTAGTAATTTATATTTACTTTGTTCTTAAGTTATGCTGTTTCAAAAAGTTAAAAAAATCTTTTTGGAATTAGAGGTATGATAATGTAGAAAAGATAAACCAATCCATTTGTATAGCATTAATAATTTAGTTAATGTCAAATTAGTCTGCTTGAAGTTGATTTTTATAAAAATGCTAACAAGTTGAATCATCAGAAAAATATAGAAGATTCCTCTCTAACAGTAAAGATTTCTTCTCTATGTGTGTTTTATTTCTTATGAACTTATGAAAGTCTATAATGATACTTATGAACGTTGTTGATTTTTTTATTGATGTTGATTTTTGATTGTTATTTTATTTTTGTTGTTGTTTTAGTCTCACTCTGTCACCCAGGCTGAGGTGCAATGGTGCAATCTTGGTTCTCTGCAACCTCAACCTCCTGGGTTCAATCGATGCTCCTGCCTCAAACAACCAAGCAGCTGTGATCACAGGAACACACCACCATGCCCAGCTAATATTCGCATTTTTAATAGAGACTGAGTTTTGCCATTTTGACCAGGCTCCTCTTAAACTCCTGACCTCAGGTGATCTGACTCTGTCAGCTTTTCAAAGTGTCGAGATTGCAGGTGTGAGCCACTACAATTGGCCATGAACTTTTAAAATAATATAAAAATTAAATATTTATTTAAATTAGAATAGTATAATGTAGATCAAAAACATTGTTTCTTCATTTCACACTTATTTTATAATGAATTAAGTCAAACTGCTTTATATAGATGCTGACTTTAGAAATAACAAAATAGTGTTGCTTTTCGGTGAATGTCAAACCCTTTTGATTAATAGAACCCTACTTTTCTACCTCATATACATTTCTTAAATTTTAACCTATATAATAATGTGATATTACCATCATATATTACACTCTTGCCTTAATAGACAGTTAACAATTTGAAATATGCAATTAGTTATCATCTTATTTTTACCAAGTATATAAAATATTTATTCAATAATTTGATACAATCATCTTCAGAATAATTAAATGCTCATTCAAAACAAATGCTAATATTCACAGATGATAATATCTTGGTGCTTAATAAATTCCTAAACCATACTTCTGATGGATATATAAATAGATAGCTCCTCATTTTATAAATGAGTAGACTAAAATGCCACAAGGTTAGATATTAATCAAACTTATTCTTTGATTCTATAATTGACTGCTAAAAGTTTTATTAAAGTTTAAAACCCTCATTCCCTCAAAGGTTAGCATTTTTGAATGATGTAAACTATGCAAATTATAAATTTTCTCTTTCAAACTCTTTTATTCTTACAAGTTATAATGGGAGATGCTAGAAATACCGAGTATATAAAGGTGTATTAATCCATTTCTCAGATAAGTGATCAGTTCTATCTAGAAGAATATAAATAGTTCATTCATGTTAAGGAGTTTCCTTTTACACCCTAAATTAGAAGTAAAATTGGATGTTTATAAATTAATTAAAGATATTAAAGCAAACTAATAAATTATCAAATAAAATCAGTTCTATACTTTGCCATAAAAAATATGCCTTCACAACAACCTGGAAAGCTAGGTTTGAATGTAGAGTTTTCAGTCCCTTGGATGTCTGTGTTGAATATGCTGGTTGAGGAAGAGCTTAGACCTAGCCCCATGTCCTCAGCTCAGAGCTTGCTTCATTACATTCCCATCTCTGGTCTTGTACTTGAAACGACTTTATGTTTGCATGTGTAAACATGCCAGCTTTTTTAGGGTCCATTTAAACAGTCTTTTAAAAAGCATCCGTTTGATCATTCCTTGGAATGTTCCCAGAGGTATATATACATCAGTGTGTTCTGCCTTAAGGAAGGCAGACTCAAAGAGGCCCACGCAGGAACTGGTAACATGGCCTTCCGCCTTTTGGGCAAGACCTTCTAGGGTCTGGGATACCTGGAAGGTGGTCCAGAAGAGGAGCCTGTGAGTTTTAGGTAGTCATGTCCTCTTGGCCCTACAGTCTCCTCCCAGGGCATGACACCTTTTGCCTTGGTCGAAAGTTGGTAAAGTTTAAACTACATAGTAGGCATAATTGTTGTTTCTTATCCTATTTGCTGGCATGACTCACATTTCTTAGCTAGTATGGGTAAAGGGTTGTACACATGGTTCATGATCATTATAATAATATTTTACCAACTAATTCATCTTCTAGAAACATCAACTTATGTATTTGTGGGGACTCTTTATTTTGCCTTTTAACAGTTACTTTATAGTGCTCGTTTTACCACATGTCTAAGGATGGACACATAACTCATATTGTAATAGGATTATTTGAGCTAAAGCTAGGTAAATAGATTAGGTCCCATTGTGGTAGAGAAATGTGAAGAGGGAAGCTATCTGGAAGCTGTTATTTCCAACCACAGGGACAAAATCTGAGAAAATTTGCCAATATGCAGAAGAGAGTAGGATTCACACATGTTAGGACTGAGCAAAGCCACAATTCAGTGCTTTTTTCCAAGACATAAGGACTTTAAAATGTAATCTCATCAAGTTTTTCAGGTTCCTCATTTGTATGGAAATTATCAGAACAGTATAAGAATTGCAGAAATAACCATCAGCTTATTGAAGAAGCTGTTTCTCCTCACTTTAAATAGGATATCATTTATTTTCCACCAGTTTGAGAGCAGCTCGCTTCTTAATAGTGTGACAGATTTTTAATCCCTAACCTGTGAGTGCTGAGGATCCTTATGAGTGTCTGAGGCCATATGGTGCTTTTCTGCAGTCATATGGAAAACCAGCTGGGCCGCCTAAAGATTTATGATCAATTATCTATGCTCAAAGGGCATAAACCCATTGAACAATGGCCTTTTCTGGGTATTTACATAAGGGGGAACACTCAGCTATTGTGGAGTTTCTTTGTCAATGGAAAAAGTTATTAACTCAAATTACCAAAGATTATACTTAAAATAAAATATAGTTTATAATAAAATCAATAAATTTTTTGAAAGTTTTGGTCTGCCTATATTAAACATCCACAAACAAAAAAAAACACACAACACTTAGTCAAACCCACATGCAAAAACACTATCAAAATTTTTAATGATTTAAACAGTGCTCCAGTACTTATGGATAAAATTATATCTTTTAAACTTCTTTTCCTTTTCTATTTTCATGATCATTTTACTATAAATGCGACAATCTGGGAAAATATTTCATGACTCTAATTCTTATTTGTGTCTTGTTATTATCTGGTCCTCCTTGTTGCCTCTAATTTGATAGCTGACTGCTTTAGGGAAAATATGATAATCTATTTTGTCCTTAACATAAAGATAGCTTTGTTTATTAATAATTTGTATGTGTTTATTGTGCCTATTGGCATATATGCATGTTTAATAATATCCTCATTGCTCCAGAATAATTGGAGAAATAATCCCTGTAAACTATTTGTACCAGATGGAGTAAAATTCTTATTTATTAGATATTCATTTAATAATATTCTTCTTTTATAAAGGAACAGTTGATCCTTTATAAAAATAAATGAATATAATGACTCCTAATTATGCTGAAAAAGGTGAACATGAAATAATAAAAAGACTTAAAATGAGACTAAGATTAAATTAGAAATTAAGCCATTAATCTTCCCATATTCTAATTTTTTAAGGGTGAAACTCTGGGGTTAAAAACATCAATCTTTATCTGTTACATTGCTTCAAATGTCACTTTGAATCATTTACTTGTAAAGCTTTGATAAATTAAAATAAACTCTAAACTATAATACATTCAAGTGTCCAATATTTTGTATCATGAATTTGTGATATGCAGTAAATTACATTTATGAGCATGCTAATATCCTACATTAAACCCAAGCTAATTGTTTTATACTGGAAATATAGCTTCGCTTATTTTATATTTTTATGTCTAAATATATACAGTTATCCTAAATTATGATTCATTGACAAAGTTCAATTGAATTACAATATAGATGATTTTTTTGAGTAAACATAAAGAATCAGTAATTATTTATGCTCTGCTTACCTCAAAAAAATCAGATTACCACTCTTACGAACTCAATTTAGTTTATATATGCATATCTGAATACCATTGTAGACAGCAAAATGAAGTATCTATTTTATAAGTAATAAATCTATTTACTATCATAACTAGAATAACTGAAGTTTTAATTTTGATAATGTAGATTTCTAATTGACATTTTTAGTCTATTAATATTTAGTAATACACTGTCAGTAATCAAGTATAAATTGATACTGTGTCTGTAGTCACATTCACACATTACTTTATTTTTGAGGTATAATTAATATAAAAATTATTATTCAAGTACAGCCAAAACCAATATTTTCTTTACTAAATTAGTTTATAAAAATATTAAATTTCATGTAACAATACTTATTTGTTTTCCATAAGTAGTAAAAAATGCTGAAAGCAAAGCATTTTTTAAAATATATGTGCAGACACTAAACATTGCTAATATTAATGGGTTATCATATTTATGAAAGTATTTGAAAATTCAATAAGATCTTTCTTTTAATAAGTACTTTACATTTTTAAAGGGTTTTCCAATATATTTTATTTTTACACAAGGCAAAGACTTTTTTTCTACAATTTACCTTTGCCATGGGTTTGACACAGAAAAATATTCAAAATATGATGTTTTCCTCACTGTAGTATATTTATTTTTTACTTATTATTTATGGATTACTATATTGGGCTAGATTGTTAAATGGGGAGGGAAGAAACATGTGAAAGGGTAAATACAAGACAAATATTGATTAAACTATTAATCTGTTAGGACATGTATGCTCTTTAACAAATCCCAGAGCTTCCCTGGATACATCTGTTATTTAAAAAACAAAAAACAAAAAAAAAACCTCCTTACCTGCAGAAAATCTATACTATGTTGAATTATTCTCTCAGAAAACATATGCTCAATATAACAAAATAAATTTAGTGAGTAAATAATAAAGTTGTCTTGTACACTAAATTTATCATAATATATACATATATATTCAGTAATATCAAATGCAAATGGGATTCATGAACATTGATTATGGTGTGTGAAATATTGTGAAATATTCATATTATAAAATTAATTATTAAGTATTTATGCATTATTTAATGAGCATGTACAACTTGTATTTTCTTTTAGATTTTCAAAGTACTAAAACTCTATTTTATGTAGGCGGATAAGCTTTAATTTGAAAAGGTTTTAGTTTTTTTTAATTCCTGTTCACTTCCCTGTCTTTATGGCCACTGCCAAATCGATAGAACAGGTTTAAGAAATTCAGACTGTGGGGTATAGCAATGTTATAAAAAAAAGTCTAAAACCGTAATGACTAAGTATGCATATTTTTTAAACTCCAAAATACAATTAGAGAAGATGAAAATGATATTTGAAGTTCATGTCTATTTATGCATCTTCAATAAAATTAGACATAATTAGCTCCCTATACTCATTAAAAAGTATGAGAGGTAATTTAATTGTTTTGGGGGCTCCCAACCTGATGGTTATCCCAGAACTGCGGCTCAGACAAAGCATATTTATCATGTATCATAACAGGTAAACCTGTAAAATCTATAGAGTGAAATAACATCAATCAGCAGGCAGTAAGTACTCACTGAACCTTAGGAATTTTAGAATTCCCACTTCTACTCCCAGTGAAGCAATATGGACTCTATAAGAATGGCAGGAGAACATATTTAATGATCTAGAATACAAATGACAAACTGGTGGATTATGGGAGAACATATTCACTGGGATTTTGAATATTCTTATTTCTTTAATGAAGAAAATGAACTCTTTACATGGCCAAAATATACATGTAAGGATGATCTATGTTGGTGGTTGGACACCAGTGGCTTGAGGGATTTGGTATAATAGTGTAATAAGTTCACCCTGAATTGAGTGAGTGAACAGCATTAACTTAATTTAGTTGCCAGCATTTAAAAATCCGCAGTTTTTCTATAAGAATCCGTTTTCTAACTTATGTTATAAGTAAGAGAATCTGACAGCATGGGTACCTCATTAACACACAGTGACAATCCATTAAGTTTAAGGGACAGCTGCATCTTAGAGCACCCGTTGTTTTCTTCTTCTCTGAATCATAAAGGTTAGATTTCACATGGAACTGCCTGAGAGACTTCCTCACCATTTTCCTATTCAGTTTAATCTCCATCCTGTTCTTTCTTCTGTATTCATGGCAATTATCACTACTGGACATTTCTTCATTGTTTAGATCACTCAAATGTTGGCCGTCAGGTTCTCTAGGACTGAGAATAAAGCCTGTTGAATAGAGGAATGTAAATAATATTTATCAAATGAATGTCATGTGTCTAAGTGTAGGTTGTCATTTCTTTGTATCATGTTTCTGTTTCTTTGCTCACAATAGGAAATAGAAAATTCTTCTTATGATTAAAATCATATCAAAAGTAACAAATACAAGGTTAACAAAGACCACAATACAGGTTGCTTCACATTTTTTCATCTTCCTTTCTGAGGTTTTTAAAAAGATTATTTCTTCTGAAAGTGAACAATTGTATCACTTTCATTACTGGTCTTTATTTTTTGATGATTTGTAAAATGTATTTATTGTATGTAGGTTACTCTTTTAAAATATTATCTGTTTAATGGATTATATTCTTGAAATAATACTATTTTAAAATCATTATGGATTTATCATACATTGCTCACATTTGCTACTTTTTTTAAAGAGAGTTTTACTCTGTTGCCCAGGCTGGAGTGCAGTGTCAGGATCTCTGCTCATTGCAACCGCCGCCTCCCAGGTTCAATCAATTCTCCTGCTCCAGCTTTTCATGTAGCTAGGATTATAGGCACGTGCCACCATGCCCAGATAATTTTTGTATTATTACTAGAGGGTGGATTTCACCTTGTTGACAAGGCTGGTCTCGAACCCCTGACCTCAAGTGATCCGACTGCCTCAATATTTAATACTTTTATCTAGAATTTGTTTTATATTACTACCTCTTTATCTTGTTAACTTTTTTCTAAGTGACTGCAACAATGACTACCAGAATTGTGAAACATTTATTCATCTATTGGAAACAACTCATTCTATTTATGTGATATTATAGTACAGTTTATGAATGATGTTATCAGTATGATTAACTGGGTGAAGAATATACAGGATATCTCTATTATTTCTTACAAGTGCTTGTAGATCTGCAGTAATTTCAAAATTAAAATATTAGAAACAGATCTAATTCCTGGAAGAATTCTCTGTTTGAATTCAGAAATTCTTGTTAAATGGCTAAATGGATATTTACATTGATAGTTCCTATTATATATTTTCATTTAAAAAATCTAAATCTAAATTATATTGAACACTATCTTGATTGGATGACAAGAATAATTTGCATAGTCATATGTTTCAATACAATCTCACTTCACTGGCTTCTATAGCTTCATCTGCCAGAACACAAAAGGAGGCTCTTATAATCCTCAAGGTCCAGCAAGGCCTCCTTCTTTTTCCCCAAACTTCCCTGTTTCACCAGGATCATCTGTTTAGAAACAAATCTCTAAAAATATATTTACAAGTAGAACTGATAAACCATCTCCCAACAAGATTAAATCAGAATTAATCTCCTTATAACCTGCATCCCTTTTTACTTCTGCTACAATTAGAAGCTAAGACTCAACAGGTTATCTCCCATCTTCTACTCTTCTACAATCAAGCACCCCTGTTTGACCTCACTAACTCTTTTACTGTCATCTTGACAACACTTCAGTAATTATCAGTAACATTCTCTACTAAAATAATTTTCTTTCTAAGTATTACCTCCATTATTTTTTTTCACCCAAAGCAAGTTAATAAAAATGGCTCCACTGGTCAGATATTAAGATGCTTAAGTTGCAACTCTATCAAGTATGTATGTTTGAGCCACTAAGTGAGTGTGTGGGGGGGGGGGTGGGAGGGGTGATTCTTTCCCAAACTGTATTACCATAACCCTAGGATACAGTATACACTCTCAAGGCTTCTCAAATACCTCTTATGTAAATATATTCCCTGTGTCTCTTAAAATCTTCAGAACTCTGGAGTTGTAAAGAGAGAATTACATGTCTACATATTTTTTAGCTTTAATTTGTCTAAATAAAATGCAATCATGAAATTCCAGTCAATACCACAAAAATCACAACTTTACATTTTTGCATTTCTACACTACCATACTTAACCAGAATACATCAAATTCTTACCTTCTTTTAATATCCTTCAAAAATGTTACAGTGTGTAAAAACAAGGGAGGTGAACTTAATTTGTTTACATGTAAACTTTATAAGTAATCATACTCATCTGTTAAAATGACATTAAAAAATAAAATACTGTTCAATATTCATAAATAAGAATTCATTTTATATACTTTGTAAAATTTATAAAGAGGTCATATTTGATTGAATTATTTTAAAAAATAATAATTATCTAAAATTGACACAGAACTAGAAGCTGTAAGGTATTTATTTTAGTATTTTGTTTTAAAAGTTGCCATTGTCAAACATTTTTCAAAATGTCACAAAATCTTGCTAATGTACCTAATAAACTACACAGAAGGGTATATATTCACTAAGCCATTTGGAAAGTAGTTAGTTCCCTAAAGCAGAAGAACCAATAGCCCCTTTATTTCATCCTTGCTAGTTGTAGTTCTTTAAACCATTGTACAGCTTCAAAATTAGATATGTTAATGTTCACATGAGAATTAGAGAATACAAAAAGATAGCCATATTGAAAGCTCAGAACCTAATATTCAACAAAATTTCTTATGCTACATACTGCATATTGTTTTGTGCTGTAATTTATGTGAAAGGTAAAACAAAACAACATGGAATAAATTGAAATTTGTATATTTTAATAGAATATTTACCTGCAGTGTTCTACATATGTAAAGGCATACTTGTAGTCTAATAAATGTATGGTAGCATAATGTCTACAAAAATTATGTACATACCTTAATTAAAAAATACTTCATTGCTAAAAAATGTTAACAATTATCTCAGCTTTAAGCAAGGGGTCATCTTTTCGTTAGTGGAGGGTCTTGTCTCAATGTTGGCTGGTGACTGTGGTGGTTGCTGAATGCTGGAGTGGTTGCAGCAATTTCTTCAAAATAAGATGACAAGGAACTTTGCCACATTGATTGGCTCATCCTTCTATGAAATTTTTCTGCACTATTGATATGGTTTGGCTGTGTCCCCACCCAAATCCCATCTTGAATTGTAGCTCCCATAATTCCCACATGTCCTGGAAGGGACCCAGTGGGAGATAATTGAATCATGAGGGCAGTTTTTTTTACCTATATTGTTCTCATGGTAGTGTATAAGTCTAACAAGATCTGATTGTTTTATAAGAGGATTCCCTTTTTGCTTGGTTCTCTTTTCTGTGTTGCTTGCTGCCATGTAAGATGTGCCTTTTGCCTTCCGTCATGACTGTGAGGACTCCTTAGTCACGTGAAACAGTGACTGTGTTAAACCTCTTTTTTCTTTAAAAATTATCCAGTCTCAGGTATGTCTTTCTTAGCACCATGAGAATGGACTAATACAAGCATGCAATGTTGTTTGATAACATTTTATCCATAGTAGAACTTCTATCAAAGTTGGAGTTAGTCCTTTTAAACCCTGCCACTGCTTTATCAACATTTACATGATATTCTAAATCCTTTGTTGTCATTTCAACAATGTTCATCAGAATTCAAATCCACCTCCAGAAACTACTTTCTTTGCTTAACCATAAGAGGCAACTCCTCACATATTACAATTTATCATGAGGTTGCAGCAAATCAATCCCATCTCCACTTTCAATTCTGGTTCTCTAACTATCTTCACCATATCTGCAATTATTTTCTCCACTGAAGTCTTAAATCCATCAAAATCATCCATGAGGGTTGGAGTCAATGCCTTCTAAATGCTTGTTAATGTTGATATTTTGACCTCCCATGAATCATGAATGTTCCTAATGACATTTAGGATGGTGAATCCTTTCCAGAAGGTTTTTGTGGAGCAGTCAGAATACACTTATTTATCAACTGATTTGGTCATCTCTTATGGGGATGTTTTATTGCATACCAAAATAATAGTAACATCGAAGATCACTGATCATAGATCATCTTAACAGATATAATAATAATAAAGATTAATATATTGGTAGAGAGAGGACTCAAGATGGTGCAGTGAGAACAACCCAGGATTGAAACTCTCGGTGAATGCGTGGAGAGGGTGAGTCAGGGCCGCATTTCCACATGTATCTTTGTTGCCCACAGAACAAGGAAATTCCCAGGTATAAAAGAGACGCAGGACGCCAGGCAGAGGTTTTGGCTGGTGCAGCCAGCAGCCAGTGTGGCCAGCGGCTGGCGCTGTAGCACAGTGGCACTACACAGCGCTCCACACAAAGCGCACCAGTCTGGGTGCCCTGTTGAACTGGAAATCTGAGACTTGACAGGGCTGAACTTGAGACTGAATGGGACTTGGACAGTGAGCCAGCCCAGGAGATTCCAGGAAAACAGCGTTTGGGCTAGCGCAGTGGGACAAACAAAACGGAGATTCCAAATGCTCCCGGTGGAGAGGTTCCCTTAGGGCACAGCTGAACCCAGTATGGTGCAGCTCCATGGGGGAGGGTCGTCCACCATTACTGAGGCAATCCGCCCCTACTGAGGTACACGCCCATTGCTGCCACAGCCTGCCATTGCCATGGCAACCCGCTACAACAGAGAGACTCCACCACAGGGCGTAGCCCGTGGGAGCAGGGCGGAGACTGCAGCAGAAGGGCAGAGCCTGCAGCAACAGGGCAAACCTCACACCAGCAGGGCGGAGCCTTGGCAGGCAAATAGTGAATAAACTGCCTCCTAGCTTGGCAGGAAAGCACAACAGACACTCACAAAGAAAGCCTCAACTCCCCGAGACAGAGCATCTGAGAAAAAAAAGGGTTTTTTTATGAGTTCTGTTGCAGCAGAATTAAACGTAGCAGCCTAACAGCCCTGAATGAACAAAAGAGGTCACAGCTCAGCACTTGAGCTCCTATAAAGTACAGACTGTCTCCTTAAGCAGCACCCTGACCCCTCTATATCCAGAAGACTGACATTTGGCAGGCATCATTCTGGGACAAAGATAGCAGAAAAAGAAACTGGTAGCATCCCTCACTGTTCCGCAGCTGCTATAGGTGCACCCCAGACAAGCAGGGCCTGGATTGGACCTCAGCAGTCATACAGTGGAGGGGCTAGACTGGTAGAAAAAAAACCAAGTAACAGAAATACTTCATCATAAACAATCTGGGCGTCCACTCAGAGACCCAATCGAAAAGTAAGCAACTACACAGATGACAGGTGGATAAATCCACAAAGATGGGAAGAAAACAGCGCAAAAAGGAAGAAAACACCCGAAACCAGAACACCTCGCCTCCTAGAAAGGACCAAAACTCCTCACCAACAAGGGAACAAAGCTGGATGGAGAATGACTGTGACGAAATGACGGAATTAGACTTTAGAAGGTGGATAATAAGAAACTTTTGTGAGCTACAAGAACATGTTTTAAATCAATGCAAAGAAACTAAGAACCTTGAAAAAAGATACGAGGAAATGATAACAAGAATGGATACCTTAGAGAGGAATGTGAATGAATTGAAGGAGCTGAAAAACACAATACGAGAACTTCACAAAGCATGCACAAGTTTCAATAGCCGAATTGACCAAACAGAAGAAAGAATATCAGAAGTCGAAGATCAACTCAATGAAATAAAACGAGAAACCGAGATCAGAGAAAAAACTGCAAAAAGAAATGAACAAAGTCTCCAAGAAATGTGGAACTATGTAAAGAGACCTAACCTACATTTGATAGGTGTACCAGAATGTGACAAAGAGAATGAATCCAAGCTGGAAACTACTCTTCAGGACATTATCCAGGAAAATTTCCCCCACCTAGCAAGACAGGCCAACACTCAAGTGCAGGAAATACAGAGAACACCTCAAAGATATTCCACAAGAAGAGCAAGCACAAGGCACATAATCATCAGATTCAACAAGGTTGAAATAAAGGAGAAAATACTAAGGGTAGTCAGAGAGAAAGGTCGGGTCACCCACAAAGGGAAGCCCATCAGACTCACAACAGATCTCGGCAGAAACTCTACAAGCCAGAAGAGAGTGGGGGCCAATATTCAACATTCTTAAAGAAAAGAACTTTCAACCCAGAATTTCATATCCAGCCAAACTGAGCTTCATAACTGAAGGAAAAATAAAATCCTTTGTGAACAAGCAAGTACTCAGAGATTTTGTCACCACCAGGCATGCTGAAAGAGGCACTACACATAGAAAGGAACAACCAGTACCAGCCATTCCAAAATCACACTAAATGCTAAAGAGCATCAACATAATGAAGAATCTACAACAACTAACGGGCAAAACAGCCAGCTAGCATCAAAATGGCAGTATCAAATTCAGACATAACAATATTAACCCTAAATGTAAATGGACTAAATGCACCAATCAAAAGACACAGACTGGCAAATTGGATAAAAATCCAAAACCCATCAGTGTGCTGTATCCAGGAAACCCATCTCACATGCAGGGATACACAAAGGCTCAAAATAAAGGAATGGAGGAAGATATACAAAGCAAATGGAGAGCAAAAAAAAGCAGGAGTTGCAATTCTCGTCTCCAATAAAATAGACTTTAAAGCAACAAAGATGGAAAGAGACAAAGAAGGACATTACATAATGGTAAAAGGATCAATACAACAAGAAGACCTAACAATCCTAAACATATATGGACCCAATACAGGAGCACCCAGATACATAAGGCAAGTTCTTAATGACTTACAAAGAGACTTAGACTCCCACACAATAATAGTGGGAGATTTTAACACTCCACTGTCAATATGAGACAGATCAACCAGACAGAAAATCAACAAGGATATCCAGGGCTTGAACTCAGACCTGGAGCAAGCAAACCTGATAGACATTTACGGAACTTTCCACCCCAAATCCACAGAATATACATTCTTCTAAGCACCACATCACACCTACTCTAAAATTGACCACATAATTGGAAGTAAAGCACTCCTCAGCAAATGCAAAACAACTGAAATCATAACAAACGGTCTCTCAGACCATAGTGCAATCAACTTAGAACTCAGAATTCAGAAACAGACCCAGAACCGCACAGCTTCATGGAAACTGAACAACTGGCTCTTGAATGTTGACTGAATAAACAATGAAATGAAGGTAGAAATAAAGAAGTTCTTCGAAACCAATGAGAACGAAGACACAACATGCCAGAATCTCTGGGACATATTTAAAGCAGTCTCTAGAGGAAAATATATAGCAATAAGTGCCCATATGAGGAGAAGGGAGAGATCCAAAATTGACACCCTATCTTCAAAATTGAAAGAGCTAGAGGAGCAAGATCCAAAAAACTCAAAACCCAGCAGAAGACAAGAAATAACTAAGACCAGAGCTGAACAGAAGGAGATAGAGACACAAAAAACCCTTCAAAAAATCAATAAATCCAAGAGCTGGTTTTTTGAAAAGATCAACAAAATAGACAAACCACTAGCCAGAGTGATTAAAAATAAAAGAGAGAACAACCAAATAGATGCAATAAAAAATGATAAAGGGGAAATCACCACAGATTCCACAGAAATTCAAACCATCATCAGAGAATATTACAAACAACTCTATGCACATAAACTAGTAAACCTGGAAGAAATGGATAAATTCCTGGATTCCTGTGTCCTCCCAAGCCTAAACCAGGAGGAAGCTGAAACTATGAATAGACCAATAACAAGGGCAGAAGTCGAGGCAGCAATTAAGAGCCTATCACACAAAAAAAGCCCAGGTCCAGATGGGTTCACAGCCGAATTCTACCAGACACACAAAGAGGAGCTGGTACCATTCCTTCTGAAACTATTCCAAATAATCCTGAAAGAGGAAATCCTTCCCAAATCATTTTATGAGACCAATATCATCCTGATACCAAAACCCGGCAGAAACCCAGCAAGAAAAGAAAACTTCAGGCCAATATCCATGATGAACATAGATGCAAAAATCTTCAATAAAATATTGGCAAGCCGATTACAACAGCAAATCAAAAACCTTATCCATCATGATCAAGTAGGATTCATCCCTGGGATGCAAGGCTGGCTCAACATACGCAAGTCTATAAATGTAATTCACCACATAAACAGAACCAAAAACAAAAACCACATGATTATCCTAATTGATGCAGAGAAGGCATTCGACAAAATTCAACAGCCCTTTATGCTAAAAACCCTCAATAAACTCAGTATCAATGGACTGTATCTCAAAGTAATAAAAGCTATTTATGACAAACTAGCAGCCAATATCATACTGAATGGGCAAAAACTGGAAGCATTCCCTTTGAAATCTGGCACTAGACAAGGATGCCCTCACTCACCACTCCTATTCAATATAGTACTGGAAGTTCTAGCCAGAGCAATCAGGCAAGAAAAAGAAATAAAGGGTATTCAAATAGGAAAGGTGGAAGCTAAATTGTCTCTATTTGCAGACGACATGATAGTATACCTAGAAGACCCCATTGCCTCTGCCTAAAAACTCCTGAAACTGATAAGCAACTTCAGCAAAGTCTCAGGATATAAAATCAATGTGCAAAAATCACAAGCATTCCTTTACACCAATAACAGACCTAAAGAGAGCCAAATCAAGCATGAACTGCCATTCACAATTGCTACAAAAACAATAAAATACATAGGAATACAAATCACAAGGAAGGTAAGGGACCTCTTCAAGGAAAACTACAAACCACTGTTCAACAAAATAAGAGAGGACACAAACAGATGGAGAAACATTCCATGTTCATGGTTAGGAAGAATTAGTATCGTGAAAATGGCTATACTGCCCTAAATAATTTACAGAATCAACGCTATCCCCATCAAGCTACCACTGACTTTCTTTACAGAACTGGAAAAAACCACCATGAACTTCATATGGAACCAAAAGAGAGCCCACATAGCCAAGTCAATTCTAAGCAGAAAGAACACAGCGGGAGGCATCACACTACCAGACTTCAAACTATACTACAAGGCTACAGTAATCAAAACAGCATGGTACTCGTACCAAAACAGAGACTTAGACCAATGGAACAAAACAGAGTCATTGGAGGCAACACAACATATCTACAACCATACAATCTTTGATAAACCTGACTAAAACAAGCAATGGGGAAAGGATTCCCTGTTTAACAAATGATGTTGGGAAAACTGGCTAGCCATGTGCAGAAAGCAGAAACTAGATCCCTTCCTGACACCTTACACTAAAATTAACTCCAGATGGATTAAAGACTTAAAAATAAGACCTGGCACTATAAAAACTCTAGAAGGAAATCAAGGCAAAACCATTCAGGACATAGGAGTAGGCAAGGATTTCATGAACAAAACACCAAAAGCATTGGCAACAAAAGCCAAAATAGACAAATGGGACCTAATCAAACTCCACAGCTTCTGAACGGCAAAATAAACAGTCACTAGAGTGAATCGGCAACCAACAGAATGGGAAAACATTTTCGCAGTCTACCCATCTGACAAAGGGCTGATATCCAGAATTTACAAAGAACTCGAACAGACTTACAGGAAAAAAACAAACAAGCCCATTCAAAAGTGGGCAAAGGATATGAACAGATACTTTACGAAAGAAGACATATATGAGGCCAACAATCATATGAAAAAATCCTCATCATCCCTGGTCATCAGAGAGATGCAAATCAAAACCACATTGAGATACCATCTCACGCCAGTTAGAATGGCGATTATTAAAAAATCTGGAGACAACAGATGCTGGAGAGGATGTGGAGAAAAAGGAACACTTTTACACTGTTGGTGGGAGCGTAAATTAGTTCAACCATTGTGGAAGACAGTGTGGCGATTCCTCAAGGCCTTAGAAATAGAAATGCCATTTGACCCAGCAATCCCATTACTGGGTATATATCCAAAGGACTATAAATCGTTCTACTATAAGGACACATGCACACGAATGTTCATTGCAGCACTGTTTACAATAGCAAAGACCTGGAACCAACCCAAATGCCCATTGATGATAGACTGAATTGGGAAAATGTGGCACATATACACCATGGAATATTATGCAGCAATCAGAAATGATGAGTTTGTGTCGTTTGTAGGGACATCGATGAATCTGGAGAATATCATTCTTAGCAAACTGACACAAGAACAGAAAATGAAATACCACATATTCTCACTCATAGGCGGGTGATGAAAAATGAGAACACATGGACACAGGGAGGGGAGTACTAAACACTGGGGTCTATTGGGGGGAAAAGGGGAGGGCCAGCGGGAGGGGGAGCTGGGGATGGATAGCCTGGGGAGAAATGCCAAATGTGGGTGAAGGGGAGAAAGGAAGCAAAACACACTGCCATGTGTGCACCTATGCAACTGTCTTGCATGTTCTGCACAAGTACCCCAGAACCTTTTAAAATGCAAAAAAAATTTAAAAAAAAATATTGGTAGAACTACAGAAATGTGACACAAAGACAAAAAAGGAGCACATATTGCTGAAAAAATCGTACTAATAAATTTGCTCAATGCAGTTTTACCACAAATCTTCAATATATAAGAAATATAATATCTGTGAAGCGTGATAAGTGGAAATACAATAAAATGATGTATGCCTATCAAAATCTGTATAGATGTGTTGTTAGGTAGTTTAAGTATTTTTTTTTTTACATTTTTCCTTGTTATTATTTAAACAAAATCTGTCCTTCCAATAATTAGTATCTTTTTAAAAAACTCTCCTCTTTATGGAAACACATCCCCCTTACATTAACCCTTTTTCAGAAATCTAAAGAGTGTCATACCTCAAGTTTGTTTACTTCATTTTATCAAAATTTTCTCATGTTGAGCAGTGCCTAATGTCTTTAATGTTGATCTCACTTATCTCTGTGTAGTTCAGTTTATCAGTGTCTCTTATAAATGTGTTGCTTTAAATTGACTAAAATGGTGCCCATGCAGTCAGACTATATTGGTCTGACTGCATGGGCACCATTTTAGTCAATTTAAAGCACCAGATTTTTACATTTTTTTTTTATTGGCAACCTTATTGTTAATTTTATTTAGAATTTCAGTGTCTTGTTTCCATTAAATTTTCTAGTAGTTGAATGACTTTCTCTTCCTAGCTTCTTCAGTAAAATTAATTATCTCATCTTCACATATTCACTCTGAATTATTTTTTTAGAAACTGCACATTCCTTTCTGTACCAACAGCATTTTAAATTAATAGTCTACCTATTTGACTGTCTCTCTTATAAGACCTTGGGTCTTTGAGTATAAGGAAAACCACATTTGTCTTGATATCTCTGTTGTTTAATGAAAGAATAGATTTGCAAATGACTGGATGATAATTCAAATTTTAAAATTTCAAAACCTGGAGTTTCATGTCTAAATCCATATGTTTTATAATAAAATTCCCAGTCATAAAACTCTTTTCAACAATTTATTAAAAATGATTAACTACACGGTAAAAGGTAGCTACATTATACTTCTATAATACATAGAAATATGAACATTTTATTCTTTTATTGTGAAGCACAAAAACATTTCAAATTTATAGTAATACACATAGGACTATGTGTATTACTATAAATAATATTGTAAACATTCAAAAATTCATATTTTTATGTCTTATTTATAACGCTATATTTAAGAGAAATTATAAAGAACACTTTTTACAGCTCAAATTTTGAGAGTTAACTAAGACAAAATAGCATTTAATATAGATAGTCTTAATTTCCAGAACAAAATAACAAATTACTAAAGCAGAAAAATTCCCATCTGTAAATGTGTCTAAAGAAATAATAATTGAATTAATAAGCTAGAGATCCTAGGTGTTTTTTTTTAATTGCATCATAGCATTTACAGATGGGAGAAAATTTGGATTTTTAAGAGCCATCTGTTGATAAAAATCCCTAACTTGCTATTTGTTGGCACTTTTTCATGATAAATCTTTCAATTTTTATTTATTTTTAGCAAAATAATTTCATAAAATTCTCCCCATGTAAGATGCTATTAAATGTTAATATAAAAAGGAGAGTACTTTATTTTCAGTAATATTAGAGCTGGAAAATGTTTTGATGATGACAGATATTCATCTAAAATTATTTATTTTTAGAATGAAAAATATTTTATTTTTTTCAACACTGAGACTGTGAGTACATAACAGCAAAGTAACTACCTAATTCATTTAATTTGATAAACTCAAAAAATTTTAACGGACTTCTAAAAAATCAATATATACCTTTATCTTACAAGAAAAAAATAACAACAAAAAAAAACTAAGTTGATTTAACCAAAGTTTGCATTTTCACAAATATGCAACATAAGTCTCTTTAAGTATCAAGGACTGGAGTTTTATTTATAAGATTTCAAATTCTTTAACGACCTTAATTATCAATTATTTAATTTTGACATGGCATTCTTAAGGTCGTTAATGCTAATGCTTTTTTCTCATTTTTATCCTCCTGGATTTGCTGACTTTTTTGATATAATGAAAAGTCAAATGAAAGTGGCATAAAGAAGTATTTGGAAGCCATGTCCCAATATGTTTCCTAAGTGCTGGTTTTAGGCACTGAAAATTTATTGGATCCTTTAAATACCTTTTTAAATCTAAATATGGAAGAGACTTATTGACTTAGAGATAAGGGTCTTTTACTACACACTTCTGTTCCTTTATCTGTAATTTGTTTCTGAAACTCAAAATTTAAAAAGAAAATGAAGACATAGAGATTATTAGGCTTTCTACCTTCAGAACATGGAGACAGTAGCATTCTGAATAAAATTTTTATGAGATACTACTTTAAATATTAACCATGCAAACATAAGCTATTTAAAATTCTATATTGAGGTAGCAACTTATCCATTGTTTTCTACTCCAGAAGAAAATTTTGTAAAATTTTAAATACTTGTTAAATAATTAAATAAGCCTTTATTAATTCAAAATGTTAGAAGTGATAAAATCCCTTTCTTACTCTTATACACTCCAGAGCTTCATAGCAGTGAATTCTATCCTAATTTTTAAAAAATGCTTTTCTTCAGGGAGTGGTTTCCTTTGTACCTCATACTTTATTCCCATTTTGCACCTCCTCAGTGAAGACTTATCTGAACACTTCAGCCATACACATTTTCTCCCACCGCTTAACTCATTTTGTGTTAATAATCTGCCTGTCTTTTGAATCAGAGATCCCCCAGTCTTATAATGACTACAAAGTTTTACAGGTTTTGCAATCCCCCTTCCCTTCCACTAAGCATAGGTCATATAGTCAATTTCTTCATATTTGTTACAGCACCAGCACTGAACAATGCACAAGTGACTTAAAAGTACTTTCTGAATTAACTTACAGTTTTGATGACTGTTTCCTGAAACTAATTATACTTCAGATAAACAAGTGTGTGGGGCAAACAGTATTTAGTTTCTAATAGGGATTGGCATAATGGTCATAACTCTGGCAAACATCATGCTGCCAGTCTAAAAGAAAACAGCTGGCTAACAACCATCAGATTAAAATTCTGTTTTTTTTTTTTTTCCAAGGGTAAACTTAGGGTGAATTAAAGCTCTGAAGTCTACTAAAACATGTAAATTATACTTTTTTTCTCCCGTCAACTAAATAGGCATGGTTTTATAAGCACAATTTAATCCAAAAAGCAGATGTAGTTTTTCCTTAGGATACAAAATAGAGCCAACTGGCATGTGTAGTAGTTTTTTTCTCTCTTGTCATTATTGGAAGTGGCAGGTTGAAAGAACTAAGAATTATAATTTCAGGACATGGCAGTAGATGCAAAGAATAAAGTTCCATTTCTTCAGAGGAAATAAAAGAATGGAGGAAGAAAAAAGATAAACTTTTATGGAAAAAGTAGTGGCATAAAAATGATGTCAATCAGAAATTATATTATGAAGTAAGCAAGGGCAATACTAAAAGCACAAGTATTATAAGTCCCCAAATAGTCTTTAAATATGTGTGTAAAGGAATCTTATGTTTTTAATAGATAAACATCAATTCAACAAATTAGATATTTGCTATCATTTGATTAGTCTCCCTGCAAATAGCCAAATGCCTTCCTCAATGCACCCAAGAGATACCACATTTTCTGGTTTAATGGCCTCTGAGGCTATACTTGAATCTATATAATTTTATAGGTCAAAATATGGATTTTAGTTTTTACATGAGAAAGATAATTTCTTATTACTTTCTGTACCCTCGTCACATAAATGAGTGCTGCCTGCTCTATTAGTATTTTTTGGCATGTTTATATACAGAATTGTAATAATCAGATGGATAAACTATATAGTTTTATAGTCAGAATATGGTTATTCTGAATCCAATGCTGACACCTATAAGCTGTATGTTGTGGTTAAAGTGTCATCAATTTGGGACTCTTTAATTTTTTAGTTTTTATAATTTAAACTAAATATTAACTTTACAAACTAAATTTTTAATTATATTTTTTAGTTTTATAATATTTAAGTTAAATCTATGTAAAGCACTTCATTCTATACCTGGTGCATTTTAGAAAGTTAATAAATGTATTCTATGTTATTAATAACATATTATTTATTCTATTAATAATAAAAGAGGGCATTACAGAATTTGATCTCATATTGAAGGAGAAAACATGTAAAATGCCGTATCTCTTCTGGATCACATAAGAAAGAGTTTAAAGTCCTGGTAAGGTGAGCATTTAAATTTGCTTTTGCTTTTCAGGTCCACAGTCTCTAAACAAAACCACAATGTGGAAAGCCAACAAAGTCCTTAATAGGATGCTTTTTAAACTTTAATTAGTGAAAGGAGCGAGACATTTCCTTAGAAAGTTTTCATTATCAGTGACAGCCTTACATGTTTTTGATTCAGATCAATATCTAGACCTGATCCAGAACAAGTCTTTCAGTTTAGGTAGTCAAGGCACTAATAAGGAAAATGAGGACGTGAGTATGTATTTAAGAATTTGTGGCTGCAAGCAATAGACTGGGAATGAACTGAAATGTTTTATAAGTATGTCTATCCTATGTATCCTATTGCATTATGCATCAGGATTTCCATAGCGTTTAACAAGAAACATGGGGTATTTTTGTTTTAATTTGGATTTCATTATGTAGCTAAATCTAGTATGGAATGCATAATTACATTTCAAAGTAGAAGCCAAGAAGCCAGTGCTGTCTATGTCTTCTAAGATCTACAATGCACCAGGAAAATGAAGCCAGAACATGGGAAACTTTCCTTTGCCCTGCAGGCTCTTACAAGTCTCAGTAACAACAATGACAACAACAATTAAAAGAGGAGCTAGGGGCCCAGGCAAGGTGGCTCACGCCTGTAATCTCAGCACTTTGAGAGGCCGAGGCGGATAGATCACGAGGTCAAGAGATCGAGACTATCCTGGCCAACATGGTGAAACCCCGTCTCTCCTAAAAATACAAAAATTAGCTAGGCGTGGTGGCACACGCCTGTAGCCTCAGCTACTTGGGAAGCTGAGGCAGGAGAATCGCTGGAACCCGGAAGGCGGAGGTTGCAGTGAGCCGAGATCGCGCCACTGTACTCCAGTCTGGCAACAGAGCGAGACTCCATCATCTCAAAAAAAAAGTAACTAAAATGTTGAGCGTTTACCATATATATTCCAATCATAGTTCTGCATTATTTTCTTATATTAACTCATCTGTAATCACAAAAACTCTGTGCATAAGTAGTCTTAGTATACGAATTTTACGTATAGATAAACTGAGGACTGGAGAGGTTAAATAATTTCCCAAAGAGTAACACTTCGTAAGTAAATATGTCTGAAAGGATTTTACAAATGTGAATACATCTTTTGAGATTGGGGTAGATAGCTTGTCTACTCTCTCTGGAATGAATGCTCTACTCCTGCCAGAATTAATTATGTGTTTATTTATGTTTGACAATGTTTCAGAGGTCATGCTATACTTTAATAGTTAATATCTGATTATCCTAGACTATTTGCTGAATTTTAGATTTTGATTATATTTGTACCACATGGTATATCAGAAAAACTACAAAATATTTTCATCTTCTCCTAATTACCTTACTTTGAGAGAGGAGACTTGGGGCTTCATGTAGTCTCTCACTTAGGAAATGCATATTCCTTGAGAAAAATATAGCACAGCATGTGACTTCTATCATCTGATGGATAGTGCGCCTCCCAGAGACTGCCTACTAAGGTCTGATTAAGGTCTTTTATGTGGCTGCATCTTGACCTGAGTCACTGCTTATCTCCACTAGGAAGGATAACATCACTTCTTATTACCAGAAATGTTCGGATATCCACATTTTTCATAATCTACATAGTTTTTCACAGCAAGCACTGAGAGGAAGACATTATTCTATCTCTACAATTCATATTTTCTGTCCCAAGATAAATTTATTCCCATAATGATTGACATTGGGAAGGTTAACTATCTTTGGAGGAAATCCCAAATTTATAAGGATATAGTCTACTTAGAAGTCTCTCCTCAAGAGAAGAAATCACATGGGCTATCCACATGGACCTCTTTTGACAATATGGCTTTGAAACGAATAAAATAAAATACATAGAATTATAAGAAAATCCAATTATATTAAAATAGAAGGACTTTCAAATTTACACTTTTAATAAACAAATACAGTGGTGGCTCTAATTAAAACCATGATTTCAAAGGAGTGACAAAGTAGATAGCATTTCAAGATTTCTACAGCATTTTTAAGATAAGAAGAAGGAATCAAAAGAAATACCTATTGGTGACAGAATCATAAGTACTACTAATAGTTTTGAGGTTAGTGACTATATAGATAAAATTTTTTTCCTGTAAAGTTTAACCAGATTCCAGAATCTTTATCTGCAAACGCTTTGAGGATGCTTATGACTTAGATTATAACCTAGAACTCTAGTCTAGAGACAAATAAAAGAATCTAGGAGCCTACAGAATAAGAGACCTAAGAGGAATTAATATTAAGCAAAAAGATTTTAAGAAAAAGAAAGTCTGTTTCAAATAATTTAAACAAGGTGAATGAACTGAGCTTCTCAAACCCCAAGGAAGAGTACTATTCACAAATAGTAATCTATGTGTTTTATTTTATTTTTGAGATGGAGTTTTCACTCTTGTCGCCCAGGCTGGAGTGCAATGGCATGATCCTGGCTCACTGCAACATCTGCCTCCCAGGTTCAAGCAATTCTCCTGCCTCAGCCTCCCAAGCAGCTTGGACTACAGGCCACCACTACCACACTTGGCTAATTTTTGTATTTTTAGTAGAAATGGGGTTTTGACATATTGGCCAGGCTTGTCTCAAACTCCTGACTTCAGGTGATCTGCCCATCTTGGCTTCTCAACGTGCTGGGATTACAAGGGTGA
The DNA here is from genome assembly GCF_049354715.1 of Callithrix jacchus. Classification (NCBI taxonomy): domain Eukaryota; kingdom Metazoa; phylum Chordata; class Mammalia; order Primates; family Cebidae; genus Callithrix; species Callithrix jacchus. Next base: position 71,156,643 of record NC_133504.1, on the reverse strand, counting down.
GCCACTGTATCCGGCCTTATAAATGTATTTTAGAAGAGGTAAAAATCAAGGAAAACGAGATCTGGTTTATTATGGAGTAAAGAAAAAAGACTTAGGACATTTACATGCATTTGAAACTTAAATTCTATTGGAAGAAGAAACTCAAATCCAACAGGGAATTAGTCAATAATTTTGAAGAATAAAAAAATTGATCTATGCAAAATAATGATATTGAAATATATGGGCCCAAACAAAGGAGAAATGAGGTAATCTTTTTTGTAACCTCAAAATACGGAGGAAACATAACTGACATCTGGATAACAAACAATATGGTGATGAACATCTTTGTATAAAGCCTATATACATCTGCGTATATCTTCCTGGGATAGATGTCTGAAAGGAAAACTTGGCATTCGAAGAATACACAGGACCAAGTGGTAGCATCATCATTACAAATCTTGTTAAAGAGATGAAGATACCTGTCAAACGTTTGCCTGCAGGAAGCCTTGTCACTAATCCCCCCGTTTACACTGGGCCAGCTTTAACTGCTTTATTCCCAAGCAGTCATGTTTACTAGCTTGTCATTTCAACTTTTGTTTAAAGAGGTAAAGCTTAGCTTGGACTAAAACTGAAAATCAGTTTATACTGAAAAAAAAAAAAGTAACTCACTGTTAACCAGGCTATGAGAACAGACATATAAAGCCAAGCTTCAAAGTTAACAGGAGACATAGTATCTCCCAAAGTCATGCAGCAGCTATACAATGATGTGACTACCCATTTTAGTAACTACTGTTTTCTTAACGGTGATGTTCCAAACCCACTTTGCCACACCCATCTCTTACTGGGGATACTCGCAAGTTGCTAAACTACTCCCTCCTCATGGCAGCAACCAAACCCTACTTAAGTCCTCTTCTCCTAATCTCATGACAGAAACAGCTAATCTATGGTACTCTTAGTTAATTCCTCAGACCCTTCCGTTGGAAACTGAGGAAATCCAAACCTTATGAAAATACTTTCCCTTTCCTCCTGTTGAGTGACATTCCGTGGCTTGTCCAGAGTGGCTTTTTACATTGCATAGAGTCATTAAACTGATTTATTTAGACAGTAGGTTTTTGTCTGTGAATCTGTCCAAAGCACATTCATGTTTCCCACTAACTCAGACTACTATTACTATTGAATAGTACTAAGTCAAGTAGCTCCCTGTATTTTAGCCTCCTTTCTCCATTCTCTCACTGTTTCAGCCACTTTTCGTTCTTCACTTCTAACCACTTGCTTCTACTTACCGCTAACACTCATGACCACATTGGATTATTGAAAGGCTTCTTGGCAAAGCCATTGTTTTTACTCTGTGATATTCTGAGGCTCCTTGGTCTTTTCTGCTGTCAGCCACTTTGAATTACCTATTCAGCATCTAATCTTCAGTATGTCTCAAGCACATGAAAATATGCCAAAAATAAAGTCTCAATTTTCTATCCAGGACATGGTATTTACTCAGTATTTCTCATTTTAGTTCTACTCTGTACAGTTGGTCAAGCTAAAAACATGGAACCACAAATTAAACACTCAGTGTTTTCCTATACCTCTCTCTCCCTTTACTGTCTCAAATTCATCAGACAGTTCTACTGATTCTACTAACAAAAGATACATCTTGAAATACCCCCTGTACCTCTCTTTACTACCATTGGCCTTGTCCAAACTACCATAATTTCTCACTTGATTTTCCACAAGGGGTCCCCAGTAATACTTTCAATGTGTTTGATTATTTCTGAAAATATTTTATTTTTCTATGTTTTTATATTTTTATACCTCTTTTTATAATTGTCAAAATTATAAACCTTTTTTTCTTTATGTTTCAATGAGTGTCTCTGTGCTAGATACTTTGATACACACTGAAGACATGTAAAGAATTATACGTCTTCCTTGTCCAGAGAGTAGAGGAGAAACAGACAAGAAGATCAAGAATCAGAGCAGGAGAAGGCAATCAATGAAAATAACTGAAGAAAGTGTGAAAAGTTATGTAAAAATATAATATAGATTTTCATAAGGATATTTCTTATTAAGCCACAGAACTTTCACTTTCTTGAGCCTGGACTTTAAGGCCCAAGAGGGGACTCTAGAAATGTTTTTGTGTGGTCATATGTTTTTTCAGAATGTGCAGAAGTAAGGTATTTTAACCACACTTGTAAAGACCACTGTCTTTTTCCACTTAGACTTCCCTCAGACACACAGCCTTTCATCTAAGGTAGCATTGCAGTGGCCACAGACATTTTTGGGGATCTGGTAAAAGGAAGTTGAGTTGGAAATACATTTAGTTTTGGTTTAGTAGGATGTATTTTTGTGGTTCACAGTCATTTCAGTGTACAGTTATATTCTTGAAAGCCAGCATGCAACAGCAATGACTGCAAAGAATGTTCCTCACCTTCACTGTGCCAACTCACCCATCTCCTTGACAAGAAAGACAGGATCAGAGATTCTATCACATATGTCATGAAATCTATCAAGTTACATTTAAAAGAAACTTAAATGTTTTCCAAATATGATATGAATCATAAAACTTTGTATGTCACTCCCAATATCAAATTATGAATGAAGTAGGGAAATTTTCAAAATATCAGCAATAATAATTTGAAAGTACTTCTTAATTCTTTTTCCATTCTTATTAGGGAAACTTGTATTATCAGATTCTGAAGAAGCAACCAAAGAGACTGAAGACCATTTTTTTAAAAAAAAGTATCATCAAGTTTCATAGGGCAGTTAATAAAATTATTTGATTATTTTTATACATATTGTGATATTTATAGGATTTGATGCCATGTAAATTCTTGTTTCCATCTCAAGCAATTATGATTGTATCAAAAGATGCAAAAATAGGGGGAGAAAGCAAGGAACCCAAGGTGTCATTTTAGGATTGCTCCTTAGACACTTGTTATGCAAAAGAAGCACCTAGTGGGGAACAAGGACAGGAGAGGAGTTTGAGGGAGTTCTTACTTGATGGTATATGATTTGGAGAGAAATAGACAGTGATTCCTATTTACTAAAAATTAAGAATTGTTAAGAGTAGGAGGAGAATATAAAAAAAAATATGGCATCGCACTATATTGGAATGAGAAATGCCTGATGAGTTAGGCCTACTATTACACAGGAGTGAGAAACAAAATCATTCCTGTGTTTGTATAATTTTCATCTGTGGAGCTTAGAAACTCTGGTATAAGATCTTATCAAATATGGGTTAGAGAGCAAAAAAGGTAAAGTTTGAGCTAATAATGAGAATGCTAAATATTTGAGTCTCAAGATGCTTAATTGTAGATATTGGAAATGTAAAAATGGGTTAGTAAAAGGAGAGGAGAATGTGGTTAAAAATAAAACCATTTTATTTTCAGAGTTGATGAAATGAGTCATTAACACGATTGAAGGCATCCATAGGCATTAACAATGGGTAAAAGTTACTTTACTCAAATATTGATGGTAAATGAAGAAATGATATGCCAAGCAGACAAAATAGAATAAACAAAGGCTAACATGGATAAAGAGCTAATATCTAATATATACAAGGAACTCAAACTACTCAATAACAAGAAAACAAATAACCTATCATAAAATATACAATTCTCAAAATATGGACAAAGAGCCAACATTATGAAAAAATGTTCAATATCTCTAATCACCAGATAAATGCAAATAAAAACCACAATGAGATACTATATTGCACCTATTAGACTGGCTATTATCAAACAGATGAGTGATAACAAGTATTGGCAAGGACGTAGAGAAAAAGAACTCTTGTACACTGTTGGTGGAAATGTAAATTAATAGAGCCATTTTGGAAAACAATATGAAGATTCCCTAAAAATCTAAAAATAGAATTACCATATGATCCATCATTTCCACTTCTGGGCATATAGCTAAAGCAATTGAAATCAGTATGTTGAGTACATGCATACACTACCATGTTTAATGCAGCACTAATCATAGTAGCCAAGATGTGGAAACATTAAGTGTGCATCAATTGATGAAAGCATTAAAAAAATGTGCTATGTGGGCCAGGCGCGGTGGCTCACGCCTGTAATCCCAGCACTTTGGGAGGTCGATGCGGGTGGATCACGAGGTCAAGAGATCGAGACCATCCTGGTCAACATCCCGTTTACTAAAAATATAAAAAATTAGATGGGCATGGTGGTGCGTGCCTGTAATCCCAGCTACTCAGGAGGTTGAGGCAGGAGAATTGCCTGAACTCAGGAGGCGGAGGTTGCGGTGAGCCGAGATCACGCCACTGCACTCCAGCCTGGGTAACAAGAGCAAAACTACGTCTCAAAAAAAAAAAAAAAAAAAGTGCTATGTAAACAAAATAGAATACTATTCAACCTTTAAAAAACAGAAAATTCTGTCATTTGCAACAACATGGATGGACCTAGAAAACGTTATGCTGAATGAAGTATGCCAGGCACAGAGAAGGTACCGTATGATCTCACTTATATATGAAATATGAAAGAGTGGAACTTGTAGAAACAGAGTGTAAAATGGTGTTTACCAGAAGCTGGAAGCTGGGAGATAGATGGGAAAAGATAATGTGTTGATCAAAGTATACAGTCTTACAGTTAGACAGGAGAAAAATGTTCTACTAATCTATTACATAGCATAGTGACTATGGTAAATGATAATGTATTACCTATTTCAAAATAGCAAAAGGAATAGATTTTAAATCTCACTACAAACAATTATAGATATTTGATATAATAAATATGTTAGTTAGTCTGATTTGGTTATTCTACAAAATACACATGTATTGAAACATCACATTATAACCCATAAATGTACACAATTATTTGTAAATTAAAAATAAAATGAAGCTTTAAAAAAAGTTGCTCCTTCCATTGGTTTTATTTCATTGTCCACTTAGAAAAGCAAAAATTTAAAATATCCCTAAATTGTTTACTTCTTTAGTAAAAAAAGAGTTTAGGTCAATATATTATTTATCTTTTTAAGATTAAACACAAATAGAATGGTCTATTTCAATAATATTTTTCCAAGAAGCCACCATTTGAATGACTATGTTTTTACTCTTAACTCTGCTCCTATAATTATTGAAATTAGTATTATTTATGTTTCTGTTGTATTCACTAAAAAAAAAAATTGCCTTTCTGAGCCCTCTGAGGTCTAAAATTCATGAGAATTGCTTACTGCATGCAAAAAATAGACACTTTGAAAGTCAGCCTTCCCAGGTCCAGATGTAAGTCAGATCCTAAACTGTGTAATAGCCACAATCAAGTCTGAATGATAAAGGAACACTAAAAGAGGAAAGATAGAGATGCTATACGAATTGAAAACTCAAAATTATTGCATTGTGCTTGTTATTATAATTTCTATTAAAATCTTATATTTAAATTTGATTGTTTTAAAATGTTAATGTTCCCGCAAACTGCAACTACTTAATGTAATAGTGAAAATTTTGTCTAGAAAATTCTTCCAAATCTTAAACTCATACTGTAAAAAAGTTAATGTATTTTGTAACTCTCAGATTCTGATCAAGCAGAAAAATAAGTTCTAATGCTGAAAGCATTTAGGGCTGAGTAGCCTGTATGAATACAAATTAAGAGGAAAATAGTATATTCAATGCCTTCAGTTTTAGTTTGGAAGTAATGTGAATGACAAGCACAAATCTCTGTGGAATTTCTTGTTACATTTCCTGCCAGTTGTCTTAATAAGAGTCTCTCCCATGATGTTAATTTTGTCTTTGAAGAAGTGTTAAATATGATTTAATTTCTAATACGTTGCCATGGTGAAGAAGCCTTTGCGGTCTGCCCTTGTGAAGGCAGTTAAGCTGAAAGGGTTGTGTAGCCTTCTGATTATTCTTGATTTTATTTTAAAGTTTGCAGCTGGGAATAAAACCTTCCTAAAGGAAGTATGATATATGATTTGGTCCGGAATCCGAACACTTTGAAGTGGCTCCTGAGCCAGTGAAAGGAACCATCTGTCTGTGAAATATCTGTGAATGAAGTCTGACAGTAAATATCAGAGAAGTGAGCGTTACATGGCAACAGATTGCCACACACAGTTACAATACATGCTGAAATTTCCTCTATATGCACACTCATATGGACATCTAATTTTACCAATGAATAGCAATGATTGCTTGGCAGATTTAACCCATCATCAAATGCTTTTTGGCGTCTTGGTCAGGATGTCTGTTATTTAACCTCTTTAGAATGAACTAATTGGGGTGGACTAGAGGAAATGCAGAGAAATAGAGTCTGCTAGATCAGATTATTGAAGAAATTGTCCAGGTTAGCAGCATCTCAAGCAGTCCATTCCTTTTGATCGATAAATCCCTTTATCTAATTCAGTTTCTACACACAATGATGATTAGAATGGATCTTCATTTTTGGTTTCCTTTAATTTTGCTTTAACATTTTTAGCCCTAAATATGGAAAAAATCATTATGCTGCAATACAGGGATAAACCCTATTAATATGTTTGTGAAATGTCTTCTAGTTTTTATCTATCCACTTATATATTTTATATATACACATATGTATAATATACACTGTTTTCTGTAGGTAGGCTAGACTTAAATAACAAGGTATAAGATATATATTGAAAAAACATTGGTAACTTTTTTATATGAAATGACTTATTTTTATTAACTATACTAACATTGTTTTACTTAAAAATATAATTGTAAAAAAGGAACAATTTTACACTGTGGGAGTGTAAATTCGTTCAACCATTGTGGAAGACAGTATGGCGATTCCTCAAGGCCTTAGAAATAGAAATTCCATTTGACCCAGCAATCCCATTACTGGGTATATATCCAAAGGACTATAAATCATTCTACTATAAGGACACATGCACACGAATGTTCATTGCAGCACTGTTTACAATAGCAAAGACCTGGAATCAACCCAAATGCCCATTGATGATAGACTGGATTGGGAAAATGTGGCACATATACACCATGGAATATTATGCACCAATCAAAAATGATGAGTTTGTTGTTTGTAGGGACATGGATGAATCTGGAGAACATCTTTCTTAGCAAACTGACACAAGAACAGAAAATGAAATACCGCGTATTGTCACTCATAGGCGGGTGATGAAAAATGAGAACACATGGACACAAGGAGGGGAGTACTAAACACTGGGGTCTATTGGGGGGAAAAGGGGAGGGCCAGTTGGGGGGAGCTGGGGAGGGATAGCCTGGGGAGAAATGCCAAATGTGGGTGAAGGGGAGAAAGCAAGCAAAACACACTGCCATGTGTGTACCTATGCAACTGTCTTGCATGTTCTGCCCATGTACCCCAAAACCTAAAATGCAATAAAAAATTTTAAAAATATATATATATATAATTGTAATCCCTACAAAATCCATATATGCAGTGATTTATTTATTTATTTTCAAGTTTTTGAATATTGTAAGTAGTATTTTATCAAATAAACTATTGCATAAGAAAAATGATTTCAATACTTTTTCAATAATTGCTTTAGATTCCTAGAAATGTAATTTTGAAACAAGTGGCACTGGGTGTCAATTTTTAAATAAAATAAAATTTCCAATATCAATATGGGCTATTATTAATTTATACCTTCATTATCACTGTATTAGTCTGTTCTCATGCTGTTAATAAAGACATTCCCAAATTTATAAAGGAAAAAGGTTTAATTGACTCACAGTTCCGCATGGCTGGGAAGGCCTCAGGAAACTTGCTATCATGGCAGAAGGCACCTCCTCAACGGGGTGGCAGGAGAGAGAGAATGAGTGCAAGCAGGAAAAATGCGAGACACATAAAATTATCAGATCTCATGAGACTCACTCATTATCAGGAGAACAGCATGGAGGAAACCGCCCCATGATTTAATTACCTCTACCTGGTTCTCCCCTCCACATGAGGATTACAGTGCAAGCTGAGATTTGGGTGGTGACTCAGGGCCAAACTATATCAATCACCAAGTCTAACTGTATTATAAATATCCACCAAATAATAAGAAATATTCATTCATATTATGACATGCATTACTATGAATATGAGTGAGGTTGGATAATCTTGGCTCCTTTACTTTACTTTTTTGGCTATTATTAAGCCCTTACAATATATTATATGACTGTGGATAACATGTTATAATATATAATATAATGCATGCAAATATTGCACAAAACAGCATTTATTTTCTAAACATTTTTTCTATTTTATTGTAATACCCTTAATTAAATATTTGTGATGATAGCACAACCTTTGCTTTTATAGTTACAAATTTTAATATCTGTTTATGCAATTTCTCAATACTCTTCTTTTAAAAAATTATCTTGGATAGTATCACTCATTAACTTTTTTCTAGATTTCATTAAAATTCAATTTTATTTCTTATTTAAGCAGATTTTTCATTCATCTATTGAAAACAGCTGTTTACACTTTGGGTTATTATGAATAAAGCTGCTATAAATGTGCAGATTTTTGTGTGAGTAATTCTTATTTCACTGGGGTAAATGTGTAGGAATGTAGAAACTGGTCATATGATGTTTGTATTTTTTTTAATAAGCAGCCAAGTGATTTTCTAGAGTAACTGTAATAGTCTACATTCATACCAGAAATGTATGAGTAATATATTTTCTCTCTTTCCATAGCAGAATTTACAGTTGTCACTACCTTTAAATTTAGCCATTCATTTAGATATGTAGTGATATCTCATTATGGTTTTAATTTTCAATTTTCTAATAGCTAATGATGTTGAAAATCTTTTCATGTGCTCATTTTTCATCTGCTTTTTCTCTTCAGTGAAACTAATCTTCATGTTTTTGTACCATTTTTCAATTGGATTTTTGTCTTAATGTACTTGAGTTTTGATATTTATTCATATATTCTAAATAGTTTTTAAAAGATATATAACTTGTAAATATTATCTCCCAATCTGAAGCTCATTTTCACACTTTTAATGTCTTTTATACATTTTCAAAAATTAATTTTGATTAAGCATAATGTATCAATTTTTCCTTTTATGAATTGTATTTTTGGTGTAAATTCTAGGAAATTTTTGCCTAGCCTAAGGTCCCAAATATTTTGTTATGAGTGTGTTTCTTTCTGAAAAAATTAAAGTTTTATGCTTTATATTTGAATCTGTGATGTATTTAGAGTTAATGTCTGTATAAGGTGTGAGTCATAAGTCTGTTTTTGCTTTAGTGTTTTGCCTGAGTATTTCAAATTGCCTAATGATATTTAACAGGCAATTTTTCCTCCATTGAATTACTTTTACAGATTTGTCAAAACTCAGGAAGTCATATTGATGTGTCTATCTCTGGGTTCTCTGTTGTGTTCTATTGATGCACTGCCAGTACCACCAAGTATGGGTTATTGTAGCTATATAATGTCTTGAATTGGTTAGACAGCTTCCTCCTATTTTCCTTCTTTTTCAAAACTTTTAACAATTTTGGTTCCTTTCCCTTCCCATATAAATTTTAGAATATTCTTGTATATATCTAAAAACAATATTATTTGGAGTCTGATAGGAATTATGCTGCATCTGTATATCAGTTTGAAGACAAATGGCATCTTTATAATGTTGAATCTTCCAACTCAATACACGGTAATTCTCTGCATTTATTTTTATATTTGATTTCTTTTCTCCACATGTAGTTTTCAGCATATAGAGCCTATATATATTTCATTAGATTTGTACCTAGGTTTTTTTTTTGGAACAAATGTAAATGATATTTTTCTGTGTTTAACTTTCACATCCATATATACATTGTTAATACAGAGAAATAAATTTTGTAATATTATCTTCTGTCTTGTGACCTTCCTCAACTTACTTATTAGTTCTAGGAGGCTTTCTTTGAAAACACAGCAGAGTTTTCATTTTATGTGTCTTTCTTTTTAACTTGTTTATCTTTTTCGAGACAAACTTTCACTCTTTGTTGCCCAGGCTGGAGTGCAATGGTGCAAACTTGGCTCACCACAACTTCCATCTCCCAGGTTCAAGGAATTATTTTGCCTCAGACTCCCTAGTAGCTGGCATTACAAGCATGCACTACTATGCCTGGCTAATTTTGTATTTTTAGTGGAGACTGGGGTTTCTCCATGTAGGTCATGCTGGTCTCAAACTCGCGACCTCAGGTGATCCACCTGCCTCAGCCTTCCAAAGTTTTGGGATTACAGATGTGAGCCACTGCACCCAGCCTGGAATTTTCTATTTAAACAATCATGTCATCTATAAATAGGGGCAGTTTTATTTCTTACTTTCCAATGAAAATGTCTGTTATCTGCCTTTTTTTTTCTTACTGCATTGGCTAGAACTTCCATCTTATTGATAATTTATTTTAAGTGTCAACTTAACTGGGCTAAGTAGTGCCAACATAGCTGATAAAACACTATTTCTGGTTGTGTCTGAGGGTGTTTCTGGAAGAAATTAGTATAGGAATTAATAAACTGAGTACAGAACTTTTCCCTCACCAATGATGGGGGGGGACATCATCCAATCTTTTGAAAGCCTGAATAGCACCAAAAAGAGGAAGAAAGGTGAAATTGCTGCATTTGAGCTGGGATATCCATCGTCTCCTGCCTTCAAACATCAGTTCTCTTGTTTCTTGAGCCTTCAAACTCAGACCGGAATTCAATCATTGTCTGCCTTGTTTTCAGGCCTTTGGATTTATACTGAATTATATCACAGATCACGAGATTCAGTTTCCATCATTACATAGATCAATTACTACACACACACACACACACACACACACACACACACACACACATGTATGTACCTATGTATGCATATATATGCATATGTACACACATACAAATTGATTTATTAAAATAATAAACATGATTTATTATTAAAGTAATAAACATGCTTTTTCTTCATTGATCTATCAATATGATGGATTATACTCACCAATTTTTATTTCTTAAACTAGTCTTTCATATCTGAAATAAACCCTGTTGATTATATTGTACATGAGTTTTATATATTGCTTAATTCTATTTGCTAATATTTGGTTAACATTTTTGCATCTACTTTAGTCAAATACATTTGTAAATTTTTGTATATATGGTAAGTTTTGCGAGACTTTGCATTAGGGTAACATAATATTTGCATAATAAATTGGAAATGTACTACACAAGAAAAAGTAGATACTGAATAACATACACAAGTATGAACGATTCTGGACTCACCTTACTTAAAAGCAATTCATCTAAAATTATATAGAAAAGTGGCAGGTTTTTTTTGTTTTGTTTTTAAAATTTAAGCTTGTCAAAAGCTTTCATAAAATAAAATAAAAATTAATTACCAGCAAAATGAAAGACACAATATATTAAAGCATTATTATTATCATTATTAGTTTTAACAGATGTAAAATTACCTTTTCTGCAGCTTTCTTGGGATTATTTATTGGTGTAGTAATACCCTCTCCTGTGGTCTCCTTGCTTGAAATCTTGTCATCTTCAGTATTTCCTCAATGCGACAAGTGAATAATTCTCTAGAAATGTTTATCTGGTCATAAAACTGCTCTTCACATGTCATTAAGAGTAAAATACGAAGTCCTTGTCAGAATTAAAACAGAAGTTTCTTTATTGTCTTAAAGTTAATGCATAATACACCCCCTTGCCTTAACTCTGACCGCATCTCCTACTACTCTATTTCTCTCTTTGCTACAGCCACACTGGGTGCCTTGCTACTCATCAAACACATTATGCAGGCTTCTGTCTCACAACATTTTACTGCTCTCTCCTTTGCCGGGAGTCCTTAGTCCTTCAAAGAGCTATATCATTCTGCTCTTAATTCTTATAAATACTTGCTCAAAATACTAGCTTCTAATGAGGATTTTCCTGTTCACCTATTTAAAATTTAAATCTATACCCATATATCCTTTGATCTTCCTCATTAACCTTTCCTTTTACATTTTATTCATAATGCTTATACCATATGAAATGTCATATTATTAAATTATTTTAGCTATGTTCTTTCTATGTAATTCTATGATAATATAAACTCTTTGCTTCACTAATACCTTCCTGGGGCCTATTATGATGTTTTGTACATATAAAAAATAAACATGCTAATGAGTAAAATTATAAAAGCATTTTTATAAATACTAATGATGATGATCATTTTTATTTAATGAAAGCTTTTGACAAATTTATTTATTTATTTATGTTGAGACAGTGTCTTGCTCTGTTGCCCAGGCTGGAGTGCAGTCTCATGATCTTAGCTAACTGAAACCTCTGTCTCCTGAGTTCAAGCGATTTTCCTGCCTCAGCCTCCCAAGTAACTGGGACTACAGGCAACACACCACCACGCCCAGCTAATTTTTGTGTTTTTAGTAGAGACAGGGTTTCACTATGTTGACCAGGCTGGTCTTGAACAACTCCTGACTACATGATCCACCTGCTTCAGCCTCCTAAAGTGCTGGGATTGCAGGCATGAGCCACTGTGCTCAGTGACAAATTAAATTTGAGTGCTATAGACTAAATGTTTCTTCATTCCCCAAATCCACATTTTGAAACTTAATCTTCAATGGTCAATAATATTTGACATAGTCTAAACAATACCTGTGATTATAGACTATATTATTATGTTTAAATAATAATCTGACATGAGAAAGAAGGGAGGAAGGAAGGAAGGAAGGAAGAAAGGAAGGAAGGAAGGAAGGAAGGGAGGGAGGGAGGGAGGGAGGGAGGGAAGGAGAGAGGGAGGGAGAGAGGGAGGGAGGGAGGGAGGAAGGAAGGGAGAAGGGAGGGAAATGGAGTAGAGGAGGGGAGGGAAGAAAGAGAGAGAAGGAAAGAAAAGAAAAAGAACAAAGAAAGAAAGGAAGAAAGGAAGGAAGGAGGCATTAAGAAAGAAGAAAGACATTAAGAAAGAGAGGAGAGGAGAGGAGAAAATGAGACATTTAAATTTTTATTTAACAGTAATCAAAAAGAACATAATTATTTTGTATGCTAATTATTTACTATAGGAATACACTGGGAAATATTGTTTCTTTAAAAGACGTCACTTTTTTGCCTTTTATTATATAAAAAACTAAGTTAATAGACAATAAACTAATAATTTTTAAATTATTTTAAAATAAGTTTAAAATTTTTTAAATAAGTTAAAAATTACAATAATTTGTAATTTTATGTCACACTTTATGCCAGATAGTTTTCTAAATATGTAATTTCAATTGAATCTTTTATCAACATATGAGATAGGTGCTTCTTTATTTCCTTTCAGAGTGCCAAGGTCACCTAGTTGGCAAATTCAGAAATTTGAGTAGAATACATCCAAGCTGGCCCCAGAGTATATGCCCTTATCCACCTTATCCACTTATATTATCTTTTTATACCCTAGGGAGCCACTGTCAAATAAGAATAATAAATATCATTCACTTTGTACATATTCCTATTGACAGTAAAGTTAAGAATAAGGTGATTTACTTAAACTAAGTTGATGACAATGAGCTAAGGAATCTCCTGTTTTTGTCCAATTATGGCCATTTCAATCTGACTCTGTGTATGGGCATGTGCGCCTGTGTTTTGCTTATGTACAGAAAAGCCAGAATTCTACAATGCCGTAGAAGGTGATGAAGTCCAGGAAAACAGTGTAAAAACTGCAATCTAAATGAACATTTTCGGAAACTGTCCAACATGTGTTAATACAATAAGAATTTCATGTGTAGTTTTCAATTCCAGTTTTATTTTATTTATCATTATGCATACATTTTATTTTTATCATATAACTAAAGACTCCTATTTTTATGATTAAAAATTGTATTCACTAGATTTATAGGATAAATTAAATTTTATTCTTCTAAGTAATCATTCTTATATTTTAGTATCAAATTCTTATCATGTACATTATATGGAGCTGACACATCTTATTCATGTGTCATGAATAAGATTTTTTTTTTTGAGATTGAGTCTCTCTCTGTCACTCAGGCTGAGGTGCAGTGGTGCAATCATTCACTGAAACCTCTGCCTGCTAGTTCAAGTGATATCCTGCCTCAGGGGTTTCTAAGACAATAAGCTAGCTCTGATAAAATATATTGACATAATTTTCATAGTACATTGATTTATAATTTTTACAATGTACCATTCATTTTAAATAAAGAATAGGAAAATTTAATCATTGAAATGCACATTTTATCTCTATGGACATTGTTTATATCACATCAAATCAAATATTTTCTCATAATGTATTACAGATAAAAATGTGCTTTTTAAAGAACTTATGTCAAATATTGAGTTGCCAAAGTATTCTAACCACCTAATTTTTTTCACTCCTAATAAAATTCTTCTACTGAAAATTGACAGCATAAGCCTATGGAAGTTATTCATTCTCTGTATGTTTCTATTTCATGTATATTCTTTTCAACTTAGTCTTCTACCCTTTCAAGGAACCGTAACTTTAAATAGGTGCATGTTTCCTTATTATTAAGACAAATAGTAAATGAAGTATGACACAGATATGATACAATGTATTTAACAAATGTGAAACATTTTATATCAGTCCTGTTACATTACATTTAATTTATTAAAAGTTACATACATTTTTGGCCACTTAGGAAATTTTAAATTCCAAGTATTGTTACTCAATAGATTCTGAAATCTCTGCAGAATACTCCAACTTAGGGAAAACCTATGACACTAAGTATTTGATACATGTTGCATGTATCATATTTTCTATCTCACTACTTCATATCGCTAACCTTGATTAATAGAGAAGTTGAGAGAGTTTACAGAACACACACACATGATATTATGACACATTGGAAAGCAAGTATTTCAAACCACAAACAACATGCTGGTTTCAAAAATAATATCAGAGCTATGTTTTAAAATACAGATAAAATTATCTATATAATTGCTGTAGTGAGCTTTGAATTCAAGTCTGAGTTTCTTGGCAACCAGTGCAAAATCAGTGACATATTTTATTGTCAGAATAATTAAATCATATTACTGCAAGGTGAATTCAAAATACAGTTTATTATGTGGGCTCCACATAGGAGAGTACTGCTGAAATAGCACAGTTGTGCAGCAACTGGAAAACTGAATTATGCCTCACTGCAATTTGTTTCAGAGATCTTCAACATAAAACATATAGTAATAACATTAACACTCAGCCCAGGAAAAAGATTATTGGAAGGTTATGGAGTGATGAAGGCAATTATTCCCATGGGAGTAATTCAACTCCTTAGGACATCTTTTAAATTTGGTGAGGTGAGGGAGGCATTATGGGTGCTTAGCAAAAGGAGGCTAGGAATGGCAGATATGATAATGCATGTAACGATCTGGCACAATACAGTTAATTAAGACTTATCTGAATTTTAAATGCCTTGCTGGATATTCATCTTGGTAGAAAGGATATTTATGATCATTTGAGCTTAGAAACTAGTTTACATTTTTAAAAATGTAAAACATTTCTTACATTTTACTATGCACAGAAGGTAATTACTAATAGAGTGAGAAGATTTTTATTTTATTTGGTTTGGAAATTTTTCATTTTTTTTTTCATTTGGGGAAAGTCATATCACCAATACCAAAGTATTTGAATTGCCGTTCTCAAATTTGCATATGTCTGTTTCTATAGCTGTTGTATTTACCCTAGTTCGAGGTTCAGGTAATAGATTTTCTTCCTTATACTTTCCAAGGTAGCCTCATGCCTGTACATTTTCATATTTAAACTTATTAATTTATTAAGAAGTACTTTCTTCTTACATAACTTTTACATTAGCATTAGAGTATTTTATAGGTTATGCCTGTTTTTAGATTTGAAGTTTTATGTTAGAATAAAATTGTTTTGTACTAATTTCATTTGAATGTTTATTACAAAATAATTATTTAAAAAGGGAAGGAAGGTTTTCTTCTGACATATTTTGAAATCACTAAATTAATGTAATGTAGGCATACTATTTATTTTTAGTATGCTTAGCTTATAAGTTCAGAACATAAACAGGAATGGAGAATAGTGCATATTCTTCAAGTGAATTCCCCAAAGTATCACATCTCTCAGTTCTTAATGAGAGTTATGAAATTAACCATTCAAGCAAATATTTTCTCATAAGTCTAGTGTTCTTTCTTGCAATTGAATAAAGATTCATCTCATTTAATAACAGTAGAATTGGTTCTATGAGGACTAATAACCAAATTACTGCAAAATGAAATTCTGGTAAATGAAAATATGGCTAATGAGATTTGACTCTGCACACTATATGTTGGATTTTAACTAGATGTTTGAATAAAATAAATCACATAGGCCGGGCGCGGTGGCTCAAGCCTGTAATCCCAGCACTTTGGGAGGCCGAGGCGGGTGGATCACGAGGTCAACAGATCGAGACCATCCAGGTCAACATGCTGAAACCCCGTCTCTACTAAAAATTACAAAAAGTTAGCTGGGCACGGTGGCGCGTGCCTGTAATCCCAGCTACTCAGGAGGCTGAGGCAGGAGAATTGCCTGAACCCAGGGGGCGGAGGTTGCGGTGAGCCGAGATTGCGCCATTGCACTCCAGCCTGGGTAACAAGAGCGAAACTCCGTCTCAAAAAAAAAAAAATAATAAAAATAAAAAAAAATAAATAAATCACATAATTTAATTGAAAACTATTTCTTCCCTAAAATTTCCCTTATTCAGAACAAGCATTTTCTCTCTAAAAATAAGTAATACACTAGAAGTAAAATAATAAAGAATCATGGATAACTGGTAAGTATATTTAGGAGAGCAAGTTTCATTTCTGAACTATCTCAGCTCCTTTTATCCAGACATAAGTTTAAATCTTAAACATTTTCTTTGTCATTTTCAAGAAAACAATTTTATGCAATGTCTTATTTATGGTAATTTAAAAAAATCAGTCTACAGGAATTATTAAAAATGCAAAACAGAAGAGCATAAATGTTCACTCATAATGACTCCTGTAACAAATTTAATTAATACTTAAAATAAATACTCCATGCTTCTTTTTTCATATTTTTTCTCAATTGTGGAGAAACATGAAATTTTTCATATTCAATTTTAAAATTCATTGGAATGTTTAATTAGACAATGAAAAGAAAGAATAAATCTATCACCTAGACATGCACAGATGTTTTCAGTAGGTGTACTGACATTATTAATGACAATAAAACTTTCTTTAGGGGGAAGGATTCCTGTGCTGCTGTTATTATTATTGTTTGATAGTAGTATGTTTAGGTCCCAGGGCCAGACAGATACTTAAGATGCATTTTGAGTAATTGAGCCATGCATAGGTAACTGAGTTTTCATGGATTATATTTTTATTTTGCTTCGAGTTGTGAAGGTAAATACATATGGTATCTAATCACATACCAGGTGTAATTTTTAATTTTTCAAGCAACAAATATGCCATTCTTGAATCAAATCATCAAGGAAAAACACAAGTATATAAAGTAGAAACTTTCTTTTCTCTAAATTATCTTCCTCTTTACCAAGGGATGAGAGGTGGTCACATTCTTTACTGTTGTTTAATATGTTCCTGTCTAATTCTCTAAACAGAGAGCCAAACTCTCTCATACATGTAGACACGTGCATTAACATATTTATAGACAAAGAACTATACTATATGATTTATTGTGACTAAAATTTTATAACATAAATTTAAACTTATACTCTACAAATATCCCCATATCTACCTAATATAAATTGATTATAGTTGATTTATAGTAAAATGTAATTAATAAAATAACTTTGTTTAGTGTTTCCAAAACATCATTAGCTTTCATAATATAATATAATTTATAATTTATATCAGAAAATAATAGGTGAAACAATATCTGGAGTTCTCTTGTGGATAAGAATTGTTTGTGCTCCCACAAATTTGAGTTGAAAGGCACTATTTAGTAGTGGATCCAAATTAGTTACAGAATAATAACTAGTCTGAACCTCCCTAAATAAGTTTCAAGGTAACTCTTAAAACAAATAAAATGATTCCAAGTAATTTAAGTGCAACTTAGAACAACAAAAATATTTAAAGTGATACAATAAACAATGTGTAGTCAATCCAAAATTCAGCAATAAACAATGTGATTCAAAATGTCTGGGATTTAATCCAAATTACCAGACATGAGGGAAGCAGGGAAAACGGTCCATAGAAAAACAAAATTAACATAGATGATGAAATTAGCAGAAAGATAAGTTAAAGCAGCTACTCTGCATACACTACATATTTTCATGGAGGGAGAGGAAATTATAAATATGATGAGAAAAGAAAAATATATAAAAAAGAGCTAATTACAAATTCCAGATGAAAACATAATTTCTGAAATAAAAGATACACTGAATGGAACTAACATCATATTAGAAACTACAGAACATAAATCAGTAATATAAAAGAAAGAACACTAAACTATCAAAAAGAACCATAGACAAAAGACTGAAAAAAAAAGAAATTCTGAGGACAATATCAAGTATTCTAAACTTGTTTAGTTAAAAGGTCTGAAGAGGAAAAGTGAAAAGCAGGACACTGAACTAACAAATTAATGACAAAAAAAAACCTCTATAAATTTAATGAAAATTACTATCCCTTAGATCCAAATATTTCAACTATAATTAGAAAAAAAATACAGAAAAGTACATCATTACAACGTAATCAACCTACTAAAAGCCTATGACGAAGAGAAAATGTTATTTTAAAAAATAGTAAAAATAGACCCATTATTTAGCAGAACAAAGACATGGGCCTACTGGAATACTCATACAATGATGATGAAAATATTAATGTCACTACTACTTTGGGAAACAGTTTGACAGGTTCTTTAAATGCTAAATATGAACAAATCATGTGATTCAGCTATTTAACATCCAGGTATTTACTCAAGAGTAAAGAATGTGTGTGCCTATAAAGAGGTTAGTAGATGAAAATTTATAGTAAATGTATTGGCAATAGTCTACAAGTGAAATAGCCCAAATGTCCATTACCAGTTTAATTAATACACAAATTATGCTGTACTCAACAATGAAATGCTGCATGATAGGAGGACTATTGATACATGCAAAAACATGAGTAAATCTCAAAATAATTATACTAACAAAAATAAATTCATAGGATATAGTTGGGTTAAGCAGAGAAAGAAATACCAAGGAGCATCAGGAAATTATTTGAGGTGATAAATATTTTCATACTTTTAGAAAAAAGTTCATGGGTTTAACATAGGTATACATGTGTCAAAGCTTATTAAACTATAAAGTTTAATATGTACACTATATTATTTGTCAGTGATAACTGAATAAAACTACGTTTAAATGTTTTCAAAGAGATACCACTACACACCCCAATAGAATGATCTAAATTACATATACTCACAATATCACGCATAAGTATGGATGTGGACAATTTGAACACTCTATCATTCATTGCTGGTTGGAATACTTCATGGAGTACAGATAATTTGGAGGGCAGTTTGACCATTTCATAGAAATATCAACATACACTTATAAAAGAACCCAGCAATCTTGCTCCTAAGTTTTTATACAACTTAGTAAGAAAACGTATTCACAATAAGACTTGTATTTCAGTGTTCAAAGCAACATTATTTAATTTTTCAAACACTGGAAGCAATCAACTAGCAAATGAATAAACTAATTGTGGTATATCGACACAGTCAGATGCCACTCCACAATTAAAAGCAGTGAACTGTGAATACATGCAACAATCTTAATGACTCCCAAAAGCAACGTGCTAAGTAAAAGAAGCCAGACACAAAAAGTTACATACTGTAGGATGCTATGTATGTGACTTTCAAGGCAAAACTATCAGCTAGAAACAAAGTCAATGGTTCTCATGGGATGGAGTTAGGGGAGTAGACTGACTGCAAGATTGTACACAGGACTTTTTTGGAGTAATGGGATACTCCCTATCATGATTGTGATGATGGTTATATAACTGTATACATTTTTTAAAATTGTTTGAATCATGTACTTAAAAATGATAAATTTTACCTCAATAAAGATGACTATAAAAACAAATAAACTGATCTCTATAAAGTTGTCTCCAAATTTCACATAGAAAAGAACAAGAAAGATTCCAGTGTAAACTAGCCAGTTAAAAAAATAAGATTAAAAAACTTAAATTGTTAGGAACTTTTAGAGATACTCTTCATCAATTTCAGTAATAAATTTACCAAAAAGAGTTCTTCATTTATCTATAGATGCAGTTTTATCCTTTTTTGAAGTAGTATGTAAAGGTGAAAAGACTTTAGAGTAAATGACCAAAAATGAATTAGAAAAATACAAGAGCTGATTGCTGCATGAAGTTAAATTGATTCAACCTGGTTTCCTCAGAGAAGGTAACATCAAGTCTTACGTACTTCAACTTCCTAACCAAAGTCAAATTCTGTAAAGAGGACAGAGTCAGTCTAGGGGAAATAAAAGATTATTTAGTATGTACTTTGGCAAGATATTGGTAGCATTCTAGAATAACACTATCTATAAAACTGGTTGGCAGTGTTTATAAGGAAAAATGTCTGCCACTTTAAATTATGCTATACATTTCTTTTAAAAGGCTTATAACAGAATGTAATACAGCTCGTCTTTCAGAAATTGCCTAACAGATGCTTTTTATTTATATTTTGTCCAAGTACAATATTTCATTCATTCTTAATTAAATGTTTATATGACTCAAATTTAAGTTAACTTGAAATTATGTGTTTTATTTGAATTCTGAGAGCAGGCAATACCCTATGCTATCATGGAATAATGTAAAAGGCAAACTATTTCAAAATCTTTTTTAGTGAAACTAATCCCTGTGTTCTGAGCAAAGGATTTCATTAGTGCTTATCGAGTACTATGCTCAGCAAATAAAATTCCTGTTTTTGTTGGCATTATTAAGAGTATAATGAATATTCTAAACCTGTCTTCAACAAAAGATTATTTTTATATGTGATTGTTGACACTTAAACAATGAAGCTGCTAGAACTGTAGACAAAATTTCTACACCATGAGGCACAGTTTATCTGAACTTTCAAAACCTTTAACTCAGAAAGACTAATATGGGAAAATGTATGAGTGTTCACTATTTAAAAGCTTCATGACAATATTAAAATACTGAGCTCTATTAATAGACTTTTCTGATAATTTGAGGAGAATTAGAGAGGGGAAAAATGAAAGCAAATAGTGGAAGTAGCCATGAGGGTCCTCATAACAAACTCGGTAGGAAATTTTTAAGTGGATATAATATGGTGCAGACATTCATATAATAATTTTATTTTAATAACTTTAATGGCAGATACTTGAATAAACTTTCCTGGACCACTAATCCATATTTGCTATGGTGTTTCAAAGGTAAGAAACAAATGGAAAGATGTAACATATTTTAATCACCTTTCTGTTAGAACTGGAAATTGTTTCTCTTTTCCAAGTCAAAAATAAGCAAAGCATAGTGAAACATAAAAATGAAAAAATTCAGCATCATTAAGGGGGTGACTCAATGTGTTGTGCTCAGTCCAACAGGGAAAAAAAAATCATTGAGTTTAACATATCTCACTCTATTAGAAAAAGAATTTTTTTCATTACCCTTTATATGATATTATTACATACTTCCTTTCATGTGCATAGATCTGCCATTTTAATCTTTGCTTCAGATAGAATATTAGTGCAATCATCTGAAAAAATAGTATTTTAAAATATTAGTGCTTCAATCCTGATGAATAGAGATGTTTATTACTGATTAGAAACAGGAAAAGTAACATCCGTCTTTCTCTCTCTCTCTGATGTGTGTGTGTGTGGGGGGGGGGGTGTTTGTGTTCGATAAAAATATACAAGCTAATAACTTGCATATAAAGGGAAACTTTTAATATAAGAAGGAAGGTACCCATTCTAAAGCTGTTTATTAAAGGGCAAACCTCCCAAAATTCTAAGGGACAAGGAGTAAGACGCACATGCTGCTGAACAGTGAAGCAAAATACAGATCTTAAGTTCAGTAAAAGGGCTGGATGCTAAACTCAATATGGTTGGTAACCTACTGTAAACATAATTTGTAGAACTAAAAACAAACAAACAAAAGCAATGAAAGGAAAATGCATTGCTTTTTTGACAATCAGAAGATATCAAAAATAAATTCATATTTGATTTGAATTGTTATTGATCTCATACAATGAATCTTCAGAGTCTTTGTAGACAATTTAGATTCCCTTTCAAACAAAAATCAAAATGCTCTGTTGTTTACTGTTATCAGCCTTTAAAAATAGAAGCACATAAAACTTCTTTTAAAGTAAGTGTTTCTTAAATTGATATTTTAGATGAAAAGTTTCGGAGAAAGTGGCTCAGGTGACAAGGATGTAATGTTTCTAGTTATTACGAAAAACGGGAGAACCCTGGGTAGTGGTTAAGAGAAAAAGAGAGGCTAACTAGAGACAAACTGGACCTCAAGAAATGCCAAATTTTTATTATAGCTCTGGATATTTTTCTTAAAATAAATTAAGCCCTTTTTTCTCAAGTTGATGACAGAAAAATTGTTCCCTGTCATTATTTTTATTTCTCTTAATATTGATATTCTGTATTATAGGGGTAAATTCTCAATTATTATAAATACTCAAAATTATTTTTTCAATTAATCAGTTTTCTCTAAAATAATTTTTGATATGTGTTTTATTGTTGCTAGGCTTTTTTTCCCCACACCTCTAGGCTTCTGTAATAGAAAACAGAAATTAAGAATAAACCAGATAATAAACCAAATATTCTTTAATTAGAGACTGGGAAAAACTTTCTTCAAGATGGTAGTGCATTTCTTCATAGCTTTCTACTTAAATTTACCTGATGCTTACAAAGTATTTTATTACTGAAAAAAGTACACAAAAATAATAACACTGCCAAATACAATGTAGGAGAATAAAGTAGGTGGGAAGATTACCAGAAGATAACATTTGGAAACACGATGTTTCCAGACAGAACAACAGCCTGCTGCTATTTGAGAAAGAGAAAACACATTAGTCATATACGTTTCACTACATACGAAACTATGAAGAATTACATCTTGTTGAAAATTGGTCCGGGTAATTATTATTATAGAACAAATGACTCTGAAATTTAGAGGTGTAAAACAATGAAAATCTTTTGTATCATTCCTGGTTTCTGTCAGACAGGCTTGACTGGGCTCTCTAGCTCAGGGTCTCTCAGGGGGACAGGGGGAGTTGAAGCAGCCTGAGCTTTCCCTGGCACCTTCACTCAGAGTGTCTCCATGGGTATCTCTGTAGGAGCTAGTTTGCACATTCTTCATGTTGGAGCCACCACAGGGCAATCAGACTCCTTACCTGGAGGTGCGGAGCTCCAGGAGAAGTCTTCTGGTAAACAAACCGGCAGATGCATGTCTTTTTCAACTTGCTACTATTACTTTCACTGTACATTGTTGGTGGAAATAGCCACAAAAGCCTACCTTGCAGCCCATGAGATGGCAGATATCACTGAGATTATCTTTGGAAAATATAACTTTACTGAA
Source organism: Callithrix jacchus (assembly GCF_049354715.1). NCBI lineage: Eukaryota > Metazoa > Chordata > Mammalia > Primates > Cebidae > Callithrix > Callithrix jacchus. Next base: position 71,133,262 of record NC_133504.1, on the reverse strand, counting down.
GAATTATTCATTCCGTTTTTGAATAAGCATTTATTAAAATTGATGTAAATTTATGAACTATTTTACTTAAATATAAAATTAAGTGAGAAAAACAAATGATGTCAAAGAATTAAAAGTACATCAGTGTGGACTTCATATTTTTTTAAACAGAGAATACCAGGAGACTTTTTTGGCCATGTACTAGATTAGCATGCATTGACTAAGATTTTCATTTCATGTTCTATCCTCAACAATTATGATAGCTACAAATTGCTGCAGAGACTGTACATTACAGCTGCAGAACAACATCCTGTTCAGTCCCCATTCCTATATTCTAAGATAAGCAATGTTTTTATAGATAAGAAAGTGAAACTTAGGCAGTTGTGAGTTATCCAAAAACACAAATTACAAAAGTGCAAAACTGGGTTTTAAAATCAGATGCCTCTGATTCTAAAGTCTAACACCTATTTCAGGTTACCAAAATGTGAAATGGAGAGATGATATTACATGGTGCATAGCCACAGACTCTAATGACATTGATCCAGATACTTTGAAAGTTATTTGCTTTTTACTTCTATTTACATTTTTCTGTATTAGTCAAGGAGCGAGCTGCAGTTTGGGAATACCTTACACTAAATACCTCTCTGGTACTTGACTATTCCACTTTTCAGTTAACAAAGAAGGCCTCGGATCAGAGCCTTTCATAGGCAACATTAGCTATGTACATTTTTGTTGATTTTCTTCCCATTATATATTTTTTAGTTATATAATATGTATTAATATTAATCTTTCACTTTTTTTTTAGATGGAGTCTCACTCTGTTGCCCTTGCTGGAGTGCAATGGTGCCATCTTGGCTCAGTGCAATCTCTGCCTTCCAAGTTCAAATGATTCTTCCACCTCAGCCTCCCTAGCAGCTGAGATTACAGGCAGCTGTCATCATGCCAGGCTAATTTTTGTAGTTTTGTAGAGATGGGGTTTCAACTTGGGCCAGGCTTGTATTGAACTCCTGGCTGCCACCTCTGCCTCCCGAATTACTGGGATTACAGGTGAGTCTTTTGATTATGAATAGAATGTTCATTAAAATTTTCAGGTGTCAAACGAGTCAACCTAAAGAAAGATAATAAATAAATAATACTTAATGTACTTATGTACATATGTGAGAAATGTATTTAAGATGAAGTAGTCGCCTCAATGACATTTAAGATACTCTTGCCACTGGGCACGGTGGCTCACGCATGTAATCTCAGCACTTTGGGAGGCCGAGGCAGGTGGATCAGGAGGTCGGGAGTTCAAGACCAGCCTGGCCAACATAGTGAAACCCCTTTTCTATTAAAAATACAGAAAAATCAGCTGGGAATGGTGGTTGGTGCCTGTAATCTCAGCTACTTGGAGGCTGAGGCAGGAGAATCCCTTGAACTCAGAAGCAGAGGTTGCAGTGAGCTGAGATTGTGTCATTGCACTCCAGTCTGGGTGACAGAGGGTGACTTCATCTTAATAAAACAAACAAAAAAAAAAACAAGAAGATACTGCTCTATTATCTTACACAGAATAAAGAATTACTTTTAGAAAAGATTCTGTAATTAAAGCACTTCCAAACTTTCACATATGTTGTCAAATATCATTTGATATTTTTACTTAACCCTATATTCTACATCTGATTTCGTATATTTATGTAGTAGTTCCCACTGTCTCCCCTCTTTGGCAATAGCACATACATAGTCTACACTGCAGCCTGGAGACAGATGGATAAGATTCTTCTCACACTGCAATAATCATAGTGAATAGTGGTCCCCAGATGGAATGCCAGGAAATAGAGAAGTCAAGTACCATGTTTACACTTTCTTCATCTGGCAATCTTCTGAAAGTCAAAGACCATTACCAATTTAGCAGCCATGGAGTTGGCTTTTTAAGTATTTTTTTTAAGCCATAGATTTAAACAGAAAAAGGGGGGACAGGGAAAAATATTTTTTAAAAAAGAATGTAGCTTGTACCTGTCCATGATCTCTGTTTTCTAGAATAATAGTAGTAATTATAATAATATATTTAAAAAAAAAAAGCAAATAAGTCATATTGACTACTTGCCAAGGCAGCAGTTGGTTTGAATAAAGGGTTGGCTATTCCTTGGTATGATCATTATTTACACTTTTGCTTTCTGAAAACAATTATTTGATATATTAGTTTTAGAAGTAATCTCTAAGGATGTCATATTATACAAGTCTTAATGTATATTTATTTTCAGTAAAGAGGTCATTTTCTATCATTCTTTATAAAATGGTTAATGGAAATGATTTCTAAATTCCACAAGAATGAACACCAATTTTGAGTGTTCACAAGTTTAAAATATGCCAAGCTTTCACAACTATTACAGATGCCTAGGAAAGTCACTCTTCTCAGAGCCTTTCATATTTAAAATGCAAAAAAAATTAAAAATTCCCTGCTAGACCTCAAGATCAGAACGTGGACTTACTGAAATCTTTTGCCACATTACAATGCTGTTGGTTCTTACTCTAATTCTACTTTAAAACTACAACAGCAATGCCAAAATACATGTGCTAGAAAGGTATGAATGACCTATTTATCAATGTGGCAAAATTATGTCAGGGAAATTTATGGATAATTCCAAGTAAAAGCTGTTCACTCTGTGGTTTCTCATTTAGCATATTTATAATATTCCCCTACCTCACTTATAGCAGAGAAAATATGAGATGTCAAAACATCTCATGTAAAAAGAATTTAACTATTCTAAACATATATATCTACAAGATATATTACACATATTCCACATAGAGCATTTTGAGAATACTCTCCTGTTGGACATCCTGAAATGTTTACAGATTATCACTGTAAAACAGTCTTAAATATATAGAACATAGGTGGTCAATAAATTATTTTTCTAAACCATGCGAATGACTTTTAAAAATCTGCCATGAAAGACCAGATGGCTTAGCAGATTGGCAATTTATGAGCTAACTTTAATTTCTCACTGGCCAAAATGACTAAAGGTCATTGTCATCCTCCATCTGCCATGTGGCATGTGAATAATGAATGGGCTTAGTCTTGTTACCATAGACAGGTGCCTACCTAGAAGAGACGAGCCTCATTCCAATTGGAAATAATTCATTTATGTTTCATGGGATAAATGGCAAAAGCTGAGTTTCCTGGCTAGAGTTTAAAACATCTCCAGTTAAAATTATTAGAGAGTGAGGAACTAATAAAAGTGTTTCTAAACACTGTATTTTGAAAGAAGATATCTATGTTTCTATATATTTCTATGATATTGAGTCAATATGTCTTCAGAATAAAATGTTATATTCACCTTTCAAACTTCTAACTTTGTGGAAAAGTTTGTAAAGTAGTTATGTATAAGCATTGGGTTTATATTTAGAAAACATCAGGTATCTTAACGTATTTATAATATGCTCTTTTAAATTTTTTCTAAATGTGCATGTATGTAGGTAATTGAGATTCCTATATATGATTAAGAAAAGAGAATAATGTAATCTTAGAGAGACAAAATGACTAATTTGGCAGAAAATTTTTTATAAACATACATTGTTATTTAAATGTGAAAAACCCAACCCAAGCATTAAATATTCTTATCACCATGTAAATTTTTATGCTATTGGTAAAGACAATAAGCTCTGAATATCAGTTATAAGAAAGAATCAGCTAATGTTTGAAGAAATGTTGAGTAGACAATTTGTGGTTAGGATATCTTTATCTGTTATTCATCTTTCTTTGAATGTAGAGTGATTAAAATTTGCATACACCAGGGCATCTTCACTCTATGAACACCTTGTCAAAAATGAGATTCTGTTGGCTGTAGGAGATCTTAGGTGCTACAAAGTCATTGTAATTAAATAACTTTAAACCACAGAACTTTGAAATTTTTCTCCTGTAATCCTTTGATTACATAAAGGAGAAACTCAGTATCCGTTTAAGCACATGCTAATCTCTTCTTATAACAGGACAGAAACAGGCCAGTGTGGTGAGGACATTGATAAGCACATAAATCAAGCTAAATTCAATAATACTACTGCTCTTCATTACATTTATTTCCACAGCTACTTACATATTTTTTACTTTTTGTAATAATATAATATTTTAAACATTAAAACTATATTTGTAAAGGTATTCAATTTAAAATAAAGTAATATATAACAGCCCAAGTGCTGCTTAGATATAGGAAAAGTCAGTAAGATGGTAAGTCAGTGTATTAAGATTATGTAGTTAATATGCTAACTGACTCAGTAGAAATTACAAAGTATGATTATATTATTTCATGATTGTGACGGTGTTTAATACTATTATTATTATATATAAAGTATTTTAATCAGTATGTTTATAATTATTTCAGTTTCTGCCAGTTTTGAAATCTGAGGCCTTTTTCTTCCTTCAGCAATAGCCTCACAACTCATTTTGTAGGCCAAGAGAATAAATTCTAATGCTAGGCAGGTGATCCATGGGCTATTACAGACTCCTCTGTGGACGTCTATATTTAGTGTCTTGCTGCTCTTCCACTATTAACCTAATAATCCAGTCTGATATATTAATGTTGGACTGGTTCCTGCAACTTTAATTCTTAGCTTTTGTCTTGGGTTGGTAACAGGATTTCTTATTTAACTCGTGGGAAATGAGTTAATGTCTATGTTTTCCAATTAATATGATGCTTCTAGGCATCTAACAGTCCTGATGACACCTGTTACCAACAGAGAAACTTCTCTTATACCTATCACTGCCCTGCCTGTGGATTTTTAAATACTGCATTTTTATGGATGCCCCATCTTTATACTGATGTTATTATAATACCTTGCTATTATTAGTTGGACTCCTAATGTCAGGGTTTTTTTAAATTAGATTCAAACACTTTGCATATCATATTTTAGACCCACAGGGGCCTCCCTATATCCAACAGTGGGAAGGTCCCAGGCTGACCCTCTTGTATCCTCCTTCAATTGACTGATCTTCTTGGCATTCTCAATTATAAAAAGGCAACACATACTGCATTTAAAAGTATAAAGTATTTAATTATTTATTTTATTTACATTTATTTACACTATATTAATTTTCAAAAAGTAGATACAGATACCTGCTTCAAAGACTCTAAAGTGAAAAAGGACTCAAGATGGTGCTGTGAGAACAACCCAGGAGTGGAGCCCGCGTTGAATCCGCAAACAGTGAGTCAGTGCTGCATTTCCAGACTGATCTTTGTTGCCCACAGAACGGGGAAACTCCCAAGTATAAAAAGACACGGGACGCCAGGCAGTAGGTCTGCCTGGCGAAGCCAGCAGCCGGGGCGGCGGCGGCCGGCCCTACCCAGCAATCCCCACAGGGCGCGCTTGTCCCGGTGCCTTGTTGAACCAGCAACCTGAGACTTGAGAGGGCTGGACTTGAGACTGAACGAGACTTGCACAGTAGCCCAGCCCAGGGGATTGCAGGGACAGATCGTTTGGGATACCCAGTGGGACGAACAAAACCGCGATTTCAAACTATCCCAAGCAGACGGCCCGAGACGCTCTGTGGGGGAGGGGCGTCCACCACTACCGAGGCAACCCGCCCCAACTGAGATACACGCCCACTGCTGACGCAGCCAGCCGTTGCCGAGGCAACCCGCCCCAACTGAGATACACGCCCACTGCTGACACAGCCAGCCGTTGCCGAGGCAACCCGTCCCTACTGAGATACACGCCCACTGCTAACGCAGCCTGCCGTTGCTGAGGCAACACGCTACAACGAAGAGACTCCGCCGCAGGGCATGGCGGAGACCACAGCAGAGCCTGCAGGAACAGGGCGAATCACACAACAGCAGGGCGGAGCCTGGCAACCAAACAGTGGCTAGTCTGCCTTCTAGCTGGGCAGGACACCTCATCGAACATCCAAAAATAAAGCCCAAACCCCTCAACACAGAGCATTTGAGAAAAAAAAAAAAAAGGGTTTTTTAATGAGCTCTGTTGCAGCAGAATCAAACACAGCAGCCTAACAGCCCTGAAGGAACAACAGAGCACACAGCTCAGCAATTAAACCCCTATAAAGTACAAACTGTCTCCTCAAGCAGCTCCCTGATCCCTCTATATCCAAAAGACTGATATTAGGCAGGCATCATCGTGGGACAAAGATAGCAGAAAAAGAAACTGGTAGCATCCCTCGCTGTGCCACAGCTGCTAGAGGTGCACCCCAGACAAGCAAGGTCTGGAGCGGACCTCAGCAGTCGTACAGCGAAGGGGCTAGACTGGTAGAAGGAAAACCAAGCAACAGAAATACTTCATCATCAACATTCTGGGTGTCCACTCAGAGACCCAATCGAAAAATCAACAACTACGCAGACGACAGGTGGACAAATCAACAAAGATGGGAAGAAACCAGCGCAAAAAGGAGGAAAACACCCGAAACCAGAACACATCGCCTCCTAGAAAGGACCAAAACTCCTCACCAGCAAGGGAACAAAGCTGGACGGAGAATGACTGTGACGAAATGACGGAATTAGACTTCAGAAGATGGATAATGAGAAACTTTGGTGAGCTAAAAGATCATGTATTAAGTCAATGCAAAGAAACTAAGAACCTTGAAAAAAGATTTGAAAAAAGATTCGAGGAAATGATAACAAGAATGGATAACTTAGAGAGGAATATGAATGAATTAAAGGAGCTGAAAAACACAATACGAGAACTTCGCGAAGCAAACACAAGTTTCAATAGCCGAATTGACCAAGCAGAAGAAAGAATGTCTGAAGTCGAAGACCAACTCAATGAAATAAAATGAGAAACCAAGATCAGAGAAAAAAGCGCAAAAAGGAATGAACAAAGTCTCCAAGAAATGTGGGACTATGTGAAAAGACCTAACCTACGTTTGATAGGTGTACCAGAAGAGGACGAAGAGAATGAATCCAAGCTGGAAAATACTCTTCAGGACATCATCCAGGAAAATTTCCCCCACCTAGCAAGATAAACCAACACTCAATTGCAGGAAATACAGAGAACACCACAAAGATATTCTGCAAAAAGAGCAACCCCAAGGCACATAATCGTCAGATTCAACAGGGTTGAAATAAAGGAGAGAATACTAAGGGCAGCCAGAGAGAAAGGTCGGGTCACCCACAAAGGGAAGCCCATCAGACTCACAGCAGATCTCTTGGCAGAAACACTACAAGCCAGAAGAGAGTGGGGGCCAATATTCAACATTCTTAAAGAAAAGAACTTTCAACCCAGAATTTCATATCCAGCCAAACTGAGCTTCAGAAGTGAAGGAAAAATAAAATCCTTTGCGAACAAGCAAGTACTCAGAGATTTTGTCACCACCAGGCCTGCTTTACAAGAGCTCCTAAAAGAGGCACTACACATAGAAAGGATCAACCAGTACCAGCCACTCCAAAATCACACTGAATGCTAAAGAGCTTCAACATAATGAAGAATCTACAACAACTAACAGGCAAAACAGCCACTTAGCATCAAAATGGCAGTATCAAATTCACACATAACAATATTAACCCTAAATGTAAATGGACTAAATGCACCAATCAAAAGACACAGACTGGCAAATTGGATAAAAATTCAAAACCCATCAGTGTGCTGTATCCAGGAAACCCATCTCACATGCAAGGATACACAAAGGCTCAAGATAAAGGGATGGAGGAAGATTTACCAAGCTAATGGAAAGCAAAAAAAAAAGCAGGAGTTGCAATTCTCATCTCTGATAAAATAGACTTTAAAGCAACAAAGATCAAAAGAGACAAAGAAGGCCATTACATAATGGTAAAAGGATCAATACAACAAGAAGAGCTAACGATCCTAAACATATATGGACCCAATGCAGGAGCACCCAGATACATAAGGCAAGTTCTTAAGGACTTACAAAAGGACTTAGACTCCCACACAATAATAGTGGGAGACTTTAACACTCCACTGTCAATACTAGACAGATCAACCAGACAGAAAATCAACAAGGATATCCAGGGCTTGAACTCAGACCTGGAGCAAGCAAACCTGATAGACATTTACAGAACTCTCCACCCCAAATCCACAGAATATACATTCTTCTCAGCACCACATCACACCTACTCTAAAATTGACCACATAATTGGAAGTAAAGCACTGCTCAACAAATGCAAAACAACTGAAATCATAACAAACAGCCTCTCAGACCATAGTGCAATCAAGTTAGAACTCAGAATTCAGAAACCGACCCAGAACCGCACAGCTTCATGGAAACTGAACAACTGTCTCTTGAATGTTGACTGGGTAAACAACGAAATGAAGGCAGAAATAAAGAAGTTCTTTGAAACCAATGAGAACGAAGACACAACGTGCCAGAACCTCTGGGACACATTTAAAGCAGTCTCTAGAGGAAAGTATATAGCAATAAGTGCCCATATCAGGAGAAAGGAGAGATCCAAAATTGACACCCTATTGTCAAAAGTGAAAGAGCTAGAGGAGCAAGATCAAAAAACTCAAAACCCAGCAGAAGACAAGAATTAACTAAGATCAGAGCTGAGCTGAAGGAGATTGAGACACGAAAAATCCTTCAAAAAATCAATAAATCCAAGAGCTGGTTTTTTGAAAAGATCAACAAAATAGACAGACCACTAGCCAGATTGATTAAAAAGAAAAGAGAGAACAACCAAATAGATGCAATAAAAAATGATAAAGGGGAAATCACCACAGATTCCACAGAAATTCAAACCATCATCAGAGAATATTACAAACAACTCTATGCACATAAACTAGTAAACCTGGAAGAAATGGATAAATTCCTGGACTCCTGTGTCCTCCCAAGCCTAAACCAGGAGGAAGCTGAAACTATGAATAGACCAATAACAAGGTCTGAAGTTGAGGCAGCAATTAACAGCCTACCACACAAAAAAAGCCCAGGTCCAGACGGGTTCACAGCCGAATTCTACCAGACACACAAGGAGGAGCTGGTACCATTCCTTCTAAAACTATTTCAAACAATCCAAAAAGAGGGAATCTTTCCCAAATCATTTTATGAGACCAACATCATCCTGATACCAAAACCCGGCAGAGACCCAACGAGAAAAGAAAACTTCAGGCCAATATCCATGATGAACATAGATGCAAAAATCTTCAATAAAATATTGGCAAGCCGATTGCAACAGCAAATCAAAAAACTTATTCATCATGATCAAGTAGGATTCATCCCAGGGATGCAAGGCTGGTTCAACATACGCAAGTCTATCAACTTAATTCACCACATAAACAGAACCAAAAACAAAAAACCCATGATTATCTCAATCGACGCAGAGAAGGCATTTGACAAAATTCAACAGCCCTTTATGCTAAAAACCCTCAATAAACTTGGTATCGATGGAACGTATCTCAAAGTAATAAAAGCTATTTATGACAAACCAACAGCCAATATCATACTGAATGGGCAAAAACTGGAAGCATTCCCTTTAAAATCTGGCACTAGACAAGGATGCCCTCTCTCACTACTCCTATTCAATATAGTACTGGAAGTTCTAGCCAGAGCAATCAGGCAAGAAAAAGAAATAAAGGGTATTCAAATAGGAAAGGTGGAAGCCAAATTGTCTCTATTTGCAGACAACATGATAGTATATCTAGAAGACCCCATTGCCTCAGCCCAAAAACTCCTGAAACTGATAAGCAACTTCAGCAAAGTCTCAGGATATAAAATCAATGTGCAAAAATCACAAGTATTCGTCTACACCAACAACAGACTGAAAGAAAGCCAAATCAAGAGTGAACTGCCATTTGCAATTGCTACAAAAAGAATAAAATACCTTGGAATACAACTCACAAGGAATGTAAGAGACCTCTACAAGGAGAACTACAAACCACTGCTCAACGAAATCAGAGAGGAGAAACAGATGGAGAAACATTCCATGTTCGTGGTTAGGAAGAATTAATATCGTGAAAATGGCTATACTGCCCAAAGTAATTTACAGAATCAACGCTATCCCCATCAAGCTACCACTGACTTTCTTCACAGAACTGGGAAAAATCCACCATGAACTTCATATGGAACCAAAAGAGAGCCCGCATAGCCAAGTCAATTCTAAGCAAAAAGAACACAGCGGGGGGCATCACACTACCGGATTTCAAACTATACTACAAGGCTACAGTAATCAAAACAGCATGGTACTGGTACCAAAACGGAGATATAGACCAATGGAACAAAACAGAGGCACCGGAGGCAACACAACATACATACAACTATACAATCTTTGATAAACCTGACAAAAACAAGCAATGGGGAAAGGATTCCATGTTTAACAAATGGTGTTGGGAAAACTGGCTAGCCATGTGCAGAAAGCAGAAACTGGACCCCTTCCTGACACCTTACACTAAAATGAACTCCAGATGGATTAAAGACTTAAACATAAGACCTGGCACCATAAAAACCCTAGAAGGAAATCTAGGAAAACTATCCAGGACATAGGAATAGGCAAGGACTTCATGAACAAAACACCAAAAGCATTGGCAACAAAAGCCAAAATAGACAAATGGGACCTAATCAAACTCCACAGCTTCTGCACGGCAAAAGAAACAGTCACTAGAGTGGATCGGCAACCAACAGAATGGGAAAAAATTTTCGCAGTCTACCCATCTGACAATGGGCTGATGTCCAGAATTTACAAAGAACTCAAACGGATTTACAGGAAAAAAACAAACAAGCCCATTCAAAAGTGGGCAAAGGATATGAACAGACACTTTACGAAAGAAGACATATATGAGGCCAACAATCATATGAAAAAATGCTCATCGTCACTGGTCATCAGAGAGATGCAAATCAAAACCACATTGAGATACCATCTCACGCCAGTTAGAATGGCGATCATTAAAAAATCTGGAGACAACAGATGCTGGAGAGGATGTGGAGAAAAAGGAACACTTCTACACTGTTGGTGGGAGTGTAAATTAGTTCAACCATTGTGGCAGACAGTGTGGCGATTCCTCAAGGCCTTAGAAATAGAAATTCCATTTGACCCAGCAATCCCATTACTGGGTATATATCCAAAAGACTATAAATCGTTCTACTGTAAGGACACATGTACACGAATGTTCATTGCAGCACTGTTTACAATAGCAAAGACCTGGAATCAACCCAAATGCCCATTGATAATAGACTGGATTGGAAAAATGTGGCACATATACACCATGGAATATTATGCAGCAATCAGAAATGATGAGTTTGTGTCGTTTGTAGGGACATGGATGAATCTGGAGAACATCATCCTCAGCAAACTGACACAAGAACAAAAAATGAAACACTGCATATTCTCACTCATAGGTGGGTGATGAAAAATGAGAACACATGGACACAGAAAGGGGAGTACTAAGCAGTGGGGTCTATTGGGGGGAAAAGGGGAGGGCCAGTGGGAGGGGGAGGTGGGGAGGGATAGCCTGGGGAGAAATGCCAAATGTGGCTGAAGAGGGGAAGAAAAGCAAAGCACACTGCCATGTGTGTACCTACGCAACTGTCTTGCATGCTATGCTCATGTACCCCAAAACCTAAAATCCAATAAAAAATTAAAAAAAAAAAAAGACTCTAAAGTATGTGGTAGAAAAGGAGGAGAAAGGTAGGAAGAGACTGATTCAGCTAGTGTGGTCACACTGAAATGGGGATTTATATAATATTTTTTCAGGCACTAAGGAACCTTACAGAAAAGAGGTTTTACGTATGTTCAGATGAGTGCTAACAAATTTTTATTGAAGGCAAATATTTGGCATTTAACAGATGAAAAGTAAACTTAACACAAGAATTTTGCACGTTATTTATTAACTAATAGAGGAGTTATCAATGCACATAATTAGAAAAAATACCTATGTCTTAAGATAATGTCTGATTAATTATTTGCACACGTATTCACTTAAGCTTACATCTGAACAATTTAAGGTTAAAAAAAAGTAGGTTAAAAGAAAGGTGGTACAAAATGCTAAGGTAGTCCAGAGGAAGATACTATACCTTACTAGAGAGAATAATAAGTGCTTCACGTACAGGTTAATTCTAAGTAGCAGAGACACAGGGCAAGAATGAAAACATCCAAGAGGTAATTGCCAAAGATATAGGAAAAAAAAGCATAAATTATTTCCAAAAGGTTTATGTAAGATGTTTAGATTTCTTTTTAAAGGATCATATGATAGAATGTGAGACTTAAGGAAAGCAAAGTACGTTTCATCACACTAGTGCTTTAAATAGGTCCTGCATATGTCTTTGCATACTTATTTTAGATGCAAATATAAACCAAAAATAAAATTTGAAGCCCCCGCCACAACCATCTGAATGGACTTCCTCCTCAGCCAGGGCACTCTAAAACTTAACTTGAAACTGTGGTGTAGGCCATGACAGGAAGTAGGGCTTGGACTTGCCTCATTATTTCCCATCCAGCATTAACATCAACACAAAGTTTAAGTCCGATAAGAAACATTTGCGTCTGCTAAAATCTGCTGCTTGAAGGCTTCATCTGCTTGATAAAACCTAGGTCTCCACTACCCCTTATCATAAACCAGATATTCCTCTTTACGAATAATAACTCTTTCAACCAATTACCAGTTAGAATATGTTTAAATCTACCAATGACCTAGAAGCATCCCCAACCTCAAGTTGTTCCACCTTTCCATATTGAACCAATATAAATCTTCCATGCATTGATTGATGTATTCTCTCTCCCTAAAATGTGTAAAAGCAAGCTGCACCCCAACCACCTTGGGCACATGTCATCAGGACCTCCTGAGGCTGTGTCACAAGTACCTCCTTAACCCTGGCAAAATAAACCTTCTAAATTGATTGAGACTTGTCTCAGGTACTCTTTGGTTTACACATCTAAAAACATACATAGCTCAAGATTATCACATGATTCAAATTATTTAAAGAACTTTCTTAAACTCTAAAATTTATAAAACTTGTATTTACATACAGAAAGACCTGATTTTAGAAAATATAAATTAATGCCATTATATAAACCCATTAAAAGCAAAGCCTGAAGAAATTCTGCTCAACAAATCAGTATATAAGTGAAGTTCAGGTGACTGAACCTCCAAGAGTCAGTGGCTGTGTATACAAAGTTGTCTACACTATTCAATTTTAAATAAGCAGCCATAGTAATCTAAATATAGTCATGTAATGAAGTAGGAGAATAATACAGTATGGAGAAAATACATTTATTTTACCTAGACCTCAAAATATGCAATCAAATATTATAATTAGTATTCCTTCTAAGAGTTCATAAGGATTACTGAAGAGGAAGAAAACATGTTATTTGCATTGTTAAGAGGCAGTCTAAGTGACTTCAGGAGATTTTAAGGAAATGAAGTGGTATTTTTATGAAGAAGAAGAAATAATGGCTTAAACTATTATCATAGAGAGCTTTTAGGACCTCATTAGACACTTATTTACATACTAAATAACACACCCACCAGTGTCATGACGGTTCCCAGAATACCCATATTTGATATAAAATAGGTGACACTTCAGTTCTGAGAAATGTCCACTTATTTCCTGGAATTTTCATGAATGTTCCATCCATTGTTTAAAGAAACCCATAGTGGTAACAGTCCCCAAACTTCTTGCTCGTGGCTCTCTATTGAGTCTGACTACATTCCCATTTATTTAGTGTGTACTTTTTGATTTTCAGTAAATCTCTGTACTTTCACTATTTTCTGACTCAATCTTAAGCTCCTTCCCACGATGATGTTGAAAGCCTGGAAGCAAGTTGGTGTTGAGGTTCCACTGGCATTAGGTGATCCTCCCCCCAGCCCACCCACCAGTATTACGTGGAAGTGATCACAGTAGTTGAAACTATAGAAGAGGCAGAACTAGATGAAGAGAAGTGGATAAATTCAATGAGTGTGTTGGAGGTGGTGCTCAAAAGATTTCTAGATATAGAAACTTTAGAGCAATCTGAAAAACTGTTATAACCGTCTTTATAGCAGTTCTTCCTTTGGAGAAACACTGTAACCACCAACCTCCTTTTCAAGCCATTCATATATTTTCAGTCATATTAACACAAAAAGGAATTCCATATTTAGCATTCTATTATGCATTGATTCCTGAGCACAATCCTATTCCAAAGAGATTCTTGGACTTGAGTTTCTTACTATAAATTAAGTAGCATTAGCTACATTTTCTTATAGATAGTTTAGGGAAATATTTTTCTAATATTTAAGAAAACTGGTTCATAGATGCAACATGAACAGTGGAAGAGGTCATGTTGTCCATGTTCACTATCACATGGAGAGACTTTTAAGTAGATAAAATATAAAAACAGACCATTTTCTGAATTTGCTGTGGTAAATTTCATATGGAACAAAGTTATTTTTGAGAAGAATTATTGTGCAGAATTTATAAAGTAGTTTTGTGTTTATAATATTATTCTTGAAAACACGATCTGAATATAACACTATGATTCTAAATCTATGGGAAAAAAGAAAAGAAATGATCCATCAAAGAGCTGGAAAGCAAGCTGCAGGGTACCTCCCAACTCTACGCTACAATAACAAAATGGCCAAATTACTTCTTAAAAATTATAACAGTCAACATTGTTGAATAATCTTTTTCACAGAATATGCAAAGCTGTTCAACATTTTCTTTTTCATTTCAAGGACATATGAGCCAACTGTTACGATGATGTATCTTGTAGGGATTTTGAGACCAGCATGACTTATGTTCATAATATTTGGATGTTTTGTATTTTTCTTGGACTTATCTACACATTTGAATAAGTGCCAGCACAAGAAGGGAAAGAAATGGGAAAGAAACAAATTTGATCCTCACTCTCAAATATTTAAAGCTCTAAGTGTTCTTGTTCTTTGCTCCCTTGTTGCTGAACAGAATGTCTATCTTTCTCATCGAGTGATCCTGCTATATGTGTGACTTTAACAACCTCATTATAATCTGGAATACACACCTAATAGCAGCACCATGGCAAGAAGAACATGTTCATGACTGACAGTAGCAGGAAGCTAACAAACCATTCTTTTGTCTAGACACTCTCTTCCTCCCAAGCTTAAGAATAAACAAATCCAAGACTGCAGCTGCATTGGTGTTACATACAGACAAGATGGATAAACAAAATTTGACTTTCTTCCTGTTCCAGTAGGCACAGATACTGACAAATACATTTCCCACATCTTGTACACATATTTTGTCTGCCAGAAGAAAGGCATAAAGAACAATGTGTGTATGCCTCTGTGTGATATGTGGATAATGCCACGTTTCTACAGAATCTATTCTCTCCCATTTAGCATAGAAACAATAATGAAAATTATATTGTTTTAATTCACTAATATTAAATCAAGGATCTATCTAGAATCAACATTGCTTTATGGTTCTCTGACATTACCCCATTTGAAAGGAAAGAATGATCAAATTGAATTGGGCAGAAATTTCACCTAGATTTTTGCAGAATATTTTAAACAAAATGCTCTGATGTGAAGCAAACTAAAAATATTTTATTCTGATTTTTTTCCATTCCATTGTTAATTTAAAAACATTTACTTATACCCCACATCACAAATGCCCATAAATGAGTCCCACAAACCCAGGCTGAAGCATACTTGATGTTCAAGGTTTGGGATTGTATAGGCTCAGTTTACTGTTTTACAGATTTCCATATATCAGGAAATCCATATATGGGCACCCCATGTTCCATAAAATTCTGACTGAGAACCTCTGACACAACCTTTTTTAAAATAATTTTTAAACATAATATTTTATATATTTATTTTTATCTGCTTTATTTTATGTTCTGTAGATAAATCTTTGAGCACAATGTCAAGTGCCAGATTTTGGTAAAGTCAGGCAAAAGAATGGCAGCATGTGGTCCTCTACAGAAAAGACCACAAAGATCATCTCTCTTTGTTTCCCTCTGCCCTCTGTATTTCCCACCTATTGGCAGAGCATGTGCCTCATAATCATTCCCAAAGAGAGTTTAAGACAACATGTTCCCAGGAATGCAGTACACATCAATGGACAGTAAAGAGTTAATTAGAATTATTATATTTCCCCGCACCTTAAAATCCTTAGTCAGAACTCAAAAAAAAAAATTATTTGGAAGGTTGAGAAATAAAGTCATCTGCATAAAAAACAATTATGTACTGTCAAGATGATACTTTATAGAAGAATTTAATTTCCAAGGTTAATAAAATGTGACATCCCCTTCCTCAAACTTGAAGATTACTTGTAGCCAAAAATTATAAACAATCACATTATCTGCATTCTGGTACCAGATTATGATAAGAGTATAATATTTTTCTAAGAATTTCTCTTGGTTCTGGATAAGGACCAACATTATTTTCTTATAGTTAAGATGCAGTAATTCCAAAACATAATTGGCCTCTGTAGTAGCCACAAGCCATTTGATATGTTATCATAAATGAAACTGTAAAAATTAAATATAGCTAGAAAGATGTTCATCCGTCTGTTCGCTATAGATTTAGGTTATGCTTGCTGTTCTTCATATCCTCTAATCCTTGAGAGGATATATGTATTTACGCGTGTGTGTGTGTGTGTGTGTGTGTGTGCGCGCGTGCGCTTTTCCATTCAAAGTTTTCAATCCAAAGTTACTTGCTAAATACCAGGAACAATTATAAGAATTTCTGAAAATCACCAAGATATTTGATATTCAAGGTTTGGGCTTGTACAGGCTGCAATCAACTGTTACTGCAGAGTGAACAACCCAAGTTGGGTAAAATGTTACACTAATAAGAGTAGGAATCCACTATGGACTGAATGTACTGCCACAAAATTTATATGCTGTATTTCTGACCTCCAGTATGGTGGTATTTGGAGATACAGTCTTTGGCAGGTAATTAGATCATGAGGGTAGAGGTCTCATAAGGGGATTAGTTCCCTTATAAGAAGAGACAGGGGAGCTTGATGATTCTCTGCTCTCCACCAAGTGAATTTGCTATCTGTAAATGAGGAAGGGGGGCCTTCAGCAAAATCGGAGTGTGCCAGAATCTGTACCTCAGACTTTCCAACTCCAGAACTGTGAGAAATAAATGTTTATTGTTTAAGTCACCAAGTCAATGATAATTGGTTATAACAGTCTGAGCTGACTAAGAAAGGATCTTACAGAGATTCATATCCATATGGGTAAGATGAAAAGTGTCCCAATAGTTGGGGGAGATTAAAAGGGTAGAAAAGTATTTGAGAGTTAGGCAGATCTGAAGGCAAAGAAGTAAGACTAGTGTTATAGAAACTTTCATATGAAACACATTAAAAAGAAATTATCATCCTATATAATTATTCCCTTTAATTACATGAAACCCTTGATTAATGTCTGATGCAGCTGTAGAGCCAAGTGCAAATTATTTTGATGAATAAAGAAATTGAATATTAGAGGAAAGAATAGTCTGTAATGAATCAAGGGAATGAATATTACAAGGAAAACTAGCCTGTGACACATTTTTTCTTCCTCAGATTCCTCTGAGGAGAAATCACCATCCTATGCAGAGATGGGACCAGGAGTTTGAGGCCATGATAAGCACTAATGTTTTGCTTACAATCAACAAAGTAGTTTAGGTCTAGAAGTCTTTCAATGAATAAAAAAAAATGTTCACTTTTAATTCTTAACTTGAAGGAAACTGAGGGAAGAAAGAACAGTGATTCATACTTTAACCATACAGTACGGTTAATTAGCCATTAAACATAATGTTTTAATTAGCCAGACTATATGGTTAATTAAAATTACCCCCTTTGACATCCATCAGACTTAAAATGAAAGGTTGGAGAAAAGTCTATTGAATAAATATTGAAATATCATGCACCTGAAGGGTGGCAAATGTGAGGGTCCACAGGGAAGGCACAGATTTCTACTTTTCATTGTTGTGAACAGTCACTCTAACACTTGGTTTCTTAAAATTTGAGATTTCATGGATCATTAATTAGAGGAATTTTCCCCTAAAGTTACTTTTAATTCTGTCAAATTAGGATATTAAAAATCAATATATCATTTAATTAATTTGATTAAGCAACCACTTACTAAATATCCTCATTTTATTAAAACAGTTGCTGTTTTGGACATACACACACATAAAAACACATATACATACCTATACACATAGGTACATATATATATATATATATATATATATATATATATATATATGTATGTGTACACTAGGAAACAACCATCAATATTAGTCATTAGAATTTACCTAAAAATGTCACTGCATTATCACTGTCCACATCTGTTGTATAGTTGCTAAAAAAAAATCATTGTAGATCAACATCTCTTCTCAAACAAAAATGTAGGAATCATTACAGGAGCTTAAATTCTGTCTTAAATTACAAATAAACATCGTCTCCAAGCATTTCACCTCTTGGCCATGTCTATTCCTACTCTAAATGGATACTTCATAAATTGGCTCTTATACAACTTGGGACTATTTCAGGGACTTCAATAGCTTGCACTTAAGATGGACCTTTCTCATCGATATGGAATGAAGGTCATGAACTCTTGTTGCATTGAGCAGTTGAAAATTTAATTAAAATTGTTCCAAATTCTTAAAGTCAGCAGGTGAAAAATAAATACATTTGAAACGAGAAATACATTATATCATATTGTAAGTTTTTATTGTTTAGAAATGTATAAAAATGAGATGGGAGAAGTACAGGTAGATACACATCAAAAACCATTGCCATGTTAAAAATTAGCCAAAGCTGTTGTCCTTACAGATGTTTTTGTAAGAATTTTCTCTAAGTACCCTGTAATTTTAAGAAGCACTTTAAGAAATGTCTGTTTATACTCACCTCTGAAGAGCTCATTTATTCACATATATTAGAACATTGCTCTGATGCTTTCCTTTGGTTTCATGCCAGGAGATCTCTAAATAATAAAAGCACCTGATAAGAAGGCCTATTTTCTACATCTACAGCTAAACCCTCTTCGATGAATAACAAATGGCCCCTTCTTATAGCAAATTTTGAACGTAAGGAAGATTGCTATGATGGATTTCCTGTGGTTGTTTTATCCTCTATACCCCATACATATAATTTTTACAAGATTCAACTTACTTTGAATAATAGACGTATTGGCTGTTCATAAAGAAATCAAACACACTAAGCTGCTATTTTCAACGTTATTTTATTATTTTACAGCTCATATTTCTTGTTATCCAGAGTAACTCATGCCAAAAATTTCAAAAGCACTTTTGGCAGATATGTAAATAATTTGGAGAGCAAATATCCAATTAGTAAATTTTGGCAGATAGTCTTTTGGATCAACATGAGAAGAGAAGAATATTTTAATATCCTTGACCAGTTCATTACTACTGACATAGTTCTGCTCGCACATGGCAAACACTCCAGCTTTTATTTGAGAGGAATATGATCAGGGAAATTTGTTACTAAAGCCTAAATGTTCAGATAACATTAAAGGGTTTCTTCCTCTCAAATTGCTGTTTTACTAAAAATAGATTAAATAAACTTTGTTTCCTTTGCTTTTCTGTGAGCAATGTTTTTTAAGTTGCATATTACAAAAGATGATAGTGTGTTTCAGTTACAATGATCTCACATAAGAAATACAATGGAGAACAGGAACCTGACTATTTGTTCTCAGGGGTCTTTTACTCTTCATAAACCTGCCCTTTAGTTTCATTCGTCCATTCAGAGCAGTAACTGTGAGCTGACTCTGATGGACTCAGCAAAGCCATGTCAAATATTCATGAGCTGGAACAAGGTAACCCAGTCCAATTGCTTCCTTTCATAAAGGAAATGATGAGACTTGGAATAATTCCTGAAATGGAAAAACCAAGACTTAACATTTTAAATGAAAGGATTTCAAGCCAAAGCTTAATTTACAAAGCAAGTGTCTATTATTAAAAATAAGTTTTAAAAGCCAAGCCTCGACTTTAAAAGTCACACAAAACTTCTTTCATAAATGTCCACTTTATTGGAAAGCATCTATCAGTTTCAGTTTGCTATATTTTCCACTTTCTGCTGCATGAACAGCTTCATAATGTAAGATATCCATGTTGTGTTTTATTATTATAAATAATGACTTTAAGCATTTCTGGTTACTTTTAAAAGGAAGAGAGAGACACAGCAACACAGAGTAGTGAGAATTTGCAGAAGCCCCATGTGCTTGTGTCTTCAGTAGACCATCAAATGTGAGCAGCCTTTCGGTTACTTAACTACTTCACTAAGACTACAGAAGCACCTTTTCATTAAATCTTTATTCTTCAAACCACCATGACTGCATTTAGGGACAGTGGATGGGCAAAACTCTTCTCTGTAGAATCCACCGTGGCAATGGAATCTTGGCTTCTTTGTTGTTTCTTTCTGATTTATAACCATGTCTACGACGTCACATCACATAAATATATTTTAGGCTCTTTTCCATCTTACAGTGTAATATATATCCTGAGACTGTAGATACATATATATGTGTGTGTGTGTGTGTGTGTGTGTGTGTGTGTGTGTTTATGTATATCTGTGTGTACCTATATCTGTGTTGTGTGTGTATATATGTATATGCATATACATACACATTCTGTATAATGCATATTTTTGTATAAGTTTATGTATATTTTCACACATATTTCATAGGTTAAATACATACAAATCCATAAGGCATAAAAACACATCCATGTGTTTTTTCTTCTGAAGTTGTAGTCATTACTGTGTAAGAAGCATAATTAATTATGCTTTCATTCAACAAGTATTTAAGTCCTACTTTTTATCAGACTGTTTCATTAGCAGTTTTTCGAAGTCTAATTTACATTTCTTAAAATCCCACTGTTTTAAGTGTAAAATTCAATGATTCCTAATGAATTTATATAATGGTGCAAACATCCCCACAACTCAGAAACATTTTTATTCCACAAAACATCTCCAGTCCACTTGTAGCCATTTCTCTTTTCCATCCCCAGCCCTAGCTAACCTCTAATTAACTTGCTTTCTCTTTTTTGAAAAGTTTATGTCAATGGAATAATACAAAAAGGTTTTTTTTACATTTGGCATTTTCAGCTTAGCCTATGTTTTTTGAGGTTCATTCATGTGATAGAATATATCAATAATGCACTCTTTTCTATTGCTGAATAGTATTCCACTGTGTGGTTATAACACATTTTGTTTACCCATTTACCAGTTGGTTGGCATTTGGGTTGGCTTCAGTTTTGGGCTCTTGTGAATAACAATGCTATTAACATTTGTATACATGTCTTCATATAGACATACGTTTTGATTACACTTGTATATATACCTCTGAGTCAAATTCCTGGGTAAATGTATGTCTTTCTAAGAAATTGCCAATCTGTTTTCCAAAATGATTGATTATACCAAGTTACATTCTGACCAAAAATGTATGAGAATTTCAGTTTTGCCACATCCCATCAACATTTGTTTTGTGTGTCATTTTGATTACAGCCATCCTGGTTGGTGTGAATTGGTACCTCACTGTGATTTTGAAATGCATTTCCCCAATGGCCCAATATGTTCAACATCTTTTCATATGCTTGTTAACTATTCATTTATCTTCTATGGTGAAATGTCTATTCAAATATTTGGCACTGTTTTACATCAGGGGATATAGTATGGAAAATAAATTTCCCACACTCCAGGGCTCACATTCTAGTAGTAGGAAGAAAACAAAATTAACTATTTCAAATAGTGTTATATCATATGGAGAAATGCAAAACAATGCAATGGGCACAGGGAGTACTAGACTGTGTTGGTTTGATATTTAAATAAAGTCGACAAGAAAAATTTCACTGATAAGTAAACTGCAGAAGGTCTGGAAGAAAGTGATAAAGGAACCCACCTGTACTTCTGGTGTATAGATCTATACGTATTTAGTATCATATTGTTATTAAAGCAGAGAGTATCATATACAATTATTTAATTAAGAGAAGCAATAACATATTTTGTTCTCCAGCCTAAACTGTTATTTAAAGAACACCTAGTATCAATGATTCAAATATTGTGACTTATAAGATTGAGGATTTTGAAGGTGCTTTTTATAATCACTCTAAAAATGGCACAGAGCAAATTGTTGTAATATTTATGAAATCTACATTATATAGCAAATGAGGTGACTCATTTTTACCGAGTTATCGCTGCTGCATGTATGCTTTTTAATCTTCTGACATAGAAATATAGTAGTATACATTCTGTTTGATAGGAATCCATACTTCTATACTATAGGAAATTGACATTTTCTCACTAACACAACTAGAAGTTTGTTTCCTGTGCCACCACAGCATTGTGATGGAGGACATCTTACATGATGGGAAGAATGCAGGCATGTAGGTTTCATTTTAGAGAATCTTAGAGCACCTCACAATTTTTGTTGTTTGTTAAAATATATCAGGTGGTTGCAATTTGCAGAATATATTGAGGAAGGCACATTTTTCCATGGTAAAAGCTGAGAACTAAAATTGTACTTAGAATAAGTATACAAGCAAAACATATCCATGTAGTATAAATAAGAGACATTAGATACTCCAACACAGACAGAAGCTATGTGGGGCCTAAAGGAGAGACTAACTCCTTGAACAAAAACAGCTCTATCTTATTATCATCATCCAAAAAGTTACTAGAATGGTTGATTTGATATGCAGTTGCTGAGTTTGAACCCTTTTTCTTTTATTTGTTATCTGGGATTAGCAGTGATTGCTTCTTTTGTTTTGTTTTCTGCGGTTTTGTTGTTTTTTGTTGTTGTTTAGATTTTGTTTTGTTTTGTTTTTTGTTTGCTTGGTTTGGATTTGAGAAGGGGCATTCTTGTAGCTAATAGAGAATATTTTCATGACATACTGATTTTGTGGTCACTTGACCTCTGGGCAGATTTTGGCATAAGGCTCTGGTTGTCAGGCAGCAATTCCTAGCACATGCCAACTTTCTGGTTCTTGTTTTCCCTTCCCTTAGGGCTCTCCAGATGAGTATCATTGACTGGAAATGCTTGATGAAACTCTGCTTTCATTTTGGGCATAACTGCCTACAACAAGAGGATCTGGTGAGAATTAGCTATACAGACTCAACCACTGCCAATGCCATGAAGTTACCATTGCTAAAAGCATTATCCACATTAGGTATATCATATCTTAAGGACTGGGGGATAAGAATAGAAAAGATAGAGATAGGGGATATGCAGTAAAGCACTTAATGTTTTAATTAATAAGGCTGGGACAAGGCTGAAGTTAACTAAGGTGGCAGAAAAATGATATTACAGAAAAAAAAATTAAGACAAAAATTCTAAAATACACTGGAGTCATACCAAGTGCTGAATGCATGCCACTGAAAAACATGGCCTTGGTTTCTGGCTTGATAAAGCTTATAATCCCTTATGCCACACAGACAATAATTCAAAGGGAATCCAAGGGGAAAAAACATATTAATTCTGCCTGCATTATCTCTTCTAAGAGTAAATAACTGAGTAATATAAAAAGAAATAACAAAAGCCACCTAGGTTAGACTGTGAAGTCAAGAAAATCCTGAGTAGAAACAAGCAATGAAAATTAAATTAGGGATGAATCCTGTACAAGTGATTAGCTAATAATAAAAATTTTAGATTTTATTTTAAATTCAATAAATAATTGTTTTATGCTTGAGAACTGAGACCAATATGACCTCCTTTGCCTTTGAACAAAATCACTTTATCTTCTGGGTGAAGAGTACATTAGATGAAGATAAGGATAGGTACAACAGACTGGAGTCTAATACAAAAGAATAATGATGTGGACTAGAATGAAAGCAAGAAAATGTGTCAACAGTATCTGGAGATGAATTGTGAGTAGAAGATAGGCAATGGATAGTGAAATTTTCCAATTCCTGGCTGACATAATTGAAGCCAGTAAATTAAATGGGTCAACTCTGGAGAAATAGCACATTTGAAAAGAAAGATATTTTTTATTGTTTGTGTTTATAAATTTCTTTCTTTTTTGCCATTTTGAATACCTTAATTTTGAGATGTTTATCACCAAAATTGATAACTTTGAGTTGCCATTTGGATAGAGGAGTGCAGAGCTCGGAGGAGAAATAAAAAATAGAGATAATAATTAGGAATCTTTCACAAACACATATTTTGCCAGACACAAAAAAATTAATCAGATTGCTTTGAGTGAAGGTGTGTAATGAGTTAAAATCTCCAAATGTCCAAAGATTATTTAAAGACTGGGAAGGGAAGAAATTGCAAGAGAAAAATGAAAATTACTAATGATATTTAAGAAGAAATTAAGAGAATTTGGTGTCATAAGAAGCAATAGAATAGATTTCACAAAGACAGGTATGGAGAGAATTTTTTTTCAAATGCTTCTGAAAGGTTAAAATAGCCATAGAGGATTAAGAAGTTTACATTGGTTTTAGCAGCATGGTAACCAGAGCCTTTCAGTAGACTGGAGGAGTGAGAGGCTAAATGGAGAATCAAAGTTAATGGAATTGAGAAAGCAAAGGCAAAGAGAGTAGACAGAGAGAGCTTCATAGATACTGTAACATGTGGAAATGACTTTGAGGAGATATGTGTGAAAGGGACATTTTAAGAATGAAGGGTAGTGAATTTGTTTAAAATGATGGTGGAAATGACCCAATAAGGGGTTATTAAAGGATCTTAATGTGCAGATTAAGATCCAGAAGAAAAAAAAAATAGCTAATATATTTTGGTTAGAGGAAGTAGGTTTGGCACTTAATTGGGCCAGACTAAACGTGAAATGTTTTACACAGAGTGAATCTTCAGCTTGGGATAAGAAAAAGGCAGACAGTGGGTTGACACGGTTTGTATGACAAGAGTATAAACAACCTTAGCCATGATTTTACTAGCTATCACAAGATGGAACTGCTGCAAACTTCATCCATTTTCTTAATCCCATCACTTTACTAGAAATCTTAAAAACCATTAAAACAAGAAAAGGTGGTCATGGTCTTTGTGCAGAGACACCAGATATAAATAATAATTGGAAAATACTGTCTGGTCCTTTAGAAGCCCTAAGGGGAAAAGATATCAGAGAGGAAATGAGTATCACAATGCACGTCAAATCAAAGACTCCAGGGATCAAAAAGGAGGTGGGCCATGAATGTGCCCAGGGAAGAAGCACCACATCACCAGTCAGTATTCAGTCTTTCTTACTTTCACACACAACCTGGTGGTCTCTCTGTCTTTATTCCAAACGTCCACAATGTCTATCATTTTCTGCTCTCATACACTAAAAAAAAAAAAGGTGTACAAAACTAAAGAATACATTATCTGTTTTCTCTTATTACAAAGGCCTCCCCAAACTTTGAGATGAAGTAAACATAATTTGCGGTAGGTATTTCAAGGGACTGTGGTTGCAGAATACTTTAAAAAATTAGAGAATTCTTTGTTCAGAAATGGTTAGATCTGGACAATATCTTTTATGAAACAAATTTATTATAATATGTTCAAAGATACAGAGAAGGACTTCTTTCAGAAGTAATAATAAAGCTATAATTAGCGATGAATGATCTTGAATCACCTGCTGACTCAAATGATCAACTGAGGTTCTCAAGAGTGAAAACCTTATGGAATGTTTTTTTCCCATGACATTTCCAGTAGGCTTTGGTTTGTGCCTGACTTGGAATTCCAGTACAAAAGGCTTTCTTGTGGTGGATCAACTCTGTCTTTTTTGGAAGCAGTCAGTGCCAGGAAATGAACTGAGATGAAGAAATAGAGTGAGGCTTTTTGTTTTTGTTTTTGTTTTATGGTTTTGTTTTATTTCCACACTGAAAGCTCACACTAAGAAAATGAAGCATGTTCTTAGAAGAGAGTTTGCAAGTGTTAAATGGGTTCATGTACTTTAAATAGTTCTGTATTATTGAATTTGTAAATTAAAAAATAAAATATTGTTTGCCCAAGAGCAGACTCACAAACCCATCAGAATTTGTGGTTGCCAAAACTCTGGAACTTTGTGCTAGATTCAACCATGGGAGATTTTTGACCTCTTGAGATTGCTATTTGCATATTATCATATAGGTATAGGTAATAGAGAGGATTTAACAGGGTTCTTCAGGGTGCGTAACTTAGATAAAAAGGTAAAGAAGGAATACATTCCCTCCCAGCATCAGGGGATTCTGAAATGCCTTCTGTTCACTACGATTTGTGATTCTGCCTATTTAAAGTGAGGAGAAATTTGAGTTTACTTTCTGTGGTCTGGAGCCCTCCCACTCTGTTCTGGGACCCCATCAGCAAGGAACTTATAACCCAAAAGTGTCTCTGGCACCCTTTGGACACCCAAGGAGAAGAAGTCTGCTTAGAAAATGATGTTAAAATTTCAGTTATAAAGCCACTTTGCAAATAAGTCCTGAGTTTATGTCCCCAAGCAACTTGAGAAGAGGTCACAATGTTGCTTTAGGTGTTGGCTTTTGGATAAAGGATGTAATTTGAGGCCCTTTTTGATTTTGCTTTTTCAAGAAAAGTAAGGTCAGTTCTTGGTTTTCTAACCACAATCAGCTTCATATTAAATTCCTTCCTGAACTTTCACCTTCTACCAGTGGAGTGCTCTAAAACAGTTTTAATCATTTTTTTATGTTAAAAAAGTTGCACATTTTGAAAACTAATTCTAATTCAGAGTCAACATCATTATTTTAGTTCATTGTACTCTAGAAAACATTCTTCTATAGATGTCACAACAATATTTTATTTGACTGATTTTGATATGTAATTATTATTTTGTGTACCTTTGAATTTTATAGTTTTAATTGGGGAAAAAAGTAGCATTTTAGCGAACTTGTTATTAAGTTAGCACACACACTTGTGAAAGGTCTTTCATTTAGAATTTATTCTAGGTTCATCAAACTAATTGCTTAATATAAGTTTGGATAGATATGCTAAGAAAACATGAGAAGCAAATTGTGAGTGATTATATAAACAAATCTTTTCAATTATTTTAGTATTCACTATCTGTATATGTAGATCTTATTCTCATTTAGTAAAACTTTTTCCAAAAAGAAAAGAAATCTAAAAGTTTAAGGGCATCATATGTGTATCAAACAAGATAGTTATTTTCCTATAGAAAGTGAGAGGGAAGTGAATGAGTACTACCTGATCAGAAGCCCATGTAGGATTGTGTGTCAGTATATCTGGGTTCATATTCCTGCTTTATTTCCACATGCAAAGTCACTTCAGTTTTCTGAACAAAAATTTCTTAAACAGAAAATAAAAAATTTTTGACCAGATAGTATCTTCCACTTATTCTAAGCGTGACCATTATCTTAACATTAGCAATTAACAATTATTGATTTCTTTGTTTCACTTACTTTTTCTTTTCATTTTGTGTTTTTTGGGCCACATATAGGTTTGTTTATTTAATTTTATGTTTCATGCATTCCTGGAAAATATGTGCTGTTTGCGAGCATATGATTATTTAATCAATAGTGTTGAAGGAATGTCTTCTCTTCCCGGGTCCACAAGGGGGTGTAGTTTCTAGGACAGAAACTTGCCAGCACCAAGCCTTGTTCCCACACTCTCCTTCTGGGAGAATAACGGTCTCTGTTTAATTCTGGCAAGCAGGGGAAACGGATTAAACTCAATCGCTCCAGTGGAAGTTTAAAGGAACCCTTTTTATTGGTCAGGGAGCTTGGAGGAGGTGGGAATTCCTCCCAGGTCAAAAGTTCCTGTCCCCACATCCAGCCAGATTCCATCTTTTGGTCCCCTTCCACCATCTTCCTGGAAGCTTTCTCTCTCTCATCTGCTCTCCCTCTCTGGGATTTCCCCCTCAGGGGTCCCCTTCCACTCAGTGTGGAAGCTGCTTTCTCCTGGATTTCATCTTTCTGGATTCTCTCACTCAGTGTGAGAGGAGCTTTCCTTCCCTGATTTTCCCCCTCTGGAACACTTCTCACTCAGTGTGAGAGCGGCTTTTCTGTCTTCTCCCTCACTGTGAGAGCTAGCTGTCTCTCTCTCTCCCCTTCTCCTTTTTTCTCTCTTTCTCTCTGCCTAAATAAATCACTTTCAGCAAAAACTTTTTGGGTCCAGTATTTACTTGTGAGTGCACCGCTCCCGGCTTGGTCCCTTCTCCCTTTCTTGGGTGAGGGACCAACAGCTTGGAAAGACAGCCCACTGGGGAGCAAGCTGAGTGCTCCTCTGCACCCCAAAACCCAGAAACAGTGTTATAATGGATATATCCTTTATTTTTCTATCCAGCACTCTGTTTTTCAGATCTGATCAGGTTTCCATGTGTGCATCTGATTTTCCATTCTAACTCCTGCATTCACAGTACTTCATACAGTGAATTTTAAACATCTTAGCTACTTTATTTCTTGATGATGGCGACTTCCCGACTCTACCTTCAAAAGCATTTCCACAGTACACAGCTGTGAATACTTTATGACCATGTTTGAAATTTCTTTCAGAAAAATACCTAGGAATAAAATATCTGGGCCACGTATAGAGCATATCAGTAATTTCACATAGTAATGCCATGATGCTCTCCATTATGATAAAGCTAGGATATACTACTAGCTGTACATAGGGGTTTCTATACCCTACGTATATACCAACACTGGCATTAGCCAGCTTTCTAATTTTTGACAGTTTAAGAGTATAAAGGGAAAGCTTTTGTTTAAATTTTTACTTCTGCCATTTCCAACGGGCTTTAACATCATTTGATGTGCATATGAGCTGTAATGTTTCTGTGATCCATCAAGTCATGTCCTTTGTTATTTTTGGGGGAGAGGACGTGGTGCTTTGGAAAAAGTCTCTAAATATTCTAGATATTAATTCATTGTGGATTTTTAAAATTGCAAATGTTCCTCCATTATTTCAACTATAGAACCTTTGACCAGGATTCTTCTTCATTGAACATAAATATTTAATAATGATATAATAAAATTAATTATATTTTCTTATGGGTCATAATTCCGAAATTATTTTTTAAAGTCCTTTAATTTCCTAGATGACAAAGGCAATCCTTTTAACTTTTTATAAATTTTATTGCCTCTCAAAATTATGGCTGTGATCCATTTGGAGTTCACTGTATATATGGTGACATAGTAATAAACAAACCTTTTCAATACTTTTACTTCAAAAGAGTTTATCGTGTTCAGTTTAAATACACAACTGAAGCATTTCAATAATACTTTTCTTCAGAAGGTAAATGCCATTCTTTTTTATGTCTTTTATAGGATTTCTGTAAGGACTTCCCATGTCACAATGTAAAACGATATTTTCTCTCTGAAATCTTCTTTCCCTAGGGCTATGTTCTTGCTTTAACAAGTGTCATGGAGTAGAGGAAAAAGGTCCTAATAGGTGCAGGGCTCAACGTGTTTAAAGAGCAGAGAGGTGATGACCCATGGGCAAAAAGACTTTGCTTCCCCTAAGTACCATAGGTTACATGCCGTTGCTGCCACTAGCAACCCAAAAAATCCAGAAATGGTCAGGGTTTTACTTCCCACCCTCTGGGAGAAACAGCAGGGTATTTTGAATAGGAGTAGAGGAAACACATACAGCTTATTATGTTGCCTGTTTTTATTAACTGTCCGCAGCAAGGTCTGATTCCCTGATATTATCATGATTACACTGGCCTGAAGGCCTGGCAATAACTCCTGATTTCTGCACATAAGAGACCAGTGACTACTGTCCCAGATCCACCTAGGAGGTAGGCAGGAGCAGAACATAGAAGGCTTCCCTTCAGCTCCTTCAGCTTTTTCACTTCCTGCTGCTTCCAAATTACCCCATCCCAGTTCACAGACGTCAGCTTCTGAAAAGTACCAGTTTAAGACAGCCTTTAGTCTTCCCAGGTGTTTCTCCTGAGATACTAGTTTCTGGAATCCATGTTTCTCTTTTTTCCCATCACTCATCCAGAGCTAAATTTAATGTGAAGGAGACACAGCCAGGGCTAGTTTACTATCTCAAATGAAGAATGCCTTTTAAGCACTGCCAGTGGAAAGCACTTTGTTTATATATATATACATATAATTTTATAAAGTGACTAAACAATCTTATGTAAGAAAAATTTAAGCATGCTTTCCCAATTTCAAATAAAGTTGGTCCATGATCAAGATAATATAACCAAATATCTGACCAAATTTTCTCTTACAAATGCGACTTCCTGTCTGGTGAACTTTCTATAGAAGACAGGGTACTGAGCATAAATTTCAGCCAAAGTTCTGAATTTCTCACTTTTATGGTGTTATAAGGCCCTTATTAGTAATCTTTTTTAAGTAAAATTCATAGATTCATAAAATAGCATCGGTATTTACATTTTAGAAGTTCCATAAAAAGAAAAATGTTTGAAAAGATATTACTGAAGGTGTAAATCGAAAACAGATTGTATATGCTGTCTGAGTTCCTGAAGTAGAGTTTGACCTCACACTTTATTTCATTTTAATGGTGTTTCTAGAAAAAGGCAGTATTAAATAACATGAAAGAAAAAGAGGTAACATCATAGGACAAAAAAATTCACACAATATACATTTATTGTTAAGTTAAACTGTGTATTAATTAATTAAAGGTATATTTGGCTGTGTCTAGAAGAAAAAATTTAACATTTGCTAAAATGAGACAGAAGTTTAAAAAAATTAACATTATATTACCGAAGAATCTACACCATATATATTTTAATTCCCCTAAACTATTAGTTTGAGGTAGGTTTGGCTACATATAGAAGAAAAAATTAACAATGCTTTAAATGAAATAAGAATTTATTTCTCTTATGTAAAAGAAATTTGGAGGTGAGCAGTGCAGAAATGTACTAAATTACAAGATTCCATGCTCCAATCTGTCTTGCCTTTCTCAAATGAAAACATGGTCTTGATTTCTTACTGTTTCTTCAACCATCACATCTAAAGAAAGCCAAAACAAGAGGAAAGAATGAAAAAGTGAACTTTCCCCACTGAGTTAGATCCCTTTGTGCAATTTCCTGATAAATCTGAAAAAAGATTTCCACTTCCACCTCAGTGGCTAGTGCTTCATAACATGATTGTAACTAGCTGCAAGGGAGGCAGAGAAGCAAAATGTTTTATCGTGTGGGAGTAAAGCTAAACACCAAGCTTCTAGTACAAAAATACAAGGAAGAGAATTAATTACAATATAAGAAACTAGTTATCTCTGCCACAAGCAGTAACCGAAATGGCTTAATTCTTAAAACTTAAAAAAATAAAAACAAGGAGTGTGAGACATATTTGTACTTAAGTGCCCCTTCTGTTATTTTAGCCAAACTAAGTGATCCTCACAGAGGCTGTGAGGCTCTGATAACAGATGCTTCAAAGTTTTATAGCTGATAAATGGCTGTATACAAATTTAAAACATAGCCATTTGCAGTAACCACTCAATTGGTTAAGTTATCCAAATGACTGCTCTCAATGACACAAAGGTCATATCTTCCTAGACCCCACACTGAAATCTGTAGAACTCTAGCAAATAGATTTCAAAATTGAAGAGTAGGTATATTACTAGGATTTTATTTTATAATAATAAGAGTAATTTTTAAGGCGAAAACCCAATAATATCTTTAAAACAGTCATGTAGGCTTTGAAAGGCAAAGGAGAAATATGTGATCTATTCTCTAGGTCTATTAGGAAATATCTAAACTGCCTGTGTGTGACAATATTAATCCAACTTAAATATCTCACATAATTACAATTTCTACCATGAGAAAGAGAATTGATGATAAGGATAAACACAGTCTTGGTGGCTAGCATTCTAAAATGAAGAGTAGGAAAGATAATTAAAGATCAACGCAGACCAGTAAAAGATCAAATTACATATAATCTGTTTCCATAACTAAAAATGTTTGGCTAAAATAGATTAGTTTCCAGGTCCATTAAATTAAAGCACTAACACAAGAATGAGAGATCAATAAAGACTAACACTTTAAACTCTAAGAATATTTTATAATGGTGGAAATCTTTTATGTTTCTTCTTATTTATTGGCATAAATTATTTGTGTAACTTATTCTGTCTAGTGCTTCCTTTCATCAAAAAACATAATTATGTAGAATTTGAATTATATAGAAAAAACAAAGCCTAATTTCAAAACAATCTATATATATGAGTGATTTTGATACCTTTTGCTGATCTTAGTTTTATATTTCTAACCTTAGTTTTTATATTTGTCCTAAGCCCTTCCATGCAGGCTTTATTTTAGCATAGATATGGCTAAATTATTTTATATTCAAATTTAGAGTGTTAAAATGAAAAAAAAAAACATCAGATTTAGTCGATTTGTTGTTCTCTTGAAAGCAGTAACCACTTGTTAACCCAGGTAAAACTAAGACTTAATCACCATTCTTATTAACTTAAAAATATTGACCAAAAATGCATTACATCTATGATGCAACAGGTATGAAATCTATACATGCTTACATAATTTACATTATCATTCACTATGTAATTAAATAGTCATCAATCTCAGTTCAAAATAATGAATAATTTTATTTGAATAAAATGAGAATGCATATGCTCTTATAGTAACGGGGTTAACTTCAGAATCAAAAAGCTTAACTTTTATATCTACATATGTAAACTTGTGTATATATTTTAATTTTTTGAAGCTTCTTTGTTTTCATTTTTAATGCTTGGAATTACAATATCTGCTATAATTACCTCATAGCATTTTAAAAATGAAATGTTAATATATAAAAACAAATTGCCTTGTCGAATTCAGAAGACCATATAAATTTCAGCTATTGTTATTTATCATGTTACTATTATAGCCATTATTATTGGTAATGATTTTATTATTTTTATTATAGCTATTAGTTGTCTTATAATTAAAATATTATAGAAGGACGTGTGTTAACCGTCCAATTCTTTTGAATACACTTATTCTAATAGATATATGGGAAAGAAATATCCCTAAAGAATTGCCCATTGTGCACAAGTGGATGAGAAAGTAGATGATGAATGAACAGAAAGTGGCAGAGTTTGATATTTTATTTGGTATTCAGTACATTCATCTAATTGTTTATTAATTTACTCTTCATATCCAGAAATTGCAGTCTTACTATAACTTTTAAAGTAACTTTGTAGTGATTAATGTATGTATTCTCATATATTGCTTTGTTTCACTACATTTTTTGAATGCTGTGTTAGAATGCTAAAAGGCCACCGTTGTTAAAATTTATGTCATCTAGGATAATAAATATGCAAATTCAGCAGTAAAACTGTTTATGACATTATAAAGAAAAATGTGTGTATATTTTGTGTGCTATGTTATTCTCTCTGTTTATGTCTTTCTTCTAGCTAGCTAGCTAGATCCATTGATCTACCTAACACTTACTATACTTCATAAATTAAATAAAATCCTTATGTTTAGCATCTTGAGAATGAAAGCCTCTATTTATGTTAGGCCAATCCAAATACGTTTGAATGTGTGAAAAAAAATTACTGTTCCTTTTGTCAGTAAAAGAATAAAGATTACTGAAAATTTATTCTTAAGACAAAGCTAAGTTTCCCTTATTTAATACATTTATTACAGTACCAGTATTGTACTTAATAAGGGAAGACATATCTATTAAAAACTATGTATTCATAGGAAGAAGACAAAGATGCCCATTCTCATCAGTTCTATTAAATGTAGTACTGGAAGTCCTAGACAGCATTAAGCAAACAAAAGAAATAAAAGACATTTCTGACCGGGTGCAATGGCTCATGCCTGTAAACCCAACACTTTGGGAGTCCAAGGAGGGTGGATTGGTTGAGGCCCAGAAGTTGGAGACCAGTCTGAGTAAAGTGGTGACACCCTATCTCTACAAAAATGCAAAAATTATCTAGGAATAATGGTGCACACTTGTGGTCCCAGCTACTTAGGAGGCTGAGGTGGGAGGATCACTTGAGCCCAGGAAGTGGAGGTTGCTGTGAGCTGTGATGGCACCGCTGCACTCTAGCCTGGGCAACAGAGTGAGACTCTGTCTCTCTCTCTCACTCACACACATTCACACACACACACACACACACAGTTTCTCAATCAGTAAGAAAGAAGTAAAATTGTCTCTTTTTGCAGATAATGATTTTATATATAGCATATCCTGAAGATCCCACCAAAATACTGTCAGAATTAATAAATGAATTCAATAAGTTTGCAGACAAAATCAACAATAAAAAAACTATTTGCAATTCTATACACTAATGATAAATTATCTGTAAAATTAAGTAAACAATTAATTAAATAATTGCATAAAAATAAAATAATTAGGAATACATTTAACCAAGGAGGCAACTGTGTTTTTATTGGTTAAGGTAATTTTGAATATCTTTAAAATAGAATCTTTTCTGAAACTTTGCTTTGAAAATGGAAAATATTTTGGAAACCTCACAATATTTAAAAATATATGGAAATTATTATATTATTTAACTCTGAGTCATGCCTTTATTTGAGGAAAGAATAAAACCATCATAAGAGGCTTAAAGGGGCCAACCGTACACCCTCTGGTTTATTGCTTCCATAAAGTCTAATGACTTTTCCTATTGAGAAGTAATATATATCAAATTTATGTAGCCTTCTGTCATTATCAGTGATGGCATGCCAGCTGTTCACAGTTTATCACTGCCATAATGTTTTAATGATGCAATGTGAAAACGTGCATTTTAAAAATTTGCCTACCTAGGTTGAATTTTAAAATTCTAATTTTAAGGTCATGTGTGTATGCATGTAATTTTAAAATTTGTATTTGTGTATGCATGTAAGTGTCTATTTATGTGTGTTTCACTATTGTGCCAAGAGATATATTTGTGTCCATTTTAAGTCCAGATGAATATTTTAAGTATAGACAATGATTTGGTGTCATTTGCGGTATATTTTTTGTAATTATTTTTAAGACTTCTGATATGTTCTCTACTCAGTTTAATATCTATAAAACTGAATCAGGAGTTAAGTACTTGATAAACACAATGAAATATATTTGCATTTTGATATTTTCCATCATCATCCTTATTTCATAATTTCCAAAAAATTTAGTAAATGGCATTTTAAAAAATTTTATTTAATTACTATTATAAAACTTGCTGAATATATCTGTGTTGTTGTGCCTGTGTTTGTGACTGTGTGGTATGTAGAGGTGTAAATATACCTAGAGCAAATGAAATAAATTATAGACATAAAAACTA
This sequence comes from Callithrix jacchus, assembly GCF_049354715.1. Classification (NCBI taxonomy): domain Eukaryota; kingdom Metazoa; phylum Chordata; class Mammalia; order Primates; family Cebidae; genus Callithrix; species Callithrix jacchus. The sequence continues at coordinate 71,098,313 of NC_133504.1, read as the reverse complement.
ATCCAAGAGAATATGTGACTCAAAATTTAAGACTGAAGCACAAGGACAGCTTCTTTTAAGTGACTAGAAATTTAAGTATAAATGGTAACAGCTATACATTGAGAAAGCTCATAGAAAGACGTTACTCAATCAAATTTGGATCCAAAGGTTTCTGTGCTTCAGGTTTGGATTGGAATGGATTCCTCACAGATGAAAAATGTAAAATAGTAGTTATCCTTCAGTGATTTTCACTCACTAGGCAACCAGCTTCTAAATTAGAATGTAACACCCTTTGCTATATCTCATTCTTTCCAGGTTAGTTTTGTGGTACTATGCATCATCCCTACTTTAGTAATACTATTTTTAGAGAAGCCAAAGAATAAATAATCATTTCCCCATTATTCCCCAAATAATGAGTGCCAGGAGTCATGACTTTTAAGCAGGTAAGACATGGAAAATCGGAATAAACTTTTAGAATACATTTAATTCAATTCCACAAATATTAAACATTCAAAATCTGGCCACAATCACTGGAATACAAAAGCAAAATCCTAGTCCTTTCTTCCCTAAAATGTTACAAAGCAATAGGTCTAATATTGTGTATATTTCTAATGTGATGGAATGTTGGTATATATTCTCTGTCATGCAAACTACAGCTCTAAAGTTTTTCTAAGATAGTACATGTATTATGTTTTCTACAATACAACACCATTATAGTTTTACCTTTTATATCTCATATTCTACTTTAATTATAGAAGTATTACTACATCTTCCCGATAAAAATATCAAAATATGCTAGGGGAAAATTAAGAAAAGACATATTAAACCTTGTTACGTAGTAGCACAGACCTGGGAAAACTTTTTGGAAGAAGTGAGGTTCATCATTCAGAAGTCAACCTATTTAATACAGAGATAATTATTCAACTTTACTTCAGAGAATTTAAATCTGTAGCTACCCTCTCATGGTTTGATTGTTGCTGGTGACTATTTTTTAAAAGAAGCAAGAACTATCTGACACAATTCACATAATATAAATTATGTTTCTCTCACATATTGTTTTACAATATTTAGATTTATCAAATATAGCAAAAATCAAAGTATTGGACTAAAAAAACTGGATTTCCAGCTTTCCTTAAAATTGTGAGCATGTGGCCAAACCAAACTCTCAATTTTATTAGCAACATTTGACTAAGGCACATCTGTTTCCATTTGCCCCCGTTGTCTACATCACGCATTTCACTCTCCTGACTGGGCAAATTAGTTATTTGCACTTTTACTCCTGCTTGAGAAATGGAAGAAGTGTTTCCCTCCCTTGTTCTACATGAAGTGACATATTCCTTTCTAGAAAGATGAAATTGTTTTCCAGAAAAATAAACAGAAAGTGAAAATAGCCTTATTCAGGCAAATTGGCAAAGAATAAATTTAACACATTTATTCATAAATTCTAAATCTTTAAGCTAAGAATCCCATAATAACTTGACCATAAATAGTTTAATGAGGGTAGCAAAGTTGGTTCTAAATTCTAAAAAATCTGCTTAAAGAGTGTAGAGGTGGAAGGAAAAGAAAATATATGAAGTGTCTGTTAAAATCAAGTTAGGTGTAATCATCAAAGAGTTTAATATGATTGGCCTCAGTTTATAGTCCCATACTGGAAACAGGAAGCAAACTCAGAGTTACCCAACCTTAAAAGCCTGGGCACTCTATCTCTTATTTTTCTATTCTACCAATTATTTTCAACTTCTGGCATGCAGTTTCTTAGATGGAAGATGCAAAAGAAAAAAGGCAGAAGTTTTAAAATCATCAGTAATTCATGATCGCTTAACTCCTCTGATATGAAGGCCATTGTCTCTAATTTTTTATGAATTACCTAATTTAAAATTAAAAATTTTATTTTTAATTTTTTTTCTGCATCAGTAATTTTAATAAAGAAAAATATGCCTCTGAAAGAAAGTAACTAAGCTCACTGGTCTACAGTCCTTTAAATAAAGCAGTGCGGTTCTTAGCTGAGGGTACGTACTGCAACTGTCAGAGCACCTTGTCTTCCACACAGTTGGGACTCTGTTTTGACACAAAGATAAGTCTTGCTCTTGTTCCCTTTTGGGAGGGATATATCCACTGAGATGAGAGGCCAAACTCTTGTTTTTCACAAGATTTTTTTACTTTGCGGTTCATTTTCTTCTTGTCAGGTTCATATGCAACAGCATGCCTAGTGAGACTTTGTTTCATTGCAAATGTTCTGCAGAAGCCAGCATGTTCACACACAAAAAAAACATCGCCTTTCCTCATGAAAGGAGAAGATATGGCTTTGGAGATTAAACATAGTTGTGTAGGTTCTTCCACAGCCTTCTCCTGGACAGCGACATACATCCCTTATTGGGGCATGAGTTTTCATGTGTTGCTTAAGGTAATCTTTGCATTTAAATGTTTTCTGGCATATTTCACATAGTATTTCCTCTTTATGGGTTTCGCTCATATGTTTCAGAAGTTCTGTCCATATTTTTGCCACAAATAAATATCCTTTTTGATATACATATCCCTCGTGGGCCTTGTCATGTCATTTCAGCTTGCTAGGTGATGCAAAGTGTTTCCTAGATCCTTTCTGGGTACACTTGAATAGAGGTTCATTGGTATGCTGGCACTAATGGATTTTCAGCTGCTGACGTTTCTTACAGGTTCTTACAACCTTCAAAATTGCATACATGTTGTTTTTGTTGATTTTCATGTTTGCATTGAAAATGTTTCTTCAAGTTTGATTTGTGTCGAATTTTTTATCACAGCCATTAGCTGTACAAACAAACGTCTTTATGGGCACATGAAATATTTTCATACCAGCAGGCTGCATAATAATCACATTAAGTTAAGTGGGGTATCCATCACTTCAACTATTTATTATTTCTTTGTACTATGAATATTCCAGTTATACTCTTTTTTTTAAATGTACAATAAATTACCATTGACTGTAGTCACCTTGTTGTGTGATCAAATGCTAGATCTTACTCATTTCATCTAACTATATTTTGTACTCATTAACCATTCCCATTTCTCCCTCCCCTACAAACTACCTGTCCCAGCATCTGTTCAACTAGTATTCTACTCTATATCTCCATGAGTTCCATTGTTTTCATTCTCAGCAAACGTAAAAGAGTGGAAACATGCAAAGTTTGCCCTTCTGTGCCTGACTTGTTTCACTTAATATAATAAACTCTTATTTCATTCATGTTATTGCAAATGTCAGAATCTCATTCTTTTTAGGGTTGAATAGTACTCTACTGTGTATGTCTACTACACTTTCTTTATCCATCCCTCTGTTGAACGCTTATCCTGCTTCCAAATTTTGGCTATTGTGAATAGTGCTGCAATAAACGTGGAAGTTCAGATACCTCTTCAATATACTGATTGCATTTCTTTTGGGTATATGTATGGAATCCTTGAGCCCCACATATTGGGTGCCAGAATGTAGGGAGTCCATGAGCCCCACATCAGGCACCAGAATGTCGGGAGCCAGCCCTACATCACTCATGGGTACCCTGAGTTTAGTAGCGACAGAGGAATGAGAAAAGGACAGATTAAGTGAGACAGTGGGACCAGGGGGCCATCACTTTATTACTCTGGAGGAGGCAGTGATGGCCTGGAGCTCTGATTATCCTCACTATTTATTGATTACAATCACTTTGATCTACAGGGTAGGGGTGGAGTGATGATGGAGTGAATCAGTGAGCCAGAACTGGTGTGTCATCCTAAGGATTGATAACAGTGGTGGTTTGGGAGTTTCACAAAACAAGAACATGTGGTTATGTTTAACTTATTATCTATGTGCAGCTGATGGAACGCGGGCCTTACAAGGAGCCTACGAGTCTGGCTACATCATAGTGCTACAAAGAGGTTTTACGTTCTTGAGCACAATGTTTACGGTAACATGAGGCATGGAGAGGGCTTCCTCCTCAGAGGCCTCCTGTGGCCTTCTGCAGTTTGTTGCTCCTTGTTTATGTGTTACTCATAACCAATTTATGTAGGCACTCTGTCAGTCATTTCTTCTCTGCTGTTTTTCCCAACAGGTATATACCTAAAACTGGAATTGCTGGATCATGTGATAGCTCTATTTTTACTTTTCTGAGGACTCTCCATACTGTTCTCATAGTGGCTGTACTAATACACATTTCTACCAACAGTGTATGAGAGTTCCCTTTTCTCCATATCCTCACCAGCATTTATTACCTGTTTTTTAAGAAAACCCATTTTAACCAAGATGATATCTCACTGTAATTTCAATTTGCATTTCTCTCATTATCAATCATGTTGAGCCCTTTTTCATATACCCATTTGCCATTTGTATGTCTTCTTTGGACAAATGTCTATTCAGATCTTTTGACCATGTTCAAATCAGATTATTTCATTTTTCCTGTTGAGTTGTTTGAGCTGCCCATATATTTTGAATATTAATCTCCTGTCAAATAGTTTGCAAACATTTTCTCCCATTCCGTGGGTTGTTAATTCACAGTGTTGATTGCTTCCTTTGCTGTGCATTAGGTTTCTAACTTAATGTGATCCTATTTTTCCATTGTTTGATTGCCTGTGCTAATGGGGTATTACTCAAGAAATCTTTCCCCAGTCCAATGTCTTGGAGAGCTTCCCCAGTGTTTTCTTTTAGAAATTTCACAGTTTGAGGTCTTAGATTTAAATCTACAATGCATTTTCTTTTATTTTTTTAAAATGGTGAGAGATAGTGGTCTAGTTTCATTCTTCTCCTTATGGATATCCAGTTTTCCCAGCACTTTTTGTTGAAAAGATTGTCCTCTCCTCAATGTATATTCTTGGCTACTTTATAAAAAATGAGTTCATTGTAGATGTAAGAATTTGTTTCTGGGTTTTTTATTCTGTTCCACTGGTCTATGTGTCTGTTTTCATACTAGTACCACGCTATTTTGCTTGTTATAGCTCTGTAATATTCCTTGAAGTCAGGTAATGTGATTCCTCCAGGCTTGTTCCTTTTCCTCAGAACAGTTTTAGTTATTCTGAGACTTCTGTGGTTCCATAGATATTTTAAATTATTTTTTCTATTTCTGTAAAGAATATCATTGGTCTTTTGGTAGGGATTGCATTGAATCTGTAGATTGAGTACTGTGGAAAATTTAACAAAATATGGATTCTTCCAATCATAGAACATGCCATTTTTTTTTGTCTGTGTCATCTTCAAGTTCCTTCAGCAATGTTTTATAGAGTTTTTATGATACAGCTCTTTCACTTCTTTGATCAAATTTATTTCTGGGTATTTTATTTTGTTCGTAGCTATTGTAAATCAGATTTCTTTTGTGATTTCTTTTACAGATTGTTCACTGTTGGCATTTAGAACTGCCATTAATTTTTGCATATTGATTTTGTGACCAATACAGTATTGTATTTGTATCAGCATTTATCAGTTCTAATATTTTTTTGTGGGGTCCTTAGGTTTTTTCCAAATATAAAATCATACCATCAGCAAACATGAATAATTTGACTTCTTCCTTTCCAATTTGGATGCCCTGTATGTACTTCTCTTTCCTGCTTGCTCTTGCTAGGACTTCCTGAACGATATTGAATAATAGTGGTGAAAGTGGTCATCCTTATCATCTTCCAGATCTTAAAGAAGACTTCATTTTTCATGGTTCAGTATGATACTAGCTGTGGGACTGTTCTGTATAGATTTTATTGTGTTGAGGTATGTTCCTTCTATGCCCCATTTTTCAGGGTTTTTATCATGAAGGGATGCTGCATTTTATTAAATATGTTTTCAGTATCAATTGAAATGATCGTATGTTTTTTTCCTCCATTTTGTTATGAAGTACTATGTTGATTGATTTGCTTATGTTTAACCATTCTCGCATCCTTTTGATGAATTGCACTTCATCACAATGGATGATATTTTACGTATACTGTTGAATTCAGTTTGCTGGTGTTTTCTTGAGCATTTCTGCATCAAAGTTCATCAGAGATATTGGCCTGTAGTTTTCTTTTTTTGATGTGTCTGTCTGGTTTGCTATTAGGATAGTACTGGCCTTGCAGAATGCCTTTGAAGGTATTCCCTCCTCCTCTGCTTTTTTTTTTTTGGAATAATTTGAATACGATTGGTATTAGTTCTTTAAATGTTTGGTAAAAGCCAACAGTAAAGCCATTAGGTCTGGGCTTTTCTCTACTACAAGACATTTTAATCATAGCTTTGTTCTTGTTACTTGTTATTGGTCTATTCTGCTTTTGGATTCCTCCATAGCCAAGTCTCATTAGGTTGTATGTGTCTAGGAATTCATCAATTTCTTCTAGGTTTTCCAATGTATGGGCATATAACTGTTGCTAATAGTCTCTAATGATCCATTGAATTTCTTCAGTGTCAGCTGTAATGTCTCCTTTTTTATCTTTGATTTTATTCATTTGGATCCTCTTTTCTTGTATACTTTTAAAATTTTTAGCAATCAGCCACGTACACTGAATGGATCCTCTCTTTTTTTTTATAGTCTGGCTAAAGGTTTGCCAAAGTTTTTTTCTTCTTGAAAAATCAGCTTTCATCTCATTGATCTTTTGTATTTTTTTTTTATTTTCAGTTCCACTTATTTCTGTTCTAATCTTTATTTCTATTCTTCTAATAATTTTGGGTTTTGTTTGCTCTTGCTTCACTAGTTCTTTAAGATGTATCATTAGGCTGTTTGTTTAAAGTTTTTCTACTTTTTTGATGCAGGTTATTATTGCTATAAACTTTCTTCTCAGTGCTGCTTTTGCTGCATTCCAAAAGTTTTGGCATATTATATTTACATTTTCATTTATTTCAATACATTTTAAAAATATTCTTCTCAATTTCTTTATGGACCTGCTGGCTTTCATTCTTCATTCTTCTGATATAATGTTTTACATTGATAGGCTAATTTATAGGTACTTGTGGCAACAACAAGCAGTTTGAAGAATGAATACATAGCTCAAAGCCAGGTAAATAGGACATAAGTGGCAGTCTTAATTCTTCTTTGGGCCTGAAAATAAAAAGGGCTTGCATTTCTTAGATAACAGAGCTTTTCTTTTTTTCATTAAAGAAGAGCAGCATATTGCTTAAATTCAGGAGCATATTATTTAATTTTCATATGTTTGTATAGTTTCCAAAATTGCCCTTGTTATGGATTTTTAGTTTTACTCCTTTCAGTCAGAAAAGATGCTTGACATGATTTCAATTATTTTTCAATCTTTTGACTTGTTTTGTGAACTAACATAAAATCTACACTTACGAATGATCCATGAGTTGAAGAGAAGCATGTGTATTCCATAGCCTTTGAATGAAATATTCTGTGAATATCTATTAGATCCATTTGGTCTAGAGTGCAGATTAAGTCTGATGTTTCTTTATTTTCTGTACCCAGTAATCTGCACAATGCTGAAAGATGGGCTCTGATGTTTCTAGCTACTATTCTATTGGAATCTATCTGTGTCTTTAACTCTAATAATATTTCCTCTTCCTTCTCCTTTCTTCAAGCATGAAGAGTCTCTCCCTGTGCCCACTACAGCTAGGAATGCTCTGGGTCACACCTGAAGGCAGCAAAGTACTGGGTCTTCCCTGAAACCCACAGTGACTACTGCCTACCACTGACGTTTATTCAATGCCCAAGGGCTAAACTTCACAGGTAATAAATTTTGCCGGGACTGGGTCCTTCCCTTTATGCCAGTGGGTTCCCTTTTGGCCTAGGGTGTAACTGGTAATGTCAACCAGGAGCTATGGCCTAGAATAAGGGCTTCATGACTGTTTCATGCTTTATTTTACTATTGCTGAACTTGTCTTCAAGGAGCAAGACAAAGCTCTCTTTATTCTTCCTTCTCCTTCCCTTAAGTAGAAAGAGTCTCCCCAAGAGCTGCAAGCCGTGCTGACTGGTCTTGGAGGAGAGGTGACACAAGTGCTCCCTTAGCCGCCCAGCTGTGTCTCACTGAGTTTCATGCATCCCAAGTCCCCTTGCTCCAAGCACAGCATGGCACCAAGACTTGCCCTGGAATTGCAGTCCTTGTGGCATAGACTGCCACTCAAATTTATTTAGGACCCCAGAGAACTTTAGCCAACAGTAGTGGGGCTAGCCAGAACTCAGGTTCTGACTGCTGGGATAGATCATTTCTCCCTTAGGCTAGGGCTGATCTAACTGCTCCCTCTGTTACTGGCAGCAAAATTCTGCCCTATTTGCTTTCCACTGTGACAGGATCCAATCTGGAGTCCCATATTCATTGCACTGTCCCTCCCCCAGACACACAGATTCTCTCTCCATTCACCACATGGAATTGTCAGGGGATAGAGGAGAGATGATATAGGCAATTCAAGACTGTCTTTCATATCCTGTTCAGTACCTCTTTCCTTAAAATGATTTTAAAACCAGATGCTGTTTTAAAAGATGACATTTTGTGTAGACAGTTGTTTAATTTGGTGTTCTATTTGGGGAATGATCACCACAGGGTTTGATTCAGCCATCTTGCTCTGCCTCCATAGATCTGGATTACCTATTTTTGATTTCTTATGCTTCCATTAGCCATGGACATTTAGTCTTTTTTCCCTAAACTTAATTCCCCTGTCATCAAAAGGTTGTTGTTGTTTGTTTTTAGCACAGCTTCCTGCCAAACCTCTCTTCCAGGTATTATACACCGGACTTTTCTCCCTGCCTTTTCTGTACTGGCCAGTCAACAATTAATTTCTTACCAAAGCTGTATTTCATATTAGTATGCAAGAACTTGCCTTAACATTTTCTACTGTATTATAATCTATTTATTCCTTAGTTCATAACTCTATTTTAAAATGTGTTTTTTAATATATCATAGTTCTTATAATTTCCAAAAAGATATCTAGTATCCAACTAAAACATGTCAGTTAGAAAGAGATTTATGAATTATCAAGATAATACTCATTAATGCAAGAAAACTCAAAGCCCTAAGCCACATTTTTGCTGATATTTTTCTCTTAATGGAGAGGATTCTGAATTAATTTAGATTTAGGTTTATACAACAAATATTTTGCTTTAAAGTTTTTGTTGTTATTTCCTTAAGTAAACATTTAAATTTGTGTTCCTCAAATATAGGGGTTTTGTCCATAAAGTAAAAACTTCTGCCAACTACTTCTTATTCTAAATACAAAATGATGTAGCAGATATTGTCATTCTCTTCTTTAATTTAAATGAAATGAAATAAAATTTTTATCACATATGTGTGTATTAATTTGAGTTTCTTTCCTACCCCTTCTGAAGTCTACCTTAAACACATTACTGAATGAACTTGACTCATTTTTACCATATTTTAAATATAATTCAATTTGATTCATTCAGCATCATTTAGAGGATTCAATAGAAAAGAAATATGTGATTAAAATGATATGCCAGACCACCTCCACAAAGCTTTCTAACAATCCAAGTTTTAAAAAATATCTCATAATGGAGTGTTCCTATATAGTGGAATTATCCTTTTACCCTTACACTTTCTGAAGTTACAGCATTGTATCACTTGTGTTTAAAGCCACAAAAGAGTAGGTTTAGGTATTGAAACATGATATGCAGTATATATGGTTTCAAAAAGAGGTCAATATATTAAATATATGATGGAAAAAAGAAGTGTACAAGCTGGGTTTTCTTAGTAGGATTAAGGAGAAATACACCTAGTGTATATTTTCTAGTCTTATTACATTTTGGAGTTTTTATTTCCTCCATTATAGCATGATCCTAGATAGGTATCTAAACATAAGGAAGGCAGACTGTTTTCACAGCTGCTCTTACAAAGTTATACCTATGCACTGTAGACCACACAGGGGGAGCACAGTTGCTCAACTGTTAAAGAATGACTAAAAGATGGCTTACTTAAACTGATTTAATTGCAGCACTATGTAATAATTTCTGTGTACATATGTACATCAATAGAGTATATATCAGTAAATGAAATTTATTTTGAAGAATTGTGTTTCAGAATCACATGAAAGAAATAGTATATAGTAACATTATAAAATAATTAAAATCTTATGCCCCAGAAAATAAAAATGTGATTTATTTTACAAATTGTATCTGAGCATATGCCCATGCCGTTTGAAGACAAGAAAGAAAGAAGTACAAGTAAAGGCAGCACTGTCATCAAAAAAGATGATGTTCTTCTTGCCAAAGTAATTTCTCAGTATGCTCCAGTAAATCCTACAACTTCCTATGCATTAATTAGCTGAGATCATCACAATATACATCTATATCTAGCTATATTATATATATGAAATACAAACATACACACTTCTCTTACAGCCAAAATCTTTCATTTATCAATGGAAAGAAAATGAGATAAAAGAAAAAAAAAGCAATATAAGTATCGAAGCTAGTACTCTCAGACTATGATTATCTCTTAAGTCAATGTCCACCCCTGTGATCAATTACATCTTCAGTCATAAATAGCCTTTGAACCAGCATCCTCCATCTTCAGGAAAAGAAGATATTTAAAGGTGCAATGTATCACGTTCTATCCTTTTTAAGCTTTTAAGTTGAGAACATGAAAATGACGATTTGATATTTCCATATGTTGTTTGCTTTCTTGAAGCCTCTCTTTAAAATGACTTTACAGAGAAAAAAGAGGTTGATTGGTAGCTCTGAAATATAAAAACACAAAAATTAACACTTTTTCCTCTAACAATTTTATTGAGTGTTAAGACTGATTTACTTAATTTCACATATAATTGAGGCCAAACCACTAAAAAGAAAAATATCAAGTCACTTATTAATGCCAGATTGCTTCCAATAATCCTCAAAGATGATTTGGACTAGAAATGTGCAGCCAGACCCTGTTGCGTTTTAATTAAGTGCCACATTAAAGCTCCTAGAACCCAGTTAACTATAATGATATAAAGTTTCTTCCAGAATCTAACTTCCTTTTATGAATCTATTTCTTCCTTTCATGTAGTTTATTTTTAACCTACGTACTTTTAAGATGCCTGATACTAATGATGTTTATTTTTAATAAAATAATGATATGTTATATTCTTACCCTTTTAAAAGTGCTTTAATATGCTAATTTTAAATTTGCAGAACTAAACTATGAAATTGATAAAATTAAAGATATACACTTAAAGATGAGAAAATGAATTCACATGAGCTTAGGGTCCTTCTCAAAATTGTGCAGCTGGTAAACTGGAAAAGTAATAACCTTAACCCAAGTAGAATGGCCTCTGAGCCTCTCCTCATAAACAAAATGTTAATACTTCCTCTCTGCTTAGTGTCCAGTCTTCCTTTTAAAACCCTAACCCAAGATAATGCTAACTGTGATCTACAAAGTAAAGCTGTTTTATTCATCTATATTTATCCTGAACATCAAAGGGATTCTGAATGGTCATAGATTTTTATAAAAAATAAAATGTTCTGGTTTATGTCTCAAAATAAATATAAAAGATTAGGCTAACCAAAGTGTGGAGCAATGTTAAGCCTCTATTTGAATTTAGAGGATTTTTTCAACAATATTTTTAGCAAAACAAAAAATGATAAATGTAAAATAGAGAAAAATAAAGGTAAAAAGATAACTATTTCCCTAAAACAGGTTTATGAGACACTATTACTATCTTTCAGACCTGAAAACTATGCAGTGATAATATTTAAGATGGCACATGTAGTGAGCTTGATATTTGATAGTTTTTTTACTTCATTCACACACTGTCAGTTGAGCTTCATAGTTTCATAATGTGGGAGGATCAGGATAAGCTTTTTTACATAGGTAAAAAAATAAATATAGAAAGTGTAATTTGTCCATGATCTGATAGTTACTTGGTAATATATTTTACACCTTTTATCATGATTTTTTTTCAAATAAAAGTACTGAAAAATAGAATCCCATGCACTTTCAGAAAATGTATAAATTACTGAACACAAATTGGGAAAAAAATAAATAAAAATAGGTAGAGCTTCAGTCATAAACAACATTTTAATTTTAATTCCAACAAAATTTTTTGGATGCTTGTACTTCAGAAATACACAACACTTTCTTAGCTAACTTTCATCAGTATGTAACTTTAACTTTATATCTAGCAATGTCTTTCATCTTTGTCTAACATATTGGTTATTCTAACAAAACTCAGTTTTATACAAAGGCTTCTATCTTTAGAGTTGAAAGCATCGAAATATTGGTTGGCCTGAATGAAAATATCTACATTATTGAATTTTTCACTTTTTCGTTGGATGTTTTAATGTCATATAGACATAATTGTTTTCTAGAGACATGGCAATATTTTTTTCTTTTAAATAATTGACTGTTTTGGAGATCAATTCTTCAATTCTTGAAAGATAATTTTTTAGTTCATTTTTTTTTCCTTTTTGGCTAAATTGAAGAGAAGTTTGTATTTTCACTAAGTCAAGTCAGATTTTAATTGCAAAAACTATTTTTTATTTATTTTGGATAGTTCAAGATAACTCATGGGTGTCATGCAAATAAAATTTTGCAAAATTAGCACTGATTTTTGAAGTTATTGAGATAAAATTTACCTACAAAAAAAGCAGAAATTGCAAATGTATATTCTGATAAATTTTGACAAATATATATACTCAAGTAACTGTTTAAATAGATAACATTCCTGTCACACAAGAAAATTCCCTTCCCTTATTTTCAATCTCTGATTTCTAACATCATATATGATTATTAAATTTATAATTGATCCTTTTAAAATTAATATTTGTGTGAAGTATGAAGGAGTGAAGTAGCATTTTTTCCCTATTAAGTTCTTTTTTTTTTTTTTTAAAGGACCATATGTAAAAAAGACTTCTCTTTCTCTTCTGAATTGACCTGGTGCCTAAGCCAAAAATGTTTATATTTATAAAATGCCTATTTAGTATTTTTGATCTATTTTTCTACTATTATGCCAAAAATACAGTCTCATCATTACTATAGCTTTATAATAACTCCTCAACTTAGGCAATATAATTCCTCCAATGTTGATATTTTATTTCATAAATACTTGAATGATTATTGGTACTATAATTTGGCACATATATTGTAGAACATGCTTGAAGGGTATTTACTGAAAAACCTGTTGAATAGCTTTAAAGTTTTAGTTTTGAAAATGAGAAGTGTTCTGTAGATAAAGGTGGTGATGGTTGGACAACACTATAAATATATTTAATGCTATTGAACTGTACACTTGAAACATGGCACATTTTAAGTTTTATGCATTTTGCCATGATTTGAAATATTGCTAAATGAATGAATGATGGCTAAACAAAATGTAGTCCATCCATTCAATGGAATTTTTTCCACCATAAAAAGGAATGAAATGCTGATATATGCTACAACATTTGTAAATCTTCACAAAAATTATGCTAAGTGAAAGACACAAAAGGACACATAGTGCATAGTGCATAATTCTATTTATATAAAATGTTCAGAATAGGCAAATGTATAGAGACAAAGTAGATTTGTGGTTGCCAGAGACTGGGAGGAGGAACGAACTGCGAGTGACTGCTAACAGGTACGGGATGTTTTTGAGGGGTTATGAAAATGTTTTGGAATTATATGCTGGTTATAGTTGCATCACTTTCTGAATATATGATAAAACACTGAATTATACACTTTAAAACTGGGAATTTCATGTTATGTAAAATTTCTTGTTATATAATTTAGTTCTGATTTACAAAATAAATGAACAAATGAAAAAAATTTAATTTGAATTGATTTGAATCGTTACATCAATATGGGAATAATTGTTTCATTCATTTTCCATGTACAAGTTTTGTACATACCTTCTAAATCATACCTAATAATTTCATTTTGATGTACTTTAAAAATGGCATTTAAAAATTATTTTCATTTATTCTTTTATTGAATATAAAATAAAATTGATTATTGTTTATTTAACTTTTCTCCTATGAGCTTGCTAAGTTTGCTTACTAATTCTAGTATATCTGATGAACAAGGGAGAGTGAGAGATTCCTTAGAATATTTTTGTGCAACAGTGTATAGTCTGTGTATAAAAAGTTTTTTAATTTTTCTTTTCTTTTCACTCTTTATGTCGTTATTTTACTTTTTGTCTTATTACCTAGGATATAACTTTGGTTACAATGTTTAATAAAATGTCAAGAGCAGACATTCTTCAGAGAAATAATTCAGTATTTCACTTACGATAATGTTGCTATTGATATTTCATAAATTCATAAATTTATGACATTGATTAAATGACCTACTATTTCCAGTTTCCTGAGTGTTTAGAAAAAGTGTGTGTTGAATGTTATTAAATGTTTTGTCTGCATATATTGAGATGACATTATTTTTTTCATTTGTGTACACATTTATGTTTATTCATATTCAAATAAAAATCCAGCCCTGCCTTTCTGAAATAAACTCAAACTGGTTTTGATGAAAATACCAAAATTTTATGAAGGCTATTTGTTTTAATATTAAGAAAAGATGTTAATTTGTATTTTAATTTGTATTGTCCCCAGGCTGGAGTGCAGTGGTGCGATCTCGGCTCACTGCAACCTCCGCCTCCCAGGTTCAAGCAATTCTCCTGCCTCAGCCTCTCGAGTAGCTGGGACTACAGGTATGCACCACTACATCCAGCTAATTTTGGTATTTTTAGTAGAGACAGGTTTTCACCATGTTGGCCAGAATGGTTTTGATCTCTTGACCTCATGATCCGCCCACCTCAGCCTCCCAAAGTGCTGGGATTGCATGTGTGAGCCACCGTGCCTGGCCAATTTGTCATTTTTATGACATATCTAAATTCATGTTTATCATTTTATCTCTTGGTCACATAAACACATCTATATATGTTTCTATATAGAAATATGTGTATATATGTGTTTTGTTTTGTTGTTTTTGTTATTGTTGGATTATCAGTTTCAATGAGTTCAATAGTTTGATTTTATAGTTAAAACTAGAGCAGGTTCTTTTCTTAACACATGAATTAGAGTCTGGTAAAACACAAGCCATCTATGAAGCTGTCTCCTTCTTTCCAAGATTTATTGTGAAAGATCATGGTGTGGAACCCTAGACAAAGAAGCACATTCTTGTCTGGTTTGAATCTTATCAACAGTGGGGAAGAAAAGTGTGAATTAATCAAGTCACAATGGCTTGCACATCCCCAAATGTCTTTGAAACAATCCTTATTCTTCACTGTCAGAAGAGGAGCAACCACTCTGCCTACAGGTCTTAGCAAGTGCATCAGTAATGACCTGAATCACAGTGTGTCTCTTGTGATGCTCTGGAATGCTCCAGAAAGAGGCCACAACCTCCCTTGGCATTTTTAAGGGAAAGAGGGCATTTTGGAATGTGGAACCTGGTCTCAAAGATAGCGTTCAAGAATTTAGGTATTTTCTTTTGTGAGCTGAACAGGGAGGGGTGTGGCCTGATAGCCGTGGTTTCTGCCACAGAGTCTCACAGGCTGAAATAACTGGAAGGCCTTGTGATCTGGGCATAGACGACTTGGGACTAGCCTAAATGGTGGGCCCATTGCTAGGGCCAGATGCCGTAAGGAGACCTCCTAGATCAGGATAGTGGGAGCTGGGTGGGCCCCATGGCAAACTGCTGGGATAAAAATCCCAGCCACCCTTCTTCACCTGAGTTAACTCTGTGGTGCAGCAGAGGTGCCTCCACCCCACCCTGGAGGGTTGTTGCAGTGGTCTGAGAGCTGCCCCTAGATCCCAACCAAGGCCAGTGTTTGACCTGTCATGGAGAGCCTGGATGCCAGCTTGCCTGGTCCAGCCTGGCCCAGCTTTCCCTCCTTCAGCTGGCTTCGCAGGAGATTACAGGATAGGACCTTGAGAAACCTATGCCCTGCACATCACCAGGGATGCACCAGTACTTTCTCCAACAACAAAGTCCAAGTAACCTGACCAGGGCCAGCTTGGCAATGTGAAGCTAATCTGCTTGTGCCATTGCTGGGTGCCCCATCCTACTCCCCTGAGATCATGGTCAGCAGGGCTTTCTCTGCTTCACTCCAGGCAGAAATCCAGGCATTTAGAGTGCCTCCTTGCCTGGACCAGTAGCATGTGATGCCCCACCCTTCATAGATACATTGTGGTACAGAGGGACTTTCTCCACTCCATGACCAAGTGGAACTAGATTTAGTTTCCACTCATCTAGTTCAGCAGGCTGAGCCATTCCGCTCTTCCTGTGCGGGGATCCTGGTGCAGGGGGTACTTTTCTGCTATATACCCAGGCAGATCTCCAAGCATTCAGAGGACCAGCTTGCCTGATCCAGCAGCGTGAGTCACCCTACTCCTTCTGTACAGAAATGTCGATGCAAGGGTCCCTCCCAGCTCCAGGCTCAGGCAGATATCCAGGCATTAGAAACACCCACAAACCTGGAGCAGGAGCCTGATCTTCTCCACCCTTCCTAAGCAGAGATCCTGCTGCAGAGGCCCTCTTTGTTTCAGGCCCAGGTAGATCTCCAGGTATTAGGATCACCACTCATTTGGTTCAGAAGCCCGAGCTGCCCCATCATTCCTGGACATAGATCATGGTGCAGTGAGGACTTCACTCAATGCCCAGGTAGATCTCCAGGCATTTGGAACACCAGTTCACATAAGGAGCCTGGGTTGCCTGACCCTTTCTGTGCAGAGATCTTGCTGCAGGGTGGCCCTCCCCACTTTATGCCCAGACAGATCTCCAGGCATATGGAGCACTCACTCCCTTCGATAAGGGTATAGGCTGCCCCTTATCCCTGTGCAGAGAACATGGGGCCCGGAAGATTTCCCAGCTTCATACCTGGGCACATTACTGAGCACATGGCAGTGGTCCTTTGGAATCTTTTCAAGTAATGCTGCGTGTTTCTGCCATTGGACCCTGTAAGTGGAGCTGCGTGGTCTGTCCCTACCCTTTATGATACCCCCCCCCCACTTGGGGTTGAGCAGAGAACTCAGACCACTGTGCACTCCACGAATCGGTCTATTTTCTTAAGCAACAGAAAGCTTCTGCCACTAAATAAGGATCAAGTATATATGCAGCACATTGGCAACAGCAGGATCTTACCCATAAGTGCCGTCTACTGGCTTGTAGGTCAAACTGCACAGCCCAATATAAAACTTGCCAAAAGAAATGCATAGAGCTATAGAAGCAAAGACAAAAAAGACCCTACCCAGTGTTCTCTACAGTCATTTCGCCAGGGAGTAGAGGAAGAAAAAGGAAAATAATAATTATCATTTTATTGAGTATGAAAGAAAAAGAAAATAATCCTAACTTCATGGAAATAATTACAGTAATATGAAATTTCAGCACCTCCAGATAAGAAGGAACCAGCACAAGAATTGTGGCACCATGAAAAAAATCTCAATGTAGTAACACTACCAAAAAATTGTACTAGCTCTCTAGCAATGCTGTCTAACCAAAATGGAAGCTCAAAAATGACAGCTGACGATTTCAAACCATGGATTGCAAAGAACCTCAATAATATCCAAGACAAAGTTAAAAATCAAAACAAAGAAACTTTCAAAGCAGTCCAGGAAATAATGGAAGAGTTAAACATGAAAATATATCAATCAGAACTTCAGGAAAAAAAAGTTTCCAAATACAATTAAAGTTTTATCAATAGACTGGACCAAGCAGAAGGAAGAATTGCAGAGCTTGAGGTCCAGCCTTTCCAAATAAATGAGTAAGACAAAAATAAAGGAAAAGAAATTTTTGAAAATCAACAAAGTCTTCAAGAAATATAAGATTATGTAAAGCCATTAAACCTATAAATTATTGGCATTACTGAGAGAGAATAAGAAAAGTAAACAACCTGGAAAACATATCTGAGAGAATAATTCAAGAAAATTTCTCAAATGTTGCTAGAGATTAAGATACAAGAAATCCAGAGAACAATTGCGAGATGTTATTTCAAAAACTAATATCACCAAAGCATATAGTTACCATACTATTCAAACTCAATGCTAAAGAAAAAAATCTTAGGCAGCTAGAGAAAAAGGTTAGATTATATTTAAAGGGAAACTTATCAGGCCAACAGAAGACTTATCAACAGAAATCTTACAAGCCAGAGGAGATTGAGGACCTATTTTTAGCATTCTTTTTTTTTTATTGCATTTTAGGTTTTGAGGTACATGTGCAGAACATGCAAGATAGTTGCATAGGTACACATGTGGCAGTGTGATTTGCTGCCTTCCTCCCCTTCACTTGCATCTGGCATTTCTCCCCATGCTATCTCTCCCCAGCTCCCCTCCCCACTCTCCCTCCCCTATTCCCCACAATAGACCCTAGTGTGTAGTGCTCCCCTCCCTGTGTCCACATGTTCTCATTGTTCATCACCCTCCTATGAGTGAGAATATGCGGTATTTCATTTTCTGTTCCAAACTAAGCTTCATAAGCAATGGAAAAATAGAAGTTTTTCCAGATATGAAAGTACTACAGGAATTTATTATCACTAGACCAGCCTTAAAAGAGATCCTTAAGGGAGTTCTAATGTGGAAAAAATAAATAATACCTGTTAAAACAAAACAAAAAAATGCTATAGTTGCATAACTTGCAGATCCTATAGAGCAACAGGCAATAGAAACTACAAAGTAATGAGCAAATAACTTCATGATAGAATCAAAACCTCATAAATAAAGATTAATCTTAAATATAAATGGTCTAAATGTCCCCACTCAAAAGGCACAGAATAAGAAGATAGATTAAAAAATAAAACCCATTCTTCAGCTCTCATCAAAAGATCCATCTCATACATAATGACGCCTATAGACTCAAAGTAAAGAGATCTATCATGCAAATGGAAAACGATGAACAGGGGTTACTATTCTCATATCAGATAAAATAAAAAATACAAAAATTAGCTGGGCATGGTGGTGCATGCCTGTAATCCCAGCTACACGGGAGGCTGAGGCAGGAGAACTGCCTGAACCCAGGAGGCGGAGATTGCGGTGAGCCGAGATCGCACCATTCAACTCTAGCCTGGGTAACAAGAGCGAAACTCCGTCTCAAAAAAAAAAAAAAAAAAAAAAAAAGGACAACGAAGGGGACTACACAATGATGAAGGGTTAAATTCAACAAAAAGACATAAATCTCCTAAATATATATAAAGCCAACATTAGAACACCAAGGTCAATTAAAAGAAAGTATTTCTCTAGACCTACCAAAAGACTTAGCCACACAATACTAGCGGGGAACTTCAACATCCCAGTGACAGATGCATGAGACAGATCATTGAGGGAGAAAATCAACAAAGAAATTCTGGACTTAAACCTGACACTTGACCAACTGGACCTAATAGATATTTACAGAATACTCCACCCAACAACTTCAGAATTTACATTCTAGTTTCTCTATTATGAAAGCTTTTGTCATTGTGCACATGGAACACACTGCAAGATAGTCACATACTCAGCCAGAAAGCAAGTTTAAATAAATTTAAAAAAACAAAGTTATACTAACCATATTTTTGAACAGCAGCAGAATAAAAACAGAAATGAATACCAAAGAGATCTTTCAATTCACATGATTACATAGAAATCACATAACTTGCTCCTGAATGACTTTTGGGTAAAAAGTAAAATTAAGGCAGAAATGAAAAACTATTCTTGAAATAAGTGAAAACAGAGACACAACATACCAAAATCTTTGGGATGCAGCAAAAGCAGTGTCAAAAGGAAATTTTATAGCACTAAATGCCTACATTAAGACAATTAGATCTCAAGTTAATTATCCAACTTCACACCTACAGAAACTAGTAAAACAAGAACACCACACAAAAGCTAGCAGAAGAAAATAACTAATATCAGAGTGGAACTGAACAAAACTGAGATCCCCAAATACATACAAAAGATCAACAAAACCAAAAGTTGGCTTTTTGAATTGATTAAAAAGGTTGATAGACTGATAGCTAGATTAACAACGAAACAAAAAAAGAGAAAGATCCAAACAAGTACACCAGAAATGACAAAGGTGACATTACAACAAATCCAACAGAAATACAAAAGATACTCAGAGAATATTATGAACACCTATACACACACAAATGAGAAAAATCTAGAGAAAATGGATAAATTCCTGGAAACACACAAGTTCCCCGGATTAAATCAGGAAGAAGTTGAAACACTGAACAAACAAATATCAAATTTCAATATTGTATCATTAATAAAAAACCAATGAACCAAAGATTAAAATAAAAATTATATAACAGCTGGATTCATAGGCAAATTATACCAGACATGCAAAGAGCTGGTTCAATTTTACAGAAGCTGTATACTAAAATTCAAGAAAGAGGTACTCCTTTTCTTATTCTACAAAGCCAGTATTATCTCCTGATTCCAAAGCCTACCAAAAACGCAATGAAAAAAGAAAACTATAAACAAATATTCCTCAGGCACATAGACATAAAAATCCTCAACAAAATACTAGCAAACTGAATTCAATAGCATATCAAAAAGTTAATTTCCTATAATCAAGTAGGCTACATTCTTGGGATGTAAGGTTAGTTCAACACATGCAAAGCAATAAATATGATTCACAACATAAACAATTAAAAATAAAACTCAAATGGTCATCTCGATCGATGTTGAAAAAGCTTTCAGTAAAACCCAACATCACTTCATGATGAATATTCTCAAGAAACTAGGCATCAAAGCAATATACCTCAAAATATAACAGTCATCTATGACAAACATTCAACCAGCAACTTATTGAATGTGCAAAACTGGAAGCATCCTTCTTGAGAACTGGAAGAAGACAAGGATGCCCACATTTACCACTTCTATTTATCATTGTATTGAAAGTCCTAGCCAGAGCAATAAGACAATAGAAAGAAATAAGAGACACCCAAATAAATAAAGAAGAAAGCAAAGTCTCTCTCATCATGGACAATATAATCCTATACCTGAAAAACCCAAAAGATTTCTGGGACTGATAAACTACTTCAGTAAAGGTTCAAAACACTAAATAAACATAAAAAATCAGTAACATTTCTATACATCAATATATTTAAGCTGAGAGCCAAATCAAGAAGGCAATCCCATTTCCAACAGCCAAAAAATAAAATAATGTAATATACCTAGGATTTCAGTTAACCAAGGAGATAAAAGAGTTCTATAAGGAGAACTGCAAAACACTTCTAAAAGAAATCATAGATGACACAAACAAATGGAAAACGTTTTATGCTCATGGATTGGAATAATCAGTATCATTAAAATGGTCATACTGCCCAACAAAATCTACAGATTCAATGCTATTCTTATCAAGCTACCAATGCCATTTTTCACAGAACTAGAAAAAAACTCTTCTAAAATTCATATTGAACAAAAATATGCAGAAATTTAAAAAATTGTTTGAAATTAGTAAAAACAGAGACAAACATTTCAACGTATCTGCTATACCACAAAAGAAATACAAAAAGGAAAGCTTATAGGTTCAAGGTCTATATCAAAAAGAAATAAAGATCTCTGATTAACAACCTAATTTCACACCTAAAAGAAATAGAAAAACAAGAATAAAACACACCCAAAGTTAGCAGAAGAAAAGATATAACAAAGATCAGAGCCGAACTGAATAAAATTGAGACTACAATTACAAAAGACCAATAAAAGAAAAAGTTGGGTCTTTCAGAAGATAAGCAAAATTGATAGACTGCTATATAGATTAACCAATGAAAAAGGATAGAAGATTCAAGTAAGCACAATGACAAAGGTGACATTGCAACTGATAGCACTCAAATACAAAAGATCATCAGACATAAATATGAACACTTATATGCACACAAACTAGAAAATCTAAAGGAAATGGATAAATTTCTGGAAACATACAACCTTCCAAGATTGAACCAGTAAGAAATAGAAACTTTGAACCAATGAAAAATGAGTAATGAATTTGAATAAGTAATAAAAGTAACTTCCAACACACACACACATACACACACACACACACACACACACCAGATAAATTCACAGCTAAATTTTTCCAGATGTACAAAGATGAACTGGCACCAATCTTAATGAAACTATACCAAATAATCGAGGAGGGGTTATTACCTCATTCATTCTCCAAAACGAGTGTCACACTGAAAAGTGAATTCAGACAATGACAAAAAAGTGGAAAAAAAAAAGAAAAGAAAAAGAAAACTGTGCCCAATATTCCTAATGATCATAGATGCAAAACTTCTTAGGAAAAAACTAGCAAAGTGTGGCTGGGCAGGGTGGCTCACACCTGTAATCCCAGCACTTTGGAAATCAAAACAGGAGGATTGCTTGAGCCCAGGAGTTCGAGACCAGTCTGTTCAACACCACAAAATCTCATCTCTAAAAAAATACAAGAATTAGCTGGGCATGGTGGTGCATGTCTGTAGTCCCAACTACAGAACAGGCTGAGGTGGGAGGATCACTTCAGCCTGGGAGGCAGAGGTTGTAGTGAGCTGAGTTTGTGCCACTGCACTCCAGTCTGTCCCAAATAAATTTTTTAATAAAATAAAATGAAAAAGAAAAAAGAAACTAGCAAAGTGAATCCAATGCATATCAAAAAGATAACTCATCATGATCAAGTGGATTTCATTCCAGGGATGCAAGATTGTTTCAACATATGCAGGTCAACAAATGTGATTCACCACATAAATAGAATTAAATACAAGAACCACATGATCATCCCAATAAAGGTGGAAAGAATATCTGATGCAATCCAATATCCTTTCTTGATAAAAAGCAAATCCTCAACAAGCTAAGCATTGAAGAAGAATACCTCAAAATAATAAGAGCTATATGTGGCAAACCACATTCAACACCATAATGAATAAGGAAAAGTTGAAAACACATTCCCCCTAAAAAATAGAACTAGACAAGGATGTCCACTCTCTCACCACTTGTATTCAACTTAGTGCTGGAATTAATTCTTAGCCAGAGCAATCAGGCAAGAAAAAGAAATGAAAGTCATCCAAACTGGAAAAGAGGAAATCAGATTGTTTCCGTTTACTAATTACATTATCTTATACCTTAAAATCCCGAAATCATCCTCCAAAAGACTAGAATTGAAAAGTGAATTCAGTAAAGTTTCAGGATATAAAATTAGCATGCAAAAATCAGTAGCATTTCTATATGCCAATAATATTCAAGCTGAGAACCAAGTCAAAATCTCAATGATGTTTACAATAGCTAGAAAGAAAAACAAAATACCTAAGAATACATTTAACCAACAAGATGAAAGAGCTGTACAAGGAGAAATGCAAAACACTGATTTAAAAAATAGCTGACACAAACAAATTGAAAAATATCCCATGATCATTGATTGGAAGAATCAATATTGTGAAAATGACCATACTTTTCAAAGCAATCTATGGATTCAATGCAATTCCTAACAAAGTACCATCAGTCTTCAAAGAATTGCAATAAAATTTAAAATATATGTAGAGCAACAACAATAACAAAAACTCTGAATAGCCAAAGCAATCCTAAGCAAAAGGAACAAAGCCAGGGGGATCAATCACATTATCTGACTTCAAATTATATTATGGAGCTATATTAATACCATGGTACTGGTACAAAAATAGACACAAAAGTCAATGGACCATAATAGAGAACCTATAAATAAAGCCACATGCCTACAACCAACTGATATTTGACAACATCAACAAAAGTAAACAATGGGGAAAGGAAACCCTTTTCAATAACTGGTGCTGGGGAAATTGACTAGCCATATGCAGAAGAATGAAACTGGATGTGGCTAGTCAATTATATCTCAATATATACATATTACCATATATAAACATTAACTCAATATGGATTAAAGACCAAAATTTAAACCTGAAAATACAAGTCCTGGAAGACAATTAAGGAAAAACTCCTCTGGACATTGGCCTAGGCAAAGAATTTATTACTAAGACCCTAAAAGCAAATGCAACAATACCAAAATTAGACAAATGGCATTTAATTAAACTAAAAAGCTTCTGCACAGCAAAGGAACAGATTAAACAGACAACATACAGAATGGGAGAAAATATTTGCAGTGTATGCCTCTGACAGAAGATTAATATCCAGAATATAAAGGAAACAAAACAACTGAACAAGAGACAACAAGTAATCTCTTAAAAGTAATCTGACAAAGATCTAATATCCAGAATCAACAATGAACTTAAATAAATGTACAGAAAAAGAAACACAAACGACTCCATTAAAAAGTGGGCAAAGAACATGAACAGACTCATCTCAAAAAAAGACAACCATGAAGCAAAAAAACATGAAAAAAAGCTCAACACTGCTGATCATTAAAGAAATGCAAATCAAAACCACAATGAAGTAACATCTTATGCCAGTAGGAATGGCAATTATTAAAAAGTTAAGAAACAACAGGTGTTGGAGAGGTTACAGAGAAATAGGAATGCTTTTACACTGTTGGTGGGAATATAAATTAATTCAACCATTGTGGAAGACAGCGTGGAGATTCCTTAAAAATCTAGAACCAGAAATACCATTTGACCCAGCAATTCCATTACTGGGTATTTACTCAAAGGAATAGAAATTATTCTGTTATAAAGATACATGCACACGTATGTTTATTGCAGCACTATTAACACTTGCAAAGACATGGAATCAATGCAAATTCCCATCAACATTAGACTGGATAAAGAAAATGTGATACATATATACCAAAGAATACTATGCAACCATAAAAAGAAACAAGATCATGTTCTGTGCAGGGACATGGATGGAGCTAGAAGCCATCATCCTCAGCAAACTAATGCAAACAGAAAACCAAACACTACTTTTTCACTTGTAAGTGGGAGCTGAACAATGAGAATACATGGACAGAGGGAGAGGAACAACACACACTGGCCTGATGGGAGAGAAGGAAGGTAGAGAGAGCATTAGGAAAAAGAGCTAATACGTGCTGGCTTAATACCTAGGTGTTGGACTGATATATGCAGCAAACCACCATGGCACATGTTTACCTATGAAATAAACCCGCACATCCTGCACATGTACTCTGGAACTTAAAATAAAAATAATTTTAAAAAAATAGGGCAAAGGACATGAAAAGACATTACTCAAAAGAAGACATATAAATGGCCAACATTTATATTTGAAAATGCTCCTCATCACTAATCATCAGAGAAATGCAAATTAAAACCACATTGAGATAGCATGTTATAGTAGTCAATATGACTACTATGAAAAAGTCAAAAAACAACAGACGCAGCATGGATGCAGAGAAAGGAGAACCCTTATACACTGTTGGTAAGAATGTAAATTAGAACAACCTCTATGGAACACAGTATAGAGACTTCTCAAAGAACTAAAAATAGAACTATATTTGACCCAGAAATCCTAATAATGGGTTTCTACCCAAAGGTAAAGAAAAACTGTTATATAAAAAAAAATGCATGTCCAGGTATGGTAGCTCAAGCTTGTAATACTAGCACTTTGGGAGGCCAGGGTAGGCAGATCACCCAAGGTCAGGAGTTCGAGACCAGCCTGGCCAACATGGGGAAACCCATCTCTACTAAAAATGCAAAAATTAGCTGGGTGTGGGCGCACCTGTAATCCCAGCTACTCAGAAGGCTGAGGCAGAAGAATCGCTTGAACCTGGAGGCAGAGACTGCAGTGAGTGGAGATCATGCCAGTGTACTCCAGCCTAGGTGACAGAGTGAGATTCTGTCTGAAAAAAAAAAAAAGAATACTTACACGCATAAGTTTATTGCAGCACTATTTACAGAAGCTAAATCATAGAATCAAACTAAGTGTCATCATGATGGATTGGATAAAGAAAATATCTATATATACACCATAGACTACTATGCAACCAAAAAAGTGGAGGGAAATCATGTCATTTGCCTCAATGTGGATTGAACTGGAAGCCATTATCCTAAGTAACTCAGAAACAGAAACTTAAATATTTCATGTTCTCTCTTTAAGCGGGATCTAAATAATGGGTACATGTGGACATAAAATGGTAGCAATAAACACTGGGAACTCCAAAAGCAGGGAGGGTGGTCGGGGTGGTGAGGGTTAAAAATTTAACTATTGGGTACAATGTTCAAACCTCACCATATGCAATGTATACATTTAAAAACCTGCCTATGTATCACCTGAACCTAAATTTTAAATAATAATAATAATGGATTTAGATACTATCTTCAAAATTGCTAGGGTGACAGGATTTGGACATCTCTAGGCAAAATGTGACCCATCAATTTTTTGCAAATGTACGGACAAAATGTGTTATACACTGACATGTCAGTGTTACCTAAGTTAAAACAACTGAATTAGCCTTAAATTGGACCCACCACCTTTATAAATATGGTGTGTGGATTTAACTCTTGAGGGCACTTCAGTAAACAATGAAAAAAAGCTTCATACCAAGATGGATTTTGTTGTTGTTTTCATTAGTTTATTTACCCTAGGCCCAAATGAGGAATGGAGATTGTCTCAGATGCTTATTTCTAAGGCACATCGGATTTCTGTTACTTACAACTGAGTGAATCTTGACGAATTTACTCTGTTAACGTAAGTCTAATTTAGTGCAACAGATTCAATGAGTAGGAAACATTTCACTTTCAGACCAGATAGCCAGTCACAGCTGAGGTCTCCATGTGAATGTGCCAGGGTAAATGCTAGTTGCATGAAATTCCTTGAAGTAAAAGAGCATTTTTTTTTTTTTCTGTCCAGACCCTCTGCTTCACCTGTCCTGGGACACTTTTATTTTAAAAAGTTAAATTTATCTTTTCTCTTAGTCATTATTCAGTAGGCACTCATTCCATAATGATTTTTTAATTTATCTTTTTGATGCTTATAACAAGAGCAAGCCATTTTATACCGTCACCTTAACCCCTACACAAATTCTTTCCCTTGACCGTCGTTTGAACTGGAAGAATGACAAGAATTTCATAAATATTCTCAAAGCACAAAGTCTTGTCAATTTTTTTGACATTTCATTTTGGCCTTAGTGTTCAGTATTGCACCTGCTAAAATATTTTGCACACTTATTAGTAGATTTGACATTTTCAAGATAGCTGCTGTCAATAAAAATTATAGGTATTTATTTTAAATAGTGTGGCTAAAAATCATCCAGCAGATCTTGGTGGAAAAGCAGCCTAGATCAGAATGAAAGCAAAAGCATCCCCCCAAAATATTTTTTCACGTAATGAAAAAGAACCTGAAGTTTCTAATTCTTCAAGCTGCATTGTTGTTTATTTCAAGTCTATTTTATTATTGTAGGTGTTACTATAAACTTCACTCTTAGCAATGCTTTTGCTGTATCCCACAGGTTTTAGTTTGCTGTGTTTCCATCTTCACTTGTTTCAAGGAACTTTTTGGTTTTTTGTTTAAATTTTTCATTGACCCAATACTTGTCAGAAGCATCTTGTTTAATTTTCATACATTTTTACAGATTCTAATTTTCCCCATGTTATTAATTTCTAGTTTTATTTTATTTTGGTCTCAGAAAATTATTGACATAATCTTGATTTTTTAAAAAAATTTACTGAGATTTGTTTTGTGGCCTAGCATATGGTGTGTCCTGGAGAATGTTCCATGTGCTCATGAGAAGAAAGTTTATTCCATAGCTATTGAATGAACATGCCAGTCAGAATGGCGATCATTAAAAAATCTGGAGACAACAGATGCTGGAGAGGATGTGGAGAAATAGGAACACTTTTACACTGTTGGTGGGAGTGTAAATTAGTTCAACCATTGTGGAAGACAGTGTGGCAATTCCTCCAGGACCTAGAAATAGAAATTCCATTTGACCCAGCAATCCCATTACTGGGTATATATCCAAAGGATTATAAATCATTCTACTATAAGGACACATGCACATGAATGTTCATTGCAGCACTGTTTACAATAGCAAAGACCTTGAACCAACCCAAATGCCCATCGATGATAGACTGGACTGGGAAAATGTGGCACATATACACCATGGAATATTATGCAGCAATCAAAAATGATTAGTTTGTGTCCTTTGTAGGGACATGGATGAATCTGGAGAACATCATTCTCAGCAAACTAACACAAGAACAGAAAATGAAATACTGCATATTCTCACTCATAGGCAGGTGATGAACAATGAAAACACATGGACACAGGGAAGGGAGCACTACACACT
The DNA here is from genome assembly GCF_049354715.1 of Callithrix jacchus. Taxonomy (NCBI): domain Eukaryota; kingdom Metazoa; phylum Chordata; class Mammalia; order Primates; family Cebidae; genus Callithrix; species Callithrix jacchus. The sequence continues at coordinate 71,070,341 of NC_133504.1, read as the reverse complement.
GGGGTCTATTGGGGAGAATAGGGGAGGGACAGCAGGGTGGGGAGCTGGGGAGGTATAGCATGGGGAGAAATGCCAAATGTGGGTGAAGGGGAGGAAAGCAGCAAAACACTGCCACGTTACACATGTGCAGTAACTATGCAACTATCTTGCGTGTTCTCCACATGTACCCCAAAACCTAAAATGCAATTAAAAAAAAAGAAAGAAAAGTTCTGTTAATGTCCATTAGGTTCATTTGGTCTAAAGAACAGTTTAAATTCACTGTTTTTTTGTTAACTTTTTGTCTAGATGTTTTGTCCAGTGCTGACAGTGGGTTTCCTAAGTCCCCAATTCTTACTGTATTGAAGTCTTTCTCTAATAATTACTTTATATATCTTGATGTTCTGGTGATGAGTACACATATATTTAGAATTGTAACATCCCTTTGTTGAACTGATCTTTTTATATCTGTCTATATATCTTTCTTGTGGCTTTTTACAGTTTTTGACTTAAAGTGTGTTTTAACTGACATAAATATAGCTACTCTTGCTCACATATAGTTTCCGTTTGTGTGGGATATTTTTTCAATCCCTTTACCTTCAGTCTATAAGTGTCTTTATAGGCCAAGTAAGTTGCTTATAGGTAGCATATAGTTGAGTTATATCTTTTTATCCATTAACAAACTTTTTAAGTGTGGAGTTTAATCTGTTGACATTCAATATTATATTAATAGATGAGGAAGTTTTTCCTGTTATTTTCTTAACTGTTTTCTAGTTGTTTTGTGTATCCTTTGTTCCTTTGTACTCTCTTATTATCATTGCAGTTTGGTGGTTTTCTGTAGTGGTAACATTTAACTTCTTTCTCGTTCTCATTTGAGTATATATTTGATGGTAAGTTTTATTATTTTGTATGTTTTCATGATGTTAGATATCATCCTCTGGTTTCCAGCTGTAGGACTCCCTTATTCATTTTTGTAGGGCCTGTCTAGTGGTGATGAATTCCTGGCTTTTGGTTTTCTGGAAAATAGTTTATTTCTTTCCTCATTTTTGAAGGATATCTTTGTTGAATATAATATTCTTATCTGATAGGATTTTTCTTCAGTCCTTTGAACGTGTCATTTCATTTTCTCCTGGTCTATAAGGTTGCTGTTGAGAAATCTGCCATTAGTCTGATGGGGATTACCTTTTATGTAGCTTGATGCTTTTCTCTGGCTGTTTTTAACAATCTCTTTTTTACTATAATACATCTTGGAGGATACATTTTTAGTTTGAATCTATTCAGGTACCTTTGAGATTCCTATATCTAGATGTTTACATCTCTTGTGACTATTTAAAAAAAGTTTTCAGCTATCCTTTTATTCTATAGGTTTTATATGTCTTTGCCCTTCTTTCTCTTTCTCCTTCTAGAACTTCTTTAATGTAGATATTTAGTCATATTATCTCTTATGTCACATAAAATTTCTTCATTCTTTTATATTTTTTTAAATCTGTGTTACTTCAAAACACTTGCTTCAAGTTTAGAAATTCTTTGATCTACTATGTTGTTAAAACTCTTAATTGTATTTTTCATTTTCTTTGTTGAATTCTTCAGTTATAAGCTTTCTGTTTGGTCTTTTTTTATGATATACATCTCTTTGCTGAATTTGTCATTCAGATCACTGTTTTCCTGATTTCTTTGTATTGTTTATCAGTGCCCTCTTATATATCACTGAGTTGCTTTAATATTATTCTGATTTTCTTAGTCATTTCATAAATTTTCTTTTCATTGGAATCTGTCTGTAGAGAATTACTATGTTTCTTTGAAGATGTTATGCTTCCTTGTTTTTTTTTTTTTTTCATGTTTCTTGTGTTCTTAAGTTGGTATCTGTGCATTTGGTGTAAGTCTTTTCTGTCTATTTTATGGATTGGCTTTTGTAGGAAAATACTTTTTCCTTCAGATGTATCTACAGTGTTGGCTGAGTAGGGTGACATGGCTCTAATTCTGGATGGACACAGTAGTGTAGTCTCCACATTATTTTTTGGCTGTAATCAGCATCAGAGGTTCTTGTGAGTTCCTCAGTGACTTAGACAGTAGTTGTCAGTGGAGGCTTTGGTGAGGCTTTGCTGAAGAGAGTGACTCCGGGAGACCAGTATTCAGGCACCAGTGATAGCAGTAGTAGGCAGAACAGGCCTATCCTCAGGCCCCTGGGTGATATGCGTAAGTGTTGGAAATGGAGGGTGGGGCCATTTAATCCCTGGGTTCCTGGATGGCATATTCATGTGCTGGCAGTAGTGACAGTTAGTAAAGAAGGCCAAAAACCCCTGAATAGTGCTTGTGGGCACTGGCAGCAGTGGGCAGAGTGTGTTGATCCTCAGACTTTCAAATAATGCACATGTGTGATGGCAGCAGCAGCAAAATTCAGGATGGGTCTGTCCTTAGGCCTTCTGATGGTATGTGCACAGGTACCACTTACAGTGGTCAGGGCAGGTCAATCTGTAGACTCCTGGACTCTGCTCTCAGACACTTGCAGTAGAAGTGAAAAGTGTGTTGGGCCTATCCTCATGCCCCCAGTTGATGCACAGGTGTTGGCTGTAGCAGGTAGGACAGGTCAGTCCCTAGGCCTCCCAATAACTTGCTAATGTGGCAGCAGTGGAAGGCAAGTCAGGTCTTTCCTCGGGTCCCTGATGGTACATGTGGATACCCACAGTGAGGCAAGATTGATCCCCAGACTCCCAAATCATATGCATGGGTACCAGTGATAGGTAGGACAGCCCTCTCCTTGACCCCATTAATTATTGTGTTCATGCGAGCCCCTGGTGGTTGGCGGGGCAGAATGAATCCCCAGGCTCCAAGGCAATATGCATGATCTTTGTGATCTGCACTTAGTCCACAGAAGAGTGATTTCACAATGAAGATTTAGAGACAAGAAACAAATTTATTAGTTTTATTTTTGTGAATAAAATCCACCTATTGAGAAATAATTTCATACTTTTTATAAAACAAATATAGCTATATTTCCATATGTTTTCTTACAGTAGTTTTACAGTTTCATGTCTTATGTTTAAGTTTTTAATCTATTTTGAATTCATTTTTGTATGTGATGTGAGGCAATGGTTCAATTTCATTCTTCTGTATGTAGATACTAGGATTGTTTTCTTTTTGTGAGATGGAGTTTCACTCTTGTTGCCCAGCTGGAGTGCAATGGCATGATCTCAGCTCACCACAACCTCCGCCTCCTGGGTTCAAGTGATTTTCCTGCCTCAGCCTGCCCAGTAGCTGGGATTACAGGCATGAGCCACCACGCTCGGCTAATTTGGTATTTTTAGTAGAGATGGGGTTTCTCCATGTTGGTCAGGCTGGTCTCAAACTCCCAACCTCAGGTGATCCACCCACCTCATCCTCCCAAAGGGCTGGGATTGCAAAATGCACCTGGCTCTCTATTTTTCTTTGTTTTTTTATTTTAATTATTTCAAATGATACTTTAAGTTCTGATATACATGTGCAGAATGGGCAGGTTCGTTACATGTGCAATGGTGGTTTTCTGCACCCATCAACTTGTCATTGTATATCATGTGAGGCAATGGTTCAATTTTGTTCTTCTGTATGTAGATACTCAGTTTTTTTTTTATTTTTTATTATCCTTTAAGTTCTGGGATACATGTGCAGAACGTGCAAGTTTGTTGCATGTGCCATGGCGGTTTGCTGCATTCATCAACTCATCATATACGTTAGGTATTTACCCTAATGCTATCCCTCTCCTAGCCTTTCACCCTCTGACAGGCGCTAGTGTGTGACGTTCCATTCCCTGTGTCCATGTGTTCTCATTGTTCAACTTCCACCTATGACTGAGAACATGTGGTGTTTGTTTTTCTATTCTTGTGTTAGTTTGGTGAGAATGATGGTTCCCAGCTTCACCCATGCCCCTACAAAGGACATGAACTCATCCTGTTTTATGCCTGCATAGTATTCCATAGTGTATATGTGACACATTTTCTTTATCCAGTCTATCATTGATGGGCATTCGGGTTGGTTCCAAGTCTTTGCTATTGTGAACAGTGCTGCAATAAACATATATGTGCCTGTGTCTTTATAGTAGAATGATTTATAATCCTTAGGGTATATACCCAGTATTGGATTGCTGGGTCAAATGGAATTTCTAGTTCTAGATCCTTGAGGAATTGCTACACTGTCTTCCACAATGATTGAACTAATTTACACTCCCATCAACAGTGTAAGTGTTCCTATTTCTCCACATCCTCTTCAGCATCTGTGGTTTCCTGACTTTATAATGATCACCACTCTAATGGATATCCAGGTTTTTTTTAACATCATTTATTCAAGACTCATTTCTCTCTATGAATTTTTGGCACTTTTGTCACAAATTAAGTTCTGAGATACATGTGCAGAACGTGCAAGTTTGTTGCATGTGCCATGGTAGCACATGGCAACAAAGATGACAAGTCAATGGATGCAGCAAATAAACTCATTGATTAAACATGGGTTTATTTCTGAGTTCTCTTCCTGTTCTATTGGTTGATAAGTCTGTTTTTGAGCCAGGACCATACTGTTCTGATCACAACTACTTTACAATATGTTTTGGAATCAGGGAGTGTGACACATCCAGCTCTGTTCTTTCTGCTTGAGATTGTTTTGGCTATTGAGAGTCTCTTGTGGTTCTATATTAATTTAAGATTTTTTTCTATTTCTGTAAGAAATGACATAAGAATTTTGATAAAAATTACAATAAATTTGCAGATTGTTTGGGTAGCATCAGCATTTTACAAATATTCTATAAGTCCATGAATATGGCTTAACTTTCTATTTATTTGTGCTTTCTTGACTTTCTTTAACCAGTGTTATATTTTTCAGTATACGGTCATTACTTGGTATCCTTGGGTATTGTTTCTAGGACCTTCCACAGTTACCAATATCCATGAAAGCTCAAGTCCATGATATAAAATCACATATTATTTGCATGTAAATTGTGCACATCCTCTCATATACTTCAAATCATCTCTAGGTTACTTATTATTCTAATACAAAGAAAATGCTATGGAAATAGTGTTAGAACTGTGTTGCTTGGGAAATAATTGATTAGAAAATTATTTTTTAGAAAAAAAGCCTGTACTTTCTCAAAATAGAGGTAATTTTTAAAAAATATTTTTGATCCACAGTTGAATCCATGGATTCAGAATCTGCAGGTAACATTGGCATACTGTACAGGTTTTTTGCTTCCTTGCTTAAATTATATTTACACTTAAGTATTTAACTTTTTGTTGCTATTATAAATTTAATTGTTTTCTTAATTTTCTTTTAGAATAATTCATTATTAATATATAGAAATGCTACCAATTTTTGTCTGTTGACTGTGTATTATACAACAATTTATTTACGAGTTCTAACAGTTTTCTAGTGGAGTCTTTAGGGTGTTTTTTGCATATAAGATTAACTCGAGGCCAGGCGTGGTAGCTCATGCCTGTAATCCCAGCACTTTGGGAAGCTGAGGTGGGTGGAGCACAAAGTCATGAGTTCCAGACCAGCAGGGACAATATGGTGAAACCCTGGCTCTACTAAAAATAGAAAAGTTAGCCGGGTGTGGTGGCAAGAGCCTGTAGTCCCACCTACTAGGGAGGCTCAGGCAAGAAAATCGCTTGAACCTGGTAGACAGAGGTTGCAGTGAGCTGAGATTGTGCCACTGCACTCCATGCAGCCTGGGTGACAGATCGACTCTGTCTCAAAAAACAAAAAAAAAAGATTAACTCTATTGCAAGAAAACAAACAACCTAATTAAAACATTGGCAAAAGACCTGTATAGACACTTCTCAAGACGTACATGCATATGAAAAAATGTTCAGCATCGCTAATCATTGCGGAAATGAAATTTAAAGGAAAATGAAAATTAAAGCTACAGTAAGATACCAACTCACATCTGTTAGAATGGCTCTTATCAAAAAAGATGAAAAATAATAAGTGTTGGTGAGGATGCAGAGAAAAAGAAACTTGATACAATTTGGAATTTGTCCTTGTCCAAATCATATGTTGAATTGTAATCCCCAAAGCTGGAAGCCGGAGCTAGTGGGAGATGTTTGGGTCATGGGGGCAGATCTCATATAGGTTGGTACTCTTTTTGCAACAGTGAGTGAGTTCTTGTAAGATCTTGTTGTTTAAAAGTATGTGGCACCTCCCCCACTTCACCTTATTTGCTTCTGCTCTTGCCATGTGACATGACTGCTCTGCCTTTACATTCTGACATAATTGGAAGCTTCCTGAGGCATCTGCAGAAGCAGATGCTGCTAGGCTTCCTGTCAAGCCTACAGAACTATGACCCAGTTAAATTTCTTTTCTTATGAGTTCATCAATCTCAGGTGTTTACTGCAATGCAAGAATGGCCAAATGCGGAACTCTTATGCACTGTTGGTAGAAATCTAAATTTGTACCATTATAGTAAACAGCCTAAGTTTTCTCAAAGAACAAAAAGTAGAACTACCATATGATCCAGTAATACCACTCTGGGTATATATCCAAAGAAAGCAAAATCAATATGTCAAAGATATATCTGTACTATCATATTCATAGAAGTGTTATTCACAATAGCCAAGACATAGAATCATCCTAAGTGTTCATCAGTGGATGAATGAAGAAAATGTAGTATATATACACAGAATATTGGGAAAATTCTGTCATTAGTGAAAAGGATAAATCTGAAGGACATTATGTTAAGTGAAATAAGCCAAGCACAAAAGTTCAAATACCACATGATCTCACTTACATGTGTAATATAAAAAAATTGAACTCACAAATGTACAGAGTAAAATGATGGTCTAAAATAAAAAATAGTAAATATGTGAAACAATAGATATGTTAGCTTGATTTAAACATTTCGTATTGTATACATATAGTAAACATCACATTGTATCCCTTAAATATATACCATTATGATTTTTCAATGAAAAATAATATTAATAATCATAAATTTAAAAATAAAGTTGAAGTAGAAACTGAAAACATTGCTATAGAAAAGATTCTGGAGATGGGGGAACAAGATGGCCGAATAGACACAACTCCGGTGCACAACACCCAGCAAGAGAAACCCAGAAATCGAGAGATCTCCTAGCTCCAACCAAGGTACCAGGTTCATTTCAATGGGTCTGGTTAGACACTGAGAAAAGACCAGGCAGAGCAGACTGAGGCAGGGAGAAGTGTTGCTTCACCCAGAAAGTGCATCTGACCTGTGAGTTGGAGGCTCCCCCTCGGGCACCCTGGTCCAGATACAGCACTTCCCTTAAAGCCTCAGCAATACACAGAACAGGGGATCTTTGCCAGTCAAGTGTTGGGAATTACAAGCACAGAGTTGAATAATAATCCAGGACCATGCCCCAGATTGTCACACAGATCTAAGCAAATGCATAAGCCCATAAGCCAGCCGGGAGAGCCTGCAGACCAAGCTATCATCCCATTCCCCTGCACAGAGAGAGAGTGAGCTGAAAGTGAGAAGATAGACAGTGTGGCTGAGTGGGTCCCCACCCTCCCCCACAAACCTCAGAGGGCTGAAGCACTAACTCTGGTGGGTTACACAGCCAGTGCCTCAGTCTGAGCTGAACCCTGAATGATCCATCTCCTTGAAGGAAAGTCCAGCCCACCACTAAAGAGGTGGGACTAGGCTTCATATTTTAACAAAATACACAGGAAGCCTATGTAGCAAAGGGATAGTGGTCTTGACCACCCAGCAGCACCTCCAGGTCAGTGGCAGAGGTGGGCCTAGCCTCCCAGTGTAAACAAAAAAGACACAGGAAGCCTACCTAGTAACCTAAAGGAGTCCCTGGAAACCTTTTAGTGCCTTCATAGGCAGATAAGTGACCTCATCAAGCAGCTCCCTGAGATGAGAGCCAGTTAAATCCAAGAAAATGGGAAAAAAACAGTGCAGAAATGATGAAACCATCAAAGACCAGAATGCTTCTTCTCCTTCAAGGGATCACAGTTCCTTATCAGCACAGGAACCCAATATGACCGACAAAGAGTGAGACAAATTAACAGAAACAGGCTTCAGAAAGTGTAGTAATAAACTTTTCTGAGCGAAAGGAACACATTCTAACCCAATGCAAAGAAACTAATAACGTTGAAAAGAGGTTAGATTAAGTGCTAACTAGAATAACCAGCTTAGAGAAGAACATAAATGATGTGATAGAGCTGAAAAACACAGCAAGAGAACTATGTGAGGTGAACACAAGTTTTAATAGCCAAATCGATCAAGCAGAAGAAAGGATATCAGAGACTGAAGATCAACTCAAGGAAACAAAAAGAGAAGGCAAGACAAGAGAAAAAGAGAGTGAAAATAAATGAACAAAGCCTCCAAGAAATGTGGGATTATGTGAAAAGACCTAATCTATGCTTGATCAGTGTACCTGAATGTGATGGGGAGAATGAATTCAACCTGAAAAACATGCTCCAGGATATTATCCAGGAGAACTTCCCCAGCCTAGCAAGGTCAACATTCAAATCCAAGAAATACAGAGAACTCCACAAAAATATTCCTCAAGAAGAGGAACCCCACGGCACATAATCATCAGATTCACCAGGTTTGAAATGAAGGAAAAAATGCTAAGGCCAGCCAGAGAGAAAAGACAGGTCACCCACAGAGGGAAGCCAATCAAACTCACAGCAGATCTCTTGGCAGAAACCCTACAAGCAAGAAGAAAGTAGGGGCTAATATTCAACTTCCTTAAAGAAAACAAGGTTCAACTCAGAATCTTATATCCAGCAAACTAAGATTCATAAGTGAAGGAGAAATAAAATCCTTTATGGACAAGCAATTACTGAGAGATTTCATCACCACCAGACCTGCCTTACAAGAGCTCCTGAAAGAAACATTAAACATGGAAAGGAACAAGTACCAGCCACTGCAAAAACACACCAAATGGCAAAGACTAAAAATGCAATGAAGAAACTGAGTCAACTAACGGGCAAGAAAACAAGCTGGTAACAAAATGGCAGAATCAAATTCACACATAACAATATTAACATTGACTGTAAATGCCCTAAATGCCCCAATCAAAAGACACAGACAGGCAAACTGGATAATAAGTCAAGACCCATTGGGGTACTGTATTCAGGAAACCCATCTCACATACAAAGACAAACATAGATTCAAAATAAAGGGATGGAAGAAGATTTACCAAGCAAATGGAGAAGAAAAAAAGCAGGGGTTACAATCCTAGTCTCTGATAAAATGGAATTCAAACCTACAAAGATGAAAAGAGACAAAGAAGGGCATTACATAATGGTAAAAGGATCAATCCAACAAGAAGAACTAATTATCCTAAATATATACATACCCAACACAGGAGCACCAGATACATAAAGCAAGTTCTTAATGACCTAAAAGGAGATTTAGACTCCCACACAATAATAGTGGGGGATCTCAACACTCCACTGTCAATAATAGACAGATCAACAAGACAGAAAATTAACAAAGACATCCAGGATTTGAATGCAGAGCTGGACCAAGCCAACCTAATAGACATATACAGAACACTTCACCCTAAATCCACAGAATATACATTCTTCTCAACACCGCATTGCACTTACTCTAAAATTGACCACATAATTGGAAGCAAATCACTCCTCAGCAAATGCAAAAGAAGGGAAATCATAACAAACTGTCTATCAGACCAAACTGCAATCACATTAGAATTTAGGATTAAGAAACTCACTCAAATCCACACCACTACTTGGAAACTGAACAATTTGCTTCTGAGTTTCAACTGGATAAACAATGAACTGAAGGCAGAAATAAAGATGTTCTTCAAAACCAATCAGAATGAAAACAACTTACCAAAATCTCTGGGACACCATTAAAGCAGTGTCAAGAGGGAAATTTATAGCAATAAATGCCCACATGAGAAAAAAGGAAAGATCTAAAATCAACACCTTATTATCAAATTGAAAGAACTAGAGAAGCAAGATCAAAAAACCTCAAAACCTAGTGGAAGACAAAAATAACTAAGATCAGAGCAGAACTGAAGGAGATAGAGACACAAAAACCCTTCAAAAAATCAATAAATCCAGAAGCTGGTTTTTTTTTTGAAACGATCAACAAAATAGACCACTAGCCGGACTAATATAAAAGAAAAGAGAGAAGAATCAAATAGATGTAATAAAAAATGATAAAGGGGATATCAACACTGATTCCACAGAAATACAAACTACCATCAGAGATTACTACAAATAGCTCTATGCACATAAACCAGTAAACCTGAAAGAAATGAATAAATTCCTGGACACTTGCACTCTACCAAGATTAAATGAGGAAGAGGAAGAAATTAAACCCTGAATAGACCAATAATGAGGTCTGAAGTTAAGGCAGCAATCAATGGCCTACCAACCAAAAAATGTTCAGGTCCAGATGGGTCCATAGCCAAATTCTACCAGATGTACAAAAAGGAGCTGGCTCCATTCCTTCTGAAACTATACCAAACAATACAAAAAGAGGGAATCCTACCTAACTCATTCTATGAGACCAACATCATCCTGAAACCAAAACCAGGCAGAGACTCAACTAAGAAAGAAAACTTTAGGCCAATATCCATGATGAACATTGACAAAAAAAAAAAAAAAATCTTCAATAAAATATTGGCAAACTGAATACAACAGCACATCAAAAAGCTTATCATCACAATCAAGTAGACTTCATCTCTGGGATTCAAGGCTGGTTCAACAGACACAAATCCATAAACGTAATCTATCACATAAACAGAACCAAAGACAAAAACCACATGATTATCTCAGTAGATGCAGAGAAAGCCCTTGACAAAATTCAAAAGCCCTTCATGCTAAAAAACTCTCAATAAACTAGGTATGGATAGAACCTATCATAAAATAATAAAAGGTATTTATGACAAACCTACAGCCGATGTCATACTGAATGGGCAAAAGCTGGAAGTATTCCCTTTCAAATCAGGAATTAGACAAGGATGCCCTCTCTCATCACTCCTATTCAATATAGTATTGGAAGTTCTAGCCAGAGCAATCAGGCAAGAAAAAGAAATAAAGGGTATTCATAGGAAACGGGGAAGTCAAACTGTCTCTGTTTGCAGACAACATGATTGTATATTTAGAAGACCCCATTGTCTCAGCCCAAAATCTCTTGAAACTAATAAGCAACTTCAGCAAAGTCTCAGAATACAGAATCAATGTGCAGAAATCACAAGCATTCCTATATACTAGTAACAGACAGAGAGCCAAATCAAGAGCAAACTCCCATTCACAATTGCTACAAATAGAATAAAATACCTAAGAATACAACTAACAAAGAATGTAAAGGACTTCTTCAAGGAGAACTACAAACTACTGCTTGACAAAGTAAGAGAGGGCACAAACAGATGGAAAAAGATTCCATGCTCATACTTAGGAAGAATCAATATTGTGAAAATGGCCATACTGCCCAAAGTAATTTCTAGATTCAATGCTATCCCCATCAACTTACCAATGACCTTCTTCACAGAACTGGAGAAAACCACTTTAAACTTCATATGGAACCACAGAGAGCCCACATAGCCAAGACAATCCTGAGCAAAAAAAAAACAAAGCCAAAGGCATCACACTGCCAGACATTAAACTATATTACAATGCAACAGTAATCAAAATGGCATGGCACTGATACCAAAAGAGAGACATAGACCAATGAAACAGAACAGAGGCCTCAGAAGCAACACCACACATCCACAACCATCAAATCTTGGACAAACCTGACAAAAACAAGCAATGGGGAAAGGATTCCCTATTTATTAAATGGTGTTGGGAAAACTGGCTACCAATGTGCAGAAAGCAGAAACTGGACCCCTTTCTGTCACCTTACACTAAAATTAACTCCAGATGGATTAAAGATTTAAACATAAAACATAACACCATTAAAAACTCTAAAAGAAAATGTAGGTAAAACCATTCAGGACATAGGCAGAGACTTCATGACTAAAATACCAAAAGCAATGACAACAAAAGCCAAGATAGACAAATGGAATTTAATTAAACTTTAGAGCTTCTGTACAGCAAACAGAACAATCATTAGAGCAAACCAACAACCAACAGAATGGAAAACGTTTTTTGCAAGCTACCCATATGACAAAGGGCTAGTATCCAGAGTCTACAAAGAACTTAAAGAGATATACAAGAAACAAATAAACCAACCCATTCAAAACTGGGTGAAGGATATAAACAGACACTTTTCAAAAGAAGACATATATGAGACCAACAAACATATCAAAAATGTTTATCATCAGTGGTCATTAGAGAAATGTAAATCAAAACCACACTGAGATATCATGTTGCACCAGTTAGAATGGCGATCGTTAAAAAATCTGGAGACAATAGATGCTAGAGAGGATGTGGAGAAATAGGAACACTCTTACACTGTTGGTGAGAGTGTAAATTAGTTCAACCGTTGTGGAAGACAGTGTGCCAATTTCTCAAGGATCTAGAAATAGAAAGTCCATTTGACCCAGCAATCCCATTACTGGGTATATATCCAAAGGACTATAAATCATTCTGTTGTAAAGACACATGTACATGTATGTTCACTGCAGCCCTGTGTGCAATAGCAAAGAACTGGAACTAACCCAAATGCCCATCAATGATAGGATGGACAAAGAAAATATGGCACATGTACACCACAGAATACTATGCAGCCAAAAAACATTGAGTTCGTGTCCTTTGTAGGAACTGGATGAATCTGGAAACCATCATTCTCAGCAAACTGACACAAGAACAGAAAACCAAACACTGCATGTTCTTACTCATAGGCAGATGCTGAACAATGAGAACACATGGACTCAGGGAGAGGAGCATCACACAGTGAGGCTAGTGGGGCAGGGCTAGGGGAGGGACTGTGGGGTGGGGGGAGTGTGGGGAGAGATAACATGGGGAGAAATGTCAGATACAGATGCAGGTGGAGTAGAGGTAGCAAACCACCTGGTTATGTATGCACCTATGCAACAACCCTGCATGACCAGCACATGTACCCCAGAACCTAAAGTAAAATAAAAAAATTTAAATCAGAATTTCACAGAGAAAAAAAAAGATTCCTTAATAATATATTTAAAAGATTTATATAAAAATTGTATTTTATTACATAAAATATTTTTAAATCCATTCTTGATGTGAGAATTTTTTAAAATAGTAAAGCATTACTAAGATTCTGCAAAAAACTAGTACTTAACATATCAGATATTTACTATTGTAATTACATTTATAACAATAAAATATTCTAAATTTTGATAAAAGATCTCACCAAATGTATCTACCAAAATCTGAAACAATGAAGAGAAATGATATAGAACAAATGAATACATTTGAATACCAACAAAACCAAGAATTTATTTTAACACTTAATAAGATAATATGTTAGAAAGCAAAAAAAAAAAAAAAAAAAGCCTGAGACATCATTTGGCTTTGAGTTTTTAGTAATTAATTTTACAGAAAGTGTCTTCCTGCCTATTTTTTTGCTTCCTCTTTTTGAGAAACATGCAAATTACATGAAGGGTGTGTTGCAACATTAAGTTCTAGTGTTTCTGCTGAGGTATTTAATTTTTTTTAATTATATGAGATACATAGTAGGTATATATGTTTATCGGATACATGAGCTGTTTTGATTGATAGAGGCATGCAACACATAAAAATCGCATCATGGAAGATGGAATATCCATCTCCTCAACCATTTATCTTTTGTGTTATGAACAACCTAATTATACTCTTTTAGTTATTTTTAAATGTATAATAAATTATTGTTGACTGTAGTCACCCTGTTGTACTATCAAATACTATGCCTTATTCATACATTCAAACTATTTTTTCTACCAATTAGATGGGCATTCCCACCTACCATCAACTCTCCCATTATCATTCCCAGTCTCTGGTAACCATCCTTCTACTCTCTATCTCCATAGATTCAATTGTTTTGATTTTTATACTCTATAAATAAATGAAAACCTACAATGTTTTTCTTTCTGTGCCTGGCTTATTTCACTTAACATATAATGACCTCCGGTTCCATTCATTTCGATACAAATGATAGGATCTTATTTTTATTTAATGATTGAATAGTATTCCATTGTGTATAAGTACCACATTTTCTTTAGTCATCTGTTGATGGACACTTAGGTTGCTTCAAATATTTTTTATTGTGAACAGAGCTGTAACAAACATGGGAATGCAGATGGTATCTCATTGTAGTTTTGATTTGCATTTCTCTGAGGATCAGTGATATTGAGAACCTTTTCATATGTCTGTTTACCATTTGAATGTCTTATTTTGAGAAATGTCTTTTCAAATCTTCTGCCCATTTTTAAGTCAGATTATAAGTTTTTTTTTCCTATAGAGTTGTTTGAGCTCCTTATATATTCCAGTTATTAATCCCAGGTATTAGTATTGTAATATCACATGGTTCATCAATTTATTTTCATCAAAGTATAATATTAAAAGACAGTCAGACTGAAATATAATTAAAAAGAAAATATCTAATTTTCTCATACTTATTAAGAAAGAATAAAAATGATCATCTCAATTCATAAAAGCAAAAAAATTTCTAGTAATATCCAAAAGTGAGGAACTAAATACAACAGATATAAATTTTGTACCTCTTGAAGCAGTCAATTTAGCAAGTAGGGGGAATGATACATCTTATCTTATCATACTATAGTTGAAGTATCACTCAAAATTTTCTTTCATCACAGGTTAACCTCTTAATAAAATGTATCAAAAAATAGAAAGAAATTATACATTTACCTGACCTAGATTTTTAGAATGCTCCAATCTTTTTACTTATATTTTTAGTAATTTCTTAGTTTACTTAATACCTCTCAGAAGACAAATTTATTTAATAAATTACAAATTAAAATAAAACGTATTTAGAGGAGAGGACTGTCTCACTGTTCACTCTACAAACCACCAACACCACCTTGCCAGGATCAAGAAACTGTCCCACTTGACAGAGCTTCATAATAACTGATAGCAAGTCAGCCCAAACAGATCTTGATATTTTTTATGGACAAGCAACATAAGCGCCAGTATATTTATCAGCAGATTTGACTCAACAACTTAAGTAACTTAGAGAATTAAAAGTCAAATGTGATACACTTGTTTTTATTTTGCATTGTTTTGTTGCCCAATCATAGGCCTCTTAAGTAAGAGGGTAAAAAGAACAGTAGAAGCAAGTGGTTGGGTTGAATTGGTTTAGAGAGTGTGAAGGTGGCCTCTCTGCCGAGCAGGGGGCCTGCCAGTAGTCTGGAATCTATGCTTTAACTATAAAACAGCCTTTACACTGAGCCTCGAGGGTCATTTTATAGGTGTTCTATAAACATTTTAAAGCCATTCTATAGCTGTGCCTTTTTTATAACTGCCCCATCTTATTCCCTCCTGGAGATGCTGACCCAGCAGGGGGTGAGGTAATGGCTAGTTATGGAGATCAGAATGGATTGCTTTCTTTACTCACTCACCCTTCACCTACTGTTTAATTACCACCCAACAACTCCCAGCACAACAAAGAGAAACCAGTAGGAGTAGCTCTGAAAGGATACTCTAGACAAAGTCTAGGCCTGAAGTATTCCCACTGCCACTCTGTGAATGAGTGGCTCATCCCCTTGTGCTTGTTTAAATACAGGCATGGTTATATGCAATACACACACACATACACTGCAACTACATCTGATATGGGAAAAGATAAAGTCTTGGTAGGGCTCTCTCCCTTGTCATACCAGAGAGTTTAGTAATGTTCTTTGCACTGTGATCACCAGGTGAATAAGAAAATATTCATTGCCCAAAGCACAATTTTGAGATTATATGTTTAATCAATCTACCCTAGGAAAGAAAAAGTAGTGTTTAGGCTATTCTGGGTACATTGTCTATGGGTTAGCCTTGCTCTGCAAAGAGTAGTTTAAAAAAGAAAAATAAAAGATATGTTTAAACTGTAGATTCTTCTCAAAACAACAGAGATTTTTAGTTTCTTTTGAGTCTGGCCCTGATATATTTTAAATTTCACTGAAAATTCTGGAAATAATGTAGCTAACAATGCACATAGCAGGAAGTAATATTTTGGCTGCTGTGACTGTCTTAAGTGTTAATTTAAACCATAATCAAGATTTGCAGTGAAGGTATTTTGTAGACAGCATTTTCACCAGTAATCAGTTTACTTTAAGTAAAGACGATTACTCATGACAATATGGGAGGGCCTTATCCAATCAATGGAAGATCTTGGAAGCAAATACTAGCTTTCCTAGAAAAGAATTTTTGCCTCCAGATGACAGCCTTAAATCAGCCTGAGTTTCAAGCCTGTTGGCCTGTCTTACAGGTATCCGACTTGCCAGTTCTCACAATTCTATAAACCATTTCTTAAAATAAATCTCTCTATTAAATATCTCTCTATTTCTATTAAATAGAAATATTGGTTCTGTTACTCTGAAGAAACCTGACTGGTACAGTTATTAAATATTAAATGTATCAAAAGATATACAGAAATTTATCTTAAAATATATAAAGGATGTATATAGAAAGTTTTAAGAAGTACAGCAAGGATGTGGAATATAAGATTCAAATACAAAAATCAACTGTGTTTCCAGCAGTGATCAACTTGAAAATAAAATTAAGAGAACAATCACTTATAAAAACATTGAAAATAACAAAACACCTAGAAACAACTACAAAACATTGTTGAAAGAAATTAAAGAAGACAGCTGAGCACTGTGTCTCATGCCTGTAATCCCAGCCCTTTGGGAGGCTGAGGTGGGCAGATCATGAGGTTAGGAGTTCGAGACCAGCCTGGCCAATATGGTGAAATCTCATCTCTACTAAAAATACAAAAATTAGCGGTGTGTGGTGGCATGTGCCTGTAGTCCCAGCTACTTGTGAGGCTAAGACAGGAGAATCGCTTGAACCCAGGAGGAGGCAGAGGTTGCAGTGAGCCAAGATTGTGCCACTGCACTCCAGCCTGGGCAAAAGACAGAAATTTCATTAAAAAAAAAAAAAAAAAAAACTAAAGAAGACCCGAAATAATGGAAAGCCACTTTGTGTTTATTAATTGAAAAACTTAATATTGTTAAAGTGCCAGTGCCAGTATTCCTCAAATTTATGTATAGATTCAAAGCAATTAGGATCAAAATTCCAGCTGGCTTCTTTGAATAATTTACAAGCTGATTGTGAGATTCAGATGAAAATTTAAGAAGCTTAAATACTAAAAATGTTGAAGAAAAAACAAAGTGGGAGAACTCTCACATCCTGACTGCAAAACTACAGTGTTCAGGACATTGTAGTACTAACATAAGGATAGACACAAAGATCAATAGGATTGAAATTCCAGAAATAAACCCTTACATTTATAGTCAAATAATCTACAGCAGTGGTGCCAAATAATTCAATGAGAAAAAAATTTTCTTTTCAACAAAATGATGCTGGCACAATAGGATATACACATGCAAAAGAATGAAGTTGGACCTTAGCTCATATCACACATGAAAATTACATTCAAAATGTACCAAATGTCTAGAGGTAAGAGCTAAATTTATAAAACTCTTGAAGAGCACATATGTTTAAACATTTACGTCATGAGTTAGGCAATAGTTTCTTAAACATGACACCAAATCCCCAGCAACAAAAGAAAATTTAATAAATTGGACTTCTTCAAAATTTTAAAAAATGTTTGTGCTTCAAAGAACAGTATCAAGAAAGTGAAAAGACAACTCACTGAATGTGTAGGAATATTTGCAAAGCATATATCTAAAGTATTTAGAACATAAAAAAAACCCTAACGTCTCAAACATAAAAAGATAAATAACCCAATTAAAAAATGAGCTAAGTGTGAATAGACATTTTTCCAAAGAAGATGTACCAATACCCAATAAGCACATGAAAAGATGTTCAACATCTTTAGTCATTAGGGAAATGCACATCAAAATCACGATGAGATACCATTATCTTCTTCATATAATAAATAAAGGAATAATTTTACATCAAAGAGACTAATAATTAAAAGTGTTGGCAATAATGGGGATTAACTGAGCACTTGTGCATTACTGTGGAAATGTAAAATTGTGTATCTACTTTAAAAAATAGTTTGGCACTTTCTCAAAAATAAGTTAAAGGAAGTTACCATATGAACCAATAATTTTACTCCTAGGTATATACCTATGAAACATGAAAACATATATTCATATAAAAAGTTGTACGTGAATGTACACTGAGGCAATACTCAAAATGGCCAAGAAGTGCAAGCAACCAAAATGCCCATCCATCCATGAATGGCTAAACAAAATGTGGTATAGCTATACAATGGAATATTACTCAACAACAACAAAGGAACAAAATGCTGATACATATCAAAACATAGATAAACATCGAACACATTATGCTAAATTAAAGAAGCCAGACACAAAAGACCACATATGGTACAATTCACTTTATATGAGATATCTAAAACAGACAAATCAATATAGTAAAAGTATATAAGTTTGAAACCAGAGTTTGAAGTGGGGAGGGAGGGAAAGAAATGGCTGCTAAGGTAAGCCGTTTCTGTTTGGCATGGTGAAAATATTCTGGAATTAGGTAATGGTGACGATTGCACCATTTTGTTAATATACTTAAAACTACTGGGTTTTATCCTATAAAGTAGTGAATTTTATGATATGTGAATTATATCTCAATAAAGAACATAATAAAGTTTGAAAATCAGAGTGTATTAGTCCATTCTTGCACTGCTATAAAGAAATACCTGAGACTGGGCACTTTATAAAGAAAATAAAAGAGGTTTAATTGTCTCACGGTTCTGCAGATGTGCAGGAAGCACAGCAGCTTGTGTTTCTGGGGAGGCCTTAGGAAGCTTTCAATCATGGCTGAAGGCAAAGAGGGAGGGAGGCACTTCACATGGCTGGAATAGGAGGAAGAAGGTGGGGAGGTCACACCTTTGAACAACCAGATCACAAGAGAACTCACTATTGCAACAAAACCAGGGCTGGTGGGATGGTAAGAGAGGGATGGTGTTAAAACATGAGAAAACTTCCCCATGAGCCAATCATCTCCACCAGACCCCACTTCTAGCATTGGTGGTTATATTTCAAGATGAGAATTGGGTGGAGAAACAGATTCAAACCATATCACATGGTGAAAGAAATTTTATTAATTTGAGCAACTAATCTTCAATGATCTGCAATTTTGAATTTATTGAATGTGTTTATAAACTATTTTAGATGTATAATAAAGATAAATTTACTCATCTTTTTTCTTTAGAAAGTATCTTTAGGAAAGTATCTTTTTTTCATCTTATATCCTAAAATGGTGAATTTCATAGATTGAAAACCTCCAGTTATTTTTATTTTACTTTTCTTCCTTTTGTTCCCAATGTTAGTTTTCAAGGCATCTTTCTGTTTTGCAATATAGATCTTATTATTATTAAAGTCTAGCCAGCCCAACAGGTCAAAGGATGACTGACACTGAAAACATACCTTGTTGTTTAGTTCACAAAAGGGAAATACCATGCCGTGAAAAACCATATCAATTCATTTATAGGCACTAAGGTCAAATAAGACTTTAAAAAAATTTAAAGAAAAAAAATTATCACTTAAATATATTAATAACCGTATTCTCTCTTCCCTTCTTCCCTGGGAAATGCCAGGGTTGGCCAAAAAGCTGTGGAAAAACAAGGTCAAGAGACTTTACTGTGGTTTTTCAGGGAGGAGAGTAATGGACCCAGTGAGGGTAGCAGGTTTAGGGTTCACTAGTTTAAGTAATCTTCACAGGTTCTGAGGCATAAGGGCTGTTTCTATGTGCCTGGCACCTGGCCTTGGGGTGTTTAGAGCAAAGGAATATTGGTCCAGAGTTTCAGAACCTTATAGAGGGGTGTGGTGGTGGCTGTGAATTCCACATTATATATTAGTCTGCATATAAAAGATACACTCACAGTGGATCCTTTACTAACTCTAGGAATTGGCAACCCCAAGGAGAGACAGTCTTGGCAGGGTTAGTAAAGCACCACATATCAAAACATCCTAACAGAATGACATGCTTCACACACCCTCCTTGATTTCTTTACTTCAAAATCTACCCCAAAATGCTTTTAGTCTAATAAATTTAAGTGGTTAACATATTAAAATGTTACCACCCCCAGAGATAGCACATACAAACAGGCCTCATTAAATAGGTGAGTTAAATGCATATCATATAGGAAGTTCTTACAAAGGCTCCGTAACACCTGGGAGTTAGACTATTCTGTCCTGTGTTTCCAGAAATGACAGCTGATGGAATAGTAAACATAATGTGAAGCTCACTACAAATATTGTGTTGCTTTATTTATGTCAGGTCTCTTTGGGATGTTTGGAAAAGTCTTGTATATGAGAATCTAAACCAAATGCAAACCAGTCTTCTCAAATAAATATGGAGGTCATAATACTAAGCTTATCATTAAGTCCGCCACTAAGCAAATGTGTTCAGTTGTCTTAGTGGTTTTAGTCAAATACAAAACCTTGGGGAACCAAAAAGTCTTGCCAGGCTTCCAACTCTTCCCTTCCTTTAACTAGATATTGTATTTCACTTTTGTTAAGGAACACTTTAAACAAAATTTTTCTCCTAGATCCTTTATGAGAGCTTATAGTTAAGACATCCAACTCAAACTTTTTCTGCCCACTAGTTCCATATTTCATTTTAGAGAATCTGCCCTGGAAAGTGTGGCATATGGTATCATGGCACACTGGAAAGAAGAAAGTAGATTTGCATAATGAAGGCAAGGACAATGACACTCTAAGAAGACTTGGAGGGCAAATAAGAATTATCATTGCATGTGTTAATAACTTTATCACAATCACAAATAAGAAAATTAT
This sequence comes from Callithrix jacchus, assembly GCF_049354715.1. NCBI lineage: Eukaryota > Metazoa > Chordata > Mammalia > Primates > Cebidae > Callithrix > Callithrix jacchus. The sequence goes on along the minus strand of NC_133504.1, from coordinate 71,049,537 downwards.
ATTGGCCAGACACAGTGGCTCAGTCTGTAATCCCAGCAGTTTGGGAGGCCAAGGTGGGCAGATCACCTGAGGTCAGGAGTTCGAGACTGGCCTGACCAGCATTGAAGAAACCCTGTCTCTACTAAAAGTGCAAAATTAGTCAGGTATGGTAGCATATGCCTGTAATCCCAGCTCTTCGGGAGGCTGAGGCAGGAGACTTACTTGAACCTGGGAGATGGAGGTTGTGGTGAGTTGAGATCGTGCCATTGCATTCTAGCCTGGGCAACAAGAGCAAAATTCTGTCTCAAAAAAAAGAAAATGATATTTAAGTACACACATGCACACATATACACAATGATAAAAATTTGCATTCTTTTCTCTTCACCATTCTAATTCTCAAGTATAAGATCTTTCCTTTTAATTGTTCACATACAAAGTTCTAATTAGCCAAATTTCTAAAACGTGACAAGCTGCCAAAACTCAGCCACAGTTTGGACTTACAGGTCTATAAAGAATTACTTGGTAGCAATCAGAATGAATTGCAAAGCATATATCCAAACTTTTTCATACCGCATAAACACAGCAATTGGTGTGGTAATTCTTGATTGCACTAGCTGGGGGAATTCAGCAGAAGATGCTGACAGTTAGTTAAGGTATGTTATCTAGTGGGCTATGTGTCATAAAATAGCTGAAGATGTGCACATGTAGATTATATACCTACAACACACATACAAATATATTCAATATAGAGTTTATTTTTAAGCTATGCCACATAGAAATGAGTGCTATTAGGAATATAGAACCATCATCTATACAGACACTAAAACTCAGGATTTTCTTGAGCAGAGGTGGAATTCAATATATTTAATGGAGCTTTCTAATTCTCCCACAGCATAGTAATAGTCTTCATATGAGTTTTGTTGTTTGTGAATATTGCTTATGTTCAGGGACAATAGTGGAAAAAAATGAAAGCTAATTTCATGTTAAAAAATTATTGCTCCACCTTGAATGCCTATTAATATGTTCCTATAACCAAATTTTATGTTTTCCTCAAATCAAACTTTCAAGGAGAATGCCAATGTGCTAGCAGCTCATAGTCACTCTGCAAAAAAGTAGTATCTTAAATAATATGAATACCTCTAACAGAAAGCATAAACACCCTACACACTAATAACATGGTGTTAGACCTGTAAATCCAAACTCTGGCTGCTTTTTGGCAGCTTCATTGTCACATTTTAGAAATCTGGCTAACTAAAACTTTGAGTGAATAATTAAGAGAAAAGATCTTATATTTGAGAATTAAAAGAGTGATGAGACAATAATACAAATTTTTACCAGTGTGTGTGTGTGTGTGTGTGTGTGTGTGTGTGTGTATTTAAATATAATTTTCTTATTTGGAAGAAGGGATAAGTAGGTGTTAGTAGGAGTTCCAATTTCAAAATATGTCTGTTTTATTCATCAGCTGGACTTCTGAAAGATCAGTCAATTGATCTCAAATGCCCTTAAGAGTATAAAAAATTTAATGTAATCCCTAAGTATAGGGACCTTAATATTAACTTAAAAAAGAATGTTATATATCATGAAGCATGAAACATATGAGTTAAAATCACTTCACCTGATGTTATCATCTCCTGCTGGAACTACGGCTACTTCATGTGTCCCATGGTGCCAGGAGGGCAGAGGCAATAGGCAAAAGCTCCTCCAAAGAATAGAGGGAGAGTTATGTTGGATGCAATCCTCTCATCAAAGAATTAAAATGACAAAATTCAAGATTACTTCCAAATGTGTTGCAAAAGAAAAGACAAGAGTAGTTATGTAAATGAGCATTTTTAATGCTGAAAGTAAGATCTTTATCTAATTTCAACCTTTATTTTGGAAAGAAAACACCAAATAATACACCAGATCTCTAAAATTATATGTGCACATGCTATATACCAGCTTTTGTGCTAAGAATACTATTAAGATTATATTACTCATTCTGAGAACAACTCTAAACCATGGAAACTATTAATGGCTCCTTTTTAAAAATGAAAGCTTAGAAGAATAACTCCCTAAGTTTCACCTAGTAAGTAAGCCCAGTATGTAAAGTGCTCGAAAGTTGTTATCTAGGGGTAATATTTAAAACATATCAAAATGTTGTTGATAATTTAACTCCATTATGGGTAAATTTCAGATAATTTATAAAAAGCCTTTTAACATTATTAATTTATATAGAAAGACTACCAGTAAAATGTAATTTCTACTAATGCTTTGTAAATATCCATGTTGAGACAAATCCCTCGTCACACAGCTAAAATATAAGGAGGCGTTTTTTTCTTTTTAGAAGTGATGCATTTATGTTCATCATTTTCTTAGTCAGTTCATGTCAGAAAGTCTAACAGTGAACAAGAGATTAGTTTTCCAGTGACAAAAGTTAAAGAGGAAGAAATAAACAATAAAAGCTGGAAAATTTACTATGATACTGGTTATTTCCTTGTATGGAAATTTCTTTTTTTATACGAACAAATTTTGATTGGGGTCAGTGGAAAAGAACTGAAGTCTTTCAGAAAATTGCAGGCTTTACCTTACCCTCTTGGAAGGCACATCTGTCAGGACACTCAAGCCATCATGTTACTGCTGTTTCTTTAGAAAGACAAATAAATAAGTACACAAAGATTACATCAATTTAAGCAGACGTTCCTCATCAAAACTCAAATAATGGATGAAAAACATGGATAACTTGCATTAAACAGATGGTTTTTCTACTCTAATGGCTTAGTTGACAATTGTAGAGGAAGTAAAAAGAGAAGGTGAAAGAAAGATAACTTTAATTCAGAGCCTCCTGGTTTGTGGTCCTTTCAGTAAAGAGTAAATATGAGATCTTGGGTGAGATATTTAATCCATCTCAGTTTCACTATCCTCACATATAAAAGAAATATGCATAATATTAAATATTTTTATATAGCTATAACTATGTCTATACTGCTTGAGCAAGTAGGAGCTCCAAAACTGGTAAGTATTATTAGTAAGCCAGCCTTAGTTTTATAAGTGCTTTTTATTTTTTATTCTTTCTTAATTAGTTTTCTTTAAAAAAAAAATTGTGATCAGAATACTTAATATAAGATTTCACTCTTTACAAAGTTTTAAGTGTACAAATGATTATAGGTACAATGCTATACAGTAGATTTTTTGAGCGTATTCATCTTGTTTGACCAAAACTTTTTGTCTGTTGATTAGTAAATCCCCTTTCTCCTCCCTCCAGCCCCTAGCAACCATTATGTCATTCTTTGATTCTATGAATTTGAGTATTTTTAATGTGTCATGCAAGTAGAGTCATCCATCATTTGTTTTTCTGTGACTGCCTTATTTCACTTAGCATAATATCCTCAAAATTCACCCATATTGGGCAGGTGCAGTGGCTCACACCTGTAATCCCAGCACTTTGGGAGGTTGAGGTAGGCGGATCACCTGAGGTCAGGAGTTCAAGACCAGCCTTGTCAACATGGTGAAACCCCATCTCTACTAAATATACCAAAATTAGCCTGGTGTAGTGGTGTTTGCCTGTAATCCCAGCTACTCAGGAGGCTGAGGCAGGAGAATCACTTGAACCTGGGAGGCAGAAGTTACCGTGAGCTGAGATCATGCCACTGCACTCCAGCCTGGGCAACAAGAGTGAAATTCCATCTCCAAAACAAAACAAAACAATTCACTCATATTGTCACATATTGCAGAATTTCCTTTTTGTGAAGGCTGAATTGCATTCCATTGTATGTATTTACTAGATTTTCTTTATCCATTCATATGTTCATGGACATTTAAGTTGCTTCCATATCTTAGCTACTGTGAATAGTGCTGAAACAAACATGAGAGAACTCATATTGCTTAAAGATATCGATTTCAATTCTTTCATATAAATATCTAGAAGTGAGATTGCTATATATCATACCACAGTTCTATTTTTAAATTTCTGATGAACCTCCATACTATTTTCCATAGAAACTGCACATCTTCGCATTCCCACCAACAGTGTACAAAGGTTTCAATTTCTCCACAACTTCAACAGTAGTTGTCTTTTGATTTTTTGATAATAGACATCCTGACAGGTGTGAGGTAATATCTCATTGTGGTTTTGATTTACATGTCTCTGATGATTAGTGATGCTGAACGTCTTTGTCATATACCTGTTGGCCATTTTTATGTCTTCTTTGGAGAAATATCTATTCAGGTCCCTAGTCTTTTTTTTTTTATTATTATTATTACTTAAATAGAGATGATGGTCTCTCTATATTGCCAGGCTGGTCTCTAGCTCTTGGAGTCAAGTGATCCTCCCACCTTGGTCTCCCAAAATGCTGGGATTACCCTAGTCCTTTTTAAATCAGGTTATTAGGCTTTTGCTTTTACTATGAGTTCCTTATATTTTTTGCAGATTAACCACTTATCAAATACACTGTACATATTTTATCCTATTCCTTAGATCACCCTTTTCACTCTGTTTCTTGTTTCTAACAGAGCAGAAGCTTTTTGGTTTTATGTAGTTCTATTTGTTTGTTTTTGTTTTTCTTGCCTGTGCTTTTGGTGTCATACCACCTTATTGCTATTTCTAATGGTTGCTTTTGAGTCACCTTCTTAATCAGTGTTTCCTCAAATTTATTTCTTAGAATTCTCAAGATTTACAAAATAAAATAGTAGTGATCCCTGAAAATAAAGATTACAATAATAAGAATTACGAATTTTGTAATGGAGGTATAATAATATTATAACATATAATCATTCCTAAAATTATTTTAACAATAGGGTCTTTTTTTTCCTGTAGGATATTGACTGAACCCTGAGAAAACGCAATTGCAATGAGCATATATTACTTTTTCCCAATTGTCTTTCTGTGATAACCAGCAGAATAATCAATACTTGAGTGAGTTTTTCTGTGTACAGTGGCAGAAAATAAGGTCTTTGAAAATAAAATTGAGTTAAGCTTTTAAAACTTTTGAATTCTGTAATAAGGAAAAGGCTTAGGAAATTCTCTCATCCTTTTCATGAATTCAGGTAGCTACTTCTAACAGATATTCAAATAACAAAAGTGGTAAAAACCCAATTTCTAGCGCATAAGCCTTAAGAGACTTTAGAGTTAAATAAGGGATAAAATCCCAAGAATAAAAGCGTAGAAAAGCTCCTTATCTTCATCCTGTTTATTCAACATATAAGATCACTCTTTGATGTACACACAATTCTACCCCCGGGTGGGTAACAAAAATAGGCTAGAGGTTTTATTTGTGTAATGAATGGGTGATTACTACGTGAACTAAAATAAAGAAGGAAGTAAAACTTTTAGTAGAAGAAGATCAGGGGAAGAACACTTCACCTAAAGCACATATTCATTCTTTAATAAAATTTGAGTGTCTAGTTTTATGCTATGTGCTAGGCATAGAGCAGTTACAAAAACAAACTTTTTTGCATGTGACTATAAAGTATGTATGAATGTATGCTTATTTTCTTTAGGTATCAGAAATATAAAAGGGAAAGAGTAAAATATTATATTTTGGAAAAGAGAGTAGAAAGGTAACAATCATGAGATGTCAATCATTTATATTGTCCTTTGGTCATCCATACATACTTTCCACTGTGTTAAATGTTGCTGAGGGAGGAAGGAGGGAAATCAAATGTGAAGAAACTGAAAGACAGTGGGTGAACAACTTAGAACAACATCTAATGGAGTGATGGCCCAGAGGCCATTTTACAATGGGTTGAAAAGAAAGTGTCAGAGGAAGAAATTATAAACATCTCATTTTGTCAGTTTGGCTCAGGAGACTAGAAAAAATATAGTGCTGTAACTAGTGTGTTTATTTTACTTTAATTGGTTAAATGTGAGTGTTTAATGGAGAAATTTGAGAATTAAGAATACAGTACAAGGAATTTTAGTTGAGAGGGTAACCAAATATACTGAAGAGAGAAGGAAAAATTTCAATGTAAATTTCTGAGTAACTAAGAGAAGAAAGAAAAGAAATATGCCTTGTTCAGGCAAAGAAGCTACTTTGGAAAGAGAAAAAGAAACAATCAGAAACAATTGGTATCCTCTTCCATTTCAGTGTTTCTCTAACTTAAATACAGACAAAAAGCAACTAGGAGCCTTTTAAATGCAGATTTGGGTTCATTAGGTCTGAGTTGGGGTTTTAGATTGCACATTTCTAATAGATTTCCGGGTGTTTCTATGCTGCAGTAAGCAGATCACATTTGGAGCAGCAAGGCTGTGTTTCTATGTTTGATACTAATAAATGACGAGCTCCCCAGCATCTGGTTGTAATTTTCTATTAATTAGAAATGACCATCAAGCAGTTGGAGAGAGGCGAGTGAGAGTGGTTAGAATAAGGGTGGTTAGAGTGTTGACATAATTTTTCAGAGACCATGTGAGTTGACTGGACCTGAGACATGGCAAAATTACAAGCAGTGCATTGAGGGCCTCCCAATATGAGTTTTGACCAATTTATAATAGAACTTGCCTCTGCTGATGGGCCTCTTTCCACATTCTTTGTCCAGAGAAAATACAAGGTTGGGATCATCCAAGATTAGGATTGTGTGTGAGGATAAAATGCAAAAACACCAGGAGTCAAGAACGTATGTTATTACTGAAAAGGTGCTCCAAGTAAACTAAGCCCATTAAATAAAGAAGAAAGTTAAGACTCACAAGTGCTAATGAATTGAGAGAAATAAAGGGATCCTGTTTATAAGTATCATTAAGGCCATATAAGGCCAGATGTTTCTCTTTGTTTTTTTTAATGTTTTTTAGTTTAATGTTTTTTTCTTCATATATATTTACATGTTGCTATGTAACATAAGCTGATTAGAGTCTAATTCAATTAGCAGAAATTAATTAAGAAGCATAAAAAAGGGAAATTCCCATGTCTGTTATATGCACTAGTAAGGATCAGTAGCCTAAAGACCTACATTGCAATATTATTCTGCTCCTCTTTATAATATAAAAGGTTGTATTCCAAATGGAGGCCTGTGAGTTTAGTATTCTGTTCAATGAATGACATAAGGTATTGGCTAAAGAACTACAAGTAGAATACTGGGAAAAGGATAAAACTGGTAGTAAAAAAAAAAAAAAAAAGATTGTTGTCAAAATCAAGTAAGAGTGTTTATGAATGTAAGCCAGTTGAGTAGGATTCAGAGTTCATAATAAGGCATAGAGTTCATTACCTGCAGAGAAGGTTTACTTAAATTGTATTCAGCAGATACAGCTGGTATTATAGAACAGGCTACAGGTCAGCAAACCAAACACCACGGATCTGCTAAAGACCACCAAGGAAGCCTGTGGCCCCCTCTTCTGAGAAGCACTGACCTGTAAAGACCATGTGTGAATCAGGCCAGATTGGCCAGCAAAACTAAACTGGGAGTCAGGAGAAAAAGAACACTGTCCAAAAACTCCTTAAACCAAAGGCGCCTTAATGATGCTCTACTGCTGCTATTTTAAAGGCAAGATTCTCTTGGTAAGAATGTTCTGCTGCTGACATTTGAAAGAGAAGACTTTCTTTGTGGAAGGTTTGCCACCCAGCGTTTAGCAATCTCGTCTCTTCCTTGAAAAGCCCTTTCTTCAATAGAAATACACTCCATTCACCACAGAATGGCAAGCAAAATTTGATATAAAAATTATTAATTCATAGTAACTGCAAAATATCACACAACAATCAGGTAACCTCAAGGTAGAATGTTTGTATTATTAAATTTATTTGGCCTAAAAGGGAGAGTCTCTTCTCTTAAAGTTTGAATATTTATCTCACTACTTTGAAAAAAAAAAGATTAATTCGAGCATACACAAATAATGGGAGACGCCCCCGATCTATGTAAGAGACCTAAAGCTTTCTTCTAATGTCCTATGCCAAGAACTCAAATTTTAAAAAATATTTTTTAAACACACGTGGGTGTCTATTCTGCTTCAATAGAACTAGACATTTCATTCACAAACACCCTGAAGTGTTTTTATCCACGGCAACCCACACAAGTTTCGTGATTTGTCTCTGCTCTTTTTATTTTTTAAATTCTATATTAATACTTGTGAATTTTGAACTTGTCTAGATGATAGTAATGCATTGGGTTAAGAGCATAGATTATAGAGTCAGACAGCTGGAGTTCAAACCCCAGTTCTCCTCCTTAGTCACAGGGTTAGCCACCTGCATTTGGCTTAATCTCTCTGAGCCTCCTTTTTGCCCTCTTGGCAAGTCGTGAGTGCTATGCAAGTTTTGTTGAAGCAAAAATTGTTACTGGACAAGTTAAACAGAAAGGGGATATTTTATGTAAGTCTACTGAAATAGGAGAGAGAGACCAGAATTCAGACTGAGCTCAACTACCCTGAAATAAAAGGTGGGAGGCTTTTCAAGTGTTGTGGTAAGAGTGGAAAAGTACTAGAGGAAAGGCACGGAAGTTGGTCACTGTGCAGAGCATATTGAGTTATTGATGAGTTTTTATTTTATTTTTCTGCATGGTTAGATCATCTTTGTTTATTATGTGGCATCACTCACCCTCATTAGGCTGGTACCCTCTCACAGGGGCTAGGAGGTAGAAGTTATTGTGTCTGGAAAGGATGGCTCCCAGGTCCTTGAGGAAGACATTCTTTTGTTAAAAACTGGCAGGAGGCCTTAAAAAAGATTTACATCTCAAAGGAACAAAGAAAGAATTTAAAACAGCAAGTTTTTTAAAGTAAATAAATGCTCTTAAGTCAGGGTCTACAGTCAGGAAAAGTGTCTATAATACAGTTCAGCTGAGGGGAACATTAAGGTCTTCTTGGTCAGTTTCTACTGTTGCTTTAATTATAATCATTATTGTTCAAATGAAAGTTTGAGCCTTCTCCACCTGGTGAGTGAACGCACAGAAGTGTATTTTTACAAATTTCTGGGTTGTTATTAAATGATATTAAGTTTTTTTCAGGATGCCCCGCAACATCTGAATTTAGTTCAAAACACTTACCTCTGCTTAGATTTCTCAATATGGAAAATATGTATGAGAATCAATGAATGATATATTGAAACCAAAATATCACATATTTGTAGGATGAACAAAAATACCAATAAAGGGAACTCTGATACATCCAGTTAGGTCTGTGAAGAAACCCCATTTTCTAAATAATTAAACCTAAATAGAATCTAACCAAGGCAGGCTATGTGGCCTGAGGACTCTGCTTTTTTCAGCTAGACCTCACTGACCTTTACTTTAAAAAATGTAGTTTATAATCCTACTACATATCGGTAACACAAATTATAAGTACAAGTTACATAGAAAGTTTGGCCTATTTACAACTCCTGAATGAGTGAATTGGATAGAAATAGAAAACAAATTCATGTACTCTGGCTTTTTCACGCTCAGTGAACCTTAGAATCCCCAAACTTGGTAGAATTTCACCTTCTGAGGGAATGTCTGATACAATGTATGGGAATGTCTATGGAATATGGGTCTTGGAAAATGAGATGCTTCAGTGTACTTTACTGATCATTCAAATACTCTTTAAATAATGCATACTTAGATTTTCTTTTGCAATTTTTTACTTTTGTATCACTATCTGAAACCACAGAAGACATTCCCATAGAAGATAGCAGAGCAGAAGAAAATTACACTTCTTTTAAAGGCATGAATGCTTGATTATTATTATGTCTCCTCCTAACGCCATTACTCTCATGGGCCCATTGGAATTTGATAGGCTGATATTTAATGAAAGGAGGACTTGGATATCTCCTCTTGTCATTCACAGAAGACTAATCTTGCTGTTAAAACTTTCAACATCTTTTCTAAGTCTTTTTAAGGTTTCAACTTCTTAGCCTGTCATCTTCCATTATTCTTTCTCACCAGTGATTACCAAAATTCTCTAGGCTGACGGAGTCACTTTGTTCTTCAGCAGTAAAACAATTACACAAATGATCACTCCATTAATGATTTTTATTCTTCCTAATAGTGCCAGAAATTCTTGAGAACAATTCTTCTCAGCACGTTGATATGTGGATTTATATCTCCACTAAATTATCAAGATTTTTAAAAAAACAGCCATAACTAATGACCCAAAATTTTAACAGGATATTTCCTACAAAAGACCCTGATAGTGACATAAAAGCAAAAACTGCAAAGGGAAATCTAAGTATGCATTATTTAAAGAGTATTTGAATTATCAGTAAAGTACACTGAAGCATCTCATTTTCTAAGACTAGACGTTAAAAGCTTTAGTCAAAACATCCAATTCCTTTAGTCACTTAAAATACATAGGAAAAATTATAAGTTTTAAGGAAATGGAACTTGCAACTAAATAAAATTAGCAGATATCTGGTAAAATTGTATCTAAACTGAAAGCTTATAGAAGTTTTTATAGTTGTTTGTTTAGAATTTTCTGGCATTCAATGCAGGTAAAATAATTGAAAAGTACCAGAGCATAAATTTTTGATAAATATGTTGTAAGGCAGGAGAATTGTAAAGAAGTATATAGAGAATTAAAATTATTAGAAGATACATAATGTATTATGGTCTGGGTGTATCAATAAGTATAACCTAAGTAGTTCTGCATAATTATGCCATCTATTCAAATTTTTAAAATATTTATTATAACATCATAACAATGTTGAGTTTGGATCTTCAATAGGCTACAAACAACTTAGATTTTACACTCACTTTTCAGGACATAAAGATTAAGATAACATAGTAACCAGAGGATTTTTAACTAAAATGGAATGCCAGATATAAAACATACACAAAAATGTGGCAAAGTATAAGAAGGTGAAACCAGAGCTATTGGGAAAGGGTGTACATTTGTAGTGTGGGAGAAGAACTACTTTCACTGAGATAAGGCATTAAGGGTGGAAGTAGATGAACATTAATTGGAAGGCAGAAGGGTATGTATTTGAGTCACATCTAAGATATACATTTGCTATGTATAGAAGTACGGGGATAGTTTGCAGGAGTGAAAGGGTATATATTAGAAAAGGAGCTTAAAAAAATTGGTAAAGGTTGAAATAAGTTGGAGGAATTAGAGAAAATGACAGATACAACTGAAAATTGTGAATTTTTGAAAATCCAATTGGAAGCGAAACTTTGGGTTTATTGTGGAACACATTTCTTAAAAAGGGAGATTTTATTCATTGTAGTTAACGAATTCTGGGTTGGAGTTTCACCAGTAAGTGTGGAAGAAGAACTGGTCAAAATGGGGACGGTAAGGAGTAAAAACTTTAATGTTATTGGCAAAATACTATGTGATATATCCTGGATAGACAAGAAAGTAAACAATAACTGGGGGAAAGATAGAAGAGACTGATAATTGATGACATTAGGGAAGAAATAGAATTAGTGGAAGAGAAATAGATCATTGTCAGAGTATGAGATAGTAACATTTCAAGTTTTAGTAGTAGGCACATTTGCCTCTTTTCTTGAGCTTTTTACTTTCTTATTAAAATTCTCAAATCCTTTCTGTGTTCACTCCTTAACCCACTTCCGTTTCCCCTTAGAAGTATTGTAAAAAGAGAAGCATTATCCAACCCCTTTATCTTTCAAGAAGAACTTTCTTATTTAAATGCTAAAAAATAAAGTGTATACAGAACTACTGAATACCTGTTTCTCAGGAGGTTGGTAGTATAAGTAGTAGTGATAGCCACAATATTATTTATTAGGATTAATAGGTACACCCTCAATGAAATTAATTAAAATACGATAAATAATGTAGAAAGTCTTTTAAAACAAATTGATAATCTAGCAAGTAATACTTGAAAGGCCAAAAATGTGACCGACAGGTAGAAAGAGGATCAAAGGTGACTGTAACCTTGGGGAATGTTTTGAATCCCAGGGAGTTGTCTTCATAAAATACAAGGGACAGAAAGAAAAAAAAATATTCAGAGCTTGTCCAATGTTAAGAGTGCAAGAAGATATCCTCTGTATGAAGCTTGGCAATATCTGGGGTAAACTAGAAATAAACTCTACCACCACACACACACACACATACACAAATCAGCAAGGGAAATTGCTTGCCTTAGACCTTGCCACATAGTTAAATAAAAGAGATAAAAAATAATCATTTCTATGGAACTTATCCACACTAGATAGTGCTCATATGTGTTTTCAGATGAACTTCATGCTTCCCCAAGACATTCCAAGCTGAAAATTCAGTTTAGAATGGTTTAGGGTGGTTGTACACTCAGGAGTGAAAGGAAAGTACCTCTCAAGAAAGTCACAGAAACTATTGTCTTCATAAAAGCCCACAGACCCAATTTTAAAAATATAAAGCAGCAGGCAAAATTCACCTAATATGCAGGGGAGTGCCCATGATAAAACAACGGGAACATGCACCTGAATTTTTGAAACATGATACACCCCAAATTACACTCACTTCGTTCTATTCACTTCTGTAAGAGGATCATCTCACAGTTGACTCTGACACTGGCATTTTCGACTCCTTAGATCTGGGTTAAATGTTAGCAATTGCAAAAGGTGTTGGCCGCAGGTCACATTTAGGGAACTAACTGTGCTTGGTCCTAAACCTGCAGTGATATTTACAGATACTTTGCCAAGAAGCCTATCCCTCATGAGCTCTCATATGGTGGAGAATAAATATTGGTATGGTTTGGCTCTGTGTCTACACTGGGGCAGTTTCTCATAAATGGTTTAGCACCATCTGCTCAATGCTGTCCTTGTGGTACTGAGTGAATTCTCATGAGATCTATTTGTTTAAAAGTGTGTAGCACACCCCCATCTCTCTCTTGCTACTGCCTCAGCCATGTGAAGTGTCTATTCCCCCTTTGCCTTCTGCCATGATTGCAAGTTTTCTGAGGTCTCCCTCAAAGCCAGGCAGATGCCAGCATCATGCTTCATGTACAGCCTGTAGAACTGTGAGCCAATTAAACCTCTCTTATTTTAATAAATTACTCAGTTTCACCTATTTTTTGTAGCAATATGAGAAATAACCTAATACAAATATAGACACAGTAAAATCAAAGTGAGCATTTTACCTAACAATACAGGTGCTTTAAATTAAAACAAAATGTAAAAGTGTCTTTTTTTTTTTCAAGACTGCTCACATAAAGTCAGCCCCTTGCTTTCCTAGAAACTCTGAGTTAGGTTACTATAGTTTCCTTTAACTATAGGAAACACACCATAGTGAAAAAACTGAGTGAGTACGTCCCACTGCTTCTCTTTCCATAAATAAAGAAAATAGAATTCTAGTTCTGCAGAATATTTTAAGGTACTGTCATTATCTGTCCTGACTCCCCATCTTGCATTCTGGTATCTATTCTTTCATAGGACACCACCAGATTAATAACATGAGTACTTCAGGCTCAATTCTTACAGCTTTCTGTTTTCTTCATCTCTTCCCCAGATCTGGTGCTAACCAAAATCTAAGGTTTAAACAACAGAAAACTATAGCTTATTGCCATAGTGCTTTGGTCTGCCAAATGAGAGTTTCTTATCCAGAATTCTTGGAAGAAATACAAGCATTTTTAGAAATCATTTAAAATTACAGCTTAGGCCTTATATAAGCTACATTTAGTAGCAGACACTTTTCATGTCACTGGACCAATGAACTTTACATCTGCAATGTGATTCTCCCCAATAAGAATTTCCAGTAATCATGCCCAACCATGTTCTCAATTTCTAGTCCTGGGACGCAGAACAATACGTAACATGTCAGAATGTTTCTACTTTTCAGTGATGAAGCTCAGAGTAGAATACGGGATCAGCTTTTTAAACTTGAGGAGAAAAACAACCTTGCTCAAGCTCATATTTTAATATATGGTAATTGTATTGTTTCATTAGAAATGCATTAAAAAACTCATTTTCATTCACAAAATGTGGTTGAGGGGATTGCCTGTTTTTTTGTTAAATGTTGTCATGTGAGTTGAAAGGAGGAAGGAAACTCAGAAACTCAGATGGCTCTATTGCAGATAAAATTATTCTCTTAAAATTCCAGGATCATGTATATTTTTACTTCTGAGGATTGCATACACATATGATAATCCAAGAATTATTATAAGAGTGAGAATTCAAATCACTCCCTTATTTGAATTGATGAATATTCAAGCTGCCCATTTTTACTACAGAATATAAGTTCTGCCTTATGGTGATGACTGATGATGGCTAGTACAATGTCTAATTATTTTTAAATGCCAAAAGCCACATCAATATGGGTCTTACACTGAAGATGAGTACTAACTAATTCCTCAGGAGAAATGTTCTGTGCCTGAAAGTTATAGGTTTTTAGGTTATTTCTTTTAATGACAAAAATCACAATTACTATTGCACCAATATAATATCAGATGTCTTTCCTTAATTGTTGTGTCATTACAGTAATGGCTTCATTGACCGAGTTAGTCTAACCCAGGAAAAGAATAATACTGCTTTTTCTGCCATTCTGGGCTTCTGTAATTTTCAGAGTGCTGCACAGCTCCCCAAAGTAATTAAGAGGTACTTCAGGGGCTGTTTAATAAGGAAATAGCCTCTGAAGAAGATGAAGCTCCCACCCTTTGCATCCTACCTATTGTGTCAACACACCATTTTTGTATCTGATTCATCTGTGCAAGATACGTTTGAAAAATTTTTCTTAATTGCAAAAATAGAAAAAAAAATGTGAAAGCCACTGCTCTAAAAAGGCGATATTTTGGTATAAATTATCTAGATGATCACAATTGTGCAGATCTCATTTTACACATAAATGAGAATCTTGGAAAGTTTTGTGCATAAATGACAAGTTTTCTCTAAAACCATAACAACCAAACAAAACAGCATTGTTATTGTCCCTGAGCTGCCAAAGATGACCTACTGCGCCTGGTGAGAACATGTTGTAGGCATATGTGCAAATACCTCATACCATGCAACTAAGATAATGTGAGTCTGCACATAGAGGAATGCATAATAGCAAATTTTGCACTAATGTCTCTAAATGTGTCAGAAGTGCCAGTTGAGTTTAATGAAGCTTACTGATTGCTGTCTTCTGGTCAAGGATGATGACACAGAGTTTTTTTTTAATTTTCACTTCTTGGTTCTATCAAAAGTACAGATGGATTTGTAGGTACTCTCTGAGTGAGTTCAGCATATGAACACGGTCTCTTGCAACTGAGAATGAGACATACTGTGTAAGAACTTGTCTGAATCTTTCCCAAGCTGTTGTCCAGATTTTGTGGGATCTTGGAAGACATATGCTCCCAAATCAATTTGATGTTCTTGATTGCTAATGTTTGCTTTATGGCCTTAACACTAAACATGTGTATACACATGTGACCACGTAACAGCCTAATGTCTCTGCATTTGTGCCGATTGTCAAACAGTACTTAATTCACCTAAAGTGTTTTTTCCTCTGAGACAAGTCTTTTCATCTTCACGATTTTGAGATAATGGAATTGGAGTAAGTTATATTTGTAGATTTAAGAGGCTACTTTTGATTCCAAGGATCTTTTGAGGACAGGAAGAGTACAATATTCAACTTGCACTGATACACGTTAATGAAGAAAATCTGTCAAAGGCTATGTGATTTACCTCACATATGGTTATTTACTTTAATTATTTACTCCTATAAAACTACCAGCAATGATTCATGTTATGTGAAATACTAGAGAGCAAAATATTTTAAATAGGGTTACACTGTAAAACTGCTTCACATTTTAAAATATTTTATTTTTAGAATATTTTTAAACAATTAAATTGCACTTGCTTTTCAGTTCACCTCCCGATTTTTTCCCATTTCTCTTTTGACTAATATTAAACACCTTTTTTGTTATGAAGAAAATATGTAAATATTGAACTATATATTTTTAATTTTTTTCTTTTTAGAATTAATATGAGTTGCTTTTGTATAGGATTGAAAATAAAAGTAAATCGTTGTATTTTACTTCTTTGATAGCTTTGACCTAGAAATCAACTTTAGACTTTTCTGGTAACACAGAAATATATGAGAATCATATAAAGTTGTTATCTTAGTCAGTGACAAATGTTTACCTAAAAGATCAAAGTATATTTTTCTATAATAAAATAGTGTTTTGTCTTGAGGGAAGAAAAATTAGACACGTAAAATTAGTTGATTTCAATTTGTTCTGTAAGTTTCCCAGAAGAATTCAAAACTTAATGTGCATTTTAACTGCTTTAAAGATATTGAAAGACTCTTAGATCCCTTTATCTAAGCCCCACCACAGTCATTTTCATCATTTCTTTCCTATTCTGTATCACTACAAAAAATAAGCTTAACCTGGTTTTCTGTTTCTTCTTTGGTTTCTCTCAATTGCAAATATTTCTAATGATCTCATATTACCTATTTTACCTTTAATTATACAAAATTTAATTATTAGTTCTTCTTCAAATGTAAGTGCATCTATTTAAACATACCGGATGATTTTATCTATTAACTGAGTACAGGAATCCTCAATGTTAAGTTCTGAATACATTTCATACCCAATTAACCTCATTTTACTTTTGTCTCTGAGATCAAATCAATGATATAATATTATGCTTCATTTCATAGAAACCAGAACAAAGGGAAGATTCAATATGCTGTAGTATATTTATTGTATCCATATGGACATAATCTAAGTCTTTACTGAGAAATAAGGCTCATCAGATAACTTGTCAAATTATCTTTTTCTGATCTTGCATCACTATTTAGATGCTGCTAAGAAAACATGGTATACATCTTGTTTCTTAAACTTATTCTCATTCATTTGTTCATTTGTTCATTTATTAATTGAGCACTGAAAGTGCCACACACTGCACAAGACTCTGGAGACATGTGGGTTATGTTTCCTACTCTTTTGGAATGAAGCTTATACTCCTGGTACCATCATTTATTAGTTATGTGACCTAATCTTTGATCTTTTTATTGTTTCTTGAGACAGAGTCATGCTCTGTTACCAGGCCGGAGTGCAGTGGCACGATCTCAGCTCACTGCAACCTCAGTCTCCCGGGTTCAAGTGACTGTCCTGCCTTAGCCTCCTGAGTAGCTGAGACTACAGGCATACACCACCACACCCGCCTAATTTTTGTATTTTTAGCAGAGACAGGGTTTCACCATGTTGGCCAGGATGGCCTTTATCTGTTGACTTTTGCAATCCACCTGCCTCGGCCTCCCAAATTGCTGGGATTACAGGAGTGAGCTACCACACCGGGTCAATCTTTGATCATTTAACTTTTCTCTGCCTCAGTTTCCTCACCTATAACGTGAATCATAATTTTGTTGAAAATATCAATTTGGTAGTTGAGAAAATCAAATGACTAATACACAGAAGTGTTTGCAATTTGTATCGGGCAGTAGAATGTTAGCTCCTAATAGTGGTACATGTTCAGCATCCCTGATTTGAAAATCCAAAATCTAAAATGCTCCAAAATCCAAAACGTTTTAAGTGTCAACATAATGCTTACTAGTAGAAAGTTTTACCCCTGACCTTATGTGATGGGATAAGGTGCACAACACACAATTCACTTAATGTCTACAAGATAAAAAAGACTTGTGGCCACCTTCAGTTACAATATTTCTTTTCTGCATATGCCCAGATTCCCCCATGTAAGCATGCCCCAAAAGGGTCATAAAATGGAACATGTCCATGTTGCATGCACCAATAACAGTCTCCCTATGATACACCAGTTTGAGCCAAGACCTATATGCATTAGTCACTGTTTTTGCTTATTATCTTCTCTGTGATGTAAAGATGTTGTTAAAATTATCAAAAAGGCCTACAGATATCCTCATGAGTGAGAGTGATAACAAAAAGAGGAAGAACTTACCTTTATCTATAGCACCAAAAGTCGTCATTGCAACTGGACAGTGGTATGTGTGAAACATCTTATAGAAGAGTATGAATGTGTTGGAATGACCACTGTATATGACCTGAAGAAACAGAAAGATAAACTGTTGAAGTTTCATGTGGAAAACAATGAGCAGAAGTTAATGAAAAATAGGAAAACACTGCATTAAGCTAAAAAATAGAGATCTTGATCATGTATTAAAAGAGTGGATCAATCAGTGTCACAATGCGCACATGTCACTTAATTATGCTGATCATGAAATAAGATTTATCATGATAAACTGAAGGGAACTGTGAATATTCAACAGGCTAGTTGCAGAAAATTAAGACAAGAACACAGAAAGAAATTTTTAAAGATTTGTGTTGATAAAGCATCAGCTGGTCACACAGCAGTGGAGAAATTCATTAATGAGTTTGCAAAGGTCATCACTAATGAAAACCTGTTGCCAGAACAACTCTATAATGCTGACAAAACATAACTGCCTTGGTGTTATTGTCCTAGAAAAACATTGAGTACAACTGATGAGATAGTCCCTACAGAAGCTTAAAATGCCAAGAACAGAATAATTGTGCCAAGATGTGTCAATGCAGCAGGAAAGCATGAGTGTAAACTTGCCGTGATAGGCAAAATTTTGAGTCCTGACTGTTTCCAAGAAGTGACTTTTTTTTACAGTCCATTATTATGCTGATAGAAAAACATGGATCACCAGGGACATCTTTTCTGACAGCAGCTTAAGCTTACTGCAGGGAAGCTGAACTAGATGATGACTACAAGATTTTATTATTCCTTGACAACTGTTCTGCTCATCCTCCAGCTGAAATTCTCATAAAAATAATGTTTATGCTATGTACTTTCCCCTAAATGCATTTTATTAAGTCATTCATGTGACCAGAATATCCTATTGTGAATATTGCTGCAATGAACATGGGCATGTAAATGTCTCTTTGAGATAGTTTTGTGGGAATACATTAACTTTTAAAACTTCTCATTAAGGGAAAGAACAAAGTAAAAAGGCAACCTGTAAAATGAGAAAAATATTTGCAAATTATATTTCTAATAAGGGGTTAAATTAATATCTAGGATAAATGGAAACTCTTACAACTCATAAACAACAAAAAAGTCTCAATAAGAAAAGAAAAGAATTTGAATAGACATTTATCTATTTCTCCAATGAAGATGTCCAAATGGCCAGGAAGCTTGTGAAAAATCATATGTTGAAATGATTAGATATTCAACATCACTAATCATAGGAAAATGCAAATATAAACCATAATGAGATATCATCTCACACCCATTAGGATGGCTACTATCTGCCCCAAAACCCCTTCAAAAAGAGGGAGAAACAGAGAGAGAGAGAAAATAACAAGTCTGAAGACATGGAGAAATTGAAAATTGGAACTCTATGGTGCATTGTTGGTGGGGTTGAACATTTTTATAAATCCTACGGAAAACAGCATGGAAGTTCTCCAAAATGTTAAAAATAGAACTACCATGTGATATAGCAATTTCCTTTCTGTGTTGCAGTTTTAGGCAAAATGGGTATATAGATTTCACTGGGAGGTAATATTTAAGCAACAACTTGAAGCCCATAAAGGAATTACCTATGAAGTTACATGGGAAAAGAGCATTTCAGCAGAAAGAACAGCTAGCTAGATGTTAAGAGGAGAAGTGCATCTGGTATATGAAAACTTACTAGGAGATTAGAGTGGCTAGAGAGAGTTACAGGGTTAGAGTAATAGCAGGTGAGTTCAGAAAAGGAACAGACAATGCAGGGTGAGGTTAAGGCAGAAAACTGATGTTCCTTTGAGGCTTGTTCATGGTACAGTTTTTTGGACAGTTTCTGTGTCATCTATGACAGTTGTATCAGACAATCTTAAATGAATGTTTTCTTGAGGGTTTTCTGAAATGCAGGTACAAAAGTACAATTCCTAGTGAGGACTCAACTCCTAATCTCAATTATTATACTTCCTTTTTATTCGATGAAGTGGTAACTTCCCTAGATGTCCATTCTAGACATTACAAAATATGCAATAATTGTATTTTAATATCTTTATAAATGCTTAAAATTTTCTGAAAATTAATATATTGGACTCTAAGGGCTTCAGATAAGAGATTAGGTGCCCAGTGTGGTGGCTCACACCTGTAATCCCAGCACTTTGGGAAGCCAGTGCAGGTAGATCACATGAGGGCAGAGGTTTGAGACCAACCTGGCAAATATGGAGAAACCCTGTCACCACAGAAAATACAACAATTAGCCAGTGTGGTGGCATGCACCTATAGTTCCAGCTACTCAGGATGTTAAGGCAGGAGAGTTGAGATCGCCACTGTAATCCAGCCTGGGCAACAGAACAAGACTTGGTCTCAGAAAAAAAAAAAAAGATTAGGGATCTGTAGTATGAAGTCTGAATTATTTTCCTTATTCCTTATCTGGGACTGAAATGAAATTTGGCTATTATGTTTACCCCTCAACGTTTATTTTCTAAGAATCTCGGTTTAAACGTGCATTTTTAAACTTGTTTTTGGTTATAAACCACATTAATTTAAAACAAAACCAACTTAAATTTCTAATATATATGATATTATAAAAGATTCTGTACATAATGATGACAGTATTCAATATTAATTCCTGCCAGACCCAGTTTTATCCCACTCAAGGGCAAAAAAATCATGCACCACTCAGTTACTGACCAAGTGAGAAGCTGTATTAGGAAGCGTTTCCTTTTCAATGGCTGATCCTAGTTGTGTTTCTGGAGGTCAGACTAGTGCTAGAATACATAATATGTTTGTATCTTCACAGTGTCTGTCCTGTTTTCCACCTTCTTTTGACGAATTTATGACTGCTCTTCTCCATTGGTTCCCTAGGCATATATTCCAGACCTCCTATCAGGCCCCTATCTGTGTGTTAGGGCTTGATCCGTGTTCTGAATTACATCCAGTCCTTCTGGGAGCTCGAACCCTTTCCCAGGGTTCTGCAAGTGCCCTTGCCTTCAAAACACGGACCCTTCTCAGCATAGTCTAGCTGGAATCTTTCTCTAAGAAGATTTCTAGAAATTGTGCTGTCAACTACCATGTTAATAATTTTACTTTTGCCCAGGGTTCCACTCTAATGCTCTCTAACCTGCTTAGATTTCCTTGGAGATGTATACAAACTCATGTTTCATTCAAGAGCTCTGATGATTAATATTGTCAACTTGATTGGATTGAGGGATGCAAAGTATTGTTCCTGGCTGTGTCTGGGAGCTTGTTGCCAAAGAAGATTAACATTTGAGTCAGTGGACGAGAAGAGGTGACCCACCTGGTGAGCACCATCAGCTGCCAGCCCAGCTAGGATAAAAGCAGGTAGAAGAACATGGAAGGACTAGACTGGCTAAGTCTTCTGGCCTCCATCTCGCTCCCACACAGGATGATTCCTGCCATCAAATATCAGATTCCAAGTTCTTCAGTGTTTGGAATCTTGGACCCATACCAGTGGCTTGCCAGGGCCTCTTGGGCATTTGGCCACAGACTGAAGTTTGCACTATTGGCTTCCCTACTTTTGAGGTTTTGGGACTCAGACTGGCTTCCTTGCTATTCTCAGCTTGCAGAAGGCCTACTGTGGGACTTCACCTTGTGAGCATGCAAGTCAATGATCCTTAATAACTCCCTTGCATTTATAGCTATCCTATTAGTCCTGTATCTCTAGAGAACCCTAATACAAGAGCTGATAATAATCCCAAAGTAAGAGAATTTCTTGCATTCTAAGATTTCCCTATTTCTAGTTTTCTTCCTTTCTCCCATCCTTTGGAGAATCAGCATGCTATTGCCCTAAAGTAACATGTTTTGATTCACACACATTTTCCAACAAGATCTGGGGGTTAAAGATTTAAAGCCTCTCACAAAATTTATATATATATTTCCATTTAAGTATTTCTAAATCTCTAATGAGAATGGTGTTTTTTCTATAAGAGTAATAACATACAAGGCAAAGTGATCCAATAAAGGTTAAAAAAATGAGGATATATCTGACAGACCCCATGTTACTTTAGGGTATATTTTATAGTGACATATCACAATAAGATTAAACTTGATGTATATTTCTTCAACCTATCTTGTTATTGAAAATATTTATCAATTTTGAAAAGAAAGTATTACACAAATTAACTAAATATATTGTCAAGCTTAGGTATGGCAATAAGGAAGTTATTTTATGTGAGGATGGTAGAGTAGCCAACCTGAATAAAATTAATTTCAAGATCGATCGTATTTTTAACAAAACTTTTTTTGCTCTTGCCCTAATGTGCACTTAACATCTCAAAGAAACATGGTTTTCAAACTGATTTTTCTAACTATGAACTTAGTTTCACATCCTAATCAGAATATAGTTAAAATCTCACTTGAATTTTTAACAATTACTATTGGAGACATTAATGTTAGTTTTTAATTTAAGTGAGTGTGTGGGAATTGGCTGGCCTGTGTCTGGGACCATATGCATTTAAGAATGTGTCACCACATACACCCTCTCAAGACTAAAACAGGAAGAGGTCAAATACCTGAATAGAGCAATAACAAGTTCTGAAATTGAGGAAGCAATTAATAGCCCACCAACCAAAATAAGTCCAGGACCAGACAGATTCATAGCCAAATTCTACCAGAGGCACAAAGAGGAGCTGGTGCCATTCCTTCTGAAATTATTCCAAACAATAGAAAAAGAGGGAATCTTCCCTAACTTATTTTATGAGGCCAGCATCACCCTGATGCTAAAACCTAGCAGAGACACAACAAAAACAAGAAAAATTTAGGCCAATATCCATGATGAACATCCATGTGAAAATCTTCAATAAAATGCTGGCAAACAGAATCCAGCAGCTCATCAAAATGCTTGTATACCATGATCAAATAAACTTCATCCCTAGGTTACAAGGCTGGTTCAACATATACAAATCAATAAACATAATCTATCACATAAACAGAACCAATAACAGAAACCAGTTGATTATCTTGATGGATACAGAAAAGACCTTTGAAAAAATTGAATAGTCCTTCATGCTAAAAACTCTCAATGAACTAGGTATTGATGGGATGTATCTCAAAATAATAAGAGGTATTTATGACAAATCCACAGCCAATATCATACTGAATGAGCAAAAACTGGAAGCATTCCCTTTGAAAACTGGCACAAGACAAGGATGCCCTCTCACCATTCTTACTCATCATAGTATTAGAAGTTCTGGCCAGGGCAATCTGGCAAGAGAAAGAAGTAAAGGTATTCAAATAGGAAAAGAGGAAGTCAAATTATCTGTTTGCAGATGACATGATAGTATATTCAGAAAACCCCATTGTCTCAGCCCAAAAACTCCATAAGCTGGTAAGCAACTTTAGCGAAGACTCAGGATTCAAAATCAATGTGCAAAAATCCAAGCATTTCTATACATCAATAACAGACAAACAGCCAAATCATGAGTAAACTCCCATTCACAATTGCTAAAAATATAATTTACATGATACCTACAAATATAATTTACATGATACATGAAGGACCTCTGCAAAGAGAACTACAAACCACTGCTCAAGGAAATAAGAGAGTACACAAATAGATGGAAAAAAATTCCATGCTCATGGATAGGAAGAATCAATATTGTGAAAATGGCCATATTGTCCAAAGTAATGTATTTATAGATTTGACACTACTTCTATCAAACTACCATTGACTTCTTCAGAGAATTGGAAAAAACTACTTTAAATTTCATAAGGGACCAAAAAAGAGCCCACATAGCCAAGACAATCCTAAGCAAAAGAACAAAGCTGGAGACATCACACTACCTGACTTCAAACTATACTACAAGTCTACAGTAACCAAAACAGCATGGTACTGGTACCAAAACAGATATATAGGCCATTGGAACAGAACAGAGGCCTCAGAAATAAGACCATACATCTACAACCATATGATCTTTGACTAACATGACAAAAATAAGCAATGGGGAAAGGAGTCCCTATTTAATAAATGGTGTTGGGAAAGCTGGCTAGCCATACACAGTAAGCTGAAACTGGATCCCTTTCTTACACCTTTTACAAAAATTAACTCAAGATGAATTAAAGACTTGAGTATAAGACCTAAAACCATGAAAACCCTAGAAGAAAACTTAGGCAATACCATTCGGGACATAGGTATGGGCAAAGACTTCATGATTAAAACACCAAAAGCAAAGGCAACAAAAGCCAAAATTGACAAATCGTATCTAATTAAATGAAAGAGCTTCTGCAGAGCAAAACAAACTATCATCAACATGAACAGACAACCTACAGAATGGAAGAAGATTTTTGCAATCTGTCCATCTCATGCCAGTTAGAATGGTGATCATTAAAAAGTCAGGAAACAACAGATACTGGAGAAGGTGTGGAGAAATAGGAACACTTTTATACTGTTGATGGGAATATAATTTAGTTCAACCATTGTGGAAGACAGTGTAGCAATTCCTCAAGGATCTAGAACTAGAAATACCATTTGACCCAGCAATCCCATTACTGAGTATATACCCAAAGGATTATAAATCACTCCACTATAAAGACACAAGCACACATATGTTTATTGCAGCACTGTTCACAATAGCAAAGACTTGAAACCAACCCAGATGCCCATCAATGATAGACTGGATAAAGAAAATGTGGCAAATATACACCATGGAATACTATGCAGGCATAAAAAAGGATGAGTTCATGTCCAGTGCAGGGACATGGGGAAGCTGGAAACCATCATTCTTACCAAACTAACACAAGAATGGAAACCAAACACCATATGTTCTCAGTCATAGGTGGGAGCTGAACAATGAGAACACATGGACACAATAGAGGGGAATATCACACACCGGGCCTGTTGGGGCTGGAGTGGGTGGGGGCAGGGATAGCATTAGGAGAAATTCCTAATGTAGATGACAGGTTGGTGTGTGCAGCAAACCACCATGGCGCATATATACCTGCAAAACAAACCTGCACATTCTGCACATGTACCCCAGAATTTAAAGTATAATAATACATAAATAAATAAAAGCTAATAGTGATCGATAGAAAAAAATAAATGTGTCACCAAAACACTTGAAAATGTTCAGTAGGACTTTTCTAAAATATTGGTTGACGAATAGGAAATAGTTAAGACTTTCTGAACACTATATGTCAAGCACAACTTTTGTAATTAGCATTTAATAGTTACAGAAAGGAAACTGTCACATAAATATATTAATTTAATATAACATCTCTCGCAAGGATTGATGGAATAGAAACTTGAATTCAAGTTTCTGGAGACAGCATACTATGGTGAAGCTTATGGATTTTGGAATCTGATTAAGTCTTCTCAAAACCTAGCATTAGTTACAATTGTGTGATCTTATTCATCAACTTCATTAAAAGTATATCAGAGAAATTAGTATCAATATCACATGGTTGTTAAAAAATTACACATATGCAATAAGAATTCAATGAATAACTATGAAACCTTTTATTCATTTATCAGTCAGGCTCTTGGTTCTTAACTACTCTACTTACTCTGGGATCCAATGATAAAATAGTTGTATGAGGTAGTTTTTACAGTCACAATTGTCAATGAAAATATATGCAAGTTAGTAAATAAGAAGGAGAAGGCACGTGTTAAATCATATAACATGTGGCTACATATCAGATATAGTGTGGATACATCTCATACATCCTATTTCAATGCCAGTCCAGCCTTGTTATGCAATTGTCGATACATTTATTTATGCCTGCTCTCGTGTCCTGGCACTAGTCGATTTCTCGCTGCTCAGTTTTCTCACTGTGCATCCTTTCTTTAGTCGCTGTACAACATCCCATATATTCTTCACAACAGAAAGTATGTTAAAATGAATGTTCATTAAATACTTGTATGTACATTTTAGCTATTATTCTTAATAATTCTTATATATATTCTCAATAATTCTTAATTCTCCAAATTCATGCAATAAAAAAGGAAACTGTGTTCTCCAACATGGCTGATGACTGCGCAAATTGTGTCTGTACATGCTATTCATTTTGTGTTATACCGACACAAAGAAAGGGTTTTAGAAGTTTATTCAGCATTTGGGAGGGGGGAAAATATCACTTCTACACTGCCTTTGCCTTGGTAAATTTCCCATACCGTTGAGATGTACAGAAACTCATCTGACTTTGGAAAACTGTATTGAATGATCTATAGTATTTTGGATTTTCCTTCCACTGTGTGTGCTACATTTATACCTGCCCATATAGAGTTCCCCATTGACCAGAAATATCAACCACACACAGCATGAGGAAAATTAATCAATTGCTTATTTTTTTAAACTATTATTTAGGATTATGTGCAAATAAATTAGAAAATTTAATCTCTAGTCTGTACCTATAAGTTTATATCTAGGTAATTTAAAAGAATAATTGGTATAAAAAATTGAAAACTCCATATACAGTTAAAGTCTACAAGAGAATATAAAAAGAGCAACTCTTCTTTATTGTCTCTCAATATTTACATGAACAAAATAAAATTAATCATGTGAGGATTAAAGTTTCTTATATCATGTATAAAAACTTGAGAAAGAGCTTTGATGTAATATTAACAATTTTCTAACCTGAATCAAGCACTCTTTTAAAGGGCTTTTATTGACATGAGCTAAAGTTCTAATTACTTTGGAATTTGACTACAGCTGCACAAAAACAAGTCCAAAATGCCTCTTCTAAAATAGATGTTTCTGTTCTGTAATTTTTCAGTTCCATCAGACACAAGCACCTTTCAACTAATAAATAATTTGACATTTTCCTCTTTACTATCCTAAAATGAAATTCAGAGATAAAATTAACCTTTTTGAATCCTATGGTATGGTCCTCCTAAAATGTTTAATTAAATAGATGTTTTCACCAGTTTATAATGAATATATTTTTTATTTAATTTATGATGCCTAGAAGTTAATCTTCATGTGAAATAAAGGAAAATGAAAAGCAAAGATAGGCGGGCATTGAAACATAAACATTTTTATTAAGATAAGTAATGATAAATTAGACTTACTTGTCTATGATGAGGAAAAGGGTAAAATAAAAACAGGCCATGCCAAAATCACACATTATTGACTATCAAAGTGAAAAATTTAAGGTGTGAAATACCTAGCTCTGTTCTCAACAAGGGTGTTAACATGTTAAAATGAACATATACCATAAAAGCATGTAGATACAGACATCAGTATAAAAGTATAAATAGAGATACGTAAGAAATCAGCAACATTATTTTCAGCTTATTTACTTTTAGTACTGTGGTCTCAAAATTATGCACTTACCAATTGACTAGATAGGATGCCTGAATGAACAAATTCTAATGCTTAGTAGGATCAATAAGATATTTTTATTGTAATTAATCTTTCATCTATACACTGATTTTCTCCCAAATTGTTAGCCTCTTGGTTGAAAGTTCCTGCAAATTTTGTTTTCAGTAATATCATAATTAGATGTACAGAATCCCAGAATTGAGATAAGTTTTGTCCACAACTTATTTATAGTTTGTGGGTTCTATGAAGACATTATTTGATATGTAGGACTGTTCTATGCACTGCCTCTGTGGCCTTTGCTCACTAAATACTAGAAGTTTCTTCCCAATTAGTAAAAGTAAAAAAATTACAAATCACAAAAATTAGGGTTTTTTAAAAAAAGTGACAGAACAGTTTGTTGAGAAATGGTCAACTCTGTCTTAGTACTAAACGCTTCCTTTCTTTAGTCCAACAGTCTGATTTCACAGCAATCTTTCTTTACTCCATTTATTTTTCTTGATACTTCCTAGTCTTTTCCTTAACCAAGGCTCAATGTCTTTGCTCCCAAAAACTTTTGCCAAGTTATCTGCAGGGTTGTTTCTTATTATTCAATCAGAAGCCACCTTAAATTCACTTCCTATTATAGGCCTTCCTTGGACTAACCTGTTTTCAGTAGCCATCTCACCACGACCATGCCATTACTCCCCCATCATGATACTACTCAACTCATTCTGTTTAATTTATTTTGCAGCATCTACATTATTTGTGTCATTTTGTTCCTACTTCACTGGAATGTAAGCCCAAGAGGGCATGAACCACTGTCTCCTCAGTGCCTACAACAATGCCTGGCACACAGTAAGTACACAGATAGGGACCTGAGAGAATAAATGCATCTCTTATTCCTCCCCAGAATACATAACCAGTAAGCACTTTCACAGCTGACCACCACATGCAGGGGCTCTGGTGTCTTGAACTGCTGTTCAGATGTGACAAAAAGCTACATACGAGGGGATGGAGGTCTTGTCACAACCTCCAAATTTGTTTTAAAGAATAATGTTGACTGACATTCATTTCAAATTCACTTCCTTCACTCTTCAAATGTTTGCCTTAAATCTCACTAAAATTATACAAATACTTTAAATTATTTGAACATTTTTCTTAAAAAAGTTTATATGGATGAAACCAATAAAAAATGTGATTGCTATTACTTCATCACATTTTTACTTAATACTGGTTCTTTTTAATCTTGTTTTAGTATTGAATAATTTTCCCCAAATAAAATAGAAATGCAATCATTCCTGGTAGTGGATCTGATGTTATCAGATTAGTTTTCCTTTCCAGATGCCATGGTTTTATGTACTGTAAATAATCCTCTCATTACCAGATGGTATCAGAAAGAAACTGCTTCAGGGAGGTATATACTATAGAAGTCTGTACATTGAGTAGCAACAAAAAAGCAAATCTTTGTAAACTGGCCAGCAAAGTATCTTAACACAGCAGTGAATATTGGGGAATGCAAACAGTGAAATCCCCATCTAACCAGATGTGGACATTCCTAATGGATGATAAGTTTAGTCAACCAATAAAATGTTTTCAATTTAAAGCTTAAAGTGGTGATTATAATGTTTGTGTTCTTTGCCTAGACAGTACAGCTGAAGCAGAGATACCAAAAAGCAAATTATTTTTCAAACCAAATATTTACCAGACTAGCTCTTAATCTAGGCTATTTTTATTGTTCCAAAACTTAAAATATGCAGAATGTAGAAGAATTACATGAAAATAAAGACAATTGCTGAAATAAATGCTGATAACATTTTTCTTTTACTCTAAACCTAATTGGAATCACGATTTTAACTGCAGTAGTTCTAAGTATAATTGTATTTTTTAGTTAAGAATTTTCTTTTAATCATCATTCCATTTTATATATTTCTCATTTTAGAGTTGGTTCTGTTCCTTGTTTTCTGGGTACATGTGATAATTCAATTTATTTATACAATTTGTAAAGAAAAAAATCAGTGTACTTAGGATATCCATCACATTAAACATTTATCTTTTTTCTATGCTGGAAACATTTGAATTATTCTCTTCTAGCTATTTTTAAGTATACAATAGATATTGTAAGCTCCAGCCACCCTACTGATCTATCCAACATTAGGTCTTATTTCTTCTATCAAACTGAGAATTTGTACCTATTACCAACTTGCCTTTATTCCCTAACCCCTCTAGAGTTCTTGTCCTCTGGCAACTGTCATTCTACTCTCTATCTCCATAAAATCAATTTTTTAGCTCCCACATATGAGTGAGAGGATGCCATATTTGTCTTTCTGTGTGTGCATTATTTCACTTAATACAATGTCCTCCAGGTCAATCCATTGGCTGCAATAATAAGATTTTATTCTTTTAATGGCCTAATAATTTTTCATTGTGTGTATATACCACATTTTCTTTCTATTTGTCCATTGATGGGCAGTTAGGTTGATTTCACATCTTGACTATTGTGAATAAATAGTGCTGCAATAAACATCGGCGCCAGATAGCTTTTAAATATATTAATTTCTTTTCCTTTTGATATATTCTCAGTAGTGACATAGCTGGATCATATGGTAGTTCTTTAACAGATTTCCGGGGAGCAGGGTTGTCTCAGCTCCCCGGAGAGGGTGTTCTTCCAGGCTCTTTGTCTCTCACACACTCAAGAATGGGAGCAGGGACCACGCCAGGTGCGGTGAGCGATTATGTAAATATCGGACCCCAAAGAGTTTTGCAGAAAGTGATTTATTCAGGCAGAGAAAGAGAGAAAAGAGAGAGAAAAAGATGAACAAGAGAAGCTTCCATGAGATTGGAGTCCAAAGAGGTGTGGAAGAAGAGGATTTTTAACCTCAGAGGAATTTCTACCTCATCCAAGCCCCCTGGTCTATGAAAGGAGTTCCTTTAAATTTCCGCTGGAGTGATTGATATTTGATTGCTCTGGTGCACCAAAGTTTAAACAAAGACCCTTAAGATCCCAGATGGAGAGGTGGGAGTATGGCACTGGGAAGTTCTTGTCTTTGAAACTACGCCCCCTGTGGACCCAGGAAGAGAATATATTCCCTCAGTTCTATTTTTAGTTTTTGAGACACCCCGCCCCCCACCCCACCATACTGTTCTCTACAGTGGCTATTCTTATTTACATTCCCACCTACAGTGTACAAGGATTCCCCTTTCTCCACGTCCTCACCAACATCCATGGTTTTCTTTATGATAAAAACCATTTTAACTTGGATGAGATGATACCTCATTGTGTTTTTGATTTGCATTTCTCTGTCAATTAGTGATGTTGCTGAGCATTTTTTTCATATACCTGTTTGCCATTTGTATTTCTTCTTTTGTGAAATGTCTTTTCAGATTGTATGTCCATGTTTGAAATGGATTATTTGGCTCTCTTGCTATTGTGTTGTTAATGCTCCTTGTATATTCTATTTATCAATTCCTTGTCAGATGGGTAGTTTCCAAATCGTTTCTTCCATTCTGTGAGTTGTCTCTTCACTTTGCAGACTGTTTTCTTGTTGAAGAGGCATCTATTGCATTACTACTTTTCAAGGTGATGGGTCTCAAGTATTTATCCCCTTCTGATTTGGGAAACATATACTTGAATGATCAACTATTAATGTCAACATAGCATGTATAAAACTAAATTCAACCTCATCTTTTTTTTTTAGACTAGATTCTGTTGTTCATTACTTTCTTCTATCATTGTCATTGAGATAAACTTGAAAAGAACACTCACTCTTTGACTCCTATGCTCCCGATCCTTATATTTTACTTGTCATCAGCAGGCTTATTATTCTTTTTATCATATATTTTTTATTTATTTATTATGTTTTCAACTCCTAAGCACCTGATTTGACCTCACTGAAACATCTTTGAACTGTAGAATGAACTTCAGGCTTTTAACTTTTTAATCTAGAGGAAACATACAGTCGGCCTAAATCTGATAGTCATTATTGTCATAGCATTATTATCATCAAGAACAGAAAGATCTTCTTTTTTCTTCTCTGAATTGAGTCAAAACTCATTGAGATGAATAGAATTCACCGTAATTCAGATTTATCCATTTAACCTCACTACCAGAAACATCAGTGTGGATTTGTATCCAACTAGGAAGTCTTACATTTTTACTCTTCTCTGCCTTTTCTCAAACTCCTAAAGATTAAGAAATGCAGTTTAATATGTTTCATTGCCTTTAAACATTTAACAGAAACCGATTGTAACAGCACATCAAAAAGCTTATCTAATCATGTTCGGCTGGTTCAACATACGCAAGTCTAGAAATGTAATTCACCACATAAACAAAACAAAACACAAAAACCACGATTATCTCAGTAGATGCAGAGAAGGCCTTTGACACAATTCAACAGCCCTTTATGCTAAAAACTCTCAATAAACTAGGTACTGATGGAACATATCTCAAAACAATAAAAGCTATTTATGACAAATATGCAGCCAATATCATACTGAATGGGCAGAAACTGGAAGCATTCCCTCTGAAATCTGGCACTAGACAAGGATGCCCTCTCTCACCACTCCTATTCAATATAGTACTAGAAGTTCTAGCCAGAGCAATCAGGCAAGAAAAAGAAATAAAGGGTATTCAGTTAGGAAAAGGAGGAAGTCAAATTGTTTCTGTTTGCAGATAACATGATAGTATATCTAGAAGACCCCATCGTCTCAGCCCCAAATCTCCTGAAACGGATAAGCAACTTCAGCGAAGTCTCAGGATACAAAATCAATGTGCAAAAATCACAAGCATTCCTATGCACCAGTAACAGACTTAAAGAGAGTCAAATCAAGAAGGAATTGCTACAAAGAGAATAAAATTACCTAGGAATACAACTAACAAGAAACGTAAAGGACCTCTTCAAGGAGAACTACAAACCACTGCTCAACAAAATAAGAGAGGACACAAACAGATGGAGAAACATTCCATGTTCATGGTTAGGAAGAATAAATATTGTGAAAATGGCTATATTGCCCAAAGTAATTTATAGATTCAACACTATCCCCATCAAGCTACCAATGACCTTCTTCACAGAACTGGAAGAAACCACCTTAAACTTTATATGAAACCAGAAGAGAGCCCACATAGCCAAGTCAATTCTAAGCAAAAAGAACAAAGTGGGAGGCATCACATTACCTGACTTCAAACTGTACTACAAGGCTACAGTAATCAAAACAGCATGTTACTGGTACCAAAACAGAGACATAGACCAATGGAACAGAACAGAGGCCTCAGAGGCAATGCCACACATCTACAACCATCTGATCTTTGACAAACCTGACAAAAACAAGCAATGAGGAAAGGAGTCCCTGTTTAATAAATAGTGTTGGGAAAACTGGCTAGCCATGTGCAGAAAGCAGAAACTGGACCCCTTCCTGACACCTTAAACTAAAATTAATTCCAGATGGATTAAAGACTTAAACATAAGACCTAACACCATACAAACCCTAGAAGAAAACCTAGGCAAAACTATCCAGGATATAGGCATAGGCAAGGACTTCATGACTAAAACACCAAAAGCATTGGCAACAAAAGCCAAAATAGACAAATGGGACGTAATTAAACTCCAGAGCTTCTGCACCTCAAAAGAAACAATCATTAGGGTAAATCGGCAACCAATAGAATGGGAAAAAAATTTTTGCAATCTACCCATCTGACAAAGGGCTAATATCCAGAATCTACGAAAAACTAAAATAGATTTACAAGAAAAAAACAAACAAGCCCATTCAAAAGTGGGAGAAGGATATGAACAGACTACAAAAGAAGACATACATGAGCCCAAGAAACATATGAAAAAATGCTCATCATCACTGGTAATTGGAGAAATACAAATCAAAACTACATTGAGATACCATCTCACACAAGTTAGAATGGTGATCATTAAAGTCTGGAGACAGTAGATGCTGGAGAGGATGTGGAGAAACAGGAACACTTTTACACTGTTGGTGGGAGTGTAAATTAGTTCAAACATTGTGGAAGACAGTGTGGTGATTCCTCAAGGACCTAGAAATAGAAATTCCATTTGACCCAGCAATCCCATTACTGGGTATATATCCAAAGGATTATAAATCGTTCTCTTATAAGGACCCATGCACAGGTATGTTCATTGCAGCAATAGCAAAGACCTGGAACCAATCCAAATGCCCATCTATGACAGACTGGACAGGGAAAATGTGGCACATATACACCATGGAATATTATGCAGCCATAAAAAACAATGAGTTTGTGTCCTTCGTAGGGACATGGATGAACCTGGAAACCATCATTCTCAGCAAACTGACACAAGAACAGAAAATCAAACACTGCGTGTTCTCACTCATAGGCAGGTGTTGAACAGTGAGAACACATGGACACAGGGAGGACAGCAGGGCTTGGGGAGTTGGGGAGGGATAACATGGGGAGAAATGTCAGATATAGGTGATGGGGAGGAAGGCAACAAATCACATTGCCATGTATCTACCTATGCAACAATCTTGCATATTCTTCACATGTACACCAAAACCTAAAACACAATAAAATATATATTTGAAAATATACCTATCCAAGAATAATTACAGACCAGAAGCTCTTTCCACCAATCACCATTTATATGATAAATCTAATCATTAAATGATAAACCTAAATCAGTGCTCTTGATTGCCTGTAAAAAAGATATTGAGCTAGGCACGGTGCCTCATTCCTGTAAATCTAGCACTTTGGTAGGCTGAGGTAGGAGGATCACTTGAGACCAGGAGTTTGAGACCAGCCTGGGCAACATAGGAAGACTCCATCTCCATAAAATTCAAAAGATTAGCTAGGTGTGGTGGCATACCCCTATATTCCAGCTAATTTGAGAGGCTGACGTGGGAACATAACTTGAGCCCAGGATTTTGAGGTTCCAGTTAGCTATAAACGTGCCACTGTACTCCAATCTGGGAAATACAGCATGATGGACAATGGACTAACTACTACTCTACTTGTCAGATGTCAATGATAGTTAGTTTCTAGCTGTGGGAAGAAACAATAGTAAATTAATTAGAATTTTATTTTGCTTCTGAAATTAATTCCCTGTCTCAGAAAAAGAAAAGATACAGAAGCCCAGTGCATGCGGAACCCTTGGAGATAGACTTCAACTCTCTGATCCTCTGATACATCCACACACTGCTGCTCCCACTGTTGAGTTAATGCTTGTTCACTAACCTGTTTGTTCCAGTTGTCCTTGTCTTAATTATATACTTAAATAAATGTTACATTACATGATGAAAAAATAAAAATAAATAAACTCCAGTGCTTTTTGTAGAGTTTTGTTTCTGTTTTTCAAATACTAGCAGCAGTAGTAAATATATTGAGTTAATTAAAAGCATAAAGTAACTTTCATCATCATTGAGTTGGTAGTATGCATTCAAAATTTAAATATTCAAAAGTATTTATTAATTCCTTATTATGTATCAGGCAGTATACTAGTGACTAGGAATATAGAAGTAAACAAGACGTGCCGAGCTGTTCTACCTTACTATTGCTGTCTATTCTGACTCCTCATGTCATAATCCAAGCCTTGAAATAGGTTAATTATATGTGTGGGTGTGTTTGTGTGTATGTGTGTATAATCTATGTGTATATAATTCTATAATCATATAATATCCTGTAATACAATATAATTATATAATATAATCATATAATTACATATACATATATACACACAAAATTATATTATACATATAATTATATAAATGTATTATATATTGTATATATATTGTGTATATGTCATACACACACACACACATATACAAACTTGTTTTGAAAAACATTCAAGACAATTAGAAGATCCACAAGAAAGATTTTTATCTAAATATTGTTATGATTCTTGCTAGATGTTAATAGATTTTCAATCTTTTAAAATATCTTTTTTACCTAAAACATATGTGTATATACGCACACACACACACATACACACATACAATTTTCTTAATTCTGTAACAAAGAAACTAAAAGTAGCTTTCCTGGTTCACCCCATTCTTTACACTGACACTGCATACTTCATTCAGCACATGAGCAGTATGTCGTTAAAGATCCTCAGCTGTCACTTCATTTTCTTATGTTGAAATTAATCTGCACACCCAGGCCCTTTATCTTAGATAATCATGGTCTGAAGCTGTTTTCTTTACCTGGTTTTAACATAAATAACCAGAGCCAAATTCTTTTTCACAGAAATTGCTACATAATTTTATTGTAATTTCTATATCATAAAAATGTAAACACAAGCATTTGTACTTCACTCTCTCACCAGTGCATGTTACTTTATATTCTCATTACAATCCACCAACTTTATGAAATTGTCATAAAAATTAGAATATTATGCAATGACCACCTTGGATAATGATCACGAGTGACAACTCTGAAAATATGTGACAAAAGATGACAATGAATTCAGAAACTGAAATGCAAGTGCTCTAGATGGGCACAGAGTACATGAATTTGGATCTATATCAATATTAAATTTTTTTGACATCTCTGAATGTATCATGGAAAAAGATGTCATATATACTCAACTTGTTTGAGAGATATTCTTCCTTAACAGTATCTTCTTAATTAGAACAAAATCAAATACTCACAGTGCTCATTCTAATCATTGTAAAATCTTCCTACATTTTTAAACTCAAACTGCCTCCATTCTGATCCAATCTTCTTCTGGGTATACATTTTAGGGTCTGTAGTCCTACAAAGATCCTTTCTTCTGGTGACTTAATTTCAATGTGACCTGATTTGAAATTTTAAAATTTCAAGTTATCAAATAGATTTTATTTTCCCTTCTTTCTGACTCTTAGTACCTTATATGGTACAAGTAAAGTTAATTCCAGCTCTGTCCTCGAAGCAGAGCCAATGTTTGCATCCTGTTGAGACTAATCTTGGCTCCCAAGAGGACAAAGGATTTAGAAAATAAATTAAAATACTAAAAGGATTAATTTTATTCTTTAGAAGAAAATTATTGTGCTCTCCATTAACTAGATATACCTTTTACAATTAAGTATACAGAAGAGTTTACATTATTACAAATGCTTAATTTCCTTATCCAAGGTAAACTTTTCATAAAGTTAGTATGTTTTAATTGTAGATATTTTTGACATAAATGTGAACATTGATAATGTTAGTGTACATGATGAACCTATACAATGCTATTTAGCTGAGGAAATGTATTTACCTGAGGAAAAACAAATTAAGACAGTTAGAAGCCCCTAGTAAATATCTTTTATCTAAGTATTGTTATGACTCTTGCTTGATGTCATTAAATTTGCCATCTTTGCAAATATTTCTGAATATTATCAATTTTCATTTTGAATTAAATTATTGCCATAAATAAAAATTCATTGATAATTTTACATAGGCAGGGATACTAAAACACAAACAAATATTTTTATTTACAAGTGAGCTTATAATCTAATTTGAAAAGGAGAACACATATTTTTTAAAAAAGAGGAAAAACCACCAAGAGAACTATTTTTCATGTCAACTATTATTTAAAAACAAGTGATAGAAATATTCCTAGAACAAATATATTAGTGGTTCATTTGGACAGGAAGGAAAGGCTTCATTCAATTTTGAAGTGAGCCTGGAAGGAACGTTATCCTTAGATGCAAAAGAGGGCGGGGAGTTTTAGGCAGCAGAATGATGAAACAGTGGAAACTGATATGTATAATAGCTAAATCATTGAAATTATTTCAAAGCAAGATTGAACGCTATTTACTCATTTGAAATGACTTTTCCCTTTTAACAAGTTTAGATATATGTTTTTAAAATACTAAAAATATGAAGTGAACACCTCAAATTTTTCTCAGGTGGATTTCATTTCATCAAATCAGTTTCCGTACTGATAACGTTGTTAGGTTTATCTGTGACACTCAAGTAGAAACTTAAACATATTTTGAAAGGAACTCTTATTGTTATTTTGAGGTAGAAAAATCCTTTGGAGGGAATGAAATTGAAAAGAACATTTAACTGCTAAGATAGAGATCAAGGCATTAAACAAACATTATTCTAAATTCATAAATAGCCTCACAGCTTAGTATCTTCATTTTCAACTCTACTTTTTCTCTTTGTTGTCATCATACCATGTCCCATTCCCTTCCTTTTCAGTGAATCTTTTTGTAAGTTCAGTGAATATAAAAATATTTATAGAAGTCATGAGTCCACATAATATTGTAATGTGGGATCTGTGTACTCATCAAATAAAAATAATTAATAAAATGAAATTCCCAGGCAGACTTTCAATCTAGAGGGTCAATTCTGATGCTATGTCTTAAAAAAAGCTACAAACAGTTAAAATCAGAAACAAGATTGCAAATGGTTCCTGGATTGCATAGTATTATGTAGTTAGGACTTAAAATATATATTATTTGTGTATTCAGAATATATGCTGTAAAATAGATTATTACAATCATACAAGCTCCAGTATATTTACTTTTTCAGACCCATGGACCTAAGTTTTAGAAGAGTAATACATAGGTGGTATAAAGAAATAAGTGCTAACAAAAATTAAAGTGACATCTGTATATAGTGCAAATTTAAAAACAAAATGGGATAAATAAAAATTTGGGGGGGATGACGAAATGTTCTAAAATTACTGGTAATGATTGTATAACTAAATACACTAAAAACTGATAAATTCTATATCTTACAAGCATGACTTTTGTATTAGTCAGGGTTCTCTAAAGGGACAGAAATAATAGAATAGATGTATATTTAAAAGGGAGTTTATTATTTTATTTTATTTTATTTTATTGAGACCAAGTCTCACTCTGTCACCCAGGCTGGAGTGTAGTGGCACAATCTTGGCTCACTGCAACTTCCTCCTCCTGGGTTCAAGCAATTCTCCTTCCTCAGCCTCCTGTGTAGCTGGGATTACAGGCATCTGCCACCACACCTGGCTAATTTTTTTAATTTTTAGTAGAGATGGGGTTTCACCATGTAGGTCAGGCTGGTCTCAAACTCCTGACCTCATGATCTGCCCTCCTCAGCCTCCCAAAGTGCTGGAATTACAGGTGTGAGCCACTAGGTCCAGCCTTGAAAGATAGTTTATTAAGGAGCATTGACTCACATGATCACAAGGTGAAGTCTCACAATAGGCCAACTGCAAGCTGAGAGGAGCAAGGAAGCCAGTCCAAGTCCCAAAACCTCAAAAGTAGGGAAGCCATCAGTGCAGCCTTCAGTGTGTAGCCAAATGTCCAAGAGTCCCTGGGAAACCACTGGTATAGGTCCAAAATCCAAAAGCTGAAAACTTCGAGTCTGATGTTAGAGGGCAAGAAGCATCCAGCACTGGAGAAAGATTGAGGCCAGAAGACTTAGCCAGTCTAGTTCTTCCATGTTCCTCTGTCTGCTTTTGTCTAGCTGTGCTGGCAGCTGATTAGATGGTGGCCACCCAGACTGAGGATGAGTCTGCCTCTCCCAGTCCACTGACTCAAATGTTAATCGCCTTTGGCAGCACCCTCACAGACATACCCAAGAACAATACTTTGCATTCTTCAATCTAACTGAGTTGACAGTCAATATTAACCATCACAAGTTTTATGATGCATACATTTTATCTCAATAAAGCTGTTATACAGAAGAACAGCAACAATAACAACATCCAGAAGCAGTAGCACAGCATATCCAGATTCTGATTAAATTTAGTTGACAGGACCTAAAAAAATAACACAATACAGGTCTAGTGGTCCAACTGTGATGCAATGCTTACCACTCTGGTTTCTTTTTTTCTTCTAATCCCTAAGGTGAAAGGATTTTGTTAGATTGTTTCATTATTATCTGAAATGTCTTGCTTTATCCACTAATTCCTGCTCTTTGTGCAGAACTAGTTTTATTTATATAGATAATTAAAAATATATATTCACTTTATGCAGAAAAAATTCTAGGGGGTGCTTCCCTCAAAAAGAAGAAAAATGTGACTAGCAGACAATTTGAAACTATCACTTCTTCAGCACAGGGGACATTTCTGCCTCAACATGTAACCTAAAGTGGTCTCTCTTAAGGTAATATAATTCTTCATATACAATCAAATGTGTAATTTATCTTTCCACATGAGGACTGGCAAATAAAATAGCAGGTTGTGACTGCTGTTTTCAAATATTTCAGAGTAGTTGCATCAAACTAACACCTCCATGAAGAACAAGGAGAAAATCCATTTAAAATAAAATTAAAATACATGTTTAAAAACCTTGGAACACTATCAGGTTAACTAGCACATGAGAAGCGAAATATTAGGAAAGAGGAACTGTAATTATATGAGCCAGTACTCTGCCTGTACTGGTTTTTCTTTATATGTCCTTTTTCTAGGTATAGGTCAGAAATTGAAAATATGGCAAATTACATGGTAAAGGACTACTTCCATTTCATGGAGATATCATCAGTACTTATGACAGTGTCATGTGACTAGAAATATACAAATTATATATATGAAGTTCTAGGATCTTAATGAAAAGATATCAGAGTACTAAATGAAATATTTTTCCACAAATACATTTGCAAATTTCTAAAGATCCATGGCACAGGAAACTAAGAGCCACACAACAAGTTACTAAAAAGCAAAGCTGATAAGCTATAGCATTGACCTGAGGAGGTTTGGTAGGAGTTCAGATTCCAGAAAGGGGAAGACACAGATAAAGACCATAGACTCTCATTTGAAATCTCTCCAAGGCTATGCCTTTGGAGGACAAGAGGCAAATGCATTCTTTCTTATATTTAAATCTTAGCCTTACTAAAAACGCAAACCAATTTAGCTCATTCCCTGATTCATTTTAGGCTAATAGTCCCATACTAACTTCCTAAAAAATAAAAAAGTAATAAACTCTCTTTGGAAGAAAAAAAACATCATAGACAGCCCCTACAGTGTTTTACATAGATTGTGTTGCTTTTAGTTACTGAAAAGGGAGAAGAAAAAAATTGAAAAATAGAAATAGACCCATAGATGATACAGATTTTAGATGAATCAGAAAATAACTTTGAAATTGCTATGAATAATATATTCAGGAAATAAAAGAACATAAGAAAAAATAAGTGATAATATGTTTATTTTGACCAGAAATATGGCGGTTTTATTTTACATATTCAATTGGAATTTTAGAACTGAAATATAAAAGCTAAAAGTAAGAATTCAATAGATGAATTTAACAGCAGATTAGACAAAGTAAAAGACAGGATTAGCAAACTATAGAAAAAGGTTAATAGAGAATATTCAGCCTGAAGCAAAGAGAAAAAAAAAGTGTGAAAAAAGGAAAGAAAGAGCATGATAGAAACATTACACTGTAAAAACAAATTTAACAGTTCCATGAAGAGAGAAAAGAGAAAAGGAGCAGAAATAGTAAAGATATGCTGAGAAATTTCTAAGACTAATAAATACATGTGAGTTAGAATTTCAAAAGTTCTCTGGACACCAAACAAGGTGACTGAAAAGGATGCTTCATCAATGAACATAATTATAAAACTGAACATCAAAATTACTTTGAAAAGTGTGTGCGTGTGAACGTATGTGTATGCATGTGAAAAAAAGACATCACATCAAAGAACCTAATTTGAGACTGAGGATTAACTTTACAACAGAAGATATGCAAGCTAGGAAACAATACGTTTATTTTAAATGCTGGAAAAAAAAAATCATACCCAATTCAAAATTTTTTACCAAATGCAAGTAGAATTCAAAAACAACTATAAAATAACATTCTTTTGAGGTAAAACAGAACTAAGAAACTTTTTTACCAGCTAATTTGCTTTAAAAGAAATACTACATAAAATTATTTAAGCAAAATGGAAAAGATCCTATTCCTAAACATAGAAATGCATGAAGAAATGAAGAATGAGGATTAATAAAAAAAATGTATGCTACCCATCAAAATCAGTAATAAAACTGTCCCCAGTATTAGAATACATAGAATCTTATAAGGCATAAAAACAAAATAAAGGCAGGGAATAAATAGGACTACATAAAATGTTCTAAGGTGTAAATACACTCTAGAATTTTATAATACATTTGATCCTTGAGCTACAGAAAACTTTTTGGTGATTCATGACGAATTGCAAAAACTAGCAGATGAACCACATAGCCTAGAAATATCAAAAAAATTAAGAAAATGTTAGGAATTTGATAAACGCATAAAATATATGTGGATAATATTCAATTTTTATCACTTATTACCATGAAATACACATAAATCTATTCTAAAAAGTTAAAATTTATCAAAACATATGCATGCAAATATAGACCATATATAGCATCATTCCCAGTTGAGAGAAATGTAAGCAAATGAAAAGATGCACTATTAAACTATATGCATAAAATTAACTACAGTACACATTTCACTACTGTCATAATTTTGTAGTCACTTCCGGTTGCTGTTTCATTGAACTCAAGTGTTATGAGAATCTGCTTATATGCCATGAAAAATCACCTTGGCATGAGCAGTTTATCTCTTCAGTAAATTGTGTATTGCAGTAAAAGGTAATCTCTTGTGGTTCTCACATATTTTTCATCATGTTTAGTGCAATAGCATAAACCTTGAGCAAGGCCGGAGGACCCATACAAAGTGCCAACAATGACATTGGAAGTACCCATAAGGAGTAAAGAAAATCTCATGATATTAAATTAAAACATCAAGGCTGGGATTATTGGCTCATACCTATAATACCAGCACTTTGGGAGGCCAACTGGGAGAATCATTTGAGCCCAGGAGTTCAAGACCAGCGTGGACAGCATAGGGAGGACTTGTCTCTACAAAAATAATAGCAATAATGATAAAACATTAGCTGGGGCAGTGCCTGACACCTATAGTTCCACCTATTAGGA
The DNA here is from genome assembly GCF_049354715.1 of Callithrix jacchus. Classification (NCBI taxonomy): domain Eukaryota; kingdom Metazoa; phylum Chordata; class Mammalia; order Primates; family Cebidae; genus Callithrix; species Callithrix jacchus. The sequence goes on along the minus strand of NC_133504.1, from coordinate 71,007,740 downwards.
GGCTAAAATGAGAGGATCTGCATGAGCCCAGGAGGTCAGGGCTGCAGTGAAGCATGATTGCATCACTGCACTCCAGCCTGGGCAACAAAGGAGGACCCTGTCTAAAAAGAAAGAGAGAAAGAACAGCGATACCCCATCTCTGCTAAAAATACAAAAATAAGCTGTGTGTGATGATACACACCTATTATCCCAGCTACTAGGAAGACTGGGGCAGGAAAATTGCTCGAACCTGGGAGTGAGCTGAGATAGCACCACCGCACTCCAGCCTGGGTGACAGAGCGAGACTCCATCTCAAAAAGAGAGAGAGAGAGAGAGAGAAAGGAAGGAAGAGAGGGAAGAAGGGAGGAAAGGGAGAAAGAAAAGATTAAGTTGCTTGATACGTAGATTAAGATCTACAGTTGCAGTTGCTCACCATTTGAGACAGATAATTCATCTTACAAACAGATGACTCAAACTTGTAGTATTCGTCAACACAGCACAGTGCAGTGAATGTATTCTTTCTTATGATTTCTTAGGAAAATGTATTCTTTCTTCATTATGATTTTCTTTATTGTAAGAACACACAATATATAATACACATATTTAAAATGTGTGAACTAACTGTTTATCGATAAGGCTTCTGGTCAACAGTAGGCTACTAATAGGTAAGTTTCCTACTTACCTATTAAAGTATGTATTTAAAGTAAGTATTTCATACTTACTTATTAAAAGTTATACATACTTTCTACTGTATGAAGGCTCAGCACTCCAACACCCACATTGTTCAAGGATCAAATGTAGATTATATTAAATAATATATTTATATTAGATTATGTTTATATTAAATCATATTAAGTGAAAATAATTATGTGTTTTAGTCTCTAGGAAGTCTTTTTTTTAATTGAATTTTAGGTTTTGGGGTACATGTGAAGAATATGCAAGATTGTTGCATAGGTACACATATGGCAGTGTGATTTGCTGCCTTCCTCCCCATTACCTATATCTGGCATTTCTCCCCATGCTATCTCTTCCCAACTCCCCACTTCTGCTGTCCCTCCCCTATTTACCCCCCAAAGACTCCAGTGTGTGATGCTCCCCTCCCTGTGTCCATATGTTCTCATTGTTCAACACCCACCCACGAGTGAGAACATGTGGGATTTGATTTTCTGTTCTTGTGTTAGTTTGCTGAGAATGATGGTTTCCAGGTTCATCCATGTCCGTACAAAGGACATGAACACAACGTTTTTTCTGGCTGCATATTATTCCATGGTGTATATGTGCCACATTTTCCCTGTCCAGTCTATCATCGATGGGCATTTGGGTTGGTTACAGGTCTTTGCTATCATAAACTGTGCTACAATGAACATTTGTGTGCATGTGTCCTTATAGTAGAACAATTCATAATCCTCTGGATATATACCCAGTAATGGGATTGCTGGATCAAGTGGAATTTCTATTTCTAGGTCCTTGAGGAATCGCCACACTGTCTTCCACAATGGTTGAACTAATTTGCACTCCCACCAACAGTGTAAAAGTGTTCCTATTTCTCCACATCCTCTCCAGCATCTGTTGTCTCCAGATTTTTAAATGATCGCCATTCTAACTTGCGTGGGATGGTATCTCAATGTAGTTTTGATTTGCATTTCTCTAATGACCAGTGATGGTGAGCATTTTTTATATGTTTGTTGGCCTCATGTATGTCTTCTTTTGTAAAGTGTCTGTTCATATCCTTCTTCCACTTTTGAATGGGCTTGTTTTTCTCTTGTAAATCTGTTTTAGTCTTTGTAGATTCTGGATATCGGCCCTTTGTCAGATGGGTTAACTGCAAAAATTTTTTCCCATTCTATTGCTAATTCACTCTAATGACTGTTTCTTTTGCCGTGCAGAAGCTGTGGAGTTTGATTAGATCCCATTTGTCTATTTGGCTTTTGTTGCCAACACTTTTTGTGTTTTGGTCATGAAGTCCTTGTCTACGCCTATGTCCTGAATGGTTTTGCCTAGATTTTTTTCTAGGATTTTTATGGTGTTCGGTCTTCTGTTTAAGTTTTTAATCCATCTGGAGTTAATTTTAGTGTAAGATGTCAGGAAGGGGTCCAGTTTCTGCTTATTGCACATGGCTAGCCAGTTTCCCAAAACCATTTATTAAACAGGGAATCCTTTCCCCATTTCTTGTTTTTGTCAGGTTTGTCAAAGATCAGATGGTTGTAGATGTGTTGTATTGCCTCTGAGGACTCTGTTCTGTTCCATTGGTCTATATCTCTGTTTTGGTACCAGTAGCATGCTGTTTTGATTACTGTAGCCTTGTAGTATAGTTTGAGGTCTGATAGCGTGATGCCTCCAACTTTGCTATTTTTGCTTAGAATTGACTTGGCTATGCGGGCTCTCTTTTGGTTCTGTATGAAGTATAAGGTGGTTCTTCCCAGTTCTATGAAGGTCATTGGCAGCTTGATGGGGATAGCATTGAATCTGAAAATTACTTTGGGCAGTATAGCCATTTTTATGATATTGATTCTTCCTAACATACCAAATGGTAAAGAGCATCAACACAATGAAGAAACTGCATCTACTAATGGGCAAATCAGCCAGTTAGCATCAAAATGGCAGGATCAAATTCACACATAACAATATTAACCCTAAATGTAAATGGGCTAAATGCCCCAATCAAAAGACACAAACTGACAAATTGGATAAAAAGCCAAAACCCATTGGTGTGCTGTATCCAGGAAACAGATCTCACACCCAAGGATACACAAAGGCTCAAAATAAAGGGATGGAGAAAGATTTACCAAGCAAATGGAGAGCAAATAAAAAGCAGGAGTTGCAATTCTCATCTCTGATAAAATAGATATAAAGTAACAAAGATCAAAAGAGACAACGAAGACATTACATAATGGTAAAAGAATCAATGCAACAAGAAGAGCTTACAATCCTAAATATATACGCACCCAATACAGAAGCCTCAAGATACATAAGGCAAGTTCTTAATGACTTACAAAGAGACTTAGACTCCCACCCAATAATAGTGGGAGCCTATAACACCACATTGTCAATATTAGACAGATCAATGAGACAGAAAATTAACAAGGATATCCAGGACTTGAACTCAGACCTGGACCAAGCAAACCTAATAGACATTTACAGAACTTTCTACCCCAAATCCACAGAATATATATTCTTCTCAGCACCACATTGTACCTACTCTAAAATTGACCACATAATTGGAAGTAAATCACTCCTCAGCAAATGCTGAGAAAAAGAACGGAAATCATAACAAACAGTCTCTCAGACCACAGTGCAATTAAGTTAAAACTCAGAATTCAGAAACTAACTCAGAACCGCACAGCTTCATGAAAACTGAACAACTGGCTCTTAAATTTTGACTGGATAAACAATGAAATAGAGGCAGAAATAAAGATGTTCTTCGAAACCAATGAGAATGAAGACAGAACATACCAGAATCTCTGGGACACATTTAAAGCAGTCTCTAGGGGAAAATATATAGCAATAAATGCCCATATGAGAAGCAAGGAGAGATCTAAAATCGACACCCTATCGTCAAAATTGAAAGAGCTAGAGGAGCAAGATCAAGAAAACTCAAAACCTAGCAGAAGACAAGAAATAACTAAGATCAGAGCAGAACTGAAGGAGATAGAGACACAAATAACCCTTCAAAAAAAATCTATAAATCCAGGAGATGGCTTTTCGAAAAGATCAACAAAATAGACCACTAGCCAGATTGATAAAAAAGAAAAGAGAGAATAATCAAATAGATGCAATAAAAAATGATAAAGGGGATATCACCAGACTCCACAGAAATTCACACCATCATCAGAGATTATGACAAACAACTCTATGCACATAAACTAGTAAACCTGGAAGAAATGGATAAATTCCTGGACATTTGTGTCCTCCCAAGCCTAAACAAGGAAGAAGTCGAAACCCTGAATAGACCAATAACAAGGTCTGAAGTTGAGGCATCAATTAAGAGCCTACCACCCAAAAAACGCCCAGGTCCAGATGAGTTCACAGCCAAATCCTACCAGACTTGCAAAGAGGAGCTGGTACCATTCCTTCTGAAACTGTTCCAAACAATCCAAAAAGAGGGAATCCTTCCCAGATCATTTTAGGAAGTCATTTTTTTTTTAAGACAGTCTTCCTCTGTCACCCAGGCTGGAGTGCAGTGGTACATTCTTGGCTCACTGCAACCTCTGCCTGCTGGGTTCAAGTAATTCGATTGCCACAGCTTCGGAAGTAGCTGGGACACAGGCACGTGCCACCATGCCTGGCGGCTACATTTTGTATTTTTAGTAGAGATGGGGTTTCACCCTGTTTACCAGGCTGGTCTCGAACTCCTGACATCAAGTGATCTACCCACCATGGTCTCCCAGAGTGATTGAACTTCATGCCTCTCCCTGGAACGCAAGTTCAAAAAATGGCAGCATTAGCACAATCTGAGTAAAATTTGGGACCATCTTGTATCAAGGGGTGAAGCAGAAGACCTGAACATCTTTACTGAGCATTCTCTAGAGACTGCCTAGAACCACTTCTTGTTTAGTGGCCTCTTATCAGTCAAAAAAGGAGGGGCAGGAGAAGGATACTGGACAATAGTGGTGGAGTTTATTGAAAGGGCTGGATAATGTTCAGCCCTTAGGGAGGAAAGCCTAATTATGTTTAGGCAGGGAGGAGGCATAATGAGGTGTGTCTGACCCCTTATCTTGTTATGGCAGATAACTCAGTTTTCAAGGTTACACTGGGGTCCTTTGGCTATGAGATGGTCCATTCAGGCATTTTGGGGCCTTAGAATTTTATTTTTAGTTTATAGATTTTAATTAATAGGAGTTCAAGAAAAAGGGCTCGGTTGACTAAGAGGTTCCTGTGGGAGAAATAAGATACAATAGAGAAAGAGAAGCTTTTATTTAAAAAAATCTTTGAATGTCGGCTTTTAATTAGTTTTTATTACATAGTTCTTAAAATATATATGTATACACACACACACATATATGTATACATATATATATATATTTTTTTTTTTTTTTTTTTAAAGAGGAGGACAGTTTAGTTTCCAACATCCAGACTTTACAGTATCTGCAAACAAGGAAGGTTTTGTGATGGCAAACAGGGAAGGTTTTGGTAGCAACCAGGGAACGTTTTGTGGTAGATGAGAACAATGGGTGGACTTGAAATAACTTTTAGAAGTACATCTCTGCTTTTGTAGAGACCCAGTGTGCAAATCAAAGATAGTTGTTAATTCTTAATTACCTTAAGAATTGGGTTGTGGCTTGGGTATCAAGGGCTAACCCATCCATTAGACTTTATTATCTTCAATTCTCAATATATGTATTTAAGAAGTAGGTTTTCAGCTAATATAGAAATTGGAAGATTTCTGGTTTACATTTAGAGGCATTTTTCTTTAAAGTAATTTAATAAACTGTTTTCTTTTATTTAAATATACTGTTTATTTTTTAGCTAAAGGAGAGAAAACTAAGTAAACAAATAAAATGCAAAAAAGTTTTTATTATGTTCTGAATATACTAATTTTCACTAATATCATTCTCTAAGTGTAAACTAAAATTTAAACCTATATGTAGTTCTCTGATTTAATACTAAAACAAATATTTGAAACTAAATCTAATAAACCTTTTCAAAAAGGGAGAAAGATACAATCTTTTTACAATCCAGACCACTCCCAAAGATAGGTGAAAGGAAAGAAAAGCATAAATACTTATATGTGAATGGAGTCCAAATCCCATTTCTGTCCAGGAACATTCTTGGGGGTTACTGACTTTTGCTGCCTATACACATATACCCAGTAAATTTACTGAGAGATGGAAAACAGAAAACAGTGACTAAAACAAATAATAAATCAAAAGTTGTCCATGGGGTAAGAAAGAATTCCTATCAAATGGGTAAATGGGTACCACAAAAAGTCAAGTGTCACACAAATATAAACTCAAAACAAACAAAAAAAACAGTAATTTTTATAAATGTTCTTCTCCTGAGCTGAAGGAATTGAAACCACCTTTGCAGAATTATGAGTGAGAGAAATCTGACATAGTTGACTCCGTGTTGCTTCTGACCTCCAAATTGTTCTTGATCTTTCCTGGGTATGAGGCAAATTAACTTTGGGAGGAATTTAGTTTAACTTGAAAGCAAGGATGATAATAGTCCTTCCGTAAAATTAACCTCCTTTTTGCTCAAGGACCCAAAAACACCTTTTCAAGACTAATGAAAGGCCACAAGAATAAGGTCATGGAAGGAATCTAAACTCTACTAAAATGTTTGTATAGTTTCAATAATGCTTTCCTGCTCAGGAGTCTTGTGGCTAGAGGTCACAAATCTTGTGACCTCTTCAATTGCTCTACAGATAGCATCACTATTGTAAAACCTAAGATTGGTTTTTGAGATATTTTTCAGTCTGATCCCACCTGGATTAGTGCTTCATAACTCAGCTTCTGCTGTGGCCACACCGAGAGGCAGACTCAGTGCACAAGGGCCGTTTTCCACACCTCTGTGATTTTATCCCCAACCAATCAACAGCACCCATTCTCTAGCCCCTGCCCACCAAATTGACCATGAAAACCCTAACCTCTAGGAGGATTGATTTGAGTGATAATTCCAGCTCTCTCTCATGGGCCAGCTTCATGTCAGTTAAACTGTTTCTCTACTGCAATGCAGTGGTCTCAGTGGATTGATTTTGTCTTTGCAGTGAGCAAGAAGAAACTGTCAGGTGATTACAGAATTTACTTAAGGAGATGGAGCTTGACTAAGAAAGGGAAGTTTTAAATCAGGGGTCTCGAGATTTAAACAATCTTCTGGTTTAAAGAATCTTGAGTTTGTTTTAAATCTGATTTCTGCCTTTTAATCTTCTCAAAATAATCTCTAAGCCTAGTCATTATTTCCTTTGTATCTTTTTTTAGGTACCAATAAGATAGCTGTTTATGATGAGTGCTCTCTAAAATAGTTTTGTTTTATGTAGTAAATTTATTTATTTTATAAGAAACTCATGCCAATAAGCCTTTTTAAATAAAAAGTCCTAGATGTAACTTTCTAAGTTTAGAATACCATGGACATAAGTGGCATTTTTAAAATGAACACAGAAGATGCAATCTTCTCATCTCCCAACAAATTTACTTCCAGAGCTAGGCTAAGATAGCAGAACATTTTTGTTGCCATGGTCAGTTAAGGATATTGTTTGTATGAATGATATATTTGGTCCCCTCACAAACATATGTATGGACACATGAACATGTGGACACGTGGGAGTGCCTTTGTTATTCATGGAAGTTATCCAAGTTATTGGTGGCAAATCCATACAGGTCTGCAGCAACTTCAATTCTTGCCTCCTCAGAAGAAAGACTTCAACTGAGAGGTATAAGGCAGAAGAAGAGACTGAGGGAAGTTTTAGAGCAGGAGTAGACATTTATTAAAAAGCTTTAGAGTAGGAATGAACAGAAAGTAAAGTACACTTGAAAGAAGGCCACACAGGCATCTTGGAGGACAAGTATCCTGTTTGAACATGGACTTCAGGTTTTATACGCTTGCTTACTTCTGGCATCTTGTGTCCCATTTTCCTTAATTCTTTCCTTAGGGCGGGTTGCCTACATGGTAGTGGTCTGTTGGTACTTGGGAGGTGAGCATATGCAGTGTGTTTACTGGGACTGCACACAGGCTTATCTGAGGCGTTCTTCCCTTTGCTTGTGGAATGCCCTTGGAAGGTTGTATACCAGTTAAACTCTGCCCTTTTGCCTCTTAGTGAGCATGTGTGAGCCCACTTGCCCAACTCCTGCGATCTTATTGGGCAGCTGCCAATCACCAGTTTTGGGTGTCTTTTTAAAATGGGAAACTGCCTTTTCCTGGTGCTGGCTGTGACCAATTATTATTTTAGAGTGTCAGAGTGACAACTGCCTATCACCTGATGATCACTTGACATTCCTGATGGGGCTGGGGGAGACCTGGGGAGCCCTCTCCTGCTCTCCTCATGCCTGACTAGCTACCTATCTAACACCTTCAATCACAGATCCATGAACCTGTGACACCAGGCAGGAACTTCTGGGACTGAACTTTCCCAGCACTAATGAGGCAGATAAAAGATAGAGATGATACCTTTGAAACAAAGAGCATGCTACTTAATAATCTCACATATCTCAGGTTCCCAATCTTTTCAGACCTATTACTAGATGTGACCCTTTACATTTGCACTGGAACCACACTAGCAACTTTCTGGGACTGCAGCTTGCAGATAGCAGAATTGGGACTTCCTAGTCTCCATAATTGTGGAAACCAATCCCTCATAATAAATTTCTTCCTATTTTTGTAGTTAATGAATTTGTTTTTTAAATATCAAAAGTTGTATAGGTTTATCATATAAAACATGATATTTTGGAACATGTATATACTGTGGAATGGCTATGTGAAGCTAATTAACATAGGTACTCATCACATACTTATCACCTTTTGTGCTTAAGACCTTTGAAATCTACTCTCTTAGTGACGCAGACAGGAGGGAGGGAAATACTAGGTAGAGAAGGATGGAGCCCTTGGAAAAGGTTCCACCCTCAAGTCTGAACCTGCATCCCTAAATGAAACCTTCATATTCCTGTTTTCCCATCTGAATGTTGCCTTTTGGCCTGCCACATCCCCTATCCTGTGCGTGTAAGAACCCCAGATCCCAGGCTAAACACACACAGAAAAAGAAGCATCTGAATGTCGAGAGAAGCAGCTGGACATTGGAGACTACTGTCAGAGAGCAGTTTGGCTGGAGACAGTTGGGAAAGATCACCTTCCCCCTCCATCCTCTTTCCAGCTCCCCATCCCACTGAATGCCACTTTCATCACTCAATAAAATCTCCATATTCACCAACCTTCAAGTCTATGTGACCTTTTTCCTCTTGGGCACTGAACAAGGACAGAGGTGCAGGTGCAAGATGCTGTTACACTGACTCTCCACTGAGCTGTTTAACACTTAAGCCATCTGCAGACAGCAAAGCTAAAAGAGCACACTGTAATACACCCTCTCTGGGGCCTCAGAGGTCATGGGCAACTCTTAGATGCTGCTGCAGGGTGGTACAGGGTTTGCTCCTGCCAGTGCCTAAAGACACTAGCCCTGGTCCCTGCACCCACTCACCTGTGCAAAATGTTTCAGTGCTGCAGGCTGAAAAAGAGAGCTACCCCTTCACAGGTCCCATGAAGGGGTCAAGGGAATTATCCCATGTCAGCTGGGGACTCTCCCGGGATTTATCAGATGGGTGAGTAACATGCAGATCTATCTCTTTGTCTCCAGACTTTCCTCTGAGCTATGCCAATTGCAGGGGACAGAATGCAACACTGACATTTCTCTCTTTATTTAAGTGGAAGGAATGTTGGCCCTCTTTCCCTTCATGAAGGCTTAGCCATCATGCAGAACCAGGACAAAGGCCTGGGGCAGCTGAAGCACCTGGCTGAGACCACTACTCTGTGTTATCAGAAGTCCCCTGGACTGGCCCCCAGTCTCTGACCACAGGCATCTCCCAAGACCCCCAGACTTTTCTATGGTGTCTTTTATTTTCACAATTTGATATGGCTCCTATCATTTCTTTTATAACATTAAAGGTTTTGCTACAGACTACAGCAATTATATTAGGCAGACTCTACCTTTGGCCCAGGCATCAGAGATGCAATTCAGAACAATGTGATTGCTGTTTGTTCATAAAGGTGTGACTCAGAACTCTACCTCATTGGCCACAGGTACATTTGTGAGATGGGCAGGCATGCAGTGGCTCCCCTTCTTACCCACTCCCCACCTAGCTTGGATGCTTGGGTGTGTCTGCAGCATGTAGGAGTCACACCCAATGGTCACAAGGGGTGGGAGAACCACTGCTCAGGGCTGCTGGGGACCCACGGCTGCTGCTGGGGCCCTGCTCTGCAGACTGGCTGGAATCTTGCACTCATCATCTCCTCCTGCCATGTGCTGGTGCCCACAGAGCCTTTTCTCCCATGGCTGAGGGTTTCTTTACCAGTCTGAACCAGGAGAGGAATACAGTAATTGAAGGAACCCATTTGCATAGAACAGGAGGGTCTCTTCCCCAACTCCCTCTTTTTTGTACTTTAAACTATTTCTTTTTTCTTTTCTAAGTGAGAGGGTTCTTTTCTTTAGGACTCTGCTTATGACAGGGAAAACAATGGAGGAGCGGCCTCTGCTGTCTGGTATCTGCAAATTTGGCAGGACCCATTTACCATGCACTACCATGAAATACCTTTTTTGTCCCAAACTCAATTCCAAGTTTCAGGTTGAGGTCATAGAACAGAAAACCAGATCTGAAGGATCCAAAGCCAGGCAACAGGCAGAGAGTAAATGGGCAAGACCAATTCCTGCCAATTAAACCCCTATTTCATGAAAGAAGACCATGGTGCATGGTATAGATAAGGCCGAGGGAACGCAAGGGTTGTTGACACTAAGTGAGGATAGAGGCACAGGTGACTGTGGATAATTCCTATTCTCTACATCTTCCTTGCTTTTTGGTGTAAGCCTCATGTGTCACCCATGGATGGCACATACCAAGGTCTCTGGGATTCAGGGACAAAAAGATGGTAGAGAAAGGGGAGATGCCCACTTTATCTCTCCCTCACACCCCAGGTTATTCCCTGAAAGAAGGAAGGGAAATGAGGTACGCCTGTTTCCCTTTCAGAATGGCACCCAGCTATCTTCATCACCTCCAGTTTATACTCCTCTGGACTGTATCCTGAATCACTGGGATTGCTTTGACTTTTAGACTCTAAAGGAAAAATATCTCATAGCCCTCTGCACAAAGGTTTGGCCAAATTATGATTTACAGGAAGGACTGGCTTGGCCTCAGAAAAGAACCATTTATTTCAATACCATCCTGCAGCAGGACCTTTTCTGTAAACATGAGGACGAATGGTCTGAGGCCCCATATGTGCAGGCTTGCTATACCTTACAGGACAATCCAGATCTTTGCTGACAGTATAGGATTGATCCAGCCCTTAGTTTACTATCTCAGGAGAGGCTGCCAGGGGCAATCGCAGGGAACTGAATAAATGAAACTCAGAGGCTCCCCCAGCAGGAAAACCAACTCCTTCCAGCCCTGTTCCTCCAGGTCCTCCCCATCCTCCCTATTCAGCTTATCTCTCTTGCTTGCCTCCTCCTAAAAATCCTCACTCTAGACAAGCTCCAGTCTCATTCTTCCCTTCAACAGAAGCCTGGTGAATTTGGCCCCACTAAAGTCCAGGTCCCCTTCTTTCTATAAGACTTAAAGCAAATTAAGGAGGAGTTGCTTTAAGGGTTCTGAGTCACACTTTTAACAAACAGCAATCACATTGTTCTGAATTGCATCTCTGATGCCTGGGCCAAAGGTAGAGTCTGCCTAATATAATTGCTGTAGTCTGTAGCAAAACCTTTATTGTTAAAAAAGAAATGATAGGAGCCATTTCAAGTTGTGAAAATAAAAGATACCATAGAAAAGTCTGGGGGACTTGGAAGATGCCTGTGGTCAGACACTGGGGGCCAGTCCAGGGGACTTCTGATAACACAGAGTAGTGGTCTCAGCCAGGTGCTTCAGCTGCCCCAGGCCTTTGTCCTGGTTCTGCATGATGGCTAAGCCTTCATGAAGGGAAAGAGGGCCAACATTCCTTCCACTTAAACAAAGAGAGAAATGGCAGTGTTGCATTCTGTCCCCTGCAAGTGGCATAGCTCAGAGGAAAGTCTGGAGACAAAGAGACAGATCTGCATGTTACTCACCCATCTGATAAATCCCGGGAGAGTCCTCCTTTCAGATGACCCTGACAGATGTATAGCGGCTTTCCAGAATTTAACCCAAGTATTTGAACTCTCCTGGAAAGATATTATGTTACTTTTCAACTAAACCTTGACAAACACTAAGAAGCAGGCTCCTCTGCAAGTGGCAGAGAGATTTGGGGATGTGCTTTGTATTATATATGGTGCCAGGGAAGGGGCTGAACTTTACCCAACTGGAGGAAAAGCAGTACCAGGGGATGACCCTAAATGGAGTCCCAGTGATAAGATGGGAGAATGGAAAGGAGATACTTTCAGGTGTGCATAATAGAGGGCTGACGTAGGACTAGAAGTAAGCATCTCAACTATATGAAGCTACTCATGATAGACTAGGGACTTAATGAAAATCTCACTGCCTTCTTGGAGAGGCTAAGAGGAGCCTTGATAAATTACACCTCTCTATCTCTTGATTCCATTGAGGGACAACAAATCCTAACAGATAAATTACTCAAGAAGCTCCTGATATCAGGAGGAAGCTGCAGAAACACAACAGGCCCTAGGACCAGACAGTACTTTAGAGGACCTCCTGAAAGTCACCACCTTGGTCTTTTACCATAGAAATAGAGAGACACAAGAAAGAGGCAGAATCTTTAATGGCCACTGTGCAAGCCCACAAACCCCAGAATTCCCAAGGGGCACATTTTAATGGCTACAGATGTAGCAAGAGCAGTTATGTCTCTTCTGAAATTTAACCACTCCCATACAAGGTTTAATTTCTTTCACCGAGGTGATACAGCTGAAGGTACAATTTGTTAGTTATTTCACTTCTTATTTCTGTAAACTTTGTCACTAGATTCTTTTGTTGTATGATATGCATGTTTGACCCATGCATACTTACCCTTGTAAAGCTTGTTTTTTCCTCTCTCACCTAGAGGCCATCAAACTCCAAACAGGCAACTGGAGCCTCAGATGATAGCTGACTTTTGCTGGGGCCACTTAGACCTCTGGGAGGAATCTGACTGCCACTTTCCCAAAAAATGGTCCCTGTCAGCAAGAAGTATCTAAGATTGGTTGTCATTCATATTCTAACAGCAGTTAAATGTGTCTCTTTAAAGTGGGTAACTAATACAGACAGTAGGCAGGGAAATACTAGGTAGAAAGGGGCAGGGTCCCTGGCAAGGGTTCTACTCTCAAGCCTGGGCCCACAGCTCTAAATGAGAACTTCACATCCCTGTTTTCCTGCTGGAATGTTGACTTTTGGTCTACTATGCCCCCATCCTGTGCCCATAAGAACTCCAGACTCCAGACTAACACAATACACACAGAAGAGAAAAGGATCTGAATGCTAAGAGGAGAAAAAGCAGTTGGACATTGGAGACTACAGTAGGAGAGGAGTTTGGCAGGGAAGACTCCCTTCCCACTCCATCCCCTTTCCAGTTCCACATCCCACTGTGAGCCACTTCTACCACTCAGTAAAATCTCCACATTCACCATCTTTTGAGTCTGTGTGACCTCATTTCTCTTGGACAACAGATAAGGACCTGAGTGCAGGTGTAAGAGGCTCTGGCACTGACCAAGCCGTTTAACACTTAAGCTGCCCATGTACCACAAAGTTAAAAGAGCATGTCGCAACACATGCCTTCTGGGGCTTCAGAGGTCAGAGGCAACCCCTTGATGCTGCCACAGGCCAGTACAGGGTTGGCTCCTGCCAGTGCCCAAAGGTACTTTCTCTGGACCCTGCACCCACTTCTACATGCTCCCTCTCCTGCAAGGGGTTTGAGTTCTTCAAGCTGAGTAAACAAGCCATCCCTCATGAGTCCTGCAAAGGGGTCAAGGGAACTGTTTCAAAAATACAATACATTATTATACACTATAGTCAATGTTGTACAAGAGATCTCTTGAACTTATTTCTCTTACCTAAATAAAATCCTTTCCCTTTTGACCAACATCTCCCAAGCAATTGTTATATACATATATAATATAAATATATAGATACATATTGTCTATTAGTTCTACTTCTCTGGAGAACTCTAATACAATTAAGAAACAGAACAAAAAAAAGTTTAGTGCTGTGTTTAAAGTTTTACTCTCAAGCAAGGCATCCAAGATCAAAATGAAGGCTTCCTTGATGTACTGTTTCTATGAAATTCTTTATTTAGTGTTTTATAATCACGATTTAATTATTTTCTGTTTTAAATAATAAGGAAAGGATCACTCTATCTATCTATCTAGCTATCATCTATCTATCTATCTATCTATCTAACCATGCATCCATCTTTTCAATGTAGATAAACATAGCTCTATTGTGTCTAGAGCCAATTGTAATTTACAAAGCAAATTCAAAATCAACTAAGTTTGTTAAAACAAAATATTATCAATATGACTATTTAAATGCTGTATGTACCATATTATCAATATGGTATATCAATATGACTATTTAAATGCTGTATGTTACAAATAATTTTCCTATTATTTGTAACATGAGATCCTTTTTATATGATACTTGAAATTTTATATGAAAACAAATATAATTGTTCAGAGGTATAGATATCCTTGCATCTGAAGAAAGCATATCCTCCTGAAGCTTATAAACTTTCTATTTTTTTTTAATGGGAGGAAAAAAAAGTCAACACTGCCTCTGTCAGAAATTAAAATTATATTTGCACAGAAAATCTAGAGTAAATGTATTTTTAAATAAACTAGTTATCATATTGTACATAGAATTGTATTGCATGCTTTGTAGTTAGTATTTCTCCTTTTTGCCCTAGTAATTCTTCAGATGCATTTTTTGAAAATTTATAAAATCTCTATTAACCTTTCATGAAAAGGTTAATTGGAAGAAAAATCTCTGCTCATAATAATATTCACTTGAGTCAAGAAGTTTGAGGAAGAAAATGACATAATGAACAATGTGCTTTGAAGCAGAATACTTCTTAAAGTCTATGATGTATTTGATCCCAATTGGATTAATTGGGACTTAGCAGTGATTTGCCCAAGTTCAAACATAGCTCAGAATTCTAAAGAGTCTCCTGCTTGACTAATCTAATATTTTAAAAGATCATTTTCTGTCAGTTTTCAAGAATGGAAAGGAGAAGAGAGGAAGAAAGCATAAAAGGATAATTCCAGTTTAAACTGGTGAGACTTCAGCTGTGTTTAGGAATATCTAGACATGCAGAATATCTTGAATTTAGAATCCTGGTTTGCATAAAGTGTTAAGGCCAATGAGTTGACATATAACATGTATTTAAAATGTTTTTGAGAATTTGATTGTTATATATCTTAACATTATTATGACAACACAGTATCAATATATGACTATGTGAAATTGTTTTACCTATACTTATCTACATTGAAAAGATGGATGGATGGATATATTGATATAACAACAAGTTTTTAAATGGTCTAAGTAAATTTAAATTTGATGGACAATGCAAATTAAATATATATATATATATATATGAAACCAAAGCAAAGAAAGCAAGCCCAAAATATTACTTGGTGTATATTTTCAATTTTTAATCATTCAAAACACATAATTAAGTAGAGTAAAAAGGTATTAGAGATTTTCCAATTTTCTGTGTTGATCAATGGAATTGTTGCCCTACTGAAGTTTTTAAAGTGAAATATTATAATAACAGCTCTTGTTTACTCTGTACTATATATCAAACTTTAAATATCATTCAGTTATTTTACTCTCAAAATAAAGCTAAAAAACATATAATTTTATTATCCAATTTTAAAGATTAGTGAATTGGAATTCACAGAAAGTATATGTAATTTTCTCAAGGATGCACATCTATTAAAAGTTTGAATCCAATATATAATCTGGCAATCTGACTACATTTCCATTCTTTTATCTACTGCTGAATACAACTTTCTTGATTGTCAATAGTTTGTGGCTCATTTGATATTTTATTTCGTTAAAGCTAAATGTTCAAACGTGACCCATTAGTGAGAAAGTACAAAGAGTTAATTTGAGATGCTATCATCTACCTGAGTGATCTTTAGCATATATGGAGTCAGAATGATAATGTTGGTATTGCATAAAATGTATTTCCAGTATTTCCAGTATTACCACAAATATATAATTGTTAAAAATCAGGCAGCATGAAGAATAGTTTATCAGATTTTTCTTTGCAAGATTTTTGTACATAAAACAGGGACCCTAAATATATATATATATTTATATTCATATATATATATGAACATGTATTTCAGTTGAGCTAGGGATGATTAAAAATATATATGCATACAGCATTAGATATTTCCTGGAGAGACCTGGAGTGCTCTGACATAATAATTGACAACTCAGAGGAAAACATAAAATCATTAATTATTATTATTATTTTTGAGACAGGGTCTCACTCTGTCACCTAGGCTGGAGTGTAGGTAGTGTGATCTTGGCTCACTATTGCCTTGACCTCCTGGGCTCAAGTGATCCTCCTGTCTCAGCCTCCTGAATAGCTGTGACTGCAGGCATGTGTCACCATGCCTAGCCACTTTTTATATTTTTTGTAGAGATGAGATTTTACCTTGTTGCCCAGGCTGGTCTCAAACCCCTGGGCTCAAGCAATCTGCCTGCACTGGCTTCCCAAAGTGCTGGGACTACAAGGGCAAACCGCTGCACCTGGCCACAAAATCATTGATTCTTAAAAAAAAAAAGAGTTGAGGGATTTGAAAGAAAGGAAGGGATAATATATTTGCTAACAATTGCTTATCTAGGATGTGTCTCAGAATCCCTGAGTGCAGTGCCGTATTTTCCTCTGACTGCATTTTACAAATATTTTCTATAACTTTTGTTATTTATTGTCAATGTTCCAGAATGGTGAGAGTAATGTAATACTGAAGAAAGAGAATCAGTAAGAGAGAACTTATGAAATAAAACTTTTGTATGCAAACTTGGAACAACCAGATGAGTGAAAAGGGTTCTTCAAGCAAGAAAGCAAGTCATAGCCTGAGATAAAATCAGACTGTGTCAGTGTCAGCAATTGTAGAGTTACAAAGCAAATGTTAGTGGCAATGATGAAAATAAATGCTACCTTTCCTTTAAAATAAACAGAACAATTTAGAAATGAAAAAGAAAATACAGAAAAACAAGGTACACATTAATGTGAACATATAACATTGTGTTTTTAGTTTCAGACCCTGGTCCTATATACTTATGACTTGAGGTGTCATCTGCCTTCACAGTGGGGAAGAATTAAGAAACCTCCCTCTCTAGATATTACTTTTCTTGTCAGGGAGATGGTGGGGTAGGTCAAGGACAAGATAGTTCCAAAAGGGAGCATCTAAATGTAGGATGGGCGTGACACATCATGGTAATTCAGATATTTTATGAAGTGATGCTGGGAACATCACTTCATACATTTATAGACACAAAATACTATAATTTGTGAATACATTTATAGACACAAAATACTATAATTATGTATTAAGAGTTTCTTAGAAGTTATTCCAGCCTTAGCACCTCTCCTATATCACCATTCCTTCACATGCATGGTTCTCCAATACAGTAAATGAAGCAAATAGAATTTGGGAAAATTGTCTAAGATTACACAAAAGATCCGCTGCTCATCTGCACTGCAATTCATTCTCCTGGTGACCTCAGCAGTGCTTTAAAATACTTCAGAACTCCAAAAAGACCTAGTAATTCTATCCATTTGGGAATTTATTTTCAGGCCTTGAAATCAACCCAAGTCTGAATGGGTTTCAAAGCAATTGCCAATCAGCAGATTCCCCAGCAGCCTGAAAGTCACCTGGGAAAATCAGGATTGTCACAAAGCCACATAAGTATTTTGGAAATATATTTTAATGAGGAGCTTTTCTTTGGGAAAAGGTTTGATTCTAATTAAAGAAGCCAAGATAATTTTTGCAGTTTCTTAAAGATGATTTGGGGAGGTTCTTTTAGTTATGAATGCTATAAAAATTTGACTCTGTGTTTTGACAAACTACACAGAGTTTGTATTATTATTAATATGTACCCAAGCAAGTATTATAGAAAATTTATGCTTTGCTTTGTAAAGAGAGTGTTGTCAGATAGCAAGTTTCAGTTTTGATGAACACTTCTGTATTCTAAATTTAACAGATTACTGGACTTCGGAGTTTAAAAAAATAAAAACCACTGTGTTATTATACTAGTTTATAAATTATAGCTGAAGAGGTCATTTTAGAATGTCTCTTCCATCAAAGTGGAAGCATAGGCTGTGCAAATGTGCAAAAATATTTATTGGAATCTCTTGTCCTGCTTCTAATTTTACCATAGAAATGTTTTGTATAGAATTATATTATCCTAGATATATAGGGTGATTTTAAGATAATGAGTTCAAAAGTTTCAAGTTCATTTCTAACTTTAGAAGCTGTTATGCTCTTGCAGTTAGCAAAATATTTTTCTCTGGAAAAAGTGGCCCTGCTTTCATATTGTTGTTAACATTAGTAATTATTGAAATGCATCATATTCCAGCAAATATCAAGAAATTCAGATCTTTAGTTAAATCTCCCTTATATCATGAGATACATTTTCAATTTTTTACAATTAAAAATAGGATTACAGAATTAAGAAGTAACTCAAGAGTATCTAATTATCATGCAGGTAATTTTCCTAGATTAATAGGAATCCCATGCCAGTTCTGTGATTCTTAACCCTATAAAGTATCTTCATCAATTTTAAGACTTCTCATGGTACCACTACTAAACCATACAGAATAAATTCTCATATATACATATGTATATTTATATATATATATATATATATATATATATAGAAAGAGAGAGAGAGAGAGAGAGAAACTCTGACTTTTGTTTTGCAAAGTCTTTACATATATATATGCACACATATATATACATGTATATATATAGCAGAAACTGTGCTAGACACTTGAAATATAAAAGTTTTTATAACTTGGCTCTTCTCAAGGAATTTAAAGCCTACTATGGAAGAAGACAGGCTTGTACACAAATAATTGTAATATTTCAGCAAGTTATTTATTATAAACCTAGAAGGGCACAACAGAATGTCAGAATATTTATCATTTATAATAAAGGAGATTAAGGAAAGTCTCTTGGGATAGATGACATAATAAGCAAAAAATAGTAGAATTTTTCAGGAATACATATACAGAAAAGCAAAACAGCAAAGAATTGCATGTTAAAAAATAAGCAGGTGAGAAAAAGCCAGACATAGTAAAGTAGGTCATTTCTTATGACTTTTTAATTCAATGTGTATGGGATAGAGGTTGGCAGCAGATTAAATTAATTTAATGTGTATGGGCGTGGTGGGGATAAGATCATAGTAATAAATGTACTTCATGCTCTGAGTAGTGGGAAGACATTTAAAATATGACAGTCAAAAAATCAGATTCACTTTTGTAGAAACATTAACCCTGGGATGAGAAAATCATTTCTGATGTTTTATGAAAGTCTAAGAAAGAGAATTAATGTAGAGGTCACCAAGATGAAAAGGACAAGAAGATTCGAGCTTGGCTTGTCAAATTTGGCTTCACAAGTTTGATGAGTTCAACATGTTAAGGTATATATATGGAATTACTTTATTTTTTTTTCTCATAAATGTCACCAAATTTTTGTTAAACACTCCACCTTTCTGTGTAGCAAGGATACTTAAGCTTACCAGTCAATAACAACTTAGTCTAATCTAATAACTTTTCACTGGATTCTTGCTTAAAACTAAGTTTAGGACAATTCGAAAAATCCTCTCAAAGAGCTCATACAGACATTTCTACAAATACAATAAACTGCAACCTGCAGGAAAATCTGGGGGTGAAACAAAAAGTCATACAAGATCTTGGTAACTAGAGTTGGCTTTCCTGGTTGCAGTAGAGTACACAGCTATTCTTTCTAGTGGCCCATTAGATGGCAACTGTATACATACTGATGGCTTTAGAAAAGAGGATTTTCAGATAATACAAATAAATGCATTTAAATTCATGAATTATAAATTATTAATAAAGGGATAAAATAATTTTTAAAGACCAGGAAGATTTATTTAAAGGTTGCAAAATTAACTAGAAATAAAAAATATTGTCACTGAATATATTAGTTAAGGTTTAATTAGGAAAGCAGAGCAACTATGACCAATGCTAACTAGAAATGTATTTTAGGAAGTATACATTGTGTAAATTAGGGAGGTACTAGGAAAATGAAAATCTAGAAGTTGATTCTGTATAATGAGAGAAGGAATTACTAACCGAATTTCCTGAATAACTAGCATAGTTGGAAAAGTTGGAGTTTGCAGGAAAACCCAGTAGTTCAAGCACCTACTGGTGCCAGATTGATGGTGCAGACTGGGAGAAGATGGAGCAGTTTATGGGAAACTGCTGCCTTTGTGTACCGCTGCTGCTGCATCTGGTGGCTGGTCTTGGGCCAGTGTTAGTCAGCAAGGGCAGCATTCAGAAATACAATGAGCAGAAGACAAGCTGGGACCCACTGAGGGCCTGTGTATGTTTGAGTCTTATCCAGCCATGCAAACTTCTGAGAGTAATGGTCATCGCTTTATTTTCACCTTTCAATTTTCATGCAAGATTCTCATTTGGCCAATCTAGCTGTGGTGATATGGCATTTTATAATAATCTATTAACCATTATTAACCTCCAAATAGAGAGATTATCAAAATTGTTATTCTATTTACCTTTAGGCTATTCTCTGTTACATGAAAATATGCTAACACTTAGATAAAAAAGAAATACATAGAAATCCACCTTATCCTTCTTAGGTTAAGGCTATTCTCATATTGGTCAGTCCTCCTTTGATATTCTGTAACTCAAATATTAACCCATAAGGTTATCTGCTCTTAACCTATTATGTACATAGTGGAAGAATAAGAATATTTTAAAAGAAAAATAATTGTTAACACATACCTGCATGCATATATTCACACCAAAGCAAAGAAGAAATAGAACAACTAAAGCTTTTGTTCCTACTGCTCACACAGTCATAGCTGCTGTTTAAAATATTCTTCTATTTGTCCTTAGCAAGTAGCTTATCTGCTCATGGTTTGTTATTTGGTGCATTGGTGCAATACTTTATTCATGAAGCATCTCTGGCAGTAACAGTCTTATCTTTATCAAGTTGTATTTTATTTTTCTATTGAAATTTATCACATGATACACATGTGCTAGATCTCCCAGAAGGTCCTTGCATTCCATACATCCTCCTCTCTATCACCGGAAATTAAAGCGGTATATTAACAACCCAATTTTCCCTTTATAGTCAGAATGAACTCTTCTAAAAAGCCAATTTCTTTTTTTCTATTGGTTCAATGGCATGATAAACTCAAAGTAGCCAGGCAGCAGTTTCAAATTCCAATTTAATAGGACCATTGCTTTGTTCCATGGTAAATGTAGTCTTCCCTTGAAAACTAAAACCCATAAACTAGCAGAAGTCTAAGGTAAAGACATAGGAAGCAAAAATTTTGTTAGAGAATATTTCAGGATAAAAGTAGGAGATGTACTGTCTTTGCCATGCCATGATCCTTGAGCCCATGATTAGTGACTTTATCAAAAGAGCACCATTTATTATTACTTATTCAGAGCCATACACAGAAGGCCATTAGATCAGACTATCAGAGCAGGTACTCCACGTGGTAAGAAATTTAAACCACTGAATTACAGGAGCATGAGCCATTTCTAAATACCATTTGCTCTAAAATGAATTTCCTGATCAGAATTAATGCTCTGTGGATTATCCTAATAAATAAGGCATTCAGTAAATACACAATTGATAATTTTGGCAGAAACATTCTGAGAGAGACAGATTCATATTCACAGTAAGTGTCTGTTTCAGTGAGAACAAAGTTCCTTTTATTATGGAAGTGTTTCAACATAAGCAATCTACCATATCAAGAGATTAGTATTGGCCTCTCTTGTTGGCAAATGGGTACTCAGCAATGTGTTCATGTTTAACTTTTAGTCTTATACTTATTGCCATTTTGTTCATTAGCCTATTAAGCAAGAACAAGAGCAGCTGAATTAATAGGCAGACTGACATACAAGGAATAAGTCATTTTGTCTATCCAATTAGTAAGATTCTCTCCAGCTGAGTTTGCTCTTTTGAGAGCATTTTGATTATGGAACAATAATGCCTTTACATTCTTTGCTCATTTGAAGAGAATCATTGACAGTCATCTTCCTCAGATCACCCTTCACCAGTTTACCAAATATGTTCTTTTTATATCTCTACCATCCATGAACATAATTATCTACTACCATTAAATAATTGAAGATTTCCATCTCCATCCACCATCATTCCAGATAAAACAGGCAACAGATTCATCGCATTATTCAAAGCTCTGCCATTTTGAGACTTTCCTTTATTCACTTCTTTCAAAGCCACCCCTCAGGCAGTCATGCAGGATTTATCCACTTTTGAGTGGTGCTAGGATTCCACACATACTCCTTGGCAAATAACCATAGGATAACCATGCAGAACCATTACTAAACTGAGCCTAGTATTTTTTTCTTTCTTAGACATATAGTCACAGGGAAGATGCCATGAAGCTATACATTGAAAGAGAGGAGGCAATATGGCAGGATGAGGACAGATGGTAGAAAACATGGGAGAAAACACACTTGCTCCTATAAGTTACTTATAGCTTCAACTCCTATTCAAGCCAAATGTCACATATACCACTCACCATGGGCATACCCACTTTCTGCTTCTGTGGGTCCCACCACCTGCATTTCATGATAAATCTCTCAGGTATCATAGGAACTCAGTAGTGTGTTTTTAAGTGTTTAGTTTCTAGTAAAGCCTAGTTGTAAGAGAGAAGCATTTTTTCCCTAAAAAGAATAGTGTATACAGAGGACAGCATTAGCTTTGCTATAGATCCTATGGGTCTGTGTGGTAATTTATATATAGGAGACAGCCAAAGCCTCTATACAGTGTCTCTATCTGTCATAGATACCTGATTCATAGTTGTATCTGATGAAAAACACATAAACAAAATTTGAAGGATCTCTGAGATAAGTACTAGAGTCCCAGAACGAGAGAGGAGACAGAAAGGAGCAGAAAACCATAATTGAATAAACAAAGACTAAAAACTTTTCAAATTTGGAGAAAGACATAAAGGTAAAGATTCAAGATGCTCGTTGGCCACACAGGAGAATAATTACAAACATAAAAAGAAAAGAAAACATGACAGGCACATTGTAGCTACCCAGGAAAAAAAAACCATTATGCTTATGTGCACAAAAAGAACAATTCAATGACTGAAACTTTTAACTGTTCAGCTATCCCATAAAAATCCCTCCAAATTCTAACATATTCAATTTCAAACCTCCATAGTTTCTGTTCTGAAATAAAATTATGATCTAAGCAAGCTTATCCAAGTGGCCTGCAGGCCACATGCAACCCTGAACAGCTTTGAATATAGCCCAACACAAATTTTTAAACATTCTTAAAACATGAGATGTTAGGGATTTTTTTAAGCTCATCATCTAGCGTTAGTGTTATTGTATTTTATGTGTGGCCTAAAACAGTTCTTCTTCCAAAGTGGCCCAGGTAAGCCAAAGGACTGGACATCCCGGATCTAAAAAATCATAAATTAAAACAATGCCAGCTGGCAAACTACTTTCAAGTACACAGAAATCTCAGCCCATTATTCAATGCCTTCTGCTTAAAGATTAATGAATATACAAGGATCACACATATTTGAAGGAAGTCAATGTCTTTTGTTGCCTTCCCTAGAAATAAAACCTGAGATAGCAATTATATATAAGTGATTTTAAG
Organism: Callithrix jacchus; assembly: GCF_049354715.1. Classification (NCBI taxonomy): domain Eukaryota; kingdom Metazoa; phylum Chordata; class Mammalia; order Primates; family Cebidae; genus Callithrix; species Callithrix jacchus. The sequence goes on along the minus strand of NC_133504.1, from coordinate 70,984,294 downwards.
GAAGTTTTATTGAGAAAAGTTCACTAATGAGTGAGGAGAACAAGATAGGGAAGAGTAAGGAGCTAATTAAATATTTTGTCTCAGGAAAGTCTAACTTTGGGAGCATAACATGGAAGCCATAGAGCATAGGTTACATTGCAACATTCTTCTACCTTAACACAAGGGACCTGTGTACCCCTTGAACCAGTCAGTCATTCTCTGCAGTCTGCCCCAAGGAGAAATTTGAGCCTTCCCAGGCAAGGTAGCTGAAAGCAATTCTCTCAAAGAGAAGGCAACTATAAGCTGTGAACTGTTAGCAGACACCACATTATCTACTAGAGAATGGGAAAATCAGCCTGGTAAAGAGGGACTGTATGGGGTACAAATAGCACTTACTACAGACAATAACCTAAAAGTAAAATAATATCGAGACAAAAAAATTAATTTGATTAAATGAGAGATAATAGACAAGAGAATATGAAAAACTCTAATTACTAATCTTTGACATAGTTTGGATATTTGTTTCTACCCTAATCTCACATTGAGATGTAATCCTTAGTGCTGGAGGTGGTTGGAGGTGTTTGGATCATGGCTGCAGATTCCTCATGAATGGGGTGGGCAACTTTTTTGATGATAAGTGAGCTCTCACTCTATGTTCACATGACATCTGATCATTCAAACCAGGAAGAAATAGAATCCCTGAATAGATCAATAACAAGTTCTGAAATTGAGACAGCAATTAATAAATAGCTTACCAACCAAAAGAAAGCCCAGGACCAGATGGATTCACAGACAAATTCTACCAGAGGTACAAAGAAAAGTTGGTACCACTCCTTCTGAAACTATTCCAAATGATAGAAAAATAGGGACTCCCCCCTAACTCATTTTATGAGGCCAGTGTCATCCTGATACCAAAACTTGGAAAAGACACAACAAAAAAAGAAAGTTTCAGGCCAATATCCTTGATGAACATCAATGCAAAGTCCTCATTAAATACTGGCAAACCAAATCTAGCAGCACATCAAAAAGCTTATCCTTGACCATCTAGTGGGTATCATATCTGGGACACAAGGCTGGTTCAACATTTGCAAATCAATAAACATAGAACATCACATAAACAGAACCAATGACAAAAACTACATGATTATCTCAATAGATGCCTTCAATAAAATTCAACATTCCTTCTTGCTAAAAACACTCAATTAACTAGGTACTCATGGACCACACCTCAAAATAATAAGATCTATTTGTGACAAACCATAGTTAATATCATACTAAATGGGCAAAAGCTGGAAGCATTTGAAAACTAGTACAAGACAAGAATGCCCTCTCTCACCACTCCTACTCAGCATAGTATTAGAAGTTCTGGCCAGGGCAATCAGGCAAGAGAAAGAAATAAAGGATATTCTAATAAGAAGAGAGAAAGTCAAATTGTCTCTGTTTGCATATGACATAATTGTATATTTGGAAAACCCCATCGTCTCCACCCAAAAACTCTTTAAGCTGACAAGCAAATTAAGCAAAATCTCAGGATACAAAATCAATGTGCAAAAGTCACAAGCATTTTTATACACCAACGATAGACAACTAGATAGCCAAATCATGAGTGAGCTCCCATTCACAATTGCTACGAAGAGAATAAAATACATAGGAATACAACTTACAAGGGACTTGAAGGACCTCTTCAAGGATAACTACAAACCACTGCCCAAGGAAATAAGGGGACAGATATAAATGGAAAAACATTCCATGCTCATGGATAGGAAGAATCAATATCATGAAAATGACCATACTGCCCAAAGCAATTTATAGACTCAATGCTATTCCTAGCAAGCACCATTTGATTTCTTCACAGAATTAGAAAAAACTACTTTAAATTTTATATGGAACCAAAACGAGCCCACATAGCCAAGAAAATCCTAAGCAAAAAGAACAAAGCTGGAGGCATCACTCTACCTGACTTCAAACTATACTATCAGGCTATAGTAACCAAAGCAGCATGGTACCGGTACCAAAACAGATATATAGACCAAATGGAACAGAACAGAGACCTCACAAATAACGCCACACATTTACAGTCATCTGATCTTCAACAAACCTGACAAAGACAAGCAATGGGTGAAAGGATTCCTTATATAATAAATAGTGCTGGGAAAACTGGCTAGCTATACGCAGTTTTATAAGAAACTGGAACCCTTTCTTACACTTTATACAAAAATTAAAGACTTAAATTTAAAACCAAAAACCAAAAAAACCCTAGAAGGAAACCTATTCGATACCATTCAGGATATAGGCATGGACAAAGACTTCATGACTAAACCACCAAAAGCAATTGCAACAAAAGCTAAAATTGACAAATGGAATCTAATCAAACTAAGGAGCTTCTGCACACCAAAAGAAACTATCATCAGAGTGAACAGGCAACCTACAGAATGGGAGAGAATATTTTTGCATTCCACGCATCTGACAAAAGTCTAATAACAGGAATCCACAAGGAACTTAAACAAATTTCCAAGAAAAAAATAAACAACCCCATTAAAAGTAGGCAAAGGGTATGAACAGACACTTCCCAACAAAAGACATTTAGCAGCCAACGAACATATGAAAAATAGCTCATCCTCACTGATCATTAGAGAAATGCAAATCAAAATCACAATGAGATATGATCTCACACCAGTTAGAATGGCAATTATTAAAAAGTCAGGAAACAGATGCTGGTGAGGCTGTGGAGAAATAGAAACTCATACACGGTTCACGGAAGTGTAAATTAATTCCACCATTGTGGAAGATAGTATGGCAATTCCTCAAGGATCTAGAACCAGAAATAACATTTGACCCAGCAATGCCCTCACTGGGTATACACCCAAAGGATTATAAATCATTCTACTATAAAGACATGCACATGTATGTTTCTTATAGCTATGTACAATAGCAAAGACTTGGAACCCACCCAAATGCCCATCAATAATAGGCTGGATAAAGAAAATGTGGCACATATACAGCTTGGAATACTATTCAGCCATTAAAAAAATGAGTTCAAATCCTTTGCAGGGACATAAATGACTCTAGACCCATTATTCTTAGCAAACTAACACAGGAACAGAAAATCAAATACCACATGTTCTCACTCATAAGTGGGAGTTGAACAATGAGAACACCTGGACACAGGGAGGGGAGCATCACACACCAGGGCCTGTCGATGGGTGGGGGACAAAGGGAGGGAGAGCATTAGGACAAATATCTAATGCATGCAGGGCTTAAAACCTAGATGATGGGTTGACAGATGCAGTAAACCACCATGGCACATGTATAGCTATGTACATGTATCTCAGGATTTAAAGTAAAATAATTATTTTTTAAAACACCTTACCAACTAGAGAGTTTAACTTTCATAGAAAAAAATCATCCAAATTTTATGATAACCTCAGATATATTTCATATACTCTCTAAGGAAAGCAACAAAGGACCTTCCATTAGTATTCTAATTTTTTCTACTCTGCAGTATTTTCATAAAGATTTAATTTTAAATGCTATTCATATTATAATATTAGATAGATTTTAAAACCATCTACACCCAGAAGATGATTTGCTATAATTTCCACAAGTGTATAAAGTATGTTTGAGGGAAAACCAAAAAAATTACCTACACCATAAAATAACATTTTGTATAAATTAATAATGGGAAGGGATATTAATCACAGTCCAAATACTGAGAACATTCTATTTGCTCACTTTGACTTACTGTAGTTGTTGAATTTTTGCAACTCTGATAAATGTTTCCTTGCAGTTCTACAACCTAATTTTAAACCTAACAAATTTATACCATAACATTCAGATAAAATTCCCTTCAGAACTGTCATTTATAACATTCATTGATAAGAAAAATTCAAATGAAGAACCAAATGAATTAATGAAATAGCTTAAAAAGATACATGGGCATTTCATTAATAAATAAAGCTAAATATCACCCTTAACAATTTGTAAAGTAAAAGTATTGAAAAAACAGGCTTTCATTAGCAATAGCAAATATTACTCTTCAATTTAGTACTAAACTTAATGAGAACTGGGTTAAAACAATTGAGAAAATTACAAATTATAATGGAAATTTTTAAAATAAAATTTAGTTAATGGGAAATATACTATGTTCTTAGATGAAAATGCTAAGTGCTATAGAAATGTCTGTTCTCACCAAGTTAATTTATAAATTTAACATATTTCAGGTTAAATATTCAACCACATTTTAAAAGGAATTGCTTAAAATAATAATAAAATGTATAAGGATATATAAACAGTCAAGAACATGCAGTTTTATTCTAAAGAAAAATATACTGTTGCATTGCAGAAAAGATGTAAAAATTATGAAATCAGGAAGACCTACCTCATATGATAATCTGTCTTACATATCTTCAACAAAACATACCATGTAAACACAGAAATACGAATCAATGGAGAAAAGTTGTGAATTCATGAACAAAGCCCTTTTTTTAAATAAATTTTACCAAGTTGTGAGTAAATTTGTAAAAGAAAAACAAAGTTGTAAAAGAAAGAGAAAAATTTAATAAACGCTACTAGAAAATCTAGAGTTATATTATATTAAGGGAAAAATACACATTGTATTATAAAGAGTTGTAAGGAAGAAATGAACTTAAAAATGTTTAAAACTCAAATGACAGGCCAATGAAAATAAGTTCCATTTCTTACCTTGCTTAAGAAACAGAATTTCCTTTGTTTTGTGCAATCAAGAAAAAAATAACAATTGATTGAAGACAATCCAGTATACATTTTGAACTTCTCTAAAAAAAAAAAAATCAACTAGATAGACCACAGTCTTTGAAAGATATAGATGTATATATCCATACATGAGATATATATACATGCTACATAATGGCAAAACCCACAATTAATTTTGTACCAACTTAATAGTAAACTTTATATTATATACATTCTACACATGCATTATATATAGTATTGTATATGATATTAATTCACTCAGAAAAAGTTACACTAAACGTCTTATGGTAAGGATTGTCAAAAACAAATAAACAATACAATCCCAATAAAAAGGCTTTGAAAGAATTTTCTTATTTTAACTAAATTACTATTTAGTTTAGCCTTTCTAATGTCTAGAATGTTTCTGAGAGAAAAATAGTTATGGCAAAGTTCTCTATGAAATATATTATGAGATAATAATGAACAGATGGCTTGATAAAGCTAGCCAAAGCTAAGTGTAAGTTAAATGCTCTGTGTGGGTGAGGTCTTATGTAATGATTAGATGATTTACAAGAAATTAATACTGGAAGGCAAGTGAAAAAATCTCTCTAAATCAGGGAATATAATATGTGAGAACCATGTAGGTGTACAAGTGAGTGCAGAATGTTGAAATATTTTTACTCTTTACTTTGTAAAGTATAATCATTGTAAAATTCTGAAGTGTGTATAATATTTAGTACCACACAGTATATCTTTAATGGTACAAATGGGAACACACTGTATAAAAAGCTCTTTATTAAGGTACCCATAAAGGAATTTTTGTTCTACATCTTTGTAATGTAGATTAATTAACATAACTGTGTGAATTTTGACCTTGGAATTCCTGTCTCTTGCATTGTTAATTTCTCAACCTTAACGTTCCAGTATCGGATTTGAATAACTACACATGGTGAATATTTCCATCAGCTCAAGATGTTTCTAGAATGTAGCATTTAAACTTTAAAAATCATTTGACAGGGAAGACAAAAAGCAAAAACAATCAGAGTCTGTTCTGTTGATTAGCAGCAGATCTCTTTATTAGTTGGATGAGAATGTGAAAATGAATAAACACCCACAGTCGTGACAGAAGGTGGAAAAGTAACAGAAAACAATCATTATTTATACATGTAAAACGTGTGAAAAAAAACTCTCAGATTTTGGAGGAAAATGTCCAAAGGATATAAAATAAAGAACTATATTTAAAAGTGTTTACTGACTTAAAGCAAAGCAAAAACTAACTCTAAAGATAAGGTAGAAACACACAAAAATAGTTGCCAGAATGAGATATCCAGGGAAACTTTTGGAATATTACTGTGTCTACCTCATGAAGGATGTGGTATAAGCAAAACCATAGCAAAGGTATTTCCTTGCATATTCTCCAACACTGCCTGTTTTCTACCTCATTGCTTAGATTAGGAAAAATGGTAGAAAAGACTCTGTAATTACGGTTTTGTCGTCTTTATAAGAGAACATCATGATTGGAGATTCTGATGTCTAATTAGAAGCATTGCATTCTTAACAACTGGTGCTCATAAGACTTTACTTTCACAGCAATTAGGCCCTTGAAAGGAATCTTAAAACAGATGTACTTTAACATGACTCCATTTTTAGAGTTTGATGAAGCAGAGGGGTTTCCTGATTCTCACATGGACAGTTTCTTATTACACACCATTCCTCTTTCCCTACAATGTTATACATTCAAGACATACATGTAATTTCTGTCTGTCTTGCAGTCCTCACTTACGTAATGGGGAAGGTTGAATAGGCAACTCAAAGCTTGGAAAATGTGTGTTAGATTTCAGTATTCCAGTGCTGCTGGTTTACAAGAAAAATATTCATTTTTTAAATTTATTTATAATTAAATTATGGAAAGAATTTAATAAAATTTTAATGAAAGACCAAAGTAGGTGTGTGTATGTGTATGTGTGTGTGTGTTTGTGCATTGCAGAGAATAAAAATCAGTTTTAAATGCTGAAAAACTTTACAGAAAGTTCTAATAAGAGATTTTAGAATCTACTTTGTTCAAATAGAATAGATAAATGCTAAGTTTTATCATCAAATCTGCTGTAGTAACCAAGAGTAGTGCTTTGTTTCAAACAAATATTATTTTCATCATTATCACCATATAAACATTTATTGATGTTTACAAAATATAAATAGACAAACAGATTGACATTCTTTGTTGCTATAGATGTAGATTATCCAACTTAACAAAACTATTGAATGCATAATAAACTTTGGTGATTGAATGTCTTTTATTCTCTGTATGCAAAATAATGAAATAGGAAATGATGTAGGCCATGAATGTATCTCTCCCCTACTCTTCTTGTTTGCCACTTCTCCCTTCAGATATGACTCTTAACTGTCTAGTGATTTGCTCTTTCTTGTAGATGCTAAGTCTTCCCTGTTTGCTTCAGTGGTATTACAGCAAATGCTTTGGATGTTCACTTCTCCTTCTATTATATTCAAATAATCAAATATTAATCAGACATCCTACTCTTTACTGCAATGACTGAGATAGATTTGGAAATATTTTTTAAAAGACATACGAATTGTTGCCAGATATTTAAATCCAGTAGAAGAGAAAATATATGCAGGCAAATAATTATAATAAATTATAGAATATGATAAAAAGACATCGCTGAAAACTCAAGAATAAAGAGGTATAAACAAAGCAGAGATGAGAAAAAATATGTTAAAAGCTGAAAAAGCAAAGAAAAAATATGGAGGCATAAAATTTCTAGGTATACATAGAGAATAACAATTATATTTGGCTAGACTAGTGGTTGAGGGGAAATGTTTAAAGTTCATCTTTCATAGTACTTTGCAGTACTTTGGTTTTAAATCATAAAAGTCCCTGGGTGAAGAATGCAGGCATCCTTCTTTGGCAAAGGTAGGCAAAGGTTTTTGAGAAAGAAATGGACATGATTAAATTTATGATTTAGGTAAAACTATTCTGGAAAACAATGAGAATTAACTTCACAAGTAAACACAAAATAAACAATATTTTTAAAGTTTTAATTTTGGTAACAGTTAAAATGAAGGCACAAAGTTACTAGCGATGGAAAGGAATTCAGGAAATAAAATTGAGGACAACACAAAAGGCAATCAAAGACAGACATGGAAGGATTTAATGTGCTTCACAATGCACCACTAACTCCATTTTAGATTTAGGCTAAAACCTCTGAGGGCAGGAGTTTTAAAAACTGTGTTATCATTGCTGAAGCCTCATTGTCTAGAAGAGCACCTGGCACACCGTAGTTCATCAATACCAATTGTGTAATGAATCTAACTTATCTTGATATTAATCAAAATCTCTTATGCTAAAAAAATTGAATTATCTTTCATACTCAGATTTATATTATGAACTGATTTTCTAGTCCCAGTGAATTAATTCAAATGAAAAGGTCACTGTAAAAAAACTGTTTTCACTCCCATCTCTCACCATATATAACAATCAACTCAAAATGGCTTAAAGACATAAATCTAAGACCTAAAACAATGAAACTACTATAGGAAAAAATTGGGGAAACCCTCCAGAACATTAATCTGGGCATAAATATCTTGAGCAATATGCCCTAAGCATAGGCAACCAAAGCAAAAATGGACAAATGAGATCACATAAAATTAAGAAGCTTAGGTACACCAGGAAACAGTCAATAAGGTGAAGAAACAACCTACACTATAGAAGAAAATGTTTGCAATCTATCTATCTGACATAAGATTAATAACCAGAATATACTAGGAGACCAAACAACTCAACAGGGAAAGTCTAACACTCTGATTAAAAATGAGCAAAAGAACGAAATAGACATTTATGAAAAGACGTACATAGGGCAAACAGGTATATGAAAAGGTGATCAACATCACTGAACCCCAGATAAATGCAAATCAAAACTACAATAAAATATAATTTCACACCAGTTAAAATGGCTTTTATCCAAAACACAGGCAAGAATAAATACTGGTGCAGGTATGCACAAAAGAGAACCCTCATACGCTGTTGGTGGGGGCATAAATTAGTATAACCAATGAAGAACAGTTTGGAAGTCCCTCAAAAAACTAAAAATAGAGCTAATATATGATTCAACAATCTTTCTGTTACGTATATATCCCAAAGAAAAAAAAATCAGTAAATCAAAGGGATATCTGCACTCCCATGTTTATTGCAATACTATTCACAATAGACAAGATTTGGAAGCAACTTGAGTATCCATAAACAGACAAATAAAGAAGGAAAATCTGGTACCTATATACAATGGAGTACTTACTATTCAGTCATAAAAAAAAAAGATCCTGTCATTTGCAACAAAATGTGTATGGACCTGGAGGTCATTATGTTAAGTGAAATAAGCCAGGCACAGAAAGACAAATGTTGCCAACTCTCATTTATTTGTGGGTGCTAAAAATTAAAACAATTGAACTCATAGAGGTAGAGAGTAGAATGATAGTATTTAGAAGCTGGAAGCTTAGTGGGGGAAAGGAAGTGGGGATGTTTAATAGGCACAAAAATATAGTTAGAAAAAATAAGACCTACTATTTGGTGGCACAGTAAGTAGAGCGACTACAGTCACTAATAATTTATTGTACATGTTAAAATAACTAAAAGAGCATAATTGAATTCTTTGTAACACAAAGAAAGAATCAAGATTTCAGTTGATGGATGCCCCATTTACCTTGATATGATTATAATTCATTGTATGCCTATATCAAAACATCTTATGTACCCCATAAATATATACACCTACTACATACCCACAAAAATTAGTAAAACAAAATTTTTTAAAAACAATAAATCAGTACCAAAAACAAAAATAAACTCTGTTTTTGAATATAAGTACAGGGCACTATTTTAGGTACTGTAGCATGATGTACACAGGGTTTTGGCCCATTTATTAAATGTGGTTGTTTAGCCTGCCAGAAATTTACATTTTATTTCATGAGGCAGATAAAGCATCTGTATTTAAATTAGTTTACAAAGTCAAAAGCTTAAGGATAAACTTTATCACTATATATTGGGAGCAACACCTCATGGGTCCCATGAGGGAGACAGCTTAAATTCGGTGTATTTGCATCTACAGGCACAACTAGATGTCTTTCTATACTTTCCAGGATGCATTTTCTTAATAGTAATCATGAATCAATCAACTTTCTTCATAAAAGTAAACCTAAAGGAACACAGATATTATGAAACTGTTTTCTTCTATTTAAATTGTCCTTTATTAAAGGCTTAACTTATAATATGAGTGGTTTTCTTTTTTTTAATTGCATTTTAGGTTTTCGGGTACATGTGCAGAACATGCAAGATAGTTGCATAGGTACACACATGGCAGTGTGTTTTGCTGCCTTCCTCCCTTCACCCACATTTGGCATTTCTCCCCATGCTATCCCTCCCCAGCTCCCCCAACCACTGTCCCTCCCCTATTCCCCACAATAGATACCAGTGTGTACTGCTCCCTTCCCTGTGTCCATGTGTTCTCATTGTTCATCACCCGCCTGTGAGTGAGAATATGCAGTATTTCATTTTCTGTTCTTGCATCAGTTTGCTGAGAATGATGTTCTCTAGATTCATCCATGTCCCTAAAAAGGACATGAACTCATCATTCTTGATTGCTGCATAATATTCCATGGTGTATATGTGCCACATTTTCCCAGTCCAGTCTATCATCGATGGGCATTTGGATTGGTTCCAGGTCTTTGCTATTGTAAACAGTGCTGCAATGAACATTCGTGTGCATGTGTCCTTATAGTAGACCGATTTACAGTCATTTGGATATATACCCAGTAATGGGATTGCTGGGTCAAATGGAATTTCTATTTCTAGGTCCCTGAGGAATTGCCACACTGTCTTCCACAATGGTTGAGCTAATTTACACTACCACCAGCAGTGTAAAAGTGTTCCTATTTCTCCACATCCTCTCCAGCATCTGTTGTGTCCAGATTTTTTAATGATCCCCATTCTAACTGGCGTGAGGTGGTATCTCAATGTGGTTTTGATTTGCATCTCTCTAATAACCAGTGATGATGAGCATTTTTTCATATGTTTGTTGGCCTCATGTATGTCTTCTTTTATAAAGTGTCTGTTCATATCCTTTGCCCATTTCTGAATGCACTTGTTTGTTTTTTTCTTGTAAATCTGTTTGAGTTCTTTGTAAATTCTGGATATCAGCCCTTTGTCAGATGGGTAAACTGCAAAGATTTTTTCCCATTCTGTTGGTTGCTGATTCACTCTAGTGACTGTTTCTTTTGCCATGCAGAAGCTGTGGAATTTGATTAGGTCCCATTTGTCTATTTTGGCTTTTGTTGCCAATGCTTTTGGTGTTTTGTTCATGAAGTCCTTGCCTACTCCTATGTCCTGAATGGTTTTGCCTAGATTTTGTTCTAGGGCTTTTATGGTGCTGGGTCTTATGTTTAAGTCTTCAATCCATCTGGAGTTAATTTTAGTGTAAGGTTGTGTCAGGAAGGGGTCCAGTTTCTGCTTTCTGCACATGGCTAGCCAGTTTTCCCAACACCATTTATTAAATAGGGAGTCCTTTCCCCATTGCTTGTTTTTGTCAGGTCTATCAAAGATTATAGGGTTGTAGATATGTTGTGTTGACTCCGATGCCTCCATTCTGTTCCGTTGGTCTATATCTCTGTTATCAAGCTACCACTGACTTCCTTCACAGAAGTGGAAAAAAACACCTTGAACTTCATATGGAACCAAAAGAGAGCCCATAGCCAAGTCAATTCTAAGCAAAAAGAACACAGCAGGAGGCATCACACTACCAGACTTCAAACTATACTACAAGGCTACAGTAATCAAAACAGGATGGTACTGGTACCAAAACAGAGTGGTTTTCTAAAAAAATTTAAGAGACATAAAATGTCAAAAGAATCATAAAAAATTGGAAACATAATGTCTTTTTTTAGGTGGCACATAATAATTGTACATATTTATAACATACAGAATGGTATTTTGATATATGGATACAATGTATAATGATCCAATCAGGTTTATTGGCATATCCATTATCTCAAATATTTATTGTTTGTGTTAAGAATACTCAAAATCCTCTCTTCTAGCTTTTTGAAAAGAGACAATAAATTATTAACTATATTCAACAAACAGAAGACTAGAACTTATTTCTCCTATCTAATAGTAATTTTGTACCTGTTAACCAACTCTCCCTGTCTTCTCCTTCCTTTATCCTTCCCAGACTGTAATGATTGCAATTCTACTCACTGCTTTTATGAGATCAACCTTTTTTTTTAGCTCCCATGTATGACTGAAAATATGTGGCATTTGTGCTTCTGGGCCTGGCTTATCATACTTAACATAATATCCTCTAGGCTCCTCCAAGTTGCTGCAAATGATAGACTTGCATTCATTTTTTATGGCTCAATGGTATTTCAATGTGTATACATACTACATTATCTTTATTCATTAATCTCTTTTCTTTGTCTTTTACTCTTTGGCAAGTCACTATTTAAAAAAATCATAGTATATCTTACAATAGTCTTGACATCAACTACTGATAGAAATAATTGTCTATTCAAGGTTTCCTTTATGTAGTTTGAATTGTTTCAGTCCATAACAATACAATAGAATGATTCATAAAACCTTAAGAGTGATACACCATACAGCTGGGCGCAGTGGCTCATGATTGTAATTCCAACACTTTGGAAGGCTGAGGCGAGTGAATTACAAGGTCAGAAGCTTGAGACCAGCCTGACCAACATGGTGAAACCCCATCTCTACTAAAAATACAAAAATGAGCTGGGTGTGGTGATGGGTGCCTGTAATCCCAGCTACATGGAAGGCTGAGGCAGAAGAATCACTTGAACTCGGAAGACAGAAGTTGCAGTGAGCTGAGATCACGCCACTGCACTCCAGCCCGGGTGACAGTGCAAGACCCCGTCTCAAAAAGATTAAAAGAAAGAAAAGAGTGATACACCATCCAAAGCTATCATTTCCATTCTATGATATCAGGGCTTGTTCCTCCCTGTCTCCATCCTTCCAACCAAGCACCCATTCTTCATTTGTCAGGTATAGTGTCTTCATGAGTCATTCTGGTGATACAGTGTTAAATAAAGCAGAATCTCTGTCTTCAAAGAGGTTTAGAGTTCGTGGAAAAGACTCCTCAGAGACTTTTCTGTGTAACATTGAATCCTAGAGAATATACGGATGGTCAAAATCAACAAGATTTCAGGATCTCTCACAACCAATCTGTTTAAAACAAAGTGCAGTCTCTGAGATCAGGCCATTCTAAATAGAAGTCCTGATTCCACACTACTGAAATAGGTTCTACTAACTTCTGGAACTACAGTGATTAAAGCAGCATTTTCACAGGAAAATAAAATAGAATTAAGCAAATTTGTAGAACACATCAGTCAAATAAGAATGATCTGAAAATTTTTAGCATAATTCTATAACTCAAATAGGATTTTAGCCCATCATATAAAATTCAGTATGAAGTTCTATAGTATAGGAGATAACTAGAGTACTAGTAGATTCAACGTTTCTAGCTTAGATCTAAGCTTTTTTAAATTGACAAATAAAAATTTGAAATTTATGTATCTTATCAAGTTACTAAATAGTTGTCATTAACAGTCACCACCTAAAATATTTTATACATTATCAGGAGATAAATATACAGAGTGGGCTTTCAGAGAGTATGTCACAAGCAACATAAGAGACCATACAGTGTAATTCTATTCTGTATTTTCCATAAATACATTGTGGATAATTTTTCTCTACTGACAGTCTGCTTTGCAATGTTTCTGGACTTTCTCAAAAGCAGCTTAGCAAAACCTTACATATTGTGCCTATGCAGTGAAGCAAATCTATGCATTTTTATTTGTTGTTGTTTCTAAGATACAATTTGACAAGTCTCTTACTTTAGAAGATACCTAGTATATCTCGGGTAACTATGTTCAGATGTGTGTGAATATCTGTATCATGGAAAAGAATTCCAAATGGTATGGCAACAGAAAAAGTCCAGAAATACAAACAGGCAAAGCTTATAATAGGCTTTGAAATGCAATGAAAGAGAATTTGCATTGACTGTAACCACTCTCTAGTTGTTTAAACACATACTCACAGTCTAATCTACAAAAGGCCATCTCCAAATTTTTGGCTATTATATCATTCTATAATTATGTTTTATGTCTTGGTTCACTAAAAGAAATGCCTGAATTTGCCTTTGATTTATTTGGAAAATCTTCTGGACCTTATATATTACTTGCTAATATCTGGCAAAGGTCTAGGATATTTCTATCTTTCCACTGCTACCCTGTATCCCTGATTTTGTGGTCTTAAGTGTAATTTCTGGTGTTTCACTATGAACAACACTAGCTACTGGCATTCTGGTTCTCGTTACTTCTTTAAATTTCTCCAATACTTCAGCACTTTGCTTGCTATCCACAGGCTGACTGATCTTACATGTTAACTGATATGTTAACTACCCTGCTCAGGAAAAGGAATTAAATTCAGGAAGTTAAGACTGACAAGGAAATGAAGCAAAACATTCCTAATGATACATAGTCCTCTGCCTACAAGAATCTATAAGCATGTCTTAAATTGTGGCTTTGTAAATAAAAAAAATGTATTGGTACATAAGAATGTAGGTTATGGATCATCACTATGCTTCTATAGCTACTGCATTATAATAAAGTCATCCATTCAAATACTCAAAATAACACTAGAAGAAGTATAAGTAAATGACAGAACAAATTTCAAGCTTAGTAAAATTTTCCATTACCTTTTAGATATGAGATCCATAATGACACCATTATTTTTCTAATCTCTTTTTGCAATCACTTTAACAATTCTTTAAGTTTAACCTAGAATCCAAACTAAAAGATGTTTTGAAATGAACAGAATAAAAATTGAGCTATATAGTACAGTTTTAATTTAGTAATGTCTTTGACAAGAGCCTAGTGACAATATTAATGATCCAGAAGGCAGTTTACAAAGTACTGAAGCATAAAATATGAACGTGATAAAATCTTACAAATTGTTGTCAATTAATGTTGAAACTTTGAGGAAATGCATCACACTAACAGTGGCAAGGGCATTAAACCTCAGATGCATGTAAATTATGAAATGTGGGAAAAATGAGCTGAAATTTGCAAAGACTTCATCAGTAGTCTTACTTGAATATGATTTAGAATGCAAAATATTTGACATAATTAGAAGAGTCTCAACAGCTAAAGAACAAAAACAAAAATAAATTAATAGGAAGGATAAATAGAGGAATATTGACATGAATAGGGCATTTTGTGAATGACAGAAACAGTGACAGATAATCATTAATTTTACGAAACAGTGTACACTGGTGTTATATGCGTTATATGAAAACTAGAAGTGTGACAAACCTCCTCAATATAAATTCCATATATGACAGTCATTTTGTAATTTAACCCATACAACACTACAAAGTAGTTTTAGTTCCTTTCTCTTCAGATGAGTAAACTGGCACTGTATACAAAAGCACTGGTAATAAACCACAATAAATTCTGACTTTCTTTTTTTTAAAAAAAAAGTTTATTTTTTTATTATAATATTAATATATGGTCAAAACATAAATTTGAATACAAATATAAAATCAAATAAAGGATAACATGAACCTGAAAATAAAAATAAATTTTAACTCTTAGTTCCATAAATAACTACACTTAACATATCAATATATGAACTCCTACTATGCATATTTATCTTCCTAACTCACATGTAGTACTGAATGTTTACAATTTGTAGGATGTTCTCCTTACATATCAGAGGCATTTTCTATATTAATTACATACTATTTAAATCTTGAGTGCAATGTTTCACAATACTTTATCTCAAAGGTATACTTTAATCAGTGCCTTGTTTGTTGGTATTTTAGTTTTTTCTAATAATTGTCATTATAAAGTATTTCTAAATTAGGATGTTTATATATACATATCTTGTCTCTATCATTTTTATTGTCTTAGGTTTGACTTCTAAGAATTTGAATTCTAGGATAGATTATATTCTTTTTAGGGCTCTAAGCAATATAATTTTCATAAATATTTTTATTTTGAAATGATTTTAGATATTCAGAAAACTTTCAGCAACAGTAAACAGAATTTTTATATACCCTCACCCAATTTCCTCTGAAGTTACATTTTACATAATCACAGTGTATTTGTCAAAATTAAGAAATAAACATGGGTGTAATGTCATTAATTAACCTACAGATTTAATTTGGATTCACAGTTTTTACGCTAATGTCCTTTCTCTATTTGAGAATTCAATCCAGGAGATGACACTGAATTCAGCCATTATGTCTCCTTGGTCTCCACCATTCCATGAAATTTTCTTATTTTTAATTTGTTTTTCATGACCTTAACACTTCTGAAGGGGACCAATATAGGAATGTTAACATAATTCTAGAGATATTATGAGCTTTAATAGTAAAATTTTGAAACAGTACACCAGTTTAAAGGGAATAGATATTAAGGGGCATGATATAGTTTAGATGTTTGTTCCCTCCCAATTTCTTGTTGAAATGTGATCCTAGTGTTGGAGGTGGGGCCAGGTGGGAGTTATCTGAGTCATGTGGAGATGGATCCTTTATAAATGGCTGATGCCCTCTCCTTGGTAATTAGTCCACAAGAGGTCTAGCTGTCAAAAAGAGTCTGGAATCTCTCTCTTCTCTTTCTTGCTCCCTCTTTCACCATGTGTCATGCTTGTTTCCCCTTTGCTTTCTATCATAAGCAAAAGGTTCCTGAAGCCTCACCAGAAGCAGATGCCAGCACTGCTTCTTGTACAGTCTGCAAACCATGAGCCAAAATAAACCTCTTTTCTTTATAAATCATCCAGTCTCAGGTATTTCTTTATGGCAATGCAAAATAAACTAATAAAGGGCACTTGATTTTATAAACATACAATAAATTGAATAACTTGAGTAGGTATAAGAGTCAGTATACTAATCAGCCAAGATTATAAAGGTAGGAAATAAATACAACCAAAATTCAAAAACATGTAATGACTGAATATATAATTAAAAGAAGCATCAAAAAAGCTATTGAGAAGAGAGTTTCTAAACAAATGCTGCTTAGGAAAAAGAATATTTGAACAAATGGTATTTAAAGTTAAGCTGAGTTAAAAAATTTATGGCAAAAAGATAGAATTAGTCTCTGTGCTCTCATTTCAGAATTCCAGTTAATTTACTTATATTTTGAAGTGTTTCCTTCCAGAAAATATTCAAATAAGTCAGTAAAAACATTATTCTTATTTTTAACAGACTCTAAGATAATTAGCCATTTTATTCTTTGATTATATCACTTTGCTCTTCCAAATCATTTACTGGCCATCAACTTTTAGAGGTTAGATAGTTTAAAAATCTGTATTCTCATATTTCTGGGATAACTTTTCCTTGAGAGAGATTTGCAGAAAGCCAGATAAGGGATATTAACCATTTCATTTAGACTTACTTTTAAATCTCAGGAACTATATTCAGTCATTTTTTTACCTTCAATACGAGGGCTTATTGAATAATTTTCATTTAAAACTCTCCAACAGGCACTTTCATTATTGATCTATGTTACCTTCTCTTTTTCTCAGTTTCACTTATTTATCTCTGACTCTGTCTTTCTCTCTCTCTTTCTCTATTTCTTTCTTCATTCACATTTATTAACTGATGCTAATATGGGGAAAATGATATAAATATAATATACATTTCTTAAGTTATCAAATTTAAAAATTGGAATAAATCAAGTATTATTTAATCACCTCTTCATTTTACAGATTAAGAGACAAAGGTTCAAATAAGATATATAACTTCAGAAACTTCCATTCCCATTTGTTAACTGGTGGGACAGAATGTTTCTCACATTATATTCTTGTATGCACGACTTATGTTCTGTAAATATGTTCACAATTATTTGTGGACAAGTCATTCTTCTGGTCTCTGGTTTTATGAAATCAAGTTAATCAGATATAAATCATAATGTAAGGAAAATGTTCATATTAAGGTTTAATGACTGTTGAGAATATTATGCTAAAATATGATAGAATCCTTGGTGACAAAACTTTATGTAAACTGTCTCTGCTTCAGGCCAAAAATCACTTGTAGAATTTCCCAATAATGTATATGAGAATAAATAAGTAGCAAAATTGTCTTAAGAATAGAAAAAAAAGTCAAAATAGAGCAAATAAAAAAGATATTTTCAATAGAGAATTTTTAATATATGCAACTATTTAAGATGTTCTTTGAAATGCAGCAATATGTTGTAATCACTGCATTTTGAAGAAATGAGAAGAAATTACCAAAGAAGAAAGCAGAAGTGACACTTGGCTGGGCGCAGTGGCTCTCATCTCTAAACCCAGCACTTTGGGAAGCTAAGGAGGGTGGATCACAAGGTCAGGAGATCAAGACCATCCTGGCCAACATGGTGAAACCCTGCCTCTACTAAAAATACAAAAATAAGCCGTGCTTGGTGATGAGCGCCTGTAGTCTCAGCTACTCAGGAGGCTGGAGAGGCAGGAGAATCACTGGAACCTGGGAGGTGAAGGTTACAGTGAGCCAAGATCACACCACTGCACTCCAGCCTGGCAATAGAGTGAGACTCTGTCTCAAAGAAAAAAAAAAAAAAAGAGAGAAGTCACATTTGCAGGTTTCAAGATAAGGCTGATTTTTCCCTAGACATGAACCTCCCAATAGCAAATCATACAGATATACAATCATATCTTTATATTGCAATGATATACAGATTATTAAGTATCTGCAATGTACCAGAGAATATAAGGGAGAATAAAGATTTGAGTTCTATTATTGAATAAATTAACCATGAAGTAAGAAGTGAGAGTTGTCTCCATATGTCTAAAGGTAGACTGGAAATTAACTGCTGCATTTATAAATCCTCTGTCCAGAACTATGAGTAAAGTGTGAGCAGAAATAAAGAAAAAATATTGGTGGTAAGAACTGCATTTCTACTTGATAAGTAATAATAAACAAATATTTTAAATATATTCTTCTGAGTGAGTTATAAAAGACTAGCTTGGGATTCACATGTCTTACTTACAACTGACTATGTCAGTTAGCATGGAGTTTATTTGAATCTTGGTAGTTACGCCCTAATTTCTGGAACATTCATGAAACTCAGACAAAGGTAAAGAGTATGATGAAAGCTGTGTATTAGTGTTACACCCTCTAATATGTGAGAATTCTGCTGAGTATGAAGACTTGATGGCCTTTGTAAAATTATCTTAGTTGTTTCAGCTGAAGGGAAGCTAAGGATCCATGGCTAAAATCAAACAAATGACATCCCACTTCTAGAATCCTCCTGTCTAATGATTTTACTAATATCCTATGGCCGGAGTCATTTGATTAAAAAGGTAGATTCAGCTTAGCCAAGAATTTACTGTATTAAGGACAATAAGCCTGGTCCTTTGCAAGTTTGCTTTAGTAACATCAGCTTTCTTCTTATATGAAAGCATCAATGAGCCAGATGACTTATGAAGGTCAGAAGCTGCATAACCTCCAAACATGGAAATCTTGCCACTATGAACTCCTGATTAATACTTTTATCTAGTCTAAACAATTAAAAATTGTAAAAAATATACTTAATGATTTTCATATATTTGACAACAGGCAAAGTAGGACTTGGCACAGGAGAGATGGGAAAGTAACACAAATCCTATGATCCTCAAATTTTTTATCTGAAGGCACTTTCTGAACAGCAGCAAAAGGAGAGAAAACCAAGTGAATAGTGGTTGACTGAGTTAAGGAGACAGAGCTTGGAGCATATTACTTGAAAATTTGCTGTGAAAATTTGTAAGTTCATATTGTAAATACCTGAACAACAATACAAAATGAAGATTAAAAAAATAAAAGGAAATAAGTGGAATACTAATAAAAACAATTAGTTTGAAAGAATGCAGATTAGTCTAAAAAAGAACATAGGAGAAAATGAAAGCCAGTGGATAATCATATAAACACAATACTAATAATTAGGCTAAATGCTGAAAACCTAAACACTCCAAATAAAAGACAGAGACTGAATAAAAAAGGAAGACTCACATAACTATAGGCAATTGACAAGAAACAAATTTTAAATAAAAAGACAGGCGTCTTAAAAATCAAAGGATAGAAAAAGATGAATATGATTTTTCATAAATGATAGTGAAACTGTAGGAACTATATTAATATCAAGGAGGTTAATACCAAGTGAAATATATTTTATGTGCTTATCAAGTAAACATAGCAGTCGAAAATGTATATTTACTTACTTAAACCCAATGTTTTAAAATACATCAAGAAAAACTGAAAGAACTAAAAGAAAAAAACAGACAACTTCACAACTATAGTAATATCTTTCAACAATCCTCTCTGAGTTAATAGACAAGTAGAATATTGGTAGAGTAAGAGAAGAATTAGGACAACTTTACTAATCCAATTTATGTTACAAAATTTATAGATTAATATAAAAATTACAAAGTATACTTTTTTCTTCAAAGTCATGCAGCATTCACTGACTTTGACCATAATTTGGGCTGTAAAACCATTCTTAATAAATTTTAACAAGATTGAAATTCTATACAGCAGTTCTCTAACCACAGGGGAATTAAATTTGAAAATATTAACAGAAGTATGCCCAGAAAAATTCCCAAATTTTTGGAAAATAAACAACATAGTCACAAACAAAACCATGGGTCAAAGAAGAAATTACAGAAAGTTAGAAAATAATTTGAATTAAATGAAAATTAAATACATACTGCCAAAATTTGTGGAAAACAACCAAAGCCAAGCTTAGACAAAATTTAATATGTCTAAATGTTTGTTTTAGAAAATAACATTGTGACCTAAGATTCCTTCTTAAAAAACTAGAAATAGAAAAAAAAATTAAACTTTGAATAAACAGAACTGATTTTAAAAACTTATATGAAGCAAATGGAAAATAGACAATATTGAAATAAATTAAATCAATAGGTTGTTCTTTGAAAAGATAAATACAATTGATAAATTTCTTCCTATATACAAGTCAACTAAAATAGAAACAGATTCATAATATCAGCTAGGTAAGAGTACATAAGTGCACTTATTATTTGTCAATTAAAATAATACGAAAGAGTACATACCACATAAAATTTTTTTTACATTTGAATAAATGGTTTGAAAATAAATCATTCTTACTCTAGTATTATTTCTTATTTTCAAAGTCAAAAGGTGCTTTCTTCTAGAAAAGCAATTGTCTTCAATGCTGTTTGAACACTTTGAAAAATTTGAAAATATGTCACTCTTTTCTTTGATAATTATAGGTACTTATAGTACCTGGGTACTTGTGAAAAAAAAAAATTCTGTTACAATAGTCCCTCCTTATCTTCAGGGGAATTCAAGGCCCCTGGTCTATGCCTGAAGCTGCAGATACTACTAAACCCTATATATATTATGATTCTTTCTATACATACATACCTATGATAAAGTTTAATTATAAATTTAGTTCATTGAGACATTAACAATAACTGATAATAAAATAAAGGTTATAACATTATACCAGCATTACTACTCTTACATTTTGGAGCCATTATTAAGTACACAGAGGGTTACTTGTTCATGAGCACTGGATACTGCAGTAGGTTTGATAACTGAGATGGCTACTAAGTAATTAATTGGTAGGTACTATAAACCACAGCAAACAAAGGGACGATCAACAGCCAGGCAGGATGAAGCAGGGTGATGGGGAATTTCGTCATGCTATTCAGAACGGCAGTAATTTCAAATCTATGAATTGAGTGTTTCTAGAATTTTACATATAATATTTTTGAAACACAAGGTAACTGAAACCACAGAAAGCAAACTCTCGGGTGAGGGAGAGGGGGACTACTCTACAGTGTTTTTAATTGCACTGTCATTGAAATGAAAGACCACTGGATTTTTTCAACTTTTCATTGATGTTAAATATATTGCCTTAGTACTAGAGCCTTTTGCAGAATATTTAAATATCGCTTACCTTGAGGAATAGAATACCTTGTTGGATAAACAGAAAACATTCTCTTTTCCCCTGAGGAAAGAGAATTAAATAACACCGGAAAATCCTATGTTGTACCATCCATCAGGAACAGTGTATTAATAACTATTATTCTATCTCTTGTCCAAACTGAAAATACTTCTAGATGGCTTTCTTTGATATTTGGCTGCTGGTATATATCACTGATACATACTGATATATCACTTTAAAGTGATATATGTGATATCACTTTATTCACAATATATATATATATTCACAATAATATATATATCACAATATACTACATATATTCACAATAATATAT
Source organism: Callithrix jacchus (assembly GCF_049354715.1). Lineage (NCBI taxonomy): Eukaryota > Metazoa > Chordata > Mammalia > Primates > Cebidae > Callithrix > Callithrix jacchus. The sequence goes on along the minus strand of NC_133504.1, from coordinate 70,962,282 downwards.
ATATCACAATAATATATATATCACAATAATATATACACACAATAATATATATATCAGTGATATATACCAGCAGCCAAATATCAAAGAAAACCATCTAGAAGTAGTTTCAGGTTGGACAAGAGATAGAATAATAGATACTAATACACTTTTAAATATCACTTTGAAATCACTGAAATGATGCAATTATAAGTTGAGACAAATTGCTAATATACATTCAAAATATGTATGTACATATTCTTTCACTTTAAATAAAATTCATGTCTCATATACATATATATGTAAAAAAATATTCAAAGTTCAATAATCTTTCCATTTTACATAAATTCTGACATTCTGAAAATGCAAACTAATCCTAATATTTTGAAACATTAGTAAATAAATTTAAAAATATTAATTTATTACAGATTCATAAAGTACAATCTATGAACACATTTGTATTCATAATATATTTTCATGAAAGCATTTTATAGCATTTTCAATGTTATTTGAAAAGAACATGAACTTAGTAGTTTTGCCAAGGCTAAACTGTAGAAGAAACTGATATTCAGTTAAAGGAAACTGATATTCAAGTAGAAGTCAAAAAATACAGATTGAAAGAAAGATGCATAACCTATCTCTATATAAAATCATTATTTCACTTAACAAGGAACTTTGGTCATATTAGAAAAATCTTTATTCAATTCCATTAAATCTGAAGTTCAACCGAACTTAAAAATTTCATTTTCAAAGGCTGACATATATTCATTAAGTAATAGAAAAATGCTCAGAAGAGGTGCTCCATAGCCATGCTTTATAACTAGTCACCATGTTGTTTCAGGCAAAGGTACTTAACTAGCCATCATTTTTATATCTTACCTACTTCAGCTGGTAAGAAACACTTGTGTCCTTTAAGCTTGGTACTAGACTTGCCCGTACCTGCTGAAGGATACACAGTACAACCCAGACCAAGTACCAGAAAGTAATATTTTAGATACAATAAAATAGAAAAAGGCCAAAAGGAAAAGCTTTGGTTCTAAAAACCATAACAAAAATAATATTAAAATTTTGTAAATATAAGAAATAGCAGAGGACCATTTCTTCAGGATCATTTCATGTGAAGCAAACCATTTATTTTTCGTAAGGCATTTATTTTTAACTTAGTGATCACTGATGCCCCTAGCATGCATTGCTATATACAATTCATTTCAGATATGTATAAATTGTCATAGTTTGTAGTTTAGCTTTAAAGGTAAACTAATTTGAAGTTAAAGTTAATTGTAGATTAACTTTAAAGATAAACTAATTTGAAGCTTCCTGACCAGTACTGATGGCTAGTACTGATTTCCTTCTAAGTGAAGTTTGTCTTCTTTTTGATGACAGTAGGCCAATTTAAAAATATTTCTCGGAAACAAATCATTTTCTTATTTTTATGCCAGAGAAATTAAAAGCACACGACAAGGTATAATTCAACATGCATTTCGTAATTAGATAAGCCTGTTTGTGGCTGTAGATGGGACTCTGACTGGAAAGTATCTGCAAAGCAATGCTCAATCTTAACTTAGGCTGGGACTTGCCTGAGCATTATGTTTCCAATATTGCTTCTCTTATTTCCAAATGCAGCAAATATCTAAAAATGTTTGTATCAGATCCAGATACTGAGAAGAACAAAATTTTGATTAATTTTTTTCCTAGGTTGTAATAAATATCAGATTATAAGTGGATATAACTAAAGTTATTTGTTGATGCTCTTCTTTGATGTTTAGGATGTATCTCTAGGAAGCACTCATTACTATACCATAATAATAGCTCATATTTATATAATTATGTGTGAACATTTTTCTACAAACTACAAGGATTAAATGCATACTTATATTAAAGGTTTGTAGAAAAATATTCACACATAATTATATTAATATATATGGAGCTGTCATGTCCCAATGATAACAATGCTTCTTCTAGAATACATCCTAAAAGACCTACCTGACACTGTTTTATAGTTAACCTGTTTTATATACAAGTAGAAGAAATGCATTCTAAAATGATGATAAAAAAGATACTATAGTAAATATATAAACCAGTAACATAGTTGTTTATTATTATCAAGCATTATGCACTATATGTAATTGTATGTGCTATACTTTTATATGACTGGTAGTGCAGTAAGTTTGTTTACACCTGCTGTATTAGTCTATGGTCATGCTGCTGATAAAGACATACCCGAGACTAGGAAAAAGAAAAGAGGTTTAATTGGACTTACAATTCCACTTGACTGGGAAACACTCAGAATCATGGTAGGAGGCAAGATATTCAGTTTAATAATTAACTGGCATAATTAAAAACTAATCCAGTATAAGTTTTTTCTCAGAACATTTCTTGAGGCTATTACTAAAAAACATTTATTCATTTTGAGTTACAAAAATCAATCATAAACTCGTAACCACTATATAAAATTAGTTTTGCATTTATTAGCTTCTAATATAAAACAGTGCTGAAAATAAGTGAATAATAATAACTGAATGTGCTATTAACAAAATAGCAAACAGCTGATTGGCATCAAATAAATACTATAAATTGATTAAGGTGGTAAGATTATTAGGATAAATAAAGTGATGTTTTTCTATTTTTTTCACGAGCTAGATGGATTTCTTGAACACACACTATATGCCAAGAACTCTTCACTGGTCTCTGTCTTGAGGAAATTGTAGTCAAGTCAATTAAAAACTGCAAAGAAAATTTAAAATGCATTTTAAAAGCATGGAGAGTGGGGGTTTTCCATAGCAATTTAAAAGCATTGTAGTTTGTGTAGATCTTTGAGTCTGTTTAGTTTGGTGCGAATACAAATTACAATGTAGGAATCTGGAAACCATCTATAGACTTGTGCTAAATATTATCCATCAAGTATGTAGAAGGTAGATTGCATCCTTCAACTGTTAATTCCCAATTCAACTTAGGAAACACTATTGAAGAGGCTCATAGGGGGCTGACCTCACACCCGTGAACTGAGGAAACAGGGCCTGCATTCAGCAAAGTGGAGACTCATGTACATCAAATTATAGATTTTTGGTTAGAGTTAGAAGAATTATGTGTAATATGCTTACTTGGCATATGGAGAAATATTATTTCAAAGACATTTAATGAATACATCAAATATTTGCATTTTCATTTGAAATTTTTAACACTCTAAAAGCAAAAAGCAGTTGAACTCAACTTGCTTAGTGCACATTTCAAGTCACAAAAAAAAAAAATTGAAAACTGCTAGTTTTATATCATGACGTTGAAAATGAACCTATATTGATTAAATGCTTAAATAAGTTTGGAACAAGTTTGACAAAAGCTTTCCAAATATTTGAGAAACTTTTTATAATCTTTCTTACATGTGGGATTGCTGTAGCTTTTCAAATATATTTCAAAATATTAAGACTTGTCAGTGTTCCATTTGAATCATTAACTGTATATGGTTCCTTTAGATATTTACCAATGGCTTCCTTACACACTTATGGTTACATCACCCCCTACTGCTAAATGCATTCCCACTCCAATATACCTGCCTGCCTATTGCATAATATTTTGAGTTTTCTAGAAAATAAATTTAAAAGAATAAATTTAAGGACTTTTTTTTTTTTGCCTTTTCCTAGCATTCCATTTTTGTTCACACATGATTATTTTTTCCCCAGACACTGGAAGAGAAAGAATACTAAATTCAGAGTTAAGATACTGTAGATATGATTATAGATAATTTTGTGACATGGAAAGATTCAAAAAAAGTCTCAGGCTTTCTATATGTTTGAACACAGAAAGAGATGGAGTGAAAGGGAGGGTAAATAGATTTCATCTTAGTAGCAACTTTAATCAATTTGGTAGTGGATGTCTGCGAGCTTGTCTGAGATAGATTCTGAAAATAAGTCTGTTCAGACTAAGAATCCCAACACCCAACATGAATGAATGCCATGAGCATGGGTTCATGATACTTGCGACAATGTTGCCTTGTAGTTACCATATCTGCCCAAGATAATGTGCTGGGTTGTTTCCAGCTCTAACAGCCGATGATTCACTTATTCCTCTCCCCTAAATTACTTCTATCATCTGACGAAATAAGCCAATTCTTATTTTCATAGCTGATGAAATTACTATCAAATGGGAAAATTACAGTCAAATTAAATTTGGAAGCTGTATAAGTACTCTTTGAACCCTTTCTTTACTTTTAGTGATAATGTTTGTACTCAAACAGAAGAGTGGACTAATCATTAAAAAATAAAATAACAGAGGAATAAAAGGTTTTGTCAATACATGTGCTCAGATATTTCTTCCAATTTCCATAATACAATTTCAGTTTCTTACATAACAATTAAAACGTGGCATTGCTCACCAAAACTACTTTTATCTTGCTACAGTGTGCAGCTTTCCCTAGATAAGGAAAGCATGATAGGGTTGCTGAAAATAGCTCAATGTAAAAACCATTGAATCTTTCCTAAAGTCTTAATCTTGACTCGTTTGTGAATATTTATTAAAGGATAATTATTTGGCAGACTTCTAATAATATTGAATAATCAGATCTAACTTTAAAGTGTTTATATAAGAAGCAAAAATTTATTCCATGACAATAACACTAATACTGACATTAATTCTGATACTAATGTAATAGTAACACTAGTAATAGATAATATTTGCCATTTACTTTGTGCCACTGTGCTAAGAGGTTTATAAGTATGAATCCATTAAATCCTCACAATAGCCTCCTTATATATTATCATACTTGGATATAAATATGCAGTAAATAATTTGAGATTATTTAGAAGGTTAGATCCATGATTCAAACATAGCATTCTGGTCTTATGGTGTATTTAATTGGAAATTGTCACGTAGAATAAATTTCTTCAATTTATAACAAGATTGCCATTGGTATAAAAAAATTCAGGAGCATGTGTTGGTTTATTCTGTCATTCCACAAATATTTTTTGAGTGCTTACATGTATCAGGTAAATGCAATGATGAGAAGATACAAACTTCGCATTTCTTCATTTTGCAGAATCTGGAGTCTAGTCTAATTATGGACACAGATATCAAATCAAGACCTGTGCTATGCCTGTAAGGAACATTATAATAGCTATAACATACTGGGATATACCCAAAGGATTATAAATCATTCTATTATAAAGACACATGCACACATATGTTCATTGTGGCACTGTTAACAATAGCCAAGACCTGGACCCAACCCAAATGCCTATCTATGATAGACTGGACAAAAAAAAATGTGGCACATATACACCATGGAATACTATGTAGCCATAAAAAATGATGAGTTCGTGTCCTTTGTAGAGACATGGATGAATCTAGAAACCATCATTCTGCAAACTGACACAAAAACAGAAAACCAAACACCACATGTTTTCACTCATAGGCAAGTAATGAACAATGGGAACACTTGGGCACAGGGAAGGGAATAACACTCGCAGGGATAGGTGGGAGAGTGGAGGGGAGGGGAGGAGAGGATGGGGAGGGATAACACCAGGAGAAATACCTGATGTAGGTGACAGGGGTGGGGTGGGAGGATGGAAACAGCAAACCACCATGACATGTATGTACCTAAGCAACAATCCTGCAGGATGCAGGATATGCACATGTACACTAGAGCCCAAATACAATAAAAAAATAATAACTATAACATAGAAGAGGCTGCAGAAGCAACCTGATATATAGTAAATTACACACAGTCGTGTCTGAACCTACAAAAATTGCAGTTTAAAGACTTTATACATTAATAGAAAAAAGAATGCACAGACACTCTCAAGAGTTTCCTCTGCAGGACTAGCTAACATTTCTTCATTGCTAGACATTTCAGCATCTTAGAAAGAAGCAACTGGAATTCCATTTAACAAAGTAAAAATAAAAGGCAAAAAAATAGAGATGGCAGATTAACAGTCTTGGCTGTTGGCTAGTCAGTAATTTTCTGCCCTCATTCAATGCCTGAATTGAGCAATGTTCCCATTGTAAGCTAAGGTTCTTTCAGAGTTGCTGAGTTCTTAGTCATTCACTCCATTAAGTACTATTGTAAATAATAACAATAAAACTACCTCATTGCAATACATGGTGTATTTGGCTCTTCTGAATCATCCCTGGGTAGGGAGTTTCCTATATACACCTAATTCAATCATGAGTAGCAATTACTGCAGATAATAAAATGGGGTTTCTGCTACTGCAGCTTAAATAACACGTTTGGGGAGTATTAAGCAGACATTTCTATATTAAGGGTTTTGTAACCTTAGTTGTAATATTGTGATATTACTAACACGTCACAAATATTTACTTTAGCAGTGTCACTTATTTGCAGCAGAAATACCCATGTAATTTCACAAACAGTATCAATTACCATAGTTTTCATTTTTGAATGCGTTTTCACAATGTAACCCCTAAAAATGATGGTCATACAAATGTGCTTCAGTGCCTCTGTATATATCTTTCCCTTAGACATAAAATTTAAGTTAGAAAAAAGTATATTGCAAGCATTAGAAACAGATGTTTTTTATGCATACTGATTAGACCATTAATTGGTTTTCTTTTCAGTTCTTCCATAATTACTCACGACATGTCATTCACTGGCACAGTGCTACCCTGCCACTTTCAGTGACCCAAAACTAACCTTTTCCAAAGAAGTGCAGAAAGCTCTACTTTTTCCTTTGGGAAAGTTGGAGGTCAACTGAAAGATTGCTCTGGTAGAAAAGGGTTAAAATTCCACTAGCTAAAAATCTCTAGAGGGGTTACATAATTCAAAACAAAGGAAGTTAAATACTCAGCTTACCGAAGTATGCAGAATGACAGAAAAAGCATCTGTCTAGAGAGAACTTCATCCTCATGACGATAATCTGCCTCTTTGTTGCTGGCTGGTGCACTGAATGCCTTCTCTTAGCCTTTAACCCACTGGGGCTGAGAGTAGCCTTGCTAAGAGCCCAGACTGCACAAAGGTACCTTGAAAGCTGGCTGAGACAGAGTGTAAATCTCCACTTCAGCCCACCAAGATGACACCATACCTTCTTCCAAGTCTCGGAATCCCAAGCCAACATAGGAGATGAGTAGGAACATAAATTAAAACTCCTTCATGCTTAAGCTCTTTCCATTATGGTTCTTATTCCCACATATGGATTAAATTTTTACAACTGCAGAAGGACATTCTTTTCTAGAAACATGCTCATGTAACAAAGTTCAAGTCCCATTTCTCTTTCATTTGATCTTCAGGATCTCTACTGAATGTCCACTGCTCTCTATTAATGTGACTTTAGCAAGTTTATCCACTGGGGTAAATTTGGGTTCCAGGGACACAAGGGGACTCTTTGCTGTTGTGTTTACCTTCAAGGTCAAAGCCATGGAAAGCCTGTCACACAGTTTCTTCCTGAATATGTTGGCTCATTTATTTAAAGGGTTCCATATTCCCTGGGAAGTTGTTCTTTCCAAAGTCAATTTTAAGGTTAAGCAAATATTAGTGCATCTAGCAGTGTGTCCCAGTGCTTCCTTCTTTGATTTCTTTTACATGCAAAATTCTAAGACAGTGTCATGAGTTCTTTAGAGAAAAGTTTCTCTGCACTTCTAACAGGTCAATTTTTCTTTAGACATATTTATCCATATGTCATAGTGAATGGATACTAAAGATGCCTTTAGAAACATATAATTGATGAAAGCAGAATCCCAGGTTTGTGGTATCATAATAATAGAAAAACTGAAAGTACTGCATCTCTCATTTTCTATTAAACACATACACATAGAAATGGTTAAGTGTTCATATAAATAGAAAAGTACAGAGAACTTCCTGTCCAGCATTAACTCCATTGGAACATCTATGAAACTTCATTCCATAAACTTGGTTTGTCTAGCCTCTTACCTACATTTAGGGCTTTTCAGTTGACAGTAAGGCAAATTAATTTACTTACAAAAGGGGGTTTTCTTTACTAAAAAGTAGTTAACGCTTTATTTTAAAGTGTGTCATAGATAATTGCATTTGAAATTAAGGTCTCCAAAGAAAAGCAGTTGAGACATTAATGACTTTGTCCACTTAATTCTCTGAAATGATAATATCCAGAATATTATTTAGTAATTCTAAAACATAAAGAATGCTGCTTGCAACAGTAAATACCTCTTCAGGTCAACAGCTTTTACACTAGAACATACATCCTTATATATTGTATAGAATATATACACGTATATAAATGTATAAATCCATATGCATGTACCTATGCATTATTGAAGCACATTTCAACTTAATTGATAGTTTAATAAACATGTTTATTCTATTTGATGAATTTATAATGAATATCACCTTACTATTTCTCATTATGTAATTTTATACATATGAGACTGCATTCAAAATTGAAATGCTTTTAATATTGAAAGTTAGATGACCAAAGTTGAAGTCTTTATACTGCTATTTATCAGTTCTTGCCTTGGCATTCCTGAGTCTCATTTACTTGTATCACATTTTGAAATGTGGTCATGATTTGCCTCCAATAGATTAAAAAGGTGTCTGCTGTACATGGTTGCTTAAAGCTCCAAATAAGATACCACTTGGAAAAAGAATTAGCAAACTATAATGCTTGCAATAACCTCAGGAAAATTAATTAATATACAACATTTGGCAAACGTATTTCATATTTAGTTACACTATTGGTGAGAATGTAAATTAGTACAGTCACTCTGGGAAACAGGATGCAGTTTCTTCAAAAAACTAAAACTAGAATTACATATTACCTAGCAAGCCTACTGGGTATATATCCAAAAGAAAGAAAATCAGCGTATTGAAGAGAGCGCTCCACTCTGATATTTACTGCAGCACCATTCCCAATAGCCAAGATATGGAATCAATGTAGGTATCCATCAAAGGATAAATGGATTAAAAAATAGGATATATTCACTCATACAATGGAATAAAATCCTGTCATTTGCAGCAACACAGATGGAACTGAAGGACATGATGTTCAGAGAAATAAGCCAGGCACAGAAAGATAAATATCGCATGTTCTTATTCATATATAAAGCTAAACATTTAAAAGGAAGCAGTGAATAGAATAGTGGTTACCCAAGGCTGGAAAGGACAGTGGGGAGAAGGAGATAGAGATGGAGAAGGGTTGGTTAAGAGGAACATATACACAGCTAGAGAAGAAGAAATCAGTTGTAGTGTTCAATAGCACAAAAGAGTGACTATAGTTAAAAATAATTCATTGTATATTTCAAAATGGCTAGAAGGTAAGAATTGAAATGTACCCAACATAAAGATATGCTAAATGCTCGAGGTTATAGATTTCTCAATTACTCAGATTTGATCATTACATATTGTATTATAGTATCGAAATAGCATATGTACCCCATAAATATATGCAACTGTCATATATTCATAAAAATAACAAATAAAAACAAAATTAAATAAATAATGTTCATTTGTAATGTATGTACTATCTGTGTGCCCCCTACGACAGAAACATATGTTGAAATCCTAACTCTCAATGTGATGGTATTGGGTGGTGGGATTTTGGGGAGGTGACAAGGTAATAGAAATGGAGCCCTCATTAACGAGATTAGCACCCTTATAAAGGAACCCCAGAGAGCCCTCTCACCCTCCTTTTTTTTTAAAAAATTTTTATTGGATTTTAGGTTTTGGGGTACATGAGCAGAGCATGCAAGACAGTTGCGTAGGAACACACATGGCAATGTGCTTTTCTTTCCTTCTCCCCTTCACCCACATTTGGCATTTCTCCCCAGGCTATCCCTCCCCACCTCCCCCTCCCACTGGCCCTCCCCTTTTCCCCCCAATAGACCCCAGTGTTTAGTACTCCCCTTTCTGTGTCCATGTGTTCTCATTTTTCATCACCCGCCTATGAGTGAGAATATGCGGTGTTTCATTTTCTGTTCTTGTGTCAGTTTGCTGAGGATGACGTTCTCCAGATTCATCCATGTCCCTACAAACGACACAAAGTCATCATTTCTGATTGCTGCATAATATTCCATGGTGTATATGTGCCACATTTTTCCAATCCAGTCTATTATCAATGGGCATTTGGGTTGATTCCAGGTCTTTGCTATTGTAAACAGTGCTGCAATGAACATTCGTGTACATGTGTCCTTATAGTAGAACGATTTGTAGTCTTTTGGATATATACCCAGTAATGGGATTGCTGGGTCAAATGGAATTTCTATTTCTAAGGCCTTGAGGAATCGCCACACTGTCTTCCACAATGGTTGAACTAATTTACACTCCCACCAACAGTGTCAAAGTGTTCCTTTTTCTCCACATCCTCTCCAGCATCTGTTGTCTCCAGATTTTTTAATGATCGCCATTCTAACTGGCGTGAGATGGTATCTCAATGTGGTTTTGATTTGCATCTCTCTGATGACCAGTGACGATGAGCATTTTTTCATATGATTGTTGGCCTCATATATGTCTTCTTTCGTAAAGTGTCTGTTCATATCCTTTGCCCACTTTTGAATGGGCTTGTTTGTTTTTTTCCTGTAAATCTGTTTGAGTTCTTTGTAAATTCTGGATATCAGCCCTTTGTCAGATGGGTAAACTGCAAAGATTTTTTCCCATTCTGTTGGTTGCCGATCCACTCTAGTGACTGTTTCTTTTGCCGTGCAGAAGCTGTGGAGTTTCATTAGGTCCTATTTGTCTATTTTGGCTTTTGTTGCCAATGCTTTTGGTGTTTTGTTCATGAAGTCCTTGCCTACTCCTATGTCCTGGATAGTTTGCCTAGATTTCCTTCTAGGGTTTTTATCGTGCCAAGTCTTATGTTTAAGTCTTTAATCCATCTGGAGTTAATTTTAGTGTAAGGTGTCACAAACCACTGCTCAACGAAATCAGAGAGGACACAAACAGATGGAGAAACATTCCATGTTCATGGTTAGGAAGAATTAACATCATGAAAATGGCTATACTGCCCAAAGTAATTTACAGAATCAACGCTATCCCCATCAAGCTACCATTGACTTTCTTCACAGAACTGGAAAAAACCACCATGAACTTCATATGGAACCAAAAGAGAGCCCGCATAGCCAAGTCAATTCTAAGCAAAAAGAACACAGCGGGGGGCATCACACTACCGGATTTCAAACTATACTACAAGGCTACAGTAATCAAAACAGCATGGTACTGGTACCAAAACAGAGATATAGACCAATGGAACAAAACAGAGGCACCGGAGGCAACACAGCATATCTACAACTATACAATCTTTGATAAACCTGACAAAAACAAGCAAGGGGGAAAGGATTCCCTGTTTAACAAATGGTGTTGGGAAAACTGGCTAGCCATGTGCAGAAAGCAGAAACTCACCCTCCTTTTTAAAAACGTTTTTTGAGACAGAGTCTCACTGTATTGCCTAGGCTGGAGTGCAATGGTGCAATCTTGGCTCACTGCAGCCTCTGCCTCCCAGGTTCATACTCCTGCTTCAGCCCCCCAAGTAGCTGGGATTACAAGTGTGTGCCACCATGACCAGCGAATTTTTGCATTTTTAGCAGAAATTGAGTTTCACCATGTTGGGCAGGCTGGTGTTGAAGCTAACCTCAAATGATCCACCCTCCTCGGCCTACCAAAGTGTGGGGATTATAGGCATGGGCCACCACACCTGGCCTCACCCTCGTTATTGTCATGTGAGGGCACAGCAAGAAAATGGCCATCCATGAACCAGGTTGCAGGCCCTCTTCTGGCCTTGATGTTGGAGTTCCCATTCTCCAGAATTATGAGAAACAAGTCTGTGTGGTTTAAACCACCTAGTGTATGGTATTCTGTTGTCACAAAGTGAAGTAAAACACTTACTAACATTTTTCTCATTACTTGTTGAATCTCTCTACTTTGCTAGCAGTTCCTGAAGCATGAAACATTTGTAAAACAGCATTTCTCTGAGTACTTTTATAGCCAATGTGTTCACACACCATATTTTATACAAAGGAACAAAATGAGTTATTAATACCAGTAAATTAATTGGATGTGTTTTGAAGATCTTGAAGGAAAATTAACCAAGAATGATAAAGGCTGTTGATCTATTGACTGAAGTACATTCTTTTTATTGAACCCACTGGAAGAGACTGCTTCCTAGTCCTATAGGCTTGTCCACTAAATACGTATTATGCATCTTAGACAAACCTACTCTTCTTACTATTGGCCTTTTAGTTCTACACAGCAGTAGGTAGCCATGGGCAGTCTGGAAGGTAGTATGGCATATCAAATTCATCTAGTAGGAAAGAAGTTTGGGGTATAGAATCAAGCTAGACATTGGTTATGCTATATGAACTAATATAAATAAAATTCCCTTGTTACTGGAAGCAGGAAACCATGGGTCACTTTCCTTCTACTTTCTCTAGTGTTCCTCAGGCCAGTTCATCTCTTCACCATTTCCTTCTTTAGTAAGCATTGCTATATTATGCCTAATCACAAAAATTAGAATCAAACTAGTTGATCTGCTTAACTTTCTTCAGGTTTTCTCCCGTCAATGACTCAGCATAGTTCTCTGCACAATGTCTAGTCAATCAAGTCTCATTTTGTTTTTACCTCTTTCTGTTGCATAACAAATGGTAAGATTTACATGAGTATAGTATTATTTTGAAATTTTATGTGACCATATGTGAGGAAATTCAAATTTACGATCCCCTCATCAGTAAGTACCAGCTGACTGTATTCAGACGATCCACATATACCATGACAGCTTCTGTAAAAAGAGACTTCAGAGACTCACATTTTTATACTTTGGAAAATCCCAGAACCAACTCTTGTGCTAAAATGGTAGCTACAAATTTGTATTTGTTTTAATCATCATCATCAACAAAATATTGTTCACTCTCAAAAATATTTGGAATGTGATCCATTGCAATTTTAAGGTCAAGGCAAGGACTATTATGATGAAGGGAACTACTTATTGGTATTAGGTCATTTCATCTGGGCTGGCAATTAGTGTGCTCACCCGGATCTGTCATTGCTTGAACAAATCTCAAAAACAGAATCAACACGAGGGCTTTGCTTATGAAGAATCACTACTCTCTTGTGTTCCGGTCGTTGATTTATAGCCTCAAAAACTGTCTACCTTCTACCAGCTTTTGATGAGATACACAGAATAAATGATTTTTCAGATTCCTTCCCTCTTCCTCAAATCTGTTAATTATTTTTGGAGTTTGTATCCTGTATGGAAATCCATTTCAGCACTTCCTATTTCTGATGCTGATTGCTGCACACAATACACACAATACTGTATCTCATATATTCCAGATTCACAGCTGTAAATGGCTGGTTTTCAGATTAGGTCTTACAAAGCTCCTAACCTTGGTATCTCTGTCACTGTACAGTGACCTTATCACACAGAGTAAACACAGAAATATGAGGTCCTCGTGAATTTATAAAGCCTTTTACAAGAGGTCTGAGTTCCACCCTCCTTCTTTCTTTTCTTGGGCTCATACTCTTCTTCTCCCTTTAGCACTCTGCCCTAGCAAAACACTTCATGAAAATATCTGGTTAGCCCATCACATGGTGATTTATAAAGCTTGGTGCATTGTCATTCCCAGGTGCATTTGAACTTTAACCCCAGACAAGGAGCCTTAAATCAAAAGAATGGCTCTGTAATTAATTTTAATAATTTATGATCTCTGTGAACAAGTAAGAGATGGGTTTGGGAAGTTAGGGAATGGGTTTCTATTTATCCCTGAAACCATATATTAATTGATCCTTACACCATCTCTGTGATAAGGACCGTTTAGACATTAAATCATTTACACATTTTTCTATCTCTATTATAGAAATATAGAAATCTTTGCCTGACAACTTGTAAGAGGTGATGAAAGGAATTAAAAAGTTATATATAATGATCAAGTTAGAGTGAATCAAAGTGTCAGTTCCCAAATTTGGATATATTCTTGAAACCTCAGAGTCTTAAAGCTCACATGCTCTACTTCACAAAATCCTAGGTAACTGTGTTCTTTATTTTACAATTTCCACCACGAATAAGAAATAGAAAGACATGAAACTAAAGGTGAATATCTTAATATCCATTCTCAGGGAGGCTCCCTGCTGGATCTGTTTTCTGCATGGATGACTAAGTAGAATAACACAGAAGGGGATCTCTTTAAATTGGTTGATGTGAGAGAGTCTGGGTATTTCTTGGTTTTTCAACGTGTCTGTCTCAGACATCTGAATAAAGAGATTATGGATACTTCACTATAAGTTGTTTATAAATCTGTGACTGATGTTGCTTCCATAGGTCTGACACCCTAGAGTTGTATGAAGCAATAGTGTTGCCTGTGGCAAAAAGCATGAAACAGAACATTACAAATTAGGAAGAGTCCTTAGATAGCTGTTGTTAGTCCTTCTTGTCTAAAAGCATCCATTCTAGAAGCAGAAGTGTGGTCCAATTTCCACAGAAGGAAACTAACTTGTCTAATTAGGAAAAGACCAAAATTCTCAGTTTAGGGAAGTTGTCAAGTGGAGGGACTTTCATATAAATAGCATCTTGGCCCCAAATAAACTATGTTAAAATCAGCCATCTACATTAACTGCTTCTGTGACTATGAAGTAGTTATGTAACAGTCTAAAGAGCCAGCTTTGCCCACTATAAATGGGGATAATAATGATATCACTTACCTTATAAGATGGTTGTGAAAAGAAAATGAGGCAATATTTGAAAATTTCCTTACACATTTTAAACGTTCAACTTATTCTTGTTGCTGTTGTTGCCATCTTATAATCCTTATCTCCAAGGCAAAGCATCACTATCAACGACTGTCTTGAAGGGGAGAGCTGAAGAGAGTAAATTTATTTGATATCACAAAGGTAAATACAAAGCTGTGTCATTAGTTCAAATTCAAGCTAAGACTGCTCCTAAATTTCCACACACTGAATGTTGAAACCATACTTGACTTTGGCATCAGGCAATGTCATTTAATATGTTCATATGGCTTTGCATGCCGTTAAGCATGCACTGTGTATTATTTTACGATGTTTGAGTTGGACTCATACTTTTTGGGTGCATGTATTTGTTTTTTCAGATTCTTATGAAAAACTGGAGAAACCTGTTTCCAATTTCATGACCGTTTATCACTAATCTAAAATGACTGCAGTGTTACCTACAGACTTACAGACAGGAAGCTCTAAGAATTGGATCCATCATATATTTACGCAGAAGCTCTGTTAAACCAGTTTTATGCTTATATAGATGAAAGTGACAGTCTGATGGGAAAGGGGACACAGCATTATTCTTAGCTACAGAATGAAAAAATAATAATTTATGTAATTCAACAAGAGGTAAAGGAGAAATGATATTGGTGCTTTCAGCAATTGCTTGATCACTGAAAACTGACTGTCTTTTGAAGTTAATAATATTCTCTATAGAATCACTCTTAGCTGGAGTTTTCATTCATGAACAAATTTAAGAGAAAGAAAGTCAAATCATGGTTTTGCACTTGGATAGGACTCTTAATCAGGCATAAAGTGCACTTTTCTGGAAAATCTTCAAACGAATTTGGAAATATTGCAGCTGTGAAGCAATTAAGGTACTTGGAGCCTCTAAAGCAATTTATGTGGCTATAATCACAAATGTCATCATGTTAGGTGTACACTTAATGCTAAAAAACTGCTTGTGGTATCCCCTAAAGACTCCTCCTTCTAAACAAATAGTCTGTGGTAGTAATGAAAACTTTCTTACGTAAATGATATTTTCATTCACTTAGTCTTTCACAAAGATATTTGACACAAACCTAGAAAAATAATACTACATTTAAAGCAAATCATTAAAAAATTATTACATTTACTCTATCTTTAAAGATGTTCTTAATTAATATTGTTTTACAAAGCATTTTTACCTTTAAATTCTTAAGGTCTACAATAAGATATCTTAACAATTTAGCATTCTAAACGTGAAAGGTTTTTGTGTAAAGATGTTCATAGTATCATTATGTCAACTGACTAATATAGAAAAAGTCAAATAAACCTTTAGAAAATAATTTTAAAAGTTACAGAGAATATACTCATTGGAATACTATGCAACTGACAAAATGTTTATAAATACTAGTTAGATAGAAAAATAATTATAAAGACAATGAGAAATACCAGTTACAAATTTTACTCTAAAGATAATAAAATTTTGCATTAAAAATTTAGAAATTAGGCAATAAAATGCTATTTTTTGTGGTGGAACTATAAGTCATACAAAATAATCCTTCTATATAAAAATGTTTCAATAGCACTCTATTTCTCTTAAAACAAATTCCATATTACTAACCAGTCTTCCCTTATTCTCTAAACTCTGGTCATATTGACCTTCAAAAGTTTCTTCTTGCTTGATAAATTCCACTTCAACTCTTCCTTCTACTTGTAATGCTTTCTCCACTCCAGCTGACCTTGACATTCTTGAGGGTTTAACTTGTGATAACTTTAAAATATCGCTAATACTTCATTCTTCTGGAAGCCTTTTCTAATTCAACAAGGGAAGTGAGGTTGCCCTGGTATATATTTGCATGTCCCTTTGAAATTCACTTTCTTATCTCTTCTGCCAATTGCAATTAATTATTTGGGTCATTATTTACTATGTCCCTTCCACAGTGAAATATATCTATATCTACATCGATCTATCTTCTATGAGATCAGAGACCATATCTATTACTACCACTTAGCAGAATGTATGACACGCAGTAGATACTCAACATTTTTTTATCTGTTTGAATAAAAATTGTGGCTCTCTTATTTGTATAGTAACTTATATCAGACAAACTCTCCTGCAGAAAAGTTGTAAACATTGGAAAAGTTTAGATAAAACATATGCATACATATGAACATACACAAAAATTTCCTTTATCCTGAGGGAAGTTTCAGGCCTCACTGTGAAGGCCAAATCTTTCATAGAAACCTGATCTCTTACCAACTTGAGGAATCAGAGGAAAGATTTCTGGGCTCCCACAGCAGCTGGAGAGTAAAGAGGAAAATCCCAGGAGAGAGAAACAGAGGCTGAGCCTAAGTTTCTGGCTGTTCTCTGAACCATGCATTATAGGGCAGACTTGAAACAATACAGCTAAGGTTAAAGAAGGGAACATAAGTTTAGCTGCTGCATACTGCAGAGGCATACAACTTGGAGTTCAAGTTCAGCTAAGTTAATTACCTGCTAAAACAAAAAATCAACACTATTTTGGCCTAGGATTTAAATTCACACAAAAATGTCTCTGAAGAAGCAGTATTTGTGTTGATATGTGAGAGGTTCGTAGGAATTAGGAGGAAAATAGAATAAAAATGTTTTTGCCTGAGAGAAGCAAAGCATGTATGAATGTCCAATATTGGAAAACTTGGCACATTTTGAGACACAATGAAGACCCATGTGGTTGATGCATAAAAGTGATAGGGAGAGAGAATGGTATGAGAAGGCTCTGGTATGAGGCAGAGAGAGAGAGAGTAATCTGAAGTCTTATATGTTAGGTTACTTATTCTTCCTTTGTTCTAACACTCTCAGAAGACTTCAAAGGGTTTTAAAGAGTGTAATGATATGACCAGATTTTGATTTCAAAGATCATTCTGGTCATACAATACAAAAGTAGCATTGCTGAGGGCAGAAGTAGATAGAGAAAAAACAGAATCTCTTCATATTTTCCAGCTGTAATCTAATGTGACATGGGAGTTAGTAAGGTAGAGGAGAATGTAAAGATTGGCACCTAGGTTTCTGTCATAAGCCCTGGCAGTTCTAGTTACCAAGATACTTAAAATTATAGATGAAGAAAATGTAGAGAAAAGATTAAGAGTTAAATATATACCATGTTGATGATGTCACTTGAATATAATGGTCTGGAGTTTAGAAAGCCATTATAGTTTAGCAATATAAATTTGGAAGTCTTCAACCTAGAAATGAAACTTGAAGCTATAAAAGTGGAAGAGAGTGTAATGAGAAAGGGTACAATGAGACACAAAGTAGACTGAGAACCATCCCTTAGGAATTTCACTATTTAAAGTTTAGGTAGAGAAGAGCTAACAAGGAAACTGAGAATTAGGAGCTTCAGGGAGAAGAGAATAGAGCCAGCAGGGTGTGGTGTCATAAAACCTAGGGAAAGACTTGCTTTCATTAAAGAGGAAGGAATGAGGGCAGAGTAAATGGTTGGATTAACTCTTCTGGAAATGACGATTACAAAATCTTGAAAATATTTTTTTTGCAAATTTGAAGGTACAGACCATAATACAAGGGTTCAACCCATGAAGGGTAGGAATTGAACCTGTTGAAGCTGGGTGAAAGGCTCTAGGTTGTCTATTATACTCTCATCACTTTGTATATATATGAATATTCAGTAATATTTATATTTGTGTGTATTTATATATTATTTTTAAAGACAAAATTATTTCAAAACGTTTTTAAGCTATCAAATCAAGCCCTAGAGCACTGAGCTCAAGACATAGGTTGAAGAATGAATAATGGAGATTCTTTGAATCCAATGCTAACCAACTGCATTTTACCATGCAATGATTATAGAATACTTATTAAACCACCATATTTCAATTTATATTAAAATTTCAAACTATAGATGCAACATATCAGCTCAATATTCAAGCAAAGACCATAAAATGGAGTTAACGTAATAATAGCAAGAACATAGGTCAGTTTGATACAATACAATACAAATGATCAAGATTTCAGAGATTTTCTACAATTCCTTTAAATAAATGTTTACTAAAGATCATTACAATTCTTAAAAGTACAGACTCCAGACTTAGACTCTAATCTTAGTTCCGTCTCTTAGTGTCACTTAGGAAAATTTACTTAACCTCTTTAAGACTCAATTTACTTGTCTCCAAAATGGTGAGAATACTACTGCTTATCCTATCTAAATTCCTGACCGCAGTTGCTTCATACATATTTCAATGATGATCAAGATAATCAATAATCATAGTTCTGAAATAAAATTTAAAAATTAGGAAGAATAAGTTTCAAAAATGTACATATATATACACATACAACACATTCACACAAAGATTGGGAATAGTGATAAATAACATTGAAATAAAGAACAGTTAAAGAAGCCATTATTTCCCTGGTGTGTTTTTAAAAGTAGATAATCTTGTCTAGCAAATAAAAGTACTTCATGAATTAAGTGACATTTAATTTGAACAGTATGTTCATAAAAGTAAGAAATTTGACATCTGAAGACAATGTAACTCGCTTTAATTTTCAGCTCTACATTTTACTTCTCATGAAACCTTGTGATATTTATGAAACTCTTCATGCCTCAGCTCACTCATCTGCAAAATGGGGATAATAAGTACCTATGTTGTGAGAATTTAACAAACAGATACGAATGTGGCACAGGCTAGCAAATTGTTCACAAACCCTGTTGTTTCTCCTCGGTCTTGGAAGTTTGCATCTCCTGTTTTCCTTTTCAGTTAGCTTGAGGCAATGCCACTGTGTTCCCGCCAGAGGAGTATTGTTTGAAGTGATGTATGCCCCTTCCATGTCTGCCCACATAACGTTTGGCAGTGTCTTTGTTCTCTCAATTTGCTTCTCAATCATTTGAAGCAGAATTGTAAAGAACCAGCATCCTTGATTAACATGTGGAAGGCTGCCTCTTGAAAATCCAGTTAAATGAGACATGGATCAGAAATAGATCTTCATTATCTTAAGCCACTGAGTTTTGGTGAGTGTTTTATACATATAAATATATATAGCTATGCTTTTCCTGAGTACTACCACAGCACTTACAGCAGCGGCTGGCTAGCTAGCTAGTATTCAGTACTTGCTAGCATTAAAAAATATTGCCAGACCTTCATGAGGCCCAATTTCAGAAAACATATTGAGTATGAAAAAGACTCCAAATATCACAATGAGATTTCTTAATTATAGAAACAAAACTAACATAAAACCAAGCATGGAAAATATTACATTCTGTATTAACACCTAATATCAGTAACAGATTATATTTACCAAAACAGGGTTCCCACCAAATTTAGAGAAGTGAACTAAAAAGCTAGCGTTGTTGGATAAATGATGTTATTGCCTCCAGCTATCTGATCTCTGCTGTGTGCTGTACTACCTATTATGTGGATTGTCCTCAATTCAGTGGCACTCTAGATATTGTTCCCAATTCATTAACTAATTCTCTTTTTCCTCAAATAGAAAAAATATGGTTTTCATGTATTTTTATAAGGGTTATAAATTGTATTGACCTCATGTATAAGTTAGAATAATATGAAAATACATCAAAACACAGAAAAATGTGCTTCTTTGTGTAACATTTAAACAATATATACCATGGTGGAACACCAGATATTTTAAAATAATTATTTGGTATCATGCAACATCTTTTAAAACACCACATAAATTTTAAATAAACAGATTGAGCAGAAATTTTTAACCAGTATAGGGCTACACAAATACTTATATTTTTTCCATATGGGAAGAAATTATCTACATTACAGTCATTTTATTGTTCCTTGCAGAGGGTTATGCAAAGCAGATTGCATCGAACTTTTTTATTTCCTTTAGAAAACCAAAGCTAGAGGTTTTTTTTTTCTTTTCTGCAAGAAATTGCATATAGATTTAGCACATTCACTGAACCCCATTACAGGCATTTTTTAGCCAGAGCCAACAATTGTGAACTTCTCTTAATGGCTCACTGACTAAAGGGTGTGTGTTAACAGGAGACACACAGAAGCCATAAAGGAAATCGCCCCCAGCTGTCTATGACCTTAATATTCAGATATCCATGTTTCCATATCCTTTCCTAAAGTGGGGGTGCATGGAAAAGCTTCTAGTTCTCACGTGTTTTTATTCTTATTCATGGAAGCACCTAAAGTAGTAATAGAATCTTATAGTGACGTTCAGGTAAGTACCTGCTTCCTCTTTAAAAGGGATCCCTCCTACTGTGATAAGCATTTCCATTCCCTTTGAGGTTTTTTTCCTCCTAGTTGTACATGTTGGAAGTACTCAAAGCACACAGGAAAAACTATTCTGGGTAATGCTATTTCAAAATTTGAATAAGGCATTTGTTTTTTAATGAAATCCTTTTACTTCAAAATGTTTTTTTTTAATTCTAAAACAAAAGTTAACAACAATAGTAGAACAAAAAAAAAACCCTCAAAATCAGAAATAAATCTCCTTTCTCTTTTTATCACATATGTGCTTTGTGCACTGTATAAAACTTTAGGTATCATTTGTTTAATTTCCTCTCTTACTGAGTTTGAGTGGCCTTTATATTTGGGCACAGTGGTAGGTTCAAAACACACAAACATGAAGACAGAGCCCTGCCCTTCATGGAGCTCACAATTGAATTAGAAAGAAAACCAATGAGAACATAAATAATTAACAATATTTTGATTAATCATCAATAATTAATAATATTGTTTGATGAGAATTATAATGAATATATATATATATAGATAGATGTATTTTACCATCTGGGAAGAGGAAATAGGAGGTCAGACATAAATACTATGATTCTTGAGATCTTGATATAAAAGCAGGAGAACAGAAAGGCATTATAGCTAGAAGTGCAAAAGCATGTACAAACTTATGCCAATGCAAACAGGCTGACCCTCAGTATTCTGAATTCAGGATGGTTGGGTTAGAGTAAACAATGGGTATAGCACATAGAAAAAGAGATAGACCAGGGAGGGGGGTTACATATCAGTATTCAATTTTATATAAAAGCGATTCTCCTGAATTATTCATATCCATCTCAGTTTTATGTGAAACAAAACAAAATAAACAAACAAAAACACACCAAAAAAGCAGGAGTGAAACAGAAAAGCAAGTCTATTTGATGATGTCATTCAGAGAGGAAACAATGGATGAAATAGATGAAAAATGGCACCCATTTCTGAGAATAAGTGAGAGAGGCAAACCAATCTCTTTAATTTTTTCTATTTCTCTATTTCTCTGGGATTATGATACCATAGAGAGAGAATTTGTGTAAGATACTTTCAATTTCTCATCAAGGAGTTGCAGTTAGGGTTTGTTTTCATAAGTAATTTCCTTAGAGTTTTCATAAGTAATTGCACTTACAGTGCAATTGTGGAGCAATCCCTGCTTGAAACTACAAAATAGCTGAACCATTTCTATCCTTATCCTAGTCCTCCTTTGGACCACCAAATCCAAAGAAGTCCAAAGTCCAAAGAAATATCACCACTAGTATATTATCCCACATGATCAATTTATGAACTTCAGTCTTTATAAAATAAAGCAACCTCAGGGCAAAATGGTATTCTCAAATTAGCTTTACTATTTCTAGATGCATATATTAGTTTGGGTTTATTTTATAACAAAAAAGAATAAAGATTTAATTATGGTCTTAGTTAAATGTCTCCTCTAAGATACCGCAGTGTCCTTCACATATTGGCTTAATAAAGTTGCCCAATCTGACTTCATTTACAGTCACTCAGCAGCTTCCTTCTAACAGCCAAGTCAAAAATCACAAGGCTCAATTGCTGTGGCAGTCTGTAGAAAAAGTATGGTGGCAGTACAGCTGTACAAACCACCGAGTATGCTGATATTCATAAAAGGAGTTATTTGCTCAGTAATCTTTCAGAAGATAAATCTAGAACAGAAGATGTGATACTCTACAAATATTATTCTTTCATCCCATTATATAGGGTGTCAGTCCTTAGAGAATTTTTAAAAGGTTTTAATAAAGATATCTTGTGAAATAGGTATTGTTATATCCATTTTGGGAGAGGGCAAAGCATGGATCCCAAATACATACAGAGAACTATATGTTTGGAAAGGATATGAAATATATCAGACTCAACTCATTTTCTGTGCAAAAAAAAAAAAAAAAAGCTAGTTGTGAGAGATAAAATGACTTGCTCAAAGTCAGAGAGTGAACAAGCAGTGATAGTCGGAGAATTCAATTTCTTCTTCCATGCTGTTTCCTATAGCTTGCAGCTGTATTGTGCTATCAAATATTCAAAATAAAATTAAAATAATTTTAAAAAACATATACCTTGGCCAATTTGAATGGTTTCCCATACAGATGAAGCATCCCCCTAGGTCATACACAGTATCCTCTTAGGCATTTACTTGTCACCATATATGCAGTCCACACAGTAGAATTTACTGCACAGATGAAGAAATAATTATGCCTGCAGATGATTCATCCATGAATAGAAGAGCATCATCTCTAAAATTCTTAAACAAATACTTCCATTCCTTTTCTGCTACAAAAGCATTCTAAAATTTAGATTCTGTTATCAGAGCATGGGACTGAAAAACATATTTTAAGAGTGCACATAGCCAAGTCATCTCACTTTATGTATGAAAAAAGTCTGAGGTCATAAAAATGTAAGTGACTTGCATATGTTCACACTCTTAACCAAATTATGCCTGACAAATAATTTTTTTTTTTTTTTTTGAGACGGAGTTTCGCTCTTACCCAGGCTGGAGTGCAATGGCGCTATCTCGGCTCACCGCAACCTCCGCCTCCCGGGTTCAGGCAATTCTCCTGCCTCTCAGCCTCCTGAGTAGCTGGGATTACAGGCACGCGCCACCATGTCCAGCCAGCTAATTTTTTTGTATTTTTAGTAGAGACGGGGTTTCACCATGTTTGACCAGGATGGTATCGATCTCTTGACCTCGTGATCCACCCGCCTCAGCGGACAAATAATCTTTACAAAGTATTCATGTAACATACGTCTCTTGGATTCTAATCTAGTGATTTATTCCTCCACGGAGTTTTAAATTGTGTTTTTCCCTTGCAGAGAATATATAAACATAAGATAAATAAAATTATTCAAGTGGAATTTAATCAAACCTAAATCAATTTTCTAGGTGAAGAAAACTAGTTCCAAATATTTTACCCTTGAAGCTCATTAGAACATGACTTCTCTATATGTTTTGTTACATTTTCTAGACTCGGCATATTTTTATGACAATCAACAGAATTTCTAGAGTTTCTAAGATATGTGATATTTTAAGAATGCAAAATACACACACATACACACAAAGCAATGTCAAGAATGAAATTTGATTTTCTTCTAGTTGATAAGTAAATTATTTTTTCTGAAATGAAATTTCTATAAGAGACAATATTGCAATATTATCTCTTAATATGAATAATATAAATAAAATTGATTAATAATATAAATAATAATATTTTGATTTCTGTTGTATACACAGTACTAGAACAGCATTTGGTAGAAAGCACTTTTCTTAAATATAATTATTGAATAAGAAATAGAATTACCTGGTACAAAATTGCTGTTATTTCACAGGAAGATCAAGTAAAAAAATAATCTTATAGTAGGGAGGTTTGATTTATATTAGCTTTATCAAATGTAATTAGAAAAACATAAGATCTAATTATAATATCAATTACTTAAGATACTCCCCAAAAAAGTATATGAGCAAACATGCCTCACATTTCATCAACTATTCTGGAAACTCACAATGAATTAGCCTATCTAGGAACCAATGTTGATAATAATGATGAGTGAAAAGAGTTGTTAAAAAATTTTTAACTAACGATTTTCCTAAACTCATTTTACCACGGAATATTCTTCTTCTTGCCTAAACCTGGTATGAGTCACTAATTGTGCTGCAGATATTGCGATTGATGGAGTACATGGAAATGCCACAGAAAGAAAATGTAGCATACCTGAAATTATACAACTCTCAAAAACTATAAATAATTTAATTTTTAAAGAATATTTTCAAACCTCTTTAACTTTTCTCAGATTCTTACAATGTATCTAGAGAAGTGTTAACTATAACCAATCAAATACCTGAAAGATGGAGTTCCTAGCCCACGTGAATGTAAAACAAGCTGCTTCAACTTACAAATTCAGAAAAAGAGTCAATAAAATAACTGAACGTGTACATTTGTTAATATTTGATTTGATTTATTGCAAACCACTGTTAAATAGAAGTTATTAAATAAAATTTGAAGTGGCACATGGCAAAATATACTTCAGGAGAATTTCAGGTGTGGATCTTACTTAAATTTTAACTGTTTTAACTGAATTTATTATACAGATTCAGATTCAAGTAAAAGACCTAATTTCTTAATGAGCCAATTTTCCCTTTAATATTGGCTGTAATAATTTCCCTGTCATAAATTTCACTATTATAAAGACATAATTGTAGAGAATTAGAATTTCAAACACATCCACTTCACTAGATGTTGACAAAGAAAAACTATGCATTAACTATAGTTATTATAAAAAATATATGAATACAATAAATTATAAGTCTCTCAATCCTTCTATGCTAAAAGCAGTAAAAGGGTTCAAGGAACACAATCTGAAATCTGGCAATGGTAATGAAATATCTTCTTTATAAAGAAATTTTTAAAAATTACACTTTCACCTAACACGGACTATTCCTAAATAGGATTGTTTATCAGTACTTACTCTGAGCACTACACTAAGACAGACACAAAGATGAAAAAGACAGCATTTGACATAATTAACTAGTTGACAAGTTAAAAAAATGAATAAACACACTGTAAAATGAAATGTAATGGAATAGTTTAAAAGAATAGCAGGTATACACAGAGGTAGGAGTTACTAATTTGGACTTGGAAGTCAGAGAAACTGCATAGGCACTGATACTTGAAAAGAATGTTGAAGGAAGGAGCTCCAAGCTTCCAAGTCAGCAATAATAGAAAGAAATTCAATGTAGAGATGTTATAATTCCAGGAAAGATTGAAATATAAAATACACGACACATTCAGAAAACAGAAAATGATGTGTTTTGCTGGATCAGGAATTACAAAAGTTGAGTTCCAGAGGATGAAGCTGCAAACATAGGTTGGAGTAAGGTAATACAGAATCTGACATGCCATGCTAAGGGGACATATATTGGGAAGTCAAGATGTACTTTATTTGTAACCAGTTAATTTGTCCTTCTCTAATTACTTAAGTATTTCCGATACATGGGAAATTCCGTGAGGTTGATTCTCCTTTCCTAAAGTTTCCTACATTCTTCTTTCCCTCCTGGCACCATTAGAAGTCTATTATCAGTAGGATGGGAGAGGTGCTACATCCTTGTGCTTGTTAGGCATCAGAAATGTCATAATACCACTCTGAAGAGTGTATTAAACTTTTACCTCCCATAAGACATTAGAAAATCAGAATCCTTTTATTGAAGAAACATACCGATTAAGTAATCAAAATTTAGTACTTTGATGTTAATAAAATTAATAGTTAATAGATTGTAGAAAAGACAGATAATGCCTTCTTTCTAGAAAAGCATAATATTTTAAAGCTAAAAATAGCTTTAGATTTAGATTTTAGAATTCAATTACTGAGTTTCAGGAGTGGAAAAGTTAGCCTATGATATTTTATCAATATTATTTCAAGACCTTGGAAAAAGCAGCAAATGTCTAATTCCTCTTGAAATTTCCTCTTTAGCTGCAATAATATAGAGTTTTGAATTTTCCCATTTTTAACTATTGCCAGATCTCCAATCAATTCTTCCATGCTACTTTAAATTTTACCGAATCTTTTGGGGCTAGATCTGGCTAGAATGTTGTAAAATGTCTTTACGTGCATTGCCTTACTCTTTCACAGCTTTATATTAAGTTATTTTCCTTTAAGTCTGGGCAGAAAGACTGAATTCTTTGAGGCATGGGGACAACTATATAAATCTGGAATTATGTTAACAACAATGCTGAGCTAGTTCCAATTCTGTGAGTAGAAACATCTCTTCAGCTCAACAACTCTTCAGCCTCAGAATCTTTTCCAGCATATTAAAAACTTAGATATTCATATGTCTACTTGCTTTAATAAAACAGATTGAATCAGAGGCAAAAACCCTAACAGCCTTTCAATAAAAGATCTCACAAAGTATCCAAATTGTGGCATGTAATTACTGATAATGAGATGTAGATGCTATTTCATAGGGTATCTGATCATATACACTTCAGGAAACTAAAAGATTTGTTCATTCTTTACAAAGATAGTGAACACTTACATAATGGGCTTTGCTCAACTTGAATTAAATTGAATATTATATTTAACATTTTAAAGAGAAAATGAAAAATTCAAAACAAATATAACTAGTTTTTCTTCTATTGCATTTAGATGTTTACTGCAATAGACAACTCATGTCTCATGAGCTATTTTAAAAGTAAAAATGCACAATTCTTTCACTGTTTCCTGAATATTATTATTTTCCTATTGTTGGAAAGACAATTGGAATAATGTTTTTTGCAAAAGCTTTGAATATTATAATCTAACTATTTAATTACTCAATTTTGATGACTAATTATACTATTCTGCTGTAGTAGTAGCAATGCTTCAGGAAATTGTAGCTATATCCCAGTCAGTGATGAAGTGAGATTTTAACAGGAATGAACTCTGTGTGGATATCACACAGAGATTTATAATACTTGTAGATTCTTAAGTTTGCTTTTCTAAGTCTCTGTTTTCATTTTACAAAGTTCTTTTACCTCCTGTCATTGAAGGTTGATAATATCCACTGAAGTCTCCATGGTGCAGGACAGTTCTCTGGGTGGCCTTGGACTGAACCAGTTCTTTCCATTTGTTTTGCTTGTAGTTCTAAAGAATAAGTGTAGAATATGCTGAGAACATTACATGCAGAGACAGGGAGAGGTTGGTCAGGACAGACCAGGTTCTGTTCCAGTAACCCCCTAGAAATCGGATGTCCTTCTGTGCTTCAGCTGAGAGAGTAGTGGTCCTTTATGTATAAAACCAGGGCATGCTGCTTTTCAGGTTACCTGAGCTGCAGTGCAAATGGAGCATACACAAATGAAACTACGGATGAAATACATGAGGAAAGGTGGAACTGTCATATTTATATCCAAAGAATAATATAATAAAATGACTCTGTGCTCTTGTCTCCAAGCCTGCTAATAAGGACTATAAGAAAAGTTACAAACAAAAGTACCAACTCTTCTCTCACCTCCAGCACATATGAAAGAACAGGGGGCTTTACACTAATCTTCAGAAAGCCACATTTTGGCATACCATGGACCTGATTATTGGGCAATTGATCACAACTTTATTGGATCTTTCTTTTAATTTCTAGCACAGCAGAAACTGAATAGATTTCTGTCAGGTTTCTCCGGTGAGCAACTTTATACAAAAATATTGTTTCATGACCTGAAATCAGTATATTGGCACATTTATTAAGTACATAATTCCTTATGCCTTTAGAGAGAGTCTAGATTGAAACAAAAGGGTCCAGGTGAACAATGGAAAACACACATCTTGCAGGTGAATGCCAATAAATAAAATAAAGTTTCCTACTAATTTCCCAAAGCAGACCTGAACAATGATTATGTTCTGTCTTTCAAAAGACCCATATTGAAACAGCAACATAACCAATGAATTTACTATTGCTTTTTGCTGCTGGTGCTTAAATTTGCAGAAGAACAAATTAGTGTTTTATAAATTGAACATAAGAAACCCCTCAGAATTATGCATTTAACATGAATATCATAGAAAATAGAACAAGTAGAAGAGGGAAGAAGACTAGAAAAAATAAAGAATTATTACTTCCCAGATGTTTTCCTCCAACCACAGATAGGCTTGAAGGCCTGTAGGACGGGGAGTTTAATTCTTACCAGGCCCAAAATACAATAGACTAAGGTTTTAAAAGTATTAGGCTGGTGCAAAAGTAATTGTGGTTTTTGCCATTACTTATAGTGAAACAAACCACAATTACTTTTGTACTAACCTAAACCATATAAAGCACATAAGAAAGTACCAGTTATTTTTTGTGCTAAAATGTTTAATGATATGTTTTCAAGAAATTAATATACACACACAGATACATTATAATGCTTTCACAATCTTTTAGAATAAACTGTCAGATCAAAACAGACTTGTGAGTAGAAACAACAAGAAATGTAATTATCAGGCCGGGCACGGTGGCTCACGCCTGTAATCCCAGCATTTTGGGAGGCCGAGCCGAGGTGGGTGGATCACGAGGTCAAGAGATTGAGACCATCCTGGTCAACAAGGTGCAGCTACTCAGGAGGCTGAAGCAGGAGAATTGCCTGAACCCAGGAGGCAGAGGTTGTGGTGAGCCTAGATCGCACCATTGCACTCCAGCCTGGGTAACAAGAGCGAAACTCCATCTCAAAAATAAATAATTAATTAAAAATTAAAAAAATAATAAGAAATGTAATTATCAGCATTAGCACATCGTCAAGTGTAAGTCTAGTTGAATCGACTTATTACCAGTAAGACCTGCAGTTAGTCTAGTTGAATCATCAGCAAAACCAGATTTCACAGTATAATCATTGATTTAAAGGTAGAGTTCATAGGGAAACAAACCTACAGGTCCTGAAAAGGTATCCCAGAACTTAAAATTAAATTAAATTAAAACAACAACAAAGAGGCAGAGTTCAAAACGGGGCCTGAAAATATGACATCTATTCCAGAGGGAACCTTCTGAAAAGGAAACTATTGCATTGATAACACATGCAGAGCACACAGGAAGGTAACTGCTATGGTCTGAATGCTTGTGATCCCTTGTAATTTGTATATTGAAACCTAATTCTTAATGTAGCCATGTTAAGAGGTGAGGCATTTGGATAGTGATTAGGTCATGAGGGTGGAGCCCACATAAATGAGATTAGTACCTTTATAAATAAGGCCTGAGGTAGCTTCTTTGCCCCTTCCACCATATGAGGACACAGTAATAAGATACTATCTGCAAACAAAGAGTGAGCCCTCACCAGACAGAATCTTTGAGTACCTTGATCTTAGACTTTTCACCATCTAGAACTGTAAGAAATAAATATCTGTTGCTTGTTAGCCACCTCGTTTATGGTAATTTGTTATAGCAGCCCAAGGAAATTGATCCCAGTGGATTGTGGTAGACCAAAAATCAGACATCAAGGAAACTTAGTAGAATAAGTAGGAGTTATGAAACAAGACTACTTTTTGGTATAAATAAAAAAATTTATACTAAACTATGGGACACTAAGAAAACTCAAAGTTGGTTAGAAAATGCACATTCTGCCCTCAGAGATAGAATAACTTCTGAACTCTAGAAGAAAAGAGGTATTTGCAAGATGGGGATGAAACAACAACTGGAAAAAATAAACATATAACCAAACACATGATCAAGGAGGCTATCAAGTGTTGAGCTGTCTTTTAATGTTTAGAGACAGAGGATTGAAAGTTTTATACCTGGGCCGGTTGCGGTGTCTCAAACCTTTAATCCCAGCACTTTGGGAGGCCGAGGCGGGTGGATCATGAGGTCAAGAGATCGAGACCATCTTGGTCAACATGGTGAGACCCCGTCTCTACTGAAAATACAAAAAATTAGCTGGGCATTGTGGCACGTGCCTGTAATCCCAGCTACTCAGGAGGCTGAGGCAGGAGAATTGCTTGAACCCAGGAGGCGGAGGTTGCGGTGAGCCGAGATTGCGCCATTGCACTCCAGCCTGGGTCACAAGAGCGAAACTCCGTCTCAAAAAAAAAAAAAAAAAAAAAAGTTTTATACCTTAATTACTCTTATATGTGCCCAAACCAGTTGTTAAACACACACACACACACATACACACACAAACTCACACAAAGTCTTGTTTTAATTCATTTTTTCATCAATTTTGATATTAAGAGGAGGTTGATATTGTTAATTACACGACTAAATTATGCTTGTTAATTCATTAGATGATCTAATATTTTGTTTAAAAAGAGCCTCTGAGAGTCTAAATAAATCATGAGTTCACACATCCAAAAACAGGTTTGTGTTGAGACACATTCAGTGCACTAACTTTCTCTCTTACCACCTTTAATTTTTCAACTCTTATCAGATTATTTTCCTCAGATCCCTAAATTTACCATCTGGTATCCAGAAACAGATATACTACAGCTAGCTGATTTCAGTATCATCCTTTAGGTATTATCCTGATAGACTACTAATTTTAGGGGCAGGGAAGCAGGAAAAACACATAAAACTTTCAATCCTAAGCCAGTTAGTTAGTAATTTTTTATGTTTCAAAAAGACATTTCAAAATAATTCACAAATGATAATATAGTCCCTAAATAATGTCTTCTAATTGTGGACTTAAAATTGTAATAGGATCTTATGCAAAGAAATGTTGAAAACATAAAAAATAAAAAGGCAAGAAACACAGTGCACTGCTTTGGAGATGTTAATGCACTTATTTTTTTTTTTAACTCTGATAATGATATCATCCAGAAGTATCAAGGATTATGCATATAGCCAACTTTTCTGATGCTATGCCCTAGTGCAAAGGAAATGTGTTTTCCATACAAAACCACTACATCCAGATATGTTGAACCGTATTTCCAGATACCCTTTACCAGCACTCCACTTTGGCTTTGCATTAAAACAAAATTTACTTAGAGGCCCCACAAATAATAGCTCTCTTGTGTCCAATTATTGCTTGCAATTCAAGGAAATGTCTACTTATGTAAAGGCATCAGGCCAATCACAAGTTCAAGTAATAGGCTTTGTAACTCAGTCCTACATTTTGATCGTTTTCCTATAAAAACTATAAAAAGTTTCAGCAGGATACTACTAATGGGTTAAAAAGTCACACCATTTTGTGCCAAGATAGTAAGCCAGGACAGTATGTTATATATGTAAAAATCAATGTCAATGCTTCTATATATACAGTCATATCTATACATGTATACTATATATGCATATATATGTGTGTGTGTAATATGTATTTGTAAATATAATTAATTGATGATGAGTTATTAGGAAATGTCTAAAAATAAAACTTCTTGGCTTCTGGTTCCTGACAAATAGAGAAGTAGCTTAAGTTGCTGCTTTTCTCTTTGAAACAAATAATAGAGCAATGTCAATAATTTAAAACTATGAAGGCACCTAGACTTAAGGGACTAATAGGAAATGCTGTGAATGACTACTTGAAAATAAAAGTCTAATTTTGAACTTATGAGAGCTAAATGCATACATCAAGTAGATTGCCCAAAAATGAAGTGCCAAAAATAAAGAAATATATAATCATAAATATACAATCATAAACATTTAATAAACCACTTATTATATGGTAGCATAAGTGGGCATCAAATCATTCAGTATATAAAATAGTTAAATAACACAAATCACACACTTGACCTAGTTGACAGACCATGCCATACTGAAAAGTTTGTTTTTTTTTCAAATACATACAGGATGCACAAAATGATTGAATACTCCTGAGTGATAATGCAAATCTCAAAAAATACTATAATATTATACTGATGTTATATAGAAAATGTTTTCTAGGCCCAAAGGAATTCTACTAGGCAACAAAAAAGGTAATCACAAAATCCGCATACATTTGGAAACTAAGCAAGGCAGTTCTCATGGCGGAAGCATACTGATTTCAACTCTTCATCTACTTTTAATTACATACCAAAAATTGTGATATATTAAATTATATATATATATATATATATATAAAATTTCCCTTGAGCCTTCCTCTTAACCTGTATGCTAGTTAGAAGTATGTTACTTAACCTCCAAATATCAGTGATTGTTTAGATATTTCTATTAATCATTTCTAATGTAATTTGGTTACGATCTGTGAACATATTTGTATACTTTTCATTTCTTTAAATTTTAGATTGTTTTATGACTCAAAATATGATGTAGCTTGGTAACAGTTCTATGTTTGTTAAAGAATATTATGTATTCTTGGTTTTGTTGGATGTAGTGACCTATACATGTTATTAGTTCATTTTGTTGATAGTGTTAAGTCTTCTACGTGCTTAGCAATTTTCTGTATGCTTTGTTCTATCCATTACTGAGATTAAGATATCAAAGTCTTCAACTATAATTGTGTATTTTCCCATTTTTTTCAGTTATTTATTTATTTATTTTTGAGATGGAGTCTCACTCTGTCACACAGTCTGGAGTGCAATGGCTTGATCTTGGCTCACTGCAACCTCTGCCTCCCGGGTTCAAGCAACTCTTATGCCTCAGCCTCCAGAGTAGATAGAACTACAGGTGCACACCACCATGCCTGCCTAATTTTTGTATTTTTAGTAGAGGCAGGGTTTCACCATATTGGTCAGGCTGGTCTCTAACTCTGGACCTTAGGTGAGCCACCTGCCTCTGCCTCACTGGGATTTCAGTTCTCTTTTTTAAAACTGTATTTTGAAACTCTGTTTTTAGGTGCAAAATGCTTAAAATTGTCACATCTTGGAAAACTGAACACCCGTTTTCTTTTTTTGAGACGGAGTTTTGCTCTTGTTACCCAGGCTGGAGTGCAATGGCACAATCTCGGCTCACCACAACCTCCGCCTCCTGGGTTCAGGCAATTCTCCTGCCTCAGCCTCCTGAGTAGCTGGGATTACAGGCACACGCCACCATGCCCAGCTAATTTTTTGTATTTTTAGTAGAGACGGTGTTTCACCGTCTCTTGACCTCGTGATCCACCCGCCTCAGCCTCCCAAAGTTCTGGGAATATAGGTGTGAGCCACCGTGCTGGGCCCCATTTTCTTAAATAAGGTTATATAATAACCCTATATGTCTCTTATAATATTCTTTGTTCTGAAGTTTATCTGATATTAACACAGCTACTTCAGTTTTCTTTTAGTTAAGGTTTGTATGGTGACTTAGTCTGCCTAGACTGCCATAAAAAATCATATAAACTAGATGTCTAAAGCACAGAAATTTATTTTCTCATAGTTTTGGAGGCTAGATATCTTATACGTAGCAAGTCTGAGTTATGATGAGGGCCCTCTTCCTGGCTGACAGATGACCACTTTCTTGCCATGTGCTCACATGGCCTTTCCATGTGCATGTGCATAGAAAAGGAGAATGAGATTTCTTTCTCTTCTTGTAAGGCTACCAATCCCACAGGTTTAGGACCCTATCCTTATGGCCTCACTTGATCTTGTTTACCTCTTAACAGCCCTATCTCCAAATATAGTCATTAGGAATTAGGGTCTCAACATACATAAGTTTGAGGGACACAATTAATATATAACACATGCAATATCTTTTGCCTTCTTTTTTGCTTGCATCCTTTCCTTAACTTCATATTTGAAAAGGGTTTCTTATAGATAGCACATAGGTTAATTTGTTTTTATTTTAATTCAATCTGACAATCTCCATCTTTTAATTGGTATACTTAAGCCATTCACAGTTAATATCATTATTGATATGGTTGGTCAGAATATGCCATCTTAGCTGTTTTCTATTTGTTCCATGTGTTCTTTTTAAAACATTGTTCTCCTCTCTCTGTTTTTCTTTTAATTTGGCAATACTTGCGCCACCCTTTTATTACCTATATTGACTTCATTATTTTTAAGAAAATTTAGTGGACTTAGAGCTTGCAATATACATATTTAATTAATCATAGTCTATATTTAAATAATATTTATACTGTTTCATGTACAAAATATCCAACGAAATGTTAAATCTTGGGAGGCTGAGGCACAAGAATCACATGAACCCAGAAGAGGTTACAATGACATCACACCACTGCACTTCAGCCTAGGTGACAGAGTGAGACCCTGTCTAAAAAAAAAAAAAAAAAAACGAAGAAAATATGTTAAATCATTCTTATACAATATGCCTCCTGCAGTAAAGTCTCATAGTATCTGTCTGAAAAAATATATATATACACAGTACACATATTTTTTTCCATCACTTTAGAAATGTCACTTCGTTGCCTTCCAGCTTGCTTGTTTTCTGAAAAGAAAATCATGTATTTTAATAGTACATGGATCAATGTGCCAACAACTGAATATTTAGTTGATGATGTATGAATACTGGCTCACTTTATGGAGAAAATAAAACTGGATTTCTATCTGATGCCATACAAAGAGGTACATATCAAAAGGATCAAGGTTCTAAATGTGAAAGATAAGTCTATGAAGTTAACAGAGGGAGGGGAGGATCAAAGCAGGCATGGGGGCATTGAGCTGTGGGGAGCTAGGGAGTTTATTTGACCACCATGCCCAGAGGGAGGTATGCAACATGCAGGCCAAACAAGTATCGTCAGGGATGATGACCTCATGCTGTCAAGGTATATACGATCAATTTGGAATCTTAGTACTTATTAATACAACGAGTTACCGCTGTGGGAGCCATCAAGGAATTAGTTGAGCAACTGGCTTTATATGGTGCAATTGAACAGTACAATGCTCTAGATGAATACTTAGCAGAAGACTTTACTTAGAAGTTTATCTTAGTAAATTTATGAACTTACAAAGTGGCAAGGACAGCCAAGAGAAAAATGGATGAACAGAAGTTCTTCAGTGGATTCCTCTATGTGTGCTTACTCCAGAATTTGAAACAGTTAAAAAAACTAGAAAAACACTACAAGTGCGAAAGACAGATGTAGTAAACCTACTGAAAATGAAGGTTTAAAACCACATGATATATTCCTTTCTCAAGAAATAATTTTTTGGAGTAGAATTTGTTAACATTTAAACTGATTTTTTAAATTATATGACTCTGAATGATGAAAACAATAAACCACTTCTGTTTCTCTTTCCCTCACTTTCTAAATTGTAATATAAACACTGTCAGGTGACAAAGAAGAAATTGGTTACAGAACATAAAGACACAGAGGATTTTCAATAAGGCCCATTCTGAGAAGTCTGGATTTTGTACAGCTGCTTTGGACACTTCTGCAGAAAACTCAAATCCTTATCTTCCATATTCCTGTGAATTGCCTTTATGTTATTTCTCCTCAAGATGTATGTGTTCATCTGGGGGGCCATGTAGACAGAGCATCAAACTCCTCTAAGAATGGTAGAAACCATGATAAAACAACATGGCATTATAACCACAATGACTCTTTGCAGAAAACACAGGTAAACACTTACAAAAACTCAGTGTCCTTCCCTGGTGCACAGAAGGCTATTACTCCTTAAGAGGCAGCTGACAGATTTATGCCTAGGACAAAACAACTGCAGGAGCACAAAAGATGAAAAGAAGATGATCGTAAACTTGGAAATTTTCTTGAAGCAAACCCTAGTAGTAAAGAGGTTATGACTGGATCTGTTACCAGACATATCTAAAGTGAAGATGCAGGATGATTCATTGAATACAATGGCAAGTTTAATTTGGAATAAACTTAAAAAGGTAATTTCATCTGCGCCAAAGCCTCCAGAGGACAAGCTGGAAGATATATATATATATATATATATATATATATATGTCCTCCATTAAAACAAAGAAGAAAAATATAGAGTACCAGCAGCAAATTAGTGTTTTCTAAAAGGAACATTTATGTTTTATTTTTAGCCTGTCATTTTAAGTTTTCAAGAGATTTTACTGCTGGTATTTTTTAATGCACTCTCCTTTGTAATTTCATTCAAGCTGTTTGTCTAAAGCCATTTCTTCTTTTCTTGATCCATATTTAATGTTGAAGAAACTACTCTTGTCATTATAACATTACCTCACATGTACAGTAATTATATGTAAATTAACTGAAGAAAATATGGAAAATGTACATGATAAAGATAGACAACCAGGAAAAAATAATAATAAAAAGTTTTAAAAAGTTAACAGAGGTTAACAAATGTTAACAAAGATGAATTGCTCATAGATTCTATAGCATCTAAAACAGGTTTTCTGTCAACAAATGGACACAATGAATAAAGTTAAGAAACCAGTTTATTATTTCCAGAAATTACTTGCAATAACTAAAACCACAAAAGTCTAATATCAGAATATACAAAGAATTCTTGCTAATCCATAATGTCAGCAAATCAAAATAGAAAAAAATGGGCAAAATATGTGAACCATTATTTCACAGAAGTGAAGACACAAGAGAAGGTTATTATGGAAAAGACATATTAATATGTAATTATTACAGTGGCAATGATGAGAAAGCTATATAATGCAACTGTTGTCTGGGAAGTGGAGATAAGAAAATTGTAGGCATTGCTGGTGGGAGTTTAAATTGGCCCAGGTATTCTGAAGAGTAATGTGAAAGTATTGAATTAAAGTAAATTAAACATAGATATATGTTATGATCTAGATATGGTCATATCCTGAATATATATATTCTAGAGCAATTGTTGCACAAGTATGAGAGAAAATACGCAAATGTTCATTATAGTGATGTCTTTAGTAGCAGTGATTTGGATGCAATCCAGGTGTTCATCATTGGACGGAAGGGACAAAATGTAGTGTATGAACAGTATGTAAACTGCATAGCAGTTAGTGAAAAACAGACTAATTCTAGACACAGGACATGAACAGACCTTTAAAATATGGTGCTAAGTGGAAAAAATAGAGTTTATAAAATAACAGCATTTGTGTAAATTAAAGTTATATGCCCATCAAACAAAGCACATGGAAATAAATTACAGATATCCAATGTGTCAGAATTATTTCTTCTGTTGGAAAAGAAATATAAGTGGAGAGAAGTTAAACAATAAGATATATAGGAAAGAAGAAAGGATAGATTGAAGAAAGGCTGGACAAGAGAGGTACCCTGCATAAACCCTTAACAGTGTTCTAGAGATTTGGGATTAGGATTAATCCAATATTCCATCTCAAGAAAAAAATAGATGGAGTGATAGATAAATATTTAAATAGTTATGCAGATGAATGAGAGATAGATTAATAAATACCTTGGTAGGTAGGTAGGCATATAGATATATAAAAAAAGGGGAAGAGAGAAGAGGAAGATATAGTAGGTAGATGGGGATATGACAGATAGATAGATAGATAGATAGATAGATAGATAGATAGATAGATGATAGATAGATAGATAGATAGATGATAGATAGATAGATAGACAGTAGATAGATAGATCAGACATAAAGGCAGGTAGATAAAAAGCACACAAAATAGTCCTTGAAATCTAGTGCCCAAGTAGAAGGCAGAATGGGAAAGCTTGACGAACTGTGGCATTTCTTACAATGTAATGGAAAATTTATTTTAAACATATATTTATTTAGAAAACTATTGGAAAATTTCTCCTCCAAAGACCCAGGAATCTGTTTGTCCAATAAGAAGGCAAATTTTATCTTTTATAAATGTCCTGTATTTGACCCTGTATTCAACAGAGTAACTCCAGAGCAACTGGTGACAGCTTTTATCTACAAATTGCTAGCATAAACTCCTGAGACAAATGCCAATGTATTTAAGAATGGTTTGGCAATGTACATTCTTAAACATAGAAAAATAATAAATAATCTAATAACTTCAATCTATATGTGTTATCTCCAATGATACTTTCAATATCCTACTGAACTAGAAAGGCTGTATTTTTGCATTATGAATACACTGTGTGCAATCAATCGACTTATTGATATGAAGGTAGATCATTGTGATATTTATAAGAAATGACTTTGTCTTTTAATTTCATTATTATTCTTTAGACTTATGTTGTATATAATACATAAGTATTAAATATAGGCACTATGAGTACCTTATAACTTCTCCTCATGTGTATATATAATATTATTCATAGGGATGACATGGAAAATCCAAATTCTCAAATCAAATTCCCTTTATTCTTAATACCAAAGTCCCAAGTTGACCAAAAGTGTTTTTGGAATAGTCTGGTGAGAGTGTTTTAACAGTGACTGTTCCAATTAATGCTATTTTATGTTCTTTCAATGTATTTTGTTCCTATCTCTTCTGTGGTGGAAAGAAAAAACGAAAACAGTATGATCCAATTTGAGCTGCATGCCTGTTTTTCTAAATGAGATTATTCAGTGGTTTAGTTAATCTTGAGTTGCCACAGGGCCTCAAATAGAATGAGGTAATATATTCTATCCTCACTAGCTCAGCCTCTTTTATTTTAATTTTTTAAAAGAAAAAAGATTTATGTTGTGGGAGAGCAGAGGGTTTTAGATGATAACCATGGACTGTTAGGATCACAGGGGAGACAGTCTGTCTATATGTGTGAATGTGAAATCCTATCTGTGCAGGTCACTGCCAGCATTGAAGGAGACAGGGGCACAGGGCTTGTGCAGGAACTTCACTTTTTACTTCATCCAAGTGGGGAAAAAAGGAGTAGCCATTATGACCAATGCTACACATGAAATCTTTGGTATTTTATGGATCTTTCTCCTGTGTGGAGGCACTTTTTTGGACCAGCTGACAAGCTTTCAATAGTCATGTCACTTCCCTTCTAATCTCTTTCAAACTGTTAAGACACAGCCAGCATCCTGCCTCCTATCATCCTCCCACCCCCTTCCCATACCTTTATTCTTGATGAAAGCTACTCTAAGGCTGTCCCTAGTGAAGGGACAGTGCTTTCAGGGAAAACACATTGGACTGTATATGCATTTGATCAAAAACATTTGAAATGTGCACAAAAGCAGCCAAGTCAGAAAAAGAAAAGGACAGCTGCATAAAGATGTCATAGCTATAAAAGAGCTGGTTGTAAAAGCTTTGGCTAACCAAATGGCTAAGCTAAACAAAGCACAATTAAGGCTATCCTGCTCGTTTTTCCCATTCTATTCTCTCTATCTCGCATATTAAACTCACTAATTAGTGCTGCATTGTTTTTTCCAAATTCTAATTTCATTTCCATTTTCTTATGGTCCTGCTTTCATGTTTGCCAACCCAGGAAAAATATATCTTTATAGTTATTCTACTCTCAAATATATTTTACCCACTCTTCTTATAAAGGTGTGCATTTTTACAAGAATATATATAGGAAAAAATTGAATGTCTTAATGGCTTTTTTATAAACTCGAAATTAAATGAAAGCCTGTGATGCTAAGGCAGCATTCTTCAACATTTTCCAGGATTATAAAAGCAAACCAAACAAAACAATAAAAGCTTAGCTGATTTGTCCATGAAATACCCTACGGTTTTGTTAGGTTTCTTATGAGTACATTCTGATCACTGATATACTCAGGACAAAGTGGCATTGGGTTATGCAGCCTGTCAGTTCCAAAGCAACTATGGAAAAACAAAACTCTAAGTAGAATATCAGCAATCAAATAAGATAATATTTAACAAGGCAAATACTAGTGTACAAAATGAGATGTGATATAATAAGGTAATGCAAACATTCATCAACACAGAAAATCCCTGCACCTCATATGATGTCCAACAAAAGCATGACAGCAGCTATGTGGAATTCCCTTGAGACTCAGCCTCAAAGGTAATTGACAAATTATCTGAGTCCCAAAGGTAAGTCTCAAATTGACAAATTGAGTCAATGGTCCTCTAAATTCAAAGTAATGTTAGACCCTTTATCCTCTGGGCAAAAACCAATTCTGAATGTCGGTGGCCGTAAGCCTCCAGGAGACTCAAGAAAGATGACTGATAAAAGAATGAGTTTGGAAAGGTCTGTAGAGGAATTCCACTAAAAGTGAAATTCGTATGCTAGTATGATCTCCAATCTTGCAATTAGAGAAATCAGAGGACATAGAGTTTCCATGACATTTGGAGATAAAGCATTAACTGTAAAAATACTGGGAATAAAATAATTACATATCTGTTTGTCAGTCTATCAGCTATCACTAAAATGACTGTTGAGACATTTTATAATTATTTAAGGAAAAATAGCTCAAGAGCATAACATGACTTTTATTTTATTTTGTGATGTTATTCCTATCATTAACTCATGTTATTCAAGAGTTAAAAGACACATTCATTCATGTGAATAGACAAGTTACTATTCTTCTACCAATTTTATTCATGAATATTTGATGGTGTGTTCAGTAACTTAGCATTCAAAATATACATCTGTAATTATTTTTGTGTAGTTTTCATTATTCTTTTAAATACATATTAATGGACACTCTAACCAAGTGCATTGTGAAAATATGTTCATATAAATATTTGCACAGTTCTTTTGTACAGGTGGCAACATTGATTCTCCTTTATTCGATTTTTTATAGCTACTTTTATTTTGCTTTCAGAGTATACATTAATATAAATGATTTCTTCTATATTTTATTTCATTGTTATGTATAAAATAGCTTGACAATTGGTTAATTACCATAAATATAAACATTTTTTGTTTCTAACAGTTTGATTCGAAATTTTTTTTGTAATTGAGGAGAAATTATCAATATTAGTAATGTTTAATGATGTCTACAATTAAAAACTCGGAAGGATTTGGACTCTACAAATTGTTCAAGGAATTAAGTATTTAGATTAAGCATTTATAACTTAAAATATTTTTATTAAAATATTTAAAATCACAGTTGCATTTTCTTGTACTTGAGGAAGTATACTACAGTAATTGCAACTGGCTGGTTTTCCAAATTATAGCTGTTTTTTGAATTCCATTCGGAGTTGTGGTCTTAAATGCCTCACGATTATCATTTGTCACATTTTACAATCTTACTTAAGAATATGAGGCTGAGTACATATTGACCCCTGAACAACATACCAACAAAATCTCTTTGGTACTCTTTCATTTTTACAAAATTGTTTCTCTTTCATAAAGTGGAAAGTGTCTGTGTATGTATGCATATATATTAACATATGCATAGCCATCCTTATCCATATTTACGAAGTTGGTTTCTATTCTTACACATTTTTAGATAACAAAGGATTTACACTTAGATGTGTTTTAATTGCATGTTATATCTTCTAATCGCTTTTATACCTTTTAATATTCATACCAATAATCAGATCTTTCCTAATGATGCGCTAGTGGCCTAATTCTTAGCGATCACTATAATAGACTTTACAGGTACCAGTTGCTTCCATTCCAGAATCACATAATGTTTCCAGTGAATTAATATTGATAAAATTAATGCAATAAAACATCTCATTATCATTCATTGTATATTCTAAATACTGCATGGTAAAATTTCTGTCAGTCTTCATTGATGGTTACTTCATTGATGGATACTGGTCTGATTAAATA
The DNA here is from genome assembly GCF_049354715.1 of Callithrix jacchus. Classification (NCBI taxonomy): domain Eukaryota; kingdom Metazoa; phylum Chordata; class Mammalia; order Primates; family Cebidae; genus Callithrix; species Callithrix jacchus. The sequence goes on along the minus strand of NC_133504.1, from coordinate 70,920,612 downwards.
ATAACCCTATTTAAATTCTTTTGTTCTTTTGTAATCTATATTTTGAAGTATTTGTGGCTTAAACTGTTGAGCTAGCTATCCAGTTTTACTTAATGAACTAATTTGCTTTCAATAAAACTGAAAAAAAACTGTGAACATATATACATACATTTCTATAAGGTCCATTATCTTATTTATAATAGTTATTTTTAATTATTTCTTATGCATTTCTTTATCAAGGAAAATAACCCTCTTGTATTCACTATTTAAGCAGTAATTAAAATCTTTAACAGCTTGCTAAACAACACTAGGTGATGAAAGTCAGAAACACATTGGTGAACCTCTGAATCCTAGGCAAATACTTGGCAGACCTGTTGCTCCTATGCAATGAGCACCTTTGAAAGCTATCAACAAGCATTTGCCAGTCTCCACTGAGCACGTAACTCTGCCTATGAATCTGTCTCCACACTTTGCTGCAGAAAGCCACTATCAATTGAAAGCAGATGGCATGTAAGATAAAACTTGATGGCCATCCAAGACAGCATATTACAATTTCTGTGATGTGACCCCTCCCTAGCTTTACAAAAGTATCTCTTTTAACATATTTCCACATTTGTTTCCATTATTGCAAGTGTCTTATGGTTTTCTATCAGCCCGTCTCATCTCAATACTCCATCATAAAAATGGAATATTACTTACAAAGCCTTTAAAGGTAAAGTTGGGCATTTGCTTCATTTCTTTATTAATGAGTCAGCCATTTGTTTATCTCATCAACTATACAATGAGACTTGAAAATATGGATAATATTCTATTCACCTTTCAATCATAGGTCAAGAAATTAATAACAGGAGTGCAGGAAGCACATATTAAAGGACTATTCAATCAATTAAAAAGTTAATGATCCAGGGACATCTAATTCTCTTAAATTTATATAGGGGCACCAGATTTACAATTTCCAATTAATTAAATTATGATAACTTGAACTGTTCTTGGCTAATAAATTGCTATTAATACATTATGAAACTACTATAAAATAATAATGTATATATAAGTACATTCATCTTTTGTTACTAAGTTACCTTCTTATTACAAAAGTAATAAATGAAAGTTGTCCCAGTTCAACGTAGCAAAAGGTAAATGTAAAAGTCAACATTCTCCACTCCTATCTTACTCTGTCTAAAGTAACCATCATTAACATTTTGGTATGTATGATTCCATGCATATATAATATCTTCTTATTCATCTTACTGTTTTAAAACACAGTATGCATTTTCATCATATTGTAGTTCTATTTCCAGAGAGTAAATACACGTAGAGAGATTTCCTTCTCTTTACTGGCTACCCTATGAGGAAGTATCACAGTGACCTCAATCAATACTCAACCGAATATTTAGGTTATTTTAAGTTATCTTATTTTTGTTTTGTTGTTGTTATTACAAAGATTCACTGATACATTTACATTTTTCTTTTATTTCTACTAAATAGATTCTTAGAAGTGAATTTGATCCATCAGAATTGACATACATACTAATATTTTGATAATTACTGACAGAGCATGGCAATTTATACTCCCACTAAAACTTCATCGGTTTAGTTCTGAAATCTTGACACTTCCTGAATCCATCCATATTTTTTGTGTGTAGAGGATATTTTTAAGTTACTAATCATTTGTCTTATAATGGTTTTAGGTTTACAGAATTATTACAAATATAGTACAGAGATATACCATATACCTCACACTCCAGTTTTTTCTAGTATTAACTTTTTACATTGGTATTGTACATGCTTTACAATTAATGAACGAATATTGGTATTTTCTTATTTCCTTAAGTGCTCTTTTTTTAACTTCCTTGTTTTTTTCTTTTCTAATTTGCTCTTTCTAGTCTGGAATACTACAATGCCTTTAGTCATCCTATTTCCTTGGGCTTCTCTTGGCTGTTTAAGTATTCTTCAGAATTTCTTTGTCATGAATCTGCATTGATATAAATGATTGAATAAACAAATAAATAGAGACAAATAATCGAATCTCCTATACAGAAAAATTCCAAATAATGTATGTAGATAAATTTACATCAGATGGGGAGTATAACTCCTTAACCCCCCAGCATGCATTTTGCATAGCGACCTTCTTTCAAAAAGTGTTATGAAAATGGAGAAAGCAAAAGAGTAACTTCACAGTAGATACATTTGACAGAAGCTACTTCAAACTATGTGATCAGTTAATGATGTAAATAGTGATATGTTATATTGACAGTATACTCTTCATATGATGTGATGAAGGTGGCACTTTACCTCTGTAGATGACTCCCTTTCCCAAAAACCCATCATAATCATGAGAAAAATATCAGAAAATTACAATTGAAGATCATTCTATAAAATACCTGACCTATAATTAACAAACTGTTAAGTTTTTAATGTTTACAAATCTGATTAATGAAAAAGAAACAAATAGTGGTTTCACTAATTCTATTTCTTAAAGTGCATAAGATCTGAAAATTGAATTATTAATTCCCACAGTATATTACACATTTTAGGACTTAAAAACAGTTAAATGTGGGAATGAATCATCTGTCCCTTAGTCCTTCTTAAAGACACTAATCTGGCCGGGCGCGGTGGCTCAAGCCTGTAATCTCAGCACTTTGGGAGGCCAAGGTGGGTGGATCACGAGGTCAAGAGATCGAGACCATCCTGGTCAACATGGTGAAACTCCATCTCTACTAAAAAATACAAAAAATTAGCTGGGCATGGTGGCGCGTGCCTGTAATCCCAGCTACTCAGGAGGCTGAGACCGGAGAACTGCCTGAACCCAGGAGGCGGAGGTTGCCATGAGCCGGGATCGCGCCATTGCACTCCAGCCTGGGTAACAAGAGTGAAACTACATCTAAAAAAAAAAAAAAAAGACACAAATCTAATAATTTGCTATGTTTCTTTTTTGTGTCCTATGTAAGCATTTCTAGGCTCTTGAAGAAACACAGTGGATGGGGAGGTAGGAGATGCTCTGCATTGTAAAATTGTAAATTTGATTCCCTTTGAATAGTGGCTGTGATGTTTGGAACACTATTTTTGTAAACTTCATAATTTTTATGTCTCCTTGGATATTTACAGACTGTTCTATGTACCACAATGCAAAATACTTTGCTTAAAATCATGCACACATATTACAAAATCCCATAAACAATTTTGTTTTCAGTTTTAAGCATAAAAGACACAAACAATATCACATATGGGGGAGCAAATGGAAACAGCATTTGCCAATGCCTGGGGTGTTTGGCAATATTAATGCTTAGTGCAATCTTTTGAAGAATTCCAAAGTGTGTGGCAAACTGTTCCCATGTACATATTACAGCCAGTGACACAGCTGTACTGTAATGATGGGTCATTTGAAGTATATGTAACACAGAACTAAAATCTGGAATGACTGGAATCTCCTCCCTACTCCTTTTCTGATTTGCTAAGCAACTTGCATTCTTCCTTTATATCTTAATACAAATATCCCCTTATTAAAAGAAGTATTATAAGATTAGTAAAATCTATTCTATAAAGTACTTTGGAGATCCCGAGGAAAAACCTTTGGGTAAATTCTATGCATATTGTGATCAAAGTCACCAACAATTTCCCTTATAATGCTCACAAATTATCTTTGGCATAACCCTGAGGCCACACTTCCTACTAACATAAACATAAAATAACATTTTTTCTTAAAAAAAACAAGTATTGGGTATTTGGCATTATCATTTAGTGTTTGTTATTTGTGTTTTTGCATGCATATGTGTTTTCCCTGAACACATTTTATCTATTTTTTTAACCTTTCCATGTGCCATGGGAAATATATAATAGTGAAAACATTACAACTTTTCTAGGTCAATGAAAACCTGTCATATACAATAATGTAAAAAATGAAAAACTTATTTCAAACAAATACAATAATGTGTAGCCAAATAGGCCTTCTCTTCAAGAATAATCTTATAAAAATTGTCCAGTAGTTAGACACACCTGATATAGGTCATACCTGTGGCAGATATGTATAAATTTGACTAAAATGAAAAATGTTAGGAAAGCATATCCAGCTGTATATTAAATAAAGTTGGTTTAGAAAATTTAGAAGTCAGCTACTAACAGAGATGCTGGGTGTGACAGCTCACGCCTGTAACCCTAGCACTTTGGGAGGCCAAGGCAGGTGGATCCCAAGGTCAGGAGTTTAAGACCAGCCTGGCCAACATGGTGAAACCCTATCTCTACGAAAAACTACAAAAATTAGCAGAACGTGGTGGCAGGTACCTGTAATCCCAGCTACTCAAGAGGTTGAGGCAGGAGAATCCCTTGAACCTGGGTGGCAGAGGTTGCAGTGAACCAAGATCATGCCACTGCACTCCAGCCTGAGTGACAGAGTGAGACTCCATCTCAAAAGCAACAACAACAAAAACACCAGAGGCATATTTTCTTTGGGGCATATATCTATGGCTAGCATGACTATTTCATTTGCCATATATTAAATGATATTTCATTAATCCTTGCCTTTTCATATATGAAAACTACTAAACTACATATCTTTCATAGACTGATACGAACACTGATATTTTTATACCTCACTACAATCTCATGTTATCACAAATTAATGTCTAGTAATATAATGAAAAATGTATCCAACATCATGAGCAAGCTCCTCTTACAACAACTATTTGTTTGTATGAACATAATGCAGCCCTGCAAAGAAAATCCATCAGCCAACGCCAATAATTAAGGACTCACAGAATACATAACAGTTCTTTTAAATATTATGAATTCAAGCTTGAACTCTGTACTAACTTTCATATGTTCCTGAGAACATATCGGGCTTTTTCATAAAATATATCCTAAAGAACTCTGATTGTCACTTTGGCAGTTTCCAAGAGTTGCAGGTGGCTAAGTTTCACTAGAACTTAACTGAAAACCTACTTGTTGGTTAAGCATTGTATGAAAAACACACACATAAAACAAACAAATATAAAATGTTTAAACATGCTGCAGAGAGGAATTTTAACGGAAAGATAGGTGTTTCAAACATTTTCAATCGTTAAGTTAAAAGTTATCTGTTTTAACTTGATGAAAACCTCATTAATGGTTTTATACTTTCAGTAAAAACATATCCTGCATAGCTGCTTATCTTTATTTTTCTTTTTCAGTTTGAGGAAAGGCCAAAGAAAACCTAGAAGCAGTGAACTAATTATCAGACTTTATTTTTTCTCTTTCTTCCGTTTTTAGACATAATTCAGTAAGAGAGATACTAGAAAATGAAAGCCATGAACTTCTCAGAAACCTAAGCATGTTCATCAGTTATATTTAGTGTAAAGTCAGTGGCAGACATTGTTTTAGGGAGATAAGAAATGTATAAGATATCCAGTGTTTGGACTAGCTGATAATATAAAGGCATCCATGTGAAGTGTAGAAGTCTAGAAGACTCCAACTCACCATGAAATTGGAGAAGCTTCTGCAAGTCTTCTTCACAACTTTTCTCCCGTACATTTTCAATTTGGAATGATATATGATATATATAACATTCATTAATCTATTACTCTTAAATCCATGTCTCCCATTGACTAAAAACACCCAAAATGTCGTGAAATTGTCCCCATGGCATATGCAATTAAAGGCAATAAGGCATGGATATCAATATTTTTTAGTAGGTTTTATTTTCAGAGCAGTATAAATTTTCAGACAGAATGCATAGAAAGCACAAAGAGCTGCTCAATAATTGCCTTCACCCACACATACACAGTTTCCCTCATTATTATTAATGTATTGCATTAATGTAGCACACCTGTTGGAATTGAGAAACCAACTTTGATATATTATTATTTATTATAGTTATATATTATAGTTTACAATGGGGTTCACTCTTTTTGTGTATGGTTGCATGGGTTTTGACAAATGCATAATTCCATGTATCCATCATTAGAATGTTATATCAAATAATTTTGATTCCTCCAAAATGCCATATAATCCACCTATTTACCATTTCTCTACCTCTTCCTAAATCCCTAGCAATCATTAATCTTTTCACTGTCTCCATGGTTTTCCTTTTTCTTTTTTTTTTAGAAAACCATGTTTTCTAGAAAATTAGTTTTAATCATACAATGGGGAGCCTCTTCAGATTGGCTTCTTCACTTTAAAATTTGTTTCCTCTACGTCATTTTGTGCATCAGTAGTTCATTCTGTATTATCCCTGAATAAAATTACACTGTGTAAATGTACCACAATTTGTTCATTCACTTACAGAAAGACATCTTGGCTGCTTCCAAATAAATGGCAATCAACAGTCAACATCCATGTGCAGGTTTTGTGTAGACCTGAGTTTTCAACTCCTTTGTACAAGAGAAAAGTTTCTTTGAAAGGTGTAATGCTATATCTAGATTCTTTTTTTTTTTTTTGCATCTAAATATCCAGTTGTTTCAGCAGCAGTTGTTTCAAAACACTGTCTTTTCTCCACTGATTGTTTTTATGTTATTATGAAAATTTGCTTTACTATATTTTTGTGAGTATATTTCTAGGATCTTTTTATATTTCCACTGATATATTTGTCTATTGTTTTACAAATGCCACACTGTCTGGATTGCTACAGCTTTACGGTAAATATGGAAGTCAGGCAATATTAATCCTCTGACCCTTTTCTATTACAATTATGTGTTAGCTGTCCGGAGTCTTTTGCCTTTCCATATAAACTTAAACATGATTACTAAGTAACTATTCTTATGATACTATCATGGAATATAATAGTCTTTTCTCTCCTTAATATCTATTTTCTCTGGTTCTTTTCTATTTGTTTATCTTGATCACTTTCTTTTAAGTTCTTCCTTTCTTCAAATTAGTGGTTTGTCTAGGTTGTCCATTTATACTTGATATTAAAGCAATGAAAATAATTTGCTGCATCTATATGAGTGTGGCTTATTTACTAGTGAGCCTCTATACTTCTATGTGTATGTATGTGTAGAAGCTGAACTTTAATTTTTCCAGTCCCCCCAATAAGAGAACACTGAACATTTACTTTTGGACCTGAAACTTTCACACTAGGTATCATCAAATAGTTGTCTGTTTTTATTTGTTTTTGTTAAGTTTAGCTTCACTTTGCTTTTGGCTGAGGGGTACTTGTCAGCAGATGTAGTTGTCACTTAGTCTTCATATAGATTTTCCAATAACCTAATGCCTGTCTCATGTGTCATTTCTACTTTTCTTCACACCTGATAGCTCTGACACTTGAAAGGTCTCTGTGTTCTTCCGAAGAGGCTACCTTCCTCCATGACCATATATGCATGTGACTGGGCCACTCTCAGTTGCAGATTCCTCAGTCCTACTCCACCACTCACAATTTAGCCATCCACGTTTTTTTCTTCAGATATTACCCTAAATCTCTCTAATGTTTTTGTCGGTGTGAATTTTGCTATCCTATATATTTTTATATATTCCAAATTAATATTCCCAAAGCCTAAAATTTTTAACCACTGCCCCTATCCATGGTTAGAATGTATCTGAGAGATGACTAAATAAAGCAAAATATCATTGTACAATATATATGCCATAATTGCAGCTTGCACAATACAAATGGGACCATTCTGGTTTTACCAAGGGGAAATGCTCTCTTATTCTTAGAGAATTTCCTGGGATCCAATGGTTTGGTATAGGAGACTGACCCTTCCTGCTAACACTGTAAATGGACTACTGAAAACATTAGCAAATATGTATGAGGGTACGCCATTCTGCTTCATTTCTCAATGGACCACATAGTTAAGCCATGTGGTTTTTCTTAATGGTGTTCATATATTCCGTGTTGACATCTCTGGTTATCATGACCCACTGAATAAAATTTAGCCTATTTTGCTCAAACACTTTCCCTTGTCTAAGATTTCAAAATCATATTTTGTTGCCCTAACATCAACTGCTTTTAAATCCTATTATTTATCATTATTTAATATTTTATACTAACTCATTAACTAGAGCTAGTTTCTATGAAGCTTGTAGTAAACAAGCATAGTATTATAGTATTGTGCATTGGGAGAAAACTTTATCTTCACTACTTGCAAATATCATGTTTTCATCAACAACAGCCTCAATTTCAAATAACATATGTTCCAGAGAATATTTACCCCCTCTTTGGTCAGTAAACAAGAAATTAGGGTTACATAATTTTTGGATATTACAGGTACAGCCTCCAGAGATACTTCAGGTTCTCAGTCACATTAGCTCCTTTCTTAAAGAGAGTTTGTGAATGTATGTTTCATCTCACATGTCTGACATTTGTAGTCAGTGCCTGGTGAGGTGAGATTTCCAGAAAAACTTTTCAGATACTTAATCTCAATCAACAAATACTAGAATTTTAGTACTAAAGAGACTTTTAAGTCATCCCTTTAGTTTTTGTTAGAATATAATGAGTTTTTTTAAATTAGTCAACACATTCTCCTTGAATTTAATTCATTATTTTCACAAGAATGTATTGAGTTTCTGCCATAAAAGCACTTTTTTTAAGTTCTAGAGATCCAGTGGAAAAATCAAAGTCCCTGCTCTCTGAAGCTTGTAGTCACGTGATGCAGAAAACAATACAAAATGATAAAATGTCTAGCTGTGTTATATGTTGTTAAAAAGTAAAATAAGGTAATGGATAAAGAATGATGGGATAAATTGTCAAAATGGTTGGTTAGTAAAGAAATGTTTAAGAAAAATTTAGATGAAATGAAAAGTGAACACTATGTAGGTTTTGGGATCAAGAATGCTAGGCAGAAAGAAGGAAGAGCAAAATTCCAAAGCAAGAACAAACTTGGTATTTGTGAGATGAGTATAAAGGTAATGGTACCTTGAGTTCAGTGAGAGTAAAAGTCATGAGATGATTGTGGTAAGAGACACAGGAGAACATCTTAGGCCTGATTGGATCTAATTCTGAGTGAGCTATTTTACTAATTAGAAGTGTAGGCTCCAAGGTAGTGAAATATCTAGTTTCTGGGTTTTTTTTTAATCAATTTTTATTTTAAGTTCTAGTGTACAATCGGGCACGGTGGCTCACGCCTGTAATCCCAGCACTTTGGGAGCCCGAGGCGGGTGGATCACAAGGTCAGGAGATAGAGACCATCCTGATCAACGTGGTGAAACCCCGTCTCTACTAAAAATACAAAAATTAGCTGGGCATGGTGGCACACACCTGTAGTCCCAGACACTTGGGAGGCTGAGGCAGGAGAATCACTTGAACCCAGGAGGCGGAGGTTGCAGTGAGCTGAGATTGCGCCACTGCACTCCAGCCTGGGTAACAAGAGTGAAACTCTGTCTCAAAAAGAAAAAAAAGTTCTAAAGTACAGTGTGGGATATACAGGTTTGCTACATAGGTAAATGTGTGCCATGGTATCCTGCTGCACAGATTAACCCAACACCTAGGTATTAAGCCCAGCATCCATTAGCTATGTTTTCTGATGCTCTCCTTCCCTTCGGCATCCTTTCCATTCTTGTCCTACATGTATAATTTTTTCATGGGAGTCAAATGGATTTTTATGTGCTTAGGTACATGGATTTTTATCTATTTGACTGCCTTGAGCAAAACTGTACATGTAGGGCAAGAGTGGAAGTAGCAAAATCATTCAAAGAATTTCTCAGAACCAGAAGGGAAATTATGGTGACTTGGACCAGGGTGCCATAGCATTGAAGATGATAAAAGTGATCATATATGGAATATATTTTGAATATAGCAATGATAGAAGTTACTGATACATTTTATGTGGTTATAATAAAAGGAGAGAAAGCAAGGATGATTTATTTTAGCCAGGGTAGTAGGTGGTGCCGCCATTTGCTAAAATGCAAAACATTAGAAGAGCAATGGATCTACCAGACGAGTATAAAGAGTTCCAGTTTGGATGTGTTGGTTTTATAGTCATCTAAATGGACATGTATAGTAGAAAATGGGCTATGTGAGTGAATCTGTGGTTCAATGGAGTAGTCGGGGCTGGGTGAAACATTTCAAAGTCATCAACATGTAGATATGATATAAAGACTTACCTCCATTAAAATCATGTGTGTAAACAGAGAATTATAAAAGGCCAATATTTTTTCTTATTTTTAATAGGGCTGACTAGGACATCAGACACAAGTTATCCTCAGAAAGAAGAGCCAAAGTTATAGGTGAATAATTATAACTTGAACAGAATATTAAAAGGAAAGTGCTAGAGCCTATAGAAGAGCTCAAGAGAAGAAGCTAGGGCACAGAAAAAGAAGGAAGCAAGAATCTGGCAGAGATGGAAGCCCAAAGGCCTTGGTGTTCCATGGAAAGGGCAGGTGGGTGTGTTTTGTTTTTTGGTTTTGCTCCCTTCTGCCCTGCAGCACACTACTGCTTTCTAAATTATCAGAGGTCCTCTACTCTCGCAAGCTCAATCACTAGTGCAGGCAGCAAATTGAAAGCTTCTTGAGGCATTGCACCAGGCTGCCAGCTTGCCCAGGTTCACTCACCACTGGCCTAGACCCCAGCTATAATGACAGGGCACCATATTGAATGCATAAACATTGTAGGCCTCTGTCTTGCCCAGGCAACCTCAGTCCTTATGTCTCTACATTACTGGATCCCCCACAAACTTACCCCAGCACCCACTAGATTGCAGGACCCACACAGAGCTTGTTGGACCAAGGGGAGTTGTGAGATTCCTGGTATTCTATCCCTCCAGGCATGCTGCCTCTAGGCAAAGGGAGAGTACAGCTTGCCTAGATGGTGCCAAAAGAAACCAGAGGAAACCAGAGTATGTGCTTTCTTGTGCCCAAAAGCTCCCACTTGTGGGCAGAGAGTGACTGCGCCTCTTCCAACAGAGATGCAGGTGCTGTGCTCAAGTCTGTGAGGAAAGAGTGTAGTAGTTCTGCTCCAGTGGCTAGGCAGCCTCAGTGCTCAGGCATAGGCATGGAGAGTTGGATTTCTCCCCCTTGCAAGTCCACTGCCTAGATATAGCCATGGATACTCCTGCAAGAGGCTGGCATGGATGCACCAGAGGATGGCCATTCTGAGGGGCACTGCATTCCCACTGGTGGTGTGTCTACTGAGCTCAGGCATCTTTCCTGCAGCAAAGATCAGGAAAGCCACAAATCTTGGTATCTTGGGCTGAGAGAAAAGATTACACACTGAAGCCATTTCTGCAGAGAGTTGAGGGGCAGGCATCTTCTATGATACTTAGCTGCATTGCAGCCTGGATATAGATGGCAGTATCTATCTGAACTGAGAATCCCAAGCCTCAGGACAGAGTATGAAAGGAAGTAGATCACATTTCTACATGCACAGCTATGGAGTTTGGGTAACCCTCATTCCCCCTAAAGGCTTCAGCGTATTTCACTAGGAGCTTCCCCCAAGGCCCACATCAGGACTGGTGCTTATGCTTGACATTGGGTATGCCAAGAGAAGATTGACAGTCCCCCCATCTGGGGCTGAGTTGGGAGCTCAGGGTACCAGGCATTCCACAGACTAGCTCATCACCTGAGACAAGAGAGCTCCTCCTGGTAAACAAAGATCAAGCATATATTCTTCTGCTTCCACTCAGCTGGCTCTTACCCACAAGTGCCACCTATTGGCCTAAAATTTGACCTGCATAACCCAACACAAAACATGCTGACAGAGGTGCTCTACACTGGGGAATGAGAAAATCTTCCTGAAACCTCAACAATCCCAACCCTGAAGAAGACAGTGAGCCTGCTCATACACTAGTACACCACTACAATATCCACCATTTGAGAAAACCACTACACAAAAGCTATTACCGAAGAACTTATACATAGTATTTGCCGCTGAAAGCACCCAAAACCAAAGCCAAATGCCATATACAACATGCATTAGAGTCACATACTCAAAAAAAAAAAAAAACTCATCCTAACAAAAGTAAAGTAAAAAATAATAATAAGAGATAGCTTATCCAGATGAAAAGGAAGCAGAGAAACAATTGTGGTGATATGAAAAAGCAAAGTTACAACACTACCAAAGCATCATATTAATTCTCCAGCAATGGGTCCTAACAACATGAAATCTTTGAAATTCTAGATAAATAGTTCAAAACATTGATTTTAAAGCAACTCAATGAGACCCAAGAGAAAGTTGAAAATCAACCAAAAGAAATTAGAATAAATTCAGATTATGAATGGAAAATTCACTAAACAGATAAATATTTAAAGAAAAACTTGTGGAAATGAAAAATATGTTGAAGAAATTACAAAATATAGCTGAAAACTTTAACAAACATTAAGCAGAGGAAAGAATTCCAGAGCTTAGAGACCAGTCTTTTGAATTAACTCAGTCAGACAAAAGTAAAGAAAAATGAATTTTTAACAATGAATACAACCTTCAAGAAACATGGAATTGTGTAAAATGTCCAAACCTATGAGTTAAAGGTATTCCTGAGAGAGAAGATACAAAATGAAATGTTTGCAAAATCTCTTTGAGGGAATAATAAAGGAAAAGTTCTCTGATTTTGCTAGAAATTTAGATATACAAGTACAAGAAGCATAGAAAACTCCCAATGCAAGATGGACTTCAGCAAAGTAGTATAGTAATTAGACTATTTAAAGGCAATGTGAAGAAAAATGTCCTAAAAGGAGCAAGAGAAAAGCATTGAATCACCTATATCAAATTCAATTCGACTAACAGTAGAATTATCAGCAGAAATCCGCAAGCTAGAAGTGATTAGTGTCCTATTAGTTAGTGCTCTTAAAAACTATCAGCCAAAGATTTTTGTATCTTGCTAAATTTCATAATAAAAGAGAAGTAAAGTCTTTACCAGACAAGCAAATGCTAAGTGAATTCATGAATTCATCACTAGACCATACCTACAAGAAGGTATGTTCAAAGGAATTGTAAACATAGAAATGAGTGATCAATATTCACCCTCATAAACACATGCAAAGTGTGTAACTTACATGTCACATAAAATGACACAATTGAGACTCAGAAGCAAGTAGATAACCATCAACATTATGATAGGAACAAAACCGCACATATCTATATTAACCTTGATGGTAAATGAACTGAATGCTCCACTGAAAAGATATAGATTAGTGGAATGGATTTAAAAAAATAGATTTTTTCCATATGACACTTACAAGAAATGTACCTCAATGATACAGACACTTTAGACTCAAGGTAAAAGGAAAAAGAGATTTCACACAAATGGAAATCAAAATAGAGCAGGAGTATCTATATCTATCTATCTATCTATCTATCTATCCATCCATATATATATATATATATCAGATAAAACAGACTTTAAAACAACAGTAGTAAAAAAAAGACAAAGAAGGTTATTATATAATGATAAAGGATTCAATTCAACACAGAAATTTAATTATCCTAAATCTATATAAGCAATCAACACTAGACATACAGATTTATAAAACAAATGCTCTACTACTCAACCTAAGAAACCGACAGCAATACAATAAGGACTTCAACAACCCACTGGAGGACTTCAACAACCCACTGACAGAACTAGGCCAATAATCAAGGCAGAAAATCAATAAAGAAACTTTGGACTTAAACTGGGCTCTAGACCAAATGAACGTAAAAGACATTTACAGAATATACACAGATTATACATTTTTCTCATCTGCTCATGGAAAATTGACCATATGCTTGGCCACAAAACAAATCTCAATACATATTTAAAAATGAAATTGTGTTAAATATCTTCTTAGACCACAGTGGAATAAAATTAGAAATCAATACCAAAAGGAACTCTCAAGAATATGCAAATACGTGGAACTTAAACAATTTGCTGCTGAATCATTGTCAGGTAAGTGACAAAATTAAGGCAGAAATAAAAATATAAAAATAAAAGGAATGACAATAGAGACAAAACATAGCCAAATCTCTGGGACATAGAAAAAGCAGTGCTAATAGGAAAGTTTATAGCATTAAATGCTTACATCAAAACCATAAAAAAATCTCCAATTAAAAAATCTAACATTTCACCTCGAGGAACCAGAAAAGTAAGAAAAAAAACAAACCCAAGACTTAGGAGAAGAAACGAAATGTAAAGATCAGAGCAGAACTAAATGAGATTGAGAATTAAAAAATGGAACAAAGTATCAACAACAAAAAACTTGTTATATGAAAAGATTTTAAAAAATTGATAGACCGCTAGCTAAACTAACCAAGAGGAGAGACGATTCAAACAAACACAATCAGAAATAGTAAACGTGACATTGCAGCTAATACCACACAAATACATAGATTATATGAGACTATTGTGAACAGCTCTATATGCACACATCAGAAAACCTAGAGGAAATTAAAATATCTCTGGAAACATACACCTTCAAAGATTGAACCAGGAATACATAGAAATCCTGAACAAACTAATATTAATGAGATTGAATCAGTAATAAAATATCTTAAAACAACAATGACAACAAAAAACCCTGGAACAAATGGATTCATGGCTGAATTCTACCAGTCATACAAAGAAGAACTGGTACCAATCCTACTGAAACTTTTCAAAAGGTCAAGAAGGCTGTACCCAGTGGCTCACACCTGTAATCCCAGCACTTTGGGAGGCCAAGTTAGGAGGATCGCTTGAGCCAAGAGTTTGAGACCAGCATAGGCAACAGAGGGACACCCTGTCTCTACAAAAATTGCTTTTATAAATTAGCCAGGCATGGTGGCTTGTGCCTACAGTCCCAATTACTCAGCAGGCTGAGGTGGGAGGATCACATGAGCTAGTAAGTTGGAGGCTGCAGTGACCTGTGATCATGCCATTGCACTCTAGCCTGGGCAATAGAGCAAGACACTGTCTCTAAAGAAAGAAAGAACATTGGGAAGAAAGGAATCCTACCTAAGTCACTCTATAAAGCCTGTATCACCATAACCAAAGCCAGGTAAGGACACTAGAGAAAAAAACATATCCCTAATGAACATAAATACAGAAAATACTAGAAAACCAAATCCAACAGCACATCAAAAATATAATACACCACAATCAAGTGGGTTTTATTTCAGGGATGAAGAGATGGTTCTACACGTGGAAATTAATAAATCTGATTCACCACATAAACATAATTAAAAGCAAAAATCATCTGATAATCTCAATAAATGTAGGAAAGCATTTGAAAATATTCAGCCATCACTTCATGATAAAAATTCTCAACAAATTAGGTATAGCACAACATACCTCAAAATAATAAAAACCATATATGACAAACCCACAGCCAATATCATACTAAATGGGGAAAAGTCAAAAGCATTCTCCCTAAGAACTGAAACAAGGTGAGGATGCCCACGTTCACCGTTCCTATTCTCCTAGCTAGAACAATCAAGCAAGATAAAGAAATGAAAGACATCCAAATTGAAAAAGAGAAAGTCAAGTTATCTCTGCTTGCTAATGACATAATGTTATACCTGGAAACTGTAAAGATTCCTCTGAAAGAATCTATATCTGTCAAATGACTTTAGCAAAGTTTCAGGATACAAACTTAACATACAAAGATCAGTAGCATTTCTATACACCAATAATTATCAAGCTGAGAAACAAATCTAGAGCTTAATACCATTTATAATTACTTCAAAAAACTAAAATACCTAGGAATACATTCAACCTAGCCAAGGAGGTGAAAGATCTTTACAAGATGAACTAAAAAACACTAACGAAATAAATCATAAATGATATAACAAATGGAAAAACATTTCATGTTTACAGGTTAGATGAATCAATATTGATAAAATTATCATATTTTCCAAAGCCCTCTACAGATTCAGTGTAATTTTTGTCAAATTATCAATGTCAATATTCAAGAAATTGGAATAAACAATCCTCAAATTCCTGTGGAACCAAAACATAGCCTGAATAGCCAAAGAAATCCTAAGCAAAAAGAAAAAAGCTGGAGGTATCACATGCCCTGACTACAAATTATACTACAAGTCTACAGAAACCAAAATGGCATGGTACTGGTATAAAAACAGACACAAAAATCAATGGAACATAATAGAGAACCCAGAAATAAAATTGCATACCTACAGTCAACTGATCTTTCAGAAAGTAGACAAAAACATACACCGGGAAAGGACATTCTATTCAATAAATAGCGTTGGGAAACTTGGATGGCAATATACAGAACAATGAAACTCAATCTATATCACTCACCATATACAAAAATGAACTAAGATGAAAATCATGCAGACACACGCGCGCACACACACACACACACACACACACACCATTGACTATTATGCAACTATACAAAAGACTAAAATATGGGTTTTTTGCAGTAATATGGATGAAACTAATCTTAAGTGAAATAACTTAGAAATAAACACCAAATACTGGATATTCTCACTTAGAAATTGCAGCTAAAAACTGTGTACACATGGACATACAAAGTGGAATAACAGACACTGAAGACACTAAAAGGTGGGAAGTTGAAAGGGGTACAAGGGATGAGAAATTACCCATTGGGTACAATGTACATTATTCAGCTGATATTCATATAACAAAACTGCACTTGTACTCTCTAAATCCATTTTTTAAACCCTGCAATATCTACAAAGGCCAATAAAAGGAAGTGCAGTAACATGAAGCAAAACAATAAGGCCAATTCAAAAGCTTGAAGCATTCTAAACTTTAGAAATGAAGAAGAGAAAGTACCAGCAAACATCAAGAAGGTGCAACCAAGAAACTTACATACTAAAGCTTACTTTCAAGACAACTCAATTTCTTAAAAGCTGTCTATATTTTATTTCTCAAACTCTGATGATACAGGTGATGGATATCTATTTTGCAGAAATTGAGTATAATTACCTGTCTGTTAAGACTTCCCTATTGATATCAATAAATAATAT
This sequence comes from Callithrix jacchus, assembly GCF_049354715.1. Classification (NCBI taxonomy): domain Eukaryota; kingdom Metazoa; phylum Chordata; class Mammalia; order Primates; family Cebidae; genus Callithrix; species Callithrix jacchus. Next base: position 70,903,829 of record NC_133504.1, on the reverse strand, counting down.
AAAGATTTATAAAAATTAGCAAAAACAATCACAGGTGTAATCACCAGCTGGGTTTCATGCTTTTAAAAAAAAACATGTATTCAAGTATAACACACATACATAAAATATACAAAAGTATAGTAATCCTTTTTTTTTTTTGAAATGTAATGTTGCTCTTGTTACCCAGGCTGGAGTGCATTGGCAGGATCTTGGCTCACCACTACCTCCGCCTCCTGGGTTCAAGTGATTCTCCTCCCTCAGCCACCAGAGTAGCTGGGATTACAGGTGCCCACCATCATGCCTGGCTAATGTTTTGTATTTTTAGTAGGGACAGGGTTTCCGCATGTTGGCCAATCTGGTCTTGAACTCCTGACCTCAGGTGATCTGCCCACCTCAGCATCCCAAAGTGTTGAGATTTTTATAGGTGTGAGCCACTGTACCAGGCCAAGTATACTAATCTTAAGTGTATAACTCAATATTTGTTTATAGATATGGAAGGGACATATCTACATGTCAGGTGACACCACCTCTGACATCAAATTGTGTGATTTTCTGACACCAAACACATGTCCAACAGTTCAATTCAACTCTCACACCAATTCCAAGAGTTGTCATAAACTGCACAGACTAATGATTTAGTTCTACAAAACTGCTCCTACTTCAGGCATCTGTCCAAATTCCAGGGCAGAACAGGGCAGTGGTTATAGGACCCATATTTCTGAACAACTGGTTATTAATTAGGAGTTCCACAACCCTCTCCTCAGACTTGAAAATTCATTAGAACTATTCACAGAACTCTAGAAAACACTTTACTTGCATTTACTTGTTTATTATAAAGAATACAGCTTAGGAGTAGGCAAATGGAAAATATGCATAGGCAAGGTATGGGGGAGTGAGATCATAGACCATGAGTGCAATGTCAAGGTGTGGCACCTTTGATGTGTTCACGGATGTGAAAACTCCCTGAATCCTGTAGCCTATGGTTTTTATGCAAGTCTCATTATGTAGGTACGATTGATTAAGTCATGACCCCCTGGTGATTAAACTCAATTTTTGGTCCTTTCCCCTCTCCAGAGGATGGGGCATAACCCTAAACCTTCCAATTCTCTAAACATGTATTGCTCTTTTTGACAAACAGCCCATATCCTGAAGCTAACATGAGACCCAGCCAGCAGTCATCTTATCAATTAGTATAAAAGACATTTCTATCAATCAAGACATCCCAAGAGTGTCAGATTTGTGCCAGAAACAGGTGAAATAGACCAAATATTTCTTTCTTATTACACCAGAACTTACATGCCCTTGAGGCAAAACTCAGATCACAATATAGAATATTTTGGAAATTCACTTCCTGGATGTCTTGATAATTCTTTGAAGTCTAGTCTACTTCATTCTTAGCTCCAATCTCAACAATCTTAGTGGTCCTGTCAAGGATTATCCTGACAAAGCCAGACTGAGATTCTAGTGACATCTCAGAAACTAGAGTGTGAAAGGTTTGATCTATGAGACATTGAATAATATGTACTGAATCCCAAAAAGATGCTTAGCCTGTCTCCCTAGGCTGTCTGCAGTTGGCAGACTAGGGAGAGTAATGGGAGAGATTTCTGAATAGAGTTTACCAGTTGTTGTGAAATAATCTATTCTACATAAATATCACAGCAGTCCAAAAGAGCATCTTTACACCAAAGATAACAAGTTTATATGTTTTTAAAAAATTTTTAACAATGCATTTTTATTTTTTTTCTAAGGTGCTAGAGAATATTTTCTAAATATGTGAAGATTTCCTAAACACTTTATTCGTCACTAGAAAAATACAGAAATCCAGTAATCCATGGAGGCATTTTTTTACTCTCCAATAGGTCAAATCTAGAGATCAAAAGACTATTTTCTACTTAGGGTTATCTGATAATAGTCCCTTCTCAGTTTCCACTGTGACTTTTAACATTAAAGAAAATTAAGCAAAGAAACTCTCAGTTTCCATTTCAGAACATAGAAAGCTGGAAGTAGCCACTCTGTCCTAACAAGAAGCTGAACAGAATGAAAAAATCAATAACTCTTCTTAGATCCATCAGAGAGGTGAATTCAACAGTGCAAATTACTGACCCAAATGCAAAGGTGAATGAAGAGACTCTCAGCTTGCCAGAGCAGAAACCTCCAGGAGAACCAGTGCTGGGTTAGGAAAATCTGAACTATAATTGATGAATTGCTAGAGACTCAGCATAAACAAATCTGACATAAAATCTCCAGGGAGACTCAATCATCAATGGCCTCCACACTTTTGTGAGTTTTACCTCCAGGAGCTTAACCAGATCCTTACAGTAAATATAGGAAAAAAATTCCCTTATGCTTCCAGCAGAGGGAGGGGAAAAGAAACCATTTTTATTTTTATTTTTATTTTTTTAAAATTTTGTATTGCATTTTAGGTTTTTGGGTACATGTGCAGAACATGCAAGACAGTTGCATAGGAACACACATGGCAGTGTGTTTTGCTTCCTTTCTCCCCTTCACCCACATTTGGCATTTCTCCCCAGGTTATCCCTCCCCACCTCCCCATCCCACTGGCTCTCCCCTTTTCCCCCCAATAGACCCCAGTGTTTAGTACTCCCCTCCCTGTGTCCATGTGTTCTCATTTTTCATTACCCGCCTATGAGTGACAATATGTGGCATTTCATTTTCTGTTCTTGTGTCAGTTTGCTGAGAATGATGTTCCCCAGATTCATCCATGTCCCTACAAACGACACAAACTCATCATTTCTGATTGCTGCATAATATTCCATGGTGTATATGTGCCACATTTTTCCAATCCAGTCCATCATCGATGGGCATTTGGGTTGATTCCAGGTCTTTGCTATTGTAAACAGTGCTGCAATGAACATTCGTGTGAATGTCTCCTTATAGTAGAACGATTTATAGTCCTTTGGATATATACCCAGTAATGGGATTGCTGGGTCAAATGGAATTTCTATTTCTAAGGCCTTGAGGAATCGCCACACTGTCTTCCACGATGGTTGAACTAATTTACACTCCCACCAACAGTGTAAAAGTGTTCCTTTTTCTCCACATCCTCTCCAGCATCTGTTGTCTCCAGATTTTTTAATGATCGCCATTCTAACTGGTGTGAGATGGTATCTCAATGTGGTTTTGATTTGCATATCTCAAATGACTAGTGATGATGAGCATTTTTTCATAAGATTGTTGGCCTCATATCCCATCAGTGTGCTGTATCCAGGAAACCCATCTCACATGCAAGGATACACAAAGGCTGAAAATAAAGGGATGGAGGAAGATTTACCAAGCAAATGGAGAGCAAAAACAAGCAGGAGTTGCAATTCTCATCTCTGATAAAATAGACTTTAAAGCAACAAAGATCAAAAGAGACAAAGAAGGCCATTACATAATGGTAAAAGGATCGATACAACAAGAAGACCTAACAATCCTAAACATATATGAACCCAATACAGGAGCACCCAGATACATAAGGCAAGTTCTTAATGACTTACAAAGAGACTTAGACTCCCACACAATAATAGTGGGAGACTTTAACACTCCACTGTCAATGTTAGACAGATCATCCAGACAGAAAATCAACAAGGATATCCAGGGCTTGAACTCAGACCTGGAACAAGCAAACCTGATAGACATTTACAGAACTCTCCACCCAAAATCCGCAGAATATACATTCTTCTCAGCAGCACATCACACCTACTCTAAAATTGACCACATAATTAGAAGTAAAGCACTCCTCAGCAAATGCAAAACAACTGAAATCATAACAAACGGTCTCTCAGACCATAGTGCAATCAAGTTAGAACTCAGAATTCAGAAACCTACCCAGAACCGCACAGCTTCATGGAAACTGAACAACTGGCTCTTGAATGTTGATTGGATAAACAATGAAATGAAGGCAGAAATAAAGAAGTTCTTCGAAACCAATGAGAACGAAGACACAACATGCCAGAATCTCTGGGACACATTTAAAGCAGTCTCCAGAGGAAAATATATAGCAATAAGTGCCCATATGAGGAGAATGGAGAGATCCAAAATTGACATGCTATCATCAAAATTGAAAGAGCTAGAGAAGCAAGATCCAAAAAACTCAAAACCTAGCAGAAGACAAAAAATAACTAAGATCAGAGCTGAACTGAAGGAGATTGAGACAGGAAAAACCCTCCAAAAAATCAATAAATCCAAGAGCTGGTTTTTTGAAAAGATCAACAAAATAGACAGACCACTAGCCAGACTGATTAAAAAGAAAAGAGAGAACAACCAAATAGATGCAATAAATATGATAAAGGGGAAATCACCACAGATTCCACAGAAATTCAAGCCATCATCAGAGAATATTACAAACAACTCTATGCACATAAACTAGTAAACCTGGAAGAAATTGATAACTTCCTGGATGCCTGCGTCCTCCCAAGCCTAAACCAGGAGGAAGCTGAAACTATGAATAGACCAATAACAAGGTCTGAAGTTGAGGCAGCAATTAAGAGCCTACCACACAAAAAAAGCCCAGGTCCAGATGGGTTCACAGCCGAATTCTACCAGACACACAAAGAGGAGCTGGTACAATTCCTTCTGAAACTATTCCAAATAATCCAAAAAGAGGGAATCCTTCCCAAATCATTTTATGAGACCAACATCATCCTGATACCAAAACCCGGCAGAGACCCAGCAAGAAAAGAAAATGTCAGGCCAATATCCATGATGAACATAGATGCAAAAATCTTCAATAAAATATTGGCAAGCCGATTGCAACAACAAATGAAAAAACTTATCCATCATGATCAAGTAGGATTCATCCCGGGGATGCAAGGCTGGTTCAATATAGGCAAGTCTATAAACGTAATTCACCACATAAACAGAACCAAAAACAAAAACCACATGATTATCTCAATTGATGCAGAGAAGGCATTCGACAAAATTCAGCAGCCCTTTATGCTAAAAACCCTCAATAAACTCGGTATCGATGGAATGTATCTCAAAGTAATAAAAGCTATTTACAACAAACCAACAGCCAATATCATACTGAATGGGCAAAAACTGGAAGCATTCCCTTTGAAATCCGGCAATAGACAAGGGTGCCCTCTCTCACCACTTTCATTCAATATACTACTGGAAGTTCTAGCCAGAGCAATCAGGCAAGAAAAAGAAATGAAGGTCATTCAAATAGGAAAGGTGCAAGCCAAATTGTCTCTATTTGCAGACGACATGATAGTATACCTAGAAGACCCCATCACCTCAGCCCAAAAATTCCTGAAACTGATAAGCAACTTCAGCAAAGTCTCAGGATATAAAATCAATGTGCAAAAATCACAGGAAACCATTTTTTTTTTATTTTTTATTGCATTTTAGGTTTTGGGGTACATGAGCAGAGCATGCAAGACAGCTGCATAGGTACACACATGGCAGTGTGTTTTGCTTCCTTTCTCCCCTTCACCCACATTTGGCATTTCTCCCCAGGTTATCCCTCCCCACCTCCCCATCCCACTGGCCCTCCCCTTTTCCCCCCAATAGACCCCAGTGTTTAGTACTCCCCTCCCTGTGTCCATGTGTTCTCATTTTTCATCACCTGCCTATGAGTGACAATATGTGGTGTTTCATTTTCTGTTCTCGTGTCAGTTTGCTGAGGATGATGTTCTCCAGATTCATCCATGTCCCTACAAATGACACAAACTCATCATTTCTGATTGCTGCATAATATTCCATGGTATATATGTGCCACATTTTTCCAATCCAGTCTTATATCAATGGGCATTTGGGTTGATTCCAGGTCTTTGCTATTGTAAACAGTGCTGCAATGAACATTCGTGTACATGTGTCCTTATAGTAGAATGATTTATAGTCCTTTGGATATATACCCAGTAATGGGATTGCTGGGTCAAATGGAATTTCTATTTCTAAGGCCTTGAGGAATCGCCACACTGTCTTCCACAATGGTTGAACTAATTTACACTCCCACCAGCAGTGTAAAAGTGTTCCTTTTTCTCCACATCTTCTCCAGCATCTGTTGTCTCCAGATTTTTTAATGATCTCCATTCTAACTGGCGTGAGATGGTATCTCAATGTGGTTTTGATTTGCATCTCTCTGATGACCAGTGACGATGAGCATTTTTTCATATGATTGATGGCCTCATATATGTCTTCTTTCGTAAAGTGTCTGTTCATATTCTTTGCCCATTGTTGAATGGGCTTGTTTGTTTTTTTCCTGTAAATCTGTTTGAGTTCTTTGTAAATTCTGGATATCAGCCCTTTGTCAGATGGGTAAACTGCAAAAATTTTTTCCCATTCTGTTGGTTGCCGATTCACTCTAGTGACTGTTTCTTTTGCCGTGCAGAAGCTGTGGAGTTTGATTAGGTCCCATTTGTCTATTTTGGCTTTTGTTGCCAATGCTTTTGGTGTTTTGTTCATGAAGTCCTTGCCTACTCCTATGTCCTGGATAGTTTTGCCTAGATTTCCTTCTAGGGTTTTTATGGTGCCAGGTCTTGTGTTTAAGTCTTTAATCCATCTGGAGTTAATTTTAGTGTAAGGCGTCAGGAAGGGGTCCAGTTTCTGCTTTCTGCACATGGCTAACCAGTTTTCCCAACACCATTTGTTAAACAGGGAATCCTTTCCCCATTGCTTGTTTTTGTCAGGTTTATCAAAGATTGTATAGTTGTAGATATGTTGTGTTGCCTCCGGTGCCTCTGTTTTGTTCCATTGGTCTATGTCTCTGTTTTGGTACCAGTACCATGCTGTTTTGATTACTGTAGCCTTGTAGTATAGTTTGAAATCCAGTAGTGTGATGCCCCCCGCTGTGTTATTTTTGCTTAGAATTGACTTGGCTAAGAAACCATTTTTAAATATACCAGAGCACACTCTTCTTCTTAACAAGATCTGCACTCAGGAGAAACCATTTAACCAGAGCATAACTTAATGGAGTTTTATCAGAGATTATAATATCTGAAGAAAGGAAATACACAAATTCAGTCCCCTCTAGTCTTCCATATTGAAGAAGGAAAATATTCAACTACAAATACTCTAAATGTAAAAATTAAAAAACAGATGGTCAGAGTGGATTAAAAATATAAAATCAACTATATGTTTCCTAAAAGAAATCCACTTTAAATATTTTTTCAAAAATATAGATTAAAAGTAAGTATATGCAGGAAGAAATATACTAACACTAATCAAACACTAGCAAGAATTGCTGTGTAAATTTCAGACATCTCAGGCTTCAGACCAAGATAAGTTATCCAGGATAAAGAAGGATATTACATATGGGTAATGGCATCAGTTTTCCAAAACACATAACAGTTTTTAATGTGTACATGCCTCACAACAGATTGTCAAACTATGTAAGATAAAAACTGATTTAAGTGCAAGGAGAAATAGATGAAGCCACTACAGGACAACACGTTATAGGCCTCTATATGGAACCTCCATTATAATCTTAGGGAACCAATATTTATGTGGTCTGTCATTGAGTAAACATGATTATGTGGCACATGAACTCACCCTCAACTGATTTTTGACAAAGAAGCAAAAGCAATGGAGAAAAAAATAGTCTTTTCAACAAGTGGTCCTGGAAAAATTGGACATCTGCATGGAAAAAATGGAATCTAAACATTGACCTTATATCATTCATCAAAGTTAACTCAAAGTGAATCACAGACCTAAATGCAAAACAGAAATTATAAAACTTTTAGAAGGTAACATGGAAGAAAACATAAATGATCTTAGGTATAATGGTGATGCTTTAGATACAATACCATAGGCACAGTCCAGGAAATGAATGGGATAAACTTGACTTCATTATAATTACAAACTACTGCTCTGTGAAAAACAGCATCAAGAGAATTACAAAAATAAGCCACAGATTGGGAGAAAATGTTTGCAAAAGACATATAAAAATATGACCCACATCATATGACATCCATCAGGGAAATATAAACAATGAAATAGCCCTATGCACACATTAAAATGGCCAAAATCCGGAACTCTGACAATGCCAAGTGAGGCTATGAATGTAGAATAACAGGAACTTTCATTCATTCTTATTTGATATACAAAAATGGTACAACCATTTTTGAAGACGTTTTGGCAGTTTCTCACAGAACTGAACATACTCTTACATTATGATCCAGTAATCAGGCTCCTTGACATTTACTCAAAGAACTAGAAAACATAGGTCCACATTAAAACTTCACACAGATATTTACAGCAGCTTTATTCATAATTGTCAAAACCTGGAAGTAATCAACATGTCCTTTAGTAGGTGAATGAATAAATAAAATGTGGTACATCTAGAAAATGGGATATTACTTGGTACTAAAAAGAAATGTGCTATCAATGTACAAGCCATGAACATATACATGGAAATTTAAAGGCATATTACTGTGTGAAAGGAGTCAATCTGAAAAGCCTGCATACTATATTACTTCAACTATATGACATTCTGGAAAAGATTAAGCTATGGAGCGATCAAAAACAATCAGTGTTTTCCAGTGGTTAGGGAAAAGAAGGAATAAACAAGAGGAAAAAGGATAGGGTTTTGTAACTATCTGTATAATGGAGATATGCCATTATAAATTTGTCCAAACCCATAAAATGTATAATACAATTCCAAGAGTGAAGTCTAATGTAAACTATGGACTTAGTGTGACGATGTGTTGAGGTTGGGTCACCAGTTCTATCAAATGTACCACTGTGTTGAGAAATGTTGGTAATGAGGGAAGCTCTGCATGAGTGAGGGCAAAGGATATATGGGAAATCTCTATAACTTCCACTCAATTTTGTTGTGAAGCCAATACTTCTCTAGAAAAATAAAGCCAGTTTTTAAAAAATCACATAAAAATAAATATTAATCCACTTGAATATTCTAGAATTTGGAACAAAATATCTTCCTCAATTTTTAATCCCTTTTATTCTCTATATTATATTTATTATTCAGTTTCTCCCCTGCTTCATTCTCCATCCTACATGAGTTTGTCCTGCTCTGTGACTTGAGATGAAGCAAGAAATATAAACTTAGATAGTATCTCCCCAGTTTCACTTAACCTCTGCCTTCCATTTGGCATCAGCCAATAAAGATTTTGGCAATAGATAAGAGAACAGGTGGTAAGAGGTCAGGAGGGTCCCCTTAAATAGCTTGAGGTTTTATTAGCTTTTTTAACCCTGTGTCCTTGTATTGTCACTTTAGTACTTGTTGTAATAATGTTTTCCTATTGTTATTTCCTTGGCGTCTCAATATTCTACATTGGTTCCTACCCCTCTTTAATTAAGGCTAGCTGTGCCTTCTGTTTTCTGTCAAGACCTTGACTAATAAAATTCTTTAGCATATATTTGACTAATTTCATTTTTTAATGTACTAACATAACCGGAAATGTTGATGAATCTGGAGACCAAGATAAAATGTCACTGATCAAGCATTTCTTAATATGTTCCCTTATTTCATTGGCTTACAGTGTTCCCTATAGAATTGTACCCAAATGTTCATTGTTTCTGAAACTCTATCTGCTTCTCATTCTCACAATCCACATTATACTCATCAGCAGAGAACACTTTTCTCTTTCCTTCCTGTGGCTTCTTCTTTAATGTGTCTTTCCTTAGTGTGCTGTACCTACCTATTATGGCTCTATTGAACAGGAGAATTCTGTGGCAGACTTCTTAGGATTCCTGGTTTCCATCCCATGGGAAGTGTAAACATAAAGAACGTTGCTTTCAATTAGTGAAAGCACCCTGGGCAGAATCCCCTGGATCCTGCACATACTCACAAAGGCAACTATTATTTTTATTATCCTGACATCTGCCTTTGACAAATTGGTTTTTGCTTATTCAATTAACTGATTTTGTTCTTTCCTCTCACAGATTCTACACACTTGCATAATATTTGAGTTCTAGGTATGTAAACACGCAGCCCCAGGTTGCCTTCTTGTCCAATAAATACATCACACTTTGTGTAGGTGCATTTGGTTAGCATGTTGAAAGAAATATACCCATCAATTAGCAATATTTATCATAGACTTTCAAAAATTACAGAAATCAAACTTTATAATTCCAGATTATTTACAGCATGTATAAGAACCTTTCTTGGTAGAAAATAGTCCCTGGATTAATTCAGCTAGAAAATGTCTCTGGGTCTCATTATTATAGAGTCAAAAAGTAAAGCAACATCCAAATTCTAAGTGAAGCGTGCATTTTTTGCTTTAGCTTATATCCACTTATCCCACCACTTCAAGGGCTCTAGTGTATTTAACACATCCATCTCTACAGTGTTTTTCTCCCTGTGAGAATTTATTCCTTCTACCATACTTGCTTATCTTGGACTGGCTCCTAGACCTGGACATCACTCCAATGACAGTTTGGTGATATGATGCAGGGTATCTAGCTTGTTTCTACAGTGTTTGTTGATTTAAGCATGCCAGACAATATCCTAATGTTCAAAACCCTGAAAGGTAGCCCTCACAAATATTGCACATCCATTATGCACTATAAATTCTGGAAGGATCTACAGATATAGTTCGTTTCCAGGAAAGAAAGAGAAAAGCAATCTTAATATGAGTGAATCACAAACACACACAGAGCCAGAGAAAGATCTAAACTTTTATTTCCTGTACATGTTTAGTTGCCTTTTATACATAAATAAAACCTTTCAGCCAGGCATACTGTCTTATGCCTGTAATCCCAACACTTTAGAAGGCTGAGACAGGTGGACTGCTTGAGTCCGGGGGCACCAGAGCAGCCTGAACAATATGACAAAACCCTGCCTGTATAAAAAAAGTACAAAAATTAGCCAGACATGGTGACATGTGTCTGCAGTTCCAGCTACTAGGGAGGCTGAGGTGGGAGAATCACTTGAGCCCAGGAGGCAGCGGTTACAGTGAGCCATGATTATACTCCAGCCTGGGCAATAGAGCAAGACCCAGTCTCAATAAATGAGTGAAAGAATGAGTAAATGAATGAATAAATAAATAAATAAAATCTTTGAACTGATAAATGGAAGCCTATTTCTCCTTGCACAGAGTTCAAGTCCAGGCAGACCTGGAACAGGCTCCATTCTGAGAAGGAATTAATAGAGAGCTTTTATTGTTTGTAGACACAGAAAAGAAATGGCATTTCCCATTCTATGTGGTTAAGACTAATAGTATACTCTTTGTTATACTAATGTAATTTTAAAAGAACATGATGAGAAAGCAATCCTAGATATTCAGAAATTTTTTAGCTAATTTAATATTTGCATATACACATTTTTAAACTAGAAATATAAATATTTTTAACTTTTAAATGGGATTTACTCGTATGTTTTTACTTATTTTTAAAACCATAGTTTGATTCCTTTGATAATTTAACTTTTTCTAAAATATACCACCATCAAATTATTTGTTTCTCTTTATTTCACAGTACATTTCTAATTTTCAGAGAAAGAAATATACATTTTCATTTTGTCTTCTTATAAACAATACCATTAATTTGCTCTGTACCTAAGCATAAATGTCAAATATGTGGTCTCTATGCAAATTTGGTCATTCAATGCATAAAATCAACTGATCCAGTAAAAGTTTGGTTTTCATGACCTTGGCCTCATTGGTATTATTTTCTAATCTACATAACTAATTTTATAATTTTTAGACTATCACTGTATAGCATTATAAAATTACTTAGAGGTATTTGACATGATTAGACATATTTTGTATATCATTTCTGTATGTATGATCTGATGTTTTATTATTTATTTATCCATCTATCTATCTGTTTAGAGTTGTTGGAGATCCACCAGGACTGTTAAAATTCAAAGGGCTATGATCTTGAAAAGGAATTCAGTGCATAAGTGTTACCTTTACATTCAGCATGTCTTTTCCATATGTACACACATGCACATACACACACATACACATGTACACATTTCATACATATATATGTATATATAAGGAGTGTGTGAAGGTGTGTCTGTGTTTAATATATAGAATATCATATGTATATTACACACACACACATCTTTGATCTGTTCTACTTATCATGGAAAAATTCTGAAATAAAACTATGTAAGACAATAGTAGTTTATTTTATATGCACTCTTTCCAAAGATAAAAAAAATAAAAATATACTTTAGGAGCCATATAGTGGCTCTTGAAGCTTCTACTCAGAAGTGACATATCACCATTACTGTCCAAAACAAGTCAATAGCTGAATCTTACCTTAGTGTGGTGAAGAAAATGTTCCTTCTACTGGGAGTGGCATCAGCATATGTGACAAACTGTAATATAAGCAGATAACTGCCACTAAGGTTATCTCTTAAAAATATCATAGTTGCTTAAATTTAAGGCAAATAATTCTTCAGTTATTTTTTTCTATAAATTCTATGTAATAATTTATGAAGTATATTTTATTTTCTCTCCCTAGAAAAAATTTGTGTGTGTAGAAAAACAAACACAAAATTAGTGCTTGCAAGATGGGATATGCCTAAGCTTTCCCATTAATGGGATAAATGATTTTTTTAACAGACACACTTGGAGGCTGAAGTAGCTGGGGACTGATGGATACAGATGGATGGTGAGCTAGGGAATTGGAGCTATTCTAATTTGCACAGAAGCTAAGAATAAATGAACCTTTTGTGGCATATTTTTTCCAGGGTTCATTTGAATGATAAATGTAAATGAGTGAAAATATGTTTCTAATATAACACTTAGGCTTCTTCCTCTCCCCATTAAAATTTACTTAGATGATTAGTAATGTACCCAAGAACTACAAGAACTTTGTCTTTCCTGTTGCACTTACATTCTAACACAGAAGTTTCTGTTAAGAGCGAAAAAGCCTGCTTCTTATAACAGACACTTCTTAGATATTCAAAGAATGAATTTTTTGAAATGAATATCTAAGAAATGAAACAGACATTTCTTAGATATTCAAAAGGATAAGACCCAATAGAAGGAAAAAAACAGAACTACAGTGTAAATGTAACTAACAAATCAACAAAATAGTCTCCAAATTAGCTTTCTTTGTCAAAATTCTTCAGAATGATTGTCCACACAAATTGAGTCTGAAGTTCCAGTTTAAAGGAGATAGTGTAAGATGACTCTGGGCATTTGTGGCTCAGATAAATTAAAGGGGTTGTTGGGTCAATGCTGGGTTTCTCCAAAGACAGGTGAAAGACAGCTGTGCTTTTATGTATATAAAATGAGTATGGATATTTCTTACTAATAGATATAATATTCAATAGTATTTTGTGCACATGGTGCCCATTAGTGAGAAGAGTAATATTGACAGAACTTACCTCAGAATTCTACCCCAGAAAGTGTACTCATAATTAACAAATTGTAACACGTGGGATAAATCTGTGTTTTAATGACATTTCATTTTTCCATAAAAAATCAAAATAAAATTGACATATTTTAAGAGCATAAAATATATGTGTATTTTAGAAAAACATAATGTACTTTCATAATAAAATGAACTTTAATAATTTTTAATTCACTCATTATTTCAAATTAGCTGTATCTTCTTTCAGAAAATCATTTCATTTTTCTCCACTTAATTTTCCTACAGGTTGCCTCATAGTGAGAAAAACTAAAGGTAGTAAAAGACAGTGAAATTAAAGCTCTGTTCCAACGTCGCAACCAACATCATGGGTAGGTCTTGGAATTATTTTTGAAAGTTATGTACTATTATAACTCCTTTATGAATCTTTCAAGCAACCTGAAAACAAATTAGCTTTTATTCATTAATTGTCCTAGATCTTCTGGATCTTGTTTTAGTACATTACTTTCCATGGTTAGATTAGGCATCGGATTCAGAATTCTGAGTCTTTTTAATGTACTGATGATCTCTGAATGTGTGAAAAGCTTATTATATCAATTTATTTCAGCTGTAAGCCTGTGTTTAATACTACTACCTAATACTTCTTGAGTACTCACTATATGTCTGGCTCTATTATAAATGCTTATTTAACCCTAAAAAAAACAGCTCTTAGAGATTAGTACTTTTATCATCCACATTTTACAGATTAAAAAAAAAAACTAAAGCTGTAGAAAGTCTCTGAGCTAGGAAATGTATAGCGATGACTCATGCAGGCAATTTTGTCCCAGGAACCTTAACTATGACCATCTCTACTTTCATAAGATTCTATATGAACAAAAATGTTAATCATAGCTAAGGTTTCTAGTATATTGAAACAAAAGTAATAAATATGAAAAGATAAAGTTTACGCTTTGTTGTTATTTCTGACAAAGCATGAGTCATTTCTTTTAGTCATCTCTTTATATTGCATGATTCCAGATGGAAAAGTATGCACTACACTGTACCAACACATTCAGAAATAGAGTAAATAGAATTACTTAACCACATTATGTTCAGGAGAGACTAAAGCATTTATGCGCCAAGAATTTTTCTTCATACAGTTTGGTTTATACTAGCTTTTGGAAGCTGTCTCATCCATTGTAAAAGTATCTGTGAATAGTACATAGTGAATAGAAAATATTTTTGCAGATGTTCAGTGGTATTCATAAGTTCATGCAAACACCCGCAAACACCCACAAATTTTCCCCTGAGTCCTGGCTAATTTTCACTTCACAAATCTGTGAAATATTTTAAAATAAAAGAAGCATGTCAGAAAACCTTTGGTTGTCTGGTTTTTTCTTTCTTGTCTCCTGGTATTTTATTTATTACCCTGGTCTACCAATAGGTTTCTTTTTCTATGCATGAAACATGTATGTATTCAATCAACTTATTAAACATTTCCTGATAAAAAATTTTCAACCTACAAGAAACTTAAAGAAATTTGAGTAAATATTCTTAGATTCATCACCAATGTTGTGCCATTAAAATTTACTATATTTGTTTCATCACATATCTTTTCGTGTCTCTGATCGAGCCTTATTTTTTCTGCATTTCAAAGTAAGCTGCAAATATCTTTAGCCTGCCCCTAAATATTTCTGGATGCATATGATTAATTTTGTTATTAACTATAGATAATATTATGTATGGTTTTTCAAGTAAAATTTACATGCCATAAATGAAGAAATCTAAATTGCACATTTGCAGAGTTTTGCTATTGGAGTTGAGTATACCTTATCCAAAATGCTTTGGAGCAGAAGTGCTTTGGATTTTGAATTTCATCAGATTTTGAAATATTTGCATATACATAATAAGATATTTTTGGGATGGCACACAAGTCTAAGCACATACATAATAATAATAAGACATTTTTGGGATGGTACACAAGTCTAAACATAACATTCTTTAAGTTATATACACATATACCTATACCTAAAGCATATATACCTTGTACATATAGCCAGAAGTAAATTATATATACTATTTTAAATAATTTTGTATATAAAAATTTTATACACATTGAACCATCAGAAAGCAAAAGAAGTCATACATTTTGTATGACTCTGATTATATGAGGTGCTAGAATAAGTAAGGCTAATCTATGGGGAGAAATAATAGAATAGTAGGGGAGAGAGTACAGGGGCATTGACTGAAGAAGGAAATAAAATATTGGGGATGATGTAATGTTCTGATATCTTGATAGATTTGTGGGTTACATTTCAGTGTGTGTGTGTGTGTGTGTGTGTGTGTGATCTTTAAAACTTTAAAGAATTACAATCAAGCAATCAAGTCGGTTGGATGGGGTGGGGGATGATATAGATGAAATAGAATGTCATAATGTTAATAATCTTTGAAGTTCGGAGATGGGCAGTTAAACGCAGGGAATCTTTATCCTATTCTGGGTTTGTGTGTATGTTAAAATTTCTATATACTAGGGTAGTTTCTTATTCTATTGTTTTCTTTGTATATATGCATATCTTCCAAAGGCCAAGACTGAATTTGAATTTACAAGTCAAATTGTCAGTTCTAATTCAGGAGCTGAATTTTCTGCATTCGATTTCATTTAAATTATTTTATTTTAAACGTAATTATGTCAAAACAAATTATAACTAATATTGCCACTTAAACTGTAAACAGTGAAGAATAAGCTTGTTTAGGTTTTTAGACACATTCACAAAACTAAAGAAGAGCTGAGAGTTTCCAGCCAGACATTGATTTTTTAATTCTCATTAACTAGCGACCTTGGACACAGTTACTTTCATGGCCCTGAGTACCAGTTTCCCTATTTATAAAACTGAGTTGGGAACATAATTAGTTATTTCATTTAATCTTCATGATGACCTAAAATGATGTAAAATAATTAAAATAGATACTCAATTTGTCAGGAACATCATAGATGTTTAATAAGTTTTGTTTCTTCAAAAGTACCAATGTTTCTTTCATTGATATGTTTCACTTTAACAATAAAAATTATGCTCCAATACACTGCAACATTATATTTTTGAAATGAAAAATGATTGATGATATAGAGACTAAAATTACCATAATTTTATATATTATATTATACATCTGATTTCTCAAATGGTAAAACAAAAATCTCTATGGTGTATTCTCCAAGTAGCTAGAGGGAAAAATATTTCTATGTGTTGTTTATATGATCTCTGCCTTTTTATAAAATAGATCCTTAAATTTTAGATTACCAATGTTATCTATTGTCTTGCTTTTTACTGTATTTACCTGTACAACCTACGAAGGAAGGTGATTTGATCTCAAAACTTAAACTCATTCAAATTTAATTCAGTAGTTGAAAAAGATATTTTGAGGAGGTATATAAATAATAAAATAAAGATCTAATTGGGATATGCTAAAACATAAAGAAAACCTCCTCTATTTTAAACACAAGTTTTACTGCTGCTAGAATATAAAATGTATTTGCCTACACAAAATACATTTTTTATAGTTGAAAATTCACAGTAAAATTAAAGATTTATTATTTAAACTTGCAATTGTTTTAAAAATTCTTTAAATAGCATCAAGTTTTTCCTAAGGCTATGATAATTTTTGTAAATTATAACATACAGTCCAGAATAATTTTAATAATTCATGTATTTTCCATGCTTTACTTACCTAACAACTATATTTTCAGTCTCCTAAGTATTAATATTTCGCTTGACATGTAGATGGCACACTATCCATAAAGTTATTGAAACAATTTTATATATGTATTTTTCTTTTTCTTCTACTGATGGTGCATTCCTAAATCATGTCTACCACATTATCTGGCATTGTCCTCCTTCATTTTTCCAGCTTTTCAAATTTCATCATTACTAAATAATTTTATTTGCAAGGACATTTTTTCACAGGAGCCATATGCATTATGATTTTGAAAGTTACAGCAAATTAATTAATTAAACTAATAAATAATGCTGGCATCCCCTTAAATTGTCCCCAGTGATTCTTGCCTTCTGGTACAAATGGCATATGTCATCTCTATCCTTTGAGTATAGGTTGGACCAATTGACTTTTTTTTTTTTTTCTCAACTTGCTCAGTGCTTTATTGAACCAAGACCCTAACAGAGGACTCAGCAGGACCTTCAAGCACAGCCCTGCCCCCATCTTGAGATTCAGAATCCAGAGGGTGCTCAGTCCTCGGTTTAGCTACTTCTGTGACATTTCCACTTGAATAGTTCCAAAACCTAAGTGTAAAGATTTTTTCCACATAAACAGCACAAGTAATGTGATGCCACTTCTGAAATTAGTTTATAAAATGACTGGGACTTCTGCCTTGTCCTTCTCCCTCGTTTCGTTTCCTAATCTCTTAGAATCTCTTTCTAAGGAAAGCTGCTACTTTGTAATAGCCCTACTAAGAACCCACGTAGATGCCTCTGGCAGGTACCCATATGGATGTCTGCAGCCCCTGCCAACAACTTGTTTGCAGCCTGAGACATCCTAAGTCAGAGGCAGCCAGCCAAGCTATGCCCAGTGTCTTAATCCATAAAAATGTTAATGTTTATTGCTTTTAAGCAACTATGTTTTTTCATAATTTTTGTGCAGCACTAGATAATTAACATAAAGAACAAGAGAGTTATGTTGATATGCTTATTGTAGCAAGTCAGCAAGCTCAGTCACTGGCTGGGTGATTAAGATCTAAAGCTAGCCCCATAGAATCTCCCACTGAAAAATAATATTGAGAAAATGTACAAAGTACCTAAATTATTAACCTTCAGAAGACATAGAAACGGTACTACTAAAAGCACTAATAATAAATATTTGAATATCAGTGTCTACCTTATTGAAAAAGTATAATTCTTCACATTTCTTGCATTGTTCTTACAATACTAAATTTGAACAATATAAAAGAGGCACAAATAACTTTTTCATATTTATACTCCTCAACTTCAGCTACAGTACAGTCTCTAACTGCAATGATATATACTGGGATGAAAACCTTTGTATCTAGATTGATGGGGTGTTAGAATTGCATTATGACATTCTGTTCCACCCCACCTCTCTGCACTTTCCTCAGTCACGGATACTGGTGACCAGGCATTGCCAGCACCCTGCTCTAAGCATCATGGATTTCTCAGATGCTTGCCCGTAAAGCAGAGCATCCCTACCACAAACAACTGTACCATGATGAATAAGGAAAAGACGTTCAGTGTGTGTTTTTCTCATACTTTCTTTATCCCTAGAAATTTTACCACATGCAATTTTTCATACAAGTGACCTGAACATGAGAGATATACTAATTTCTAGAAGGGCTATAATCTTGTAATTGTCAAAATTAGTTTTAAAAATAAAAACAAAAACTGACATACTATCAAACAATATAAAATTTTCAGGAGTTTTAATTTTAAGACATTTATTTTAAGGACTGTTTTTGTTGCTGTTTTTGTAAAATAACAACAGGTTTTGGCATAAATCCAGTTTTATTTGAGAGATTCCACCCAGAAAACTTCCAAGACTTTTCTGTATGAGACTGCCATCTAGTGGGCAGTCCAGTGGGGCTAGTTAATAACAGTTGTAACTTGGTTTGGTATTGGTGAACAGAGCCAGTTTGCTACACGAATATTTATTGAGCACCTGCTATGTGCGCGGTACTACCTTACAAGCTGTGGGAGTCTTTTTAAATGATTAAAAACTTAGACCCTAAGTTCAAATGTTTATTCATTCTTTACTCCGGAATTTTAAAACTACAGCCTGCTACACAGTTTCTTTAATCTCATGACTTTAAATTGTTTAACGGTACTGTGGTATTTAAAAAGCCTCCATTGCCTTCTACACACTTTCCCTCCCTCCTATCCCCTAGCCTATTATGAATTTAAAAGAAATTATGACAGAATAAATAGAAAGTGGTTTTGAATCAAACCAGAATTTTGGAGAATCAATATGTAATAAAAATGCTGTTAATATTGGAATTTCTACTACCCACTTAGTCAATGACAAACAAATTTCCTCAAGAAAATTTAGTTTTCCCTAAACAACAAAATCAGGTGTGATATTTATTGTGAAGGCTCACTATTTTATCTACTGAGTTTTAAAAGATATTTTATAGAAAATGCCAACAAATCAAACTTTATGAAAAAAGTATAAACTTTGTAAACTTAATAAAAGCTAAAAGGGGAAATAAGTGTATAAATGAATTCAGTATATATAATAATAATGCAGAAAACCTTTCAAATGTTTACATTTTAGCTAAGATTTGAAAGAAAGTTGTATTACCAGTGATTTCAGTAACAGCCTAAGTTAAAAATAATTAAGAGAAACATAGACATTTATGAAAAAAAGTATTAACATAATTCTGAAAATAGTATGACAAATATTTGTTCATTTTAATTATACTTGTCCCAGAAATTTTGAACTGGCAACTGCAAAGAAACTATCTTCAAGACTAAAAACAAGTCCACTCAGCAGACTCAGAATGCATACATGGAAGCTCTTATAATTACTCATGAGATTATAATGATTTATTTGGGAAAGTCATTAGAAAAACTTTACTTCTAATATATTTCCATATCACAGTTGACTAAAAATAATAGTTGTCATTTGTATAGTGCTTTGAAGTTCATAAAATGCTTTTACAAACTGTACTTTCTTCACACATCTGTGGGTAGATATTCATTTCCAGTCTAACACATGAGGTATTTAGATTTCACACAGCTGGCTTCTCCTTTAAGTCAATTATGAGCTATTTTCTGGAAAAATGTGAGATGTTCACAGTTAGTAGAAGATGTGATTAATCCTCTTTTTCTAGTGTAGTGAATGGACTTGAGAATCAAGGGAAAAACTAAAATCTATATTTAAGTGTATTTTTCTACTATATAATATTCTTGGCATAAAACCATTTTACTTTTCAAAATGGTATATATTGTACAGAAAAAGATAGCTAGTTTAGGATTATTTACTTTCTTATTGCAAATTCTTTTTCATCTATCTCTACTTAACTCAAGGTAAATATATTCCCCCAAAAAATTATAAATTCATTTCACCTGGATTTCCTGAATTTATTTTGTGATCCTACACTTACTGTCTTTCTTTTGAGACACTTTATATCATCATTCAAATGCATTCATCATTAAATACAACTCACTATTTAGCATCAATTTTCTAACATACGTTAAATTTGTTTTGGTTTTGATTTACTTTTTGTCATTGGTTTTTTGTTTTGTCTTCTTTTTTTAGTTCTCTGCATGTTTGTTTCAACAGGCATCTTAGGCAGCATATGATCCTGGAGAGTTTTTTGCTTTTTTTTTTTTTTTTAGAAATGGGGTTTCACCATTTTGGCCAGGCTGGTCTTGAACTCCTGACCTTGTGATCCACCCACCTCGGCCTCCCAAAGTGCTGGGATTACATGTGTGAGCCACCGCGCCCAGGATCCTGGAGGGTTTTTCTAGTTGACCACCAGTTGGCTTTTCTTCAGTATTGTCATTACCACTAGAAGCATTACCAGTTTTATAAAAACATCATAAAAGACTGTGTTTGGTGTTAAACACTTTTGGATATTTATATTGCAATAATAATGCGATGCCTTCTTTATGATTCAAAGCACCACCATATGTTTTACTCAAGTTCGATAAATTTGGTGTCTAGAGAGTTTTGTACTTATTTTCTGTGTAGCTCTAGCAAGCCATTCCTTTGCTTTTCTAGTCTGAGATTCCTTATTTACAAATAGAGCATAATAATACAACATAGGACTTATATGAGATAAGATCAAAACGATTTTTAAACTCATGCTGTAAAGCATAAAACAGTATTTAAAATGTGCCCTAAAATACAAGTTTATCTAAGATGTATCATATATATTTTAGCTAATTTTACTATTTATGCCAGACATGCCCACACACATAATAATCATCTTTTATTACCTTTTAAGGAGAAATTTTTAAACAGAAACAAGAAACACTATATTCTTTTTAAAAAAGTATTTGTCACACTTGTATTGGGATTTGGGGAGGAAATTCAGAGTTTTATGCTTATTGCTATGTAGGCATAACCTTGGTTCTGTTGAATTATTCTTAAGGTGTAATGTTTTCTTCAAAATGGTCAAGCATTTACTTCTTCTTGCTTAAAAATGATAGTTCACTTTGAAAGCAAAGATCCATATAACACACTCTTCGTTTAAATCTATGTAACGAAATAAAATCTTTATGTCCACACATTTTGAGCTCCTACCTTCATGCATTTATAGTGTGTTACATTTCCCAGTTTTCTCATATTTAATGTTTTATGGCCTGTTCTCCAGATTCAGGTAGTAAAATGTTAGAAGGTATATTTAAATAGACAGAAGGGCTGCAGAGATTCATTTTAATTAGAGACAGCTTAGAATAAAAACCTTTGCTCAGTTTCAAAATAAGATGCATCAAAAACTAATAAGCAAATGAAAAATCTGATATGTTCTCTAATGAAGCCTGGGGAACTATTATGCATGTGCTGTTGGATATTGACCTAAAAATGGCTACTTGGTATTCAGCCAAATTCAACCAAGGCCTTTTAATCACTGGTTAGCAGTTTTTCATTTAAGTAAATACTAGGTATTTAAATGCCCCTGCCCCATACCCACATACCACTCATTTGCATAAATGGAAAATAACAGAGGCAAAATATAATCCAAGTCAGTATGTCTGGAAGAAAAAAAGGAAGACTGAATACTCAAAAATAATCTATAAAAAAATATTTATCAGAAATTACATATTGAATTAGCCCAATCTCTTTAACATACCAATCTTCTGTACTCAACTATCCTGTGGCAAGTTTCACAGATGATTGCACAAAGATATAAAACTATATCTCAGAATGATTATAGGGCCAGATAGTTTATGTATCCTGGCCTACGTTTACCTGCATTAGGTGCTTAAAGACCAAAACACTAGGTGCATAAACGTCCCAGCTACATACCCATACACCATCCATCCACTAATAAAATGGAGTAAGAAGGAGGCTATAAGTTCAAAATAACCATTTAGGACTCTCGAGTATATGTAAACATATTTAGGTATGAACTATGCCACAGTTGGGTGATGAGAAGTAATTCCCCACAAGACTTAATTCTGTCCTGAAAGAGGGATTGATGACTCACTCATGGAAGATTGGATAGCTGGCAAGTTCAAGTAGAATTTCTAAGGGGAAGATATTTGAATGGTGGAGATGCACAAACTCAGGATTTATGGGCAGCCACTTTCTGCCGCATGAATCAAGTAACAGAAAGCTCATCTCAGAAATATTAATTGATAATGAGAGAGACAGAGGAGAGTTGGAGGGTTTACATTTACATTTCACATGATTCTTTTTGTTCCTGTTTCTTGTTCTACTTTCTCTCGATACACACTTGAATTTCTGCCTCAAATTTCATTTTAAAAACTGCAGACAAAACCTACTCTCATACAGTCAATTTCTTTGTTGAATTGTTTATATGTTTAAGTTGGCTCAAGTTGATTTCCTATATTCACAAACAACACTCTCATCCACCAAAGCATGAGATAAACTGTGCGGGGCTAGAGAATAAAATAGGTTATACTAGATTTTAAAGTGATTTTGTAAAAGTAAATCCTCTATAAAATAAGGAATTTTAGAAAAACAATATTTTCTAAGCAAGTCAGTATTGGTCTTAGAGATCTTACTTCCAACTATTGTATTTGTTTCACCCTGCTTTAAAAAGGCTCCACTTTCGGCCTGGCGCGGTGGCTCAAGCCTGTAATCCCAGCACTTTGGGAGGCCGAGGCGGGTGGATCACGAGGTCAACAGATCGAGACCATCCTGGTCAACATGGTGAAACCCCGTCTCTACTAAAAATTACAAAAAATTAGCTGGGCACGGTGGCGCGTGCCTGTAATCCCAGCTACTCAGGAGGCTGTGGCAGGAGAATTGCCTGAACCCAGGGGGCGGAGGTTGCGGTGAGCCGAGATCGCGCCATTGCACTCCAGCCTGGGTAACAAGAGCGAAACTCCGTCTCAAAAAAAAAAAAAAAAAGCTCCACTTTCCTCTTGTCCTATTCTACCAAAATCTCATTTAACACTTCCACTTTATAATGAATACATTGTAAATTGTTAAAGATGACAAATAGATCAATAAATTAGTATTTGTGTTAAATAGAGTAAATTATCCAGTTACTCTACTGCTAACGTTAGCAACATTTTTGGTAATAATATGCATGGCTAATAATTAATAATAATTAGCTAGAAGAGCTATCAGTTCTTACAAACTCAGAAATACGATACAAAATGGCAGAATGCAATAATTTATGAAATAACACTGAAAATTAATGGGGTTTATTGGAACTTAATGCTCAGCTGAGACTAAATACCCAATGTACTCTGCTTTGCTATTTACATTATATTTTAATCTGAATGAACATCAGTTATACATGTCTTAGGCAGCGTCAAACTTAATTGAAGAGTGTGCATAATTTATTAGCATAACCTTTAGATTTCTCAAATGACAAAATAGTCCCAATAATAAAATTCACACTAAGAAATACAAGGACTTCTTTTATTTAAAAACATTATCTAGTCAGTGTAAACTCAGTCCTGTTCTTTATGTAGAATACTATATATGTGTGTATTGATATATACATGTACATATATACATGTAGATACATATTTACAGATATATATGTACACACTTTTTTTAAATAATCAAGAATTCTAGAAACATCTTGGAAAATAGCTCTATTGTTTAATTTACCTTCTACTATGCAAGTTTTCTTTATTCTTACCTTTAAATATTTTAATTTTATCTTCTAAAATTTTCCTTTTTTACTGTTACACTTGGGTTCAGGCTTAAAATATGTGTTTAATAATACATATTAAGATTTTCACAATGTTGCATTTAGTAATGTGTTTCTATGTACAGAAACACAGATACAAACATACATATTTTATATTATTGAAATAAATGTTTTTGTTTTCATCAAAATATATGTTTCTGCATAGTATTCCATGGTGTATATGTGCCACATTAGAACTTAAAATATAATTTAAAAAAATAAAAATATGTGTGTTTCTGAGCAATTACTAATGTGACAAAAATAGGTTCTGTAGTAAATAATAAATGCTTTAAGAATAGGATAACAAAATAAATCTAACATTTTGAGTTAAAAAGTTACTCTATTTAAAAAAAAATTCTTACTTAGTATAATAATTGTGAAATGCTATAACTCCACCACCCTGGCTCATTGATGTGGCCTGAGGAAAAATAACCAACATGAAAATAAACTGAAAAAAGTGATAACATGGAATCAGAGCACAGAACATCACTGAGGCATTTAAAGGGTACATAATGCAAGGGCACAGCTAAGAGATTAAGGGTCTGCTGGACTATGTTGGATCATTATTCAGTACTAATAATTTGTGATGATAACTGAAGAAAAGCTTACAGTAGACTGGATTTTCTAGTTCTCTTTATATTTCTCCATATTTTAGACCATATGACAGTAAGTAGGAGAGCCGGAAGTGCTGTCATCGTAGAAGGAAAACTAATTTAATTTATTTTTGTATGGTTAAATCAATGTTGTTGTACAAAAAGCCATTAAGAATACGTGAACAAAAATGCATGTAGAAACAAAAAATATATATAAATGATTACTTAGGCTAGGCATGGTAGCTCAAGTCTGTAATCTCAGCACTCTGGGAGGCCAAGGTGGGAGGATTGCTTGAGCCTATGAGTTTTGGTGCACAGTCTGTATCCAGTCTACAATCAGTCTATGCTCTAAGCGTTCCCCTTACTGCTACAAGAATATGAGGGTTTTTTTCTGACAGTAGCTCTTTGCCTTCACATGGCACATGAGGTAGGCCATGATACCTGGGAGTATTAGAGAGAAATTCTTAACCAATTACAGAAAAAATCCTGAATATTTTTCTATAAATACCCCAGCTTCCATAACCCCAGGGGAAACAATTTTGAATTGTATTCAGCACAGTTTCAAAGAAGGACTCAGAAAGATGGATCCCTTAATGCCCACAGTAATCATTTGCTCAATAATGCATCCTGATTGGATTTCAGCCCTAATCTGCCTCACTTCCTCACCTCACCCCACTACAGGTGCCTTTTAGGACAAAGTGACAAATAAATTATTTCACTCAAACTCTTATCTCAAGGTTGGCTTCTGGGGAGACCAAACCTGGACAATTATTACCACAAGTGGTCCTAGAAAGCAAATTCTAAGGAAGGACTTGTGAACTGGATTGCTTATTGCTCACATGACCACCAGTGTCCAGTGGCTGGTGATAAGTAGGGTAGTGACAATAGCTGGTACACTGTGGCATCACAATTACAATGTGTCTCTCTGGTGCTTGAAAATAACTGAAAGAGTGAATTTTGAATGTTTCACAATGAAATGATAAATACTTGAGGTGATGGATACCCCAACACCCCTGACTTCATAATTACACATTGTACATCTGCATCAAAACATCACATGTACCCCATAAATATATACAACTATTATATACGCCACATAACTACAATTTTTGTTTTAAATATTGGAAATTAGGATGAAAAAGGATCCAATGGCTTATGAAATAGTGCTAGCATTTGAAACATGTATAATTTTTTAATTACAAAGATGTTGGAGTTGGTCAATGGAATAAATTGTGATTGTTTTCCTTGACAAAGAAACCAACAAACTCTAGTCAGCTATCAACTCAGAGGGTCTCAATAATGGCATTTAAAAAGACCCTAATCTCCTGCCACCAAGGCCTAGTTAGGCTGTACATCATGTCCAAGATTTGACTTTAAGGATGAAGGAACTACAAAAATAGTTTGAATTTATGCCCTAGCAAATATTCTATACCAGAGTCAGGGAAATACAAAATGACAAAAGATTAGCAAAGAACTTCTCCGTTTAAAGAAAAAAATGTGACAATAGCAATAAAGCCTGATAACTACGCCCTTCTTCAACTAGCAAGATCTTTAGTGTGAACTTCTTATAATAATTTGATATAACAGATTTCCCATCTTGTGTTGTTTTCTAGAAAACTCAGAGCTCAATTTTCAAATGACCACTATTAAGTCATTGAGGTGACTTCACACCATGGGTTTTGTGAAAAACCTTATATATTATCAGGTTAGGCTAGATTTTGCAATAGTAATGAACAATCCCAAATCACAGTGCCTTAAAACAGCAGTTTATTTTATTGTATTTTTTTTTTTTGAGTCAGGGTCTCACTCTGACACCCAGGCTAATGTTCAGTGGCACGATCACAGCTCACTGCAGCCTTGACCTTCCTAAACTCAGGTGATCCTCCCACCTCAGCCTCCGGAGTACCTGGGACAACAGGTTTTTAACTGGGGAAACAGGACAAATGCCCTGCTAATTTTTGCATTTCTCTAGATATGATGTTTTGCCATGTTGCCCAAGCCCAAGCTGGTCTTGAACTCCTGGGCTCAAGCAATCCCAAGGTGTTGGGATTACAGGCATAAGCCACCCTGCTAAACCTAAAAGTTTATTTGCTACTCATGCCATACATCTACCTTAGCACATTTTTGTTTTGGAAATATAGTGGTAGAGCATTAAGCATTCCAAACGTTGCTGTTCATCATGGCACAAGAAAAGACAGAATGGAAAAGCATTCAGAGGCTCTCAAACTTCCTCTCAGAAATAACAAATGTCACTTGTGCTCACATTTCATTGACCAGATCTATTCACTTGCCCCTACCTAACTTCAAGGAAGCACAAAAATATAATCCTACCATGTGCCTACAGAAGAACCCAAATTAATTTTTGTATGGCACCACTGACCATCATGCCTCACTCCTGGATTCCAGATATGTTTATTTAATGCCTCCTTGCTCCTATTTTATTTATTTATTTATTTTGAGATGGAGTTTTGCTCTTGTTACCCAGGCCAGAGTGCAATGGTGTGATCTTGGCTCACCACAACCTCCGCCTCCTGGGTTCAGGCAATTCTCCTGCCTCAGCCTCCTGAGTAGCTGGGATTACAGGCACGTGCCACCATGCCTAGCTAAGTTTTTGTATTTTTAACAGAGACGGGGTTTCACCACATTGACCAGGATGGTCTTGATCTCTTGACCTCGTGATCCACCCACCTTGGCCTCCCAAAGTGCTGGGATTACAGGCGTGAGTCCTTGCTCCTATTTAATCACTCAACTATTGTTTCCATCTTTAATAATTTTTAAAATTATTAACGCATTATTTTCTATCATTTTCAAACTTGAGTTTAATCCTTTCAGAATAAAGCTTGGTTGTATATATAATATTATATACTAATAACATGTAGTTGTACATAATATAATATATAATAGATATTTTATATACAATTAACATGTAATTACATACAATATTACTATCATATATATTAGTGAAAGAGATATCAACTATGTCACTATTCACCTAATTTGTCCATATATTAAAAAAAACATATAATAGCGACCTACTTGTGTTCTTTCTATATACATTTCCAACAAGTTTTCAAAGTTCAGTCTTCAGCAGTAAATATAAGAGGCAATTTCTCTCCTAGCAATGGACCCTCCTAGTGAGAAAGAGTCAAGAAGCAATGCTGTTACCATGGTTACCTCATTGTGATAGGACTTGTTCATATAACTTGACAAATTCTTGTCATATGTATTGATATCAACCAGCATCTTTTCATTTACTAACATTGCTCAATATTTTAACAAATTTTTAGATGCATGCTTCCTAAAGTAGTAACACATGGTTTGCATTCATATCATTATGAATATATTACTATTAATATATCTATGAGTAAAAGAATAAACATCTCTTTATTTGTTTGCTTTGTTTTCCTTTTATTGTTCACTTGGATTTTACTTTATTAATCTTTACTAAAGAAATTCAAATATGAATTTTCACTTCCATCTATCTCTGTTAAAAATGAGCTTTAGCCCATTCCTAGATGAATAAGAGGTGTGTAGTTGTAAATTTAAAAATTGGAAAAATTGCTATGTTGGGTATAAGTTGATTATCTCATTTTAACTTTAAAACACACACTGAGGGCAGTGGTACATGTTAGAACTGTGATTCAAACTAATTTTATTCTCTTTATTCTTCCCAAATTTACAGTATTTTCCCTCATCCATTTATATAGATTTTGATGCTGTACAAAATATGTTGGCTGCACATTACTGGCTTAGTATCATCATATAATTTTACACTTTTTAGTAAAATATTTATAAGAATAAATAATAGAAGGAAGTGAGGCAACGGCACATTAGAGGAAAGTACAATAGAAATTACCATAGTTTTCCAAATTGTAAGATTTATATTAAAAAATTCATAGAAAATTTTTCTGCAGATGTTTTATCATTTTGTTATTGCTATATGCTAACATGTTGATTGAAGTGACCATTGTTACCATTTAAAGAATAGACACATGCACACACACGTTATATGACTAAAGGTACATGGTGACTTACCCAAACAAAAGTGTGTGTTGGGTTAGGGTTGAGTTGATGAGTTAGAAACAAGCCAATAACCAGTACATGAAGCTGATAGTAATGGCAAGACTTTGAAGTTCAAAAAGAACACATTTGCCAGAGCTTACAAATATATATAAGTACTGATGTTTATCAATCAATCTGCTGACTAAACGATAAGTTCATGAAGACAAGTAATGGAGAAAGGCAAGCTCCTAACTTCTGGTAAGGCCCTTAGACATAAAATATACAACATTTCAGAAAACTGTTTTTAAATTATGTTTTGGGTTTTATCCAGCTTTTGTCCCTTTAAACTCTTTCTAAACATTGTAAAAAGGATTTTCTGTTCACCAACTATTGGATACAATTATGTTCAGCTGGATCACAGTGAAAAACAAAAGAGAAAGGTTGTTGGGATTTTACAGGCAAAGTCAAGTTCCCCAGGGAGCCAGCTGTGCAAAAGGCACATCTATATCCTTAAGAGAATGAAACTATTAAATTCCTGCCCTTTTTAAGTGCCCAAAAAGTGTGTGTGAATTTAAGTTAAAAAAAAAAAAAAGCAACAACAAAATAAGAAAAAGAAAACATGTTAAGGTTAAATTTTCAGAATATTTTATTTTGGGTTAGAGATCTCAAGAACTCCATGTCCTCAGACTAATTCCATATAATATTATATCACTGGCAAAAATGAGTCTCCAAAAGAACAAATTATTTATGTAATCTTATTTTTTAATCTCATGGCTTTTACAGCATCCTATCTTCTCCTAGAGAACCAGATACAAATAAAAAACACAAATCCAAGTAATTATGTAAATAACAATATATGCATTATTCATCATTGCCTTTTTAGCTATTATGCCTACAATTGTTTTCTGAGCTGATTAATACTTCTGCTTGTCTTTAGACTCGCACACACCTATTGTCTAGCAAAGTTGTTTTAAGAGACATGGCAATCTGTCTACAATTATTTGAACGACAACTGTTCTAGTTATTATAGCTAGTGAATTTCTCAACCTCCACTTCAAAAACACTTTAATAATGGCATTTTAAAATTAAAATTTCTGTCATAATACTCTGTAATATTTTTAGATAGACAAGATATCTGCTGAGTTCATAGATACACTTCTAAAGTCTGAAGTGAGGCAATTACATGAATTCTAATAAATACCAAACAGTTTCACATCTCCTCAGTTAAGCCTGCGCCTATGTGCTTAACTTATGAAAAGTTAATTGAGAATTTTGAATGCATGTATTGAGGACATTAACTCCACTCTGATTTCTACAATAAATTCCTATGTGTGCATTCCTTAAGTACCTTCAGATACTTTTAAACATGGAGTTGTGATGACAACTACCCATTTGAAATAGTAAGGAGGTTCCCCCAAAATTAAAAATAGAGCTACCATACAATCCAGCAGTCTCACTTCTGGGTATGTAACCAAAGGAAATGAAATCAGTATGTTGGAGAGATATCTGGCCCCCTGTGTTCATTGCAGCATTATTCACAATAGCCAAGATATGGACACAATTTATGTGTCCATTATGGAAAAATGGATAAAGAAAATGTTTATACATACACACAAACATGAACACATATTTGTGTGACTCTGTGTGTATGTGTCTGTTTTATGCTTTACACATATACATATTTGTGTATCTTTCTGTGTATGAGTATGTTATAATATTCCACTCTATGTAGAGAGAGTAGATTATTCATCCATAAAAAGAAGGAAATATTGCCATTAGTAACAGCCTGGATTAACCTGGAAGATATTATGCTAAACTAAGTAAGCTAGACGCAGAAAGACAAATACTTCATGATCTCAATGATATGTGGAAACTAAAAATGTCAAACTTATAGAAGCAAAGAATAGAATGGAGGTTACTAGGGGTCAGAAGGTAGAGGAAATGGAGAGAGATGCATCAAAGGATACAAGCTTTGGTTGTAATATAAACAAGGAGTCAGGGGCAAGATGGCCAACTAGTAGACACCGGAGGGCCCCTCTTCTATGAAGAGGAACCAAAATATCAAGAAACCTCGCAGTTCAAACAGACCTTTGGGGAGAAAATACTGAGAGTCAATAGAGGGGACACAGACACCATGGATGAAAAAGGAAGAAGCAAGGCAGCTTGCTCATTGTTGCTGGGTTCCGGCATTGGCCCCTGGACCCAGATGGAACCAAAAAAGGGGGTGAGTGAAGGAACTTGGGGACACTACATTCCTGCAATGGACCCATGAGATCCTAGCTACAGGAGTTCTCAGGACCCCCATAAAGAGTTGGACTGTCAAGGGGAGCTCCCATGACCCCCGCAGGCAGTGGAATTGATAAATGGAGCTTCTTGGAGGATAAGCAGAGGCCAGCTTGAACCAGTGGGGGGTCCAGAAGCTTTGCTGTGCTGTGCAGATACAGCATAGCATAAGCATAGATGCCCATCTCCAAGGCTCTCCACCTGTACTGAGCAGCTATTACCCCTGCTGTCTGCAAGCTGGGAGAGGACAGGACCCAGGACAGGCGCCACAGCCATCACTGTAGGACCAAGGTACATTTGCTCCATGCCCCACCACCCCCGTTATCTGTAAGCCCCCCCCAGACTGCCTGCCTGGTTACTCCCACAGAAGGGTGCCCACAGCACAGTCTCCACTGCCCACATAGAGAAATGTGATGCAGGTTTATATCCCAGAGCAGGAGCAGGGCACTCCTCTCCTCTCAAGACCAGCCTGGAAAGTGTGTGGCCTGATAGCCAAGATTTCTCCCTCAAGGAGTTCCATTCCCTCAAACACCTAAAACAGCTTAGCAGTCTGAGTGCAAATGGAACAAGCCTAGCTGGTAAGGCCTGCTGCAGGGCAGGGGCTGGAGGAAGACCCGCAGGGTCAGGAGAGCACTAGCGAGGTAGACCCCATGGTTGCCTGCTGGGCTGAAAACCTCAGCCTATGGGCACCATTCTTCTTTTACAACTGTGGTGCCACTGCCCTTTCCAGTAATCTTGCACCCCTAAGCCACTGTGTCACCAGACCACATGCTAATGTACCCTATGACCTGGTTTGACTCTGGCAAGCACAAGGGACTAGCAGGGCACCAGGGAGCTGCAGGTCCTCTGGCATCCTAACCCTCAGTGCAGTGGGCCCCTGAGGTGTGAGGGAGTACACCTCATCAATGTCAGTCTTGGGACAAAGGATACATGAGCATGGCACTAGTCAGTGAAGGGAGCACCATCAAAGCTTCAGAATGGGCTTGAAGTCATCCCTTGCTCCTCCTCTGCCCTCCCCAATGCACTGTTGCAGACAAGGCAGTGGCTCTTGAAGTTGGGACCTAGTAAGCATGTGCTGAAAAAGTCTACTTACCGAGAACCTCCATCAACTTCACGCGGGCTAAAGGTGAGCATGAGCTGGGGGGTGGTGCTTTTCAGGCTTCTCTGACACTTAGGTGGGCAGGTATTGCTAAGAGCCTACCTATGGCTCTTACTCTTATGCATCACCTATTGGATGACAGTTGAATCAGACAACCAAACAAATACTACAAAAAGCAATGCGTGGGAAACTGCTTCCCTAATGGAACCTATCTGCAACAAAGGAACCTCTTGGACGTATCCAGAAACGAGGCCAACCATCATATACAAGACATACCATAGTCATACCCTAAAGGGACAAAAGAGTAAGGAATAAAAAATCCAAACAACAGCAAAATAAAAAATAAAAATAAGTATCAGCTCCCTCTAATAAGAAGAAATCAGTGCAAGGACTCTGGAAATATAAGAAGTTAGAGTGCTTTATCACCTCCAAACTGTTGCACTGGCTTCCTAGCAATGGATCCTAACCAGATTGAAATGTCTGAAACGACAGATACAGAATTCAGAATATAGATGGCAAAAAAAACTCAGCAAGATCCAAGAGAGAATTGAGATCCAACTCAATGAAGCCAGAAAAGTGATCCAGGATTTGAAAGAATATAGTTATATTAAGAAAAAAACCAAACGGACTTCTAGAATTGAAAATTTTACTGCAGAAATGTCAAAATACAGTTTGAAGCCTTAACAGACTAGATGAAGCAGAAGAAAAAATTTTGGAACTCAGAGACCAGTCCTTTGAATCAACCCAGTCAAAGATAAATAAATAATTTTAAGAAGCGATCAAAACCTCCAAGAAATACAGGATTATATAAAACGACCAATCCAAAAACTAAGTGAAATTCCTGAGAGAGAAGACAAAGTAAACAATTGGAAAATATATTTGAGGATAAAATCCATGGAATTTTTACCAATCTTGCTAGAGAAGTATACCTGCAGATATAAGAAATACCAAAAAAATCTCCTGCAAGATTCTATGCAAGACAACCATAACCAAGGCACATAGTCATTAGACTTTCCAAGGTTAAGACAAAAGGATAACATCTTAAAGGGAGCTGGAGAAAATGACTATATTACCTACAAGGGGAAATCCCATCAGACTGACAGCAGACTACTCAGCAGATATATTACAAACTAGATGAGATTGAAGCTTGTTTTCAGCATTCTAAAAGAAAAGAAATTCCTTTAAAACGTTTCATATCCCAGCAAACTATACTTCATAAACTAAAGATAAAGAAAGTCTTCCCAAGCCAATCAGTCATGCAATCACCAAGGGAATTCATTCCTACAAGATACGCTTAAGGGAATTCTAAACATGGAAACAAAAGAACCAATATTTGCTATGCAAAAGCACACATAAGTACATATGTCAAACATCCCATAAAGCAACTATACAATCAAAATTACAAAGTAACTCAGTCAACACCAAGAGAGGAATAAATCTTCACATATCAATATTAACCTTGAATGTAAATGGCCTAAAAGCTCCCTAACAAACATAGAGTGGCAAATTAGATTTTTTAAAAGCCCAACCTTCTGCTGTCTTCAAGAGATCCATCTCTCATGTAATGACACCCATGAGCTTAAAGTAAAAGGATAAAGTTCTATCATGCAAATAGAAAATAAAAAAGAGCAGGGGTCATTATTCTTAGATAAAATAGACTTTAAACCAACAACAGTCAAATTGACAAAGAAGGGAATTACTTAATAATAAAGGTTTTGATTTTAAAAGAAGAATTACTTATGCTAAATATATATACCCAATATGGGAACACCCAGATTTATAAAACAATTACCGTAAGGCCTAAAAAGTTTGAGTCAACTGCACTATAATAGTGAGAGACTTCCAACACCCCATCCACAGCATTAGACAGGATTACAATTAGCATTAGCATTAGCATTAGCATTAGACTGAGGCAAAAACTAAAAATGACATTCGTATTTAAATACAAGACTTGACCAATTGGACCTAACAGACATTTACAGAATATTTTATCCAACAGTTACAGAATATACATTCTTCTGTTTTGCACATGGAATATATTCGAAGACTGACCACTTGCTCAGTCATAAAGCAAGTCTCAAAATGTTCAAAAATATTGAAATCATATCAGCCATCTTTTTAGGCCACAGTGGCATAAAAATAGAAATCAGTACCAAGAGGAAATGTCAGAACGACAGTTACCTGGAA
Organism: Callithrix jacchus; assembly: GCF_049354715.1. Taxonomy (NCBI): domain Eukaryota; kingdom Metazoa; phylum Chordata; class Mammalia; order Primates; family Cebidae; genus Callithrix; species Callithrix jacchus. The sequence goes on along the minus strand of NC_133504.1, from coordinate 70,869,613 downwards.
ACTAAGTAACTTACTCAGAATGACTTGGGCAAACAACCAAATTAAAGAAAAAATTTTAAATTATTTAAAACAAATAAAAATAAAGACACAATGTACCAACATCTTTGGAATCTGGCAAAAGTAATGTTAAGAGGAAAGTTTATAATGCTAAACACCTGCATTAAGAAGAAAGGGCTAAAATTAACAACAGAATGCATCACCTAAAAAAATTAGAAAAACAAGAACAAACTAAATCTAAAGCTAGCAAAAGAAAAGAAGTAACTACAGAACAAAATGGAGACAAAATAAACATACAAAGGATAAACAAAATGAAAAGTTGATCTTTTGAAAGTATAAAGATTGGTATACCACTAGCTAGATTAACAAAGAAAAAATGAGAGAAGATCTAAATAAGTGCAATCAGACATGACAAAGGTGACATTAAAAATAATTCCACAAAAATTTAAAGATCCTCTGACACTACTGTGAATCTCTATATGCACAAACTAGAAAAATCTAGAGAAAGTGGATAAATTTCTGGAAACACACAGCCTTCCAAAATTGAAGCAGAAAGAAATAGCAACCCTGAACAGAGCAATAATGAATTATAGCATTGAATCAGTAATGAAAAAAAAAAAAGCCTACCAACCAAAAAAAGCCCTGGACCAGATGGACTAGCAGTGAAATTCTACCAGATGTGCAAAGATGAGCTGGTACCAATTCTACTGAAAGTATTATTAAAAATTAAGTCAGAAGAATTCCATCCTAATTCATTCTGTGAATCCAGTATGATCAATATCCCTGATGAACATAGATACAAAAATATTCAACATTCAACAAAGTACTAGGAAACTGAATTCAGCAGCACATAAAAACATAATCCATCACAGTCAAGTGAGTTTTACTCCTTGGATGCAAGGATGCTTCAACATATGTAAGTCAATGAATGTGACTGACCACTTTAACAGAATTAATGGCAAATGGATCACAGCCAAATTCTACCAGACATACAAAGAAGAGCTGGTTCAATTATACAGAAATTATTCTAAAAACTCAAGGAAGAGGAACTCCTCGCTAACTTATTCTACAGAGCCAGGATTACCCCCAGTGCCAAAATCTGGCAAAGACACATACGTAAAGAGAAAACTGCAGGCCAATGTCTCTGATGAACACAGATGCAAAAATCCTCAACAAAATACTAGCAAACTGAATTCAATAGCATATCAAACAGTTAATTCACCACTGTAAGTGGGATTTATTCCTGGGATGCAAAAATAGTACAACATATGCAAATCAATAAATATGTTTCATCCTATACACAGAATTAAAAACACAATCATATGACCATCTTAATACACATTGAAAAAGCTTTCAATACAATTTAACATCATTTCAGGATAAAAACCCTCAAGAAAGTAGACACTGAAAGAACATACATCAAAATAATAAGGTCCATCTTCGGCAAATGCAGTCAATATCATACTGAATGGGCAAAAGTTGGAAGCATTCCGCCTAAGAACTGGTCTATGACAGGATGTTCAGCCTCAGCATTCCTATTCAACATAGTATTGGTAGTACTAGGAAGAAAAGTTGGGCAAGAGAAATAAATAAAAGTATCCAAATAAGAAGAGAGGAAGTCAAAGTATCTCTCTTTTCTGAAGTTATGACTCTATACCTCAATAACCCTAAAGAGTCTGCCGAATGACTCACTGACCCGATAAGTGATTTCAGTAAAGTTTCAGGACACAAAATCAAAATATAAAATCAGTAGTATTTCTTTCCATTAATAACATTCAAAGTGATAATGAAATAAGTAACACAATCCTATCTACAACAGACACATGCATATATATATATATATATATATATATATATATATTATATAAGAAGTCAAATATCTGTACAAGGAGAACTACAAAACATTGCTAAAAGAAATAGTAGATGACACAAAAGTTGGCAGACATCCCATGCTTGTGGATTGGAAGAATCAATATTGTTAAAATGTCCATGCTACCCAAAGCAATCTACAGATTCAACACAATTTCCATCAAATTACCAATATCATTTTTCACAGAATTAGAAAAAATATCCTAAAATTTTCAAATGGAACAAGAAATAGGTCACATATCCAAAGCAATCCTAAGAAATAAGAACAAAGCCAGAGATATTACATTACCCAACTTTATAATACACTGCAAGAATATACTACAGGCCTACAGCAAGCAAAGCAGCATAATACTGGTACAAAAATAGACACATAGGCCAATAAAGCAGAATAGAAAACCCTGAAACAATGCCACACATATCTAGAAGCAACTGATCTTTTACAAAGTCAAAAAAATAAACAATGAGCAAAAGACACCCTATTCAATAAATGGTGCCGGGAAAAAAAAATGGATAAGAATATGCAGAAGAATTAAACTCAACTCCTATCTTTTACCATTTAGACAGATTAACTCAAGATGGATTAAAGACTTAAATATAAGATCTCAAACTATAAAAATCCTAGAAGAAACCCTAGGAAAAACCTAGACATTCACCTTGGCAAATAATTTATGACCATGTCCTCAACTGCAAATATGTCAGAAGCTGATAATTGGGACCTACTTAAACTAAAAAGCTTCTGCACAGCAGAAGAGATCATTGACAGAATAAACAGACAACCCACAGGAGAAGAGAAGATAAAAGAAAAGTATGCATCTGACAAATTACTAACAGTCAGAATCTGCAAGGAACTTAAATCAACAAAAAGTAATAAACATTTCCATTAAAAAGTAGGCAAAGTACATGAACAGACACATCTCAAAAGAAGATACGCTGGGCACAGTGGCTCACACTTATAATTTCAGCACTTCGGGAGACCGAGTCGGGTGGATCACCTGAGATTAGGAGATTGAGACCAGCCTGGCCAACATAATGAAACACTGTCTCTACTAAAAATACAAAAAAATTAGCCTGTGTGGTATATGCCAGCAATCCCAGCTACTAGGGAGGCTGAAGCAGGGGAATCGCTTGAACCCAAGAGGTGGAGGTTGCAGTGAGCCAAGATTGTGACACTGCACTCAAGCCAGAGCAACAGAGCGACTCCGCCTCAAAAAAAAGACATGCAAACATCACATCCAACAAACATATGAAAAAACATTCATCATTAATAGTCATGAGAGTACTATACATCATAATCATGAGATTTTATCTGACATCTGTCAGAATGGCCATTATCCAAAAGTCAAACAATAATAGATATTTTGAGGCTGCAGAGAAAAGAGAATGCTGTTTGTAGGAATATAAATTAGTTCATACACTATGAAAAGCAAAGCAGTTCGGAGATTTCTCAAAGAACTAAAAATATACTTACCTATTAGAAATTTCTCTCTATCTAGAAATTTCATTATTGGAAATATACCCAATGGAAAATAAATTATTCTACCAAAACAACACGCATGTTTATTGTAGCACTATTCACAATAGCAAATACATGGAACCAACCAAAATGTCCATCAATAGTGGATTGGATAAAACAAAAGTGGTACATGTACACCATGAAATACTACTGAACCTAGAAAAGAACGAAATCATGTCTAATGCAGCAACATGGATGCAGCTGGGGGCCAATATCCTAAGCAAATTAATGCAGGAACAGAAAACCAAATACCACATGTTCTCACTTATAAGTTAGAGTTAAACACTGAATACACATGGACATAAAGATGGGAACAATAGACACTTGGGCCTCTAAAAGTGGAGAAGACAGGGAGGGTAGCTAGGTTTGAAAAAACTACGTATTCGATACAATGTTCACTATTTGAGTGACAGGATCAGTGGAAGCCCAAATCTCAGCACCAAGCAATATACCCATGAATCAAACCTGCACATGTACCCTAGAATCTAAAATTTAAAAAAATAAATAAATTTTAATTTTAAAAGCAGATAAACAAGTTCTGGAGGTCTAATGTACAGTATGAGCTGTGATCGATATGTTAATTAATTTGAGGTGGTAATTATATGATGTATACATATATAAAATAATCATATTATATACCTTAAAAATATACCATTTCTATTTATCAATTAAACATTTTAAATAAAAATATATAAATAGAAAAGGTTTTCAGTTTGTTCCTTGTACTAAAAACTAAAAAAGCTATTTCATGGACTGAGAACTGAAAAACTTCTTTTCATCTCTTAAGTGGCACAATGGTTTGCATTGCTATAAGTGTGCAATGCACTTAAAAAATGCTTGGTACATAGTTAGCATTCAGGGTCTCTTAGTTATTATTAAGATATCTAGTTCACAGAGGTAAATCCTATGGAAATTAGGATGGTATCAGTCCATTAGTGTTGCAATAACAAAATATCTGAAACTGGGCAATTTATAAAGAAGAGGCCAAGCACAGTGGCTCTCGCCTGTAATCCCAGCACTTGGGAGGTCAAGGCAGGCAGAACATAAGGTCAGGAGTTTAAGACCAGTCTGGGGAACATTGTGAAACCCTGTCTCTACTAAAAATAAAAAAAATTAGCTGAGTGTGGTGGCATGTGGCTGCAGTCCCAGATATTCAGGAGGCTGAGGCAGGAGAATCGCTTGAACCCAGGAGGTGAAGGTTGCAGTGAGCCAAGATTGTGCCATTGCACTCCAGCCTGGGCCACAGGGCAAGATTCTGTCTCAAAATCAATCAAACAAACAAACAATAAAAAGCAGAAACTTATTACTCAGTTTGAGAGCCTGGGAAGTTCAAGATCAAGACACTGGCAGGATTTGTGTCTGGTGAGGGCCCATTTCATAGATGGCATCTTCTCTTGGGGCCCTCACATGGTGGAAGCAGAAGGGCAAAAAGGGCCTAAGCTAATTCTTACCAGCTCTTTGTATAAGGAACGTGTCCCTTCTTGAGGTCAGAGACTTCCATGACTTCGTCACTTCCTGAAAGACCATCTCACCTCTTAATACCACCACAACACCTCCCACGAGGTCCCTCCCTGGTTTTCAGCTCCAACAGAAGTGTTAGAAGGAACACAGTCAACTGTAGCAAAAATAGTGAATTTATCCTCAGTACATAACCACTTCTTTTGAGCCAGTGCTGCATCTTACTTATACTATAAGCTGTCTTTTCATCAGGGCCTGGTACAGTTCTAACAATTCCCCATGGATAGTAATGGTGACAGTACATGGTAATATTGTGTTTTTCTCATTTCAGCCTTCAAAAGAAGGTAGTGAGAATAAATTCATCTGACACTCTCTAGACTGTCATAATCATGCAGAGTGAAATTGGTAGGTTTCCCCACAGGCATATTCCAAAGTCTATGGCATTGTCTTGCAAAAGAATACCTTTACATTACTCTATGATTCCATCTATAAAGTCTCCAAAGACAGACAAAAGTACATTATTTACTACATATACATATATGTTAAAACTATTAATGTTCAAAAAACTCAGTAAAATTGTTGGTCGGGATCCTGGAGACTTCTCAGTTTCTGTCAATATATTCCTTAACTCGTGTGGTGGTTCAATATGTGCTTTCTCTATAATTATTATTTTAATTGTACACATACATATATACATGTTTCATGCAATCTTCAAATTCTGTTTGATATCTTACTGGAAAAAATAATGTAGAGACAAAAAACATACGAATTAATCATTACTCTTTCCCAACCCCGCTTGCTTTAAAGATTAACCAGTTCAAACTCTGTAACCTAGAATAGAGCAGGTCGTCTTGCAGTCTCCTGAATGAATGAATGGTTCTTAGAGTCTTAATAAATCAAGCAATCATTCAGGTTAAAGGAAACACCGTAATCATGGGTTAGAAGAAAGATTCTTAGAGTAAACCTTTAGATAAATTATTTATCTTCTCTCAGTGTTAATTTTCTTACAGTTAAAATATATATAATACATTTACCTCATGGAATCTGGCAAATTCAAATGTTAATATAGCAAATACAATAACTATAGAATTAATTGTAAATACTATGACACCTTTGAGGGTAAAAGGGGACATTTTAAACAATTAAAATTACACAATTTTGAAATACTTATTAACAAAATATTGTAATATATCATTGGTCTTATAAAGTTGTTTTATTTAAAAATATTTTCAAAATATTACATGTATTTATGTATATGATATGGTTAGGCATTGTGTCCCAACCCAAATCTATTTATGTACATGATATGGTTAGGCTTTGTGTCCCCACCCAAATCTCATCTTGAATTTTAATCATCATAATAACCACTTGTCAAGGTATAGACCAGTTGGAGATAATTGAATCATATGGATGATTTCCTCCATGCTGTCCATATGATAGTGAGTGAATTCTCACAAAATCTGATGGTTTTATAAAGAGATCTTCCCCTCTGCTTGGCACTTCTCCTTCCTATCGCTTTGTGAAGAAAATGCCTTCCTACCCCTTCACCTTCAGCCATGATTGTAAGTTTTTTGAGGCTTCTCCAGCCATGCTGGAGAACTGTGAGTTCAACTAGAGCTTTTATTGACTGGTACACTATCACAAATTTTTTGGCAAAAATTATGAATTATGCACTTCCTCAAACCAAACAGTTTCCCAGTTTAGTAAGAAAATGATTTTTACTTCAATATCGTGTTAATGTGAAATAATGAATTGAATTTATAATAGCACACATATTAATTTCAGAGGCTTCATTTTTAGTGGAATGATTCTTTAAAAGTGAATTCTTAATACTGTGACTTGATATGGGAAAAATTTAATTGCTGTTAGAATTTGCTGCTATTTTTTGGAAGCATCTGATGATGCAGATATAAAAGAGTCTGCAAAATTTTTTATTAATATAAATTCATGGCAATTGCATTCATTTCTATACCTTTGTACACATATACACACACACAATTTGAACAAAAAATATATAAAATTAATTTAGAAAAGTATTTAATACACTCCAAAAATCATGCAGACAGAATACCTTATAAATGTTTTCTGCAGCAGGCCATGTTAAATTATTGCTACAATCTTCTAAGAAAAAAGACTAAATTTTAAATTACTGGCTGATGCTTCATCAGCAGTGTCTTGCTTTTTATTTCATCAGTGCAGCCTTTATATTGGTTGATTCATGTCAACAAATATTTTATCTTAAGTTTTTCATTAAATGTACATTTTTTAAAAATTGAGGAATCAGCCAGGCAGTGTGGCTCACACCTGTAATCCCAGGACTTTGAAATGCTGAGGCGGGCAGATCACCTGAGGTCAGGAGTTTGAGACCAGTCCAACTAACATTGTCAAACCCCGTTTCTACTACATACAAAAAAAAAAAGTAGCTGGTGTGGTGGCACATGCCTGTAACCCCAGCTACTCGGGAGGCTGAGGCAGGAGAATTGCCTAAACCCAGGAGGCAGAGGTTGTAGTGAGCCAAGATTGTGCCATTGCACTCCATCCTGGGCAACAAGAGCTAAACTCCATCTAAAAAAAAAAAAAAAAATTGAGGGATCTTAATGAAAGAGTTTATTATAATGTTAAAAATGCTAATTTTATGTACATAAATATTTATATAATTACATATATATTATTACAGGTCTACATTATCAATGTGTAACTAAATGACTATAGTAAGAATGCTTATTCTTTGTAAACTCTACAGCACAGCTGCTCAACCCTTATTTATCATGTATATTTCATATAAACTTAACTATGTTTTCCCATGTTCCTCAATCACTGACTATCTTGGCAGCTCAAATTCTTTGAGCTTGATCCTTGGTTACCATGGAGTAACCTGGCTTCTTCTCCCCAGGCCTCTAGATGGGACTGTTGAGTCCCTTGTTGGTGCCCTTTATTTTCACCTGTGTCTTACATTTGATTCTCAACCTTAAGACTATGGATCATTTTAATGACAACAGGGGCCTAACTACTTATTTGACCCAAATAATATGACCCTGTACTGGTGGTAGATTGAGGATGCGATGGTGTCCACGTTTTCTCTGTCTCACTTGGAGTCACACTGACCTAAAAGTTTGTTGGACCAGCTTCAAATTTGGTTTCCAAATATCCTATAATAACATAAATCCCCAGCCACAGCAATGTCTTGCTTCTTCTTCTCTTCACCTCACTGATAAGGGGCTTCCCTAGGGATGCCTACTTTCCCCCCTGACTACAAGGTATATATACTCTGTGTAGGTATTAGACAAATACATATCTGTGTAGATATTAGGCTCAATCATCATAAAGGGGAGAGAACATTAGTTCTAGGATAGATTTTTCTTTGTTTATTCTTATCTCTCCAACATCACACTTTGCTATTTATAAGTGCGTTTTTTAAAAATAGCAAATCTATCCTCTCCATACTTTATTGGACTCTCCACAGTAGCAAGAAAGTTGAGATATCCTGCATTTGGGTGTGTGTGAAAGTACTATTTAAGTGTATACTTTGCTTGGCTGTCATTCTACAATACGTTTTCCGTGATGCTTTGCTAAAAATAAGCAGTCAAATGGGGTTTATTTTTGTGGTCTAAGAAAGAAGAAATCTATATGGCAAGCAACCTGGATATAACTGGAGTTTTGGTATTTTCACCCCAGGAGTACCTAGTATGTGGCTAGGTCTTCAGTTGTTTCTTCCTAACAAAATAAAAACAGCCACGAAACAAACCAAACTAAGAAAAAACACCTTCTACCACCACCAAGCATCAGGAGTTAGCAGTCCCTAGACAGTTCATACTATAGCTAAGAACACTTCACTTTATCAGTAAACATTCTATGCTTCCTTTCAGAGAGGTTTAATCTGTATGTACAAAGCAATGTTGGGGGAGAGGATGGTTATTATTATTTTATTATTACTAATCAACATATGCATATAACTACATGTTAAAATAATAATTCTTTTTACTGTTCAGGCATCTCACATATGACTATTTGAAACCACAACAGAAATTAAAGTACAGCGTGGGAGATGTAAAACCCATTCAAGCTTATTTTAATATAAGTGTTAAAAATGAAAAATTTAGAACAAATGGTAAACTAGACAGAATGCAAGCTTAACTTACAAAAATAGGCATTCTCTGAGAAAGCACAGTTGTTAAGTTACCTTAAACACAGAATGTCTAGTATTTGCCTGGAAAAAAACCTAGTACTCTCTTTCTGTTGTTTTTTTTTTTTAAATTGAGACATAATAGTTATACGTATCTATGGGATACATGTGACATTTTGATACATGCATTTAGTGTGTAACGATCAAATCAGGATAACTAGGGTATCCATCACCTCAACCACTCATCATTCCTTTGTGTCAGAAACATTCCAAATCTTCTCTTCTAGCTATTTTGAAATATACTGTAAATTCTTATTACTTATACTCACCCTACTGTGCCATTGACTACTGAAACATATTCCTTTTATCTAACTGTATTTTTCTACCCATTAACTAACTTCTCTTCTTCTCCTCTTCCCCCTACCCTTCCCAGGTTCTGGTTACCATCATTCTACTATATCTCCATGAGATCAGAATTTTCTAGTTCCCACATATGAGTGAGAACACACAAAATTTGTCTTTCTGTGTCTGTCTTATTTCACTTTACATAATGTCCTCTAGTTCCATCCACACTGCTGCGAATGACTGGATTGGATTATGCTTACTGTTGAATAATACTACATTGTGTATGCATAACACGTTTTCTTTATCCATTTATCCACTAATGGACACTAAAATTGATACATATCTTGGCTATTATGAATAATGATGCAATAAATGTGGATGTGCAGATATCTCTTTGAGATACTCATTTCCTTCCTTCTAGATATACATCCAAGAGTGGGATTGCTGGAGCATATGGTAGTTCAATTTTTAGTCTTTTGAGGATGCTTCGTACTGTTTTTCCATAGTTGCTATACTAATTCACACTTCTACAAACAGCATACAACTATTACCCTTTCTCCACATTCATGCAATCACTTATCAGTTTCTCTTTTTGACAATAGCCCATATGAAGGCATGCAAACGGCCAACAGGTATATGAAAAAAATGTTCAGTATCACTAATTATCAAAGAAATACACATCAAAAGCACAATGAGATTTAATCTCACATCGGTTAAAGTAGATACTATATTTTTCTCTTTTCTATGGGTACATGTACATATGATAGCCTTCATTAATTATAACCAATTTTGACTAAGTCTCATTAACACCCCAAAATGAATACATATTAATGAATTAATGAATCAACACACTAAATGACTTGTTTTAAAATATATAATTTGAATTAACATAACTAAGAATTTAAAACAAGTTTAAATATACAGTTTGATAGCAGGCAATTCTAATGGATGGATGGATGGATGGAAGAGTGGAAGGAGAAATGAATTCATGGATGGACAGTCTGAGAGACAGATTAAAAATTAATGAAAAATATGTTGCTTCGTTTAAAATTATTCCAGATATAGAATATGAACTTTTCAGAAAAATTAGGCCCACAAAGAGTAGAGATGGAATGATATCTGGAAATTCTCAACCTTAGCAAAGATTGTATAACCCTTTTCTGCTGGACACAGCCATAAAGCAAGGTTTGCCATTTGCCAGAAGTTACACCAGTTAAGAATATCACTTTGAATGTTTAAAGTTGCAATGAATTGGCCGTATTTTTTTAAGTTATTTTCAACTAATCCTTTCGGCTAGCCTTGAGATCTGCTATACATCAGAGCTGCCCCATCATGTTTGGGATGTGCAGACAGCTCTCTGACAGTCTTTGGCAGCAGCCTGTGAATCTGTGCCGAAGAGAGATTGTTTTTCAAGTTGCTTTCTCTTTATTTTTGTTGTTGTTTCTCCAAATACTGAGTTTGCAGCAGCATCTGCGATCTCAGCTCAGACTGTCCAAACAGATGTCCCATTACCTCATGTGATGAGCAAGTTGCTTGAACAAAGCTCCGGCTCCTCCTTGGCAGGTAGTCCTAGACACTTTGTTCAAACCCAGACTGTAAAAATAGCCCAAATCCACAGGGGATGAAAACTAATGAGAGGGAGTTTTTCTGCGAACTTGGTGAGAAGGATAATGGACTCCCTCTGAGTCCTCAGTTTTATTAGTATTTCCATTTCAGCAAAATGTTCCTTTGATATAGCTTTCAAATTATCACTGAATTTATCAAGACCATTTTACTTGAGCTTGATGCCCTTGGTGAAGCAGATCAGGAGATGACTTCAATATTTCTAAACATGTAGTGAGTGTGAAACGTGGACAGTCAAACTCTGGTGTCTTCAGTCTTTGTGTCCTACTGCATATTGTAAGTAAACAAACAGTGCCCCAGATGCACACACTAGCACAAGCAGTGGCTCTGCACTGAAGTTGCAGTCTTGCCTATGGATGCCGCTTCTCTAGGAGAAAGGCACAGCAAACGAACACAACGGTAAGCATTTACTTAAACTGATTGTTGAGGAAATAATTTATTACCAACACTGCTCTCTCCTGTTTGGATGTAATCTTTTCCTACACAATTCCTCAGAATACTAGGAAGTTAAATCTGTTTGCTAATGCATTTGAAAGCAGAGTAGTTGGACTTGGGCAATATGGAAAAAAGGTCTACTCTCTGTAGTCAATGCACTACACATTTTTATATATAGTATCTCATTAAATTTTATGCAACCTGATTAAGTTAGATGTTACTATCTGAATTTCATTAATGTAGAAACAGATATTAAGTATGATATTAAGTATTTTTTACTTGTGCAAAGAGGAAAATGTCACAAGTTTATACCTAGAAAGTGGCAGAGAAACATTCAAATATGCTTGAATCCAAATTACATTTTCTTTCTACTGTGCTTCCAGTGAGGCAAATAATTTTTGGAACAATTCTTATGATCTCTGAGCCTTATTTTTTTTTCTATAAAATAAGGTAACTTTACAGACTTAATAAAAATACAATCATTCATACATGAAGTTATACCCACAAATGCAAAACACACAGACACACAGATACACACTCACTAATACACTCATATTGTTTAGCACAACCAGGAACATAATAAGTGTTCAATATATGGCAGCTAATTTTGCTTTTATAGTATTTGTAAAGTGTAGATAACTATTAACTGCCTAATACTTGTCTATCTTAATGATTATCTGTACTAGGTAGCCTACATATTAACTGGTTGTCAGTATGGTTGATAACTTTTATTTTCTGCTTCATGTTTCTCTAGCAGAAAGGTTTTATGGGCCCTTTATACACCTAATTGCTATAAAATCTTGAACAAGTTATTTAACCATTTACCCCAAATAATACCATTTATTTGTTTATTTATTTATTTAAGCCAGGGTCTTACTCTGTTGCCCAGACTGGCATACAGTGATGCCATCATGGTCAACTGTATCCTTGACCTTCCAGGCTCAAGTGATCCTCCACGTCAGCCTCTCAAGTAGCTGGGACTACAGGCATAAGCCACTATACACCTGGCTATGTTTATGTTTGTTTGTTTTTGCTTTTGTTGTTGTTTATCTTTTGTAGGGACAGAGTCTCACTAAGTTCTTCAGGTTTGTCTCAAACTCCTGGGCTCTAAAATTGCTGGAAATATAGACATGAGCCACCGTGCCCAGCCTTAGCCCAACCAATACCCTAATGATGGTCTTTCTGGTTAAGTGCATGAGCTCTTTGGAACAGGAATGCTCCCTTCTAGAGGACCCACTGGAAAGACCACCACAGTGGCCCCTTCACCCTGGGACACCACCAACAATGACCTTCACAATGACCTGCACTTTACAACACTACTACCAATGGCTTTCAGCACCGAGGCTCATTCTGTACATATTAACAGTTGCTGCCACTATGACTAATAACTTTTATTTTCTGCTTCACGGTTCTCCAGCATAGTGGTTTTGATTATGGACCCGTATACAACTGAATTGCTATAAAATCTTGAACAAGTTATTTAACCATGCTAAACTGTAGCTCTTCTTTTTACCTTGATGAAAAAAATTACTTACTTATATAAATGTTTAACATAATAGTCCCTCAAACACAACTAGTTTTCAATAAATGTTAGTTATTATTTTTATTTTCTTGTATTATCAACACAAAAAACAGTAATATTACAATTTAAATAATATTTGTTCCTCTTATAGCTGTAGAACTTTAAAAGCAGGTCAAATACTTAAAGTTGCCTTAAAAATGACAGAGAAAAGTATTTTTAATATAGTAAGCATAACTGAAACATAATTGTTTGTAATGTTTTAAAATTTTATCTCCTGTGGCAAAAGCCTGGATGAAAGCCCTAAACATTGCTAGAAACAACATAAAAATTAAATAGTAACACATTCTCAATGAAGGACATTTTAAGTTACTTTATGTGGGAATTTTTCTCCTTCATTTAGCCACTCAGGGAGTCCTAGAGAGAAAATGAGAAGGAGGGAATGATGGAAGAAGGAAGGAACATAATAAGTGTTCCTTATACAGAGGGAGAAAAGAAGGGAGAGAGGAAGAAAGGAAGGAAGGAAGGAAGGAAGGAAGGAAGGAAGGAAGGAAGGAAGGAAGGAAGGAAGGAAGGAAGGAAGGAAAAAAGGAAGGAAGGAAGGAAGGAAGCAGTAGTCAATCTACAAATAAGATTTTCCTTCCTGCTTTTTGAAGCCTGATCCCTGCCTGACCAAGTGTTTTGAATGATTTGCAGCTCCATCTTCTAGAACTTTAGACCTGGACGTTGTCTGAGTTATAAGTCAGTGTATGACAGTGTTTTTATAAAATATGACACAACTGAAGCCCAAGAACTAATTGATTTTCCAAAGGTACTTGTTTAGGGAAAGGGAAAGGCAAAGAGACATTTGATAGAGTGAAATGATTTGGGGTGGATCTAAGTTTTAAACTATTTTCAAAGTCATATGTGCATGTTTGTGTCATTATTTTCAGAGAAAAGAGTGACACACATAGATTAAATATAAATAAACAGACTCTGCTGAGACCTTTGGAGTTAAATTGAGAAAATACATTTTTTATTCTCAGAATAAAATAATAAGATGCTTATGTAGCTGCCAGTAAATCTGTTCAGTGCAGAGAACAGTGGGAAACCCAAGTTTTGTGTTTTGTTTTGGAATGTCTCTGGGCAGGTTTTCTTCCACATGTAGCAATTAGATATATTATAAAAATTTGTCAGTGGCCAGCAGGGCAATTTCATACTTTAAAAAGATTTTTCAGTTAAAGAAGAAAACAACAACAACTTAATCGCATTCTCCCTCATCAAGTGCACCCAGATAGCCCTTTTTGAGCTACAGTGTGCTGCTATAGACATGGAGCATAATCATAATTTTTTCAAACAACTACATTAAATAAAGCAAACCATATGACGTACTTATTTTCTCTCATTTTGGTATGCAAGGAAAAAAAAACCTCTCATCCCCCTCAAAAATAAATAAAAGAAATAATCTACTTAAGATGGTTTTTACAAAGAATCCTAAACATAAAGAAATGATTCCACAAATCTCTGCTTCAAGATAAATTTGCTTGATTTGATTTTTACATTTGAATAACATCCATAATTAGAGGCAGAATTGTAAAGACGAGAAATTTATCTCCGAAAACAGAGCATTTTGATTTTCGGTTTCAATGTGCAAGATTGACAGGCTCTATTTTGGCTCATTCTAGCTTTTTCCCTAATGCAGTAACAAAAAACATATTTATTTAAAGCATGCATTCAGATATGTATAAACAAAACATTATTCCTGTAAGGAGTACAAATAATTTAAAAACTTAAATAGTTTGGTCATGAATATTACTTATTATGAAGTAAGAATATAGCAAAAATTTTAAAAGCAAAATCTTGCACTCAATTAAAAAAAAAAGTAAGGCATTTAAATATTAAATGGTCTGTATCATTTTCTCTAAGAAAAGTAAAAGGATAACCTGGATTGAATAAACAAAAAGGATAAACACAGTAAGAGTGCAAAAGAGAGTAAGATATTGTTGAGAATATTTAAGTCCTATAGTCAAAATTAAGAAAGGGAAAGGCCTGGTCGATTATTTCATGGCCAATACATGGTTACTGGACAAGATTTCTAAATAATCTATATCACTAAGAATAATAAGCCTTGCAAGAAAGTATCTGGTGATGACAGAAAGTTTTGTTTGTTTGTTTGTTTGTTTGTTGAGATGGAGTCTCGCTTTGTCACCCAGGCTGGAGTGCAGGGGCACAATCTTGGCTCACTGCAAACTTCATCCCCTGGGTTCAAGTGATTCTTCTGCCTCAGCCTCCTGGGTAGCTAGGATTACAGGAATGCTCCACCATGCCTGGCTAATTTTTGAATTTTTAGTAGAGGTGGAGTTTCACCATATTGATTAGGCTGGTCTCAAACACCTGACCTCAGGTGATCCACCTGCCTTGGCCTCTCAAAATGCTGGGATTACAGAAAGTTTTTATTATTGCTACTTGCTGGTATAGTCATGAAAATATTTTGTTAACAGTTACCATACAGAGTGGTGTGTGTTTGTGTGTGTGTGTGTGTGTGTGTGTCTTAAAAGAGCAATAGACTTGTATTTGCATCTGCATATTTAGAATTTTCTCTTTCATTGGTTCTCCTTATAGCTCAGTATTTGGCCTTCCTGGCATTACACTGTCTTTTTGCTATCACACTATAATAAGCTATCAAAGTTTTTCTTTAAAAGTAAACGTGGGTTAAAATAAACTTAACTTGAAATCATAGAAAGTCAGCAAGACTTTTGCTCAAATTCTAGTTCAAGAACTTGCCATCTGGTTGATTCTGGGCCAGTTATATAACCTCTCTGAACTTCATTTTTCTCATCTGAAAAGTAAAGATTCTGTGTAAAAATGTAATTAGACCAGTGTATTTTATACAGTGTATACCATAATATAGCTTCTCAATAAATAGTTAGTTACTAGTATTGCTATTACAACTACCAACATAAAAATTACCACTAATAACAAAATTTTTGGTGATCTAAGAATGACAAAAAATATTTTCCTGGGTAAATAAAAGAATTAAGTATCTAATTTATGTAATACACCTGAAACTATCAGTTACTCAATAAGTTTTAGTTATGCTAGATCTACTATTAATATTGCTTTTCAATAATATTTTTCTAAAATCAACACTTTTTTTCTTCATGTAAACTCCTGAGAGAAAAGGAAACACAGGGAAAGTTGTTTGTAAACAATTATTGAGTGCTCAATATCAGCTATCCAGTGACCCTCACCGCTTGTTATTCCGCGTTCAATGTCAGATTTCCAGTGTTTCTCCCTTTCCTGGACAATTAATAAAGATGAACTATATTCATATTTCATAGTAACATCCAAAAATGACTTTCACATGTATTGTGCCCTGTGATGGTCTCAACTACAGTGGTGACATAAGCAGGTAAATTAGTTCGCTGAAGTTACTGTAACAAATTACCACAGACTTGGCGGCATAAAACAATGGAAATTTATTCTGTCACAGTTATACAGTTATAGAAGCCAAAAGTCTGAAACAAAGGTGGTGGCAAAGCCATCCTCCCTCTGGAGGTTCTAGAGGAGAATCTTTCCCTTCCTCTTTCAGATTCTCAGGCCTCTAGGCATTCACTGGTTTATGACTTTAGTCTCTGCTTCCTCTTTCATAAAAACTTCTTCTCCATGTCTTTCTTCTCTTCTTTCACTTATAAGACCACTGTTATTGGCTTTTGGACCCATCAAGCGTTGTCCAGTATGATCACATTTCAAGATATGCAACCTAATTACCTCTGAAAATTTCAGTAAGTTCCCATTGACAGATTCTGGGAGTTAAACATAGACACGGCTGTTGGAGGGACCACCATTCAATTCACTGTAGCAGATCAGGCAATGCTGCAGGCGATAACTAATCCTCAAAGAGTTTTATGAATTTTTGTAGTTTAAGGTATCGTGGTTAAGAAGTTGTTGAAATGCGGTTAGAATTCAGGTTGTGATTACTGGATATGCATATATGCTGGGAAAGCACCTTGATCTAAGTCAATAGTTATATGTTGTTTAACTCAAACTTTTACCAGAGTGATGAATTTATGACAGTTCTTCACTAGAATGTTAGAAAATGTCATGGGGAATGGGATCTAAAATTTAACACAGCTGTAAAACAGTAGGTAATATAAGGTTAGTTGGTTTTCTTTAATGCAGAATATAGAGTCTTTGACATTAAAGTACAGCATGACTTTCTGGGAGAAAAGAATACTGGATAAATATTGTGAATATGATTTCCCAAACTTGTATAACTCTGGAATGATTATTTTTTCTTTTCAGAGTATCTTTTAAGGTCATTTTCTATAGCACAAAGTTGGTCTAATCTAAAAAGAGAAAAAACTGGATTGTAATTCCTGAACTTTGGAGCCAGGTAGGAAAGAAGCCCACAGCAAGAAAAGGTGTGTGGGGGAAGGGCATCCCACTAGAGGCAATTCAACAAATATCTATTGATTGCCTATTCTATTTAGGAAATGCAACCCTCTGAATTGAATTGGCAACTTCTTATATCTTACAGTGTAGGTATAAAGACAGACATTTTGCAATTAATGTGAAGGAAGTATGGTGAACTTTATACCAGCAAAATGACATTGTTGTGTAGGCGTATATAAAGAGGTATGCTACCTAGTGTAGGATTGAGGAAGTGACATTCAAGCTGAACACTGGAGAAAGGATGAGATCTAACAAGGTAAAGGGACAAAAGAATCAAGTTCCTAGATGACAGAATGGTGTTTGTCCAGACACAGAGGTAAGAAAATCATTTATATCCTCAGTCTAGACAAGGAGAAAAGAATGTAGTGTTATTCTTGATTTGGGAGATTTTTAAGAAACCTTACTGTTACATTTTCAAGTTCAATTTTATTTATTCTAAGAGGATAGAAAAGAATTCTCACTCTATCTTCCAGCCATTACCCATTTCGGACTGCCGTGCTGTCTCTCATCTCATCTTGTGCTCCAGGTCATCCTTTACTCATTCATAAACCTTGTCCCCTCTTTCTCAAATTCTATTTCTCTCTTATTGTAGTGGAATAGGGTTAAGTAAAATGAAAGGTCTTTATAAAAATTACTAAGATTTGAATTACAAATTACACTTAAAGTTATCACTGAAATTTTTATATCTATGCAAATCATTATAAGAAACAGAAAGAAAAGTTCTACTTTTCTGAGGAAATTGTACAGTTATAAGCATTTTGTTAATATATATTTCTTAGTGGTAGCTAGAATAAAAAGGTAATAGTTAGATATAAAGTATAAAAGATATTAAGAAGAAAATTAAGTGACTTTTTAAAGCCAAACTGTAAATATATGAGTCAATCATTTCTAATATTATGTTTATTATTTCATAATTTTCCAATTCTGAAATAGTCCAGGATGCCTTCTTCTCACATTACTTTACTTTGCTTTTCTTACTTTATTCTCTGTTCTACTGTCACTGCAACAAGGCTAAATATCTCCATTTTCTGCTTCCAAAATCATATATGCTGCTGCTGGGCAATTGTGACGTTCCTAGTTTTAGTGTAAGCCAAGACTTGGACACCAATAAGAATAACTTTGGGCCAAAAATTTTATTCCCTGATTAAAGGATACACTCAAATAATATTTTCCAAAAGTTCTAAGGTTGGAATATAAAGAAAAAGCAGAATAATTTATGAAAAGAAGAATCTCTGGTACTTGACATGAAACATTTTAATTAGAAATGCATATGGGCCGTAAGTTAAAATTGGATTTCCATGTCTATCCAGAGAAACCACAGTATCTACCAGGATATAAGTTGAAAAGAAGGATAAGTTGTCTTTTCAAGTTTTAAAAATTCTTTAGAGTCTCCAGAGAAGGCATATATAGTCCCTGTAGATTTAGGTTGAATTAGTTGGACTTGGACAACTATATATTATTTTATGCTTTCATGTTGCAAGTAAGGTACTTTGATTTGTATCTTCAAGAGGTTGCTGAATAATGTATAGAACAAGCATTTCTCATATGCAAAACTTTTATAGATTTATATAATTATATTTCTGCCTGTCAATGTAACACTTAGAAAATTAAGAATCCATGTTAATATCTCTGTCAACATAACCACAGAGTAATCATTTAAAGTGCAAAAGAATAAACTTTTTCATGGGTATCACATCAAAAATTACTGACTTCTATAAAGTTTTAAAATCTGAACTCTGTCAAATCAACTCTGTCTATTTACCAATATGCCAGTCAGGAGGCAGGGATGGGAATCAGCCTGGGTCCTGGCAGTGACTTCAAGATAGGTGACTTTAATATAGTCTTATATATATAGAATCTGAGTTTCTAATTTGTCATCTTCAAGATTATGATGTTATTTATAGTCATTTTCCAGGGTTTCTTCTAAACATTTAACCAATTTATGAATATAAAACCATTTGTCATAATTCTTTAAATGATGACTATTGACCACTCCTTGCAACAGAATGATCTAGAATAGTTGGTAAAAATGCCAATTCCTGCTGGGCGTGGAGACTCACGGCTATAATCCCAGCACTTTGGGAGGCTGAGGCGGGTGGATCATGACGTCAGGAGATTGAGACCATCCTGGTCAACATGGCGAAACCCCGTTTCTATTAAAAATACAAAAAATTAGCTGGGCATGGTGGTGCATGCCTGTAATCCCAGCTACTCAGAAGGCTGTAGCAGGAGAACTGCCTGAACCCAGGAGTTGAAGGTTGCAGTGAGCCGAGGTCACGCCATTGTGTTCTAGCCTGGGTAACAAGAGCGAAACTCCATCTCAAAAAAAAATGCCAATTCCTGAATCCCACAGCAAACCTAGTAAATTGAAGTTTTGAGAAGTGGTTTCAAGAAATCTACATTTTATATAACTGCTTCAGTATAGCACTTTCCTATATTTAAAGTCTGATAATCACTAATATACAGTGAATTATTTTAATATCTATATAGTACTCTATTTTCAGTAATGTTTTATAAGTTGAATTAATAACAAAAATAGCTTTTATTTATATAGGGATTCATAATTATAGATTTGAAGTCATTTTCATCATGCTAGGAACATCTTTCCGTTTCACTCTAGAGTAGAAATTTCCAAGAGGAAACAGACTACAGATTCTCCTAAAGTCCACCATCAATATTTGCATTAGCAAATTAGGAATAAATGTTAAAATAATAAAAATTCAAGTGAAAAAGATTCTGTTATTGGAATCTAATCTTGTAGATAGATTGTCAGAGAAAATAAGTTATATTTATAAAACTTTTGGTATGTTGAATGGACATTCAACATGGATCATGGCACAGTATGAGACTTTTTTAAAAAATAAGTGGACATGAAACAAGGAAGTGGATTACACCAAGCAAAATGAGACTCACATTCATCTTATTTGAGTAAATGTTTTACCAGTTTCTTATTGAAGCAATAGATCTCCAAAAATTAATTTATATTAATGACACTTTGCACTGTATGCATAGGGATAGGGTTGTAAGGTTCTCATCAGGGAATTTAGGTGATGGTTTTCCCTAATGTTTCTGTATTTTCTCTGAACAAACAAGGATATTTTGTGTCAAATACTCTTCAGGGATCTTTTATATTGTCATGAAATATTGGAGAACTTCTTAGGTAACTGGTCATAGTCTTTGATTTCCAAAGTCCCGTAATAAAAAGATAAACAAGTTGGGGGTTAGCTATATAACAAACATGAAAAAATATGTTCATATATTAACATACTAGGGAGGAGGTGGGAGAGCAGCTTGCAAAGGAAGACTGCATGTAAAGTTGCTACACGTGTGGGGTTAGGGGAAGACCAGTGGGAGAAGCCTGATAGATTTGATTAAGCTGACAGAAGTGTGAGGCCAAGATGTTAAAATGAGCTATACTCATATGGCCTGTGACACCTGCTTGGCCCTCACACACAATCAGGCACAGAAACACATGCACAAGGACTCAGGCATGTACTAGAATGGTGTCCATGCATTTTTGGAGTCAATGTGTTGAGAGGACTGTGGTAGACAGAAAAGACTCCTGTGTACTGGTGATGCCAATAATCTTTTTTCTTTTTTTCTTCTTTTTTTTTCTAAGACTAAGTCTGCCTCTGTCACCCAGGGTGGAGTACAGTGGCATAATCTTGGCTCACTGCAACTTCAGCCTTCTGAGTTCAAGCGTCAGCCTCCTAAGTAGCTGGGATTACAGGCATTGGCCACCACACCCGGCTAATGACTAATTTCTTTCTTTTTTTTTGTATTTTCAGTAGAGATGGGGTTTCACCATTTTGGCCAGGCTGGCCTCAAACTCCTGACCTGAAGTGATCTGCCCTCCTCAGCCTCCTAAAGTGCTGGGATTACAGACAGGCAGGAGGCACCAAGCCCATCCAGTGATCTTCTCTATGCACCTCCCACTTGAAAGACTTGGGACCTAGAAGGAAAAGCTATTTTCACTCTTGTCAGAAAGCGGTTCAAAAATACTCAAGACTCAGCCCAGATATTAAGGTCCTAAAACACATTGGGAGTGGTATGAGCAGTAACCCAAGACCCCCAAATACATACTTTAAAGAGAGAAAGCACTCTGAGAGAGAATAGTAAGACTTCATACACATGTGTGGTGCCTTCAGAATTCACCTCTTACATCTTCTACTCTGAGGAGAAAAATTAAGCAGTGCCCCCAACTGCTGTGCTCTGAAATTCATCATCTGCACCCAAGAAATGTATTTCTCACAGGGAACTTCTAGATGATGACACACTGTAGGAGGGATAATCATACAGGCCTTCCTGGAAGAAGCAGGGCTCCTCTGAAGGGTGAGATTAACTTAACTCTGTTTTCTCTTCTAAAACTGTCTTAGAACTACCCTGCAGTCTAAGGCCTTTGTTCTTCTCCACTCTCTTCGCAGGGTTCAGGCCTACAACATGGCCCAAGCTGGCTGATTCCCTTCCAGCTCCTTCTCTCCTTTCTCTCACAAGCATTTCTCCTCAGTGAATACCATGAACATTTCATCCTGTATTAGCATTTGCTTTTTGAGAACCTGGGCTAACACAGTGCTAGCAAAAGTTGTCCAAGAAAATAGGTAGTAAGATGAGGATTTGGAGCTGGCACAGTCACTATCCAACTGTCAAGAGGATTCCAATCTGGTTGGTAGGTAGGGTATGGACGGTACTTAGCACCAGGTGGGAGCTCAGTGGCTAAATATCTCAACGATGATAACCTGAAAAAATGTCCTGGTGTTGGGAAATGAAGTGGCTGATGCAATGATTCAAACACTGGAAAGATACAGGGTTTGGGGGGCAAACAATATCTACAAAAATACATCAGTTGGCTGGTTATAGCTAAACTGCTCAATTGTATTGATAACCTACAGAGAGGTGACAGACTGGGAACTACTAACAAGTAGTTAATGACTGAGTTGAAAAGCCAAACAACAGAGAGACTTTATCACCTGTAGTGCAGTGGCAGAAATAGCTGAGAGACAGCCCAAATGAATGATTGTAGCAATCAGGATCCAAAACTATTTGAATGCTCAGCCAAGGTGGGCATTTTATGTAAAGGTCAGGACCTTGGTGAAGAAAATATTCAGTTGTGGCTACAACTCCTTCGCAGGTGAGAGCTGAAGACAGTCACAGCTGTCTTAGAGCTGAGCTCATTAACATCCACAAGGGGAGGGGACTCAAGATGGCGCTGTGAGAACAACCCAGGATTGGAGCCCGCGTTGAATTCGCAAACGGTGAGTCAGTGCTGCATTTCCAGACTGATCTTTGTTGCCCACAGAACGGGGAAACTCCCAAGTATAAAAAGACACGGGACGCCAGGCAGTAGGTCTGCCTGGCGAAGCCGGCAGCCGGGGCGGCGGCGGCCGGGCCTACCCAGCAATCCCCACAGGGCGCGCTTGTCCGGGTGCCTTGTTGAACCGGCAACCTGAGACTTGAGAGGGCTGGACTTGAGACTGAACGAGACTTGCACAGTAGCCCAGCCCAGGGGATTGCAGGGATTGGGATACCCAGTGGGACGAACAAAACCGCGATTTCAAACTATCCCGGGCAGACGGTCCGAGACGCTCTGTGGGGGAGGGGCGTCCACCACTACGGAGGCAACCTGCCCCAACTGATATACACGCCCACTGCTGAGGCAGCCAGCCGTTGCCGAGGCAACCCGCCCCAACTGAGATACACGCCCACTGCTGACGCAGCCTGCCGTTGCTGAGGCAACACGCTACAACGAAGAGACTCCGCCGCAGGGCGTGGCGGAGACCACAGCAGAGCCGGCAGGAACAGCGCGAATCACACAACAGCAGGGCGGAGCCTCGGCAGCCAAACAGTGGCTAGTCTGCCTTTGAGCTGGGCAGGACACCTGATCGGACATCCAAAAATAAAGCCCAAACCCCTCAACACAGGGCATTTGAGAAAAAAAAAAAAAGGGTTGTTTAATGAGCTGTGTTGCAGCAGAATCAAACATAGCAGCCTAACAGCCCTGAATGAACAAAAGAGTGCACAGCTCAGATATTAAACCCCTATAAAGTACAAACTGTCTCCTCAAGCAGCTCCCTGACCCCTCTATATCCAAAAGACTGTCATTAGGCAGGCATCATCCTGGGACAAAGAGAGCAGAAAAAGAAACTGGTAGCATCCCTCGCTGTGCCACGGCTACTAGAGGTGCACCCCAGACAAGCAGGGTCTGGAGCGGACCCCAACAGTCGTACAGCGAAGGGGCTAGACTGGTAGAAGGAAAACCAAGCAACAGAAATACTTCATCATCAACATTCTGGGTGTCCACTCAGAGACCCAAACGAAAAGTCAGCAACTACGCAGACGACCAGCGGACAAATCCACAAAGATGGGAAGAAACCAGCGCAAAAAGGAGGAAAACACCCGAAACCAGAACACATCGCCTCCTAGAAAGGACCAAAACTCCTCACCAGCAAGGGAACAAAGCTGGACGGAGAATGACTGTGACGAAATGACGGAATTAGACTTCAGAAGATGGATAATGAGAAACTTTTGTGAGCTAAAAGATCATGTATTAAATCAATGCAAAGAAACTAAGAACCTTGAAAAAAGATTTGAAAAAAGATTCGAGGAAATGATAACAAGAATGGATACCTTAGAGAGGAATATGAATGAATTAAAGGAGCTGAAAAACACAATACGAGAACTTCGCGAAGCAAACGCAAGTTTCAATAGCCGAATTGACCAAGCAGAAGAAAGAATATCTGAAGTCGAAGACCAACTCAATGAAATAAAACGAGAAACCAAGATCAGAGAAAAAAGCGCAAAAAGGAATGAACAAAGTCTCCAAGAAATGTGGGACTATGTGAAAAGACCTAACCTACGTTTGATAGGTGTACCAGAAGGGGACGAAGAGAATGAATCCCAGCTGGAAAATACTCTTCAGGACATCATCCAGGAAAATTTCCCCCACCTAGCAAGACAAGCCAACACTCAATTGCAGGAAATACAGAGAACACCACAAAGATATTCCGCAAGAAGAGCAACCCCAAGGCACATAATCGTCAGATTCAACAGGGTTGAAATAAAGGAGAGAATACTAAGGGCAGCCAGAGAGAAAGGTCGGGTCACCCACAAAGGGAAGCCCATCAGACTCACAGCAGATCTCTCGGCAGAAACACTACAAGCCAGAAGAGAGTGGGGACCAATATTCAACATTCTTAAAGAAAAGAACTTTCAACCCAGAATTTCATATCCAGCCAAACTGAGCTTCAGAAGTGAAGGAAGAATAAAATCCTTTGCGAACAAGCAAGTACTCAGAGATTTTGTCACCACCAGGCCTGCTTTACAAGAGCTCCTAAAAGAGGCACTACACATAGAAAGGATCAATCAGTACCAGCCATTCCAAAATCACACTGAATGCTAAAGAGCTTCAACATAATGAAGAATCTACCACAACTAACAGGCAAAACAGCCACTTAGCATCAAAATGGCAGTATCAAATTCACACATAACAATATTAACCCTAAATGTAAATGGACTAAATGCACCAATCAAAAGACACAGACTGGCAAATTGGATAAAAATCCAAAACCCATCAGTGTGCTGTATCCAGGAAACCCATCTCACATGCAAGGATACACAAAGGCTCAAAATAAAGGGATGGAGGAAGATTTACCAAGCTAATGGAAAGCAAAAAAAAGCAGGAGTTGCAATTCTCATCTCTGATAAAATAGACTTTAAAGCAACAAAGATCAAAAGAGACAAAGAAGGCCATTACATAATGGTAAAAGGATCGATACAACAAGAAGAGCTAACGATCCTAAACATATATGGACCCAACACAGGAGCACCCAGATACATAAGGCAAGTTCTTGATGACTTACAGAAGGACTTAGACTCCCACACAATAATAGTGGGAGACTTTAACACTCCACTGTCAATACTAGACAGATCAACCAGACAGAAAATCAACAAGGATACCCAGGGCTTGAACTCAGACCTGGAGCAAGCAAACCTGGTGGACATTTACAGAACTCTCCACCCCAAATCCACAGAATACACATTCTTCTCAGCACCACATCACACCTACTCTAAAATTGACCACATAATTGGAAGTAAAGCACTACTCAACAAATGCAAAACAACTGAAATCATAACAAACAGCCTCTCCGACCATAGTGCAATCAAGTTAGAACTCAGAATTCAGAAACTGACCCAGAACCGCACAGCTTCATGGAAACTGAACAACTGGCTCTTGAATGTTGACTGGGTAAACAACGAAATGAAGGCAGAAATAAAGAAGTTCTTCGAAACCAATGAGAACGAAGACACAACATGCCAGAACCTCTGGGACACATTTAAAGCAGTCTCTAGAGGAAAGTATATAGCAATAAGTGCCCATATGAGGAGAATGGAGAGATCCAAAAGTGACACCCTATCGTCAAAATTGAAAGAGCTAGAGGAGCAAGATCAAAAAAACTCAAAACCCAGCAGAAGACAAGAAACTACTAAGATCAGAGCTGAGCTGAAGGAGATTGAGACACGAAAAACCCTTCAAAAAATCAATAAATCCAAGAGCTGGTTTTTTGAAAAGATCAACAAAATAGACAGACCACTAGCCAGATTGATTAAAAAGAAAAGAGAGAACAACCAAATAGATGCAATAAAAAATGATAAAGGGGAAATCACCACAGATTCCACAGAAATTCAAACCATCATCAGAGAATATTACAAACAACTCTATGCACATAAACTAGTAAACCTGGAAGAAATGGATAAATTCCTGGACTCCTGTGTCCTCCCAAGCCTAAACCAGGAGGAAGCTGAAACTATGAATAGACCAATAACAAGGTCTGAAGTTGAGGCAGCAATTAAGAGCCTACCTCACAAAAAAAGCCCAGGTCCAGATGGGTTCACAGCCGAATTCTACCAGACACACAAGGAGGAGCTGGTACCATTCCTTCTAAAACTATTTCAAACAATCCAAAAAGAGGGAATCCTTCCCAAATCATTTTATGAGACCAACATCATCCTGATACCAAAACCCGGCAGAGACCCAACGAGAAAAGAAAACTTCAGGCCAATATCCATGATGAACATAGATGCAAAAATCTTCAATAAAATATTGGCAAGCCTATTGCAACAGCAAATCAAAAAACTTATTCATCATGATCAAGTAGGATTCATCCCAGGGATGCAAGGCTGGTTCAACATACGCAAGTCTATCAACGTAATTCACCACATAAACAGAACCAAAAACAAAAACCACATGATTATCTCAATTGACGCAGAGAAGGCATTTGACAAAATTCAACAGCCCTTTATGCTAAAAACCCTCAATAAACTCGGTATCGATGGAATGTATCTCAAAGTAATAAAAGCTATTTATGACAAACCAACAGCCAATATCATACTGAATGGGCAAAAACTGGAAGCATTCCCTTTGAAATCTGGTACTAGACAAGGATGCCCTCTCTCACCACTCCTATTCAATATAGTACTGGAAGTTCTAGCCAGAGCAATCAGGCAAGAAAAAGAAATAAAGGGTATTCAAATAGGAAAGGTGGAAGCCAAATTGTCTCTATTTGCAGACGACATGATAGTATACCTAGAAGACCCCATCGCCTCAGCCCAAAAACTCCTGAAACTGATAAACAACTTCAGCAAAGTCTCAGGATATAAAATCAATGTGCAAAAATCACAAGCATTCGTCTACACCAATAACAGACTTAAAGAAAGACAAATCAAGAGCGAACTGCCATTCGCAATTGCTACAAAAAGAATAAAATACCTTGGAATACAACTCACAAGGAACGTAAGGGACCTCTTCAAGGAGAACTACAAATCACTGCTCAACGAAATCAGAGAGGACACAAACAGATGGAGAAACATTCCATGTTCATGGTTAGGAAGAATTAATATCGTGAAAATGGCTATACTGCCCAAAGTAATTTACAGAATCAACGCTATCCCCATCAAGCTACCATTGACTTTCTTCACAGAACTGGAAAAAACCACCATGAACTTCATATGGAACCAAAAGAGAGCCCGCATAGCCAAGTCAATTCTAAGCAAAAAGAACACAGCGGGGGGCATCACACTACCGGATTTCAAACTATACTACAAGGCTACAGTAATCAAAACAGCATGGTACTGGTACCAAAACAGAGATATAGACCAATGGAACAAAACAGAGGCACCGGAGGCAACACAACATACATACAACTATACAATCTTTGATAAACCTGACAAAAACAAGCAATGGGGCAAGGATTCCATTTTTAACAAATGGTGTTGGGAAAACTGGCTAGCCATGTGCAGAAAGCAGAAACTGGACCCCTTCCTGACACCTTACACTAAAATTAACTCCAGATGGATTAAAGACTTAAACATAAGACCTGGCACCATAAAAACCCTAGAAGAAAATCTAGGCAAAACTATCCAGGACATAGGAGTAGGCAAGGACTTCATGAAAAAAACACCAAAAGCATTGGCAACAAAAGCCAAAATAGACAAATGGGACCTAATGAAACTCCACAGCTTCTGCACGGCAAAAGAAACAGTCACTAGAGTGGATCGGCAACCAACAGAATGGGAAAAAATTTTCGCAGTCTACCCATCTGACAAAGGGCTGATATCCAGAATTTACAAACAACTCAAGCAGATTTACAGGAAAAAAACAAACAAGCCCATTCAAAAGTGGGCAAAGGATATGAACAGACACTTTACGAAAGAAGACATATATGAGGCCAACAATCATATGAAAAAATGCTCATCGTCACTGGTCATCAGAGAGATGCAAATCAAAACCACATTGAGATACCATCTCACGCCAGTTAGAATGGCGATCATTAAAAAATCTGGAGACAACAGATGCTGGAGAGGATGTGGAGAAAAAGGAACACTTTTACACTGTTGGTGGGAGTGTAAATTAGTTCAAGCATTGTGGAAGACAGTGTGGCGATTCCTCAAGGCCTTAGAAATAGAAATTCCATTTGACCCAGCAATCCCATTACTGGGTATATATCCAAAAGACTATAAATCGTTCTACTATAAGGACACATGTACACGAATGTTCATTGCAGCACTGTTTACAATAGCAAAGACCTGGAATCAACCCAAATGCCCATTGATAATAGACTGGATTGGAAAAATGTGGCACATATACACCATGGAATATTATGCAGCAATCAGAAATGATGAGTTCGTGTCGTTTGTAGGGACATGGATGAATCTGGAAAACATCATCCTCAGCAAACTGACACAAGAACAGAAAATGAAACACCGCATATTCTCACTCATAGGTGGGTGATGAAAAATGAGAACACATGGACACAGAAAGGGGAGTACTAAACACTGGGGTCTATTGGGGGGAAAAGGGGAGGGCCAGTGGGAGGGGGAGGTGGGGAGGGGTAGCCTGGGGAGAAATGCCAAATGTGGGTGAAGGGGAGAAGAAAAGCAAAGCACACTGCCATGTGTGTACCTACGCAACTGTCTTGCATGCTCTGCTCATGTACCCCAAAACCTATAATCCAATAAAAAATTAAAAAAGAAAAAAAAAAAAAAAACCATCCACAAGGATGATTCCCCAACCAGTAGAAGCCACGTGACATTGCATAGTCACCAGAAGCTAGGAGACTGCAGTTACAGTAATTATAGGCAAAGTCAAAAGACCAGCTAAAAAGCCTTTATCCTCCAACATAAAATGGAGAGATCTAGTTGTATGCACCTAGAGATGTTAGCTCTGCAGACCCCCAAAACTCCTCTAAGTTTTAAGAGGTAGCCCATCTTCCCTAGTAAGAGCTAGAGTTTCTATCACCCTAGAAGAGGCTGCAGAATGACACACCCATCCCCTACCTGCCAGGTAACGGGTGAATCCCACAGGAGCTACCCTCATACCTCTTTCAGTGCCACCAGGGCTATATACCTGTAGGAAAAATGATCCTGATGGCAATAACTTCATCATATACTTAGAATGATGTTGTATGGCAGAGGTACCTGAATGTGTGTCCCATGCTCAGGAATCTGGGTGTGGAGATTTGTTCCTTGTCTATGAGGAACGTCTGACACCCCCTACCTCCCATGCTTCTATGGAACACAAGCTGTACAGGATATTGAGGTCCTGAGTTTTTGGTTGGATGAAGGTTGCCAGATGGAGGTTGTTACAGGGAAGGTGTTAAGTGAATATGTTATATAAACTGCTTGCTATTGGCAAGTGGTTGCAATTTTCCTGCCCAATCTGCTGCCACTGGACTGTAGGAAGGTGGATATGTTGTCCAGCCCATGGCCCCTGGACTGTGGGGACAGAGGTGGTTCTCCTGTCCCACCCACTGCCACTGGACTCTCTACTCTGCATGTAACCCCCCAGTAAAATCCCATGTCTCATTTGCTGGCTCTGGGTCTCTTCTTCAGCCTCTTGACCTGATAACTTCCCTATTCATTTTAGTAAAAGTTCAGCACAACAGCCTCTTTCTAACCTGGCAGGAAAGGTGCTGGCCTTGTAAGTGATGATGAAACAGACTATATGACCAGAGTTGCAAGAATTAGCTTGTTTATACAAATATGATCCAGAAAAAAAACCAAAAACAACCCCTAGGTTAGAATTTGTGTAGACTTGATTAAGGGGACTAGAATGTAAGACTAGATAAGCAATAATCTTTTCAGTTGGGATTATTTCTTGGGGATGCAGAATTTAACAACTTAGTCCTCAGAAGATGAAGCAAACTCCATGTTATGGTAGTTTTTAGCATCTTAGGAAAGCAAAGGCCTATATACTCAGTGAGTGGGAACACCTGAGGTACCCTAACAGCTGGCACAGAAAGAAACAAATAAGCTGAGGTCAGTTGGTATACTAGAATAGACATATTACTGGACCCACCTGAAGGCTAGCTTCCAAAGGGATGATGCAAGGTCCTGTCATTCACCAAGGACATTAGGCACGCTCTGTTGAAAAGAGAACTGGTATCATCAAGACGTTCCGTTGTAGCTATGCTTTGCAGGCCAGAGCGGAAGACAGTCTCAGCTGCCTTAGAGCTGAGCTCATTAACATCCATGAAGATGATTCCCCCACCAATAGAAGCCAGGTGACATTGCATAATCACCAGAAGCCAGGAGACTGCAATTACCATAATTACAGGCAAGGTCAAGGGACCAGCCAAATAGACTTTAAACTCAGAGTTACGGAAATGGTTAATAGAACATAACATCTCTAGGGGCAAAAGAGATGTATAGTTAAGAAGGATACTGATTAACATCTATGACCAAAAAAGGAAATAATAGAGGAGCAGAGGGATGAGGGCAATTGCTCCAATAAAAAGTAATGAGATCTTGCTCGTTTCTCAGGCCTGAGCCAGTTTTCAAATCTGGATCCCATTGACTAACAGAGTGGCCTGGTCCCTTGGAAAAGGACTTTGCAGCATCGTGGTAGTTACATAATGTAATGACTCCCCTAGTCCTTCCCAAAGGGAGCTATATCCATTTACTTGGGTCACTGTACACTGAAATAAGAGGAATATTAAAACAGCTGGAGAACTGGGGCCTGAGTTGACATCAAGGCATCATCACAGCTTCTTATTAGAGTGGGACTTCATTGTAACTCTATGATAAATAGAGTCCTGGCTAAAAATCCCACTCACATGGACAAGTGGGACTTACTAACTGTTCAGTTACCCAGTGCTCAAGTGTACAGTTGGAATTGTTATGCTTCGCAGTTAGAACCCCTCACATGCTTAGCCTACAGAAAGAGTATTCTTAGGTATGACCAAGTGGAAACCCATAAAATTGCCCTTCCCTAACCAGGATAGAAATGAAATAAAACATTGTATCTCTGGAATGAAAAGGAAGGTAGGATGGCAGAAATTAGCACCACATTTCAGAACCAAAAGAACTCAAGGGATCTCAAATTTAACTTCATTTAATATGCTACTCGGCCCCCTAGAGAAACCATATGTACCCTTCAGAGTATAATTTTAGAGCACAGCAGGCTTAATCAAGTAGCATCTTCAATCACTGCTATTTTTTATATTTCATATCCTTGCTAGAATCAAATAATGAAGTCTCAGTTAGATGATATATAACCATGAGTTCACATTCAAGTGGACCGAACAAAAATATTCATTTACAGATTAGCTCAGGGCTGTGTTAATGATCTGCTTTCTCACACCAGAAAATCTTTTGGTGGTGCCAAAAGATGTGGACCACCTGAATAACGCCAGAGTATCACATTGATCAGTTATATTGATGACATCATGCCAATTGAGCAGAACAAGCAAGAGATGGCTAACACACTGGAGAAGTTGGTAAGATGAGTTAATGTTAAGACCTATGATGATTCAGGGGCATGCCACCTTAGTAAAAGTCCAAGGGTGCAGTAGTCAGAGGCCTGGCTGGATATATCTTCCAAAATAAGAGGCACATTACTGGATCTTACATCCCCTACCAGAAAGAAGGAAGCACTGCCTCGTTGGCCTTTTTGAATCTCAAAATACCATATTTCACATCTAAGCATACTGTTACAGTCCATATACCAGGTGATATGGGAAGTTTCCAACTTCCAGCTGGTCTAGGAGCTGTGAAGGACTCTGTAGTTGCTCAAAAAGCCTCACAAGCAATCCTGTTACTTGGACCAAACAATTGAACAGACTCTTACTGGGTGGAGATTTCTTTAGTGGAAAAAGACACACTGTGGATCTTATGACAAACAGCAGTGAGAGGACCACAATGCAGATCCCTGGAAATCTGGAGCAAGACCATGCTATCCATACAAGGAAATTGTATGCCTTCTAAGAAACAGGCATGCAATTGATCCTCACTAGAGATGAATGCATGAAAACAGGCAAGCTTTCCTTGCCAAGTCATATGGTCAGAGTCCCAGCAGTTCATCATAAAATGGAACTGCTACATCCATGATTGAATTCAAGCCATATTTAGATTTTGATTGAGGTTAAAAGCTACCTTTCTAATTTTCTCCTATAGGTAACAAATATTATTATAAGATATTTCTTTAATTATAAAGATCAGCTCATTATCCTTTAGGAGCAGGTGTAAAACATAACTAAATCAATTAATCTTAGTGAACCTTAAAAATACATTATAAGGTATTCACATGGACAAAAGAATATATTCTAGCACTAAGAGTTTAAAGAAATTTCCAGGGAGAGAGATCCAAGATGGCCAATTACTAGCAGCTCAGATTTTAGCTCCCAGTGAAAGCGCAGAGAACGAGAGGATGCCACACTTTCAGAAGAATTTTTCTTGCTCACGGACTAGGAGATTCCCAGCAGAGAAGCCCCATGGGTCACCGGCGTGACTCTTGTGGCCGGCGCAGCAGTTTTCAGTACAAAGTAAATGGGACTGGTCCCCTTTTGGTCGACGTTTGGAGCTCGGGGAAGACAGAGTTGCCCATTCAGCTGATTGAAAAAGGGACTCAAGAGGGAAGCCAGATGGGAGATGCCTGGGCAGAAAAGCACCATGAATCTTAATGCTGCTGTTTTAGCCAGCTCAGTGGGTTGCTCAGATTCCAGCGCTGGGAATCAACAAGTCTTACGTCCACTCAGAGACCTCATTTGAAAGTTGGTAATTACAAAGACGACAGGTGGATAAATTTACAATGATGGGAAGAAACCAGTGTAAAAAGGCTGAGAATACCGAAAATCAGAATGCCTCTCCCTCTACAGGGGATCACAGTTCCTCATCAACAGGAGAACAAGGTCTGATGGAGAACGAGTGTGTTCCATTAGCAGAATTAGGCTTCAGAAGGTGGATAATAAGAAACTTCTGTGAGTTAAAAGAACATGTTCTAGCCCAACGTAAAGAAACTAAGAACCTTGAGAAAAGGTTTGACGAAATCCTAATGAGAATAAACAATTTAGAGAGAAATATAAGCGAATTAATGGAACTGAAGAATACAATACGAGAACTCCGCCAAGTATGCACAGGTTTTAACAGTCAAATTGATCAACCAGAAGAAAGGATATCAGAGGTCGAAAACCAACTTAATGAAATAAAACCAGAAGACAAGATTAGAGAAGAAAGAGTAAAAAGGAATGAGCAAAGTCTCCAAGAAATATGGGACTATGTGAAAAAACCTAATTTACATTTGATAGGTGTACCTGAATATCATGAAGAGAATGAATCCAAGCTGGAAAATATTCTTCAGGATATTATACAGGTAAGGCTCAATAATCAACTCCAGGTAATACAGAGAACACCACAAAGATATTCCTCAAGTAGAGCAACCCGAAGACACATAATCATTATATTCACTAGGGTTGAAATAAAGGAGAAAATTCTAAGGGCATCTAGAGAGAAAGGTCAGGTTACCCATAAAGGGAAGCCTTTTAGACTCACAGCAGATCTCTCAGCAGAAACCCTACAAACTAGAAGAGAGTGGGAGTCAATATTCAATATCCTCAAAGAAAAGAATTTTCAACCCAGAATCTCATATCCAGCTAAACTAAGCTTTATAAATGAAGGAAAAATAAATTTTTTCACAAACAAGCAAGCACTCAGATTTCATCACCACCATGCCTGCTTTACAAGAGCT
The DNA here is from genome assembly GCF_049354715.1 of Callithrix jacchus. Lineage (NCBI taxonomy): Eukaryota > Metazoa > Chordata > Mammalia > Primates > Cebidae > Callithrix > Callithrix jacchus. Next base: position 70,835,781 of record NC_133504.1, on the reverse strand, counting down.
TCTGAAAGAAGCACTATACACAGAAAGGAACAACCAGTATCAGTCATCCCAAAAACTTACCAAAAGGTAAAAAATATCTCCATAATGAAGAAACTATATCAACTAATGGGCAAGATAGCCAGATAGCATTAAATGACAATATTAAACTCACAAATATCAATATTAATCCTACATTTAAATGGATTAAATGCCCCAATCAAAGACACAGACAGGCAAGTTGAATAAAAAGTCAAAACCCATCAGTATGCTGTATCCAGATCCATCTCATAAGCAAGGGCACACAAAGACTCAAAACAAAGGGTTGGAGGAAGACTCACCAATCAAATGGAGAGAAAAAAAACAGGAGTTGTAACTTTCGTCTCTGACAAAATAGACTTTAATAGTAGCAAAGACTAAAAGAAACAAAGAAGGACATTACATAATTGTAAAGGGATCAATGCAATAACAGGAGTCAGTGATCATAAATATATATGCACCCAATATAGGAGCACCCAGATACATAAGACAAGTTCTTAATGACTTATAAAGAGACCTGGACTCCTGCACAACAATAGCGGGAGACTTTGACACCACATTGTTAATATTTGATGGATCAATGAGATAGAAAATTACCAGGGACATCTATGATTAGAACTCAGACCTGGAACAAGTAAACTCAGTGAATATTTATAGAATTCTTCAGCCCAGGTCCACAGAACATACATTTTTCTCAGTATCACATTACACCTATTTTGAAAGTGACCACATAATTGGAAGTAAATCACTCTTCAGTATTTGCATAGTATTTCACAGACTTAAATGAAATATTGGTTGGCTGTTTGTTTGTTATTTTCTTCCCTTATTCCTTCCTGTCTCCGCTGTTGGGCACAATTATCAGTATAAAAGAGGTTTTTAATACCTATTTTTAGATTGCATTCCAGCCTGGGCATTAGAGCAAGACTCCTGTTCTCTCTCCCCCTTTTTCTTTCTTTCTTTCTTTCAAAAAAAAAATCCACACTTTACATTACATTTTCAAATAAATTGTTTTTGAACCTGCAATACACAGGTATTTCTTCTTAGAAATATGAATGCAGTCTTGTAACATTCCTATAACCTACTTTACTACCATACAGTCTCTTTCAACAGTCTGAACTATTCTGTTCTTTAAAAAAAGAGAGGAATCAGATAATAATATTAATTAATGCAGAACTTTACAAAATCCAACACTCAGTCAACTAAAAACTCTCAGCAAACTAGGTATAAAAGGGAACTTAAAAAAAATAAATAAATAAGAGTTTAAAGAAATTTCCTATACATTTTGAAAATGATTTTTTTATGTTTTTAATTAACTTTTCATCTCATTTCCCCAGTAATGTTCTAGAAGTATGCTTAAAGATAAATTATTTTTATAAATATTAATGCTTAAGTATTTTAATATTTAAGATACTAAATAATTTATTTTCATGCTTAAGATAAATTATTTCTATAAATTATAATATGTGGACTGTTTTTGTAGTATACATTGGCATACTATGCTAGAAAAGTATTGTCAAACATTCTTTGTTTATTGCAGCACTATTCACAATAGCAAAGACGTGTAACCAACCTAAGTTTCTATCAACAGTTGATTAAAGAAAATATGGTATGTACACATTATGAAATATTATGCAGTCATAAAAAAGAATGAAATTATGTCCTTTGCAGCAACATGGATGGAGCTGAAGGCCATTATCCTAACTAAATTAACTCAGAAACAGAAAATCAAATAGTACATGTTCTCCCTTGTAAGTGGGAGCTAAACAATATGTACCTATGGGCATAAAGAGAGAAATAATACACAATGGAGATTCCAAGACGGGGTGAGGGTTGAAAAATTACTTCTTGGATAAAATGTTCAGTATTTGGGTGACAAGTTCATGAGAATCCCTATCTCTGCCAATATGCAGTATAGCCATATCACAAACATTCATGTGTACCCTTTGAATCTAAAAAAAAAAATTGCCAAAGTATTTGTCAACACTTACAAAATACACAATTTTTGTTGTGTTGACAGTATATATTATATTATTAGAATTATAGAACAATATAATTCTTACCACATTGTTTTAAATTGAAAGATTTAAAATTTGATAATTTACACCATCTCATAATGGCTCTATTAAGTACTTTTATAAAAGAAATAATTCTCCAAGATTAAAGAAATGTTTATATTCAGGATATAGTATACAATAAAACATTATATAACCAATGTAAAACATGTTTTCAAATATAATTAAAAGGCAAGAATAACTCTCATGAAACAATCTCAATTTAGAATAACCTCCACATGCAATGTTATATAATTATATTTTGTCTAAATGTCTCTCTTCTCCATATATTCTAAAGTGAGTACCATTTTTAATGTGAAAAATACATATATTAAAATACATGCATAATGTATAAATGTATATTATATATAAATATGAGTAAACTTATTCTAAGCTACTATAGAATTATTGAGACTGTTATATATTATTTATGTTATTATGTATTATATATTAGAAATACATATTATTATATGAAGACCATACATATTATATGAAGACCATACAAAATATATACAGTAATAGTGATGCTATATGTATTTACTCAAACAGAAACCTGTGCCAAGAACACAAAGCATTGTGGTCACACTAAAGACAGCACTGAGAATCCATTAATAAAAATGCAGACTTTCTGAAATTCCTGCTCAAACACAAAATGCCATAAATGGAGCCAACATCCAGAGAATGAAATGTCATATGTAATTCATTTTTCTCACGTATTAAACTATATATATAAAACATCTATGTGTATATCTTACAAATCACTGCTTAAAATGTTCAGTACTTTTGGCTTTTATACTTATGTAATACACTTGTAATGACTTTTATTACCCTTTTCTGTTAATTCTAATATCTTTGTCAGTTTTATATTGTTTTGAAGTGATTAAGTTTTCTCCTTAGCATAGTTCATATTTTCCTACTTTTTTGCATGCCCAGTACTTTTGGTTGGAGCCAGACATTGTAAATTTTACCTTATTTGGTGCTGGATAGTTTTTATTTTCCAGTAAATATTCTTGAGTTGTATTCTGTGACACAATTAACTTACTTGGAACAATTTGATTCTGGTATTTCCTTTAAAATTAGTTTGATAGAACTACAGCAGCCTTTACTCAAAGGTTAATTATTTCTCTTTACTGAGGTGTTACGAGTTTGTGTCCCCCTCACAAAAGCTTTATTGGAAGCTCTAATGTGACCTTATTTGAAAGTAGTGTCTTTGCATATTTTACCATGTTAAGATGAGGCCATTAGAGTGGGCCCTAGGCCAGCATGACTAGTGTCCTTATGTAAAGGGGAAATGGGGACATAGACATAAAAGGGCTAAGGTAGCCGTGTGAAGATGGAGGTAGAGATAGGAGTTATGCTGCCACAAGCCAAGGAATACCTGAAACCACCAGAAGTTACAAAAAAGATATAAAACAGTCTCTCCCTCATAACCCTCAAAAGATTGCTAACGCATTCATATTTTGTTGAAATGTCTCTCTTCTCCACATATTTTAAAGTACCATTTTTAATGTGAAAAATACATATATTAGAAATACATGCATTATGTATATATATTATAGATAAATATAAGATGAATAAATTTATTCTAAGCTAATATACAATTATTGAAACTGACTTCTGACCTCCAGAACTGTAAAACAATAAATTTCTATTGTTTAAGCCACCCAGTTTGTGGCACTTTGTTACTGCAGGCCTAGGAAACTAATACATGAAGCAAGACTTTCTGAGCACTCTACTCAATGTCCTGTGAACAATTAGATTTTTACAGTCTGACTATGGCAATGGGCCATATTCTTAGCTGTCTGTGAGGCCTGACTACTGTTGTCTGAAATCCTTTGAGGTGGTTCTTTCCATAGCATTGAGTAGTTTCCTTTCATGCATACATTGATCGGTTTTCTGCCAAATACTCCAGAGTACCCTTTGCAGACCTCCCGTTTTCTCTGTGTAGTTCTTTTCTCTGAGGTACTTTGTTCTGCAAACTAGCAATCTTGGTCTCCCAGAAAGTCTCACATCTGCATCCTTGACTGATAGAGTTCTCTGTTCTTAAAGCTCTCAAGACTGAAAGCTCAAGGTGAGCAATTGTAGGGCTCACCCCATTATCTCTCAATTTCCTTTCCTGTCTTTCCTTTCCTTATGTCCAATTTCTTGAAAACCACTATATTACATATTTGGTCTAGTTTTCTTCATTGTTTCAGCTGTGAGGGTAAATCTCACATATGTAGTATTTGTTTTTAATACTGGCATATTTTTATAAGTTTCTCTGCAGTATTTTCCCACACAGTATATAGAACGAAATTGTAAACATATACTTCAGTACACATCACTGCTCTACTTTAGGAGATTCCAAATTAAGACCAAAATCTACCCTATGGTATATACATTCTCTTTTGTGGTACTGTCCGTGCCTATTTATCTGAGTGTATTTCTTCTTCAGTGGCTATGCATCAGCTCACTGATCTTCCATTTCATCACATGCACAAGGATGTTTATCTTCGGAGCATATATGCTTGTAATTCTCTAGGCCTGGAATACTTTTCCTCAAGATTTTCCCGTGTGTACCTGCCTTTCATTTCACAGATCTCAGCCCAATATCTACTCAGAAAAGCTTTCCCTGATCTTGTCTAACCTAGCATACTACCTAGCGGCTCTATTACTCTGTTTTGTTTTTTTTATATATGTTAGGCATCCCAAATCTGAGAATGTGAAATCTCAAATACTCCAGAATCTGAAACTTTTTGGGCATTGACTTCATGTCCATTAGAGAAAATGCTCTTTGGGGTATTTCTGATTTCAGATTTCTTGATTTAGGAAGTTCATAAACATAAGTACACATATACCCAAATCCAAAAAAATCCCAAATATGAAACACTTCTGATCCCAGGCATTTTGGATAAGAGATATTCAGCCTATATCATGTTTCACTATCTGTAGTATTATACTGTTAGCTTCCCATATTCCCTTTGGATATAATTTCACTTTCTTGTTCATAGCTATTTCTCCAAGGTATGGATCAGTGTCTGTTGCATAGTACTACTCATTACATTCTTTTGGACACTGGATTAAAAATAATGTATGCAGCTAAAGTTAAAATAATGCATTCATCTTACATTCACCTGATTTATTAATAATAATGATGTTTTTGCTTTATCCATATTTGTAATTTAGAATAACCTTCATATTCACAGAGTGTTTGATATTGCACAATCTTACACAAAATAATACTGTTACTGTTAAAAATAGTTAAGTTTATGTTATCTGTTTATATTATAGTAGGAAAAAATAAGTTAGCATACATGTTCTATAAAAACTAAAAATAATGTTCTCTTTTGCATTACCTTAAATTGAATGTCTGGCATTAAATGAAAGAATGGAACATTCAGAAACTTCAGATTTATATAATAGTAGTTACTATTTCTATTATCTATCATTTCATAACTAAAATTTCTACTACTTCTCTAAGAACAAACCAATCTTCAAATGTGACACTTAAGGAAATATAGTTATATGCTTTAATTGCTGCTCTAAAAATTGTAATTATTAAAAAACCTCAAGCAAATTATTTATTATATTAAATTCTTAGCATTATATAATGTAACCATAGCTGCACAATATCAGTCTTGGTTTAAATATTATTCTCATAGAAATAATATAAATATCAAACAAGAAAATAAGAAAGAACTGTATATGTAAAATATATATGTAAAAACATGTGCTTCTAGCTGGAAAATTTAGTTGAAAGAATCTTTTAATATAGAATAATAGTGTTTGTAGTGGTAGAAGGAAAAGTTGCTATATCTCTTAATGCAAATCATATTTCACAATGTAGAGAGACACCAATAAAATAAGTTTTAACTCTTAATATAAAGTATACTAATCGGTTATTTTTTTTAATGTGTCTAAATAATTTCAGACACTACAGACTGCAAAAAAATTTTTGTTACAACCCCCCAGGGTTTTCTTTGTCCTGAGGCTTTGCCCAGTGTCTGAATTTAATGTATGGTGCCTAATTTCTATATGTTGAATTTTACATGTATCATGGTTAGCACTAAGTGGATCTATATCCACTGATAATTTCACTGTATGTATTCACATATGATTATTTTCTCAAGGAAATAATTTACTTTTCCACAGGAGATGGAAATATTTCTTGTAGACAGATAATGATATTCATAGTTGATAAAAATTGCGAATGGAGTTTTAGAAAGGAACAATCCAAAAGCAAACTTATTAGCTGTATGAATGTGCATAAATATAAAGGCATTATATATATATTTTATACATACACACATGTATATTTGCAGTATCAATGCTTATGCATTTATTTTACAATGTAGGTTTAAATAAATCCTATGATGAATTATGTTCAAAACATAACTATCATTCTTCATTTTCCAGCTGCTGCTTATTCCTGTCTAGCATCAAGTAATGGCAATTCAAAAACATGTTTAAACATTAAAAAAATTTGTTTATAAACATGGTGCCAAGTAAGTACCTTTCTGAGTTAATTTTTACCCAAATAGTCAGCTGTTAATAAACTCACATAATTTAAGGGTCTGGGTTTCTAATATAATCAGTTGGCATAAAGAATGCTATCTTTCCACATGCTCAAGTTTTGCAGTTATTTAGAAATAAGTCCAGAGTAAGGCAAATGGCTGTCCAAATTATCACTTTTATTACAGATTAAACTGATCTTTGTGAAAGAGTCTAATTGCTGTGGGCAAGTGTGCTTCTTAATACCTACTACTGAATGAAATATGCTTACTTATATAAGCAAGTGGCTTGAAAACCACTGCTTTCCCTGACTAAATGATTAGGAACAATAAAAAATATTTTCTATCTGGGTAGGCACATTCCCCAGAAAGACAAAGAGGAAGGAACTATGCCACATAATAATCTGAGCTGATGAACAGCCTAAGCAATAGGACAACCTTCTCCACTTAGGGACACAGGAACACTTTGTCTCTGACTCTTTCATATCATAGGATATGTCATTATCCTCACAGTCAAAAATGGCAATACCCTATCTTCATTTTTACCTTACTGGAATGAGAAATGAAGGACAAGCAGATTCCTTTTGAAGATGCGATTCAGAATTTACATACATCATTTTATTAACCCCTCTTTTTGTTACAGCTGATTCACATAGCCGTAAATAGCCCATTTATTTTATGACAATTAAAGAATAGATACTATACTTGATCTTAGAATAGAATTTAGTTATATGTGAATTTATACCTCATAATTTAGCCACTCACTATTCTATCATATATATATATATGATATATATATGTGTATGTATATATATATCTTATATATTCTATCATATATATTATTTTGGACATATTAAAGGTTATCAGATAAAAGTACACTTTCGAAAAATCAATTAAATTACAAAGTATAAAATTCAAGCTCAGATAGCAAAGAATAACACATTTTTTGAATCAGTCGTTTTCCTAAATTTCATTTAACAGATAGTAAGAGTTTAGGTATTGAAGGATATCCTCACCAAGGCACTAAAACCTAGTGCATTTTAGAAAATGAGACTTGGAAGAGAGAGTTTGGATCATGAAGGATACCTATGATTCTATTCCACAAGAAATAGGTAAATTTAATATGAAGACCGTCTTAATTTCTAAGATATCTGAACACTGCATGATTTTTTCCAAATCCATAGCCTGAGCTCTTTGGTAGTTACCTCCTCTCTTCATGTTGGTGCTCTCCACAAGCTCCATCATCGGGTCACTTCCTATCACGCTGTACATATGCTTCCCTTGGAACATCTACTTTCCTGTTAGTAGTCACCATCTGTATGTTAATATACAATCATGCACTACATAATGACATTACAGGCAACAATGGGTCACATTTGACAGTGGTCCTGTAAGATATTTTGGAGACCAGGTGTGGTGGCTCACACCTGTAATTCCAGCACTTAGGAAAGCAGAGGCAGAAGGACAGCTTGAGCTGAGCCCAGGAGTTTGAGACCAGCCTGGGCAACATAGTTTGAGACACAGTTCTCCACAAAAAGGGGGGAAAAAAGATATAATGGAGCTGAAAATTTTTATCACCTAGTGATATCTTGATAATCTTGGCCCTGTGTAAGCCTAGGCTAATGTGCATGTTTGTGTCTTCAGGTTTGACAAAAATTTTTAAAAATTAAAAAAATAAAGTTACACAAACTTATAGAATAAGGACATAAAGAAAATATTTTTGTACAGCTGAACAGTGTGTTTGTGTTTTAAGCTAAGCATTATTACAAAAGTTAAAGTTAGAAATTTAATGTTTATATAAAGTAACAAATAGTAAGCAAAGATTAATTTAGTATTAAAGAGTTTTTTATACATTTACTGCAACCTAAGTGCACAGTGTTTATAAGGTTTACTGTAGTATACAGTAATATCTGGGGCTCCATATTCCCTTACCACTCACCCACTGACCCACCCATTGCAACTTCCAATTCTGCAAGCTCCCATGCATGGCAAGTGTTCTGTATAGGTGTACTATTTTTTATATTTTATGCCATATTTTTAGTGTATACATTCTATATTTAGTTTGTATATACAAATACATACCATTATGTTACAATTGGCTACAGTATTTGGTACAGTGACATGCCATACAGGTTTGTAGCCCAATAGCAATAGGCTATGCCATGTAGCCTAGGTGTGTAGTAGGCCACACCATCTAGATTTGTGTAAGTACCCTCTGATTTTCCCACAATGACTAAATTACCTAAAGATCTATTTCTCAGAATTATTCCCTGATAACTAAGCAGTAACTGAGTATAATATGATGCCTGGTAAAAACTTGAAAAGTAGGACCAGAAACTTCTGCTTCCATAGTTAAAGAGGTTAAATCACCCAGAATCAGAATATATATCATTATGCAAAATTTGAGTGGTCCTCATTAATTACGTAAATATTAGCCAACTCAGAATCTATTGCCTGCATATATGTTTTTTCAATCTACCTATTTTTCCATATGCTTGCTGATATAGCTAAACTTGGTTTACTTATTATTCCATGTAAAATTTATAACTCTATAAAGAGACTTTTAAAATAACCATTTCAATTTTACAAATGATGAAATTAAGGTATAGTAATAACAGTTACCTATGTCATACACTTAGAGATTAGAAAGGCCTGGATTTCCAGTCAAGCAGTGATGTCCCACCACAGCTCGTATTCTACAACCTATTCTGCGTTTGTTCTCCTGCAACTCCCTAAAGCACTTCATCATCTGTCACTTCTACCATAGCAGCAGATTCCTTCTGTCTTGTCTTTCACCTATAGTATCAAATCAAACCCAACCAAATTCATGCTAACTACTACCTATGAATAATAATAGAAACTATTATTTCTCAAAAGTCTGAGTTTGCCAGGGCCTATCCCTGACCACATCTCCAGCTCTATCTGTGACAAGTCCATGCCCTAGGCTTTTTACTCCAACAGTATCAGACTGCTTGTAATTCTCTCTTCACCATGTTCTTCCTTTTAATTTTTGCTCAGGTTTTATCCTCTGCCTGAAGATTGTTCCTATCCCATATTCCTGCCATTCTTTACTTGAATAACTTAGCCATTCTTTGAGGTACAGTTCATTGTTTACTTCTTTCAGGAATTTTCATTTATTATACAGATTAGTCATTCCTCAGGATTTTCATAATAAATTTTGCATAGTCCTATCATTTCTCTTACCGAATTAAATTATAATTACATTTAAATGTTTTCTTCTGCTTCAGTGGTTGTGATCACCTAGATATCAGAAGTTGCTTTATATTTTTCTCTCCTTATACTTTTTTCACAAATGTTCAATGACTCAAAATTCACAGAGAATAAAACTAGAAAGTCAATGTATTGCTTGTTACTTCCAACTATAACTAAAAGAGGACCAGTTAAGTCTTCTGACAAGCTACAGGGGAGGATCTATTAGTCAAGATAAGCCAGGCTTTGTTGCAGTAACACACAATCCAAAAATTGTAGTGGCTCATGCAGTGAAAATGTATCACTCACACATGATCCACTGTAGATCTCAAACTCTCCATAGGAGCTCTCTGCTATGAGTAACTCATTGATCCAGAATACTTTGAACCTATCCTAGTGAATTTGGCATCTCAGTATGAGGTCAGTATCTTTGTTGGAATAGGGAAAGAGAGAGACTTTAGAATTATACAGGTTGTTATACTGCCTTATCCAAAAAGTGCTTTGCATCACGTTTGCTTATATTTCAATGACTGCAAGTAGTCACATTGCCCACCTAACTAGCTATAGGGGGACTGGAAATATAGTCTTCACTTATATCCAGGAAAGAAAATAAAATTATAAATCATAATAAATTACATACATGGGTGACCCATGCATTGAGCAAATTTTGAAATTGGTATTTTATATTTATATAAAAGTTTTTCATTTGCTGCAGTCACCAAATAAATGAATTGAACTTAATTGGAAAGAGTGTTTCCTTACTCCAATTAATTTTCAGATGGTATAGCTTAAATGCATTTGTTTATAAAAATAATTTTTATTGAGAATGAAAATATATACATTTTCCAGAAATATCAACTTAAGCCTTTTATGAAACACAAACTATCTGAAAGGAACATTATGGACAACATTGTTTCCAATATTTATAGATTTATTTTACTGTGTTTTATGTCAACATTATCTCATGGTCTTACATTGAGTAATATTACAAGAAAGTGTCACACAGACTCACTAAATAAAGTACTATTTTAGAGATGTTTAAAAAGTGTGTTTCCTCACTTGAGAGTTTTCTCTTTATCATAAAACATGAAAGAAATTAACCCCAGATCACAAAAACAGAAAAACAAACAAACAAAACAAAAGCAGATCTTCCAAACAACCAGTTTGTATGTTCTTTTAAGTCATTTGTACGTCAAATGACTACATTAGTTCTTTGTTTTGATCACAAGAGCTCCTGATGCCATGATGTTGCATCTTCACTTCTGTCAGCTACATATAGCCATGTGTTTCCATTTTTGTACGATGATATATTCTTTGGCGCTGTTTTAATGTGCTCCCCAAGGTTTATGTGTTGGAAATTCGATCCCCGATTCATTAGTGCTGGGAGGTGAGAGCTAATGAGGACGTTTTGGTCATGTGGACACTCCTCTTATAAATGGATTAATGATGTTATTATAGCAGGAGTGGGTTCCTTATCGCAGGAATGGATTCTTTAGAAAGGGATCACGTAGGCCTCCTTTTGTCTCTCTCCCCATCTCTTTGCCCACCTGCCTTATGCCATGAAATGATGCAGCAACAAAGCTCTCACAAGATGCTACTCTCTCAATCTTGGACTTTCAAGCTTCTAGAACTATAAGGAAATATATACCTGTTCTTTTTTTATTTTTTGTTTTGTTGTGTTTTTAAGACTGAGTCTCGCTCTATCGCCCAGGCTGGAATGCAGTGGCGCAAACTTGGCTCAATACAACCTCCATCCACTGTGTTCAATTGATTTTCCTGCCTCAGCCTCCTAAGTAGCTGGGATTACAGGTGCCCGCTACCACACCTGGCTAATTTTGCTTTTGTATTTTTAGTAGAGATGAGGTTTCACCATGTTGGCCAGGCTGGTCTAAAACTGTTGACCTCAAGCGATCTGCCAGCCTAGGCCTCACAAAATTCTGAGATTACATGCAGGAGTCACTGCACCTGGCTTCCTGTTCTTTTTTTTGGATAAATTTAAAAGCTACAAGTGGAATTTTGTTACATAAATAGTGGTGAAGTCTGAGCTTTTCCATGTAACCATCACCCGAATAGTGTACATTTTACCTATTAAGTAATTTCTTATCCTTCAGCCCCTCCCATCACCCCACTTTTCAGAGACTCCAGTGTCTATTATTCTACATTTTGTGTCCATGTATACACATTATTTAACTCCTATTTATATGTGAAAACATGTTGGGTTTCATTTTCTTTTTCTGAATTGTTTCCCTTATGAAAATAGCCTCCAGTTCCCATGTTGCTACTAAAGACATGATTCGATTCCTTTTTTTATCAGTGACTAGTATCCTACTGTGCATGCGTGAGTGTGTGTGTGTGTGTGTGTGTGTGTGTGTGTGTGTGTAAAATATACCATATTTTCTTCATCCATTGATGGACACTTAACATTGATTGCATATTTTTGCTATTGTGAATAGTGCTTTGATACACACGTGAGGACAGTTATCTTTTTGATATGATTGCACCATATCAAAAAAAAAAGGGAGTATAAAGTTATACCCTTTTATATTGCTCTGTGGATTAATACTCCAAACTCCAGATAAAGAATCTGATTAACTCTGCTTGATTCAGGTGCCCATTGCTGGACAAATCAACTTATACTACACAGGGTCATGTAGCACAAACATGGGTGCTTTTTAATCACCCATATGGGTCAGGCAGGAGGAAATTTAGCATAATAATGATAAAGCTGCTTTCTTTGATTTGTATCTAATTAATGTATACGTTTCTACTAAAGCTAGCCTAGGACTATTTTCACAGTAGGTAGCCACTGAATTTATATTGCTTCCATTTTTTTCCTGAAAACCAGATACTACTTAAGCACAGAACTTGGATATCTTTATTTACTATCCATTTCATTTTCAAAGTTCTTAAAATAAAGGTAAATTATTCAAATGCATATTGATGCTGCTGTGATTTAAAAAATGTATTGAGTTTATTTTTCTAGTTAAGTAAGTTAAAGTTTTAAAGTCTTTTTGAAATTATTAAAATAATATTATGTGAATGACAAGCGGAAACATTTAGTTTAACTATTATGAAAGGAGTTTGTTCCTTATTTTGTGTTGTGTTTTGAAAGATTCCAATTAACCTGTTCAGTTTTGTTTGTCTGCCCTTTCGAGGAATCTTACAAGTTGTATGAAAAATTATGGATAAGGCCTACAAAATGTTTTATAAAATATACAAATATTTGAAAAGCTTTACAGAAGCTTTATTTATTTAGCTTTCATGCTTTTAAAAATCTAATTTTATTTAAACACCCGTATCTTTCTAAAAACTGGTATGGTATAATATAGTTAGAATTAAATCTAGAGCATAAGCTCATCAGAAAATCTTTATTATGATATATTCTGAAGAATATACAAAATTATATAGTTTTATATACACCAACTACAATATTACTGCTAAAGGTGAATGTGAAAACTTAATCTTGCCTTCTCTATCTTCCCCTACTCACAACACGCTATATTTTCAATGTGAAATGGTTTGATTTGAATTGCAAATCTTATCACATATATAGTTTTATTCTTTTCTATCTGGATGAGTGACAGTGGTATATAAGAGTTAACAAACCTTATCCAGTCTTAAATACATTTCTGGTATTGAAAACTAACAGAGCTGAAAGTTGAATGGGAGAAAGCTCAGCTCCTGTATTCATTCTTTTATTTGTGTTCTGAAAGGGCCTTATGGAGGAAACCTGATAGAAATGTCATGGCATTACTAAATAGATCGAAGTCCAAGGTAGGAAAATAAAAGGTTGGCTTTGCTGCTTCTTTTGTCATTTTACAAGCAGTGGATAGTGCTTTCAAATGAGGGCCGGAGGCCATGTGTGTCCTTTAATTCCCCAGCCCCTGAGAAGAAGTGAGTCCATCCCTCAATGTTCTACTGAAAGAAGCCTTTAAAGAAACTTTATGTTCCAAGAATACAAATCCCTTGTAAGGATGACAACAAAATGGGGGTGGGGTGGAGGGAATCTCAAATAAAGAGGCATGTATTCCACACAGGAATATCCACACCCACATGGGAGCTGGTCTGGGAAGATTATCATCATTGCTGCGCTTACATTTATATTCTGTGATTGTTTGTACTTAGTTTTACTGGAAGATGGGTTTCAATCTTTAAACTGTATGCGAAGTAGATGATAATTTGGGTATCACAGGAGATTACAGCTGCATTGCTAACATATGACAGTCAAGTAAGGGAAAACACTACAATGTTTTCTAATAAATTCCTAGAAAAATTAGCAACTTGTTTTTTATTTGAGGTCACAAGTATTGTAGAAAAGCAAAGTGTTCGGAGTTGTGCCATCCTGTGTTCATATTGTGACTCATATCATTTCTAAGTTTTTACCTTGAAAATCTTAGTTAATGTCTAGGCTTCAGTTTCTGGCCTTATTAAATGAGCATAGTACTATGGCGTATATCGAGCTCTCTCAAAGATAATTTGAAATAATATAGTTAAAGCATCAGAACAGATTAAACCCTCAGGAATTAATTTCCTTCTCCTCATCGAAATTAATTTGGCTCTAATACAGATGGTTGCATTTACTTTGATGTTTTTTAACTGATGATAATTATGGGTTATTCTAGTTCTGCCATTTAGAATAATTAAATATGATTAATCATTTCTTTACAGTTAGTGATTAAATAAAAATAAAAATCTGCATCCAAAGGAATGGGAAAATATTTTTGCAATCTACCCATCAGACAAAGGGCTAATATCCAGAATCTACAAAGAACTAAAACAAATTTACAAGAAAAAAACAAACAAGCCCATTCAAAAGTGGGAGAAGGATATGAACAGACACTTTACAAAAGAAGACATACATGAGGCAAACAAACATGAAAAAATGCTCATCATCAGTGGTTATTAGAGAAATGCAAATCAAAACTACATTGACATACCATCTCATGCAAGTTAGAATGGGGATCATTAAAAAATCTGGAGACAACAGATGCTGGAGAGGATATGGAGAAATGGGAACACTTTTACACAGTTGGTGGGAGTGTAAATTAGTTCAAACATTGTGGAAGACAGTGTGGCGATTCCTCAAGGACCTAGAAACAGAAATTCCATTTGACCCCGTAATCCCATTACTGGTATATATCCAAAGGATTATAAATCATTCTACTATAAGGACACATGCACACGAATGTTCATTGCAACACTGTTTACAATAGCAAAGACCTGGAACCAACCCAAATGCCCATCGATGATACACTGGACAGGGAAAATGTGGCACATACACACCATGAAATATTATGCAGCCATCAAAAACAATGAGTTTGTGTCCTTTGTAGGGACATGGATGAACCTGAAAACCATCATTCTCAGCAAACTGTCACAAGAACAGAAAATCAAGCACCACATATTCTCATTCATAGGTGGGTGTTGAACAATGAGAACACATGGACACAGGGAGGGGAGCATCACACACTGGGGTGTGTCATGGGAAAATAGGGGAGGGACAGCAAGGGGGTGGGGAGTTTGGGAGAGATAGCATGAGGGGAAATGCCAGATAAAGGTGATGGGGAGGAAGGCAGCAAATCACACTGCCATGTGTGTACCTATGCTACAATCTTGCATGTTCTTCACATGTACCCCAAAACCTAAAATACAATTTTAAAAAATTTAAAAAAATAAAAAAAATTAATATCTGAAGCTTGATTTTCAGGCAAGATAAATAGATGCATACTGTACCTCATTCTCTCTTTAATCAGTGAAGCTTTTTGTGGGCAAATTAGAATAATATACATTTATGCTAGAATATGACAATATCTGAAAATAAAGCATTCTTTTGTCTACAAGTGTAACACTGCCATTGATAATGTGATGATAAAATCTTTTTGATTGAAAAAACAAAATAGTCATAGCTTTAACTTGAAGTTAATTAAGAAAAATGATGTAGATGTTAGCTCTATAATTTAAATGAGATAATACCTGTAAACAGGTATTTATATGTCCCTCTTCTGAGAGAGTTCTGGGTTGCATGTGAAATGTCAATAACACTATTAGTATGACATTCTTCACTTTTGAAAAAGCACTATTATTCTATTACTAGAAGAAAACATATATTTTTAGCTGATTTGGGGTAAAGCTTTCTAAATATGACTCAAAATCCATATGCAATAAAAGAAAATAGTGATAAAGTCAACTCCATTAAAAAAAAACCTGTGTATGGAAAAACACCATAAACAAAGTCAAAATAAA
This sequence comes from Callithrix jacchus, assembly GCF_049354715.1. NCBI lineage: Eukaryota > Metazoa > Chordata > Mammalia > Primates > Cebidae > Callithrix > Callithrix jacchus. The sequence continues at coordinate 70,819,772 of NC_133504.1, read as the reverse complement.
ATAAAACAAAATAAATATTTGCAACATATATCACAGAGAAAGAGCTACTGTAGAGAGGATTCTTAAAAACTGAAGAAACACAAATCTCAATGGATTAAAAAGAAAAATATGAAGATATTTGTCAACAGATATGCAAAATATCTCTAAGTACATTAAAAGATTTTCAGTTACACTCAACAGAAATGTAAATGAAAACTACTGCAAGATACCAATTTTCACCTATGAAATTTGTAAAATTTCAAAATCCTGATACCACACTCTGTTGGGAAAGCAGTAAGGAAACAGACACTCTCATACACTGCTAGTGAATGTGCCAAATAGTGCAATCCCACATCCAGGATTTAAGTAAAGATACAACTAAGTATTGGTCCTTAAAGTACAACTTCAAAAATGTAAAATAGTTTTTAACAATTTTATTTACTGAGATATTATTTGCCATAACAAATTACTGGAAACAACCTACCACAATGAATTTCTATGGAAGCATAAAGAAATAAACAAGCATGCAGAATTTCTACAAACTTAACCAAGGACTGGTTTCCAAAGTACGTTGGTGAAAAAAAAAGGGTTAAACAATACTTCACAATCCATAATTTTGAAAGAAATAAGAAAGAAATATATCTGCTGCTATTTTTGTGACAAGAAACTTAGGAAAAACAAATCAGGATAATAAAAGTCATTACCCCAAGCGAGTGGGAAGAAATGAGGTTAACGGGATGGTGTTGAGAATGAGAACTTGCTGAGTGCATTTTGTGTCATGTATGACTTCTTTAGCAGTGTTTTCTAGTTGTTCTTGTAGATATTTTTTATCTCCTTGGGTAGATGTAGTCCTAGGTATTTTATTTTTTGGCTTTTGTAAATGATATTGTGTTTTTGAATTGGCACTTAGCTTGGATGTGACTGGTGCATAAAAATTATACTGATTTTTGTTTATTGATTTTGTATCCTGATACTTCACTGAAGTCACTTACCAGTTTCAGGAGTCTTTGCAGAATCTTTATGGTTTTCTAGGTATAGAAGCATATCATCAATGAAGAGAGAGAGTTCTACTTCTTTTCCTATTTGGGTGCCTTTTGTTTCTTTCTCTTGCCTAATTGCTCTGTCTAGAATTCCCAGCACTATGTTGAATAGGAGTGGTTAGGGTGGGCAGTATTCACTCTGTGTCTCCAGTTTTGCTTTCTGCAGTTTCAGTTATCTTCAGTCAACCACATTCCAGAAATAAGGAATTCATATTTCAACTTGCATGCCATTCTCAGTGATGTGATGAAATATTATACTGGCCTGGTCATCCTGCCCAGGACACGTATCATCACTTTGTCTAGCAGATGCATGCTGCTGACTCTACCCACCTTTTAGTCACTTGGTAGCCATCGTAATTATCAGATCTACTGGCTCATAGCACTGTTTGTGTTCAAGTAAACCCTTGTTTTACTTAATAGAGGCCCCAAACTGCATCAGTAGCGATACTGGCAATTCAGATACGCCAAAGAGAACCTGTAAAGTCCTTTTTTAAGTTAAAAGGAAAAGTACTCCACATAATGAATAAATAGAAATCATATGGGAATGTTGCTAAGATTTAGAGTCAGAACCAATCTTGTATCTGTAAATTTGTGAAGGAAAAGAAATTGTGCTGTTTTCCTGTCACACCTCAAACTGCAAAAGTCGCAGCCACAGTGCATGATAAGTGCTTAGTTAAGATGAAAAAGGCATTACATTTGTCAGTGGAACATGAACAGAAATATGTTCTGACCGATGGCAATCAGGTTTAGTACTATCCACAGTTGTAAGCATCTATTGGGGGTCTTAGAATGTTTTTCCCAACAATCAAGGGGGGAATATACTGTATAATTTTTTATATACATTGACTTTTGAACCATGTTAATTTTTCATACATTCAAAGATAAAATGAAATCATAACAGATAAAAGTCAACCCCAAATTACATCTGAACAAAATCGCACCCATTTCCAATTAATAACTCACACAAGAAAAAGAATAAATTCAAGTGACTTTTAGACAGAGGACTCTAACAGTACAAACTCAGTGGTATCTGCTCTAAGGATAAAAATAACCACAAAGGAATTGCTTAGTTGGTTTGTTTATAATTGTGGCATAAATGTAGTTAAATCTAAAATTATTTGACTTGTCGCTTAGGATAGAGCACATAGGTTAATATGGTTGACCCTCCACGTCGGTTGGTGGGTTCTGCGTCTGTATGTTCAACCAACCACTGATGCAAAATATTCTGCCAGCCACTTTTATAAGACAATATGTTTTGTATTGGCTTTTTAAGAGAAAGTTGACACCATGAAATGCAGAAATTATAAGTTTTTAAATAATGTTTTATTTTATATATTTAAGCATATTATATACATTTTTAAAGTATGTATAAAATACACGAGAGATAATATGTAAATTTCCTTATACTTTAAAGAGATTTGGCAAACCACTGCATCCGTAGTGATACTGGTAATTCAGATATGCCAAAGAGAACCTGTAAAGTCCTTCTCTTTAAGTTAAAAGGTAAAAGTACTCAACTTAATGAATACATAGAAATCATATGGGAATGTTGCTAAGATTTAGAGTCAGAACCAATCTTCTATCTGTAAATTTGTGAAGAAGGAAAAGAAATCTGTGATGTTTTTCTGTCACACCTCAAACTGCAAAAGTCACAGCCACAGTGCATAAATGTTTCATTAAGATGGAAAAGATTAAATTTGTGGGTGGAACATGAACGGAAACTGATATGAATGCCCCAAAAGGAAAAAAGCAAAGGAGATAAAAGGAATATTATATAAAAGAAATTAAAATGACTAAAATAAGTAGGAAGAAAGTTTAAACTGCCTATCAAAGAAACACAGATAAAAAACAGTTATAATTCCTCATCTTCAGCTTAATAAATATTAAAATAAATAATAAAAACAAACTAGTTAATATTAATTAAGGTTCACACTAATGATATGTTAGATATTTAGGTGGAACTCTAAATTGGTATAAACTTCCAAGCAATTTATATGGGGGTCCTAAAAAAAATGTGTGTAATATTCAATAAATAAGTTTATTTCTTAGAAATTATCCTAAAAAAAATGATCGTGCTGATAGATGCAGGAGGCAGATGTAGGAGAATCCCCAAAGAATCTCCAACCTGCCCCACAAGTGTTTACATCAAATGCTCCAGTGCAGATGAAGGAACCTGCCCAGGGTCTTATTTGAGGATGCCTGCAACAGACTGGGGGCTGGCCTGCACACTGGAGAATGGGGTGGAGCCATCAGGAATTTGAGCCTTCTGCAAAGGAGCCTGGCCTCTTCAGCTCCTATGTGGTGGCTTAGTATTCAATCTGTGAGGTGGGAGCCTATTGGCAGACCCCTCCTTTTTGCTAAGAGCTTTCTTTTAATAAATTCCAGTTTCCTCACCTTTCAATAAGTCCACATGCCTAATTTTTCCTGGTCATGAGACAAGAACTGGGGTATTAGCTGAGCTAAGAAGCAGCAAATCCTGCATCAATGCTTTGTGCAAAGGTAGTTGTCATGTTATTTTTCTAGCATTGTTTGTATTATCAAACAATTGTAAACAACACAAATGTTCCAAAATGAAAACTAATTAAGCTAATCATTGAGCATCTATACAGTGGAATACCATACAGCCATTACCAATTGCACTAAGGAAACAAATCTTTATTGTACATTTTAAAACATAATAAATTTTAAAAATATAATCCCAGCCAGGAGCAGTGGCTCATGCCTCTAATCCCAGCACTTTGGGAAGCCAAGGCAGGTGGATCATGTGAGGTCAGAAGTACTAGACCAGGCTGACCAACATGGTGAAACCCTGTCTCTACTAAAAAAAAATACAAAACTAGCCAGGTATGGTAGTGCACGTCTGTAATCCCAGCTACCTCAGAGGCTGAGGCAGGAGAGTTGCTTGAACCTGGGAGGCTGAGGTTGCAGTGAGCAGAGATTGCACCACTGTACTCCAGCCTGGGCAACAAGAGCGAAACTCCATTTCAAAAAAACATATATATATGTGTATACATATATATATATATATATATATATATATATATATATGTATATATATAGACACACACACATATTTGCCTATTTATAAATATTAATATGTGTTTTATAATAATAGAAAAACACTAGACATCTGCACAACATAAGGTCAAAAGTAATTATTTCTAGATCATTGTTTTGGGCTACTTTTTATTTTGGGGTATACGTAGTTTTAAAACTTTTATGGTCTTACTTGTCTATTGTATGTAAAACATTTGCACATGAAGTTTAGCTAAATGAGTTTATATTGCTTAGCTATGGAAGCTTTCAAAAGAATTAAAAAAGTGGAAGGTAAGTATAAAGAAAAAGCATGTTAAACAGTAGTGTGACTAACTTGGTGGGAGGAGGTCCTAAAGGAAGCCAAAAACAGGTTAGGGGTAAATCTCATCTTATTTAGCATCTTGTATGAAACCCGTAAGACATAGACAATAACTGAAAGTGTCTAAGCATATACAGAATATACATGAAATGCAGCATTCAAAATGTATTTATGATATATAACACATATGTATGTTTTTACATACAGGCATACCTTGTTTTCTTCCTATTTGTTTTACTCCACTTTGGAGATTTTGTGCTCTTTATAAATTGAAGTTTTGTGGCAAGCCTCCTTCAAGCGTCCTTTGGTGCCATTTTTCTGACAGCATGTGCTCACTTAGTGTTTCTGTGTCATATTTTTGTAATTATCACCATCTTTCAAACTTTTTAATTATTATATGTGTTTTGGTGATCTGTGATCAGTAAGCTTTGATGTTACTATTGTCAGTTTGTGAGTACCACAAATTGAGTGCATATAAGACAACAAAGATAATCAATAAATGTTGTGTGTGTTCTGACTGCAAACTCTTCCACCATCTGTCTTCTTTTTCTTGGGCTTCTCCATTTCCCAAAACACAATGTTAAAACTGGTCCAATTAATAACCATACAATAGCCTCTATGTGTTAAAGTAAAAGAAATAGTCACACTTCTTTCACTTTAAAACAAATTCTATAAATAATTAATCTTACTGAAGAAGTGAGCATGTTGAAAGCCAAGATAAGCCAAAAGCTAGGCCTCTTGTGCTACACAGCCTAGTTGTGAGAAGAAAAGTTCTTGAAGGAAATCAAAAGAGCTACTCCAGTGAACACACCAATGCAAAGAAAGCATAACAGGCTTATTGCTGCTATGGAGAACTTTTGAGTGGCCTGAATAGATCAAACCAGCCACAATGTTCTGTTAAGCTCAGGTCTAATCCAGAGCAAGGCGCTAACTTTTCTCAATTCTAGGAAAGCCTAGAGAGGTGAGGAAGCTACAGAAGAAAAGTTTGAAGCTAGCAGAAGTTGATTCATGAGGTTTAAGGAAAGAAGCCATCTTCATACAAGAAAGTACAAGGTGCAACAGCAAGTGCTGATATAGAAGCTGCAGTAAGTTATCCAGAAGATCTAGCTAAGATCACTGATGATGGTGGCTACACTAAACAATAGATTTTTAATTGGGTAAAACAGCCTTCTATTCAAAGAAGATGCCATCTAGAACTATCATAGAGAGGATAAGTCAATAAGGGACTTCAAAGCTTCTAAGGACAGGCTTGCTCTTGTTAGGCTGTAACGTAGCTGGTGACTTCAGGTTGAAGTCGATGCTCATTTACCATTCTGAAAATTCTAGCACCCTTAAAAAGTATGCTAACTCTACTTGCCTCTGTTCTATAAATGGAACCATAAAGCCGGGATGAGAACACAACTGTTTATAAGATGGTTTACTGAGTATTTAAGCCTACTGTTGTGACCTACTATTATTGTTCCTTAACAATACACCTGGTCACCCAAGGGCTCTGATGGAAGTATACAAAATTAATGTTGAATTACAAGTAAAGCCTGAAGATGTGACTAAATTGGTTTCATTTTATGACAAAATTTTAAGATATGAGGAGTTGCAAGGAAACTTGCTCATCTATGGATTTCTTGAGATGGAATCTACTCCTGGTGAAGGTGCCGTGAACACTGTTGAAATGACAACAAAGGATTTAGATTATTACATAAACTTAGATGTCAAAGCAGTAGCAGGATTGGAGAGGATTGACTCCAGTTTGAAAAGAAGTTTTCTACTGTGGATAAAATATAATCAAACAGCATCACATGCTACAGAGAAAATTTTTGTAAAAGGAAGCATCAATGGATGTGGCAGACTTCATTGTTGCCTTATTTTAAGAAATTGCCACAGTCTCCCCAACCTTCAGCAATCACTAATCTGATCAGTCAGCCACCATGAACATGGAGGCAAGACCCTCTGCACACAAAAAGATTGCTACTTGCTCAAGACTCAGGTGATAGTTCTCATTTTCTAGCAATAAATAATATTTTAATTCAAGTATGTACATTTTTAGATACAATCCTGTTGCACATTTAATAGACTACATACAGTACAGTGTAAATATAATTTTATATGCACCAAGACCCCCAAAAATGTATGACTTACTTTATTGCAATATTGTGGTGGTCTGGAATAGAACCTGAAATATCTCTAAGGTATGCCTGTGTTCAGACCCATATATGTATAAAAGGGTTTGTGCTGAGAGAGACACAAAGGAAAGACTTAGAAGTTTTAAAAGAACAGTTTTAAAGTAGAAGACTGGAAACTCAATAACATGCCATTTAGTGGATGGAAAATCTTCAAAAGTGGCCAATTTAATCCTTCTAATAAATAATACTTTGTCATATGCAGTTCTTTGTTTATAAATACCTTTTAAGTTTCTCTTCCTGCTCAAAGAAGGACTGTTCATTCTTTCAGAATTTCAGAATTTTTCTCATATTTGAATAAAGTATCATATCAGGCATCTTAAGTAATGGGATTTTTTTCCATGAAAAAAATGACAAAGTTCACAACCAATAATTTTAAATACCTACTAAGATTCCTCCATTGACAAAAAATAGCAAATCTAAGCAGAATTTACTGTATGTGCCACAGTATTAGCTTCATGAGAGTAGGATTTTTAAGTTTTGTTTACTGCTGTGTACCTAGTAGTCTTTAACATTCTGTTTTATACAGTATTACTTTTCAATACATTCTTTTTCATATGTAGTACATTACTTTTTTTCCAGATTGTAGTATTACTCTCTTGTCCTCTTATCCTATAGTTTAACATTTCTGTATAGTCTTCATTTCATAAAAGAAAAGAGAATCAAACCGAGAATAACCAATTTCAATGTTAATGTTTTAATATTTTTCTTTTAAGATAATATTAAACATATAATTACAAAGTCACCTAATATTTGAATGCATAATTTAATAATTATAATAATGTCACAGGTTTCAAAATACCATAGTAATCAAACCAAAGAGTTGCAGCATTTTCAGCAAGTTCAATGAATAACTACTGATGATGTTTCAAACTGTATCCAACTACAAATATTTTTTAATGATTAAGGATAGGGTAGACCTTTATGCTATCTCAGAGGAAGGAACAGTTACAGTTCAAAAACTAACATCTCCTGGTCTGTGAGAAAATGACAAATTTCATCATCAATGAAGATGATGCCAACAGGAATCATAATCACAGCACACACGTTTGGACTTCCTCCTATGTTCTGGGCACTCTGCTCAGAAGTTGTGCCATCAGTAATTCTCCCAACATTGCTCCAGGTTGAGTACAGTTGGATATAAATAATCAGCTTGGATATAAGTAATCCAGGTAGAAATTATGTAAGTCACTCAAGTATGAAGGGGAGACAGAAATCAAATTTGGATATGTTTAATTCTAAAGACAATATCTCTTTAAAACTGCTATTTTATCCACCTAGCAGAACTAAGAGAGTTAGGTGCTACTTCCAAGCTTTGAAAAATTGATAACAATGCAAATAATAACTCAAAATAAACTAAAGGAAGCTCTCATACTTTCAGTCATGTTACATTGCATTGCATATGTTTGTATTCATTTTAGGATAGTGTTTAGGAGTGCCTTTGGGAGACAAATTAGAATTGCAGTGCCAAGCAGAAAAATCACAAATACTTTGATTTAGGACTCTGACTTTAGAAACAATGACTAATCTACTTCACCTTATTCATATAATGGTTATTAACTTTCAGTAATTAAATGCATATACCTTTAAAGTACAAGTCTTTGTCAAAACTTTTAAAGTTTCTTCGTTTAGCCTTATATCCTCTAATCTCAACTCTACAATAGTTTTGTAACTACTGATCAATAGATACAATCAATAGGAGGTAAAATTATCTTTTAAATATCTCTACACTATATATATTATATAAAGAACCTCACCAAGATAAATAAAAATAGTATTTTATGTCATACATGTGTTAGTCTTTGTAAATATTGAATGCCAGTTTTAAAAAGCTGTCAAAATGAAGGTGTTAGTTGTATCTTGAAAAATAAAGTTAAATTTTATTTAATATTGTTCTTTCAAAATTCAATGTTTCTATTATCTTACATGCTCCCATAATCTTGGACAGTTTGTTATTATAAAAATAGAATTTATTAATTACATCAGAATAAAACAAAGCAAATGATCTCATCTGAGTTTTTAATTTGTGCTTCTGTCAATTTCAGTAAAATGCTGAATGACTGAAGTCAGTCACACTTATCTCTCCAAAAAAGAAGTATAAATAGGAAGCATAATAATTCTTTAAAGAACTAGTTCTTGGCAGAATTTTTATTTTAGGTTTTTGATGTATTGTCCACATTAGGCTCTAATTACAAATTCTTGTAATTTACACTAGATTTTGAATTAACATTTAAATATTGAACACACACTAGGATTAGTTGGTTTATAATTTCTCAGGCTTCAGAAATTTTGAATAAAATTCCCATTACAAAATATATGAACAACATCAATGTTATGCTTTTGATACACCATCGGAAGAAAAGTAACTTCTGAGGGTCTCTGTAAACACCGGCATATGGAGTGCATTAAGGAAGAGGACTCTCCAGAAAGTTCTACCAAACTTTCCATTAGCCTGCAAGTAACCAGAGGTTGCCAGGATAGAATCTCCAGCTTCCTTTGCACACTCCTCTGGTTAAGAACAAGCAGTTTTAACTAGACAGCCATATGGTGACATGTCTTAAATATATAATTTTCCTTGCCCCATTAGCTCTTGAATAGCTTCATTTTCTAGCCCCATTACCTCTAAAGTAAATATAATATTTACATTTTTCTCAAGTGCAATAAAAGTCTTGCAACCTCTAGAATTGATTTCACCTTCATAATGTATCTTACCTTGGATTTACTGTTAACATTAATAAATTCTATAAAGGAAAAGAAATTCATCACTTCAAACTTTTACTGATCATTATATGATTATATTATAAATTTTGGACTCTTTTGTTTTGCTTCACTTATAATTTAAAATTTATGATAACACAGGTTTACATTTATCTGCTGTCTGATGTCCTAAATGAGAATCACATCTGCTTGCTTTGTCCACAGCATTTCTTACTCTAAAGTGGTGACACTGACAACCACAGTCTCCAAGGAAATAATCTTAGAGGAAGGCAGACCACATGCAGTATTTCTAAAACAATGTTTGTTTCTTCTAACATAAAATATGATGACATTTTATCAGTCTTTAAGATAAAAAGAAGTTGAAATACATTCTAACATTTTCTTCTCCTTGACAGATTTACACTTTGATTTGTCTCAGTGATCTTGTCTAATGGGTGAAAATGAAATAATCCTTTGGAAATTTACATCCACAATATAGTATAGAAAGCCACCTAGAAATATATTTGCCTAAGAAACATAAAAAAAAAAATCCAAACCCAAAAGTTTATAGTAGGATAGGTCTGGTCAGAGGTGTCTGTAGCATGGAATCTGGCACTTCTTAGCTTGTGACATATTGGAAAAATGACAATCTCTTTACCAACAAAATAGGTATTCCTAATATATTAGTCTTTTATTGGTGCATAAGAAATTTCCACAAATTAGCAGCTTAAAAAAACACCCATTTTACTACATTAATAGGCGATACTAGGTGATGAATAATTATAGACAGTTTTTATTTCTACTACTATTGAAGGTTAATTTGTGTTTAGATACTGATATTGAATAAAGAAGTACAAATAGAGTGAGTCCATCAAATTGCCTAACCCACTTACAATTCATGTAATCAGAGATGAAATGTGAGATTTCTTTTCTAAAACAGAGATTACAAAACATTTTTTCTACAGGGTCAGATGGCATAGTAAATATTTTCGACTATGTAGGCTACAGGGTTTTTATTGACAGTTTTTACTATTGCTATGGTGATAGTAAGAGCGACCTTAGTAAATAAGTGAATAGAGATGGCTCTGTTCCAACAAAACTTTATTTACAAAATCAGGCAATAGGCCAGATTTGGCCCCCAAATTGTAGTTTGCCCATCCCTGTTACCAAAAAACATAGGGAAACGACTTCACTAGTTTCTGATTTTACCAATACTTAACTGATCTTTTTGGAAAAGACTATCTTCTTGATAATCTTCACCACATAAATAATTATCTAAAGTACTCTGGGCTTTGTAATCCATGTTTCTATTGTAATTAATTTGAGAAAAATAGTTTTCTTGAATAAAAAGAAAATGAGAAACTTGAAAATGGTAGTCTTGCTCCTTTTCTGGCCAGAAAAAAAATTGCTAATTTCTACTGAGGCAAAATTTTTCTCCACCTAGAAGCGGTAGCTAAAAAGTTGCCTTTTATAAATAGTATGGTTGTGATAATGATTCATTGGAACTGTTTGTCATCCAAAGAAGAACACAAATTATACCAAAACAGACCCAAAGCCATTCTCTCATTCAAAGTTAGAACTTTTTTCACAAAAAGCATTTTATTGTTCCCAAGCCACTCCTCCTTGATGTGAACACTACGGTTGATATGAACTCTGATTGGCCAATGTGGCTGGAAGTCAAAATTAATAGTTCAGAAATAGTATCAATTCATTTTACTAATTGATTTGCTGTATTTTTGTGGGGTTTTTTTTTTACATCTGATTTAATGAATAAGCTTTTCTTTTTTTCCTTTTTTCTTTCTTAGCAGTGAGTAAAGTCAAAGGCAGATGGGGGATAACAAAAAATAAAATGAATATTAAACTTAATTTTGTCAGATGATTGCCGTAGTTGGCTTAGAGCACAGGAAAATTGAGGCTAAATTCCATCATGTTTAAAATGACTAAAAACAGTGTTTTCGTTTATTTTGAAGGAATATATATTGATTGAAGGGACATGAAATTCAGTACTCTACCTTAGGATTCTTGATGTGTGTAGCTAATTGTGAAGAAAAAAAAAAGGGAGATTTTTTTTTTTTTTTTAGAAATAGTGGGTTTTTCAAATTCAAATTTTTGTGGATATATAAATTGTTAAAATGTGTTTGGAAGCATTTTAATCATAAACATGCCAAATTTTTCTCGATGTTCTTTACTTATTCTAAAACTGTTGCTCTTACAATTGCTTGTATAATTAAAATGCTTCTCTGTTAACCATGTATAAAACAGTCATGCTCTAAACATCACAGGTCTTGAAGAGGAAAATAGTCCTTTGATATGAGCTCTCAAAGGTCCCTAGAAAAATGAGAGTGGAAAATGAAACAATAATCCTAGAAAGTGAATCCTGGAAGGCAAAGATCAAAGGTCTATTTGCACTTATTTTTCTAACAAACAAAAAGTAAGGATACATGTACAAAGGCACCCTGAGGGATCAGGAAGACAAAGTGAAGACCTAGTACTGTTAATAAAAAACAAACTACAGACCTTACAGAAATTTTAGGTGTGTTTCTTCTACTATTATTATTATTTTTACTTCTGACACAAATAAAATGCACACATGCAATTTCTCTAACTCTTTGGCTACATATCCAAATATTGTAGGGACACTTTGAAAAATTATATCTTATGCAATCTACCAACTTGAAAGGTCTTTTATTTGAAAATGTTTTCTTTGTTCTAAGATAAAAATAATAAAATAATGGGCTGAGCACAGTTTCAAATTGAAATGAAGCATCAGAAGACTGTTTCAAATTAAATATGAACCTCTCCAAATGGAGCCACGATGAAGAGATAAGAGTCATGCACCTCCGTGAGAGCACACACACACAACAAACCCCTTCTTGTTTACATGCCTATTAAGGGTTCCCAGCAGCTGAAATTATTTCACTCAATTTGATTCTATCCCCATTCTCCATGGCTCATTTACCAATTCCTATACAGAGCTATTCATGCTCCTTGGGAGAAACTGAAGGTGAATATTGTATTTACAAAGGCTAAATCCAGACAAAAAAGATTTCAACAATTGCTGCTACAATTCAGATTCCACAATTCCCCTTAAGACTATATTCTCTATGGAGAAGCTGGAGCTAAGCATTGAGTTCCTTATTTCAAACTCCCAGTGACCAATGACGAGGTAGATTGAGGATAAAGCTTCAAACAAGGCAGAGAGGTCAGATTCCCAGGTCTGAGGTTCATTATCAGGCCTGAGGCCTATGAGGAGTAGCATCAGCATTTTCAGTTATAGGATAAGAAAATTTAGCATATCTGCTTCCAACTCTATAACCTAGTTCTTCCTTATTTGCTAGCTACTTGTAAAAATAAATTGGCTTTAATTTATGAAGATTTTTGCTTATTACTAAAGTACAACTCTCCTTATCATAACAAATAAATGTAGTTAGATCAAGAGCTGCTTTTGCCAAACCAATTTATATTGTTAGAAGTCAGAATAGCGTATAAAGTTTGGAGTGAGTAGTGATCTGGAGGGAGCACCAAGCAGGCTTCTGAGGAGCTGGTCATACTCTTTCATGAGCAGAGTACTGACATCACAGATGTACTCTAATAAAATGTGTCATTTTGAACATTAGAATATGTGTATTTTCCACTTTTATGTTTTGCCTTAATAAAAAGTTTACTTAAAAACTTATAGCACTTTTGACTTATGTGAGAACAGGTTATATGATATGCTGGAGAAAAGAAGTGTAACTGCATGTTTTATAACCTGCAGCCCACTGTGAAACTGGGATGGTGAGAGCAAGCATGCCTTTTGCTTCATTAAAGTTCTTTCAATATTCTTCCTGCAAGTAGGACATAGGCATTTGGATTGTGGTGGATTTATTGTAAAATTACTCTTTGTTCTTCTTGTAAAAAAAAATGAGATACAGTTATAGGATATTACAAATAAATTAAAATATTTTTATACTGTATACAGCATATATTTTTATGTATATACATATATATAGTGATACACACACAGCAAGTCCTGTAATTCTGGTCAAATCTTTAGAAGTGTAAAAGTAGTTGCACATTCCTGCCAGCTATACTTGTTGATATCATTGTTTGGAAAGCTATGAACTGAGAAAAGACACAAGTTCATGGTTCTGATATAAGTTGGCCTGGGGTTGAGAAAACCAGATCACATGTTGATAAAATTATTCTTGCCACTACTAATACCAGAAAGTCTGGTCTTACACAGAGGAGAGAGAATCGTAATCAACATTATTAATATATAAACGAATCCATATTAAATATAGCATTCACACTTTCTTGTTCTTGTATATTTTGATCTTTTAAACAATGTCAAATGATGAAGATATGCAAAAATTTCAACAGCAATTGTTTTATTTATTTTCTTTTGATTACTAACAGTTTTGCATATATATTTTTGATGCAGGATAGCACATTTTTGAATATGTATAATGATTATATCTGCATTAGAAATTATAATTATTATTTTTACTGAAACATAGTAGAGACTTAAAATAACCCAAATTTGTTGAGAGCTCACAAGTTGTCAGGTATTTTGCACAGATCACAATTTGTCCTCACAATGAATTGTGAGTTTGGCACTATTATTCTTTCCACATTCTACATTAGAAAACTGATGTATTAAGAAGAAAAACTAACAAAACACTTGTCATAATGTAGATTTTCCCAATTACTAAATTTTTTTCTTTCAACTATTTCTGGTATCTTATATATGCACCTTAAATAAAATCCTAACCAAAAAAAAATAAAAAGAGAGAGTACCAAAGACAAAGATGATTCGAGACTTTAACTTATTCAGCAGTATTACATCCCTGCCTTGCCTTACTTGGTAAAATTTCTCTATTTTTACTTACGAGTTATAAAACTTTCTGCATTTATTTTCCTACTGTATATTTTGTTCTTAAATAAACCTAACTGTAAGTCACAGCCCCTCCCATAAACTGAATAACTATTGTTTTTTTTCAAATCCCAATGAATTGGTTACACAGAATAACAATCCTAATAATGTAGATGCAGGCAAGTTGAATTTGCTACAAAATTAAGCATGCATGCTACGATTTTTATTCCTGCTAAACACTCCCTCGCAGTTTTCAACATTAAAACATTGTGAAAGGGTAAAGCATACTTTGTAGTTCCAGCTAATATAGAAGCCAGCCTCTAGCTCATCAGTAACAATTTCCAAATTACCTAATTGTATTCTGTTTTGGAGGAAAAGTTGTATTATGCGCTTTGTTTTCATTTGGTGTTAGCTGTACAATGGCTAAAGCATAAAATAGGACCTTTAGACACATACTAGACACAGATGCACCTGATTTAGTTTAATTAAAAACCAATGATTTACAAATGTAAACATCTTAGAAAAGAAGGCTCCTGGAAAGTGGGTCTTGTTAACAAGTAATTAACTCTAAAAATTTGATGAATATGTGGTACACATTTTTTACTATTATTTTCTATAATGTGTACAATAAAGTTAAGAACTTTTTTCAAATAATTGGCCTCTTTTCTATTTTCAAATATGTAAACTGATAAAAGTAAAATAAAATGTGGTTTGCTGGCTGCCTCTTTTGGAATCTCTAAATACATAAGATGGTTTGATTGTATTTCCAAGTAAGAAAGAAAAAAGCATATATACCGACTGCTTTAAATGTTGATTAGTTTCTTTAATAATTACATGAAAATGAATATGGTCCAACTTATTTTTAACAAAACTAAAGGTGAAGAATGTTAATTTTAGCGAAGAATGCAACATCAACAAAGTAGGATACATAATGTAGAGATTTTCATATTTATCCAAATTAGCATGCCATGGTTTAACCTGAACAAATCCTTGAATTACTGAGTACAGTCAGAGATACTGTTATACAGCATCTTAGAAAATCAATTCTGTTTTGTCTAGGGAAAGTTTGCTTATTCTCTTATACTGAAAAAAGCACATATCTGAAAAAAACACTAACACTCAAATATTAGTTCTTTCTTTGGAAAACCACAGGTAAATGATATAACTCATACTATATTCTTAACCTGATTAAGAATTGATAATAAGCTCAATCTAAAAAATTAGGATATTCAATTTGTTTTGTAGGCATTGTAAATTTCAGAGACTGACTAAAAGCAAAACTATTCATTTAAATTGCCCTCTGTGCAAATGATTAAGTCTCAGGCTACTACTCTCATATGTAAGTGAAGCATACTGTGCCTTGAAGAGTGGCACTAATCCATCCAGCTCATTTAGGCATCTGCTGGTAGCAAGACTAAAGTCAAGGTATTATGGACTGTTTTTCTTTGTATCCCCCTAAGGGAAGAGAATGCCAGAGACATCTCTCAAAAATGACATATTTTCAACTCACCCATATTAAAGATGCTCTTTTAATTCAACATTTATTGAGATTATAAAATGAATTATTTGAACATGATTGACATCCATAATGTGAATGATGTGTGTTTTATGAGACTATTACCAAACATAAGAAATTATAGATTATATACAATAGTATATAATGTAGACTTAATATCAACATCTAATTATGCTTTTTGTGACTAAAACTTGTATGGCTGAGGGAAATGTTTGTCTTCTGATTTAGATTTCCTTCTTTTGTTGTTAGTATTTGTTCTATTTTATCTCTAAGTGCTATTCACATTCTACTCTATTCATAGGCTGTATCAGTTTGCCGCAGCTGCCATACAAAGTTCCATGGACTTGGTGGCTTAACAACAGCAGTTTACTGTCTCACAGTTTTAGAATTGAAGAGTTCAAAATCAAGGTGCTGTCAGTGTTGATTTCTTCAGAAGGAAATCTGAAGAATCTGATTGAAGGAAGATTCCATTCCCAGCCTGTCTTCTTGGTTTGAAGACATCTGTCTTCTTCCTTTTTTTTTCATATTGTTTTCCCTGTATGTGTGCCCAGCCCAGTCCAAATTCCACTCCCACCCACCTTTATTTTATTTATTTGAGACGGGATCTCACTCTATCCCTCAGGCTAGAGTGCAGTGGCTCAATCATGGCTCATGGGAGCCTTTACCTCAGGGTTCAGGTAAGCCTTCCATCTCAGCCTCAGAGTAGCTATAGACACAAGAAGTTATAGATCATATACAATAGTATATAATGTAGACCTAATATCAATGTCTAATTATGTTTTTGTGACTAAAACTTATATGGCTGAGGGAAATGTTTGTCTTCTGATTTAGATTTCCTTCTTTTATTGTTCTTATTTGTTCTATTTTATCTCTAGGTGCTATTCCACATTCTACTCTATTCATAGGCAATATCAGTATACCACAGCTGCCATACAAAGCATCATGGACTGGACGGCTTAATAACCAGGCCTGCGCCACCAGGTCTGGCTAATTTTTTAGTAGAGTTGGGGTGTCACTGTTGCTCAGGCTGGTCTCGAACCCCTGGGCTCAAGCAATCTGTGTGCCTTGGCCTCACTAAGTGCTGGGATTTCTGGCATGAGCCACCAAGCCTCGCCTCAAATTTCCCCTTTCTATGAGAATATTAGTCACATTGGATTAAGACCCACCCTAATGACCTCACTTTAACTTGATTACCTATAAATAAGGTCACATTTGAGGTAATGAGGGCTAGCACTTCAATGCATGAGTTTTAGGGAAACGCAATTCAACCCATAACAAAAAGAAATCAGTGTGGAATCCAAGAAGGCAGAATAGATACAACTTCAGCACACAACACCCAGTGAGAGAGACACAGAAATCCAGAGATCTCCTAGCTCCAACCAAGGTACCAGGTGCATTTCAACAGGTCTTGCCCGACAGTGAGCAAAGCCCATTCAGGGCAGACCAAGGCAGGAAGGGGTGCTGCTTCACCCAGAAACTGCATCTGACTGGCAAGTTGGA
The DNA here is from genome assembly GCF_049354715.1 of Callithrix jacchus. NCBI lineage: Eukaryota > Metazoa > Chordata > Mammalia > Primates > Cebidae > Callithrix > Callithrix jacchus. The sequence continues at coordinate 70,802,653 of NC_133504.1, read as the reverse complement.
GGCTCCCCCACTGGCACTCCAGTCCAGATACAGCACTTCCTCCAAAGCCTCAGCAATATACAGAACAGGGGATCTTTGCCAGTCAAGCACCAGGAATTGCAAGTGCAGAGTAGAATAATACTCCAGGACAGTGTCCCAGATTGGCACACAGACCTAAAGAGACACATAAGCCCAAAAGGCAGCTGGAAGAGCCTGTGGATTGGGCTTTTGCCCACTCCCCTGGCTCAGAGAGAGAGGGAGCTGTACTCAGGAGCAGCTGGGTGGGCCCCTACCCCATGACTGGAGAGAGAGGAAGCTAAAAGGGGGAGATAGCCGGGTGCTGCTGGGTGGGTCCCTACCCTCCCTCACAAACCCCAGAAAGCTGAAGCTCTGACTCTAGTGTATTGCACAGCCAGTGCCACAGTCTAAGGTGAACACTGAATGATCCAGTCCAGTGGACGAAGGGCAAAACCCACCATTAGAGGGGTGGGACTGGGCTACATGTTTCAACAAAAAACACAGGAAGCCTACATAGCAATGGGACAGCATTCTTGACAACCCAGCAGTGCCTACAGGTCAGCAGAAGAGGTGAGCCTAATCTCCCAGTGTAAACAAAAAAGATACAGGAAGCCTCCCTAGTAACCTCAAGGAGTCCCTAGAAACCCAGTAGCTCCTCCATAGGCAGACAAGTGACCTCATCAGGAAGCTCCCTGACAACACAGCCTGGTAAACCCACAAAGATGGGGGAAAAAAAGCACAAAAAAGATGAAACCATCTAAAAACAGAACACCTCTTCTTCGTCAAGGGATCACAACTTTTCAACAACACAGGTTCACAGTATGACCAAGAAGGAGTGTGATTAATGGACAGAAACTGGCTTCAGAAGGTGGATAATAACTACTTTTCTAAGCTAAAAGAACACGTTCTCATTCAATGCAAAGAAACCAAAAACCTTGAAAAATGGTTAGACGAAATGCTAACTAGAATAACCAGCTTAGAGAAGAACATAAAGGACTTGATGTAGTTGAAAAACACAGCAAGAGAACTATGTGAAGCAAACACAAGTTTTAACAGCCGAATCAATCAAGCCGAAGAAAGAATATCAGAGATTGAAGATCAACTCAGTTAAATAAAAAGAGAAGGCAAGAAAAGAGAAAAAAGACTGAAAAGAAATGAACACAGCCTCCAAGAAATATGGGATTATGTGGAAAGACCTAATCTACACTTGATTGGTGTACCTGGATATGATGGGGAGAATTAATCCAAGCTTCAAAACATGCTCCAGGATATTATCCAGGAGAACTTCCCAAGCCTAGCAAGGCAGTCCAAATTTCAAATTCAAGAAATACAGAGAACTCCACAAAGATATTTACTCCTCAAGAAGAGCAACCCCAAGGCACATAATTGTCAGATTCACCAGGGTTGAAATGAAGGAAAAAATGCTAAGAGCAGCCAGAGAGAAAGGTCAGGTCACCCTCAGAGGGAAGTCAATCTGACTCACAGCAGATCTCTCTGCAGAAACCCTACAAGCCAGAAGAGAGTGGGGGCCAATAGTCAACATCCTTAAAGAAAAGAACTTTCAACCCAGAATCTCATATCCAGCCAAACTAAGCTTCATAAGTGAAGGAGAAATAAAATCCTTTACAGACAGGCAATTACTGAGAGATTTTGTCACCACCAGACCTGCTCTACAAGAGCTCCTGAAACAAACACTAAGCATGGAAAGGAACAAGTACCAGTCACCACAAAAGCAAACCAGTTGACAAAGACAAAAATTGCAATGAAAAAAAATGAGTCAACTAATGGGAAACAAACCCAGCCCATAACAAAATGGCAGGCTAAAATTCACACATAACAATACTAACATTGAATGTAAATGGCCTAAACACCCCAATCAAAAGACACAGACTGGCAAACTGGATAAAAAGTCAAAACCCATTGATGTGCTGTATTCAGGAAACCCATCTCACATACAAAGACAAACATAGACTCAAAATAAAGGGATGAAAGAACATATACCAATCAAAGGGAGAACAAAAAAAAGCAGGGATTACAATCCTAGTCTCGGATAAAACGGACCTCAAACCAACAAAGATCAAAAGAGACAAACAAGGACACTACATAATAGTAAAAGGATCAATCCAACAAGAAGAACTAACTATCGTAAATATATACACACCCAACACAGGAGCACCCAGATATATAAAACAAGTTCTTAATGACCTAAAATGAGATTTATACTCCCACACAATAATAGTGGGAGACTACAACACTCTACTGTCAATATTAGACAGATCAATGAAATAGAAAATTAACAAGGATATCCAGGACTTGAATGCAGAGCTGGTCTGAGTGGACCTAATAGACATATACAGAATGCTCCACCCCAAATCCAAAGAATATTCATTTTTCTCAGCACCACATTGCACTTACTCTAAAATCGACCATATCATTGGAAGTAAATCACTCCTCAGCAAATGCAAAAGAATGGAAATCATAACAGTCTCTCCCACCGCAGGGCAATCAGACTCGAACTCAGGATTAAGAAACACACTCAAACCTGCACAACCACTTGGAAACCGAAAAACTTGCTTCTGAGTGTTGACTGGATAAACAATGAAATGAAGGCAGAAATAAAGATGTTCTTCGAAACCATTCAGAATGAACACACAACTTACCAGAGTCTCTGGGACACCTTTAAAGCAGTGTCGAGAGGGAAATTTATAGCAATAAAGGCCCAAATGAAAAACAAGGAAAGATCTAAAATTGACACCTTTTCATCAAAATTGAAAGAGCTAGAGGAGGAAGATCAAAAAAACTCAAGAGCTAGCAGAAGACAAGAAACAACTAAGATCAGAGCCAAACTGAAGGAGATAGAGACACAAAAACTGTTTAAAAAATTAATAAATCCAGGAGCTGGTTTTTTGAAAAGATCAACAAAATAGACTAATAGCCAGATTAATAAAAAAGGAAAGGGAAAAGAATCAAATAGATACAATAAAAAACAATAAAGGAGATATCACCACTGATCCCACCGAAATATGAACTACCATCAGAAATTACTATGAACAGCTCTATTTGCATAAACCAGTAAACTAGGAAGAAATGGATAAATTCCTAGACACTTATACTCTACCAAGACTAAACCAGGAGGAAGTTGAAACCCTAAATAGACCAATAATATGGCTAAAGTAGAGGCAGGAATCAATAGCCTACCAACCAAAAAAAGTCCAGGTTCAGATGGGTTCACAGCGAAATTCTACCAGACATACACAGAGGAGCTGGTTCCACTCCTTCTGAAACTGTATCAAACAATACAAAAGGAGAGAATCCTCCCTAACTCATTTTATGAGACCAACATCATCCTGATACCAAAACCAGGCAGAGACTCAACTAAAAAAGAAAACTTCAGGCCAATATCCATGATGAAAGTCAATGCAAAAATCTTCAATGAAATACTGGCAAACAGATTGCAACAGCACATCAAGAAGCTTATCCATCATGATCAAGTAGGCTTCATCCCAGGGATACAAGGCTGGTTCAACATATGCAAATCCATAAATATAATCCATCACATAAACAGAACCAAAGACAGAAACCACATGATTATCTCAACAGAAGCAGAGAAGGCCTTCGACAAAATTCAACAGCCCTTCATGCTAAAAACTCTCAATAAACTAGGTATTGACAGAATGTATCTTAAAATGATGAAAGCTATATATGACAAACCTACAGCCAATATCATACTGAACAGGCAAAAGCTGGAAGAATTCCCTTTGAAATCAGGCACTAGACAAGGATGCCCTCTCTCACCACTCCTATTCAACTTAGTATTGGAAGTTCTAGCCAGAGCAATCAGGCAAGAAAAAGAAATAAAGGCTATTCAATTCAGAAAGGAGAAAGTCAAACTATCTTTATTTGCAGATGACATGATTGCATATTTAGAAGACCCCACTGTCTCAGCCCAAAATCTTCTCAAATTGATAAGCAACTTCAGCAAAGTCTCAGGATACAAAATTAATGTGCAGAAATCATAAGCATTCCTATATGCCAATAACAGACAAACAGAGAGCCAAATCAAGAGTGAACTACTATTCACAATTGCTACAAAGAGAATAAAATATTTAGAAATACAACTAACAAGGGATGTAAAGGACCTCTTTTCAAGGAGAACTACAAACCACTGCTCAGCGAAATAAGAGAGGACACAAACAGATGGAAAAACATTCCACGCTCTTGGTTAGGAAGAATTAATATCATGAAAATGGCCATACTGCCCAAGTAATCTACAGATTCAATGCTATCCCCATCAAGCTACCAATGACCTTCTTCACAGAACTGGAAATACCCACTTTAAACTTCATATGGAATCACAAGAGAGCCCACATAGCCAAGACAATCCTAAGCAAAAAGAACAAAGCTGGAGGCATCACACTGCTGGACTTCAACTATAATACAAGGCTACAGTAATCAAAACAGTATGGTACTGGTACCAAAACAGAGACATAGACAAATGGAACAGAATAGAGGCCCCAGAAGTAACACCATACATCTACAACCATCTGATCTTTGAGAAACCTGGCAAAAACAAGCAATGGGGAAAGGACTCCATGTTTAATAAATGGTGTCGGGAAAACAAGCTAGCATTGTGCAGAAAGCAGAAACTGGACCCCTACCTGTCACCTTACACTAAAATTAATTCCAGATTGATTAAAGATTTAAACATAAAACCTAACACCATAAAAACACTAGAAGAAAATGTAGACAAACCATCCAGGACATAGGCATAGGCAAGAAATTTATGACTAAAACACCAAAAGCAACACCAATAAAAACCAAGATAGACAAATGGGATCTAATTAAACTTCAGAGGTTCTGCACAGCAAAAGAAACCATCTTTAGAGCAAACCAACAACTAACAGAATGGGAAAAATTTTTGCAATCTACCCATCTGACAAAGGGCTAATATTCAGAATCTACAAAGAACTAAAACAGATATACAAGAAAAGCCCATTCAAAAGTGGGTGAAGGATATAAACAGACACTTTTCAAAAGAGGACATATATGAGGCCAACAAACAGGAAAAAATGCTCATCATCACTGGTCATTAGAGACATGCAAATCAAAACCTGAGATACTATCTCACACCAGTTAGAATGGTGATCATTAAAAAATTGGGAGACAACAGATGCTGGAGAGGATGTGGAGAAATAGGAACACTCTTACACAGTTAGTGGAAGTGTAAATTAGTTCAGCCATTGTGAAAGAGAAAATGGCAATTTCTCAAGGATCAAGAAATAGAAATTCCATTTGATCCAGCAATTCCACTATTGGGTATATACCCAAAGAACTATAAATCGTTCTACTATAAAGACACATGCACACATATGTTCATTGCAGCCCTGTGTACAATAGCAAAGACCTGGAACCAACTCAAATGCCCATCAATGATAGACTGGACAAAGAAAATGTGGTACATATACACCAAGAAATACTATGCAGCCATTAAAAAATGATGAGTTCATGTCCTTTGTAGGGACATGGATGAATCTGGAAACCATCATTCTCAGCAAACTGAAACAAGAACAGAAAGCCAAACGCTGAATGTTCTCACTCATAGGTAGGTGTTGAACAATGAGAACACGTGGACTCAGGGAGAGGAGCATCACACACTGGGGGCAGTTGTAGGGTAGCGGAGAGAGAGCAGAGGGTGGGGAGGAAAGGGAAGGTGGGGAAGGATAACATGGGGAGAAATACATAGCATGAAATCTGTGTTAAATAGCCCATTTTAAATCATGAAGTAAAGTTAAAACACGAGTTACCAAGTAAGAGTTAAATGAAATACACAAATTTCTACAATGTTAATGTTTGTCATACTTTCTGCACATATTACTTATTAGAAATATAATGAAAAATAAATGTTTTCACAATCTGACTTGCCCTGGGTCATAACAATTACAAAGAAAAGCATTTTTTTTAGCTTCATGCCTAAGCATTCTGAAGATACTCCAGCTCATAAAGTCAAAGGCTGAAAGAACTGATGGCTGTGATTCACTGTCATATTACAGCTTTGCCAGCATCTGAGGATTCACCCACTGACTCCAATGAAATTAAAACCAATAATGCTCCTGATACCTTTTAAGAAAGATGTTATACCAGGCTTCTGGCAGAGGACTGCCAGGCTTGAATTCTTGGATAGGCTGTGTTACTGCCATGGTGTACTGAGTAGTATTTCTTTCTGCTTTACCCTTGTGTAGTTTTCTGAACCTAATTTTTGTTCCTCACCTATATTTTCCTTTATGCTTGCCAAGTTCCTCAAGAGACAATTTGCTTTCTTTTTATCCTTCAGATATACATGATTGTAAATATTCAAAAGCCATATGCAAGCCCTACTCTGTACCATAAGCTATATCCCAGTTTCTTTCCTACGTGTTGCATCCTGACAATGATCTGCATCTAGCTGCTATGACTCATTTATTTTAATTTTTCCATACCTGGAAAGCATTTTCATCTCATCCAATGCTCTGTACATCTTTGCAATAGATATAACAATTTTAATATTTTCACAGACTAATGAAAATTGAATCAATTAATTTGAGTGGTAAAAGAAAAACTTTCAGCTTTAATAAACTTTGAAGTATAGGCCATAACAGTTTTGTTTATGTTTGCCTATTACAACACCTTCAAATTTTAGAAATCCTTGATATGTTCTCAAAAGCATTTTTTTCCTTTGCAACCTTAAATTCCAAAAAATTATTTTATTTTGATGAAAAATTATTTCCATCAGGACAGATGAAAAGTATCACAGTTATCATTATTTTTCTTGTCTGAATTGGCAAAAAAATGTGCAGTTGTGGTTCCATGATATTTTACAACCTCCTCTCCTCTTTTGTTCTGAAATGTTCTTGGATACAGTTGAAAGAAAATGGCAACATATGGTCCATTAGTTTAAATGAGGTGGGGGAAGAACAGGATGGGTTATTAATGATAATAATTTATACTTCCCTTTGCATGTATATTTGTTGCCTTGATGAAAATTTGGCAGGCCTCACAGTCGAATGAAGTTTAAAGTCAAAGGTTGAAATGTGATGGAGGGATCTTTGCATTAAAAAAAAAAGCAAAGAAAAATCATCCACGCTGGAATTTTATGGGCTTCCCATCTGCACTTCTGCAATATGATTTGTCTGCTGGCAAATAACATTTCTTGTGTGACTTTACAAATATTTAACTAAAATTATTTTTTGAAATGTTTTCACTTTGCCTTATTTTAATTTAATGGTTGCTTCAAGTTGTAGTAATTGAAGATGAAAATCTGATATTATTCTAGATATTTGAAGGCTAGTAGTCTTTCAGCTATCAAAGCAGCAGTTATGAATGATTGGCTACATAGGTGGCTGTACCTTTTAGAAAACAACTTCTAAAAATAATAACCAGATTGTCTTGCAGAAATAGGTTTCCAATGTTCTTACTTCCTCGACATACCTGATATACATAAAATAACCTGTTCCTTTTGTGAACTCTTAGCCATATTATGTTCCTCAATTTTTTATTCTCTATAACAAGCTCTAAAATGCTACAATTATTACCTTTTTTATGTTTCTTAATATAATACACCCCAACATGAGTTCTTTTAAAAGATGTGCAAAATATTACCTGCAAAAAAAGTTATGGCCTTCAAACTTGTGCTGCAATTTTAACAGCAACATCCTGGTTTTTTCTAATGACACAATAAAATATCAAAAGAACTTCTACTCGGGTTTAGATGAGAATGAAAACCTGTAACTCTACCACTCAATACCCCCCTTTCCACAGCTCTCTCCCTGCCCCTGTCACAGCCCTGAGGCATTTCTCAACAACCTTAGAACTCCTAGGGACTAATTTTGAAGTCTGCTATTGCATAAAATATGAGAATGCATCCATCCTTTAGAGAATTGAAAACCATTCTCTGCAATTAATTGGGGGGAAAACCCCACCACCAAATCTTATAGGGTGATTTTTTATAAATATTCTCTTAAGAATTTTTATTGTCAGTAGAACTATAAGGCAGTGCTTTGTCAGTGCAAAAACAACCTGGCCAATTAAATGCAGTTGTGCCCCTTGACGCAGTAAGCCTGAATAACAGTTTAATTTTTTTTACAGAGCTATGAGAAATCTCCATTTGTGTACTGTATATATTTTATACAACTGGGAGAAAGAGTGTGTGTTCTTCAGAAGACTTGGCAACACAACTGAACATTTTCCTTGTTAAAATCACAAATTCCTCTTTTCTTGGCCTTGTATTAAGTGATATGGAGAAGGCAAAAACGTTACGGTAAATACGAATACCTAATCACTGGAAAACCCTGAAGATATAAATTGTACTTAGCTAAGTGTGACATTTGGAGGACACACTACAAGTTTGTCAGTTCCTTTCAAGTGTAATAGAAAAGTGACTAACATGACAGACTCAAAACAAAGACACGGGCCCTATTTTCTTCTTGGCTTGCAGATGTGGTTCAGCATTGCTGTTCCTCCTTGATCAGGAACAAGTTCTCCTGGATGCAAAAAATTAAATGACCTATTCAGAGTCAATTACTAATTCAAATTTCAGTTGCACAGTATTCTGCTCTAAAAAATATAAAATTGTATAATGATAGAAATAGATAGCTAAACTTAACAAGTTTATGAAAAAATAAATAAATAAATAGATCACGATTTCTTCTGCCATTTAACAACCCATTCCTAACTTCATATAATAATTACTTCCTTTGCCAGGTTGGATAGTCTCAATAGCTGGATACTAACTTATGAATTGATTATAATAAATAGGGCAAAGCATTTGGTAACTAAAGCAGGCATAAAATGTAGAGTATTATAAACTGTTGACAATAATATAAGTCTAGAAAATAAGCTGTAATTACAATGCATCGCAGCCATGCACTAGCACTAATGTAATACTTGTGGAATCTTTATTGGTTCTATGTAATATGTTCAAGTTTAAAATGAAGTGGGAGTTGGCACAATCATGCAGTTAATCAGTTTCCTTCAAAATATTCACCCTAATTTTCTTAGGTACTATAAACAGAATGTTGGTTAGACTTGTCTTTTCCATATATTTGCCAACATTTTGTGAATGTTGAGATTTTTAAGGTACATTGCAGTAAGAGAAACAAAGTAATTAAAAAGGAAAATAACTTTTGGTTTACTTTTTTACTGTGCTCCCCCAATGAAAATGGGAGACCAATTAGACTACAACATGAATACGGTTAAAAGCTCCCAAAAGTTTGCCTCACACCTGTGATCCCAGCACTTTGGGAGGCTGAGGCGGGCAGACCACAAGGTCAGGAGTTCAAGATCAGCCTGGCCAACATAGTGAAACCCCATCTCTACTAAAAATACAAAAATTAGCTGGGCATGGTAGCAGGCACCTGTAGTCCCAGCTACTTGGAAGGCTAAGGCAGGAGAATTGCTTGAACCCAGGAGGTAGAGGTTGCAGTGAACTGAGATTGCACCCTTGCACTCCAGCCTGGGCAACAAAAGTGAAACTCTGTCAAAATAAAAATCTCCTAAAAGCTCCTAAAAGTCTGCTGAGTTAGTGGAGGACATGGAATAGTCACTTAGAGTCAGAAGGCATATACATAAGTTCTGGCTCAGTGACTTACTGGTGGGATTTTGGCAAGACCCAAAGTCCTTGCAAAAGGAGAAAGACTACCTACCAACTCTGACTCAGAGAATTGGAGAGGTCAAAATTTTAAAATACAATGATAGATATCAATATAATAATTCTATTAACTTCGAGATTTTACAAAATCAAGATATTATTTGCTGGTTTTTTAATGTAAAGACTTGAAATAAAGTAACTAATAGAAACATGATAACTTACTCTCATTGTAGACCACTTATTTAATACATAATGTTTATAAAGCAATTAACTATCTGCCACACACTATTCTAATTGCTTCACGATAAGTAACTTACCAATGTGATAATGTGATAAGGATTTACTTTTATCTCCATTTCACAAATGAGAGCACTATGTCAAAAAGTGGAGAAAAAACATGCTAAAGGCCAGCTTCTTGTAAGCGACAAAGCTAGGTTTCAACATGCAAGTTGACCACTGAATCTCACCCAGAGCACTCCATACCTTACCGACATTTCTAAGAGGTAACTTTTAAAACAAAACCTGTGAATAAGGAGAGAATAGTGAGGGGAATTAGAGCAGAAGAGAGACAAGAAACAAATATCCTGAGATGGGCAAGACATTCCTATACTATTTCTGAGCTGTGTGGATTTCTGAACTTTCCCTGTCCTTAAAGATTTTCTGATATGAAAAAGATGGGACAGGTTTTAGCTCCATTATGAAAAGAGGTTGAAAGACTTCACTCTTGTTGCAACAAGAAAAAGCAGGACAGAATGAAAATTGATGTCTTTTCTTGGACCCATCATAGGTTGTAGAGCAGACTGTCATGCTGAAACCTGGAGAAACAGGCTTATCCAAAGAGATACAGTCTAGTTTGGAATTGAAGTCACTAAGGCCATGAACTAATAGGAACATTTATCTGGTTATTATAATGAATTGCTGGAGGCCAAGTGTGAACTAGCTTGAAAGTGAAATTTTTTTAGGGATTATAGGATCAGAGAAGTTCCTACAATTTTATTGTCTATACCTCCAGGAACCCTTCCTGTGGCTCTGTCAAGGGTAAGACAGGAATAATCAGTGTGAATGTCCAGAGACTTCATCATAGCAAAAACCCATTCTCTAAAGAAAAGAACTGTACTGGAGCCTTTTCCCAGATGGAGGAAGGACATTACTTACTCTAGCCACCTCTACACTTCTTGTTTTACCTAAGGGAAACATAAAAAAGAAAACATAATAAACATAATGTTTTCAAACAAAAGGGTTAGGACTCCAAAAATATAGACTAGATATGCTGAAGTCAGAGAAGGGAGTAAGAAGTTGTCCTAGTCTATTTTATGTTGCTATAACAGAATGCCATAGACTATATAATTTGTATAGAAATTAATCTCTTACAGTTCTGTAACTGGAAGTCCAAGATCAGGTAGCCACATCTTTTTGGCATCTGGTGAGGGCTTTGTCTGTGTAATGACATGATGAAGAAGCAGAAAAAGAACTGAGCAGATATGAAAGGGACAAATGAGGAGCACCCTCTGCTTGTAACAACTCACTCTTTTGGTAACTAATTTAGTCCCCCAAGAATGAGAACTCACTCACTCCTATAAGATTTAACCCAATCCTGGCCAGACATGATGCCTCATACCTGTAATCCCAGCACTTTGAGAGGCCAAGGCAGGAGGACAACCTGAGGTCAGGAGCTGGAGACCAGCCTGCCTAACATGTGAAACCCCATCTCTACTAATCATACAAAAATTAGTCAGGCATGGTGGTGTGCACCTGTAGTTCCAGCTACCCAGGAGGCTGAGACAGGAGAATTGCTTGAACCTGGGAGGCAGAAGTTGCAGTGAGCTAAGATCACACCATTGCACTCCAGCCTGGTTGACAGAGTAAGATTCTGTCTTAAAAAAAAAAAAAATGAACCCAGTTCCATGAGAGTCACATTAATACATTCATGTGACTGGGATCCCTTCATGTGAGCCAAACACATATTAAAGATCTCAACACCTCTTAATGCTATTATATTGGGAATCAAATTTCAACATGAATTTTGAAGGGTACAAAAATATTTACACCATAGTAGGGCTCAAGGGGGAAAAATGCTATTTCACTGAATAAATAATTGTCAAGTCCACAATATGAGGCACAGACATACTAAAACACTGAAGTATAACTGGGAAATTACAGAATGCTCCTGTTCCCCCTAACCTTATACCACAATAGGGCTTCAATATAAAAACATTGGATTAGAGTTGAAAGACTAAAATCAAACTGATGAAAAATACTTAGGTCAGCCTGAAGTGAAGAGGGAAAACAAAAATAAGGACACTGGAGATATTTGACACTTCTCACACCTGTGGCTATAGCAAACATTGATCATGGTCTAACACCTAGCCAGAGTAACATTGATCTTCATACTAAAACCATATTTACCTCAGTTCTTATTATCTGATATAATATGTCTGGTTTTCAAAAAATACTGTGAAGCATGTCAAAATGCAAGTTAAAACACAATCTGAAGAGACAAAGCAATCATCAGAAATAGACTTAGAGAATAACATAGATTTTGGAATCATCAGAGAGAGAATTTAAAATATGAAATGTATTTACGGCTCTAATGAAAGAAGTGTGCAATATTTAAAAATACATGGGATATGTAAAGAAGAAACATGGAAACTCTAAGAAAGAATTTTAAAATTTGGTGACAGAGACAAAACCACAGATCCAGGAAGCTCAGAGTGGTCTTAGTGCTATAAATACCTTGCCTTCCAAAAAATACACCTAGGCATATCCTATTAAAACTTTGAAAGAGAAAGACAAAAAGAAAATTCTGAAAGAACTAGTGGGCAGACAACACCAAAATGCCTTATCTAGAAAGGAACAATGTTAAGAATCAGAATGTGCTTTTCATAACCATGTTAGCAAGAACAGAGCAGAATGAAATATTTAGTGTTGAAATGAAATCTGGACTTGTATATCCAACAAAATTATTCTTCAGAGAGGAAGCAATATATTTTGTCAACAAATAAAAATTGTGGAAATTTATTACCAGCAGACATGGTCTTCAAGAAATGTGAAAATAAGAATTATTCAGGAAGATCAGAAATAATATAGAAATTCAGATATACATAAAATTGAAAAATATTAGAGAAGAAATAATGAAGGTAAGCTAAAATCTTTCATTTTTCTTATGCTCAATTAATCAAAAAAATGGCATTTAAAGTAAAAATAGTAACAATTGTACTGGGTGATATAGATCGCCATATGGATAAAGGAAATGAGTGACAGTAATGTCACAAGGGAAAAGAGAGAGGAATTGAAAATATTCTTTTTAAGGTACATGAAATACATGGAAGTGGCATCAGATTATTTGGAGTTTGACTTAGATTAGCTTAAAAAGTATACTGTAAATTCTAGAGAAACCATTACAATTTTTTAATAAAGTATAATTTATATGTAATGAGAGGTGATTGAAATAGTATTGTATAAGGAGCTCAAATGAAACCAAAGAAAGCAGAAACACAAAACATATCCAATGAATATATGCAAAAAACATATACAATGATTAGAAGAAAGCACTGACAAATATGGAAGATATTAATACAACTATATTGAAATCATTTCAAACCTGAATGAGCTACATACACCAATTAAAAGAACAGAGATTATCAGAGTAGATTAAAAGAAAAGACCCAACTATAATTTGCTTACAAGAAACTCGCCTTGAATAAGTCAAAAATAAACAGAAATAAAAAGATATATCCTAAGGCTAATCAGAAGAAAGCTGGAATAATTACATTAATTTCAGATAAAGCTGACTCTAAAACAAGGAAGAGTATCAGGAATAAATATGGGGATGACATAATGACAACAGGGTCAATACATCAAGAAGCCATAACTACCCTATACCTTCATGCATCTCAACAGTATTTATAGTTAACCAGCAAATACTAGGTATTTACTGAGCCTTAAAGTACTAAAATGAGAAGTAGACACATTTACCGTTATAGTCAGAGACTTCAACATCCTTCTTTTAGTAACTGACAGATCAAGCAAGCAGAAAATAATAAGAGCACAAAGGATATAAACATCATTATAATCAGCTTGGTTTAACTGTCATTTATAGAATAGTATATCCATTAATAGCAGGACATACATTTTTCCCAAGCTCACATACAACCTTCAACAACATAGGTCACATTTTGCACTATAAGACACACTTTAACAAAATGTAAAGAATGGAAATTATACAGAGTATGCTCATAGGCCACGGTGGAAAGTAAATCACAATCTTACAAAGTATTTTCTTCAATTTTTAGATCATCTAAATTTACAAATTCCATTTTAAACTGAAATCCTTTCTCTTTATACTCCCTTTATTCTTACTTTGCTTATCCTATTGGAGCTGTACATAATAAGTCTACTCTTCATTTTAAATGTCAGCCCTCCAGATATTTGAAGACATGCCTTCCCAAGCAGTTTTAATAACAATAAGTGTGTTGATGTCCTTTAATCATGGCATATAATCTGATCTCTAAACTCCTTGACCTCTTGGTTACCAAGCATACATTTTCAAACTTGTTATCCTCTTAAAATTTCTAACTACATAGAACTCAAAACACCTGATGAAGAAGATTCCCAGTTTGGCAATTCAACATATGAGTATACAACTCTCTATTTAAAGAATAGAAGTAATTTAAAAGAAGAAGCAGGGTCCAAAGTGGCTCCCACCGGAGGTCATGGCACTCGCCAAGACGAGGTCATCAGTTCAAGGCTAACCTCAGAAGCTCAAACTGATTGGCAAAAAAAAAAAAAAAAGAAGAAGCACATACTGTCTAAAGAGATTTTTTCTGTTAAATTTAAATTGAATAAACAGATGGCTTTTCAGAAGATACATGAGAATTTAATACTGAAGCCAAAGGAAAGCATATTCAATCTTCTATTCAGCCAATTACTCATCAAAAATTTTCTCAGTTTTTATAATTTTCATAAAACATCAAGATTCCATTTAAACATGAGGTTCACAATACGTCATTAGAACTTATTGCATAAAAAAGAGAGCCCACTTTATTAACTCAGTTTTTGCTTGCATATACAAGTTTGAACATTTTGATAAAAGTAATAGGTCAACAAATAGCAAGAAAGTTCTGAAAAAACTAAACACTTGTTTTTCTGAAGAATATCCTCCCTTTCACCCTGGGTCAGTCAATGCAGACTCATTAACTGTGTACGGAGATATGTGTATAATCTCAATTTTTCTGTCAGAAGTGAGGAATATTAAGCAAAGAAAAGGCAGTAAGGTGTCTAGCTGCCCTTTGTAAATAAAGATTTGATGACAAAGAAGATTTTGGCTGCTTATCTAAATTGTTCTTAAATTCCAAGCATGTAAGATATTTTTTCATAATTTAATCATAATACCTTCAGAGAAATTTCCAGTTACTTTGTAATTGCTGAAAATTTCATGCAGATAAAATTCTTAAGACAACTTTAAGAAATTAAATTGTGGATGGAAATGGAATGTGTTTTGCAGGACTGCAGATGAAAAAACAAAACTTAAGACCTGATAGGTATTATATTTTAAGTTATATGTTTTCCCTTAGAGGATCATATTTATCTGGATCATGAAGAGAATTATGGAATTTTAAGAGAGCCAAATTTAAACTAACAAAATAGTCCGAATTTTTAAGTTCTCCAGTAATTGTTATTAATATCTGTGTGCAAAAATAAACACTCCTCTGAAACATGTCTAGCTACTATAAAGTCCAAAGAAATTTTAGTTATATAATTGAACATTAGGTGTTCTGGGAGAATTAAACAGAATTGGTGTAAAGCATTTGTATATTTGCACTTATTTTTCATATTGAAAGAGTACAAAATACTATTACTATTGCTTTGTTGATTCTAATTAATATTATTTCAGCTCTTTAGCCTGAAAAAGGTTAAACAATTTTTTATATGACACACACATACACACACCTACACACACACACACACACACACACACAGTCACAGACACACATTCGTAAGAGTGAAACTGGAATCCCCACTGGCATAATTACTTTGAGGCCATTCATTCCATTGCACACCACATCCATCCACTTACCTTTAAGGTCTGAGGATGAATTTGCATACTAAAAAAGTCCCTGCATTGCCTTCTTCTTCCACTCCTGTAACAAACAGAAAGTTCAACCTTCAAGACACAGAAAGAACTTCTCTGAACAAGGCTACTACCTCAGATCCCTGAAAAAGTCATCATTTTTATGTGCTGTGAGGTACTATCATGTCTCTTCCCATCATATTTATATTCCTGCCTCTTCCTTGCCCACCATGAGCAGTTCAGATTCCACAGTTGGCAAATTTCACATGATGGATCTACACAGCCTTTGATTGCCTTCTCTGAGGCCCCATGAACAACCATCTCTGTGACTTGAACACCAGGTTAGGCAACAGATATTAATAGCTAATATTAGTTATCTAAAAACAACAGAATCCCTCATATCTGACACATTTGAAAGTGGTCATTGGTTAAGATCACTGTAAAAGGATGTCAAATCTGGAAATTATGAAAAAAATGATATAGTCATGACAAACATTTAATTTTAACTAAAAATATAGAAATGCTTGTTTGTTTTTCATTGTAGCAGTAAGGCTGTTTCTTGAAGAATGGGTCTACTCTTCACATTTTTTATCATTTTCCTTGCATCATTATAGGCAACGTGTAAAATCTATTATTGACAGTTTGGATTTCTTTAGAGAGAAACTGAAAATTATAAAAATAATTGCAAAGCAATTTAAATGCAGAGGCCTTTTAGCACTTTATAATCCTCTTCCACCAACAATCTTGTAAATTTTCAGTTAATGTTATTGCAATTAACCTATATCTATATCTTTCAAACTATGTCACTCAGTTTTCATAGATGTATTTCTTTTCATATTCACTTTCATCTTTCACTGATATATGTAATATTCAATTAAATTTCATTAATACCACAGATAAGATTTGTGTAGAGTTTTGGAATTACCAATGCTGACTCATATTCAGCATACAATTAAAGTGGTAGGAGCAGAGATGCAAAGGTTTCAATGTGCTATGGTTTCTAATCAACATGTTTACAGAGAAAATGGAGGGCTTCCATTAATACAGAAGTTGATTAAGCATAAACCATTTAAGCCAATTTCTGTTACATTTATGAAAGCCATCAGTTTATTTAAAGATATGAAATGAGCTTAAATTGCTTGCAATGTAATCAGATCTCCTAGGGTAGAACTTAATCCATTTTTTAAACTTTGGATTAAAGTAACTATTATTTTTTGAGTTCTGAATTGAAAGAGAAGTAGTGAAATGTAGTAGAAAGAAAACTAGAACAGAAAACAGAAAGGAAGAGAAAATCTTTACGTCCCACTTCCATCTTTTTCCAGCCTTGGTAACAATAAAGTAAAAATAGTAATCTACCTCACAAAGTTGGTGAAAAAGCATAAAAATATAGTATATACTAAAGTGTTTAATATTCCAGATACTGTCCACACTTAAAAAAATAATAATATTATTCTTCAATATTTTCTGTTAAGTTTCCTAGCAGAATATAGTAGATGGCTGCTTTTAAATATGTATTATGCCAACAGAGCTAATAGCAATCGGAAATAATAGTATTTACTAATATGAAAATTTTCCCATGGTACAGCATAATTTTGAAGCTAATTCTAAAAACATATTTAGCATAAACATTTCTATAAATATTTTTAATGAGTATTGTTATTACAATTAAATAGAAGAAATAAGCAAAACCCACAGTGCCATTACACCATACATCAGTACAAGGATCTGACTTACGGTTATATGGAATTTACAATTGGATTAACCACTCTGTATTTCAGTCATAACATTTACATTATTTCTTTGCCAACATTAGATTTATGTTCATTCACCATAAAAGGGAACATTCATTTCCATTACTTTATATATGTTGGTAAATTCTAAGGTACAAAAATCAAGTTAACAGTGCTTCTATTGTAAGTGTTTTATCACATCTCTGTACATCAGATTTCAAAAACCAAAGACTCATGTTGAAATTGGCTAATAACCAAAACACTCACTGTCAAATTAACCATTCCCATCTGAGGTGATAAATGGAGAGTTCATAAATGCAAACCATGGCATATGAAAAATAGCTCATTGACATCTGTTCTTAACATCTGGTTTTGTAATCGATGCACCAAAGCAAATGGGATATGCAATTCTGTTTAGCCTTTCAAAATTAGCCTTTGTGATTATTTATGTCTGAGTCATATGCCCATGTACCATCAACAAAATGAAAGAATTTAGTGTTTTATTAATAAAGGAGAAGCATTCAGGTCCATGAATGTTTTACACTTATTCTTTATTCAGCAATAACTCAATACCAGCAACATCATGACAATATTACTACAAACCTTCTTTCTCCAGGGGGAAAAAAAAAAAGCCACACTCTTTTTATACCATATCCCTAGCTCTTCAGGAAAAACACTGCCTCATTAACTTAAAACTTTAGTAAAAGTATATACACACATACATTGTTTCTCAAAGAGTTCATTATAGGAAGGTGTCTTTAAAACTATTAGATATGTATTTCTAACAAACATTAAGAAAGAACTTTTCCTTAAGAATTTTCAAGTTCACCTAATATAAGATTAGTCATTAGATACCAATGTATGGTGGTTGTCTTTACTGTAAAGTTTATTACAAATGCAACAACACTATGATATGGAGACGTGAAAAATGAAAGCAAGTTAAAGAAAGTGCAGAAAATGATGGTATTGATGATTAATGTGTTTCTACAATGAAAACTTAATGAATATGGATACAGTCCTTAAAGAACTCAAAACAACACTTGTTTTGTATAGCTGACTAATAATATGACTAATTCACCTAGGAATAATTTATATAAACTTTTGTAAATGATTCAATGAATCAAATTGTCCCAGTCTTACATAATGATGTCTGTATCCTCAGGAAATAAACTACAAAGCATTCAAACCATAACTTTTGGTTGAATTCTTAGGTTTATAAGCATGACTAAATGAGTCAAGTGGCCAGTAATAGCTTGAAGTCTTTACTATTCCTGCTTATTTAGAAAAAATGAATGACATTATTCATTTATCAAGAACTTGCAGTGCATACAACTTACCAGATCCCATGCAGAAACCTGAGAATGCAACAAGTGAATTTACAGGGCACCTGGTCTGATAGAATTAAGCAGACTAATAATTTCCTATATTGTCATGACTGATTTCAAGAGAAAGTACAAGACATAATGAACACATGAAAGACTACGTATCTCACACTAAAGGAGCAGGTAAGGCTTCCTAAAGAAATGAATTTCTATGCTGAAAATGGAAGAATATGTATATTAGGCAAGGAATGGGGTAGTGTGTGACTAGGCAGAGGGAAGAGTACATAGAAATACAGAGATAAGAGAAAACATCAAGGTAGAAAGGAAGAAAAAGAAGTGAACAGTAGTCCCTCCTGTAGCTGTGGTTTTACTTTTTATGGTTTCAGTTACTATGGATCAACTGTGATTCAAAAGTAAGTGAATACAGCACAGTAAGATATTTTAAGAGACAAAGACCGCATTCACATAGCTTTCATTACAATATATTTTTGTAACTGTTTTATTTTATCTTATTTTATTTTTTGAGACAGAGCTTGCTCTGTCACCCAAGCTGGAATATAGTGTGCAATCTCAGCTCACTGCAACTTCCACCTCCTGGGTTGAAGTAATTCTCCTGCCTCAGCTTCCCAAGTAGCTGGGATTACAGGCAAGTACCACCATGCCAAGCTAATTTTTATATTTCTTAGTAGAGACAGGATTTTGCCATGTTGGCCAGGTTGGTCTTGAACTCCTGACCTAAGGTGATCTGCCTGCCTCTACCTCCCAAAATACTGGGATTACAGGCGTGAGTCACTGTGACCAGCCAATTGTCTATTTTATTATTCATTACTGTTGTTAGTCTCTCACGGCACCTAATTTATAAAGTAAACTTTATTATAGGTATGTATGTATAGGAAAAGCATAGTGCTTTTAGGGTTTTGTACTATCTGTGGTTTCAGGCATGCATTAAGGGTCTTGGAATGTATCACCCTCAGATAAGGGAGGACTGCTGTGGTATGGAAGAATAATATCATGGAAAAGAGGAAAAAGCATGATAAGAAATAAAGATAACAAAGGAAGCAGGATACAGAAAATAATATAAGGACTTGTACACAATGTTAAGGATTTTGGATTTTATCCAAAGAGCAAATGAAAGATTTAGCAGCAAATTGACAAGATAACATTTGTGACTTAGAATGATTACTTTGGCTAATATATAGAAAGGAAATTGGAGAGGAAATTAAAAAATAAAAAGGATTATTTTTGAGAATCTTAATACTTTGAATAACACCATTATTACTGAATATACGTAGTGCTAGTCACTGCCTTGCAACAAAATTAAATTTTGCAAATAAGGTGTCACATCAGTCTGTTTTACCTACCTCACTGATTTCTTTGGAGAAAAAAATGTGTTAGTGTACAGAAAAGTACTGTTGTAAAAGTACTGTTGTATTTTTCCTTCTTAAGAGGAAATTCCTCTTAAGGAATTCCTCTCAGGACTTTTACATCAGTTAAGTATTACTGAGGAACAACCACACCAAAATTCATTAATTTAAAGCAACAATAATTTATCATTATAGTTTACAAATCACAAGACTGAGCTATAGTGACATAGTGTGGGATCTCACTCATGCATCTGAGAAATCTCACATCCTCTTACTGGGATTACAGGCCTAAAACAGATACGTCTTTCTCAAGGCAATGGCAGATGTATAAGGTGGAGTAAGACCAATCAAAAAAGCATGATTCAAGATTCTGATTGAATCATGTATGTTAGCACACCATTGGCCAAAGTAAGTAACATGACCATGACTGAACCCAGAGTCAGGGATTAATAAAGAATGCTAGTCCACAGCAGGATGGTGCTGTAAAGTTACATGGTGAAGGGCATAGCTATAGGAATCATAAAGAATTTAGTGTAAAATTGAGGTGAATGATGCAATCTACTAACATTTAATAGTAGAAAAAGATGTATTCTTTTTATGAACACAGTGACTACAATAATTCTTACTCTTTGCTTTGGCCATTAAAAAGCTGAGGTGTATTTTTGTAGCCATTATTAGTAATTGCATAAAATTAGACCATGTTTTAATCATGGGTTTCTAGTATGGTATCTGGCATGCAGGAGATACTCAATCTATTTTTTAATGTGATTAAACGAATTTTGGGCAATTAATGAAGGTCAACATAAGTTAATATATATGTAAAACTTCAAATCACTGACAAAGTTTAAAGCAATAATTTAAATAGATGCAATAAAATAATATTAATTAATTTTACTATTAGTTACTTCTTAACTGGCTTAATTACTCAATATCTGATATATGGTTATGATTATTAAGATTATTATGAATATACACTTGGTCATAAAAGTAAGAGTTGATTATTATGAATATATACTTCTTATTTGAAGGTAATATTTTAACAAAGACCAATTTATTATATGTTTATTATTTATTTACTATAATGTTAGAAGGAGAAAATAAGGAAATAAAAGAATCAAGAACTTTACAATTAAAGAAGGAAAGGCCAACAGCAATAGAATAGACATGAAAATAATTATTTTTTAATTTTGCTGGCATTTAATTAAACATGCAATGATAAACATTATGTATTAATTTATCTTACAATACTTGCTTAGATATAGCAATAATAGAAACTCAGATTATGTTGATACTAACTTAAAAGTACAGTTTTGAAATTAAATTATCTAATATATTGTTCTCAAAACCCACGAACAGAGTTTGACAGGCATTTTTTTCATAATGGAACCGTTGATGGAGACTTAATTTGGAATAAAGATCAAGTAATACATGTCCTTATTGTGCATATTTGTGGTGGAAAAGACTGGTACCAGAAGACAAAATTTAAATATCATATTAATTCTTTAATAAAATAAAATAGTTCAGGTAGTTAATAATACATAAGAAGTGAAGCTACACACACACACACACACACACACACACACACACAAGAGTAATTTCAAAGAAACATAACCCTAAGCACATTGGATGCCTCACTGACTACAAACATTCTCATCCACAAGTAGTACTCTAGTTCTATGCAGGAAGTGTTCTTGAGAGTGTAGGTGATAAGAGTGTGGAAGAAAGCCAACCAACAGACTTCCATGAAATGAGTGGGTTTAATGTTCAGAATAATAAACTTGGGACACAATTTTTAAGAATTCATTTATATTATCTCTTCTATGCCCTAAATTTTGTTATTTTCTATTACATTACTTTAGTCCAATGCTCAACTCAACAAAGCTAAATATTCACTGAATAGTTACGTCGAAACATGCAATTGTTCTTTCTGACAGTAAAAACAATTTCATATGGCTCAATCAAATTCATGACCATTTTTATCTTTAATCAATTAATACTTTAAACTTAATTCTTCTTAATACTTAATACTAAAACTATAGTTAAGACTCAATACTGATACTTATCTGACCTTTACTCTTCACTTATATAAAATTTATATGAAATAATTAAAATAATTATATAATCATTTTTTATAAAATTTATATAAAAGATTAATATAATTATATAATCATTTTATATAAAATGATTTTCATATAAACTGATTTATAGAAATGATTTATATAAAATGATTACATAATTAGATAATTGGTTAAATTAGTAAATAGGCTCCCCAAAGATAATAATAATGATACCATTACTGCTACACAATTTCCTAGAAGGCATCACACAAGGTGATATTTAAAACCATTCCATTAGCCAACACACAAAAGTGTGCTCGTGGTATATGCGAAGTCATTTAGGTGTGAAACTTATTAGTGCATAGGTACTATGGAAACAATCTATAAATGCCTTGATTATTTTTGAGGGAGCACATTATTTCACACTCTCACTGATGTTCCCAGATTTTGTGACTCAATCTCTGGCTTAGATCATGTGCAGCTGGTCCCATAAGTAGCGAACAGCTTTGACTTTAGAAAGCCTCAGGCTGCCTTGGCTCTAGGTATTTTGAAGTGGCCAGAGCTCTTCTCTGCCAAAATGTCTCAGCCTGCTGTCTATTTCCAGCAGAATGTGTGAATATTAGTGCCTCAGCCAGGCCCCTTCTGCTTCAGGCATCTTTGTGTGTCATCTATAGGCACTTTCATATACTGCCTGAAGAAATGGAAGTCAAAATTTTTTTGGAAAGCAATTGGAAGTTATTATTACCAGCTTTCAGCTTTGTCCTGCACTTTGACCCAAGTAGATTAATTTGCTGGAATCTACCTAGAAGGAGAAATATAAGTGTATATATGTATATACACACATACATATAAATATATATTTGTAAAAAAATTCCTCATAACAATGCTTGTCAAAACCTTATTCCTACAAGAAAAAAGTGAGAACTAAACCATAAATTTCTCAAAATAAAGAAAATATTAAATTATACAATATATTTATGCATATCATGCAGCCACTGAAAATGAAAAAGTAAAACACTTATCAAAAGAAGTATAAATTATAAAGATTAATAGAACAAAGAGTAATTTCAACTACTTAAAAATACACAGAAAAACATACTAGAAAATACTTTAAATAATATAAAAAAGATGCCAAGGCTGTGGCAGTTTGATTTTTGATGTGTTATTTATTTCTTTATTAGTAACTGACTTTTTTCCAAAGATAGAGGACAGTGACACCTGACCAAAGCCCAGTCATGTTTTATTCTTTTCTTTCTCGCAACTTCTGCCATCAGAAGCATGGGCATGGGAAGGGCACCTTGTTTCTCACTTGTCTATCTTGCCCACAGAATGTCCATCTGAAGGTGAGTAGTTGAGTCTCACTGGATTATGCTTTATCTTGCCCAGGGTGAACAATTACAGCAATATTGGGAACTGAATCACTCTGCAGGTGCCCTTAACAGACCAGGGTAAATTTGCTGTTTATCCTGAGGTACCACAATACTTGCATAAATCATCTTGATCTCTGCTCTCTTTCCAGATTTCAAAGGATGTAAACTCACAGAAGTAACATCCAGAAATCCCTCAGGTATTAAATAGGCATTAAAAACATAAGTTAATGTCTACTCAAGCAGGGTTTCACATGTCAGGATTTAGGACATTTCAAGAATACTTTCTGGAATGTATAAGGTTGCTCTACCTTCCCTACCTTTGACTTTGTGTCCTGATTTTTTCTTAGTTGACTCCAGGAGTGGAATGTCTCTGCATGTGGCCTCCTCCCAAGACTGAGGGCTCCTGCAGGTCCTGACTTCCATACTCCAAAAGAACTTTCATACTTAAAAAATGCTTTCTTCCCAGGTTTCACCATTTTTTATTATATGGTGGATTATTTATTTTAAAGAACCCAATTTCTTTATTTCAATGAACATTTTCAAACTTTAACAAACATATTAATTTTCTTCCATGCGAAATTTTTCATTAATATAATCAATTAAAATTCACCTAAAAACATAAATGTATAAGTCTCCCTGTACAGATGCATGTTTTATATCAACATCTCTTTGTTCTGTGGCTATCATGTGTGCTCTGTACCCCAGTCATCTTGCACATGTATGCTCTTCTTCACAATGAGAATGGGATGAAAGGGTGTGGAGGAGTCAGTGTCAATCCATTACAACTATTGGAAAAACAACTAAAAACACATGGCCAGCTGATGGTGGTTCAATAAAATCTTCTCCATATGTGCAGAGCATCCAAATTTTAAGTTGATTTTTTTCTCTTTAGTAAAAATACAAGTCATATTTCTATCAGGGTGCACATTCATTAAATTACTAGGGAAACTTTGATGTAATATCTTTTGCAGCTTTATGGAAGCATAACTGACAAAAATTATACATATTTAACATATACCTGTGACATTTTGCTATACACTGTTAAATGATTATCATAATCAAGCTAATTAACATATTTATCACCTCTCATAATTACCTTTTTGTGTGCATGCTGAGAACACTTACAATCTAGCCTTTTGGCATATTTCAAGTGTCCAATACAATATTATTAATCATAGTCACCATGCTGTACATTAAATATCCAGAATTTATTCATCCTACATAAGTGAAACATTATATCCATTGGCCATCTCTCTTTTTCCCACAACCGCCATTCTACTTACTGCTTTTGAGTTCAACTTTTTGATTTCACATTAAGATTGGGCAGTATTTCTGTTTCTGTGCCTGGTTTATTTCATGTAGAATAATGCGCTACAGGTTGATTCATGTTTTCACAAATGACAAGATTTTCTTAATTTTTAAGGCTATATTCCATTGTGGTGGGAGTGTGTGTTTGTGTGTGTGTCTGTGTGTGTGTGCAATCACAATTTATTTGCCCATTGATCCATCAATGGACACTTACGGTGATTCCACAGCTTGGCTAGTATAAATAGTGCTGCAAGTAATACTGCAGATATATCTTCAAGCTATTCATTTTCTTTCTGTTAAATATAAACAGAGAAGTGGGATTTCTGGATCCCATGGTAGTTCCATTTTAATATTTGGAGAAACCTCCATATTTTTTTCTATAATGACTATACTAATTTACGTTTTGGCCAGTAGTGTACATTCTTCTTTTGTTTGTTTACATTCTCACCAACACTTGTTATCTTTTGTCTTTTCAGTAATGCCATTCTTACATGTGTGAGGTACTGTTACATTATGGTTAGGATTTGCATACCTTCATGATTAGTGACAACAAACATTTCATTCATATTGTGTTGGCCATTTGGATGTCTTTTTTTGAGAATTGACTACACAGGTCCTTTGCCCATTTTTTGAAACTGGTTATTAGCTTTCTTGCCATTAAGTTATTGGAGTTCTTTCTATATCTGTATATTAATCCCTTATCAGAAATATGGGATTTCTGATCCATATTTAGTTCATTCAGCTGCAATAACAAAAATGCAATTATTTGGATGGTTTATAAACAACAGAAACTTATTTCTTACAGTTCTAGAAGCTAGGAAATTTAAGATTAAGGCACTGACACACTTGGTGTCTAGTAAGGACCCATTCTCTGGTTCATAGAAACTGCCTTTTCACATGATGGAAGAGGCAATTGGCTCTCTGGGACTCTTTTATAGTAAGTTGTCTCTATTTGTTGATTGTTTACTTTCCTGTGCAGAAGATTTTTAATTTATGTAGTTATATTTGTCTGTTTTTGTTTTTATTACCTTTGCTTTCAAAGTCATACATAAAAAAAATTATTGCCCAGACCAATTGGTATATATGAGGAAATAGACTTTCTACTTCCTCATATATACCAATGTTTTGTTATGAAATTCATTTAAACACATATATCCAACAATTGGAACCTGCAAAGACAAAGTTTTATAAGTATGTTAAAGGAGAAGAAAGGCAATACTATTACATAGAAAGTTGTGATAATGCCTTTTTACATGTAAAAGTAAATTTAAAATGATGTGTTTGATTTTAATAGTTAGGGAAAAAGGTTATAGTCCACTTGAAATTTTGTCCTATAATACATGAAAATATAGTCATTATAAATTTTTAGTTGGTAACTTCATGTAACTAAAAGTACCATTAAAGGTCATCATCATAGAAATAAATGACTTACAGTCTTTTTCTTGTTGCATAAAACTTTAGCAGTTTTAAGCACGTTTGATCTCATATATCGGTAAACCTACCAAGGCCTTGAAAGTTCAAAGATTAACTTTACAGGGTAGAAAAAAATGAACATGAAATTAGATGCAAAGTGAAATATATAAAGTACTTCTAGGATGCAAATGAGTCATGGATGTTTAATCTTGGGAAGGGTAAACTATTTAACACAACAGATATTGCATTTCAAAATAAGATAACCTTGATTTTGTTTGAATATATTATCTATAGTCATAAGTCTCAATGTACATTTTGAATGCCCTAACCACTAAAAATATAAATAAAAGGAACCATTTAAGTTCATTTAAGTCTACTGCATTATTTTAAGTCATATAATTGTGGCAAAGTGCTTATTTTCGCATTTATAATCAAATTGTATTGGTTAAAACCTCCCGAGACCAATTTCTGTTTTTCAAAAAACCAACTTAATGGACAATACATGGTGGTTTAAGTCTGTAATCCCAGTGATTTGGGAGGCCAAGACAAAAGGATCACTGGAGGCCATGTGTTTGAGACCAGCCTGGTTAACATAGTGAGACCCTGTTTCTAGAAAACATTTAAGAAATAAAAGTAGCTGGGCATGGCACGCACACCTGTGGTCCTAGTTACCCAAGAGGCTGAGGCAGGAAGATCACTTGAGCCAAAGAGCTAGAGGCTGCAGCAAGTTATGACCACACCACTGTACTCCAGTCTGAGTGACAAAATGAGACCATATCTCAAAAAAAGAAAAAGAGAGAGAGAGACAGAGAGGAAAGAGAGGCAGAGAGAAAGAAAGAAAGAAAGAGAGGGAGAAAGAGAAAGAGAGAAAGAAGGAAAGAAAAATGAAGAAAGAAAAAGGAAGGGAAAGGATAGAATTTAAAATATATTACCTTATTTATATCATCAGATGATCTCCAATGTTAGGCATCAGAAGGGGAGGGGAGGGGAAGGGAGGAGAGGAGAGCGGAGGGGAGGGGAGAGGAGGAGAGGGGAGGGAAGGGAAGAAGTTAGAAGGGAGGGAGGGAGGGAAGGAGGAAAGGAAAGAAGGAAGGAGAAAAGAAAAGAAAAAAAGGAAAGAAAAGAAAAAGAAAAAACCTGAAATATAGATACCAATAATTACCTAAAAAAATTGCAAGCATTATCAAGATTGTGGGTATATATATATATATATATATATATATATATATATATTTATATTTATAATATCAAAAATGTTGACAGACTATTTCTAATCTTCATCTTGCAGCAGTCGACTACTACCTTATAGACTTGTTTGTAAATAAATCATTTTTCCTCTAATTCTTAGAATCACTGTATGTTCCACTTTCATATGCACTTGTCTTTAAATCTGTGAATGTGTCTCTCCTTGGAATGCACAACTGTTCCAGTATTTACCATGGCTTAAAACACCTCACAAATCTATGATTTAGGCAGGGCTTGGGAAGAACTACTAATTTCCACTCCACAGTGTCTAATACTTCAGATGAATTGACTCTAATGGCTGGTGGCTAGAATAGCTAGGGACTGGCTAAGCATCAATTTTTCTGCATGTTTCTTCAGATCCCCTTTGTGTGCTCACTCAACATTGTCTTTCCATCCTGGCTGCCTCAGGGTAGCTAAATTTCTAACACACTGTCTAGGGCTCCAAGGGCCAGTGTTTTCAGAGGCATGGAAGAAAACTGCAAAGTTTCCAATGACCTCACCTATACATTTCTAAAAGATCATTTTGCTTTAGCTTATTGATTATATGAGTCATTACTGGCATCTTTGTTTCAAGGGGAGAAAATCAAATACTACTGCATAACTGGTAGCAGAGCAAAAAAAATTGCAACCCTCTTGTATCTACCACAATGATAGACTCTGGCTTGGCCCCTGCTGAGCATTCCAACCAGAATACTCTCATTTCAACCAGAAAAATCATCTATGATAGAATTTAAAATATATTACCTTATTTCTATCATCAGATGCTCTCCAATATTAGGCATGCTTTTATTTTTTTTTATTATTGTTTTAGTACCTAGGAAAGAGTAGTCATTTCAAAACTATGTATTTTTTGAGTGAGTGATTTTTAAAGTAGCTGCTTGAGATATTGAAATAAAAAATACCATTGGTTTCCCATGACACATAAAATGAATTTGAAACTTCCTAACCCTCATGGCCTTCATAATTGGGACTCTCATGATTTTTCCAGTCTTAATTTCCATCATCCCTTGACTCCTTACCCTCTATAATGTAGTGAGGTCAAACTGTCCACAGTCACCTGAACCATGCATTTCCCATTTCTATTTCTTTGTATAGTTTATAACATCCCAGGATTTCCTTTCTCCTTTGTTTGGAGAAAGGAATTTTATCATTTAAATGTCATCTTTCTGTGAAGACTTCACCTAATAGCTCAGTTAACAAAGCTCCTACTTTTTGTTCCAAAAGTACAAAAAAAAAAAAAAAATACAAAAGTATTTTTTTGGAACAAAATAGCTCCTACTTTTTGTTCCAAAATCTCTTATCATTTATGATGTCTCTCCATTTTAGTTACTTACTTAAGAACTGCCTTGGAGTCACACTGCACTGCAGGTGTAATTCCTAAAAGTATTCACGGGAAGCCCAAAGGCTAAATTGACTTGGCTGTAAAACTTGGCAGAGGAGCCAAGCTCACTAAGCTCTGCCTCTACTTCTGTCTTGCTGTGGCTAAATTCCAGACTATATTTCCTTTCTAACAAGTCTTGCATGTTGGGATGGGATGCTCCAGAAGTATAGTAGGTGTAAGAGGAGCTAATGACCTG
Organism: Callithrix jacchus; assembly: GCF_049354715.1. Classification (NCBI taxonomy): domain Eukaryota; kingdom Metazoa; phylum Chordata; class Mammalia; order Primates; family Cebidae; genus Callithrix; species Callithrix jacchus. The sequence continues at coordinate 70,773,578 of NC_133504.1, read as the reverse complement.
GCAGAAGACTGGATGTCTACAGGTACATCAAAGATTATTACAGGGAGCCTCAGTCACTCAAACTGGGAACACATCATCAGAGACTCATTTGGGAGATAAACACAGGTGGTCTTTATCCTGTATCACCCACTGCCTTGGCCTCTCACAGTACTTTGGTCTCTCCTGGTAGTAAATCCACAACCCCATCAACAAGTGGGGCCCTATTTACTAATCTTCACCTTGATCTTTTTCAAAACACTCATTATTCACTCATCTAGTAACCTATATTAGGCCCAATTCTAGATTCAGGGAATTTCTTAGTGATTGAGACAGATGGATTTCTTGTCTATAGGCTTATATTTAAATAGAAGAGATATTAAAAAGTATGTAAACAAATACAGTATAAAAAAGTGTTATATGAACAAAGCAAAGTACAGAAAATGAGGGGATGGAAAATATATTGGCGAGATTGGAAAAGGCACTCGTTGGAGATGATATCTGAGGTGCAACACAGCCAAGGGAGAGCCTGGAGTAACAGCACTCCAGGAAGAGGTAATAGTGAAAGACAGTGTACCAGCAAGAGGAAGAAGCTTGATATGTTCTATGAATACCAATGTGCCTGGATATTAGAAAGTGAGATGTACAGTAGTAAAGCCAGTCTTTTCAGGGCATAGTAAAAATTTAGACAATACAATGGGAGTCTGCAGGGTTAAGCAAGGGACTTACATGACCTAACCTATATTTTTAAAAGAAGGGATCAGAGAAGACAAAGTGAAAAAAAAAAAGGTTGTAATTAAAGCCGTGAATATAGACAAACTTCCTGGAAGCAGGGCCTGCAGCCTAAGCCTAAGAAATAGGATTCTAAGTTTTAGAGAAAATATTTAGCTGTGGGTTTTTTCTTGAAACCTACCAAGGAATCCATTCAATTTTGAGTAACCCTTGCCCTGGATCAATGTGATTTACTATTCCAGTGAACTCCAGGGCAAGGACAATGTCATGGGGGTTGCACTCTGTAGTAATCCACCTATTCCATGTCACCTTGCAGGTCTATACATAACTAAGCATTTATAGGTCCTTAAATATAAATAAGATATAAATAGACAAAGCTTAACAAGCCAGACTTCATGATCCCATTGCATTTTCCTTCCCTGTATCCCCAACAATAAATCCAACTGACTATAGTGTGGTTTTAACTTGGTCATATCTTTTAAGCTTGAAACTGTTTTCTGTTTCTCTCTGGTAGGATCTAGGTTACTAGGCCATTATTATTAGTGATGTTTCTTGGCATTTAGCAATAGAAGGTACTGTGTTTATAACTTAAGCAAGAAATGAAATATTGGAAAAATGTGGGTATCACAAAAATAATAGGAACCCAAAGTATCAGTTTGGAAATATTTTTTAAAAACCAAGAGCTTTTGAGAAGATGAGACAATAATAGACATAGCAAGGTCAAACAAGTAGACACTGACTACTAGGTAAAATATGACCTTCATCCACCTCCCTGTTCATGCCTTGTCATGAAATCTGGATGGCTGAGTCTATGCTACCTGCTCACCCTGCGTTTATGGGAGGGGAGAGAATGAGTATCTGGTCTCTTTTGCTTTTATATGGGAAGTGCTTATTACATCTCGCCAAGGCTACTCATAATAGAGTCATCCTGAAAAAAATCAGAATACCAGTGGAAAGGAAAGGTAGGATGGTGTACCACCAAAATATAACAAATTATTCATCAATTTGTTATTTGTTTGTTTATTCAACAAATATCTACCAAAACATGTGCTTAGCAGTCACAGGGAACAACTGGAGAAAACACTGAGAGAGATTAAAATAAAGGTAGGTAAGAAAAGTATACAGGAGAAAAATACTGCTGGAGATCGTAAGCCTGTAATCCCTGGTATACAGTTTACATTTTATTCGCAGTGCAATTGTGAGATTTTATCAGAGGAGTTATTTTAATTCACTTTTTTAAAAAGACCACTCTGAGTGTCAAGGGGATACTAGAATGCAAACAGATCAAGAGTGGAAGCTGGACAATGATTAAGGTTCTAGGCCGTAAGCATCAGAAATGCACTTTAAGTATGTAGACACAATCCAGTGACCCACAGAATCGTCCAGAAAGCTAGAGGATCAGATACAGAAGTCCTAAAGGAATCAAGAAAGGGTCGACAATAAGAAACACACTTAATGAAGATAAAGACATAATCTGGTGAGATTCCCTCCCAAACGCCACTGCCACTGGTTATAATCCTCTATGCCAATCTCAAATTCTTCCTTAGATTCTAGATGTCTCCATGTTGTCATAGGCATTTTCCCAATTCTTCCTGACTTTGTGTATAATTCTCTTTAGAGTCAAACCCCTGAGTTACCTAAAGTCTGAAAAACGTCATGTGCCCAAAATCAAAATTCCAAAGAATGGGAACAAAAAGAACAAAGATTTTTGGTTTCATTAACGAACATCAGGGAAGTGCCTCCAATGGATTCTGAGAACTCCCAAAATTAAGCAATGATATTAAGAGGCAGAATTTTTCTAGATAAATATCCAGAGGTCAACTAGTATTGAAGTGTCTATGAGACATGAAAGACCTTTGATCTGCAACTTCAAAAAAATGTGATGGAATGGTTGACTGCAAGCTATGGAATGAGATTGCCTGAGTTGAAACACCTGCTCTTCCATTTACTTCCTATGTGATACTGAGCAAGTTACATAACTCCACATTCCAGATTCTTTATCATTTAAAAAGATACAATACGAGTAGTTATTAGGAATTGCAGGAGAATTTTAAGAATTAGTTTGTCAACATGAGGAAATGTGTTCTCTTTCCAGGTCCACGAGGGGGCGTAGTTTCTAGGGCAAGACCTTCCCAACTCCAGGCACCCCTCCCATCTCTCTCCACCTGGGACATTGAACGGTTTATGTTTAAATTTCACAGGTGCGGGAAGAAACTAAGAGTCAATCACCCCAGTGGAAGTTCTAAGGAATTCCTTTCATTGGCCTGGGGTTTTAAAGAAAGTGGGGGTTCCTTCCAGGTTAAAAGTCCTCTTCTTCCACATCCTTTCAGACTCCATGTTTGGGTTCCCTTCCAAGAATACTCCCTTTGTGGAAGCCTTTCTCTCTCCTGGACTTCCAGCTCTCTGGAATCCTCTCCACATAGTGGGAGCTCTCTTTTCCCTCCTGGATTTCCCCTCTGGGGTCCCTTTCCAACCAGTGTGGAAGCTCTTTCCTCCACTGGATTCCATCTTTCTGGATTCTCTCACTCGATGTGAGAGGAGATTTCCTTCCTAGGTTTTCCCCCTCTGGGAACCCTTCTCACCTTGTGTGAGAGCGGTTTTTCTTTCTCTCACTCAACGTGAGAGTTAGCTGTTTCTCTCTCCTTCTCCTTTCTCTCTCTGCTTTAAATAAATCACTTTCTACAAACACTTTTGAGTCCGGCATTTACTCTTATGAGTGCACTGTGCCATGATCTCCTCTCTCATTCTTGAGAGGGTGATACACCAAGAACCTGGAGAAATGTCCTCTCAGGGGAACTGAGGGGGCACCCCTGAACCCCAATATAACAAATGTACTTAGTCCTGAGTCTGACACTTAGGAGTATGCACATTATAAATCTTAGCTATTCTTTGTTAGGCTGGTAGGAATGGATTTGAAGAGAAACAAATAAATGGAAGAATAAATATTAGAAACAGAGTGCACTGGAATTCCTCATTAATTGATATGCAAGAAAGGTGGGAGAATCACTCATGACCTCAAAATTATGTTTTTTGTTTTTGTTTTTTTGAGATGGAATTTCACTCTCTTGCCCAGGCTAGAGTGCAGTGGCTCTGTCTTGGCTCACTGCAACCTCCACCTCCAAGTTCAAACAGTTCTCCTGCCTCAGCCTCCCAAGCAGCTGGGACTACAGGCACCTGCCACCACACCTGGCTAATTTTATATTTTATTTTTAATAGAGACGGGGTTTCACCATGTTAGCCAGGCTGGTCTTGAAATCCTGACCTCAGGTGATCTGCCCACCTCAGCCTCCCAAAGTGCTGGGATTACAGGTATGAGCCACCATGCCCAGCCCAAAATTATGGTTTCAGAAAGTATTGGATTGCAGTGCATTTACTGAGATAAACAAATCTCCATTTATTTTGAAATGGCTTACAGTTTTATGAGTTTATTCACCCACCCCAGCATGCTTATGAAGTCTTTTGTTCAAAATCCCTCTCCATTCTTTAGGAATACTCCAACATTTTATCCAGACTGTAAAGTCTGTTTCCACTGCCTCAGCACACAGAGAAGACACACAATTATGGATTTTATACTTATTCATAGTATCTCTATCCATCTAATATTTAAAACAATGACTCGGATTATTGGCATTTTGCAGATCTCTTAGAGTTCTGTGTTTAAATGACTGCCATTCAGCTCTTTTCAAAATATAAATGGGTTAATTAATATTTCATAGATACAGCCTGATAGTAACTGTTTCAAGCTTTGAATCTTTCAACTTTTGCCAAGTAATGTAACATAATATATTCACAAGTTCCATAAATTAGAATGTAAACATCTTTGGGAGGACATTCTATCTACCACAACTTCTAAAGGGCAATATAAATAAGACATAAACAGACAAACCAAAAACTGCTCTAAAATACTTCAGGATATTATTTTAGCTTCTCTAGTAATAGAGCAGCATATGTAAAGTAATTTTTTTTTTTTTTTGAGACAGAGTCCCACTCTGTTGTACAGGCCAGAGCATCATGGCACAATCTTGGCTCACTGCAACCTCCGCCTCCTGGGTTCAGGTGATTCTCCTCCCTCAGCCTCCTGAGTAGCTGGGACTAAAGGCGCACACCACCATGCCATGTTAATTTTTGGATTTTTAGTAGAGATGGGGTTTCACCATGCTAGCCAGGATGGTCTTGAACTCCTGACCTTGTGATCCACCCTCCTTGGCCTCCCAAAGTGCTGGGATTACAGACCTGAACCTCTGCACCTGGCTGGTAATTTTTTTTTTTTGTAGTTCATTCAATTCCATCCTTAGAATCACATCTCTTCTTTGCTCTAACATTTAATTAAGGAGGAATACATTTCCCAAAACTAAAAGCTTTAAAACATAGTTGAACAAGTTTATAATGTGAAGAGAATCAAGAATCAAAAATTGCCAGAAGAAACTTTCTTAGAGTATATCCTAGATAAATGTGTTTTATATATATATTCATAGGAAAAAGAAAGAACATTTTTCTTTAAAAACTAAGCCACCAGTAAGAGTTAAAAAAATTAAAAATTAATATATAACCAATAAAATAGTTGAGATTTTAAAGCAAATATGTAGTCTAAACAAAGATAAAATATTGTAAAACCTTTAGAACTTAGAGAAAATATTAAAATTTCAAGAAAGCATCTGACATTCATTCCACTGGCTTTGAAACCTTTTTTTTTTCAGATGCCTAAATATCTTTCAAACAAAAACAGAAGAGCAATGGAAATAACCGAAACATTCCTGAGCTTCATGATAGGGAAGAGGGCTGATAAAAGTTACTATAAAAACAAGACCAACCAAGAAAACCAAAACTAATCAGTACTCCTGCTATTTCCCAAAACTACATTTTCTTTTCAGATTTAAGATCTAATGAAAACTTGCATGGAATGAAATTTTGGCATCTATTTATTTCATAAGGACATTTTGTTTAAAAAACTTATATTAAATGCTTAATTCATCCACTGGAGTAGTGAAGGACATACTGGACCATCATTAATCATATCAAAGCATTACATTACTCCAAACAGAAAACAATGTCCTCATAAAAACAATATTAAGGCAATATCAAAGTGAAAGCCAAATAATTATAATATGCTTTGAGGTATAAAACCTGCAGCAAAGGAGGGTACGATGACCTTGTTGGAGACAATGTAAGTACTAAGCTGCACTTGGAATAAGTTAACAATGTGCTTTGTGAATGTGTGGGTGTGAGTGTGTGTGTGTTAGCACAGAAAGGAGCAGAAAGTTCTAAGCACAGTCACTTCCATTCATGCACTGTTACTGAGAGAGTTCTTTAAGTGATCTCACTATACAAATTTACTACTACTTTAGTTCCTAAGAAGTGAACACCAAAAAAAATAATGTCTATGCACAAAGATAGATTCATGAATAAATATGGCAATATACAAATAAGATTCATATAGCTGCAGTACCTAGTCATTGCCTTACAAAAAGAGGTCATGAAAACTGTTTGCTGAACAACAATGTAAGAAAAATCACCAACCAAAAATGATTGTGGGTATTTTGTAATTTACCGCCTTTACATAGCAACATGACTTATCTGCATCATCAATTTGTATGCTTTCACACAAATGCACTTGCTTATATCTTAGCTTGTTATTGAGACGGCTCCGTTGTCTGAGGTATAAACCCTGGTTCTTTGTCACAGTTGAGAAAGAATTCAGGGCACGGACAGACACTAGGAGTGGGTTTAGGAGTGTAAAGTTTAATAGACAAAAAGAAGAGAGAGAAAAGACTTCCTCATGTTGAGAAAGCAGGTCCCCCGAAAGAGGGTCTACAGTTTGCGGCCAAATGCAATCAGTTTTCTACAGAGGCTTGAGGAGGCTGTGATTGATTTATAAGGGATCAGGGGATTGGTTTGATCAGGTATGCCATTTACATAGCCCAGGAAAATACTGGCCCTCCCATCCTAGTCTTTCATTACGTAAAAGTGGCCTCTACCTGGCGGCAGCCATGATTCCTGTGTACCTGGTTTTACCTGGAGGCTGTGATGATGCTGGCACACACGGTGACATGGAAAAGAAGGTGGGAGACGCCATATTGAATGTACCTGGCTTCCAGGTACAGCTGCCTGCATTTACACATAAAAGCGTCTAGTATGCATATCTATGCCTGATTTCTCAGGCTGCTTTCTGTTAGAGAAGAAATGGTTTGGGGCTGCTTTTTATTAAAGGAAAATTCCACTGAAAACTCTTTTATCCTTTCTCGCTACCTAAACATAATTTCTTAATAAATCCTGTATTATTAAGCCCTTCCCCTAACTTTGCATGGCTCACTCCTTTTTTTGCAGGCAAATCAGCCAAGGTCCTAGAAAGAGAGAGTAGCAAAGTCAGAGTAATTGATGAAGGGATTATTTACAAAGTCTAGACAGGTCAAAGGGAAATCAAAACTAAGAGCTAACAACAATATGAAAGTCACCACCCCAGGACTAAAAAGGAAATGGGACAGTAGCTGCTACTGGGTTCAGAAAAAGCTTAGCTTAGCTAGAGCTGTAAGAGGGCTCGCATCAAGAGCTATGGCCTTAAGGAGAGGAACACAACTTTGGCCAACCCATGAAATCAAACTCAACTGTAAGGCTGAGGGGAGAGGAGCCTGGTTAGTACAGTCACTACTTCAGGAGCACAGAACAGGAGAGAGAGACAATGAGGAGGGGATAGGAGAGAGGGAGGCAAACAATATTCAGCACACTCATGGTTCCTCTAATAACCTCTTACCACCACCTCCTCAGAAACCAGCAGAGTTTTTGATGTGCACTACACATTACCAGAAGCATCTGGTTTTTTAAAATTAAAACATTGAGACTTTACCAAAGAAACATCTAAATAACATAATCATTACCAACAATCAGTTCGTTTTGCCCAGGATAGGTGATAGGCAGAAAAAAAATTAGACATGGAGAAATGAACCAATTGCTTTTCTGTAAGGAACTGGTAGAGCTTTTAGGGCCTCTAATACAATGAGGTCAAAGTGAGAATTTGCCCTGAAATAAAGCATTCATCTCAGTGTAGGGAAGGTACCCAAGAAGTTATTGCCGTAGACTGCACTACATGGCCAAGACACGTTCACTATTGTTGGAACTGCTGCTGGTCTCTTCAGCCCACAGAAATCTGGGTGAGATTTTGGGATACACCCTTCCTTCCCCAGTGAGACCCCTCTAATTCTCTGCCCTGAGAATTGACTTCTAGGCCTGCACAAACCAGGTGACACTTGCATCACTGACTGTGGAATCTGCAACAACCACAGAGGGCTCTGCAGGGTTGTTCCTGCATATGGAGACTCTCTGGGTTCTGGCACTGTTTCCAGGCCCCCTCTTAATGGCAATGAGGCAGTGACTGAAATAAATCCACCAGGCATGCTGTTCTGGAAGCCACCAGTTGTCTACATAAGCATTAAAAAGAATATGGGTGTTCTCTCCCAAGAGCAGATAAACAAGATAATGAACTTCGGTTTTGAATGGGACTTAAAAATCCTGAGGAAATTTGTCATGGGAAGAAAAAAAAATCTAGATTTTCTTCTCATGAGAACAGATGAGGCTTCCGAATTGCAGAAATTTGCAATATATAGTATAATGAGAAGCCAGTCTCCATTTTGTGATGTTTGACTGCTGATAGCTTATAACCCTCTTCCTCTCCACACTTCCTCTTCCTCTCATGTCCCACATCTGGCCAGCCAAGAAGAAAGCCCCGCTGCTCTCTCCCTTAGCACCTGAGGCTACACTCAAACTATGCACATCCCTGCCCATGCATGGGAAGCTTCACTCAGGCCTTACTCCTTTACAATTAAACCCAAGCCAAGTACCCTTTCCATGCTCTCTCAAGCTATTTAGGACCTGCTTGAGAAACTTCCCTGCTCTCCCCAGAGATGTCAGTAACACTCTCTTTTATTCCATCTCAGTGTGTATATGTGGTGTCACATATATGTGGCGTCATCATTCATCACACATGAACCAAATTTTGGATGGGCCCCCATGGTTTTGCAAAGCAACAATAATGTAAAGGAAAACTTCCTACTTTTCTATTTCCAATTGTTGAAGAAGTCATACTGGTTACCTACAGTTCGCAATCCTCATTTTCCTAAAAGGTGTAACCACCTTTATTCTCATTCAAATCCTTAATTTAGCCTACCTTCTGCTCCTTACCAGCTCCTTAAACACCTTCAACTCTTGTCAATTACACCGGGTTCAACAAGTCTTACTGTGGACAGTGTGGTCACAAAACACAATTTTTAAAAAAAATTGAAGTAAGGAAAATGAAGTCTCTGTACCCCAAATCAATGGTTCAATGTGTAGTTGTAGAATAGCAAGTTGTGAAGTTTTACCAGGTGAATTTGCAAACTCACATGCAAATATTTTCCCAGAACTCCTTTCTCTAATTCTTCCCATTCCAGTTGCTTACCTGTTTCAAGATTCCTGTTATTAGCTTGGCTAGACATTGCTTAAAACTTTTTTCTATATATTCAGTGATCCTGTGTAACCAAAGTTTTAGATTCGATTTGGATATGATAAGCTTGATGTTGAATTGAATATTTAGAATATTTTCTCAAATAATAGGATAACCTATTGTGATTTATATATTACTATTCACTAAAAAATTTTGCTGTGTAATTCAATTTAATTCAAAATGTTGGTTCGATGCAATGCAATTCATTCCTTTGAAGTGAAAAATGGGCTTTTATTTTTAAAGAATGCCTTTGTCGAACAGCAACTACAGTAAGTTACACACAAACCTCACTGGTTTCTCACCTCATCACTCTCTCCATAATAAGCCTTCATTGCAGATTTCTTTTAGATATGAACATTTCCACTTAATTTGGCTCTGCCCCATGGCCCCTATCTGACCCAAAAAAAGCCCTTATGCACTTATGACTCAAAGACAGCATACATTTCTGCAGAAAGCCAGACCAGCCTAGAGCCAGTAATAGGTTGTTAATATTTAACAAGGAAAAGTAAGGTACCCATTAGGAGGTTAAAATGGCTTGGCTGGGAGGAGATGGAATCTAAAGTTTAAAGAGATTGGAAATAGCCATATTAAAAGTCATTTTAACAATTAAGTTTAAAAATAGTCTTTATTTAAAATGCTTAATAAAGCATTCCGTGAAAGCGAAAATAAAAACCCAAATCATTAATTGCATACTGTAAAAGTGAAACTGATATAAGATAATTTTATACCACTTAGTTAATGCATATTCCCCTATATTTAGGTGTCTATGAGAAAGTATGTGTACACATTCATGGAAAATTATTGTTCAGAGTATAGAAATAGGACATTTAAATAAAATGTATAAAAGTGTTCATGATAAAGACCGGCAGTGTCACCTCATCTTGCTTTTTTTAAAAATGAAGGTGTATCTAGCACTAGCTTTTCAGAGGGTCATGTAAAATAAAATTCAAGGAAGTTTAATCAAAATATTCCACTCATATTACATGCTGTTTAATTTTATTGCTTTATTTCAATGTAATTTTTAATAGATGTTCTAGGTCTTAGCATTAATATTTAACATATTTCTGATACTATTTAATTTCATATATTATAAAATTAACATGCTGTAGTGACTGTAACTACGGAGATGATCAGAACAATGATGCACCTCTCTCAGCAGTGTAAAACATACATAGCATTTCCATTAAGGTCTAATTTACGATAGTAACAGTCACATTTTTCAGAGTAGTTCTGCAAGTTTTGACAAATTCATGTAGTCATATAACCACTATCACAATCAAGGTGAATAGTTGCATCACTTCCAAACTTTCCTATATGTATAGCAATTTAATAACAGCAACTTTTGAAAAGCCCAATCCATGAGAAAAATTCAATATTTTTCTTTGTTTACTTTGGTTCTGAACGATATAGGACATTCAATTATAGAATTAATAAGTATAAATTCAAATTGATATTAGATTCAACTCTCTTGTCCTTCACAATAAAGAACAAGTATTCTCTCTCTCTTTCTCTCCCCCACTTCTTCCCCACCTCCTATTTAACCCCTTCCTAATGCATATACACATTCCTACCTGTTTCCAATACAAATCAGGATGGTACATTTTTTATTTTTGTTTTTATTTTCTTTATACAGACAGCCAGGCTTCTCATTTGTATGTTTTAGCAGGACAGAAAATCTCTCCAATGCAGCATTACCTCACAAGCAAGAATGTAGCACTATATTAGTTTTTCAAGATTGGATAAAGCATGTTTTGGCTAAATGTGGACATCAGCAGTTTTAAAACTTAAATCTAATGCGTCTGCACTCTTTATTGTCTTAGAGGTTCCATCAGTAAATGCTTAAAATCTTTCTCCTGGCAGCAAAGGTCTCCAGTGAGGTTTTTATATGATTTGCTAAGAAATGCCTTGTTTCAGAAGTCATTCTTTTCAATCCCTAGGGAAGCATGTCTGCTGGAGTAACTCTGCCTTCATGCTACCTGCTAAATGACTTGGGAAAATCTCCTTATACAGAAGCAATATTTAAATTTAAAAAGACAGTTTGAAAACCTGTTTTTAATTTGTTCATGGTAAGACTTGAAACTTCCTCAGTTTTGTTAGCTGATAACTGCTTCTGTTTTTTATTTTGTTATTTTGTTTTTTTTTTTAACTTTTTTAAAAATTATGGGTGAGGATGGTAAGATGGAGACCCCTTTGTAGGAGCAATAAAGCATTCCTTTTACCATATTATTCTTAGAATGTCTGCAAAACTCATTTGCACAATTTGTGATCCTTCAGTGCAAGGTGTTATTCATAAATTGATGAAGATTTAATTCAAAAAGGCTTGTTGTGGATGAAATGCAGATAGAATAGGAGCTGCCTAAGACTTCACTGCTGTTGGGTTTCATGAATATTGAAAAGTACTATAGAAGTGAACTGGCCTTTCAGGTAATTTGAGCCATATCCATGTCCACACTCTATCTACTTTTACATGGGATGTGTACATAAAAACTAAAATTATTTACATTAGATACTTACAATAATTTTTATTACGAGCATCAGCTTATTTTTTCAGTTCTCAGGTGTCAATCTTTCTACTCTTACACTAATGTTCTGCCAAACACAAAGTGTAGCTGATTCATTTTCTTTTAACTTCTCAGCCCTACCCAGACTCCTATACAGACTCTCAAGTCATTTTACCTCTAGTAAGAGTTTATAGAGCCTCAAGCATTCTTTACTCTTCCCAGAAGCAAACTCATATTCATGAAATACTCTTTTCAATAACTTTATGCCAGTAATTGTCAAAATTTCATGTGCATCAGAATTATCCGGACAGCTTATTAAAACACAGGTTTCTAGGCCCCATCCCCAGAGTTTCTGATTCAGTTTGTCAGAACTTGGAGTGTGGCCCAATATTTTTCATTTCTAAACTTTCCCAGGTGATATTGCTGCTGCTGAGCCAGTAATCATACTTTAAGAACCATTGATTTGTCTGATTCATCCTAATAATTGATTGGTAGAATAAGGAACACATTTTTTCTCTATTTCCCTCTTCAATGCTGGATAGCCATTCACTGCTCAACACAATTGTAACCTTACAGATTTCTACTTGTTACCTCTACTAGTACAGTTGAGATATACCAGTTATTGCTTTTTGACACTCAGTTTTATCCCAATCCTGCTAAGCTATTTTCTAGGCAGCAGAACTTTAGAACCCATAGATAGGTTTACAGAGTCACCCACTAGCAAGTTTGTTTATAACTGGCCAGAGGGATGTGATCCTGACATATTTTAAAGCAAAAGACAAGAAAACATGATCGTTTTCTGGTGGCCTTTGTGGAAAGGAACTTTGGTACTGGCAGATGGCAGATGTGGGGTTTTGCCCTCAGTTTTTGGATTCTCCTCACGTGTACGTTGGTGCTGCTGATGCGCCACACTATTAGTGGCGGCTTCTTTGTGATCTTTGCACCTCCAAAGGCATTATGGACAAACTTCATAACCTTTGCTCCCCAGGAATTCCTAAGGTTGAGTATATTGCTACTAGTTTTGTTCTAAACTGATTCGTATTAGAATACCTAGGTGACTCCTGCTTTCCTGAGCTAAACCAGAGTGAAACAGTAAAAGTAATATGTAAAGGAGAAAGATAAAATTGTAAGACAGACAATTCATGATGTGGCTTCTTTATTCCCTTCCATAATGGTAGACACTAACATAATAGACCTTATCATTTTTCCTATTCACAAGAGAAACACACACTTATTCCTGCAATTCTATTCTTTGGTACATATAGCGACCTTTGAAGAACTGTTCAGATTACTCCAGAATTAAGGGTTAATAGTGCCTGATTATTTTGGAAACTAAAAGCTGTATTTGTTATTCTCATATATATAAGATGTATCTTTTTAAGTGGTCGGAAAAATATGTGTTCCTGGCATACTAGAAATTTGTAAAAACAAAAAAGCAAAAGCCAAGACCCCTGTACAGTTAAACAAATTGAGGAAATGTGCAATACCTTGCCTTATCTTAGAGAGTTTTATTGCATACTAAAATCTCTGAAAAGTCCTTCAGTACTGTATTAGTCAGAGTTCTCCAAAGAAGCAAAACCAATAGGAGAGACATCATGCAGAGACTTGGGGGTGAGAAGGGGGGGCGGGGAGAGAGAGAGAGAGAGAGAGAGAGAGAGACTGAGAGAGATTTGATTTATTGCAAGGAATCAGCTCATGCAATTATGAAGATGAAAAGTTCCAAGATCTGCAGTCAGCAAGCTGGAGACCCTGAGAGCCAATGTGTAGTTTCAGCCTAATTTCTAAGACCTGAGAATCAGGAGAACTGATGGTATAAGTGTCAGTTTGATGGTTGACAGGCTTGAGATCCATGAAGAGCCAATGTTTCAGTCCAAGTCTGAAGGCTAGAAAAGACCGATGTCCAAATGAAGCAGTCAGGAAGTTGGAGTTCCCTCTTACTCAGCATTTTGTTTGATTCAATAGGCCCACCCACATTATGGAGGGGAATCTGCTTCACCTAGTCTATAGCTTCAAATGTTAACCTCATCCAGAAACACTCTCATAGATACACCTAGAATGATATTTGGCCGGATGTCTGGGTGCCCCGTGGCCCAGGTAAGTTGACACATGAAATTAACCATCATGAGTACCTATGCTGAAGCATTTCCCCAACTTAAAAGAATCCTTATTTCATGTAACACTCACTAATGTTTTTCAGACACATTATTATTCAACAAAGCACCTATGGAAAATTTTGGTCCTTAAAAAAAAAGGGTTACTAGAGGTGGGCAGAGAAGATTGGGCAATACATCGCAGATCAAATCAAGAGAAATTCTGAGGACATACTCACTGAGATTCTCAGTAATATAGATATGACAACAGTTTGAAACTATCACAACTTAGTTCTCATTAATAAATTACCATAAGTAGTAGGTAATAGTTTTGCTTAAATTCTTTAAAATTTGCATCTTGTATCTTCTGATGTTTCCCACAGTACAAATTATTAGAATATCTGTAAAAGACTTTGTGCTAATTTTATAACAGGGATTATAAGGAAGAAACTGGATTCCATCCAACAGTGAATGGCTGAACAGGAAATGGGGAACTTCAAAGAACAATTAACAGCATTTTTCATGGAAAAAAATAGGGAACTTAACACTGAAGATAAAATAAAGAAAGGAAAGATATAGCTAGACAACAGATTACAAAAAGAAATTCTAGGCTTTTATATGAGGAAAGGGATCTGAATATTCCAAGTCCTCATTATGCCTCCACTTTAGTGTCACATGGATTCTCCAAGATTCCTCCTCAGCCTTTCTCCTCACAAGTGTTTGCCCTGCTGGCAATTTTACACCAAATATAATAGCTGTTGGTAGTGAGTAGGAGCTGAGCAAATATGTGATTCGCTCACATATTTGTGATTATAGGATTTCTATAAACAACTTAAAATGGTGTTATAAATCTTTATTCTACATTCAGATATAGTATGAATAAAATCTCTCTTAAAAGTCAAAATTCATAATACAAATCCTTAATCACTAATTAAATCTCCTAAACTTGAACTAAACCTTATTTTCACATCCCATCATCATCTCACTCTTTGTCTCAATTCAACAAGTTGTGAATAAGTTTGGAAATCAATCCTGCAGACACTTTGCCAACCGTTTAATGGGAGAAAAACACAAAACCAAAAAAAAAGAAATTCAAGGCACTTCACGAAAGAGCTGGTTGACTTTACATGTTGAAATATATATTCATGGAGAATATATATTCTCTTGTTGCAGTAAATTTAGGGAACCAAGACAAAAAGTAAAGAGACGTCCACAAAATGGTTGGATCCTGAAAGCAATAGTTATATTACCATTTCTTAAAAATAAGATTCTTCCTCTTTAGCCTTGTGCCTCTTGGGGCTAATTAAATAAAGATGCTGTAACCAAAAGACAGAAAGATGTTTTTGTTTTTTTTTTTAAACATGTGGTTGGACAGGTATCTCAATTGAGACCCATCTAAGTACAAAATCAATGGTGTACGGTAGAAAAGACAAAGTATATATTAGCTATAGTGAAAGGTTTATGACTGAAATGTCAAGATCATATGAATGTTGTGCAGTTACTTATTTAGTTGACTTGTCGATGTGGACTTATTAGACTACTGTGACTATCAGACTAGTTGCAGCCCTGTTTGTTGCTCAAGTTCAGGAAGCAAATGTTTAGAACAACATGATGCTCCTTCATTTACACATCTGCATATTTTTCCTCAAGGAGCTAAGTAAGGTATAAAGCCTCAGTTTTTCCCCGATTGACAAGAACTCCCACATTGCAGAAGTCCTTTTGTGTCACATGCCCTGGAATTGTTTTATCTCTATCTCAAAATACTCTGTTCATTGTTATTGTCTCCATCCTCCAGACATCTGTCTAATAAACATTTACTGAGAATCTATAATGTGCTGAGCCCTAAGTAAATAATAATAACAAAAATGACAATAGTAAAGGAACTATTCTCTGCCATCAATAGGACAGAAAAGTTAAACAGACAACTATAGGATAGTGTATGAGTGCTTAGGAAAGAAGTAAGTATACGGTGGCAAAACAGTGAGTGAGGTCCAGGAATATTTCCTTAAAAAGGTATTTCCTGAGCTGTCTCTTAAAATTGGTATTATGCAAAGGAAGAAATAATAGGGTCAAAGACAGCCAGACTTTGGGAAAATCCTGCAAGAACCCCAGGCAAGTGGAAGCAAAAATCAGGAGGCTTCTGCTGCTCCTACCAGTTGCCTGCCACCAGTGCCTCAGCCCCACAGAGGAGGTAACCAGATACAGAATGTGGAACCTGGTCACCACACTCCCCATATGAAACTTTTCTTGCAAGTTGCCATGGCAGAAGAAAGATGACCTAAAACTCACTCCTATGTTCAAAGTCTCATGCTAGCACCTCTCACTGACAGAACCTAAATCACAGGCAGAAACCTAATCACAAAGGAGTTGGGGTAATGTAATTTCATCCCTTTAATCTCTGAAATCCTGGCAAGATACAAAGAATGGATTGGGAATAGATGTCATGTTCCTAATGGGCTTCACTGTCCAATGTGGTATCTATTAGCCACATGTGGCTACCGAATGCTTGAAATGCAGCTACTCCAAATTTAGATGTGCTGTAAGTGAAAAATACACACCAGAGTCCAAAGATTTAGGATGATAAAAAGAATATCTTATTCACTATTTTATATTGATTATATATTAAAATGGTAATATTTGACTGTATCATTATTAAAGTGTTATTAACATTAATTTCACTCATCTCTTTTTACTGCTTTATTAATGCAGCTACTGGAAAATGTAAAATTACATATGTGGCTCACATTACATGTCTATTGAGTTGCACTACCATGACCATCTCCAGTGTAGTGTAAATGTTTGAAGGAATGGCTTAGGGATAAAGAGGGACCGAGCATTATGGGTGACAAATGTGGCAAAATATCAATGGCCAAGGGCTTCTATTTTAGACTTAGACTCATGAAAAAAGGACTAGAGAAATAGTAGATCACTGTCTTAGAAGAGGGTGAAGTCTGGTCCTGGTGACAGATAGCATGATTTACTCACTGCTGAAGACCCAGAAGCTAGAGTTTTGACAATTTGTGCTGGTTGATAAGACCCTAGGGGTGGATTGGCAGCAGGGTCTCAGCTCTCACCTAAGGGAGGGACTCAAGTTTTTTTCTTTTTAAATCAAAGTTTCTTGTGCTACAAAAGAAAATTCAAATATTGTCTTTCTTTCAAGTAAATTTTAAAATAATTTTTTAAGGAAGCACATATTAATTTATATACAAGATAAAATTCTGAGCTGAGTCTGAGTCTAAACCTCACAGCAACTTGCAAAATTGCAAAATTTTAAAATAATAAAACAGATGTCATTAGGAGACAAATGTAATCTAATTAGCATACTAAAGTTGGAATTAAGCCAGGCTCAGCATCTTACATAGTGGATTTTTCTTCCAAGAAAAAATCCAGAGTTGTTGGAGCAAGCATATTAAAACAAGAAATGTGCTAAAAATGCACTTTTAATCATAATCAGGAATCCAGAAATGTGACAGTTGTTCATTTCTTAATAATAGTAAAACTGAATATTTGTCACCTGTTTCACTCTACAGCATTATTCTATGAAAGAAAATTAACCAAAAAAGGGAAGTTGAGAAACATAAAAGTTATTTTCAATAAGATTAACCATCCAAGCAAAGATGGATAAAGAAGAGGAAGGAAGGAAGGAAGGAAGGAAGGAAGGAAGGAAGGAAGGAAGGAAGGAAGGAAGGAAGGGAGGGAGGGAGGGAGGGAGGGAGGGAGGGAGGGAGGGAGGGAGGGAGGGAAAGAGAGAGAAAGAAAAAGGAAAGGGACGACCATATCTCTACAAAAACCAAAAACCAAAAAAATTAAAACTGGCTGGGTATGGTGGCATGTACTTGCAGTCCTAGCTTCTCAGGAGGCTGAGGCGGAAGGACCCTTGAATCCAGGCTGCAGTCAACTATGATTGTGCCACTGTACTGTAGCCTGGGTGACAGAGCAAGACTCTGTCTCAAAACAAACAAACAAAAAGAAACAAACATTGAAGGTGACTAGGACTAGATACTTGTTCCTTCAGGATTCAAAACAACAAAAACAAGCATAGCAATGAGAAGTTGCCTTTAGATTAGGGAGGCTGAACAACAGAATGTTAATGAGATGAGATGCTGCAGATTCTTTGAGACTAATAACCTGAGCAACAAGAAATTGCATTTTTAAATTTTATCTCTGTAGTTATGTCACTCTCACTCAACTCAATTCCCAGTTGAATGGTAGAAAAATCAGAATCCACTTTGAAAAGAAAAGATAATTCAGATGCTTGGGATTATACAAATTGTGCTTTACACTACATAGGCTGCAACAACCTCAGTGTTGAATAAAATATAGGTGGCCGTTTACACTGGACTTATGAGGGGCCAACTGATTAAGAAACTGTAAAATATGTACCATTGATACTTGTTTAAATATGTATTTCGTATTCAAATATAAATAATAAATGCACAATTTTTTCAAGTGCAATGATATTTTTTTAATTCAGAATTTTATGTTCAAAAATACCACTCTTAAAAAACACAGACCCTCTTAAATTTCTGTTGTAAGTTACTCTTCCAAAATCGAAACTAGGTGTAATTTGAAATAATGTACTATATTTTATTCAAAACACTATATATTTATTACTGTACATATAAGTAACCTGTAACATTTTCCTTGAGAAAATCTTACCTTTCTACTTCAACGTGTCTTCTCACTTTTGAATTTTATCAATGAACAAAGAAATATCTTTCTGTATTAATCTTATTTTTTTATTGCATTTTAGGTTTCGGGGTACATGTGCAGAACATGCAAGACAGTTGCAAAGGTACACACGTGGCAGTGTGTTTTGCTGCCTTCCTCCCCTTCAGCCACATTTGGCATTTCTCCCCAGGCTATTCCTCCCCAGCTCCACCCCCGCTGTCCCTCCCCTATTCCCCCCAATAGACCCCAGTGTTTAGTACTCCCTTCCCTGTGTCCATGTGTTCTCATTTTTCATCACCCACCTATGAGTGAGAATAAGTGGTATTTCATTTTCTGTTCTTGTGTCAGTTTGCTGAGAATGATGTTCTCCAGATCCATCCATGTCCCTACAAACGACACAAACTCATCGTTTTTGATCGGTGCATAATATTCCATGGTGTATATGTGCCACACTTTCCCAATCCAGTCTATCATCAATGGGCATTTGGGTTAGTTCCAGGTCTTTGCTATTGTAAACAGTGCTGCAATGAACATTCATGTACATGTGTCCTTATAGTACAACGATTTATAGTCCTTTGGATATATATCCAGTAATGGGATTGCTGGGACAAATAGAATTTCTATTTCTAAGGCCTTGAGGAATCACCACATTGTCTTCGACAATGGCTGAACTAATTTACACTCCCACCAACAGTGTAAAAGTGTTCCTTTTTCTCCACATCCTCTCCAGCATCTGTTGTCTCCAGATTTTTTAATGATCGTCATTCAAACTGGCGTGAGATGGTATCTCAATGAGGTTTTGATTTGCATCTCTCTGATGACCAGTGATGATGAGCATTTTTTCATATGTTTGTTGGCCTCATGTATGTCTTCTTTTGAAAAGTGTCTGCTCATATCATTTGCCCATTTTTGAATCGGCTTGTTTGTTTTTTTCCTATAAATCTGTTTGAGTTCTTTGTAAATTCTGGATATCAGCTCTTTGTCAGATGGGTAAACTGCAAAACTTTTTCCCATTCTGTTGGTTGCCAATTCACTCTAGTGATGGTTTCTTTTGCCGTGCAGAAGCTGTGGAGTTTGATTAGGTCCCATTTGTCTATTTTGGCTTTTGTTGCCAATGCTTTTGGTGTTTTGGTCATGAAGTCCTTGCCTACTCCTATGTCCTGAATGGTTTTGCCTAGATTTTCTTCTAGGGTTTTTATGGTGCCAGGTCTTATGTTTAAGTCTTTAATCCATCTGGAGTTAATTTTAGTGTAAGATGTCAGGAAGGGGTCCAGATTCTGCTTTCTGCACATGGCTAGCCAGTTTTCCCAGATCCATTTGTTGAACAGGGAATCCTTTCCCCATTGCTTGTTTTTGTCAGGTTTATCAAAGATTGTATGGTTGTAGATATGTTGTGTTGCCTTTGATGCCTCTGTTCTGTTCCATTGGTCTATATCTCTGTTTTGGTACCAGTACCATGTTGTTTTGATTACTGTAGCATTGTAGTATAGGTTGAAATCTGGTAGTGTGATGCCCCTCACTGTGTTCCTTTTTGCTTAGAATTGACTTGGCTATGTGGGCTCTCTTTTGGTTCCATATGAAGTTCATGGTGGTTTTTTCCAGTTCTGTGAAGAAAGTCCATGGTAGCTTGATGGGGATAGCATTGATTCTGTAAATTACTTTGGGCAGTATAGCCATTTTCACGATATTAATTCTTCCTAACCATGAACATGGAATGTTTCTCCATCTGTTTGTGTCCTCTCTTATTTCATTGAGCAGTGGTTGGTAGTTTTCCTTGAAGAGGTCCCTTATGTTCCTTGTGAGTTGTATTCCTAGGTATTTTATTATTTTGTAGCAATTGTGAATGGCAGTTCGTTCTTGATTTGGCTCTCTTTAAGCCTGTTATTGGTGTAGACGAATGCTTGTGATTTTTGCACATTGATTTTATATCCTGAGACTTTGCTGAAGTTGCTTATCAGTTTCAGGAGTTTTGGGGCTGAGGTGAGGGGTCTTCTAGGTATACTATCATGTCATCTGCAAATAGAGACAATTTGGCTTCCACCTTTCCTATTTGAATACCCTTTATTTCTTTTTCTTGCCTGATTGCTCTGGCTGGAACTTCCAGTACTACATTGAATAGGAGTGGTGAAAGAGGGCATTCTTGTCTAGTGCCGGATTTCAAAGCGATTGCTTCCAGTTTTTGCCCATTCACTATGATATTGGCTGTTGGTTTGTCATAAATAGCTTTTATTACTTTGAGATACGTTCCATCAATACCAAGGTTATTGAGGATTTTTAGCATAAAGGGCTGTTGAATTTTGTCAAATGCCTTCTCTGCATCAATTGAGATAATCATGTGGTTTTTGTTTTTGGATCTGTTTATGTGGTGAATTACGTTGATAGACTTGCGTATGTTGAACCAGCCTTGCATCCCCAGGATGAATCCTGCTTGATTATGATGGATAAGTTTTTTAATGTGCTGTTGCAATTGGCTTGCCAATATTTTATTGAAGATTTTTGCATCTATGTTCATCATGGATATTGGCCTGAAGTTTTCTTTTCTTGTTGTGTCTCTGCCAGGTTTTGGTATCAGGATGATGTTGGTCTCATAAAATGATTTGGGAAGGATTCCCTCTTTTTGGATTATTTGGAATAGTTTTAGAAGGAATGGTACCAGCTCCTTTTTGTGTGTCTGGTAGAATTTGGCTGTGAACCCGTCTGGACCTGGGCTTTTTTTGTGTGGTAGGCTTTTAATTGCTGCCTTGACTTCAGACCTTGTTATTGGTCTATTCATAGTTTAGGCTTCCTCCTGGTTTAGACTTGGGAGGACACAGGTGTCCAGGAATTTATCCATTTCTTCCAGGTTTACTAGTTTATGTGCATAGAGTTGTTTGTAATATTCTCTAATGATGGTTTGAATTTCTGCAGAAGATGTGGTGATTTCCCCTTTACCATTTTTTATTGCATCTATCTGGTTGTTCTCTCTTTTCTTTTTTATCAGTCTGGCTAGTGGTCTGTTTTGTTGATCTTTTTCAAAAACCAGCTCTTGGATTTATTGATTTTTGTAGGGTTCTTCATGTCTCTATCTCCTTCAGTTCTGCTCTGATCTTAGTTATTTCTTGTCTTCTGCTAGGTATTGAGTTTTTTCGATCTTGCTCCTCTAGCTCTTTCAATTTTGATGATAGGGTGTCAATTTTGGATCTCTCCACTCTTCTCATATGGGCACTTATTGCTATATATTTTCTTCTAGAGACTGCTTTAAATGTGTCCCAGAGATTCTGGCATGTTGTGTCTTCGTTCTCGTTGGTTTCGAAGAACTTCTTTATTTCTGCCTTCATTTCATTGTTTATCCAGTCAACATTCAAGAGCCAGTTGTTCAGTTTCCATGAAGCTCTGTGGTTCTGGGTTAGTTCTGAATTCTGAGTTCTAACTTGATTGCACTATGGTCTGAGAGACTCTTTGTTATGATTTCCTTTGTTTTGCATTTGCTGAGGAGTGCTCTACTTCCAATTATGGGGTCAATTTTAGAGTAGATGCAATGTGCTGCTGAGAAGAATGTATGTTCTGTGGATTTGGGGTGTAGAGTTCTGTAAATGTCTATCAGGTTTGCTTCTTCCAGGTCTGAGTTCAAGCCCTGGATATCCTTGTTGATTTTCTGTCTGGTTGATCTGTCTAATATTGACAGTGGAGTGTTAAAGTCTCCCACTATTATTGTGTGGGAGTCTAAGTCTCTTTGTAAGTCATTAAGAACTTGCCTTATGTATCTGAGTGCTCCTTTATTGGGTCCATATATATTTAGGATCGTTAGCTCTCCTTGTTGTATCGATCCTTTTACCATTACGTAATGACCTTCTTTGTCTCTTTTGATCTTTGTTACTTTAAAATCTGTTTTATCAGAGATGAGAATTGCAACTCCTGCTTTTTTTGCTCTCCATTTGCTTGGTAAATCTTCCTCCATCCCTTTATTTTGAGCCTTTGAGTATCCTTACATGTGAGATGGGTTTCCTGGATACAGCACACTGATGGGTTTTGGTTTTTTATTTAATTTGCCAGTCTGTGTCTTTTGATTAGTGCATTTAGCCCATTTTCATTTAGGGTTAATATTGTTATGTGTGAATTTGATACTGCCATTTTGATGCTAGCTGGCTGTTTTGCCCATTAGTTGATGTAGATTCTTCATTTTGTTGATGCTCTTTAGTATTTGGTGTGTTTTTGGATTGGCTGGTACTGGTTGTTCCTTTCTATGTGTAGTGCCTTTTTCAGGAGCTCTTGTAAAGCAGTCCTGGTGGCGACAAAATCTCTGAGTACTTGCTTGTTTGCAAAGGATTTTATTTTTCCTTCACTTTTGAAGCTTTGTTTGGCTGGATATGAAATTCTGGGTTGAAAGTTCTTTTCTTTAAGGATGTTGAATATTGGCCCCCACTCTCTTCTGGCTTGTAGAGTTTCTGCTGAGAGATCTTCTGTGAGTCTGATGGGCTTCCCTTTGTGGGTGACCCGACCTTTCTCTCTGGCTGCCCTTAGTATTTTCTTCTTCATTTCTACCCTGGTGAATCTGACGATTATGTGCCTTGGGGTTGCTCTTCTTGCGGAATATCTTTGTGGTGTTCTCTGTATTTCCTGGATTTGAGTGTTGGCCTGCCTTGCTAGGTTGGAGAAATTTTCCTGGATAATATCCTGAAGAGTATTTTCCAGCTTGGATTCGTTCTCTTTGTCACATTCTGGTACACCTATCAAATGTAGGTTAGGTCTCTTCACATAGTCCCACATTTCTTGGAGACTTTGTTCATTCCTTTTTGTTTTTTTCTCTAATCTTGGTTTCTCATTTTATTTCATTGAGTTGATCTTCGACTTCTGATATTCTTTCTTCTGCTTGGTCAATTCAGCTGTTGAAACTTGTGCATGCTTCACGAAGTTCTCGGGTTGTGTTTTTCAGCTTCTTCAATTCATTCATATTCCTCTCTAGGTTATCCATTCTTGTTATCATTTCCTTGAATCTTTTTTCAAATCTTTTTTCAAGGTTCTTAGTTTCTTTGCATTGATTTAGTACACGTTCTTTTAGCTCACATAAGTTTCTCATTACCCATCTTCTGAAGTCTAATTTCATCATTTCGTCACAGTCATTCTCTGTCCAGCTTTGTTTCCTTGCTGGTGAGGAGCTTTGGTACTTTCTAGGAGGTGAGGTGTTCTGGTTTCGGGTGTTTTCTTCCTTTTTGTGCTGGTTTCTTCCCATCTTTGTGGATTTATCCACCTGTCATCTGAGTAGTTGCTGACTTTTCAGTTGGGTCTCTGAATGGATGCCCAGATTGTTGATAATGAAGTATTTCTGTTACTTGGTTTTCCTTCTACCAGTCTAGCCCCTCCACTGTACAACTGCTGAGGTCCACTCCAGGCCCTGCTTGTCTGGGGTACACCTGTAGCAGCTGCGGAACAGTGAGGGTTGCTACCAGTTTATTCTTCTGCTATCTTTGTCCCAGAATGATGCCCACCAAATGTCAGTCTGATCAGTTCTTTTTGAGGTGATTCTTTGGATATACAGGGGTCAGGGAGCTGTTTGAGGAGACGGTCTGTACTTTATAGGAGATCAAGTGCTGAGCTGTGAGCTAGTCACTGAAGTCTAGTCACTATTTGCCTGCGGAGGGTCCACACTTTTGCTGCGGGCTCTGCCCTGCTGCTGCGGTCTCCACCCTGCTGCCGTGGGTTCCGCCCTGCGGCGGAGTCTCTCTGTTATGGCAGGTTGCCTTGGCAACCGCAGCCTGTGTCAGTAATGGGAGTGTACCTCAGTAGGGGTAGATTGCCTTGGTAATAGCGGACGCCTCTCCCCAACCGAACTGCACTGTCCTGGGTTCAGCTGTGCCCACAGTGAAACTCTCCACCCGGAGCATTTCAAATCGCCGTTTTGTTTGACCCTGTGGGGTGAAACCCACCAAGCCTGCTCACCTGGCTCCCTGCCTCAGAGCGCTTTTTTTTTTTTATGTTGAATGGTTGACTCTCAGGTGTTTCAGTTGCCTGCTGTTAGGGCACCGGGATCTGTGTGATTTCCCATGCAACAACCCACTGTACTGGCTCAAATCCGCTTCCCAGGAATCTCCTGGTCTGGCTCACTGTTCAAGTCCAGTTTAATCAGATAGATATGCTAATCTGCCCTCCCAGATCTCTGATTGCCGGTTTAACAGGGCACCCGGACCAGTGAGTTTTGTGCAGAGTGTTGCGGAGTGCCACTGTGCTGCAGCGCCAGCCAAATTGGCCGCACCAGCCAAACCAGGTATGCTGGCATCCCGTGTCTCTCCTACACCTGCGAATTTTCCCATTCTGTGGGCAACAAAGATCCATCTGGAAATGCGGCTTTGAATCACCCTGTGCACCTTCACTGAGACCTGCAATCCTGAGTTGTTCTTACCACGCCATCTTGAATCTAACCCAAGAGGACTATTAATCTTATTAGTCTTCACCATTTTGAGAAGTTCAGCAGCTCATCTTTTTCAATAATAATATTGTACTCACCATGGTATTTAATTATGACTCAGAGGCTGTATGACAGACTTCAATGTGCTTTCCTCATCAGAATGAGTTTGTGTTGCATACATTCTCAGTGGAGGCAGGGTTGAAAGTGAGCCTCCTCTCACTTACTCCTACTGTTAATGCCTTCAGGGCATTCTCCATCTAGGACTTGCACCTGTGACTCTTCATCTAAGGGCTTTTTCTCAGCAAGGGGCAGGTTAATAGTGCTGGGGATGTAACTACTCCCCAACCCCAGCATCTTTAGCCATTTAAAAATAAGATTCAAAGGTTCAACACACCAGCCTCCTCTTCTTTTGAATGAGATAACACCAAGAAGGGTTCTACTTCTCAGTCATTCTCTTGGTAGTCCCCAATGGGTCTGTCTCATTTATCTAAAGAGTTAGTGTCTAATTGATAAACCTTGGCATGAATTATTTTCCTTCTCTGTCTCATTCCTCTTTCCTGCTGGGGTTCCAGGATTAGCTCTTAAATAAACTACTTGCACTCATATTTCTGGAAAGCAAAACTGAAGGTTAAGATAAAGGAACTAAGGATGTTTCCAATAAATCTATGGTGAAGGGTTGTGTATAAGGGAAATGTTGGAATGATACAGACTGTCTCATACGTATAATGACAAATATCGGAGAGTATCCTGTGGTAGACATAGAACCCAAAAGAATGAGATTTTTCTTATCTCCAGCCATACTAACAAAGAAAAACATATTAAACAGTTCAAACATTTGCTTCCTTAGTATTTCTCTTCTGGTTTCAAAGAACATTTCAATTGTTAATTTTTATGTAGTTTTCAGATAATTTTATAATATAAAAACACGGAACCTGTGGTATGGAGAAATAAATATCTTCTATATTTACATTATGTATAAATCATTTATTATTAATTTTTACTTTATCTCATTTTAGTTAAAAGTATTTTATGTTTTACTAAAATGTTAATATTAGAGCTTGGTTCAGATGTATTTTTATATTTACTTATAAAAGTATAAAGGATATGAATTTTTCAGAAAAATACATTCAATTGTATTTTCAATTGTATTCTTGTAATTATGTTCAAGGTAAGTGTATCACTTTGTAAATTACAAAGTAGCTTTGCATCTAATATTTATGGTGATCCTTAATAGATTAATTAAATGTATTAATTTAACTAATTTTATATTTTCAACAGAAAATACAACTTTAAAAATATTGCCTTGTCTTTATTGGCATGACTTAGTTGAAAAAGATAATCAATTTTAATATTAAATAAATACATTTATGGATATTAAATGGATACATTTAAAGTATATTCTCTGTATGCAAAGTGCAAATGTGATAAATTTTATTCCACCTGTACTCAAATTATCAAATATTTATTTATTTTGTTGACTACTTGCTGTGGTACACTGATAATAATGCTTAAGATTTTCTAATTAAAATATTGTTTGTATAGTTTTCTGTTGGTTGCTTAAGAATATTTTTTCTTGCTGCTATGCTTTTTATACAAAAATAATAAAAATATTTTAATATAAAAAGACTTTAATATATTATAATCAAATGGTTTCCTGTTTTATTTTAGCATTTTTGGCATACATGTTATATTTTAAAAGTAATATAAATATATCCCTTTTTATTCGAGTTTAATTTATATGTGACTTTGTCTTTGGAGTATTTAAAACAATTTGAATCTTTGCCACCTCTTATAATTAGTAGATAATTAGATTCTATTAGATTATTTTCAATTCAAAAATATAAAAGCATTTCTCATCCTAATCTACTAAACTTGATGAGTACATCTTTAGCCTATTTTTGATCTAGGTTTTGTAATACTGTGTGCTCTCATGTTTTTCATGAAGTTTGTAAAAATACTTATCTCATAATGTCAATGTAAATTTTAAAAATATTTTTGTATAGTGTTTGTTGCAAGATAAGGATTCAGCGCTTTGCTTTTCCCACTTTGCCATATATCTTTTATGGTTATTATTATTTGACCTTTTACAGGTGTTTTTTATTTATATTTTAAATTATTTAATTTTCTTCGTTATGATTATTCAAATTCATCAATGTTACCCCTTTTCTTCTGAGGTGTAACATTTTTAATTTACC
Source organism: Callithrix jacchus (assembly GCF_049354715.1). Classification (NCBI taxonomy): domain Eukaryota; kingdom Metazoa; phylum Chordata; class Mammalia; order Primates; family Cebidae; genus Callithrix; species Callithrix jacchus. The sequence goes on along the minus strand of NC_133504.1, from coordinate 70,746,558 downwards.
AGTCATCATAACCAGTTATTTGCCAGTCATCGTAACCTTTTTCTACTATTACTTGCTAGTTTCTATTTTAACCCTTGATGTCTGGATTTTGTTTGTTTGTTAAGCAACTATTGCAGAAATGTCACCCGCCACCCCTACCCCGTGCACTCTCTCTCCCTCTGTATACACCCACACATACAGGTACACACGCTAATATATATATGTGTGTATATCTTCATGGAAAGGACAAATAAAATTGAAATTCCTTTTCTGCCTTCAGAATTATATAGACATATACCACTCCACTGCCTTCTGCCATGTATTATGTGTATAATTTTATTTACTTTTATAAATAATGTTATTCTACCTTGAATTCTTATATAACTTATTTTTTTAGTAAAAGAAATTGTTTAGGACCTCTGTCAGCATCATCTTCATTCATTTTATAGGCTTGGAAATATTGACTCCTAATTGTCAATCTCATATCTTATTTTTAAAGTTTGGCAACTCTCCTTCTACTAAACTTTAATCATTGTTTCTAATCCATTTCCCTATATTTTGGGAAATAATTACTATCTGAATGCTGGAAGTCTGTGGTTTACCTTCAGTGCTTACTTTCTTCTTGTTTCTTTTCTTCTCTGTTGTTAGTTTCTTATACTCATATAAAATGAATTTTAGAGTACTTCTCCACATGTGTACCTAACTGATTCAGTTTCCTATAGTATCAAATCTGCTTTGGCTACTCTGATAAAGCTTTAATTTTGTATACTCAGTTATTGCTTTCCTTCATTATCTGAATATGCTTTCTCCTTAAGTCGGAAAATTCTTATTAATGTACATACTGTCTCCTTATGAAGAAGCAGACATTTTCTTAAAACTACTTGGTTCATAAAGGAAGACCTAATCTCCAAAGCTTTTTTTTTTCCTCCTATGCATTGTTTTCATAGGGCAAATTATAAACTTTTCTATTTGCTATTTATCACAATAATTTAATCTTTTGCTGACATTTTGATGTTATAAGACATTTCCAAAATTTCTATGTTGATTGTGAGGATGAGGAGAAGAGAGGTGACAGTAATATTTTACCCTTAATTGTCAACCTTCTGCCTGAGTATTGGCAGATGGCTCCTCCCCAGATCTAAAGGCAAAGTTTCATATTGTGTAAGGCACTGCAAGCCTCTGCTCATGGCTGGCATCCAACAGATTTCAAATTCACTTGTACAACTAGTTCTCATTCAAAATCCCTGAGCATTTGACAAGAGACCCAAACCTGGCAAGATCAAAGTTCATAAAACCAAAGAGAAGTAGTTACGGAAAGACTTACAGGATTGAAATTTGACTAAAATATAGAATATTATGTCAGAGAGGCACCTTTTCATCGTATATTGGAAAAGTCAGCATGACATTAACTGAGTGTTACAAAACCTTATCAATTATTAACATATTTATGGTAGTTGGTTAATTATGGTACCTTACCCATCTATTTGGGAAAACTAGCAAAATAATAAGATATCAGTCTCCCACGATAAGTGATATATTTTATCAGAATATAGATTTTCTTTTCTTTCTATTCTGTTCAAGTTACATTTAAAATCCTTTTCTTACAGAATTTTCCTTCTCTTCCATGGTTTAATAATGTGCCTTACATGTAAAACCACATAAATCAGAAGCCATTATAGATGAGAAAGTAGAAATCAGTTATCAATCTCAGTTATTGAATTTTTTGAAGATACAATGTGCAAGTTAAAAGAAACGTGATTTTAAAAAATCTAAATATTTACCTTTAGTTTCTACATAATAAAAATAATAAGATATATTACTATTAAGGCTTATAAGCAAAAACTTTGAAGGGGAAAAGAATCCTAAGACTTTTTACATATTCTTTTGCTCAATTATTTTTGAAAATCCATGTGCCTGTGTCATCTCTATCTTTAGGTTTGCCCAATTTTAAAATCCTCAGTTTCTGTCCAATATTTCCGACTTAAAGTACATATGAAATGTAGTCATGAAATTACTTATCCAATATAAAAATAATTTTATACCAAACATACATGTAACCATATAATAAATACAGCTTAAAATATATTATCTATTAAAAGTAAAATGTTTGTAGATGAGGAAACTCAATCTGAAAAGTATTTTAAGTGTAAATGACTAAAGAGGTAAAGATGAAGAATAAATGTTCAGCTAATGTTATCTTATAATTGACTTCTTATTAGTATATATAATTCAGTCGAGATGAGCTAGTACTTAAAGAAAGTGAAAGCAATTTTTATGTGAGCAACATCAATTTTCTTTGCCTTTTTGTCTCTTAACTAAGGCTTTTTTGGGCTGCCTGCCATTTGGGAATTGCTGCTTTTACTGTATTTCACAAAATTATTAAAAAGGATACATCCTAAATTAAATTTCTTCATGGGTAAATTTTCTTAAAATTTAAGTCTAAATCTGTCAGTCCAAGTTAGAGTAAGTGAAAAGGAAGAAATAAAATGTTCTCCACACTATCATGACATTTGTCCACCAATAATTTGAAATATAATTTTATCTTTTCTTCCACTCAACCAATACTCACTGTTCCACAGTTGAGACCCATGAAGAATCATGATTGGTACAGTGACAGAACCATGTACGTAGACTCAAAAATGCAAACATAAAAATAAAACTTCAACCCATCAAAGTACATCTTAGATTAAAAATGCAAATTAATAACTATTTTGTATATGCGATAGAAAATAATTTCAGTATTCATCTAAAAATAAAATTTCTTCATCAGTGAATTTCTGAAACCAATGTCGTTTATGCAATATTGATATATATTTTAGAGATAGGAAGATAGAGAGAACTCAGATTAAGCTGTTTACTCTCTGATTAACTGGGACAACTCAGGATTGTATGCTTCCAACATACAAATCTGTATTAATCTGGTATTCTTACTGAGAGCATGCTTGACAGTCTCAAGTATGTAGCCCATTATGATAATTCAAATAAACACTATAACACTCTACTGTCATCAGATATCATTGAATGTGTGGCTAAAGGACATGAACCTTAAGAAAATAAATAAATAAATAAATAAATAAACTCTGAATTTTTAAAGGCTTTAAAATGTTTTTGTGCAAAATTCTTTTTTAAAGTGTCATAAACAGTCTGGACCTCTAGACGTATAATGACCCCTTTAATTTGGCTTTCCTGCTGAGCTTTCTAAATTCAGAGTAAACAATTATTGAAAAAATAATGAGGTTCAGATTAAAAGTCCACAAACAAAAACATAATTAACTATCTTAATAAAATCTTGGAAAAAAAAACACTGACCCAGATGCCACAGAGCATAAGGTAAATCTAATGAAGACCCGAGGAAAATCAGGCACCTTCTCATGGGAAATGCAAAACTATCCTGCCTCTCTTCTCCTATTATCCTTGTTTAATCTTCTTCAGAATTAAGTCCCTGGGGTAATTTCAAATATGTATTCTAAAGCTAATTGCTCTTTTTTTTTTTTAGACTCAATGATTGGAGCATAGTGGGAAAAATAGAACTAACATTTAAAAATGTGAAGAAAGTATTCAAATTATCTACACTTAAAGGTTGTTTTCATATACATTTAATGGTCTTAGTAAACTACATCTGAAGTACTGAACTAATCTACTGAATTCAATTTTACTTGCAGAGTCATTACGCAATGAACTGGCAACATTTATTGTTATAGTGTGTGCTTCATTTTATAGAATGTTCTAAATTAATACTTCATTTATCCATGTTAATAATGCAAAACTAGAGAAAGTCTTATGGAGTGTAATGTATACTGCAAATATTCAAATTTCATTTAAATGAATAAATAATTTAATTGCATACAGCATATAATAATATTACAGAACAAGTTTAATAGCTTGAAGAAATCCACTGATCTGAAATCATGGACATCCACTTCCAGTTTTCTGAATAATATTTTCTTACAAAATTCACATTAAAATTAGCACTGAATGACTTCAAAAAAGTTTAATTTGTAAATGATACATAAGACACCTTAGATCAGATAGCTTATTGTAAAACATTACAATGGGAACAGGCTGAATGAGAGTCAAGTATTGGGTTCTAATGCTTTTGGAAAAATCACTATGTTCCTCATTTTCCTCCTGAAAATAAAAACTTGAAATAGATGATCATTAAAGTCCTTGCTAGCATTAGAAAGTTTTACAGGTTAAAGGAAAATTTCCATATTATACCTATCAGATTGCAGATAACAAAACTCCTGCCAGATGTTTGGAGAAGATTCCAGAAAATAGATCTCTTACTCTACTTATGAAAATATTTGTCAAACTTTTTGGAGAAGAATTTCTCAATATCTTATAAACATTTTATCGATATACCATATATATACATTTATATGTATATATAATTATATATGTACATAAATGTGTTATATAATTAAGAAAATATTAGACTAAATAAACAAAATTAATTATTAAAACTACATTATCTGGAATAATAGAATGTACTGTATTAACAATGAGAAAACTTTTCCTAAATATAAAGGCATTTTCATAGTTTTCTATCACTTTGTGACCCAGTTTCCTCATATGTAAGACACACATTTGTTGCCTGATACAAAAATATCTAGCAAATTAAGATTTCTCTACATACAGGCAGCAACTTGGGAGGAATAAAAAGTTGTTTTGTGGGGCCGGGCGCAATGGCTCACGCCTGTAATCCCAGCACTTTGGGAGGCCGAGGCGGGTGGATCAGGAGGTCAACTGATCGAGACCATCCTGGTCAACAGGGTGAAACACCGTCTCTACTAAAAATACAAAAAACAATTTCCTGGGAATGGTGGCGCATGTCTGTAATCCCAGCTACTTAGGAGGCTGAGGCAGGAGAATTGCCTGAACCCAGGAGGCAGAAGTTGCGGTGAGCCGATATCGCCCCATTGCACTCCAGCCTGGGTAACATGAGCGAAACTCTGTCACAGGAAAAAAAAAAAAAAAAAAAAAAGTTGTTTTGTGGAAAGAATGTACATTTTAGAATCACATAAAGTTCTCAACAAAGACTTTAAAACTCAGCAAATCTCACCCATCCTTTTCTTTATTCTTATCTTTTATCAAGATAAGTTGTTTCTCATTCTAGTCTTCAAAGTAGAAATATCACAGCTCATTTCCGGCCAGTTTACCCCACTTCAACTCAACCTGTCATTAAACGCTGGTGTCTTATCTCACAGGCCAGCCAGACACACAAAAACAATATCGCCAGTGTCTGTTGTGACTGGCCAGTGCCTAACTCCGACTGACTGTTAACGATTTAGATATTTTGAAGATCATCCATTCTTAATCATGACTCTTGTAACTTACTTTTTATTGTCTTGGGACAGTTAATTCATTTGTGGACAAGTCAGGTTAAAAAGACAAAATATTAATAAACAATGCAGTTCAATAAACATTTCTATAATCCTGTGAAAACATCTATACATTTAGAGGCTTTCATTTGGGGGACCCACATGACATATACAAGAGTATAGAAATAACTCTTTCCTTGTCAAAGGCTTGTAGTCTAAAGGATGTCCTGCCTCTGTCAACCATGACAACATGGTTGTCTGAGAAAACATGAGTGAGAGCTCATGAGACATAGGGCCTATTTAGGAAGGAGAAGGAAGAGAGGTGGCACCCAGCTCAGGATGCTACTCAATCCCATCCATGTCTTGTTCTAACAACTGAAGAACAGAGGTCTCAGACAAAGTGGGAAAAGTCATCTTAGAACAAATAACTGTACTTATTTTTTGTTTTTGTATTTTTAACTTTTTACTCAGAAACATTCAAATTTTACCCAGAAATTTAAACTTACCAGTAAGTTATAAAATAGGAAAAATGGGAAAATACTTAAATACCCTTTATCCAGATTTACCTATTTTAATGTTTTATCCCATTCACTTTTTCATTACTTTCCTCTCTACCCATCTATACACATGTCTATGTATGAGGTGAGTATGTGTGGATATACATACAGACAATTTTTCTAGAATCATTTTAGTGCAATTTCTACATACTACTGCCCTTTACCTCTGAATACTTCACTGCGTATTTCCTAAGAGTAATATTATTTTACATAACTACAGCACCAAACTATACTTATTTTTTACAATTTACATTTTATCTAACAACACCCATATAATATTTACTACATACTAGGCATCACTTCAGCTTGATTCCACCCATTACTGGCTGCATGGCATTGTACAAATGACTTAGCTTGCTGTGCCTCAGTTTTCTCATACATAAAACCAGAGTAATAATAGTAGCAACTTCGAGTGGTGCCTAGAACAGAGTAGGCATTATGTAAGTTTTGCTAAATACAATTTAAATTATAAGAATAAATACAGTTTTGACTGTTATTTGGGTTTTTCCTGACCTTCAACTTACTGGATTCCAAATCTTTGCTTTACTCTCATACTCCATGGCAGTGAACATCACTGGAGAAAATATCCAAAATCCACGTTTCAAGGCTGACTCTGCTGTACTATGCTGTTTCCTCTAAATCCTGACAGTTTATTTACACTCTTCTGGCATTCATCTCCATGTTATTATAATTTCATGCAATGAATCACATGTTCCTTTTTAAGTAACTTTGACACAAAATAAATAGCACTATATATATATATCTGTTAAATATGTATGTCATTATAAACAGAAATGATGATGACAGCAGGATAGGAGGATTGAGAGAGGCATTCTCCAACCTTCTTTTTCTGACCTCTAACTTCTGTCAAAATATCACTTATCTCATTCAACACTTTTGTCATCATTTATGTTATTATTATTAGTGTATATGATCTTAGTATAATAATGTAAAAGTATCCAGTAGAGAAGGATACCTTGTTTGTTGTTAAATATATCTGATGTAGTTTTGTTCAATATTTTTTTCAGACAAAGACAACAAAGGGATAGACAGCCTGGGGGATAAACCCAGGCTGGGGATGTCCTTTTAACAAAGGGGCAGGCTTGGATTTTCGTAGAATTTGTTAATACATGGGATAAACAGGAGAGTGAGAGATAGAATGAGATTCCTACTTTATCTGGCTAGGGTTACTGGTGATGCCACCAGTCAGGAATATAAGACAGATGTGACATTGTTTGAATAGCTGTTGATCCTTCCAATAGTCAAGCCCAAAGCTCTGGGTGTAGATGGAGAAGCCAATGATAGGTGCAGATTTAGGAGTCCTGAGCATATTAAGAGCAATACAAATCAAGGAAGAATATAAATATATCAGAGCATGTCTAAAAGAAAAAGGTCCTTCAGATATATATGAACATAAGCTAATGAAGAAATGAAATCTTTAGAGAAGGGCAAATTGAAGAGGAACAAAAATTAGTGCAAAGGTCGGTAGAAAAGCAAGCCAAGGAGAAAATCTGGAGCACGCTGGGCAGCGGACCCAGTGCCAGGGCCATGGAGGAATCCACCTACCAAGACACAATGCTCCATTGCAAAAAAATGCCACACACGAAATGTGTTTGTGTTTTTATAGTTTAGAGTGTCTGTAAAAGAGTTCTCATTACATTAATTTCCAGTGGAAAAAGTAATATACCTTTCAAAACACTAGATTTGTAAATGCCCAGGAATGTCTAATTTCTGCCATCCTAATAATGTTGTGTAATTAAAGATGAAAAAGAGGCCTTTACAAGATGTTTAGAAATAGAATAAGCAATAAGGAGAAAATTTCCTTTTCCTTTTAAACAAATTTGAAAATGGGCATGCTTCCAACTAATAAAAGTATACTTACTTCCACCAGGCCTCTCCAGAAAACCCTGCTTACAGCCCTCAACAATCTTACCAAGCAAGCCCTTGTCTCAGGAGTATTTTATGTCAACCAATGCTACTGATAAGCTACATAGGAAAACAGGCAGGCGGATAAGCCCATGACACTCAAAAATCATACCAAGCATGAATATGTGTCTCTTGTCCCAAAAAGAATCACCTCTACTTAAGAGGAAGAAAGTAATTAAAAGCAGCCTGATTAGTATCAGTGATTAATTGACAAATATGAATTAGCGATACCATGAAAGAAAAGAGCCAGGCCTTATATTTAATTCATCCACTGTATCAGTTAGCATCAGTCATCAATTTAGAAAACTGAGAGAGAGCAATGACTGAGTAAGCAAAAATGACTGAGAAGGATGCCTGCAGTACTGTTGTCTAACATATTTTATTGAATAAAACTGTAATACCTATGTGTACTGACTGTATTTTAGGAGTGTTCAGTGGAGACTGGATTTGAAAGGGCCTGGGGCTAGAAAAAAAGCCATTCAGGTTTGAGATCTGGTCTTCCCTCTGATCTGGGTGTAACCCTGAAGAAAGCACTCTGTGTACAGTGTTTTTAAAGGCAAAATGAAAAAAATTCACTCATTCCTTTTGCTTCTTATTTTTTAAATATTATTTTCAGGCCAGGCGTGGTGGCTCACACCTGCAATCCCAGCACTTTGGGAGGCTAAGGCAGGAGGATCACGAGGTCAAGAGATTGAAACCATCCTGGCAAACATAGCGAAACCCCGTCTCTACTAAAATACAAAAATTAGCTGGGCATGGTGGCATGAATCTGTAGTCCCAGCTACTCGGGAGGCTGAGGCAAGAGAATTACTTGAACCCAGGAGGCAGAGGTTGCAGTAAGCCTAGATCTCACCACTGCACTCCAGCCTGGCGACAGAGTGAGACTCTGTCTCAAAAAAAATATATATATATATTTTTTCAAAAAGACTTTTATGGAGGCTTTATCACTAAAATAAAGACTCATCTTCTTCAGATAGAGAGGTGGAGGCCTGACCACCAGCCTTCCTCTCACTGTCCATCCCACCCAGCCCACATTAGTGGTTCCAAAACTCCTCCACAAAATATGAGGGATCCTCAAAAATACATTATTACATTTGCTCATTTATTCAAGAAATGCTGTGAGTAAGCCATTTGCTAATCACTGGGAACATAGTGATATGTGATTCCTCACTCTGACCTTAGAAACTATTGCGTTATATGACCGAATTGGCTGTTACTCAAGTATTGAAATGCTACTCAAGTATTGAAACTGTCAGAGAGGCTGGTATAAGTGACAGATGTAGAGCCTCAATGGTTTTCTTTTCAATAGAGTTAAATTGCTCTACAGGTTAGTAAGTTTTGCTTCTATAAGCTTTAAAAAAAATGTATCTCATAACAGCTAATTCTAAGATATTGTCAAAACAGATGTCAAGGTGTTGAATTTCTGTTGACTAAATTAGCACTTAGAATCAGTATGCTATTCACAGTTTCAATGTTTTCTTCTTCAATATGCTTTCAATTTTTGAGAATCTAGTTCTTTCTTCTTATCCCCAGAGAGTCAGACTTCTGTTAGTGCTCTGCACCTAAGCCTGCCTCTCTGAAATCTTCAACTTTTCTAAACCTGCTTTTCCCACATAGAATACATGTGGTCTGATACTTCTTTCCTCTAAACCTTGTAATCTCTTGGATAACAGTCAGCTAGGCCAGACTAATGCAGAATAATGAATTCATATAAATCTTTCAGAGAACTATGAATGCACTTTAAAATGAACTTCAAAAATCAGAGCCAACTCAGAGGTGACTAGAAATGTGAAAATTCTGGGAATATTGGAAATTCAGTTGCACAGTACTTTGAGCCATGAAGGACTTTGGGACCTCCCTCAAGTTTTGTTCAATCATCACTTGTCTTTAAGAATAATTTTCTCTGGAGGCTAGATAATGTTTATAACAGGAATTTTTTCTGGATACTTTTTTTTTAGATAATTTGACCAACACCACAACAGGGTCTTCAATTTTCTTAATACTCATAAATACATAGAACCTGAATTTTTATTTTTAAGTGGATATTTATATGTCAATAGCACTCTTTTATCTCCTTTAGAACAAATTGCCACTGCCTAAGTTTGTCTAAATTCTTTTTTTTTTTTTCTTTTGAGACAAGAGTCTTACTCTGTCGCCCAGGCTGGAGTGCAGTGGCACAATCTATGCTCACTGCAACCTCTGCCTTCTGGGTTTAAGGAATTCTCCGGCCTCAGCCTTCTGAGAAACTGAGACCACAGGTATGTGCCACCATGCCCAGCTAATTTTTGTATTTTCATTAGAGTTGGGGTTTCATCATGTTGGCCAGGCTGGTCTCAAACTCCTGACCTCAAGTAATCCACTGGACTTGACCTCCCAGAGTGCTGGAATTACCTGCCTGAGCCACTATATCTGGCCAGTTTGCCTAAATTTGATTCATATTGAACTAACAGAGAAGGCAACTAACAAGAGAATAATATTAACATGAATGCTGTCTGTAACTAGTAAAAATTACCTATAGCAAGATTAACCAAAATTTTTAAGTAATCTTCACTATCACATATTATAGACATTTATATAATAAAGCAGGTAAATCAGCCACACTGGTGTCTAATTATTATAGACCCACAGATGTTACAAAAAAGTAGTTATTAAATATTAATCATGTTTTCAAATTTTCTGGGTGATTATATTCTTCTAAGATTTCCTATCTTGTTATTATATAGTTCTTTGCCATATGCTTCAATATGATCATCTTATTTTTCTACTTAAAGCCCATTAACATAAATTAAGGAGTCTTCATGGCCTGGATCTTATCTATTTCTTCAGCCACATCACTTGCTATGCCCTCCTGTGCTTCCTCCAGCCATTTGCTCTCTAGTCTCTGGGCCCTCAAATACATGATGTTTCTTCTGCTCTGATGTACCTCCTCTACTCCTCACCACTCACTCCTTTTGTCTAACTAAGAGTGACTCAATCTCACAGGTCTCAATAGGGAGCATTTCTTCAAGGAAGTCTTCTGTGTCCCCTCAGGTGGGTTAGATTCCTCTTCTAGCATCCTCTGCTTGCCCTATCAGCAGTATTCACAGACTATTGCAATTACATATTTGCCTGCATGTAGTCTCCCCTGTATTGTACTCAATCAGAAAAGAAGGCCATGTTTACATAGAACACTTTGTAACTCAGCCCTGAGCATTATGACTAACATGCATTATGGGATCAAAAATAAATATTGAATAAATGAACAGATGAGACAAATTACATTCTACTTTTCTTTTTCTAAATGTTAGTCATTTTCAAGAACTTACATACATACAGACACATATATATACACAAATATATTGATATACAATATGCATTCATACATATATGTATACATACATATATGTGTATATGATCAATACAAATATGTAAGCACTGATGAATATTTTATATATGTGTGTATATATACCTACTCACATACACATACACACACACACACACACACACACACACACACAAGTACAAATGAGGAGAAATGCCAACTTCCTACCCTAGGTTTTACAAAAATTTTGGCTACGTTGCATATAGCTCTAGATTTTTTGTTTCATACCCTATGCTATAACCAAATGAAACCCTGAAAGAGCCTTGGATATGTTTATAGGGGTGAAAGTTTTAATTAAAAACCACAACTCAGACTATTCATGGTGGCTCATGCTTGTAATCCCAGCACTTTGGGAGGCTGATGAGGCACGCGAATCACAAAGTCAGGAGATCAAGACCATCCTGGCCAACATGGTGAAACCTGATCTCTACTAAAAATACAAAAATTAGCCAGGCATGGCTGAGCACACCTGTAGTCCCAGCTACTCAGGAGGCTGAGGCAGGGGAATTACTTGAACTCTAGAGGTGGAGGCTGCCGTGAGCCAAGATTGCACCACTGCACTCCAGCCTGGGTGACAGAGCAAGACTCCACCTCAAAAACAAAACAAAATCACAACTTGCCTCAAAGAAGTACAATTTTGTTAAAATTTGAATCCATGACATATTCTAAATTAAAAGTCAGTTTGCATGCGTCTTTTACAAAGAGTTATATTCTCCTAATGTAGAAAAGAGGGCACAAAAAGGTCTACTAGGTAGAGAAGAACATGACCAGCAGCCTGCTCAAATTGTCTTAGTTTGGAGCTCTTCATGAGGTAGCTGGATAAAAAGGCACTGCTCACAAAGTGGGCAGAGTGAAGGTTTTCATCATGTTACATGGTTTCCTTGTGTAGATCACCAGATCACAAGAGAGTCAGCTTTGGAAATTACTAATCAGTGCCAAAAGAATACTGTTCCAAAATTAATAAAAATTGCTTTAATATATCTCCCTTCTATAAATTTATATTCATGCTGTAGGTTTGAACCTACGTTTGAAATATTCTTACAAAGGAAAGTTACTAACTCTACAAACTGTTTGTGAGAGTATTAGAAGTGCCAATTGAAACAGGAATGTAATAACACTGTGAAATTGCATTATCTGTCAAGTTTCTAAAGCTTATTCAGGTGCTTATTTAAACCCTTGGAACCTGGAGGGAAATGAACATAGCATGACTTTTCATTCAGGTTGCCATAACATTTCAGTAGTGAAACTTCATAGTGGTCTACCAGACACCAAAAATAAGGTTTCGGCAGTAAAACAAGTGTCAACAAACCTCATGCTTCTGTGCAGAAATAGCAGCTACTAATAAGGTAACATCAGTACATTATAAATAATCTCTGGGACAGTCTCAAAAGGGGTCTACAGTATCAAACACGTGCAGCAGAAATACAGTAAAGACACCTTCGAGGCCATCCAGAAATGCCAAAACAGGGTAGTTTATAGCACAGGCAGTGTGAAATATGCCAGTCAGCTCCAGGTGCCAACATCCACACTTTGGAGGAAATCACCAGGACCTTTCATTATTTGATGGAACAAGCAGACAACAGGAATGTCTCAGTGTCAGTGCTTTTATTAAAAGAAATTAATATTCATCAACACATCTTAACTCAGTCAACAGTTTAAAAGTTGGAATGAAGCATGTCATTCATGCCAGGAGGTCTTTGGTCCAAGTTAAACAAACTCGGAGAGAATGTCTGGTTACAAGAATGTGTGTTCTATAACCTAATAGGACTATCCTTTCTACATTAGAACTATCCAGGTGCTAAATTAATCTTGTAATTTTATTTTGAATAACTTAATAAGTAAATTTATTCAGATTAGAAAATATGGGATCAATATTTAAAAGTAAAAATGTATAACTGATTATGCTTTCAAGAAGTTTATTTGTCCCACTAGACTTTCAGTTACTTAATTGTATATACTGTGTTCAGTAAAATATATGCCTCACATATAGTATATATTCAACCAATGTTTGCTGAATAAATACAGATTGGACAAACGCATTTACAGTGCTTTTCATCAGAGTAGCTGGTATTGCAGTAGACTGTCAAAAAAAGAGCAGTTAACAAGAAAATAGGAAAATAAACTATAAGTTTGTCAATCAACAAAAGGGTAAGGTTTTTCTGTAATAAAAATTAGCATACAGTGATAAAAGTACATAAGCAAAAATGGTAGAGTAAGAAATTAAAAATTCTGTCCCTCTATAAAATAATAAAAAAATGAGCAAAGAATATCAAAATCAACTTTTTTGGAACTCTGAAAATTAACTAATGGCTTGTGGCAACCAAAGAATATTTATTTAAAAAAAAACAGTTGATTTATTTGCATTCCCAGTACTGGAAGGAGCAAAATGAATCTTATTCACAAGAAATTTTAATTAATTATTTGTTCTGACTTCTCTGATGACTCCCCAAATAAATGACTCAAAAAACATATCTTTATTAAAACAGTTGGAACTGACTAGCCTATTTCTAAAGATTATTGCTATTTCCAGGAAGAATTTGTCAAAAATATATGCAGGTTGCTGCTTCCTAAGAAGATGGATAACAGTGGGGGCAAATGATAGCTTAGGCAAAAAACTTTGGAAGAAACGCTGGGAAACAAGATATCCTTAAGAGCTATGAAAAGCTTTCACATTTTTCAGGGAATCTAAAAGGTCATGTACATGTTCAGCATTGTGTACATTATCAGGAAAGCCCTGATAAAGTCCTAACTTCCCACCTCCAGATGACCTTGAGGCTCTATAAAATCAGGAAGTACTGTATGGATGAGTGATGAAGTTGTGACCACCACACACTCAGAGCTCTGTGGCAACTAATGGAAGATACCTTGTTCCAAGTATTTAAAGAAATCTCTCCTCTAACATAGCTAACCAGTAATTTCTATAATAGAGATTTCAGGGCCACAACAAAGGGTAAAGACTTAATAAGTTTAGAAAAGTCATCAGACCAGCAAACAATAGCTGCAATAAGCAGAAACAACAACAAATCCTGGGGAAGCAAGATAATTCAATTTCCAGAGTTGCTACATTATAATATTGAAATGTACAATTTGCAACTACAACAACAAAAATGGTAATGTATCCAAAAGACAAGAAAGTGGAGCCTATATAGAGGCAAATAAATAAATAAAACTGTGCCTGAGAAAGCCCAGTGATTGGATTTCCAGACAAATATTTTAAATCAGCTTGTCGAAATGTGTTCAATGAGCTCAGTGAAACTATAAGAATGTTTTAAAAGTATGAGAATGATGTCTGACCAAATTGAAAAACCAATAAAGAGATAAAAGTGCCTGGGTGCAGTGGCTCATCAGCACTATGGGAGGCCAAGGTTGGCAGATCACTTGAGGCCAGAAGTTTGGGACCAGCCTGGACAACACGGTAAAATCTTGTCTCTACTTAATGCAAAACAACTGGACAGGCATGGTGGTGCAAGGCTGTAATCCTAGCTACTGCAGAGGCCATGGTAAAAGAATCCTTTGAACCTGGGAGGCGGACATTGCAGGGAGCCAAGATCATGCCAGAGCACTCCAGCCTGGGCAACAGAGTGAGACACTTTCTCCAAAAAAAAAAAAAAAAAGAGAGAGAGAGAGAGAAAGATGGAGAGACAGAGAGACAGAGAGAAAATTTATGAAAGAAGACTTTAGAAATTTGGGGGTTCAAAAGTAAAATAAATAAAACATTCAGTCTAAAAAGCCTCAACAGCAGGCTTGAGCAGTCAAAAGAAATAATCAGCAAACTTAAAGATAGGTCAATTCAGTCTGAAAAGAAGAAATAAATAAAGAATAAAGAAAAATAAACAATATCCAAAAGCCCTGTGGGACACCATCAAGCATACCAATATATGCATAATGAGAGTCCCAAAAGAAGACAAAAAGGCAAACATTGTTAAAGAAATTATTACCCAAAACTTTCTAAATTTGTTAAAAACATTATTGTTTCTATCCAAATATTTATATAAACTCCAAGTAGAATGAACTCAAAAAATCCATACCTAGACACATCACAATCAAACTGTCAAAAGAATCTTGGAAGTAGCAATAAAGAAGCAACTTAACATACACAACTATATAATTAAGAGTTGATTTCTCATCAGAAACTGTGGAGGTTCAAAGGCAGTGCTACAATATATTCAAAATGCTAAAGGGAAACAAAACAGAAAAAAAAAAAAAAACCCACCACTCACTCATTAAATTCTGTGACTGGCAACACCAGTTTTCAAAGTGAAAGAGACATTAAGACCTCCTTAGATAAACTAAAAGTATAAAAAGAAATGCTAGAGTCCTTCAAGATTAAATGAAAGGGTAACAGACAGTAATTCAACTCAACAAGAATAAATAGAAAACACTATTGAAAGTAAACACTACAAAAGTAATATAAAAAACAATATAATTGAATTTTTGTTTGTAACTCCTTTTCTCTGTCTGATTGGAAAGACAACTGTATGAAGCAACAATTATAAGTCAATTTAATGGGGCCATAATATATAAAGATGTAGTATGTGATAACAACATAAAGGTCAGAGGTATATGGGAGCAAAGTTATTCTCTATTATTAAATTTAAGTTGGTATTTATCCAAACTAGATTTTTATAAATTAATATGTTAATTATAATCTTCAAGGAACAATAACTCAAATAGTATGGTAAAAGAAATGACAAGGTACACTAGGAGATATCTTTTTAATACAAAGAGAAGACTGTAATAGAGAAATTGAGGGAAAAAAATAAAACAACACATATAGAAAACAGATATTGAGTGTCAGAAGTAAATCTTTCCTTACCAATAACTACATGAAATGTAAATGGGTTAAATTCTTCAATTAAAAGACAGAGGTTGAAAAAAATTGATCCAAAAACATGATTCAAATATTATGTTGTCTTAGATGGAGCTGGAGACCATTATGCTAAATAAAGTAAGTAAGAAATACAGAAATAAATATTCTAATTATATCCGAAATAATTTTCTCAAAGGTATTTCTTTTTCCTTTCTCTTTTTTTTTTTTTTTTTTTTTGAAATGAAGTCTCCCTCTGTCACCCAGACTGGAGTGCAGTGGCTACATCTCGGCTGACTGCAACTTCCGTCTCCTGGATTCAAGCGATTCTCATGCCTCAGCCTCCCGAGTAGCTGGGACTACAGGCACATTCCACCACATCTGACTTTTTGTATTTTTAGTAGAGATGGGGCTTTACCATGTTAGCCAGGATCTTCTGGATCTCCTGATCTTGTGATCTGCCCACATCGGCCTCCCAAAGTGCTGGGATTACAGGTGTGAGCCACTGCGCCCAGCCTCTTAAAGTTATTTCTAATAGTCTATGATAATAGCTACAATAATTATGGAAAATTCAAATATTTATTACATGAATTTTTGAAATAAATCTTTCAGTCTTCATTAAATCCTTTAAAATTTTTGTTTCTTTAAAAACTTCTGGTGGGTGAAGTCAAGTGTTTTGTAAGTTTCAAATAAAGTGTGCCTATTCCATACATTTATGTGGCAAAGTTAGTTTTGGTGTGTTATTTTCCCTCAAAATGTGAATATAAGCAATGGTTACATATCAATTTAACTTTTAATCAACATAACAGAGCTTTCCAACTTGTCTGCTAAGTTTCAAATATTTGTTGCCTGATTTACTCTTCCTGGAAACACAGGGAGAGGAAGCCTTGGATACAGGTTTCCCAGGTAGTCTTTGACAGGAGTCTGATTTAGATTCGGCAAGTGAGGAGAATATGAGCAAGATTTTGCAAATGGAATGGAAGCCTGAACTGTTGTAGCTGTGGCAAATCCATACGGGTCTGCAGCAACCTCAGTTCTTGCCTCCTAAGAAGAAAGAATTCCACTGAGGGACATAAGGCAGAGCAAGAGACCACAGCAAATTTTAGAGCTGCAGTGAAAGTTTATTAAAAAGCTTTAGAGCAAGAATGAAAGGAAGTAAAGTACACTTGGAAGTGGGTCAAGAGGTGGACTTGAGAGATTCAAGTGTGTGATTTGCCCTTCAACTACAGGTTTTTTATGCTGGCAGGCTTCTAGGGTCTTGTGTCCCTTTCCCCTGATTCTTCCCTTGGCTTGGGCTATCCGCATGTGCAGTGGCCTGCCAGCACCTGTGAGGGACTGCATGCACAATGTGTTTACTGAAGTTGTCCACATGCTCACTTCAGGCATTCTTCCCTTACCAGTCGAATGTTTCTGGAAGGTCACATATCAGTTAAACTCTGCCATTTTGCCTCTTAGTGAACATTCTTGAGCCCACTTGCCCAACTCCTGAGATCATATCAGGAAGCGGCTGATCATCAGCTTCAGGTGTTTTCTATCTATTGGGAGACTGCCTTTCTCTGGTGCAGGCTGCAACCAATCATTATTTTAGAGAGACCATTTAACAACTGCCTGACCATCACCTGATGGTTGCCTGACATTTTTGGTGGGGGTAGTGGGGCCTCTCCTGCCCTTTTCAAGTCTGACTACTTACCTACTGTAACGCTATCACTTCCTCATTTTCTGCCTGAAGCAAATATGGCAGTCTCATGGTATTCAGCACACTTGGGCCTGTGCACTGAGTGCCCTCAAGGTGTTTCCCTAGAAATCACGTACTCACTGACTTGCTTCAGAAAACTGTGGGCAACAGCAGCTGTTTCCTGCAGTAACAGATTGGGGTAGCTCTGCCACCTTTCGATCACCCAAACCTGAGCAAACCCAAGAGCTAACTGCTGTTCTTCGTTATATTTGTTTCACCAACCCTCCTATTAGTTTTAAAAGCAACTAACTCCCTGTATCATACCCTTTCCTTCTTAAAATATATACCTTGTTTTCTGTTTTTATGACTGAACCTTGAATAATGAAAATAGATACATGTTCTAGTAATTACTATCTTGAAAGATTTTTGTTTTTATTCTAATTAGATAGCATTGCTTAAAATATGTTTTAAAATAATAATTTAAACAAATATCTCAATCTTTGAATAATGGTAATTGAGTTGTCAGAATTCCCTCATTAGAGTGTGGGTTTGATATCTGAAAACAGGCAGAAGTTGTGTAAATTGCTAAATAAAGTGGGTCACTGGTGGGCTGAATTGAGCTACCCCACTCTCCCAAATTCAAATGGTAACCTCCTAACCTCCGGTAATTCAGAATGTGACTGTATCTGGAAATAGATCTCTAAAGTGGTAATTAAGTTAAAACGAAGTCACTATGGTGAGTCCACATCCAATAGACTGGTGCCCTTATAAGAGATTTTTACATAGACACACACAGAGGGAGACAGCCGTCTACAAGCCATCAAGAGAAACGAATCCTTCAGACACATTAGTCTCAAACTTCTGCCCTCCAGAACTGTCAGACAAAAACCTTTCTGTTATTTAAGCCACCCAGTCTGTGGTACTTTGTCATGGCAGTCCTATCAAACAAATATAGTTATCAGAAATATAATTTGATTTTGGTTATAAAATTATATGTGACTTCAAGGCATTAAACTTCATTTATAAAATATCTCAAGGATAATTCTACAAGAGAGGTATGGGCATAGATTACAGGAAGACCATAATGTAATGAAAACCTCCCAAGATAAACTATGCTGACAGAATTAACATTTATTTAAATGCTATTATAGAAAGGTTATTACAAAAATTCATATAGGGAATATATCCATATTTATGGATGATATGTTACATTTATATATAGATGTAAACATATAAATACATAAATATATATATGAATATGTTACATCTATATAGATATGTTACATTTATATATAGATGTAACTATATAAATACATAAACATATATGAATATATGTTACATCTAAATTCCATTTTATGAATTTAATCTACAGATATTCACATTTACTTTATATTCTCTATATATAGAGAGAGGGGAGGGGAAAAAGAGAGAGAGACAATAGATGATAGATGTGTCTGTTTTGATAAATATAGTATATTCCTATAAAACTATAGCATCTAAAAAATCAACTGTATAAAACGTAGTATTATATTTTTACAAGAGAATGAAACCCAATATTATTCAGTCTTTATGTTAGAATAAGTCAACAAAGGCAAAAAAATTCCCATGTAATTGTTTTCTACATGTGGGAAAAAGAACAATTACTGCAAAAAGCATGCATTTTTACTTCACTATGATAGTCCCAAGTGATTATCAGGTTTTAAATTTTTAGCCTCACCCTATTTTTTATGCAGAAAATAAAATTATTTTATCTACTGTCTCTTGAGAACAGAGCCACTTATCAAAAGCATTATGCTCATTCCATAGAATTCTCCAGGTGTTATGGGGGTGGGTTATTTCATTGCCAAATTGCTGTTTGTTGGGTTGTACAACTTTATCCTCAAGCGGCACTAACTGAGAGTTCATGCTTTCCTAGTTTTGCCAGCAGAGATGCAACTGCACTTTAACACATTCTTAGTGTTGCACCAAAGAGAGGATTAGAGAATCTTGTGAATGTATTTGTACTTAACTTTTATGGACCAGGTCTTCCTAGACATACACAGTGATTAGCCCCTCTTTTAGATCACTGTTGACCTACATGCAGCTCCTCTCCTTCCCTTTGTAAATTACTACTTGATGAAGTAACTATGGGACTTAAACCTCACCAGACAAAGGAATTTTCAGTGAGGAAAGGTTGTGTCTATGCTCCAATGTCCCTCAAGTCTTAGGTGTTAGTGATGGCAAAGCCTCATATGAGGTCATCCAGACCATCCCTTGGCAAAATTTGTCTCAGCAGTATTTGATGTTTGCTTTTCTCTGGTTAGTCCAGTCCTATTCACTGACTTAAACATTTTAAAATTTAAAAAGTTCACTGGGGAATCCCAAAATTTTCTTCTCAAAGCAAATCAGCAGATAATAAAAACTTGAAAAATGTGAGAACCTTATTGTTCTAAAGCTCAAGAGACAAAAATGTTCTCTTTTAAAGAAGAAAGAATATTTGTTTATTTTTCTCCTAGGGACTTTAATCTACTGTATTTAATTTCTGTATATTTTTGGGATTCGTTGACATATTTGTTACTTGTTGCATGTATTAATTGACATTAGCGTTTGAAGAATTATCATGCTGAAACACTTACTTAAAATGGCTCTCCCAATGCTACATGCAGAAAATGGTCAACATAATGAAGCATGGGAAAATAAGACCACAGCCATTGAATGCAAGCCCAGCAGTACACTGCTCAGAATAGCCACACACAATAGCAGTAACACTCTCAGAGGTCAGAGACCCACCAACAGGTGGGTACTGTAAACTCATCAGACTGGGTAGAGGTTGACTTGGAATTGCTAAGAAAGCTGAATATTCTGACCACCCCAATTTCTATTGGTGCTGATAGTATATAAAAGGTGCATGTAAATTAGGATTTAAGAGGTTCTGGGTTTATAGATTTACGACAAGAAAAGCTGCTTTATTTCTGACTCTAATGATCCCATTTGACAATTTTGGTCTAGATATGTGCAATGACATACACAGTATCACTTTCTGCTTCTCATAACGGCTAAACACTGTGTCGTAAACTAGTCTCTGCCAAGAGTAAATAGGAAAGCTGGAAAATATTTTTAATCTGTTTGCAAGTATTGGAGCACTACATATACAGTTGCTATTTGAAGAGCTATTATTGAACAAAAAAAAGCTCAGAGAAGTGTGGCTGACAAGTGGGCTTTTCTAAACAGTTTTTATGCACGTTTTGGTGAAACTATGACTATAGCATTTTTCTTTGGGGATTTTTGTGGGGGTTTTTTGGTCTTTTTTTGTTGGTTTGTTTGGATGGTACCATTTCCCAAAGAAGTTTAATGATTCATATTCCTAGCAACAATAGAAGAACATTTGTTGCATCACATCACCAGTACTCAGTACTATGTATCAGGTATGTATGTATATATATGTGTATGCATTTATTTATTTTTCTGCTTTGTTGAAGTACAATTAACGAGAATCATATGTATTTATGGTGTAGAAAGCGTGTGCTTAAAAATCATGAGATCTGTGAGTTTAGAGAAAGAACTTAATTTTTTAAAGCATTGCAACCCGTATGCTGGGAAGTATAGCCTCTGATCAAAACTGAAGGCAAGTATTTCAGAGACAAAAGGAAGAAGCTGAGATTTATGCCCAATTACATTAGCTATACATACATATACAGTAGATTATATGAGAATCTTATGAATATTTATGAGGGATTCTTATATAGTGAATAAACATATATGTTACATATGACCCATGTATACTTTGGGGTGAGACTTAACATTAAAATGTATTAAAATTAGGCTCTCTATGTCAAAAAGTGAAACAAATCACAAAGGCACTTTGTAGGCAATCTCTGCAAACTATTTTGTGGTCAGTGGTAGGTTATCAGGAAGGAATGCTTTATAAAGCTGGTCAGCTGCCATGGTGAACCCACTAAAAGGGATGGGAGTCTGGCCCCAGTGTCTGGTGGTCTGTTGAAGTCAGTGGAGGGATCTTTTAGTGTTTGTTTCTCATGTGCTGGTTTTTGTTTATCTCTTAGAAAAGAAAGTCAGTTAGCCAAAGGGAGGATGGGTACTGAGACATGTCTAACCTCCTATCTTCTGAAACCCAGGAAACTTACTTAAAGTTTTGCTGAAGTATCTGTTAGCTAAGAGGGCTTCATTCAGTCTCTTAAGGACATCATATTTTATTTTTATTTCACAAAAGTGACACTTTAATATATGTACACCTTGTGAAGTGATGACCACAATCAAGCTAATTAATATATACATTGCCTCATAGTTATATTTTTTGTGTATACTGAGAACATTTAAGCTCTACTCTTTTAACAGATTTCAAACACACAGTGCAGTATTATTAACTGTATTCACCATGCCATACACTTCATCACCAGAATTTTTTCATCTTGCCTAACTTAATTTATTCATTCATCCATTGATGAACACTTAGGTTTGGTTCCATCTTTTGGCTATTGTGAATACTGCTATAACCAATACTGGGGTGAAGATGTCTCTTTGAGAGACTGAATTTATTTTCTTTGGATATGTGGTTTTATATCTTTGTTACCTCTTACTTTGCTCATGTATTGTTTTCTTGATTTCATGTAGTCATCTGTTTGTGTTCTCTTATAGCTCATTGAGCTTCTTAAGACGATTAGAGTTCTCTTTTAAGCAATTTATAGATTGCCATTTCTTTTACTGTCCATTACTAGAGATTTATTTTTTTCCTTTGGTGGTGTTTTCCCAATTATTTATGAGTCTTATTGACCTTGCTTCATTGTCTGTGTATTTAAAGAACTAAGATCTTCACTTCTATAAAAACTGGCTTTGGCAAGGAAAGCTCTTCATCCAACTGTCCATCCAGAATTCTGAGTGGGCCAGGTGTCAGCTTCTGTGAGCAGGTTTGCTGCTGGAGTATATGGGTGGGCTGGCCCTGGTTCCTGGGTCAGCAAATATGTAGACTTGAAGCCCAGGTCCACAGGGATAGGCTTGATTCTGCAACCTTAGGGGCCAGTCTGACTCCTAGGCCCACTGGGTTGGGCCTGGAGCCTATAGTCCTTTAGTCTAAGTCAGCAGGAGGCAATGCAGTGCAAGGTTCTACTGGGGTAGGCCTGACCCTAGGTTTTCTGGAATGGCCCTGGATCCTGGGTTCACTGGAGCCTGGGACCATGAGTATCACCCTGGAGCCTGGGATGGTTGACCTTGGTCCTGCACCAGGCTCTACTGAGGTAAACTTATACCCTGGATCTTCTGGAGCAGGCCTGGACACTATGGCTTCTGGAACCTGTGGTCCCAGGGACTGGGCTGGAGCCTGGGTCTGCAGTGAGTATCCTGGCACTGGGGTGGACCTGGAGCATGAGTCTGTGGAAACCAGTTTAGAGCCTGGGACAGAATGGCTAGACTCATGCTGGTGTGGTTCTGAAGGCCCTGTTCATAGGTGCTGGCCTAGAGCCTCAGGTCATGAGAGCTGACCTGATGACAGGGCCTGGGATAGACCTGGTACTGGCATCCATGGTGAAGTCAGGTGTTCATTCCACTCTTTTCCTTCATGCAGATGCTGTCTGGGCATGAGAAAGGAGTAACATGGGTAATGTGACACTATTTTTCTTACCCTCTTCAGTGTGTCTTATTTATTTCTGTTATGTAATTGCTGATCTGGATTTCTTAATTATTTATAAAGATATTTTGTGGATAGTTGTTCTACTTGATGTTTTTGTAAGGGGTCAAGCACTGGAAGATCCTATTCTGCCATCTTGCTAACATCTCTCTGGTGTTTATACTTTGTATGCATTTCTCTTTAGTTTATACCTAGAGTAAGAATGATGCATCACAGAGCATTTATATTTTCTCTTTGGAAAATACTGCCAAAGTTTTCAAAAATGATTGAATATATTTACACTCCCCTTAGCAATGCAAGAAGATTCTGCTTGTTACATTTTAAGCTATATTGCTGAATAAATGTTAAGCATTGAAATAATATTCTTGGTTATTCCTCTGATATAATTATGTAGGATAGTGTCCTTCTTCTTAGGACATGCAAGCTGAGGTACTTCAGGGAAAATGTTATGATGTCTCAAACTTAATTTCAAATAGTTGAACAAGAACAACAAAAAGGATGGGTGGATAGAGAGATGTGCAGATAAGTAGAGACAGAGAAAACATGGTAAACATTAAAAATAGGTCAACCTAGACAAAATATATATTTCAAGCCATGTAAAGACATGGAAGGAATCTAATGCTTATTACTGAATGAAAGGAGACAATCTGAAAAAGCTATATACTATATGATTCCCACTATATGACATTCAGGAAAAATCAAAATACAAAAAAGAAAAAAATCAGTTATTTGCCAGGGCTTAGGGTAGAGGTGGAGCACTGGGGACTTTTAAGACAGTGAAACTATTTGTTTGATACTATGAAGATGTTCACATGTCACTAAATTATCCAAGCCCATAGAATGTAAAGCAACAAGAATGAACCTAAATATGGACCTTGAGTGATTATGATATATCAATACAGATTTATCAAATGTGATAAATATATCTCTCTGGCAGGAGAAGTGGATAACAGTAGAAGCTATGCATGTGTGATGTATGGGGACAGTGAGAATGCAGGACCTCTCTGTACTTTCCACTCAACTTTACTGTCAACCTAAAACTGATTTAAAAGTTAGAGTCTATTTTTCTAAAAAGGAAGAAAGAAATCATATAGACCAGAAAGGACAAATAAAAAACAAATAATTATATTTTAAACCCAAGCATTTTAAATGTAACAAAGTAAATATTTCATATAAAACGCAAACATTGTCAGACTGGATAACATCAGTTTTAGGAAGTCTGATATAGAAAACCAAAGCCTAATTTACAGACTTTTACAATAATATTCAGAATACCAGTGAGAGAAAAGAGATGAGATGGGCAGAACAGATAGAAATCATGTGGTATTTAATATGTCTTATAATAGATTTTGCAATCACAATTGTAGAATTTTATAACTTTTTGAAATAATGAATATGTTTACTTATGTACCATGAGTTGTAATAAACAACAGAAGGGCAATTTATTTAATATCCTTCTTGTATGTTTGGAAATATCATAGATTCCTTTCCAGGAAGTTGGAGGACTTTAGATAGGAATGTAGGCAGGATTTTTAAAGTATGAAATAGGCAACAGGTTTCATTTGAAATGTTCAATACTTTTCATAGCTTTACACTGATAACATTCCAGTTCTATGAAAACAGTACAAAAATGGTGAAGTTGAATAGAGTATCCCCTAATATTATATTATCTGCCAATTATACCAAGGAAAATTAGTTACATATAACTTTCTTGGAATAGAGACTTTTATGACTATTACGAAGTCACAGCCAAAAATTCATACTTTGCTTTATATTTGTCAATAGAAAAAAAATCAAATATCCATAGTAATAACCACTTTTCTTCCCTTAGAAATATAATAATATACCTGATACACTGTTTTAAATTATAATTCTACCACGTAGAGAAAACACTAGTATTTTTAAGTTTAATTTACAGTCATAGAAAATGCTACCTTATGAATCCAAAACCAAGAGTCAAAAGGAAATGTAAATTAGTAAGTCTTTTTCTTAGTCAATAGTATCTTTAACCAAATTTTACATTTTCTTCCAATTTTCTTTGTCTCTTTCATTGCAATTATTTTTATGAGCATCATTCATCTAGAAAATTGCTCTTAGAGAAGAAAATAATATAATCTGAAGTAACATTGCTATTTACCACAATTATATAAAAAATAAAGTTTTGAAACAGTTTTGAAACTGTGATCATTTGGCCTGGATAATAAAAAGTTATTTTGCTTTTCTCAAAACTTATAAACAGTTTGAAATGTTGCAACAGTTTTATTCAAACTTTTTATTACTCATTTTTAAACTTTAGATTTAAATTAGTACAGGTTAGAAGGCACGAATAATTCTTTTGTCTTGTTTTCAAATTAGGCAAAGTATTACCCACTCAGGCACATGCAGGCCTGTAGTGAAGAGACAGCAATTTTTCTTGGTTTTATGTAACATTGGGCTATTTTCAAAATGTTTCTTACTATTTTATTTGGTGCTCACAACAACTTTGTAATTGAGAGAGAAAAAAAGACAATTCTCAACATTTCAGAGATAAGGGAATAAAGGCACAAAGTTTAAGTAAACCCATGTTTGATGACAAGTGATGAATTAAATAGATCTTTGAGAAATTACTTATTATCCAACATTTATAAGTATCTCCAAATTTCCGTGGTCCACCTATATATTGTTCAGAAACATTTCCTATAGGCTTTGTGTCTTATGGTTGCAATGGTTGATAGTGATGGTGATGGTAAGGATAAAGTGAATGTGTGCACACACTCAAATAGGAAAAGAAAAGAGGACAACAGAAATCAGAGAGGAATAATAAAATTAAAGATTAACTAAAGAAAAGATTTTAAGAGTAGAATCTAATACAACTATAACAGCCAAGACTAGCTAGTTCTTTTCAAAGAAATAAAAGGAAAAAATAGAAATCTAATAATATTAAAATGAAGTTAATTTACATTTTTGCTAACAGGGTACATATAATGAATAAAAACTTCACTTTGCTGAATCATGAAAAAATAATATTTGACTGAAAATTTTAATACCAATAAATATACTTTTTAGATAATCAATTACTATTACTGGAGACCACATAACCACATAGTCAAGGTATAGCTGAGAGGCAATGAATCTCACCACAAAAGTAAATATTCCATACTAAAGCTTCTTACACCAAAAATCAGTTTTAGTAATTATAAATTAAATTAATGGGTTGTAGGCACTGATATTATATAATACCATATCTTTATATAGCCCATTGTTTATACAGCCTATTGTTATGATTGTTTATATATAATCTATTTAATATTTTATGCTACATCAATTGCTATCACAATTCTGTGGCAAGAATACATTTACCATATTCTGTTTCCAGAAGTACCAAGAATGGGTGACCTGTAGGAAAAATTCTATGAAAAATTCCAATGGACAAGTTACATTTTAATTACACTTACAATTCATAATATTTATTTATGGTAGATAAAAATTCACATGTGAAAATACAGAAAAATATACATAATGTGAAAATTTTTTTTTTTCTTTTGAGATGGGGCTTTGCTGTCTTGTTACCCAGGCTGGAGTGCAATGGCGCGATCTCGGCTCACCGCAACCTCAGCTTCCTGGGTTCAGGAGATTCTTCTGCCTCAGCCTCTTCCTGAGTAGCTGGGATTACAGGCACGCACCACCATGTCCAGCTAATTTTTTGTATTTTTAGTAGAGACAGGGTTTCACCATGTTGACCAGGATGGTCTCGATCTCTTGACATCGTGATCCACCCGCCTCGGCCTCCCAAAGTGCTGGGATTACAGGCGTGAGACACCGCGCCCGGCCCATAATGTGAAATTTTTATAATGATGACAGAACAGAAACAGTACTACTGTCTTGATAAAGAGCAAAGAAAATACACTAAGTCAATTAACTACTTTCTCAGGTGATTTGCTTTCACCCTTTGCTCTACTATATATGGGTTTGTGCCACTCAAATCCTGTAGTAGTATGTTTCAAAGAAGGATATTGTCACTAAATGTCTTATCTTAAATAAGGGAAAAATCTTAATGTCCCCTAAGCCCAAAAAATGAAATTCTCATTTGAGAAAAATCTACAGACGAATATTTTAAAAGAATTTTTTCAATTTTCTCTCTTTTCAAATTGGATCATTTTTGTTGCTCTTGCTTCAAGTTTGCTTTTCTTTTCTTAGTTGTCTCTATGCCACCTTTAAGCCCGTCTAGTAAAAACTTTTTTTTCAGATGTTGTATTTTTTGTTCTAAATTTTTCTTTTGGTTCTTATTGCAGTTTCTATTTCTCTACTGAGATTTTCTATCTTTTCAGTTATTATGAATGTATGTTTTCTTGCCATAGTAAGTACAGTTATAGTAACAGCTTTAAGTTCTTTGTCTGACAATCCCAACTCTACAGGACTCACTGTTT
This sequence comes from Callithrix jacchus, assembly GCF_049354715.1. Lineage (NCBI taxonomy): Eukaryota > Metazoa > Chordata > Mammalia > Primates > Cebidae > Callithrix > Callithrix jacchus. The sequence continues at coordinate 70,718,909 of NC_133504.1, read as the reverse complement.
CTGTGATATTCTTTCCAAGAATGTAAAGCCTGGGTGTGGTCATGAGAAAAGAGACAGACCCAGGTGGAGGGCATTGATAGAATGAAATGGTACATTCTCAAGACTCTTTAGAACATGAAAGACAGGGACAGATGGAAGAACAATTCAAAGATGATGAGACCTGACAGCTAAGTGCAGCGTGTGTTTCTGAACAGGATCCCAGTCAAGGAAGGAAAAAGACATTGTTAGGATAGTTGATGAAATTTAAATGATATCTGTGGTTTGAATGATAATGTTATATCAATATTGATTTCTTAATTGAGAGAGGCGTCTAATGGCAATGAAGGACAATTTTGTTTTGGGGAAGAAAGAGAGATGGAACAAGTGCAATGAAGTGTTAACAGTTAGAGACTCTGGAATTTGGGATTACTTTGGCAGAGGAACCTGGGAGTTCTTTGGCAAACTGTATGTGCATTTGAAGCTATTTCAAAATACAGACAAATAAAAATAACGATGCAAATTAAAAATAATAAATGAAAATAAACAAAAATTCAACTATATGTTCTGTGAGATTTGGAATATGGTAACACTATTATCGATCTGGATATTTGGCAAATATGATAAAATGGTAACATTATTGATCTGGATATTTTGCAAATATGAAAATGTCTTTGAACTTTGTTTCATATTTTTATCTTTCCCATGCAGATGAAAACAACATAATTTTTTGCCATATATGTAATGTTCTTCAGAATCTGGCTCCAGAACACAGTGATTAGTTGGAAGGCCCTCTGGAATTCAGGGAAGAGGCAGATCATCCCTTTCCCAACATGAGATTCAGAAGAATGAAGCTGACTGAAGCTCAGTAGCTGAGTTCATTTGATTATCAAATATTGGCTGACTGATGCCTGACTTCTTGGAACTAGCTGAGTCCCCCTGGCTGGCTGGTTGGCTGAACTTCTGATCTTTCCTTCCTGAACCTTCCGCATCAACTCCTGTTTCTGCCTTTGCTCTTTTTGCTGGTTGGCTGCCCTCCCTGAGGCTACCAAAATGTTGCCAAAAGATTGAGTGTACTGGTAATGATAATAAAATGGACTCAATACAGGCAGAGACCTCAGATAAAAACAAGAAAACTCACAGTTAAAAAATCATTCTGTACACTGAAATGTGTAGCTATAAATTTTTTGAGTATTTTAACTAGTTGACCATGTTCTATTTACTTGAAGTAGGAAAGCAGTAGCATAATTTCATGCATAAATCTTTTTAGACAATAACATTATTACTTTCAACTAGTAGTAAATTAACAAAATATAGTGAGAGTAGAATAGACAGAAAAAACATTTAAGATATAATAAATAGTTTTTAGCTCTAGGCACTATGCTAAGCTTTTAAAATAATCTTAGCCTTAAAGCTTCTTGATATAGTGAAGAAACTAAGAACAATGGGAGTAGAGCCTAAATTTTGCCTAGGCTGTGTCAGACTGCAAAAGCCCACACCCAGCTACACAACTTGACAAACTGCACTCTGGTGAATGAATCAACTACGATTCATTTCATAATGGACCAAAGTTGCTGCCAATCACTCAGTCCTAGGCACATTTACCTTCCAAGTTGAACAATCAATTAATTACACTTCCTACTTTATCTAGATCTTCAATTATCAATATTTTCTTCCATCTTTTAGTTATTTAATGTCACATGACTACCCTCAATAATAGTATATGTGAATGTTTGTGTTGGTGATAGGAGGTCAGTCAGCTTGTTCCAGATAACCACTGCCATTCTACCTTGCCTAAATCAGTATTTCACATATTCTTTTCCTTAAAATTTGACATAGGCTGAGTACAGTGGTGCATGCCTGTAATCCCAGCACTTTGGGAGTCCGAGGCAAGTGGCTTACCTGAAGTCGGGAATTAAAGACAAGCCTCACCAACATGGAGAAACCCCGTCTCTACCAAAAATACAAAATTAGCTGGGCATGTTGGCACATGCCTGTAATCCCAGCTACTCAGAAGGCTGAGGCAGGAGAATCGCTTGAACCTGGAAGGCGGAGGTTGCCGTGAGCTGAGATCCAGCCACTGCACTTCAGCCTGGGCAACAAGTGTGAAACTTTGTTTCCGGTGGGAAAAAAAACTAACATAGTTTTTTATCTGCTGAGAGTACAAGTTAATAAATGGCATTGCAATTGGTCATCCTTTTCTAATAGTATAATTCCATTCTATAACTGTATGAAAAAACTCAAGGAGATTGCTATTATTCTACCTATTTGGGTTAAAATGATAAACAAAAGAAGTGTTTTTCAGATGGAGAACCCCCTTATATCAAAATACGTCTGCCATTTCAGCTACTCTAGTGTCTGAGAACAGTTGAGACACTAACTCAGCAAACTGGTTTGCTAAAGCACCTCTAGTGATGATAAGAGAAGTTTCTTCTGAAGTGGACTGACAAAGTCAGGAAGCTTTTTTGAACTCACAAATTGATGTATTATGATTGGAACAACTTTTGCATTATATCTGCACTATGTCAATGGTTAAAATTAAAATTGTTTACGGTTATAAAATTAACTCCCTAGATTAAGTCATAGTTACCTAGTATTTCTCCTATTCCATAGTACACTGTATCTCTAGTTTAGTTTGTGTTTTACTTTGAAAAGAGGAGCTTTATCAAAGAGAGGAGTTAAATAATTGGGAAAATTTTGAAGACCTAATGTAATTTAACACCTATCAAGTTACATTAAATAAGTGTCTACTTTTTTGATTCCACATACATAAAGTTTTTCCGTTACTGAATGCTCAGAAGATCATAAAATGAGTTTTTGATCTTCTGAGTTTGTATATTTGAGTATGTGTATATGTTTATATATGTGCATGTATGTATCCCAGAAATGATTTTGAGTGTATCCACCCAAATCTCCATCCAATTCAAATTGATCCCAAAGACTTGAGTTTTTCAGAACTTGAAAAATTAAATAATTAACTTAAACCATGAAACAGAAAACTAAGCTATATCATCAATATTGAGGATATTTTCAATACTGAATTTCCTTAGAATGAAGAATGGTTTATAATTTTGTAGTAGCCTTGTCTTTTGATATTATTAATAAATATTGGCTAAAGGTATGCTGAATTAAAGAACCATTCCATTTATCTGAGTAGAAGTCTAAATCAAATCATGGAAAACAGATCATTCAGCCAAAATAGCAAGTTTAGAAAACTATAACTAAAACTTTCAGTATTGAGTTTACATAAAAATCCACACAAATATATATACAAATAACCATTTTCAATGATCATTTATTTAAAAACTTAACACAATAAACTGAGCCAGAAGAAAAAATGTACTATTTTATATAATTCAAGAAGTTGAAAGATGCAATACTCTACAGAAATCATTTCCAGTGATCTCCTTTTTTTTCTTTTTTTACAGTAAACAGACCAGGTTATCCAGTGATCTCTTAATTGCTGCAAAATAAAGAGATATTTTTCTTGTTTGTACAGTTTTACTAAGATTTTTCAGCCAATATTATTTGATATAAATTTCCCTATTCATCCTCAAAAAGAATACTAAATAGTTTGGATAGCTGATACTTAAAATTTAGCAGTATGAGGCCAACTAAGGGGAATAAGTTGTGATAAGGGTGAAACACCTATTTCTACCTTGTTTAAGAAAGCTACTGTACAAGACTCTTTAAGAACCAATCAGATGAACTAAACTGTATGATAAACTGAAATGATATAGGCAAAATTATTTGATATAGGCAAAAAATTTTGCATTATAAAACTGCTTTATGAAAACTACATTGGGTAAGTACTCTAAATATCCTATTTAATAATATAATATGATAATAATTATATTGGGTAAGTACTCTAATGTCCTAATTAATAGTTTATAGTGGTGAGTAGATTGTCCATAAGAAAAGTCTACCTCTGATGTGTGTGGAGAAAAGAACTAGAGAGACATTGGGAGTTTCTGGCTGCCTCCAATTCAGTTTGCAAAGAGTTTCGAGAAAGATGAAATAATGAGTGCAACAGCAAGGTCAAGATATGCACAGAGCAAGAAGGTTTGTTCCAGCCTAGAAAAAGAAATAAAATATCAGTGTCATTAGTAAAGTAAATGGATTTTTCAAACTGAGTTCAATTTCTCTACAACTTAGCAATATACTGTTTGATAGCATTTTGATTTTTTAATATTATCCAATATTTTAGATATCTACATATTTCTAAAAAGAAAAACTATGAAAAGAAAATATGCTATTGGATACTCTTTATGTGATTTCCTGTTTCACACCTGATTTACTAGTATCACATTGATACCATGCCCTAAAGAGAATCTGAAACATTACGAGTGCTTACTCTTTGAGTGAGACACTTGATAAGCCAAATGAATTTACTTGTTATATTGCCTGCTTCACTAACAGGAGAAGCTTTGATATCCAGGATTGCAATATGTCAAATGACAAAAAGAATGACAGAAAAGTATAATAGTATTAGTATTCTTTATGATGTAAAGTTCAATTTAAACTAGTTTTTTAGCAAAATAGAATTGGAATGATGAATACATTTTAAAAGTGAATGTATTTTATTATTTAACTGAAAATTCTGGGGTATAACTGGATCCAGGTGCTTGTAAGATGTCATTCATAGCTCAGTTTCTCCATCTATCAGGCAGTTTTTTATTAAGTAGTGGGCAAGTAGCTGATTGAAACTCAAGATATATATATATCTCCACATGCAGCTTTGCAACACTGGAAATAAAAGTCAGTCTTATAAAAGAAAAATTTTCTCAATAGCTTAAAAAAAAATAAGCCTCCCTAGACTCATGAATCTAGACCTGAAGCACATTGTAGAAAATGCATGCTATAGAAGAATGGGGGCTTTGTTACCAGCAGAAAAATAAAATAATAATAATAATAAAAACCACTGCCACTCGACTAGTCTAGAGTTCAATATAAACCTAGGCCCTGAGTGTATCCCCCTGGCCCCCAAAAGGGATTTACTTGAACTTCTTAAAGGAAGGGGTCAGGTGCAACAAAGTATATCGGAATATGAAAAGGGTTACAAGTGTTGTGGGATAGGGAATGGTATCCCAAAAATGTAAATCGAGTGGCCAAGAATGTGTTTTAATACTTTTAATAGCCCTGGGTTTTGTAATAAATCTTTGTAGGGTAATAGTTTGAGTTTTTAAAAAATATATACATATATGAAGACTTTCTCTTTATAACCAAAATCAGTCATTGTAATTTAACATTTACTGGCTCTGGATTATAAATTGTAGGGTTTACAAATTAATTGATTATATTTCATGGCCTTTAAGGAGTATATTTTCAATTATTAGTAGTGGACAATATTGTCTACTCTTTCATTAATTGCATTCCATCAAGAATGCAAAATAAAAATTCTTATAAAAGTATAATGAGATAAACTGAAAAATTTCCATAATAATGAGATAAACTGAAAAAAAAAGATACCAGGATTTTTAGAAGTGATTTAAATGAAAATACCAAAATTAAACATATTGAGAAACAAAAAGTTGATATTTGTATTTTAATTAAAACCGTAATTGGCCTGGCATAGTGGCTCACGCCTATAAACCCAACACTTTGAGAGGCCAAGGGCAGGTGGATCACCTGAGGTCAGGAGTTTGACAGCAAACTGGCCAACATGATGAAACCCCAACTCTACTAAAAATTCAAAAATTAGCCAGACATGATGGTGGGCACCTGTAATCCCAGCTACTCAGGAGGCTGAGCCAGGAGAATCACTTGAACCTGGAAGGTAGAGGTTGCAGTGAGGCAAGATCACACCTTTGCACTCCAGCTAGACAGTGTCTCAAAAAAATAAAAATAAAAAAACAAACTATAATTATCTCAACACTCTAAAAGAAGTCTTTGAGGTCTTCTATATTTCCCTAATAGAGATACATGACCTCTTGTAATTGACAAAAATTTTAATATTTATTACTTATATGTGAAATAAGAATTAAAAAAGTATTCAACAGTCATAAAACGACTTTGCAAACACAAACCAAGTTTGTGTAAGTACTTGTGTAAGTTAAGTACTGTTTTTAAAGTTACATTTTCAAGTCAGGTTTTAGTTTTAAAAGTACCTATTTAATCCACCTGTGAGAAGCTTAAAACCCACAATCTTTGTTTACTTCAAAGTTTTATTAAATTCTTACTTTCTAATACATGAATTAATTCAAAATCAGTACATACATGTTTAATGCTAATTTGTGACATATGCATCTATTCCTAACTCCTTGATTTTAAACACCTAAAAGTCTAGAACCTTAAAATGAGATTTTTTTTTGTATTGGTTTACATTGTCCACTAGAGAAAAGAATAAAATATCTTAATCATTATAGAGATTATAAATATGCCTTCAATGTGATGCCAAATATTATTTTTCTGTAGGCCTATAATTCACTTCTGCTTACTCTATGTAAGCTTTATTAAGGTATAATTGACAAATAAAGTTATATACATTCAAGGTATACAATGTGATGTTTTACAATACATATACATTGTGAAATGATTACCAAAATCATGCTAAATAACATCTCCATCATTTTAATGGTTTTTGGTATGTGTGTATATGAGTGATGAAAATATTTAAGATCTACTTAATTAGCAAATTTCAAGTCCACTTTCTTTTTAATGAAAATGTTATTTCATTCTCCTTTGCATATTACCATTAGTCATGTTTATACATTCTCCTCCCAGTTTGGATTTGTAGCATTTAGAAAATCCAAAGTCAAATGAAAAGTATTGCTTGAAGAAAGCTTCTATTTTAAGAATACATAATACATACAGTTACCACACCATTTGTCATTTGTTCATCAGAATTTATCTGTGAAACAATAAAATGAGGTGTTGCTGACTTTTTCTGAAGAATCAGGTCGGTAAGCAAGAGACATATGCTAACAAGAGAGCTTTTTTCATTTTTCTAAAATTTGTAATCCAGCTGATTACTTCTCCTAAGTGAGCATCAAAACTGCATAGTAGCCAGGTACAGTGGCTCACGCCTGTAATCCCAGTACTTTGGGAGGCTGAAGCAGAAGAATTGATTGAGGCTTGCAGTTCAAAACCAGCGTGGGCAACACAGTGAGACCCCCATTTCTAACATATAAAACTGTACGTGGTGGTACAATCTTGTAGTCCTAGATACTTGGGAAGCTGAGGCTACAGAATCCCATGAATAAAGAAGTTCAAGCCTACAATGAGCTATGATTGACCCACTACACTCCAGCCTGGACAACAGAGTAAGATTCTGTCCCTAAGAAAATAAAAACAAAAATGGCATGGCTTATGAGTACAATTAAAACTAATTTCAAATAAACAATTTCTTGACTACCCAGAATGTTTTAGTAGAGTAAAGGACACCCAATATCTGGTAGTGAGGATCAAATGGGAGAGATCTTGCAAAGACTATCAGGAAGAAATTACTATAGAAACTTAATTTTCTTTAAGTTTTTCATCTTTTTCTCAAATGCATCACAAAAATTTGAGTGTTGATGTCAAATAACCAAGCAAATGATCCAATCATCCAACATCATTTTCAATGTTTTGCCACCAAAAAAAGGCTAAGTAAAGAATTATAATAATATAGTAGTAAATTGTATGCTCAGTGGAATACCTAATAAAAATTCTTTCATGAAAAATCTAATGTGGCTGTGTTAGGCAGAATAATGGCCCCTTAAAGATGTTCCAGCAATTTGAGATTCAACCTGCAGTTGCTGGCTTTCAAGAGGAAAGAAAGGGAGCATGAATCAAGGAATATGGGCAACCTCTCCTAGTACCAAAAAGCAAGGAAATGGATTCTCTTCTAGAGCCTCCAGAAGCAACATAGTCACGCTGACACCTTGATTTTAGTCACTGAAACCCATTTTGAACTTCTGACCTCCAGGTATGTAAAATAATAAATCTGTGATGTTTTCAGCCACTAAGTTTGTAGTAATTTTTAAGGGCAGCAATAGGAAGCTAACACAAAGCTCAATCACCATCAATAAAATGAAATGTTGAGAAAGCAAGAGGATGTGTGAAAACTGGATAAACAACCACAAAACATATGATTTATTGTCCTACAAGATATCTGAGACTTGTTTATCTAATCAGCTAACTCCGCAGTTTTGTCCTAATGTTTCTTAAATTGATCACACACACACACACTCATATGCCATACCCTTTACAAAGCATTTTGAGTAAGATTTAGCATCTTTCTCCTTCATTAATGAGTTGAATAAAATTCTTATTGTGTTCATTTTATACTTGTGTCAGAGCGATTTTTTACCTTTTGAAAAGTATTATTTAACACAATAAAATCCAGCAAAGAAGTCTTGGGAAAAACAAGTATAAAAATAATAAGAAGCCCAGGAGAGAATAGTATCAGGAAGCATGAAAATAAGAATTGTAAGAGGTGTGAACAGTGGGAATGCACAAGGATGACAAGCAGGCTGACGATTCAGATGCGTGACTGCAAGATGACTAGTTGGAAGATGGACAAATAAGTCTATAAAGTGTAAAACAAACAAAAAAGTAAATCAGTAAGCGATAAAGAAAGAGACAGTAGGACCATTGAATTTTAAAAGAAGTTAGGTAATAAGAGAAAGAAACATTTTGTAGCTAGTAAAGAAAAGCAGTCATATGAGAAAGTACCTGTTTAGGGTGAGGAGGTTTTGATGAGAAAGGAGCCATCAAAAAATATAACAAGGGTTCGGGTTCAGATTCAAAAGTACATGGACTGTCAATGAGGCAAGGGGTCGAGGGGTATGTGTAGTGTTGAAAAAAAGTCCTGAGGACATGGCTTCAAACACTGTTAGTTCTCCCTAGTGAAGGAGAATGGAAATTTCTCTGCAGCAAGGAGGAAAGAAGACCAAAGAAACAAAAAAGGGGAAGAAGGTGTAGAATGACTTCACACCCAATAGAAATTGTTTTCTTAACGGCTTCAGAGGCAAAGAGATTTGACTTAGGTTTGTGGTAATAAAAGGGCTCAAGTTGGAAATGGGTGAGATTTTTAATAGAAATTATAGGAAAGGTAAGGAAGGTTGAGTAAAATAACCACCAAGCATTGCTGGAAAAAGCTGGGGCTGGAAATCTGTACTAGAATCAGGCCAACGCAATTATCTTTCTCACATTCTCAAGTGTCTTTTCAAAACCTCCTAAGCATATAATGTTCTTCAGCCTTTCTTTATTGCAAATGTTTATTCCAGATTTGATGTTTATTCTCTTTATATTTTATCTTTTTAAAGGCAATATTATTGCTAAAATACTCTCTCCTTGACAGATCAGGGAAATCCTTCCCTTCTCCCTCAACTTGATTAAGCCAGAAAACTCAGGTCAGATAGCCTGGGAAGTACCAGATGTATCTTTGTCAGAAAAGTATGAAAAACACGTTCTACCCCAACAGAATTTTATACAAGAAGTCCAGTATTATAAAACTAAAAATATTTCCTGTGGTTATAAATTCAGATTTACCACCAATTTGATACACTATAACAATTTCACTCCCACAGGTAGTCTATAAAGTTCATTAGCAAAAAGTAGACAGCGCTCCAGTCCTGGAGAATTTTCAGCCTCAATCACCTTCCCCATCACTGTGGGCTACGGCACAAACTCACAATGCAGTTTAATTCTGTGGTCAGGTATGTGCCGTCATCACAGCAATTGTCTGGCTAAATATTAAGAAAATGTTAGAGAACACATTTGTAATTATAAACATCAGGTATATGGATTTAAGTATACCAAAACATTTATAGTACTTTTACTATGCTTTTCTTTTCCTTTTAGCTTCTAAAATACATATATACATGTGTGTGTGTGTGTGTGTGGATATATGGATTTTGAAAAAGTTGTAAAATTAACCTTTCTCTCTCTCCACATACATATATATGCTTTCTTGTATGGTGATATGGAACTCATATGGCTATTTCTACTCTATGATGTTTCCATGGTATTTTTTCAGCTGTCATGTGATTCATCCCTGAAAATCATTAGCATCTGAAACCACTTACTGTCCACAGAAATTTTCAGTATGACTTCAGAATATTGAGTTACATTTTAAGATAAATAAACCTATCTGTGGATGTCATCCACACAAAGCCTATCACCATACTTTAGAATTTTAAAAGATTCTGCTTGGGCAGGGACAACAAGTGGGCAGAATAGACATTCCAGAAAGTTCAAATATAAAAAAAATAGCAGGGTGGCTTTGAAAATTTGTATCATTTAATGCTTTCAAATTCTGAATTTTTATGCAAATGGCTAAATGTTCTTAAATACTAAATGTATAAAAATGTAAATAACACTCCTGTTTATAATTCAGATCTCATTCTTTGACATTATATTTATATTATTTTAAATTACTAGTCCAAAAAACTAGTCCAAATAAAAAAATATTGATAATAATATTTCTTTAAGTATAAAAAAATCCAAGGTTTGGAAATCTGAAATCTTAGCTCATTTCTCCAACTATAAGTCCCTAAATGACAGAGAAAGTACGCATTTACACGTTTTAGATGACACAAATCACGTTCACAAATATCACTGAGTCTTTGGCTCAAACTTCTTTGCTATCTTCCCCCTGCTGAACTACAACTAACATACGAGTTTAGAAAAACACTCCATGTTCTTTACATGTTACAGTAATCGTTAAAAGTATTTCCTAGGAGTCAGACCCTGCTCTAAGCCCTTTTCATGCCCTATGTAATCTAATTTTCAAAAAATTCAGGGCCCATTTCACAGATGATTACAGCTAAAGTTCAGAGAAGTACAGTAACTTGCCCAAGGCCACTTACTAGTATGATAAAGCTAGGATTTGGATCTGGGCAGTTCAATTCCAGAAGACTACATTCTAAATCTTTACACACCACTGTTCCTCTCATGGTAATAGAGAAGTCTAAGGTTGGGGAAAGGAAGAAGACAAAGAAATTCAAAGGGAAGAAGAATCAATACTGCATTCCATAAAGGTGATGGTGCTTGCCGCTCATGGCTCCGTTCTTCAAAAGCCCTATTTGCTACCACCAGGGCCCAACTATAGCATATCAGAGCTACTACTCTTTGGGAATAGATCAGGGAATGGAAGGAGGAGATGGTCTGTTACTCCATCTAGAAAATGCAATTAAATCCAACATTCCATTATATTTTTTCTAGCTACCCAAAATGTTCTTAGAAAACTAGCTCTTTGGCCATCTAGAACTGTCTGCTTCAAGAAATAAAACTAGCAAAAGTTCAAAATAGTTTTTCTATTTACCACTGTTTCTATCAACCTACATAAGAACAAAAGTTGAGAAGTTCACATTCTCAAAGACATTTCAAAATACTCTTGTGATCTTGTGCTTAGAAGCCTCTAAAGTCAGTGCTAGGCAGAGCCACATTGGAGCATGTGGCAAAATAAAAAATCAGAATGATTTTGTGTTTAGTTTTTAAAATTTTTTGGTCAGGGCTTTTTTTCCCCCCAATTATTTTATTTTAGAATATTGCATGAAAATATTATTAATCTTTGTTACAGGGTGGGGGGGAGTTGGTTTTTGAGCAGAGTATTTTTATTTATTTGGTTGGTTTCAGTGCCACCTTAAATTTTGTGCCCTAGTGATACAGAAGGGCTGGGCGCCCAGCTAGATGCCACCCAGCCCCAATTTTCTGCCCAAATGTTGCCTTTTTGGCCTGTCCCACCCCATCCGGTGCCTATAAAAGACATCATCTGGCAGAACAACATAAGTGGCTGAGCATTGAGAATACAAGCGGCTGAGCAGCAAGCAGAGAGAAGCGACTGAGCATTGGAGACTACAGATAGATGTGACTAACTTCAGATGGTGAGGCTTCAGAGACGGGCCCAGCAGGAGACAGCAAGGCCTCAGGGAAAGATCACCTTTCCATCCCCTTTCCAGCCTCTCTTTCCGTTGAGAGCCACCCATCACTCACTAAAGCCTTCTGCATCCACCACCTTTGAAACAATTCAAATGACCTCATTTTTCCTGGATGCTGCCATCCTGACCCTCCACTGAGCTGGTTGGCACTTGGCTGTCCCTGGACATCAGAGCTGAAAGACCATTGGTTGTAACACACTTGGATGCTGCTGTGGGGCCTGTAGAGTCTGCTCCCATCAGAGATGAGTAACCAGTAGGTTCCAGCATTAGCTTCCTACAGTACCTGCACTGGCTCACTGGCTTGAGCCCTCCCGCGAGGAGTGGCCAGCAGTGGGATGGGTAAAATGAGCTACTTCAGTTCCTGCCTACAAAGCGGGTCAAGGGAACTATCCTGTCTCACTAGTCTAGTGCTTCACTTCTCAATCTATTAAAGGTGTGAGATACTACCTCAAAAAAATGTATTTCATTAGGCTGATACTAGATTACTCATGAGTATCAGATAAAAATAACAAAATGTTATTGATAATATAGTGTCACCACATCCTACCCACACCACCTATAAAGTCTGACATTTGTCAAAGTCAACACTGGAGTAAAGTTGTAGAAATCAGTCTACATACTACATGCCCTATCACATATTCTTTCAAATAGAAATTTAATTTTTTTAACAGGAAGATATTCACAAGATTCTGACAATAATAAATGTGTTAAGGTACTTGCAAAGCTGGCTTTATGCAATTCTTAAAACATTTTGTTAGGGCCAGGCATGGTAGCTCAGGCCTGTAATACCAGCCCTTTGGGAAGCCAATGCAGGCAGATTAACTGAGGTGAGGAGTTCAAGACCACCCAGACCAACATGAAGAAACCCTGTCTCTACTAAAAATACAAAATTAGCCGTGCATGGTGGCACATGCTTGTAATCCCAGCTACTCTGGAGGCTGAGGCAGGAGAATGACTTGAACCCATGAGGTGCGAGCTGCAGTGAGCCGAGTCCACACATTGCACTCCAGCCTGAGCAACAAGAGCAAAACTCTGTCTCAAAAAAGAAAAAAATATGAGTTTTAATTTTTGTCCAATATTTGGTATTGGACAAAATTTTGCCCAATATTTGATAAAAATCATTGTGTAATTTTTATTTTACAGAAGAAATAGAAGTGATTTAGTACTCTATGCTAAACAAAATGCATGTATATATTTAAGCTTCTAGTATTTCATTGCATAAGTAATATGTATTCATCACAGGAAATATATACAGTAAAATAAAAATAAAAATTGTCCATAAAGCTATGATCCTAAAAATTATTCCAGGTCTTTCCCTCTAAGTATATGAAAAAATAAAATTAAATAATACCTGTAATTAACATGACTTTGAAACTTAAAATTTGTTGTGAACATGTTTCTGCATTATTTTAAAAAGCTAATAATAAAAATACATAATATTTTAATACATAAATGTTAAATACTTTCTTTATTCTCCTTTAGATTTTAATGTTGCTTTCCTGTTATTCCACAATGCTGGGAATATCTTAACTCCATATACTTATTTAAATCTGTCCTTACTGTAATTCCATAGAAGTAGAACAAATGGATTAAATGATAGAAATATCCTAAAGTTTATCTATAAAAATAGCAAACTTTCTCTCCAGAAAAGCTGTACCAATTTGTCAGTACCGAATTAAATATCCCATTTCCTTTTACTTCAAACAATCATAACTCTTACTGTTCTTAATGATTCTAAACTGAGAGGCAAAAACCACTGCCTTGCCTTAATTTGTATATTTTGTTAATCTAGAAAACATGTTTGATTTTTCGTTTATTCGTAGTTCTCCATTAGTGGGTTATTTACAATTGTTCTATGCTTATTTTTATATTATCGTATTCATACTTTTCTTAATTGATAATATTAATTATTAACATTATTAGTTCCATGTTTGTCAATTATCTTTTTAATTTAAATTATGGTTATGAGCCATACTAAATTTTAACATGTTTGTATACTCACATTTATTAATCTTTTTCTTTAGGTATTTGGCCTTGGAAAATCCTTTCTCTGAGTATATAAATATTAACTTATATTTTGTTCCAGTAGATTTGTAAGTTCAGTTTTTCCATATAAATATTTAACTCATCTGGAAGTTAGTTTCGTATAAGGTGTGAGGTTGTTTCCAGCTGGTTCCAACACTACTTATTCAATCATCCACTCTTTCCTAACTGGTTTGAAACGTTATCTCAATTATACATTAAATTGCATATATAGTTGGTCTGTTTCTGCATTTTTCTTCTGTTTCACAGATCTTTCTTTCTTATCTGGCACAATGCTGCTGCCTATCAGTTTTACAGTTTAACAGTACATTATACAATCTGGTATGGGCATTGTTCTTCTTTAAAATTAAAAAAAATATGGCTGTTCATTAACTTATTTTCCAGATAAACTTTAGAATCTTTTTGACAAGTTCTAAAAAATAAAAGTCCCACTGGGATTTTGATTATAAATGTGTGAAGTTTATAGGTTAATTTGGAGAAAGTTGACTTCTTCCTCTCCAAAAACATCTTTCTCACCATTTACTCAGTTTTTTCTATGTCTGTCAGTAAAATCTGGCCATTTTCTTCAAATAGGCCTGCTCACTTAGTGTTGAATTTATTGATATCTATCATATATGTTGTTACTATTCTGAAGGAACTGTTTAATATATTCCTAAACTTAAATATTTATGTTGTATATCTTGTAAGGAAAGTATTAAAGTAGAACCATAAACTTGGGCAAATTTCTAAATTATTTTGGCCCTCCCTTTCATAGTGGGGAAGGAAACTAGCCTGCCCATGTTCCAAGGGTACCATGAAGTTCAAGTAAGTTGAGGTGCTTAATAGTACCCTAAGCTTTAAGCCATGGAAATGACAGGGTTGTATATAAAGAAACACTGATTGAGTCTCCACAAAACAAAATGGGGAATCAACGTTTAAAATATCTGAATAATTGAAATAAACTCTCTTTATTGGGATTATCTACATGACTGTATATGCATTCTACTTTTCTCTCTCTCTCTCTCTCTCTCTCTATATATATATATATATATATACACACACACACACACACACACACAGAGTATTTTAAAATGAAAAATCTAAGCAGCACAAAATAATGGAAAATAATCTGCTCTACATTTTTTCATATTTTCTAACCATATTGGGCTAAAATCACATAATTAGAACATAAAACTGGCTGGGTACCATGGCTCATGCCTGTAATCCCAGCACTTTGGGAGGTGAGGTGGTGGATCACCTGAGGTCAGAAATTTGAGACCATCCTGATGAACATGGAGAAACCTCATCTCTACAAAAAGTACAAAAATTATCTTGGCATGTTGCCATGTGCCTAGTAGTGCCAGCTACACAGGAGGCTGAAGCAGGAGAATCACTTGAACCCAGGAGGTGGAAGTTGTGGTAAGCCGAGATAGCACCATTGCACTCCAGCCTGGGTGACAGAGGGAGACTCCTCCATCTCAAAACAAGCAAACAAAAAACAACAGAGTTAAACACCTATTAGGAAGAGTTCTTCAACTCTCCCTAATAACCAAAGTTGACATCAAAGATACAAATTATTTTGTTTTTATTTAATTTGAAAATTCATAGGTTAGCTGTGGGTTTTTATTTTTATTTTTTTGTTTATATTATACATAGGACATATAAGGCTAAAGGAGAAAGGTATCTCATCATTAAAAGTGGCATTTTGTCACATACACAATGCCATAAAAGTCAATTATGGAGTAATTTAAATGTATATGATAAACCACACTTTGATATATCTATGATGGTTACTCTGATTACATAAGTGGTATAAATACATGATTGCAAATACATATTATATATACACAAATAAAATATCTCATAAAAACTCTAAACAACCATATGGTAAGTTTACAGAGCAAACTAAGTACTAAAGGATTTTTGGACACATTTCAATAGTGCAAACATGTAGAGGCTGTAGTTTCAAACTAGTTTAAAACTGCCACAGAGTTTATCAGAAGGACTAAGGGCCAATCTATATAAAGAAAATTGGCTCACAAACCTGAAAAAATATAGTTCTGCATTTAATCTTATAAACTTTATCAATTCATAGAGTATTTTTCTGTCTGCTTGAAACTAAAAATACCTAATATGTCTCTCATTACACACAAAAATATTGTATGCATAATATACTTCTGCTCTCATTTCCATTAATTAAAAGAATGTTAAATTCCCTCTTCTTGTTATTCAGACTTCTTCAATAAAAAGAAAGCCACCAATTACAACAAAACCGTAAAACTAGTATGTATTTTAATTGGCAACCTCACCTTGACTACACAATGTCTGATATGGTCATACTTTTAAAATAGTGATCTGACTCTTTTATTGGCAATGGTGATTACCGTGAATTTTCCAAGGATAGAATGATAAGAGGTTCTTTCCTCTTTACTGTACAGCACAAAGGCAAGCAAGATGGCATTGATTTGTGGAGCTCTAATGAGCTGCCATGAAAAATGAACTATGAGAAAAATAAGGTAAGTTTGAAAAGCAAGGGACCTTCGAAAAATACCTATCTACTGATACCAGCTCCAACATATGCTTACTTTGAACAGATTGCTCTGTTAAAGGCTTTCCCTTATAAATGTTTAAGATTTACCAAATTAGATTGAAAGGGATATTTGCCCATTTTTTCAGGTAATTGAGTCAATGAAGAAAATTAGTGCAAATAAGGAAAGACTTTATTTTATTTACATAATAAACAGAAGTATTCCAAATATCCACAGACATTTCCCTTTCATGTGGCTATAGAAATATCTACTTATCAGCCATTAATACTCATTGTTCTCTAAATGTATAAGCAATTACAACTGTGATTTCAATAATCTTACATAATTGAATTTATCTTAAAATACATTTAATTTTTCAGATAAATATTTGTCTTCATGTCTTACCATATAACTTGCCACATAAATCAATGTGTTTCTGTCCTCTGTAAAATTTTACCAAGATGTCTTCAAAGGAGTCACTAAGCTTGGTATAATAATCAAAGTATATACTATATTAATTGTGGACATTTCTATTTAAATGTTCTCTGGTCTTAGCTGGGCTGAAAGAATGATTGTACTTATTGAATTTTTACCCCACAAAAGGGTTACCAAATTTTAGTATCTTATGAATCCATTCTTATACATTTAGTCACTGATAATTTTTAAGAAAGAAAAGTTAAAATAAAAGCCCCTGCAAGCAATGTGCAATAATGCATTAATTTAAAAGGGATTAATCATTACCAATTTAGCATCAAAAGAATTGCCAAACAAAAAGAGTTCCATATGGGCCATGTCATGAAAGGCTAAAAAAGATGAGCTATTTACCTCCTCCCTTCTCCAACTACAGAGGAAAAGAAGAATAAGTAAATCAATTTGAGTCTCTAAAGAACATGTGGATTTCTTTAAGAATCATGCCTCTCCAAGTAGAATTCACACTATAAGAGTCACTAAGAAACATGGGGAATCATCTATAAACCATGTTTTCACCACGGAGCTCTGAAAAACCACTTTCAAAAGTGCCCATTCTGGTATTCACATGTGCCTCTCTTTTGGAATTTACAGGGTTATTTGATCTACTGCAGCCTTGCCTCTGGGCATGGGAAAGTTCTATTCCCTCTCACTTTCTTTCCACTTTCCTCTTTCCTTCCCCGACAAAAAATGTTCTGGGCTAGAGTTAAAACACTTTTACACACAAGTGGACAAGCACAAAAGGGAAAAGACACAGAAAGGGAAAATTATAGACCCTGGAAATGTGATGAGTAAGGTAAGTGACTAGAGTCAGATATGGCTGGGTTTCAAACACCCTCTGAGTCACTTAGTAGCTATGTGATGTTGGGTAGATGATTGAATCTAGCTTAATCTCAATTGTCTAGTCTACAAAGTCGGTTAGTATACCTACTTCTTACAGTCGCTAAAAGGTTCAGGAGTGTTTAATCTTTTGGTCTCCCTAGGCCACACTGGAAGAATTGTCTTGGGCCACATATAAAATATACTACCACTAACAATACCTGATGAGCTTTTAAAAAAAAAAAAAGAAAAGAAAAAGGTCCGTGCATAAATCTAATAATGTTTTAAGAAAATTGACAAATTTGTGTTGGATCACATACAAAGCTATACTGGGTCATATGCAAAGCCATCCTTGTGCCATATGTGACCTGCAGATCCCAGGTTGAACAAGCTTGGTTTAGATTATAATTAAATCCCTGACACATAGATTTGTATAGGAGGTTTTAATATTAGTGTACTATGAACTGTCTGTGGAAGGGGTAGTAAAAACAGGAGGACAAAGATGTATCTACTAATAAAACAAACCATCTTAATTGTAATACAAAACAAAATGTTACATAATAAAACTAAACTCACCCATATAATTTACTTAAGAGCTGGGCGCGGTGGCTCCCAGCACTTTGGGAGGCTGAGGCGGGTAGATCACTAGGTCAAGAGATCAAGACCATCCTGGTCAACATGGTGAAACCCCGTCTCTACTAAAAATACAAAAAATTAGCTGGGCACGGTGGCGCGTGCCTGTAATCCCAGCTACTCAGGAGGCTGAGGTAGGAGAATTGCCTGAACCCAGGAGGTGGAGGTTGCAGTGAGCCGAGATCGCGCTATTGCACTCCAGCCTGGGTAACAAGAGTGAAACTCCATCTCAAAAAAAAAAAAAAGAAAGAAAGAAATTCTTAATTTATTATAGTGGGTTCGGATTAGAAAGCAGATATTCCTGTATTTGTAAAACATTTTCATGTCTAGGAAATAAAAAAGAATCATCATAAAGAAGAATCATAAAAGTAAATAATTTAAAATCATTACTTTATTGATACCTGTTTCATTTTATGCCACAGCACTATGCTAATAGAGTCCTTGAAAAACTTTAATTCATGAAAGTTTTAATTATCTCATGAATTAAACAGGTTGTCTAGATGTGGCAGATAAAAGTTTTCTATAGGCCGGGCATGGTGGCTTACACCTATAATCCCAGCACTTTGGGAGGTCAAGGTGGGTGGATCACAAGGTCAGGAGTTCAAGGCCAGCCGGGCCAAGACATTGAAACCCCATCTCTTCTAAAAATACAAAAATTAGCTGGGCACAGTGGCAAGCCCCTGTAATCCCAGCTACTCAGGAGGCTGAGGCAGGAGAATTGCTTGAACCCAGAGGGAAGAGGTTACAGTGAGCTAAGATTGAACCACTGCACTCCAGCCTGGGCGACAGAGACTCTGTCTCAAAAAAAAAAAAAAAGTGTTCTATAATGATATGTAATCACAGAAAGCAGAGAAAGGAGGAAGAACAGACAAAGAAGGATTAAAGTAGACATGCTGCAATGTTAACGTACTGAAATATAAACAGCCTGAAGCTTCATTATTCTCAATTATACTTGTCAGTTTGATATTTTGGATTGTTGACAGAAAACTCAATTCAAAGCAACTTAATCAAATAAGTTGCTGAAATAAATACATTAATGAAAAGTTGTGAGCTAGGTTTCAAACAGAATGAGATAAAGGTTCTAGGTCCATAATGCTGATATTTCTCTTTTGCCATCATATATGAGCTATGTTTTCAGGTTGGTTTCAATCAGATTCACGGTATGGCTGCCATCCACAACTAGGGTCATGACTCCTCATTTACATACTAGAGACACAGAGAAGCTGTATTATCTCATAGCAATCTAAAAAAGTCTCGAGGGTTGTATTGATTGTACTAGCACTGTGATAATTCCTATGGCTGAGTGGATGCCATATCCTGGTTGGTTTAAGTCTGTGTTACTCAAACTAACCTGTTAGGGTCAGAAAAATCAAGATTTATCTATAGAGTTTGGAATGGGATCAACTGCCACTAAATTACATGTCTGATATGCATTAAAGAAATGGTAACAACAAGGTGGCAACACAACTAAAGTATCTACTATGTGTAGATAGCACAGCTAATATTTTTAATGAAAATTGTAGTTTTATGATATAACTAAGAAACCATTTATCACATAGTATGTTTCAACATTTTTTAAACATACCAGATCCATGGCTGGCTTTTAACATTAGACATACATAAGGGGAAAACTTTTACTATCATGACACAACTGATTTACTATAAACAAATAATATGAAGAGTATTATTTGCTTCAATAAATACCAAATTCATTGGTGATCCTGTTCCAAGGTGTTTCTGAATTTACACAATAGAAAACAAAATCTATCTTGGAATACAAAATACATGGCTATTTTCATCTCAAATGAAAATAAAGAAACCAGCTTTATACATTTAAAAATGTTAGATCTCAGAATTAAAATTTCTTTAAAATACTATAAATTCATAATTGATTAAATAATGATAATTCAAAGAGAATAAAGGGGACAGACAAGTATCTCTAGGCTAGAATATTTTGTCTCTGCCATATAAATTTGTATAGCTAACAGAATGTGAAGTGAAGAGAAAGGGGAAAGGGGAATAGGTGAAGCACAAAGAATGAAACTTTATGTATGCCAGTTTTTGAAAAATTATTAATGAAGTCAGGGATTCCAGATTGAAATAAAGAATATGAAAAAAGAACCTATCTTTATTAAAAATGTATTAAGAAACCTAACTGTAGATGGTAGAGAAAAATGTTGCCAATCTAAGTAACTTTGGCAATGTGTGGAGTCTATAAGACTAAAGGGAAATGCATATAGCACTATATTCTAGTTAATAAAGAATATGAATTATCAATTAAGAAACCACTAGGTATGTACATTGGAATTACATAATTAAGTAAAATGGATGAAATATGGTAGGAGTAGCTTTCTCATTGTTGGAGTGGGATGTTACATATAATCAAGAGGAAATGGCTAGAGTGATCTACCTGGTAATGGATTCCAGTTGGAGACATCAGTGTGAAATGATATTTAGCTTAATACAGACAAGAGTAAGTTGCATATAGAAATATGTATAGATACATATATACATATGGGTTAAATATACACACATATCTTTACTTGCTTTGTCCATTGAGAGGGTTTAGACACAATGACACCTCGGTAGCAATGAGTACATCTAGTGCCTAGATCTTGGTTTCTAAAATAATTTTCTAAGAAAAAGAACCAGGAATTCTTGGAGAAATAGCTGATTCTTGGAATGTAGAGGAGCTACATCAAATGAACCTGAAGGATTGTGCTATGGCAGAAAATGAGAAGGTACTCAAATAAAAGTGAAATTATGGGTATATCAAAGGGACACAAGAGCCAACCAAAAGAGCTCCCAATGGTCAAAGCTAGAAAAATCTGAAGCACAACATAAGGTAAACAGTACTGAATTATAACGCAAAGTATTATCAAACTGATATAAATAAATTATTGAGTAAAAAATACATAAGAAAGAATAGACAAAGGGGAAGAATTTCTAAGAATTGATGTAGATACTCTGCTCTCAGTGAGGTGGAGAATAGTTCTCTAGACCTTAAGCGGGGCCTGCACATAATGACTTCCTTCCCAAGAGTGTAGTATGGAAAAAAAGAGTATCATTACAGTAGAGAAACCTTAACAACACTACCTCCACCAGGTTGTCAAAATTAATAACAATGGTGATAAGTCATGTTAATAGTATGTGCCCTTAATACGATGTAACAAAAATGAGACTTTATCTCCATGGCCTCTTTCCCAAAATTTAGAACTACAGTCTTATCAGGAGAAAAATAAGAGATGGATTCCAGTAGAAGGAATCCATAAAATACCTCTCCCTCAAACTGTCAAGGTCAGGGTGAACAAGGAAAGTTTAGAAAACTTCAGAGTCAGGAGAAGCCAAGGGTGACATTATGATTAAATGTAACAAGCTACCCTGGATGGGATCCTGGCACAGAGACAGCAAATAAGGTAGAAAGTATAGATATCTGAATGAGGTATGAATTTTAATGAATAATAATGTATTCATATTGGTTCACTGTGCCAAGTATATCATAATAACATAAAATGTTGATAAGGGGAAATAAGTGTGTGAGATATATATATGTGTATATATATATATATGTGTGTGTGTTTGTGTGTATATATGTATACAGACACACACATATAGTATTTTTATATTTTTCTATAAATCAAAAATTTTTAAATTAAAAGTTTATTAATTTTAAGGAACTGCTAGTGAACTAGGAAGAGAATAGAGCTTCTTTAAGTTTATGAAAGCTATCAAGAAAAGCCCCCATAGTATCTATTGGTAGAATGTCAGATTTACTGCATTTAAGACTGATAATGAGACAAAAATGTCTCCGGCTTCAAACCTGCTTCAAGATTGTCCTGGAAGTCCTAGTCAATATATGGCAACACAATAAAAAAAAAAAAGATTACATATGATTCACAAGGAAAGAATAAAAATCCTTACTCTCTTAAAAAAAATATTATTGTTATCAGGAGCCATGTGCAATGTTGGAAAAGACAGTTAAGGATTATATCATAAATAATAGTTGAAAGAGTCATTTTGTTTAGAGGAGCATAAGCCAGCACAGAATCACTTGAATTATGAAACTTTTCACATTTAGCAATATATGTGATATATACATATATATAGTGTGTATATATCTATATATTTCACAATTAATCAGAGCAGTCAATGTTTCCACTCCCCTTAAATGACTAAATTCTATAGTAAGAAAAACCATTCAGGCAAACCCTGGAAAAGCAAGTCCTCAATTTTATTTTATTTTAATTACAGTTTATTATTAGATACTTTGTTTTCAATAGAATAGTGTATTTCAAATTTAATTGAATATTTGAGATAAAGAAACATTGTAGTAATTACTGTGTATTTAAAACTAACACACAAGGCAGGGAGCAGTGGCTCACACCTGTAATCCCAGTGCTTTGGGAGGCTGAGGCAGAAGGATCATGAGGTCAGGAGATTGAGACCAGCCTGGCCAACATGGTGAAACCGTCTCTATAAAAATACAAAAAAAAATTAGCTGGATATGGTGGCACATGTCTATAGTCCCACCTACTTAGAGACTGAGGCAGGAGAATTGCTTGAACCCAGGAGGTGGAGATTGCGGTGAATCAAGATCATGCTATGGCACTAAAGCCTGGGAGACAGTGGGAGACTCTGTCCCCCCCGCAAAAAAAAAAAAAAATTAACACACAAAAATACAGTAACATTTGATTTATCAGTATTGTCGAAATATACTTAACAAACGTAAATTTTCCAGAAAGAGAAATGTTTTGCTTCAATCACTGATTATTATATTCTAATCACTTTTGAATTTGTTTCTAAAAGGGTAAAAGTCTTCCATATTTTATTAACGAAAGTATTTAGCATGGTTTTTAAATTTTTCTTATATTTCTTTCATTTTTCACATGACTTAACCTTTTCTTTTGTATTCAGGATCTTTATAGTATCGCATTATATATTTTTTATGTATTAAAACTTTTCTACAGATTTTTTTTTGCCACCAATTATTCTAAATGACCTCCAGTGGCTATATTTTTATATTAGTGGTGTATATATGCTTTCCTTGTAGCTATTTCATTTAATAACATTCAACAAATGATTGTTTTGTGCCCAGAATTTGCCAGAAATGTTCTAGTACTGTGGATACAGCAGTGAATACAACAGACAAAATCCTCATTCTTCTGGAGCTCAGATCTAGCAATTTTGTAGTAGTGTCATAATTTCTATTTCTGCTGATTCTCCTTCTCCTCAACTGCAGTATTTTCTATTCATGCAAATTTTATAAATTTTTTTTAATGTTGGTAAGAAAATCAGATTATTAACCCTATTTGATCAGTAACCTTAATCTGATACATAAGAAATTCTAAATCAATGGTCTCTGCATAGGGGAAAACAATATGTTTTCTTGAAGCTAAATACTGTGTTCACTAATTACTGGGCAGTGTCACTGTGTTTTAGACAGAAAAAGAAAATAGAATAGTATGAGTAGGCCAGCATTAAACCTTCAGTTGCCAAGTAGACAGGAAAATATGAAGCAACTCAGCTTCTAGGTCAAGTAAAATGTTTTCCTAAAATTTACATCTGCAAGCATTTCCCACATTCTTTTTTCTCATCTGAAGGCTTCTTTTTACAACTTGAAATGTTTTTCTGTTCCTTTAAGACCCAGCACAACTATCACTTGCTTTGAAATGCCTTTTCTTGCCTCATCAGGCAAATGCACTGCTCCTTCATCTGGCCTTCCCTGGACATTGCTATGTACAGTTATTGTTAACACATGGCTCACCACCAGTGTTTTATGAACTCCAAGAGAATGAGATGATATGATATTCATGCTTCTATTATCTGGGCATTGAAAAGTCAAGACATAGAATGAATGTGTTTCCAGTATCTTTGTGGGAGTAATGCAGCCTGTTGGTGAGGAACAGGAGCTCTGAATGGCTGTACAGCCTTGGGTAAGTCCTTAATACTACCCTACCTCAGTCTTAAATTCTATAACTCTGAGGTTCCAATTTCAAGGAGTTATTATAATGGAAATAATTTATCTAACATATCTAATAGTTCTTGGGAAACCTTACTAATTTATGAGCATGTATAAACCATACAAACTTATTGAAACTTATAAAAATTCTATTTATGTCATGTTTGATTGTTTTGTGGATCTATTTAAATTAGAAGCACCTGTTTTGACAGGGAGAATGTGGAAATGACATTCATTCTCTTCCAAATTTACTCACTTAACAGTTAAGATTTACATTTATTCTAAGGCAAACATATTAAGAAAGATACATTTCAAAAGAATTCCTCAACTTAAGATCATATCCTGTTTACTAAAGTGAAATAAATAACTGAGGACATTTACTCCCTATATCAAATAAAAGTACAAGGAATTAATGAAAACATGTTTTTGTTATCTGAAAACTGATACATCTCTAAACACCATTTTGCTTATGAAGGACCTAATGAAGAGGCAAGCCCTTCAATACAGAGTTGATCATGTTGGCTAATGGAGCAAATTTTAAAAACCAAACACCTTTAGTCATGGAGTTAATACTTAAATATTGGGTATGGAGGTTTAATATTCTGTGTCAAAACTTCTCTTCAAATACTGTGAAACTGTGCTGCTGAAGTGTTGAAAGCTCTTCATTTTGAAATCATAAATTATAAAAGCTTTTAATTTATTGTTGAATTTAGTGTGCCAGCTAAATTTATCATAAACTCTAAAAACAGAGAAGTAATGGTTTGCAGTTGCACCTTCCCAGATAAAGAAGTAGATTTTATAGCAAGAACCAAAAGTTGATATCCCATCCGTCCTGTTCATGCTGAATCAGCCAGGGATGAGCAAAAGCTGCCTGGAACTCAGCTTTTAAAACAATGTGTCAATATAATAATGTCTTCCATCATGATGTTTCCTATCAGAATAAAAAGCTGATTTCCAAAGAATAATTGATCCCAGCATTGCGAGGTGCAAGTCAGCCAAAACTTGTCTGATCTTTTTAATACAAAAATCACTATATATCAAGAACTCAAGTCCAGTTGTCTAGGGCTTTACAATAATGTGAAAAACATGCTGTAGTAGTTGTTTTATATTCTTATCCTCTGATTGGCTGGCTGAGAATTTGGAAATCCCTCATCATGTTCATCTGCTCCTAGTATCCCATGGGGGTCTCAATAATCTGGAGCTCTCTGCAACTTGCCAGCCAATTAGCGCTCAGGGAGATTCATGCATTTGATGAAATTTATGTAGAGAAAAACCCCAGCACATTTCCCTCCTCAAAATCCCCAGAAGAGTAAATGCTTTTCAACAATTGCCTTTTTCTCCTCAATAGGCAGTTTGGGCAAACACGTGTAGGAACACTGATGATGAACAAGCATTGTCCTTCTGGGGTGGAGAGACTTGAGGATGGGTATGGGGCTCTTATGAACCACCAAAGAGCCCCACTGATGGGGCAGCTTCACTACTCTGTTGCAGGAACATTTAAAGAATATTGGAAAAAGACAGAAATAACAATCTTAGAATGAGTAGCAAAGGAAGAATGAAAGATTGACCAAGTTGTTTTTCTAATATTAAACTAAATATTTATAATTAAAACTTTTGATGTTATTTAATTGCACTGAAAGAAAATTTTTAAGTTAAATAGTTCAAACTATAGGTAGGTCTAGATAGAAAATCTAAAAATCATATTGCCTTTACAGTTTCACTTTTCCCCCAAACAATAGAACTATTGCAGCATAAAAAGTCCATTTGAATCCAAATTTTTTCTCTTTTCATTAATTTGGCAACAGCTGAAAAATCACCTTTATTTTCCGCACTGTACCAGAATATGTGTCACTATACAAATTAACCATTTCAAATTATTTTAAGCTGACAGAATAAGCTCTGAACCCTAATAAAAAGAGTGGTTTTAAATGCTATTAGCATTCAAATGTACAGCACATGCTATTTATCAATCAAGAACACATCTTTTCTATGTTGTAATCTGTATTTTTAAAATAATATTTTTCAAGTTTCTCCTATTGCTACAATATTCCTAATAAAACAAACTGGATAATTTCCTTCCTGGGGCCTAGGTTATCATAGTAAATGTACCAAGTAAAAATACGTTTGAAGACAGACTTATAATAAAACACAGAGACATACATATAAAATAGGGCATTTGAATTACATTAAAAAACAAACAGGAGAACTCTCTAGTCTAGAAATTATTTTTGTAAGAGGAATCAGGGACTTCTTGAAAACCTCAGAAAGGTACAGACAAGAGTTTTGATTGTCTTGGACATTTGCTGTACACTCTCCAAAATGTATTTAGATAGCATCGCTACCCAACTGTATTTTCATATCATTGTAAATCTCATTTTTTCCGATTACTCAGAAAAAATTGGACTGTCTATGAACACAAAGCATGCCATTCAAAATTTTAAAAATACTATATGTATACATTCACAAAGATCCATCTATGAAATGAATTCAAATTATCAAATACTAATGGAGTCTCCTACATGTGCAAAGCACAGAGTAAGTCATCTTTTCCTGTGGGGCTCGTCTGGCACTTGCCAGGTCTGGTGGTTCAGTTGAATCATCCCAGGTATTTGGATTGGCACTATAAGAAAATCCTTATATCAAGGCTTATCAGTGAAACCATTATATTATAGGAGAGAGTTTTAAAATAGACATGCTGAATTTAGCACCTTATGCTTTTCCTAAAGCAGCAGTTAAGAAAAGCTTCAGCTTTATGTACATTATTATGGCAACCAGGATCTCACTCTGTCACCTAGGCTAGAGAGTGCAGTGGCACGATCATGGCTCATTGCAGCCTCAACCTCTCAGACTCAAGCAATTTTCCCACCCCAGCCTCCTAAGTAGCTGGGCCCACAGGTACAAACAACCAGCCCTGGCTATTTTTTCTGTAGAGGTGAGGTCTCATTATGTTGCCCAGGCTGGCCTTGAACTCCTGTACTCAAGTGATTCTCATGCCTCAGCCTCCTGAAGTGCTAGCATTAGAGGGGTGAGCAACAACACCTGGCTAAATACAAGATTTGTATTTGTACCATTTTTATTTGGGTCCATACTGCAATAATTTTTTTCTTATTTTCTTCATGGAATGTGAAAATATCCAACTGAAATGATTAACATTGCATTTAGAGGCTAGAAAATGTATGCTCCAATTGTACTGTGACTGAGGCAAAGAAGTGAAAATGGGCAATTTATCAAAGGATCAGCTGCAGAGTACTATAATTACACATAAATATTCAGATAAGGTTGAAACTAACTGACTCACCTCTAATGTATGGTTAAGAGACACTTCAAATGCTCCCTTTCTAACAGATAACTCAATCTTGTTCATAGAAAGAGCATGCACAAAAAGTCATCATCAGTTTTTTACAAAGCTCAACATACTCTTAACCATATGAAGCAACAATTGCACTCTCTGTTATCTACCAAAAGGAGCAGTAAATTCATGTCTCTACTAAAACCTACACATGGATGTTTATAGCAGTTTCATCCATAACTGCCAAACCCTGGATTCAACCAAGATGTTATTCAGTAGGTGAATGAATAAATAAACTGGGATACATGCAGTAAATGGAATATTATTTAGTGCTAAAAAGAAATGAGCTATCAAGCCATAAAAATACATGAGGAAACTCAAATGTATATTACTATGTGAAAGAAGTCAATCTCAAAGGCTATATATTGTACAATTCCAACTATGTGACTTTCTTGAACGGGTAAAACTATTGGCACAAAAAAAGATCAACAGTTGCCAAGGAAAAGGGAGGGATGAAGAGGTGGAGCACAGATTGTTTCGAAGTCAGTGAAACTACCTGTATGATACCATAATGGTAGATATATGTTATACATTTGTTTAAATCCATAGAATGTACAACATCATAATTTAAACTATGGACTCTGGAATAATGTGTCAATGCAGGTTCATCTATTGATAATTGATAATGGGTGAGACTATACATGTTGCAGGGAGGGGATATCTGGGAAATCTCTGTACCTTCCTCTCAAATTTGTTGTGAGTCTAAAACTACTATTCAAAAAATGAAGTTCATTGAAAACAATAAAGTATTTATAGCTTTTGGTGAGAACAACCCAGGATTGAAGCTCTCGCTGGATGCATGGAGAGGGTGAGTCGGGGAAGCATTTCCAGACGGATCTTAGTTGCCCACAGAACGGGGAAATTCCCAGGTATAAAAGAGACGCAGGACGCCAGGCAGAGGTCTCCGCTGGCGTAGCCGGCAGCCAGTGTGGCTCCGGCCCGCGCCTGAGCGCAGAGGCACTCCACAGCTCTCCATACAAAAGCGCACTGTTACGGGTGCCCTGTTGAACCGGCAAACTAAGACCCGAGAGAGCTGAACTTGAGACTGAACGGGTCTTGAACTGTGACCCAGCTCAGGAAATCCCAGGGACTCAGCGTTTGGGGGAGCACAGTGCGACAAACAAAATGGCGATTCCAAACGCTCCCAGTGAATAGTTTTTTTTTTTAAAGTGCAGCTCCGTGGGGGAGGGGCATCAGCCATTACCCAGGCAATCAGACCCTACTGAGGTACACGCCCATTGCTGACACAGCCTGCCACTGCCGAGGCAACCAGGTACAACAGAGCAACTCTGCCGCAGGGCGTAGCCCGAGGCAACAGGGTGGAGACCACAGCAGAAGGGCGGAGCCTGCAGGAAAAGGGCGAACCTCACACCAGCAGGGCGGAGCCTCGGCAGGCAAAAAGTGACTAGACTGCCTCCTAGCTGGGCAGGACAGTGAGGCGGACACTCACAAAGAAAGCCCCAACCGCCCCCCAGACAGAACATCTGAGGGGAAAAAAAAGGTTTTCTTACGAGTTAGGTTGCAGCAGAACTAAACATAGCAGCCTAACAGCCCTAAATGAACAACAGAGCTCACAGCTCAGCACTTGAGCTCCTACAGACTGTCTCCTCAAGCAACTCCCTGACCCTTCTATATCCATAAGATAGCAGAAAAAGAAACTGGTAGCATCCCTCGCTGTTCCACAGCTGCTACAGGTGCACCCCAGACAAGCAGGGCCTGGAGTGGACCTCAGCAGTTGTACAGCGAAGGGGCTAGACTGGTAGAAGGAAAACCAAGTAACAGAAATACTCCATCATCAACAATCTGGGTGTCCACCCAGAGATCCAATCAAAAAGTCAGCAACTACACAGACGACAGGTGGATAAATCCACAAAGATGGGAAGAAACCAGCGAAAAAAGGAGGAAAACACCCGAAACCAGAACACCTCGCCACCTAGAAAGGAACAAAACTCCTCACAAGCAAGGGAACAAAGCTGGACAGAGAACGACTGTGACAAAATGACGGAATTAGACTTCAGAAGGTGGATAATGAGAAACTTTTGTGAGCTAAAAGAACAGGTTTTAAATCAACGCAAAGAAACTAAGAACCTTGAAAAAAGATTTGAGGAAATGATAACAAGAATGGATACCTTAGAGAGGAATATGAATGAATTAAAAAAGCTGAAAAACACAATACGAGAACTTCGCGAAACATGCACAAGTTTCAATAGCCGAATTGACCAAGCAGAAGAAAGAATATCTGAAGTCGAAGATCAACTCAGTGAAATAAAACGAGAAACCAAGATCAGAGAAAGAAGCACAAAAAGGAATGAACAAAGTCTCCAAGAAATGTGGGACAATGTGAAGAGACCTAACCTACGTTTGATAGGTGTACCAGAATGTGACGAAAAGAACGAATCCAAGCTGGAAAATACTCTGCAGGACATTATCCAGGAAAATTTCCCCCACCTAGCAAGACAGGCCAACACTCTATTGCAGAAAATACAGAGAACACCACAGAGATATTCCGCAAGAAGAGCAACCCCAAGGCACATAATCGTCAGATTCAACAAGGTTGAAATAAAGGAGAAAATACTAAGGGCAGCCACAGAGAAAGGTTGGGTCACCCACAAAGGGAAGCCCATCAGACTCACAGCAGATCTCTCGGCAGAAACTCTACAAGCCAGGAGAGAGTGGGGGCCAATATTCAACATCCTTAAAGAAAAGAACTTTCAATCCAGAATTTCATATCCAGCCAAACGGAGCTTCAGAAGTGAAGGAAAAATAAAATCCTTTGCGAACAAGCAAGTACTCAGAGATTTTGTCACCACCAGGCCTGCCTTACAAGAGCTCCTGAAAAAGGCACTACACATAGAAAGGAACAACCAGTACCAGCCATTCCAAAATCACACTAAATGCTAAAGAGCATCAACATAATGAAGAATCTACAACAACTAACGGGCAAAACAGCCAGCTAGCATCAAAATGGCAGTGTCAAATTCACACATAACAATATTAACCCTAAATGTAAAGGGACTAAATGCACCAATCAAAAGACACAGACTGGCAAATTGGATAAAAAGCCAAAACCCAGCAGTGTGCTGTATCCAGGAAACCCATCTCACATGCAAGGATACACAAAGGCTCAAATTAAAGGGATGGAGGAAGATATACCAAGCAAATGGAGAGCAAAAGAAAGCAGGAGTTGCAATTCTGATCTCTGATAAAATAGACTTTAAAGCAACAAAGATCAAAAGAAACAAAGAAGGCCATTACATAATGGTAAAAGGATCGATACAACACGAAGAGCTAACGATCCTAAACATATATGGACCCAATACAGGAGCACCCAGATACATAAGGCAAGTTCTTAATGACTTACAAAGAGACTTAGACTCCCACACAATAATAGTGGGAGACTTTAACACTCCACTGTCAATATTAGACAGATCAACCAGACAGAAAATCAACAAGGATATCCAGGGCTTGAACTCAGACCTGGAGCAAGCAAACCTGATAGACATTTACAGAACTCTCCACCCCAAATCCACAGAATATACATTCTTCTCAGCACCACATCATACCTACTCTAAAATTGACCACATAATTGGAAGTAAAGCACTGCTCAGCAAATGCAAAACAACTGAAATCATAACAAACAGCCTCTCAGACCACAGTGCAATCAAGTTAGAACTCAGAATTCAGAAACCAACCCAGAACCGCACAGCTTCATGGAAACTGAACAACTGGCTCCTGAATGTTGACTGGATAAACAACGAAATGAAGGCAGAAATAAAGAAGTTCTTTGAAACCAATGAGAACAAAGACACAACATGCCAGAATCTCTGGGACACATTTAAAGCAGTCTCTAGAGGAAAGTATATAGCAATAAGTGCCCGTATGAGAAGAACGGAGAGATCCAAAATTGACACCCTATTGTCAAAATTGAAAGAGCTAGAGGAGCAAGATCAAAAAAACTCAAAACCCAGCAGAAGACAAGAAATAACTAAGATCAGAGCTGAACTGAACGAGATTGAGACACGAAAAAACCGTCAAAAAATCAATAAATCCAAGAGCTGGTTTTTTGAAAAGATCAGCAAAATAGACAGACCGCTAGCCAGATTGATTAAAAAGCAAAGAGAGAACAACCAAATAGATGCAATAAAAAATGATAAAGGGGAAATCACCACAGATTCCACAGAAATTCAAACCATCATCAGAGAATATTACAAACAACTCTATGCACATCAACTAGTAAACCTGGAAGAAATGGATAAATTCCTGGACACCTGTGTCCTCCCAAGTCTAAACCAGGAGGAAGCTGAAACTATGAATAGACCAATAACAAGGTCAGAAGTCGAGGCAGCAATTAAGAGCCTACCACACAAAAAAAGCCCAGGTCCAGACGGGTTCACAGCCGAATTCTACCAGACACACAAAGAGGAGCTGGTACCATTCCTTCTGAAACTATTCCAAGTAATCCAAAAAGAAGGAATCCTACCCAAATCATTCTACGAGACCAATATCATCCTGATACCAAAACCCGGCAGAGACCCAACAAGAAAAGAAAACTTCAGGCCAATATCCATGATGAACATAGATGCAAAAATCTTCAATAAAATATTGGCAAGCCGATTGCAACAGCAAATCAAAAAACTTATTCACCATGATCAAGTAGGATTCATCCTGGGGATGCAAGGCTGGTTCAACATACGCAAGT
Organism: Callithrix jacchus; assembly: GCF_049354715.1. NCBI lineage: Eukaryota > Metazoa > Chordata > Mammalia > Primates > Cebidae > Callithrix > Callithrix jacchus. The sequence continues at coordinate 70,686,592 of NC_133504.1, read as the reverse complement.
CTATCAACGTAATTCACCACATAAACAGAACCAAAAACAAAAACCACATGACTATCTCAATTGATGCAGAGAAGGCATTTGACAAAATTCAACAGCCCTTTATGCTAAAAACCCTCAATAAACTCGGTATTGATGGAACGTATCTCAAAGTAATAAAAGCTATTTATGACAAACCAACAGCCAATATCATACTGAATGGGCAAAAACTGGAAGCATTCCCTTTGAAATCCGGCACTAGACAAGGATGCCCTCTGTCACCACTCCTATTCAATATAGTACTGGAAGTTCTAGCCAGAGCAATCAGGCAAGAAAAAGAAATAAAGGGTATTCAAATAGGAAAGGTGGAAGCCAAATTGTCTCTATTTGCAGACGACATGATAGTATACCTAGAAGACCCCATCGCCTCAGCCCCAAAACTCCTGAAACTGATAAGCAACTTCAGCAAAGTCTCAGGATATAAAATCAATGTCCAAAAATCACAAGCCTTCCTCTACACCAATAACAGACTTAAAGAGAGCCAAATCAAGAACGAACTGCCATTCACAATTGCTACAAAAAGAATAAAATACCTTGGAATACAACTCACAAGGAATGAAAGGGACCTCTTCAGGGAAAACTACAAACCACTGCTCAACGAAATCAGAGAGGACACAAACAGATGGAGAAACATTCCATGTTCATGGTTAGGAAGAATTAATATCGTGAAAATGGCTATACTGCCCAAAGTAATTTACAGAATCAACCCTATCCCCATCAAGCTACGATTGACTTTCTTCACAGAACTGGAAAAAACCACCATGAACTTCATATGGAACCAAAAGAGAGCCCGCATAGCCAAGTCAATTCTAAGCAAAAAGAACACAGCGGGGGGCATCACACTACCAGATTTCAAACTATACTACAAGGCTACAGTAATCAAAACAGCACGGTACTGGTACCAAAACAGAGATATAGACCAATGGAACAAAACAGAGGCACCGGAGGGAACACAACATACATACAACTATACAATCTTTGATAAACCTGACAAAAACAAGCAATGGGGAAAGGATTCCCTGTTCAACAAATGGTGCTGGGAAAACTGGCTAGCCATGTGCAGAAAGCAGAAACTGGACCCCTTCCTGATCTTACACCAAAATTAACTCCAGATGGATTAAAGACTTAAACATAAGACCTGGCACCATAAAAACCCTAGAAGGAAATCTAGGCAAAACTATCCAGGACATAGGAGTAGGCAAGGACTTCATGAACAAAACACCAAAAGCATTGGCAACAAAAGCCAAAATAGACAAATGGGACCTAATGAAACTCCACAGCTTCTGCACAGCAAAAGAAACAGTCTCTAGTGTGAATCAGCAACCAACAGAATGGGAAAACATTTTTGCACTTTACCCATCTGACAAAGGGTTGATATCCAGAATCTACAAAGAACTCAAACAGATTTACAGGAAAAAAACAAACAAGCCCATTCAAAAGTGGGCAAAGGATATGAACAGACACTTTACGAAAGAAGACATATATGAGGCCAACAATCATATGAAAAAATGCTCATCGTCACTGGTCATCAGAGAGATGCAAATCAAAACCACATTGAGATACCATCTCACGCCAGTTAGAATGGCGATCATTAAACAATCTGGAGACAACAGATGCTGGAGAGGATGTGGAGAAAAAGGAACACTCTTACACTGTTGGTGGGAGTGTAAATTAGTCCAACCATTGTGGAACACAGTGTGGCGATTCCTCAAGGCCTTAGAAATAGAAATCCTATTTGACCCAGCAATCCCATTACTGGGCATATATCCAAAGGTCTATAAATCGTTCTACTACAATGACACATGCACACGAATGTTCATTGCAGCACTGTTTACAATAGCAAAGACCTGGAATCAACCCAAATGCCCATCGATGATAGACTGGATTGGGAAAATGTGGCACATATACACCATGGAATATTATGCAGCAATCAGAAATGATGAATTTGTGTCGTTTGTAGGGACATGGATGAATCTGGAGAACATCATTCTCAGCAAACTGACACAAGAACAGAAAATGAAACACCGCATATTCTCACTCATAGGCGGGTGATGAAAAATGAGAACACATGGACACAGAGAGGGGAGTACTAAACACTGGGGTCTATAGGGGGAAAGGGGAGGGCCAGTGGGAGGGGGAGGTGGGGAGGGATTGCCACGGGAGAAATACCAAATGTGGGTGAAGGGGAGAAAGCAAACAAAACACACTGCAATGTGTGTACCTATGCAAGCAACTGTATTGCATGCTCTGCACATGTACCCCAAAACCTAAAATGCAATAAAAAAAAGTATTTATAGCTTTTAATAGTAATTTAAAGCCATTTTCTAAGTAATAATGTAGTAAACTATATAAATAGAACAGATGAAATCCACAGAATCATTCAGGCTTAGCGCTTCCATTTTGTATCTTTGCTGTTATTCTTATTTTAATGATGAAATATCATGTTAGTAATAATATTGATTTATATAATATTTCACACTTTTCAAAGTGATCCTTGAAACAGTATTCTATCAGAACAAGAAAATAAATTTAGAAATATTAAAGTGTATTTATTTTATATGTGTATAAATTTTTTTGAAAGTATTACTATATTATGGTATAGAGTAGTATTTTATACATTAGTTCATTTTATAGTAAAAACATTTATGTATGACTGTGGAGAAACTGCTGTAGAGATAGTTCCAACTTAAATTAGAAAATATTTTCTCTGTAGAAAATAGTAAAAATTATAACATTTACCAAGCTAGCCCAACAAGTTAATTTAACCCAAATAAGAGCTAAATACATTATACATTTATAAATACAGGTTGAATTCTGGGATCCAGGAGAAATGTTTTAAGTCATGTGAACTGAAATTTCTATTACTCTTCCCTCTTACTCTTAATTTATGTCTCATTTTTTTATGCTAAATCCATAATCCACAACAAGGTTTTAGCTGTTCTTTTCTAAAGGATGGGTACCATATTCTTTTAATCAACTTGTTAGGGTACCCATGCCTATCCAAATAATGAAATAGTTCAGTTGTTATTAAAGCAGTTCTGGCAAAACTAGAATCTAATAAATTATACTGTCAGCTACTACTACCCATGACTTGATGGGAAGCCATGAGGAACAAGGGTAAAATGACAAAACTGGCAAGTGAATCAAGGAATGAGAGCCAAGAGAATTCTGAGGCCAGAGGGCAAGAAACATCTAGTGATGATTTAAGGACAGAACTGAAGTTCAAATAGAAAAAGGATGTTGCCTCAGGATCAGGAGCTGAGCTGGCTATCAGAGCCCTTAGTACATGGTTATCAAATAAGCGGCAGTTGCAGATAAAGACTGGATTAAACAAGAGTAACCAAGACCTAGAAAGATTCCAGGTGTTCACAATAATTAAGTGAAAACAAGACAGACCATGAGACCTTAAATTTCCTAGCATAGTATGTTGCAGGATTCCCAGTACAGAAAGAATCTCTGGAAATTAAGGCGAGAAGATAATGAGACTCTTAATTTCCTGTGCTATGTAGAATGTTTCCCAACAAAATAATATCTGAGAAATCAGGCAGCGTTACCTGGCCAGGGACTATATCAAGTTCTTCAGTTCCCTCAACCCAACTTAGTCACATACAATTTGTCTTAAAAGGAAGCCTGCAAGCAGCTAAAACAAACTTTCAATAGAGATTCAGTTTAACAAACAGATCCTATACTGTGGCTTTAGGCACTAGGCAAATTTTTATGATAGCAACTCACATATCTTGAGCTCTCTGAGTCAATTCAGTTAATTTAAGTCTACATATTCTAATATTGCTATATTCTACTGCTCTTATTTTACTTATTGTATGTAAGATGTAAAACAGTGTTTTGATATACATATATATAATAAAATGATTACTATAACCAAGAAAATTAACATATCTATAATCTCACATAATTACCTTTTTTAAAATTGTAAGAGCACCTGAAATCTACTCACTTACCAAATTTGCAGTACACAATACATTATTATTAACTGTAGTCATCATGTTGTATGTTAGACCTCTAGACATACTATGTAACTGCATTTCATACCCCTTAACCAGAATCTCTCCATTTCCTCCAACTCCCAGCTATGGATAACCACCATTCTACTCTCTGTAGGCATTTTACTTTTTTAGATTTTACATATAATTAAGATGCTGTACTATATGTATTTCTGTGCCTGGTTTATTTCACTAAGCATAATGACCTCCAGGTTTATTCATATTGTTGCAAATGATAGAATCTTTCTCTTTTTTAGATCTGAATGATATTCCATTGTATATATACATACCATAATTTCTTTATCCATTCATCCATTTATTAATACCTAGGTGTTTCCATAGCTTAGCACTGTGAATAATGCTTCAATAAACAGGAGTGCAGGCATCTATTCTAGGTGCATACACCTAGAAGAGGTATGGCAGATCCTATGGTAGCTTTATTTTTAATTTTTTGAGAAACCTCCATATCATTTTCCATAATGGGTCTATCAATTACATTCCTACCAACAATGTATAATAGTTCCCTTTTCTCCACACCCTATCCAACACTTACCTACTGATTTTTGATAATAGCCAAGTGTGTGGTGATAACTCATTGTGGTGTTGATATACATTTCTCTGATGATTAGTAATGTGGAGCACTGTTTCATATACCCGTTGGCCATTTTGTCTTCTGTGGAAAAAATGTCTCTTTAGGTCCTTAGCCAATTTTTTAATTGGGTCATTTGTTTTTGTGGGTGTGTTTTTTTGGTATGTTTTTCACCTTTTGCTACTGAGTTGAATTGATTATATATTATGAGTATTAACCCTATCAGATATATGGCTTGCAAGTATTTTCTCTCCATACATAGATTGCATTTTGATTTCATTAATTGCTTCCTTTGCTGTGCAGAAGATTCTGATGAATGCAGGTGATCTTTGAACAAAGGAGGAGTTAAAGAGGCTGCCTCATATATAAACATCTGAATATAACTTTTGACTCCTCCAAAACTTAACTATTAGTAGCCTGCTGTTGACTAGAAGCCTTATTGACAATATAGTCAGTTAACATATATTTTGTATGTTGTATACATTATATACTCTGGATTTATAAGAAAGTAAGCTGGAGAAAAAGAGTTATTAGAAAAATAATTTGGAAGATAAAATTACAGTATTTATTGATTATAAGTTTATGTCTCCTGTTTACAAAACAAATCATCTGCCTAAAATGGCTGGCAAACATATTCACAAACTTCAATCCATGGTAGGTATGAGGCAATTCAACTTCTTTGTAATCTCATGAGTTTTCTCTGCTTCTTGGGAGAACTCCCAGCATCACTAGTGGCACTTCACGTGAAACCCATAGTGTTATTCAAGTTTATTGCATTAAACATGATGAAAACTACATGAGAAATTCGAGATCACTTTTTCTTGTGATACAAAATTTGTGCAATGGTACATAACAATTATCCAAAGACTATCATCTGTCATGTACTGCTTAAAGCCATTTGTGTAGATTATATCATACAGTTTTCATTAGAGCTCTTGCAGTTAATCTCTTAAGCTTCACTTTACATGAAGAACGTGAGCCATCAAAAAGATACACAATTTGCTGGAGATAATTTACAAGTGATGAAGCCAAATTAAAAATTAAAGTCTTACACTAAAGTGTTCTTTCTTATCCTATTCATTGCTTCTTTAGAACAAAATAAAATTATGTATATCTTGACAACACTCTTACAAAGTAGAATTAACAAAGAATAATAATAAAATATGATAAGTGCTGCTAGATAGATATACACAAGTTGTCTTGTGAGGACCTAGGAAATTGCAAAGTTATAAAAGACATCACAGAAAAGCGAATTCTTTCCTTTTCTTTCTTTCATATATTTTTTTTAATTTGAGACAGAGTCTTGCTCTGTTGCCCAGGCTAGAGTGCAATCTGTTGCCCAGGCTAGTGGTACAATCTCAGTCCACTACAGCCTCTGCCTCCTGGGTTCAAATGATTCTCCTGCTTCAACCTCCAAGGTAGCTGGGATTACAGACATGCCTGCCACACCCAGCTAATTTTTTTTATTTTTTTAGTAGAGACAGGGCTTCACCATATTAGCCAGCCTAGTCACAAACTGGGAAAGCCAATTCCTGAAGCAAGTTTTGAAAGATGTATCAAGTATACCAAGAAACATGATATACATTCCATGATTTAAATATATAAGGAGGAATAAAAGGGCATATGGTAAATAGACACTAGATTATAAAATGTCATTACAAGTTCAAGCAGATGTGTTTTAATGCCCACTGGTCTTTCGTTACAAAAATTACGAAGAAATTTGTATGAATCATATTCATTTACTCTCTCCAGAACTCACTTCCTGGATAAAAACTTGAAATGTGATACAACTATACCATACTTTTTAAACATACTCATTTTCTGACTTTATTTCATAGCAACTTGTCGGCATGTAAATTACTTTTAAACCATTTTACAGATAAGAAAGAGATTTGAAAATTTGTCACTTTCCCAACACCGCAGAGCTTGCAGTTTGACTGTCACCAAGTATGTGCTCTTCACCAAGTATGTGCTCTTCACTGCTGTGCCAGGAAGCACAAGAACATGTGTCTGTGTTTAAGTCATTGCAAAGGTTGGGTTACGTAGTCCTCCCACTAAGTCTAAAAGCAAATCAGAGGAATTCTCTATTCCCATGTGAGCAGTCTTGTGGTTCATGGGTCAGCAAGCTACAGGCCAAGGGCCAAATTCACCCAGCAGGTGTTTTAGTAAATAAAGGGTTGGTTTTTTTTTGGTTTTTTTTTTAAGAACACAGCCATGCTCGGTCTTTCACATAAGGCCTATGGCTACTTTTACACTACAAAATCAGAGTTAAATAGTTGCAATACACATTGTCTGGCCCATAAAGTCTAAAATACTACCTGACTCTTTGCAGAAAATATTAACCCACCTCTAAATTTGTTAATTGGCAAATATAGAGAAGTGGTGCTGTAAAAGTATTTTGGAAGCGGTGGGAGTTCATCTTTTGCCATGTAACACTTATAATTAGAAAGCATGACAGGAAGAATGGGATTCCTATAACAGATCTGCATGAGCAAGGGAATTAGGAAGGATGGAAAGTGAGGCTATGGTGCACAGCTCACCCGCAGAGCACTCACAAGAACACCTTAAACAGGTCACGTTGTCTATTGGCCTGTAATCCACTGAATTTAATGAAGATTTTCATATGATTCTGTCGACCAACTATGTGCATGTAAACCTATGAGATCCTTCTGCAAAAAACCATACAGTTATTGTTCTGTAAAGTGGTTCACACTTTCCATATAGACTTCAATTGTGGAGGGCATCAGGAAAGGAAAAGTCCTATCCCCCTAGAAAGCTGATTATTCTCCAATTTTAAATGAGAAAGAAGACTTGTCTGAAAATTTTTCCAGTGTGTTTAGAATGATGTCACTCTTCATCATTAATGCAATCAGGTGCTTTTTGATCATCTAGTCATTCATTTGCACAGCAGTTAGGCCCTAGAAGTAACTCTAAAGGTGAAAGCCCACTGGCACACTGATTTGCTCTAATGCAGTACATTTGTATAACAGAGTTTAAATATTTCCATCTCAAGATTGGACTTCAGCTTAGATAATGAGTCTGCATGTGCGTGGATTTCCCCCACACACACTCATACACATTATCACACATACCAAGAAGCTCCTCAGAAGTTGTTGGCAGCCTACATTACTGGCATATTTCCAGTGAATTAACAAAAGCAGAAACATTTTTGGTTGATGATACAGTTTCTTACAAATCACTTCCCAGCCTTTCCTTCAGTCACTATTTCTTAAAACATGAAAGAAGAAAAGGTACTTTTAATTTGAAAAGTGGTCTGTAAACTTCATATGGGAGGAAGGGAGAATTTGCCAAAGTGATTAAGTCCATGTGTGAAGGACTAAGTGAAAGCTTCGGGCATTCTGTCTTACGTTATTTTCACATTGCTTTTTTTTTCCAATTTACACAACTGTGTGGGTGGCCACATGTCTGTTTGTTTGCCTTGTTTTTCAACAAGTGAAACTAGAGGTTGAGAAAGGGAGGCTATAGGGTCGTATTTTTTAACTCATAGAAGTCATGGTTTTATTATTTTCAGATTGAGCCAATGTGCAACTGAACAAGTTCTCTCATTAGCAGAGCCCAGAAACAGATGGCAGTTGTGCATATGAAGTTACTTTTGTGCCGCTTACATACTTGAGAACATTCTTATCTTTCATTTTGCTTATACAGTGGTACACGCCCCACTTACAGAGCTGGCATAATAAGACAGAGTTGGAATACCAATCTTTATATAAGAATTTTACAAACAGAAAAACAGCCATATCATATTGGTGTTTATCATACTGATGCTAAAAAGAAGTCAGTCTTCCTTAATATACCCTGCTAACTTTCTATGATGTATTTGGTAATGGAAACTGACCCTAAGAACTCTACAACTGGATCAAAATGTATATTCTTAATCCAGTATTCAAAGTCAGCATGTGCCTTATTTTAAAGATTATATATTAATAGAATTTTTACATGACTTTAATAATACATGCTGGCAAGGAATTCCAACCATGCATTTCCCCTCTTTCACTAGGCCTAGCTTCACTTATTGTATAACAAGGTGACTAAAGTTAATGACAATACATTGAATTCTTAAAAAATATAGAGAATGAATGTTAAGTGCTTTCACCACAAAAATAACTATGAGATGTAATGCATTCGTTAATTAGCTAGATTTAACCACTTCACAGTGTGTGTGTTCATGTGTATGTATGTGTGTGTGTATATATAATATCCATTTCAAAACACTATAGCATAAAATGTTATCTACCCATAACCAAAAAAATAAGATATTAAAGTGGTATCAAGAAAATCATAGCAAAAATAAAAGCCTGGCCTCCCATAATTTATAAATGGTAGCATATAATTTATCTCAATACAGTATTTTCTTCCGCAGATACATGACTTTTCATATGTTATGAAAAATCCTTTGGCAGTAGTTCTCACAACTTCTCTACAGGAAAAGCACCATGATCAATTCTACCAAGAGCACCCTTTTGTTATTTTTCCTTTCGTTTTTCCTTCATTTTGCCTCATGACTTTCATCTCCCTTCATGCATACATACATTTCAAATATGCCTTATCTATTTTCTTGTCCATTCATGCACCATTATAAAACATAGGTTTCTTATGTGGTTTTTAGTTGTTCATAACATTTTTGTATATATACCCACCATATATAATCTATATGTTCACATAATAGTAAACACTTGGTTACTACTAACGTCTCTCACTATCACAAAAACACTGCATGAACATGCCCATGGTTTTGACTTTATGGATATGTAAAAGAAATTTTTAATAATGTATGTTTACTATTTCCATAAAAACACATAATTTCATTAAGTACTATCAAATGCTTCCCAAAACGACTATATTGCTTTATCCTGCTTCCAGTATTTCATGAAGGTTCCTGTTTCCACACATCCACATATGTCCATGTTTGCCAATCTGAAGGATTTAACCTGGCAAAACAAAAAATTGCCCATTTTATGATTACTAGTGGAATTGATAATCTACCATTTTTTACAATTAGTCAATTTCTGTATTGTCTTCTGTGAATTGATCATTCATTCATATATTTTGCCTATTTTCTTTTGGAATTTCTTATGTGTTATTAGAAATCAGAATAGGAATGGTCATATTCTTTGACCCAGTATTTCTAGATATTAAATTTATACTCATTTTGAATATTCTCCAGATTTGTCATCTATGTCCTTGAACATATGTGTAACATGGCCAAATCCACCAGTTTTCTTATAAATTACTGCTAGAGGAGTTTGAGGCTACAGTGAGCTATGCTCATGCCACTGCACTTCAGACTAAACAACAAAAGAGACTCTGTCTATAAACAAAATAGTAAATAAATTATTGCGAGACCAATTTATCTTAAGAAACATTTTCCTCCCTCACAGTTGTAGACATTCTCCTATCTGTATATTTATGTGTATTTGTACACATATAAATATGTATCTCATTGTATTACTTTAACATTTAAAACTTAGTTATTTGGATTTCACTTTTTTATATGCTCTGAGGTATGGATTCAACTTTATTTAATAGGCTGTTTTTCCCAAGACAATTACACAGCACATCTATGTCTATTATTGCTCATTGATTTATGGTGCTATCGTTACCATATATCAGTTTATCCTATACTTATAACTCAATAGGCCAGCTCTGTAATATTTTTATTAGTCTATTTATCTGTATCTTTTTATCCCCACACTATTTTATTTTTGTTTAGCAAATATAAAAAAGATATATAAAACATAAGACTACACCTCAATAAACTTGATTAAGAAATAAAATATTGCTAGCATTTGTCCTAATCAATACACCATGCCTTCTGTCCAAAAATGACTCTCCTGATCTTTAACACTATGATTATTTTGATACGCATTAGTTAACCATCAGACATCTGATAAGTTTTAGAAACTGTTTGGTTATTTATTTATAGCTTAATTGTTTTATGGTAGAGAACATACCCTGTATGATTTCACTCTTTTGAAATTTGTATACACATGCTCTATCACATACCACAGGTCAATTTTTTTAAGGTTTTATGTATATTTTAAAATGATGTCTTCTATTGTTTGTCTCTCTGGTGGTTCAATCTTCTGTACGCTTATTTTTCTTAATGATATTTTTTCTTGTTTTATAAATTTCCAGAAGTGCATTAAAATTTCTCATTAGTTATATGATATTGTCATTTTCTCATTTCAAATCCTCCTATTTTACAAAATGAAAGGGTATGTTATTTTTATATATAATTTGAATGTATACATCTTCCTGGAAACCTATCTTTTAATTTCACTGGTAAATATTTATCTCATTGCTAAAATTTGGGTTACGTTTTCCATCTTATTATTGTTTTCTACTTACACTTCCCATCCTGTGTTTGCTTCTCCCTCTTTTTACATAGCAGTTTTTTTTGGGTTGAATGAGCATTCTCTGTTACTCTATTACTATTCTCCTTCGTTTCTTTTACAGTTACTCTAGAGAGTTTAATGTGCATCCCTCTATGTATGCACTCATAAGTGAACATCCCTGATGACTAAATAAAGCACCTTATTTTCTCTAGGAAAATGTGAGGATCTTAGAACGCCTTAGCTCTATAACTTCCCCCTCCTCTTGACTTACATGCTATTGTTGCTATGTACTTTAATTGCAATAAATATCTTAAATCTGTAAGCCATTTGTATTGTTTTTAGTGTAGTCAAACTTCATTGAGATTTATCCATACATTTGTCTTTCTGCCGTTCATCATTATATCCTAATTTTTGAGGTTCCATCTAGGATTATGTTTCTTCTTGTTGAAAGATCACATTCTATCATTTTCTTTGCTGCAGATTTAATAACGTTAAATTCTCTTATTTTCTGTTTGTTTTCAAAGAAAAAAACTTTTGGAAGGCAGAAGTGGGCAGATCACTTGAGCCCCAGAGTTCAAGATCAGCCTGAGCAATATGATGAAACCCTGTCTGTACCAAAAACACAAAAATTAACCAGACATGGTGGTGCATGCCTGTAATCCCAGCCACTCTGGAGGCTGAGGCAAGTGGATCACCTGAACCCAGGAGGCTGAGGTTGCAGTGAGCTGAGATCATGCCACTGGACTCCAGTCTGAATGACAGAGCAAGACCCCATCTCAAAAATAAAAAAATTTAAAAATATTAAGAGAAGGAAAAAAGAAAAGCTAAAAAAGCATCAATCTTACTCCAAATATTCACTACAAGATCATTTCTCTTGACTTTATCAGAAAGATAAATCACAGAAATTAAGTCAGGAAGGGTAGCTTCCTCCAAGAAGAGGCAGAAAGAAAACACTGGCTTACCTATGGGAAAGCACAGGAAGAAGAGCTGAGGCTGTCATACAAATGCGTAAGGAAAAAAGCAGATCCAAGAAACTCTCTCAGCGGTACAAATATGCAAGAGAGGAACAATCACTACTGTGGGAAGAAGCATATTACTTGCTCTTACCCAAGCTCACTACTTAAAAGGAACGAAAGTCCCAAACTGCTAGGGTAGGACAGCAATCCCTCTCTCTCCCATGGCACAGATAAAAATTCATTATGTCTGAAGAAAAGTAGGAAAATACTGTTTTATTTCACGTTTATTTTCTTCAAGGATTTTTAAAATAACCAGTTGACATTTATTTTCTTTCATTTCTTTAATAATATAATTCTGCTATTTCTGTCTTATTTTTGCTGTCTTATTTCTGTCTTATTTATGCTTCTTTGAAAACAATCACTCTTTTAAATCTTCTAAATTTATTGTTGTCTTTGGTTTTCAACAATTTTGCTACAATGTTGAGGTCTCATTTTTATCTATAATTATTATGTTTGAAATGTGTATTGCTTTTGAACTTAAAGTTTTATGGCTTTTATCAATTTTTGAAATTTTTCAGAATGTTTAAATGTTGCTTCTGTCCCATTCTATAGTTTGTTTACTTCTGAGATCTCAAATATAAATATGTTAGACCTTATTGTTCTGTCTTTATTTCTCTTGTTTGTCTTCTATCTCTCCTGAATTTATGTCTCTCGATGGTTTCTCCTGATTATTTTCTTTGATGTTTTGCAATTTTGCATTCTTTCATTATCAACATGTATTTTTTTGTAAAGCCCATTCAGTGAGCACTTAGGTTTGGTTCAGAGAATGCAAACTCACTTTGTCAAAGTCATCAAAGGCTTTCCCTTTGCTTAAGCCAGCACTCACTCTTCATTTATCATCACATTGGACCCATAATCAGCAAGTTCTATGCTTGATCACCCAATCCCAATAGAAAATATTAACTTTTTTCACATAATCTCCTTGCTATCCTGTTTTTATTGTTTTTTTAAGATGTAATTCTATAAACCTTGGCAGAGTTTAGTGGCAATTTCCATTCTTCTGTTGAAACCCTGCTAATAAGATATTATTTTCATTACCTTCAATTGCATTGAAATCTGATTTGACTATAAAAAGTTCAAATCCGTGGGGCATTTCTACAATATTTATATATTTTTTAAAAAACAAAATATTTATATTAAAATGTTATGGAGTTGACTTCTGTGTATTTCAGGAAGAGTCACATTGTCTGCCAAATTCACATGATATAAACTCAAACAAAGCTTAAAAAGTACTTACCTACTGAACTACTTAATGAAAAAAACAAAATTTTGCATTTTGTGGCTTTTGCCATATGGAACAAATCAGGATTAAAACATAAACTAAAAAATCTATTAATCTTCCAAGCATTTCCAAATATCTGTATATTTTGTGCTTTTTAGATATTTCAGTTTTTAAAGAATGTGTTTTGTGTCACATAACATACAATAACTAAGTATTGACTCGTTTGGACTACTTTAGGCCTGAAAATTATTTGTGCTAATTCTATTTGTTGTTTATTTATATAAAAGAATTTACCATTGCAATAATGTAAGACCTCAACATTTGAAAAAAAATTTAAAAATTGTAAGACAACAAGAAATGTCTGTAGCACTTTGGAATCATTAAATGTAACATCTAGAAAGGAAGCTGGAAAAACAAATTATTCAATCTAAAATAATAGTGCCATTTCCAAATACAAATAAAATACAAGTAATACTCAATTTTTCAAATAATACTATAATACAGGCATGCTTGTCTTTGCTTAGTTATGGCACATCAGGAATCACTTAATGCACTGCTTACCTCTCTGAATACCTTCAGGTACTCTCAATTCCTTTGGATAAAAATATATTAAATCTAGTAGTCCTCTAAACTGAGAAGGGAGAAGCAGAACAGATAAGGAAAGAGAAAAATAACATGAAAGGGATTACAGCCAGAAAAATATTGACAAGATGATGAACATAACAGAGATAGTTGAATATATGTAAATGTGGGCTTTTAATATTTTTTAAATACCTATTGAATTTCTGGAATCTAATTTTGACTTCTTCCTTTTTGATTTTACGAATCATTAGTGTGCTGCTCTTCAATATCTTTTTATGGAAACTATATTTCCTTTGGAATTTTTAACTACTCAATTTCATGTATGCTGCACAGTGTGATTTGATACAGACTCATGAAATTATAGCAATGTATTGACTCTGATTCCATATTCTCTGCCTCTTTGCATGCCTGAGGATATGCTACAGAACAAAGTCAACAACACACTCACGACAGTCTCAGGGACAGATGCTTGGTGGAAAAACTGTTCACCATTTATGGATTCTCTGCACTTTGCTGTGCCCCAAGGCACTGCTATATTAAAGAGTGTGCCAAGTGATTGGTGAAAGAAATGAATCAGCAAGCTTCTACCAGCTGTGACATAGCATTTGGAGATGACTATTTTTTGCTGTTGTGTTAGGCTTCTCACACCATTTTCTGCTGGACTTGATAAACTTGATCTCTATAAATGCTAGATTTTGTCACCAAGCCAAGAGATTTTTAGAAACTTCCCATATATATATATATATTTTTTTTTTTTTTTTTTTTTTGAGACAGAGTTTTACTCTGTTGCCAGGCTGGAGTGCAGTGGCACGATCTCAGCTCACTGCAACCTCTGCCTCCTGCCTTAGCCTCCCAAGAAACTGGAACTACAGGCACTCACAACCACTCCCAGCTAATTTTTGTATTTTTAGTAGAGATGAGGTTTCACCATGTTGGCCAGGATGATCTCGATCTCCTGACCTTGTAATCCACCACCTGGGCACCCCAAAGTGCTGAGATTTCAGGCATGAGCCACTTTGCCTGGCCACTTTTATTGTGCAAAAATGCAAATGATCTTGTCATTAGGAAAAGCTCACCTGAGAAAACCTTTGTAAATTATGCCATGGAGAAAAAACGAACTGGCAAAAGAAAGATGTGCTTTTTTTAATTATCCTTGGATCTATTGTTATAGTGACAGATTTTTCTTGGTGGCATTATCTTCAGCATGGGTTAGACTCACAGGATCTTTGGAAAAAAGTTTGAACTATATTATTATTAGTAGAGCTTATATGTTTATGTTAATAAGCGGAATCTCCAGAGATTGCTCTAGTCTTTCTACCTAATATAATTTTTTGCTGTAATATGATTGCATTAAATTTAAAAATAGCATAACATATGATCCTTATAAATAAAGGTTTCTGCCAATTATTAAAAGACTGTGTTTAAATAAAAGACTGTGTTTGTTATTATTAAAAGACTGTGTTTAATTCTCAATTAATTTTGGTTTTCATAACCAATTAGTTGGTGACACTGAATCAGAAACAAATAAAATATTCTCAGTTAGATAGGGCATTTTATACACTTTCTAGTTCATCACTTTTCCTCCAACTATCTTATACATTTTAATAAACTCTTTGAAATCAAAGTTGTTTGAAACATCAAATAAATAATAATGAAAGAAGATGAGGTCTGATAACCTAAGAAAGTGTACGTCCAAACACAGGAGAGCAAATCTGGAGTTCAAAATAATATTAAGAAAGCAAACAAAAACCCTAGATACAAGATGGCACATCAATCCCATGTAGCCCCTAGACATCTCAGAAAAGTTATTGTTGATAGCACATATGTACCTGCTTAAAGCATCATACTCAAAAAAAAAATTTAACTCTTATACTTTTAATCAACTGTTGACTTTAAAACACTATACAAGATGATATTTACCCCACGAAATTAATTGAATTTTCTTTATGATTAAGTATAGAGTTTATTTGAGTTCAAACTTGAGGACAGCCACCTGAAAAACACAGGCTCCAAATGAAGGAGATCAGTGTTTCAAAGTAAGGAAGTTGAAGATTCCCTTAACAAGGTAGAGATGGAGAAATGTTAGCAGGATTATAAAATCAATTGAATGTTTTTAATATTCATCAAAAAACAGAAATATAAATGTTAGAATTTATGAAGTTTAATAATTTATAATGAATAATTTCACATAAATAGATAAGCACATACTACTTTTAGCCTGATGGAGATACACATTTTTCCGAAGACAATGGTAGTTAGAAACATATGGATATCATTAAGGAAAACATGTATTTTTTAAACAATATGCTAAATAAATATTATACAATAATTTACATCCACTGATAAACATTTATGCTTCAACTACAATTTGTAAATTATATCCAAAATAAAATAATGTGAGCTCAGATACTCAGTGTGATAGAAACTCATACAGTAACAGTAAAATATACAAAATCAAAGTTCAAATCAAAATAAGTCTTGACAGAAAATTACACCATCATCTGCAATCTCTTCCTTAGATCATGTTCATATTTTACAAGTTAAGAAATAATGCAAAGGATATATGTATATACTATATATGGAAGAAAGGGTGGAAAGAGATAAAAGACAATTTGTTATAGAACTTAACTAAAGTTTAACTCACACATGCTTTCTTAATAAAACCACCGATGCTAAAATTGTGCTGTATCAAATTATACAGAAATATACCAAAATTAGAAATCTTTAAGCTCCATCTAACACTTGGTTCTTGTAACACCCTGACAAAGTTCATTTGAGATCATCTTACATAATTTGTCTGTGTTGAATTAAGTAATTAAAAAGAACATATCATGCTATTACTTATTATATAACAAATGTATGCTTAAAGACCAAACATTTAACATGCTAGGATTTGCCAAAAGTTGCAATTATAATTGCTTAACATTCAGATAGAGAAAAAATAATTCAGCAAAAATCTACACTACATATTTCTGTTGTTTGAGACTCAAAAAAATATTTCCACAAACTTAAACCTTATCAAAACAGTTATATCAAAAGGTTAACATTCATAGTGTAAAAAACAATTTGAGATTTTTGTGTTTTCTCTAATAATTATTTTTGGCAATCAGAAATAATTGAATTGTTTTCAATAATAGTTAAGTGATTATTCTGATAATCAGAAATAATGATGAGGGTACAAGAATAACAAATTTGCTGTGAGAAAATCTTGAAGAATTATAAAAAGAGACCTAGAAGAGAGGGTATGGTTTCTGCTTCACAACATATAGAAACTTTCCTTTAATTTTGTTGTTGCTGTTGTTGAATTATAATTCACAATTAGAGATACCAGCTTAACATCCTGACTTTATTGCTTATGAAGCTAAAATCCAAGCAGGAGCATGAAGTTACAAGAGTAATGAATTTACTGTTAGAAAACCTTGGATCAAATCCCACATCCAACCATTATAGAGAAAGTTAACTTAACAAGGCTGGGGCTTAGTTTATGACTATGTAAAATGACAATAATAATATCTGCCATACTTCTTTGAGAACTTCACTGAGAATTATATAAATTGCTTCTATGGAAGCACTGTGTGAACTGCCATATCATAAATATGTTATTATTTTATCATCACATTCACTAATAATATAATAAAAGTCTTATGTTAACATAAACTCTGGCACTCATGCATATAAAATGACAATTTATTTTTGCAAATTTTCAGTGCCTGGAGCCACAGATCATTTAAAATGTCATTCTAATACTATAATTATTTTAGTGAGACTTCCGCCCTAAATTGTATAATATAGCATTTTCAAATAAATATTTTAATGAATACTTCAGCATGTTACATGAGTATGTATGGTAATTTCAACTTTAATAAATATTTTCTGATGTTATCCAGAATTCTTAAATAACCAATCTAGTTGTTTTACAAATAAAAAGGAAAGAGCAATACACAATTTTTGCAGTTTATTGGTACAGTGCTTCCACCTTCTCCAATAGGCCACTTTATTGTAAAACACTGAATACAGAATAGAGAAAATGTCTCATCATGGATCTACTCTGATATAGGATAGATTTTAAATTTTGCCTCATTTTTGGATAGGACAATTGCAAGCTAAGAAATTGATAATAAAATATGTCCATGGTAGAAGTAAATCAAATCTTTTTTCAAGCTTCACAGAATTTACCAAGCTAAAGGTATGCTGAAAAGAAGTTCACAATTCCAAAATAATTCAACACTGTAAGCAAAATTCAGCATCTTAATACCAATAGAATTAGACAATGAAGAACTTCAACAAGTAATCCTAATAGGATGAAAATATGTATATTAAAAAAAGGGGGGGTGGGGGATTTCCACCAAGATGGCCAAATAGGAAGAGCTCTAGTCCGCGGTTCCCAGTGAGAGTGTTGCAGAGGCCAAGGATCTCTGCACTTCCAACTGAGGTTCCAGGTTCATCTCATTGGGACTGGTTAGACAGTGGGTAAGACCCAGGGAGGGTGGGATGAAACAGGGTGGAGCATCGCCTCACCTGGGAAGTGCAAGGGGCCAGAGAACTCCCTCTCCTAGCCAAGGGAAGTCAATAGGAACTTTTTCTGACACTCTGTCACTCTGGCTCAGATACTGTGCTATTTCCATAATCTTCACAATCCATAAACCAGGAGATTCCCTCTAATGCCTACAACACCAGTGCCCTGGGTTTCTAGCACAAAACTGGGTGGCTGCTTTAGCCACAGCTTTTCTTTTTTTTCTTATACCCCAGTGGTACCTGGAATGTCAGTGAGACAGAACTGCTCATTTCCCTGAAAAAGTGGGCTGAAGCCAGGGAGCCAAATATCTGGGCAGGTCCCACCCCCATGAAGACCAGCAAGCTAAGATCCACTGCCTTGAAATTCTCACAGCCAGCATAGCAGTCTGAGCTTGACATGGGACATTGGAACTTAGTGTGGGGAGGGGGCATCTGCCATTGCTGAAGCTCAGGTAGGCAGTTTTAACCTTACCTGTGTAAACAAATTTTTTGGGAAGTTTACACAACTGAGTGGAGCCCACAGCAACTCAGCAAGTCCTCTGAAGGCAGACTGTCACTAGACTCCCTTATTGCTTGGCAAGGCATCTCAGAATAAAGGTAGCAGCCTGTCAGGTACTTATAAATAAAGTCCCCACCTTCCTGGGGCAGAGCAACTGGGAAAAGGGGTGGTTGTGGGTTCTGCTTCATTAGACTTAAACATCCCTGCCCGGCAGCTATGAAGGGAGCAATGGATCTCTCAGCATAGCACTTAAGCTCCAATAAGAGACAGATTGCCTCCTCAACTGGCTTCCTGATCCCCACGTGTCCTGACTGGGAGACACCTCAGACAGGAGTGCTTTGGCTGGCATCTGGTGGGTACCCTTCTGGGATGAAGCTATCAGAGGAAGGAACAGGCAGCAATCTTTGCTATTCTGTAGCCCCCATGGGAGATTCCTAGGCAGCACGGTCTGTAGTGGACCTTCAGAAAACTCCAGCAGACCTGCAGCAGAGGGACCTGACTGTTAGAAGGAAAACTAACAAACAGAAATAGTTTCAATAGCAACAGACAGGTCATCCACTCAGAGACCCCAACTAAAAGTCACCAGCTTCAAAGACCAAAGGTAGATAAATCCACAAAGATGGAAAGAAACCAGTGCAAAAAGGCTGAACTCTCCAAAAACCAGAATGCCTCTTCTCCTCCAAGGGTTCACAATGCCTCGCCAGCAAAGGAACAAAACTGGATAGAGAATGAGTTTGATGAATTGACAGAAGCAGGCTTCAGAAGGTGGGTAATAACAAACTTCCCCGAGCTAAGGGAGCATATTCTAACCCAGTGCAAGCAAGCTAAGAACCTTGAGAAAAGGTTAGACAAAATGCTAACTAGAATAACCAGCATAGTGAAGAACACAAATGACTTGATGGAGCTGAAAAACACAGCACAAGAATTTCATGAGGCATATACAAGTTTGAAGAGCCAAATTGATCAAGCAGAGTAAAGGATATCAGAGATTGAAGATCAATCAGTGAAACAGAGTAAGAAGCCAAGATTAGAGAAAAAAGGGGCAGAAGAAATGAACAAAGCCTCCAAGAAATATGGGATTATGTGAAAAGACCAAATCTGCATTTGATCAGTGTACCTGAAAGTGATGGGGAGAATGAAACCAAGTTGGAAAACACTCTTTAGAATATTATCTAGGAAAACTTCCCCAACCCAGCAAGGCAGGCCAACATTCAAATTCAGAAAATACAGAGACCACCACAGAGATATTCCTTGAGAAGAGCAACCCAAAGGCACATAATTATCAGATTTACCAGGGTTGAAATGAAAAAATGCTAAGGGAAGCCAGAGAGAAAGATCGGGTTATCCACAAAGGGAAGTCCATAAAACTCACAGCAGATCTTAACAGAAACCCTACAAGCCAGAAGAGAGTGGGGACCAACATTCCATCCTTAAAGAAAATAATTTTCAATCCAGATTTTCATATCTAGCCAAGCTAAACTTCATATGCAAAGAAGAAATAAACCCTTTATGGATAAGCAACTGCTGAGAGATTTTGTCACTACCAGGCCTGCCATACAAGAGCTCCTGAAAGAAGCACTAAACATGGAGAGAAACAACCAGTACCAGCCACTGCAAAAAAACACCAAATTGTAAAGACCATCCACACTATGAAGACACTGCATCAACAAACAGGCAGAACAACAAGCTAGCATCAAAATGGCAGATCAAATTCACACATAACAATATTAACCTTAAATGTAAATGGGCTAAATGCCCCAATCAAAAGACACAGACTGGCAAATTGGATAAAGTGTCAAGACCCATTAGTGTGCTGTATTCAGGAGATCCATCTCATGTGCAAAGAAACACATAGACTCAAAATAAAGGGATGGAGGATGATTTACCAAGCAAATAGAGAGGGGAAAAAAAGAAAGCAGGGGTTGCAATCCTACTCTCTGATAAAACAGACTTTAAATCAACAAAGATCAATGAGACAAAGAAGGGCATTACATAATGGCAAAGTGATCAATGCAATAAGAAGAGCTAACTATTCTGAATACATATGTACCCAACACAGGAGAAGCCAGATACATAAAACAAGTTCTTGGACCTACAAAGAAACTTAGACTCCCACACAACAATAGTGGGAGACATTAACACCCCACTGTCAATACTAGACAGATCAACGAGACAGAAAATTAACAAAAATGTCCAGGAGTTGAAATCAGATCTGGACCAAGCAGACCTAATAGACATTTACAGAATTATCTACCCCAAATAGACAGAGTATACATTCTTCTCAGGCCCACATTGCACTTATTCTAAAATTGACCACATAATTGAAAGTAAAACACTCCTCAGCAAATGCAAAAGAATAGAAATCATAACAGTCTCTCAGATCACAATGCAATCAAATTAAAACTCAAGATTAAAAAACTCACTCAAAACTACACAACTACATAGAAATGGAACAACCTGCTCCTGAATGACTACTGGATAAATAATGAAATGAAGGCAGAATTACAGATGTCCTTAGAAAACAATGAGAATGAAGACACAATATACCAGAATCTCTGAGACACACTTAAAGGAGTGTCTAGAGGGAAATTTATAGCACTGAATGCCCATAAGAGAAACATGGAAAGATCTAAAATTGACACCCTAATGTCATGATTAAAAGAACTAGAAGAACAAGATCAAACAAATTCAAAAGCTAGCAGAAGACTAGAAATAACTAAGATCAGAGCAGAGCTGAAGGAGATAGAGACACACACAAAAAAAAAAACCTTCAAAAAATCAATGAATCCAGGAACTGGTTTTTTGAAAAGATCAACAAAATAGATAGACTGCTAGCCAGACTAATAAAGAAGAAAATAGAGAAGACTGAAATAGATGCAATAAAAAATGATAAAGGGGATATCACCACTGAACCCACAGAAATACAAACTACCTTCAGAGATTACTACAAATACCTCTATGCAAATAAACCAGTAAATCTAGAAGAAATGGATAAATTCCTGGACACTTGCACCCTTCCAAGACTAAACCAGGAAGACGTTGAAACCTTGAATAGACAAGGACTGAAATTGAGGTGGGAATTAACAGCCTACCAACCAAAAAAGTCCAGGACCAGATGGGTTCACACCAAATTCTACCAAAGCATGAAGAAGAGCTGGTACTATTCCTTCTGAAACTATTACAAAAAACACAAAGAGAGGGAATCCTCCCTAACTCATTTTATGAGACCAACATCATCCTGATACCAAAATCTGGTAGAGACACAACTAAAAAACAAAATTTCAGGCCAATAGCCATGATAAACATTGATGTGAAAATTCTCAGTAAAATACTGACAAACTGAATCCAACAGCACATAAAAAGCATATCCATCATGATCAAGTCAGAGTCATCCCTGGGATGCAAGTCTGGTTCAACATACACTAATCTACAAAAGCAATCGATCACATAAACAGAACCAAAGACAAAAACCACATGACTGTCTCAATAGATGCAGAGAAGGCCTTTGACAAAATTCAACAGCCTTTTATGCTAAAAACTCTCAATAAACTAGGTATCAATGGAATGTATCTCAAAATAATAATGAGAGGGAAGACCCCCTCACCTCCTTCCATTTCCCGTTCTCCACATTCTCCCTCCCCTCCCCTCCAGATGGGAAGGAGAGTGAAAAAGAAAATAATACTAATAAAATACCAAACAGCTGGGAATATGACTTCCTTTTCCATTTCCAGCGTCTCTGCTATCTATAAGCCTTGAAACAGATGCTAATGAATGTTATCACTACCACCCGGAGTCTGGCACTGGGCTACAATCCCATGTTTGCACGACCCAGGCTCCCTCCTGGAAATACCTCTGCCAACTTATAATTTACTGTCTTAGTTTTGTCTCTGTAAGCCCCCTCCCCTGCCTGTTACTGCTCATACTGCATATAAATTAGCAAATCAATGAAGTCAAAGGATTGTAAGGTTGGACATCCAGCAAACGGACAATGACATAGTTTGCCTCAGTTTCCCCTTCAGTGTTGTAAGCCTATAAAAGGCACAAGAAGCTGCTTCTTGGGGAGCTCATTGAATAAGGCTGTAGCCCTCTGCAGCTCCCAGCCAAACAAAAAGCCACTTTCTTCCTCAGTTTGGTGTTTAAGAGGTTTATTTCTCACTTTTCCTGCTTCAAAAAGAGCTATTTACGACAGACCCACAGCTAATATCATACTAAATGGGAAAAACTAGAAGCACTCCCTTTGAAAACACACAAGACAAGGATGCCATTTCTCACCACTCCTATTCAACAAAGTATTGGAAGTTCTGGCCAGTCCAATCACACAAGAAAAAGAAATGAAGAGTATTCAATTTAGAAAAGAGGAAGTCAAATTGTCTCTATTTGCAGATGGCATGATTGTATATTTAGAAGACCCCATCATCTCAGTGCAAAATCTCCTTAAGCTGATAACTTCAGCAAAGTCTCAGGATACAAAATCAATGTGCGGAAATCACAAGCATTCATATACACATAGACAGAGAGCCAAATCATGAGTGAACTCCCATTCACAATTGCTACAAAGAGAATAAAATACCTAGGAATACAACTAACAGGACATGTAAAGGACCTCTTTAAGAAGAACTACAAACCACTGCTTAAAGATATAAGAGACAACACAAACAGATGGAAAAATTCCATGCTCATGCTTAGGAAGAATCAATATCATGAAAATGGCCATACTGCCTAACATAATTTACAGATTCAATGCTATCCCTGTCAAGCTACCATAGACTTTCTTCACAGAATTGGGAAAAAACACCTTAAACTTCATATAAAAACCAAAGAGAGCCCGCAGAGCCAAGACAAACCTAAGAAAAAAAAGAAAAAACAAAAAAGCTGGAGGCATCATGCTTCCTGACTTCAAACAATACTACAAAGCTACAGTAATTGAAACAGCAAGTACTGATACCAAAACAAAGCTACAGACAGTACAGGCATGACTTCCTCAGCAAATAAATTGAACAATGCCATCCATGTTTTAAAGCAAAAATAGTGGGTTGATCAGTTCATGCAGCTAATTGTTATGCTCATGGGAATGAAATAATTCCACTGGGAAAAAGGAAATCCCAGAACTACCATCATGGAAATCAAATGTGCTGGCAAATCAAGAAAAACTTTAACCGAAATATCATGAAATTACTCAAGTTTTTCAATATGATATCTATTTTATTCTTGTTTTCCTATTTCATCGTCTAGAAGTCAATGCAAATGTTCCAATCTGTGAGCAAGCACTAAGACAAGAGTGGTATTTATGCCGTTGCTCAACTCCACTGTCATTCTCACTAATTTTTTTTTATTAAGCAAAAGAGAGTGTGGGATCACATATGCCTACATTATAAACTAGCTATTTAAAGTTTTGTATCTTGAAGTGTGTGGTGGTTTTATGGGTAAATAAATTGGTTAAAAAAATCACTGAGCTGGGTGGTAAAATTTACCATGTGTACTTCTAGATCCTCTCTCTCTCTCTCTCTCTCATTAAATATTATACTGTGGAAACCAGCCTGAATCACATTTCAAGTTTTATTTAATAGCCACTCCTATCTGACTATCTTGGTTATAGGATGTTACATTATGACAAGTAACATTTTAATACATTTTGTTGTTGTGCATGGCTTCTTGGTACAACAGGAAATATTTCTCTAGAGTAAACAGGAAGTACATTACTGAGTGTTTAAGTACATAAATACTAAACTTTAATTGATGTTGACAAATTGCTCTCCCAAGTGGCTATATCAAATTACACCCTCCAAACACTATGTGTAGGGAATTGCCTACCTCCCTATGCTCTCAGACAATCAATATTTTTATTTATTTATTTATTTATTATGACTTTACTTACTGCACTTTATGAAGTTAATTTCCAGTGAGATTGAGTATGACTTTGTTATTTTTATTACATATTTCTTATGTAAGATACTTGTTCATATATATTTTATTCATATTAGCTTTGTTGTGGTTTGTTTTTTTTTTGTTTTTTTTTTTTTGCTTGGGAGTCAATTCTTTATTCTTAACAGTAGTCTTTGCCAGTTATTAAAGATGTATGTAATTTATCCAAATCTGTCATTTTGTAGATATTCTGTTCTATAATTCTAAAATGGCTGTGTACTTACATTTATCAATATTTTCTTTCTTTATGCTGTTGGTGAGAGTGTAAATTAATTCATCCATTGTGTAAGACAGTGGGATAATTCCTTAAAATCCTAGAGGAAGAAGTACCATTCCACCCAGCAATCCAATTATTGGGCATATACCCAAAGGAATATAAAGTGTTGTTTCTTTTTTTATAAAGAAACCTGCAAACATATGTTCATTGAAGTACTAGTCACAATAGAAAATACTTGGAATCAATGTAAACTGCCATCAGTGACAAACTGGATAAAGAAAATGTGGTACATATATGCAATGGAATACTATGCAGCCATGAAAAGGAAGGAGATCATGTCCTTTGCAGGAACATGGATGGAGCTGATATACTCAGCAAACTAATGCAGGAACAGAAAGCCAAATACTTCATATTTTCACTTTTCTCACTTATAAGCGGAAGCTAAATTATGAGAACACATGGACACTTGGTAGAGAAACAACACATACCAAGGCCTGTCAGAGGGTGGAGAGTGGGAGGAGAGAGAGAATCAGGAATAATAACTAATAGATGCTGGGCTTAATACCTGGGTGATGGAATTATCTGTGCAGAAACCCACCATGGCATCTATTTACCTATGTAACAAACCTGCACATCTTGCACACAAAGCCCTGGACTTAAATTAAAAGTTGGAAATTTAAAAAGTAAAATAAAACTTGTCACTTGGTTAAGACCATCCTTACCATAGATCAAAAATATTTTTGCTTTATTTTCTTTCAAAACATTTACAATATCATTTACTCATTACCTTATTTATTTTCACAATTTGATATTTAATTCATCTAGAGTTTATTTCATGTATGTGTGAATGACTTCATAGGGATTGTTAGGACCCTATTCTTCACTGGTCTCTCATATCTGCATGTCTTGCAGGAAAGGGAAAACTTGTTTTTGTTCCAGAGTATATTCACAATAGTAATATAGTAAACACTATAGGAATATGAAGATAATATTTTCCCCTACAACAAAGGAAAAGCATGCTTACTGCCCATTATATAAGAATTGAATCCCATAAGAAAAAGGCTTCTGTCTGTAATGTAACCACTTTACAGCAAGGGGCTTCTGGACCTCAAAACCTGTGGGAATTGAGTAATGGGGAACTGACTCATTGATTATACAAATTGTGATGGTTCATATTCAGTATCAACTTGATTGGATTGAAGGATGCAAAGTATTGATCCTAGGTGTGTCTGTGAAGATGTTGCAAAAGGAGGTTGACATTTGAGTCAGTGGACTGAAAAAGGCAACCCACCCTTAATCTAAATGGGCACCATCTAACCAGCTGCCAGCATGGCTAGAATATAAAGCATACAGAAAAACATGAAGAGACTAGATTGGCCTGGTTTCCCAGCCTACATCTTTCTCCCATACTGGACCCTTTCTGCCCTTGAACTTTGGCTCAAAGTTCTCCAGTTTTGGGACTCGGACTGGATTTTCTGGCTCTTCAGCTTTTAGACAGACTGTTATGGGACCTTATGATCATGTGAGTCAATACTTAATAAACTTCCATTTATATATATCTATCCTATTAGTTCTGTCCCTCTAGAGAATGCTGACTAATACACAAACGTTACCCAATTTATTTTTATTTAAAGGAGATTAACTTTCTTGTCTCTACCATATTCCAATATTTATTTTGATTCTGTCTTTGAAATTTGAAAATCCTCAGATGAACAGTAATTGAACAACATCTGAAACTAAACATTCAGTTCTCCAATCCATGAAGATAGATCTTGAGAAAGTTCTGAGTGAAGACAGCATACAGTAATGGAATAAGAGAGCAATAATGTTAATTCTAGTGTGCACTACAACAAATGCAAGAGCTTGTATAACATACATAACTAATCTTACTATTTAAACACAGGAGTCAAAAGAAACATTTTAAGTCATCAAATATTGATGACCATGAACTATGAAGCCAAGCAGAAAAGATGGCAAAAACTGAACTAATTTTCTTCAAAGAAGAAATAAGATTCCTAGAGGTTTCTTTTTAATCCTTTAATAACTGTCTTCCTGCACATCCCACTTCATGGGAGTTAAGGAAGTTGAAACTTATTTTTACTGGGCAATGGAGTCAGGAGGGAAATTTTATAGGAAGCTAATTAAAATTATAAACTTACAGGAGAGATCTGAGTATGACTGATTTTACACATCATAGCCGAACACAACAGGGAAAGCTAAAGAATTTTTTTTTTTTAATTTAGGAGAGAGGAAAGAAGAAAGTTGAGACAAAGAAACTTCATGGAGGCAGAAACAAGCATATGGAAAAAGTTACTTAAAACATAAATGCTAAACTATACCAGAATGTTTGACAAGCAACTTATTTTTGCAGACAAAGACATGAGAAATAGGAATGTAAAGGAAGCAAAAAATGAAAATGAGAAAAATAAAATCAAGTCAAACATGCTTTTAAGATGCTTGTTAAAGTCCTACATTTATGTGTAAAAAAAAAATTTCTTTGCCCATATTAAAATAAGATAAATTATATCTTCAATGATTTAAAAGTGTCTTCACCATTATGGAATCCAGTAAACTGACATCGTTTGAAGTGTGCTTGCAAATATAGTCTTAAAGATTTGCATGACTTACTAGATGAATTAAAAATAAACACAGCTTTGATCCCTAAATCTTCTTAAGAGTTTGTAAAGTATTTTAGAAAACAAATGCTGTTTAGAGCATTTAAAGTCAGCTATCCTCTTGATGAAAACATTCTACTTCAAACACCTAGGTATAAAGCATTTTCTCTAAAAGGATTAATATAATGCACACTAAAAGCTTTCATTTTGACCTGAGTACAATGTAGCAGTGCTTTTCACATAGACTGCTCATGGTTTTCATGAATAAACTATAATCCTCTTCTTGCCAATAAATACTATGCTGTATCTGGCATCCTTTGACAGAAGGTACAGCAAAGATAAAGGCTAAAATAGAAACTGAATAAAATGAATCAGTAAGTATAATCAAATCATCAAGATGCAGGAACCTAGAGCAATCACTTAGTTTACCCTCCTCTAAATAATAAGAAAAAAACTGAGTTAGTCAACAACTTTTTAAAACTTCTAGACATAAAATATAATATTACAATTGACATGGACTCAGATTTGGACACAAATAATTGGATTCTCATCAAGAATAATATCAGGTATTTAAATAATGATTATTTCTTCTTTTGCTGAAGAATATTAATATAATTACTCTATCCAATGTAAAAACAACTTAATGTATTAAATCCAGTAACCCCAAACTAATAAATTTTAATTAGTTTTTCTCCTTTGAATTCATCACTTTTTGAATATCATGTTTCATTAATATTCAGAGAAGAAATTTATATTTCTTCTTGCTTCTTTCATACCCAACACTATAAAATTTATCTGCTTCATTAAAAAAATACCTTGTCCTTCCTCTGTAATATATTATCCCATTGTTCTTGTGAACAATATGGAGATCATTTTTCTTTAGTGATACAGAAGGCATAAATGGTGCATTTCAGTCTGGGTTATCCCCATATCTTGAGTGATTTTTGACATTTAAATCAGTAAAATGCACACATTTTAGTATATACTGCTATAACCTTCAGCAAATGCATAGAGTTGGGTATCCACTGCCACAGTAATGATACAAAACATTTGCATTACCCCAAAATACCTTCAGGCCATGCTTGTAATCAACCTGGGGATGTTTTATGAACTCCTGCACCATTTCAGTCTTATAGCTGGTCTAACATCTGTATACATAGAAAAATTAATACTTGTTAAGGTTTAAGTTTTGGTTATGGCTATGTCACTTTAATCTAAAAGAGCCCTAAAATGATTCAAAATCCTAAGAGAAATATTAATAGAACCAAGATTTTTCTTAGCCTAGAGAAGGGAAATTGTATTAGGAATGTGAAATTTATACTTGAAGAAGAAGATTTATACTAGTAGAAGAAGCACTAGATAGCTCCAGGTAGCAGAAATAGGGTCAAAAATTTGAATGGTATATTCAAGAAAAAGTAAAACATGTCCAGGATTTATGGAAAAGAATTAAAACAGTCACTGGGATTTGGACTAAGTATGTGTCTTCTAAGATTAATAACTTTTGAATTCATAATTCTGTGAAAAGATAGTTAAGACTTACACATGATGGATATAAAAGAGTCAGTGATTAAGAAGTTACCATACAGGAGGAAGCAAAGCAAGATGGTCAAATAGAATTCTCCAGTGTTTGTCCTTCCTGCAGGAATACCAAATTAGATGATTATTCAAACAAAATCACTTTTATAAGAATAAAAATCAGGTGAGCCATCACAGTATCTGGTTTTAACTTTATATCACTGAAAAAAGCACCACAGAGGGTAAGAAAGATTGTCTTGAATTGTGGATGTCATCCCTCCCTCATTCCCCAGCAGCAGCCACATGGCAGAGAGAAAGAACCTGTATGCTTAGGAAGGGGAAGCACAGCGATGGTAGGACTTTGCATTGGAACTGAGTGCTGCCTTGTCACAGTAGAAAGCAAACCAGGCATAAATCAGCTAGCAGCCACAGAGGAAGCATTTAGACCAGCCCTTGAGAGAGGAGAATTGCCTATCTCACTGGTTAGAACCTTAGTTCTAGCTGGCCTCGTCACTGTAGGCTAAGGACTTAGGGGTTCTAAGTAAACTTGAAAGGCCATCTAGGTCACAAGAATGCAATTTCTGGGCAAGTCTTGGTACTGTGCTGGGCTCAGTGGCAGTGGACTTGAGGTGCATGTGACCTAGTGAGGCACCAAGTGGGACAGTCATTAGAGTGCTTTTACCTCTCCTCCCACAACCGCAGGCAGTGCAGCACATAGCTCTGGAAGAGAGTCCTTCTTTCTTCTTGAGAAGAGAGGGGAGATTAAAGAGGACTTTATCTTGCAACTTGGATAGCTCAGCCACAGTAAGGACAGCGCACCAGGAAGAGTCCTGAGGCCCTCATTCCAGGCCCTATCCCCTACACGACATTTTCAGACACACCCTGGACCAGAATAGAACCTGCTACCTTGAAGAGAAAGACCCAGTCCTGACAGAATTTACCACCTGCTTACTAAATAGCCTTGGGCTCTGAATAGCCATCAGTGATAGCCAGGCAGTATTCATCATGGGCGTTGGTTGAAACACAGAGACATGCTGGCTTCAGGTGTGACCCAGAACATTCCCAGAGAGACTCCTGCTTGAGAAAAGTGGATAAGAATAAAGGGGATTTTGTCTTGCAGCTTAGGTACCAGCTTGACAACTGTCGGGCAGAGTACCAAGCGGACTCTTGGTATCCCTGATTCCAGACCCTGGCTCTTAAATAGCACTTTTGGACCTTCCCTAGGCTAAAAGTAAGCTCACTGCCTTGGAGGGAGAGTCCCAGGCCAGGAAGCATTCATCACAAGCTGACTGCAAACCCCTTGATCCATGAGTGAGTATTAGCAGTAACCAGGCAGTACTCACTGCAGATGTGGGTGAATGGCCATGGGAAAAGATTCCTCTGTGCGTGGAAAGGGGCGAGAATAGTGGGAAGGACTTCTTTATCTTGTGACTCTAAGCCCAGACTCCAGAACAGTATCTCTGGACCCACCAATGCATAGGGAGAACTTGCTGCCCTGAAGGGAAGAATACAAGCCTAGCTTGCTCTGCTCCCTGCTGTTTGTAGACCCCCTGGGGCCTTAGGCAAACATAGTTGTGATAGCCAGGCAATGCATACTGTGAGCCTTGGGTGAGACCCAGTGCTGTGCTGGCTTCAGGTCTGACCCAGCACAGTCTCAGTGGTGTGGCCACTGGGGTGCTTGGGTCATAACTTCTCCAGATCCAGGCAGCTCAACAGAAAAAGAGAGACTGAGACTCTACTTCTTCAGTAGAAAGTAAAGAGAACAAGAGTCTCTGCTGTTAATCCAGAGAATTCTTCCAGATCTTATCTAAGACCAGCAAGGTAGTACCAGTACAAGTATGCAAAAGCCACAGCATTACTGAGCTTAAGGTGTCCCCTAATACAGCCATGGCTGCAGTGAACAGAAACTTGAATCACAGCACTCAAGTCCCACTGAATATCTGGAAAACATTCCTAATAAGGACAGGTGTAAATAAGCCCAGACTACAAAGACTACAATAAATACTTAACTTTTCAATGTCCTGACACCAAAGAACATCAACAAGCATCATAACCCTCAACAAACAGACAAAAAGATACCAGCAACCAATCCTAGAGAGATAAAGATATGTGTCTTTTCAAAAAGAAAATTTAAAATAGCTGCCCTAAGGAAAGTCAAAGAACTTCCAGATAACACAGAGAAGAAATTCAGAATTCTATTAGATGAATTTAACAAAGAGATTGAAATAATTTAAAAGAAACAAGCAGAAATTCCAGAGTTCAAAAATGCAATTGACATATTGAAAAATGCATCATTGTCTCCTGAAAGCCAAATTGATCAAGCAGAAGAAAGAATTAGTGAGCTTGAAGACAGGCTATTTGAAAATACAGTCAGAGGAGATGAATAAAAAAAGAATAAAAAACAATGAGGCATGTCTACAAGATCTAGAAAATAGCCTCAACAGGGCAACACTAAGAGTTATTGGCCTTAAAGAGGAGATAGAGAGAGAGGTATGGGTAGAAAGTTTATTCAAAGGGATAATAATGAAGAACCTCCCAAACCTAGAGAAGTATGTCAATATTAAAATACAAGAAGGTTGTAGAACACCAACCAAATTTAATGCAAAAAAGACTTTTTCAAGTCATTTAATAATCAAATTTTCAAAGATCAAGGACAAAAAGGATCCTAAAAGCAAGAAGAGAAAAGAAACAAATAACATACAATGGAGCTACAGTATGTCTGACAGCAGTCCTTTCAGCTGAAACCTTCTAGTCTAGGAGAGAGTGGCATAATATATTTAAAGTGCTGAAGGAAAACAAAGAAAACCTTGTATCCTAAAATAATATAGCCAATGAAAATATCTTTCAAATATGAAAAATGAAATATTTTTCTAGACAAACAAAAGCTGAGGAATTTCATCAACACCAGAACTGTCATACAAGAAGTTTCAAAAGAAGTTTTATGGTCTGAAGAAAAAGAACATTAATGAGCAATAAGGAACATTATGGAGGTACAAAACTCACTGTTAATAGTAAGCACAGAGAAAAGCAGAGAATAGTCTAACAATGTAATTATAATGTGTAAACTACTCATATTTTTAGTAAAAATACTATAAAATCGAACCAATCGAAAATAGTAACTCTAAAAACTTCTCAAGACATAGACAGTACAATAAGATACAAATAGAAACAACAAACAGTTAAAAAGCAGGAAAAGAAGGTTAAAGTGTAGAATGCTTATTAGTTTTTTCTTTACTGGTTTGTTAGTTTATGCAATAAGTGCTAAGTTGTTATCAGTTTAAAATAATGGGTTATATTATTGACAACTCCCATAGAAACCTCATTATCAGAAAACATACAACAGATACACATACAAAAGTAAGAAATTAAAACATACCACCAAAGAAAATCATCTTTACTAAAAGAAAACCGGAAGGAAGAAAGCAAGGAAGAGAAGACCACAAAACAACCAACAAATAAACAGCAAAATGCAGGAGTAAGTTCTTAATAATAACATTGAATGTAAATGGACTAAACTCTCCAATCAAAAGACAAAGAGTGGCCAAATAAATTAAAAAAACAAGACCCAGTGTTCTGTTGCCTACAAGAAACAGATCACTGGTTCTTCATTTATAAAGAGACACATAGATTAAAAATAAGTGAATGGAAAATAATATGCCATGCAAATGGAAACCAAAAAATAGTAGAAATAGCTATACCTATATAAAATAGATTTCAAATAAAAACTGTAAAAAGAGACAAAAATGTTTTTATATGATATTAAAGCAGTCAATTCAGCAAGATAATATAGCAGTTATAAATATATATGTACCCAGCACTGGAGCACCTAGATATATACAGCAAATATTATTAAAGCTAAAGAGAGAGATAGACCCTAATACTATAACTGCTAGAGACTTCAACACTCCACTTTCAGCATTGGACAGATTATCCAAAGAGAAAATCATCAAGAAAACATCAGACTTACATCCACACGATAGACCAAAGGAACCTAATAGAAATCTACAGAATATTTCATCCAACTGCTGCAGAATACACATTCCTCTCAGCACATGAATCTGTCTCAAGAATATACTATATGTTAGGCCACAAAACAAATTAATTTGCTTTTTATAACTGAACCTGGGCATGGGGGCTGACACCTGTAATCTCAGCACTTTGAGAAGTTGAGGCAAGTGGATAACCTGAGGTCAGGAGTTCAAGACCAGCCTAGCCAACATTGAAAAACCCCATCTCTACTAAAAGTACAAAACCTATCCAGGTATGATGATGTACACCTGTAATCCCAGTTACTTGGGAGGCTGAGGCAGGAGAATTGCTTGAACCCAGGAGGCAGAGGTTACAATGAGCCCAGATCATGCCACTGCACTCCAGCCTGGGCAACAGTACAAGACTTAGCCCTCCCCACTCCTCACAAAAAGGAAAAACATTATTAAAAAACTTTTTAGAAACTAAAATTATATTAAGTATCCTCTCTGACAAAAATGGAATAAAACTAGAAATCAATAAGAGGAATTTTGAACACTGTATACACATGGAAATTAGCAATATGCTCCTGAATAACCAGTGGATTAATGAAGAAACTTTAATTTTTGCTAAAAAGGAAATTAACTTTTTAAAAAACAAATGATAAAGGAAATAAAACATACACAACATGTGGGATACAGCATAAGCAGTACTAAGAGGAAAGTTTAGAGTTATAAGTGCCTACCTCAAATACGTAAAAATATTTAAAATAAACAACCCAAAAATGTATTTTAAAGAACTAAAAAATCAAGTGAAATCTCAACCCAAAATCAGGAGAAGAAAAGAAATAATAAAGATCAGAGCATAAATAAATAAAACTAAAAACAAAAATATTCAAAAATAAATGAAACAAAAAGTTAGATATTTGAAAAGATAAAATTGACAAACCTTTAGCCAGACTAAGAAAAAACAAGAGAAGACCAAAATAAATAAATCAGAGACAAACAAGGAGACATTGCAACTTATACCACAAAGGTTCAAAGGATGCATTTCTTGGAACTTCTGTCAATAAGGGGTTCCATGAGAAAAAGTCTGATATTATTGGAAAGACCTGCATTCTGTATTTCCCTACTGGAATGTTTGAATTAGCATATTAAAGACCTTTGCTCATCTGGAGAGCTTTTTTTATATTTTTTCCAAAACCAATTAACTTTTACCTCCTTTCATGTATCCTTCTCTGTAAACCTCTTGACCAAATTATTCTCATGTGCATATATATTATTTTTAAAATATACATCCTATAATAATTACACAAACCACAATGTATTTTTGTTAATTTTTGGCTTTCTGATTTTAAATAATTATACAAGGATGCAAAAATAGTACAAAGTGTTTCTATTTATCTTCACTAAGCTTCCCTAAAAGGTATCATGGTATATAATTGTAGTAAAGCATCAGAATCAAATAGTAACAGTGATAGTATGCTGTTAAATAATCTACAGAAATCATTTGTCTCACTAATATCTTTATGAGCCACAATAAAACTGAAGATCTCATATTGCATTTATATGCCAAATCTCCTCAGATTTTTTTCTAATCTAGTATGGTGTTGCTTTTATTGTTTATGTTTCAAGACCTTGACACTTTTGAAGAGGTTAATTAATTTATAGATAGAAGCCAGTTATTTTATAGATTAGTCCTTCTTTTAAATGCCTGTTACCTCATTACTTAATTCAGGTTTTGCATTTTTGCTAAGAGTTTTACATAAGGATGTTTTGCTCTTCTTAGTACAGTAAGTTAGGAGACAGATGATAGCAATATGTCTGTTACTAGTAACGTTAATGTTGATGACTTGATTGAGATGGTGTCTACCAAGTAACTCCACTGGAAACCTAGTATTTTTTGTGTAATTAATAAGTATCTTTTAGATAGTCATTTTGAGACTATGAAAATATCCTACATCTCATACTTTTGGTCACTAATTCTAGCATTCATTGATACAACAATTAGTAGGGTGCTGTCATATATTGATTTCTATTTCTATCATTTCTTTTCCATTTATTACTCTGGATTCTACTTTAAGAGTGCCCCTTCTTTATCTACCTACTGATCATCTCGATCACTAATTGAGCCCACAGATTTTCAGATTTTCAGTTGATTCTGAGTTACAGCCATCATTGTAATTATCCATTTTGTTGCTCTAATTATCCCAGATGTAGCTATTGGGACCTCTATCAAATTGGTTTCTGTGTTCTTTTAACATGCAGGATTATCTTGAATTTCTTCTGCTCAGACATGGAATCAACTATTTCTCCAAGTTAGTCCCATTTCTTTAATTGAAGAATGGGATTTAGAAACCAATATATGGACGCTAGCTTAAGCTAATTACTATTAAGGCAACACTGCTTCTCAGTGAGCTAAGCTAGGGAATAATAAGTATATGTGTATATATAATATACCATGTCTGTATATATTTGATTTCATTCTAACACCACAGAGGTCATTTT
Organism: Callithrix jacchus; assembly: GCF_049354715.1. NCBI lineage: Eukaryota > Metazoa > Chordata > Mammalia > Primates > Cebidae > Callithrix > Callithrix jacchus. The sequence continues at coordinate 70,651,034 of NC_133504.1, read as the reverse complement.
AGTATTCCCCCTTTCCATATTTATAACTTTTTCTCCAACAATAAGAAACCTGTTTCTCATCATTGACAATATGTTTACACAAAAATTAGCTTTAGAATTACTAACCCATAACCTTTTGAAGAAAAGCTTACTAACTACAACACCATACAGGCGTATATTTTTCTGGGTTTTGGCTTTTCGATATCAAGTCAAAATGCTATTTTCCAACATTAATTGGTCCAATTTAGTGTTCCCGACTTCTTTAAGACAATTATGCTAATTTTCTTTGTCACTTACTATTTTTATTTTGTCTACGTTGTCCCCATGTCCCAGTTGCTTTAGTTACTTATTTATATTCTGTATATGTTAAATATCACTAAGGTACTGAAAGTCAAACTAAGTGAACAGTTATACTCAGAATGTCACTCTTCCTCTTTTCTTCTATGCTGTTCTTTTGTTTTCACTTTCCACCTATTTTCATCCATCCTCTGTAGATATGCAATTTCCTAAGTTTCTGGTTTACCCTTTCTAGCTTTATATTTGTTGAAATGAGCAGATACTTCTTAATTTAAAAAAACAGAATTTTGAATTAATAATTAGACCTACTCTTTTTCTATACTCTCTTTTTTTCTTTACAAGGTTAAGTATGCATCCTTTTCTATTCTCTATCTCATTTATTTCAGCTTTTATCTCTAGTATTGGCATTCTGTGCTTTTTTAAAACTTGTGTGTATGTGTGTGTGTGTACTGCTATAGACTGAATGTTTGTATTCTCTCAAAACTCACATGTGGAAGTCCTAATGATAGTAGCAGGAGGCAGACAAATTCCTAGGCAGATATGAGCTGGGCTGTGGTGAAACCTGATCTTCAAGGCAAAGACAGCTTGAAGCCTGAAAACTGGGATGCCAGTTCTGGTTACAGTCCACCACCTAGCGTGAGAACTTTCCCTATGCCTTTTAGCAAGTTGAATGGTGCTTTTTCCAGGCTTGCCCATGGACCAATCAGCATGCACTTCCCCATTCTGAGCCCATGAAAAACCCTAGCATCAGCCACAAACAGGGACTACTGACCTTCAGGTAGGTGCTTCCCACTTCGGATAACCTTTCACGTCGAGAGCTGTTTTATCATTCAATGAAACTTCTCCACCTTGCTCACTCTTCAGTTGTCCATGTAACCTCATTCTTGGACACAGGACAAGAACCCAGAACCCACCAAATAATGTGTGCAAAAGGAGTTGTAACACTGTAGTCTTCCCTCCATCTACCAGCACTGGGAGCCTCTTCACATGATGGGAAGTGCTGGCAGGGCTGGCCTCTTCCAGGAACTGCAGGCCAAAGTAAAGCAGTGGAAAGTAAGGAGCTGTAACACAAATGAGCTGAGACACATTCCCGGTCGGGCTGCTGAGCTGTGGATGGTGACATGTTCTCATTCACCAGACTATGAGAGAAGAGCTGAGACCCTTCTGGAGGCCTGGACTTCGGGACGCCCAAGCCAGAGCTGTGACATACTGTAATACCCCTTGGTACTCTGTGTTTACTGGCATCTCCAAGTTTTTGGGCACCACCCTGTTCCCCTCATCCAGACACTGGTATGCCAGGCAGAAGCCAATTAAGGCATGCCTGGTCCAGCCACAGCCTCACATGGAGCTCATGCCTGTGCTGTCTTCTATAGCTTTCTGGCCTGCCACAGCATACAGTGTGCCTGCTAGCACACTGTGGCTGGACCCCACACTCCCTTGCTCATGCACCCCTCACCTCTCTGCACCTGGCCTGCTCATGGTGGACACAGAATCCAGGCCAGTAGCATAAGCTGAACACGGCCTAGCAGGCTGAGTGGGCAGACCCAGCCCAGTGGTCACAATTGAAACCCAGGCAGAGGCTCCACCAGCCAAAGAGATTTCCAGAGGGCAAAGTGGCACAAAAAGTATCCCAGTGAGACGATGTAATACCACCTCACTAATAGTTTTGTTATAGCAGCCCAAACAGACAAAGACAGGTACTTAATTCATTTTTATTATTTTATGTTTACTATTAAAAATGTTTGGTGATAGAACTTTTAAAATGTACCCTGTGTATTCTGATACTTAAAAAAAATTATAGTTACAATTTACATCTCTCCTTTTATCAAAAAATTTAATAGAGAATTTTTAAATTTTCAAGTAAAAGACATATCTTGGTTTATGATTTTGTTGAAAATTTCTAGTTTGGCTGCATTGTGATTAAAGGTAATTATTTATAATATTTCTATTTTATGGAATTACTATAGTCTCTGTGTGTAAATGTGATGTGACCTAATATGTATACATTTTGGTAATATAACATGGCATATGAGAAGAAGATATATGCCCTTTAATAAAAGTGTGAAGTTTGATATATATCCACATAATTTGCCTTGTTGGTTTTGTTTTCAGTTCTTCTGTCTTATTACTTATTTTGTGCCCTCCCTCTGAATTCTTCATCAGCAAGAAGAGGAATCACCATCAGTACTTCCCACTTCCTAAAGGGCCCTGCAAGAAGCATCCGGCAGGGACCGATGGCCCCAGTCTCCTTAGACTTGAAGCTCCACAGCAGCAAGGGCCACTCCCTGTGGCAGATTCAGTATCTAGTTAGAGCTTGGCAGGCAGAAGGCCCAGCTGTCCCAATGTCCATCTGTCACTTGGACTGTTTCTCCAGCCTCCTGAATGGCCTCCTCCAGGAATGGTGGCTTGCGCCTGTAATCCTAGCACTTTGGGAGGTTGAGGCAGGCGGATCACCTGAGGAGAGCAAATGAGGGAGAAGGACTTGAGGGCCTGGCTCACCAGCTCTATCCTCAGGAACTCGAAGACCATCAAGTTCCATGGCTGGAAGGGAGCCTTTCTGGACAGAGTCCTGGGCATCCAGGGCCAGGAACTGGGCACCTTGTAGAACTTCGGCCTCCTCTTCTCCGTGTCGCTGGTGTTCTTCCAAGTGTCTACATTTCTGGTGATGTCCCTCTAGTCTCTATACTGAGCAGGACTGGGGAAGAACTGTGGAGGTCAGGGGGTGAGGTAGGTGGAGGCTCCCAGATCCTACCACCCTGTCCATTAAAACCCACACATTCTGGGGAAAAAAAAGACGTGCCCACTTTTCGTCCATCTGAGAAAAAGGAATGCAGTCCCTGACATTCAGAAACAAGGCTTCAGTCTTGTTATAGCTGACCTAGTGTTCACATTCAGGCCATATTTTTCTCCTGTTGGAATAACAGCCACAGACAACAGTCTGACAGGTTGCTCTGTGACTTTGATGAAGGGAGACAAAAAACAAGATCAGTTCCTAATTTTGTCTAAGAACATGCTTAGAAACAAATTCACTAAGTAAACCATAAAATACAAAATTTTTTGCTATCCAGCTAATGTGAGTGGCTTCTACTGCTTCACCAATTACAGTTTTATCCTCAGTTGCTTCCCTTCTGAATAAGATTTATTAAGATGCAAATAGAATTGTCCCCACTTTCTGACAGCACTCTTCTGTGAACTTTCCCCAAATCTCCTAGGTACAAACACCTTTCTATTGATACACCTTATGATTCCCATCGTGTGCAGTTCTTCTCGTTGAAGATTGGAGTAAGCCCAACCTGTTTACCTACTGGTGTGATACTGCTGGTCTCGGGCTGGAGAACTTGACGTAGCTTATACCGAGAGTGATACATTAAAGTCTACCATTATCTGCATATTCCTAGGCAGATACTGATTTACACAGAAGGAGTTATTTTGTTATTTTGTCCATTGATATTGTAAAGTGTTTTAGTGTTATTTCTACTTACATATTTTAGCACAGGTATCCCTCTTTGTCATTTTAATTCTTTTTGGCTTCTTTTCTGTGTTGGTTGATAGAATTTCTACTTTAGTATTTTTATCTATCCCTTTGTTTTCAGCCTTTCTGAATCACTTTGTTTTAGTTGTGCTCCATGAACCAAATTAAAAATATTTTTTTAGTTGTTAAGCCATTCTTATTTATTGATGTGATGGATTTATTTGTGTTAACTCTATCATAATGTTTTATAATTGTGTGTACTATGTGTGCCATGTTTCTTTATCTATAAGATATTTGTTGTTTACTTTTCAATTTATAAGCATATATAAATGTATACTTTTACTTAAAAAGGCTTGACTTCTTAAGTAAAGCTGGAAAAGTATTTTCCAAGCTGAAAAATACCCTTCAGGATATTATTCAGGAAAACTTTCCCAACCTAGCAAGGCAGAACAATATTCAACTCCAGGTAATACAGAGAACACCACAAAGATATTCCTCAAGAAGAGCAACCCCAAGGCACATAATTGTTAGATTCACCAGGGTTAAAATGAAGGAGAAAATACTAAGAGCAGCCAGAGAGAAAGGTCAGGTTACCCATAAAGGGAAGCTTATCAGACTTACAGCAGATCTCTCAGCAGAAACCCTACAAGCCAGAAGAGCGTGGTGGCCAATATTCAACATCCTTAAAGAAAAGAACTTTCAACCCAGAATTTCATATCCAGCCAAATTAAGCTTCACAAGCGAAGGAAAAATAAAATATTTTATGAACAAGCAAGTACTCAGAGATTTCATTACCACCAGGCCTGCTTTACAAGAGTTTCTGAAAGAAACATTACACATAGAAAGGAACAATCAGTATTAGCCTTTCTAAAAATATACCAAAAAGTAAAGAGCATCAACATAATGAAGAATTTACATCAACTAATGGGCAAAACAGCCAGCTAACATCACATGACAGTAATCCTAAATTTAAATCGACTAAATCCCCCAATCAAAAGATACAGCCAAAACCCATCAGTATGCTGCATCCAGACCCATCTGACTTGCAAGGATACACAAAGACTCAAAACAAAGGGATGGAGAAAGATTTACCAACCAAATGGAGAGCAAAAATAAATAAATGAACAAAAAGCAGGAGTTGCAATTCTCGCCTCTGATAAAATAGATTTTAAATCAACAAAGTTACAATGGCAAAAGGATCAATGCAACAAGAAAAGCTAACGATCCTAAATATATATGCACCCAATACAGGAGCACCCAGATACATAAGACCTATAAAGAGACTTAGACTCCCACACAATAATAGTGGGAGACTTCAACCTCAATATTAGATAGATCAATTAGACAGAAAATTAATAAGGATATCCAGGACTTGAACTCAGGTCTGAAACAAGTAAACTTAATAAACATTTATAGAACTCTCCACTTTAAATACACAGAATATACACTCTTATCTGTACCACATCATACCTACTCACAAGTTTAAATGAAATATTGGTTGGCCATTATTAAGCACAATTATTGGCATAGAATAAAGCAACACTCCCATTCTCTGTCCCTCTTCCTCTTCCTCTTTCTTCCTCTCCTTCATTCCTTTTTTCTTTTTTTTCAAAAAAAAAAACACTGATAGTCAAGATTTATTAATCACTTTTATTAACAAGTTATATAAATATGGAAGAATTATAATACCCCAAGTTCTATTGCAATATTCTTTCTCTTCCAGTAGTACCAAGGTGTTTTTTGAAAGATGGCTGCTCACTGTGATGTGCATTTAAAAGGTTAAAAACTTTCCTGCTACTACACAAAGCTTCCCTCAATGACCTATGAACTTATCTTTCATTAACTTACCTAAGTTATTCTTAAATCAATTTGTATTTTTAATCTATGTAATTTCCTAAGAGAATAACCTTTTTAATTTAATTTTCACCACATCAAATAATGTGCACTTTATTATTATTATTATTATAAGTTCTGGGATGCATGTGCAGAACACACAGGTTTGTTACATAGGTATACATGTGCCACAGTGGTTTGCTGCACCCATCAACCCATCACCTACATTAGGTATTTCTCCTAATGCCATCTTTCCCCTAGTCCCCTATCCTGACAGGCCCTAGTTTGTGCTGTTCCCCTCCCTGTGTACATGTGTTCTCATTGTTCAACCCCCACTTATGAGTGAGAACATATGATGTTTGGTTTTCTATTCCTGTGTTAGTTTGCTGAGAATGATGGTTTCCAGCTTCATCCATGTCCCTGCAAAGGACATGAACTCATCCTTTTTTATGGCTGTATAGTATTCCAAGGTGAATATGTGCCACATTTTCTTTATCCAGTCCATCATTGATGGGCATTTGGGTTTGTTCCAAGGCTTTGCTATTGTGAATAGCGCTGTAATAAATATATGTGTGCATGTATCTTTACAGTTGAATGATTTATAATCCTTTGGGTATATACCTAGTAATGGGATTGCTGCATCAAATAGTATTTCTGGTTCTGGATCCTTGAGGAATTGCCACACTGTCTTCCACAATGGTTGAACTAATTGACATTCCCACGAACAGTGTAAAAGCGTTCTTATTTCTCCATATCCTCTCCAGCATCTATTGTTTACTGAATTTTAAATGATCACCATTCTAACTGGTGTGAGATGATATCTTAATGTGGTTTTGATTTCCATTTCTCTAACCACCAGTGAGAATGAGCTTTTTTTCATGTTTGTTGACCACACACACACACAAAAAAAGAAGGCTTGACTTTTTATTCTAGTGAACATAGTTGTACTTTTATCTTTTAATGTCCTTAGTCCACTGTTTAATAATTTTGTTTTTTACTCTCTGGTTTGTAAACCAGCTCTTAATGGGATCCTTAATTCCCACCTGTTGTTTATATAGCAATGAACGAGCATATTCTACTTTCATTTTGCCTCTCCTTTCTCCTCCACTTTGAAACTGTACTTTTCTCCTTTGTCATGAACAACATTAGGTCATTATTATTTCACCCTCATCTCTAATATTGTTTTAAATTTTGACTTAATAATGAAGTGTGGTTTTTTTACCATTAGTCCCTTGACAGAAGCATTCTCAGTTATCTTCTGGGATGTGCAATTATTCCTGTAGTGTATTAAAAAAAAACCCATGTATATGGAATTTTCTACATTTTAATTATTAACTTTTATTTTCTAAAGTATTGATGCCTGAAGGATAGATTGGTTGGATATAATATCCTTGGTTTACATTTTCTTTGTTTTCGAAAACCACTGCTCTATCACTGCCTTGCTTTTCATGATGTTTTTGAGAATCATGATGCCAGTCTACTTATTTCACTCTCTTAAGTATTTGATTTCTACTTTATCTTTGAAATCCAATCATTTTATAAGGCTATGTCTTATAGTTGATTTTTACAAGTTACTTGTTCCAGGTGTCTCATGGGATGTTCTAATATGCAAATTTCCATCTTATTTTTATTTCTGGAAATTTTTCTTAAGTTCCACCATTAAATATGAGTATGTAATATTATACTGTTCTTTTTCAAGGACATAAACTTTATAAATATTATTCTTGTTTATGTTTTATTCCTGCCACTTTTTGTTTTTAAATTCTTTCTGTCACATTTACATTGTCCTGATTATTTTCTTAAGTTTCTTCAATGCTTCTTGTTAAATTTTTATTTGAGTCTATTCCTCATTGCATACTTTCTAACTTAGTTTCACATGTAGGATAATTTTTTTCTAATCTAATTCTCTTCCTTTCTTCCATTTTGGGTTTATTTCTGGCATTAGTTTTTGGATTTCTGATTGAAAACATTTTTCATATTTCCAAATGTTTAGTTGTAGCAAAGTAAAGAGTCCTGCTGGTTTGCTTTTTTCTTCTAGGGCCTATGCAAATATTAGCCACTCTGTAATGACTTGCACAAATATAGGAATCTTTGAGAAATATAAGATATATTTACAATTATAATTTATTAATATTTCAAAGGTACACAACCAATTAAAATGAAATAAAGTACATTCTGACAGATTTATTTTAAGTGAATTGCATTTAACTTAACATGTAAGGAGATTATTTTTATTAAGTAGAGTAATTTCTTTGGCACATGGTTTGATTCCTACTAGCAACATTCCCTGTGGGCTGCCATTCAATAGTTATTTTTTTTCTTCTTCCATATCTGTAGAGTTCTCATTTTTATCTAGTCTTCACTACTACTTCATTTGATTAATGATTGATTTGTGCTAAACAGGATTGTCTCATTCCCTTTGACTGACTACTGTGACTTAAAGAGAATTCTACTAGAGTGGTCACATAAAAGTTTCTTTTTCCTGTTAAATATCGCTAAAAGGAAAAAAAAAGTGTTTCTTTTTTCATCTGCATGTTATTTTTTAAAGACGGGATATTTGAATTTCCTATGAAAATGTTGCAACCATAAAGGCAACTAAATACTTCTAGCGCCAAGTGAAAATAACCTGGGTTGTTAATAAGGTCATGGAAAAACCAACTGTGAGTATTAACTAACCTTGAGTTTGCCTTACCTTCAAGCTTTTTATACATCAGATAATAAATTATTTGGTGTTTAAGCTAAGTTGAGCTAGTGTTTACTATTTTTTAAACCTGGCATTGCTAACAAAATTAAATGGATATTATAGTTGTGTTTCATTTCTCCAGGCCTCTTTTTTTACTAGTGAAATGTTGTAAGGGGAGATTAGATCATTTATTGAGACTCGTTTGGGTAGATACTACAAAAAAACCCACAAACTAAGGTCAAGATACATACTCAGTTTAAAAAAAAGTGTGGTGGCTTGCACTTATAATCCCATCATATTTGGAGGCCAAGATGGGAGGATCACTTGAAGCCAGCATTTAGAGACCAGCCTGGGTGACAGTGAGACCCTGTTTCTACCAAAACAAAAAATTTAATGAATAAATTAATAAAAGTAATAATAAAATAAATGTATATTTCAAAATATCTTTTGAAAAGTTAGAGTTTTGCCAGCAAGGCAATAAGTAATTTTAATAGTTCTTAAAAGGTTATATTTTATTCTTGAAAAAAAGCAGGTCTCCTCGAAGTTCAATTACATTATTATCATTATTATTATCATTATTTTGGCAAGTTCTTTTCTTTCCTACAAATGATCAAAGCTCTAAATTAGTATCATATGAATTTATCATTTTTCCACATCCTAAATGGTAAATAATATTACTAGTAGCTGGTGTCACATTTTTTATATTTCCCACTTCAACTTTCACTTAAAATACCTGAATTAATTTTGTGAGTCTTTGTTACCAGGGAATAATTTACAAATTTTTAAATCCCAATGTTATTTAAAAAATAAAAGAAACATCAGGAAAAAAAACAGGATATGAAATACTACAACCCTTTTTTCCTAAAGTTGATCAAATAGAAGTGAAAGTTTAGTATTTGAAATTTCCCTTAAAGTTAAAGAAGCACATGATGACTTTATTTTATTGCAAATGTTTGCAATTCAAGTTTGTTAATAATGACATTCTTTCATGTAATTGACATGTACTGTATGGAAAATTTCTGAGTTTATTTTTTTTTCTCCCCTTTGTTTTTCTGAAAATTTGATTGAGGAGGGCTCAGGGAGATAGAAGGGAAAGTAGAGTGCATGTGAAAATGAACTTTCGAAGAGAAGAAAGAGTTCACCTGGGTCCAATGTTAAGAGAAGTCAAAGGAGAATGGCACCGAGAACCAACCGCGGGATTCAGCAAAGGATACCATGGTTGGTTCTTGGTCCCCTTCTCCTTTGACTAATGTCTGATGTTAATAGACGTTAATGGCTTTGACAAGACAGCAATTTCTACAGAGTGGCTAGGTGAGTAGAAAGCCTTATTGGAATAATCCACAAGAGAATGAGAGTAATTACTAACTATGAATTCAGATTTCCATGTTGTCAAATATGTTTTTAAAGAGCAGGGAAATGAGAGAATAGCTAGATGGAAATGGGAAGAGAGGTCAAAGGATATTTTGAGTTTTCTTCTTTACTTTCAATTTGAGGTTATTATGGCTTTAAAAAAAAATCTAGTAATAAGAAAATTGATGAAGCAAGGAAAGAGAGAATTGCTGGAATGTAGTCTCTGAGTAGGTAAGAGGGAAAGGATTCAGTGCAAAAGTATAAGTAGTAGCTTAAATATGAAAAATACATCCACGGTAATAGGCAAAGTAGCAGAGTGATGATGTCATAGATGATGAGACATTAAGTAACATGGTGGGAGATTATAAGAGCTTTGGTTTCCTCTTTTATCTCTGTGAAATTGAGAATAAATCAGGAGGTACCAAAACTTTGATTAAAGGGGAGAAGTTATGAAAAAGGTATCGAGAAAAAAAATGTCCCAGGGAATTATAGTATGTCTGCTGGGAAGAAGAAAAGGCACATTTGAGTTTGCTATTGATGACAGATGAATACATCATACTTGAAATGGAAAAGTATGAAAACATAGATTCAGCAAATGAGGCTAAGAATGTTTCACTGTAATCTTACAGTATGTATATGGATATTGGTGTATTTTATTATTTTAAAGAAAATAGAATCCCATCTTTAAAATCCATTTTTTATAATTTAGTATATAAATTTATTAAAGTAAACATTTATTACATAAAAATTATTCATGCAGATAATTTATTTATTTTCTGAAGTGGACATGCCATTTTATGTCCAGCTTCTACTTAACCTATAAATATAACAGTCTTTTGTTTTCACCTAAGCAGTCAATTTTCATAATGTATTACATCTTAAAAATTAATGTCTTTTCATATCCTTTGTTCTAATGCCATAATTGTTCAATTACCAAACCACAATTTTAGGCTACAAACTCATGTATAAAAAAAATTTTTTTTTGAAAATTTCCATAATTCAACCCAATTTCTTGAGCTCACATTCTACCAGGTTGTAAAAAATTACATATCACTTCAAAAGTTATGTAATCACTTCATACCAATCACTTTTGGTAATGGGTAAAAGAAAAAAAATTATATATCACTCAAGAAATCCTCTCCTGATTCTCCAAGTTTGCATCTAAGTTGTTGAGAGGTGACTTATTGTCAAGGTGTCATTTGTCATCTAACCATACTAGCTTGAGGTATATCACTATGCCTTCCATATCCTGATCATGAGTCATTGACACTGATGCTTAGTCACTCTTCTTTCCTAACTGCAGAATCCTTCAGGACTGCAACCTTGAGATATATCAGCTACCTCGTGCCATACTAGACTAAGATTCCCAGCGCTTGGAGTAGCAGGGCTGGAGGTAGGGCAGAGGGTGAGGGACGGAATGGAGAGGTGAGGGCAGGTAGATGTAAAAGCATTCCGTCTTGCTTTCTCTCATTCCTCATCTCATTCCCCAATCCTAGAGAATCTACCTAAGCTTCATAATGAAAAGATTTCTCTGCCTCCACGTATAGTTTTCACTGTTATACTTGAATCCACTCTGTTATTTTCAGTTTCCCTCAGGGACTTTTTTTTTTTTTTTTTTTTTGAGACAGAGTCTTGCTTTGTTGCCCAAACTAGAGTGCAGTGATGCAATCTTGGCTCACTGCAACATTCACTTCCCGGGTTCAAGCAATTCTCCTGCCTTAGTCTCCTGAGTAGCTGGGATTACAGGTGTGTGCCACCATGCCCAGCTAATTTTTGTATTTTTAGTAGAGACGCGGTTTCACCATGTTGATCAGGCTGGTGTCAAACTCCTGACCTCGTGATCCACCTGCCTCGGCTTCCCAAAGTGCTAGGATTACTGGTATGAGCCACAGCATCCAGCCTTAAATTTTTTTTAATGGACAAATCATAGTTGTATACATTTATGGGGTATAAAGTGATGTTTTGATATATGTATACAATACAGTGTGATTAAATCAAAGTAACTAACATATCAGTTACCTTGCTTAAAATTTTGATACTCAAAAACCAGAAAAGATTTCTTTTCTTCCTCTGTTTTCTGTATAACTAATTCCAATATATAACTTTTCTCAGGCCCTCAGGTAGTTCAGAACTACCAAGCTGCTATCCACACAATCATTATTGTCATTAAGTTTAAAGATCAGAGTGTCCAGGTGTTACAGCAAATAGGGATAAAAAGTGGGACCATTTAATGTCTCAAAACCCTTTTCCTGACTCTAATATGATAATGATGGCTCCATATTTGATGAGCTAAGAAGTGAGATTCAGAATATCGCAATACAAATAGAATTTTAACACTGGGAATGACTTTCTCATGAAAACGTTATTCAAGGAAGTGGCACAAACAGAGGCCATATTTACACTTTCAGCATTTATTGCTTTAAAATGAGCTCAACTATATTGTGTGAATGCCAGTAAACAGAAATTTTCCCAAAGAAAAGCAGAAAGAAATCTGTTTCTATATATACTTGAATAAATCTGGCCACTTAACCGAGGTATGCTTCACAATAAAATCAAGTCAGAAAAACTAGAGTGTTTTCAGAATTTCAGTCCCTGCTTTCAGTTCCAGCACATCTGCAGGAGTAATAAGTTTTCTGATTTCTAAGAGGCTTGTGGTTAACCTCACGGCATGGAATGAATTATCTACAATTCCATCCTTCATTAAAACACCCTTTCCATGAAATGTGTCAATGAAGTCAGAACCTGGCTGGCCGCTGATCAACCAGAGCACTGACCATCCACTTTTTCTGCTTCCATTGTATTGCTTAATTACAACAAAATGCAGTCATTTATTCCCAAAAGTTTTAAACTGTTTATGTTGTGCCCTAAGAACACCTATAATGTTTTAATTTGAACAAGGTGTATATACACATGTATAAAAGTTAAATCCATACATGTGTAAACACAAGTATCTTTGACCTCAAGTGAGAATCATAAAATTTAATAATTCCTTACTCAAACTGCACAAATATATTCCTTTGAAGCATATTTAATAAAATTTAGAAAAGTATTTAATTCCTAACCTTACCCATAAAATATATAATCCTCAAAGAGTGCTTAAGTTTGAGAAAAAACAAAAGAGAATGTCACTCCAAAAGTTGTTTTGGCAATGTTAACTCCACATTTTCGGTTCTGAGCACACATGAATTACTCCTTTGCCTTTTCCAATCAGTCCCTTTTCACCTCTAGTTCTTCATGAGCTCGATAAAAGTGAAGGAATTTATGTAAATGTCATTGTTCATTTTTTTAAATTCATATATTTACTACTATGACATAATCAACATAAATACCCAAAAGTTAAAAACAAAGCATCTTCTCAATTGAGTACTTAGGAAAATTTGCCAAGGCCATTGGCTGGTCTCTGCCTGAGGACTGTAGTTAGGAGTCATTACCTTCCAACAGCTGCTTGAGTTGAACAGGTAGGTTCACTGGGTAGTAAAATAACAATATGTGTACCTCGTTTGGAATATATAGAAAACCAAAATTGAACCATATACTCCTTTAAGAATTCCATGAGGGGTCAGTGACTTTATTACCCTTCAAAACCTTTACATTTGTTCATATAGCAATGTCAGGAAAAAGAGAAAACAGTTGAATATTCAAATCTCATTTCAAGAAGAGAGCATACAATCAGCCAGGCATGGTAGCTCATGTCTGTAATCCCAGCACTTTGGGAGGCTGAGGCAGGTAGATCACGAGGTCAGGAGTTCAAGACCAGCCTGACCAATATGGTGAAACCCCGTATCTACTAAAAATACAAAAATTAGACGGGTGTGTTGGTGCACACCTGTAGTCCCTGTAGTTCTAGCTACTCGGGAGGCTAAGGCAGGAGAATCACTTGAACCTGGGAGATGGAGGTTGCAGTGAGCCAAGATTGCAACACTGCACTCCAGCCTGGGCGATGGAGCAAGACTCCATCTCAAAAAAAAAGAACAGATCATACAGTCTAGTTTTCCTTCCTCAAAAATTTAACAAACTTTATTTTCAGGTACTTTAACGGCCATTAGTAAATTACCTTGTTCCATTTACATAAAGGATCTTAAAAGGAAACACATTTTTTGCATTTGAATGATTCACTATTTTAAATACTCATGTTGATACCTGTGCCAGAAATAATTATTAGAGTGCCAAACCACATATCAAAATCAGGTGTTTTATTTTTAAATTAATATATACTACTTGTTTTTTTCTCCATATATATTTTATATCACTTATTAATGTGGAGTTTTATAATATTTATAATAAATATTATAATAAACATTATGAAATATCTAGTCATTAAATGAAAATTTTTCTCAACCTCTTATGATTTCTACAGCTGTATTTGGAGGTGTAGCTTGATGAAGAAAAATACTGGCGTTGTTGTAATGAGAAATAAGAATACTTACTACTTAATAAGATTTACTACCAACCTGTGGGAAGGACTTCTAATACAAGCTAGCATAATTAAATTGTGTCACAAACTAGTTTTATACAGACTTTAAGCCTTTCTAGAATTGATCCTGACCCTCCTAACCAAAAGAGTCATGGGATCACTTTTTATTTTTCCTTTTGGCACCAAGCGCAGTCTTGGCTAACAAGCAGTATAACTTCACTCCCTTCTCCTGTTCCAAAAGAATTCTTGTCACTGATATATGAAACAATCCTTGGAAACATATTCTCTTCAGAGTGGGGATTAGAAGTTATCTGCATTGATAACAGATTTATGCATTATATGCAACTGTCTTTACTAAACCTTCTTTTTAAATGATGGAAAAATTTGTAATAATATTTTGGTTAATTGTTCTTATGCTCAAGTAAATTATTTTCCATATCTGTAGTTTTTTTATCAAATAATGGTGCCATTATGATGTTGGAACTGAAATGTCTATATAAATGTTCTCTTTAATGCAAATGAGTTATTTCTAGGTTCAGGGAAATAAAAAGATAATTTTTAACAATGATGGCAAAAGTGGTAGGGTTTCCTTGTTTAATTTCCTCATTTTGACCAAGTTTTATACGAAAGTAGTGATGATGCAGATGCAGAAAGTTTTGAGTTAAGATTCTAAATCAAGACCAATTTATTTCAAGTGCCAAATAAATTCTAAGTTCTTTATATAGACGTATATACAGAACTCTCTTTCTCCCTCTCTTGCTCCCCTCTCTCTCTGTATACAATAGGTTCTATATGACCTTGATGGGGGAGTAGGTAGTGTCTTTGTAACCAAATCGTTTCTGCCATGACCCATGTGCATAGCACCTATATGCTATGTTAAATGTCGTTTCCCCTTTTCTCCTTTCTAGTTTTTCAGTATTTTTACCCAAGCATTTGATTAAACTACACGTAAGCCTTGAAAACTCAAGAAGACAACGACTCCAGGAGTTTTTGTGTCTTTAGGATTTCATCAATGAAAGCTACATTACTACCTTCCTAAGAGCCATCCCTGTCCTGTCCTGTCCTCTTTTGAACAGCCACTGTATCACTTCTCTGTGCTTCTTAGTATAATTTTTCATGGCCCCACTGCTTCACATTTATTTAATTACAGATATTATAGAGGCAATTGAATCACAAGCTCCTTGAAGTCAGGGGAATTTATCTTATTCATCTTTCTATATCACACATTACTTATTTAGCATCATATTTTAGATGATCAATATAGTTTGAATATTATTTTAAAATCAAACAGATTTGATTTTAAATCAAGTCTTCCTATAAGAAAAAAAAATAATGCATTCTAATCATCAAAAAAGTCTAATGCAAAGGAACTGAGAAATTCATCAACACCTAGTGCAAATGCAGTTGATACTCCTATTTCTTTTAAATGAGAACTTTTACAAATCTTGTTCTCAGGGATGCTTCAAATGTCCACCAGAAACCAATGATTCAGGACAAAGATATTTCAAAACTATAAGCTTCTTTAGCTATCCTTAAATAGGCAAGAACACCTAAGCCATTTTAACATAGCACACTTTTTAGATTGGCCACAAAATCATTATTTATCTTCAAATAGCTTAAATGTGTTTCCCTCCAAACATACTGCTACAATTTAGTTTCAGCTCTCCCAGGAAAAACATAATGACTGTACTCATTGTATGAAGTACAAATTTAACCCAGAAAAAAAGGTACTACAAAGAACATTTCCACACATGCCCTCCATCCCAGGCCCCTAGAAGATCCATAAGGGCATTCAGCACCAAGAGGAGAGAGGCACATTAACAATTTAATTTAAAATCCTTTGGTAATTTGCAATGGAAACTTATGAGAGCTGGATTTAATCTAAACTGTGTTTCAGCTCCATGATATATAAAGACTGTTTTCATCTTACATTTCAGGCAAAAATATTGAATAGCGAATACCAATGAATTTGAGGATTGGGGGTTGAACATGAGCAGAAAATGCCTGTTGTGTAACCACCACTGAAATGTATCTTTATGTTACCAAATTCCTTCTCTTTAGCTTTACTATGATTCCTTAAAGCATATGCCTCCTTCTGGAATTTGTTTTTTTCTCCTGTAATTACGGAGTTCCCCATCAGATGAAAGTTTCAGAGGGCTGTACAGTAAGATTAATGGAGGCACATTGATGGAAGTAGTTGGGCCAGGCTCTCAAGAATACAGCAGCTTCAGTATTTCTTCTGAATCGAAGGTGAACCTACCCTTGCTCACATGTCTTGGCTGAAGTTTTTATTATTATTATTCTTAATATTCCTAAAGCCCTCAAGCACTTATGCTCTCAAGAAGTTACAGTACTCATATATAATGTTTGAGTCATCTCTGTATTTAATCTTGGGTCAGATTTTACAGTTTTACTCAGGCTCTGTTAGCACCAGAGCCTACACTATTCGTGCACTATTCGTAGCCTACACTATTCGTATGGAACCACATAGTAGGTGAACCATTTTACAAAATCAAAATAACTTCCCTATGCAGAGGGTTATCTTGTGTTTTCTAGTATTGTGAATGTACATTTTAGGTTGAATGAAAATCATTTATGGTGATATTTAAGACTCAGATTGTGGAGTCATACTCAAAGAGACTCTGATTGAATACGTTTACCCAGTCAGAATCATTAATTCTTTCTTTATTTTTAAAGAAGCCTTAGATAACTCTGATTAATATTGGCTATGGAGTAATCAATGTTTTGAGCTGTATATGGGAAGCACAGTACTTGAAAGCACAGCTTTCATAACATGAAAGTTCCTGTCTCCATCATTACACCATTTAGAGAAACACTGGTGTTAATGTTTCTAATAGGGCATTTCTATCCTAGTCCATTAAGCTCCCTACTCTATACTATTTTGGCTTAGAAAGTTGAGAATGAATTCAAGAGTATTTGAAAAGGATTTGGCATCTTTTATCAAATATTTCTTATTATGAAATATTTCTAATTTATGACACAGTGTTGTCTGTATCACTTAACAAGCTGGACAAGGGAAGAGCCATTGCAATTACCATTTCAATCATCATAAGTTAATTATAAGATTATTTATATTTCTTTGAAAGAACAATTGCTGCTCCATAAACTACGGAGTTTCCTAGGTTTTAGTGATATCTAAACTGTTGTCATGGTTGATCTTTTTTGTGCAGTTTAAACACCAGCACTTTTCTTAAAATCACACTAAGTATTTTGTCTTAATAGTACTTAAGACTTTCATTTGATATGATACCATTCTCTTTTAGTATGTTTCTCACTTTAGAGCATAAGCGTTTAATCTCTTCAAGTAAACATAGCTACAAGAATACATATATGAAGAACTCTGGTGGAAGAGTAGAAAAACCAAGGCTTTAAGTATGATTAGGTGAGTTGGTTAGCAATTCTGTCTCCTTTTTCTTCAGTACATATGAAGAGTAAAGAAGAATAATAATTGAGCTATGTAAAAACAAGGACTGGGCATGAAGATTCATTTAAGGCAGAGAATTATGCAAGTATCATATCACCAAATGTGTGACTGCAGAGCAATTTGGATAACAGTGCATAGAAATGTTCAACTGTTATGGCAGTGGCTTACAAATGTGTTGGTATTAGAAATCTATTACATTACATTCGCAAAACAAGTTGAGAACAATAGTTTTATTTATGTGGAAATATATCATATTAAAAATTAAAATTGATGCATTTTAATTATTTATTTATTCGTTCATTCATTTAAACTGCCCTCCCAGGATGTGTAGCTTAATCCTCATCTCTACCCCATCTGGAGTCTGGGCTGGACTTGGGAACTCTTAGCCACTCACTTGCAAAGAACAGAGTACAGAAAGGGAAAAAACGTAACTTTGCAGTTAAAACTGGCAGACACTACCTTAAAGAAGTAATCAAGGTTAACATAACAAGTTATAAGTCACACTGATTTCCTGATAATATAATGAGAAGGGAACTTCATCTCTGTATTATCCCTCCCCAAAACCCATAACTCCAGTTTCAAATTGAGAAACATTCTTCAAAATAGCTCACCATTTTCTTCAAAACTGTCAAGATCACACACTCAAAATATAGACTGAGTAATTGTCCACTAGAAATACAATTAAATGCAAATGTGAAACCCCAGATTGGATCCTGGAACATAAATAGGCAATAGTGGGAAAACCCTTAAAATGGAATAAAGTCTGAAATTTATGTAGCAGTATGCCCCAAACATTAATCTCTTAGTATGATGAATTCACTATAGCTGTAAGGTGTTAATATAAGAAAAAACTTGGTAAAAAATATACAGAAATTCTTGGTACTATCTTTGCAACTCTTCTATAAATCTAAAATTATTTCAAAATTAAAAGTTTATTTTAAAATAATTAAAGACACCATGGAATTTTTGTTTATGTAATAGATACATACAATATTAAAAAGCTTAGCAAAAGTATTACATATTTATTAATTTGTTGAAACAAAAAACAAACCTATAATATGTTAACATACATTTTATATTTTCATGAAAATAGGCAAAAGAAAAGTGTTTTACATTTTTACTTTTTTTAATATTTAGCTTAATAGAAGACAATGGATTCTCATTTATGCATGTAAATCTAATATATTGTTTTGGTTGAAGTATGTGAAAAAATTTATTCCTCACAGAGATATAGAGTTGATAAAAGAAGAAATATTTTAGTAGCTCTTTGGATAGTAGTGGATATTTTCATGTGTGTGCCTATACTGAAACTTCACAATTTGTTTATGCTTAAAAATTAGTTGCTTGAGGAAAGTATATTCTCCTCAACAAATGTTGCTGGTAAAACTTGGTAAATAGTGCAAACATGCAAAATAGTGATTAGACCATTATGTTACACTGTATAAAAAATTAATTCAAAATGCATTAAAGAACTAAACATAAGACTTAAAACTGTAAGTGTCCTAGAAGAAAACATAATGGAAAAACTTCATGATATTGGTCTCAGTAATTATGTCTTGGACATGACACAAAAAGCAGAGGATAATAATATTGTTTAAAATAGGGCTACATCAAACTTAAAAATGTTTGTACATCAAAGGAAACAACCAATAGACTAAAGGGTAACCTATAGAATTGAAGAAAATATTTGAAAATTATATATCTTATAAGGACTTAATATTCAGAATATATAAAGACTCCTACAATTAAACAACAAAAATCTAGTAACCCTGTTAAAAAATGGGCAAAGTACTTTAATAAATATTTCTCAAAAATATGCAAATAACCAACAAGCATATCAAAAGATGTTCACTATGACTATCAGATAAATCAAAACCACAAAGAGATATTATCACACATTCATTAGGATGACTCCTATTTTTTAAAAGGTGAGGATGTGAGAAATTGGAGGAATTGTGCTCTGTTGGAATTGCAAAATGGTACAACCACAATGGAAGCAATATAGAGGTTTCTCAAAAAAAATTTATGACCTACCAATCTGAATCTGTGCATACATCCAAAAGTATATAAAGCAGGTCTCAAAGAGATATTGGCACACCCATGTTCATAGTAGCACTAGCTACAATATCTCATAGTGGAATCAATCTAAATGTCCATTGACAGATGAACAGATAAACAAAATGTAATATGTAAATAAAATGGAATATTATTTAGCCCTAGAAAGGAAGAAAATCCTGTTACATGCTACAGTATGAATCAATCTTGGGGAAATATTGCTAAGTGAAATAAATCAGTCACAAAAAGATAAATACTGTATGACTCCCTTAAAAGAAGCATTTAAAAAAAGTCATATTATTAGAAACAGAACATAGAATGGTGTTGACCAGAAGCGGATAAGAAAAGAAAGGGGGAGTTGTTTAATGGGTACTGAGTTTCAGATTTATAAATTGAAAAAGTTCTGGATACCTGTTTCATAATGTGAATATAATTGTATTAGTTCATTCTCACACTGCTAGAAAGTACTTCCTGAGAATGGGTAGTATATGAAGAAAAGAGTTTTAATTGACTCACAGTTCCACATGGCTGGAAAGGCCTCAGGCCTTTACAATAAGGGCAGAAGCAAAAGGTGAAGCAAAGCATATCTTCCCGTGGCAGAGCAAAAGGGAAAGAACAGTGAAGGAGGAAGTGGCACACACATTTAAACCATTGGATATTGTGAGAATTCACTCACTATTACAAGAACAGAAAGGGGGAAATCCACCCCCATTATTCAATTACCTCCCACCAGTACCTTCCTCCAATTCCACATGAGATTGGGTAGGGACACAAATCCAAACCAAATCATTCTGCCCCTGGCCCCTCCCAAATGTCATGTCTTTCTCATATTTCAAAACCAATCATGCCTTCCCAACAGTTCCCCAAAGTCTTAACTCATCCCAGCATTAACTCAAAAGTCCAAGTTTGAAGTCTCATCTGAAACAAGCCAAATCACTTTGCCTAAGAGCCTGCGAAACAAAAAAAAGTTACTCCCAAGATGCAACGGGGGTATAGGCATTGGGTAAATGCTACCATTCCAAATGGGAGAAATTGGACAAAACAAAAGGCCCCATGCAAGTCCAAAACCCAGCAGCGCAGTCTTTAAATCTTAAAGCTCCAAAATAGGTCGGGTGCAGTGGTTCATGCCTATAATCCCAGCAGTTTGGGAGGCCGAAGCAGGTGGATCATGAGGTCAAGAGACTGAGATAATCCTGGTCAACATGGTGAAACCCGTCTCTACTAAAAATACAAAAAATTAGCTGGGAATGGTGGCACATGCCAGTAGTCCCAGCTACTCGGGAGGCTGAGGCAGGGGAATTGCTTGAACCCAGGAGGCAGAGGTTGCAGTGAGACGAGATTTCGCCATTTTACTACAGCCTGGGTAAGGAGAGTGAAACTCTGTCTTAAAAAAATAAAAAAGAAAAAAAGCTCCAAAATAATCTTCCTTGACTCCATGTCTCACATCCAGGGCATGCTGATGAAAGGGGTGGGATCCCACAATTTTAGGCAGCCCCATCTCTGTGGCTTTACAGGGTATGGCTCCTTTGGCTGCTCTCACTGGCTGGCACTGAGTCTCTCTGGGTTATCCAGGTACATAGTGCAAGTTGTTGGTAGATATTCCATTTTGGAGTCTGGGTGACAGTGGCCCTCTTCTCGCAGCTCCACTAGGCAGTGCCCCAGTGGGACCCTGTTGGGGTTCCAATCCCACATTTCTACCTCAACAGTGCCTAGTCGAGGTTCTCCACCAGGGCTCTGCCCCTGCAGCAGACTTTTACCTGGACATCCAGGTGTTTCCACACATTCTCTGAAATCTAGGAGGGGGTTCTCAAACCTCAGCTCTTACCTTCTCCATTTCTGTAAACCTAACATCACATGAAATTCAGCAAAGCCAGGTTCTTGCAACCTTGGAAGCAACAGCTCAAGTTGTAATTTGACCCACATTAGCCACAGCTGCAGCTGGAGCAGCTGGGATACAGGACACCAGGTACTGAGGCTGCACCGAGCAGTGGGGCACAAGGCCCAGCCCACAAAACTATTTTTCCCTCCTAGGCCTCTGGGCCTGTGATAGGAGAGGCTACTCTGAAAGTCCCTGACAATGGAGATATTTTCCCCATCATCTTGGCTATTAACATTCACCTCCTCTTTAGTTATTCTGCAGACAAAATAGTAATTCAGTCTTTATGTTTACAGATAAATAGCTAATTTAGTGATTTACTACATTGTCATACAGAGGCCATAGTTTACATTACTTACCATTTATTTAACAGATATTCAGCAATGTCAAATATATAAGATGTCATTGTTTTCTAAACTATTATATATGCTTCTCCAGGCAATATATTATAATATCTAAACCTATAACATGCAAATGTCTACAGTCAGCTTGGGCTTGACTCCCTCCCCAGAAAATAAGTTTTCCTTCTCTACCACATGACTGGGCTGCAGATTTTCCAAACTTATATGCTCTGCTTCCCTTTTAAATATGTTACAGTTTCAGACTACCTCTTTCTTTATGTAAATGAGCATAGGCTTTTAGGAGCCACCAGGCCATGTTTCAAGGCTTTGCTGCTTAGAAATTTCTTCCACCAGATACCCTAAATCATCTCTCTCAACTTCAAGTTTCCACAGATCTCTAGGGAAGAGGCAAAATGGCACCAGTTTCTTTGCTAAAGCATTGCAAGAGTTCCTAATAAGTTTCTCATCTCCCTTTGAGACCATCTCAGCCTGGACTTCATTGTCCATATCACTATCAGCATATTGGTCAAAACCATTCAACAAAGTCTCTAGGAAGTTCCAAACTTTTCCACATCTTCTGGTCTTCTTCTAAGCCCTCCAAACCATTCCAACCTCTGCTCATTACCCAGTTCCAAAGTCTCTTCTACATTTTCAGGTATTTTAGTAGCAGTGCCCCACTCCCAGTACCAATTTTCTGCATTAGTCCATTCTCACATTGTTATAAACAACTGCCTGAGACTGGGTAGTTGACATGGTTTGACTGTATCCCTACCCAAGTCTCATATTGCACTGTAGCTCCCATAATTCCCACATGTTGTGGGAGGAACCTGGTAGAAGGTAATTGAATCATGGTGGTGGGTCTTTCCCATGCTGTTCTCATGATAGTGAGTAAGTCTCACAAGATCTGATGATTTTATAAACAGGAGTTACCCTATATACATTCTTTTACCTGCCGCCATGTGAGCCATGACTTTGTTTCTCATTCACTTTGTGCCATAATTGTAAGGCTTCCCAGCCATGTGGAACTGTAAATTAATTAAACCTCTCTCCTTTATGAATTACCCACTCTCAGCTATGTCCTTATTAGCATTGTGAGAACAGACTAATACAATAATTTATGTAGAAAAGAGGTTTAATTGACTGACAGTTCTGCATGACTGGGGAGGTCTCAGGAAACTGAAAATCATGGCAGAAGGTGACCCGGAAACAAAGCACATTCTCCAATGGCAGAGTAAGAGAGTGAAGGGGGAAGTGTACATACTTTTAAACCATCATAGCTCATAAGAATTCATTTACTATCATGAAAACAGCAAGAAGGAAATCCACTCCCATGACCCAATCACCTCCCACCGTGCCCCCTCCTCCAATTCAACATGAGATTTGGACAGGGACACAAATCTAAACCATATCAATAATTAATAATACTAAACTATATATTTTTAAATGGTTAATATGGTAAATTTTATGTTGTGTTTCTTACTATCACCACCAAAACAAAACAGTTGCTTAACAATTAATAGAAATGAAGATCTATAACAAGGCCAATAAATTTCTCATGCTCTGTGAAAATTTCATTGGTCTATCATGACCGTAGAGTGGACTTTTTACCTACACATAATTTTGTAACAGCATGCATTGGTCATTTAAAAATATGAGTTCACATATATGCAGATGTTCCAACTGTTGATAGGTCCAGGAATCATATTAGTTAATATTACCAACAATCTTTCAAAAAAATCTTTTTCTTAAATATTAGAAAGCTGCCAAGATCACAGTAGCAGGACAATTTTCCCCAATTCTAATTTTTTATTTAAAGCTCAAATTTTATCATCAGTGACATATAATGTCAGTTATCTGCCTGTAGTGGCAGCCTCATTTTGCTCATTCCAAAGGAAATATAGGTCAAGTACCCTTATCTAAAAAACCACAGCTTGTCTGTTAGCCATTGTTTCAGTAAGACTAATTCTGTAAAAACTGTGGCTAGTTCAGCACACTAACTAAAAAGTATCACAAATGCTTTTCTTCAAAATAATCATTTCATTTTAGTTTATAACTGAAGCCTTTTATGCATACTTTGCATATTCTTCTGCAGAATATTCCAAAAACTGGACACAAGTGTCAAAGTTTAATAAGATGAATAATTTTTACTTTATTATCAGGATATTCAAAATGAAACCAGCACTTATTTTTACTGAGTGTGTGGCATAGTTGGGTGAAATGCTAACTAGTACAATTTGATGCCACTATCTTGGTTCATACCAAGCATTACCAGTTTTGCTCGCAAATGATTAATTTTGTACTTTCAGTGCTAGTTATGCAGGAATAATTACCAGAATTTAAAATGCTATTAGAAAACTTCGAAGACTTGAGTATCACTAATGTGTCTATAATGTGTATCCAAGCATACACATTATAGAAAATCTGATGACTAATTGGGCCTAATATCAGACAAATATAGTCAGTTCATTCATGCTTATAGATTTGCCCATTTAAAAGACAAAATATACAATTCTGCAGACAAAATAGTAATTCAGTCTTTATGCTTATAGCTAAATAGCTAATTTAGTGATTTACTATATTGTCATACAACGGCCATAATTTACATTATTTACCATTTATTCAGCAAGTATTCAGCAGTGTCAAATATACAAGATGTCATTATTTTCTAAACTATTGTATATGCTTCTCCAGGCAATATACTATAATATCTTAACCTACAAAATATGTAAGTGGGTTTTTCATTACGAGTTTGAAAAGTTGTAACCAAGTTTGGCTTTTAAAGAGATTACATCTACATTTCAAATACTCAATTCTTAATTCTTTACTGTAAATAATTGATCTCAAAATGATATCATCATTCAAGTAATGACAAACCATATGTCATGTAATGACAACTCATATAGCCACTGAAAAATTCACTGTATAATTTTGAGCAGATAAAAGTGAAAGATGACTGTCAGTGAAAATGGTGGCATCGGTCAATCCAAGGGCCTGTCCCTCCACAGAAACATCAAAAAATCAACTAAAGCTGTCAGAGAATGTTTTGTTACAATCCTAAAAAACAATCATAGCACATGCTAAATCAAGAAAAAAGCAACTCACAATAGTGGGAATATATAATTATGTACATAGCAATGTTAGTCACACTAACCAAAAGGTAGAAGCAACCCAAATAACCTCTGATGAATAAATGGATAAATAAATGTGGTATATGCAACCAATAGTAGATAAGTCAGTCTTATAAAGGAAGAAGTTCTGAAACATGTTACAACATGGATAAACCATAAACACATTATGGTAAGTAAAATAAGACTGTCAAAAATTCACAGAGACATGAATAGAGGCAAAAAGTAGAATGGGGAGGACTCAAGATGGCGCTGTGAGAACAACCCAGGATTGGAGCTCTCCTTGAATCCGCAGAGAGGTGAGTCGCTGCTGCATTTCCAGACTGATCTTTGTTGCCCACAGAACGGGGAAATTCCCAAGTATAAAGGAGACGCAGGACGCCAGGCAGTACCTCTGCCTGGCGAAGCCGGCAGCCGGGGTGGCGGTGGCCGGCCCTACCCAGCGCTTCCCACAGAGAGCGCTTCTCCAGGTGCCCTGTTGAACCGGCTACCTGACACTTGAGAGGGCTGGACTTGAGACTGAACGAGACTTGGACAGTGGGCCAGCCCAGGGGATTGCAGGGACAGAGCGTCTGGGGTAGCCCAGTGGGACAAACAAAACTGCAATTACACACAATCCCCGTGCAGACGATCCGAGACACTATGTGGGGGAGGGGCGTCCACCATTACCGAGGCAACCCGCCCCAACTGAGATACACGCCCACTGCTGATGCAGCCAGCCATTGCCGAGGCAACCCGTTCCTACTGAGATACACGCCCACTGCTGAGGCAGCCTGCCATTGCCGAGGCAACCTGCTACAACAGAGAGACTCCACCGCAGGGCATGGCGGAGACCACAGCAGAACAGCAGAGCCTGCAGCAACAGGGCGAACAACACATCAGCAGGGCGGAGCCTCGGCAGGCAAACAGTGGCTAGTCTGCCTCCTAGCTGGGCAGGACACATCAACGGACATCCAAAAATAAAGCCCAAACCCCCCAACACAGAGCATTTCAGAAAAAAAAAAGGTTTTTATAATGAGCTCTGTTGCAGCAGAATCAAACATAGGAGCCTAAAAGCCCTGAATGAACAACAGAGCTCACAGCTCAGCAATTGAGCTCCTATAAAGTACAGACTGTCTCCTCAAGCAGCTCAATGACCCCTCTATATCCAAAAGACTGACATTTGGCAGGCATCATCCTGGGACAAAGATAGCAGATAAAGAAACTGGTAGCATCTCTCACTGTGCCACAGCTGCTAGAGGTGCACCCCAGACAAGCAGGGCCTGGAGTGGACCTCGGCAGTCATACAGCAAAGGGGCTAGACTGGTAGAAGGAAAACCAAGTAACAGAAATACTTCATCATAGACAATCTGAGTGTCCACTCAGAGACCCAATCGAAAAGTCAGAAACTACGCAGACGACAAGAGGATAAATCCAAAAAGATGGGAAGAAACCAGCGAAAAAAGGAGGAAAACACCCGAAACCAGAACATCTCGCCTCCTAGAAAGGACCAAAACTCCTCACCAGCAAGGGAACAAAGCTGGACGGAGAATGACTGTGATGAAATGCCGGAATTAGACTTCAGAAGGTGGATAATGAGAAACTTTTGTGAGCTAAAAGAACATGTATTAAATCAATGCAAAGAAACTAAGGAACTTGAAAAAAGATATGTGGAAATGATAACAAGAATGGATAACTTAGAGAGGAATATGAATGAATTAAAGGAGCTGAAAAACACAATACGAGAACTTTGTGAAGCATGCACAAGTTTCAACAGCCGAATTGACCAAGCAGAAGAAAGAATATCTGAAGTCGAAGACCTACTCAATGAAATAAAACAAGAAACCAATATTAGAGAAAAAACCGCAAAAAGGAATGAACAAAGTCTCCAAGAAATGTGGGACTATGTGAAAAGACCTAACCTACGTTTGATAGGTGTACCAGAAGGGGACGAAGAGAATGAATCCAAGCTGGAAAATACTCTTCAGGACATCATCCAGGAAAATTTCCCCCACCTAGCAAGACAGGCCAACACTCAAATGCAGGATATACAGAGAACACCACAAAGATATTCTGCAAGAAGAGCAACCCCAAGGTACATAATCGTCAGATTCAACAAGGTTGAAATAAAAAAGAAAATACTAAGGGCAGCCAGAGAGAAAGGTCAGGTCACCCACAAAGGGAAGCCCATCAGACTCACAGCAGATCTCTCGGCAGAAACACTACAAGCCAGAAGAGAGTGGGGGCCAATACTCAACATTCGTAAAGAAAAGAACTTTCAACCCAGAATTTCATATCCAGCCAAACTGAGTTTCAGAAGTGAAGGAAAAATAAAATCCTTTGCGAACAAGCAAGTACTCAGAGATTTTGTCACCACCAGGCCTGCTTTACAAGAGCTCCTAAAAGAGGCACTACACATAGAAAGGAACAACCAGTACCAGCCATTCCAAAATCAAACTAAATGCTAAAGAGCATCAACATAATGAAGAATCTACAACAACTAACAGGCAAAACAGCCACTTAGCATCAAAATGGCAGTATCAAATTCACACATAACAATATTAACCCTAAATGTAAATGGACTAAATGCACCAATCAAAAGACACAGACTGGCAAATTGGATAAAAATCCAAAACCCATCAGTGTGCTGTATCCAGGAAACCCATCTCACATGCAAGGATACACAAAGGCTCAAAATAAAGGGATGGAGGAAGATTTAGCAAGCAAATGATAAAATAGAGTTTAAAGCAACAAAGATCAAAAGAGACAAAGAACACCATTACATAATGGTAAAAGGATCGATACAACAAGAAGAGCTAACGATCCTGAAAATATATGAACCCAATTCAGGAGCACCCAGATATATAAGGCAAGTTCTTAATGACTTACAAAGAGACTTAGACGCACACACAATAATAGTGGGAGACGTTAACACTCCACTGTAAATATTAGACAGATCAACCAGACAGAAAATCAACAAGGATATCCAGGGCTTGAACTCAGACCTGGAGCAAGCAAACCTGATAGACATTTACAGAATTCTCCACCCCAAATCCACAGAATACACATTCTTCTCAGCACCATATCACACCTACTCTAAAATTGACCACATAATTGGAAGTAAAGCACGGATCAACAAATGCAAAACAACTGAAATCATAACAAACAGCCTCTCAGACCATAGTGCAATCAAGTTAGAACTCAGAATACAGAAACCAATCCAGAACCGCACAGCTTCATGGAAACTGAACAACTGGCTCTTGAATGTTGACTGGGTAAACAATGAAATGAAGACAGAAATAAAGAAGTTCTTCGAAACCAATGAGAACGAAGACACAACATGCCAGAATCTCTGGGACACATTTAAAGCAGTCTCTAGAAGAAAGTATATAGCAATAAGCGCCCATATGAGGAGAATGGAGAGATCCAAAATTGAA
Source organism: Callithrix jacchus (assembly GCF_049354715.1). NCBI lineage: Eukaryota > Metazoa > Chordata > Mammalia > Primates > Cebidae > Callithrix > Callithrix jacchus. Next base: position 70,622,748 of record NC_133504.1, on the reverse strand, counting down.
ACTCTATCGTCAAAATTGAAAGAGCTAGAGAAGCAAGATCAAAAAAACTCAAAACCCAGCAGAAGACAAGAAATAACTAAGATCAGAGCTGAACTGAAGGAGATTGAGACACAAAAAAACCTTCAAAAAATCAATAAATCCAGGAGCTGGTTTTTTGAAAAGATCAACAAAATAGACCACTAGCCAGATTGATTAAAAATAAAAGAGAGAACAACCAAATAGATGCAATAAAAAATGATAAAGGGGAAATCACCACAGATTCCACAGAGATTCAAACCATCATCAGAGAATATTACAAACAACTCGATGCACATAAACTAGTAAACCTGGAAGAAATGGACAAATTCCTGGACTCCTGTGTCTTCCCAAGCCTAAACCAGGAGGAAGCTGAAACTATGAATAGACCAATAACAAGGTCAGAAGTCGAGGCAGCAATTAAGAGCCTATCACTCAAAAAAAAGCCCAGGTCCAGACGGATTCACAGCCGAATTCTACCAGACACACAAAGCGGAGCTGGTACCATTCCTTCGAAAACTATTTCAAACAATCCAAAAAGAGGGAAGCCTTCCCAAATCATTTTACGAGACCAACATCATTCTGATACCAAAACCCGGCAGAGACCCAACAAGAAAAGAAAACTTCAGGCCAATATCCATGATGAACGTAGATGCAAAAATCTTCTATAAAATATTGGCAAGCCGATTGCAACAGCAAATCAAAAAACTTATTCATCATGATCAAGTAGGATTCAACCCGGGGATGCAAGGCTGGTTCAACATACGCAAGTCTATCAACGTAATTCACCACATAAACAGAACCAAAAACAAAAACCACATGATTATCTCAATTGACGCAGAGAAGGCATTTGACAAAATTCAACAGCCCTTTATGCTAAAAACCTCAATAAACTCGGTATCGATGGAACGTATCTCAAAGTAATAAAAGCTATTTATGACAAACCAACAGCCAATATCATAGTGAATGGGCAAAAACTGGAAGCATTTCATTTGAAATCTGGCACTAGACAAGGATGCCCTTTTTCACCACTCCTATTCAATATAGTACTGGAAGTTCTAGCCAGAGCAATCAGGCAAGAAAAAGAAATAAAGGGTATTCAAATAGGAAAGGTGGAAGCCAAATTGTCTCTATTTGCAGACGACATGATAGTATACCTAGAAGACCCCATTGCCTCAGCCCAAAAACTCCTGAAACTGATAAGCAACTTCAGCAAAGTCTCAGGATATAAAATCAATGTGCAAAAATCACAAGCCTTCCTCTACACCAATAACAGACTTAAAGAAAGCCAAATCAAGAACGAAATGCCATTCACAATTGCTACAAAAAGAATGAAATACCTAGGAATACAACTCACAAGGAACGTAAGAGACCTCTTCAAGGAGAACTACAAACCACTGCTCAATGAAATCAGAGAGGACATAAACAGATGGAGAAACATTCCATGTTCATGGTTAGGAAGAATTAATATCGTGAAAATGGCTATACTGCCCAAAGTAATTTACAGAATCAATGCTATCCCCATCAAGCTACCATTGACTTTCTTCACAGAACTGGAGAAAACCACCATGAACTTCATATGGAACCAAAAGAGAGCCCGCATAGCCAAGTCAATTCTAAGCAAAAAGAACACAGCGGGGGGCATCATACTACCGGATTTCAAACTATACTACAAGGCTACAGTAATCAAAACAGCATGGTACTGGTACCAAAACAGAGATATAGACCAATGGAACAAAACAGAGGCACCGGAGGCAACACAACATATCTACAACTATACAATCTTTGATAAACCTGACAAAAACAAGCAATGGGGAAAGGACTCCCTGTTCAACAAATGGTGTTGGGAAAACTGGCTAGCCATGTGCAGAAAGCAGAAACTGGACCCCTTCCTGACACCTTACACTAAAATTAACTCCAGATGGATTAAAGACTTAAACATAAGACCTGGCACAATAAAAACCCTAGAAGGAAATCTAGGCAAAACTATCCAGGACATAGGAGTAGGCAAGGACTTCATGACCAAAACACCAAAAGCATTGGCAACAAAAGCCAAAATAGACAAATGGGACCTAATGAAACTCCACAGCTTCTGCACGGCAATAGAAACAGTCACTAGAGTGAATCGGCAACCAACAGAATGGGAAAACATTTTTGCAGTTTACCCATCTGACAAAGGGCTGATATCCAGAATTTACAAAGAACTCAAACAGATTTACAGGAAAAAAACAAACAAGCCCATTCAAAAGTGGGCAAAGGATATGAACAGACACTTTACGAAAGAAGACATATATGAGGCCAACAATCATATGAAAAAATGCTCATCGTCACTGGTCATCAGAGAGATGCAAATCAAAACCACATTGAGATACCATCTCACGCCAGTTAGAATGGCGATCATTAAAAAATCTGGAGACAACAGATGCTGGAGAGGATGTGGAGAAAAAGGAACACTTTTTCACTGTTGGTGGGAGTGTAAATTAGTTCAACGATTGTGGAAGACAGTGTGGCGATTTCTCAAGGCCTTAGAAATAGAAATTCCATTTGACCCAGCAATCCCATTACTGGGTATATATCCAAAAGACTATAAATCGTTCTACTATAAGGACACATGTACACGAATGTTCATTGCAGCACTCTTTACAATAGCAAAGACCTGGAATCAACCCAAATGCCCGTCGATGATAGACTGGACTGGAAAAATGTGGCACATATACACCATGGAATATTATGCAGCAATCAGAAATGATGAGTTTGTGTCATTCGTAGGAACATGGATGAATCTGGAGAACATCATCCTCAGCAAACTGACACAAGAACAGAAAATGAAACACCGCATATTCTCACTTATAGGCGGGTGATGAAAAATGAGAACACATGGACACAGAAAGGGGAGTACTAAACACTGGGGTCTACTGGGGGGAAAAGGGGAGGGCCAGTGGGAGGGGGAGGTGGGGAGGGATAGCCTGGGGAGAAATGCCAAATGTGGGTGAAGGGGAGAAGGAAAGCAAAGCACACTGCCATGTGTGTACCTACGCAACTGTCTTGCATGCTCTGCTCATGTACCCCAAAACCTAAAATCCAATAAAAAATTAAAAAAAAAAAAAGTAGAATGGTGGTTTCCAGGGTCTGGCAGGGAAAAGGAAATGAGGAGTTACAGTTTAGTGGGTATAGAGTTTTAGCTTTGCAAGATGAAAAAAAATCTGGAGATGGATGGTGTTGGTATATAACTATGGGAATGTAATTAATGTCACTTTGTACACTTAGAAGTGATTATAATGGTAAATTTTATGGTATGTCCATTTTGTCATGACTAAAAATCTTTTTAAAAACAATACTTTGAGAAGATTATGCTCCAAAATAATAAAATAACCAAATTTCTCAAATATTGAATCATCATAAAAGCTAAAGATATTAAGAAAATATACACACTCAGAATCACTTCTAAAAGCATTTAATTATAGTATATATTGGCCATATGACGAGATTATGCAATTTGTCTAAGAAATTCAATAATTATTAAAATTATAATGTTTCTTCAATATATTTCTACAAAAATTACATTTGCAAAAACATTACTTAAAATATGGAATTAATTGGTAAGAAAAGTTACCCTAAGAAAATAGTAGAAACTCTTTGTGGCATTTCAATTTGCCTTTGCACTTCCATTTTTCTAGTTTTGCAGCAATCTTTTAAATGACCAACCACATCCCCAGTGAGGAACTCTAGTTCCTGGTTCCAGAGGGAGTACAGCAGACCTTATCTGAAAAGAATTATGTTTGTCTTCTATAACCTAATTAAAGACTACCTGAAGAACATGACTTAAGGCACTTGTCTTTGTTTCACCTGACTCAAAGTCACTCATGTTAGAAATCAGCAAACATTTAAATATATATATATACATACACATTTATGTATATATTTATATACATACATGACAAGCAACCTACAGCTACCTATAGCAAAAAGAAAAGAAAAGAAAAAGAAAAAGAAAGTTAAAACAAACAATAAAGCACAGTATGCCTTGAAAGAAAATCTGGAGAGATTATTTCAAAACCAGTGCTTTCAAAATCAACCACGTATGCTGGGAATACAGGATATCACACAAATGGCCCAGAAAGGACACATGCTAGAAATAAGCTAAGAAAATTCTAAGCTTTTAGTTCTGACTGATCTCTAGGTTCAGTAAATGTAGGAAGTAAAAGCCAAGGCTGAGTTGTAAAAAACCTGGCTATTCATCGAAGAAATGTCTGCATGGAGAAAATATGTAAAAGTTGTAAGTTTTTTATTTGTTTCTCCTCTCTCTCTCTGCCTTCCTCTCTTGTCTTCAGGATTTCAAGGAAATTGACATGAAAACACTGGCTAAACACAAGCTAAAGAAACAGAGACTTTAAAGAACACACATGACAAAGAATACAAACATGGCAAAAATATGTTAAAAGTTGCTAAGTACACAAACAGCTACCATCACAGCAGACACAAAAATATAATTTCCATAGTTACCATACTGTAATTTGTCCAATGAAAAATTATAAAGTATGCAAATAAACAAGAAAGTATTATCCATTTACAGATAAAATAAAACAATTTTTCCTGAGGCAACACAGGCATTGTACTTACTGAAGAAAGGACTTAGGTAAACTGTCTTAAATATGTTCAAAGAAATAAAGGAAAATGGAAAATAAGCTAAAGGAAACAAGGAAAACAATGTATGGCCAATAGAGAATATTAATAGTGAGATAGAAATTACAAAAAGAAACCACATAAATTCTGGAGCTAAAACATGCACTATACTGAAATTTTAAAAATCACTAGAAGGATTGAATAGTAGCTTTATACAAGCAGAATAAACCATCAGCAAACTTGAAGTCAAGTAAACTGAAATTATTTAGTCTGCACGCAGAAAGAATAAAGGATGAGTATAGTTGCAAAATTATAAATGAAGTGTTAGCAAACTTATTTTGGTAATGTATAATGGATAACATAATTTTCAGATTGAGTTTAAGATTGCAAAGTTTGGCTATAGTGAACTAAGATTGTGCCACCACACTATAGCCTAGGCCACAGACTGAGACTGTCTTAAAAAAAAGAAAAAAGCAACAAAACACAGACCATTATTCCCTGGGAATATTACTATACTCAATAACCCAGTAGGATTTACCCCAGGAATGCAAGAGTAGTTAAAATTTTAATATAAAAAAAAGTCAATTGATATATACCACATTAATAGAACAAGGGGAGTGACACCTCATTATCTCAATTGACACAGTAAGAAGTATTTCACAAATGCAACACCTTTTCATAATTTAAAGACACTACAAAATTTAGAAATAGAAAAGAACTTTGTCAACATGGAAAAGGGCATTTGTGAAAACCTCATGGCTAACACCCTAACAGTAAAAAACTGAAAGCTGCTTTTCCCCAACAAAAAGTAAAAACTGAAAACTTTTCCCTTTGTCTTCTTTCAACACTGTACTGAAAGTTCCAAGCAGCAATTAGGCAAGAAAAATAAATAAAAGGAATCCAGATTGGAGAAGAAATAAATCTATCAATATTCACAGAAAAATCCCAAAGAATCCTTACACACATGGAAAACTACTAGAGCTAACAAATGAATTCAGCAAAATTGTAGGATACATGAACACACACAGACAAGTTAGTTTTGTTTCTGTATACCAACAATGGTCAATATAAAAATAAAATTAAGGAAACAATTCCACTTATAATAGTCCAAAATAATAAAATACCAAGGAATAAATTTGACCAAAGAGGTAGAAACCTGTACACTGAAAACTTCAAAACATTCCTGAAGTTAAAGATTTAACTAAATAGAAAGATACTCTATTTTTGTAGACTAAAAGACAATTTTCAGATGGCAGTATTATGCAAAGCAATCTATCTATGAGTGCAATCCCTATCAAAATTCAATAGCTTTCTTTTTCACAAATGAACAAATTGATTCTCAAATTCACATGGAATTTCAAGGGCCCTTGAACATTATAGCCTAATTATACTGGGAAAAAATGCAACAATATTGGAGCACTCATAATTTCTAATTTCAAAACTTCCTACAAAGCTATAATAATAAAATTACAAAGAACCTAAAGCGTGGTGGTCGCACACAATTGTAAATGTACTAAGTTACACTGAAATGTTTACTTCAAAATGGTTGATTTTATGTTAAGTGAATTTCATTTCAATTATAAAATTGATATTGACAAAGACAATAACATCTTAATGTTATTATGAAATAGGTTTGACCTCGTGGACACCTAAAAATTATCTCAGGAGCCCCAGAGTTCCCTAGATCCCAAGTTGCAAACCACTTAGATTGTTCCTTATATAACCAGTTTATTGATGGATTTTAATTAGTTCGGTATCAAATAAAATATTTTTTCTATTATTTTTATCATGTTTACGATGTTCGATAACCCTTTTCTTCTAGGTAATAGGTCTCGACATTTTTGGCCAGATTTCATATTTACCATGCCACATTCAATTATTAGCATGGTCTGATTTTGATACTTAAGAATCAGTGCTATTTAGTTTTAAATAAATTCAAAACTTGTCTGTCACCCTCATCCTAAACTGCCCAGGACAGATAAGGGAGCTGCAGTTAATTAACACAAAGGAGGCAGGTGTCTTTTGTCTCAGATGCATCTCTTTCCCTTTTTTACATGCTAGCTTCTTGGTGGTAGAAAAAAGAAGGGCTTGTTGGTGGAGGCAGAAATCTAACTTGGGTGCCCACCTTTGAAAATGCTGATTAATTTACTCAAGCATTTATTAACTACTCTGCACCAGTCACTGACCAAGGAGTTAAAATACAGCTATGCACAGAACTTCCAAAAAACCCTGTCTTCATGCATCTTACATCCGATTGAGGAAGCCAGGCAATAAACAAGGTGAGTACATATATAGCAAGTTAGTTATAAGTGATTAAAAATACCACGAAGTAGATAGCAGACACAGAGAGTACTTGGGGGTTGTAATGCTGGAAAGCTAACTTTGGGTTGCCTTTTAGATAGTAATATTGGCATAAGTTTAAACTAGGAGAAAAAGAGAAATAGGTCAATATTTGGATGAATAGTATGAAAGGGGAATGTTCCCAGCAAATTTTTTTACTCTGGTTTATTCTGTTCCAAAGAGCAGCTGATGTGGTGATCGGAACTGTTTTCTTGGGATAATGATCAGTTTCTCTCCCCATGTTCTCTGATACTAATGACCCAATTAAGAAAAGCCATATCTTAGGGTGCAAAATGGTAGCCCCACCATCCCACACCCTCAGCTCCCCGGTTCTACAGTAACATCATTAACCTCTGTGCCCCTTCACATGGAGCCTGGAAAAACGCTAAAATTCTCCTCCGAACCTTCTGACTTATAGACAACTGGAATGTGGTAGAGATGGCTTCTTCTTCCCAGTCATTCCCATGCCAAGGTTTCTTTAAGCCTGCTCCTGCTAACATGGGCAACTGCAATGAGCCCCTCTACAGAAATCTCTAAAACTAATTCAGGAACCAGTACTTAAGTTCAAGTATACCCCCAAATTACAAGGGACACATATTATGCTCCTCTCTTATCTCATAAACAGTAGAGCTACCACACCCCTAGACTTCCAGAAAACTCTTTTGAGAGTTATCTCCTCACAATCCCCTCAAAAAACATAGTATCATTTTGACCCTATGGGTTCTGTAACTCAGCAAGAGTTTCACCAGGCAGCTGAAGAAAAAAAAAATGTTGATCTCCCCTTCTTAAAGACATCTACTAACTCAATGCAAAGAAACCAAAAATCTTGAAAAAGGTTAGACAAAATGCTAACTAGAATAACCAGCTTAGAGAAGAACATAAACGACTTGATGGAGTTGAAGAACACAGCACGAGAACTACATGAAGCAAACACAAGTTTTAATAGCCAAATCAATCAAGCAGAAGAAAGGATATCAGAGACTGAAGATCAACTTAATGAAATAAAAAAGAGAAGGCAATACCAGAGAAAAAAGAGTGAAAAGAAATGAACAAAGCCTCCAAGAAATATGGGATTATGTGAAAAAACCTAATCTATGCTTGATTGGTATACCTGAATATGACGAGGAGAATGAATCCAACCTGGAAAACACACTCCAGAATATTATCTGGAAAACACACTCCAGAATATTATCCAGGAGAACTTCCCAAACCTAGCAAGGCAATCCAAATTTCAAATTCAAGAAATGCAGAGCACTCCACAAAGATAATCCTCAAGAAGAGCAACCCCAAGGCACATAATCGTCAGATTCACCAGGGTCGAAATGAAAGAAAAAATGCCAAGGGCAGCCAAAGAGAAAGGTCAGGTCACCCAAAGAGGGAAGCCAGTCAGACTCACAGCGGATCTCTTGACAGAAACTCTACAAGCCAGAAGAGAGTGGGAACCAACATTCAATATCCTTAAAGAAAGAACTTGCAATGTAGAATCTCATATCCAACCAAACTAAGCTTCATAAGTGAAGGAGAAATAAAATCCTTTATGGACAAGCAATTATTGAGAGATTTTGTCAGCACCAGACCTGCCCTACAAGAGCTCCTGAAAGAAACACTAAGCATGGAAAGGAACAAGGACCAGTCACTGCAAAAGTAAAACAGCTGACAAAGACTAAAAATGCAATGAAAAAAATGAGTCAACTAATGAGAAAGAAAACCAGCCAGTAACAAAATGGCAGGATCAAATTCACACATAACAATATTAACATTGAATGTAAATGGCCTAAATGCCCCAATCAGAAGACACAGACTGGCAGACTGGATAAAAAGTCAGAACCCACTGGTGTTCTTTATTCAAGAAATCCATCTCACATACAAAGACACACATAGACTCAAAATAAAGGGATGGAAGAAGATTTACCAAGCAAATGGAGAACAAAAAAGGCAATCCTAGTCTCTGATAAAATGGCTTCAAACCAACAAACATCAAAAGAGACAAAGAAGGACATTACATAATGGTAAACGGATCAATCCAACAGGAAGATCTAACTATCCTAAATATATACGCCCCAACTCAGGAGCACCCAGATACACAAAGCAAGTTCTTAATAACCTAACATGAGAGTTAGACTCCCACACAATAATAGTGAAAGACTTCAATACTCCACTGCCAATACTAGACAGATCAATGAGATAGAAAATTAACAAGGATATCCAGGACTTGAATGCAGAGCTGGACCAAGAGGATCTAATAGACATATACAGAACGCTCGACCACAAATCCACAGAATATACATTTTTCTCAGCACCACATTGCACTTACTCTAAAATCGACCACATTATTGGAAGCAAATCACTCCTCAGCAAATACAAAAGAATAGAAACTATAACAGTCTATTAGACCACAGTGCAATCAGACTAGAACTCAGGATCAAGAAACACACTCAAACCCACACAACCACTTAGAAACTGAACAACTTGCTTCTGAATGTTGACTGAATAAACAATGAAATGAAGGCAGAAATACAGATGTTCTTTGAAACCAACCAGAAAGAAGACACAACTTACCAGAATATCTGGGACACCTTTAAAGCAGTATTGAGAGGGAAATTTTTAGCAATAAATGTCCACCAGAGAAGAGAGGAAAGATCTAATAAAAAAACTCAAAAGCTAGCAAAAGACAAGCGATAACTAAAATCAGAGCAGAACTGAAGGAGACAGAGACACAAAAATCCCTTCAAAAAAATCAATAAATCCAGGAGCTGGTTTTTTTAAAAGATCAACAAAACAGACTGCTAGCCAGATTAATATAAAAGAAAAGGGAGAAGAATCAAATAGATGCAATAAAAAATGATAAAGGGGATATCACCACTGATCCCACAGAAATATAAACTACCATCAGAGATTACTACAAATAGCTCTACTCACATAAACTAATAAACCAGGAAGAAATGAAAAATTCCTACACACTTGTACTCTACCAAAACTAAACCAGGAGGAAGCTGAAACCCTGAATAGACCAATAACAAGGGCTGAAGTAGAGACAGCAATCAATAGCCTACCAACCAAAAAAAGTCCAGGTCCAGATGAGTTCACAGCTGTATTCTACCAGACATACAAAGAAGAGCTGGTTCCATGCCTTCTGAAACTGTATCTAACAATACAAAAAGAGGGAATCTTCCCTGACTCATTTTATGAGACCAACATCATCCTGATACCAAAACCAGGCAGAGACTAGACTAAAGAGGAAAACTTCAGGCTAATATCCATGATGAACATCAACGCAAAACTCTTCAATAAAATATTGGCAAACAGTTTGCAACAGCACATCAAGAAGCTAATCCATCACGACCAAGTAGGCTTCATCCCAGGGATGCAAGGCTGGTTCAACATATGCAAATCCATAAACGTAATCAATCACATAAACAGAACCAAAGACAAAAACCACATGATTATCTCAATTGATGCAGAGAAGGCCTTCAATAAAATTCAACAGCCCTTCAAGCTAAAAACTCTCAATAAACTAGGTATTGATCGAACATATCATAAAATGATAAAAGCTATATATGACAAACCTACAGTCAATATCATACTGAACAGGCAAAAGCTGGAAGAATTCCCTTTGAAATCAGGCACTAGACAAGGATGCCCTCTCTCACCACTCCTATTCAACTTAGTATTGGAAGTTCTAGCCAGAGCAATTAGGCAAGAAAAAGAAATAAAGGCTACTCGATTAGGAAAGGAAGTCAAACTGTCTCTATCTGCAGATGACATGATTGTATATCTAGAAGACCCCATCATCTCAGCCCAAAATCTTCTCAAACTGATAAGCAACTTCAGCAAAGTCTCAGGATACAAAATCAATATGCAAACATTCCTATACACCAATAACAGACAGAGAGTCAAATCACCCATTTACAATTGCTACAAAGAGAATAAAATACCTAGGAAAACAACTAATAAAGGATGCAAAGGACCTCTTCAAGGAGAACTACAAGCCACTGCTCAGCGAAATAAGAGAGGACACAAACAGATGGAGAAACATTCCATGCTCATGGTTAGGAAGAATCAATATCGTGAAAATGGCCATACTGCCCAAAGTAATCTATAGAGTCAATGCTATCCCCATCAAGCTACCAATGACCTTCCTCACAGACCTGGAAAAAAACCACCTTAAACTTCATACAGAATCACAAGAGACCCTGCATAGCCAAGACAATCCTAAGCAAAAAGAACGAAGCAAGAGGCATCACACTGCCAGACTTCAAACTATACTACAAGGCTACAGTAATCAAAACGGCATGGTACTGGTACCAAAACAGAGACATAGACCAATGGAACAGAACAGAGACCCCAGAAGAAGCACCACACATCTACAACCATCTGATCTTTGACAAACCCAGCAAAAAAAGCAATGTGGAAAGGACTCCATGTTTAATAAATGGTGTTGGGAAAACTAGCTAGCATTGTGCAGAAAGCATAAACTGGACCCCTACCTGTAACCTTACACTAAAATTAACTCCAGATGTATCAAAGACTTAAACATAAAACCTAACACCATAAAAACACTAGAAGAAAACGAAGGCAAAACCATCCAGGACATAGGCATAGGCAAGGACTTCATGACTAAAACACCAAAAGCAATGGAAATAAAAGCCAGGATAGACAAATGGGATCTAATGAAACTCCAGATCTTCTGTACAGCAAAAGAAACAATCATTAGAGTGAATCAGCAACCAACAGAATGGGAAAAAATTTTTACAATCTACCCAACTGACAAAGGGCTAATATTCAGAATCTACAAAGAACTAAAACAGATATACAAGAAAAAACAAACAAGCCCATTCAAAAGTGGGTGAAGGATATGAACAGACACTTTTCAAAAGAGAACATATATGAGGCAAACAAACAGGAAAAAATGCTCATCGTCACTGGTCATTAGAGACATGAAAATCAAAACCTGAGATACTATCTCACACCAGTTAGAATGGTGATCATTAAAAAATCGGGAGACAACAGATGCTGGAGAGGATGTGGAGAAATAGGAACACTCTTACACAGTTGGTAGAAGTGTAAATTAGTTCAGCCATTGTGGAAGAGAAAATGGCAATTTCTCAAGGATCTAGAAATAGAAATTCCATTTGATCCAGCAATCCCACTATTGGGTATATACCCAAAGAACTATAAATCATTCTACTATAAAGACACATGCACACATATGTTCATTGCAGCCCTGTGTACAATAGCAAAGACCTGGAACCAACTCAAATGCCCATCAATGATAGACTTGACAAAGAAAATGTGGTACATATACACCAAGAAATACTATGCAGCCATAAAAAATGATGTGTTCATGTCCTTTGTAGGGACTTGGATGAATCTGGAAACCATCATTCTCAGCAAACTGACCCAAGAACAGAAAGCCAAGCACCGTATGTTCTCACTAATAGGTGGGTGTTGAACAACAAGAACACGTGGACTCAGGGAGAGGAGCATCACAACAGGAGACAGTTAGGGGAGTAGGGGAGAGACAATGAGGGGTGGGGAGGGAGGGGAAGGTGAGGAGGGATAACATGGGGAGAAATGCCAGATATAGTATGCACCTAAAGTAAAATAAATAAATTAATTAAAAAAAATACATCTCCCATCTTTCAGTCATTCTCCAAAAGGCCTTATCACAGAGCAATTGAGAGAAAGATCACTTTCTTATCTCCATCCATAGGAAAAGATGAGACATCATGAATATCCTTCTCTGCAAAGTTAACTACTTGAACTGACAGATCTATTGACTGGTTAATATATACTGTTAGTGACATTGGTGGGCAATGGTGGTAAACTGGATTTACACTGGCATTTTCTCAGGAAATATTTGACCTTAAATACTATTGGTTTCATAAAATGTGGTTCATTAACAACCTTTTGTCTTCAGCCAGAGTTGCAATTTCTTGGCATGATATTAAAATTACTTTATGGGTACCTGTAAAAAGTGACAGTGACTTTAATAATATCAGAGAATATCTCCAATATTCTTTTTGCAGGAATGGAAATTTAAAATTATATTTTTTTCTGCAATAAGAGTGTATGTTAATGTAATCAATATTTTATCTAAGTGAAGTTTATGTGAACATTTTAATTACAAGCCTATATTATTTTAAAACCTAAAATATGACAAAAGGTTAGCAGTGCAGTTTCCTGTCTCTCTTACAAAATAAAATATATTTCAAAAATTTTAAATAGCATCTCTTCTATGATTTTAACTTACTGTAGTCACTAATATAACTCTTACACATATCTATCTTTATTTGAGGGTAAAAGTAGATGCAGTGCTTTATTTGCATAACCATGCTATTTGACCATGATTTCTAAGAACTGAAGTAAATCCATAAAATCATAATTTCATGTTTATGCTTTATAGCTAATAATGTTATTGATTAACATATTTGTACCTATAAAATTAGTGAATGATATCCTAATCATGGAAAATATATTTTAATTAAGTTAGAAATTAGGGATATTATCCCTAAATTTTATTACCAAATGGAGAGAAACTGTGAGAGAAACTAATAATAGACAGAATAGTATGCTTTTTCTCATGAGTGACACTTGGTACCAGTGTCTAGTGGCCCAAGTAGAGGAGATATCATTTGAACTTTATTCTATGTCAGTGGAATTGTGCTATAGGAGCTTCCATTCTCATATATCCTATGACATAAAATACAATATGAATGGTGTCCCCTGGTGCTGGGCAACATGGCAGCCATGCTCAGAAATTTTTTTTAACACTTAATATTCAATTCAATTGAGGCTAAAAAAAGGCATACAAAGAAATAGGGAATTAAGTTTGAAAGAAATAAATGTGAAAAGAGTAGTAAAGTTACTGATAAATTATGAAGTTCATGGAAAGTTGTGTTAGTCCATTGTCATGCTGCTATGAAGAACTGTCTGAGCCTGGATAATTTATAAAGAAAAGAGATTCAACTGACTCACAGTTTTGTATGGCTGGGAGGCCTCAGGAAACTTACAATTATGGCGGAAGGGGAAGCAGGCATGTCTTACCTGGCAGCAGGTGAGAAAGCATGCAAGAGCAGGGAAAACTCCCTTATAAAACCATCAGATCTCATGAGAACTGACTATAATGAGAACAGCATGGGGGAAACCGCCCCCATGATTCAATCACTAGTTTGGAAATCGTTTGCTCCCTCAACATTTGGGGATTATAAATCAAGATAAAATTTGGGTGGGGAAACAAGGCCTAACCATATAAGAAGTGAATTATTTATTTCTATATAATCATGTGTCATTTAGAGTATAAGGTATGAATATAATCTTACTGCATTATGCAAAGAACCACCTCCAACTTACTGTCTCTAAATGAAATCAGGCCCATCACCCCAGTTTCCATACGTTTCCTGAGCCTCTGAAGGCAAAAGTAAGAGTAGAAAATAAAGACAAACAGGGAAATGTTGGAAAAGAAACTCGGAACAGTTTGTCAATTCAAGGCAGAGAGATTTATGGTGCAGATAACAGAAGATAGAGCAACCTCTCAGGAGCAAATGGCTCTTAAAAGGAAGGCCTTTACCGCTTTTATACATGCCATTAGTTCTCACCAAATACCAGTTCTGGTTAATATAATAACAATAGCACAGTGAGAATTGCCCTACATGCCAGACACTGAGCTTAAGTATTTATATACATGTCAGTAATCTACTTCTTCATAATAAACTTTGAAGCAGACACGTTTCTTGGCTTAAGGAGAAAAAAAGCTAAGTTTTGAATACAGAATACTTCACCTCTGGTGAGTGAAGTACTCAAGAATCCAACTCATTCCAAAAGCAATAGGCTCCTAATCACAATCTTATTCTGCTTACCAATACTATCCTCCTTCTCTTATTCTACATACATATTTCCATTTCATTCATTCATTCACTCACTTTTTTGAGCTTTTTTAGTCTGACTATTGCATGGAAGAGACACAAAATTGAATAAGGAACAGCCCTCCAGTTTGAAATCAAGAAGAAGAGCAAAACAAGGCATAACATGGTACAAAAGCTATATGTTATAGGTAGGAGAAATATATATGGGTATAGGAGGAAGCAGCAAGAAATCTCAAGATCCAAGGGAAGCAAATGTTTCTCAGAAGGTTTAAGATTTCAGTGGTCTTTGTAATACTTCTCAAGGCCTAAGTCTTACTATATAATCTATGTGAACAAAGTTTAACCTTGGCCATTTAGAATACTGGATGCGCACAAAGCTGGTAAGTAGGCTTCTTTCACCTAGAAAATGGCTATTGCTTCCAGCTCTAGAGATAACATAAATGTAGCTCAGTAAATATGAAGGATAATGATGTATTTTATGTGTCCCAACTTTTGTCCTTTGGATGGATGACACATGCTACCACTTTGATGCCACTGTCTTCCTTACTCCTACTGCATTTGTGATATCCTCTGAAGCTGTAATGATGACCAATCATCCCAGACATTTAGAGATGTTCTTACTGCAGCATATAGAAACTGCACTACGCTTTCTTCTCAAGAGAAAATTGATGGGGTAAATTATACAACATAGTCAAACTGAACAACAGGTAAGTAGCTGTGCTTTATTTTGAGTGGCTGTCAATAATTCTTATGGGGAAGAAACATAAAACAGAACTACATTTAGAAACTAAAGTCAGAAACTGAATTGATTTACTAACTCACATGTGAAATTAACTCTCTTTCCTTGGTTGTATTCTAGTGACTGATGCTTGACTTAACTTTAATGAGCAACAGCATAGATCTTTCCTAAATTAGACACTGAATATGACTGGTGTACAAGCTTTCTTTTTTTTTAAGTAATAATTTGATTCTTACTTAAGAAAATTCGTTGGTTACTTTTGCTTTTATCAGACTTAAACAGGAAAAGTTTATCAGAGAGGAAGGAAGAAATAAACCAATAGGGATAAGAACCTAAGTTATTAACTGCATAATAAGTAAGACTCAGGAAAAAAGTGTTGTAAATTTGGAGAGTGACAACTTTGGAACCCCAAATGAATACAATATTAAGGAAATAATAAGAATTCACCAAAAAGTAGATAAAATTTCTTTCATGTGTAGAAAATATTATATAATGGTACTATGGTAAAAAGAATGGCTTAATCGGGAAAGATTTATATTTAGTTGTGACTAAAGACTAGAGATTGTGAGGTAGAAATGTAAAAAGTGACATTAAAACAAAAGCAAAGAGAATATATTTTGAAGTATCTCCTTCAAAACATCAGTGCCTAGTTTTCTACTTTGCAATTTCCAAACACTGTTCTGTAGATAGAACTTTTAATCTACATGTGTCCATTGTGAATTTCCAAGAGACAAATACAGAGTTACCTAATTTACTGTGTTTAACCATCTGAAACTAGGTAATATCTTAAAACTGACAGGTATATTTAGTGCAGTGGTGTTCCTTTTAAATCCTCCCTTTCCCACAAAAGAAGTGTTGTGTTTTTTTGTAAATAGGTTATGTGTAATAAGATCTATGGGATTTGTATAAAATAGAAGGAATATAATATTTAGCTACGCAACATTTCCCATTTAACACTATCAAAAACTTATAGAACTAATGGTCTTTGGTACATGTTGGAACACAGTAAGTTTTATTTAGAAATTTTCCAACTTTGACATTGATATGTAGGGGAATAAAATGGTGAAGTTGGACAGCAGAAACCCTAATAATTTTCCCAAGTTCCAACACCCTCCTCAGAAAGACTAACTTAACACCTGATGAATTTTTATTTTACCAATTTCACAATTTTATTTCACAAGTGCTACCATATTATGGAAATGGTACGATTAGCAAACCAAATTTCTGCCTTTCAGGTTCTACACCTTATTGGAAGGAAATAATTTCCTTCAGGTAAAATTTTTCCACCCTATAGAGATTTAAAAATTAATGTATGTGTGCATATTGGAGTTGGGGTGAGGAGAGAAGAAGGTTAAGGAAGGCAATAAGAATTGTTGAAGTTTAAATTATATTACTTTTAAGTTTAAATTAATGATCCAAATACAAAACTATTATATACATTTTATACATCAATAACATATATTATATCCCAGGATATGCAGGAGAACAATAATCCTAATGCTAGGGAGACTTCACATCACCGTCTCTAAATGAATCTATAACCTCTCCTACATTTACATTAATCACATGAAACCCAGGCAATGCAAAGAGAATGGCTTTGTGATAAAATGGTATCCTTGGAAAAGTTACTCTTTTCTGGAAATAATCAATCCAGGATTGATTTTGTATGGTACAACCAGTGTTTCTCATGGGAAATAAGATGTAAGAATATAAAAACAGGATTGTAAACCCAAGGAAGTAATTTTAGTTATCATAGCCCTTGTCGTTAAGACCAAAAAAAAATGTGTGTTCTTTTTCTTATATAGATCCTTTCAGCATGAAACAAATCTAACTTTCTTTTTCTGTGTTGATCTGTATTTTACTGCATCAGAAAAACATACTCTCTTTCACAATTTAAACATTTTAATTCCATACTCTGAGGAAACATAAACATTGAGAATCATAAAAGCAGTAGAATGACACATCTAGCTATCAAGCATTTCAAAGTGATGTAAAGTAGCATAAGAATTTGTGAAAATTAGAAGAGTGAATATAAAGTAATGGTTAACACAATGTTGTGGAATAGTCATGTAGGTCTGCTGAATATAAGGCAGATAAAATTTGATAATATGAAGAACAAAGGGAAAATATGAAAATTACAATTTGTGATTAAAAAGGAGTAAAACGCAAGACTGAAAAATGGAAAATGACTATATTATTGATAACGAAGGAACTTAGAACAATAGGGTAGTTTGAAATTTTCAGTCAATGGAAGTGAAGATAATTCACTTGTGAATATGGCGTATTTAAGGTAAAACTATTTCAACTCTGAAATGAGTGGTATTCTCATCCACATAGAGGCTTTGCATGAGAAGAAAAGCAGGAAACATATTCAGGTGCTCTAAACTCTCTAAAAGCATACCTAGGTATCATGAAAGAAGAGAGGAGGGGTAATGGGATGGTTAATGGATTATCTTTCAATAGATTTGAAATATATGGCAAATGTCTTTAAATTCATATTTGAGAGTAAAACATAATATACAAGAAAGTATATATACAAATTAATTATTGAAATTCTCTTTTCTGTCATTATCTTAGAACCAATATTTACCAGAAACATACACCCAAAAATAATTATCTTGGTCTTATTGTTGTGTAACATTTTTAAATAAAAATGTATATTATCTACTTTGTAAATGCTCTACTCTGATAAAACATGTACTCCAAGGACTTTAAACATACAAAAATATAAACAATCCACAAAAGACTAATAATTGCCATCATTGGACTTATCCTAAACAATATGCAGTATAATCTGAAAAAAAATTTAAAGAAGCACAGCCTGTATAATTAAGCATGTAACATCAAAAACCATCTATTCTGAAGGTGAAAACATATTTGGATAAATAAGCTCTAATATAATAGTTTAAAAATAACTTACTTCACTCTGTATTTATACCTTGAATTTTTAAAGTAGAAAAAAAGATAACTTTTTCTCTCCAACTCAAATCTTTTTTGAAGGAACATAAAATAACAATGAGGTTTAATTTTTAAATGATATACATTTTTGGTAATTCTGTGAATTAATTTTGGGGGTTAAGAGTCTACCTATAGCTCTTTAACTTTATATTTCTTTTCCTTCTTACTTTCCTTAGCTTTATACGGTCAAAATCATACTTTTCTTGCAAGTAGCCTGAGAGAAGTAAGTTTTGTCATGGTTCATGAAACTAAAAAGCTAACATAAAAATCTCCTTACCCTAAACAAATTACATACACGTTAGTTACTTTAAACATAATAATCAGAAATATGCTTTCAATTCTAGAAGGGTTGCAATGAAGTCTGCAGTCAATGACACAATCTCATCTAGTCTGTTGCTGTGGGTAATGGTGCAGAAAAAAACAATATACAATGCATGACAGATGAAGAGTGAGGACTGAGAATCAAAACAGACAGAGCACTTTGTTCACAGAGCTGCTGAGCTACAGTAATCAGTTTACCTATGACCAAGTATGTGTTAGGATGGTAAAAATTTCGGGGGCTGATTGAATTCCCATCTTGGGAATCCTAGGACCTTGCTAACAAATACAAGAAAACAGAGAATGTATATCACTCCCAGCCAGGAGGATCAAGAGTTCATCAACAGGCAGCTGGACCCCTTAAATATAAAAGGTTTTCTTTAGACATTAGAGAAAACATTTATACATTCCCTTTATCCAGTGTCAGACTGCAATAATGCTCAACATTTTCAGACATTATGGACATTGCGTCCACATACACCCTCTCTATAGGCGAAACCTTAGCTAAAACATATAAATACACTTCTCCCTGCTAAAATCCAAGATGCTATATCACCCACCCTCACACTTCCATGCTGAGAGAGGGTGAAAAAAAAAAGATTGTAAATTTTCTCATTCTCATCAACTTTCCAAACCATTATTAGAAGCTTCCTAGCCTACAGGGTGTAAAACAGGTATGCAAATATTGCTCCAGTTTAAGAATTTAAACTCTAAAATGGTGATAAAGTTATTAGCAATCTTAGAGTAAAAGAACACTATGTGAAGGGCTGTCTTCCACATTTTCAGATTGATTTTTCTTTCAATTGGAGGGTACAGGGAGTTATTACAAGATTGTAGAAAATCCTATACTCTTTTTAGCGAATCTCCTTAATCATTGTGATGGCTAATTTTATGTGTCAATTTCACTAGCCTAACAGACACCCACGTAGCTGACAAAACAATATTTCTGCTTGCATCTGTGAAGGTGTTTCTGGAAGAGATTAGCATTTGAAGTAGTGGACCGCATAACGAAGACCTACCTTCACCAACGTGGGCAAGCATCGTGGAATCACGTGAGGGTCCAAATAGAACAAAAATGTAAAGGAGGAATAAATTCTCTCTCTCCCTCTTTTCTTAATCTGAAACATTCATATTATTTTGCCTTGGAATTCTAGGACTCAGTATACCAGCATCCCCGAACCCCACTCCTACCCAGTTCTCCCTTCAGAAACTTAGACTAAGAGTTATGCCATCACTTTCCCTGGTTCTCTAGCCTTCAGAATGAACTGAATTATGACACTGGCTTTTCTGTTTCTCCAGTTTGCAGATGGCAGAGAACGGGACTTCTTGGCTCCCATAATCATGTGATCCAATTCCCATTATTATATAGATATATAATATATATAAAATAATATATAATTATACAACATATATCTAAAATATGTATTTTTTATATATATGTATATATATGTGTGTGTGTGTATATATATATATATATCTTAAGTGTCTATTTCTCTAGAAAACCCTAATACAAATCGAAGCCTCTTATTTGTTAAATAGTTTGCCAATAGTAGAAAAGAGTTTTTAGCTGGGCGCAGAGGCTCACATCTGTACTGTCAGCACTTCGGGAGGCCAAGTGATGGGCAGATCATGTGAGGTCAAGAGTTTGTGACAAGAGTGGCCAACATGGTAATACTCTATCTCTACTAAAAATACAAAAATTAGCTGGGCATGGTGGCATGTACCTGTAATCCCAGATACTCAGGAGGCTTAGGCAGGAGAATCACTTGAACTCAAGAGGCACAGGTTTCAGTGAGCCGAGATCATGCCATTTGCACCCCAGTCTGGGTGACAGAGCAAGACACTGTCTTAAAAAAATAATAAAAAGAAAAAAAGAGAAGAGTTTTTTCTTGGGTGATTTTTAGGTTCATTTGTCTTCACAGTGGTCTCTAAATGACCATGTTAAGATTGATATCACAATCTCTCCAACAAAAATAAAGTAAATTCAACAAAGATGAAAGCAAAAATATTTCTGCTTTAGATAAAATATGTTCACTTTACACAAATTGGTGATTATAAAACATCTCTATCTTCGCTTTTTAAAATCCTCTTCATTATATCAAACATACATAGAGAGTACCTATTTTGTTTTAGTTCCCCCCAAAAAAAGATATGGGTAAGATATGAATTAATTACACGGTCTCTGCCTTCTCCTTCTCTCACTCATCCCACAACCACTTCAAGAATTTATCATCTAACATGAGAGAGACTTAGATTCGTAGCAGATACTTTCAGTGAAATAAATACACACAAAAGGTTTGATAACAGAAACTAAAAAGTCTTCCTGGCAGAAATGTCATTTAACATAAATCATGAGCCTAGAAGAGAACCAAGGAATAGGCTAGTTGGGTTAGGGAGAACATAACTCACAAAATTAATGTTTCATTATTGATGATGAGTTTGACTGTATAACATGTAATAATTTAAAACTTTAATATAATGTTAAGCCAATATCCTGAACATTAATAACACAAGAGACTTAAAAGCAATATTCAGTATTCATGGTTAGCAGTGAGTGCTTTGGAGAGGGAAGGAAGTGCATAATTTCACTATCTTCTCCCTTAAATCATTATTTGATTGAAAACACACTTCACAAACAAAAAATAAATATCAAATCATTAAAATACTACACATCTCAAGTCAGTGAGTTCTGATTTTTATGTACTCTATTAGTGATCCCTTTAATCTCAAATATCATAAAATTCAACTTTCAATCTCTCATAGCCTTTAAACTCTTCAGTCACATTCATTTGACTGGCTAACAATTGATGCTAGATACATGGATCAAAGCTGTTCTTTTGTTGATTTTTATTAATTTATTATATTATTTATTTATTTAGAAACAGAGTCTTGCTCTGCTGCCCAAACTGGAGAGGAGTGGAGCAATCATAGTTCACTGCAACTTCAAACTCCTGGGCTTACATAATCGTCCCACTTCAGCCTTCCGAATAGCTAAGACTAGAGGTACAAGCCACCACATCTGGCTAATTTTTTAATTCTTTGTAGAGATAGCAATGTTGCCCAGTCTCATCTCAGACTCCTGGCCTCAAGCAATCCTCTTACTTCAGTCTTCCAAAGTGCTGGAACTACAAGGCTTCAGCCACCATGCCCAGTGATTTTTAATACAGGATGAGACGTTACAAATTGCAAGCAAAACCAATAACTTAGTCTTCTGTTGGCTTCAAAGGGACAAAATCAACAGATACATTATATTGTAAAATCTTTTCCAGACTTTATGTATTGCAGTTTCCCACTCAAAATTTATAATTCATAAATGTAATTAAAAATGAAGGACAAACTATTGTATTTTATTGAAATTATTTTTAGATAGAGCTAATAGAAATATATAGCAAGAAATTTATTGGTAGGATTAAAGTAAAACTTCCTTTGAAGCTGAAGAAAAATGGCTTAAAGAAAATTCTTTCTCTTGATTCTGAAAAATGGACATACAAAATAGCGTAATTATCCACTGGATATTTCTTTTTATGTATAATCATATTCTTCTTTAGCAATTCCCTTTTATTTTTAGTTTCTGCTCGTATCACAGCAATTTATCCTTCATGTGTATCTATTTATTCTAATGACTACTAAATTAAAAAATACATTTTCAGTGATCTTTTGTATAGTAAGATAAGATGAACTCTAGGGTAAATACGGCTTCACACTAGAAGGTGTGAAGCTCTGTAAAAATTTCAGATAAAATGTTTTCACACTATAAGATTATAAAGAAACTCTCACACACAAATAGACTAAGTAAAAAACACAAGAGCATTTATATTTGAAGAAAAACTATATTAGACTGGAGGACCTTACTCTTCACAGAATTATACTTTTGGTTTAGAAAATGACATATTTTGTAGTCTAAATGAGTAAATTTTATAGTAATTCATTAAAAATTACATAGGACTTACTCATTCCAGTGAAGTCATTCTTTGAAGATTTGTTAATCTTTCCAGTCACATGGGTCTATTTTATAAGACTTTTCTAAATTCCAATACCATTTCTCAGTTGCTAACTAGAACTTTATTGAAAAAGTCAAGCCCTTCTAAAAGGTGAGAAATTAGTTCCTTATGAACTAAGCAGAATATTCACAAATATTAGAGCCATAAATATGTCACAACATGAATATATTAATATTATAAATCTTAAAAATAAAATATGTTGCTTGAAGAACATTTTAAGATATTATGAGAAGCTTAATTGAAATAATAAAATTTTATGTTTATAAATCCCTTCTATATTATTTTCATCTTATTTCTCAAACCAAGATTTTAATCCCTCACAAATTTAAACCATTGTCCTCATAGACAGGTGTCTATATATAAGGTGTCCTCCACCTTATTCTCTGTTGTAAGTAGCCCTGAGATAATATCAGAAACTTACAAGGCTCTCAATAAGTTCTGTTAATATGGAGTGTAGCATGTATATTATTGTTAGCTGCTTTACATATAATACTTATAAAACATTTAAAATAAATGTTTCTTCTTTCTTTGTGGGGCAGTGGGCAGGGGGGAGGGTTGAGATCAAGTGTCACTCTGTTGCCAAGGCTGTAGTGCAGTTGCAGAATCTCAGCTCACTGCAACCTCCACTTCTCAGATTCAAGGGATTCTTCTGCCTCAGCTTCCCTAGTAGCTGGAATTACAGGCACCTGCCACCACACCCAGCTAATTTTTATATTTTTAGTAGAGACAGGGTTTTTCCATGTTGGCCAGGCTGGTCTCAAGCTCTTGACTTTAGGTGATCCACCCGCCTAGGCCTCCCAAAGTGCTAAGATTATAGGCATGAAACACTGCGCCTGGACTTAAAATAAATATCTATTTGTGTAAAACTTACTTTGCATGTATTTTGACATATTATTAATTACAACATTCAGAAATAGCTGAAGTAAACAGATTGAATTTAGTCCATTGATTTGTTTTGGGGACCGTAATATTTACTTTTAATTTGACCCTACCTTAGCTATTTAAACTACTGTTTTGGCTTTGAGTAAACACAGCAAAATAAAAAGTCCATTCTGAGAAGAATATCTGTGGAATTTAAAATCTCCACACCTAAACTCACAGGCATATTTTCTGAAGCCTTATATTTTAAAGGAGTTGTGTGACTATATTTTAATTACAGTTGAAAATCAGGTTAAAAGAGAGTTGTAAAAGATGCTCTAAGATTTGATTGCAAATGGTTATTTTATAATACTAATTAATTTCTAATGTCTGAAATGATATTTGCAGGTGATTGTAGAGTTTCACTTTTCTTAGGTTTGAAAAAAAAAAAGAAGAAAAAGACTTTTCCTGTTTAAGCAATATATCCTTAAAAAGATTATAAAACTAAACTTCAAGTTCCCACAAAAATCAAAATCCAAGCAGGAGAATGTATAAGAATTTCAAGACGTTAACATTTTGAACTTTTGCATCTGCTATGCAAACTAAACTGAAATCTTTTCATTTAAAATTGCAGCGACCTTCCTGAAGATGATTTTAAGCCCAACTTTGTAAAAGTAGATTGGAATATTGACAAATTAGTCTTTTTGGCTGAGAATAAAATAGAACATACGGATGAAAGCAGAATTTTTCTAACATCCCAATTTCTTCCACATTGTTTTAGCTTAGAAGTCTAGGGACATAGCTATAAGTTCTACTTCTATCACTTTATTGCCTTATGACTTTTTCAATGCCCCAAGTTCATCATCTTTGTGAGAAAGCATTTTGAAGAATAAAACCTGTGCATCAGATGACTGCAACATCAAATGGTTTTTAACCTGTGAATGCTGAGAGAGAGGCAGGATGGTTTTCACAACTAAGAAAGGTGACCCTGAGGAGTTGCAGGGCCTGCTGCAATCACTCCTGCAGGCAGCTCAGAGGCAGGGGAGGCAGAGCATGTGAGTGTCATGGGGGCACAAGACACGCAAAACTTGAAGGACGGCAGATCAGTGAGAACATCTGGAGGAACAGGCCTGTGGGAGACAGGAAAAACACAACCTGCACAGTGTTCTCCTTGTTTCTGCCAAGGATCTGGTGAGGTTCAGCTATCATCTGTAATCAGGACCATTGAGAAGAGGAATTACAGGATAAAGATAAAGAAGTGGTGCATGAGAAACGAAAGAAGGGAGCAAAGAAAGGTGAAAATGGGAAGAAATCATGACTGTTGGGCTATCCATTTAGTCATTAGCAAGACTACAGAATGGAATAAAAAAAAGAAGAGTGAAAGTCAGAAAGTCTAAGGTACTTCCGGAAGGGAAGGAAAACCATGTAGAACATCTTCAGGAAACTGTATTTTAAAGAGAATGAGAACAGCTGCTTAGCAAGGGTGATGTAATGGAAGTCACTAACATCATGTGAATTCAAAGATAAAACAAGATTGATAGCAGCTGATATAAACATAATCTACTAAGATTTTGATATGTATTGATAATTTGTTATGATTCAAATATGAGAGAATTGTTAGATGAGAACTTGAAAACACAAAAAGAAGTTACCTTAATTATTAAATTGGGAGAAAACATCTGAGTCACATTATGAACATTATTATGAATTTATTAATCATATCTCAGATTCGTTTATTTTCTTTAGAAATATGACAGTAAAGACAGAAATTGCAACTTTATTACAGAGATTGTACTGTGAAAACTATATGAATAAAAATGCAGGCAGAATTGAGATTTTTATTGAAAAGGAAAAGATAAACTGTAGCAAGAGGCTGATGGATTCAACCCACTGCCAAATATTATCTAGCATAGTATCTGTTTCCTAGTAAAAACATAATAAAAGTTTGTTGCCCCACCCTATTAATATATGAAATATAATATTTTATTATACATAATTTGATATAACTCCCATTCCACCTCACTCTAGAGTCACAAGCAGACATGATCCAATTTCTTTTCATCTCTTATTTTAGATATGAGGGGGGGGTACATGTGCAGGTTTTTTACTTGGATATACTGTACCTAGGTAGTGAACATAATATGCAAGATGTAGTCTTTTGACTCATGTGCCCATCCTGACTTCCACCCTCAAATAGTCCACAGTGTCTATTGTACTCATGTTTATGTCCATGGTTGCTCAATATTTAGGTCCCACTTATAAGTGAGAACATGTGGTATTTAATTTTATGGTCCTGTGTTCATTTGCTTAGGATTATGGCCTCCAGCTTCACCCATGTTGCTGCAAATGACATTATTTCATTCTTTCTTTATGGTTGCATAGTATTTCATTGTGTATATGTACCATATTTTCTTTATCCAATCCACCATTGATGGGCACCTAGGCTGATTCCATGCCTTTGCTATTGTGAACAACGTGATGGTGAACATACAAGGGCATGTGTCTTTTTGGTATAATAATCTAGTTTCCTTTGGGTATATACTCAGTAATGGGATTGCCATGTTGAATGGTAGTTCTCTTTTCAGTTCTTTGAGAAATCTCCAAACTGCTTTTTCTAGTGTCTGAACTAATTTACCTGCCCACTAACAGTGCATAATTGTTCACTTTTCTCTGCAGCCTTGCCAGTATCTGTTGTTTTTTGACTTTTGAATCACAGCCATTCTGACTAGTGCAAGATGGTATATCACTGTGTTTTTTATTTGCATTTCTCTGTGATTAATGATAATGAGCATTTTTCATGTTTGTTGGCTGTTAGCATATCTTCTTTGAGAACTATCTGTTCATATTCTTTGCCCTTTTCTAAATGGGGCTATTTTTTGCTTGTAGATTTATAATAGTTCCTTCATAGAATATATATACTAGACCTTTGTTGGATGCATAGTTTGTGAATATGTTCTCCCATTTTGTAAGTTTTCTGTTTATTGATAGTGTCTTTTGCTGTACAGAAGATCTTTAGTTTAATTAGTTTCCATTTGTCAATTTTTGTTTTTGTGGCAATTTCTTTTGGGGACTCAGTCAAAAATTTTGCCAAGGCTGATGTTGAGATGTGTATTTCCTTTATTTTCCTCTGGGTTTTATAGTTTGAGATTTTTATATTTAAATCTTAACTCATCTTGAGTTAAATTGTTGCATGTGATGAAAGGTCTAGTTTCCTTGTTCTGCATATGGCTAGCCAGTTATCCCAACACCATTTGAACAGGAAGACCCTTCTCTGTTGCTTATTTTTGTCATCCTTGCCAAACATCAGGTAGTTGTAATTGTGTCACTTTAATTCTGATTTTTCTATTCCGTTCCATGGGTCTGTGCCTCTGTTTGTTCTACCACTATCAGGATGTAGTGTTAAACTATAGTTTGAAGTTAGGTAGTGTGATACTTCTGACCTTTTTTTTTGTTAGGATCATTTTAGCTATTGGGGCTTTATTTTAATTTCATATGAATTTTAGAGTAGTTTTTGTTCTAATTCTGTGAAAAAAGACATTGGTAGTTTGAAAGGAATAGCTTTGAATCTGTAAATTGCTTTGGGTAGTATGGCAATTTTAACGATATTTATTCTTCCAATCCATGAGCATGGAATGTTTTTCTATTTTATTGTGTTTTCTCTGATTTCTTTTAGTAGTGTTTTGTATTTCTCCTTGCACAGATCTTTCATTTCCTTGGTTACACGTATTCCTAGGGGTGTGTGTGTATGTGTGTGTGGCTATTGTAAATGTGATTGTGGTCTTGATTTGGCTCTCAGCCTGGACATTATTGTTGAATGTAACTGCTACTGATTTTTGCACATTGATTTTGTATCCTGAAACCTTTCCAAGATTGTTTCTCAGTTGTAGCCTTCTTTTAGTAGAGTCTCTAGCATTCTCTAGATACATAATCATATCATCAGTGAAGAGAGAGAGTTTGACTCCTTTTCCCATTTGGACGCCTTATATTTCTTTCTCTTGCTAGAACTTCCTGGTCCAGTTTTCTATAAAGAACCAGAAGTATAAAATACATGCTCACTGGCTGTGTGCAGGCACTGGAAGGAAGAAGTTAAGCTATATATACTGAAAAGTGGAAACAAAACAGTATTCAAATGGCATCTAGAGGCCAGGATGAAGGAGTGCCCTGAATATAATATGGGGAGCAATTATCCAGAATAATATGGATATTCTACCAACAAGTAATAGGTCCACATGCTCTGTAGTCAAGAATAAGAAAATGTCATGATAGGAGTTGGGTTAAGCCCCAGTCCCCAAAAGCACACATCTAGACAAAGATTTGCATACAAGATATTGTTTGCTTTGATAAGACAAGACAAGACAGAGTTGCAATAATGAGACCTATGCAATTGTCAGAGTTTTATGCTAAGTCTAACAGAGTCAAGATAAAACTATTTAAAATCTTTCTTTTAAAGCCAGAATTGCCTCTTGTGACAGAAGTGGGACTGAGCTTACAAGCTGCAATCAACTGGTACCAGCTGTGAAATACCTGGGTTCTAGGAACTTGACTTAACAAACTAGATATTAATGCCTTGATGAGAACCTCTATAAATGATTCCTTGGATATATAGAGAAGCATTGCTCATCTCTCACAATGGAGAAATAAGGTTATCCCCAATCAAAAGTAACTTATGGTACAAATTTAGTTGGTTTTTGAGGTAAGACACCAGACAAAAATAGCCAGTGAGAGTCAGGCCTAAAATGGACTTGCTAATATAGTAAGACTAGTGGAAGAAAGTATGTTATTAGAAGCCGATTATGTTTTGTTGATCAAAAGAAGCAACTTTTGAAAATGACTTAATGAAACAGTTGAATGAATGTTGAATAAGAGACAAATTCTCACTTCTACCTTTCGATTCTCAATCCCAGAAACCCACAGAAAACTTAACATACCAGTTAGAGCTAGTAACATTTCTTGAACACTGACTTGTAGGAGGACTGGAACTGAGGATGTATACTTAATTTTTATTAAATTTTCTCAGCAAATCTTTGAGACAAATACTATTACTAACACTATTCAACATATAAAATTTTGTTGTAGAGAAATTAAGCAATTTGCCTAGATTTACAAAATTTGTACAATTTCAGATTCAGAATCAAATCATATTTGTTTTCCACCCGAGTCCATGCTCTTAGGCATTATATGATGTAGTAAAGTTTCAAAAAACATTTTAATGTATCTATTAAAAGATGAAAATACTACAGAGCCCTTCAAGAAATGAAACAAGAGAAAACAGAGATGCCACAAAGACAGGATTTGCTTGTTTGTTTGTTTGTTTGTTTGTTTGTTGATAGGTTATCAGAATGAAAAGAGGCAGCAAAAAAAAGCACCCCTTAGTCTC
The DNA here is from genome assembly GCF_049354715.1 of Callithrix jacchus. Taxonomy (NCBI): domain Eukaryota; kingdom Metazoa; phylum Chordata; class Mammalia; order Primates; family Cebidae; genus Callithrix; species Callithrix jacchus. Next base: position 70,593,654 of record NC_133504.1, on the reverse strand, counting down.
TACATCACAATAAAATATTTCAACGCCTATTCAACTTTATAGGAAGAGAGGAAGTGGGTTAGTTGGCATGTTTTGGCACAATAAATTTATCAAGCCTTACTGGAAGAAATAATGAACATTTATAATCTGAAAAATTCAGTGCTCTTTACAAAAGGTAACATTTGAAGACTCAAATCTCAGGGAAAAAAATGGCCACCAACTATGGTTAATACATCTGTGGAAACTATTTTCTATGCTACCTGATTGTCACAGGCTGGGGGTACTAGTTAGCCTTAGATCTGGGAGAAGAACAGTAATGAGTGAAATGAAAAAGAAGATTTATCTTACAAGAGCTGTGAGCAGGCAAAGAAGACCAGAAAATCCTGTTGCTCTGCTTCTATAGTAAGAGCCTGAAGGTCACTGTGGGCCAACAGCAATAGTAATCATGACAAAACCTTGGGTATGAAGCAGTGAAAGGCAAAACCAAACTGAAACCTACTGTATTAGTCCATTTTCATACTGCTATAAAGATACTACCTGAGACTGGACAATTTTTAAACAAAAGTAGTTTTACTGACACACTGCATGGCTGGGGAGGCCTCAGGAAATATATACAATCATGGCAGAAGGCTAAGGAGAAGTAAGCATATTCTTCACAAGCCAGCAGAAGAGAGAGCAAGTAGAGGAAATGCCAGACACTATGAAACAACCAAATCTCAAGAGAACTCCCTCACTGTCATGAGAACAGCATGGGGGAAACCATCCCTGAGATCCAATCACCTCCTGCCAGGTCCCTCCCTCAACATGTAAGGATTACAATTTGATATGAGATTTGGGTGGAGACAGAGTCAAACCATATCATTCCACCTGACCCTTCACAAATTTCATGTCCTTTTCACATTTCAAAACCAATAATGCCTTCTCAACAGTCCCCCAAAGTATTAACTCATTCCAGCATTAACTCAGAAGTCTAAGTACAAAGTTTCATGTGAGACAAGGAAAGTTCCTTTTGCCTATGAGCCTGTAAAATAAAAATCAGCTTAGTTACTTCCAAGATCAGTGGGGGTACAGGCATTGGGTAAATGTCCCTATTCCTAACAAGAGAAATTGGCCAAAACAAAGGGGCTATAGGCCTGATGCAACTCCAAAACCCAGCAGGGTATTCATTAACTCTAAAAGCTTCAAAATCTCCTGAGTCCCTGTCTCACACCCAGAGTGCACTGATGCAAGGGTTGGGCTCCTATGGTCTTGGGCAGATTTATCCCTGTGGTTCACCAGTGTACAGCTCCTGTGGCTACTTTTACAGGGTGGCATTTAGTGCCTGTGGCTTTTCAAGATGCATGGTGCAAGCTGTCAGTGATCTATCTCTCTGATTTCTGGAGGATGGTGGTCTTCTTCTCACAGCTCCACTTGGCAGTGTCCCAGTAAGAACTCTCCGTGGTGGCTCCAATCTCATATTTCCCCTCTGCATTACCCTAGTAGAGGTTATCCATGAGTGCTCCATCTTCTGTGCAGAATTCTGCCTGGAAATCCAGTTGTTTCCATACATCCTTTGAAATCCAGACAGAGGTTCCCAAAGTGAACTCTTGTCTTCTGTGCCCCCATAGGCCCAACACTACGTGGAAGCTTCCAAGGCTTGAGGCTCACACCCTCTGAAGAATTGACCTGAGCTGTACCTTGGCCTCTAGTCATGGCTGAAACAGCTAGGACACACGGCACCAAGTACTGACGCTGCACAAAGACGTGGGGCCCTGAGTCCAGCCCATGAAGCCATGTTTTGCTCCTATGCCTCGAGCCTGTGATGGGAATGGCTGCTGTGAATGTCTCTGACATTTCCTGGAGACATTTTCCCCATTGTCTTTGCTATCAACATTCAACACCTTGTTACTTATGCAAATTTATGGAGCTAGCTTGAATTCCTCCTCAGAAAATGGATATTTTCTTTTCTACTGAATGCTCAGGCTACAAACTTTCCGAATCTTTGTGCTCTGCTGACCTTTTAAACGTAAGTTCCAATTTCAAATTATCTCTTTTTGAATGCATATAACTAAAGGCTTTCAGAATAAGACAGGTCATGTCTTGAATGCTTTGCTATTTAAAAATTCTTCTGACAGGCACACTGAATTATCTCTCTCAAGTTTGAAGTTCCACAGATCTGTAGGGCAGGGCAAATGCCACTAGTCTCATTGCTAAAGCATAGAATGAATAACCTTTAATCCAGTTCCCAGTAAGTTCCTCATCTCCTCTTCTCCATCTGAGACCATCTCAGCCTGGACTTCATTGTCCATATCACTATCAGCATTTTGATCAAAACTATTCAACAAGTCCCTATGAAATTCCAGATATTCTCACACCTTTCTGTCTTCTACTGACCCCTCCCAGCTGTTTCAATCTCTGCCCATTACCCAGCTTCAAAGTGACTTCCACATCCTCAGGTATCTTATTGCAATATCCCACTACCAATTATCTGTAATAGTGTTTTCACACTACTATGAAGATACTACCTGAGACTGTGTAATATATATATAAACAAAAGATGTTTAATTGACTCACAGTTCTGCTTGGTTGGGGAGACCATAGGAAACTTATAATCATGGCAGAAGGCAAAAAAGAAGCAAATACCTTCTTCACAAGTTGGAACAAGAGAGTGAGAGTGAGCAGGGGAAATGTCAGCCACTCATCAAACAGCTAGATCTTGTGAGAACTCGCTTGCTATCACAAGAACAGTATGGGGGAAACTTCCCCCATACAATCACCTCCTACCAGGTCCCTCCCTCAACATGTGAAGATTACAAATTGAGAGGAAATATGGGTGAATACACAGAGTCAAACCCTATCACCTACAAAGAAACTGGCAGCCCACAATGACAAAATGACATCTGTATTTATCTCCCAGTACATTCAAACTCTGATTCGAGAAGCTGATACCCTCCACTCTGGAATGAAAAAATGATTGAATGATTGGCTCAGAACTTAGAGAATTTGTAAAAAGAAGTCCCATGGGGACTATGTAACTGCAGACCTCACTACTGCCCCATACCTAAATGATAAGCCAATAAATCAGCAATAATGTCAACTGCAACTATAACTGACACCTTATACCAACCTTCTCAACATAATAGCTCTTCTGAATCTTACCCTAACTTTTTATGATTAACTCTAACACAGAGCCAGACAGGGATGAGAATTCTGGGAAATATTCTTACAGCTTAGCTAAGCTGACAGAATATAAAACACCACACTGCATTGCCTCTTTCCAGGACTATCACAGCAGTCCCCTAGATGATTTGCCTGCCACCATCTCCATCCCTCCCTACACATTCTTCACATTGTCTTTAGTCTTATCTCCAAGAATTCCAAGCAATATTTCCATTTCAAGATAAGTTAAACTTCTCTGCTTCCTATCTTCCAAAGCAAAGAAATATGAGTAATTCTTTTTTTTTTTTTTTTTTTTTTGAAACGGAGTTTCACTCTTGTTACCCAGGCTGGAGTGCAATGGCGTGATCTCGGCTCACTGCAACCTCCGCCTCCTGGGTTCAGGCAATTCTCCTGCCTCAGTCTCCCGAGTAGCCGGGATTACAGGCACACGCCACCACGCCCAGCTAATTTTTTGTATTTTTAGTAGAGACGGGGTTTCACCATGTTGACCAGGATGGTCTCAATCTCTTGACCTTGTGATCCACCCACCTCGGCCTCCCAAAGTGCTGGGATTACAGGCTTGAGCCACCATGCCCAGCCCAAATATGAGTAATTCTTAAAAGTACGCTGCTGATGTCATTAGGCTGGACCCCTATAGGATTTCATACAAGACACAGTGCAAATGAACTTACACTCTAGGAAGTATCCATGTGCTTATAACTCAAAACAATCAAAGAAAGAAACCTTCTAGAAAGAGAATGGCCACAATTTTACAGTTGCAGAAACTGAGAGAGATGGATTGACTGTGGAGGTGTCAGAAGAGGCTGGGACTATAAAGGAAAATTTGAGGACACTGATCAGTACCAGCGGGGCCTTGATATTAAAGCAGCTGGTTAAATGGGCTCACCTCCAAGCCTGGGCAAATGGCTAAGAATAATGTAGCAAGTGCAGTTAAGTTATAAAGGAGCACTGTTGTAGGTGACTCCAAATGATTGACTTTTCTCTCTGAATGAGTTGATACCACCCTAAGTTACTATTACAAACATAGAGAAAACAATTCTGTACTTTGGTGACTTTCTCATCTGTGGCTCCACGCATAATGGCCTCTTCTCTTAGACGACTGAAGTTCAAACCTTATATGGTAATCACTGAGCTCCAACCGAAGCTGGTGATCATAGTGGAACAGAGCGGGGGCGCAGAACAATGGCATGAGGAAGGAGTCCAAAAGCAGAGGCAATGATATTGGTATGTTCAAAATCTTAAGTTCAAAATCTTAAGTCGAGTGCTAGATTCATGCTTTAGAAGTTTTTATGCTTCATAATTTTATAAATATGTGGCATGAATTTCTTGGCTAATTCAAATGTTATGTAAAACAAATTTGAAAATTAAAAAAATCAAAAGGAGTTGGAAAGTAAACATGTGAACTTAGAGATAATAAATTTCAAAATAAAGGAAAACAATCATGCAAACATGCTCTTGTTTTTTTCCAAGATAGTACCAGTTTTCAATGTAATTATTATAATTATTATTACAGTATATTAATATATTATTAATAGTATAATACTGCCCCTTTTACCTCAAAAGTTCCATTTTGAACACTTTTGTCACCCTATATTTCTGCTCCCTGAGAACTATGACTATGATGGATTTCCCTTTCATATTTGGGTTACGTTGTATGGAACAATTGGCTTTAAGAAAGAAAAATGCCAGGTATGGTGGCTCACACCTGTAATCCCAGCACTTTGGGAGGCCAAAGTAGGTGGCTCACCTGAGGTCAGGAGTTTGAGACCAGCCTGGCCAACCTGGTAAAACCTGTCTCTACTAAAAATACAAAAATTAGTCAAGTGTGGTGGCATGTGCCTGTAATCCCAGCTACCTGAGAGGCTGAGGCAGGAGAACCACTTGATCCCAGGAGGTGGAGTTTGCAGTGAGTGGAGATTGTGCCATTGCACTCCATCCTGGGCTACAAAGTGAGATTCCATCTCAAAAAAAAAAAAAAAAAAGAGTATCCTGGGTGGACATGGCTTAATCAGGTAAACCCTTCAAAATAACAGAGCTGGGACTGGGAAGATGACACTGTAGGACCAACTCAGGATTGCAGCTCAGTTAATCTGCAGAGGGTGAGTGGATGCTGCATTTCCATACGGATCTTTATTGTTCACAGACTAGGAGATTTCTAGATGTAAGAGCCCCACCGGCTGCTAGCACGGCAGTTTGGGCCTGCACAGCGGTTTGGGCTGGCATGACTCTTCGGGCCGAGGCCACAGCACAGCGACACTCCGTACAAAATACACTGGTTTGGTTGCCCTGTTAAACCAGAAATTGGAGATTTCGGAAGGCAGATTAGCACATTCATCTGATTAAATGGGACTTAAACAGAAAGCCAGGCCAGGAGATTCCTGGGCAGCAACGTGGTTTGAGCCAGCACAGTGGGTCGCTGCACAGGAAATCACACAGATGCTGGCACCCTTGCAGCAGGCGACTGGAACACCTGGGAGAGAGTCAACCGTTCAACTTAAAAAAAAAAAAAGCGGGGGGGCTCTGAGGCAGGGAGCCAGGTGATCAGGCTCGACGGGTCCCACCCCCGCAAAAATAAACAAAACAGCAATTGGAAACGTTTTGGGTTCAGAGTTTCACGGCAGGCACAGCTGAACCCAGGACAGTGCAGCTCTGTGGGGGAGGGGCATCCGCCACTACCGAGGCACACGACTTCTACGGAGGTACGCTGCCATTGCTGACACAGCCTGCCATTGCCAAGGCAACCCGCCATAACAGAGAGAGCCCGCCACTTCAGAGGCTGGCCACCTTCGCCACTGCAGTTCTAACCACACCCATATAAACAGGGCTACAGGGAATTACACACGGCAGCACGGCGGAGCCCACGACAGCAGGGCAGAGCCCACAGCAACAGGGCAGAGCCCACAACAGCTCATCATAGCCACTACAGGTAGGCAGTGACTAGACTGCCTCCTTGCTGAGCAGGAAAGTGCAACGGATACTCATAAATAAAGCCCTAACTCCCTGGGACAGAGCACCTGAGGGAAAAAAAGGGGGCTTTATGAGTTCCGCTGCAGCAGACTTAAACATACCTGCCTAGCAGCCCTGAATGAACAACGGAGCTCACAGCTCAGCACTAGAGCTCCTATATAGACTGTCTCCAAAACAGCTCCCTGACCCCCATATATCCAAAGAGTCACCTCACAAAGGACTGATCAGACTGACATTTGGCGAGCATCATTCAGGGACAAAGATAGCAGCAGAAGAATCTGGTAGCAACCCTCACAGTTCCGCAGCTGCTACAGGAGTTCCCCAGGTAAGCAGGGCCTGGAGTGGACCTCAGCAGTCCTACAACAGTGGGGCCAGACTGTTAGAAGGAAAACTAAGAACCTTTTTCCTCATAGGTCCTCCCTTCTGTTTGTGACAGATTCCATTGTCATGCATGTGCAAAACCAGGTTGGTCTAATTACAAACCAGTACCCCTACCTGTGACCGCAGACCAAGGGATAGAATCTTGACTCAAGGTTAATTGAGCTTCACAGACTGTCTTGGGCATTTGGAACTTGAGTGAAAACAACACAACTGAGGATTATTAGAGACTAGTTATTTTAAGTCAGTTCCTTAGTTCATGAGTCAACAATTTTTCTGTAAAGGCCCAGATAGTAAATATATTTAGCTTTGCATGTCACAGAATCTCTGTCACTAGAACTCCACTGTTGTGTTGTAACACAAAAACAGCCATAGAAAACACATAAATGAGTAAGTGGGACTGTGGTCCAATAACTTTATTTAGAACCCTAAAACTTAAATTTTATATAATTTTACATGACACAAAATAGAATTACTTTGGTTTTTTTTAACCATTCAAATCTTTTTAAAAACCATGCATATATTGTTAGCTTTCAGGCTACACACACAGAACAAGCAGTTGGTGGTATTTGGCATTTGGCATGCAGGCTATAGTTCACAAACACAAAGATTTCAAGGAAAGCTCCCCAAGGTTCCGCCAGTGAGTCCCTCCTATCTGATGCTTCTCCTCCAAGGGCTTTGATTTCTAGCAATCCCTGAGGCATATTTTCAGCTAACCCCTTTTTTGTTCATTTATTTCTTTTTATTATTACCAAAAATTACCAGAGTTGTTTGTGTATAACTGCCTGAAAGATACCAATGAACATTCAACATTTGCAAATGTTTTATCTTTGACTTATAACAAAAAAGACTATAAACTTTTAGTTAGAATTTGACTTTTCTAGTTTAAAAGAAAATCATGTCTCAAGATAAGTGTATTAAAAAAAGTTTAAAGAAAATTATTCACCACTTATTTTGGTATTGCACATAACTGTAAAATACTAAAAGTAGCAACTGTGTCCAACAACTTTTACCTCTAAAGTTTCAAGACATTTTGAATAGATACATTTTGGAAGTAAAAGGTTTATAAAGAAATGAAATAAAAATCTCCTGAGTGACTCTTTTGAATCAGGCTGTCAGAGCAAGCTTTCAAGCATAAATAAGTTCACTGGGTTCCCATGCTATTTTATGCACCTCCAAGTTGAAAATTAATTATAGATGATAAATTTAAAGATAATTTGAACCTAACACTACCTTTAATACCACACTAACTGCATATATATTTTTTTAGTCAACTTGATTTTGGAGCTGCATTACTAAACACACCTGCACAATTCAGTCAGGTATATGGCTATTCTATCTTGTCTTTCTCACAGTTCCACTAGTTATGTATAGACCAGCAATAAGCTCTCTAGCTGCAGATAAACATCAGTGACAGGGCATAAGAATCAATCCTGTTAATATGTTGTCTCTCAAAATAGGTATTTGTATCTACCCATACATACATCAATGTTTGGGGTGGGAGAGGGTTTCTTAACAATATCACCCAAATAATAATATAAATGCTTCAGCATATCTATGGTAATTATGGAAATGTTACATTATTAATATTATTAAAGTTACTATTTTAATTTTGTGAAAACAGTAACTGCACACTATCTAAATGACAAATATCAGGGAGCTGTTTAGCACTGACAATGTCAGTGACCTGTTATTCACTGTGAATCACAGATGGATGATTTGGTATATCATTTGAACCATTGTCTTTCTGTCACTAATTTTAAGTCAAAAAAAAACAAAAAACAGCAAATGTCTATTACAAACATGAAGAATACTTGAGTACACAAAATTCTTTAAGGTCAATCCTCTGCCCGTTAGCATCTAGGATTATTTTTTTTCAATCTGTGAGGTTTTTATGCTCATGACTTCTCCATTCTTACACTTTTGCATAAGTAGATTTAGTCTCCTGGAGGCTAGGAATTATCCTCCCAGCTTAAATTTTTTCAAAGGTCTTTGATTCAGTTCATCCTTTTCTTCACAGATATGAGATGGCTGAATATAAGGCAACACTATGATGCCTTAACTTTAATTACAAAATGGATGTATGCCTGGATACATACACACAGAGCTGCCTTTAAGAAAAAAATAAGATGGTGAGGTCCCATTAAGCAATTCTGGAAGATCATTTAAATGGCTGTCATTTCTACTTTTTCAGCTTGTTCATCAAATTAGGAAAATATTTGAGTGAGAAAATTAAATCCATATTTATCTTCATACTTTCAAAATGACCATAAGCAGCACTAAATGACTTTAAATTTTTCATGAAAATATGCATATGGGTATTTTCATCTGAAATTTTCTGTTGTTGTTGGCAAATTTCAAAATTAGACCATGTATATTTATTTAGACAAGTTTTGGTTGTTTCACATCAAATCAGGTTAAAAGGATTAAAATTAAGAACAGCATAGCTGTGCTTGGCAACACCCACATTATGAGCGACTCACATGAAAATTGTATACATACAAATAACAAATTGCAAAATTCCTCTTACTTCTTCGGTCACTCAAAGGTCACTCTACTTCCAGTCTTGCTGTGCCTGGGGACTCTTGGAGCACAGTATGCCACTTTCTTGGTCTGCCTTGCAAACTCTCTGACCAATCATTTAATTTTTTTTTCTTCTTTCATCAAAGAAATACATGATGTACACAGAAATTTAGTGAGTTTCTCATTCTGCCTATTATCATTTACAACTTAGTAATGTCTACCTTAAACATGAATTTAGCATGAACAGAGTCATTAATTATAGTTAACTTGATTTTTGGGGTTCATTACTGAAAATACCTGCACATTCCATGTTAGTTATTCTGAATTCTATCCAGTTATTCTGCCATGTATGACTAGGGTTATACTCTCTGGTTGCATCTATTCTGTTTATAGCTATGTAATATATAGGTATTTATACATTTATATAAAGCCTATAATGATTTGAGGGTTAAGTGGGTATGCTCTGAAGCTAGATTGCCAACATTTTATAATCAATTCTTAAGAGTGTAAAATTGAGAAAGTTTTTCATTGTGTTTGTCCTCACTTTCCTCTTTCGTGAAATGAAGTATGGGGATTCAATTATTTTATACATGGAAAGAACCTAGAACAGAGCCTGGTAGATAGTTTGTATTCAATAATTATTTCATTATTATTGCCCCTTTTAGTTCCTAATTTCTTCCCTGAGATTTCCCAGTATATATCTCATATATATGGGTGTGTGCATAAGTGTGTGTGTGTATATATATGCAAGCAAATACCTATATGTATATGTATATATGTAATTATTTGATGGTTAAGTGGGTAGACTCTAGAGCTAGATGTGTGTGTGTGTATGTGTGACACACACACATAGAGATCTGTAATAAAAGAAATAAATGGTTCACCCTTTGTGTAAAACAATTTTAAAAAACAGGCTATAAACCACTGGAAAGCCCTCAAATAGGCCCCATTAGAAATGTTGTCATAGTATCCACCTACCCCTTTATCTTTCTACATCTTCTCTCAAATTCAAAATAGCAATATTTTTATTTAATTCATTTATTTTTGTTTATTTGTATTAAATACTTTTTCTATTTTTTAAAAAGTGTTTAATTTATATTGTGAGTATAAAGTTGCCCGGATGGATTCTGATTCTGATCCTTAATGAAAAAAAACAAAGTTTCAGCCCCCTCACATGAAGGACAATCCAGCTAAGACTCTTAACACAATGGCCCGGGACCTCACCCCCACACCTCAGTAAATTTACCAGCTTTTCCTTCTATCTTGCTGATCTGGCTCAGCTAAGTTCAAGGTTTCCCACTTAAGGAATAATTAGCAGCTGCCCTTTCCTTGCACACCTGCTCCTTTTCAGCCTTCACTCAACTGAAAGTGGCACAGCCTGAGTGAGGGTTGTCTTTGAATTCATCCTTCTCATCATTTCTCATGTTCAACAAGTTTATTTAATCTGCATGATAAATATCCATCGAATCCTTTCACTTGTCTTCATCATTGCTGACATCATCCTAGACCAGGATTTCCATGTGTTCTTCCTGGAGTTTCCCTAACTGAACTCCACATACCCACGCTTTTCACCATCCAACTGATTCTTCGTGTCAGCAGAGTAACCTTTCTGAAATGCTTCCTATTACTCCACAGATTAACAGCTTCAATGACTTGGAATAAGAGTAAAAACTTTTAACAAACTGACTGCATTATTTGGGGTTCCTTTATCTTTCTGGTCTCAGAGCACTATGGCCCTGCCAGTGAATTTTTTGTCTAGTTCTTCTAAGATACAATAATCTCTCAGACCTTTCCTTCTTTTCCTGGCAACATTGTTGTTTTCTACCCTCTTTTCCATTGAATCTTTTTTTTTAATCCCCCCATATCTTACTCATCTTTCCCTTCTTAATTTAAAAGATTTGTCCTGTACACCAGGGGTCCCCAACCCCTAGACTGCAGAATGGCCGCATAGCAGGAGGTGAGTGGCTAGGCAAGGGAGCCATAAGGCCTGAGCTCTGCCTTCTGTCAGATCAGTCATGGCACTTGATTCTCATAGGAGCACAAACCCTACTGGGAACAGCGTGTGGGAGGGATCTATATTGCCACACCTTAGGAGAATCTCACTAATGCGTGATGATCTGATGGGTAACACGGAAGAACTTTGCAATTCCTCATTCAGACAACTTGTTACTCCTTCTTGTAATTTTCTTGCTTAAAAAACTGCTCATACTCCCATCCTCAAAGTAAGCGTTCTGAGGCTGACATATTTTATAAATAAATGCATAGTTTACCCTCCTGTGTATTGAGTAGTGTATGGTTCAAGAATGAAGAACAATAATTATGTATTACATTGAGCATATTTGTTAGCCTTCCAAGATTTCATAGAATAACAGTATACAACTGCAAAAAGTCAGGAAAATAGGAAGGGGGTTGGTTCATCAGCAAATACAAAATCTCAATACATTTCTTGAAGAAAGACAATTGAAGTATGCTTTCTGATAAAATAAAGAGGAGGAAATTTCATCCCAGAATATGATGTTAGGGGCCTGCATCTGAAGTAAAAGTAAATTTGTCCATTGGAACCCAGGAGAAGATCCCACCTCAGAATCAGCTAATATTTTAGAAGGTGGGATTGACTGAACATCTATGAGAAACTGCTTCAGCCACATTTTGTCCTCAGGACATCAACCCAAGTAGTATCTATACCTAGGCAAAAAAAAAAAAAAAAAGCAAATGTCTCGTCTATAAATTAATTTTCTGAAGATGGAGGTCTCTCTCTGACTTTTGAATGGCAATTGTTACCCCAGATTCATATGTGGGGCCTATCTACAGGAGGCTGTCAACCTATCCTCCTATCTAAAATAGAACCTGACAGTGAATGTAATTTGCTCGAGAATACAGGAATCCTTATCAATCATTCTTCTACTCAACTGTCCTTATCAGGAAACAGCAGAAGTATTTAGAAAAATTAATCCCATTCCTCAACTTTCAACATAAATGAATAAATAGTATATTCAAAAAAGGAACAGTTAAAAAGAAAATGCCAAAAATAAACAGATAATTGATCTCAGGAAAATAAGAATAATGCAGAGAACAAAAAGAAGACTATTTCCAAATCCTTAATGGATTTTTCATAAAAATTCAAGAAAATATTGCACTTGTGTTTTGGTTTTTGTTTTGCTTTGTTTTGAGACAGGGTTTCACTCAGGCTGGAGTGCAGTGTCACAATCCTTGTTCACTGCAACGTCTGCCTCCCAGGCTCAAACAATCCTCCTATTTCAGCCTCCTGAGTAGCTGGGATTACAGGTGCCTGCCACCATGCCCAGCTAATTTTTGTATTTTTAGTAGAGACAGGGTTTGTCCATGTTGGCCAGGTTGGTCTCCAACGCCTGAGCTTAGGCGATCTGCCCACCTCAGCCTCTCAAAGTGCTGCAATTACAGGGATAAGCCACTGTACCTAGCCAAAATATTGCACTTATAAAAATAATATTATGAAAAAGGAAAACAAGAAAATAAAAAATTAAAATATATAAAACTCCTCAAATAATTTAAGTAATTATAGCTACAAATTCTGTCAAACTGTTTCTCCATTCCCAAGGGCTCTCACGTCAGCAACCTTCTCATTATGGAGAAGCTCTGGGTGTTCTAGTTCAACACCATGAGAAACTCTATTTCATTACGTGTCATGGCAACCCATTGGCTCAAAGGCAGACTCATAATATGCTGTTTACTACATCCTTTTAATTGTTATCAATTCATTTTAAGAATTACATTTTTGTTACATGCCTGCTTTTGTGATTTCATCTTTTATTTATTTAAATATTTCATATGTAGCATTTTCCATATTCTGATCCTAACATGTCTAATATCTGAAGTACCTACAGGTCTAAATCTGTTGCTAAAGGTTTCTGTTGATTGTCATTAACAGCAGTTTGTCTCCTCCAGTGCTTGCTCATCATTGTGAGTTCTCTGACATTGAAAATGTTTTGGACTCTTGAAGAACTAGAGTTGAGTTGAGATGTTTTTTCTGTATCTGCACATAGCTACAGGTTGCCACAAACCTGGCATAATTCCAGTCACCCTCTAGAGTGGACAAGAAAGCTTCAGGCTCAGACCATCCACTCATAACTGGTTCATTTCTGGATGCTAGTGTTTTGTTGAGCAATGAACCTGCCTCCCATTTCCCAATGTATACTGTTCTCAGCTCCGGACCTGTATACTTCGTTTGGTTGGTCAGTTGGTTGATTGTTTTTGGAGGTAGTATTGGGAATGATCCTGAGAGAGAGAAATGTGATCTATGTAGGATGTATTGGTCATAGGAGAAAAGTGCTCCAGAGCCTCTAGTTTACCATATTGTCAGAAGCAGATGTTTATTCAGCTCAATTCTTAGTATGTTCAACATTTCACATCCTAGATGTGCTGTCCCTTGTCCTGCTGAATGAAGTCATTCTCCTTCTCTTTCCTTAGTTACATTAACTCTAAACCAGAAGGAAGTATGAAGAGGATTTCTCATCATACTGTAGGGCCATAAACAGTATAACCTTTAATAAAATATAACATCAGCTTCTAAAGAATTAAGGACCTCTCTCTTCAACTTGAACTACCTTCTTATCTGGCTTGACATGTTACCAAATAGCACTATTCTTTCTGTTGCAAATCACCTTAACTTCTCTTTTCTTAATAATGCATAGAGGCTCTCATCTTTCTAACAAAATATCCTGTATGTGCTATTTTACCCTGAGAAAGCTTTTTCTTTTAGAAAAATTATCCCACTCCTCTTTTTTGTTTTCATCATTCACCTCTAGAAAAAAATATGTATAGTCATATATGAAACACAGCATATTATAATATTTTATCAAGTGAAAATAAACAGGACTTAAAGTTTTAAAAATTGATCACCCAGTGAACTAGTCAAAGATTATTTTTAAGTTCTCTTTAGTTTTAAAATGCCTGTTATTTAGGACATGGATGGGAATATTAAGACATAAATCACCTAATTGGTTTGTAATTAAAAAGAAAAATAATTGTCAGGTAGATTTTGAATTTCTTTTCATAAGCCTATACAACAATAACATGCTATGAAGAAACGTGTAGAACTAGAACCCCAAAAAATCAGAAGACCGGGTTCCAGTACCATCTGAGAAGTCAAAGAAAAGCTTAGAATAGTGCTTGCTTCGGCAGCACATATACTAAAATTGGAACAATACAGAGAAGATTAGCATGGCCCCTGCGCAAGGATGACACACAAATTCGTGAAGTGTTCCATATTTAAAAAAAAAAAAAAAAGAAAAGAAAAGCTTAGAATATCTCCTGAGAAGGCAAAAAAAAAAAAATGTATATAGATTACATTCCAAGGATGCAGAGATTTACAAAGTAAGGTTTCGAGGTCGCCTCACATACCTTTTCTGTTACTCCTTCTTCAGTGACTACAAGTTTAGGTATATCATCCTCTAAATAAACCACTCTTTTCCAAATATGATGAAGTTCCTCTACAAGGACTAAAAAGTCTTGGGACTCAAACTTTAGAGTCATTTTTATCATAATACAATGCAATACAATACATTACAATATTTTTGTATCACAAGTTTAACAATTCAAAAAAATTTCAAGAGTAAGAACAAACTTTTAAAAAAGAATTTGATAGCTCATAATGCATGTATTATGACCAACAGGAACAATAGAGAACATGGGAAGATTTCTACGACTGCAAAACATGGTTATGTTAATGACATGTGTGATTAAAGCCAATGTATTTTTCCCAAAATATCTTTTTTTTTCTAGACCACCATCAGAATTATTTTGCTTAAAGTACACCACAAATTTATTAATAATAAAGCACGGGTTATGTAAAGAAGGTGAGAACATACTAGCGAGATGCAACAAAGGAAATTAGAGGAAAAATAATTCAGGGAGAGAGATCAATCACTAGTTTAGGAGTTCAGTTTATACGGCTGCCAGGGTAAATCCTAATCTATGCTTTATTTTGTGTGTACATATAGTAGTTTTAGGTTGTAAAGCACTTTCACAAAATTAATTAAATAAATGCAAGTTAGTGGTTTTTGTTTTGCTTCACTCCTTGTGTGATATACACACAGCCATGAGCTTTGTTCTGAAATAAGGTAAAGATCAATCTAATTTTTGTGAATGAAATTATAACTAAATATTCTAGGAAGACAGGCCAGTAAAAATAAGCTGAAATTAATTACACTTTAAAATGAAATGCCATTCTGATGTTGCTATTGACTCCTAAATCACTGTTCCCCAAACATCCAAGCTTCTTTAATTCCTTTTAACATTTTGACCTACCTTCATACAACCTGTACTAAAATTTACTTAACATTTTTATTTTTTAATGTCTCATTATTTTAAGATAGCTGTCTAACCCTCATGAAATCAAGATTTGGATGTACTTGTTATATTATTCTAATTCCCATAAAAATAAATGAGTAGCAATTACAATAAAAGAAGATTGTTCATGTGCCTTCCTATAAAATCATTTTCACATTTTACCAGTGTTATGGCTATGTCACTTTGAGAAATAATATTTTAACTTTATCTTTTGTATGCTGTACATTTTATATTGTATTTTCTTAACAAATTCTGTGTGTATGAATACTTATTAAAGAGAAGTCATGAATGAATATAAATAGATAGTTAAAGGGCATAGGTTAACAACATGCTTTGTCTTTAAGTATAATTATATAGAAATATCTGTCAGAGATTTATGAGACATCCAAAATGTCCAAGAAGAAAGAAAAATGAACTAACAGTGCTATTGTTGGGGGTAGGGCAGGGTCACGTTTATGTTGAATATTTGATTCTATACAACTTTCAGACTGATAAAGCATGTGTCCTTTTCAGTTCAGATTTACAGTGGATCTAGTCACATTGTTTTTCAATGAAGATACAATTTCAAAGCCCAGCTTATCCTTAAAGAAAAATGACATTGTTCCTTAAGTTTCATTGGTTTATTAGACTGATACCTCCTGACTTGATAAATCAAATAATAAAAGACCACAAGAAAAAGATCTGTGACATAAGGAATTTCCCAGGCTCTGTTTATTACCTAAAATATTTTGGCTAACAAAGCTGAATAGATTCCCTAGTTCCCTAGGTTTGTTTCAAAAGCCATAAAGATACCAAGAGAAAAATATGTGCACATATTACAGATGGTCTTAATGTTTATGTGAGCTAGAGTATTTAGTATCTTAAGCAAAGACTTATGAATGATAAAGATAACCAAAAAAGAAATGCTGAAATCATCCAATACATATTTTTTCTTTTAGAATAACAGCTGCTATACAATACACTTAAAAGAGAAATATTAATTATAAAGTGTACAAGCATAGATGAAAAAGGTTAACATATTATTGATTATATCATTTTACATATTACATATTATTTCACATTTGATTGAACTTTTCTTCAACAAAAATTTTCACTGAAAGTTCTCAAAATAAAACAGTGACTATTTGATCAAATTTTAAGATTATTTAAATTACCATATATATTTAACCTTATTGTGCCAAGACTTAGGAAATAGTTTTAATATCTTTCAGGTCAAAACCAAAATACAAATATTAAATATTACTGATACAAAAAAATAGAAAATGAAAGATGTAAAAGATATCATGAAGGATAGTAGATTAGGAAGTTCCCCACTCATATCCTCCAGAGCAATAATAATCTCACAGTCATCCCCAGATAAAAATGCCTTTGTGAGAGCTTGGGATTCAAGTAAGAGGTTGTGAAACCTCCATGGAACTCAAGACCTAGGAAGACCATTTTCAGAGAAGAGACCGGTGCCTAGGTACAAGACTAACAGTGATCATCACTTATCCAGAACAAACACATCCTTGTGGGTTCAGCTATAGCACATTTGGCTTTGACCCTGATATAAAAACCATCTGCCAAAAGACTCAGAAGGAGTCATGCCCACTCATGCCTCAGCTGACATGCCCACCAACCTCAGTCCTGTCTCTGGACCCTGAAATGGCCCTAAAACTTGGCTCTAGCCCCTTATAGCTATAGTTAGAGAGGAGTATTGTGTGACAGGAACCCAGAAGAAGATATAACCATCTGTGTTTGTGGGGAAGGTTTAAACCTCAGTCCTACATCAGATCTAGTAATGACCCTAAAACTCAGCTCCATGCCCTCTCAGCTGCAGTCTGAGAGCAGCCTAGCCCACATAGTGACCTGGAGAGAGAAATGCTCACCTTTGTCCCTGCAAGACAGGCTTGCTGACTCTGGTCCCACCATGGATCTTGAAATGGCCCTGTAAATCACCTTCATCCCCTATCAGCTGTGGTCTGAGGCCAACCCTGACCACCTAAGATCCGCTGGGAGACACATCTATCTGTGAATCCAGAGGCAGTTCTACAGATCTTGTTCTTGGCTATGGACCTTAAAGCAGCCCCATGACTTTTTTCTGCTCCTGTAAGCCATGGTCTAGAACCAGTAGGGTTTCCTAGGGATCCACTCAGTGACCCAGAAAAAGTCCTCCCAGGGACCAAGAGACAGCCACATTCATCAGTGTACTTGGTAATAAGCCTAATATCTGTGGACCCTGAATCAGACACTTGATTCAAGTATTAGACTTACTGAACAAGATGTTAAGGGATGTCCAGTATATCCAGGGACCAGAGGGAATATACACCTGCTAATGACAACTGCTAAAAGGCTAGCCAACCACAGCCTGTTAATCCAACAGCAGCCACATGACCCATCTCTATCTCCACTTCATTGTATTATCAGAGGAAGTCCCATCAGCCAGGGGACTCAAAAGAAGAAGGTCTTTACCTTCTGAAACCAGTCTATAAAACCTGGAAAGGTGATTACTCCTTCAAATGCACAGACATCAGTGAAAGTCTAAACGGATAACAAAGAATCAAGGAATCCTTACACCACCAAAGGAAACTAATGAAGCTCCAGAAATTGACCATAAAGAAATGAAGGTCTGCAAATTGCCTAAAAAATAATTCAAAATTACCATCTTACAGAAACTCAAGGACAAGCAGACAAACACAGATGACAAAACTGAGCGTTTCAGTAAAAGGGATTAACAGCATACTCAATCCTGCCAAATGAAGAATCAGTGAACTCAAAGAAAGACAACATGAAATTAGTCAATTAGAAGAACAGAAAGGAAAAAAAATACTGAAAGAGAATGAAGAAAATCCTTAATAACTACAGGACATCATCAAGTGTACAAATATTTAAACTACGGAAGTTCCAGAAGGAGAAAGAGGAGGTAAGGTGGGCAGAAAGCAGATTTAAAGATGAAATGGCTGAAAACTACCCAAATATTTGGAGAGAGATGAGCAACCAGATTGATAAATATTAAAGGACTTCAAAAAAAACTGACTCAAAGAATAATACTCTAATCACATTATAAGTAAATTGTCAAAAGTCAAAGCCAAAGAATCTTCAAAGCTGCAGTAGAAATGTGACTTGTCACACATAAGTGTACTTCCGCATCTTGCCACCCATTACTAAAACCCCATTTACCACAATTATTTTAACCCAGTACATCATATCTACTTTTTGCCAAAAAATTATAAGACATACTAACAGGTTAAAAAGCATAGTTTGAAGAGACTAAACAAACATCAGAACAAGTGTCTAGTATGATAGAAATGTTGCAATTATCTTAGCACAAAGTTTTGAGCCATGATTATATGCTAAGGGCTTTAACAAAAAAAGCAGACAACATGCAAGAACAGATGGATAATATAAGCTAAGAGATGGAAATTCTAAGAAAGACAAAAAATACTAGAGATAAAAAAACATTATAACAGAAATGTAGAATGCCTATGATGGGCTTATTGGTAGACTGAACAGATCTGAGGCAAGAACTCTGTGCTTGAGGCTATAACAATGGTTACTTCCAAAAATGAAAGGTAAAGAGAAAAAAATACTAAAACAAAATAAACAAAAAGGAGCAACAACAAAAATGAAAACTATTTATAAAAACTATGGGACAATAATAAATGGTGAAACATATGTGTCCTGAGAAAACCAGATGGAAAAAGAAAGAAAAAAATAGAAAAAGAAGGGAAAGGAAGGGAAAAGGGAAGGAGGAAGAAAGAAAAGAAAAGAGAAAAGAAGGAGGGAAGGAGGAAGAAAGAAAAGAAAAGAGAAAAGAAGGAGGGAAGGAGGGAAGGAAGGAAGGAAGGAAGGAAGCCAGTCAGCGGGGGGCGGGGTGGGGGAGGGAGGGAAAGAAATAGAAGTATCATTTGAAGCAATTGTCAACCTAAATAACAAACAGAGAATGTCTCTCTAAAACAAAATTATATTTATTTGGGAATATAGCATTCCAATGGAAGTGAGGACCATAGTAAACTCTGCATATTCAGGAAGGTTAAGAAAGACAAAGGTTTTTAAAAAAAAGTGAGAAGAATCACATAATTATTTTGAGATAATTATCCTTGGTGACAAAGACAAATAACAGGGGTGATGCCACTTGAGGATGAACAGGCAATTGCTGTGAAGATGTCCTCACAGTATTTTTTGTGTAACGTTGTGTTGGCCTTTGTGTACAATTATGGTTTTTGCAGTCTTTTGTTATAGTTCTTGTTGTCAGTTTGCAAGAGAACCTTCCCTTATTGCATTCCATAGCTCAATTTGTTAAAATATTTTTAATTACAAGTGACTCCATTTTGATTCTGACAGCTTTCATATTTTCCCCTTTTGATTAAGATCCTTCTCCAAAAGCATCACTAATCAATTGTCCTTTAGCTAGGTTTTAATGGTCCCTCAGTCCTGTCTGGGACTGAGCTTATGTTGAAGAAAGTCATTGGCAAGTAGAAGTCAGTGTCAAAACAATTTTAGCCACTTTTGAGCAATAAGACAGGTTTGAAGGGAGTAGCAACAGGCTAAGTCTACCTGTAATTGATTGTAAAGCTCAATTTGATCTGTTCCGTAGTGTCTCGCTATCATCCCAAAGTGCTGGGGCAGCATTACTCTGTTAAACATTATACTTCTGCAAAAAATTTAACAAGTAACTAATAGAAAGTTTTTTTAAAAAGGTAAAATTAATAGTAATATGAAAATCCCAGTTTGTATAATAGTTTTGAGCTATGAACTGAGACTTAAAGAAACCAAATGAAATAAATTCAAATGACCGTATGAAATTAAGTGAGATCTGTTGTAACTAAGAGGCCGGTTTTCTTATTTTTTCTATATGGGTCTCAACTATTCCAGAGGAATTTATCCATGTACACATGGAGTATTAGCACAGACATTTTCTTATTTAATCAATAAATACTAAAAGACCTCATATGTCATGTTCTGTCAAGTTAGCAGCAGAAGCTATTTATTGTAAAATTTCAAATATGCAATTATTTTATCAAAAAAAAATTTAGGCATGAGAAAAAACATTTAAGAAAGGCAAAGGCCTCATTATGATGAATCTTATTCCATCATGTTGAGAAAAGCTACCTAAGACTTCTCCCGAGTTGCAGTTTGAGCATCTCTGTTTATGGTATTAGGCAGTTTGGTGAACTCTTTGTGTAGCCCATTCATTAGACAAAAGACTTGTTCCTTAAAACTCACCTAGTTTGAGCTTACTGGGCTTTTGGAACAGAGCAACTTTTGTTCTTAGTTTGAGAGTTGTCGCAAATTTTGGAGGAAATTTGGACAATTCAGAATCTAGTCAAGTCTACAGGTACATAATAGAATTTAAAAATAATGTCCTGAGTTATATTCTAATAACAGGTGTTTTGCAGATTTTCTTTTGAGACAACTTCTCTTTATAGTCTTCTAGAATTTTACCACAGTTAAATAAGACAAATTTGTTTGTCAAGTAAGTTTAGTTTTATCAAATTTTGCCTATGAGAATAGTGACTTGACCACATAGAAATCCCAGATTTACAAATCTCTTCAGCCTAGGTAGCCAAACCAAGGCAGACAAGTTTTACCTTATTAAGGCCAAAAAGTGACCATTTTATTCACAGTGTGAGAGAGTTCAAATAATAGACAACTGAACTCTGAATGTTCCTTGATGTAATTTGCTTGAATGTAATTTTAAAATCTGCATGAGAATGGGCCTTAATATAGGTAGTTATGGATCTAGAAAACTGGCAGATCTTAATGTTTGAGAATCTTATTCCATTTCATATTAATTTCTCAAGAGCAAAAAAACAAACAAAACAAAACTTACAAATCTTGTCAGAGAATGTTGAGTTTATATCAGTTTTAAATGGTAACAAGCACACTAGTGATGTTTAATTAGCCATCCTGTAGTCACCATTGAGAGTATTTATTTTTGCTCTCAAAGGATTTTTAGAAACAAGCAGAAAAACATAGCTAAACCATTTACAGATGTGCATAACCAATTCAGAATGAAACCAAAATCAGAGTGCTTATGAAATTTTAGCCTAGGTGTGCAGAGCAAACAAAATATTAAATTGAAATGCAGAAAAAATAGTAATTTCGCCAGAAAATACAAACCTCAGAGACATAATATAAATTTTGTAGAAACTACAATACTTCAACCAGAAAGACACTTGCTGTTATACCAGAAAGAAGTTGCCAGAAAAGTCAAAAGGTTTTTTATCATACCAAGCAGGATCTAGGGTCCTTTATTTAGATGGCCTTACAACCAAAACAGATGCTAAATAACGTCAAAAGGCCTCTACCAAAAGAGGGAGGCTTGGCCTAAGAAAAGTCTCACAAGGGCAGAAAGAAACAGCTGTGGAAGCAGAGAGCTCAAAGGGCTCAAGAGAGCAACACAAACCAGTTTCAGCATTGCCAATTCCTTCCAGAAGAGATTTTGCTTCAGGTTCTGCTACTGAACAGAAATTATGGCAAATAACAAACAGAGAAAAGCTCTAGAAAAATTTTCTGAAATAGGATATTCCAATAGGAATATGTGTGCCGTACTATTAAGGTTTGACAGTGTCCACACTTAAATCTCATCTAGAATTGTAGCTCCCATAATCTCCACATGTTATGGGAGAGACCTGGCTGGAGGTAACTGAACCATGAGGCAGGTTTTCACATGCTGTTCTCATGACAGTGAATAAGTCTCACGTGATCTGATGGATGTTCCCCTGCACACGCTCTCTTGCCTGCCACCACATAAGATGTGCTTTTGCTCCTCCTTTACCTTCCGCCATGATTGTGAGGCCCCCCCAGCCATGTGGAACTGTGAGTCCATTAAATCTCTTTTTCTTTATAAATGAACCAGTCTTCAAAGCAGCATGAAAATGGACTAATACACATATTAAACTATATGAATATTCAGAAAGGTAAAGAAAGATTAAGGTTTTCAAAGGAAAAATGAAAAGAATTACATAATTATTTTGAGATAATTATCCTTGGCTACAAGGACAAATAACAAAGATTATGCCAGAGAGAAAGAGGCTGGCTAGGCAGTTGCTGAACAAATGCCATCACAGAAGTATATTTTGTTTAAGGCTGTATAAGATTGTGACATCCTTTGTGCAAGGCTGTGGGTTATCTTTGTTATTTCTTTTTTTTTTTTTTTGATACAGGATCTTGTTCTGTAGCCAAGGCTGTAGGGCAGTGGCACAATTACAGCTCACTGAAGCCTCGACCTTCTGAGCTAAATTGATCCCCCCATCTCAGCCTCCTGAGTAGCTGGGACCAATTTTTGCATTTTTTGTAGAGATGGGGTTTCACCATATCACCCAAGATGTTCTCAAACTCCTGAGCTAAAGCAATCCAACGGCCTTTGCCTCCCAAAGTGCTGGGATTACAGACATGAGCCACCATGCCCAGCCTATTTTTATTTTAAACATAAGTGACTCTTCTTTGATTCTGACACCTTTCATAAAATAATGACTGAGAATTTCAAAAATAATGTCAAACATTAAATCACAAGTCCATAAAGCTCAAAATATACTAACATAAATGAAAACTAAAAGAACCTATACCAAAGCATGTCATATTCAAATATTTAAAATTCAGAAAATTTTTTAAATCTTGAAATAAGTCAGAAGAGAAAACATCTTATCTTTTAAAACAAAGCAAACATGAGAATAATATTCAAATTCTCATAAAATATGCAAACAAAAAAGAGAGGGGAATGAAATATTTAAAGTGTTAAGAGAAACAAAAAAACCTGGCCAACCTAGAATTGTGTACCCTGTGAAATTATCCTTCAACAGGGAGGGAAACTAAATACACTTAGATAAATAAAAATTGAGGGAATTTGATGCCAGTAGACCTATCCAGTATGAAATGTTAAAAAAAAATTCTTCAGAGAAGAAAAATAATAAGCCAAAATGCAGATCTACGGAAAGACCAGTAAAGAAAGGAAAAGGGTTGTTAAAATAGACATTTTTACTTCTCTTTTTTTTTTCGTTTAACAGATAAGATTGCTTAAAATACGGATAGTAAGGTTCAATTATATACAAGTATGCATATGTATACATTTATGTATAAAGGAAGTGAACGGGCCAGCCATGGTGGTTCACACCTGTAAACCCAGCACTTTGGCCAAGGTAGGCAGATCACTTGAGGCTAGGAGTTCGAGACCAGCCTGGCCATCATGGTGAAACCTGTCTCTACTAAAAGCACAAAAATTAGCTCAGTGTGGTGATGCATGCCTGTGGTCCCAGCTACGTGGGAGGCTGTGGCACGAGCATGGCTTGAACCCAGGAGGCAGAGATGGCAGTGAGCTGAGATCATGCCACTGCACCCCAGCCTGGGCAACAGAGCAAGACTCTGTCTCAAAAAAAAAAAAAAAAAGAAGATGATGATGATGATGATGATGAATGACAAAGTGATATGATACAATGGACAACAGGGAAGAATTAGAAATATTTTCTGGTATAAAATGCTTGAACTACCAATAAACCTGTATAACGTTATTTGAAAGTGACCTTGGGTTTGTCGAAAAATCTATCTGGTATATTCTAGAGCAACCCACAGTAAAAGAAAGAATTATGACTATGTTAAGAAAGAATTATGTTTAAAATGCCCAATTACAGCCAAAAAAGGCAGAAAGGGTATGGAAGACAAAAATATTAACAAAGTATCAAAATAGAATACAAACAGAAAACAGTAACTAGCATGAAAGGCAAATAGCAATCCAACTATATCAATAATCACTTTAAATGCCAATGGTCTAAATATACTAATTAAAAGACAGACACTTTCAGAGTAGATTTAAAAACTAGACCTAACTACATGTTAGAACCCTACTTCAAATATAAAGATACATAAGGGATGAATAAAGTTATACCTTGCTAATATTAATTTAAAGAAACTTGGAGTAGCTATATTACTTTCAAACAGAGCAGACTTCATAGCTGTTAAACTATAAAGCAAACTAAATATGGCCTAAAAAAGTGTTCTGTATTTCTATATTTGAGTCCTTGTGGACGAACTGCAACCCAACTTAATAGGCAGACAAGATTGAAAACCTCACTTAGGAGTATGTGCTTATAAAAATAGCTGAGTTTTGGCCAATCCCAGCAGCCATGCTTCAACCACTCATACACTGCCAAGTGTTCAAACTGTGTTCAAATAAGGCAAATGCTGAGCTATAACAAATCCAGTTGTTTCTGTACCACACTTCTGATTTCTGTACCTTGCTTTTTTATTGTCTATAAACTTTCTTCCACCACATGGCTGCTCAGGAGTCTCTCTGAATCAGCTGTGATTCTGGGGGCTGCCTGATTTGCAAATTGTTCGTTGCTCAATTAAAGTCCTTTAAATTTAATTTGATTGCAGTTTTTATTTTAACACAGCAAAGAGCGTTATCAGAGATAAAAGGGGGCATTAAATAATGATAAAGAGATAAATACCCCAAGAAGATGTAACAAGTCTTTTTGTGCATTCACCTAAAAAAAGATCATTAAAATATGTATGAAAAAAACTAACAAAACTACAAATGAAATGAATTCACTATTAACAGTAGGAGACTTGAACACTGTCAATTAAAAGTAGCAAGATTCATCAGTCAGAAAATTAGTAAGTATATAACTGAAATCAACAATATCATTTCAATCAACCGGATATAATCGACATTGCAAAAATAACAGATAAAGCATTATTTTCAAGCTCAAATTGAACATTTATCAAGATAGACCAGGACTCCATTTTGGGTCCCCTTCCACAAACACTCTCATAAAAGCCATCTTTCTCTCTCCTGGATTTCCTCTCTGGGGTCCCCTGCCACACTCTCTTGTGGAAGCCTGTCTTCCCCTCCTAAACTCCATCTCTCTGTATTCCCTTCCACTCAGTGTGGAAGCTGCTTTCCTCTCCTGGATTCCATCTTTCTGGATTCTCTGACTCAGCATGAGAGTTATGTTTCCTTCTCTCTCCTTCTCTGGTTTCTCTCTAAATAAATAAATAAATCATTTTCTAACAACAACAAAAAGATAGACCATATTCTGGGCTACAACAATTCAAATAAATAGTTATAATAATCTCATCAAAAACAAGCAATGGGAAATAATTTTCTATTTAATAAATGGTGCTGGGAGAACTGGTTAGCCATATGCAGAAGATTGAACCTGGACTGCTTCATTATACCATATACAAAATTAATTCAAGTTGTATTAAAGACTTCAATGTATAATCCAAAACTGTAAAAACCCTGGAAGACAACCTAGCCAATACCAATCTGGACATAAAAACGAGCAAAAATTTCCTGATGAAGATGCCAAAAGCAATTGCAACAAAAGCAAATATTGACAAATGGGATCTAATTAAACTAAAGACCTGCACAGCAAGAGAAACAATCAACAGAGTAAACAGATATCTACAGAACGGGAGAAAATTTATGCTAACTATGCATCTGACAAAGGTCTAATATCCAGCATCTGTAAGGAACTTCCAAATTTACAAGGAAAAAAACCTTACTTAAAAATGTACAAAAGACATGAACAGACGCTTTTAAAAAGAAGATATACATACAGCCAACAAGCATATGAATAAAAGCTCAACATCACTGATTAGAGAAATGCAAATCAAAATTACCATAATACCATCTCACACCAGTCAGAATAGCTGTTATTAAAAAGTCAAAAAATGACAGATGCTGGCAAGTTTGCAGAGAAAGGGGAACATTTATACATGATTGGTGAGAATTTAAATTAGTTCAGCCATTGTAGAATATAGTGTGGCATTCTGGAAGACAGTGTGGCAATTCTTCAAAGACCTAGAGGTAGAAATACCATTTGACCTAGCAATCCCATGACTGGGTATATACCCAAAGAAATATAAATCATTCTATTTTAAAGATACACACACGTATGTTAATTGCAGTACTATTCACAATAGCAAAGACATGGAATCAACTTAAATGCCCATCGACTGTAGAATGGATAAAGAAAATGTGGTAGATATACACCATGAAATACTATGTAGCAATGAAAAATAGTGAGCTGATGTCCTTTGCAGAATCATGGATAGAGCTGGAGCCATTATTCATAGCAAACTAATCAAAGAACAGACCACATGTAAGTGGGAGCTTAATGATGAGAATACATGTATACAAATATGGTAACAACAGACACTGGTGCCTACTAGAGGGTGGAGGATGGGAAGAGAGAGAAAATTAGAAAAAATAACTAATGGGTACTAAGATTAATACCTGGGTAGGGAAATAATCTGTACAACAAATCTTCATGACATGAGTTTACCTATATAACAAACCTGCGTGTGTACCCGTAAAATTAAAATAAGATTTTTTTAAAGTGGCAAAGGACATGAACAAACATTTTGCAAAAGAAGATATGCAAATATACAGCAAGTATATGAAAAAAATGTTCAACATTACTAATCGTCAGAGAAATGCAAATAAAAACACAATGAAATATCATCTTAACACCAGTCAGAATGGCAATTATAAAAAGTAATAACATATTGTCAAGGATGCAGAGAAAGAATGGACATATATACTATTTCTGCCTCTAGGTGTTTGAAGAATTGCCACACTGTCTTCCACAATGGGTGAACTAATTGAAATTCTCACCAACCATGTGTAAGTGTTCCTTTTTCTCTACAAACTTGCCAGCATCTGTCATTTTTTAACTTTTTAATAACAGTCATTCTGATTGATGTGAGATGGTACAAATATGAATTAGTGCAAATTTACGGAAAATCATATGAGGATTTCTCAAATAACTAAAAATAGAACTACCATTCAATCCAGTAATCTCAATATCCTGGGTATCTACCCAAATAAATTAAATAATTATATTTAAAAGATATTAGGTTGGTGCAAAAGTAATTGTGGTTTTTGCCACCAACATACTACTTGCACTTGTATATTTATCACAGCATTATTCACAATAGCAAATATCAATCTAAGTGACCATCAGTGGATGAGAGAATAAAGAAAATATGGTATACATACATAAGGAAATAATACTCAGCCCTTAAAAGAAATGAAGTCATGCCTTTTGCTGCAACATGGATGGAACTAGAGGCCATTATTTTATGTGAAACAACTAAGAAAAGAGAAAATATCACATGTTTACACTTATAAGAAGAAGCTACATAATGTGTATGCATGAAACTTCAAAGACTTGGATGGGAGGGAAGCTGGGAAGGAGGTAAAGGGTGAAGAATTACTTAATGCATAAAATATACATTATTTGGGTGATGGTTACACTAAAAGCCCACACTTCATCACATGTGATATATCTACATAAAAAAACTGAACTTGTACCCCTTAAATTTATACAAGTAAATAAGATTTTAAAAAAGAATAGAAATCATGCAATGACTGCTATCAGACTACCACGGAATTCAACTAGAAATTAATAACAGAAAGACACCTGAAAAAAATCTCCAGATACTTGGAGATTGAGCAACATATATCTAAGTAACATATGGATCACAAAAGAATTACCAAGACAAATTTTAAAATGTTTTAAGAAAATGAAGATGAAAATGTAATTTACCAAAGATAAATCTATAGTACTGAATGCATGAATTAGAAAAGAATAAAGGCTAAAATCAATTATCTAAGCTTCCACTTTAGGAAACTAAAAACAAGTTAAGTTACGAAAAGCAACTTAAACCCAAAGAAAGCAGTCAAATAAAAATAAATAAATAATTTAGACAATACACCAATAAAAAGCTAATATAGGACCTCGATAGATAAAATAAAACAGTGCTATTTTTTTAAAGATAATAATATAAATAAGCCTCTAGCCATGCTAAGAAAAAAGAGAGAAGACACAAATTACTAACACCAGAAATAAATAAGGAATATCATTTCAGATCAAATAAACATTGAAAGGATAATAAAGGAATATTATGAATAACTCTTTGTGCACAAATTTAACAAACCAGATAAAATGAGCCAGTAACTTGAAACAAGTACTCACCAAAAACTCACACAAGAAGAAATAGACAACCTGGATAAATCTATATCTATTAAATAAATTGAAATAATAATTAATAACCTTCCAAACAGAAAGTACAAGGCCTATATGGGTTCAATGGTAAATTCTAACAGTTAAGGAAGAAATTGTATCAATTCTCTACATTCTCTTCCAGAAGATAGAAGCAGAGGGTTTGCTTCCTAATTCATTTTATGAAGCTGGCTTTATCCTAATACCAAAACCAGACGAACATATTACAAGAAAAGAGAGAAAACTATACATCAATATCTCTATGAATATATATGCAAAACTCTTCAATAAAATATTAGCAAATTGATGCCATCATTGTATGAAAATAATTATATATTCTTAACAAAGCAGGATTCATCCTTGATATGCAAGTCTGTTCAACATTTGAAGTCAATTCTTGTCATCCATCACATTAATAGCCTAGAGAAGAAAAATCACATGACCAGATCAAGAGATGCAGAAAAAGTATTTGGCAATATCCAAAACCAGTTTATGATGAAAGCTCACAACAGACTAGAAAAAGAGAATAGCTGCCTAAACTTGATAAAGAACATGTACAAATAATCTACAGGCAACATCTTATTTAATGGTGAGAAACATGATGCTTTATCCCTAGATTAGGAACAAGGCAAGGTGGTCACCTCTCGCCACCGCTTTATAACATTGTAATAGAGGTTCTAGCTAATAGAATTAAACAAAAATAATAATAATAAAAGGTATACAAATTGGGGGAAAAAAGAGGCAAAACTATCCTATTCACAGATAGCATAATTATCTAGGTAGAAAATCTGAAAGAATCAACGAAATACTTTCAGAAATTATAAGTGATTATAGCAAGGTTACAGATTATGAAGTTAATGTGCAAAAGTCCATAATTGTCCTGTGTTACTGAAATTTGAAATTAAAAAACATATTATCATTTCTATTAGCATCTAAAAATTGAATTACTTAAATATCTGACAAAAATGTACAAGATTTATCAGAGGAAAACTATAAAACTCTGATGTAAGATTTCAAAGAAGACCTAAATAAATGAAGAGAATTTTTATGATGACTGGTAAGAAGACTCAATGTTGATTTTCAAGATGTCAGTTCTTCTCTACTTGATTTATAGATTCAATGCAATTCCAATCAAAATCCCAGTAAGTTATATTGCGGGTATTGACAAACAGATACTGAAATTTATAAGGAAAGGTAAAAGACTCAAAAGAGCCATCTCAGTATTGAAGGAGAACCAAGGTAGAGAACTGACACTATTCAACTTCAAGACTTATTGTAAAACTACAGTAATCTAGACAATGTGGTATTGGACAAAAAATATGTGTGTGTGTGTGTGTGTGTGTGTGTGTGTGTGTGTGTGCACAAATAGATCTATGCAACAGAATACAGAATCAATAAAACAATGCATGTAAATATGGTCAACTGGTTTTTGACAAAAGAGGAATAGAAAAAAGATAATCCTTTTAACAAATAGTGCTATAACAACTAGACAGCCACATGAAAAAAAAATGAATCCAGACACAGACTTTGCATCCTTCATAAAGATTATAATAAAAATAAATTATAGACCTAAATATAAAATTCAAAACTATAAAACTCCTACAAGATATCAGGAGAAAACCTAGATGACCTTGGGCATAACAATGACTTTTTAGATATAATACCAAAGGCACAATCCATGAAGAAATAATTAATAAGGTGGAATTCTTTAAAAGTGAAAACATCTGCTCTACAAAAGACATTGTCAGGAGAATAATTAGTCAAGCTATAGACTGAGAAAATTTTTGCAAAAGATACATTTAATAAAGGACTGTTATTCAAATAATATTATATAATGAGTT
This sequence comes from Callithrix jacchus, assembly GCF_049354715.1. Classification (NCBI taxonomy): domain Eukaryota; kingdom Metazoa; phylum Chordata; class Mammalia; order Primates; family Cebidae; genus Callithrix; species Callithrix jacchus. The sequence continues at coordinate 70,563,488 of NC_133504.1, read as the reverse complement.
CTTAAAACTCAACCATAAGAAAATAAACCATCTGATGAAAAAATTAGCAAAAGAGCTGAATAGACAGCTCTGTGAAGAAGATACACAGATGGAAAGTGAGCATATAAAAAGATGTTGTATTGGTTTGTTCTCATGCTGCTTATAAAGACATACCCATAACTGGTGAATTTATAAGGAAAGAGGTTAGTTAACTCACAGTTCCCCATGGCTGGAGAGGCCTCAGGATACTTGCAATCATGGTAGAAGGGGAAGCAAACACACCCTTCTTCACATGGGAAGAGAAGTGTCAAGCAAAAGGGTGAAAAAGCTGCTTATAAAACCATCAGAGATCATGAGAAACCCACTATTACAAGAACAGCATGAGGGTAACTGCAACCATGATTACATCACCTTCCTCTGTGTCCCTCCAATGATATGCAGGGATTATGGGAACTACAATTCAAAATGAGATTTGAGTGGGGCACAGACAAGTCAGATCAGATGTTTAATATCATATGTCATTTGGGAATTACAAGATAAAACAAAAATGAATTATCACTAACCAGTTGTTAGATTGGGTAAAATTCAAAGCACAGATAATACCAAATGCTGGTGAAGATGTGAACCAGTTGTTAGATTGGGTAAAATTCAAAGCACAGATAATACCAAATGCTGGTGAAGATGTGAAGCAACAGAAACTCTCACTCATTGCCAGCAGGAATGCAAAAAAGTAGAGCTATTTTGTAAGACAGTTTAAAAAATAATTAAACATACTATTACAATGTGCTCCTTGGCATTTACCCAAATAAATTGAAAACATATATCCATTCAAGAAAATATGTATATGGATGATATAACAGCTTGATAATAATTGCCAAAAGTTTGAAGCAACCAAGATGTCCTTTTGTAAATAAATGGATAAAATAAACTATGGTTTATCCAGAAAATAGAATATTATTCAGCACTAAAATGAAATGAGTTATTAAGGCATAAAAAGACAAAGGGGAAACTTACATGCATATTACTATGTAAAGGAACTCAACCTGAAAAGACTACACACTATATAAATCCAAATATATTAAATTCTTGAAAAAAAAGAACTACAAAGACAGTGAAAAGATCAGTAGTTCCAGGCATAAGCAGGGAGTGGGGAACAAACAGCAGAGCACAGGATTTTTAGGGCAGTGAAACTATTCTGTATGACACTACGGTGGTGAATACAAGTTCATACATTTGTTAAAATCAGTACAATGTACAACAAACACCAAGAGGGAACTCTAAAGTAAAGTTTTGGATTTTGGGTAATAATGATGTAGAGTCATTGATTGTAACAAATGTCATTCTGGACATTCTGGATATTGTAACAAATGTCATATTCATGCTGGATATCCATAGTTGGAATTGAGCCTGTGTGGGGACAGGAAAACATGGGAACTCGTTGTACTTTTCCACTCAATTTTGCTGTGAACCTAAAACTATTCTAAAACATAAAGTTTATTATTTTTTAAAAAAGAAAATATTGCCAGTGTTTTGCAAATTAACTGTCCTTGCTAGTATGTATATCATTCCTTAATAGGAAGTTAGGCAGTGTGGATAACGGACTGCTTGTTAGAAAGAAAATAAACAATTATTGGTGAAGCTAAGCATTTTCCAAAGTACTCTTTAAAAGAAAGTTTCTTTTAGGAAATAATTTTGAGAAATGCTGTGTATTATATTATCTCTTGGAAAGCAACACTGCATATCTGCTAATATGCCCTGGAGTGAAGAAATCTCCTTAACTTTGTTTAATGCAGGACTTATTTATTCAGCAAATCCTTATCTAACATGTCCTTTGTGGGAGGCGCTCTTCTAGGCATTTGTTCAAGTTTTAATGCTTTTAATATTCATGAGAATCATTTGAGGGAGCCATTATTATTATTACCATCTTACAAATTTTAAAACTAAAATCCATATTATAAATAAATTATCCAAAGTCAGTAGCTGGTAAATTGTGGAGCTGGGATTCAAATACACAAATACATGTATGTGATCATGAAACCACTTATTCATAAAACAATGACAATAAAATTAAATTGGTGTTCTGAAACACCTTGGGAATCATTAGCACACCACATTACAGTTTTTAAATCTTTCCTATGGTTTTTATTTTCATTTGGAAGTACAATCACTCTAGAGATAGATGGAACAGAGATATTTTTTAAATATTAAATTATTTTTCTTGGTTTGCAGAGGAAGTCATGAAGCTGAAGCTTCAGTTTGATATCCTGAACTCCAGCATGTATTCTCTGCAGTACATTCTTCTGAAAAAGCAAGATGTTCTAATGTACAAATAAGGATGGGAAAAAGATAGGTAGTGAGAGGATGTTGGGCTGCAAGACAGGAAAGAGATTTCAAGGACAAATGTAAAATTATAAGGGGTCTTTAATTCCAGGCTAAAGAGCTTGGAAGTGAATTGAATAGAAAATGGTGATTCAGTGAGAGATGTTGAACTGATCAGGGAAACATTCAAATCAGTTATGTAAAGGTAACTTCATGCAATATGAACAATTCATATGATGGAAAAATAATGGAAGCTGGGAAACCCACAAATTATTAAATTAGTGTTATGGTCTAAATTAAAGGTTATTTGATCAGATAACCAATATTTTATGCTCCCAAATAATACAGAAGAAGGTTTACATTATACTAATGTAACATTAGAGTTAAAACAAATTTACATAAAATTGAGTAATCTTCTATTTACTCCTTTTTATAAGTCTCTACTTCATCTGTAGGCAGAATGAAGTTCTTTCTTGGCTCTGTTTAGGAGGAGAGTACTGATTGCTCTTTTGGACTGGAAAAATTATTGCATTGCTACTCTACTGCACAAAATGAGGGAAGCATGTGCTGTGAATATGCAAGAAACCCCTTGCCAACTGCTCTGTGTCCTTTATCTGCATTTTACAATAAGGCCTCCTTTTTCTTAAAGGCACCTGGGCTGTTTTCAACTTAACATTCTAAAGCCAGCAAATATAAAAGAACAGGTCTTAAGGTAATTATATAGTGTTGTTTCCATGTGATTAGGTCAACCTGACAAATACTCAATACTGAAACAGAACTCCAAACCATGCTGCTCACAAGGACATAAGCACAGCCTCAATAGATTTTTCAAGGTTGGGACAAGAACATGTTGTAAGACTCTCTCTTTTAGAAAAAAAAAAGCCAAACCTGAGGAACGGAAAATCAATTGTGACCATGAAACACATATGCATACAGTTTCTAATGTGATTTTCAAGATTGGATCACTAACCCAAAACTTCTACATATGTTCCCATCTTCAGTCAGAGAAAATGACCTCATGAGCTGACACACTTGCTCTGAGACTTGCAGACCTCTAGGACTGTTTTCAGGCAGGCTATGGAGGAAACAGGGTCAGGCCCTACAAGGATCCTGATCTGGGCTTGGGTGTAGATTGCACCTTCTGAACCCGTTTCTGCCTGCGCTGTCGGTACACTATGCTGCATGCGGTTTCTATTCTCGTTTCCATTCTGTTGCTTTCAATGTTTTTGGAATCAGTTGAAGCTGAAACATCTTGGAAGAAAAGTTTGGTTTTGTTTTTTTTTTGAACCCCCTGGTTTCAATTATTTCTAAATCTGACGCACAAACACTGCTTTTAAAGATATGTGACTGAAGTGCCAAATAAGGATCTTTTGATTTTTTGAAATACATGTGGTTGAAATTTGAGACCTGGCTGCTGCCAAGCTGCAGTTCAGGGAATAGAATACTGGCACAAGAAAATGAGCCGTTGTTCAGAGGATAATGTTAGAAGGAACTGTCCTACAGAAGGAAAAATGTAAATTTTCATGATATAGCTTGTGCTTGTGGGGCAATTCCATAATCCTTTGTTAAACATGCAAAAGTTGAAATGCTGACTCTCCTGTTGTTTATTCAGGTTCTCAACTGTAAATTTCTCACATACATAAGCCAGATTTAGACTGAATCTCTATATTAATTTTTAAAAAACACATTCACAAGATATCATGCCACACTCAGACTAATTCAAACAATTCCATATTCTTCAGTGTAATCTGAAGATAATAATATGTACTGGTTTCTCTATAAGTATAGTAGCTTAAACACTCTTCTGGTGCAACTGAAATTGCAATAAGATCTTTTAGGCTAAAGTGTTATTCAGAGGGAAAGCATCGAAGTATAATTTACCTGTTTGTGACAAGTGCTAGAAGTTACTCCAATAAATTACAGTAGAGAAACCACTGTAAAGTTGCTGTAGTGAGTCATCTAGCATTTTAGCCAATGACACACATGAAAAATAGTATCAATCGTACTATCATTTTTGATTTGCCAGCCGTAGATGCCACATTTGGCAAAATATACCGAGAACTATTACATCAACTGAGTCAATATAAAAGTTGAAACTAGATTACGCTGACAAAGAGGACCATGAAGAAATAGCAAAATCATACAGAAAAATGAACATCTAGTACAAGCAAATATGGGCAAATTTTAAGGATCAGAACAGAAAAAGGCACTACTTAAGTATTTCCAGAGTGTATTATCCTAACTTCGCATTGAGTATCTCAGACAGGGAAAGCTAGAGGAGGAAAGGGAGACTATTAGTATTTTTTCATACAATTCTGTAGGATTTGAATTATATGTGCAATAAGTGAACATATACTACTTTCAATATATGTAGTTTGTAGTTTCCTTTTTAAAATTCAATATAAATTCCCAGAACCACTATGCTTTTCTATAAGTACCTACTATGCACTGTGTACCTTACAGTAACAAAAGTTATATAAAAATAATAAGATCCTTTAGTAATTTACACTAAAGCTGCCATCATGTTACATCAAATCTATAGATTAAATGTGAAAGTATGTCAGCTAAGCATATGATTGGTTTTATAGAGGCAGAACATTCAGTTAAATTAATGCAACTTTTACTATTTATTAATAGTGTAAGATACAACCACAAAAAAGTGTTATCTGCAAGTATGAAAGAAAGACAAAATAGATCTGACTCATTCATAATATGATAATCACAGGGAAATAATTTAGGAAAATATTTAAAGGTAATAGAAACATTTTGTGAGTATTATATTTTATAGGAGAATCTAGAATAGAACGTGTTATTTGTTTCTATTTTGTCTTAAAAGTAGTCAAGAAAAATATTTAAGATTTCATAAGTGTTTATTTGGAAGGAGAAAGGTTTGTCAAGATTAAAACAATGGCAGATTCCAATTGCAGGCTTGAAAAAAAAAACACAGAGGCAGAAACTGATTAATGGTAAAAAAATAAAAATACTATGATGACTGATACATACCACAAGAAAATGAACAAATTAAACATTTTGGAACCAAAATATGGTAGAACCATTAGGGGAATTTAACCACGATGGCATGTGTATAACTATGTAACAAACCTGCACATTCTGCACTTGCACCTCAGACTTAAAGTATAATAATAAAAAAAGTTTTTTCGAACTATATGCAAAACTTTAGGTTAAAGAAATTTAAAGACCAAATTAATTAATTAATGAATTGAAAGACAGAACTAAGGGAATCTCTCAGAAACTAAGAGAGAGAGAGAGAGATTGATATTAAGAGATGTGAAGAAAAATTTGAGGGCCTTGAATATCTGTCTAATTCCAGAAAGAAAATATAGAGAAATGCCTCAAAGAGGCCATGTTTGCTGAGATTTTCCTGAAAACTAATGACATAAAAAATATTTTTTAAATCCAACAAATACCTGATACACGTCTATATACATCATAATATAGTTTAATATTTTTATCAGCATATAAAAATACTTTAAAATTCCAGAAAAAAGAATAATTTTCTGCAGGGAAACTTTACAAAGTAACTTAATGACAGATTTCTTATTCACAGAAATATGTGATAGAAATCAGTCAACTAGTAGATTTATATGGCTATGGGAAAATTACTTTGTACAACATTAACTGCCTGGCCAGACTATCAGTCAAAAGTTAAGCTAAATCAATTAAATTATGAAGAAAAACATTTCTGGAAATCAAGAACATAGTAAATTTAGTCAACCCCTCACTGAAAAATATAAATAAAGGTCAGATTTCAGCAAGAAGAAACTGACCATATAGTAAGCCTCAGAAACAAAGTTTCCACAAATTCTTAATAATTGATATTGTAAGGCTGCCTTTTTTTAAATCACAGAATTACAAAGTTCAAAGACACAACTCAATACTGAAACAATCAAATAAGGACAAAAATACATGTATTTGAAGACCATAAAAATCACTTTCAAGTAATCAGTAATCCATGAGTTAAGGAAATAAAATTACACTGCATTGGAGGCGTGGTGAGAAACCCAGGATTGAAGCTCTCCATGAACGCGCGGAGGGTGAGTCAGGGCCGCATTTCCAGATGGATCTTTGTTGCCCACAAAATGGGGAAATTCCCAGGTATAAAAGAGACGTGGGAAACCAGTGAAGTGGTTTTGGCTGGTGCAGCCGGCGGCCACTGCAGCCGGCGGCCGGCGTTGCAGCACAGCAGCGCTCCACAGCACTCCGCACAAAGCGCACTGGTCCGGGTGCCCTGTTGAACTGGCAATCTGAGACTTGAGAGGGCAGATTGGCATATCCACCTGACTGAACGGGACTTGGACAGTGAGCCAGGCCAGGAGATTCCAGGAAAATGGCGTTTGGGCCAGGGCAATGGGACAAACAAAACGGCAATTCCAAACACTCCGGGTGGAGAGTTTCCCTGTGGGCACAGCTGAACCCAGGACGGTGCAGCTTGGTGGGGGAGGGGCGTTTGCCATTACCAAGGAAACCCACCCCTATTGAGGTACACTCCCATTGCTGACACAGCCTGCCATTGCCAAGGCAACCCGACACAACAGAGAGACTCTGCCATAGGGCGTAGCTCGTGGCAGCAGGGTGCAGACCACAGCAGCAGGGCAGAGCCTGCAGCAACAGGGCGAACCTCACACCAGCAGGGCAAAGCCTCGGCAAGCAAATAGTGACTAGACTGCCTCCTAGCTGGACAGGACAGCGCAACGGACACATAAAGAAAACCCCAACCCACCGAGACAGAGCATCTGAAAAAAAGGGGGGGTTTTTATGAGTTCTGCTGCAGCAGAATTAAATATAGCAGCCTAACAGCCCTGAATGAACAATAAAGCTCACAGATCAGAACTTGAGCTCCTATAAAGTACAGACTGTCTCCTCAAGCAGCTCCCTGACCCCTCTATATCCAGAAGACTGACATTTGAGAGACATCATTCTGGGACAAAGATACCATAAAAAGAAACTGATAGCATCCCTCACTGTTCCACAGCCGCTGTAGGTGCACCCCAGACAAGCAGGGCCTGGAGTGGACCTAAGCAGTTGTACAGTGGAGGGGCTAGACTGGTAGAAGGAAAACCAAGTAACAGAAATACTTCGTCATCAACAATCTGGGGATCCACTCAGAGACCCAATTGAAAAGTCAGCAACTACACAGATGAGAGGTGGATAAATCCATAAAGATGGAAAGAAACCAGCACAAAAAAAAGGAAAACACCCGAAACAAGAACACCGTGACTCCTCTAAAGGACCAAAACTCCTCACCAGCAAGGGAACAAAGCTGGACAGAGAATGGAGGTGATGAAATGATGGAATCAGACTTCAGAAGGTGGATAATGAGAAACTTTTGTGAGCTAAAAGAACATGTTTTAAATCAATGCAAAGAAACTAAAACCTTAAAAAAAGATTTGAAAAAAGATTCGAGAAAATGATAACAAGAATGGATAACTTAGAGAGGAATGTGAATGAATTGAAAGAGCTGAAAAACACAATACAAGAACGTTGCGAAGCATGCACAAGTTTCAACAGCCAAATTGACCAAGCAGAAGAAAGAATATCAGAAGTCGAAGATCAACTCAATGAAATAAAATGAGAAACCAAGATTAGAGAAAAAAAACGCAAAAAGGAATATGAACAAAGTCTCCAAGAAATGTGAGACTATGTGAAGAAACCTAACCTACGTTTCATAGGTGTACCAGAATGTGACGAAGAGAAAGAATCCAAGCTGGAAAATACTCTTCAGGATATTATCCAGGAAAATTTCCCCCACCTAGAAAGGCAGGCCAACACTCAAATCCAGAAAATACAGAGAACACCACAAAGATATTCCTCAAGAAGAGCAACCCCAAGGCACATAATCGTCAGATTCTCCAGGGTTGAAATAAAGGAGAAAATACTAAGGGCAGCCAGAGAGAAAGGTCGGGTCACCCACAAAGAAAAGCCCATCAGACTCACAGATCTCTCAGCAGAAAATCTATAAGCCAGAAGAGAGTGGGGGCGAATATTCAACAGCCTTAAAGAAAAGAACTTTCAACCCAGAATTTCATATCTAGCCAAACTGAGCTTCAGAAGTGAAGGAAAAATAAAATCCTTTGCGAACAAGCAAGTACTCAGAGATTTTGTCACCACCAGGCCTGCTTTATAAGAGTTTCTGAAAGAGACACTACACATAGAAAGGAACAACCAGTACCAGCCATTCCAAAATCACACTAAATGATAAAGAGCATCAACATAATGAAAAATCTACAACAACTAACGGGCAAAACAGCAAGCTAGCATCAAAATGGCAGTATCAAATTCACACATAACAATATTAACCCTAAATGTAAATGGACTAAATGCACCAATCAAAAGACACAGACTGGCAAATTGGATAAAAAGCCAAAACCCAGCAGTGTGCTGTATCCAGGAAACCCATCTCACATGCAAGGATACACAAAGGCTCAAAATAAAGGGATGGAGGAAGATTAACCAAGCAAATGGAGAGCAAAAATAAAGCAGGAGTTGCAATTCTCATCTCTGATAAAATAGACTTTAAAGCAACAAAGATCAAAAGAGACAAAGAAGGCCATTACATAATGGTAAAAGGATCGATACAACAAGAAGCGCTAACAATCCTAAACATATATGGACCCAATACAGGACCACCCAAATACATAAGGCAAGTTCTTAATGACTTACCTTATGTATTTGGGTGCTCCTGTATTGACTTAGACGCCCACCCAATAATAGTGGGAGACTTTAACACTCCACTGTCAATATTAGACAGATCAACCAGACAGAAAATCAACAAGGATATCCAGGGCTTGAACTCAGACCTGGAACAAGCAAACCTGATAGACATGTAGAGAACTCTCCACCCCAAATCCACAGAATATACATTCTTCTCAGCACCACATCACACCTACTCTAAAATTGACCACATAATTGGAAGGAAAGCACTCCTCAGCAAATGCAAAACAACTGAAATTATAACAAACAGTCTCTCAGACCATAGTGCAATCAAGTTAGAGCTCAGAATTCAGAAACCAACCCAAAACTGCACAGCTTCATGGAAACTGAATAATTGGCTCATTAATGTTGACTGGATAAACAATGAAATGAAGGCAGAAATAAAGAAGTTCTTCAAAACCAATGAAAACGAAGAAACAACATGCCAGAATCTCTGGGACACACTTAAAGCAGTCTCTATAGGAAAATATATACCAATAAGTGCCCATATAAGGAGAACGGAGAGATCCAAAATTGACACCCTATAGTCAAAATTGAAAGAGCTAGAGGAGCAAGATCAAAAAAACTCAACACCCAGCAGAAGACAAGACATAACTAAGATAAGAGCTGAACTGAAGGAGATAGAGACACAAAAAATCGTTCAAAAAATCAATAAATCCAAGAGCTGGTTTTTTGAAAAGATCAACAAAATAGACACACCACTAGCCAGATTGATTAAAAAGAAAAGAGAGAACAACCAAATAGATGCAATAAAAAATGATAAAGGGGAAATCACCACAGATTCCACAGAAATTCAAACCATCATCAGAGAATATTACAACAACTCTATGCACATAAACTAGTAAACCTGGAAGAAATGGATAAATTCCTGGACTCCTGTGTCCTCCCAAGCCTAAACCAGGAGGAAGCAGAAACTACGAATAGACCAATAACAAGGTCAGAAGCCGAGGCAGCAATTTAGAGCCTACCACACAAAAAAAGCCCAGATCCAGATGGGTTCACAGCCAAATTCTACCAGACACACAAAGAGGAGCTGGTACCATTCCTTCTGAAACTATTCCAAATAATCCAAAGAGGGAATCCTTCCCAAATCATTTTATGAGACCAACATCATCCTGATACCAAAACCCAGCAGAGACCCAACAAGAAAAGAAAACTTCAGGCCAATATCCATGATGAACATAGATGCAAAAATCTTCAATAAAATATTGGCAAGCCGATTGCAACAGCAAATCAAAAAACTTATTTATCATGATCAAGTAGGATTCATCCTGGGGATGCAAGGCTGGTTCAACATACGCAAGTCTATAAACGTAATTCACCACATAAACAGAACCAAAAACAAAAACCACATGATTATCTCAATTGATGCAGAGAAGGCATTTGACAAAATTCAACAGCCCTTTATGCTAAAAACCCTCAATAAACTCGGTATCGATGGAACGTATCTCAAAGTAATAAAAGCTATTTATGACAAACCAACAGCCAATATCATACTGAATGGGCAAAAACTGGAAGCATTCCCTTTGAAATCCGGCACTAGACAAGGATGCCCTCTGTCACCACTTCTATTCAATATAGTATTGGAAGTTCTAGCCACAGCAATCAGTCAAGAAAAAGAAATAAAGGGTATTCAAATAGGGAAGGTGGAAGCCAAATTGTCTCTATTTGCAGACGACATGATAATATACCTAGAAGACCCCATCACCTCAGCCCAAAAACTCCTGAAACTGATAAGCAACTTCAGCAAAGTCTCAGGATATAAAATCAATGTGCAAAATTCACAAGCCTTCCTCTACACCAATAACAGACTTAAAGAGAGCCAAATCAAGAATGAAATGCCATTCACAATTGCTACAAAAAGAATAAAATACCTTGGAATACAACTCACAAGGAACGTAAGGGACCTCTTCAGGGAAAACTACAAACCACTGCTCAACGAAATCAGAGAGGACACAAACAGATGGAGAAACATTCCATGTTCATGGTTAGGAAGAATTAATATCATGAAAATGGCTATACTGCCCAAAGTAATTTACAGAATCAACGCTATCCCCATCAAGCTACCATTGACTTTCTTCACAGAACTGGAAAAAACCACCATGAACTTCATATGAAACCAAAAGAGAGCCCGTATAGCCAAGTCAATTCTAAGCAAAAAGAACACAGCGGGGGGCATCACACTACCGGATTTCAAACTATACTATAAGGCTACAGTAATCAAAACAGGATGGTACTGGTACCAAAACAGAGATATAGATCAATGGAACAGAACAGAGGCATCAGAGGCAACACAACATAGCTACAACCATACAATCTTTGATAAACCTGACAAAAACAAGCAATGGGGAAAGGACTCCCTGTTCAACAAATGGTGTTGGGAAAACTGGCTAGCCATGTGTAGAAAGCAGAAACTGGACCCCTTCCTGACACCTTACACCAAAATTAACTCCAGATGGATTAAAGACTTAAACATAAGACCCGGCACCATAAAAACCCTAGAAGGAAATCTAGGCAAAACCATCCAGGATATAGGAGTAGGCAAGGACTTCATGAACAAAACACCAAAAGCATTGGCAACAAAAGCCAAAATAGACAAATGGGACCTAATCAAACTCCACAGCTTCTGCACAGCAAAAGAAACAGTCTCTAGTGTGAATCGGCAACCAACAGAATGGGAAAAAATTTTTGCAGTTTACCCATCTGACAAAGGGATGATATCCAGAATTTACAAAGAACTCAAACAGATTTACAGGAAAAAAACAAACAAGCCCATACAAAAGTGGGCAAAGGATATGAACAGACACTTTACGAAAGAAGACATATATGAGGCCAACAATCATATGAAAAAATGCTCATCGTCACTGGTCATCAGAGAGATGCAAATCAAAACCACATTGAGATACTATCTCACGCCAGTTAGAATGGCGATCATTAAAAAATCTGGAGACAACAGATGCTGGAGAGGATGTGGAGAAAAAGGAACACTTTTTCACTGTTGGTGGGAGTGTAAATTAGTCAAACCATTGTGGAAGATGGTGTGGCGATTCCTCAAGGCCTTAGACATAGAAATCCCATTTGACCCAGCAATCCCATTACTGGGTATATATCCAAAGGACTATAAGTCGTTCTACTACAAGGACACATGCACACGAATGTTCGTTGCAGCACTGTTTACAATAGCAAAGACCTGGAATCAACCCAAATGCCCATTGATGATAGACTGGATTGGGAAAATGTGGCACATATACACCATGGAATATTATGCAGCAATCAGAAATGATGAGTTCATGTCGTTTATCGGGACATGGATGAATCTGGAGAACATCATTCTCAGCAAGCTGACACAAGAACAGGAAATGAAACACCGCATATTCTCACTCATAGGCGGGTGATGAAAAATGAGAACACATGGACACAGTGAGGGGAGTACTAAATACTGGGGTCTATAGGGGGAAAAGGGGAGCGCCAGTGGGAGGGGGAGGTGGGGAGGGATTGCCAGGGGAGAAATACCAAATGTGGGTGAAGGGGAGAAAGCAAACAAAACACACTGCCCTGTGTGTACCTATGCAACTGTATTGCATGCTCTATACATGTACCCCAAAACCTAAAATGCAATAAAAAAAAAATTACATTGCATTGACAAAAACCTCCAAAATGACTAATTATTTGAGCAATGATGGTGATTGTGTAATTACTTTTTAAAATGCTTCTGAAGTTAAAAATTAAGTAAAATGTGTTGCAATGAGTTTTGTTATATACACACAAAACAGGTTAAGTTCTCGTCTATTCTAAACACATGTACACAAACACACACATGCACACATATGTGTATAAGATATTGACCATTATCGAATGTATTTTCTGTCTATTGAGATGATCAAGAATTCTGCTAATAGAGTGAAATATTGGTAGTAAGGAAGTTTATAAAGTCTTGATATCAAACTTTACTTGTATAAATACTATTAGCCTTGATGCATTTTGTTGTCTTGGACACTCTCCTTCATTCCTCTTAATGCCCTAACATCCCATCACTCCTCAGGACACCTTGTGCCACATCCAGACTTTTTCTCCCCAAAATAATCCATGTTGAAAAAACTATTTGTAATCTCTACACCATCAAATCTTTCAATGAGATTAATACTAAATTGTGAGTGAATGAGCTTTCTTTATAGCAGGTTACTTTTTCTAAAAGATATTTTTATTTTATATTAAAAAACTAAGAAGAATAAACTTACAATGGTAGAATTTATATATATATATATATATTTCATTTATTTCCTCAAACACAGCAAAATTATATTGTAAGATATCTTAATGAGATGTCTGCCATTAGTATTTGTAAAATGCCATTTATTCTCCTTTTTACTAGATTTTATTCACCAAAAAAGTTAATAAAAACCCATATTAAATATTCAAATAGTCTAGTTGATGCAGTAAAAAGATGTTCTCTACTCCTCATTTTCCTACCCAGGAAATGTACTCTTTATAGCTACTCTGCATCATTTCCCAAAGTGTTTATATGATCTATACATTTATCACTTTAACATAACCTCACCTATATTTTAATACTGTTCTAAAAATTGATTTTAGATGAATATGCTAATTACCATGATCTGATCACCATACATTATATGAATCATGTGTATCTGTGCACCCCATGAATATATAGAATTATTATTTGTCAATTTATAAAATCAAAAGAAATATATTTAAGAGGTCCTGACCATATCATGTACTCATATGGAGATATTCTTTTTTTTTATAATGACTGTGTGGTATTACCTGGTATGGCTATAGCATCACTACATGAAAAACCTTAGATGGCTTCCAGTTTATTGGTGTTATAACCAGGACTTCAGCAAATGTATTTGTAGAAATATTCTTTAATACATGTGCAAATATATCCACATGATAAATTCCTAAAAGTTAAATTGCTGAGTCAAAGTAACCTATTTCTATTTTTATAGATCCTGTCAAACTATCATAAAAACAGGTTAAAATAATTCTAATTAGACCACCTTTGAATAAGAATGATTATTTCTTCACTCTCTATAGGTTCCTCCTGTATATTAACAGACATTTCATTCTTTGAGAAAATAAGTAAACTTGAAGGTCTTATTCTTTTAATTTTCACTTATTTAAAATATAGGCACAATTATGTAGTTTCATGGGAAGGTAGTCTACTTGCATTTCTTTTGATTGGGTTGGCTATCCTGTATTAAAATTCACACTAGAAACGATATACATACATATTTCATGGTCACAGTTGATACTCCATTCCTCAGATTGGTCATTTTGGTGAAAGGAGTCTTACAACATATTATTGTCAGAACCTTGAAAAATCTATCCGGTCTGTGCTATGTCCTTGTGATCAGCATTGGTTTGGAGTTCTGTTTCAGTTTTGAGTATTTGTCAGGTTGATTCAATCACATGAAATCAGCACTATATAATTGCCTTAAGTCCTGTTCTTTTCTGTGTGTTGGCTTCAGATGTTAAGTTGAGAAGAGCCCAGGAGGTTTTTAGGTAAAAAAGAGGTTGCCTGTTCACCCTGATGATAGTTTCTTTCACTATGCTGAAGCTCTTTAGTTTCATTAGATCACAATTGTCTATCTTGGCTTTTGTTGCAATTGCTTTTGGTGTTTCTGTCATGAAGTCTTTGCCCATGCCTATATCCTGAATGGTATTGCCTAGGTTTTCTTCTAGGATTTTTATGGTTTTGAGTTTTACATTTAAGTCTTTAATCCATCTTGAGCTAATTTTTGTATAAGGTGTAAAGAAGGGGTACAGTTTCAGTTTGCTGCATACAGTTAGATAGTTCTCCCAGCACAATTTACTAAACAGGAAATTCTTTCACTATTGCTTGTTTTTGACAGGTGTGTTGAAGATCAGATAGTTTTAGATGTGTGGTATTATTTCTGAGGTCTCTGCTCCACTCTATTGGTCTGTATCTCTGTTTTAATACCAGCACCATGCTGTTTTGGTTACTGTAACCATGTAGTATAGTTTGAAGTCAGGTAGCATGATGCCTCCAGCTTTGTTCTTTTTGCTTAAAAATGTCTTGGCTATATAGGGTTGTCTTTGATTCCACATGAAATTCAAAATAGTTTTTCCTAATTCTGTGAAGAAAATCATAGCATGATGCAAATAGCATTGAATCTATAGATTACTTTCGGTAGTATGGCCAATTTCATGATATTGACTCTTTCTGTCAATGAGGATGGATTCTTTTTCCATTTATTTTTTTCCTTTCTTATTTCCTTGAGCAGTGTAGTCCTCCTTGAAGAAGTCCTTCACATCCCTTGTTAGCTGTATTACTAGGTATTTTATTCTCTTTGTAGCAATTATGAATGGAATTTCATTCATGATTTGGCTCTCTGAACAGGCAACCTACAGAATGGGAGAAAATTTTGCCAATCTACCCATATGACAAAGGTCTAATAACCAGAATTTAAAAGGAACTTAAGCATATTTACAAGAAAGAAAACCAATTTCATCAAAAAGTATGCAAATGATATAAACTGACACTTCTCAGAGGAAGACATTTATGCAGCCAACAAATATATTAAAAAAAGCTCAACATCACTGATCATCAGAGAAATGCAAATCAAAACCGCAATGAGATACCATCTCATGCCATTAAGAACAGTAATTATTAAAAAGTCAGGAAACAAATGCTGGTGAGGCTGTGGAGAAATAGGAATGCTTTTACACTCTTGGTGCGATTATAAATTAGGTCAACCATCATGGAAGACAGTTTGGTGCTTCCTCAACAATTTAGAACCAGAAATACCATTTGACCCAGCAATCCTATTACTGGGTATATACCCAAAGGAATATAAATCATTCTACTATAAAGACACATGCACATGTACGTTTATTATAGCACTATTTAAAATAGCAAAGACATGGAACCAACCCAAGTACCCATCAATGATAGACTGGATAAAGAAAATGTGGTACATATACACCATGGAATACTATGCATCCATAAAAAGGAATGTGATCATGTGTTTCACAGAGACATGGATGAAGCTGGAAGCCATCATCCTCAGCAAACTAACACAGGAACAGAAAACCAAACACCCATGTTCTCACTCATAAGTGGGGATTGAACATTGAGAACACATGAACACGAAGAGTGCAACATCATACCAGGGCCTTTTGGGGGTCAGTGGGTAAGAAGAGAGAACTTAGAGGACAAGTCAAAACATGCAGCAAACCACCATGGCACATGTATACCTATGTAATAAACCTGCACATTCTAAACATATATTCTGTTTTTTATTTTTAGAACAAATAAAGGAAAAAAGAGAGAAAAAAATAATACTATACATAAAATTCAGATAAGGGACATAGAGTAGCTGGCAAAAGATTCCTTGTAGAGTCACAGCTCTAGTTTCCCCCACTTTGTGCAACAACGTAGCAATAATTCCCTTTTCCTGAAGAGAAGCCCAGGAGAAACTTCACTGCTAGTTCATGACTTTTACAAATTTTTTGTTACTGGCCTTTTTCTTATTGATTTGTTATATACATAACTAATCAATAAGAATGGATAGATAAATAAATACCCAGATATTTAGATACCTATTTATTGATCTACCCTTAATAATAATTTGTTAAAATTAAAAGAATGTGAAAGACAGGAAAAACCAAAACAGAAGTAAAGAGGAGGAGAAAAAAGAGAAGGTAAAGAAGCCACCTTTCAGATGAATAGACATCTTTCCATTGACTCTCCTGAATACTGGATCCCTGGTGTTGACTGATCTCTTTAAACATAAAGATCTCTACCACCTTTTTTTTTTTTTTTTTTTGGTTAATCAATGAGAGCTTGTAACATTGCTCAGGTTGGCCTTGAACTCATGGCCTCACCTCCTCAAGCGCCAGGACATCTGGCCGGAGCCACTGCGGCTTCCAATCTCTATCACCTTAACAAAGGGGAATCTTTTCTTATTCCAAAATTATAAACCAGTAATTTAATTATGTGGCCTGATTCTTTCAATGTAGGATGTTTCTTAAGCACTTTTAACAATTGAGTAATTACTGATATAAAATACAAGTGAGAAAAAATTAGTTTCTGGTTTTTGTTTCATTTATTTAGAATTTTGTGGCTATTAAGCAACATTTACAATGGCCAATTGAGTTGTTAGGTCAACCCTCTAACCTAATAACTCAATTGGCCTTTGTGGGAAGCATTTTATGCCAATTCTTCTTGTGTTTCATCAGAATTTGATTCTTTCTAGAATTAAATTTTCCACAGGGACTATACCTAGTTTTACTTTGTTTTGTTTTGTTTTTTGAGACAGAGTTTCATGCTTGTCACCTAGCCTGGAGTGCAATGGCATGATCTCAGCTCACTCCAACCTCCGCCTCCCGGGTTCAAGCAATTCTCCTGCCTCAGCTTTCCAAATAGGTGGAATGACAGGCACCTGCCACCATGCTTGGCTAAATTTTGTATTTTTTTTTTTTGTATTTTTAGTAGAGATGGGGTTTTGCCACGTTGGACAGGCTCGTCTTCAACTCCTGACCTCAGGTAATCTGCCTGCCTCGGACTCCTAATTGTTTTAAAGGGATTTATAGGTTATACTTATATTGAAGATGGATGGAACACATAGAAGTATGGCTGCCTTCTTGGTCTTATTTCTAAGAGGATATGTAAGTCAGCCCCTGGGCCTTCGCTCTTCTATGTTATGCAGCTAGATGACATCCTAAGAGGTTTTTTTTTGTTGTTTGTTTGTTTGTTTTAAATACACATTCTTGAAGCTTTGGGAACTTATAGTGTACTGATTATATTGTCATATATCTGTATTAACTACACATACAATAATATAGTTTAAGTTATAAAGTTGGCATCTTCAATGTGTGTGTTTTATTTGAGCATTATATACACAAAATGGAGAAAAATCACTAAAGAACAAGCATAATTAAAATACTATGGTCAAACAAACTATCCTGCAAAGTTTACAGTCACTGCAGCATAAATTTAGAAATATTAAGCTATAATCTCCATAAAAGGCAATACCGACTATTCCTTTCGGGGTGTACATAGTCAGAGAAAGTAATAATATGATTGTCTATACGGCTAAAACAAAGGGTAGTACAAAGGGATTTTATTTACAAGTTACTTTTCTTGTCTGCAAACATATGACAGGGCTAAAATTGTTTAAATGTATGAAAACCTTTAATGAAATGCCATAAATAAAGTAATGCACTTTGAAGAATAAGTCAAGGAAACTTAATTACATAATTAACAAACATTTATTTGAAAAGGGTTAGATCAAAAGAGGAGAAATTATTTCAAAGATATTTATGTAAAAACAGTTTTCTAGTCATTAAACTATCTTTAATGAAAATATAAGAGATAGCAAACTATATCAAGCTCAAACTGCTTGAAGAAACTCCCTGAAGGCTTTGATTTAATTTTGTACCTTGGAATAGCCCCCAAAGAAAGAAGTAGAAATTCAGACATATGAAGCTCTCAACCACACTCGAGTAACCACACTTAGCACCGAGAAAGTTAACACATAAGATACACAGCAACTGGGTAATTAAAGTATAGCCTGCTAAGAGGGACACTCACATACACAACAATTTAGTCCCACTGTGGATGTACATGTTCAGTATAGGTGTTTGAGCCTATTCCTGCTCTCCCTCTCCATCACCTCAAAAATAGTTCATCTGGGATGATATGATCATTTTACTCAAAGCAAGATTGAAGTCTGACCTGGCCCGGCATGGTGGCTCACACCTGTAATAGCAGTACTTTGGGAGGCCAAGGCAGGCAGATCACTTGAGGTCAGGAGTTCAAGACCAGCCTAACCAACATGGTGAAACCCATCTCTATTAAAAATACAAAAATTAGCAGGGCGTGTAAGTGGATGCCTGGAATCCCAGTTACTCGGGAGGCTGAAGCAGGAGAATTGCTTGATCCTGGAAGGTGGCAGTTGCAGTGAGCCGAGGTCGCACCACTGTATTTCAGCCTGGGTGATAGAGTGAAACTCAGTCTCAAAAGAAAAAAGAAAGAAAGAGGAAGCCTTTAATCATCATGACACAGCTGACAGTTGACTCATGGGGGCTTCAAACAGTAGAAATTCATTATCTCATAGTTTTGGAGGATAACAAGAGGTAGTAATTTGTAAGCATTTCTTCTGCAGCCTGAAACAACAAAGTGTGGTGAGAGGCTGTGTGCTCCTGGTGCAGGCTACAAGGGAGTAGATTGCAGGGAGAGAAATTAAAAATGATAATGAGGACAACTAAAACTCAGGAAGCTTTTTATTATGATGATCCTATGTCAGCAATTAAGAACAAGGTAAATGATAAAATTCTCCTCTTTGATTCCCATCCCCCCCAAAATTTTGTTCATCTAAGTCATGGACTGGCAAAGTTTACCTGCAAAGTTCAAAATAATAAATATTTTTAATTTTGTAGACTGTTATGGTTTAAATTGTTTCTCCAAAATAGGAAACATTGAAGTCCTAACTCCCAGTATCTCAAAACATAACCTTATTTGTAAATAAGGCCATTGCACATGTAATTAGTTAAGATGATACCACACTGGAGTAGGGTGAGACTTTAATCCATTATGACTGGCATCTATATAAGACAATGATATATATGAAGACACAGAGGGAGATCACCATGTGCTGCTGCAGGTAGAGATTGTACTGATGCATCTACAAGGTAAAGAATGCCAGAGATTGCTGGCAGCAACCAGAAGCTGAGAGGAAAGCATGAAACAGGAAGCACTCTGGACTTTTCCAGAAGGAACCATCCCTTCTGACAACTTGATTTCAGATCCAAGCCCCTAAAACTGTGAGAAAATGAGTATCTACTGTTTGAAGCCACTCAGTTTGTGGTACTGGGTCATGGCAGCCCCAGAAAACTAACACACAGGCCATACAGTCTCTATCACATTAATCGATTCTGCTCTTAAGAGCCATGGATATACACCAATAAATGGATGTTTATGTGTTCCAATAAAAGTGTTTTTGTGGATATTGAAACATAAATTTCATATGATTTTATGTGTTATAAAATATTCCTCTCTCTTTTGGTGTTTGCCCACCCTTCAAAAATATAAACCATTGTTGAGCTGGCTGGAAAGTCAGAAAAACAGGTGCAAGACTAGATTTGGCCCAAGGGCTACATTTTGCAAATTCCTGCTCTACGTTCTAAACATTGGTCTTGTTACGTTGAATTTTAATAATACATAGTATGTTCCAAATTAGAATATATTCATTTTTAGCAAAAATAGCTAAAATGTACTCTATAGCCAAGTTAATATGAAAAATTGAGTTATCCAGTTGGGCCTGGCGCACACCAAATCAGCTACCCCTGTTATCTGCCTTTGTTTCAATAGTAAATTTATAATGGTTTGAAAAAAATTTAGCTCAGTTTGGGTACAATTCACAACTCTAATTCTTGTGGCTCAATATATTAGTGCATATGTAAGTTCAAACTAAATCATAATAACACAGTTATTGTAAAGATGAAGAAAAAGTACTTGAGCTACTTTAGTATTGTCCTTCTAGGTAAAAATTATTCTCTGAATCTTGCAGACTTTATTCCCTTGAATGAATTTCATTGTGTGTATCTTATTTTCCAAAAATATATTAATGAAATTGGAAAGTATAATTTTTACTGGTATAATTAAATATATATTTAATAAAAGAAAGTTTTATTTTCTGCATTTCTTTTTTCTGTTATTACTGTTGCATGTGTTTCATTTCAATTATTATTACCAAAAAAAAATTGTCATATAGAGAAGAGAGTATTCTATCTACAGTGATCCACTTTTGGGGTCGTTTACACTAGGCAGTGCATTGTTAAATGGGTTTATTAAACAAATATATGCATTTTAAGTATTTATTTCCTTTGTAAAAGTTTAAATGTTTTAATAAATGTAAAAAGTAATTTAAGATGAAAGTAATCTAATCAATGTAAAGCTAATAACATATTAGAGAAAGTTGAGAGAACACAAAGATTAAAATTTCACAGGGCTAATCACATAAAATAACAGCAAATAATAAGCAAGCTGCAATCAAGATAAAAGGTCAGAGCTTAGGAAATACATGTCATAACTGTGAGGATGCAATAAACTTAAATACAGGCTTCATCACTAATTATGTTTGACATAAAAATGCCTTTCCACAAAGTAAGCTGGTTTTCATATACATCTAGCCTTTTTCAAACATTATCATAAAGTCAGATGGAGAATTTGTGCCAAAATCTTATACCTTTATTGTCAATTATGTGTTAGTTTCTCCAGAGATGAATCACTGGGCTCATTAAGTATTATACCTAAGAAAAATATTGTTAATTTGTTTGAAATGAAACATAAAAATGAGTAATTTAAATACCTTTAATGTAACATTCTTTGCCATTTAAACCTATTATATGGTTTTAAAGGTGTTTGTAAAAAGGCGGTGGTGGATGAAATGATACAGTGAGAAGAGAAAAGAATATTAGATTACCTCATTGAATCTCAACTGCAAAATACACAGTCTGCAGAATTTAATTAAATTCCATTGTTTTGTTATCAGAGCAAAATACCTAATTTTTAAAGAAAATCTTGGCTCTGCAAACATGGTGTCCTTGAAAGTAAATCTTTATTGTATCTGATCTGTTTATTCTTTAACAAGATTTTTGAGCCTCTTCCATTATAAACAACTGTCTTACATGTATCATTCACAAATCTAAAGAATTGCCATAGCAAGAGGTTTGTGTGTCATCAGGACTGGACTAAAATGTTAAGATTATTATAAAGTTCTTTCATCATTGAGAAGAAAATAAATGTGCAATATATATATATATATGTCTCCCGAATATTATAATATGTGTTTTGGATGATTTTGCAAGATCCCCACAGTCATGAAGCACTGGAGCAGTGAAAAAAGAACTGAACTACCTTGACCCAAAATCCAAGTATGTCACCTAACCTTATTAGCCACATTTTCTCAAAAAGCAAATGAACCTACATCCTGAGGTTGTTAGAACATGAATTTTAAAACAGATTAAGTGGGCAAGAAGAAATTGCTTTGTTGAGAAAAAATCTCAGTTTAACTAGATTGCATTAGGTTAGTGTATCTCCAAAACTCATTTCAAAACATAAAAGATCTTTCTATCTATACTTGCTCAAGTGGTGCTTAAACATTCATCACAGTAAAGTGGCCAAACTTCTTTTCAAAAGTCATTTAAATTAAACAAAAATGTCCTCAATGACTTGGAAGACTGTCCTCAGATAGTCCATATATGAACCATATTCCAAGTATGAAATTCATTAATTATAAATCTGAAATATCGCAAAGTAAATATGATTTCTGAAGTAGTATTTCAGGAAAAATTTTTAAGTCAAAAGGGTAGTCTCAAATTTTTGGAATTATGGATAAACCTCCTGTGAAAGGAAAATATATGCAACCAGCGGAGAATTCAATAATGATATAGTAATTCTACTTTTGGAATTGTTTCTAATGTTGAATATAGTATTTTCCTTACCTTGTTTTATTTTTAACACAAATAATAGATGTACAAGTTAACATAAAATTTGTAGTGAAAAGCAACAGCTTCTCCCTGACCTTACACAATTTTTTCATACCCCAACACAAGGCCCAGTCCCACTAGCCAGAGGTAATAACTTTTGAGTATGTCCTGCTTATGTGCTTTTGTTGCTTACTTCCACAACTAAGCACTAGGTTGCTTCATGATTCTGTTATTTAGGCAACATACATAAGTTCCCCACTAATTAGTAACTTGCTGGTCCTCCTTTTTACATGTTTTTCTACTGTTTTCGTCTTATTTTTCAACTGTATGTTCTAGAAGTTGTTCTCAAATTTACATACTAGATTTTCTAAAATAAAAAAAAATTGTTTTATCCTCTTAATGTTTCTTTTCCCCTCATTAATTTTCTTTCTTTATGGACACAATTCTTCTTGTACCTGTGATGTTATTAACAAAAATGTTTAAGTTACTGTCTCATTCCTTTACTGTTGTCTATTTCTTGGAGCCAGTTGTTATATTTGTGTATTTTGGTCTTCTGACTCATGCTGCAAATTCTCCTACAGGGTTGGTGACTGCAATTCCCTTTTCATGTTTGAGAAAGGACTGTGTTAATTGTGGAGAGATCTGGGCTGTTTTGCTCTAGGGAAGGCAGTCATTCCCACCAAGCCTTCATCTCAATTGGGAAATTTACTGGGAACTCTATATCCATGACTCAGAGGTACTGACTGACCTGCCTGAGGGTAGAGCCCTGGTGGAGGCCCCAGGGTTGTCAGGATATAGACATTTTTATTTTATGCCAACATCTACTTTAGAAGCTTCAGCTCTGCCTAGGAATATTATTAATTTTCTTCATAGAAGAGCCCTGAAAGTAAACACCACAAAGTTGTTCTGTGCTTAGAGTGCCAGGGGCTGGGGAGGGAGACAGTGTGGCACAGGTGTTCCTTGACAAATTTTTTATCAGCCCCTATCCTTGCTTCTCTTGTCACATCTCCCCTTTGTACTTGCCTCTTTGGTATCCTACCTGACAGCCATGTGTTAACATGTCTGTAAACTTCTCAGGAACTTAAGCCTTTGAAATAGTCTTTTATATATATTGTTGAATTCACTCCTCCCAGCTCATACTCACTTTCCAACTTCTAGAGACTTGAAACCTCTCTGTTTAAGATGTCTCCCCTCTATTTTGCTTCACTACCATGGTCTTATTCCCATTTACAGATCAGCTCTATTCACTCAATTCAATCTCCTTGAATACCATTTTGAATAATTTTATCCATAGATAAATACATCAACAGCCATCAAAATCATCTTCTATCTGCTTAACCTCCACCTTCCTAGAACAATGCCTTTTTTCATCTCATCTATTCATCTTTCAAGTCTCTATTCAGGGATCACCTCTCCTCCAAGAGTCTTGCCTATTTCCCAGTAGTAGGTGTCTCCCAATGTCCTCCCACAGCCCCTTGGGTTTTATCACAGAACTTTTCACAGTGTGCCTGACTAGTCTCTTTACCTCTCCAGGCCAGGAAGTCCCGCATAACAGAGGTAGAAATGTTTCTACACCACATAAAACAACACTGAATATTATTTGCAATCTGAAATGTTACTGGACTGAATGGAAAAAATGGCCCAGGAAAATTGTCTAAGCAGTGTTTTTCAGAGAATGTTCTCTAGGATGAATTCTAGCCTCAAGAACTATTAAACTGGGGTTTGTTGCTCAAAAAAGTTTGGGAAATAATTCTATATATTATTTTTGTAAATATACAATTTGCCATTTTGGCATATTAAAACTGTGAAACAAACTAAAAAAAATTTACCAAATGTTCTTAACTTGGTTTTTCCTAAACTTATTTAACTACATAATTTTTTACAAAATAACAATTAACAACCTCTAGTCTAGTGCTTTAAGAAAGAAATTTGGGGAAATTTTGACTTAGTGTATAAAATCTATGGAGTTTATACAAATCTCTGGAGAGAGCAAGAGAGGGAGGAAGACATCTTTAATCAGATTAGAGCAAATGTCAGAAAAAAACATTAGGAACAATAGAGAACTCTATGAAATCTGGAACAAAATGAGACAATCTAGAAAGGCAGACCACCTATGATCAAAGATGGCTCTGAGGATGAGGACTGACCTTGGATTCCTATGCTTAAGAAAATGGACATTGGAAAGTTTTTGATTTATACCTCTCCTTGGGAGACAATTCTAGGGCTTCTACAGGAATCTCATGTCTGCTTGCTACAGCCAGATTATCCTAAATAGATTTTACCCTTTCACAGGCCAAGGCCAACCTGAAAAGGGTTGTTAGGCAGGATTTCAGTTTTAAACAAAAGAAAAAGAATTCAGTCAAATACACTGTAAATTAGTCCAAGCTGAAAGTGACTTTCTAAGAAAAAAAAAAAATCACTTTTGACCCTTTCTAAGAGTAAATGCATAGATAAGTAAAAAATCAGTTCCAAGAATGGTTTTCTGATGCCACTTCCAATCAAGTGAGGCCAGTGGAGGGGTTTAAAGCATGTATTTGGAACGTCAGCACATTTGGTTGTAGGCTTATGCTATTTTAAGTTCTTTTCAGTAGGTTGCCCCAAACCGAGACATATGCAATCCTATAAAGCAACAGAGAATATATCAGAGAGATTTAAAATAATTAACGTTTGTGGGGGTGACTTTTTGTACATTATCAAATAATTAAGGATTTTTTCAAAGTTTGTGCCATGACATAGGTTTAGGCTAACTTTAGTCAAATTGTGATGTTTTCTCTCATTCTTGGCTTACAAGACTAGAACATTTCCTTCTAAGTGGTGAAATAGGTAATACGGCATGTTGCAGTGCAAAGAGCACAGATCTAGGAGAAAAAAAAATAGTCTTTCTTTCCATCGTTAGTTATATGTTTATGCACACTCTCTTTCATTATTCTGAGCCTTAGTTCTTTCCAAATCTAATATATGAAGGTAGTAAATTAAACAGCTATGATATATTAGATTAAATTCTTGCAGCACCCAAAAGGACAAATACTGTATGATTCTATTTACATAGCTACCTAGACTAGTTAAATCCATAGAGACAGAACATAGAGTGGTGGTTGACAGCCTCTAGTGGGAAAAGGCAATGGAGAGTTATTTGTTAATCAGTGTTGAGTTTCAGTTTGGAAAGATGAAAAAGTTCTGGAGATGGATAGTGGTGATGGCTGCACAACATTTTAAGTATACTTAGTCTCACTGTATTCCACACTAAAAATTATAAACTTTATGTCCATTTTACCACATTTAAAAAATAAAAATGTTAAATGCCTATGAGGCCAGGGAATTAACATAAATGAGAGAGGTAATTTGAATATAATAAAAGGACTAATCGGTGTCAAATTGGAGAATCTATGCTTTGTTAATTTAACAAATGTTTACTGAGACAGTACAGGTTGATTCACGTGATAAATACATTGAGCATCAGCTCTTCCAGGTGTTCATATTGCATCAAGTAACAAAATGGTTCTTCATGAAATTTCAATCATTCATGAATCTTCATGGAATTTATATTTCAGCAAATGTATATAGAGGGCAACCTCTGCAGCTCTTGTCAACTGTGGCCATGTGGGAAGGCTTGCTCAATGCTGCCAGAAGTCTGGTATTTTAGGTAAAGTATTTCCATATTTGAATGTTGGAAGCAAATTCAGTTATTTAAAAACACAGTATGGGCCAAACATCTGTGGGCCAAATCCAGCCTTTGGGCCACCATTTGCAATTTGTAAAGGGAATTCTATTTAACATTCAATGATTTCACTTAAATCCAACATGGTATAATTAGTTTTAAATGTTTGCAGCTTTTTAAGATAATTTTTCAGGACAGCTCTTTTGTTAATATATTAACAATATTTTGCTTATTCTATATTAAAGTAAAATTATATCCAAAAGACAGGTCAAATGATGCTAGAATGCTACAAAAATCTTTTCCCGACATACGAGGTATCACATCTCTATTTCTGAAACAACATAGCTTACTTCTATCTGACAGCACAATGACCAAGACCACCCCAGGCATGCATTATACAAACCTAATCTGTGTTTGTTGAGAAAAGAAACAGAATAAAATTTATAACCTTCACACCAGTTAACTTCTGGTGATTCATATTGATATATTTCAAATACCAGAACACTTTTTCATTTTGCAGATGGTGCTTTAAAATTAGTAATACAGATTTTAAAATACTACGCATAAGAATCTTAAGCCCCTAAGAGCCATTAATTAACTTTGTATTCTCAAATATTTTAAAACTAATAATATACCTCCCTGTGTGAGCTGAAGAAAATGCTAAGTACCTTAACCTTAATAAATTAAGAGCTGATTCAACAGTTAAGACAGGTGTGTGTTCAAACTGTGTTATGTATGCTGTCAGGGTGATCTGGGTTACGAGAAATTCTTTATTGTGCATTTTAAAGAATTACCTTTCCATGGGGAATCCATTAATTTTTTTCTGTCATCCTCCTCCCTTCTTCTCCAAGCCACCTACTAATCTAAGGCATTCTTGAACAAGAATCTTATAAGACACTTTTTCATGCATGGCAGTATATTGACAAATAAATGAAATGCATCTGGGGAATATGAAGTGGACATTGAAATGACTCATTAGGCAGCTGCATAGAATAGACAGAAAAGAAATGGCAGGAAAATCTACCATGGAGAAACCTAGGATCATGCATACCATTTCCACTAGATAACTAGAGACAATGTAAAATAAAGCTCTGGGGAAGAATATAGAGCTTTAAGGCCTCATCTCTAGACACTAATAGAAATAAAACATGCTAAAAACATAGATGTGCAGATAAAATTGATACTAAAAACCATCAAATCTGAGACTGTGATCAATGGTCAGAAATAAAGCTGGGTATATAAATGATTAAAACAAAAATGCTAGTAATATTTTGGAAAAGTCATTGATTAACAGGGGTTTGGGGCCCAAATCTTCTGTATGTTACTTCTTTGTTTCTTAGTCCTAAAATGTATGAGGAAGGTGGTATAACATGAAGTTTGTGAAATATGGAGCTGAAAACCATGGGTTTAAATCTTAGCTTAGCCCTTCTCTATCTGGATGAATGAGTCTGTTTCCCAATCTAAAACTAGATGGGAAAAATAATATAGACTGTACAAAGGTATATTTGCCAGGATTCAATTATATTAACTTATGAAGCAGCATATTTGAAACTAATAGTTATGTTACTCACTTTACCACTTATCAGCTGACTAGTATATGGAAATTATTTACTCACTCTAAACCTCAATATATTTTTCTGAGAGATGGGCAAAATAATAACAGTATTTTGAGAAATTCATGATAACTAAATATTCTGCTTAAGAAAGAGAGGAAAGGTATTATTACAATACAAGAAACCATTAGCAAAGTTAAGAGAAAGAGTATTCTAGATTTTCCAGCAAGTGTAAAGCTAGCCTATGGGCGTTCAGAAAATAAATATAATAATTTGAGAAACACAGCATAGACTGTACTTGAATGGCCTGGTATGCATCTTCAGGCAGACTCCCTTTTTAAAACCTGCAGGTGACTTGGTAAACACCGCCATCCAATTACGATATCTAATTGCATAATCTTTCCATTCAAAGCATTTCCAAGATGTGCCCACCTTCTAACAATTTAAGTGAAAATGTAGTCTAGTATTAAAATCTTTTAAAATGAGACATCAACTCACACTTCCAGGCTTAGTTCCCATTTCTAAACCTCCTCAAACTCCAATCTACCTATCCAGCAACTGAAAAAAAAAAAAGCTTGAGAACAAGTAATGTGTAGATATGCTGATAGAGATCTTACTTAGGTTAACGAAAAGCTCCCATCTCCTCACTCATTCTCAAAATACTGAAGCCAATCGAGTGCCAAGTATGCAATAGGCAGTCGGAGACATACTACAGGTATAAGAGTAAAGTGCTAATAAATATTTGCTGAATTTAATGAAATCTTCAGCTCTAAAGGTAATGTGCTTTAGTTAAGCATTAAAAACAAGAGTATTGACATATGAGTTTTGTGTAGGCACATGTACTTCTTTTAAATGTATAGATGTATATTATTTAGAATTCCCCAAAGGATCTTCGATGCAGTAACTTCTCTCTAGCAACAGTTGTCTACTTTGAAAAGAAAGAATATTTTAAAATTCCCTATATAAGGTGACAATAAAATGTCTACATTATTTCCATACTGGCTTTCATTTAAAAAAAACACAAGAGATAAATATTCATTTTTCAAAATACATTCCTCCAAAAGAGAACATAAAAATCAACCTATTACAAACAATGCTGTGTATAGAGACTAGAGTGAGGGTAAATTCGGTGAAATTTTGCTTTACAAAAGATAATACAATTTTTTTTACTTATAACTTTTTCATACATATTTTGTAACAAATCAAGTATATGAAATCACCTTGATTTTTGCCAACAGGTTTAACCAATGTTTCTTTGTAATATTTTTCATCTCTCCATTTAAATTTTTCTAAGTCTAATATGAAACTCCCATATTATTAAGACTAGAAGTGCCTTAATATACTTTCATTTTTCCTTAAGCTTATCTCACTATAAGCTATTTTTTTGCCTAACATGGAGTTTATAAATTTTTACACATAAAATATAAGCAAGAAAATTTGTGTAAAAAAATAAATGAATACACTACAAAGTTTCAAACAATCTAGAAAAATGGGAAAAGTATTATATTTGTGTTTTCTTAGATTAACAATTGAACCCACTGCTTCAAACTTAGAGATACTTCACTTTATAAAAATGTCTAAAGTTTGAACAAAAATCAATTGAGCATGTCACTGAAAATGTAACAAATATACACTGAAAAATAAATCTATGCCTCCTGTAATCCTAGCACTTTGGGAGACAGAGCTGGGCAGATCACTTGAGGTCAGGAGTTCCAGACCAGCCTGGCCTACATGGTGAAACCCTATCTCTACAAAAAAAATACAAAAATTACCCCTATATAGTGGCATGTGCCTATAATCCTGGCTACACAGGAGGCTGAGGCACAAGAATCATTTGAACCCAGGAGGCAGAGGTTGCAGTGAGCCAAGATCATGCCACTGCACTCCAGCCTGGATGACACAGCAAACTCTGTCTGAAAAAAAAAAAAAAAAAAAAAAAAAAAAAAAAAGTTTATGCAATGTTTACCAACATTGAACACTCTTTAAGTATAGATTTAAGATCCAACCAAAAAAAAAAAAAGTACTCAAAAGCACACGGGAGTTTTTTTCTTGCTTTACTGAGGTATAACTGAGAAATAAACGTTGTGTATATTCTGAAGATTAATTTTAAATTCTTGAGTTAGAAGAGTTGACTTTTCTCCACATCTCATTTACCTGAGCCCCAGGGAACATTGCCACCATAAATAGCAACAGAGAAGGTCAATAGCTATGAATACTCTGAATACACTTTCAATATGTCATGCAAATGTGTAACACCATGGACTGTGTCTTTCTTCACTCCTGTCTACAAATAAGCAACTATTTCAAATGATATCAGGTAAAACAAAGGCATGTTGCTTTTCAAAATATGCAAATATTTAGCCCTGACAGTTTGAAAACATTATGTATTAAATAAAAAGAAAATCCATTTTTTTGTAATTGTTAAAATATTTATCATTTTTAAATTATTATTTAAAATTATTATACTTATCATATTTTATATATTATTAAAGTTATATTTTTCCATTATTATATGGCAAGTAAATGAAAAATCCAAAAAAAATTATTTTCATTTTATGCAAACTACATATTTTCACCTAAGCGATAATAGTTATTAAAATAATTACATTTAACTTAAAAGTTTTGATGAGAACTTATTTAAGTGGAGTAATTGGATGATTAAATAGGATTCCAATTTGTATAATTGAATTTATTGCCTTGACTCATCAATACCTGGAATTAATAAGTAGTAACTATATAAAATCAATCAACAATCTGGGATAAAATTAAAGAATTTGGTTTAATATTCTGATTCTTTTGTCTACAGAGAATCAACTGTAACATGTCCTTTTTATCACAAAAGCTTTGGCCCTTATCATAAAGTTAGAATCTACTTGGCTGTTTTGGTGACTGTGGGGCACTGAGCCCAGTCACATGTATTAGACATTTTTCAAAATATTCATAACATTTGTAGGTTTCTAAGTTCTAAAAAATTTAGTCTCCAAAAAGCAGAAGACTCGACAAGAGAAAACATGTAACATGTCTTGTCTCAGCCCCATAAGAAACAGTAATACATGAATGGCCCTTTTAATCAATGGCCTCTATACTTATGCTAATCTGGTAATGGGCTCAAGATGAAGACTGCTACAGTGCTCTGTCAGGTGCAGTTTCCTTTACCCTCTCCCTACTGCCAATCTTAAACCTCTATGTCTGTACCTAGAAACTTGAAACTGCCTTTTCCAGGTTTGGTGAAATCATCTCTTTCTTTACAGAGAGGGGGATAAATAGTTCTAAAAAAGCACTTCTATCTACATCAATAATGGGAATAACTAGGAGAGAAAATAGAAAGCAATGGTGCTTAATTTCAAAATACAAATAAAGAAAGGATTTTTTTCTTTCAAAAGACATCTAAAGATGCCCATTGCCAAAACGCAACACATCAGAGTGTGTTTCCTGTGCATTATTTCCTCAGGATACTTTGTAGAAAAAGGAATTCTACAGTTGAGTCACTCTGGAAAACAGTGCCTATAAAATAAATGCTCCCACTCTTCTGGACTCACGCAATGCATATAAAAGCCAAAATCCCGCTTTAAATACAGCAGTGTTTCAAATGCTCATCTAGCTAACGCAACATTTCCAAAACTCATTTGACTATGGGGCTTATTATGGACTCTGCTGGTGTCCCTCCAAAATTCATATGTTGTATTCCTGTCCTTCCAAGTGATGGTGTTAGGAGGTGGGGTCTTCAGATGGTAATTAGATTTAGATTATAGTATGAGGATGGGAGCCCCCATCATGGGATTAGTGCCTTTATAAGATGAGGAAGAAATGCCAGAACTTCCCCTCTCCTCTATGTGAGGAGAAAGCAAGAAGGTAGCAGTCTACAAGCCAAGGAAGAGGACGCTCATCAGAACTTAACCATCCAGCACCTTGATCTTGAAATTCCTGCCTCTAGAATTTGAAAAACAAATATCTGTTATTTAAGCCACCCTGCCTATAGTGTTTCGATAAGCAGCCTCAGTAGACTAAGACTGGGCTTTTTCCCCCCACATAATGCCTATTACATAGTAACAGAGAGCATACTTCAGCCATATTAATATAGGCTTCCAAAAGGCTTCTCACACGACAGAAGCATAAACATGTGCACTTTGAAAATTCATCAGTCTGGCTATATTCTTGGAGAATTCTGGAAGGAAATCCTACAAGCTGTGGAGGTAGAATATACTAAGGGAACAGCTGATGGAGCAAGATGCATCAAAGACGTCCCCAGGCTTTCTGGGTTGAACACCTACACAGGTGGCATTTGTCATTGACTGAGACGGGAAGACCTAGAGGAGGAAAGAGTTCTAGGGGAAGATCAAGGTACAGTCCTAAATAATAATAATAGTATTACACACTATGTGTACTTATATCTTAATCAACAATGCCAAACATGTCTCATCATTTTACTTACTTTGGAATATTTTTAATATAATGTTCTGGGACCAACGCACTAGATTTTTTTCATGAGGACAAATGTGGGGCCAGAGAATTTCTATTTCTCCAGAGCTTCTAAATTATTTCTGATTATAAAAATCAGGCTTACCTAGCTTGATCTCCTGCACTTAGTAAGTGCCTAATTATTATTGATTGAAAGGACCCTGTAATCCAAAGGAAGAAAGGGTTAGAATCTTGCATTTGGGGAACTGGGAAGTAGGAATACTATAAAGAGAACAGGAAAGCACCAAAGCATTAAGGATGCATGAGATCTAGTAACTGATCAAACAATATTTGGGCAGATTTTCATTTGCTGCCTCCGTAAAATAACCCCAAAAGACCCTTCTGAGTCCAAAGTTCTGTGTTTTCAAGATATTACATGGTGACTGTGATGGGTAATTTTGGAGGGCTATGACCTCTCATTTTATCGGTGCAGTCAGTACGTAAAGAGGTAATTAGTGTTTAGGAAGAATACAGTTGAGGACCCTTAACTAACTGCTCAGATGTATTCTATCTGACATCAATTTATACAGTTCAAAAGACTCCCCCTGCAAGAGATATTTTAATTGTCCTTACTACCATAATGTTCCAAATGTTCCACAATGTTTGCAAAAACAATTTGTATGACAAGGAGTTCTAACTTCTAGGAGAGAAGCAATTTACTTCAAGATTTTGCTGGATCCATGCTGAAAGCCGCTTATACTACTTGGATGCCTCTTGAGTATATTCAAGATCCAAGATGCCTTTGATCAAGTTCTGTGAATAATTCAAAGGGAACTGGAGGAAGAGATTGCCTCAGTCATAATACTGAAGTTGAATCAGGCCAAGGTAGAGGTTCACATTGTCACCATAGCCCTGGCTCAAGCCGGAATTATCTTTCAAGTTGTATTCATTTAGTCAACATATTTTATGAACTTACTTTATAAAAGATACTAGGTTAAATGTCTCTAACATCTCCTGCCTTTAAGTATACCAACATCCTATCCTCTCAAAAATTATAAACTTTCAAAACAGAAAAACAAAACAAACTACTGAGCCGGGAGGATATACGCATAGTACTCACCACTCCATTTTTAATTTCATATTCAAAGCAATGCTTTTATTTTTCTTCTTAATTTGCTTTGAATAAACTATGCCTAAGCTCTTTCTCATCTCCTGCAGGATGGAAATATTTACAACAATGTATCCAGTCAACACCAAACAATTTAGCTGTCTCATGGAATTCATTATAATGGAACTTTTACCTGCTCTTGATTATTTCATGACCCTCTCCCACTTTCCAAATCAATCTCTCTCTCTCTCTTTCTCTTTCTTACAAACTCTGATAAATTCAACATGAACGGCCTGCTCCGCAGCTGTGTACTGATTTATGCATAACTATATATCTCATTTGGCTCCTTACTGTTGAAATTATTTGCTCTTACCTATGATATCAGCACAGACCCTATTCCAGACCCTTTTTCTGCTTTCTACCAATACATTCCTAACATTCATAGTACTAGAATTTGTCACACTTCCAAATTGGATTACCCACTCTTAATTATTTAAAAATACTCTGTACTTTGAAATATGACATTTTACTAAATTATGAGTCTTACAAAACAGATGCTAAGAAAACATCTGATATTAAAATATATATTTTTCAATACTGGATTATGATCTTCTGGGAAACAAATTTATAAGGATCATATGGCTGCAAAATGTGATTTTAGTTTTGGAACTTTGGAGGCATTTAGCATATCTTTGGTATACGCACTATGAAAATTAACATGGAGAGAGTTCTCTGAAAAACTAGTCTAAAATTACCCAAATTACTCCTGATAATAAAAATGACACTGTGGCAAAAATTATTACAAAATAGTGTTTTATTCATTGTTACACGCTACTGCTAATTACTAAGAATTCACTGTAGCTCTTTGACTCCTAAAATATTACAAATCACTGTTGTAAGTATATCTATTTCTGAGCTATCTCTTCCATACTGTCTTACAGTTTGCAGGTGTTATTCTTTTTTTAATTCATTTATTCAAAACACCTTTAAATATTTTATAAAGTAGTATCCAATGAACTTTAATACCACTAAGTTAACTTTAACATCATTATACCTAAAAGAAACAAAATGTTTCTGGGCATTTTAAAACTATGAAAATAAATGAAAAAAAGAAGTATTTTCAAGTTCCAGGAGTGGGGGCAAGGGTGCTTTCTGAGGGTCAAGAGTAGAGCTAATGCAGTCAGTAATGAGAAAAATCAAATAATCATCCCAGTACAAAGGTTCTTAGGAGAGGAGCAGTGATAAACTTTACAAGACTAAGTTAAAAGTTACTCTTTTTATCTCTTTTCTGTCACTGCTTTCTATAAATAAAAATTACATTGTTACTATTGATCAAAATCAAACTTGGTGAAAACAGTCACTGAAAATCCAAAGTGGATACCACCTATAACTTTGTAAAAGAAAGGAAGCTGGTGCCAGTATATTAAAAGCCATAAAAATTTCTAGCAACTTTAAAAAAACTATTGTTAAAAAAAAATGGATGGGAGGAAGGGAGGAAGGAAGGAAGGAAGGAAACATCTAGATATTGAATCTTTCTGTAACACACACCCACACCTTTTGATTCATCCACAAATGGCAAGCTCATATTTGACCTTCTGCAGTGATAAACACCTCTAAACTTCAGTTTTCTTTAATATAAAACAGCCAAAATAGCAAAAAAATTCTTGTTTACTTATAAATTGTGTATATCTGATCAATATTTTAACATAGCACATCAAGAAATCTCTAGAATGTGGAAAACTGATAAAACAATTTTGTCTTTTTATCAGAAAAAAAGATTTATCTACTGCAACATATTTATAATCTTTATTTAGAGACAAATACCAAATCATTTTTTAAAGCCAAATACTTTATAGAATTATTGCTCTGTGGTTTAGTCTTAATTATAAAATGTAACTTTATGTCTTAGTTGACATTTAATAAACATTCAGTTCCTAATAGAAACACAAAATATGTCATCTGAGAATATGAGTATCAACAAGTTGTGCCTTCTTTTAAAATTAACGTAGAATTAATCAAACAGTACATGGCACTTACTAAATGGGAAAACCAGAAATTCTGCCTATGGATGATATAAACTTTATGCTGAAAATATAATAGTAGATAATCTAAAATAAGCTTTTATAGATCACACACAAGTACATATTATTAACATTCTAAAGCAGAGTTTGCCAGATTATATACCACTGCAGAAGTGGTTTCCCAGCTTTTCCCTTACAGCCATTAGCAGACACTGACTTAGCCACTGTCTCTATAAGGTACTTCATAACCTTTGAAAATTTGACTACTGAACTCATAAACTATATAAACTATCCCAAACAAATGGAGAGTAAAGAGTTATCTTCAATTTGTTATATCTAAGAAAATTATTACTACCCAAATAATTCAGCCAATCAATGACCACTTTTGTATACTGCTCACTTCCAGATTTCTTAGGACTTAGATTTCTATAGTTTGGCCCCAAGATGCTGATATTTTACCAAATATTATATGCAGAAAATACCAACCAATTTGATTATTTTTCCATAAGAAAATTAGTATATTACACAAATATCAAGTAGAAAAGTTTTAAATTCCCCAGAGAAGTTTAAGAAAAAAAATTAATATCCTAAAGTTAGAAGAATTATTAACATCAATAAAACTCACACCCTTTATTGTGACAAAAGAAAGCATTTTCACCATGACCAGGAACATCATTAATAGAAATATTTAATTACTAGCCCAATTCTTCCCATTTTTAAACTATTATTCTGAAGTCCACCTCTGTACAAGTTTTAATATATTTATGCTAAACTCATCTAAAACAGCGCCAGAGAGATAGTAGCAACTCAATAAATATTTGCTGAAGGAAAACAATTACAATAAACAAAATTATCACATGCAGTCTATTGTTCAGGAGTTGAGAACAGGTACTATTTTTGTCACAAAGACCTAGATTTGTGGCAAGAATTGTACAGTCTTGGAATCTTACTTTCTATGACGTTGGCAATGTCTCTGAAGGACACCTCTCCTAATAGCCATCCTGTGGGGAAGAATCACAGGATTAGGCATGATGCCTCCTGCCACTTCCACTGTATGAGACAAGGTTATTGACATTTTTCCATGCTTCTGAGTCTTGACAGATCTCGTAGAGAGCATCCATCGTCACCTGCAGCCTGAACTCCATCTTATTTAATAATAGCCATCATTTATTCAGTGGTAACCTTGAACCAAGGTCTGCTATAGACTATTATATCTAGAGACAGTGTTTATTACCTCATGCAGTAGAAAAGAAGCTGGCCTTAGAGTTACTGAATAACATTTTCCAAACTCACAGAATTACTAGTAAATAGTGGAACAAAATTTCAAACTCAAGTCTGGTTATCCCACTTACGCCACATTACATCTTATTTATTTTCTAATTATAATTGCAAAGGGTAAAATCAATTTTGGCTTCCAAAACATAGCACATATAGAAAGTGTAAAGTCACAGTATATATCAAAAGACAAATGAAAGGAATTTCGAGTTATATTAGTTATCACATAACTCTTCATGTATACACATACAAATATTGTCATGGTCAGTTTTATAGGCTAGGCCAGGCTTGGCTAGGCTATAGTTCCCAGTTATTCAATATACATTAAGCATTGTTATAAAGGTATTTAGGACACCTGATTAAAGTCTGTAATCAGTCGATTTTAAACAAGGAGATTATTCTAGATAATGCGGATGGGCCTGATTCAGTCGGCTGTAAGGCCTTAAGAGCAGAGCTGGGGCTTCTCCAACCAGGAAGAAATTCTTCTGTGCCTTGATGCGTCAGCCTGAACCTGAGAATTCAGCCTTCCCTTTCTGATGGCCTGCTGTAAGGATTATTTGGACTTGGCTACCAGCCATCACAATCATGCAAACCAATTTCTTGAAAAAGCTCTTGTAGTATGGCCCTCCTACATATTCTGTTTCTCTGGTTGAAGCCTGACTGATACTTATGTCTCCTCCAGTAACTATTAGTAGCTGTGATTCTTAATATTGCTGTAGTAATAATTTACTTTAAATGCCAAGGGCTTTATATCAGACACTAGCTAGCTGATCACCAAACTCATCTACTCTTCTTCCTGGACACACATATAGATCACATTTCCCAGCAGCCTCTGAAGTTACATTTGGCCACATAACTAAGTTCTGGCCAATGGAATGTGAAGAATAAAAGTGGTAGCCACTATTTCCAGGCTTTGCCTATACAATCTAGTATTTGTAATTCCCACTTGCTTTACCTTTCTGTTGTAATTTTACACTCCAGGTGTTGAGAGGCAGATTTGATATTGGGAAACTACTTACTG
The DNA here is from genome assembly GCF_049354715.1 of Callithrix jacchus. Taxonomy (NCBI): domain Eukaryota; kingdom Metazoa; phylum Chordata; class Mammalia; order Primates; family Cebidae; genus Callithrix; species Callithrix jacchus. Next base: position 70,525,945 of record NC_133504.1, on the reverse strand, counting down.
AATCAGTATTTTCAAGAAACTTACTTGCCACTCAGGGATTCTTGTTTTGGACTTCTGATGGCAGTGGCTGCCCATCTCGAGCAGCTGCTGTGAAGACGCTGGCTGCAGCACTGGAGGCAAGGCCAGGGCTGTGTGCTCCAGGCAGGAGCCAGGAATAGGCAGGAGGCGCAGCCCCTTCCGAGTTGGCAGGATGGAAGCCCCACCCTTCCAGGCACAGCTGCAGTCGCCTAGCTGCTGCTGCAGACCTACTCTCGGGGGCCAGTAAGGGCCCCTGCCCCTGCAGGCTCAGAAGTGCCTGCTCCCACTGCCTGGCCTCTCCCTGCTCCTGCTGCCTGCTCCAATTTCAGAGCAAAATTGAGGCGGAGTGCAGGTCTGTCGCAACCCAGCTGGGTGTGTGAGCGCCTGGGGTGGCGCTGCCATGTCAGCCCCCTGCTGCCTTGGCCCCCTTGGAATTTAGGTGCCGACGAGCATGGGAGTGAGGCCAACGGGGGCACTGAGCCAGCTCGGTGCAGGCCTTCAGGCGCTGCTCAGCACAGACAGTCTAGGCTCCATGAATATGATTGATGGTGACAACAGGCAGACAGGCTTCTGGGAAGAAAGGGGTGGGTCCTCGGTGAAGCCCCACCTTCAAGCCAGGGAAGGCCCAAAGCATCGGGGCTGAGCTGTCAGTTCAGGGTGGAGTCAGCAGACCAGAATGGGAACTTACAGTGCTTTTTCCAGGCCCACCCATGGCTGCCCATGGGCCAGTCAGCACATACTTCCTACTTTCTGAACCGATAAAAACCCTGCCTCAACCAGACCAACAGATGCCCCGAGGACCTGCCTGTGGCGAAAGTAGTTCCATTCCACTCAGCATGCAAGTCTGCCGAATGGAACTACTTACTTCGGATCTCCTGAGAGCTGTTCTGTCACTCAATGAAGCTCCTCTCGGCCTCACTCACCCTCCAATTGTCTGCATACTTCATTCTTCCTGGACGCAGGAACAAGAATTCAGGACATGCCAAATGGCAGAACTGAAAGAGCTGCAATACAAACAAAGCTGAAACACCGCTCCCCTCCACCCACTCGCTATGTTGTTGGCAAGGAGAAGAGATCTGCCCGCCTTCAGAGATCCCAGACACAGGGGGTCCGCAAGTAGGGCTGTGACACCCTCTCTGGGACTCTGAGGTTCCTGGCATCTCCAAGCTTCCAGGCACCACTGCGTCACCATGTTCCCCTCATTGAAACACAGATGCCCGCAGCGGAAGCCATGTGCTGTGTATCTGGTCCAGCCACAGCCTTGCATGGAACCGGCACCTGTACTCGCGCCTGGAGCTGCTCACCCACTGCAGCAGCCAGCATGCCTGGCTTTCTGCAGTGGCTGGCCCCGGCTGTCACTCACCCACACGCCCCTCACCACTCTACATCTGGTTTGCCCTTGGCAGGTATGAAATCCAGGCTAGTAGTGTGAGCTAAGCGCAGCCTGCCGGCTCGAGTGGAAAGACCAAACCCAATGGTCTGCAGCAATACTCAGGCAGGAGTCGTGCTGGCCACAGAGGTTTCCGGCTGGCCACGTGACACCCCAAGAATCCCGTGACACTTCCATTATGTTGTCACTAAAATTGTGGTGTTTATATTTTATGTAAGTTCTATTGCCTTAACTGACACAAGCACTTTCCATGTTTTTCATAATATGAATATCCAGTTTATTACCAACAAAAGTTTGAAGTAACCATCACCATTTTATATACCCTCTGATTGAATAGTGTAGAGATAAGTTCAGTGATATATACCTTATCTTATTACTTACCAAAATGCCAATAATTTTCAAAGAACTAAAACACTCTGAAATGTAATGAAGACCAAGAATATTGAAATAATCTAGATCCTCGAAAATACATAATTTTAACCTAGAGAATTGTTTTTAAAGCATTTTTTGAATTAAAGTGTGGCATATGACATTAAGAGCTAAAAAATTTACAATGTCAAGAATGTCTGCTTGTTGTCCTTATATATTTTAACCTAATAAATCCAAGATCTATGTGCTGCAGGAGGAATTAGTGATTTGCTATCGGTGAAGAAAATAATACAGTAGTAAAATTTGAATGAAAAAATGGACTTCACAGGGAATTTAAGGCTGTTCATATCTTTAACCTATCTTGAATATGTACCCTGACAATAGACATTATATTTTTAATTGACACATTGTAATTGTATATATTTATAGAGTCCAATTTGAGGTTTTGATACATGTATCTATTGTATAATGATCTAATTATGGTAGATAGTATATCCATCCCCTCCTGCATTTATGTTTCTTCGTGGTGAGAATATTCAAAACCTTCTCTATTTTGTAATATACAACATTCTAGTGATAACCACAGTCATATTACTGTGCAATAAAACACCAGAAATTACACTTCGAAGTAACATTATTTCTGCTGTGGTCCTGCCACCTTGTGTTCTCTTCTTAAACACACAAATAATTTCAGCTTCTTTATCTTCTTATTTTTTTTAATGAGACATATTGTAAAAGCATATGAATCAAGGATTTCAGATATTTTGCTTTAATAAAAAGAAAACTCAAAAATTACTTCTTGCCTTTGGCTGTATCTCAGTCTGTACAAAGAAGCAGAAATTTAATGCAAGTGTCAAGACCCAAATAATTCTGTTATTGAAGGGGAAAAATTAGGGGTGAAATGATCCAGATATGCTGTGCATATTGGTCACATTTTTCGGATAATTCCTCAACTCCCCTTTTACTGGCTCCCATTGTCTTACAGTGCAGTCTTTATAAAGTGCCTAGAAACTCAGGAGATAAGTTAACTCAGCACTCTTAAGATCTCTGACTCCAGACAACGTATTTTGGTGGAAAGCCAGGTTTTAAGTCCTTAGGGCAGTCTTTAGGGATAAAATGATAGAAAAGGAGACAGAAAAAAAAGAAGGTTATAATCACTCATACAAAAAAGAGAGATGAGGAGAAGTATCGGCTCTCAAAATAAAAGGTGGATTCAATCAAGTGTATTCAAACTATGGTGAGGGAAAATGAGCTCAATTACAGGGAATACAATCAGTCCTATAGACAACAAGTGTTGATTTGAAGAAAACATTCTTAAACTATATCATTTCTTGTTAAACAGTATATTGAAAAATGATAAAAAAGGAAAGGATTCCATTAGGGTCAGAGTTTTTAACTACCTGATACAGTCAAATTCCAAAAATACAAATGTAGCTAGAAATAAGGAACAATTGATTTCTAAATATATAAATGATGCTGGAAGATTCAGTGTTTGTTGATCAAAAACATATCCACATACATCTTTGCAACATAACTATAAATGTCAATTGCAAATACAAATACTTTATCTGCCACATACAATTTTATTTTCATAAAATAGTCATAATATTAATTTTGAAGAGCTATATCTCTCTACAGAAGAATCTGCAAACCAGCTAAATGCCAAACTTAGATTAAAAACATATTTTTGTACCTTGTTGGTAAACCTCAGTGAATATGTTTCTTATAATTCATCAGTATTTAATTAACATATGAGAACTGTCCTACTAAAGCTAAATTAAACCCCTATTTGAAAGATAAAGTGCAACTGCAGCTTCTTCTCATGTAAATTATACCTATTGACAAAGACTGAAAACAAATCTCAAAGGCAAACTATCTCAAGCGATTATATAGTTTGATTTAGGAGAATGGAAACTTGGAAACCGAAAGAAAGCAAAACTCGAAGGGTAGGAGTTGACACGCATCAATAATTTCTTTTTTCCCTATAAAATTTTTCTTCTTTTATTTTATACTTACTCCATGAATTCAACTGTATTCATTCAGATATCCAAGTAGAATGTAGGATCTAAACATGGTTATGTGCTTTTCTCCTCCTTAGCAACCCAACTGCTTTTGACTGCCTCCCAGAAAATGTGCCATTTTTCCTTCTGTTTATTTCTCTGGTATATCAGCATTCATCTGTGTGAGTCTGCTTCCATGGAAGTCTTTCAGTATTCCATGCAAGGTTTTGCTGGGGGAAGGAAGGGTTCTCACTGACAATCATGTGTAGTAGACCAAGGCTGAAGGTTTGTAGTGAGAACCAAACATTAAGACCATCTCTCGTCTGGGAGCTCTGAGAATGTTTATAGTATATTCTGTTAGGAAATGTCTGCAGGAAGGAAAGTCCCCAATAAAGTTTGTTTGGAATTAATTGTAACCTCCTGGTTTGAGGATATTGTGCTATATGAGGATGACATCAGGTAGGAATAAAAGACAGAAATAAGACCAAGAATGTGTTTTACTTTCTTTATAGACAGCCAAGAATAACTTGCTCTGCATGATCAGGGAACCACTTCAATAAAATGTTTAAATCTCGGGATTTTATGCACAATAAACCCACAGGAGCATTTAAGCCCTGAACAACCTCCTTTTCTTAAGCCAACCACATAAATCACCACTGCACAAAGCAGAGATTATGTGTACCTGAAAGACATGTTCAAACAAGTATTAACAGGTATGATATATTACATATCATTTATTCTTTTGAATGGGCTTGATAAGAATAACTGGGTACTTGAATCCCTCATATAATATCAGAGCCCTATATCATTGACATCATCATGTACCAAAGAAACAAGAAACAAAACTGATTGACTTGAACAGTATGTGTTCTTTGATATCATTGTTAGAAATAGCTTTAAAACAGCAAAATGACCAAAAAATGAAAAATACTCAACATACTGTTTCAAAACTAATTAATTGTTTATAAAGCTACTACACAATAGTAAATGGAACCAGTTATTTTATAAGTAAAATGTGACCTGAGTGATTAAGATGGTCCTACAAACAGTAATATCTATACTTCCCATTATCTAAAGAATCTCTTCAGTTCAACTGAAGAAATATAGTAGGCCAACATACACTATGAGATAAAATTTAATAAACACTACAGTCAAAACCAGTTCTTACCCTCAAACAGCTAAACCTGAGTAAGCTGAAGTAGATCTGAGATATATCTGCAGATTTCTTGAAATAATGTAGCTCAACTCCACTGTATAAGAACATAATGATGTTAGATTATATAAAATTTTGCTGGTCTCATGCCTTCTACATGAAAAGGCCTCATTTATGCATTGGGAGACTGAAGTGGTAGATCACCTGAGGTCAGGAGTTCAAGACCAGTCTGGCCAACATGGTGAAACCTCGTCTCTACTAAAAATAGGGCAGTAGGTACTCAGCTCTAGTTGATAGAAGAATGTGCCCATGATTGCCATATTTGTAGACTTTTCAAGAGAAGCCTAAACCCTGTACTTTTACATGAAATTAACTGACAGTTAATTATAAATAAATTGTGGACTAACACTACAGGTGCAAAACAAAAATAGATTTATGGGCTGCACATGACCTATACTGTTTTCTGACCATGAGACTTTCCTCAAAAATTCCATTTCCAAACTACTGATTTTAAAAAATCCTTCTATGGATTCTTCAAATTCAATATCCTTTTTGAAATAAAAAATCTATTACAAAATAAATTAATTAATTAAAATAAAAATACAAAAATTAGCCGGATGTGATGGCGGGTGCCTGTAATCCCCCAGCTACTCAGAAGGCTGATATGGGAGAATACTGTAAACCCGGGTGAGGCAGAGGTTGCAGTGAGTCAAGATCTCACCATAGCACTCCAGCCTGGGTGACAGAGATAGACTGTCTCAAAGGAAAAAAAAAAAAGGAAAGGCCTTATTTTGAAGAAGGCATCTTATTCAGTCAGTCAAACACCAAGTTGCAGGGGAAATGGAGTAACCAGGGGCAGGAGAGGTCACAAAGTTATCTAACAGCCAGAAAGGACCTACATGATTCCTTGGGCTTTCAAGAGACTGTAGGAGAACTCTGTCATGGAGTAAGAAATACTGAAAGACACAGGAAAGCCATGAAAAGGACAAAGATGGCCCAAAGGAAACTTCCTCCCTCCCAGTTTAGGGTAGAGCCCATCCTATTCCAGACCATCTAGCTATAGGTTATTTTCTACCTCTCACACTAGTCTTAATTTTTTTTTTTTAAATTATCTCCACTTATCCTGTCTTTTTTATAAAGATGGAGGGAGAAGACATCAATGTATTTTCAACTCTTTAGAATGAAGACTCTCAATAAAGAACATTAGTTTTGGTGCTGCAATTATAATTCTACTCATTCTTTTAAAAATGTCTTGAATATATTCATCTAATTATCACAAGAAAAATGTGTCCTGATTTGGATAGCTTCTTCTGCTTAAGCCAATCTTTAATTTTCAAAATTAGTGCAAATACTTTAGGTCATATCTTCATGGAAGGCTTAGTATCATGGCAGGACATTCAGAGTAAGCCTGATGTCTGAAGTGTACTCTGTACTTTGCCCTTGAAGATACGACCATTAATAATAATTCTCTCTGGGAATAGTTTAACACAAAGACTTGCAGCCCTATTCTATGTTTGAGAGCTGTCTCACTTGCTTAAACAAGTGCATATACTCATCTTCCCATTGTTGCTACAACAAAGAAAAGTCACAAACATGCAAGGAAGACTCCATATGACTACACATGTGCCAAATTGAATTGCAAGGAAGTCCAAGCCTGCACTCATAAAGCCCCACATTGCTCACTTTGCTAATTCTTACATAGTAAGGAACAACCTCCCCACTTTCCTCACACCCACCCAAATTAGCACAAACTTCACAGGGTAGTATTTGGAAGACTCATTTCAATGATCAGATTGTAAGTAGGAAAAAGGATCAGGCTGTATCTATCCTCTTCACTACAGTTTTGTTCCTGAGAGCAGACAGAGGCCTAGAGTCAAACATTCATGTCATTTATCTTTATTTAAGCACACTCACAATATCCCCTTTACTCTTTCCGTACTTTACATGACTAATTTCTTCAACATAGTGTTAGAAAATCATTTCAACTAAAGATAGAATATTTAAAAAATGGAATACCTATTCATTAAATTGCTACTTCATCCTAGAAACAGCCACAGCGATTTCCAATAGGGACAGCGACAAACCCCATCTTTTGAGTGTAGTGGGAGTTGTCTTTTTCTTAATTACTTATTATCAGTCTGAGGTCGTTATAGTTGTTATTGTTGTTGCTGATTTTAGGTGAAGAGTTCGTATTATTCCTATAGACAAAAATTCTGATTCTTTAGACATTAATTATATCCCAGACATATATTTTAAAAAGTGGAGAGATTTTAAGCTATGGAGACATTGACGCTCTGTTTTGGAAGATAGTTTTTAAGAAAGATGAAAAAAAGATTTCTATCTAGATTATGCCCTATCTATTCAGTACTCCGTGGTTATAGCTGGTTGGAATCTGAGAATTGCAAGGAAGGAAGAAAAAAATGTGAGGAATAGATTAATATATTTAACAAAAGGAAAAGAAGGATAAGAGGGCAGAATGGAAGGGAAGATAGCGTTGGGGTATTTTGGAAAAGAAAACATTAAGAGCTTTCACACAGGAAGGTAGTAAAATACTAAAAAAAAAAAAGTTATTTTCTCCTATTCTCATTCATCTCAAGCATTGTGTCCCACTGAATACTGAATATTATTCATTATTGTAAACAAAACAGAGCAATGTCTGAAACACACTCTATTAGGTTACTGAATTAGGCAGATGCAATTCCTATCTCAGGACAAAATATAGATTCTTCCATGTAGACATGGTAAATACTTTTTATTTCTTCTTAAATCATTTTGTTTTAATACTGGAATAACTCTTCTTTAGAGAAGATATAATAAAGAAAACATTTGTTTAAAATGTGGGTTTTATTGTCTTTCTCTTTTGTGCTAACTCAAATAATTTGCCCTTTATTCTGTAGGTCTTATTCTATCAAAGTGAAATTATTTGTTGATATGCCTGACTCCAACTAGGTTTTGAGATCTCAAATAACAGATTTCACGTCCTATTAACCTGTAAACCCTCTAGCTTACTGTTATTGAATAAATGAGCTCAAATGTGTTAACCTTTCTAGGCATAACTTTGACGTCAACTGTGGCTTTATTGTTGCTAATAAGGATCTATAATTATGAGAAAAGATAAATGCATTACCAATAATTTTAGGAGTAGCTAATATTATATATCTGCATTTCTATTATGTGTAAGAATTTCTGAATCTTATTTTTATTATTCACTTTAAATATACAATAACTTTTTTAAAAGTCAGGAATATAGTCTGTGTTTATATCAACATAACACATTTATGATGTTTCACAATTGTCACGATACTTTCATTCATATTATCTCTTATATTTCAGAATCTATGAGGAAGTTAAGAAAGAAGAGGAAACTGGAACTCAAAGGCCTTAGAGATTTATGCAACTTTTGACTGTTTAGAGCATGGAAGAGCCAGGACAAGGTTTTCTCAATCATGATCTAACACACTACCTACTATCCCACACTCCCTCTGAAAAGACAAGTCATAGAACAGGAACATGCTATCTTGAATGAAAGAATTCTATCGACCACAATCCCAAATGCAATAATCTGTATTTAGTTTGATTGGTCCCCTAGTTTTCAGTATAATCCCAGAAAATTCTCTGAAGATAAACAAGAGAAACCCTTTTTAGAAGATCACATCCAAGCATGTCATACTGTATTCTTTAGTGTAGAAAGAAGTCTCTTCGATTATAAATATTCAAGAGGAAAGAATTCAACGTGATTGAAAGGCATATGGCTTGTGGATGCACAATCATAGCTAGTCTTTTCCATTATCTTTACAGTTCTATGCCAGTCATACTCAGTAAGAGAACTTGGAACCTAAGGAGACAGTCCCATCAGAACAAGAGATTTCTATCTTAAAAAACAAGCTACATTTGACCAATTTAAATGGATAAATGTGGTTATAAAAACTAACCACTCCACTCTGCCCTACCCAACTCACTCCATTAGTTTGAATGTTACGCATCACATGAAAGCAGAATAGAACTAATATTATCAGCAATCTCTTCTAGCTATTTGACTCCACCACGCTAATTGGTTGCATAGCAATCAGTATTCAGACTTCTTCAGTTATATCAAAAATATGTATATACCTTAGAGATGTTAAGATAAGGAGGAAAATGGGTTGCTACCTTGTTTTTTGTCTTTCCATACTCAAATACATTTTTTCTTTCCCAGCAAGTGGAAACCTTATCTCATCATGCTTAAACTTCAAAATGTCAGAGGTTTATTTCTGAGGGATATGTTAAAGATTATTCAATCAATGTTACATCCATATGGATAAAAATGATTTCAGCCTTAACCATCATCATATTACTAGCATCTACACAAGTGCCTGGAATTGGTTAGACGCCCAGTAAATAGGAAAGGAGAAAGGAAGGAGAGAGGAAAAAAGAGAAAAAGAAAGGAGGGAGGGAGAACAATTTGCCCTAGCAAACTCAGTAACTCATTTCTTTCAAACTGTTAGGGGCATAAAACACACAATAGAAAAAAGGCAATTAACAGAATAAAATACTTTGCTCTTTAAAGGACTTTGCTCTCTTCCTTTATTTCATAGTAAAATATTCACGTTTGCCCCAAAAATTTGTGCTTTACTTTCTTCTTTACATTTTGGTCATTAGCCATTTAATGGAAATTGGTTGAACTAAGAAATAAAATCTAGGTAACTAACTTAAACATTGTGTATAGCAGATTCTAATATGGCAATTATTGTCTTTTATTTTACCATCTAATTCCTTCACATTGTTACTAAAATTCAGAGTATACTATTGGAGTATGCTTGCTATTTGTTAAGATAATTGAAATTTGTATTCTGTATTTATGACGTCTGGTCTACATGTGCACAAACCAAGGAGGCAGTGTGTATGCAGCATCAGCAGCACCTAGAAATAGCAAGCAAATAAAGGATTTGCATAGTATGTTCACAGTTTTCTGTGATTCTGCTCTGCATTCTATTTTTGTGTGCTCTATAGAAAATATATTCTAGTATCTAAAATGTAGGTTATTTCTTTATTTGTTAAATTCGAAGTTTGCTCGCCAGGATAGTGTAAGTATGAAAAAACAGTTTACATGATAAAATACCAACCTTCTAACCATGAGACTCCTTTGGAACCCCAAAGAGGTAAAATTAAATTGTATTTTCCGGAAATTAACCCAATAGGTTTTAGATTCTTCTCAGTCATCTCTTTTACCACCAACATATCCAATTCTAACAGATTCTTTGATTTCTCATTCTCTACTTTTTACAATAGACAATTATCCTTTTGTGAGACTGACCAGCAATAGCAAATCACCAAGTCATTTTCCCACAGTCACTTGGAGCTCCTTGCTTTTCACTGACGGACTAATTAACATGAGCCAGTATGTTACGTGCATTGTATTTAATGATGATACTTTGGCCTGTCCCATCTTCTTTCATGTTAACACTAAACATTATATGAAAAATTGCATTTTATCTTTTTAAAGAGAGCTTCATCCAAAGTAGATCAGGGCAATGTGAAAGACTCACTCTTCCAATATTGAAGGCACTACTGAAGTATGAGAATCAATATTTATCCTCCTTCAACATATACCTGTCAATGCAGAAGACCAAATGTAAACCACTATTTGGAGTCAACTCTTATCTAATGATGCTATTATCATCTAAGTAACTAGAACCATGAATTTTCTGCGGTTTTTGATGACATCGAGTGCTGAATTTAAGCCAAATTTCTCTCTTGTTCATAACTATCATACAGGCAAAGCAGGAACCACATTTGTTCAGCTCTATCCTAGACAGTAGTTCCAATAAAAAAAAATTACATATATCTGTTTCCTATTTTACAAAGCTGGTATTTTACTTTCGGCACTCTTCATTGCATTAACGCCTCTCTCAATTAGACAGTGAAAAGAGAGGGAAAATATGCACAGACTGCGTTCTGGCATTTCAACAGGAGTGCCTCCAGTCAATTTCTGCAGAGCTCCTTGCCTCTGATTTAATCCCTCTTGTCAGTTGCACATCATCACTGTATAAGTGTGTTGCATTTATTTTACAATTCAATAATTCTGCCACAGGAAAGAGTATATCTACTAAGAAGTAATCCCTGAGCAAAACTTAAGCTATAAAAAAGCAATTATCAAATCTTTAAAATTGTATTTTGAAATCAAGCCATGTATGTTTACTCTAATTGTCAAGGTATAATAATTTTTGATAAATGTTATATTATATATATATGTAGAGAGAGAGAGAAGGGTGTCATCTTTAAGTTTACTTAGTAATACTAAGCTCATAAAATAAGAATATGAACAACAGATTTACAAAGCCCACACTTTGGATTACCCATAGTACCTGAGAAAAATCAGATCTTGCCTTAACAAATATAGCCCAGTGCTACAGAACTGAGTATGAAAAGTGTCATTCTTTCTTTACATGAAATCTTTCTCTATCAAGATAGAAATGAGACTAAAGGCTTGAGATAGATAATTGCCCTTCAATATGATATATATTTTGTATCTACTACTTGTCTTTTTGTTACAAACAATTAAAATAAATGGAAACCTAACATTCCATACACAAACTCATGTTGAGGGCATATGTATCCTGCCATTCAATATTCCATTCTCACTCACTTTCTCTTTCTCCTCCGTTCTGCTTACATCTCTAATGTGTATTATCAGCTGTCACTCTGTTTTCTCACTTTCCATTGAAACACTGTTTTGTTCTCTTTTCACTAAAACTTTATTTTACTGCCAACCCCTCTCATTTTTATTTTTCTCTTTTTCACTCAAACTAATGAAAAAAAGGAAAACATTGGTTCATGGCATTATGTATTAGTAAACAAAGGTTGAACTCATAGCTGTTGTCATCTTTCTTAATGCATTAACTTAAGTATTACATCAAAATTTAAACCAGAGACTAGGAATTTTTTTTACTCTATCACATAAATTATTTGAAAGAATATATGCTTTATGAACAAACTCAAATGTAACTAAATATCAACTTACATCTCCTAGTCATCAGAAACCAGAATTCAAAAGAAAAAAAATCTTATGTTTGTGAAGAAGGAAGTCCATCTTAGCAAAATCCACCACAGGAGGCAAAGGAAATAAAGAGAGATTCTGTGTACAGCAACTCCAGACGTTTTCATATGCCTTTTGTCAATGACAGTAGCAGAGAGTAGACTCCGTGGCGGAAATGAAGTACTTTGGATGTAAAAACCAAATACATGGCATAGCCTTCATCATCCAAGAGCCAACAATTCAACGAGACCTAACAAACAACATAAGTAGAGAAAATAATTGTGAAAGAAGACCAAGAATGAAAAATTGCAAGGTAGCCATGGAGAGATGTGAAGTTTGCCATGTGATTATACTGACAGGTGAATAAATAAGAGAAAAATATATCCAATGTCCCTTTGTCTTCCACCAAGGAAAAGGTGCCAGGCAGAACCAGACCTCCAGCAACACAGAAAACTGAAAATTTCCTAAGTGTTCTCCCTGTCTTACTTTTGGTTTAAGCACAATAGAGGGTACTGGCTTCTCCATTAATTTCACAGGTTTTTGTGTCTCTTGGTCACTAGCAACTGTCCTAGGAACAGGGAGCTTACATATAGCTTGACCTCAAGTTGGTTTTAACTTATTAAGGAAAATGAACACCTAAAGAGATAATTACAATATACATGCTTAGTTAGAGGGATGCAGAGGCTGTGTGGGATAATGAAGGAAGGCCCCCTAAACCTACATGAAGATTTGGGAAGGATTCTCTGAAAAGGGACAAAAAGAAAGCTGAGGGTCAATATGGCTCAAACCACAGCCTTACAAAGGATCTGGGACATTAGATCAGCTGTCAACTGAGGTCCTGTGCGTCACCCCTTCTGCCTTCTCTCCTCTCTCTCTCTCTGTCTCTCTCTGTCTCTCTCTCTCTTTCTCTCTCTCTCTCTGTCATCCCACACCCCACCCCACCTCTCTCATGTTCCATGTTTCCCCTGTTACAAAACTCTAAAATAAGTGACAGAGCTCCCAGGTTTGGCCTTAACTCTGTCCTCTGGTGGCATCCCAGTGTGTCTTAGCAAGTATGATGGATTGGTGGGGTACCTGCCAAGACACACTGGAACCCCACCAGAGGACGTAGATGATTAATGTGAAAGTTTTGGAATAATTAGAGGAAACCATGGGAAAATACAGAATTGTATAGGTCATGGATACTGGTTTTCACCAAGGCTCACAGACTCCTATCTGGGCTCAAAGAAGGAAAGAGCTGTAAGTTGAAGCTCAAGGAGCTCTTTCCTGAACATCTCCTACACGCAGAACACACAAGAAGTGCCACTCTGGTGTCTAGCTAACAACAAAGGCATGTTTACTTCTCAAGAGCAAAGATATTAGTAACAGACAGATACACTCCAACTTCTTTAAAAAAAATAAAGAACTTTTGAAAGTAGTTATTTATATTATCATATTCTAACAGAATTTTGCAAAACAAAGGCCTTTCTACCTGATGGGGTGTCACTCTCTTGATATTTCTATGGCAGTGTTTCTCAACCCCAGCATTATTATTATTACTATTATGATGATGATGAGACAAGGTGACTCTGTCACCCAGGCTGGAGTGCAGAAGTGGAATCTCACTTCACTGCAACCTCTGCCTCTTGAGCTGAAATGATCCTCTTACCTCAGCCTCCTGAATAGCTGGGTCCACAGCATGCACCACCATGCCCTGGTACTTTTAGCATTTTTTGTAGAGATGGGGTTTTCACATGTTTCCCAAGCTGGTCTGAAATGACTATGCTCAAGCAATCGACTCATCTTGGCTTTCCAAAGTGCTGAGATTATAGGCATGAGCACATGGCCCATGACCTCAGCATTATTTTTAATCAGCATTGTGGAACCCAATAATTCATCATTGTGAGGACTGTGCTATGCATTGTAGGATGCTACCAACCATTTTACAAAGGTTGTAACTTACTAGAAGCCAGCGGCACCTCCTCTGTAGTTGTGACAATCAAAAATAACTTCAGATATTGCCAAATGCCACTGGGGGACAAAAATCTCCCAGTTGAGAACCACTGTTCTGCAGTAATATGTGGTCATTTGGTACTTTTATATCTCTTGTCCTTGTCACTGTCTAATTTTTCCATGTGACCATCTCCCTAATAAGCTCCCACTCAGTGATGATTACATAGTAGGAACTCAATAAATACTAGTTGACTACAGTAAATGAACCTTCACAGCAATGCATGCTTTTATTTTTTCTAAATTCTTTCAAGTTGAGGCAACTGCACACTTTCCCATGTGGACCTCCCTCTGTGAGCAAACAGAACAGGCCAATAACCAAAGGCAGAATTTGGCTAAAAGAGAGAAAATGTGTAGAACAGAGTTATTTATTAAGAACAATTCAATCTGAGAAACATACTTAAAGATAATTTATCTTCCCTTCAGTTGTATCCATTTTCCTCCAAGGAAGCTTTATAACTGTGTATAAATGTTTGTAAACTCTTGCTTTCTCCATGGTTACAAACTATGAGATCCTATTTATTTATACTAAGAGGTTAAGACTGAGGCTATTATGGACTAGAGATATACTAAGATAATGGTACTCCATTGAAATTATTTGGGGCAAATATTTGTCAAAAATATAAATTGAAGCCTCTCTAAATGAGTTGGACTTTATATTTCCTTCAACAACCCTACATACTGAAAGAAAAAGAAGTCTTAAAGCAGAAGAAAAACCACAGGCAAAATAGCTATGACAATACGCAGAAGAGCAGGATAGGAAGTGAATCATGGTAAGAAGGAACACAAACAGTAGGGAATGAGATACTCTGAATGGCATGCAGCATCCAAGAAGAAAAGTCAGCTTGGAAAGTTTGTACTCTACAAATCAGGGTCTGGCAAATAGCACAACAAAGGAGGCTGGCATCCTGTCCCCAGACTAAGTCTATTGCCCAAATGCTTTGCATTTGAAGGTTCTGAGACATTTGTGAGAAGTTGAATGAATGTTCATTTGTGGTCGGCTCAGAAATGTTGGTGTCTTGAGGCCAGAATGCTTTCAATCTCATCATTTCCTAACTTGAAGACAGGAAACTGGAAAAGCTTCATAAAGTATAGGGGAGACAGATTTCTTGTTTAAATGTAACAGTATGTTTCTCAAAATATTTAAACGAGCTAGGGAATAAATCTCTTAACTGGAAAGTTAATAAACCAAATGTGTATGTTTTATCCATCTCTGAATCTAGTAAATCTAGTGTAGTATTTTCTCTAAATACTTTATTTCTTTAAAGGGTTAGAAAACAGCAACAACAAAAAATAAGTAAAAGAATTTTCTTTTTTCTTTCATTCACAGATGGTAGACATTTCCAAAAGGAAAGAGAACCTTGCATTTGCTAAGCATTTACTACATGACACTTGTGGGATCCTTCAAAAATGATATTTCATTAATCAGAATAATCATGTGAGATAAGTACTGATAACTCCTTTATACAAATTAAAAAAACAGATCCCCAACACACATAGCTGGCGAGTATCAGAATTTGAAGCCAAATTTCTGTGCTTACTTCCACATACTATGCTGTCAGTTACAAAAAAGAAAAAAAGGAAAAAGTATTTTCCTGATTTGTTTTCCTTTTCAGTGTGTTTCTCAGAGACATTCAAAGTAAAAAGAAGTACTGTATTGGAACTTTTTAAAGATGCTGGTATTTCTTCTTTTTAAATGCAGACTAAGAAAACAAACCTCCTTCAATATATTTGCAGTCCTTCTCATATTCTACTCAATTAAATTCAGGCTAAGATAGCAAAATATATTATTTAAGATTTACATTATTTAATACTGAAATAGAAAATAAAACATCTAACTGATCTCAGATGTAACTAAATATAATAACTTCTGGCAAAAGGATGCACAATATTTACTATCATTTTGGAGGTTTTATATTTTTGGTTTCATAATCATAACTTAGGGAATGTTTCTAAAGTACAAATCAAGACATATTCTTTCTATTATTTGCCTAATGATTTCTGACTTTGAGGCTACCATGATGATACTAGGAAAGGAAAAAAGATTGTACAAACTCTTCTGTGTTGAAATTTAAAGTGGTTGTACATAGTTTTACTACTAGTGATCATTACTATTCATATTGATAGGCTGCTAGATCTACATAGCTGATGTAAAGTATACCTGACATGTGAGGATTAAAAATAAAATGCAAGTATTCCTATTCCAGAAGGAATAGGAATGGGAGTCAGCCAATAGTACTACTCCAAAAACATTGGCCCATACCCAGAATCTCCATCCATATCCCAAAGTCTTCTTTAGAAAAATCTCAAAGATGTTCTTTTCTATTCGTTGGATGCCACTGCAGGAGTATTCATTTCTTAGTTCTCTGCAATGCTGAAATTCTCATTTGCTCTGAGAAAGAAAAAAAAATCCAAGAGAGGGGAAAGGTGAAACATTTTCTACTAAAAAATTTTACTTAAAGTAAAATCATGTTTTCCTCCATTGATCATACTACTGTATGGTACATTAAAATTTAGCCACATAAGTCTTCATCATTCAGTCATTTAATCACCTGGAAAGCGTGGTAATTTAATTAAAACAAGTAACATAGGTTAGCTATCCCTTGGGATACAAACCTAGGAAAATGATCTAATCCATTGGGTTTCCATTGTAAAAATGTATTAGACCACAAGACCACAGCAGAAAAAAATGCTGCTCATTTGCAAAGCAGTGATCTGGTGCAGAAACTACTTGAGTTCAGGGAGCCAAAACGTACACTGTTCTTTCTAGAATGAGTAGAGTTTGTAAGAGATTCTGCCACCTCTGCTCTCATAGTGGCTAGCCAAACACTGCAAGAGATACATTTTCAGAGATAACAATCGCACTATGATTAGAATATACTTGCTGACAGCTCGCATTATAATAAAGAGCCTACTGAATGAACTGCCAAGACAGGAAGCCATTTCTTTAGGGCATAATAGTTCATCTTGTAAAATGTGATATTGTCTTCCTTTATAAGAAACAATACTTGACAGTATTATTTTTAGATAAAATTAATGTTATTTACACCTGAATGTCTGATTGTCAAGACTGTTGCTGCAAATATAGAAGTTCCCCTTTATAAATTCAAGTTTAAAGTCAAGTTTATTTCCATATACTAGCCACTTGCTGTAATTATCTTGCTTTTGGGAAACTAAAGAGAGAAAAAAATAGTAAGAGAGGAAACTTTTGACTCAAGAGGCCCCATAGAAAATACAAAATTAAAATTACAAAATATCTCCTCCACCATCCTTGCCACAATGAATTAAATCCTGACATTATTTGCTCCCTGCTGCTAAGCTTCTTTGTTGCTAACACCTGAAAGCATATAAAAAATTTCAAGATTATTACCTTGTTAGATGAGTTAATGTTAACATATTTAACCATGATTGAGCCTGTGATATTAGTTTGAGCTATTTTATTCAATTGTATAGCCTTTGAAATCTTTTATAAGTAACAATATACTTTATTGAGTAGGGAGGACAAGAGAATTGGCCTGATGCATGGGGCACTAATTTGAAAGAATAAGAATATCATAAGAGTTTCAGGTATATTTCTTGGGCTATATTCTGTCAATTACAGACAGTTCTGGAACAGTAAATCACCCAAGATTTCTGGTAATTTCTTGAGCTTGCTAAATATTATACTATTTGTACCCTAACTAATTTAAACTAAACAAATATATATGTGACAGAGTATTCACAATATCAAAATAGTTTGATATTGTGTATCAATATCAATAGAGAAGTAAAATCTCATTTACTTCTGTATGTTTCCTCACCCAATCCAATCTCAGCCTCTGAAAGTAATGCCTCCAGTACTAACAAAGGGTGTACCTTGTGTAATATGGAGCCAGTTTCACTATCTTTGTACTTAGCCCACTAGAGACACACCCCAGAGAATAGGAGAATATATTTTAGAAATATGGCCAAAAAATAGGTGGAAACTGGAAGAACAGGCATCCAAAGAGAGAAATAATTTCAAGAAGAATGGGTTGAGCAAGAGTACAAAAATTCAAAAGAGATAAAAACCAAAATATAATCATGGCTTTGATGTGTTTGAGGAGCAAGAAATAGTTCAGAATGGCAGGAGCCAAGCAACAAAGAGTAATAGGACCATCATCTCCAAGATGCAGAAAAACGGCAGATTATGTAAGACTATGTGCTTGTGCAAGCCAGAGTAAGTATGATGAAAATCCACTTGAAGATTTTGAGTACAAGAATGAAATGAATTACTGTCCATTTTCAGAAGCAGATTCCTATTGTATGGTGGAGAAAAGACTATGAGGGAAGAGCGAAAACAGGACAACATTTGAGGAGGCTGTTACAGGGATATAGTTTAAAGTTGGTACTGGTTTGTATTAGGGTGGTAAAAGGAAAGGTAGTGAGAAATTATCAGATTAATAGAAATATTTTGTAAATAGAGCTGGCAGGATTGGTTATGAACAATAAGGGCAGTAGAGAAACTAAAGATGACATAGACATTTTGGTCATATAATGGTGTTCTTTGATTAGGGGGACAATTTGGGGAGTATCAGATTTAAGGAAGGCTGTAAAGAGGTATTTTAGGACATGCCAAGTTTGAGATGTCCTATTAGGCACTGAGTGTCAAGTAAGAACCAATATAATAAACAAGTCTAGTTTAGAGGAGAGGTTATGGCTAACAATTTAAATGTGGGTGTCTTCAGTATATACACATTATTTAAACAATGGTAATTGGTAAAATTCACCGGATGAATGATGCTAGGTAGAAAACAAACATGCAGGTGGGGATTAAACAAACCATAAGGCACTCGAACACAAAGAGATTAAGAAGAGAAGCCTGCCAAGGAGAGTGAAGAGGACTAG
This sequence comes from Callithrix jacchus, assembly GCF_049354715.1. Taxonomy (NCBI): domain Eukaryota; kingdom Metazoa; phylum Chordata; class Mammalia; order Primates; family Cebidae; genus Callithrix; species Callithrix jacchus. Next base: position 70,507,145 of record NC_133504.1, on the reverse strand, counting down.
ACCACGAGAAAACAGAAAGTACAGGCGACTCTGTCCATGATACAAGGTGGGAAATTATCCCAAGAACTGCACTAAATACAGTTGAAAGGTTAATTAACACAACGTTTAAGAAATTATCATTGAATTCTATGACATGATTCATAAGCGAACTTTATAAGAACGTATATAGACATGATTGGGATAAAATTCTGACATGAATGAATTCAAGCTTAATGGAAAGGGAGAAACTTGATACAATAAATATGATGATGTTTTTGGACTGTGGTGATTTGAATAAGCTTGAACTATGTGTTATAAAACCGCTTCTCTGTACGGTTCTAGATTAGAGCTGAACAAAGGATATATTTACATGCAGAATGGGAGCAGTAGTTGTTACTCTCTGAAAGTTATCAGAATTAGATACAGTGAGAGGCAGACAGAATTTGTCAGCCTGAACTAGCTTGTCCTCATTCTCTTCCATTGCACTTGCAGATCTTCTTCCTGAATGCACCATTGACCAACAACCTTTCCAGGCACACCACTAGGTGCAGAGGCAGCAGCCTTTCATAGACTTCTCCTTTTGTGCTTTTTCAAGCCCCTACTCTAGAAGCAGGACACGCCTGGCTTTGCAGATCTCCCTGTAGGCTCTGACTTGCTCACCCACACCAGCGCTTCTGGAGAGTAACTGGTGACTTTCCCCGATCCTTCAACTCCCTTTTTGTAGCCTTATTTTCTCTATTCACCCCTATATTTCCGATAATTAATCTCTTATTCTATACTTGTTCTACTTCCCTGAATACAAATACAAAACTGGTGCAAGTATAAAGCTTGTCAAGAAACTTCGTTGTAAAGGGAAAGAGAGAAACATGAAACAGCTGGATGGTGTTGCAGACTCAATGGCAGGTCTCTTCAATTTTTAAAATCAGAATTATTAAGGCATATCAGTATGCTAATGGGATAGATCTAGGAAAAGTGAGAAATTATGCAGAATAGAGAAGATAATTCAGAAGTAGTATCTTTGAGAAAGAAGATGGGAGAATTCAACAAAGTGTTAGTCTTAAGTCAGAGGCAGTTTATCCATTATAATGAAAGAATGAAGAAATGAACACAAATGCAAGGGAACTGATAAATTTGGGAACTGTAATAAACAGGAAGAAGTTTTTTTTCTTCTGCTTGCCTTATCAGCTGAGAGTGAAGAATAAGAAATGAATGGTGAAGGTTTGAAGAGGAAAGGGTGTAATAAAGATGTCTTGAAGCATAGGGAAAACAATTTGACTACAGAAATTAGTGGAACATTTGTATAGAGCTGAGGGGAAAGCTGGAAACCTAAGAAAAATGGGACAAGTCCGCTGTGTTTTGTTTTTCAGCTGGTTGGCTTTTTTCAGTATGTTCATCTATTGGTTTCAGGTGTGCAGCAGAGGACTTGAGTTTAACTGGGATCTGAGTTTTGGTAAAGTTAGATGATAGAGAAATGTAGATGCATGCAGGGGAAAGATTTTAGTAACAAGTTCTAAACATGTAAAGTGAAAAACAAGAATGTAAGAGGGAGCATAATAGGAACGTGACATTAAATTTTTCAACTAGGCATAAGAATTGGTCAAGTGACAGTGCTAGAGAGACTGAGCTGTGAATAGTAGAGGTACTAAAATGTAGGAAGCCTGAAATACCTTGGAAATGGTGTAGTCTTTGGTAGTAACAAGACCTATGGTGTACCCATAGAAACAAGTGGCTGAAGAGAAAGACGATTACAAAGGAGATCAATTAAGAAACTGAGATGCCTTAGTATTAAATTAGCCATCTTTGAGGAAGTTGATTTCGCAAATAAGTGTGATAGTGTCATAAACGGAGAGAAAGACAAAGCAGAGCTTGAACAACCACGTATAGAATTTAAGGAGGCACTCACACTCAGGTGCTAACCCTGCATTGGCATTACAGTAGGAACCTTAACTTGGACATTAAACAGAATGATAAGCTACAAAAAAGGGGTACCAACCACTGAAATAATAGAATCGCATAATTTTTTGTAACAAAAGTTTATATTCTCTGAGGGACATAATTTTATAAGATCTACAAGGATGCTGCTCATGAACAATATGCCATTAAGATGAAGAATATTAAATCAGTAAATCAAAGTTATTCCAGCATGACAGGACCACATTGTTGACATGTTGGTGGCAACACTGTCTCACTTCCTTTAACCATCTCTCATTGCTCAGGGAAGATTAAGTGATTGAAAAGTTAGTGTTAGAAAGTAATGCCATTCTCTCTTCTACCATGTAGTACACTTTTCATTTTGCTATTTCCTATTCCCAGATAATGCTTAACTTTATCAACAGTTACTTAGTTAAGACTTAGAATTTGATTTTAGATAACTACACAACTAAAACTGACTTCATAAAGTCTTATCAATGGTATTCTCTTTCTTAAATCTAATGAATCTCTTAAGATTTTTCTTACCTTACATGCCCTGAAATATCCATTTCCCCTCTCACTTGGATTTCATCCCAGCATTTCTGGCACATATATTAATAGGAAAAGAAAGAGGAAATGTATTTCCTCACTGACACCAAGGAAAACGTTTTAAGCATCATCATGAAAAAAATTTGGATTTTTTTTGGATTGGAACAGGATATTTGCTTTTTCAAATGTGCTCAAATTTTTCCAAGATGCTGAACACACTAATACGAAAGAAAATTATTCTAATTTCCCAATTGAAGAGAAAATATTTTTACTTCTAAATATATCTACCTCATTCAGGATTTTGTTTCTAGCTAAATCCACATTGATGATTCCTGGAATCTCATTAGATAATAGTGTTAGGTTGGCATTGCTTTGAAAACAATAATAAGCATTATTTCTGAGCAATCATTGTATAAACTGTCTAATATCCCTCAGTGTATCTTAAAACTATGTAAGCTACAGTATATGTAATGAATGGTGATAATGGCTTAGTAGTAAACTGGAAAAGACATTGCCCCACACTTTTAGAAAAGACATAAAGACAGAATCTACTATGCTGAGCCAAAAAAAACCATGTAATCATGAGTGATATTTGTCATCCCAGGGATGTAATTAGATTCCTTTAGAGGATGAGCAAAGGTTTAAAACCACCAGCGAAAATACTTACTTTAAATTTAGAAGAAATTAAAAATACTCAAAAATTCTATTTGTGTTACACATTTATGAGACAACTCTAATCTGCAATTTTATTGATATAAGGAGAAATATTTATCCAGGTCTTCCTATAAATAGATCCAACATAGGATTAAACATACATGAATTTTCTTAAGGAAAATGCCTGTATGAGGACATAGGGAGGGAGCCAGGGAATGGTGGGAGAGACATCAAGACCTGATGCAAGACTGGCTCTAAGTGCAGAAGAGACAGAAAAAGTTAAACAGAAGCTTGCTCAACTGCCGTGTAGCTCAGGGAAGCTTCAGCAAAACTGTCAAGGAGTCCTGGAGCCACAGTCACTCAACAAAGGAGTCATGCGTCTATCAGGAACCAGCCTGCCTTAGTGCTCCCACTGCACTCAGTAGTTACAGACTACAGGGAGCCCATAGGAAGTGTGGCCTCAGTACAAATACCTTGATAAATTTTAGGGCATAGAAGTTACACCCTCTGTCAATTATATTCCCTGTAGTTGAAGGTCCATGAGGCACATTCTCATAGCTGCCAAAGGAGGGGAAGATGAACAATATTCCACAATGCATATTTAGCACATGCATATGGTAATTATTTTAATCAGAAATTCAAAAACTGACATCTTAGTCTTGTTTGTACTCAAAGAAAGAACTTTCTTCCTGGTTAACAATGATTTCCTATATTTTTTCTTTAATATCTCTCTGATATTTAAAGTTTTATTAGACTTCTTTCAAATTGCTATGTTTTAGTACAGTTTAGTCCTTGGTTCTATTTTTTTCGACCATCCCATTTACACTCCAACCTAAAAATCTTTAAACTAATACAGGTACCTACTTGTTATTAATATTTAGTAGTGCCTCCTTCACTATCCTGAAATTGTATGTTATAAGTATTTTGCCATTTTGAAATTAAAGTCATAGATAATATCAACTACCCACATATGTACTGTCATAATTTCAATATAAAGTGGAAAACAAAAAGGAAATATTTCTAATAAATTTAGTATATAAATATGAAAAGTTTTGAAAGTGACTGTATTAGACAGCACCATGAAGTAATTACGTGCTTGCACCTACATAAAGTGAATATTATAGTTAATACAATTAAAAAGAAAAGTCATTCTGTACAAGAAATTAGGAAAAATTACAGAGCACTGATGTAGATAAACAGTAGAATAAAACTAATGTAAAGATTAATTGTATTATTCTATTTATTTGCAGATGCATACCTCAGAGATAGTGTGGGTTCTGTTATAGACTACTGCAATAAAGTTAATATTGCAGTACAGTAAGTCACACAACTGTTTCAGCTTCCCAATGAACATATAGGTTATGTTTCTACTATACTGAGGTCTATTAAGTGGGCAATAGCATTATATATAAAAATAATAAGGGACATATTACAAATACTTTATTATTAAAAATGCTAATGATTATCTGAGCCTTTAGTGAGTTGTAATCTTTCTGCTAGTGGAGGATATTGCCTTGATGTTAATGGCTGCTGACTGATTGGGGTGGTGAAACATGCTGAGTGGGTGGCTGTGGCAATTTCTTAAAATAAGACAACAATGAAGTCTGACACATTGATTGACTCTTTCACAAGCTATTTCTCAGCAGCACTTGATGCTGTTTGATAGCATTTTACCTACAGTAGACCTTGGTTTCACATTTGGAATCAATCTTCTTAAACCCTACTACTACTTTATCAACTGTGTAATATTCTAAACACTTGTCATCTCAACAATGTTCACGATAGTAGATTTCATCTCAAGGAATCATATTCTTTGTTCATCTATAGATGAGCAAGTTTCTTTGCAAATCCTCATCTGTTAAAGTTGTATCATGAGGCTCAAGCAGTTCAGTCACATCTTCAGGCTCCACTTCTAATTCTTGTTCTGTTGTTATTTCCACCTATAACTGCAGATGTTACTGTTATTTCTGGTAACAACTTAAAATCAACTTCTTCTTAACTTCTGTTAACACCGATATTTTGACTTTCTTCCACAAATCATTAATGTTCTAAATGATATCTAGATTAGTGAATCATTTCCAGAAGGTTTTCAATCTACTTTGCACAGGTCCATCACAGGAATGACTATCTATGACAGCTATCAGCTTACAAAATGTATTTCTTAAATCATAACACTTGAAAGTCAAAATCGCTCCTTAATAAATGGACTGCAGAATGTATTAGCAGCCATGAAAACAACACTAATTTCATGGAACATCTCCATCAGAAATCTTGGGTGACAGATGTATTATCAAGGAATAGTAATATATTAAAAGGACTTTTTTTCTGAAAAGGTCTCAACAGTGGGCTTAACTTATTCAGCAAACCATGCTATAAGCAGATGTGTTGTCATCCAGGTTTTGTTTTTCCATTTATAGAGCAGAGGTGAAGTGGATTTAGCATAATTCTTAAGGGTGCTAGGATTTTCTGAATGGTCAATAAGCATTGGCTTTTACTTAAAGTTACCAGCTTCATTAACCCCTACTAAGAAAGTAAGCCTATTCTTTGATTCTTTGAAGCCAGGCATTAATTTCTCCCATCTGGTTATGAAAGTCCTAGATGGTGTCTTTTCCAAGTAGAAGACTGTTTTCAGTGTAGCTACCTTAATCAATGATCTTATCTAGATCTTCTGGATATCTTGTCACAGCTTCCATTTGAAACTTACTGTTTCACCTTGCACTTTTATGTCACGGAGACGACTTGTTTCTTTAAACCTTACTTGAAGCAGGTTTAAAGCTATCTCTCCGAGCCAGACTCTTCTACCTTTCCATTTTTCTTCTGTACTTCCTCACCTTCATGGAATTGAAGAGAGTTAAGGCCTTGCTGTGAATTAGGCTTTGTCTTAAGGGAATGCTGTGGCCAGTTTGATATTTTATTCATGCAACAAAAACTTTCTCCATAACAGCAGTAAGATTGTTTCACTTTCTTTTTATTCATAGAGTAGTAGTTTTTCTTTGTATTTACAACTTGACTATTTGGCACAAGAGACCTAGCTGTTGGCCTGTCTCAGCTTTCAACATACTTTGCTCACTAAGCTTAGTCTCTTCTAGCTTTTAATTTAAAGTGAGGCCTGAGTCAGGAGTTTGAGACCAGCCTGGCCAACATGGTGAAATTCCATCTCTATTAAAAAATACAAAAAAAATTAGCCAGACATGCTGGTGGGCACCTGTAATCCCAGCGACTCGGGAGGCTGAGGCAGGAGAATCGCTTGAATTTGGGAGGTGGAGGTTGCGGTGAGCCGATATCACGCTATTGCACACCAGCCTGGGTGACAAGAGTGAAACTCCATCTCAAAAAAACAAATAAAGCAAGAGATGCACAAATCTTCCTTGTACCTGAAAACTTGAGGGCCATTGTAGGGTTATTAATTGTCCTAATTTTAGTATCATTGTGTCTCAAGGAATAGGCAGGCCTCAGAGGAGGAATGGCTGATTGCTGGAAAAGTCAGAAGCACCCAACATTTATTAAGTTGTCATATTATACGGACACTCCTACCAAAATTACAAGAGCAGCATCAGAGATCACTGTACACAGATTACCATAACAGAGAAATAAACAGAAATAGAAGTGATGTGACAAGAAACATGATTGAAGTAAAGAAAAAATAAAATTACTGCAAGTCACTGGGCCTCATCTATGAGTTTGGTATCCAAGTATTTTTCTGTATAATGGAGAGTCAACAAGGCAACAAGGGTAAAAGAAGGGGCACAGTCATTATCCACTAATTACTTTTAATGGCAAAAAACCCTCTATTTTAATGGCAAAAACCACAATTATTTTTGCACCAACCTAGTAGAAGTCTATTGCAATAATCCAAACAAACCAAAACAGCAGTGGTGGTGAAGGTGATGAGAAGTGATCAGATTCTAGACAGAGCTGATAAGATTTCCTAAAGTATCAAGAAAAGGAGGTGTCAAGAATCACTCCAAAGTTATTGGCTTGAGCAACTGAAAGGGTGGAAGTGTTATCAACTGATTTGGGAAAGGATAAACCTGACCACACCTTCTTAAAGAGTATGCAGGTGAAAGCAATATATTTGCAAATCTAAATCTTTTTTTCTTTTTTCTGAGACAGTCTTGCTCTGTCACACAGGCTGGAGTACAATGGCACAATCTTGGCTCACCGCAACCTTCACCTCCTGGGTTCAAGTGATTCTTGTGCCTCAGCTTCCCAAGTAGCTGGAATTACAGGCACCTACATGCCTGGCTAATTTTTGTATTTTTTGGTAGAGACAGGATTTCACCATGTTGGCCAGGCTGGTTTCAAACTCCTGACTTCAGGTGATCTGCCCACCTGTGCCTCCCAAAGTGGTGAGATTACAGGCGTGAGCCCCTGCCACCTGGCCTGCAAATTGATATATTTAAATCTGTCCTTACGTAATTGCTAGAAATACGAAAATGGAAAATTCTTTGGTAAGTAAGTTTGCTTGCTTAGTGTTTCATAAGTCATAAAATGTCCTTCATTTAGTGGAATTAGTCTCATTCCTTGCAGCTTTCCAAATACATTCAAAAGCTTTCAAATTATTTTCACAATGTCACCAAAGTAGCAATTATGATGTTCACCTTTTTATCAATTGAATAAACACAGAAAATATTAACAAATTTTAAAATATTTTTAAGATTTACTTTAAAGAGCCATCTACTGTGTCCAGAATAAAAGTACAGTATATAAAATAATACATTGTACAGTATATAAAATAATCTATCAGTTTATCATAATGGGGGTAATCATACATTTTTAAAGTATAATTGAGAATTTTGTTGATTTTTGAGTCTTGCACTTTGATTCTTTAGATTAAATGTTGTTAAAGTATAAAGTAATGAATTCCTAAAGCATCTAGTGTTAACATTTTTAAAGGACAAAAATACTGATGTGAAGAATCTAATATCACAAATGGTGATGTGACTTCCAATATGGTGAACCATTTTTAGAAGATTCTGAACAGAAAACACACCTCTCTCTTGAATAACAAGGTGGCTACATTCTCAGAAAATCGAACATATATTAAAGCAGTGTAAGCAATATTTTGTACTCTGTAAAATGGAGGTTAGCTATAGGTTTGGGTGATTATAAGCAAATATTTCTTCTATAAGAATATCCAGGCCGGGAACAATGGCTTATGCCTGTGATCCCAGCACTTTGGGAGGCCAAGGTGGGTGGGTCACTAGGTCAGGATTTCAAGACCAGCCTGGTCAACATAGTAAAACCCCATCTCTACTAAAAATTCAAAAACAATCAGCTGGACATGGTGGTACATGCCTGTAATCCCAGCTATTAAGGAAGCTGAGGTAGAGAATTGCTTGAACCAGGAGACGGAGTTGCAGTGAGCCAAGATCATGCCACTGCACTCCAACCTGGGTGACAGTGGAACTCTGTCTCAAAAAAAAAAAAAAAAAAAAAAAAGAATATCCTGCAGGTTGTTCATAATTGTGTGGAACAACAGATTGTTTTTCTGGCCTGCATTATAGGGCATGTATTGTCTCTAGCCCATGCCCATTAACTGACAGGAACTTCTATATTACTAGGAAAACAATTGTTTCCCCTACTATAGTCTTAACATTCATAACACTTCTATGACCAGATATGTGGATTTTTTCTCACACAGATCAATTCTGCAACACCAGCTAGGTGTTCTACAATTTAACTCAATTCTGACTCTATCTGCCTAGAGACAGCATCAGATTCCATAGATTAAGGAGTTCCACAAGTCTGCCCCCACTTCAACTGGCAATCACCCAAAGTGATCCCAGAAAACCCACAATTTTTGTCCAACATGGCTAAAGATTGGAGGTTCTCTTGATACCCCTCTTAGGTTTGACAATCTGCTAGAGCAGTTTACAAAACCCAAGAAAACAGTTCATTTACTATTGTTGAGTTATTACAAAGGACATAGATGAATGGCCAGAAAAAGAGATACAAATGGTAAGGTTTAGAAGACCCCAGAGCACAGAAGCTTCTGTCTCAATGGAGTTAGGATGGACACCTTCCTGGTATGTGAATGTGCAGAATTCCAACTCTGTGGCATCCTTAAAAAGGCAAAACTAAGGTAAAAAGATTGTGGTTCTAGGGAGAGTGAAGATGTTTGTTGAGAGACGAACAGAGAGAACACAGAAGATTTTAAGGGAAGTAAAAGTACTTTACACAATGTTATAATGATGGATACATATCACTATACATTTGTCTAAACCCACAAAATGTACAACATCAAGCATGTAAATTAAGGACTCTGGTAATAATGATGATGTAGGTTCATTAATTGAAACAAATGTACCACTCTAACAACAGATTTTGATAACGGGAAAGGCTATGCAAGTGTCCAGGGACACTGGGTATATGGGAAATTGCTGCACCTTCCTCTCAACTTTATTGTGGCCTAAAACTGCTATTTTAAAAAAAGGTCTTTAACAAAAAAGTCCGTTGCAAGTCTACATGACCCTAAAACATACAGATAAAAACAGAAATATAGTATTCTAACTACTTTTAAATCCAGAAACACATATCAATATTTCAAGCATTTATTTATTTATTTGAGACAGAGTTTTGCTCTTGTTACCCAGGCTGGAGTGCAATGGCGCGATCTCGGCTCCCCGCAACCTCCGCCTCCTGGGTTCAGGCAATTCTCTTGCCTCAGCCTCCTGGTAGCTGGGATTACAGGCACGCACCATCATGCCCAGCTAATTTTTTATATTTTTAGTAGAGACAGGGTTTCACCATGTTGACCAGGATGGTCTCGATCTCTTGACCTCGTGATCCACCGGCCTCAGCCTCCCAAAGTGCTGGAATTACAGGCTTGAGCCACCGTGCCTGGCCTCAAGCATTTATAAAATTTCGTCTTTTATGTTGCTGTTGTTAATCATCTACCACTCCAACTTCAGTCTTCATTTTGCTGAGATGCAAACACTATCATCTCACACCTTATAATGATCAAACATTGTAGGCACAAAGACCCTGTGTAATTATAATTTAAATCATTTTTAGAAGTTTACTGCTTAAAACAGTATTAAGAAAATTATACTTGTACCCAAAAATTAATGAGGAGCCCATTTCTTCACATTCTGGAATGTCAACATGCTTTTAAGTTTTGTCATTCAGATTGAAGGTAAACAGTATCACACTGATGATTTAATTAAACTTCTCTTCTTATTAATGAAATGAATGACATTTTTGTACTTTTTTTAATCTTTGAATTTCCTTTCTCTAAATTGCATAAACATATTGCATTTTTAAAAGTATGATTTTTATCTTGTCAATTTACAAGTTATTTACATATTGTAAATATTAACCATCAGACTGTCATATAATTCATTTTTTTCTAGACAATAGTTTGTCTCTTAACTTTGCTTATGGTCTTGCCACTCAAATCTTTTACTCCTTTACTCTTTCTTCTCAAATATACTTATCTTTTATGCCTCAGAGTTTTCTATCTTCCTAAAATGGTTTCCTATAAGTTGGAGCAATAGTTATATAATTTATTATTGCATTAGATTTAACTTCAATCATCTGAAATCCTAGTTTTGTTAAAGTCTTTTCCAGATGGATGACTATATCAGCACATTTATTGAATAAACTATTCTTTTTCTACTACATTGTAATATCATTTTCTGATTATTTTAACAAGCATTGTATCCTGGTTTTATGTCTGGATTCATATGTGTTAAACTAATCTGCTTTTCCATTCTGGTACCTATGCCATGCTGATTTCACCACAATGGTTTGGTAGCAAGTTTCAGTATTGGGCAAGGCTAAGACTCCATTTAACATTTTTTTCATTTGCTTCTTGAATATTCTAAGACACTTTTTCTTTGGAAAAATATTGGTTTTTTATCAATAGCTTTATCCAGTATTTGAACCAATGATATTTGGCATGGAATTGCTTTAAATACATAAATTAAAAGGATTGCTATTTTAATGATACTAAGTCTTCTGATCCAGGACTATCATAATCTCTCAATTTGGCTGGGTTTTGTTTTATGTCCTTTTAAGATTATATTTTTGCTTTCTTTTCTAAATTAAGAAAAAAGTAAGACATGAAGACAAAAGTAAACAATATAAATATATATAATGTCATAAATAACTAAAGCTTCATCACTTTTGTAACTACCACCTAGGTCAGGAAATAGTACATCGCCATCACACAAAAGTTGTCCCTCCAAGGTGTCTCTTTCCAACCAGATCCTACTTTCTTTCCCTAGAGGTTAATTAGAGTTAACAACTATACCAAAGTTATTCTTCACTTTCATGCCACAATTTGTTGAATGTAGAAGATTCTATTATTTTTATTGTCAGAAACCAATTTCAACATTAGAAAATAGATGTTTTTACTTAATCCCAAATTTCTCAATGTGGTCAAAAAAATTACCTGATATGATTTCAATATTCTCAAATGTGTCTAGTCTTGTTTTGTGGCCTAACATATGATCTGTCCTAGAGAATGTTCTGTGTTTACATGAGAAAAATGTGTATTCTGCTGCTATCGGATGAAATGTTCTTATGTCTAATAGGTCTAGTTGATCTAACATATAGTTTAAATCTGGTCTTTCCTTATTGATTTTCTATGTGAATGATCTCCATTGCTAGAAGTGAGGTATTGAAGTCAAATACTACTATTGTATTGCAGCCTATCTTTCTTCAGGTATACTACTATTGCTTGATACATTTAAGTGCTATAATACGAGGTGCTCATACTTACAACTGTTATATCTACTTGCTGAATTGACCCCTTTATCATAATATGAGTACCTTCTTAGTCTCATTTTACAGTTTTTGAATTAAAGTCTATTTTATTTGACATAAAGATAGCCACTACTTTTCTCTGTTGGTTTCCATTTGCATGGAATATATTTTTCCATGTCTTCATTTTCAGTTTGCATGTGTCCTTACAGGTAAAGTGAGCCTCTTATGGGCAATACATAGTTGGGTCTCATTTTCGTTTTTTGTTTTTCCGTTTGTTTTATTCATTTAGTCACTCTCTGTCTTTTCATTGGAGAGGTTAATCCATCTACATTCAAGGTAATTACTGATAAAGACTTACTACTGCCTTTTGTTCATTGTTTTCTGGATATTTTGTAGATTCTTTGTTCCTTTATTCCTCTCTTCCTGTCTTTCTTTTTGACTAAATTATTCTCCCCAGTGGTATGCTTTCTACAGCAGTATGATTCCTTACTTTTTAGATTGTGTGTGTCTACTACAGGTTTTTGCTTTGTGATTACCATGAGACTTACAAAAAGCAGCTTATAATTATAATAGACTATTTTAAGCTAATAACAACTTAACCTATAAGTTTACTCCAAACCCCCTACACACATTTTTTTGTGTCACAATTGATAATTTTTATATTGTATTTCCCTTCATATTATTGTAGCTGTGATTAATAGTTTTATCTTTTATCATAATAAAGATATAAATGGTTTACACACCAATATTAAAATATGAAGTATTTTCAGTATGCCTATGTGCATACTTTGACCAGTAAGTTTTCTGCGTTCATGTTTTTGATATAAAGTAGCATCATTGCTTTTAATCTTGAAGAACTCCCTTAGCATTCCTTAGAAGACAGATCTGGTGCTAATGAATTTGCTCAGCTTTGGTTTGTCTGTGAGTCTGTATCTCCTCTTTATTTCTGAAGAATACCCTTGCCACATACAGTATTATTGGTCACCATTTTTTCCTTTCAGCACTTTGAACATATCATCCCGCTCTCTCCTGGCCTCTCTCTCCTTATAAGGTCCTTGCTGAGAAATCTGCCAATATTGGAAGTCTCTTATATGCTATTTACTTCATTTCTCTTGCTGCTTAAAGGACCCTCTCTTTGTCTTTGATTTTTAAGAGTTTTCTTATTAGATGGCTTGCTGTAGTCTTGTTTGGATTGAATCTGATTGGAGATCTTTGAGATTTCAATACCTGGATATGTATATCTTTCCCCAATTTAGAAAGATTTTTGCTATTTTTTATAATAATAAAAATACTAAATTGTTTTTCTCTTCTCTTTCACAAATGTCTATAACTCAAACATTTGCTCTTTTGATGCCAATTCATAAATTTTATAAGCTTTCTTCATTTCGTTTTATTTTTATTTCTTTTTTCTTCTCTGATTATAATATATTAAATATATATTATATTTTCAAATAATCTGTCTTTGAGTTCACAGATTCTTCTGCTTGATCAATAATTCATAATTCATGTTATTCATGATATTTTTCAGCTCAGAATTTCCATTTGCTTTTTATATAATTTCCATCTTTCTGTTAAATTTCTAGTTTTTGCCATGTATTATTTTTCTGATTTCATTGAATTGTTTCTTTGTAGTTTTTGAAGTTGACTTAGCACCTTTAAAATAATTATTTTAATTTTGTTGTCAAACATTTTATGTACTTCCATTTCATTGGGGTCAGTTACTAGAATATTATTGTATTATTTTTGTGTACTTATATCTCCTTGGGTTTTTTGTTTGTTTCTTGAAAGACATATTTCAAGATACAAAGACATAATTTTGTTAGGAGGGAAAAAATGAGTATATTCTTCCTATCTACATATAAACATACTGTACATGGAATGTTTAAAACATTCAAATGAGTTGCAATGTCAACTTAAAAAGCCAAGATTTTTACTTTTCAGGGGACCAAAGTCAAGAATTGGAAGGAGGAGGAAAACAATATAAACAAATTGTTGGAGGGGACTCAAGATGGCGCAGTGAGAACAACCCAGGATTGAAACTCTCAGTGAATGCATGGAGAGGGTGAGTCAGGGCCGCATTTCCAGACGGATCTTTGTTGCCCACAGACGGGGAAATTCCCAGATATAAAAGAGACGCGGGACGCCAGGAAGAGGTTTTGGCTGGTGCAGCCGGCAGCCGGTGTGGCCGGCGGCTGACGCTGTAGCGCAGCGGCAATACACGGTGCTCCGCACAAAGTGCACTGGTCCGGGTGCCCTGTTAAACCGGCAATCTGAGACTTGAGAGGGCTGAACTTGAGACTGAATAAGACTTGGACAGTGAGCCAGCCCAGGAGATTCCAGGGAAACAGTTTGGGGTAGCGCAGTGGGACAAACAAAATGGCTATTCCAAACACTCCAGGTGGAGAGGTTCCCTGAGGGCACAGCGGAACCCAGGATGGTGCAGCTCCATGGGGGAGAGGCGTCCACCATTACCGAGGAAATCCGCCCCTACTGAGGTAAACGCCCATTGCTGACGCAGCCTGCCATTGCCAAGGCAACCCGCTACAACAGAGAGACTCTGCCCCAGGGCGTAGCCCATGGCAGCAGGGCGGAGACCGCGGCAGCAGGGCAGAGCCTGCAGCAACAGGGCGAACCTCACACCAGCAGGGCGGAGCCTTGGCAGGCAAATAGTGACTAGACTGCCTCCTAGATGGGCAGGACAGCACAACGGACACTCACAAAGAAAGCCCCAATGCCCCTGAGACAGAGCATCTGAGAAAAAAAAGGGGTTTTTTATGAGTTCTGTTGCAGCAGAATTAAACGTAGCAGCCTAACAGCCCTGAATGAACAACAGAGCTCACAGCTCAGCAATTGAGCTCCTATAAAGTACAGACTGTCTCCTCAAGCAGCTCCCTGACCCCTCTATATCCAAAAGACTGACATTTGGCAGGCATCATCCTGGGACAAAGATAGCAGAAAAAGAAACTGGTAGCATCCTTCACTGTGCCACAGCTGCTAGAGGAGCACCCCAGACAAGCAGGTCCTGGAGTGGACCTCAGCAGTCATACAGTGGAGGGGCTAGACTGGTAGAAGGAAAACCAACTAGCAGAAATAATTCATCATCAACAATCTGGGTGTCCACTCAGAGAACCAATCGAAAAGTCAGCAACTACACAGACAACAGGTGGATAAATCCATAAAGATGGGAAGAAACCAGCGCAAAAAGGAGGAAAACACCTGAAACCAGAACACCTCGCCTCCTAGAAAGGACCAAAACTCCTCACCAGCAAGGGATCGAAGCTGGATGGAGAATGACTCTGACGAAATGCCGGAATTAGACTTCAGAAGGTGGATAATGAGAAACTTTTGTGACCTAAAAAAACATGTTTTAAATCAATGCAAAGAAACTAAGAACCTTGAAAAAAGATTCGAGAAAATGATAACAAGAATGGATAACTTAGAGAGAAATATGAATGAACTAAAGAAGCTGAAAAACACAATACAAGAACTTCACGAAGCATGCACAAGTTTCAACAGCCAAACTGACCAAGCAAAAGAAAGAATATCAGAAGTCGAAGATCAACTCAATGAAATAAAATGAGAAACCAAGATCAGAGAAAAAAGCACAAAAAGGAATGAACAAAGTCTCCAAGAAATGTGGGACTATGTGAAGAGACATAACCTACGTTTGATAGGTGTACCAGAATGTGACGAAGAGAATGAATCCAAGCTGGAAAATACTCTGCAGGACCTTATCCAGGAAAATTTCCCCCACCTAGCAAGACAGGCCAACACTCAATTGCAGGAAATACAGAGAACATCACAAAGATATTTCACAAGAAGAGCAACCCCAAGGCACATAATCGTCAGATTCAACAAGGTTAAAATAAAGGAGAGAATACTAAGGGCAGCCAGAGAGAAAGGTCGGGTCACCCACAAAGGGAAGCCCATCAGACTGACAGCAGATCTCTCGGCAGAAACTCTACAAGCCAGAAGAGAGTGGGGGCCAATATTCAACATCCTTAAACAAAAGAACTTTCAACCCAGAATTTCATATCCAGCCAAACTGAGCTTCATAAGTGAAGGAAAAATAAAATCCTTTGCGAACAAGCAAGTACTCAGAGATTTTGTCACCACCAGGCCTGCTTTACAAGAGCTCCTGAAAGAGGCACTACACATAGAAAGGAACAACCAGTACCAGCCATTCCAAATCACACTAAATGCTAAAGAGCATCAACATAATGAAGAATCTACATCAACTAATGGGCAAAGCAGCCAGCTAGCATCAAAATGGCAGTATCAAATACACATAACAATATTAACCCTAAATGTAAATGGCCTAAATGCACCAATCAAAAGACACAGACTGGCAAATTGGATAAAAATCCAAAACCCATCAGTGCGCTATATCCAGGAAACCCATCTCACATGCAAGGATACACAAAGGCTCAAAATAAAGAGATGGAGGAAGATTAACCAAGCAAATGGAGAGCAAAAAAAAAAAGCAGGAGTTGCAATTCTCATCTCTGATAAAATGGACTTTAAAGCAACAAAGATCAAAAGAGACAAAGAAGGCCATTACATAATGATAAAAACATCGATACAACAAGAAGAGCTAACGAACCTAAACATATATGGGCCCAATGCAGGAGCACCAGATATATAAGGAAAGTTCTTAATGACTTACAAAGAGACTTAGACTCCCACACAATAATAGTGGGAGACTTTAACACTCCACTGTCAATATTAGACAGATCAACCAGACAGAAAACCAACAAGGATATCCAGGGCTTGAACTCAGACCTGGAAAAAGCAAACCCGATAGACATATACAGAACTCTCCACCCCAAATCCACAGAATATACATTCTTCTCAGCACCACATCACACCTACTCTAAAATTGACCACATAATTGGAAGTAAAGCACTCCTCAGCAAATGCAGAACAACTGAAATCATAACAGTCTCTCAGACCATAGTGCAATCAAGTTAGAACTCAGAATTCAGAAACCAACTCAGAACCGCACTGCTTCATGGAAACTGAACAACTGGCTCTTGAATATTGACTGGATAAACAACGAAATGAAGGCAGAAATAAAAAAGTTCTTTGAAACCAATAAGAATGAAGACACAACATGCCAGAATCTCTGGGACACATTTAAAGCAGTCTCTAGAGGAAAATATATACCAATAAGTGCCCATATGAGGAGAATGGAGAGATCCAAAATTGACACCCTATCGTCAAAATTGAAAGAGCTAGAGGAGCAAGATCAAAAAAACTCAAAACCCAGCAGAAGACAAGAAATAACTAAGGTCAGAGCTGAACTGAAGGAGATAGAGTCACAAAAAGCCCTTCAAAAAATCAATAAATCCAAGAGCTGCTTTTTTGAAAAGATCAACAAAATAGACAGACCGCTAGCCAGATTGATTAAAAAGCAAAGAGAGAACAACCAAATAGATGCAATAAAAAATGATAAAGGGGAAATCACCACAGATTCCACAGAAATTCAAACCATCATCAGAGAATATTACAAACAACTCTATGCACATAAACTAGTAAACCTGGAAGAAACGGATAAATTCCTGGACTCCTGTGTCCTCCCAAGCCTAAACCAGGAGGAAGCTGAAACTATGAATAGACCAATAAAAAGGTCAGAGTTGAGGCAGCAATTAAAAGCCTACCACACAAAAAAAGCCCAGGTCCAGATGGGATCACAGCTGAATTCTAACAGACACACAAAGAGGAGGAGCTGGTACCATTCCTTCTGAAACTATTCTAAATAATCCAAAAAGAGGGAATCCTTCCCAAATCATTTTATGAGACCAATATCATCCTGATACCAAAACTCGGCAAAGACCCAACAAGAAAGGAAAACTTCAGGCCAATATCCATGATGAACATAGATGCAAAAATCTTCAATAAAATATTGGCAAGCCGATTGCAACAGCAAATCAAAAAACTTATTCATCATGATCAAGTAGGATTCATCCCGGGGATGCAAGGCTGGTTCAGCATATGCAAGTCTATCAACGTAATTCACCACATAAACAGAACCAAAAACAAAAACCACACGATTATCTCAATTAACGCAGAGAAGGCCTTTGACAAAATTCAACAGCCCTTTATGCTAAACACCCTCAATAAACTCAGTATTGATGGAATGTATCTCAAAGTAATAAAGGCTATTTATGACAAACAAACAGCCAATATCATACTGAATGGGCAAAAACTGGAAGCATTCCCTTTGAAATCTGGCACTATAGTACTGGAAGTTCTAGCCAGAGCAATCAGGCAAGAAAAAGAAATAAAGGGTATTCAAATAGGAAAGGTGGAAGCCAAATTGTCTCTATTTGCAGACGACATGATAGTATACCTAGAAGACCCCATCACCTCAGCCTCAAAACTCCTGAAACTGATAAGCAACTTCAGCAAAGTCTCAGGATATAAAATCAATGTGCAAAAATCACAAGCATTCCTCTACACCAATAACAGACTTAAGAAAGCCAAATCAAGAACTAACTGCCATTCACAATTGCTACAAAAAGAATAAAATACCTAGGAATACAACTCACAGGGAACGTAAGGGACCACTTCAAGGAAAACTACAAACCACTGCTCAATGAAATAAGAGAGGACACAAACAGATGGAGAAACATTCCATGCTCATGGTTAGGAAGAATTAATATCGTGAAAATGGCTATACTGCCCAAAGTAATTTACAGAATCAACGCTATCCCCATCAAGCTACCATTGACTTTCTTCACAGAACTGGAAAAAACCACCATGAACTTCATATGGAACCAAAAGAGAGCCCGCATAGCCAAGTCAATTCTAAGCAAAAAGAACACAGCTGGGGCATCACACTACCTGATTTCAAACTATACTACAAGGCTAAGTAATCAAAACAGCATGGTACTGGTACTAAAACAGAGATATAGACCAATGGAACAAAATAGAGGCATCGGAGGCAACACAACATATCTACAACCATACAATCTTTGATAAACCTGACAAAAACAAGCAATGGGAAAAGGATTCCCTGTTTAACAAATGGTGTTGAAAAAACTGGCTAGCCATGTGTAGAAAGCAGAAACTGGACCCCTTCCTGACACCTTACATTAAAATTAACTCCAGATGGATTAAAGATTTAAACATAAGACCTGGCACCATAAAAACCCTAGAAGGAAATCTAGGCAAAACCATCCAGGACATAGGAATAGGCAAGGACTTCATGAACAAAACACCAAAATCATTGGCAACAAAAGCCAAAATAGACAAATGGGACCTGATGAAACTCCACAGCTTCTGCACGGCAAAAGAAACAGTCACTAGAGTGAATCGGCAACCAACAGAATGGGAAAACATTTTTGCAGTTTACCCATCTGACAAAGGGCTGATATCCAGAATTTACAAAGAACTCAAACAGATTTACAGGAAAAAGACAAACAAGCCCATTAAAAATTGGGCAAAGGATATGAATGGACACTTTACGAAAGAAGACATATATGAAGCCAACAATCATATGAAAAAATGCTCATCATCACTGGTCATCAGAGAGATGCAAATCAAAACCACATTGAGATACCATCTCATGCCAGTTAGAATGGCGATCATTAAAAAATCTGGAGACAACAGAGGCTGGAGAGGATGTGGAGAAAAAGGAACACTTTTACACTGTTGGTGGGAGTGTAAATTCGTTCAAGCATTGTGGAAGACAGTGTGGCGATTCCTCAAGGCCTTAGAAATAGAAATTCCATTTGACCCAGCAATCCCATTGCTGGGTATCTATCCAAAGGACTATAAATCGTTCTACTGTAAGGACACATGCACACGAATGTTCATTGCAGCACTGTTTACAATAGCAAAGACCTGGAACCAACCCAAATGCCCATTGATGATAGACTGGATTGGAAAAATGTGGCACATATACACCATGGAATATTATGCAGCAATCAGAAATGATGAGTTTGTGTCATTTGTAGGGACATGGATGAATCTGGAGAACATCATTCTCAGCAAACGGACACAAGAACAGAAAATGAAATACTGCATATTCTCACTCATAGGCGGGTGATGAAAAATGAGAACACATGGAAACAGGGAGGGGAGTACTAAACACTGGGGTCTATTGGGGGGAAAAGGGGAGGGCCAGCAGGAGGGGGAGCTGGGGAGGGATAGCCTGGGGAGAAATGCCAAATGTGAGTGAAGGGGAGAAAGGAAGCAAAACACACTGTCATGTGTGTACCTATGCAACTGTCTTGCATGTTCTGCACATGTACCCCAAAACCTAAAATGTAATAAAAAATTTAAAAAAATAAAAACTAATTGTTTCTTTCAATACTCTAATAAGTTTTGCTAGCAAAAATGACTGAGCTACCCAACTTCAAGGCAGTGAGCAAGACTTCTAGGTTCCATCAACTCACCTCGCCCCCACCACCAGGACACAGATACTTGTTTTTTATTAACATGAAAGGAAAGTTGAAGGAGCAGAAATAAGAAATACATCTTACATTTTAAAAAGAAAAACCTTAGTCAAAATAAATTTATCAGTGTTTGAGTATTAAAGGACTCATGTATCAGGCAGCAGTCAGAATAGGAAGAGCTCCACTCCAACAGCATGAGCAGCAGGTTCTTATATGTTCAAAATGGAAGTAAAGAAATGAAAGTTTCACTATTACACATATGACTACTGTACTCACATTGAAAAGAAGCCTCAATCTCATATGAAAGCACAAATTTTGAGAGTGGACATAAGATTGACCCATATTCTTACATATAATTTATTATATAATTATTTAAATATTTTATTGGTTTTAATTGCAAGTTTTTCTATCATAAATTTCACAATAAGCTCCTGTAGAGAGGCAAAGGCAACTATATTTGATAATATGTTATATGTTTGTCTTGTCTGAAAACCAGCTTCTCTTCAATGTATTTTTGTGTATGTTTGTGTGTTTATAAGTCAAAACTAGTAGATTATAGCAATTCAAAAAAGAATTTTTGTGATGGAAAATCAAAAATAGAATTTGTGGATTCAGTAATTTTAAACTGGCAAGTGAAAGAAAACATAAATAGAAATAATTTAGGCAATTAACATTTAGGAATATTAAATATGAAAATGTTCTGGTAAGAATCTCAGAATTGTAAAATACTGTTTATTCTTATTTTATTTATTCATTTTTTTGAGATGGAGTCTCACTCTGTTGCCCAGGCTGCAGTGCAGTGGTGTGATTTAAGCTCACTGCAACTCCAACTCCTAGGTCAAAGCAATTCTCCTGCCTCAGCCTCCTGAGCAGCTGGGACTACACGTGCGTGCCTCCACATCTGACTAACTTTTTGTTTTTATTTTTTTAGTAGAGACAGGGTTTCACCACATTGGTCAGGCTGGTCTGGAACTCCTGACCTCAAATGATCCGCCCACCTCAGCCTCCCAAAGCAAAGTAAAATCCCATTTAAATTTAGATAGAGCTGGGCATGGTAGCTCACGCCTGTAATCCTAGCACTTTGGGAGGCAGAGACTGCTGGATTGCCTGAGCTCAGGAATTCGAGACCAGCCTGTTGAACATAGTGAAACCCCGTCTCTACTAAAGTACAAAAAATTAGCCCAGCTTGGTAGCACATGCCTATAGTCCCAGTTGCTCAGGACACTGAGGCACAAGCATCCCTTGAACCCAGGGAGTGGAGATTACAGTGTGCCGAGATGGCACCACTATACTCCAGCCTAGGTGACAACACAAGCCTCTGCTTCTAAAAATAATTTTAAAAAATTAAAATATATTAGATAGCTATAGATTTTTATAAGGAACATGATTAAAATAATAGGACATGGAAATGTAAACACAAAAAAGTGTTACTAGTTTTATGCATTTATTTTTCTAGTCCCATTGAATTGATTTTGCTCCTTTCATCTCCTCTTTTTAGTTCTTGATGCCTCTTTCCCACAGACACAGAGTCAACATAAGAAGTCAAGCCCAGGATGTTCTTCTCTGTAAAGTGAGTGTTTCGGAAGCGGGCTGGAACTGAGAAGAGCCCCAGGGGCACTGCTCCAGGGAATCCGTCCTCATCCTTATTGATCCACATTTACAGATGCCTTGCCACAATAGTGTCTGAGAATCAGCATCATATGTGATGCCTAACATTGAGACATAATCACAATTGTTGAACGGATTATAGTGATTTAGGACAAAAGTAACGAATGCTGGGATTACTACTGACTCTGCCAATGACTATTTATGTAATTGTCACAGGTTATATAAACTTTCGATGCCTCAGTTTCCTCATCAGTAATAAAGAGAAATACTAGTGTCTGCATCATGAACATTTGTCTCAATTAAAAAGAGTATAGACACATTTTTAGTGCTTAATTACTTGCTATTATAATAAAAAGTAGCAAGAATTTGGATGATAATCAAAGGATAAACAATTTTATCATCATAATAATTCCTGAGTCCAAGATATAGGTATAACCTAATATATGATCAGGTAGGTTGCTTAACCTACCAATACTATGTGTATCAGTGTCTTATTAGGAGTTTCAAGAAATCATCCTAGCCTTCTTGGTCAAATTTTATACTGTATGAAAGTGAGCATTTGAATGATAATCAAAGAACAATTTTCATTTAATCAAACGACTAAGAAAATTCCTTTCCATATGGCTAACCACTGAAGAACTATTTAAAATTCATTGATATAAAAATGATTTTAAAATATGTTACTTCAGTATATTATGTAGCAGGATAAAAATGTGCATGAAATTCTAAATTAAAATAGTAAAATGAACTCTATGATTCAGATATATATATATATATGAAGATACAGATTTCTATGTATGAAAGTTCTAATCAGCTGCAATGCAATTATGACACTAACTTTTTGGAGTTAAGTCAAATTGTACACGTTAATGGCACAGTCCTCCACAAGTCCCCTCTCATTTCGGACACTGGCCACAAGGTATGCCCCTGGGGCACTGCTCCAGGAATCCATCCTTACCCTTCTTCGTCCACAGTTACAGATGCTTTTGCCCTGACACAAGTAAGACAATTGCGCTATTCCAAAGTGCATCCCTAGTACTTTGCCCAGTATTTGACACATTATAGGTGCTCTATAAATATCACTCATAAATGAATTGATACCAAATCCCATGTATCCAATTATATTCTAATTATAATAGTGTCTGATAATCAGCATCATCTGGGATGCCTCACATTGACAATCAAGGTACCTTCACTTCTGACCAACTGAATATAGACCTGGAGATTCCAACTACATCCTTTGGATTCAATAATTTGCTGGAATGACTCACAGAACTCAGGGAAACATTAGACTTATTAAAATTGTCTAAAAATGGATATAAATCAGGACCAGGCAAAGGAATTAATGCATAGGATAAGATCCAGGAGGATCCCAAATGTAAAGCTTCAGTGTCTTCAGGAGATGTCACCCTACTGGTGCAACCACGCACATCACCAGCTAGGAAGCTGACCCAAGTTTCAGATGTCCAGAGTTTTCTGAAGTTCCATTATGTAGAAATAACTGATGGACTAACTGGCCGTAAGACTGAACTCAATCTCCAGCTCTGCTCCCCTTCACTCCTCAGAGGTAAGGATAACAGGCCTGCAGCACCTGGTTCAGAGTCGAATCCTTGGGCTGGATATAGTGGTTCATGCCTGTAATCCTAAGAATTTGGGAGGCCAAGGCAGGAGGATTATTTGAAGCCAGGAGTTTGAGACCACTCTGGACAACATGGCGAGACCCTGTCTATCCTTAAATAAATAAATAAACAAATAAGCCTGGCATGGTGGTGCATGCTTATAGTCCTAGCTATTCAGGAGGCTGAAGAATGAAGATCACTTAAGCCCAGAAGTTCAAGGTGGCAGTGAACTATGATAGAGTCACTGAACTCCGGCCTGGGTGACCTGTCTCAGAAAGAAGGAAAGAGAGTAAAACCTGTTATCACGTGGTTGGTCAGTCTTAGCATGGCCATGCCAGCCCCGATATGAAACTATCTGGGGTCCACCATGATTCACCTTGTTAGCATAAACTCAATTGTGATCCCAGTGTCCACCATTAGTAACAAAGACATTCCTATCACGGGAGAAATTCCAGGAACCCGGGACAAAGGCCAGCAAAATACTTTAATATTCAACATTGGCATTAATTAAAATTGTCCAACATACCTTTGAAAGGCATTTAAATAAATTATTGACATCTTAAGTAGTATAATTTCCTAACCATCAATAAATTTAGATTTTTTTAAGTGTATAATATCCTATGTCCATCAGCCAACTGTTATTGAGATTACTATCAGTTGTAAATCTAACCATTAATATGAGAGTAACGAGTCTCTACCAATTTTAAGGTTTTTGTCTCTCTTGTCAATAAGAGAAAGGCAGGTATCTTTGACTGCAATTTAGGCTCAATTTTAAAAGTTAGCCATATATTTAAAGACAAAAAGCCCCAGATCTAACCACCACTGGGTGGTTAACCCTCAGTCTAGTGACACCATTTGGCATGACTCCTAGAAGAAAACTAATCAGCCAGTGTGAAGGGCTAATAACTAGACACTGTGTTATATGATGTTGGCCTGTTTTCCAGCTGTGCCAGCTTACACACCCTCTTGCCTGAGTCTGAATAAGATCCTTGTCTATCAGATAAAGACTTTGGTAAAGTCCTTGTGACAATGTTCCCAGGAATCCTTCCAAGAAATCAAATCTGCCTGGTCTTAAAACTGCTTTCAACATTACTGCTGAGCGGGACCCAGGAAACAAAGAATAGAAGCTATTATAGCCACAGTGAAATTGGGAGGTCACAACCACAGTTCTTTAACTGTCGTGAAAATAGCAGTGAACCCAAATAATTTGAAGTAAAGCAAATTTAATTTTGTGAACAAAAACAAAGAAAAAGAAAACAATGTAGGCCTTGAAAACCAGTTTGTCAATGAACAAGATCAAAGCATCAGGAATTTCTTTTAGACTAGCCCTCTTTAGTTGTAGAAAATAAACATGAAAAGGAATGCTTTTACCACATTAAGTCTTCAAAGAGAGAATCCCAGTCTTACCTAGGGAATGAGCAGTATTACTCCCATTTCACAGATTAAAAAGAAAAAGAAATAAAGTCCTTAAAGTAAAAACATGAGATGATAGAAATAGAGTGGAAAACTTAATATTTGCCTAACAAATCTCAGGACACGGTTTCTAAAAGAAACTTTAAGGAGATTACACAAAAATGTGTGTTGATCTCCAATTGTGGATACAAATCTTCCCTGGGTATGCTGCACACTGATCTGAAAGAACTTCTGAGAGAGAAAACAAATTCATTTGAGAATCCCAAAGGAAAGAGTCTACATATGTCCTTTATATTCTCAGCTTTTCTTTACCAAGATCCTTCATTCCTAAAATATGAAAATCGATCACCTCCACTTACAATTTCAAATGTTGTATTTCTGTTTCTAACTTGTATTAGTTTCCTGTTGCTGCTATAACAAATTGCCATAAACTTAGTGACCGAAAGCAACATAGATTTAGAATCCTACACTGCTGGAGGTCAGAGGTCTACAATAGGCCTCTCTGGGCTAACATCAAGTGTTTGCAGGACTGCATTTTTCCTGGGGCTCTGGGGAGCATCAGTTTTCTTGGCTTCTCCAGCTTTTGGAGGCCCGCTGAATTTCTTGGCTCATTGCTCTCTTTGTCCATATTTGAAGCCAGCAATGGCCAGTGGTCCTTCTCACATGCAATTACTCTGACTCTGACTCCTCTGCTGCCTTCTCCCACATTTAAGGACTTTTCGTACATATATTGGGTACACCTAGGTAAACCAGAATACTCTCCCTATTTTAAGTTCAATTGATTAGCAACCTTAATTTCATTTGCTACCTTAATTCACCTTTGCCATGTCACCTAATATATTCAAAGGTTCCCAGGATTGAGATACAGGCATCTTTGGGGGTCACAAGTATACATACATTAAAATTCTATAGTCTAGTTTGATGTGAGAACACAATAGTAAAAATATTGAAACTCCCATTTCCTTTCTGCTCTGCAATAAATAAACTTTATGCTGGTTGATTAAAAACAAACAAACAAAAAACATGTGACCTGTCTGAGACTGTTTCTTGATTTGGCAATGATGTTGATAGTTATTAATTCTGAAAACAATTAAACTGAACTCATTTGAGTTATTTGTACTATTCGATGTTATATTTTAATTAAATCACAGAAAATATAAAAATTTATTTTAAAAGGACTCATGGTTGGGCATGGTGGCTCATGACTATAATCCCAGCACTTTGGGAGACTGAGGTGGGCGTATCACTTGAGGTCAGGAGTTCGAGACTAGCCTGGCCAACTTGCTGAAACTCTGTCTCTACTATAAATACAAAAATAGTTGGGCATGGTGGAGGGCACCTGTAATCCCAGCTACACAGGAGGCTGAGGCAGGAGAATCTCTTGAACCTGGGAGGTGGAGGTTGCAGTGAGTCGAGATCACATCACTGCACATCTCAAAAAAAAAAAAAAAAGACTCATGTTCACAGTTTTATATGCATGCCCCCTTAAATAATTTTTCTATTTTCTTAATTTTTATCAGCACTGAAAACATTCTCATTGCCAAGTAATGAACTCTCTAGTACATGTGATCTTTCAAAACCTACCTAGAAGTGATTGCTCAGTATATGATACTTCTAAAATTTACATCATGGAGCACAGAAAACTTATTTTTTACTATATTTGTCCTATTATTAAATTATCTGACCCTGTAAGTTCAATTTCTCCATCAATGCATATAATTTTCTCTACATTGAATCAAGCCATGCAAGACAAAGGGAAAGAAAGTCAAATTTCATAAATAATGGTATAGCTAAGACATGGGTATACATATATACATTTTTCTCAAAACATATTGGAAGAATTCACTTGAAGTAATTCACTTGTTAATTAATTACATGTATACATATATAACTTTAAAATTTCGAGTGACAGAATGATCTGGGTTTCAAACAAGAAAAGTTTTTTAACATAGTCAAATCCAGTCAGTTTGTCTTAGCCATAATTTAAAAAGAAATAACTTTTCTATCTTACTTGTCAATATTTTTTGAAACAAAAAAATAAAACAAAGAAAACTCAGACTATTTGAAGAGTTTCTTCAATTAAGAAAGTAAACATATTAAATAGTAAGAAGACACTAGTCCCTTTGTCAATGTGACAGCCTGTCCAGAAAGCAAGTGTAAATTGAGTCTATTCCAACAGCAATCCTAAATAGTCTCTTTTGGATGAAATATAATCTACCTCATATTATAAATATAACAAAATAGAGGAGTTGATGTATCTAAATAGAAAAAAATAAGTTTAGATCTCTAACTCTATACAAGTTGTAGTTTCATATTGAAACATTATTTTCTGTTTCTTATGTGTAGCCTCTGTAAACAGTCCTGATAAGATTTCTCTCTCTCTCTTTTTTTTTTTTTTTTGAGACGGAGTCTCACTGTCATCCAGGCTGGAGTGCAATGGCACAATTTCAGCTCACTGCAACCTCCACCTACCAGGTTTAAGTGATTCTTCTGCCTAAGGCTTCTGAGTAGCTGGGATTACAGGCACACACCATCATGCCCAGCGAATTTTTGTATTTTTAGTAGAGATGGATTTTCACCATGTTGGCCAAGCTAGTCTTGAGCTCCTGACTTCATAATCCGCCCACCTCAGCCTCCCAGAGTGCGGAGATTACACATGTGAGCCACCGTGCCCCAGCAGTTTCTCTTTTTCAGAAACATCTCAGAGTGTACCAAAAGAAAATAGAAAAAAAAATGTCAGTTCAGTTGAACCACCAATTTTTCCAAAAAGTAGGACATGATGTTGCTCCATTTTGGAAGACAAGTCTAGAAAGATGTGTATCTCTTATCATGTAATGAATAACTCATTACCTTTATACTTTTTTTAGAATTAGAACATTATGAAATTTTAAGAATGAAGTCTCTTCTCTAGAATTAAAATATAAGAACATACTTGTAAAGACCCCTGTTTATACTGTTTAAAAAGTCATAGAATATTGAATTGCAAAAGGAAGAAAATAAAATAAACAAAATGTAAGAAAAAGCTAAATCTGCCATGTGCGGTGGCTCACGCTTGTAATCCCAGCTCTTTTTGGAGGCCGAGGTGGGTAGGTTAAGAGGTCAGGAGTTCAAGACCAGCCTGGCCAACACAGTGAAAGCATTATATCCTAGCGAGTTGTTAGAAAAGCACCACACTCTGAAATCTGATTGTGAGTCCTTTATTGCTGGTGACCAACAGTCAGCTCACGCTCAAAATCTCTCAGCCCCGAGGAAGGGTTTGATTTCCTTTTATATGTTGTTCAGGGTGAGGGCAAAGCAGAATTTTATGAAGCAGAATAGACAGGTTAGGGGAGTAGGCTGGTAACTAGGAGACAGGAGGCTCCCATGATTGTTGATTAACTAAAGAGGGTATAAACAAGCAGTTCCCATGATTGCTGGTTACCAAGGCGGGCATTTGGTACTTTCCATACAATCAATTAAGGGGGTATTCACAATAGCGAATGGGTTTGTCAAGCAGGATATGGTTACAACAGTTATATGTTTCTATAGTTCTAAGTACAACATAACCCAGCACAGTGTGGCCCAGGTATGCACTCAAGGGAGAAACAGCAGTGGGGGCAGGGAGAAGCCAAGTTGGAGTCAGTCAGGCTCACATCTAAGATGGAATTAGTTTGGTTCATCTAAAGTTCATCTTTACTAAAAATACAAAAAAAAAAAAAAGAAAGAAAAAAGCTGGCTGTGGTAGCATGGCCTGTAATCCCATCTCCTTCAGAGGCTAAGGCAGGAGAATTGCTTAAACCCAGGAGGCAGACGTTGCAGTGAACCAAGATCACAGCACTGCACTCCAGCCAGGAGGACAGAGCAAGACTTCGTTTCAGAGGGAAAAAAAAAGTGAAAGCTAAAAACTGATTAAATAACTAAAAATTTGGAATCACAAAAACATTATTTACAATGTTATTTATAAAATTAGATTACATTAGATACAAAAGTACATTTATAAATGGAAGCCTTCAGAAAAGTTCTGCTGAAGGAGTTGCCAATAAGAGTCATAATAGTCTGGCTTTTTCCTAACGAGTTAAATCATTTTCCTTACCTTTTCATTTATATTTGCTTATTAACTCTTTTAGCAAAATAGAAAAAATGGTAGCGATGACTTAATTTTGCATTGAAATTTCTAGCTGTGTTTATGTTAATTCAGTTATGGACCAAGAATTTCACCACCTAAAAATGGTTACTTTACTACTTAATCAGATGTATCTCATAAAATGCCACTTGACATCTTCAGCGACTTCCTTGGGTTCAACCTTAATACTCTGGTCATTAGAGTCTACATAAATGAATAAAAGACTTCTTATTCCAATTCACTTGCATTTGTGCCCTGTTTTCTTAGCTCTCAGTTTTATCAGTCTTTATGATATACTTCCTTTTCTTGAAAAAACTATTTTTTAGCTTTATATTTTTCAAATAGGAATGGAGACTTTCAAACACACAAAAATTTTCTAATTTGATTTCAACTGAAGATTCAAAATTTATACACATACATATACACACATTTCAAAAGATTTTCAGACTATTAACAAATGATTTAAAAAATACAATTTGAGTAAACAAGCCCTATTGTTAAATTTTGTTTTGTTTGATCTCAATTATCAGTTTTACCAAGATCAAACAAAACAAAAATTAATTACTTTAGATTAAATGACAGGTAAGTATGTTTTCATGACTTTTATTTAAAACACTGTTGGTTCTTTATTTAAATACTTTGTTTCCCAGATTAAAAATAATTTTCTTTCTTAAACTATTGGAGTTTACTATTAATAGTTTGGTTAAGTATACTTTTGTAAACAAAGGTAAAAACACTTTTTCTCCTTACTTAGTATCTCCAAAATTCAAAAACTATCCATGCATATTCCCATTTTTTATAACAATACAGTTATTTACATAAATTTAAAAATACTCTGCTCTCTTTATAACTATATACAATTAAAATATTGGTTAAATTATCAAGGCTTGGACTAAAATATTATATTTCAATATGTACATAGAATGCCTGGGTTCAAAGTTTCCTTTTTAATTTAACAATGTAATAATATCATTGAAATTTTATAATCAGTAGCTTCTGCTGGGAACTTGTCAAAACCTAACCTAAGAGATCCTTTAGTCCACCTAAGAATGAAAACATACCGAACACAATTGGATTGAATCCTCTAATTCAACCCAGTCATAGTATACTAGATGATAAAACTCCTCATGAGTTAAAATTTCTAATTAGCTAAATAAGAAAATGTCTGTACTATTGCTAATACTACATACTGTATCTGACTAAATTCCTCTGGGAAAGGTGAGACCCATATACATAAATATATTTTTAAGGCCATATGTTTTAGTAAGTCTTACCTAATTTTCCAAGGTCATTTAAATTATTAGATTCATTGCCTGCAAGCCTAGATTCATGGCTCAAAACTATTATACAAACTGATATTATTTTACTTTATATTTTCCTTTTAAAACTTTATACCTGTTACTTCTTAAATTTGTACACAAATACAATTCCCAACAAAATAATACTCCCTCAACACTTTAAAAGTAAAGACAAAACCGACAAAATAAATAGATTTAAGTTAACAATGAACTCCAGGTAGACTTAGCCTGAAAGTCTCCTCCTTCAACCCTCCCTTGCTGTTCAAATGTGGCTAAAAGTGTTTTTGATAATGACTCCTAGTAACCAATCACTTCCCTCCAATACAAGACAACGCTAGACTAAACCTGGACAGGTATATTCTGACATAAAGGGACAACAGAAACCTTGGTAAGATATAATCGATCAGGAATGCTTTCAGAGAAGATCTTGATCAAAAGAGGGAAAAGTGCAAATTGTCAGAATCAAAATGCAGTCACTTATGTTCAAAATTCTGACAAATACAGCTAGGGGAGGCCTAAAGGAAGTGTTCTCATGTATGAATGTCTGATAACAAGAACTAGCACCAAGAATTGCAAAAATATAACCTTGCACAAAGGCCATCAAAACCTTGCACGTGCGCACACACACGCGCACGCACACACACACACACACACACACACACACAAATACTTCTATGAGGACATCTGTCCAGCAACTGCCTGAGCAAATTCAAGCTGGCACCACATTTGCTATTGATCCTTGTAGACAAGGATAATTATCTAAAAACAATTATGTAATTTTCTTCATGTTTCCTTTGATATTTTTATCTTTCGTCACTTCCCTGAATATACACATAGTTTATTATAACACATGTATTCCTTCCGAAATGTTTATTCTTAAGTAAACATCATTTTCTTCTATAGAGTCTCCCTCTCTGTTTGCTATTTAGGTTGATAATACTGACACAGTTACAATTAAATTTCAAACTTTGATGGGGACATTGAAACCATAGTCGGGACTAACTCACATTCACCTTTTTTTTTCCTTAAGAAATAGAAGGGGGAGTTGGATTTGAATATCTAGGTTTGGCTGATAGTTCACAGAATATTTATTTTACTCCGAAAATGCAAGGAGAAACGGAAACAGGATTTTATAGATTTAATCAAGAATTTTAAGATGAGAGAAGTGTGGAATATAGTTCTCAATCTCATTCATTAGGCTTCAATATGATTGTGATGCGAAGATACTAATTTAAAAGGCACCTATGTTTTCAAAAGGAAATCTTTTCCCAAATGAATCTGGTGAAAACTGCATTTCCTCGGGATATTTTTTCTTTTCTTTCCAATTGCCAATCACTGTTAGGCCAAAGAAGATAAAAGTAATGTAAAATAATTAAAAATAGGCTTGATTTAGCAAACAGTACATATAGTAAAAATAATAATTCTGGCATATTCAAATCTAGCATTCCCATGAATACTTTACTAGGGAAATATCTGTGCTGTAGAAAATTGTTACTTTCCTATATGACTAGAAACACAGAATCCTTAATGTCAATTCTTTCTTATTCTGAGAAATTGATAAAATAAGCTAAAAGAGAATCTCAAAAAGTATTTTGAATAAAAACCATTAATTCAGTTGTTAAATTGGAAAGACTTAAAAGGCTGACACTATTTTGAGGTGCTCATGAACAATTTCAGTTTAAAGCAAGATATACACCTTCTTAATTTTACACTCTTTCCTTTTTAGGAATAACAATACAGTTTCCTCTCTTTTAAAAAAATTAGTTCACTTCAAATTAAAATATCTGAGTCTTTTCCAAAATACTTCAAATAACTAATTTATGGATTAAATAAACCTTAACAACCAAATAATTGGAAGGACAAAATTTTTTAAATTTTTAGTTTTAATCCACAATCAATATTTTTATTGTTCCAAGCAAAATTAACATACAAGGTATTGCAATTTGGTAAGTATTTACACATCAATACCTACCTAAGACAAAGTATGACATATAGCAAGCAATCAAAACATTTTATTACTAATAAATAAGTGTGAACATAAGTTCATTAACTCACTTTATAAACTTAAAACATGTTTATTCCCCTGCATAAAAATTTTCAATTAGCACCCAAAAATGTATTTTAGTCTTTATTCACTAATTCGATGGAATTTGGAGTTGAAAACACTGCTTCTGCAAAATAGACTTGTGATTTGCTAAAACATATTGTTAAAAGCTCAGGTTTTGCTTTTTGGTGCCCGTAGACGAAAATGCCACTAGTAGTTTTGGACAGAACTTTATCTTGCACATCTGAGTTAAATTATATTTCTCTTGGTTACAGATGAATAAACACATTCCACAATGGCACTGTGCCAGTAGAATTATGCACCTGGAATATGTTAATTTTCTTAATGACATCACAGTGTTTTCCTAATAGGCTAATCATATTCGGATAAGATTATCATGATTTTTATATTTAGAAAAAGTACTTTATTCAATCTAAATGATTACTAAATTTATATCCTAACACCAATTTAAGGTTCAATTTTCTATAACATTATTTTCTTCCAGGCTTCTAATTAAAATTGTTCCTTATTTTTTGATACTATTTAATCATTAGGTTGGTTTGCAGTACACCCTACACTCCTAAAATAACCTTTATAATTGCATGCTCTTATTTAAAATTTTGGAAGAAAGAGCTTATATGCATGTTTGGTAATTCAAATCAAGCTAATAGTACCACATATGTTTTCGGTTATGATATGGTTACAATTTTACATGTAGAATATCTAGAATATATATTTTTCCAACTCTGTTTATCCACATTCCCTATAGTTTGCATCCCCCGATGCAATCTTATACTTAGTACTAACTAAAGAGTTGAGCCAAAACAATCAATTCTCTTATTTTTGTCACATTATAGCTACTGGATTTCACTGAACCCATAAATAGGTTAGAATTTGTTATGCCTATATAAATCAGTAAACAAAGTGTCTGTTCCTCAGTGCTTTCTTTTCTTCTAATATGCTTCATATTGCCATAAATAAGAAATTAATAATTGTATTTCTTATGGTCATAATTATTTGACATCTCTATGCAAAAAATGGAAAGAAACTTGTAATTAAAATAGTTTGGGATCATAATTCAATAGATTTATCCATTTCAATACCCAAGCTGTGCATATATGCAAATTAGATTCCATTCAAATATTTATAAAACAGTTTATAACTGCCCCTGGGTATTAATCAGTGAGACAAGTTAAAGCTATATAAAGCTATATAAGGAAAAAAGATGACAAAAGAGACATTCCATAGATACATCATCCCTGAATATTTCACAATTCATAGAGAAGTTTATTTCATTTTCAGTTAAACAGATCCAGTGACTGTAGCAAAATGACTAAAATATTCCAAATATCATTACAAATCTGAGGTTCTTGTGTAGCTGTCAATTTTTTTATACAAATGAAATTAATTGCAAGGAATGGAATAACAAATAATTATTCTAACAGGAGTTGCCCATTGTAAGGAACCCAAAGGAACCAACATCAAAGGATATGGCAGGCTAAGGGGTCTTTCAGCATTCCATTAGGGCCTAAAATAAACTCAAAAATTTCTTGACTATTCTTCTAGCTTACTATCATACCTTGCTTTCATGTTATTATCTACTATTGCCTTTGCCATAATGTAATATTAGCTTTATAAGAAAGAGTGACCTAGACAGAAGAACTTGGGAGGGAAATGAACATTTGCCCACATTTGCTAAAGAAATAGAATGCATGGCAGACACAGTTGAGATTGCTTTTAGCTCCAGACAGCCTTTTTCTGTAAAACTGCTGGTTTTTTGAAGAGCACAGAATTTTAGTATTTCACTTTCCCTTTATACAGATGAGATTGCATCAGACTTACCTAATACCTTTTTACCTGTTTAGTCAATAAGATTCTGCAGATAGTTGATAACTTTTGAGAAATATCCAGGTGCTATTTTGTAAAAAAAAAAAAAAAAAAAAAAAAAAGTCCAAAACCCTCAAGTAAATGTTTCTGAAGACATTGAGTCTCCATGCAGTGTACTAGGCAGTAGAGTTTTGTGTTAAGAAGCAATGGTTTTGGAACCTTACAGACCTACAATCAGATGCTAGCTCTGCCCCTTATAACAATTTCTAGTTTTAGTAAAGCAATTTAGCCATAATGAATTCAAAGTTCTTATCAATAAAATGAAATTTGGGTAAGAGAGTATATGAGAAGCTAAATGTTTATTTTGGAGCATGGGCAACATTGTTCTTTATGTTGATGATATACTACTTTCCGGAATTAAGCTGCCACCTGGATACAGACTAGCATAGAGAATAATCATAAAAGGCACCCTTCTGATTTTACTTCTATTCCTGAGGAAGTCATTAAAATGAATGATTTAAATACATCATTATATCATTACCTACCAAGAGTATCAAAATACTTTATCAATTGAGAGATGGCCATCTTTTCACAGTAGGCTATAATGAGTTTAATATATATTCGTATAGGGCCAGGTATGGTAGCCCACACCTACAACCTCAGTGCTTTGGGAGACTAAGTTGGGAAGAACACCTGAGGCCAGGAGTTCAAGACCAGCTGGTCAATATAGTAAAACACCATCTCTAAAAACAACTTTTGTTTTTTAGCTAGCCAGGAGTGGTGGCACACACCTGTAATCCTGGAGCTACTCAGGTGGCTGAGGCAGGAGGATGGCTTGAGCCCAGGAATTCAAGGCTGCATTGAGTTATGACTATGTCACTATTATCTAGCCTGGGCAACACAACAAGACTGTCACTAAAAAAAATATTTTTAATTCAATAAATATTTATTAAATGAAATAATTGACTTTGTAAGCCACATTAGGAGATTTTCTTATGTCTTAATTTACTCAAGACAATTAAGTGGTTAGGTGTGGTAAGAGAAAAAAAAATGAACTCTGCCTTTATCATTGCATGGGGAATTACACATACATTGAGCCATCTCAAGACCAGGGATCCACAAACTTTCTCTGCAAAAACCAGACAGTAACTATTTTAGGCTTTCCATGACATAAGGTTTTTGTTGAAACAATTCAACTTTGCCCTCATAACACAAATAAGCCACAGAAATAGATAAACAAATGAATGTGGATATGTTACAATAAAACTGTATTTACAAAAACTGATGGTGAGCCAGATTTGGCTCAAAGGTTGTAGTTTTCCAACTCCTGCTAATCTTTACACTGATCATCTCTTAATACTTCCACCAATTATCACTTACATGATTTCCTGTATTCCTGATATTTCTTACAGTTAGCAAGATAACCAAGACTATATGTAGAGGTTTAGAGAATCTATTAAAATAACAATTGCATATTTAAAATTATATATAAATTCTAATCATATTCTTCTTTAAAAAGTTTAATAGAAAAATATAGGAGTGGACCAACAGAGGGAGATGGCTACATTTATAACTAACAGCATGATTCCTCACTAGCATACAAACCTAATATAATGCTCCTTCCAATCCCAAAGACCATAGATTAAGTTTCCAGTCCATCAAAAAACATGCCATATTATCAGTACCACTATTATTAACTGCTATGCCAGTTACAAGTTATATCAATAACTTGTATGTCAATC
This sequence comes from Callithrix jacchus, assembly GCF_049354715.1. Lineage (NCBI taxonomy): Eukaryota > Metazoa > Chordata > Mammalia > Primates > Cebidae > Callithrix > Callithrix jacchus. The sequence continues at coordinate 70,471,285 of NC_133504.1, read as the reverse complement.
AGTCTAGAACAATAGGAATTGTCACTAGGTAACTATAGTAGCTGAAGATAGCATGAGAAACCAAAACAAAATGTTTCAAATTTATCTACCCACTTGCAATAAGATTAAGCCCAAGAATTAAAAATCACTGGGTCCTACAAACACAAAGGAATTTTTAGATGTCTGAACAAATGGAGAGAACAAAAATATTACAAAACATTTGGTAAGCCTTACAAACCACAGAACTTGAAAACAAAGCTAAAAGAAGTAAAAGATTGTTATGTGAAGATGGTTAAATAGTTTTCCCCATTTTACTAAAGGTCTTTCCAAAGATCAACATTAATACATTCGATGTACATTATTTTTCAAATTGGCCAATTAGCTCTCTGTTTATTAAGTTGTAAACTCAGGGGCATGAACGATGTATTATTCGTCCAAGTATATGAATAATATATGTATACTGGCCAAAATTAGTAGGTCTTAATTATTACTCAATTACATTTACTAGCCCTAATGGAGTATAGAAATCACAAAGTTGGCCAGGCATGGTGGCTCACTCCTATAATCTCAGCACTTTGAGGGACTGAGGTAGAAAGATTGCTTGAAGCTAGGAGTTTGAGACAAGTCTGGGGAACATAGTGAGCCCTCCTCTCTACAAAAAAATGTAAAAACAATCTGGATATGGTGGCATGTGCCTGTAGTCTCAGCTACTTGGGTGGCTGAGGCTGGAGGATCATTTGAGCCCAGGAGGTTGAGCCTGCAGTGAACTATAATCATCATTGTACTCCAGCCTGGGTGACAAAATCAGATCTTATCTCAAAAGAAAGAAAAGGAAGGAAGGGAGGGAGGGAGGGAGGGAGGGAGGGAGGGAGGAGGGAGGGAGGGAGGGAGGGGAGGGAGCATGGGGTAGGATGGGGGAGGAGGGGGAAGGATAAGGGAGGAGAGGAGGGGAGACTAATGGAAGAGGAAAGAGAAAGAAATAAAATGAAAGAAAGGAAGGAAAGAATAAAAGGAAGGAAGGAAAGAGGGAGGGAGGGAGAGAAGGAAGGAAGGAAGGGAGGGAGGGAGGAAAAGAGGGAGGGAGGGAAAGGTCAAAATGTTGTTCATTTTTATCTCAAAACCCATTCATCCAAATTAGCAGGATATTCCCAGAAAGTGTAAAACTCCATCTTCTATCTCTAAGTGAGATGCTGCAAAGACCAGAATTCTTATGAGAAGACTGGAGAATTCAGAGCTGCACCCTTAGGCAATTCAAAGCAGACTCCTGTCCCTCTTAATTAAATGAATCCCTCCACACAGCATAAATGGGCTGCTTTCCAGGATAGAAGAGATGTCACACAGATGTTTCCAACAAAATTTCCATAAGGTTTACCTTGTTGAGAAAGAATGACTCCATTCAAAGCAAGAATTTTACCAAACCTCTAAGAATGAACAAGAGCAGAAGACTTGGAATCCCACTCTTTTTAAAAGAACAACACACACAATGTACAACCAGACACATATTCAGAATGTCCAGATGTCTTCACCATGTAGGGGAATAATTTTAAAACTCCATAGAAATAAGAAAAGGCACTGAGAGAATGATGAGAAGGTGTTGCAAATCTGAGAATTGAGAATACACAGACCTCTCTTGGATTGCCAACTTGATTAGTTCTTCTTTAAGGAAAGATGCTTTAGCCATTGACATGCTGAAACAAGGACCCAAAACTATGCCTGATTTCAGGTCAAAGGTGAAAGAAAGAAATGCCAAGAAGACAAATGCTTACAAGAAACCTGCAAAACAAGGCAGTAATGGTGAGTTTTATAGATCTGCAATAGAGAAGAAACCAATATGGAATAGATCATGTCTGCTTTTGAATTTTAATGCAGATGATGGAAAAAGAGGGCATACATAAAAATTAGGGAAAATGTGATTTGAAACAGATGTCAGGCAGCCGTTCATTGCAGAGTCATAAATGAACGTATGAAATATCAGGCAGAAAAAACTGTTGAAGTGAATATTAAACTTGTTTTAAAAAACTTCATATTATCCTTCATTAGAGGACATAAAAAGCTATGAAACTTTTTTGAATAACTTCAACAAATTTCCTGAATTATGAGTGTTAATTAATTTTTATTCTTATTTTATAACAACACACACAAAATAGTGCTTAATAATAAGAAATGATGAGAATAAAGCCAAGAATTAACACATGGATAGAATTTTAGTTTTCTGATTTGGAGTGCTTGATCACTCTACTTCCTCAGCATCACAGCCTCACATGGTGAATGTTATGATTTCCAAGTTGCAAAAATTAAAAAAAGAGATTATTTTGAAGACTAGAGTTCTAGTCTATTAGAAAAAAAAGTAAGGAGGAAGAGTACCTCCATTCTTGCTATACTGTAAGTCTAACATTATAACTCCCTCAAGCAATTGTTTTGATTTATTTAATGGAAACTTGAAAATGAGTACTTTTCTTTTTAAAATGTATTCTTAAACAAGAAAATCACAGGTATTATTATTTCTAAACACTTACTTTGTGCGAATTGTACTTTTCTTAATGGCTAATAGAACTGTAGAGACACATTTAGCATTCAAGCAGAGCAACCAATTAACTTTTGCCATAAATATTTATTCCCTGTACTTATACTCTCTTTATTTTATATCACTTTCTGCATTTGCTTTGCTTCCTTCTTTTGAAAACGTTTTTATTGTATTCTAATTGGCTCAATTTTATGTAACCTTTAAAGATGTGTAAAGTTACCTTATATTTTTTAGAACTAAAGGAAGTATAATTAATTTCTTGAATCCTTCTTGTAGAATTAAACCATGTAACATAAAAGCCCTGATCACCCTTTTAGTTTATCTCAATTCAGTTGGTATTGTTATTACACAAGACATCTAGAAAACACAATTTATTGAGTAGCCAACACTGTCCTCCTGTTTCCAATGATACTATACAAAGAGATTCAATGAAACCTCAGAATAAAGCAAACATTGAATCTACAGAAGGAATACTGAAACAGAATTCTCTGAAAAAAATCCATTTTATATAATGTCTATGGTTCCTGAGGATTTAGAGAACATCTCTACCCCAGCAGCTCCCATCCCAAAGTCGCAACAATGAATCCTGCTTTCATCATCATGGTGCTAAACCCCAATCCTTGTCAGAGTCCACGTTTCATGACATAGTCTGGTTGAAATTGGCATAGGTATACAGTATACCATCTGTCATGGGATGAAGAGAAGAAAAAGCCTCTGGCTCCTTCCCCATAGTGCTACCATTGTTTCTTCCTCCATCTTCATTCTTCCAGTTCTAGAAGTTCTTTTATAAAACTCACAATAAAAAAAACTTAGCCCTAATGGTCCTGGTGGTACCCAGTGAATTATCTGCTGAAACACTACTTTCATTTTGATTGCAAATATTTAGGAATGGAAGAAAAAAAATAAAGGCACACTAGAATTTCATGAATTCTCAAGCTGCCATTAAATATCCTGATAAAATTCATTTTTTATCTTGCTTAATAATCTTTTTTAAAAATAGCCCAGGCATTACTGTTTCTGCTCATTAAACCTATCCCAGCAAAGAAGAACTATAAATATAGTTTCACAGAAGAAGCATATTTACTTGCTGTGTATCTCTGCCATAAACTAAGTTTTCAACAATTTCCAGTTTATTAAATGCATGTAAAATTTTTCACTTCATAAAATATCTCACTTGAGACAATATCATTATCTAATGATACAAACTTGTTTCTTATAAACCTCCTGCAAAAAATAAACTAGTAAGTTAGTAATTCATTGGAATCCAGTCATTTTTAGACTAAACTTACCATTTATCTCTTTCTTAACCTAATAGATACACATAAAACATCAAACACAATAACTATACATGTTATTAGTACTTCATAGTTCATAATATGCTTTAAAAAGCTTATCTCATATGATCCTTAGAAAAATCTATTATCCCAAGGTACAGTTAGGAAATATGAAGTTGAAAGAGATTAGGTGACATTCCCTGGGTCACTAAAGGACACTGTGAGATCTCTGGTTCCTAGTTTAATATTCTTTGCTCTACTGCATGCTGGGGGTTAATGTGAATTTTATTAAGTCAATATAATATCAACAAGGCAACTCTGACAGTCTGACAATTTCTCTACAGGCTGTTTTCCTCATCTAAACATTATCTTCCTCCTGATACCTTTGTGACAGTAAATTACTAGAACTTTGAAGTCATAGTTAGGCTGTTGATCAAAACTTGCAGGAGGGGTATGGAAGTCACAAAGTAGGTTCTGAGAATCGTGTGTGTTGGACTCCTGAATGTCAGAAAGAAATTTGGAGATTCTTATGAAGAAAAAATTGACAGGCACTTTTATGGGTTGTACCTAAATTAGCTCAATCTATGACTGTTCAGGCAAAATAAAATTACTGTGATTTTTAATGTAAAATATAATTAAATATTTTCAAATCATTGTTAAGAAACTAAAAAGAAAAATAAATGGCCAATATTGTCAGTGTAACAAACAGAGACCCAGTTGTAAGGTGTATCCGAGGTAAGTTACAGAGTTTGCCAGAGTTCTGAAAGAGTGTATTCTCTTCAGGAGCATCAACAATTTATTTTTAAGAGCAGTTATTCACCAGAGGGTCAGGCATCATTTAAACTAAATGTAAAGCTCTGGAAGGGACTTCTTCTCTGGCACATGCTATATTCATCCTCAGAAATGATGGTTTAAACAAACCTGCAAAAGTCTGTTTCAAAATATATTATTTCAAATTGACATAATCCTTCATAGAAGATAGAAATGTTTGTGCTTACCCACCATTACTTTGAAATAAGTGAACCTTTTGCTGTTATTTCAACTTTCTATGTATTTTGAACTGTAATTAGTATCACCTTACTCTTGAGAAATATGGAGAAATTGGTCATTAAAATAGTTGCTTAAAATTATCTTAATCAACAATAAGATCAAAATTAGAAGAACATCACTAGCCCATGCCATTACAAAATTCAACAAAGCTGTTACTTAAATGTGTACATTTAAAAGAAGAAAAGGTGGGGGAGAGAGAGAGGAGAAAAAGAGGAAAAGGAGCAGGGGAAAGGAAAAGGTAGGAAGGAAGGAAGGCAGGGAGGAAGGTATCTGAGACTACAACTTGATGAGCTACATATTTACTGAACAATTATTCAAAGAATAAAAATAAAGCATTTAGGAAAAATAATGACAGCTCTTAAATCACAAAACAATAATATATGTCTCCCAACTATTTGTTTATTAGTAATTCAGATGTTATCACCAAATTTGCTTAATGATTTCAAGTGTGAAAGCCACAAAACATCATTTTAATTCACTCCTAGAGTGCTGTCTTGGCAATCAGTGAAGAAATTTATAGAATTAAGTGGTCTGGCTATATATAAAACAAAGGCAGAAACGTAAATCCCTTCTTCAAATACTTGACTGATGTAATGATTTTAATGACTTGCATACTATTGTTCTTCATTCTTAGGAATGGATTGTATTTCTAGAAACTGACTAGACTGATTAAGTTTCATCCAGTCTCACTCTGGATTTTGCTGCTGAATATGATCATTTCTACCACATGAACAGCAGGAGCCAAGAATCTGCCTCTTTATTGTAGCTTCCATGGTATTATTGTTGAATGTGTAAGCCAGTGGGCCTTGCTGAATGAAGTCCGCAATTCAAATTATAAAATTTTTTATACACCAGAGAACACTTTGGAGACAACTGGAAGGTGAAACACAGCATCTATTGCAATGAGCTATTTGCTTCAAACCCATAAGGCACAACTAAAGTAAGCTTTAAAAGCAGTCCTTCTCAAAGTGAAGTCCAACTGCCTTGCCAACCAACTGCCTTGGAATTACCTGCACTGATGAATAAAAGATGAAGATTCCTGGGCACCTCTTGAGATGTACACAATCATAATTTCTAGAGGCAAGTCCCAAGCATCTGCACAAGCTCACCTGGTGATTTTTGTATACCCTAAAAATTTCAAAGCCACCGTTTTATTTTTTTCTCACTGTTTTGAAGTCTTCAGTACATACAACTCTCAGATGCCAATATATTAGGTCGGTTAAAAGTAATGGCAAAACTGCAATTACTTTTGCACCAACCTAATCGTTTGCCTGAAGAAGATTTACAAAGCATTTTTTGAAGTAGAACAATTTCTTATCATAGGCTGTCATGGAACCCAAACAGGTAGAGTAAGGGGACAGTTGGCTGGAGAAATGCCCTGCCAGGTTGCCAAGCACAGAACTTGAAAAAAAAATTTTTAATTCTCGTTGTATTAATAAATAAATATCATGGGGTAGGGGTTTTTGAAAATATGCTGCAACATAAAATATAAATTTAAGAATTATTGACATTTCTTTCTTAAACTAGATTATAGTGCTAATTACACAGTATTGACACATATACATATAGCACATGGGTAGACACATATGGTAGAAAAACAGCTTCTTTCTTTGCCATATCCACATGCCACATATGCTGGAACTTATTAACGTTCTGTTGAAGTGGTCAGACTGTTCTTAGTGTGCTTGTTTTTTCTTCAGGAAATCTATTGCCCTCTCAATGAGGAAGCATTCAGTTACCAAACTCGTCCTGGTTTTAAGTAATTTGCAAACTTTGTCTTGTAAACACTTACAGATATACCACAGAAGTCCCTAGAGTCACCTTGGAAGTAGCCCAAATTTATCTCAAACATATCTTGCTCATGCAAAATAAATATTGAAACCATTATTTCAGAGAAACTATTATTCTAACCCAGTTGCTTTTCAAACTGAACGTCAAGGGCATCGCCTTAGATGCTGGAAATGCAAAGCTGCATTTGGTGAGATCGCCAGTGGTGAATAGGAATTATAGGCACAATTGCCTTCCCTCCTTCCCACTCATGTAGCCTTTGCTGTTCACCTTTACCTGCCCTCTATAAAAGAAGAATAATGACTGGAAATATAGAGCAGAGCGCTAATTTAGGCTTGCTCTCAAGACTTCACCTCCCTTGAATATTTCCTTTACAGCTGTTTAGCAAACTATGGTCCATGGGCCAATGTATCCTGCAGCTAACTTTTATAAACAAATTTTATTGAACACAGCCATATCTCCATATTTATATATTGTTTATGGCTGCTTTCCCACAGCAAAGTTTGAATAGAGGCAAAGAGATACTGGGGTGTACAAAGCTAAAAGTATTTACTATCTCATCCTTTGCAGATAAGGTTTGCCTACCACTGATCTAGATAATATTTACAGTTGCCTCAGTAGTAATCCTTGTCAAACAGAGGTAGGAAGAGGCAGAGGTGGTCTATGCCTAGCATTATGAATGGAGAAATTTTATATAAATATTATTGCAAGAAAAAGGGACAGTTTGATAATAAAAAGTGAAAAATGTCTGTTCTTAAATAACTTCTTTCAAAAGTGAGAATTTCACTAAGCTGCTATTTTGTAAAGTTGGTCAGTACTAACCAACTTACCACTATATGTTTAATTTTAATAAATATATAGTAACATACATAGTTTCCCCAGATAATATTAACACAATTATTTTGCTTTCCTCTTCTATATTATTTCATTCATTCACTCACTCAACAATTATTTAATAAGTACCCATGCTAGACACTTGGTACACAAAAATAAACAAATAGATTTTCAGGAAATCTTTGTCAAGTGCAAATTTTGAACTTATATTTGAATTTATGAATAAATGAAAAATATCAGTCTAGAAGAGTTTCTCTCCCCAGATAAAGTGTGCTATAAGATGATACACAATCAGGGAATGCAACCTATTGCAAAACACTGATACAATATAGATTATTATCAATGGATTTTCTAAAGAAAGACATTTGTTAAAGTAGTCTAAACTATGGTATTTCTATTTTCGTTAAAAATATTGTAACCCTACTGACAGAGCTTAATGAAGAGGAGATTCAGACAAATAAACTACTAATGACAACAGGGTTCTAGGCTAAAGGAAAGGTAGCATGTTAGGGAAGCCACATGATACGGTGATGGAGTGGAGACGGAGATCGTCTCCTGGAAAGCCTTCCATGGAAGGTGATATCTACTACGGTCAGACCTGATGAACATGGTAGGAAATTCTATAAAGAGGAAATAGAGAATGGAAAGAGGAGACAGTGCCAGATCATGCATGGCCATGTTGGCCATGTAAAAAGTTCCATTATTCTTTGTTTTTTTTAAATTAGATAAACAGAGGGAAATTATGTTTTAAATAAGAAATAAGAAAATAATTTTTTTCTTTGTAAAGACTACTCTGGCTGTATAGAAAAAAGTAGACTGGAAGTATTGAGACCACTTAGGAAGCTGGTATAGAAATTTAGGGAAGAGATGATGGAGTCTGATCTACGGTGATGTGAGTTGAGATGAAATGAAATGAAATAAAATGAAATGAATGTGGTGGCATTTGCTCTGTTTGGGGCCATGGAGCGGTGATGGGTTAGAGAGAAAAAAACTGATGAGTTCAATGTAGAACACACTGACTGTCTAGTACTTGAGGATCATCCTTGTGACGTGTAGAATACGAAGCTGGATAGGCCCACCTGAGGCCAGAAGACTGGAGATAAGGATGAGTCTTCAGTCTACTGATAACGATTGCTAGAACTGGAGTGGATGAGATTCCCCAGGTTGCATACTTAGAGTTAGATAGGAAGGGCCCAAAATGAATCCACCAGGTAGAGCATGAGAATTTTGCAAAACAACAACAAAAGCTTAAGGTGTGGCTTAAGTAGGTAGGATACAATCTGTTGAGTGTTTGATAATAACAGTACAAAGAGAGGGTTTCATCAAGAAAATAATGGTCAATTGTATCATACTGAGAAAAATATATATATAACCTGTGTTCCACTGATTTATTGTCATTGCCAGTTGTGGTGACAGCAGCTGGGGTGGGGGCAGGAGCCATACTGCAGAAGGTTGAGAAATCAGTGAAGAAACAAAGTGGAGCAGCAGATTTAGGTAATGCTTTTCATATGTTTAACTGTGAAGGAGAAGAGAGAGAAAGGGTGGTAGCTAGAAAGAAACACCAGGAGGAGGTTATGACTAGGAAAACACATAAACAGGGCTTCTAGAAAGCTACCCATGTTCTATTTTTCACCCGGTAGATAGCTACATGGTTGTTTGTATTTCAACTGTTAAATTGAAGCTTTTCAAATAAAAAGCTAAACTGTAAGGTTTGTGTACTTTTTGTTTGTTAGTTTGTGTATAGCATCATCAAATTTAAAAAATATGTATGAAGGTATCGTTTGAAGGCCACAAAATAAATGTAAAAGAATAAATCTAATAAAAAATATGTGTGAAGAAAATTATAAATCTTCATTGAAAAATATTTTTTGAGAATCTTCTCTATTTGGAAAGGTATGTAATGCTTTCATATAGGAACTTCAAGAATCACTTAAATGCACATTCTGTCAAATAAACCTATACATTATATGCAATTCCAGTCAAAATCTGAGTAGGGCTATTCTGTGGAATATAAGAAAGTAATTCTAAAATCCACATGGCATTCCAAAGGCTTAAGAACAGCAGAAACATGCCCAAAATATAAAAGGTCATATGTCATGCCTTGTCCAATATTAAGACTTATTATATCATAAACAGAACAGATAAGAGGTGTAAGAATATATAAATAATATGAATGGATAGACATAGAAATAATAGAGATAAAGCCAAGCATATATAAATGAGTCTTAACAAAGATGATATTGCAGATTGGTAAGGAAAGAATTACCAATATTCAATAAACATGCTGGGAGAGTTATTATTCATATGAAAAAAATAAGACACACAGGATCTTGACCTCAGATGCTACAGAAATCTTAAATTCCAGATATACGAAGTACTTTCTTTTTATAAAGTAAAAATTTATAAACCTTTAAGTTGTCAAATGCAATAGTATCTTAATGAGCTTCAGGTAAGAAAAGATTTGTTAACAAGGCACAAATGGTATAAACATAAAAAAAGATTGATCTATTCAGCTACATTACAATTAAGAACTTCTGTTTCTTAAAATATACCATGAGGAAAATAAAAAGACAAGCTACCACCTGAATGAAAACATTTGCAGTATCTGTAAATAAAAAGCATTAGTATTTAGGATATATAAAAGTTCTTTAATCAGTGAGAAAAAGACACATAACCTCAAGTAAAAATTGCAATAGATATAAACAAGAATTAAACAAAAGAGGAAAGACAAATGAACCTTAAACTTGTTAAAACATGCATCTTCATCAGGAATGCAATCAGGAAATACAATTTCAAACCTCAATGAGATACAATTTCATGCAAAATTTTAAAGTAAGTCAATGTCAATTTTTGTAAAAATATGGGACAAGAAGAACTCTTAGCCACTGACAGTGTACATATAAATTCGTATAACCACTTGGAAAACTATTTGGCACATAAAGCTGAACACATATGTATGTTGCAGCCTTGTAATTCTACTACTAAGAGATCTTACAAATGTATACTGGAAGACATATAAGAATATGCATAGCAACATTGTTCTGAACAGCAACAATCACAAACGTTTACCAAAACAAATGCTCAACGAAGTGTGCTGTACTATTGTTTTTATATAGTTATGTGTGATATGAGAGGTGGAGCAATAACTTATGGTATATTCATATGTTGAATTCTCTAACGTAATGAAAAGTACCTTATAAGAATACTTTACAACAGTACTTTATAAATAAATAAAAATAAATCTCAGATAATTTTAAGCAAAATATGCAAGGCACAGAATACATATATGTGTATTAGGATTTGATTTTCATAAAATTCAATACCAACAAAATAAACCTACTATTAGAGTATATTACATGTGATCAGACACAAAATACAGAAAGGGAAAGGAATGTGATCTCAGAGGGATACACTGCTATAATGTTTTATTTCTTAAGCGAGATGGTGGGCATGTGGGTGTTAATTTTATTTGTTGTAATTTTACAGTGCATGTATGCATTTCATATACTCCTTTGTATATATATTTTCCAAATCTCTTTAATGAAAATATTGTATGCCTTAAAAATAGGAAATCTTTGATGAGAAAAACTAACCAATGAATTTTATCTGATCATTTTAACATTATGAAGTTGATTTCTTAAAATACCTCAACATAATCCAGGGAAGTAGTAAATAATCTCTGAGCTAGGAAGAAAAGAATAAAATCTAACAAAACTATTATGAGGGCAAAAATTACCAAAAGAAGGACTCTAAATAGGCAAAAAGCAGAGGAGTAGGTGGAAAAGGATGAGAAATTACTTAACAAAGTGTTAAAAAAAATTGGCACACTGCTTTTTGAATGCCACTTTATGTTGCCTCCAAAAATATAATAAAGATTCCAAAAAACACAGATAGAAGGAAAACAGCTATTTTTTCCAGAAAAAGCGAATAAAAATTACTAGCTTCAGTTTGCAAATGCTCATGAGGGAAAAAGTTTACCCTGTGATTTCATAAATCATGTTTCATTTGTGTGAAAAATAGAGAAGAAAATATTCTAACATAAATGCACTTAAAATTTTACTAATCTTTTCCTGCTGTCATGTAATAAATACGTACATAGAGTTGTGTTATAAAAAAAGAATAATTCTTTATGTGACTGTGTACAAGGACCAAAAAATCATGCAAAACATGCAAATTCCAGAGGGTTAAAGTGTTACTTTTTATGGCGGTAGTATGTATTTCATTCAGAGAAGATAGCTGGACATTTGATGAAACTAGACATGAATATAAGGTCTTTGACATTTGAGTTTTCCTCACTTTGAACCTTGTCCAAGTGGTGAATGAGTCATGACCAAATATTTTCACAACCTACTAGACATTTGGTGATCATTGAGCCATGAGCTGAAGGTCTTCCATCATTCCTTGGTGGGCAGGTGTCACCACCACTAATGAGGCTTTTGCTTAAAATCTGCTAGGGAGCCAGATAGCAAGAGGGTCTGGAGACTGAACAGCCCATTCAGGGCCTGCAGTGGCCCCATCCAGGTAGTAACAGAAGGCTCCAGGCCAAGGCCAGCTGGTAAATGTAGTTACATCCAGTATAGCAAAGAGAGGTTTTACTTTGTATTGCTGCCTGTCTGGCTCTTCTACCAGCATTTAGTTCACAGGACGAAATTTCACAAATCTACGTGCTTTGAGGAGCATGACTTTGTCTGAATCAGCCATTCTGAGAATCTCAGTTCCATAAATTTTACAGCTGACATTTCATATGATGTGTCATGGTATATTCTGGTCAAAAGCCTTTATCAGCCACAGATCAGCAGAATCTTAGAATACGTAGATGAATAGGCTGTGCTCCATAGGCAACTGGTTTACACTACAGATATAGTTCTAGAAATGAGGCAGAAGATAACATTTTCAAAATAATAATACTCTCCATTCATACAAAATATTACAATTTTGAAATGATTTCATATACTCTTAGAGGCAGAAAATTTTAATTTCAGAAGTAAATATATATATATATCTCACACAGATAGTACAGGACTGAGCCAGTACATATTCTGAGCATAAATTAAGGTCTAGTGTTGCTACACCAAAGACATGGAATCAACCCAGGTGCCCACCTGTAGTGAACTGGATAAAGCAAATGTGGTACATATACATCATGGAATACTGCACAGCCATAAAAAGAATAAGATCATGTTCTTTGCAGAAGCATGACTGCATCTAGAGCCCACTATCCTAACCGAATTGAAGTAGGAACAGAAAACGAAGCACTGCATGTTCTCATTTATAAGCATGAGCTAAACACTGGGTACTCATGGACACAGAAATGGCAACAATAGACACTGGGGACTACTAGAGAGGAAAGGAAGGAGTGGTTGAAAAACTATTACATGGTACTGGTACCAAAACAGAGATATAGACCAATGGAACAGAACAGAGGCATTGGAGGAAACACAACGTATCTACAACCATACAATCTTTGATAAACCTGACAAAAACAAGCAATGGGGAAAGGATTCCCTGTTTAATAAATGGTGTTGGGAAAACTGGCTAGCCATGTGCAGAAAGCAGAAACTGGATCCCTTCCTGACACCTTACACTAAAATTAACTCCAGATGGATTAAAGACTTAAACATAAGACCTGGCACCATAAAAACCCTAGAAGAAAATCTAGGCAAAACCATTCAGGACATAGGAGTAGGCAAGGACTTCATGAACAAAACATCGGCAGCAAAAGCCAAAATAGACAAATGGGACCTAATGAAACTCCACAGCTTCTGCACGGCAAAAGAAACAGTCACTAGAGTGAATCGGCAACCAACAGAATGGGAAACATTTTTGCAGTTTACCCATCTGACAAAGGGCTGATATCCAGAATTTACAAAGAACTCAAACAGATTCACAAGAAAAAAACAAACAAGCCCATTCAAAAATGGGCAAAGGATATAACAGACACTTTACAAAAGAAGACATACATGAGGCCAACAAACATATGAAAAAATGCTCATCATCACTGGTCATAAGAGAAATGCAAATCAAAATTACATTGAGATACCATCTCACGCCAGTTAGAATGGTGATCATTAAAAAATCTGGAGACAACAGATGCTGGAGAGGATGTGGAGAAATAGGAACACTTTTACACTGCTGGTGGGAGTGTAAATTAGTTCAACCATTGTGGAAGACAGTGTGGCGATTCCTCAAAGACCTAGAAATAGAAATTCCATTTGACCCAGCAATCCCATTACTGGGTATATATCCAAAGGACTATATAAATCATTCTACTATAAGGACACATGCACACGAATTTTCATTGCAGTACTGTTTACAATAGCAAAGACCTGGAACCAACCCAAATGCCCGTCGATGATAGACTGGACTGGAAAAATGTGGCACATATACACCATGGAATATTATGCAGCAATCAGAAATGATGAGTTCGTGTCCTTTGTAGGGACATGGATGAATCTGGAGAACATCATTCTCAGCAAACCGACACAAGAACAGAAAATGAAATGCCGCATATGCTCACTCATAGGTGGGTGATGAACAATGAGAACACATGGACACAGGGAGCGGAGCACTACACACTGGGGTCTATTGGGGGGAATAGAGGAGGGACAGTGGCGGGGGGGGAGCTGGGGAGGGATAGCATGGAGAGAAATGCCAGATGTGGGTGAAGGGGAGGAAGACAGCAAATCACACTGCCACGTGTGTACCTATGCAACTCTCTTGCATGTTCTGCACGTTCTATTTAACAGATATTTATTGAAAGTTGGCTATGCTAAGAAAGCAGGAGCTATACAGAAGTGAGATCAGATAGTACCCTTAAGGACTTTATTATCTACTAAGAAGAATAAAAACACACAAATAGAAGATACTGAGAATTGACCAGAATTTGTTTTAAGTTCTTCTAAATAGAAAAGTGAGCATATTTAAAATTAACCTAAAATATATTTAAACTAATATTATAGCAATGGTAAACTAATATTTCTAAGTTCTGAAAAGTCAACTCACAATAAATTCAATTTTCCAAATATTGAGTCACTAAACTGACCCCTAAGAATAAAGAGAGACAGGACACAAATCATGTCTCTTTATTTTTTTGTTGATTTATTTCAGCACAACTCATCATATTGGATTTTCTCATTGGCAGAAAACTTTATTCTTGCATTTTTCATTTACTACAAGGGCCAGCAAAAATGCACTGAAAGGCAAAGTGAATAAACTAAAATCTGTAGCTTCAAGCTCAATATCTAAAAAGGAAAATTTCAAACCGTTAGCCCATATAAATATTCTCCTTCCTCATTTCTCATCCCAATCTCCCTGGGTCCTCCTGACAACACACACACACACACACACACACCCCTCACCACTCACCCGAATCAGTTTTTCTATCATACAGCAAACTGATTCCACATCCAGTCCTTTTATGTCTACTTTTAGTTTAACCTAACCCAGAACAGTATCACTGAATAATAGAATATAATGCATGATAAGTGTGAATCTTTTTAATGTGGCCTTGTATGCTAGAGAAGCAAAGAAAATGATATGTTGCGGATTTCTGAATCTCTTTTACCTCAGAAATCATATGCAATAATTAGAGGCATACTAAAAATCCAAACAAAGAGAACACTCGCTGTATAGATCTACAAACTGGATATTGGTGTTATAGATGCCAAAACACAGTCAGAAAGATTAGCTTTCAGCTCCAGCCCTGCTGAGGAAGTTCCCTGAAGGATGAAAGAGGCCTTGAACAAAGTGAGATGCTTTAGCTGATCAAGCCCTATTTGGTCACTTTCATCTTTGCGATGCATGGAAAAGGAGCTGCTTTCCTGCCAGCTCTTGGCACTGTGACCAGGCAGAGACATAAAGGGAGGCAAGGCAAGGCCAGCACAAAAGGGGAAGTGGTTAAAGGCAGCAGCCCGTTCCAAAGAAACAAAGGTGCTGGCAGGAGACATTAACAAGGAAGACGCTTGAGCCTCCGTGGTAAATAGAATGGCAATGGCCTAATAATAAACCTGAAAGACACAGGCGAGGATGGTTGCATGCAAAGTGGAGGGAAACCTTCCAATTACCGCTGTAGACAGCCCTATTAATCCTTAGGAGCACTCTCGACAAAAAGTCTATTCAATTTTCCCTCGACGTATTCCATCTAATGGGAGCAGTATTATGTCTGACGCTGAGGATAATTACCTCATGAGAATTTCACATACAGAGAAGTAAAGTATTTAATTTTCTGCAGGTGTCTTGGACACATTCTGCATAATTCTTTGCCCCAAAATGAGGTGTGCATTCCTCTTCTGCAGAGCTGCTTTCGGATTGGGATGGTTTGCATTTGAGGACTATAAGTGATAGTCATTTATCTTAGCCATTATGGAAAGCAAAGCATAGTATATTCATTCTCCCTTCATCACATTGCAAATGTCATTAGTAACTTCAGCAAAGCTCAAATAATATATATATGTCATATATGTATTGTGTATATACTTATATATATAAAAATCTTGTTATAACACTCCTCTGGCTCACAACCATTAGCAGCAGATAAGTGCTTAAGAACCCTTTTATATACATTAGTTATGAGAGTTCCAACAAGACTATAACCCTGTAGGGAGACACTTAACTGTTTACACCTGCCAGTTTATGAAACTTAGAAACAGTTGAAATTGTACAGGAAAGAGAATAGAGAGGACAATATTTAAGGCTGTTTTGTTTCCTGAAATAATTACACACGTAGCATGTCTTGTTGATTTATTCTAAAGATGCCTAAGCCAAACATAGATAATATTTATTGCTGAATTCCATAAAGCAGTTTTATCATTTTAGCATTGAATCCCTTTTGTATAACAAAGAAAGCATCCCTTAACAGTAGAGGTGTGACAAAGAGGATGTTAAACATGTTAAGCAAAATATGCACAGGAAGAAAAACCTCCTTTAAAAAAAAAAAAAGTTTTCCAATGGTGAAGCAATCAAGAGTATAGAAATAGACTGTAATGTGGCACGCTTCATTCAAATTAATGCAGAAATAATTAAACATTTCTTAGAGTTGATGACTTTACTACTGAGAAATTCTTTTATTATACATAGGAACGAAGATGATCTTATTTTTTTCCACTAGGGAATAGATTACATGATCAAGACCACACTGCCTTGTGTCATATATGTTCTTTATGAATGTGTTTTGTTAAAAATCCACATTGTTAACTAGAAAACGATGACAATTCAGATATCACAATTTGGTCTATTGAAACAGAGGTGGCTGAATCCCTTTGTTCCTAAATTGGTTGTACTTTCAAAATGGCCATGATTCTGGGTTACAGAAGCTATGCCTGCATGGGGCAATCAGATTGTTGCCCTGAGTTCCCCAGCACTCTCTGCCATTCAGGGACTCATAAACAGCCCAAACTAACTGTTCCGGTTTCCTTCTTATCCAGGTGTCTTAAACATTGTAGAACATTTTAAATATGTTCAGAAAATTTCCAGAAAACCTGACTATATCTAATAAAAATTTTGTATTACAGTTCAACTTTGGCAAAAAATTAACCTGTCCTTGAGAGTAAGTTATCTTTAATTTTCTTTTTGAAATTAGAATACAAAACTTTAATTAATTATTCTGAGGAAGTGTTGTCTTCTACTTAAAAGCCCGAGGCATCCTTTCAGACAGAGAAGACTAAGGATGTACTCGTGTTCTTCTCCCTCATTTTTCCTCCTGAAAATCCCAGTACATGTAGAAATCAGTGCTTCTGGTAATTGCAAAGGACATGCTGTCCTTGGCTTTCAATATTTCCCAATTTTCTCAAGCAGGCAAAGACATCCATCAAGTCTTCAAGACCTAAACTTACTGGCATCCTGTAAAACTTCCCCAAAAGTCTCCCGAGGCTGAACAGACTGCAAAAAAACTGACCTGGAAACTTTCATAACCAGTGTGCTAACCTTTAACTCAATAAGAAGTATAGACTTGCTAATGCCCAGTTACCCTTCATGCTCATGGCTAATCACTAAAGTTGGTCTCATTTCTTTATAAAAATGCCACAGGCAAAAATGAAGAAAATACCAGTGATCTATTACTCCTCTCTGCTTATAAGCAGATACCACGATATGCTATGTTTTTCTTTTAGAGGGAGAGTGAATAAAATCTTGGTTATCAGCTTTTTTCCCCCATTAATAGACATAAAATGGTTCTTTATGAAACATCTGAGTATAAGTTCCAAATTTTCCTCTGTGAACTTACCATGGCTATCAAATATTGCAATCATGTAATTATCCTGTATATTCTTAAAGAGACATTGACTTTCAAATTAGGTCAATGTTAGTAAACACTATCTAAGACCAAGGGAACCTCAATTAGAAAGATAATTCAGCATAAAATATTCAAAGTAGAAAAAGTTTTACTTATAGTGCTTACTATTTTCTTTTCTTTTCTTTCTTTTTTCTTTTACATAAGAAGCTTTCCAAATACCCAACCCCCTGGCAATTCAGAACAGATTCAGGAAAGAACATTACTTCTTACTCAAGAATTAGTTCCAAACTAATACAGATGATGGAACGAGAAAGCATACATAGGAAATAAAATCTGAAACAGATGGCAGGAAGTCCTACATGAAGAATTATACATGCATAGATGATCTGGCCAAAGAAAATTATTCTGGCATAAACACTGGGTCCATTGAAGAGATGGTCAAGAAGAAGGATGAAGTGAAATCGTCAGACCAATAAGTGGTCATCATGGGGCAAAATATATTTTAAAATATACATTTGATGTTGTAATTCACATTAGGGTATTCTGGCCTTATAGGTTCTTAGTAAGAAATGAAAACAGAACATAGCATTATTCACCCTCATTTGCATGCAGTAATTTCTGTAAAAATGTACAGAAATAAACTTGCATTCTAAATATATGAGAATTCTGATATGAAAGAATGAAAGTTCATAAATACAGTGTATGTTGAGTATAAAGCGAGAAATATATTAACACCTAGATTATGTTTCTGTCTCCGAACAAATTCTTTATTATTTTCATTCTTTGATACAGGGTCTCACTCTGTCACTCAGGCTGTAGTGCAGTGGCACAATCACTGCAGCCTTGACCTCCTGGGATCAAGCAATCCTCTTGCCTCAGCCTCCCAAGTAGCTAGGACTGCAGGTGCACACCACCACACCTGGCTAATTGTTTCCTCAATTTTTTGTAGAACTGGGGTCTCGCTATATTGCCCAGGCTGGTCACAAACTCATGACCTCAAGTGGTCCTTCCATCTCTGTCTTCCAAAGTGTTGGGATTAACATGTAAGCCACCACACCCAGCCTGAACAGATTTATTTTTAACGTCTCTGAGTTCTAATGCATTTTGAGAATTGTAGTCAATCTCCTTTATTTTTATTTCAGTCTTCCTTATAGCAGCTGTGCATGTTTAGCATTTCATAAACAATTAAAACAACATGGATTAGGCTTCCAAACTGAATCATGAAATTTCAATAGATTTAAGGCTTATGAAAAAAGATTTATGCAATACAATTTGACACTTCCATTTCTAGTTATGGACAATGTAATACAAATATGACTTTCACAGATTATGTGAGGACTGTCAGCTTTAGCTGTACATTTTTAATATATTCAGACTAAATTAAAATAACCTGTTTCCAGCCTTTGAATTATTTAAATTTTCAGTTAAAAGCTGTATAGAGATGTAAGGAGAACCATTACTTTACTAAACATTTACTATATGCTAGCCAATATTCAATGGGCTTCACACATGGGGATCTATTTTTTGGTTTTTTTTTTTGAGATGGGGTTTTGCTCTTGTTACCCAGGCTGGAGTGCAATGGTGCAATCTCAGCTCACCGCAACCTCCACCTCCTGGGTTCAGGCAATTCTCCTGCCTCAGCCTCCCGAGTAGCTGGGATTACAGGCACGCACCACCATGCCCAGCTAATTTTTGTATTTTTAGTAGAGATGGGGTTTCACCATGTTGACCAGGATGGTCTCGATCTCTTGACCTCATGATCCACCCACCTCGGCCTCCCAAAGGGTGATCTATTTAATATTCAAGATCCTCTAGGATTGCTTACTGTACTTACCCTTGCTTTGTAGATGAGGAAGTTAAGTAAACTTGTCACGTTCAATACTGTTAAGTAGCATAGCTGGGATCCAAACCTAGCTCCCAAATTCACTCAACTGTTTGCTACAGTATTGTTTTTTATATCTGGCACATCCGTAAACATTTATTTACTTCTTATTCTCTATTATCTAAAAACAAAATCTTGTTGTTTTTTGTTTTTTTTTGAGACGGAGTTTCGCTCGTTACCCAGGCTGGAGTGCAATGGTGCGATCTCAGCTCACCGCAACCTCCGCCTCCTGGGTTCAGGCAGTTCTCCTGCCTCAGCCTCCTGAGTAGCTGGGATTACAGGCACGTGCCACAATGCCCAGATAATTTTTTGTATTTTTTTTTTTTTTTTTTTTAGTAGAGACAGGGATTCACCATGTTGACCAGGATGGTCTAGCTCTGTTGATCTCGTGATCCACCCGCCTCGGCCTCCCAATGTGCTGGGATTACAGGCTTGAGCCACCGCGCCCAGCCAAATAAAATCTTTTTTACAAAATTTTTCTTACTAGAAATGAATCAGTACATTACTCATAAAACTATTCTCTTTAAATGTATACACACAACTGAATAAATGAACATGTGTGCTCTTTACCCTTCTAGCTGAAATGAGTAAGAATTGTTTTGGAAAAAAAACTAATCTAATACTTAATTTCTCCACTATAGCTATACAGTAGTACATTTACAGAATTTCACAGTAGTATCTTGGAAAGTCATCTTTTTCTCAGATATTATAAGATTTAACTCTCTGATATTCAATTCCTATTACTTTGTATACATTCAAAAATTTTTTAACTGCATGCATTACCCATCCAAAACATTAAATTAAAAAGGAGAAATTTGGCCAGTTGCAGTGGCTCACGCCTGTAATCCTAGCAGTGTGGGAGGCCAAGGTGGGCGGACCACATGAGGTCCAGAGTTCAAGACCAGCCTGGCCAACATGGTAAAACCTCAACTCTACTAAACAGACAAAAATTAGCCAGGTATAAGGGTGCACCTCTAGTTCCCAGCTACTCAGGAGACAGACGCAGGAGGATCACCTGAGCCTAGGAGGTGGAAGTCAACATCACTTCACTGCACTCCAGCCTGGGTGACAAAGACCCCGTCTCAAAAACATAAGGAAAAAAAATGTAGAAATTTAAAAATAAATCAAATTAAAAATCTGAGGTATCTCAAAGGCCAGGAAGGCCAGTGTAGTTCAAACTTATTTGCGATCTTTCCCATATTTGTATACCTTCTGTACAATTATACATTCAATATTTTGATCAACTTGTATGTTTTTTATTTAAATATATATTTTAAAAAGAAATTTTTCATACGTAGAAAACTAGTATTACTTGCCATAAATAGAAAATGACTATAAATATATTTGCTTTTGTTTTTTTAATTTTTATTGGATTTTAGGTTTTGGGGTACATGAGCAGAGCATGCAAGACAGTTGCATAGGTACACACATGGCAGTGTGCTTTGCCTTTCTTCCCCCCTTCACCCACATTTGGCATCTCTCCCCAGGCTATCTCTCCCCACCTCCCCCTCCCACTGGCCCTCCCCCTTCCCCCCAATAGACCCCAGTGTTTAGTACTCCCCTTTCTGTGTCCATGTGTTCTCATTTTTCATCACCCACCTATGAGTGAGAATATGCGGTGTTTCATTTTCTGTTCTTGTGTCAGTTTGCTGAGGATGATGTTCTCCAGATTCATCCATGTCCCTACAAACGACACAAACTCATCATTTCTGATTGCTGCATAATATTCCATGGTGTATATGTGCCACATTTTTCCAATCCAGTCTATTATCAATGGGCATTTTGGTTGATTCCAGGTCTTTGCTATCATAAACAGTGCTGCAATGAACATTCGTATACATGTGTCCTTATAGTAGAACGATTTACAGACTTTTGGATATATACCCAGTAATGGGATTGCTGGGTCAAATGGAATTTCTATTTCTAAGGCCTTGAGGAATCGCCACACTGTCTTCCACAATGGTTGAACTAATTTACACTCCCACCAACAGTGTAAAAAGTGTTCCTTTTTCTCCACATCCTCTCCAGCATCTGTTGTCTCCAGATTTTTTAATGATCGCCATTCTAACTGGCGTGAGATGGTATCTCAATGTGGTTTTGATTTGCATCTCTCTGATGACCAGTGACGATGAGCATTTTTTCATATGATTGTTGGCCTCATATATGTCTTCTTTCGTAAAGTATCTGTTCATATCCTTTGCCCACTTTTGAATGGGCTTGTTTGTTTTTTTCCTATAAATCTGTTTGAGTTCTTTGTAAATTCTGGATATCAGCCCTTTGTCAGATGGGTAGACTGCGAAAATTTTTTCCCATTCTGTTGGTTGCCGATCCACTCTAGTGACTGTTTCTTTTGCCGTGCAGAAGCTGTGGAGTTTCATTAGGTCCCATTTGTCTATTTTGGCTTTTGTTGCCAATGCTTTTGGTGTTTTGGTCATGAAGACCTTGCCTACTCCTATGTCCTGGATAGTTTTGCCTAGATTTCCTTCTAGGGTTTTTATGGTGCCAGGTCTTATGTTTAAGTCTTTAATCCATCTGGAGTTAATTTTAGTGTAAGGTGTCCGGAAGGGGTCCAGTTTCTGCTTTCTGCACATGGCTAGCCAGTTTTCCCAACACCATTTGTTAAACATGGAATCCTTTCCCCATTGCTTGTTTTTGCCAGGTTTATCAAAGATTGTATAGTTGTATGTATGTTGTGTTGCCTCCGATGCCTCTGTTTTGTTCCATTGGTCTATATCTCTGTTTGGTACCAGTACCATGCTGTTTTGATTACCGTAGCCTTGTAGTATAGTTTGAAATCTGGTAGTGTGATGCCCCCCGCAGTGTTCTTTTTGCTTAGAATTGACTTGGCTATGCGGGCTCTCTTTTGGTTCCATATGAAGTTCATGGTGGTTTTTTCCAGTTCTGTGAAGAAAGTCAATGGTAGCTTGATGGGGATAGCGTTGATTCTGTAAATTACTTTGGGCAGTATAGCCATTTTCATGATATTAATTCTTCCTAACCATGAACATGGAATGTTTCTCCATCTGTTTGTGTCCTCTCTGATTTCGTTGAGCAGTGGTTTGTAGTTCTCCTTGAAGAGGTCTCTTACGTTCCTTGTGAGTTGTATTCCAAGGTATTTTATTCTTTTTGTAGCAATTGCGAATGGCAGTTCGCTCTTGATTTGGCTTTCTTTAAGTCTGTTATTGGTGTAGATGAATGCTTGTGATTTTTGCACATTGATTTTATATCCTGAGACTTTGCTGAAGTTGCTTATCAGTTTCAGGAGTTTTTGGGCTGAGGCAATGGGGTCTCCTAGGTACACTATCATGTCGTCTGCAAATAGAGACAATTTGGCTTCCACCTTTCCTATTTGAATACCCTTTATTTCTTTTTCTTGCCTGATTGCTCTGGCTAGAACTTCCAGTACTATATTGAATAGGAGTGGTGAGAGAGGGCATCCTTGTCTAGTGCCAGATTTCAAAGGGAATGCTTCCAGTTTTGCCCATTCAGTATGATATTGGCTGTTGGTTTGTCGTAAATAGCTTTTATTACTTTGAGATACGTTCCATCGATACCGAGTTTATTGAGGGCTTTTAGCATAAAGGGCTGTTGAATTTTGTCAAATGCCTTCTCTGTGTCAATTGAGATAATCATGTGGTTTTGTTTTTGGTTCTGTTTATGTGGTGAATTACGTTGATAGACTTCCGTATGTTGAACCAGCCTTGCATCCCCGGGATGAATCCTACTTGATCATGATGAATAAGTTTTTTGATTTGCTGTTGCAATCGGCTTGCCAATATTTTATTGAAGATTTTTGCATCTATGTTCATCATGGATATTGGCCTGAAGTTTTCTTTTCTCGTTGGGTCTCTGCCGGGTTTTGGTATCAGGATGATGTTGGTCTCATAAAACGATTTGGGAAGGCTTCCCTCTTTTTGGATTGTTTGAAATAGTTTTAGAAGGAATGGTACCAGCTCCTCCTTGTGTGTCTTGTAGAATTCGGCTGTGAACCCGTCTGTACCTGGGCTTTTTTTGTGTGGTAGGCTCTTAATTGCTGCCTCGACTTCTGATCTTGTTATTGGTCTATTCATAGTTTCAGCTTCCTCCTTGTTTAGGCTTGGGAGGACACAGGAGTCCAGGAATTTATCCATTTCTTCCAGGTTTACTAGTTTATGCGCATAGAGTTGTTTGTAATATTCTCTGATGATGGTTTGAATTTCTGTGTAATCTGTGGTGATTTCCGACCTTTCTCTCTGGCTGCCCTTAGTATTCTCTCCTTTATTTCAACCTTGTTGAATCTGACGATTATGTGCCTTGGGGTTGCTCTTCTTGCGGAATATCTTTGTGGTGTTCTCTGTATTTCCTGCAATTGAGTGTTGGCCTGTCTTGCTAGGTGGGGGAAGTTTTCCTGGATGATGTCCTGAAGAGTATTTTCCAGCTTGGATTCATTCTCTTCGTCCCCTTCTGGTACACCTATCAAACGTAGGTTAGATCTTTTCACATAGTCCCACATTTCTTGGAGACTTTGTTCATTCCTTTTTGCGCTTTTTTCTCTAATCTTGGTTTCTCGTTTTATTTCATTGAGTTGGTCTTCGACTTCAGATATTCTTTCTTCTGCTTGGTCAATTCGGCTATTGAAACTTGTGTTTGCTTCGCGAAGTTCTCGTATTGTGTTTTTCAGCTCCTTTAATTCATTCATATTCCTCTCTAAGTTATCCATTCTTGTTATCATTTCCTCGAATCTTTTTCCAAATCTTTTTTCAAGGTTCTTAGTTTCTTTGCATTGATTTAATACATGATCTTTTAGCTCACAAAAGTTTCTCATTATCCATCTTCTGAAGTCTAATTCCGTCATTTCGTCACAGTCATTCTCCGTCCAGCTTTGATCCCTTGCTGGTGAGGAGTTTTGGTCCTTTCTAGGAGGCGAGGTGTTCTGGTTTCGGGTGTTTTCCTCCTTTTTGGGCTGGTTTCTTCCCATCTTTGTGGATTTGTCTGCTGGTCGTCTGCGTAGTTGCTGACTTTTCGATTGGGTCTCTGAGTGGACACCCAGAATATTGATGATGAAGTATTTCTGTTGCTTGGTTTTCCTTCTACCAGTCTAGCCCCTTCGCTGTACGACTGCTGAGGTCCGCTCCAGACCCTGCTTGTCTGTGGTGCACCTCTAGCAGCTGTGGCACAGCGAGGGATGCTACCAGTTTCTTTTTCTGCTATCTTTGTCCCAGGATGATGCCTGCCTAATGTCAGTCTTTTGCATATAGAGGGGTCAGGGAGCTGCTTGAGGAGACAGTCTGTACTTTATAGGAGCTCAATTGCTGAGCTGTGAGCTCTGTTGTTCATTCAGGGCTGTTAGGCTGCTATGTTTGATTCTGCAGCAACAGAGCTCATTAAAAAACCCTTTTTTTTCCTCAAATGCTCTGTGTTGAGGGGTTTGGGCTTTATTTTTGGATGTCCGTTGAGGTCCTGCCCAGCTAGGACGCAGACTAACCACTGTTTGGCTGCCGAGGCTCCGCCCTGCTGTTGTGTGATTCGCCCTGTTCCTGCAGGCTCTGCTGTGGTCTCCGCCACGCCCTGCGACAGAGTCTCTCTGTTGTAGCAGGTTGCCTCGGCAACGGCAGGCTGCGTCAGCAGTGGGCGTGTATCTCAGTAGGGACGGGTTGCCTCGGCAACGGCAGGCTGTGTCAGCAGTGGGCGTGTATCTCAGTAGGGACGGGTTGCCTCGGCAACGGCAGGCTGAGTCAGCAGTGGGCATGTATCTCAGTAGGGACAGGTTGCCTCGGCACCGGCTGGCTGCGTCAGCAATGGGCATGTTTCTCAGTTGTGGCGGGTTGCCTCGGTAATGGTGGACGCCCCTCCCCCTCAGAGCGTCTCGGGCCGTCTGCCTGGGGCTTGTTTGAAATCGCGGTTTTGTTCGTCCCACTGGGCCAACCCTAACGCTCTGTCCCTGCAATCACCTGGCTGGCCCACTGTCCAAGTCTAACTCAGTCTCAAGTCCAGCCCTCTCACGTCTCCTGTTGCTGGTTCAACAGGGCACCCGGACAAGCGCGCCCTGTTGGGAGCGCTGGGTAGGGCCGGCCGCTGCCACCCCGGCTGCCGGCTTCGCCAGGCGGAGGTTCTGCCTGGCGTCCCGCGTCTCCTCTTCACTTGGGAATTTCCCCGTTCCATGGGCAACAAAGATCAGTCTGGAAATGCAGCTCAGACTCACCTTTCTGCGGACACAACGCGAGCTCCAATCCTGGGTTGTTCTCACAGCGCCATCTTGAGTCCTCCCCAATATATTTGCTTTTTAAACAAACAATTTCTTTAACCTTTAACAGTATTTTCATACATTCCAATGACTGGCACCTGGTTTCACTGTGTTAAAAGGAAACTATCACAGTTGGGGCATATGCAATATGAATGTGGAATCATATTTAAAATACAGTTGTGCAAATAACATTTATGGAACACTGCAGGAAGTTTGTTTTTTCTTTTACATATCTTAATTTTTCCTTTGGATCAAGCCAAACAAATGACCACTTAAGCAAGTATTTGTTGCTCTTGTAGAATTGCAATTGAGCATTATGCTAATAATTTCTCCTAAGGCCACTTTTTAAATGTAAATATCTTCATCGTACTGTTGAGTCAATGATCTAGCATGTAGTCTAGGATATGGTCCACTCCATTGCATAATTTCCTCTTTAAGATGACTTATCAGAGAAACAATTTCTGTCCTTAGTGGCAGGAAAAATTTGTGTCTTCTAAACAACGGGCTTGTGAGTGAATTTTTACTCAGGAACACTTGTTTGTGATCATGTTTCTTCCTTTGCTCTGTTTGCTAAAGGGACCAGAGATGATCCCTTCAATCTGCAAAGGAGCATATAATATTACATTTTAGGTGCTGACCTTGACCCCGAATTTCAAAACATTGCTGCCATATTTTCCTTTGATCTAAATGCTCTCAATTATTTATACTTAGCTTCTTGTGTTTTATAAGTTTTTGTAAGTCTCAAAACTTTTGTGGAACATGTATACACAGAATTTATATTCCATATGTACAGGTAGTATATATGCATGTGTAACCATTGTGATCAGTTTCTATTATTTATAACATATTTCAAAGTGTCCATGAAAAACAAGCAAAGTTAATAGTCATTATACATCATAAAAAATAAGACTACCCTGTCCTGACCTTTTTGCCTTACCCTGCCTGGTAGATTCTCTTAATCTGTTGGTTGTTGTATTATTCGGAGTTCTTCAGAGAAACAAAAGAAAGGAGTAGGGAGAGAAAGTGAGAGAGAGAGAGAGACAGAGAGAGAGAGAGAGAGAGAGAGAAAGAAAGACATTTAAGGAATTTGTCTCAGGTGACTGAGGCCTGGCAAGTCCGAAGTCTGCAGGTCAGGCCAGGGCTAGAGAGAGAGAGAGAGACAGAGAGAGAGAGAGAGAGAGAGAGAGAGAGAGAGAGAGAGAGAGAGAGAGAGAGAGAGAGAGAGAGAGAGAGAGAGAGAAAGAAAGACATTTAAGGAATTTGTCTCAGGTGACTGAGGCCTGGCAAGTCCGAAGTCTGCAGGTCAGGCCAGGGCTGGAGACACAGAGGAAAGTTGATGTTGCAGTCTTGAGTCTTAAGGCAGTCTAAAGTTAGAATTCCATCCTTCTCAGAGGAATCTCTGTTTTGTCTGTTAAGGCCTTTAGCTCATTATACAAGGTCCACCTACATTATGGAATGTGAGCTGCTTTACTCAAAGTCTACTGATTGAAATGTCAATCACATCTAAAACTACCCTTAAAGGACACCTAGACTGGTGTGTAACCAAACAGCTAGATACCACAACCTCCCCAAGTTGACAAGAAAATTAGCCATCTCAGCAGCTCATATGTAAATTTTAAATTTTAGAAACTGTGAACATTACAGATGACCAAGATTAACAAGTTGGTTTTGCTATCTTAAATCCTAAGTAGTGTGTCTTAAAATTTCAACGATTCTGTAAAGCTGAATATATCCTGAATAATTGTAAACAAAAGTATTTTTCCCATAATAAACACAATTCCACTGAGCAACAACACTACTAATGTAAAATAAAGACCCTTCTTTACACTAGTGAAGTGCAGTAGTGACAGGAGGGGAAAGGGTAGAACAAGGAGCTCAATCAATAACTGATTATGAAAAATCAATTTCGATAACTCACTACTTTCACACTAGCTGTAAGGTATTTAAAGGCTGAATTTGAATTTGTGGCCCACACAAAATATTGCAGTGTCCTACAACAGATGCCATTTGAGCTTTGGGAAAGAGAGCCTTGGCCTGACATCACAGTGCTGTGATGGCTTCCTTCCTACAGACAAGGAGCAGGAAAATTGAGAAAGTCACTACTGTAACCAGAAACAACATACTAATATCAAATATAAATTTGATAGTACTGCATCCATTACAGCAGTCTTCACATTCATGCCCAATTTCATTACAAAATTAGGATTGGAAACGGCTGGTATTCTGGCAGGTAGTTTTAGGGCACAATCAAAACCTCATGTCACCTGAGGTATTCTGAGCAAAATTCCAGATTGCCAAGAGCACCACCTAATTTGCCTATACAGTTACATATGTTTTCCACAAAGATAAAGAGTGCAACAGTGATATTTGCTTGCGTTTGGATATTACCCGATAAGTGGCTTCAAAGGACTTGTATTTTTTTCAATGTTCAAACAGTAGAATTCTGAGATCATCAGCTCTGTATTTGCTTTCTGGTCTGAGGGAAAAGTTGACCTTATGTTGTATTTAATTGCTCTGCCCACAGCACTTAAGGATTATTTGTAGCACATGTACTTTAAAAAACATTACCACCAAAACACTTAAAACAATTGCAATATGATACTGATTGTCACATCTTTGCTGTGTAGAAGTTCAAATGCAAAA
Source organism: Callithrix jacchus (assembly GCF_049354715.1). Classification (NCBI taxonomy): domain Eukaryota; kingdom Metazoa; phylum Chordata; class Mammalia; order Primates; family Cebidae; genus Callithrix; species Callithrix jacchus. The sequence continues at coordinate 70,442,860 of NC_133504.1, read as the reverse complement.
AATTTATGATTGACCCTTTCAATGGTTACATATTGAATAATATCCAAGGTAATAACTATCCTTTAAGTATTCTATGTGCTTAGCCTTTTCTCATGTACATATGCATTGTCAGCAATGCCATCAGTCAACAGAAATTAGGAAGCATTACTTTGTCATGTGCACAAGGCACACATTGATAAACGGGACATGGCTCCTTGAGAATCTTATAGTTTTCTAAGGGAGAAAGAGAACTAATCAATTAAAATACAGCACGGTAATTGAGTATCATGAGCATTTGGGAAACTACAAATCTCTTAGTATGACCAGGGCACAGGGCTTAACATGAAGTATTATTAGAGCTGTACATGATAGTATAAGATTAGGAGGCATTATTGAAGGCCCAATTCTAAAGCATGATTTTGTAATGATACAAATCTAAATACTGTACCATAGCCATGCCATTCTAATTGTAATCGTTCTGGTTTTAACAGATGATGTAACTGGGGCTTAGAGACTTTTACCAAGCCAACACTGTTGAGCATTTTGTTTCACACAGAACAATGGCTCCCCAAATATATCTATATCATAATCCCTGAAACCTGTAAATATGTTGCCTCACATGACAAAGAAGACTTTGGAGATTAAATACATTTATTGAGATGGGAAGATTATCCAGGTGGGCCCAATAAGAGGGAGGCAGAAAAGTCAAGAGTCAGAGAAGGAGATGGAACAAGAGAAGCAGAGTTCAGTGTGGCAGGGAAGGATCCCCACAGCAAAGAAGGTGGGCAATACTAGAAGCTGGGAGAAGCAAGAAAGTGAATTCATCCTAGAACCTTCAGAAGTAAGACAGCCCTATGGACACCTTGACTTCTATGCTCTAAGATAATAAATGTGCATTGTCTTAAGCCAGTAGTATGCCAGCATTATTATAAGTGCTTTGCACGAATGAAATAATTTTAGCCTCACTAACATGAGTCAATTACTGCTTTTTATTATATGTGGTCTTCACAACAACCCTTATAATGTAGCTACTGGCTGTCTACCCATTTTGGAAGTGTAGAAACCAAGATACAAAGAATTAAAGTAATATGCCTAAGGCCATACACTTAATCATTGACAAAGCTTGAGTTTGATCCCAGGCAATCTAGGGTACATCTTGACTTGAAGTGTCTTCTTTTCCACATTCACACACTCACACTTATTATATGTCAAAGACAGTGTCTTCATCTGTGTTTTCCCCTGAAAAAGCAGAGCCTAAGAAAAGCTTTCATGTGCAAGTAGTTCATTTTGAGTATTGATCCTAAGAAGCAGGAATAGGGGACTTGGATTAATGAAAATAGAAGAAGGAGAAGCCAGTCCAAGGATTTATGAGCAAGCTGTACTCATTGATAACTAGGGTCTCATTCCACAAGATAATGTCTAAGGAGTGTGGAGATGGCATCTCAGAATTGCCTACTCAAGGAACAGAAAAGGGAAACATTTATTTGCCAGCTTTTATCTCCCATTGATCCAACGTTCTGTACTCAGTGTTAACTTTTCACACTTTCAGGGCTACATATACACCAGATGAGATGAGTGGGTTTCTAAGGTCTTCAACTTGGAGGGAGCTGAGAAGCCTCATGGTGATGGATACTAAATTCAGCCAGGGTGAGGATCTGTCAAGTTACACCTGCCCCAGTTGAGTGCCCTGGCAATAGCTGGAGAAATAACTGTGAGCTGTAAAAACATAAGAGCATCAGCGGGACATGGTGGCTCACACCTGTAATCCCAGCGCTTTGGGAGACCAAAGCAGGTGGATCACCTGAGGTCAGGCATTCAAGACCAGCTTGCTTAACATGGTGAAACCCCATCCCTACTAAAAATACAATAAATTAGCTGGGTGTGGTCGCAGGAGTCTATAATCCCAACTACTCGGGAGGTTGAGGCGGGAGAATCACTTGAACCCAGGAGGCAGAGGTTGCAGTGAGCCAAAATCATGCCATTGCACTCCAGCCTAGGCAACAAGAATGAAACTCTCTCAAAAAAAAAAAAAAAAGAAAGAAAAAGAAAAGTAAGAGCATAAAAGGAGTCTAACACAGCTGGTCCTTGGATTTCAAAGTCCAAATTTTTTCCATTGTATCATGATGCATCTCCTCAAGTAATCACTTGTTTTTGCACTAAGTTCTGACGTCTCGAAAGATTAGGTTTCTGCCATGATAGTGACCAATAAAACATACTGTTCTTGTATATCCCATGAAAGGTAGATAATGCGGTTTTATATGGATTACTTTTGTCTCACTAAATGAATATCAAATTTCTAGAAAGTGGATATAGTAACATTTACCACTTTTGTTCTTTTCACAATATCCAATTCAATAATGGACTTAAAATAGGAACACAAAAAATATGCACTGATTAGTACTCATTTGAATTTCAACCTTTCAGATATTAGTTTTATTAGTAATTACTGCCAAAATGTAAATAGCCCCACTAGGGATTTTAGAAAATGCTTTCTTCATGTTTTAACGCACCTTTCAAATCTGTTGTCATTCTTTCTTCTTTTAATAGCTTAATGCTTTTCATCCAAATAGAGCATATAATTTGACTTCTGTCATTAGACAAGAGAATTACCAAGGACCAAACCTAGAAATCCTGAAAAATGTTTCTGTCCAAATGGATCACACAATTCAAAATGAACAAAGTAAAGTTTTAAGAAATCCTAAGTATAATTACATATTTATATATTTGTCATTTTTATAGAGAATACATTTTATCAATTGGACAGCATATACAGTACAAAGAATGACAGCATTATAGTGTGGGTTAATATGGTTATGACTCTATGTTATTAATTTGAGGCCAATTACATAGATATAATAGAAACTAAATAGATTGTGATATATTATTATTTTATGTATCTGGCCAGTAAGTGAAAGCCAGCCAAGTATTTTGTAACTTAGCAGCATAGGGAACTATCTCAGGATATAGCACTCTTTATTTACCTCATCTCAAAGGCAAAAACATTTCCATGAAGAAATATCCATACTAAAATAAATACAGAAAGTAGATTTTGTTGGATATAATTATTTGAATTTGCTTGATATTTTTCTATCTTTTCTTGGTTATAACACCTGTGAAAATGGTGTTTTAGTTTTGGTATAAAATAAGGCAAAAAAGGTTCCACTGGGAATCACCATCATTTGTTATCACAAAAATTAAAATTAAGTATTACACTAAAAATGTCTGCCATTTGGAAGACAGTAATCTGCAAAATTGACTATAGCACAATGAAAATTTATTCTTGAGTATGGTTTTGTTTAATGGATAATTGTATGTAAGTAATTTTCTATACATATGTATCATACAGTAATTACTTTTGATAATCACTATTTTAAAGTCATTTAAAGTTATAAATAACATTAAAAAGTATTATTTTTCACTTTATCTGTATTTAATAGAAAAGTTTCTTAGAGCATAATTCTAGAAAAGTATTACAAAAAAAGTTTTTTTATGTAATTAACACTTGGTAAGGATAAATCATATACTTAGAATTTTGGAGGTTTAGGATTGTGTGAGACTCATTAATCATGATCAAGTGCACCTTGAAAAAAACATTCTATGCCAATGAAAAGAACTATTCAACTATGGTAATAAATCATCAATTCACAAGGAAATGTGGAAGTCTCAGTTTTTATGGGCTCATTGGAAAGACCTGCATGCCATAAACATATATATTTGGTGTTTGGGGTTACTGCTTTTAAAAATACGGGGAAAGAACAAAAAACAATATGTCAAATCAAAAAGATAATACAAGGTTCCAAATTTTTAACATCATAGATTCATAAGCTTCTTAAAAAAGGCATGAATCTTTAAAGATGGATCTTTGGAGGCCCAATACAAATAATAGAGAAAAGAAATTTAAAACCTGTTTATTCAAAACAATCCTATATTTGAAATATGATATACTTAAAAATTAAGCATTTTTTTTAATATTTCATTAGGAGACAAGTAACTATCACACTGAAGTTTCGAGTTGCAAGTTATATGTAGAAGCTTTCTATTCATACTGATGCTATTTTTTTTTCACTCCTTAGCATCTTCTATACTTTGAATATATCCCCCTAAAGGCCAGTGCTGGAAACTTGAACCCCAATGCAATAGTGTTGGAAGCTAAGGCCTAATGAAAGGGGATTAGACCATGAGGGCTCCATCCTTATCAACTTATGGCAACTTATGGCAAGAGTGTGTTCATTATAAATGGGCAAGTTTTGCCCTCTGCTCTCTGTATTGCCCTCTCTCATCTTCTCTCTTACTCTTTTGTCTTTTCCATAGGGTGCCACTGCAAGAAAGGCCTCACCACATGCTAGGCCCTCTATCTCAGACTTCCCTGCATTCAGGACTATGACCCAACAAATATCTGTTCATCATCAATTACTCCACCTCAGGTATTCAGTTATAGTAGCAGAAAACAGACAAAAATAACATCCTATATTTTCCATGTTCCTACAGTGCAATTTCAGAGAACGGCTTCCAATTTCTAAACACCAGTGAGCATGTACTAGAAAGTAATACTCAGTCAATCTTCCGGAATGCTGGGAACACCAGGTAAAATGTGTGAAACACAACATACAGCAGCTTACCCTTTACTGGCCCATATCTGGCTGGCTGAAATTACAACATGACATTTATCTTGCAGGAATATTGTCTCTACCATCTGTGTCAAATAATCCAATTACTAACAACAGTAAAAGGTATGCAACTAATATCAGGAATGATATTAGACCATGAACAACCTTAGGTCTGTCATATTGGGAAGCAAGACCAAAAGAGGAGATCAAAACCCAAATAAATGTAAAACAGAAACCTTCACAACACGAAGACTTAGCCATCCAACATCCCATCCAATAACTAAAATAAACAAAGCATCCATTTATCATGTTACAGTGTCTGGAATTCTTACTGGCATAGTTTCTGACAGTTTTCGGAGATATTTCCTTTGTTCACTCACACCAAATAATCTCAAAGCAGATGGATGATGATCAGCCAGGATTAGGTAGAAATATTTATTCCCATTAACCTGTTAACAGATAAATATGTCAGTAATGCCATGTAGTACCATTTGATTCAAGGGAATAGAAAGACATAATTCTTCAGTTAAAAAATTTTCCAGTACATGTTATTTGTTCTTTTAAAAGCATATTTTCTTTTCAGTATAGATATACTTTCATCACATACTTTTCTTCCAGAATGTACTTGAGGGTTGTTTTTCAAACTTCCTATTATAATTATTTGCGGGTTCTCAGCTGAGTGGTGTGCTGAAATCCCAGAAGGAAAAAACATGGGCAAAAGGAAGAAAGTGGGGACAGAGCCAAGGGTAAGAGATAAACCCTGCTTTAATGATAACCTGAGTTAACTTGGCCAACAGCTCAAATCAAAATGTACAAAGTAGTTTTGTAAGCTAAGTTCAGACTGGGCCTTCACTGGTCAATGGACACTGTTACATGAGGGTAACCCAGGCTTTTACAAGACTACAGTCAGTCACGGGGGAACTGGAAGGGATGGCTGTTACTCAGGAAATGTAGGGGAAGAGGCCAAATCTACAATGGTCTCTGCAACAGAAAGTAGGGTCAATGGATCAAGTCCATAATATGTCTGTGTGTGTACTCAACATGAAAACAGGACATCAAAGGCCTAATTTTAGATGAAGAGTCTGATATTTTGGTTAAGCCCACAGAGTGAACAAAGTCCAGCATTTAGAGAGTCCCTAAGGCCATTGTAGGCCCAGAGTGTTTTGTGAAAGGTGCCAGTCTGGAGGGCAAGAGCAAATACACAATTGATTTCTTAAATTGAAATAATGGAAAAGTGACAAAGATCCAGAAGTAGGTTTATTAGGGTTTACCTTGAATCTTATGATATTCAGGGACTCCTCACCTGCACAGACCCCTTCTACAGATATAGGAGGAAGCCTAGCAATATGTTCCTGTGATCATAGGTTTCTGGAATATTTACCAGTATAAAATAAAATAATTATAACATCAGAAGAAACTTGGAAAGACCCTTAGATTAGGAATGTCTCACTAAATCAAGTGAGGAAAAAAGGACTTCTGATAGGAAGAGTGCTTTCTTGTATTGACATATTTAATAAAAATAATAAAGGAGCTTACTCTGTGACCCAGGCTGCAGTGCACTGGTGTGATCATGGCTCATTGCAGCCTTGACCTCCTAGGCTCAAGCAGTTCTCTCACCTGGGCCTCCTGAGTAGCTAGGACCACAGGTACATGCTGTTATGCCAGGCTTTTTTGTCGTTGTTGCAGAAATTGGGTCTCACTGTGATGCCCAGACTGGTCTCAGACTCCTAGGCTTAAGCAAATCTCCCATCTTGGCCTCCCAAAGTGCTAGAATTACAAGCATGAGTTTTACACCATGCCCAACCAAGAGTTTTCTATCCTCTCTAAATTTATCTTTTAAAAACTTTCTATTGTTTTTGTATACACAAACCTATGATAGAATGTCTCCCAGTTTTACAGTAATCTTAAAAACTGATGAAAAATAATGAATTGGTCAGATAAGGGTTTTTTCTAAACTTTTGGTAACATATACTTTCTAAACTATCAATATACATCGTTGGCAGTTTAGAAAAACCTCTTTCAGAAATATATATATATATTCTTTTTGTGTATATATAATTAACCACACTAGAGGAAGTATTGGGTTATCCTTCCATTCTCTCTGTTGTAAACATAACAAAAATTGTTTTCATTTAAAGCATAGGCAGGCCAAAAAATGTAAGAAACAGTACATATATATATATATATATATATATATATATATATGTCAGGCAGTTAATTAATGAAATATTATGTTATATTCATGAATTTGTGATGATTATAATGATTTTTGTTTTCTTAAGTTAGTTACTTTTTGTAGTTTCTTTTTTATTCTAAATAATTACTTTATACCTAACTTTTAAATATGTCAACAGATGCAGAAAAAGCTTTTGATAAAATTCAACCTCCCTTCATGATAAAAAAACCCTCAAGAAACTAGGCATTAAAGGAACATATCTGAAAATAATAAGATCTATTTATGACTAAACTACAGCCCAACATTATACTGAATGGGCAAAAACTGGAAGCATTCCCTTTGACACGTGGAATAAGACAAGGATGCTCATTCTTAACATTCCTATTCAACATAACACTGAAAGTCCTTACCAGAACGCTCAATCAAGAGAAAGAAATAAAATGTATATGAATAGGAAAAGAAGAATTCAAAGTACCTCTCTTTACTGGTGATATGATTCTATACCCAGAAAACCCTAAAAATTCCACCAAAAGGCTCCCAGAACTGTTAAACAACTTCAGTAAAGTTTCAGAATCAAAAACAATATAAAAAAATTACTAGCAGTTCTATACACCAATAATGTTCAAGCTGAGAGCCAAATCAAGAACAAATCCCATTTACAATACCGCAAAAAATAAAATTTCCTAGAAATACAGCTAACCAAAAAGGTGAAAGATCTTTATAAGAAGAAATACAGAACACTGCTAAAAGAAATAAAAAATGGCACAAACAACTGAAAAAACTTTCCATGCTCATGAGTTGGAAAAATCATGGCCATACTGCCCAAAGGAATCTATAGATTCAACACTATTCCTATTAAGCCACTAATGCCACTTTTTACAGAACTAGAAAAAGCTATTCTAAAATTTATATGAAACCCAAAAAGAGCCTGAATAGGTACAGCAATCCTAAGCAAAAATAACAATGCCTGAAGCACCACATTATCCAACTTCAAACCATAGTATAAGGCTACAGTAACCAAAAGAGCATGGAGCATGGTTTTTGGAAAAAACCGTGAAAAACAGTCATACAGACTAATGGAATAGAATAGAGAACTCAGAAATAAAGCCACACTCGTATGTCTGTCTGATATTTGACAGTCAACAAAAATAAGCAATGAGGAAAGGACTCCCTATTCAATAAACAGTGCCAGGATAGCTGCCTAGTAACATGCAGAAGAATGAAACTGGAACCCTATCTTTCACCATATACAAAAATTAACTCAAGATGAACCAAAGATTTAAATGTAAGACCTCAAATATAAGACTCCCTAAAGAAAACCTAGGAAAAACCATTCTGGTCATTGGCCTAGGAAAATAATTTATGATTAAGTCCTCAAAAGCAATTGCAACAAAAACAAAAATTAGTAAGTGGGACTTGGTTAGACTAAAGAATTTCTGCATAGCAAAAGAAACTCTCAACAGAGTAAAAGACAACCTACAGAATGGGAGAAAATATTATCAGACTATGCATCTGATAAAGATCTAATATTCAGAATATAAAAGGACCTTAAATAATTGAATAATTTTTAAAACCCATTTTTAAAAATGGGCAAAAGACATGAACAGAGAGTTCTTGAAAAACCTACAAGTGGCCAATAAACATATGAAAAAAATATTCAGCATCACTAATCATCAGAGAAATGTAAATCCAAAGCAAAATGTGATAGTATCTCATATCAATCAGAATGGCTATTATTAAAAAATTAAAAACAACAACAACAAATGCTGGTGAGGGTTCAGAGAAAAAGGAATGTAAATTAGTTCAACCACTGCAGAATACAGTTTGGAGATTTCTCAAAAAACTTAACACAGAACTACCATTCAACACAGAAATCCCATTACTATATATAGATCTGAAAGAAAATAAAGTATGCACCTGTATGTTCATCACAGTGCTATTCATTATAGCAAGGATATGTAATCAACCTAGGTGCCTACTAGTTGTGGACTGGATTAAAAAAAATTGTGTGTATACACCATGAAATACTATGCAGTCATTAAAGAAGAATGAAATCATTCTTTCAAGCAGCATGAATTCCGCTGGAACGAATTATCCTAAGTGAATTAATACAGGAACAGAAAACCAAATACCACATGTTCTCACTTATAAGTGGAAGCAGACAGTGGGTACTCATGGACATAAAGATGGTGAAAATATACAATGGGGACTACTGGGGGAAAGAGAAGACGGAGGGGAAAGAGTTGAAAACTACTGGGTACTAGTCTCAGTACCTAGGTGATGACATCAATCATACCACAAACCTTAGCATCATGCAATCTATTGCATATTTCTATAATAAAATGTGAAATTATTTTTAAAAACGAAATGAACAACCAGCAACTTGGAAGGAACAAAAAAAAAAATGGCACAAGCACCACAAAGAAGCAGTAAACCAAAAAGGTGAGAGTTACCAGACTTTAGACTTTAGCCAATGACTGATGCTTACAATGATAGAAAAGTGGAGTGTGTGACTCAGGAATGAGGATCCCTTTCTAGTTCTCAGACCTTCTTTCAACACGGAGAGACGGCTGAATGCTGTTGTATAAAGGTACCTAAGTCATCCCAGCAAAAGGTATCCCATTTTTAGGGTAGGAATATAAATTCCAAACCTCACCAGCGACTTTGCAATGTAGAAGCCCTCCTTTCATCAACAAGATTATAAATCACAATTGGTTGATTAATAAGAAAAAAATAAAATAAATTGGTGACTCATAAATATGAGACACATTTTCAACATTTTACTATAATTTGCAATGTCTAAATATGCATTTAATGATCAGTTATTTGATATAGTGTCAAAGGATTTCCTCTGAGTATAGGTCACTGATTATATTCCTATATGTAATAGTGAGTTCCATATAAAATTGCCAACTTTCAACCACTTATGATTTTAAAAGATGGGAATTTCATAAAGTTCATCTGGACCTACAAAACAGCAATTTTTATGCCTTGCATCTAATTTAATTCTTGACACTTTGATTTTTGCCATCTTTAAAACACAGTAAAGTTACTTTTCTTAGAAAAACTGACCTTAGATTTTCTTATATAGGTTAGCTGGTACTTCTGTCTCACAGCTCTTAAGATTCTTTGCTTTGCCTTAACTTTGGATAACCTGATGACAATGTGCCTAGGCGAAGATTTTTTGCAATGAATTTCCCAGCTGTTCTTGTGCTTCCTGTATCTGGATAAAGAACAGAAATAGACAATGTAAGGTCACACCTCAAGGAACTGGAGAAACAAGAACAAACCAAACCCAAATCCAGCAGAAGAAAGGAAATAACCAAGATCAGAAACAAACAAACAAACAAAATATATATATAAAAGAGAAATTAATCTGCTTCCTAAGGAATTTGTGTATGAAACAACTGATTTTTTTCAAATAAGTACATAACATAAAAATTTACAGGAGAAAAGGTGCACAAAAGTGTCAAAGAGGAGTTGGCTTGCAGGAAGCTTGCAGGTTCTCTGAGCCATCATCAGTATGTTTTACAGAGAACACTGACTAATTGACAGGTCGGTTAGGAGACCAGTGAAGAGATCTCTTGCCAGAATTGGTCAATATTATCTCCAGCACTGGAGGAAATTGAGCGTGGTTGGCAAAGGTTTCCGTTTTCAATTTCTTTGGAGTCGGGAAGCCTAGGATTGGCAGTTTCATGTGAACAAAAAGGCCAAACAATGGAACCAATTAATTTGATTCTCTCATTCAATGATAGACATCATCCACATGGTAATCTAGTTCACCTGTGAGGTGTGTCCACAGTGTGAGGCAAACTCCTAAGTAGCCCAAGGATAGATATCTCATTATGATACTAATCTCACCATAAACTGTGTGAGCACAGAGTATTTCCAATTTACTGTATCTTTCACCTTTTTTATTTTCCTTAGCTCTTCTCTTTAAAAGTTAATTGAAAAGTATAAAGCATATATTAAGGTGGAAAATCATTATGATTCAAAAAAGTGAGAAAGTCCAGGACACTTAGAGATATATATTGTATTCACAAAGAAATGTACACAATTTTCATGATCAATCCAATTAGTTATGTGTGTATTAAGTTTTCTTTGTAAGAAAAAAAACAGAGTTAAGGCAGAGTATTGCTATTTCCACAGAGTTCTAGGCCTAGCCCCATCTCCATACTCTCTGAAGAGATGGTATAACAACCCCAACAGAATATTTTGACTGTTTATCTGAGAGGGCAAGAAGAATCTAAGGGCTGAAACATCACCTTATGACAGACACTCTGCAATGAACAAATCAATTCAATATATATTTTGCTGTAGGATCAAAGTTGGAAGTCACTGACTTCAAAATCCTAATATCAGTCATTTCTGCTTTTGCCAGCAAGCAGATATATCCCTGGAGTCCAGCCCCTCAGGTGTGAGCACATCATAATATAAAAATCTGTCAAAATCTCTAGTTTTCTATATGGAAAAATAAACCCCAGAAGCCAAATAACTATCCGTCAGTGTTACACCATATCTTTGACTTTGCTACAGACTATAGGTATTACTAGCAATTTCTATGCCTACCAAATTAAAGTAGGAATCCCAAAGAAACCAGTTCACTTCCATATATCTTTACTGAATTGAACAAACAGCCTACCTAAGCAAAATAATGAGACACATAAGAACCAGCATATATTTTGAAAAGAAATTCCCCCAGGGCTTAGCTAATTACTATCTTAAAACAACTACCTCTATTCAGATGCCAATCAAAAGATTAAATCAGTGGCTATGACCATATTATTTGCCTCTTAACACTACAGACAATGTGTCTGCGGTTACTGTACTAACAGTAGGATACCAAGCATCCTGTGGAGCATTCTGTAGAGGATGATGCTTTGAGGGAACACAGCTGCTTTCAGGGGGAGAAAAACTGCAGATTTAAATTTCAGAATGCTTTCCTTTGGGCCATTTTGTACTTGTGAGCAGAAAGTTCACTCTCTTATTCTCTCCTTCAGTGTACACACACACACACACACACACACACACACACACCCCCTTCATACTAATGCAATCATTACCAAACCATGATGGGTGGTTTCTGCAAGTCAGATGTTGTCTTGACTCACGACCAATTCAAATAACTGAAGTAAATCCAGACAACAATTTTACACTATAAAGGGGGAAAAGAAAGAGCTTTTATTTCTTCTATGTGTTTCTCTAGCGTGCCCAAGCAAAGTGTATATATAGAATATGCACAGACCAGGTGAGAAACTTTTCTATATAGTAGTTTTTAATGTTTATTTTACATCAAAATAAGAATAAGACTTTTTCATGTAGAGAAAGGGAAGAAGGCATACGAAGCAGATGCAAAGAAAGGCCAAAGAGCAATAAACAATTGGGGAACAGCACATCAGCTCCTCCAAAAGGCTATTGCTGTTGGAGCAGCCACATGCATTTTCCTTCACCCTATGTAGTCCACAACACAGACAAGAAGCCCACAGGCACCCCTGCACTTGTCACAGATCCTAGAAATGCCCACACCTACCTTTCACCAAGGCCAACCTGTCATCCACAGCAGCTGAAAACACATTCTCAGAGGGAAGTTTTAAAGATTAACTAAGTAACCGAAAGTACCAAACATTCTAAATATAGACCATTACAAAATGGGACAGTATTACCACATTTTGTGTGTCCCCATTTACAGTTCCCCAACAAAATCTTACTTTGTCAGACCGTGATGCCTTTCTGCATCCCATTCCTACTGGGGCAGTGTTCCTCTTCAGGCTTCTACCCAGACAGGTCCTGTCTTCCTTGTGCTCCTTGCTGCGGTAAAACCATTCTTCACTTCTGCTCTTTACTCCTCGGGCAACCTAGCCATACCACTTTTTATGTTGCATTGTAATGTCTAATATTGATTTTTAATTTTTCCCTAAATCTGCCCATCCACCCCCACCCCAGATTATGAGGTTTTGAAGGACAGAGAGTGACATTTATTCTTTTTCTGTCCCTGGTGCTTAGTACAATACCTGGCAGACAGCAGATTCCCAGTAGATGTGTGACAGATGAATAATCTCTAGTTTGGTTGTTCTTTGTTTCTTTTTCTCTTATTATGATTTGGGAAAACAGGTTTCTTACTTTATGAGGGTGATGATATTTATTAATGTATAAAGCTTTATCTCCTTCTATTTCTGTTCCATCAAGGGTTGACTTGTGAGTGACCAGGTTAATTTCTCTACTGTACAGCTAGCAGAAACCTCTGATATTCCCCCCACAAGGAGTGCCCTTGGAATCGTCTTTTTTTTTTGGTACAAAATCACATTTTGGTCTCACTTCTAATTCTTACCATCCCTCTTGATGATGAGATGGTAACCCTAATTAACCTTAATTTCACCATATATTACTTCAGAAAATATATCTCTTGTCTAAAGGGTCCTAATATCCTTCTCAAATAAACATGAACACACACACACACACACACACACACACTTCCTTTGAGTTATTTAAAGAGTGACCAATATCAATGGCAATTCAGTCCCAGAACATAAGTTTGGCTTCATAAATTAGTCACAGAGTGACAAGGAGTCTTTTCCCTCTCAGGTGAGAAACCTGTTCCTTATGGCAAGAAAAGAAGTCCAGGGGTTGTTTTCTTTATATTATGTATTTTCCTAGCAGTTTTATATATATTCCTTCTTTTAACTTTATAACACGTGCTTTATTTTATCTTTATTCACCCATTTCACAATTTAATTTTAACAAATAACTAATAGAAAGAAACCATGATTAAAAGGAAGTCTAAACCAACTACTTGATCTCCTGACCTTGATTCATGTTTTCACAAGCACTGCATTTACATCGGTTTTAAAATGTTCCAACAATTTTAGTTCTAATTTTGAGCATATTACTATGTTCACTTAGAGTGAACTTTTCTATCCAAATTAAATCTTCTGAGTTTTGCATAGTCAGTAGTAAGACCTCACATAAAAAGCTTGGCAGAAAAATTCTCTTAATGTCTAGTGCTGAAGTTTGGAAAGCGAAGGACACAGCAAAAGGTAGGAAGGCAGAGCAAGAACCTAATGGCAGCGTAACAGGCAGAAAAGAATCATGGTTCAGAGCGCAGATTCCCAAAGCCAGACTGCCGAGGTCCAAATTCTACAACTGTAGTCAAGTTACTTAACACTCAGGTTCCTTATCTATAAAATGGTAATGATAACAGTATTTCCTACTTCATAGGGTTGTCTGTGAGGATTAAATGAGAGTATACATACTTAAAATATTTTAACTGGTAATGAGGTAAGCACTAAGTATTTACTATTATAAATATTATTATCAGTAATATTCTCACCAAATATAAGTATCAAGCCTCTGAGTTAAAAATTATTTTAACTGAAATGCAGTAATTGACCTTACTGTGACTGATGGCATCCCTGAAGAGTCAATCAATCAAAAGCAGGCCATGTAGTTTGCTTTATCTTTAAGGCAAGCTGCCATGGGTTTTAAATTTAAAGAAAAAACAATCACGGATAGATGCATATCTAAAATAAACTTACCCTTCTTAGTTTCATAATTCTTAAATTACAGCTAGCGTATCTAACAAATACTTATTATATGCCTGCTATGATATCAAGAGGTGTGGACAAAAAATGCAATATATTACATGATTATTTTTCTCAACAAATTTTGGAGAAAACTCAGCTTATAGGTAGGAACTGGTACAATAGAATTTCTGAAGAAAGATCTAGAGGGAAAGACTCTAAGGATAATAGAATGGGCTTGAATTAATCTTTGAAAGGTAGAGAAAGTTTAAGTCAGAAAAGAAAAGGAGGAGGCCTCCCAGGCGCACTGGATAGTTTAGGCAATAAGCAAGCTTGCAGGGATACATTCTCATTGGTTAGGAATGAGTGACTCAGTTAAATGAGACATTGAAGGGACTGGCAGTGTGAGTGCAAACCCAGGCCCTGGGATTGAGGTTAGATTTTATGTGCCTCCATGTTTCTCTTCAAATTGGAAATGTGTTTTCACTGTATATGAAAGGGAAGGAGATGCTTTGATAGATGGCACTCTTAAAGAGATGTCAAGGCTTCATGGAACAACCTCAAATACCATCCAGTTCTCTTGATACCTTGTGCCCTGGTTCCTTTTCTTCCTTGATGTTAAATCACTATGGAAATTTGCATGAAAAGGGGATCTTTGTTTCTCAGAGTTCATCTGCTCTAGTAGCCATTTACTCTTCACTTCATTGTCACTCATCTCCTCAGCAAAGAGAGGGTAAGGATTCCAAGGAGAGAATAGCGGCAGGAGCAGACAAGCTCCTGAGGACCAGAGACTTTGTTGTCATGTAAATCAGCACATAAATAAAAGGGAAGAGAAGTACAGAGAATGGGTTTTAGAAGCAAATAAATAAAATGATTTCCATGGGGGCAACAGTGGCTCTTTAATATTTATCAGTGGCACTGAGTTCTTTTGCAACAGTGATTCATCATCATAAAGCCCATTTCCACATAGCTTGTTGGGTATTGCAATCACAGTAAGGGTACTCCCTTAGGAAAACATTACTGATGTCTATCTTAGTTTCAAAATGCTAGACTCATGCTAATGGAGAAGATGAGCAAAACGAAAGAGAATAGATGCAAACAGAAACATCACATTTTTACCAGGAAAACTTAAGTTGAGCTGTAAATCATAGGACTTTGAATCTTTAAATGAAAACTTGCTATCACACTAACCCTATATGTCATTGAGTTATGGGAATCCAAACACATATGGACAACATGGTAAAGAATGAAATCTGATCCATTTTCCCGGAATTCTTTTTGCACAACATGAATTTCATTATATTGAGATGGGCAGCAAGGAAAAATGCATAACAGACTGTGAGAAAACGTTTGCTTATCTGTTTTCAAAGTGTTTAATGTGTTATGGTTAAGAGAAAAAGAGTCTTAAAAAGTTGCTGTCAGCAGCAACTCATTTGACTGACAGATTCCTTAGCAAAAGCTAAAGGAGTGAGTAACCCTGGAAGCAATTCATGCATGCATGCAGCATCAGTTTTAAGGGAGCCTTGGGTAAATTTCACCCAATGAACTCCTTCTAGTGGTAAACAACTTCACCATTGTATAGTAAAAGAAACACTAAGGGAACCTTGAAACTACTGAGGGATCAAAGAAAGCTGAGAAGACAAGAGTGGAAGCTTGAAAGTTATCCTGTGTAAGTCACCCTTCACTTCAGAATGCAGCTCAACTTCTCCCTGAGACAAGACTCTAGACAAGATGTAAAACAAAGGCCATTCTTACCTTTAGAGGCAGTGAAAAGGCAATGAGAGGAAATAAAAAACAAAGAGAGGTTTTTGTATTCTGTTATTTTGGTTTGGAAGCTCCCCTCCCCCCAACCCCCAACCATTGTCCAGTCTTGCACAGTGTCTGATGGCATTCATTAGGGAGACATAACTTAAAATGGGTGTGCCCCACCCAGCTGTCTCCCAGAGTAACCTTGAAGGCAAAGAACATCAGGAGGCATCTGTCAAGGAATTTTCAGCTACTGTAAATTTAAGCTGTGAGAGCCCAATAATTACAGAATTGTAATTAAGAAAAAGTAGAGCAATGTCAGATTCATTTAGAACCTAGAATAATTTCTATATTACCTTGCTTTATATAGGATCTTCCATTATTAGTTTAGACCTCATAATAAAAATGCAGTCACACATCTTCGTGCCACAATTCCAAAAGAACTTTCTTCAAATTTCTCACCCATGTTCTCTTGTTCAAGAAACGTCACCTTCATCTGCCCCTTCATCCACACCAGAAAACCTGGGAATCAACCCTGAGCCTTTCCTCACACCCAATCAGTTGCCAAATCTTGTTCACCTACTGCCTTCCAATCTCTTATAATTTCCACACACATATTGCTTGTACCCTAGTTAACGACCTAAAAGGTTCACTAACTTGTCTTTCACTCCCCAAATCTAATCTTAACTAATTAATCTTTTATATTGCTGCCAAGGCACTTGTTTGAAAATTCTTACAGTTGCTCCTGCCTATCTATAGCACAAAATGCAAAATTTTCATGATCTGGTCATGATCTGACCATCCCTCCTCAAATCTTATCCCTACACACAGCTCCTCTGTGCAGTACTGATTCTTCCCCAAACTTGGCATATTCTTTCCTGCTCCCCTGCACTTGCCCAATTGGTTCTCTGTCCTCTCTGTGGCCCATGCTATGTGCCCTTCAAGTCTCAGGTGAACCATGTTCTCTATGATGCAGTTAGGACTCCCTCTTTCATCATCTCATAGTACTTTTGTGTTCGGCACTTCACATTGCCAAAATCAGAAACTCACTCAGGCTACAGACAAGCAGGCATCTGTTGTAAGGACTGGAGTATAAGTGAGGAAGAGGGGCCCCAGACAACTATCAGAATAACCCACCCCTCAGCCAGGGACCAGGAAAATGGAGCATGTTTCAGGAAATAGAGCATTCAGGACCCCAGGCAGCTTTCATGGTTTATCTCCCCATTCTCCTTCTAAAAGAGAATACAGAAAACCCTTTACTCAGGCCCTATCATCTTTAGCTCACAACATCTTTCAGCTTCTTTTCCAATTATCAACTGTCTGACTTCCTCCATATATTGAATTCAAACTGTTTAGAAAAGATTTTATCAGGGCAATGAGGTACCATGAATCTCTATTGAGGTGTTCTTTCCTACCACCACACCCACAGGACACTGGCTGTGTGTTGTGTGTTGGCAGATCAAGGCAGCTGTGGCCAGAGCAATTCCACTGGGCAGCAGCATGGTGCTCTATGGTCAAGAAATGCCATAAAGGGACTATCACATGGCAGCATTCCAAGATTTGGCAAACCCAATAAAAATTTCATTGTGTATAACTGACAAAGAAATTCTCACACTGTATTATATTTGCTTGCACGATTGCATGACTATCTCTTTAAAAGTCTGTGCACATTTTGTGAAAAATTTTATCCCTCAAGTTCCAGATCTACTATGTAAGTGTATAGCAGGTATGCAATAAGTATTTTCTAAATTAATGAATAGATGGATGTATTAAGAATATGGACATATATGTTAAATAATTTTATTTTGGCATAAAAGAGTTTATTTTATTACTCAAGGTATTCTAAGTATCTTTTATATCCCATTTAGCTGAAGCACCTTATCTAACTCTGTACTTTAAGTTTCCTGGAAAACTATGGAGTGAAAACTCCCTCAAACCATAAACACAGAAACCGTAACCCCAGAAATGGCAGTTCTAGTATGTTAAAAGATTATGAAATCATAGAATATCAGGCCTGAAGGGGATCTGAGGACTATTTTCCTGACCCTCTGTCCATCAGGACACACACAATAGGCAGTATTTACATGAGTAACAGTTGAGGTGGCTCAACACACTTCATCGGTAAAAGAGACCATGAGCTCTGCTCAGTTACATGCACCATACACTTCAACTTCTTCCTTTCTCAGAGATCCATTTCCATTGAGATATTTGATAACATATTTAGAGAAGGAAACCTAAGCCTACAGAAGATAAGTTGCTTGTTCAAGGTCACATACCTCCCTAATAACAAAGCCAGATTCTAGGCCTGCTTCTCAGTTTAATGTTCTTTTCTAGTTCTCTGTTTAGCATTCCTCAGTCACTCAAAGGTACAAATTAATATTTTAATCTAAAAGTTCACTTTAACCATTTTGCTACCAGAGGCAAGAATGAACATAAGCCATAAATAGAGAATTGAGCAAACTGTATTTAAGGGAAAATATCCACGTGCAGATAATGTGGTAAAGGTGAAGGCAAAAGCAGGGACGCAGGAAAAACTACAACTCTAAGAAGTGCTTCTGTAATGCGGTGAACTGGTCATTCAGTAAATTGGTTCTTAGATACATTAATTTTCTGCAAATTGGCCTTGGCACATTGCAACTGGCATTTAAATGCATAGCTTCATAAACACATATAGTTGTTAGCTAACTCAGAAGTCTCATGTAAGCCATTATCTGTTCATATAATCTGTTCATATAGAATACGATAGTTGTTCTCTCTCAGCCTAGTTAATGTTTGATCTTTTTGTAATTTTTAAAAATACCAGATACATAATTAATTTAAGCTCATTGTTTTCCAGTCCTTTAAGTTACAAATTAGCGAGTTTCTGCTATACATACATTTAGCATATCTGTGGTAATTGGGAACAGAATTTGCAGGCTTACTAACAGCAAGCACATGAAGGAGATTATGAAATGCTGATTACCCTCATGGATTGCAAGAAGATTCTGTGGTGTATGAACTATTTGGCATTTAAACTAAGAGCTGATGAAGATCAATATCAAAAGAAAATTTACATTAAATACTAAAGATTATATGTTTTCAGGGTCCAGAGTAAGAGAACAAGGAAATGCACTGAAAAATAAAAATGGCCAAGGTATTGGCCTACATTCCCTTTAAAATACATATTGTATTTTTCACTAATATTAGTTATTACTTTCTTAATTCACCAAGCTAAAGGCCAAATTTATACAATGTATCACTATGTAAGTATGCATAGGTATTAGGTAGAAATATACATGATTGCAAATTAAATAATTAACTCAAGACAAAACAAAACAAACAAACAAAAAACCTCTTGACCGTCTCCCAATCACTCTTACTTGCAAAGTTTTAGGAAATCTAGTCCTACCCAAATCTCCCCCCTTGATTCTCCTGGAAATCAAATAGGATAGAAGGTAGAGAAAAAGACTGAGTAAAACCTAGCCTGGGCATTTTGACTATTTCTGCTTCATTCTTTCACTTCAGGTTATGACTCTCAAAATTCTCTGACATTTGTTTTGCTTTTCTTTCCCTTGTAAAATTGTCATTTCCAAGAACCAGCTTCCATTTTTCGTCTCCTAACCTACTGACTTACGTGCCTCTCAAAACAATCCAGAGTAATTTCTTCACACTAAAAAACCCCAGGATACTGGGCCTCACTCATACCCCTCCCCAGGCTAGAGGTCGGATTTTCTTGACTTCAACTGGGACTGTCACATGATTTCTGAATCCAGAATCTGACTTCTCAGAGTGGCCAGTTATACTTTGCCCCTTGAGACAAAATGATCTAGGAAGCATCATTATTGTACTTCAGTTTCCAGATAAAATATGTTTCCCATTAAGTTTGAATTTCAGATATACAATAAGTAACTTTTAAGCATAAGTATATCTCATGCAATATTACTTATATATTTTAACTATTAATTTATCTGGAATTCAAATTTAACTAAGAAACCTATATTTTTATTTGATAAATCTGGCATTCCTAACTTGTACCTCTCTCTCCTTTTGAAAACTTCCATTTCATTTTCTCTAGAATTTAATCCTTCTTAAGTAATAACTTAGTCTTAATGTTCCTTATTGTTTCAAGTTTCTTTGCAGGAATTCCCATGCTGATACAAATATATATGCATGAGTACATATGGGCATGTACCTGTACTCAGAGAAGTTTAATAACGACAATAACAAAAGGCTGAGGAATAAAACCGCCAGATCCTTGAGGATCTTCATATAATTTTCTGTGTCATCCAACAGAAATTCTTCCAATATCGTTCTTCATTCTTGAAATTATGACACCAAGGCTCTTGAGAAGATGGAGCTAAGGAGAAGGCCTTCTTTAGCAAAGCTTTCTGTGCAATCTGAATTGGTAGCTAGATCCAAACATACATTGTCATCTATTGAATAGAAATCACCCAGATTTTGACTTGGCATAAAAGATTCCAAAACTAAATACTCTGTTATAAATATTTTGAGCTGTGTAAAACTGTACACATTTTGTCAACATTAAGGGTAAGAAAGAAGTCAATAATTTCCATCTCTCTCAATCATCTTTGTCTTTTACTTATGCTTTCTCCATTTGCTCTGAAGCTAAAAGAACAGAGAACAGAAAGAAAATTCTGTGCCACACACACACAGACACACATTTGAGCTTTATATACTTACATACACATATATACATAATTTATATGTTTATATATGTGTGTATATGTTTTATACATATAACATGTATATAGGAAAGTATACATTGAAACATCAGTTCATTTAAAATAATCAGTAAACCATTGATTCTCTTAGTGAATGTTTGGATGGAAATTATTTCTTCAAAAAACTTTATTCCTCAGTCATCCTGATGTCCTGAAAGCCAGAAGCTAAAATGGCCTTGAATGAATGCCTAAAGGCTGGGCGCAGTGGCTCATGCCTGTAATCCCAGCATTTTGGGAGGCCAAAGCAGATGGATCCCCTGATGTCAGGAATTCAAAACCAGCCTGGCCAACATGGTGAAACCTCATCTCTACTAAAACAAAAAATAAAAATAGCCAGGTGTGGTGGAATGCACCTGTAGTCCCAGCTACTCTAGAGGCTGAGGCAGGAGAATCACTTGAACCCAGGAGGCGGAGGTTGCAGTGAGCCAAGATTGCACTACTACACTCCAGCCTGAGCAATAGAGTAAGACTCCATCTCAAGAAAAAAAAATGCCTGAATTCTTCTGGTTATCCTCTATAGACCCAGGATGCTCTGAGATGATGACTCCTGTAATCAGAGCTGCATCCATTGTTCAGTTTCCCAAAGCCAGAATTGTAGGGAAGTTATGTGAGAAAAGAAAATAAGGCAATTTTCTTTTCTTTTTTATCCTAAGGGAAACTAAAATACCAAAGTGCCTAATGTGTAAAGAAGACAAACTTGTACTATGTCCCAGAGAGTGATGTTCTTTAAGATTCTAGGACTTGCATTTCTTAGATTTAAACTATTATGTCACCAAGATGGCAGAATAGAAGGTCATGTACTTATATGCCTCTACAACAACAATAATTCTGAACCCAACCACAGTCAAAACTCTACAGGAGCCTCAGCATTTAGGTAGGTGTTTGTGAAATCCCAGTGGAGTCAAAGACCTAGGTAACACCCAAGTGGCTGATCTGCTTCACTGAGCTTGCTTTTGGGTTCAAGCCCAGAAATAGCTCAGTCCCTCAAGGGGTTTGGCTATAGCCCCATTTGGCCATAAGCCTACAACCAAAACCAGCTGCCAAGGGGTCCAGAAGAAATAGCACACACTAGTGCATTGTTGGAAAGGCTCTCTGCCCACTGACATTGGTCTTGGCAGTGAAGATAAAAACTGCCCTGTGGTGCTGCTCCAGCCTTTCTCTGCTGAGGTCTCAGTTCAGAGCTGCTCACATGAGGATTCAGAGGGAGACTTGCCCCATATCTCACAGCTCAAGAGACTAAGCTTCTGACCTGGGCGTACCAACCTTCATCCCACAGAAGATCCTGAAGGAACCCAGTCTCAGCTCTGACCCCTGTTGCTGCAATTTGGTACTATTATATCTGCACAGAAACCTGCTGGAAGATGTGTAGTAGTCTGTGCAAAATGGATGAATGAGGTCTCCAGCTCTCCAGCATTCACCCCACAGCAGATTCCAAGTAGAGACCGTATTAGTACTGGCCCCTCTGACTGCAGATAGAGAACTACCCCATTTGTACAAAGACATGCTGAGAGATGCATACCTATCTGGGCCAATGAGATGGACATTCCTATCTCTAATCCATAGCAGATCCAGAGGGGGACCCACTCTCAACTCCACCTTTTTTGCTGCAATCAGGGACCCATTCCACCTGTGCAGAGGCTCTGGGAGGCATGCTCATGAGGGTCACCAGGGTAGTCTTCTGGCTCAGGAACCCAACTAGTGTTCCCACATAGCTCCAGTACCTTTCTTGTGTCTTCCCCAGGCCCATTTGTGCTAAAAAGCTGCATCAATCTTAGAGGCCTTGTGAGACTTGCAGAAGTTTGGACACTTAAAGTGTCCTTTAGTGTTGAAATAGGTACAATGGTCAAAAGCTCAAGGAATACAAGGGTCAATCAGCCTAGAATCCCTGGAAAAACCTCTGAAGAAGAACAGGCACAAACAAGGCCTAACTGTGAAGATTGAAGTAAATACCTAATCCCCCAATAAGCAGACACCGTCACACTTCCTTATGCATCATTTGGTGAGGTCATATTCCCCTCACCAAACAGACAAAATAAAGTACCAGAGACTGACCCTAAAGTGATGGAGATGTGTGATCTCTCAGACAATGAATTCAAAATAGTTTTTTTAAGGATGGTCAATGAATTTCAGGAAAACATGAAGAAGCAATTTATAAATTCATCAAAGAAAATTAACCGAGGGATTAAGATAATTTAAAAATCAGATAGAAATTCTGGAGCTGAAAAATCCAATGAATAAAATGAAATGGGCATCATCAATGGAAGAATTGATCAAACAGAAAAAAAAATCAGTGAACTTGAAAACAGATTATTTGAAAATACAACATCAAAAAATAAAAAAATAAATTAAATTAAGAAAATACAACATCAGAGGATAAAAAGTGAAAATGAACAAAGCTTATGAGATCTATGGAACAACAACAAAAGAGCAAATATTCAGGTAATTAGAGTTAAAAAGGAAAGTGAAAAAGACAAAAGGGTAGAAAGTTTACTCAAAGAAATAGTAACAAAATTTTTCAAATAAGGAGAAAGACATAAATATTCAGGTATAGGAAGGTCAAAGGTCACCAAACCGATTCAACCCATAAAGGAATAGCTTAAGTTACATTATAATCAGACTCTCAAAGTCAAAGACAAAGAAAACATCCTGCAAGTAGTGAGAGGAAAGAAACAAATAACATATAAAGGAGATACAAAATGTCTGGCAGCAAATGTCTCAACTTCTCAGCAGAAACCTTACAAACCCAGGAAGGAGTGGGGTGATATATTCAGAGTTCTAAAGGTTGAAAAGGTTGTCAAGCAAGAATTCTGTACCCAGTACAACTATCCTTCAGAAAGAAAGGAGGGATTAAGACTTTTCCATCCAAAAAAAAAAAAAAGCTGGGGGAGTTTATCACTATCTACCTGTTCTACAAGAATTGCTAAAGGAAGTATTTCAAACTGGAAGAAAACAACATAAATGTGATTGTTGTATTTATAATGTAGTTTTTGTGTCTAATTGACTTACATCATTAATAAGAAGGCTAAAAGACAAAATGTTAGAAATAATAACTGAGACAATTTGTTAAGAGATAGGCAAAATAAAAGTATAAATTGTGACATCAAACATTCAAAATGTGGGATAAGAAGAGAGTTAATGCTTTTGGGGGGTTTGCTTATTTCTTCCTCACTTCTATGATCAGGAGTTCAAGACCAGCCTGGCCAACATGATGAAACCCTGTCTCCACTAAAAACACAAAAGTTAGCCAGACATGGTGGTGCATTCCTGTAATCCCAGCTTCTCAGGTGGCTGAGGCAGGAGAAGTACTTGAACCCAGGAGGCAGAGGCTGCAGTGAGCTGAAATCATGCCTGGGCTACAGAGTGAGACTCTGTTTAAAAAATGAAGAACAAAAACAAACCAAACAAAAAAAATGATCATTTCATTAGATGCTGAAAAACCATTCAATAAAATTCAACATCCTTCATGATAAAAAAAAAAAACCCTCAAAAAATTGAGTATAGAAGAACATACTTTAACATAATTAGCCACAGCTAGTATGCTGCATGGGGGAAAATTGAAAGCCTTTCCACTAAGATCTGGAACACGACAAAGAAGCCCACTCTCACCATTTTTATTCAACATGGTCCTGGAAGTCCTAGGTAGAACAATTAGTCAAGAGAAGGAAATAAAAGGCATCCAAATTGGAAAGGAAGAAGTCAGATTTTCCTTGTTTGCAAATGCATGATCTTATATTTTGAAAAACCTAAAGACTTCACTGAAAACTCCTAAGGCTGATAAATAAATTTAGTAAAGTTGCATGATGCAAAATAAACATAGATTTAATTGAATTCCCCTCATGCAAGTGGTGACTTAAGAGAACACTAGACATATGTAGAGAATATAAGTTCTGGGCCATTAATTTAAGCATGTGAGAAATAATTGAGACTTCTATAAAACCACTTAATTTCCATTTCAAGCTGTCTTCCCCATAAACCAGTAGGAAACTTGTGCTCAGGCACAAGGAGTTCCCCACTTTGTGCCAAAGTTCAGGAATGCTATTGGCAGCACCAAGGTGTTAGGAGCTATGGTTACCTGTACAGTTGATCCTTGAACAGCATTGGTTTGAACTGTGTGGCTCTACTTATACATGGATTTTTTTCAACCAAACACAGATCAAATATACCGTATTCATTGGATGTGAAACCCATGTATATGGTGGGCAAACACTTTGAATATTCAGGTTCCACAAGGCCATCTTCAGGTCTTGAGTATGCATGAATTTTGGTATATATAGGGGTCCTGGAACCAATCCCCAATGTATACTGAAAGTCTACTGTAGTACCTATTAAACACCAGGAAGTGTTTAGTGGGTCTGCACACAGGTTACCACTGAGATGTCTAGTGACTCTTTCAGCCTAACCTCTCCAGGTCCAGAAGCCCTCTGATGATGTCTGCCATGCATAAAACACTTTTATAAGGTTGCTTATAGCTCTGCCAGTCTAGATGTCCCATGAAGCCACTACTCAAAGTTGCAAATATGATAAGCCATGTTTGCTCATTTCTGCTTGCCAACATGATTTCATAAAGCCTCTGACTCTGTGACAATGTGCCACTCTCCAGAAAGATGCTCTGAAGACAAACTAGAGCACACAGCCCCCAATGTCTCTTGCCTTAGTCACTGTTTCTTAAAAGATGAACGACCTTGATTTTTGCCTTTTCCTGCATATAAAATAATGTCTGATGGGGTTAATGACTGAGCTTCTCTAACCCATAGCCAGTTGTACCATTAGCCACAAACCTTGATCTGGTTCTGCTTTAATGTAATTTCTGAGAGAATTTGATGCACCTATAACCCCCTACCTGTACATAAGCAGTGAGTTCAAATACTGTACCTGAAAAGTCTAATAGAATCTCTCTAAAGGGCTGCTACTGGGACACAGGTCTGTAGTCCTCAGTAAGAATTCTGAATAAAATTAACTTGAATTCTTAATGAAGGCTTGATTTTTTTTTATTCCACATATTTAGCCAGTATGCTGCCAATAATTAGGGGCAGGTCCTGTGTGCTCTTGGGACCATATGACCCATCCCTTCCACTTCTCTGGGAAACATTAAAGATACGTCCAAAGGAAATCCTTTCCATCTCATGATTCTTTGATATAATTACTTTATGGCCAGTAATTGCCACCTTTAAAGCACTTAAGACTTGCAGACTATTTCTATTTTCTCCCCTGCAACAGCCTCCCTGAGGTTAGGCATTATACAACCACTCTCTACTAGAAGGAATAGGTAATTTGATGAAGGGAGAAAATGCAGAGGAAAAACCACTCACAGACTAATGCCTCAACATATCACAGAATCAGATACAAAGCTCAGTTATGAATTCCTACTTTTAAAAGAGACCAAACAACCCATTAATGGTCTAAGTCAAGGCTTTAGTTTCCCTATCTTCTTAAAATGTATGACCTCAAAACAGTCTACAGTAGTTTTCCCTAAGACACAGGAGATATGTTCCAAGACCCCTGGATGCCTGAAACCAATAATACCAAACCCTGTATATACTATGTTTTTATCATATATATATATATATATATATATATATATGATAAAGTTCAATATACAAATTATGCATAGAAAAAGATTAACAATAATAAAAGAGAACAATTTTAACAATATATTAGCATGACTACCTTTGCACTTTGGGGTCATTATTAAGTGAAATAAGGGCAACTTGAACACCAGTATTGGAATGCTGACAGTCAATCTGATAACTGAAACAGCTACTAGGTGTCTAATGGGCAATGGCACATACGGCATGGATGCACTAGATAAAGGGATGATTTTGCACGCCAGGTGGGATAGAGCAGGACCACATGAGATTTCATTATACTACTCAGAATAATGAATAAAGAATAAAGGAATGAAATTTAAATCTTATGAATTGTCTACTTCTGGAATTTTTTATTTAATATTTCAGAGCACAGTTGACCATGGGTAACTAGAACGGCAGAAAGCAAAACAGCAGACTACTGGACTGCAGATGTGACTTGAGCATCTAAGAGAATATTTTCAGAGAGTTTGTGGTTGATCAAAAGATAAATTTGAGAAACAAATAAGAATAGGAAGTTCGTGTTCTTTTAATAAACTGATGATATCAATGTATAAACGACTCATATCAAAATAAAGTTCTATATAATTAGTTCAAATTAAATATAGAATTGCCTGTTGTTATAGGCACTGGTGGGTAGAACTAAAATTTTCTTTTCTGTTAACGATAGAAAGGGTGGTCAATACAAAAGCAGTACCTTATTCTTTACTTTCTGGAAGATTTACAAACCAATAAACATCAGACCACTGTTCCTTAGCACACATGTACTGGCAGATTTTTATTCCAAGAGACATATCTCTTTTGAATCTAATATAAAATTGTCCAAATAGGGCAGGATGAAGCTGTAGATATTTGAAGTGTGAGGTGAAGTGCAGTGTTTTAAATTTATAAAAAAATAGAGAAGTAGACCCTACTTTTATAAATAGCTTTATTTTGGCCAAAACAGCTTTCCAAAGAGTATTTCCAGGGGACATATTTGCAGAGGTAGAAATGTGACTGTGCAATTCTGTTATAGGGGTGCAGGTGAACAGTAGGGACACCCAAGGCTTCCAACTGGCATTGAAGGACTACCTAGCATAAGACACCAACCACTTAGAAAATGGAACATTTTAAAGGCTAACTCCCTGACCTCCTTTGCTGAAAATATCAACAGCTGTTTTTACCTAAACTTCAGATGTGCCAGAATATAAAGGCATGAGATTAAATTCTACATAAGGGTAGAAAAATGAAAAGTGTCAAGAAAACGCTCAAAAGAGTGAAGAATAAGAAAAAAAAGATTTCACAGACCCCAAGTAAGATGAAGAGTGAGCCTGAATGAAAAAGAAGAGAGCAATTTAGCATAAGCTGTTAGACAATGACTTTAGAGCTCTGTGGTATGGAGCAATGCAACCCTTGCAACAGGATACTCAAGAAGACCTAATGGGCCTCTTGGATTCCTCTATGATTCAAAAGTCCTGTGTAACTGGTGTGTGTCCACAAGGCCTGGAACACATGTGATGGGACAACCCAGCACAGCATTGCCTGGTCCCACATGTGGGTGAGGAAGAACATGTCTCAAGATAATGAGTCTCTATTTTTAAAATGTGAGATTTACTACTTGACTCTTAATTCTACTTTAGAAGTCTGCCTTTTTATTCTAGCCAGAATATTTATTTTAATTCCTTGTATATTTTAAAACATGACATTATTCCAAGGTAATAAAGAGAGTGCAAAAAGTTAGAAGTTTTCTGATCATTTGCTGAAGCTTCTGGAGAGAAGAATAGGGACTTCAAATATTGTCAAGATGTCTTTTGTATTGGACTACTCAATAGGACAATCTGTCATTTTCTTAGTGTTCTGCAGATTCATTCACACTGCTCTAGGTCCCAGGAAAATAGGATTAAATAAGCACTGGGATCTGCCTTTTGGTGTAACCCACCCTCCATCTCTGCCTCGCGTAGCTCTGGTGGCATTCCAACCACTCTTCCTCAATCTGACTTTATCTTCTTCCAAGCATTTCTTCACATTGCAATCATTGTTCTGTTTAAAGAATGCACACCCAAACAGACTGCTAGCTTAAGAAACGTTCTTTTCCATGACTCTAGGTATGAAATCCACCATCTGTAACATGAATCTGGCCAAGGCTTACCTCCCCAGCCACATGCTGCCCTTCTCTGCTCACTGTGCCACAAATGTAACTTCTTTTAGTCCTACAAACTTCATTGTAATTTTAAATACGCATTTATTTGAGAATGTATTACTTTAATATTTGTGTTTGCCACTAGTCTTAGGATTCATAATAATAAAGATCCTATACATCTTATTCATTAAGCTACTTGGAGGCAAAACAAAAATTTGATCCTAGGTTTCCTGCCTTCAGCACTATTGCACTTCATCCTCTCTCCTCCTGCAGTTTCCTGAAATCAATTCTGAAAACTTGACTTTCAAGACATATTATCCAATGAATTCCCTTAGAATCCCAGCCCTCTGTTATAGTTACCCCAATCTGATTGCTTTTCACAAAGCAGGCTCTTCCCTATTTCCTTGTCCTTGCCTGTGATCTTCCCATAACTTGGAATATTATGAATTGTTCAGGACTAAGATGATACTTTACTTCTCTTCCAAGCCTTCACTATACATTTTGATGAATTTTTGTAGCACATTTGCTCAATTTGACACAATATCATTTCATAGTTTTTCACATTTGTTAACTTCTTATGTCAACTACTTAAAGGTGAAGTCCATGAAGTCTTGTCGTTTGTAAACCTGACGATTCCTAGTACAATGCTGAGTAGTACGTGATTAGATGGTTTCATAAGAAACCTTCCCAGAAGTGACCAATTTCCTATCATTTCTCAACCCAAGGAGCAAAGTTTCATACATCCCAGGCAAATGTGCCTTCCTGAAAAATAGATGTTTCCTTTTATACTGCATTGTCCATGTGAATCTCCCCGAGTTCAAAGGAGAAGACATCCAGTATGCTGGACTTTCAGGAGTTTCTTTTGTGCAAAAACGTTTTGGATTTTTAGTTCTATAGCATATCTTGCCTAAAGTTCAAATAATAGAAAAAGGAGAAAAAACACTGTGAAGGTATCTGACAAAATTTTACTGAGGCCAGCTGTAAAAACAGTACATGCCTCTTTCTAAGGACACACATCTGAGTGCATGCCTAGGAATAATGCGTCATAATTCTAAAAACATAATCTCATGACTAGTCCAAATATATCAGAGGTATCTGTTCTATAAATGTTTGAAAGTGTAAATTCAGATTCCTCTAATTCTTATCAACAATGATAATGTAGTTTCCAAATGATTGCCACTTGTACGAATTATTCTTGTTGAGAAGCATTTTGAATTTCTTTTATTCCAACAATAACTGGATTGACAGTTCAAGACTTCAAGTCTTAGAATGTCATTATATGGGATGTTAGTGCCACTATGGTAAAGAAGACTCATGTTTCTGTTGCCTATTTGAATAGCATGCATTCTATAAGTAACCAAATATTGATCTTAAATCAGCTATTCATCAAGAAATTTCCTGTATAGGAACAAGAAGAAGAAAAGCAACGGCAGCAGTAGTTTGCACTTATTGAGCATTCCTCCATGGAGACGTTTTAAATAACTTTTTAATCCTAATGGATTAAAGTATAGATATTATTTTCCTTATTTTACTGTTTAAAGAAAAAATCAGTTTCAAGGAAACCAAATAAAAAGACAGGAAAACAAGGAGTCAGAATTTGAATACTCAAAAACCAGTGTTCTTTCTACCAGAAAAAGCAAGGAATTGAAAGCTTTTGATAATTCAGAAAGCTTTTAAAGGCCAAGTGGGTATTTATTCTTGGGGGTCTTGCTTTCAGTGACAAAAGTCCAGCACAATGTAGAACATGCCAAAAAATATGTATGTTGCAATTACATGAAGGACACTGAAAGTTTAAGTTGTTTCAGTGTAAGAAAATATTTTCTCTTTTAATCGCAATAATTACTAACATATTTTTACATCAGCTGACAGAGTATATGCAAAGCCAAACACAATGCACTTAGCATAGCATTTTTGTTTTTTTTAAATTTGTTATTAACCTGTTATAGAGGATTATATATTTCCATCCTACTGACCTTAGAAGTAACTATATGACTGCTTATGGCAAGGAAATTTGAATAGAATTGTCACTGGCTACTTTAAGAACTAGCATGTGCTTTCTCATAGTCATTTCCTCCTTAACTATGGAATACCAATATTCTTGACTTAAGCTGCTCAATCAGACTGGCTGCTGGTGTACATACGCTGTGAAGCAAAGCCACATTTGATCCTCAACAGACATGCAGCATGGGTAAAATACAAACTTTTGTGGTTATAAGCCACTGAGATGTTGTGATCTTTGTCCTAGCATAACCCAGCACATTGTGACTGACAGGTCTGTAAATTACCCTTCCTAACCAACTCCCATTGTGTTTGATTTCTGTTGTAAAGTGTTGCACAGTAATCATCCCCCAAAACAGTACCTTACAACAAGCTCTCATTTGTCATGTATGAGTCTGAAGGTCATCTATGACTCTCCATCCTTGACTGGGATATTCTGGATGAAAGAGATTATGGCTTGAATTCAAACATCATTCTATTCTGTGTGTTTCCTTCAAGACCACTACCTACCTGAGACATTTTCTTTGCTTGGTAGATGGTAGAAACACAAGAAGCCATCAAAACAAGCAAATTTAAATCACCTTCTTGATACAATAAGGCATGCTCCATGACCAAGCCAAAGCCAATGATTCCTTCACTGAAGGTAAAGCAAGATAGCATGGTACAGAGATGGAGTTAAAATTGAGAATAATTATCCAATCCACCACATACCACTTCCTTGGTCACAAATATTCACTCTCTCACACAGGAAAAACTCACCCCTTCTGGACATCCCCAAAAGGCTCATTTAATAACAACATTAGGCACAAATTTCCAGATCTTGTGATCTACAATGGATCCAAATGTGGTTGCTCTTGATGTCAAGACCTATGAACTTAAAAGACAAGTTATCTGCCTCCAACACCCTTTGGTTCAGTATGCCCAACATAAATGGTGGGATAGTTTATGGTTGGGATAGGAAAGGATAACTGCAGTAAGCAAGACTATTTTAAAAACAAAAGAACAGGAGGCAAACAGCAGTCTCTGGTCTATAGCTATTCTAATCACTCTGGACAGATCCCCCTATGCTGTAATCAAAAGCATGTGACTAGGCCCAACTCCCAACTCCTAGCATAAACATCCTAGTCCATAGTTCTCTGTGGCTAAAGGCTCCATTATCTACGTCTTTTCCATTAACTTCCCCAGCCATATCTTAAGAGGGTATTGGAGAAAATGCCATTATTGATAAGCAGCTTCCTCTCAGCTTGCTTCATGGCTGTAGAAAGTTGATGTATTAAAACGTCCCTTTGGGTACTGAATTAACACTGTCTTTTTAAAATATATGCTGATGGGCCAGGCAAGAAGGGTCACACCTGTAATCCCAACACTTTGGGAGGTCAAGATGGGCAGATCACAAAGTCAGGAGTTTGAAACCAGCCTGACCAACATGGTGAAACCCCCATCTCTACTAAATATACAAAAAGCAGTTGGGCATGGTGGTATGCACCTGTAATCCCAGCTGCTTGGGAGGTGGAGGCTGGAGAATTGCTTAAACCCAGGAAGGGAAGATTGCAATGAGCAGAGATCACACCACTGCACTCCAGCCTGGACGACAGAGTGAGACTTCATCTCAAATACACACACACACACACACAAGTTGATGGTACTTTGCAGCCCTCTCAGAAAAATTGTCTTTGTCATTCATATATCAGATTGCACTCAACTACATCTGGCAAATACCATACAATTCTTCGCATCTCTCTTGACTCCATAGAGTCAGTGCCAGTGACTTCATAAAGAGGTAAGTGGTATATTCAGAGGAAAGAAAACAACTGAGGGACTCTGAGGAAGCTTACAAGATTTGAGTCAGATACATCAAATAATCTGATCTAGTTTTTAAACTTAATCTGGACTCCTTGCCTTTTCATGAAAGAACTTAATCCTTTCACTTGTAATATGATTATGACTATATATTTTAATATATTTGGCTTGTTTGTTCCATCTGTTTACATTTTTAATAAGCCATGCCTCTGATTGCCTCCCATGTCTTTTCTTGCTTTTGTTGTGTTGATCAAATTCTTTCATTCCATTTTTTTCATTTGGTGGTTTGGGAGCTAGACATACATATTTAGTATTTCCAATGTTTCTCCTTAAATTGCAACATGAACGTTTACACATTCTGTCAATGTATAGTTCCCAAAGCAGTGCCTGAAAAATAGCACTGCAAAATAAATATTTTTCTATGTAATTATTACTATAATTTTAACATTATGTAAGTAATTTATTAATATTTATTATTTATTACACTCACTTCTTTTCTTGCCTTTATTTTATTTTCTTTAATTTTATTCAAACAAAATGGTAGTAGAATGTATCTGTGGCTAGTAAATATTCTGAGCTTTTGCAAATGTGAAAAATATATAAAATTTTAAACCCCCGTTCTATCAATTATAAGCAAACATAAGAGTATATAAAATTATGAATGTGAAATTATTTCTCCCATAAACTTTAAAGATACTTCTCCACATTCTTCTACTTTCCAATGTTGCCATTAAGAAGTCTAATTTTCACCTGATTTCTACTTTTCACAAGAAATATGTTTTTTTGCAATTTTCCAGTCTGTGTCTTTTAATTGGGGCATTAGACCATTTATATTTAAGGTTAATATTGTTATGTGTGAATTTGATCCTGTCATTTTGATGCTACTGATTATTTTGCCCTTTAATTGATGCAGTTTCTTTTTTTTTTTTTTTTTGAGATGGAATTTCACTGTTGTTACCCAGACTGGAGGGCAATGGCACAATCTTGGCTCACCACAACCTCCGCCTTCTGGGTTCAAGCAATTCTCCTGCCTCAGCCTCCCGAGTAGCAGGGACTACAGGCGCACCACAATGCCCAGCTAATTTTTGTACTTTTAGTAGAGACGGGGTTTCACCTTGTTGACCAGGATGGTCTTGATCTCTTGACCTCATGATCCACCTGCCTCAGCCTCCCAAAGTGCTGGGATTATAGGCGTGAGCCACCGCACCCGTCTGATGCAGTTTCTTTATAGTGTTGATGGTCTTTGCAATTTAGTATGTTTTGCAGTAGCTGGTACCAGGTTTTCCTTTCCATGTTTGGTGCTCCTGAAGTAAGCCAGGCCTGGTGGTGACAAAATCTTTCAGCAGTTGCTTGTCTATAAAGTATTTTATTTCTCCTTTGCTTATGAAGCTTAGTTTGGTTGGATATGAAATCCTGGTTTGAAAATTCTTTTAAGAATGTTGAATATTGGCCCCCACTCTCTTCTGCCTTGTAGGGTTTCTGCAGAGAGCTCCTCTGTGAGTGTGATGGGCTTCCCTTTGTGGGTAACCCAACCTTTTTTCTCTGGTTGCCCTTAGCGTTTTTCCTTCATTTCAACCCTGGTGAATCTGATGATTATGTGTCTTGGGGTTACTCTTCTCAAAAGGTATCCTTGTGGTGTTCTTTGCATTTCCTGGATTTGAATGTTGGCCTTTCTTGCTAGGTTGGGAAAGTTCACCTGGATAATATCCTGAAGAATGTTTTTCAACTTGGTTCCATTCTCCCTGTCACTTTCAGGTACACTAATCAAATGTGGGTTTGGTCTTTTCATAGGCCCATATTTCTTGGAGGCTTTGCTCATTCCTTTTCATTCTTTTTCCTCTAATATCATCTTCACACTTTATTTCATTAAATTGTTCTTCAATCTCTGGTATCCCTTCTTCTGCTTGATTGATTTGGCTATTGATACTTGTGTATGCTTCACGAAGTTTTCATGCTGTTTTCCAGCTCCATCAGGTCAGGTCATTTATGTTTTTCTTGTTTTTCTACTTAGCAATTCCTCTAACCTTTTTTCAATGTTCTTAGCTTCCTTGCATTGGGTTATAACACTCTCCCAATAAACTCCAGATGCTCTTTCCCTGGGTATCACCAGTGGAGACTGCAGAACAGCAAAGATTTCTGCCTGTTCCTTCCTCTGGAAGTTTTTACCCAGAAGGGCACCCACCAGATGCCAGTCAGAGCTTTCCTGTATGAGGTGTCTGTCCTCCCCTGCTGGGAAGTGTCTCCCCATCAGGAGGCACGGGAGTCAGGTATCCACTTGAGGCTGCAGTCTGTCCCTTAGCAGAGCTTAAGTGCTGTGGTGGGAGATCTACTGCTCTGTTCAGAGCCAGCATCCAGGAATGCTTAAGTCTGCTGAAGCTATGCCCACAGATGCCCCTTCCCCCAGGTGCTCTGTCCCAGGGAGAAGGGAGTGTTATCTATTTGCTTCTGACTGGGGCTGCTGCCTTTCTTTCAGAGATGCCCTGCCTAGAGAGGAAGAATCTAGAGGAGCAGTCTGGCTACAGCAGCTTTGCTGAGGGCGGGGGGGGGGGGGCGCTCTGCTCAGTTTGAACTTACCAGCGGCTTTGTTTACACTGTGAGGGGAAAACTGCCTACTCAAGCCTCAGTAATGGTGGACACCCCTCCCCCCACCAAGCTCAAGCTTCCCAGGTCAATTCAGACTGCGGTGCTGGCAGTGAGAATTTCAAGCCAGTGGATATTGGCTTGCTGGGCTCTGTAGGGGTGGGATCCACAGAACTAGATCACTTGGCTCCCTGGCTTCGGCCCCCTTTCCAGGGGATTGAATGCTTCTGTCTTGCTGGCATTCCAGACACCACTGATGTATGATAAAATAAAATTCCTGCAGCTAGCTAAAGTGTCTACCTAAACAGCTATCCAGTTTTGTACAGGAGATTTCCTGGTCTATGGGTTGCAAAATCCATGGGAAAAGCATAATATCTGGGCCAGAATGCACCATTCCTCATGGCACAGTCCCTCATGGCTTCCCTTGGCTAGGGGAGGGAGTTCCCTAACCCCTTGTGCTTTCTGAGTGAGGTGACAACCCACCCTTCCTTGGCTTACTCTCTGTGGTCTGCATCCACTATCTAACCAGTCGCAATGAGACGAGCCAGGTACCTCAGTTGGAAATGCAGAAATCACCTGCCTTCTCCACTGATCTCACTGGGAGCTGCAGACCAAATCTGTTTCTATTCAGCCATGTTGCCCTTTCCATGTATATTTTCACGGTTTGATAGCACATTTCTTTTTAGCACTAAAGTAATATTCCATTTTCTGGATGTACCACCCACTGCAGAAGACAATGTGGCAATTCCTGAAACACCTAAAGACAGAAATACCATTTGACCCAGCAATCTCATTGCTGGGTGTATACCTAAAGGATTATAAATCATTCTACTATAAAGACACATGCACACGTATGTTTAATGCAGCATTGTTCACAATAGCAAAGACCTGAGACCAAACCAAATGTCCATCAATCATAGACTGGATAAAGAAAATGTGGCACATATACACCATGGAATACTATGCAGCCATAGAAAAGGATGAGTTCATGGATGAAGCTGGACACCATCATTGTCAGCAAACTAACACAGGAACAGGAAACCAAACACTGCATGTTTTCACTCATAAGTGGGAGTTGAACAATAAGAACACATGGACACAGGGAGGGGAACATCACACACCAGGGCCTGTTGGGGGTGGGCAGCCAGGGAAGGGAGAGCATTGGGAGAAATATCTGATGTAGATGACAGGTTTATGGGTGCAACAAACCACCATGGCACATGTATACCTATGAAACAAACCTGCATGTTCTGCACATGTATCCCAAACTTAAAGTATGTTTAAAAAGAAATATGATTTCTGCTTTCTGGGTCTTTAGAATTATATATAAATAATTGTTTTTAAGTTTAAACTCAATATATCTACGTATATGTGGGTCTTTTTCAATTTATCTATAAGTTGTCACTTATAGGCCACCTGAACGCTCATGTCTTTATCTTTCTAAAAGTCTTTCTATCATTTCTTTCACTATTTCTCACTCTCAGAACCTTCAATAGCATTGATGATTAACCTTCTGTTTATCACTTAACTCCTTTCTACTTCCATCTATTTGTCTTTTTGTGCTATATTCTACAATTATTTTGCTAAAACTTGCAGCACCTTCATTTATGCTTGAGTAATGTCAACCTGATGTCAAATCTATCCAATTCTTTTTCAATTATATCATTTTATCTCAAAGATTTCTTATTTCATGGATGAGACAGTGTCTCACCTCACTGTGAATATTATCTATACTTATTTTCTAGTCTTTCTCTGCATGCTCCATTCACTTTTTTTCAGATGGTATGTTGAATCGGTTCACTATCCCTAATGCATGATAATTCTCAGTTGTGTGCTTATGATTGTATTTTGTAATCTTTATTCACCTATTTATGAGTACTACTTCTATTTACGATGGACTATACCTTTTCACTATGGGAAAGGAGTTGGACAATGTACCAATAAGAAAGTATCAGCAAATCATTTTACAGCACTGACAGTTTTCTATCACACCTCATTAGGATAAGCCACTATGGGCTAGCCCTCTCTCTGATCCAAATCCCCACACTCACTATTTCAGGGGCTAGGGGGCAATAATGGCTTGGAATTTTGAAATTCACTGTGAAGCAATCCACCCATTTGTCCAAGTATGGCATGCCAATTAACTGCTTACTTATGCTGAATGTCAATATTTATGGAGATTACTTATGTTGCAATGTCAATATTCATAAGTTTATAGGTCCCCTAAAGATCCTTCCATATATTTTGCACTTTCCTATTGCACATTTTGGGAGCTGAAGTTTTCTCTTCAACTGATTCCATATGTTTTATTATAGTCATTCTTTTTTTTTTACAATGTTATTATGAACTAACAATTTTTAAATATAAAAATATTTTATCTGCATTTGGGGTGGAAGGGAAAGTAGTGTTCAGCATTCATTCCTCCATCTTGATCCAATCTCTACAATCTTGTTTAGTTTACACTATTAGTACACTAATTGTATTCATTGTCTTTAACAGATTGTACTAAGAAAAATTTTAGATCCACCCAAATCAAAATAACACAAATTATGAATTAGTAGTTTAAATGAATAAGGTTTTACTGCTGATAAATAAAACTTTGTCTGTACAACACCAAACAAACCTCTCAGCCCAAGGGAAGAACAAAATCAGCTGAACTGATTTTAAGAGAGGATGCTTTGATTTTAAAAAGTTGCAATAGTGCCATGTAGACACAGTCTGGGTTGCATTTGACCTATGAAGTAATTCGAGCAATTAGAAATTATGTGATGTTCTCTAGATAACACAGCCAAGTAGCCATTTGGTCAGGAATAGCCCCCAATGAGTACTTGCCCTCTGCAAATCCTTTTGGATTTATTTATCAGCTCATTCAGTCGATTTATGACTTTGTGAGGAGAGCCAAGAAAATGCATCATGCACCACCCTGTGAACTAAGGAACATTTAGTTCACGTACCCTCCAGCTCTTGCACTAACAAGCAATAGTAACACCATAGCACAACTTATCTGTAATCACATTAATTCTCCTTAATATATAACATGTGGTCAGGCAATGTGACCCTTCCAAAGCTGTGTTTTCTAGAACACCGGGCTTATTAAACTCTTCTTTAATAACATGTTGTAAATAATCAATGACAATCTGCTTTGCATCCCCCAGCCCCAAACAAAAATAGAATGCTACAAATATAGAGTACCATCTTACCCAGAAGGGCCTCTTCATTCTTAAACTATTACACAAAAAAGAGTTCTTACTATTTGTGACTGTATCTTCAGTTTTGATGCTAGAAGTTAAGAAATTATTTGGAAAATAATTTTTCTGATCTGGTGGACATCTGTGGTCTCAACATCTGTGCTGGAGGCAGAATCTCAGCATGGACACAAAGGTAATATTCTCAGAGTCAATTAGATGCATCAGGATTTTTGATGAAAAGAAGCAATTTCTTCAATAACAAAGGCTGTTATTCTTCTTTCAAATAACAGCATGGAAGCAATTCTTTTCACAGAGAATCTGGCCATATTGCTGTCATACTCACAAAATCTATTATTATCCAGTATCTGAAGAAGAGAGCTGCTTCCCCACCAAATAGTAAAACAATATATGGATTTCTTCTACAAAGGTTTCCAAATTAGAAATGATTTCTGCAGAGGAAATATAGAAAGAATTTTGGAAAGCAAGGGAATGCATTTCAGATAAACGAGACAGATCTTTACCACATGGGAGGAATCTTGTGGCACTAATAGCATCAAGCTTGTTTGCGGTAGAGGGAGTATGCTGCCACCCGGCAAGAGAGCAAAGCCAGGGGAAATTTTCAGCATGTTGTTTTGTGGGCGTTTTATTTTTTTTAATGCTCCTATATTGAAACTTTAATCAAGTCTTATAGACCAATTTTCTCATTTGTATCCCTGTGCAGCAATAGAAAACATGTGTGAACTAAACCTCTTTTTTGTACATATCAGCAGTATGAGTTTGCACAGACACACGCTCCTACTTGAAATCACTTTCATTTTTGTGAATGAACAAGACCACTTTGATTGGAATCTTATTTATTTTAAGTGCTAAATTCAATGGAAAGGGACCACATCTAATTGAGTGGTAAACTACATCCTCTACAGAAACAAGAGAAAAATGCAAACCAGGTCTCCTGCACCTGAGTTACCCCCTCAATAAGTTAAGTAACCTTGTAAGTTCAGTTCTATAGAGATCTTTTCTATCAGATCAACAAGAAAAATATCAAGCTTTAGAAGTATTTATATCTTCATAAATGTCAATCAACATGTACAGCTATCTAGCTTACACATTGACTAGGATAGAAAGAGAAACTATATCAATAAATAGTATTCAACATTCAGGTTTCCAGAAATTCTAACTTTGAATTTTGCTTTTTATTCAACATCTCCTAACATTGCCTTGTGGAAGATGAAGTAGTGGGACATTACTTTGCCTTCTTGAACCCAGCCGTCTTTAGTCCATCACTTTT
Organism: Callithrix jacchus; assembly: GCF_049354715.1. Classification (NCBI taxonomy): domain Eukaryota; kingdom Metazoa; phylum Chordata; class Mammalia; order Primates; family Cebidae; genus Callithrix; species Callithrix jacchus. The sequence continues at coordinate 70,403,556 of NC_133504.1, read as the reverse complement.
CTGCTCATTCAAATTGTTTCTTCACAAGAAAGCTTCCTTTGAAGTTTGTATTTCTTCCCACACATGGACAACTGAAACCTAATAGCATGGCTTCTGGGCCTACAAGGGCTTACAGTTGATAACTTGTACTTTCCAGAGTCTTAGAATATTTTCAATTAAAATCAAAGAACCACAATAATCTATGGAAAATAACTTTCACTGACCTCTTTCTCTATATATATTAGATTTATATTTTGATGCCAAATACATGTGTAAGTTTTCATTTTATTCTCCCCAGTGCTCAAGACAGTTAACAGTCCATTCTTAGCAATATTTTATTGATTAATAAAGACTCTTGCTACTGCTGTGACCACTCCCAGATAGGAGGAAATCCAGTGCTTAGGAGTTTCAGGACAAATCCTGTAATTGGCACCTTCATATTCCTAAATTTATCCAAAGATAAAAATCACATTTAAATGAATATAAAAAAATTAACAAATAAACATATCAAATACCATATGCATAAATAATATTGAAAGCTTATTTTTTGAAAGAGCTGTAAATGATGGGAGGTAAAGTCACCACCATTTTGTCAGTTAGGGTTAAGAAGAATGGAATTTAAGAATCAATCTAATTTTAAAATGATGTACAGAAGAATACTGAAACCAAAGACCAAGGAAAAAAAGCATAAAAGAAATCAAAATAGGGAGTTTATATAAACTCCTGGCCTTCAGGTGAGTTTTTCTACAAATTGGCTAAATTCACTCTAGTGTCTGAACACCACTTGGCAGACACTGCAGCTTTCTTCCCAATTTTTAAAATACTCCAGATTAACAACAGATTTTAATACTCTGTTAAGGACAATGTTTTTACTGTGTATTTTGTCATTACTATTATGTACCAAAGTCTATCAGTAAATGCAAGTAAAAGAGTGTGATTTTTATTCTAATGATATATATGCTACTGATTATTTGAAATTACTGGCTTCTGGATATGATGCTTACAGGGTCATTCCTTACACATTATTCACAGTGAAAAGAAGCAGCTAGATTTCGCTCCATGTCTGCCTTATACTCTGGTGTCTATGTATTCTTCTCTAAAAGTTATGTTTACATTATTAATTAATCACATTTTTTACTGCCCATCACATACTACAGGACTTCATTTAAAAAATGTAAAATACTAACATTGCTTCCCAAGACAAAGCATAGCAGCATAGTGGTGGAGATCAGATGAGTCCTCAGGGCATACAATGCTGACAGAGCTAGCAATTATAAAGTTGGCTATGAGGGTGCCTTTGTCAGATGCACATGTTTTCCAGGCTAAGAGAAATATAATGCAAGAGATTTGCAAACTCCTTCACTGTGCATGAATACATCTCAAAGCACAGGGACCCAAGTGGCCAGAAAAATAAACTGAAACAAGGCTATACCCTGGGACATTACTAAAGTTCCTTAATTCTAAGATCTAAAAAGGCAATTTCATCAATTAGATAGCAAAACCGATGCTCAGAAAACTAGAAGTAGGTCATGGTCATTCTCACTGCAGTCCAGCTTTACTCCATAGGGTATGGACAGAACAGAGGAGAGAAAGGACACTCACCTGTTGAAAATATGTTTGTCTCTCCCACAAGAAAGCAAGCTTGGAAAAGCACTGAGGTTTTATTCTTCAATGAATATAAACACAACTATGTCCACACTTTGCCTCTGTGTTTGCCAGCTGATGCAAATTTTGAAAAACTTACCCTTGAGCTCTGATTAGCAAAGCAGAAAAAATAAAACTCAATCTTATAATAGGTCCTAAATTCAAAATTAGAAAAACACCAGGGATAATCACCTCATGACTGCTCACAGAGTCCTTAAAGTTCCAAAAGAAAGAGCAGACCACACAAAAATCCTTTCCTGTTTGTATTTAGTAAGTCAGAAGTTTATTTCTTGAGTATCGAAATGTAAGAGAGTATCTCTCTAGAACTCTCTCTCTTCCTCTCCTACTCCACCATGGAGAAAGTATCAACCCTATCACTTATCTCAGTAAAAATGGAAAGCCTGACAAAGCAACTGACCCATGATAGCTACCTCTATATTAAAATAGAAACATGCATATTTTCCAAATGCTCCGAAAGGTGACTCACCTACAAAATTGCCAGGGAAGGTTTCTCCTAAAAGATTCTCTGTCTTCTGTGTTGATTATGCCCAACCACACATCAAATTCATCTCTACCATTATCCCATTTTTGTTTTCTCCTTTCTATTTTCTCTATTGCAAACATAGATGACTCTCCTGATCTCAACAAACTAGTGGGAAATCTTCCTAAACATTCTTTCCATTCTTGGTACCTCCTCCTTTTCGGTCTAATCCTCCCTGTTGCTGGATTTGCATTCTATGGCCCAGCTCTGGTCACCTGCTCACAACCCTTCCAAAGTTCCCACATGCTTTCAAAATAAAGTTCAATCACTATTTTTTTTGTTTTGTTTTGGTTTTTGCTTTTTTTTTTTTTTTTTTTTTTTTTGAGATGGAGTCTCATTCTGTTGCCCAAGCTAGAGTGCAGTGGCACTATCTTGGCTCACTGCAACCTCCACCTCTGGAGGCTAAGCCAGGGTCCCAGCAATTATCCTGCCTTAGCCTCCAGAGTAGCTGGGACTACAGGCATGTGCCACCATACCCACCTAATGTTTGTATTTTTAGTAGAGACAGGGTTTCACATGTTGGCCAGACTGGTCTCGAACTCCTGACCTCAAATGATCCACCCACCTTGGCCTCCCAAAGTGCTGGGATTATGGGCATGAGCCATGTGTCCAGCCACAGTTCAATCACTTTTGCTTGTCACTGAAAATGTCCATAATCTGGAGCACGACTTTTCCAAGCTTCCTCGTTTTTCCTGTACCCAACATTCCAATCACCCTGGCATGTACACATATCATGAGCATGCATCATTTTTTCGTACAATTTTTCCACAGTGGGGCAACAGGATAAATCGTCCACCGAACCTTACAGAATTTTTTTCAGAAATATTCTTGGCAAAAGACAAACATATGGACATGCTGACCTTCAAGAAGGTAGAAAAGGGCACAGTTGCCAAATGCATAATAAAAAGAGAATTACAGTACTGGTGAGCATCCCAAATGCCCACCACACACTAAAATAATCAGACATTACATGAAACTGTTTAGGCCAAATAGTTAGACATAAATCTTACAAAATACTTTCAAGATTCATATACATAATACTATAAAAAAAACTCCCAAGATACATTTTTAAAAGCCTAAATAAATGAAAAGACTTGTGCACATTCATTGGAAGATTCAATATTGTTAACAGATCAATCCTATTCACTTTTTCTATAGGTTTACCACATTCTCCCAAAATTTGCAATATTTATTTTGTGGAAATTTCTGAGCTGATTCCAAAACATTTATAGAACAGTAAAGGAACTAGTATAGCCAAAACTATTTTCAAAAAGACTATCAAAGTTGGAGGACCCATACTACCTGATTTTAATATTTATATAAAGCTACAGAAATCAAAGTTGGTATAGTTTGGCTGTGTCCCCATACAAATCTCATCTTGAATTGTAGTTTTCATAATCCCCACACATCAGGGGAGAGACCCAGTGAGAGGTAATTAAATCCCGGGGGTGGTTACCCTCATGCTGTTCTCATGATAGTGAGTTCTCATTAGATCTGCTGGTCTTATAAGGGACTTTCTTCTCCCTTCACACGTACTTTTTCTTGCTGCCACCATGTGAAGGAATGTGTGCTTCCCCTTCCACCATGATTGTAAGTTTCCTGACGCCTCCCCAGCCATGCTGAACTGGGAGTCAATTAAATCTCTTTCCTTTATAAATTGCCCAGTCTCCAGCAGTGCTTTATAGCAGCATGAAAACAGACTAATATGGTAAATTGGCACCACAGAGAGTTGGGTGCTACTGTGGAGATACTAAAAAATGTGGAAGTGACTTTGGAAAACAGGCTGAGGTTAGAACAGTTTAGAGTGCTCAGAAGACAGAAAAACGTAGGAAAGTTTGGAACATCCTAGAGACTTGTTGAATGGCTTTGGCCAAGATGTTAATAGTGATATGAACAATGAAGTCCAGGATGAGGTGGTCTCAGATGAAGATGAGGAACTTGTTGGAAACTGGAATAAAGGTGATTCTTGCTATGCTTTAGCAAAGAGATTAATGGCATTTTGCCTCTGCCCTAGAGATCTGTGGAACTTTGAACTTGAGAGAGATGATCTAGGGTATCTGGTGGAAGAAATTTCTAAGTGGCAATGTGTTCAAAAGAAAGCAAAGCATAAAAGTTTGGAAAATTTGCAGACTGACAATATGATAGCAAAGAAAATCTCATTTTCTGGGGAGAAATTCAAGTCTGCTGTAGAAATTTGCATAAGTAATGAGGAGCCCAATGTTATTTTCCCTAAGACAATGGGGAAAATGTTTCCAGGGCATGTCAGAGACTTCACAGCAGCCCCTCCCATCACAAGCCCTGAGACCAAGGAGGGAAAAATAGTTTTGGACCAGGCCTAGGACTCCCCACTCTATGCAGCCTCAGGACATGGTGCCCTTAGTCCCAGTTGCTTCAGCTCCAGCCATGGCTAAAAGGAGCCAAGGTATAGCTCAGGCCATTGCTTCAGATGGTGTAAGCCCCAAGCCTTGGTGGCTTACACAAGGTGTTGGGACTTTGAGTGCACAGAAGTCAAGGATTGAGGCTTGGGAATCTCCACCTAGATTTTAGGGGATATATGGAAGTGCCTGATTGTCCAGGCAGAAGTCTGCTACAGGGGTGGAGCCATCAATTGATAACCTCTGCTAGGGAAGGCAGAAAGGAAATGTGGGATTGGAGCCCCCACACAGAATCCCCACTGGGCACTTCCTAGTGGACCTGTGAAAAGAAGGTCACCTTCCTCCAGATCCCAGATTGGCAGATCCACCAATAGCTTGCACCAAATGCCTGGAAAAGCCACAGACATTCAACACCAGCCCATGAAAGCAGGTGGGAGGAGAGTTGTACCCTGCAAACCACAGGGAGGGGGGAACTTCCCATGCCTGTGGGAGCCCACCTTCTGCATCAGTGTGACCTGAATGTGAGCCATGGAGTTGAAGAAGATTATTTTGGAACTTTAAGGTTTAATGACTGCCCTATTGAATTTCAGACTTTCACAGGGCCCATATCCCCCTTGTTTTGGCCAATTTCTCCCATTTGGAAAGGTACCCAATATCCATACTTCCATTGTATCTAACAAGAAGTAGATACAATGCTTTTTGCTTTTGACTTTACAGTCTCATAGGCAGAAGGGACTTGACTCTTCTTAGATGAGACTTTGGACTTGGAATTTTGAGTTAATGCTGGAATGTGGGGACTAATGGAAGGGAATGATTGTGTTATGAAATTTGAGGATATGAGATTTGGGAGAGTCCAGGGTCAGAATTATATGATTTGGCTGTGTCTCCACCCAAATCTCATCTTGAATTGTAGTTTCCATAATTCTCACATGTTGTGGAAGGGACCCAGTGGAAGATAATTGAATCATGGGGGTGGTTATCCTCATACTGCTCTCATGATAGTGAGTTCTCATGACATATAATTTTATAAGGGGTTCACCCCCCTTCAGTCATACTTCTCCTTGCCCCAGTGTAAAGAAGTACATGTTTGCTTCCACTTCTGCCATGATGGTAAGTTTCCTGAGGCCTCCCCAGCCATGCTAAACTGTGAGTCAATTAAACTTATTTTTTTTTATAAATTACCCACTTAGGGGCAGTTCTTCATAGTAGCATGAGAACAGACTAAAAAAATTAGACGTATAGATCAACAAAATAGAATGAAGCAGCCAGGCAGTGGCTTATGCCTATAATCGCCACACTTTGAGAGGCCATAGCAGGCTGATTACTTCAGTCCAGGAGTTAAACACCAACCTGGGCAACGTGGCAAACCCCATCTCTATGAAAAAATACAAAAAATTAGCTGAGCATGCCGGTGCACACCTTAGTCCCAGTTACCTAGAAGGATGAGGTGGCAGGATCACCTGAGCTGGGGAGGTCGAGGCTACAGTGAACCATGATCATGCCACTGCACTCAAGCCTGGGCAACAGTGTAAGACCCTGTCTCAAGAAAAAAAAATGAAAATTCTAGATATAGACACACACAGATATGACCATTTTATTTTAGACAAATGATGCCAAGATAATTCAATAAAGAAGGGATACTCTTTCTACAAATAGTGCTGGAGTAATTAGATATTTATATGCCAACGGAGGGGAAAAAAATACATCATGACGCTTACCTCCCATCTTATACAAAATTTGACTCCAAATGAACTCATAAGCCTAACGTTAAGAGCTCAAGTCAGCTTTAAGTGAACTGTAAAAGAAAAAAGTACTAAATCAGACCTCCCTAAAGTCATAAATGTATGCTCAAAAGGTGTTAAAAACTAAGATATAAACAAGGGACGAAAAAATATTGTAATTCATATATCTGATAAAAAAAATTAATGTAGAATCTATAAAAACCCTCTTACAACTTACTACTACAAAAAATATAAATGAGCAAATGATTTGAACCAAGAATTCACTAAAGTAGATATACAGAGGAAAAGGAAGCACATTAGAAAAGATGCACACTGCTTCTTCAAGCAGGACCCTGATCCTCTTTTTGTAGGGCAGGTCCTCCCAGCCATGTCCTCCCAGATGGGGCCTCTGGCCACCCCTGCCTATGTTCTCCCTGGGACAGGGTGCCTGAGGGGTAGGGCAGACCACCATATTGGCTGTTCAGGCTTCTCAGCCAATCCAGACTTTGGGCCTTGGAGAACCCAAACCAATTGGGGGCTGAAGGGATTTTCAACACAACATAGCTGCTTGACCAAAAAGCAGCTGGACTGCTTCTTTAAGCAGGTTCCTGATCTCATTTATCTTGATGGGTAAGACCTCCCAACCAGGGTCTCCAGCCACCTCCTACAGGTATGTTCAGGCCAGCAATAAGTCAGTAATCCCCTGAGGTGGAGCTTCCAGAGAAAGGGGCAGGCTGTCATCATTGGTATTTTGCAGCTTTGCTGGTGATACCTCCAAGTACCAGAAACCTGAGGCAACTAGGGTCTGTAGCAGACCCTCAGTAAACTGCAGCAGCCCTACAGAAGAGTGGCCAGACTATTAAAAGGAAAACAAACAGAAAATTATAACCACAACAAAAAACACAAAAAACCCATCCAAAGGTCAATAACCTCAAAGATCAAAGGTAGATAAGCCCACAAAGATAAGAAAGAATTAACACAAAAATGGTGAAAACTCAAAAAGCCAGAGTGCCCCTTTTCCTTTATATGACTGCAATGCCTCTTCAGCAAGGGCTCAGAACTAGGCTGAGGCTGAGATGGATGAAATGACAGAAGTGGCTCCAGAAGGTAGATAATAATAAAATTCACTGAGCATGTTGTAAACCAATTCAAAGAAGTTAAGAATTACGATAAAACAACATAGGAGCTGACGGCCAAAATAGCCAGTTCAGGGAGGAACACAACCAACCTGTGAGAGCTGAAAAACACATCAGCATTTCACAATGCAATCATAACTATTGACCGCAGAACAGATTAAACAGATAAAAGAATGTCAGAGCTGGAAGACTATCTTTCTGCAATAAGACAGGCAGACAAGAGTAGAGAAAATAGAATGAAAGGGGATGAACAAAACCTCTGAGAAATATGAGGCTAAGCAAAGAGACTGAATCAATGGTTGATTAGGATACCTGAAACAAATACTATGAAAACAAGTTGGAAAACCCTTCAGGATATCATCCCAAGAACTTTCCCAACCTAGTAAGACAGGCCAATATTTAAATTCAGGAAATCCGTGGGTGAAGGGGAGAAGAAAAGCAAAGCACACTGCCATGTGTGTACCTACGCAACTGTCTTGCATGCTCTGCTCATGTACCCCAAAACCTATAATCCAATAAAAAATTAAAAATAAATAAATAAATAAATTCAGGAAATCCAGAGAACCCCAACAAGATACTCTAAGAGAAGATGAACTCCAAGACACATAGTTATCAGATTCTCCAAAATCAAAACAAAGAAAACCAAAAATGTTAAAAGCAACCAGAGAGAAAGGCCAGATCACCTATAAAGGGAAGCCCATCAGACTAACAGTGGCTCACTCAGTGGAAACTCTACAAGCTAGAAGAGATTAGGGGCCAATATTCACCATTCTTAAAGCGAAGAATTTCCAAGCCAAAATTTCATATCTAGTCAAACTAAGCTTCATAATTAAAGGAGAAATAAAACGCTTTTCAAACAAGGAAACGCTGAGGAAATTTGCTACTATGAGATCTGCCTTGCAAGAACCTCTAAAGGAATCACTAAATATGGAAATGAAAGACTAACATCACCACTACAAAACACATTAAAAAACAGCCACTACAAAAACTGTGTGCACCCAAAAAACACACAGACCAGTGACACTATGAAGCAACCACATAAACAAATCTGCAAAATAATCAGCCAGCATCATGATGACAGGATCATATCCATACATAACAATACTAATCTTAAATGTAAATAGGATAAATGCCCCCAATTAAAAGACATATTAGTATGCTGTCTTTAAGAAACCCATCTCACATGTAAAGACACACATAGGGTCAAAATAAAGGGATGGAGAAAAATCTACGAAGCAAATGGACAACAGAAATAAGCAAGAGCTACAATCCTAGTTTCTGAAAAAACAGACTTTAAACCAACAAAGATCAAAAAAGGCAAAGAAGAGGATTATATAAGGATAAAGGGATCAATTCAACAAGAAGAGCTAACTGTCCTAAATATATATGCACACAATACAGGAGCACCCACATTCATGAAGCAAGTTCTTAGAGATCTTCAAGGAAATGTTGACTCTCACACAATAATGGCAGAGTTTAACATTTCGCTGACAACATTAGACAGATCATCAAGACAGAAAATTGTAGGGCTGAAGGCCCACAGGGTCGTGGGGTGTGCTTTATGCTGTGCTGAGGTGCAGGATCAGAGAAATAAAGAGACAGGACACAGAAGTACAGGGAAAACGCAGCTGGGCCTGACGGGCCAGGCCACCTATGAGCGGAGTCAGGTGAGGCCCCAAATGTTCAGAAGCGTGAGTATTTATTGTGTATAGGTTAGGCGACAGGGCAGTTAGTGAAATCATTGTTAAGGATTGTGATAGAGTTGTGAGCAATAAAAGAAGGGGTCCACCCCATTATGTCACCTAGGCTAGGAGGTGGACAGTGCAGAGCAAGGGGCTCGTTCACATCAAGGCAAGGGCCGTGGTCAGTAAGGGGTCCACCCCATTAGGTCATCAAGGCTTGAAGGTGGGCCATGCGCAGTGAAGAGGGTGCAGTGCGCCATACTTCTGTCTATGGGCAAACTACTTCTAAGAAGATTTATGGGGGGATGCTTTAAGTCACACAGTAGTGACAGAGCTGTCAGGGTTACCGCCACCTTCTGGCAGCTTCCGATGAGTACTTTGGGAAGATGCTTTTCAGCAGCACAGTAGCAAGAGCTGATAAAGTTCACAGTCACCAAGGTGGATTGCCGGTCTGAGGGCAGCCTTCCACAAGAACTGGGGCAAGGTCCTACAACTCCTCTATCAGGAGGACTGGCTCTTGCCCTAAGCCTGCCATACAGCGGGTATCTTTACGATTCTGAACGCAGCTGCCTGGGCCATGGATTCTTGTCCTGGTATAACTGTTTTTCCCTTAAATCATGCTCTGCACGGTGTCTGCTCTAGACGTTCCTCCGATTATAGCCGCTTATTCCTTAATTCATGCTCTGTACTGTGTCCACTCTAGACATTCCTCCGATTATGAACTAAGATATAATTATTCATATATATAGGGAAATATTCTTTAGGTACTCATACTATCACCAAAAATATGATTATATAGAGAGGATTATATAAAGGGATTCTTCCAGCCCTAATTCTATAAACTAATATATGATTATATAAAGGATTATATAAAAAGAAATAGCTGAGTAGTAACATTATAAAGAAAGATATTCTTCAAGCCCTAACTGTGCTAGGGTTCTTCTTAGCTCTCATTCCTTGGTGCCTATATGGGAGGTTAGCCACAGAAAATCAACAAAGACATTCGGGACTTGAACTCAGCTCTAGATCAAGTGGACCTCATAGATGTCCACGAACTCTCCATTCAAAAAAAAAAAAAAACAGAATATACATTCTTCTCATCACCACATGGCACTTACTCTAAAATTGATAGCATAATCAGAAGTAAAACACTCTTCAGCAAATACAAAATAAATAAACTCATAACAGTCTCATACCACAACACAATCAAATTAGAACTCAAGATTAAGAAGTTTGCTCAAAACTGTACAACTACATAGAAGCTGAAGAATCTGCTCCTGAGTGACTCTTGAGTAAATAATAAAACTAAGGAAGAAATCAAGAAGTTCTTGGAAACTAAAGAGAACAAAGATACAATGTACCAGAAATTCTGGGAAACAGCTAAGGCAATGTTAAGAAGGACATGTACAGGGACTATCTCAAGTTAACAAACTACCATGACAACTAAAATAACTAGAGAACCAACAGAAAGGAATCCCAAAGCTAGCAGAAGGCAAGAAATCACCAAGATGAGAGCTGAACTGAGGGATTTAGAGAACCAAAAGGCCCTTCAAAAAAAGTCAACAAATCCAGGAGCTGATTGTTTGAAACAACAACAACAATAAAACAGGTCACTGGTTAGACTAATCAAAACGAAAAGAGAGAAGATTCAAATAAACACAATAAAAAAATGAAAGAGGGATATTACCACTAACCCAATAGAAATGCAAACAACTTTCAGAAAATACTATAAACACCTCTATGCACATAAACTAGAAAATCTAGAAGAAATGAATAAAGTCCTGGACACATACACCCTCCCAAGACTAATTCAGGAAGAAATTGAATCCATGAATAGACAAATAATGAGTTCTGAATTTGAGGCAGTAATAAATAGCCTACCAACAAAAAAAGCCCAGGACCAGACTGATTCACAGTTGAATTCTACCAGAGGTACAAAGAAAAGCTGGTATCATTCCTACTGAATCTATTCCAAAAAATTGAAAAGGAGGGAGTCCTCCCTAACTAATTCTATGAGGCCAGCATCATCCTGATACCAGAACCTAGCAGAGATACAGCAAAAAAAGAAAACTTCAGGCCAATATCCTCAACGAACATTGATGCAAAAATCCTCAACAAAATAATGGCAAGCTGAATCTAGCAGCACATCATAAAGCTTATCCACCACGATCAAGTAGACTTCATCCCTGAATGTAAGGTTTGTTTAACATATGCAAAACAATAGATATGATTTATAACATAAACAAATCTAAAGAAAATAACCACATGATGATCTCAATAGATGTTTCTCTTCATGTTAAAAACTCTCAATAAACTCGATATCAAAGAATCATACCTCAAAATAATAAACATATGTGACAAACCCACAGCCACTATTATACTGAATGGACATAAGTTAGTACCATTTCCTTTGAAAACTGGTATAAGACAAGGATGCCCTCTCTCACCACTCGGATTCAACATAGTATTGGAAGTTCTTACCAGGGCAATCAGAAAAGATTTTAAAAAGCATATTTAAATAGGAAGAAAGGAAGTCAAACCATCTTTGTTTGCAGAAGACATGATCCTATGTCTAGAAAACACTACTGTCTCAGCCCAAAAGGTTCTTAAGCTGGTAAGCAACTTTAGCAAAGTCTTAGGATACAAAATCAAATGCAAAAATCACTAGCATTCCTATACACAAACAACAAGCAGGCCAAGTGCCAAATCATGAATGAACTCCCACTCAAAATTGCTACAAAGAGAATAAAATACCTAGGAATTACCTATAAAATATCAGCTCACAAGGGAAGTGAAAGATCTCTACAATGAGAACTACAAACCACTGCTCAAGGAAATCAGAGAAGACACAAACAAATGGAGAAACATTTCATGCTCATGAATAGGAAGAGTCAGTATTGTGAAAAAGGCCACACACTGCCCAAAGTAATCTACAGATTTGGTACTATTCCCATTTAAACTACCATTGACAGTCTTCACAGAATTAGAAAAAACTATTTTAAAATTCATATGAAACCAAAAATGATCCCAAATATCCAAGACAACCCTAAGCAAAAAGAACAAAGCCGGAGGCATCACACTACCTGACTTGACACTATACTACAAGGCTTACTATACTATACTGTAGTAACCAAAATAGCATGGTACTGGTACAGGAACAGACACATAGAACAATGGAACAGAATGGAGTACCCAAAAATAAAACTGCACACCTCCAACCATCTGATTTTTGACAAACCTGACAAAAACAAGAAACAGTGAAAGGATTCCCATTCAATAAATGGTGCTGGGATAACTGGCTAGCTATACGCAGAAAATTGAAACTGGACCCCTTCCTTATACCTTTTACAAAAATCTACTCCAGATGGATTAAAGACTTAAATGTAAAACCCAAAACAATAAAAACCATAGAAGAAAACCTAAGCAATACCATTCAGGACATAGGCAGAGGCAAAGATTTCATAACAAATGTGCCAAAAGCAATTTCAACAAAAGCAAAAATTGACAAATGAGATTTAATTAAATGAAAGAGTTTCTGCACAGAAAATAAACTATCATCAGAATGAACAATCAGTCTACTGAATGGGAATCAATTTTTGCAATTTATCCATCTGAGAAGCTTCTAATATCCAGCCTCTATAAGTAACTTAAACAAATTTACAAGAAAAAACAAACAACTCATTTAAAAAAATGGGCAAAAGAAATGAACAGATACTTCTCAAAATAAGACATGCAGCCAACACATATGAAAAAGCTAAATGCCACTGAACATTAGAAAAATACAAATCAAAGCCACAATGAGATACCATCTTAAACCTGTCAGAATGGCTATTATTGAAAAGTCAAAACAGAACAGATGCAGGTAAAGTTGTGGGAAAAAAAGGAATGCTTTTGTACTTGTTGGGAGTATAAATTAACTCACCCATTGTGGAAGGCAATGTGGCAATTCCTCAAAGACCCAGAGGTAGAAATACCATTTGACCCAGCAATCCCATTACTAGATATATAGCCAAAGAACTATAAATCATTCTATTATAAAGATACATGCACACATATGTTAATTGCAGCACTATTCACAGTAGCAAACACGTGGAATAGAAAACGTTGATATCCATCAATGACGGGCTGGATAAAGAAAATGTGCTACATATATGCCATGGAATACTATGAAGCCATAAAAATGAATGAGATTATGTCCTTTGCAGGGACATAGATGGAACTAGAAGCCATTATCCTCAGCAAACTAATGCAGGAAGAGAAAAACCAAATACTTAAAAGTGGGCGCTGAAAAATGAGAACGCATAAACATGAGAGAGGAACAATACACACTGAGGCCTGTTGGAGAGTCAGTGGGGGACAAGCAAGAGCATCAGGAATGCTCATGGATGCTGGCCTTAATACATAGGTGATGTGGTGATCTGTGCAGGAAACCACCATGGAACATGTTTACCTATGTAACAAACTTGCATATCCTGCACATGTACCACTAAAGTTAAATAGAAAAGGAAGTGAAAAACCAAGATCCTCAACATAATTAGTCTTTAGAGACATGCTAACTGAATACACAAGGAGACATCACTGCCTTTCTACTACAATACATTTTTTAAAAAATCTGACAATACCAACCTCTGGTGTGGAAGTGGAGCAACAGCATTACATTTCTGCTTATAGTGCAAAATGGTACAGCCACTCCAGAAAACAATTTGACAGTTTCATACTAATTGCAATATATACTTACCATATGACCCAACAATCCTGCTCTTAGATATTTAACCAAAGTAAATATAAATATATGTCCATACAAATACCCGTATGTAATTGCTCAGAATCATCAAAAATTGATCACAACCCACTGGTCCATACCTGGTGAATGGGTACACAAACTATGGTATATCCATATATGGAATACCACTGGGCAATAAAAAGGGGGGAAAAACATAATTGTTTTCTGAATCCAGTTTATAACATTCATAAAAAGGCAAAACATTAAGACCAGACATCAGATTAGTAGTTTCCAGAGAATGACAGATGTGGAGATTGTCACAAAGATCAGAAGGGATATTTGAGGGATGATAGGAATGGTCTGTAAACTTGACTGAAATGGTAATGACATGATGGTGTAGATTTGTAAAAACTTATCAAATTGCACACATAACAGAGGTAAGTTTTATAATATGTAATTTATACCTCAACAAAGCTGACTTTAAGATATATAGAAGTCTTTAAAATCCAAAGAGCAAGGAATAATTCATTGTTAAATCTTAACTTCACCCTTTCTTCCACAATTTGAGATTTTCACCTTAGAGCAAAATACCTAACTCTTTTGCCTACCTATTGGAGAAAATTCTGTAATGAGTTTCTTCATAATGATTAGCATCCATATCTTGTCCTCCCCCTTGAAAACAGACTGGTTAATTTCATAAAAACAAGCCATTTCCTTTTCTTTAAAATTCTGCTTGCCCTCTTAAAATCCTGACAGAAGCTGCAAGAGAGAAAAGGATGTCTTTATAAAAACTCTCTTCCTCCTAATTTTTCAGAAATAAAGTGTACCCAATCCAAAGTTGCATTGTTTCTCATACTGTGTTTTCTTTATCCATACTTACTCTTTGACTTACTAGTTTATTTTAGTAACTTTTCTGTAGAGTGGGACCTATCTAATATTTCCAGGGTGTGAAAGCAGATAATGGGAATTTTAAAGGCACTTCCAAATCTTGTATTATGTTATTAAGAATATAAAGAATGCACTCAAAGACACTCAGCAAAAGTGTTCTCCAACTGAATGAAATCTGAGTTTCATGGTATTGCCAATAAATATTTATTTGTAAAATAAATGAGCAACTTACATTCATTCCATCCTATTCTAATAATCTCCCTTACTGGTTTATGTTTAGACTTTTCTATGCCTCATTATGTTAAAGAAAAATTACACTTGTTTTCTTATAAAAACGTGTTCTATTGGTTCATAAGGCAAGAATAATAATTCACATTTTTTAATGTTTATGTGTTAGACAAGCATTGCTCCAAGTACTTTAATTTAACCTTCACAAAAAAATCTATGAGGCAGATTTTATTACCTTTGTTTGAGAAATTAGGGAATGGAAACACAGAAACACAGAGAAGTTAGGCCATTTGCCCAAGATCACACAGCTGTTAAATAGAGGAGTCAGAATTTGAAACTAAGCAGTTATGGCTCCTGAAACACCATCTATAACTTTAACTCAATATTGTCCCTCAAAGAGAAAGCTGTTAATTAAACAAGAACACATTCGTTTAAAAGCAAATACTTCATGAATACATACAATGGCTTGAATGCCTTTCTAGGAACTGGGAAAATAATAGTATAATGTTAAATGAACACATCTTTCAACTCACCAATTTCTCAATAAAAATTTTAAATAACTGAGAAATAAAAGTATGTTTTCAGTATAGACATAAAAACAACTAGTGTATCAGTCCATTTTTGAGTTGCTATGAAGGAATATCTGAGGCTGGGTAATTTAGAAAAAAAAGAAGTTTAATTGGCTCACAGTTCTGCAGGCTTTACAGGAAGTGTTATACTGGGAACTGCTTCTGGTGAGGCCTCAGGAAGCTTACAATCACAGTGTAAGGTGAAGAGGGAGCAGGCACATCACACTGCAAGAGCAGAAGCAAGAGAGGTGGGGAGGTGCCACACATTTTTAAACAATCAAACTCATGAGAACTCACTATCACAAAGATAACATCAAGACACTCATGAGGATAAGGGATCTGCCCCGTGACGCAAACACCACCCACTATCTCCAACACTGGAGATTACATTTCAACATGAGATTTGGAGGGGCAAACAGCCAAACTAAATCAACAAGTTTGTGTCTTGAATTAAATCACTTTATTTGCTTCACTGCTTACTAAGACAATTTGGGCATATGAAGAAATCATAATAAACCGGAAAATTAAGATTAAAATATGGACATAATTAGCAGTTTTTAATGTGCCAAATACTGTATTGCTGAACACATAATTAATGGGGTCAGAAATTTCCAGGTTTATTATCTATGAAATGGGAGGTTGTATCAGAAAGTTATTTCAGGACAATTTGTTTTATCCCCTGGTATTAGACTTAAAGCCTATATGGATTGCAAACTTCTCATAATTCATAGAAAATTTCTTAGTTTTCAGTATCCTCTCTGTATTTCTAAGTCCACATAAATTATGGAGGAGTAAAAGAAACTAAACTCAGCTAATTTTATATTATTTTCTTCTATCAATTGTTATTTTTATCATGACTGGTTCACCCTTTAAGAGGAGTCTATTTCAGTATAATTTTTGAAGTTTCAAGTCAGATTTCCAAACATAGATTGAATTATTCTCTTAAACTAGTAAAAGTAATTTGAAAGAAGAAAGGAATGGAGAGAAAAAGGGATAAAGAGAGAGAAAAAGTGAAAGGAAGAAACTCAGATCTACCGCTAATTTTTTATTTGTTTGGCTTTTATTTTTATTGGGGGTGGTGAGGAGGAGGCGGGTTTGAACAGAAGGACAAGATACTTCCTTCTAAAGCTTTCTGCATGATGAAGTTAATTATCATTTCTTCTCTTCAGACATGGCTGGCTCCTTCCTAGGAAGTGCCAACATCTGTTGAGAGAACATCTGTTAGGCAAGAGGAGATACTGGGAGATAAGCTGCTTACTCAGACAATTTGGGCATATGAAGAAATCATAATAAACTGAACTGGAAAATTAAGATTAAAATATGGACATAATTAGCAGTTTTTAATGTGCCAAATACTGTATTGCTGAACACATAATTAATGGGGTCAGAAACTGCCAGTGATTGTCAGCAACTACAGCTCA
Organism: Callithrix jacchus; assembly: GCF_049354715.1. Lineage (NCBI taxonomy): Eukaryota > Metazoa > Chordata > Mammalia > Primates > Cebidae > Callithrix > Callithrix jacchus. The sequence goes on along the minus strand of NC_133504.1, from coordinate 70,386,649 downwards.
TAGTAGTTCAACCAGCTATTCAGAAGCATTTACTAGGTGGTGGGGTCACAGGTTTACTCAAGGTAAATGCTTACAAGAGAGCACACACTAAAATTTTGTCAGCTTGTATAAACTCCATGCACAGTCCTTTATAACCCAGGTCACTGTGTGCAGAGCATGAGGATTTTATATTACCTGGTTTCAACGTATGGTCCAACTACTTTAAATTTATGTAAATGCATGCACGTGTGTGTGTGTGTGTGCGCGTGTGTGTGTGTTTACTGTAAATACAAAGACAGTAATGGTGAGGAACACAAAATTATTTGGATCTTTATCACTTTTTTTAAAATTTCGCACACATGATCATCCCTGTTTCCAACAATCCTGTGAGACAGATTGGCCAAACCATTTTCTCCATTTTAAAATTGAGGAAACAATCACCAGTGGTTAAATGATTTGAGCCAGGTTATACAGGACTTGTATAAAATAAATTCAGACATTTAATTCTATATAATGCTTTGAATAAATTTATTAAAACATGAAATGGGTATCCTAAAATTCAAATTTTGACACTGAATCATACATTAGAAGCATAATCCAAAATATTCCCCAACCATATTCCCACCCAATACACACACACTCACTCCTCTCTCTCTCTCTCTTATTTAAAGCCGACAACTCTTAACTTCAGTTTCTAGAAAACTTTAAGTTAGAGTTTTTAATTTTGATCTTTCTACTATGCCAGCAGTATAATTTTCTTCTTTCAATCAGCTACAAGAGAGAAATTTAACTTGGCATACATTCTTCTTTTCAAATAGCTTGTGTGTTTTTCAAGTTTCAGTATTTAAAAAGATGCATTTTCTTAAAATACTAATAATTTCAGATTTTTATGTTGATAAAAGAAGTTTGTGTATAAAAGGGATTGAGTAAATACCAAGAGAACAGACTCTAAGGCTGATTAAAGCTAAAAGTCTAGGTTTTCAATTCTAAGAAACTGTTCTATTCTTTCCAGCAAAAAGCCTAAAATACAGAGAAGTCCAAACATTACCAGAAAAATATCTACTTTTTTCCAAGGTGGTACCAATGTCAGTACGGAAGAGCAGGCTAACTGGTTCAGCCTTATGCATTGCTTCTTGCATTCATAGTTAAGATATTATTGTGGAATCTGACTCCAGTGTTACCTGATAACTCTTCTACCTAAAATGATAGCAGACACCTGCAAAAGAATTTTGATTTATCAACAGGTCTATTAACAACTTAAAAGGGATCCTAAACTGTTAAAAAAAAAAAAGTCAGGAATACAAAGGAAGTCTACTATGTGGTAACTCTTCTCAGGAAGAAAACTGGCATATGTAAATCAAGACATCTAGAATATTTAAGTCCTAAACAGAACAAAACTAACCATAGTGCAATCTAAGTTCATATCCGTGTAATAATCCTCACTGCCCCAAAAGAATGAATCTGTTTACTAAGCCCCACCTGTGAACTTCATATTAGTTTCTTCCTTAACATTTTCAGAGTATATCTGGGCTTAAAGACCAGTCTTTAGAAGCACAGAAAGAAAACTCCAAACATAGCTACTCCAATCCTAATTGTATTACACTTGTCATCTATCTCACAATTAATTCAAAATTATATAAGATAATTTGACAGTTTTATTGATTTCTCCTCAACCTGAGACTCAGTGAACTGGATTATTTGTAGGTTATCCTTTTGGGGTGAGGGCTGGACTGGTTCTGTTGCCCAGGCTGAAGGGCAGTGGCGCAATCATGGCTTACTGTAGCCACGACTCCCTGGGCTCAAGCAATCCTCTGGAGTAGCTGGGACTACAGGCTTGCAGCACCACTCCTGGATGATTTTTGTATTTTTTGTAGAGACAGGGTTTCGCCATGTTGCCCAAGCTGGTCTCAAACTTCTGAGCTCAAGTGATCTGTTCGCTTTGGCCTCCCAAAGTGCTGGAATTACAGGTATAAGCCACCACAGTCAGCCTATTTGTAGGATATTCTGCAGGAGGTCAATAAAGGTTTTTGGTTACTGATGTTCAAACCAACCTGCTGTTTAACACCACTGCCAGAGGCAAAGCAGGTTACAAATCTTCCTTAGGGATCAGAAACAATTTGTAGAGGCCCATATTTATTAATAGCTTTGGAATGATATAGATACTTGGTTTATACCATAGAAAATGGAATCGATATTCTCCAAAATTCTAACAATATGATGTAATTGTCCATAAATTAGGAATCGCAAAATAAAATTGATCTTAGTCTTGAAACATTATGAGAAAAAATACTTATTGTCAAGAATTAAATCAACTAATATCAATCTTTTATCATAATTATCCAAGCTTAATCTGTTCATATTAAACAGATAGGTCAATATATTACACTTAGCCCCAGAAGATATATTTTACAATGAATTCTTCTGAGAACCTGTTCTGAGAAGGCATGTGATGCAAACAATCTTTAATATGAGGAAATGGAGATTTTTATTTCTACTCAAGGTGGGAAATGGCTTATCATTTCTTTGAAACATTTTCAGACTAAAATAATCTTATCCCTAATTTAGCAAGTGGAACTTTGGAGATTTGAGTGAACCTTCATTCAAATTCTGAAACACACTCAGAAATATTTCTTGGGGAAAATCCTTACTATACTCACAAGTCTTGATGTGGTTTCTCCATCTCACAAACAAATAAATATATGTGGAGCCTTAATTTTCACAGAGGAAAGTCACATCACCACATGTGTGTTGGATTCAAGTATTTGTAGCCAACCATTTGTTTGCCTTTGGCTGTGTGAATATAAATGGACTTGACTCATACAAATAAAAAGTCTAAAAAATTAAAATGCAAGTGAAAACTAGAATAATATTTATACCATATATGTCAAAGAATTTGCATCTTTGCTGACTTAAGAATTTTTAAAATGTGTTCTGAGATAGAAATGAGTTTTAAGTGGCACAACATTTCCAAAGGGCAATGTCAAAACATAATGACTGTATTAGGTTTGGTGCAAAAGTAATTATGGTTTTCACCAACAAACATAACGGTAACATAATGTGTGTGTGTGTGTGTGTGTGTCTCTGTGTGTGTGTGTGTGTGTGTATGTGTGTGTGTGTGTTTATGTGTGTATGTCTGTTCCATATGCTTACTATGCACTAAAGACACATTTTAGCAAAGTTCTATTGGCATGACAAACTAGACACACACACATAAACATACACACACATACAGACACACACAGGATTAGATGACACATGTGTACTTCCAGAATTTTTTTGAAATCTTAGTTCATGGTTATAATGAACAATCTTGATTTGGAACAAAGCAAAAATCTTGTGGTCCCCTAAGTGTTTAGGTGAAAACACTGATTATTATTGCTGATTACTATTAAGGTAATAGTTTAATTAATAGTAACTGCTAACATTCATTGGATGTGAAGAACAGTGCTTACTACAGCTATTTAATATCAAAGTAAGCCTCACAACAAACCCAGGAAGAAGTTACCATTATAATCTGTAATTTCAGATCAACTGAAGCTCAGAGATGTTAACTTATTCAAAATCACAGAGACATGATGTGCGAGAGCTAATATTCACAATCACACAGTTGAACCTCAGAGTTTTCAAATTCTTTGTGATTTTTGACTCAGTCAAAATTTCTGTCACTTTCTAGAACATTTTTTCAAGTAAATAATTAGGTATTCATACACAAATATGGTAAGAGCAGTATTACAACAGCAAAATCTTGGAGATAACATATGTCTCACATTAGATATTGTTTGAGTAAATTATGGTTACATATACAAAAATAGGGAACTTATTTCTCAAATAATTTTAAGGTCATTGAAAACAGTCACATATATTGCAGTGTGAAAAAATATTTGACTATCAGTTCACTTTTGTATATAAAGGTTTGTATTAATAGATAACAAAATGGTTAGAACAGTAAGTATCACAATGTTTATGTTTACTTCTAGCTAGAGAAATTAGAGTTTTTCTTTTCTCTTTTTATAGCTTTCTGTGTTTTCAACATTTCTATAAATGACATTTATTGCATTTACTTTTTAAGTTGAAAATTACATAAATTTGTGGTATAATCATAACCTTGTAAGCCCTTATAGTCCATCTATGTTCATTCTCTTTTTCCTTTGGTTTCTACTTTTTATTTCTTTCTTGGTTTTAATGTTTTAAATTTATCATATTTATTTATTATAAGTAGTTCACATATAATAGTTTATTTGTGCTTTGATTGTTAAATTTCTTAAATCCTAATGGAATCCAATATATGTATAGTGGTCTCTTCTGGAAGACCCATTACATCCATTGCCAGATCTCAAACACACAAATGAACTCACCTACAAACTTGGATAAATAGTCCTTTTAAACCAAAACATAAACCCATTATATTATCTTTTCATGTTTAATCCTGCATCAGATGATTATTTTACATAAATTTTTACTAAAAAAATAATTTGATCTGAGAACATCTGCCAGAACCTGGAACACATTTTTTTCAATTCTTGACCTGAAGTTTAGTACCAATATCATATATCTGCTCTCTCAGAGACTTGACATATCATCATACACAACTCATACATGTGCCATGCATTTGCATAGATACTTAACACTTCTAAGAGTACTTTTACACGCATTGACTCAACTAATCTTCACAAGACTACAACACAAGTATCACCAGACTAACTTAGATAAAAATGTCATGATGGTTACTTTTAGCTGATGCTTAAGGCTATTACTTTTTCTAACAGAAGCATGATACTTCACTTAGCAGTACTAATAGATGTATCAATATTGACTCCATGTTACATGTTAAGCATCAGTGTTTTCAGCAACAGACTTTGGAGACCACCAGAATTTTGGTTTGTTTCTAATCAGCATCGTTCATTACAACTGTGAATTAAGCCTTAAAAAAAAGCACACATATATCATCTACGTGTGTGTGTGTGTGTGTGTGCGCGTACTTCTAGTTTGTCGTGCCATTAGAACTTTGCTAAAATGTGTGTTTAGTGTGTACTAAACACATGGAACACACACACACACACACACACACACACACACACACAGGTTTTTCCTGTGAAGAATAATTAAGCTGAAAATGTGTTCTTCCCGGTGGATAAAAATGCAATTAAATGTCAAATCTTTCCTTTCAAAAGACAGAGTAAATGTTCCTTTTTTAAAAAAAAAAAAACCCAGATGGTTAAATGTATGCTTTTGAAATTTTTCTGTTTGAAGATAATCTTTTTGCCTCACAATTCCCCGAGACTCTTCTCTCCTTCAGTACTCTTAACAGTTTTTTCTCAGCCCTCAAACACTGCTGCAATTAAAGAGGATGTCCATTTCCTTTTCCTTCACATTTCTTCTTCCACTGCTTTCCTCAATGACCCTCCCTTCTCTCTAATGGCTCCCTGGTCAGCTCACATTCTAGAACTCCAACTGTTTCAGCCCCTGTCATCTCTCTCTGCACTTGCACCATACACATATCTTTGAAGACACTAGCTTCTAGCAATAATTTTTGGTCATGAAGGCATTTCTGTTTATTAGATCTTAGCCTCTCTCTTAATTTTTTTCAACTCTTAGGTGCAATTAGGAATCACAAATACAAAAATGAATTATGCTGATTCCCTAACTCTCACAAAAGTAGGCCCTACTGTACTTGTAAAAGTAATTCATAAACAATAACCAAAGAACCAGAGAGCTATTTCAGCAGCAGGCTAATCAATATTGTGAAAAACTGAGTGTTTGTGAAGAGGGAAAGACCTAGCCTAGTGTGATGGTAATCTAGTTAAACATCCTCAAACTTGCAACAAAAGAAATTCCTCTACATTCTTTCAAGCATTTTTTTTAGTAGGATATTCCACAAATCATGTTATGATAGGCTTTCTACTGCACACATCAAGTAAAAGATTCTTGAATAAATATATGAACTCTAAGGTGTTGGCATTATGGATGTGTTAGATGCATCAAATTTTAAGCTCTGAGTTTCTGAAACATGTAAAAATGTCTCATCTGCCTGTGAAGATGTCTATCTTATGAAAGTGGGCAGAAGTGTTCAAGCTCTCAACTCTTACTTTGAATTTGTGCAAAGCATTAACCATCACATTGAAAGATACATAATTCAGCCTTCTTTTCTCTCACATGTGCTTAGCTTTGACTTTGCCAAAAAAGTGGGCATTTTGCCTCTAAAAACAACAAGTGGTTGTATTCTGTATATTCTCATCTTCCCTTGATGACACCTCTGATTGCATCTAACCTGCCAGCAGAGTTGGACTAGAAACAAGAGCTTTCATTTGGCCACGAGAACAAAGAACAATTGTTTTTGTTAAGCAGTGAAGTTTCTAATGCAGCCAGAGATTACAGAAAAGAATCCTCATAAGGGAAGAAGAAAAAAATTCCCCATCATGTCAGCACTGTCAGTGACCAAAGCCATACTCCAGTGTATGACCTATGGCCCTCAAAGCAGAGGAATATTTCTTCCTCTATAAAGTGAGTGTTATTTGATTAAATGAATGTTTCTCTAATAAATAGCATACTTAAGGTCTTTCAAAAAGCTCCGAACAACCGTCTTATCTGGAGCCAAATAAAAGATATATTGGCAAAAACAAAACTTTCATCTAAATTAATAATGTCTTTATATATCCCTGTCCAGATCTGCATTGGCTCAAGAATTGGGAAGCATTTCCCCAGTAATCATTCTGTAACCACTGAGTTTTCTAGCAAAGCCAGCATCCTCTGTATTGAGCGAAGTTCACAGGACCTATTTCTGAGGGTGTCTTTGTCTTCCTGTCCATTACCACTGTGTGATATTCATTAGTCAATCACAAAAGAGCTGATTATTTCACGTCAGTAGAAAGGCACTTTGGATTTCACTTAAAATTAAAAAATAAAATAAACTTAACTTCAATAGAGGATATATACACTTTCCCTTCCCCACTCCTTTTTAAAAAAATCTTCACTATTCTTTTTGAAATTGAATTTGTTGGCAGGGATAGACTATCTGCCTATTTTGAAAACGGCATTAGTAAAAAAATTAAATCCTAGTAATAGTTCAGAAGCTTGAATGAGTTGATGGTCCATCACCTTCTGGGCACCATCCCAGATATAAAGTCATTGCTCATTTGGGCACTAATTGGTATCCTTCTTGGTGGTTATTGGAGAATTAAGCAGGCAGATTACTTTTTCATCTTCCTGTCTGAGACGTCCCCATTATTATACCATCTCTGGTAAGGTAGTAAACGGAAAATTTTACTCCTTCTTGTCTTATAATATATGCCACAACAACTTGAAAGATTAATACAAATTAAATAGCAATTACACTTTCACAATCTTTTAGTCTTCAATTTGAGCTAATTTCTATCAATTAAATAATAAAATTCAAATACTCAACACTTACTCTGTTTACCTGTCTTTTCTAAGAAGTGCTATATATATATATATATATATATATATATATATATATAAATCCTCATGAAATTATATATATATAATTTCATATATATAATTTCATGAGGATTTATTTATAGGGCATATTAATTCAGGTATAAGAAAAGCAGTGGTAAAGAGACAGCCAAAGTGCAATGACTCAGACAAGGCAAAGCTTAACCTCTCTTTTATAATGAACACTGATTCCTGAGGTTGTCCAGGGACTCTGTGGCAGAAGCAGTTCTGTCACAACTGTAGTTTCCACTTCTATACCTAAAATGACTGCTGCAGTTGTCACCATGATCCAGATAGAATGAAGTGAGAAATAGGAAGTACTGGGAAAACAGTAGGCCCTAAGAAGTGCCTAGAAAGTTACAAACATCACTTCCTGCAAACAAGCAGGATCTGGAGAGATTTGCTAAGGCATTTTCCCATAAAGCGACTGCTTATTAATAGGGATGCCATGGATTGTAATGTACAGAAAATGCATGGTTGAGATAATTGCCTTTTATCTGTGTAATCATGAGTAAAACTGACCTCCTCTGGATCTCCATTTCTTTTTAAGTAAAATTTAAAAGTTCAATGACATCATTTCCAACATCTCCTAAACCTCCAAATTTCATGATTATGTTTAGAAATATGCACATATAAAATAAAACTGATATTGTGCTATAGATTACAAATTTAGAAGAACCAGAATTTTGTCCAATCTGTCACAGGATGAAATTGGAAAAAAGCTGCCATTTTTGTTTGATTTTTATCATTTAATAGCTAGCATTATCCAAAATGAGTTTTGCTTAATATTAATTCCATAAAATTCTCTGAGAAAAACAAAGGCAATTCTATGATATTTTAACTAAAATACTTTTGGTTATAATTGAAAAATAAAGAACTAGATTAATATAAAGGGATAATGTTTATAAAGAATACAGAATGTCAGGCCACCATTTATGCTATTTGGGAAACTTAGCCATTCCAGCCTGTGGGCTTTGAGCAGTACCCTAGAACAGCACAGCTACTCTGTGAAAAGTGTAGGCATACTGCTTTTTTAGTCAGGTCCCCCGTCCCATTCCTCCTCACTGGGCAGGACCTCCCAACTGGAGATTCCAGGTATCCCCACCAGTATTCCATAGCCTACAGAAATTTGAAAACTCCCTGTGAGGGAACTCTCAGAGGGAGGGGTGGGCCTCCATCTTTGCTGTTTGAGCGACTTAGCAGTTTTAGCCTTTGGGCCTGAAGAGCCCAAGCTGACAGGGGGTGGAGGTGGTACCCCAGCACAGCACAGCACCTCCATGAAAATGTGACCAGACTGCTTCTTTAAGCAGGTCCCTAATCCTGTTCATAATGACTGGGGGACTCTCCCAACCAAGGTCTCTGGTTACCCCCACTGACAGAGGTTTCAGGTCTCCCTAGGATGGAGCTCACAGGATAAGGGGTGGGCCTTCATCTTTTCTATTTCATATCTTAGCTGTTTCAACCTTGGGCTTCAGAGTGTCCAAGGTGACCAGGGGAGTGGGGGCTGAATTGGGCCCCCAGAACAGCACAGCTGCTCTAAGAAAATGTGGCTAAACTACTTTTTATAAGCAGGATGCTGATCCCATTTCTCCTGACTGGTTGAGACCTCCCATCTGAGGTCTCCAGTTACCTCCTACAGGTCCACTCAGGCTGGCAAAAGGTACATACCTTCTTGGGATGGAGCTTTCAGATGAGGGTGCAGGCTGCCGTTTTTGCTGTTTCACAACCTTCAGGGGTGGTACATCAGGGACTGGAAAATTTGAGGTGTCCAGGGACTGGAGTGGACCCCTAGGATACTGTAGCAGCCCTATAGAAAAGGGGTCAGATTATTAAAAGAAAAAAAATCCAAAGGTCAGCAACAACAAAAATTGAAGTAGATACGTCCACAAAGATGAGAAGGAATGAGCACAAGAACGCTGAAATAGCAAAAAGCCAGAGTGCCCTCTTTCCTTCAAATGACCACATCACCTCTCCAGCAAGGGCTCAGGACTTAGCTGAAATTACAGAAGGAGAATTCAGATATGGATAGGAACAAAATTTAATGAACTAAAATAGTACATTGTAACCCAATGCAAGGAAGTTAAAAATCATGATAAAACATTCCAGAAGCTGACAGACAACATAGCCAGTATAGAGAAGACAAAAGCCAAATGATAAAGCTGAAAAACACAATACAAGAATTTCATAATACACAAGCATTAATAGCAGAATAGACTAAGCAGAGGAAAGAATCTCAGAGTTTGAAGACTATCTTTTTGAAATAAGACAGGCAGACAAGAATGGAGATAAAAAGAATAAAATTGAATGAATAATACTTTCAGGAAATATGAGGTTATATAAAGGGACTGAATCTATTACAGATTGGTGTTCCTGAAAAAAAAAAGATAGGGATGATACAACCAATTTGGAAAACATTTCAGGATATCATCCCTGAAAAATTCCCCAACCTAACTAGTGGGGCCAATATTCAAATTCAGGAAATGCAGAAAAAGCCAATGAGATACCATGAGAAGATCATCCCCAAGACACACAGTCATCACATTCTCCAATGCAGAAATGAAAGAAAAAATATTAAAGGCAGCTAAAGACAAATGCCTAGGTCACCTACAAAGGGAAGCCCATGAAATTAACAGTGAGCTTCTCAGCTTAATCACTACAAGCCCAAGGAGACTAGGGGCCAATATTCAACATTCTTAAATCAAAGAACTTCCAACCCAGAATTATATAACTGGCTAGATTAAGCATAAGTGAAAAAGAAATAAGATGATTTTCACACAAGGAAATGCTAGGGGAATTTGTTACTAACAGACCTGCCTTACAAGAACTGAAGGAAACACAAAATATAGAAAGACTATTACCAGCTGCTAGAAAAAAACACTGAAGTATACAGACCAGTGAAACTATAAAGCAACCACATAAACAAGTTTGCAAAATAACCAGCTAACATCATAGTGACAGGATCAAATCTACATGTAACAATATTAATTTTAAATGTAAATAAGATAAATGCCTCAAATTAAAAGACACAGAGTGGCAACCTGGATAAAGAACCAAGAACCATCAGTATGCTGTCTTCAAGAGTCTCATCTCACATGCAAAGGACACATACAGGCTCAAAATAAAGAGATATAAGAAAATCTACCAAGCAAATGGAAAACAGAAAAAAGCAGGGGTTGTAATCTAAGTTTCTGACATAATAGATTTTAAACCAATAAAGATCATAAAAGACAAAGAAGGGCATTATATAATGGCAAAGGCTTTAATTCAACAAGAATATCTAGCTATCCTAAATATACATGTACCCAATAAAGGAGCACCCAAATTCATAAAGCAAGTTCTTAGAGACCTTCAAAGAGACTTTGACTTCCACACAATAATAATGGGAGAATTTAACACCCCACTGACAATGTTAGACAGATCATTGAGACAGAAAACTAATGACTATACTTTCATGGATCATTTCTATAGCTCATTATGAGAGAGAAAACTAATAAAGATATTCAGCCCCTGAACTCAGCACTGGATGAAATGCACCTGATAGATATCTACAGAACTCTCCACTCAACAACAGATTATTCGTTATTCTCATCACTACATGGCACTTACTCTAAAACCAATCACATAATTAGAAGTAAAACACTCTTCAGCAGATGGAAAAGAACTGAAATCATAACTAACAGACTCTGAGACCACAGCACAATCAAATTTGAAATAGAGACTAAGAGATTCACTCAAAACCATACAATTACATGAAAATTGAATAACCCGTTCCTGAATGACTTTTGGGTAAATATTGAAATAAAGGCAGAAATTGAGTTCATCAAAACTAATGAGAACAAAGATACAACTTACCAGCCTAACATCACAACCAAAATAACCAGTCAACCAAAAGCAAATAAGTCCCAAATCTAGCAGGAAACAAGAAATAACCAAAATCAGAAGCACGAACAACCATTTAAAGGATCAATGAATACAGGAGCTGAATTTTTGAAAATATTAATAAGATAGAATGCTAGCTCGACTAACAAAGAAGAAAAAGATTCACATAAACCAAATCAGAACTACAAGTGGATATTACTATTGACCCCACAGAAATATGAATGACCATCAGAGAATATTTTGAACACCTCTATGCACATAAACTGGAAAATCTAGAAAAACAGATAAATTCCTGGACACATACACCCTCCAGCACTGCACCAGGAAGAAATTGAATCTCTGAATTGACCAATAATGAGTTCTAAATTTGAGGCAGTAATAAATAGTCTGCCAATCAAAACACCCCAGGACCAGATGGATTCCCAGCTGAGTTCTACCAGAGGTATAAAGAAGAGCTGGTACCATTCCTACAGAAACTTTTCCAAAAAACTGAAAAGCAAGGAATCCTTCCAGCTTATTCTACTAGGCCAGCATCATCCTGATACCAAAACCTGGCAGAGATACAGCAAAAAAAAAAAAATAATAATAAAGAAAAGAAAAGAAAGAAAGAAAGAAAGAAAGAAAGAAAGAAAGAAAGAAAGAAAGAAAGAAAGAAAGAAAGAAAACTTCAGGCCAAAATCCTTTATGAACATTAAAGCAAAAATCCTCAACAAAATACTAACAGACTGAATTTAGCAACACATCAAACAGCTTACCCACCACAATTAAGGAGGCTTCATCCCCAGGATACAAGTTTGGTCCAATATACACAAATCAATAGATGTGATTTATCCACATACACAGAACTAAAGACAAAAACCACATGATTATCTCAATCAATGTGAAAAAAAAGACTTTTGAAAAATTCAACATCCCTTCATGTTGCAAACTCTCAATAAACTTGGTATGGAAAAACATACTTCAAAATAATAAAAGCCTTATGTGAGAAACCAATAGCCAACTTTATACTAAATGGGCAAAAGCTAGAGGCATTTCTTGAAAACTGGCACAGGACAAGGATGCCTTCTCTCACCACTGCTGTTCAACCTAGTATTTTCTGTTCTGGCCAGGGCAATCAGAAATTTGATAAATAAAAATTTGGTTATTTATAAAGAAAGAAAGGGCATCCAAAGAAGAAGAAAAGAAGTCAAACTATTCCTGTTTGTGGAAGACATGATCCTATATGTAGAAAACCAATTAGTCTCTGACCAAAAGCTTCTGAAACTGATAAACAACTTCAGTGAAGTCTCAGGATACAAAATCAATGTGCAAATATCACTAGTATTTCTACAAACCAACAACAGTTAAGCCACGAGCCAAATGAGGAGCAAACTCCCATTCACAATTGTCACAAAAAGAATACAATACCTAAGAATACAGCTAACTAAGGAGGCAGAAGATCTCTATAAGGAAAACTACAGTCTGAGAGGACACAAACAAATAGAAAAACATTCCATGCTCATGGATAGGAAGAATCAATATTATTAAAATACCATACTGCCCAAAGCAATTTATAGATTCAATGCTATTCCCATTAGACTACAATTGACCTTCTTCACAGAACTAGAGAAAACTATTTTAAAATTCATTTAAAACCAAAGAGGAACCCAAATAGCTAGGCAATCCTAAGCAAAAAGAACAAAGCTGGAGGCATTATGCTACATGACTTTAAACTGTACTACAGGACTACAGTAACCAATACAGCATAATCAAGTACAAAAACAGATATATATTATATATATATATATTATATATATAATAAACACACACACACATACACACACCCCAGTGGAAAAGAATAGAGAACCAAAAAATAAGACCACACACCTACAACTATCTGATATTCAACAAACCTGACAAAAACAAGAAATGGGGACAGGATTTCCCATTCAATAAATGGTGCAGGGATAATGGACTAGTTATATGCAGAAGATTGAAACTGGGTCCTATTCTTACACCACTTACACCAGATACAAAAAATCAACTCAAGATGGATTAAAGACTTAAATATGAAGCCCAAAACTATAAAAACACTGGAAGACAACTAGGTAATATCATTGAGGATATAGGCACAGGCAACAATTTTATGATAAAGATGCCAACAGCAACTGCAACGAAAGCTAAAGTTGACAAGCGGGATTTAATTACACTAATGAGCGTCTGTACAGCAAAACAAACTATTATCAGAGTAAACAGACAGGCTACAGAATGGAAATCAATTTTTGCAGCAAAATATGCATCTGACAAAGGTATCCAGCATCTATAAGGAAGTTAAGTAAATTTATAAGAAAAAAATTTAAAAGTGAGCAAATGGCATGAACACACAGTTTTCAAAGTAAGACATACATGTGGCCAACAATCATATTTTTAAAAGCTCACATTAGTGATCATTAGAGAAATGCAAATCAAAACCACAATGAGATGTCATCTCACACAGTCAGAATGCCTGTTGTTAAAAAGTCAGAAAATAAGATACTGGCAAGGTCGTGGAGAAAATTGAATGCGTATACACTGTTGGTGGGAGTATAAATTAGTTCACCCATTGTGGAATACAGTGCAGCATTTCCTCAAACACCTAAAGACAGAAATACCATTTGACCCAGCAATCCCCTGACTGGGTATATACCCAAAGGAATATAAATCCACCTATTACAGAGACACAAGCAGCACATATACATCAATTGCAACACTATTCACAATAGTCAAGACATGAAATCAACCTAAGTGCCCATCAATGATAGACTGGTTAAAGAAAATGTGATATTAATATATATACACCATAGACTACTATGTAGCCATAAAAAGAATAAGATTATGTTCTCTTTAGGGATGTAGGTGGAGCTGGAGGCCATTATCCCTAGCAAATTAACAGGGACAGAGAACCAAGTACTGCATGTTTCTCTTATAAGTGGGAGCTAAACAATGAGAACACATAGAGGGAAGCAACACACACCAGAATCTTTCAGAGGGTGGAAAGTGAGAGGAGAGGAAGGGTCAGGAAAAATAACTAATGGGTATCAAGCTTAATACCTGAGTAATAAAATCATGTGTACAACAGACTACCATGACATGAGTTTACCTATGTAACAAACTTGCATTTGCACCTCTGAACCTAAAATAATTTTTTTAAAAAAAGAATATAGAATGTCCTATAGAAGCTAAATTCACGAATCTGATTGGATTTGAGGTAGAAAGACCCAAGGATGCAAAAGCTCTTAGGACTTTTTTTCTCTCTCCTTCCCACTTTATTCTTCTTTTTTCTCAGGAAAAACCAGCTTCATTTCACTCCTATATGGTAGGAAGAAAGGCTATTAACAGCTCCTGCATGTTATAAATCACCCACAATCCAGGCATACAAGCAAGGTTGGCCCAATTTTCTTTCAGTTCAAAATTCAAAAATCCTGGAGAAATGATTGGCTCTGCTGGATCAAGTTCTTTGTCAGGCAAAGTAGCAGAAGCAGGGCCACACAATAACATGGCTTTCCTCTGCAAGCAAGAAGTAACTCCTGGAGGAGATTCTGGGCCTACAATCTGACAAACTAACAGACAACAATGCAAACATAGAAAATGCTACTTTACTATAACCCTTCCTTAGAGAGGCACAAAGCATACTGGCAAAATTAAAGCAATGAAAATCCTAAGATTAACTGTTTAAATTCATGTTCCGCAACAAATTTAATAAATTTTTTAAAAACTATCTATTCACACACACATATACATGTCCATGGATAGTTATATATACATATATTTATTTATAGTTATATATCTAATACATGTGAATGGATTAATAATATATGCAACGTATTTGAAAAGCTTTCCCTGGAAATTAACTTTTGTCACTATTCCAATAGAATTCACTTTATAACGGTCACTCAGTGGATCATTAACATTATCAAAGAGCTTGTGTGCTTTCATAGTAATATTTTGCATACCCTGGGAATCCCCAAAAAAAGGTAGGACTTAACCCTCTGAACATTTTGAAATCTGGAAGAACTAGAACATACCACAATCAGGTTTGTTAGATAGAGTCATATCATGAATCATAACTACTTCACAGAAGCAATAAGGTTAGAAAAAGTTAAGGTCACGCCTCTAAAATTTGCTGTGGAAAGATATCCTCTTCGCATTGAAAATAGTATTTACTAACAAACAAATTATGATAAAGTACTGCCTGTTCCCAAAATAACATGTAGTTCAGAATACTGGGATAAACAACACATTACTGGTACTTAATAGGTGCTGTAGTAGGCTTGAAAGCAGAAAGGAGAAATCGCTGACTGGTTGGGCATGAAGGAAAAGCCTGAAGGGATGAGTAGGACTTTATTAGGTAAACAGTGGAGGCACTCTATGGCAGAATTTTGAGATTAGGAAAAAGTACATATAAAGGCAAAAAGCATTAGGACACATCCTGGTATAGATAGACTATATAAATAAACAATATGTTACAGTATATGGTATGCTTTGAATCTATGTTCCCACCTAAATCTCAAGTCAAATTGTAATCCCCACTGTGGGAGATGAGGCCTCCTGCTTGAGCCTTGAAATGACCCGGCTTCCACTTCACCTTCCACCATTGACTGTAGGTTTCCCAAGGTCTCCCCAGAAGCCACTATGCTTTCTGCACAGCTTGCAGAACCATAAGCCAATAAAACCTCTTCTTTATAAATTAACCAGTCTCAAGTATTTCTTTATAGCAATGCAAGAAGAAACTAATACAGAAAATTTGTAGCAAAGAGTGGGCATTGCTACAAGGATACCTGAAAATGTAGAAGCAGCTTTGGAACTGGGGTAAAGTTAGAACAGTTTGGAGGGCTCAGAAGAAGACATGAAAATGAAGGAAAATTCAGAACTTCCTAGAGATTTGTTGAATAATCGTGACCAAAATGCTGATAGAGATATGAACAGTGAAGTCCAGGCTGATGAGGTCTCGGAAATGAGAAACTTATTGGGAACTAGAGTAAAGATCACTTTTGCAATACTTTAGCAGAAACTAGAAGCATTGTGCCCCTGTTCCAAAGACCTATAGAATTTTGAACTTAAGAGTGCGATTTAGAGAAACTGGAATTTCTAAGCAGTAAAGTGTTCACAGTGTGGCCTGGGGTGCTTCTAACAATGTATGCTCATATGTGTGCACAAATAAATGACCTGAAACTAGAACTTATAGTTAAAAGAAAGCAGAGCGTAAAAGTTTGGAAAATTTATAGCCTGGCCTTGCAGTGTAAAGAAAAGCCGATTTTCTGGGGAGGAGTTCAAGCAGACTGTAGAAATTTGCATAATGAGGTGCTAGGTGCTGACAGCCAAGACAATGGAAAAAAAGGCCTCCAAGGCATTTCAGAGACCTTTGAGGTCACTTCTCCCAACACAAACCCAGAGGCCTAGGAGGAAAGACTATTTCCTGAGCCAGGCCCAGGGCCCTGCTGCCCTGTATAGTCTTGAGATATTGTTCCCTGCATCCCAGCCACTCCACCTCCCCCCATGGCTGATAGGGGTGCAGGTCCAGCTCAGGCCACTGCTTCAGAGGGTGCCAGTCAATGTGGTGGTTTCCACATGATGTTAAGCCTTCAGGTGCACAGAATGGAAGAACTGAGGCTTGGGAGCCCCCACCTAGATTTCAGAGTATATATAAAAAATCCTAGATGTCCATGCAGAATCCTACTGCAGGGCAGGGCCCTCACAGAGAACCTTGACTAGGGTAGTGCAAAGGGAAAACATTGGGTTGAAACCCCCATACTGAGTCCCCACTGAGGCACTGCCTAGTGGAGCTGTGAGAAGAGGGCCACATCCTCCAGATCTCAGAATGGTAGACCCCACTTGTAGCTGTCACCCTTAGCCTGGAAGAGCTGCAGTCACTCAATGCCACCCCAGGAGAGTAGCTGTGGGGCTGAATCCTGCAAAGTCACAGGGTTGGAGCTGCACAAGCTGCACAGGGTTGGAAGCTGACCTCTTGCATCAGTGTGCTCTGGATGTGAGACATGGAGTCAAAGGAGATTATTTTTGAGCTTTAAGATTTAATGACTACCCTGCTGGGTTTCAGACTTTCATGGAGTCTGTAGCCCCTTTCTTTTGGCCATTTCTCTCTTTTGGAACAGGAATATTTACTCAATGCCTATACCTCCATTGCATCTTGTAAATAACTAACTTGTTTCCAATTTTACATGGTTATAGGTGTAAGGGACTTCCCTTGTCTCAGATGAGACTTTGGACTTTTGAGCTAATACTGGAATAAGTTAAGACTTTGTGGTACTATTGTGAAAGCATGATTGTATTTTGCAAAGTGAGAAGGACATGAGATCTGGGAGGGACCAGGGGCTGAATGATATATGATTTCGATCTGTTTCTCTGCCTAAATCTCACGTTGAATTGTAATCCCCAATGTTAGATGTGGGATCTGGTGGGAGATGATTGGATCCAGAGGGTTGTTCTGCTCTCATAATAGTGAAGGAGTGCTTACAAGATCTGGTTGTTTAAAAGTGTTTGGTACTTCTCCACTCTAGTCCTTCTGCTCTGGGCATGTGAAGTCCTCACTTCCCCTTCAGCTTCCACCATGTTGTAAGTTTCAGAGGCCTCCCCAGAAGTCACTCTGCTTCCTGTATAGCCTACAGAATCATGAGCCAATTAAACCTCCTTTTTTAAATAAATTACTCAGTCTCAGGTGTTTCTTTATAGCAATGGGAATGAACAGTATATGCCTGGAAGTAATATCAAATTGAGGGTAAAAGGAGATTACGTCTGAATACTAATTTAAGGAATTTAAACTTTATCTTATAGGCAGCTAGAAGACTTTGATTTTTTTATGTTCTTCTTTGTTTTATGCTTTTATTTTTGACAAATAAATGTTACCTTCAAAGCATTTCAAAAAATTAATGCATCAGTGATGTACTGAAAAATGTACAATGCACAAGCAGGAGAAAAAGTGATCTCTTCTTCCTTGATGTGGCAGATTGTATTTTCCAAAGATGACTACAACAATATCTCCCACTCCCCACCGTGTTTCTACAATGTGACATTGACATTCCTCTCATTAATTGGTGGGTCTATCCCCTTCCCCTTAAAGCAGTGTGTATTTTTGTGACTGCTTTGTGTGATAAGAGTACAGCAGAATTGATAGTACGTGACTGTCAAAACTAGGTCATAAAATGCTAAGCACTTCTGTCTTTCTGTGTTGGGATGGTAGCTCTTGAAACCTAACTACCATGCTGTGAAATCTAAACTAATGCAATCTGAGAGACCACATGAAAAGGCCACATGGAGGTCTTCCAGCTGACAGCCTATCTAAGCTGTCAGCCAACAGTCAGCATCAACTCTCAGACATGTAAGAGTAGATGTCTCCAGATGTCCGAAGATTCTAGCCATAAAAATATCCTCTGTCTTCAAGTCCTCTCAGCTGAAGCCCCAAATATTTTAAACTAGAAATAAACTAAATATTCTGAAAAACTGCTTGAATTAGGAAGTTCTCTGGGGCCAAGTGATGTTTCCAGCAAGGGACAGAGTGGCGAAACATCAGCTTGAGAATCTGGGTGGAGAATTCACTGCAGTATAGACCTTAAACCCAGACTGACTCCTTCTCTTGGTAAGTTCACCCTATCTAAAAAGAGTTTCTACCATATTCAGATTGGTCTTGTTTTCTGGGGAAACTTACAAGAGAAACATTAGTGGAATGAACTATAGCTTCCATTGCTGCAGTTGTTCTTCAGGCTATAATTCTTCCTCAGCATCCTCCTTTCCACTGCCTATTTCAAATTGCCTTCATCCTTGTCCAGGACATTTAATTCATATAATTCTAATGACAAACATGCAATTCTCAGCTTTCCAAAAAATAAAAGCATGAAACAACTATTTTATCTTCCTACTTCTAAAATTTACAACAAAATCACATTTCTCCTTCATATTCTTCTTGCTATTTCCATTGACATACTTGGAGAATAAGCTAAACAGATTGCCTGGTAGCATGACCTAGACCTTGAATCTGTTGGTCTGAATCTCTAAATATCATGCTTTTCTCCAGCCCTAGCTGAGGAGCATGGGATTGACAACAGATGCCCAAATGGATTACCTAGATACCAAGCATATTCTTCCCTTCCCATGTTGCCTACCAGCAGCCCTGCCTCTTGCTGATGATCTGGGTCATGTATCCCTGCCAGCCTGCTGACTCCATTCTTACCTACTGCTGCCTTTCCACAAGAACCCTAGAGTAATCAAAGGGTCTACTAAGCATTGAGCTTCTTCTTTATGGGTAGAAAAGACACAATGATTTGTCCTTTATTTTGGAGTGGATGTCACAGCATGGCCCAGTCTGTAATATTCCCAGAAACTTCCCTGATGTTGTACATACTTGAATCTTCACAGTGCTCTTCTCTTTCCTTCTACCTCACCAGTCCTTCCAAAAAAACTGCCACTTCTTATTAATTTGATACAATTATATCATCTATATAGTATATAAATAAGACGTTTTCTGAAATGTCCAGACAATGCAGATCCTTTTTTTTTTTTTAATTTTTTAATGGATTATAGGTTTTGGGGTACATGAGCAGAGCATGCAAGACAGTTGCGTAGGTACACACATGGCAGTGTGCTTTGCTTTTCTTCTGCAGATCCTTTTTACTATGTTATAACTAAGAGTGTGAAAGTTAACATGGCCTTAAGGAAAGCTTAGAAATACATGCTATTGTTCATGAATGCAAACTATCTCTGATCATTCTTCTTGTTTATGATGTAGGGAAAGTAATGTACTTTAGCAGTATCTTATATAAAACAAGAATTTAAAATAATAACATTTCCTGATTTGCTATACACATTAACAAAATTTCATTGATATAAAACGTCTAGCAGGGCTTCTGCTAAAGAGTAAGCACCCCAATATTAACTTTGAAAATTAGATAATATCAGACATTGTCAATGTTCTTTGTGTTATTTGTAGATGTTCGCTTTTTTAATTTGCAGACAAATCGAAGAGATTGGTGTCAGACCAAAGAGAGGATTTCCCTCTGAAGTAATCAAAACAAAGGACTCTGAACAGAAGGGAGCTATTCCTCTTAACAGTGAAAAAGCCTGAGAGGATAGTCAATGACCGCGCATACTCACTCTTTCCATCCAGAAGGCCACCTTAACTCTGGAACTTTTTGAAGAAACACTTTTCAAAAGCACAAATCATTACTCATATATTTCACACTCAGAGTTTACTGAGAGTTAGGTATCCAATAGGCAGAGTTATATAATCTGCCTCAATTTTGAAATGATGAGGTTTAAGAATTTATCATAATCTTCCAACAGTATTTCTCTACTAAATACATTTGAAAGGTCAAGTCCCTACTTGATACATTACAGAGGCCATAGAAATCAAGTGACCAGCTTCTAATACAAATGCAGAGCATTCAGGCTTTCTCACATATTGGAACTGCTAAAGTGGAGTCATCTGTTAATGTCATGCCCTCCAGAAGAACATCTAAAAACTTATAAAAACTGTCCAATATTTGTTCAGAAAAGGATGCTATCTAAATGGAAAGTAGTATCACAAGTGTTTGGTTACATCTCAACTCCATCAGTTAGACATGAGGTCTTGAGAAAGTTAATCACTACTGTCTTTAGTTTCCTCGGTTAAAGCAACAAGGATATTAGAGGGTTGCTTTGATTGAATGAAAAAACTTATGTAAAGTTACAAACAATACTAAATCTATAGTAATGATCATCACAAATGTTAGCTATCATTATGACAGTGTAGGCTATTAAAATTCTGTCTATTTTCATTTCTACCATTATTAACTACCTGGATGTGTCTTATCTCATATTTAAATGATGGTTTCTTGAAAATCTATTCTCCTTATTTGTTTATATAACTTAACACAACAAATTCCTGCATAAGGAAGAAAAAAATTTAACTCCTATTTCATAAATTAAGACAATGATATACCATTTATCAAACACCTTTAAAAAAAAACAGCTAATCATTTTAATTTACATAGAAAACCGCTCACTCTGTTCATAAAGAATTTTCCCTCCTTGTGTTTCTCAGCATAGAAACTGCCACAACCCAACAGTATATTGACAGTGGTGAAAAATCTCCCTCATTCTGATAGGCTTTGGTGTTTGATTCTTGTTTACATGTTTTCAAACAATAGATCTACAGGTCCTCTGGAGTATTTACCCATCTTTCTTGGGACTCAGTTTGGCCTGTCCTGTCTTTATATCACAATGGCTCCAGTGGGAGGTAAGCGACACTAATTCATGTTAATATTAATGACAAACAGACCATCTTCTGCTGTCCAAAGAGTGAACACATAGAACAAACATTCCCTTCTCCTGCCTTTAGAACTCAGAATGAAATTTCATTTCTCCTCCAGATTTCCCTGGCCATCCCATTGAGATACTGTTAAGTGAATTGAGCACAATTGTGGAAACTCTAAAGCTGGTTAAGAAATATTTTAACTTTTTTTGTAGCATTCTTGATCTTGGAAGGCTTATCTAAAGCTGATGTGTACCCAGGAAAAAAACCCACTGTATTTTCTCTTCATGCAAAACAAAAGCAAGCTCTTTAATCTCCTGCCTAGTTCCAATGAAGCCAAGCCAAGAAAATACTCCAGTCAGTAAAAATTAGTATGTGAAGGTAGTGTACAGAAAAAAATAACCTTGTTTCCAATTATACTTTTCAAGGTCTGATCGACAATTAGTGGAAAAGTTAGGATTTCTTTATAGGACCGTCTAACTAAAAGGTAAGTTTGATTTTCAATAGATCTGGAAAATTTTTGGAGCAAAAATCATTGCCAGATAAGGACATTTTATTAAAATTCTTCAAGATTTTTTAAACTGTGGAAATACTGTATTCAAAAATAAAATTTCACTGGATCTATTAATAATCATAAAACCAAATAAAACATGGATGCAACATATTCATGATAATGATACACATGGTGGCATAATAAGGAAGGACTCACTTCATTATATGCATCCTTTCTTTGTTGAATTTCTTTGTACGATTTTCTAGAACCGGTCATATGCATTGTAGATGAATGTCATAATTAATTCATAACATAAATGCAGGTCTATTCTTACAAAAGAAGTAAATACACCTAAATATACATGAAGATTTAATTATCCTAGGATTTTTTATATTAGACCAATATTTGGTCATATTTATATTTGGCCAATGTTTGAGTGTGTATATCTTAATAAGTATTTCTCAAATAAACTATCTCATTTAACCTAAATGCTATTGAAAGGCTATGTTTAAAAGCATGGTATCAAGAACCAGATGGCCTGAGTTCATCATCTCAGACCTGTTAATTACTCATGGTATGACCTTGAACACACAAGCTACTTATCCTCACTGTGCCTCAATTTTCTCATCTAAAAAAACTGGAATAATAGTAAGGAGAGTAATAATAATTAATAACTTTGTAAGATGATATAACTATTAAATGTTAAGCTATAAATGTAAATTCTGTTATACAAGAAAATTAAAGCTTAATCATTAAGTTACAAAAACTTCTCAGGCATCTACAAAGGAATAAGCATTTTTATTTTCTCCGGTTCAGAGGAATGAGTGTCAGATGGTCGCAAACTGACTCAATTTTGTAGATTACAATTATTGGGTTATTTTGAGTACTTATTGTTAGCTTTGGCACATCTCTTTACCTGCAGCCTTGCTGTTGAGGAGAATAAAACTGTAAGTAAATGTTCAAACCACATCCTGCCACACACACAAACTCTTAAAAGTGTCACAAAAATACTAATACAAGCAGTTCTATAAGCTCAATGAAGTACCAGATCTCTATGCTTTTAGGTATTCAACAGGATCCTGCATAAAAGGTTAATGCAAGACAGAAAAAGCAAACTCCTAGAGGCAGAATTAGGCTACCCCAGTAGGTGTCAGGAAAAAAAGCCCTCAGATGAACACACTCATACCAGATTGGTATGGAATTCTAAACCAAGGAATAATTCTCAAGAAATGTAGGCTATTGAGTTCACTAAATTCTGAAATTCTGTCCATACAGGAGCCACAGATCAATATATCTGGCCAATTCCAGATCCACATCTTGAACATAACTAATTTTGCCAATGAAACATTTCTACATCCAATGTGCTAATTACCATGCCATCTGGCGTTGATCTGAGATGAAGAGAACTGAACACTTGGATTAGACACCTCCAAAGTGTAGGATTTTGATTATTGTCTTTCAAGTGCTAGCCAACCACCCCTCCCCTCCAGCATGTGCATTCCATATTTGGTTGTGAATTTTAACTAACTGCACCCCACCCCCACTCCACAAATTAAAACTGAGCACATACATACACACACAACACTGCCTAGGCTGAAGTATTTTAAATTACATACACTGCCATTAAGAGACAGAGAAGAAAGAGCAGATCATACATTTTGGTAATACTATCATATATAATAGACTGATACTAATATATGATAGAATTATTTTTAGAACCTTGACTAAAATTAGTATTAAGCACAGGGATATTGCCTGACTAGAAGTCAGGAATTTGAAGATCTGTGCCCATATTAACTGAAACTCTAAGTAAACTCATAAGATGTCAGTTTTGAATAAATTTCTAAGGAATGAAAGAATAATATGTTTTATGGCATGTAATTTAAAATACTCATTTAGACCTACAAGTCTCTGACACCTTTTTCTACCTTCTCCTAAAGCACAAGAATTGATGGAGCATATAGAAGCTAGAGAAAGAATAACCCTAATTAAAAGTACTCAAAATTAAAATTATTGAAAGACACTATTCATATTTTGCCCCCAGAACTCCATCACCCAAAACCAACTATGATCTCTCATTCAAAGTGTCCTTACAAGCATAAAAGATGTCAGTACAATGGGAGTCTTATTCTTATCCTGTCTTGCAACTTTTTATTTTTATGGTTTCTCTGACTCCACTCTTCCATGAATATCTACTGTCTCTTCTATGGTTGTTGTTCTTTTTGGAACTCTGCTTTTTTCTTTTAATTCACCTTAAATATTTATGTTACCCATTATTTGTCCTCAGATCATGTCAGTTTTATGCAAGTATATTATATATTTTACCTCTGACCCAATGGTTCTCAACTGGGGGCAATGTTGACCCTCAGGATATATTAGTCAATGTCTGCAGACACTTTGGTTGTCACAGCTGTGGGAGAGGTACTACTGGCATTTAGTAGGAAAAGGTCAGGGATGTTGCTAAATATCTTAGAGGGCATAAGACAGCCACTACAATAGCTTCGGACACAAAAAGTTATTTGGCCCAAATGTCAATTGCACTGAAGTCGAAAAATCCTGTTTAACCCATAGCAACCCTGTATCATGAGATGGTATTTAACCCCATGTTACAAATAAGAAAATAAGACCTGGAGAACCCAGTATTCAAGATCACCTAGTTAATTAGTGGTGAGACCAGAATTTAAACCCATATCTAATGCCTAAGGGCATGGAACTTTTAAACACATGTACTTTCAAATATGACATGATGTCTCCACCCAATATTGTGTAACTATAATGTCTTGGTTATAAAGATAACTAAGTTGTAAAAGATTTTATTATGTATTGTACTATATAATACCCTCCAAAATAAAATATTAAAAAGTCTAAAGTAATTTTAATTTAAAGTAATTACAGATCTGTTTTCTTTTTTCTTTTCTTTTTTTTTTTTTTTTTTTTTTGAGATGGGGTCTCACTCTGTTACCCAGGTGGGAATGCAGTGGCATCATCACATTTCACTGCAACCTCAAACTTCTGGACTCATGCAATCTTCTTGACTCAGCCTCCTGGGTAGCTGGAGATACACACACATGCCACCATGCCCAGCAAATTTGTTCTTTTAAGTTTTTTAAAGATGAGTCTCACAATACCCCGGCTGGTCTGGAACTCCTGGCCTCAAGCTATCCTCCCATCTCAGCCTCCGGAGTGGCTTGGATTATAGGAGTATGCCATTGAGACAGAGCATCTTTACAGATGACTATTATAAATATGTGGCCTCTACATTTTCTTTTAAACTTAGTTTGGAGATGATATTGTGGTGCTGTACTTCCAGTTACTTTTCTTTATTTCTCATTGACCTAATTCAGCAATAAATTTGTTAATCTATTCAGCTTGAGGTTATTTAAATGTATATGCATTTAAATGCATTATCTTTAATTCTCAAAACAATTACTTAAGGTAAATATTATTTCCCCCAGATTACAAATAATAAAACAATATTTTGTTCCAGTGAACTTAGTCTGTTGAAAATATTGTGGATAAAAACATTAAAACTGCTTCTATAGGTCTTACTTTATCAACAAGTGTCCAAGAACTTTCAAAACAAAAACATGCCCCAGATCATGCAGGACTGTTGCAAAGGTACATACATGGCAATGTGGTTTGCTGCCTCCATCCCACTGTCACCTATATCTGGCATTTCTCCCCATGTTATCCCTCCCCAACCTCCCTAGCCCCACTGTCCCTGCCCTAGTCTCCCCCAACAGACCCCAGTGTGTGATGCTCCCCTCCCTGTGTCCATGTGTTCTCAATGTTCAACACCCACCTATGAGTGAAAACATAAGGTGTTCCCTAAAAAGGACATAAATTCATCATTTTTTGTGGCTGCATAGTATTCCATGGTGTATATGTGCCACATTTTCCTTGTCCAGTCTATCATCGATGGGCACTTGGGTTGGTTCTTGGCCTTTGCTATTGTAAACAGTGCTACAATGAATATATATGTGCATGTGTATTTAAAATAGAACGACTTATAATCCTTTGGATCTATACCCAGTAATGGGATTTCTGGGTCAAATGGAATTTCTATTTCTAGATCCTTGAGGAATTGCAACACTGTCTTTCACAATGGTTGAACTAGTTTACACTCCCATGAACCCTGTAAAAGTGTTCCTATTTCTCCACATCCTCTCCAGCATTTGTTGTCTCCAGATTTTTTGATGATTGCCATTCTAACTGGCATGACGTGATATCTCAATGTGGTTTTGATTTGCATTTCTCTAATGACCAGTGATGATGAGCATTTCTTCATATGTTTATTGGTCCCATATATGTCTTGTTTATTGGCCTCATATATGTCTTCCTTTGAAAACTGTCCATTCATGTCCTTTGCCTACTTTTGAATGGGTTTGGTTGTTTTTTTCTTGTAATGTTTTAGTTCTTTGTAGATTCTGGATATTAACCTTTTGTCAGATGGATAGATTGAAAAAAATTTTTCCCATTCTGTTGATTGTCAGTTCACTCTAATGATTGTTTCTTTTGTTGTACAGAAGCTCTGGAGTTTAATTAGATCTCATTTGTCTATTTTAGCTTTTGTTGCCAATGCTTTTGGTGTTTTAGTCATTAAGTCCTACGCCTTTGATCTGAATGGTCTTGCCTAGGTTTTCGTCTAAGGCTTTTATGGTGTTAGGTCTTATGTTTAAGTCTTTAATCCATCTGGAGTTAATTTTAGTGTAAGGGTTCAGGAAGGGGTCACTGGACCCCTTTCTGTTTTCTGCACATGGCTAGCCAGTTATGCCAATACCACTTATTAAACAGGGAATCCTTTCCCCATTGCTTGTTTTTGTCAGGTTTGTCAAAGATCAGATGGTTGTACATGTGTGGCATTGCCTCCAAGGCCTCTGTTCTGTTCCATTGATCTCTATCTCTCTTTTGGTATCAGTACCAAGTTGTTTTGATTACTGCAGCCTTGTAACATAGTTTGAAGTCAGGAAATGTGATGCCCCAGCTTTGTTCTTTTTGCTTAGGATTGTCTTGGCTATATGGGCTCTCATTTGGTTCCATATGAAGTTTAAGGTGGTTTTTTTCAGTTCTGTGAAGAGAGTCAGTGGTAGCTTGATGGGGATAGTGTTGAATTTATAAATTACTTTGGGCAGTATGGCCATTTTCATGATATTGATTCTTCCTAACCATGAGCATGGAATGTTTTTCCATCTGTTTGTGTCCTCTCTTATTTCCTTGAGCAGTGGTTCGTAGTTCTCCTTGAAGAGGTCCTTTACATCCTTTGTTAGTTGTATTCCTAGGTATTTTATTCTCTTTGTAGCAATTGTGAATGGGAGTTTGCTCTTGATTTGGCTCTCTTTAAGTCTGTTATTGGTGTATAGGAATGCTTGTGATTTCTGCACATTGATTTTGTATCCTGAGACTTTGCTGAAGTTGCTTATCAGTTTCAGGAGGTTTTGGGCTGAGACAATGGGATCTTCTAAATATACAACCATGTCGTCTGCAAATAGAGACAATTTGACTTCCTCCTTTCCTAATTGAATACCCTTTATTTCTTTTTATTGCCTGATTGCTCTGGCTAGAACTTCCAATACTATATTCAATAGGAGTGGTGAGAGAGGGCATCCTTACCTAGTGCCAGATTTCAAAGGGAATGCTTCTAGTTTTTGCCCATTCAGTATGATATTGGCTGTGGGTTTGTAATAAATAGCTTTTATTATTTTTAGATATGTTCCATCTATACCTAGTTTATTGAGAGTTTTTAGCATAAAGGGCTGTTGAATTTTGTCAAAGACCTTCTCTGCATCTATTGAGATGATCATGTGGTTTTTGTCTTTTGTTCTGTTTCTGTGGTGGATTACGTTTACAGACTTGCATTTGTTGAACTAGCCTTGCATCTCCAGGATGAAGCCTACTTGATTGTGATGGATAAGCTTTTTGATGTGCTGTTGCAATAGGTTTGCCAGTATTTTATTAAAGATTTTTGCATCTATGTTCATCATGGATATTGGCCTAAAGTTTTCTTTTTTTCTTCAGTCTCTGCTGGGTTTTGGTATTGGGATGATGTTAATCTCATAAAATGATTTGGGAAAGATTCCCTCTTTTTGTATTGTTTGGAATAGTTTCAGAAGGAGTGGTACCAGCTCCTCTTAGTATGTCTGGTAGAATTCGGCTGTGAACTCATCTGGACCCGGGCTTTTTTTGCTTGGTAGGCTATTAATTACTGCCTCAATTTCACCCTTGTTATTGTTCTATTCAGGGTTTCAACTTCTTTCTCCCTGGTTTAGGCTTAGGAGGGTGCAAGTGTCCAGGAGTTTATCGATTTCTTCCTGTTTTACTAGTTTATATGCATAGAGTTGTTTGTAGAAATCTCTGATGGTAGTTTGCATTTCTTTGGAATCTGTGGTGATATCCCCTCTTTCATTTTTATTGCATCAATTTGATTTTTCTCTCTTTTCTTTTTTATTATTCTGGCTCGTGGCCTATTTTGTTGATTTTTTCATAAAACCAGCTCCTGGATATTTTGATTTTTTGAAGAGTTTTTTGTGTCTCTATCTCCTTCAGTTCTGCTCTGATCTTCATTATTTCTTGTCTTCTGCTAGGTTTTGAGTTTTTTTGATCTTGTTCTTCTAGCTCTTTCAATTTTGATGATAGGGTGTCAATTTTGGATCTCTACTTGCTTCTCATGTGGGCATTTATTGCTATAAATTTCCCTCTAGACACTGCTTTAAATGTATCCCAGAGATTCTGATATATTGTGTCTTCTTTCTCATTGGTTTCAAAGAACATCTTTATTTTTGCCTTCATTTCACTGTTTATCCAGTCAACATTCAAGAGCCAGTTGTTCAGTTTCCATGAAGTTGTTTGGTTCTGAGTTGGTTTCTTAATCCTGAGTTCTAATTTGATTGCACTGTGGTCTGAGAGACTGTTATGATTTCCGTTCTTTTGCATTTGCTAAGGAGGAGTGATTTACTTCCAATTATGTGGTCAATTTTAGAGTAGGTGTGATGTGGTGCCAAGAAGAATGTATATTCTGTGGACTTGGGGTGGAGAGTTCTAGAGATGTGTGTTAGGTTTGCTTGGTCCAGGTCTGAGTTCAGGTCCTGGATACCCTTGTTAATTTTCTCATTGATCTGTCTAATATTGACAGTGGAATATGTTAAAATTTTCTACTATTATTGTGTGGGAGTCTAAGTCTCTTTGTAAGTCATTAAGAACTTGCTTTATGTATCTGGGTGCTCCTGTGTTGGGTGCGTATATATTTAGGATAGTTAGCTCTTCTTGTTGCATTGATCCTTTTACCATTATATAATGCCCTTCTTTGTCTCATTTGATCTTTGTTGCTTTAATGTCTATTTTATCTGAGACAAGGATTGCAACTCTTGCTTTTTATTTTGCTCTCCATTTGCTTGGTAAATCTTCCTCCATCCCTTTATTTTGAGCCTCTGTGTATCCTTGCATGTGAGATGGGTTTCCTGAATACAGCACACCAATGGGTTTTGACTTTTTATCCAATTTGCCAGTCTGTATCTTTAGATTTGGGGCATTTAGCCCATTTACATTTAAGGCTAATATTGTTATTTGTGAATTTGATCCAGCCTTTTGATGCTAGCTCATTGTTTTGCCTGTTAGTTGATACAGTTTCTTCACTGTGTCAATGGTCTTTACCATTTGGTACATTTTTGGAGTTGCTGGTTCCGGTTGTTACTTTTTATGTTTAGTGCTTCTTTCAGGAGCTCTTGTAAGGTAGGCCTGGTAGTGATGAAATCTCTTAGCAATTGCTTGTTGGTAAAGGATTTTATTTCTCCTTCACTTATGAAGCTTAGTTTGGCTGGATATGAAATTCTAGGTTGAGAGTTCTTTCCTTTAAGGATTTTGAATAATGGGCCCTACTCTCTTCTGGCTTGTATGGTTTCTGCCAAGAGATCTACGGAGTCTGATGGGCTTCCCTTTGTGGGTAATTCAACCTTTCTTTCTGGCTACCCTTACCATTTTTTCCTTCATTTCAACCCTGGTGAAGCCGACAATTATGTGCCTTGGGTTTGCTTTCCTTGAGGAATATCTATGTGGTGTTCTCTGTATTTCCTGGACTTGAATGTTGGCCTGCCTTTCTAGGTAGGGGAAGTTCTCCTGGATAATACCCTTAAGAGTATTTTCCAGCTTGGATTCATTCTCTCCGTCACATTCAGGTAAAACCATCAAACATAGATTAGGTCTTTTCACATAATCCCATATTTCTAGAAGGCTTTGTTCATTTCGTTTCACCTTTTTTCTCTAATCTTGCCTTCTCATTTTATTTAATTGAGTTGATCTCCAGTGTCAGACGTCCTTTCGTCTGCTTGCTCAATTTGGCTATTGAAACTTATGTATGCTTTGTGAATTCTCTTGTTGTGTTTTTCAGCTCCATCAGGTAATTTATATTCTTCTCTAAGCTGTTTATTCTCATTAGGATTTTTTCTAACCTTTTTTCAAGGTTCTTAGTTTATTTGCAGTGGGTTAGAATATGTTGTTTTAGCTTGCAGAATTTTGTTATTACCCACCTTCTGAAGCCTGTTTCTGTCAGTTCATCAGACTCATTCTCTAACCAGCTTTGTTCCCTTGCTGGTGTGGAGTTGTGATCTCTTGAAGGAGGAGAGGCATTCTGGTTTTCAGTGTTTTCACCCTTTTTGCACTGATTTCTTCCTATCTTTGTGGATCTATCGACCTGTGGTAGTTGGTGACTTTTCATGGGGTCTCTGAGTGGACATCCTTTTTGTTGATGCTGAAGTTATTTCCTTCTTTTTTTTTGTTTTCCTTCTAACAATCAGGCCTCTCTGCTGTAGTCCTGCCGGGGATCCACTCCAGACCCTGCTTGCCTGGGGATCACCTGCAGGGGCTGCAGAACAGTAAGGGTTGCTGCCAGTTTCTTCTTCTATTATCTTTGTCCCAGAAGGGTATCTGCCAGATGTCAGCCTGAGCTCTCCTTTACAAGTGTCTTTTTGGATATACAGGGGTCAGGGAGCTACTTGAAGAGACAGTTTGTCCCTTATAGGAGCTCAAGCACTGAACTGGAAGATCCATTGCTCCATTTAGAGCTTCTGAGCAGGTACCTTTAAGCCTTCTACAGTGGAACTCATAAATGCCTTTTTCACCAGATGCTCTGTCCTGGGAAGGTGGGGTTTTATCTATAAGTTCCTGATGTGCTGCTGCCTTTTTTCAGAGATGCCCAGCAAGGTGATAATCTACCCACAGTCTGCCAGCAGAGGCATTAGTGAGCAGCTGTGCAGTCTGCCCTGCTGCTGTGTGAACTTCCTATTAGAACTGCCTTGGTAATGGTGGTCTGCCTCAGTAATGGCAGACTGCCTCAGTAATGGTGGACTGCATTGGTAGTGGCAGACTGCCTCAGTAATGGCTGATGCCCTTCCTCCCACCAAGCTGGACTGTCCTGGGTCCAGCTGCACTTGCTGCAAAACTCTCAATCCAGATCATTTCAGATTGCTGGTCTTTGTGGGGGGTGGGACCTGCTGAGCCAGATCATCTAGTCCCCTGTTTCAGTCCCCTTCTTTTCAGTTGAATGGGCAACTCTGTATCCCAGATGTTTCAGGTGCCTGTTGAAATGACTGCCCAGATTTGTGCAAGTTTTTGTGCAGAGACCTACAGCACTGGCTGAAACAGCCATGCTGGAAACTCATGGCCCTTTTCAGCCCAGGAATCTCCTGGTCTGTGGGCAGTAAAAACTGGTTTGGAAATGTGGTGATCACTCACCCTCTGCATTCTTCTTGCTGGGAACTGCACTCCAGAGCTGTTCCTATTTGGCCATCTTGGATCTTTCCTCCCAAATCTGTTTTTTAAAAATGATAATCTATCATTCTTTAATAGTCATTCCTGTGTCAGGACTTTGTTGTTGTTGTTGTTGTTGTTGTTGTTTTGTTTCGCTCTCGTGACCCAGGCTGGAGTGCAATGGCGCAATCTCAGCTCACCACAACCTCTGCCTCCTGGGTTCAGGCAATTCTCCTGCCTCACCCTCCCGAGTAGCTGGGATTACAGGCACACGCCCGAGCTAATTTTTTGTATTTTTAGTAGAGACGGGGTCTCACCATGTTGACCAAGAAGGTCTTGATCTCTTGACCTCGTGATCTACCCGCCTCGGCCTCCCAAAGTGCTGGGATTACAGGCAGGACTTCATTTTATCATGACAATTGTAAGCTTCCTATTTACAGTTTAAGTTCCACTAAATTTCAGAGGTAATTCAGTGGCAGACCATTGATTACCTTGTGACTTTATGTGTACAATGTGCCCTATAAATGAGTATGATTTTGTAATTAAGGTTAATAGTACTTTTGCTGTAATCGGTACCAGTTTTGAGTCCTAACATTCACTATTAGCTTAACATACTTTCCTGTTCGTAGCTTATAATTTTTCCATTAAAGAAAATAATAAAGTAAACTCATATTTAATAAACACAATATACATGAAACTTCCTGGAATATAAGTACTCATTACAAGCTGAGAAAAAAATAGAAATCATATAACATTGACTTCTATGTTTAGATGCTTCCTCTTGAAAAAGTATTTCTTATAATTTAACTCTAGTTAGTTGCATAATTAGAAAAATAAATAGGATCATGTGTACATTTACACATATGATTGTGTACATTATCTCTAAGTGCTCTGATATAGAACATGTTTCATTTTTCATAAAGATAATACAAACATATACATAGTAGTAGTATAAAATATGCAGATCTGTGTATATTTGTGAGTCTGGGTGCTTTCTATAATTACTTTAAAAGAATAAAGGCACTACTCAATTAAGAATTGACTAAAGTGTTTGTTTTCAAGTTAGATAGGATAATTTGACCTTACATCAACCATTTCTGAAAAATCTCAAGGATAAAGCTCAAGACAACAACAGGAAAGTTAATAGAAAAGAACATATAAGGATATCCTAAATTATTGCTCTTTTAAACCTTAGAAATTTTTTTAAAATATGTCAAGTTTGAAGGCTGGGATCTCCTTGGTGCATTCATACCTCTCCTGTGCCATCTAGTGTTTTTAGGTGATTACTATGAATCCAGAGTCTAGAATAACCTGTTAACACTTTAGCTGACCATTCAGCTTGTCTGCACATTTGGCCTCAGGCAAGCAAACAACTTAAACTTGGGCTGAAAAAGGGTGGTTTATTGGGTTATGAAAACTTGCAAATGAATAGGACTTTAATAGCAAAGGAGAAGGCTTTAAAGTTAAGTTCAAGAACTGCAGCTAACAGATGTTGAGAAAATAATGCATAATGGAGCTATTGAGTCTCATTAGGTTCATCTACAGTATAACAGAAGTAGAATTTTGATCTGACGCTGCACAGCTGGATGGGAGAAAGTAATAGGAAAAAGATAGAGTGAAAAGAACTATCCTACCTTATTCACAGTGAAACACTTTTGTCTCTCTTGTGGTGTGGCTACTGTACCAGATTGGGTCATAATACCCACTATTAGAAGTGGTTGCCTTGGCTACTTCACCCTCTCAGGGTGAAAGTCTACTTTTTTTTTTTTTTCTAAATCCAAACCTTCCATTAAGAACATAGGCTCTTGGCATGAAGTCAGGAAGAACTCTTTTCCTGTAAGATGTGGGTGAAGGGGAGGAAGGCAGCAAATCACACTGCCACGTGTGTACCTATGCAACTATCTTGCATGTTCTGCACATGTACCCCAAAACCTAAAATGCAATAAAAAAAAGATCTTGGATTTTAATTTTTTCTCTAAAATACTGTTCTACCAGACATAAATTGCCCAATATATCAATATATGGAAATATTTGACTCTCAAGTTGTGCCTGAAATTCCTGATTTGAGAAACAACTTGGATGGTTAAATTCTATTTAGATAATACATCCCTATTCAAATGGCAAATTAAATAGGATGAATACATAAAACTTAGTGAACTGACTTCATCTTGACTCAGTTTAAGATTATATACCCAAAAGTAAGCCTTGTTCTGTATGCTTAGGTCTAATTAAAACATACTTAATCAAAATTAATTAGTTGTTTCCCCCAAAAATGTAAACGTCTGCTGCTGCTTCTCATTTGAATTTCACTTCAGGCTCTTTTTGTATTTTATTATTACCAGAAAAGAGAGAAAAGTCTACACATATCTACGGTTGTTTGCTGGCATTTTGAGACAGTAGTCAAAAGTCATGAATAATTATCAGTAGGAGGAAAGAGAAAGTTAGCTATCACAATTCAGTGGTGCAGTCTGTGGAATAAAAGTGGGCTTGACAGTGATATTTAAACTTTTTCCAAGCATGAACGGTCAGTCACTGAATTGAGGAATTATCAGTCTGATAACAGCTATCATTCTTAGAGCTTTAAACCAAACCCTATGCACAGCTCTTTCTAAACATTGTATCATCCAGTCCTTATAAGCACCAATCTAGGAAACTAAGGCCTAATTAGATAAGTTAATGTTAACTTGTCCAAGGTCACACTAGCTCATAAATGGCAGAATCACTTTCTCCCCAGTAATGGAGACACTGTTACAGTCAGAACCCCTGATGTGCATTTCTTAGGCAGTACATCCCCAACTGTATCAAGAAATACATTCACAAAAGAGAAATGCTTGAATACTATCAAAATATAAAGCCATTCTTTCAAGATGCAACAGAACATCTCATTTTGGTCAGCCCACTGTTCTAATATGTCATTATCTTGAGATCACTTTTCATCCATACCCTCATAAGAATAAGCAAAAAATGTTGTCACAATAATAACATCCCAGCTCAAAAAGCATCTCAGCTTTTTAGCAGCACAAACTCTCCCGGCTATCCAGTGAAGTTCAAGACCCACATAGGATTATGCTCAAGGAAACTCATTAAACAATGCTACTCCGAATGTAATTCCAAGCACTAAGTATACCCTGTTAAAGAAAATTACAAGCAAATTCCATTTTGGTAGACTGACCAGATTTAAACCATAAACAAACCTTTTCAGACATCACTTGTCTTCAGTACTCCCTGTTAGTTCAACGGAACTCAAGACCAATGTTTAGAATTATTCTTCTACTTTTTACTCTAAATCCAAAACTAAGTTATTTTGCTAAAATAAAATATATATTTTTTTATCTCTGGAGGAACAAGGTTTTATTCTGTTGGGGTCCCCAATATAATTATTCTTCAGACCAATGTAAGTATCCAATAATCTTCTACCCCTAGAAATTCCATTCCTTTCCTTGTTATTCTCCATCTGTGATTTTCACCTGCCCCTCCCTTCCTTACTTCCTTAGCACATAAATTGCAGCTGAAGGACTCATACTTCTTGAAGTATTGGTCACCATATGCTTTTCACTATATTCCTCATACAGAGATGCTCCCATGGACTGAATTATGTTGCCACAAAAATTCATATTCAAAATGTATACCCCCACCATGATGGTATTTGGAGATAATGCTTTTGGGAGAAAATTAGGTTTAGAAAAGTTCATGATGGGATTAGTGACCATTTAATAAGAAATACCACACAGAATACTGTCCCTCTTTCCCTGTGTGAGGACACACAAGTCAGCTATCTGCAAGCCAGGAAAACAGCCTTCTTCAAAATCCAACCATGCTGTCACCCTGATCTCAGGCATCCAGCTCCCAGAACTGTGAAAAAGTAAATTTCTGTTGTTTGAGTCACAGTATTTTGTTGCAGCAGCCTGAGCAGACTAATCACATGTACAGATTTAATGTATTAAATATACCCACTGTCTGGTTCTAGGAAGTCACATTATCCACCAGTGCACATTTTAAAAAATTAAGACCTATGGCCAGGCTCCGTGGCTCACACTTGTAATCCCAGCACTTTGGGAGGCCGAGGTGGGTGGATCACCTGAGGTCAGGAGTTTGAGACCAGCCTGGCCAACATGGTGAAACCTCAACTCTACTAAAAATACAAAAATTAGCCAGGCATGGTGGCAGGTGCCTTTAATCCCAGCTACTCAGGAGGCTGAGGCAAGAGGATTGCTTGAACCTGGGAGGCAGGGATTGCAGTGAGCACTCCAGCCTGGGTGACAGAGCAAGGCTGTCTCAAAAAGAAATAATAATAAGAAGATGTATTTTTAAAATATTATCAGATAAACTCCTGTCCCTATCTGGTATCTACTTTAATCCACAATCACTTTGGTAAGGAGGAATGTTTTGCTACAAACACGAATGACAGAGAAACTAAGGACGTCACATGAATATCAATCCATCACTGCAATCAAGATAGTTATAGGGAAAATTCAAAATCAAAAACGAAAGCTGCAAGAGAAAAAGGACAATCAGGTAAGTGAAGGAAATTAGTACTTACAAAGGAAGTTGTGGTATTTTTCTTCCTTTAACAGTCAACTCAGCTATCTATCACCCAGCCTTTGAACAAAAGCCTAACTACTTAAATCAAGGCAAGCCATCTGAGTGCCCCCAATTTTTATCTGAAGATTAAGAAAATACATCAAAGATTCTTGACTTGAGTTTCAAAGACTTCTGTGAGATTTATCCATGGAACTCAGAGGGCTATCAGAGTGCTGTATACCTTTTAAAATCTGAATTAAAACTCTATAGATATATGTACTTTTCTATTGCTTGCAAAAGTTCATTCTCTTTCTCTCTCTCGATCTCTCTGTCTCTGTCCCTTTCTGTAATTATTCTTTGAAGAAAATCTAGAGCTTACATTAGCTTCTGAAAAAATTCTTTATAAAAAATATTTAAGAACAAAGTAGTGAACTAGAACATAGTATTATGGATATATGATTTAAGGGAAAAAAGAATAATAGGGGCTACACTGGGGGGAGACAGTTACATGAATTAAGTATAAGGTAGAAGGAATATTTTGTTGTTAATTTTTGATATTAAAATTTCCTGAACAAAGCAAATTTATTACCAATTAAAAATAATACATTTATATATTATTTTTATTGTTATGAATAAAACCTACAGAATTTAGGAAAAATTGTTATTTTACTCTAATGAGTTTTTTTTCCTAATGAGTTTTTACATGAACAAATAAGGTATTCTTTTCCATTCTATTCACGTTTTCTTTTGTATTTATCACTAGGTTTTCAAATTCTTCTTTGCATTGGCTGTAAACATTTCTTATTACATTTATTACTAAACAACTTATTATTTGGTTGTGTTACAAATTGTAATTTTTCCCATTATATTTTCTACAGGAGTATTATTTGAATGTAGAAACTATTAATTTCATTAAACTAATTTTATACTCAGACATCTTTCTAAATTCTGTTATTTTTTTATTAAAACTTTCCATTTGAACTTTTTGGATTGTTTTTTCTTTTTCAATTGCATCAGTTTGTACTCTGGAACAGTGAACATCCAGTTCTTAAAGTGATAGTGGACTTCCTTGCTTTGTTCAAAACCTTAATGGGGAACGTTTCTTAAGTTTCCCCAAATATATGTCATTGGTATAAGCTTTTATAGCAAACAACAACATGACTTTGGAGACATATGGCCAGGATATGATAGATCAAGCATTGACAAACTATATCCTTAGGCCAAATCCAACTTGTCTGTTTTTACATATAATGATTTATTGGAACACAAAAAATAAACCATTCTCCTTATGAAATGCAGGCTCCAATCCCAGGTGAAGGAACAAAAAAGGCAAAATTGGGAGATGGAACTCCAAGTGTCTGAACAACATTCTCAGAAGTAGGAAACAGGGGAGAAGCCCAGTCCCTATAACTGAACCAATATGGAAAAACAAAGGGACAAATTATAGCTGAGTAGCACAGAACCCAGCATTCAACCATGGGAACAAAGTTCCAAGTCTCAGGAGCTCTACAGCTAAACATTTACTCCATACTTTATGTCCAGGGGGGTTTATACATTCTATCCACTCTGGACTGAAAGAAGGCAGCTAAAATCATTGATAAATGTCCTGTGCAAAGCAATGAGAATGGCCAGGCCTGCATGTGGAGATGATGAAGACCTGTGGTGGATGGGTGGGTAAAGCAAGTTTAGGAACTGAGGTAGAGCTAGCACAACAGAAGTGAAACCTCCAAGACTTCAAGCCTTAAGTTCTTATACTTTAGTCCTCTTAGCATTTTCTCCTTGATATATTTTTAGTTCATACATTCTTCTAGACGTTTACCAGCCAGATCTAGCAGTAAATTTCAGGTCTTCAAAAATAAACATTATAGTCCAGTTGATCGGTGAGATGATAATAGTAAAATATGTTTAATCAGCAATCTTTTCTGCCTATTAGTAAAAAGAGGAGAATTTTTAATTATATAATAACTAAACCAACATTCTCCTCGAAACAAAAAAAATCTTTAATTCCAAGAGCACAAAAGATGGGGAAAAAATCCAACATGCAGCTTTTATGATTGACTTCTCACAATTTCTCTGCTATTAACAATTCCCCTTTATAGATGGACTTCATTACCCTAGAAATAAAGGGTAACAGCAGAAAACACAAAGCTTTATTTTGAGGGTAGCCCAAAACCCATTAGTTTAAACGTGTTAATGTTTTATGGTTTCAAGAAACAGTATAAATTGCAGTTGTTTGTGTAAGTTCATTTTTCAAATATGTGAACACAAATGTCTATTGTGTATGAGGAAAGTTCATGCTGAGCTACAAGTAAATCGTCCAATTGAGCTCCCAGCTAAGCAGCTGCCTCTGCCAAGCTAGCCATTTTGGTAAGTGGTCCTAAATTTGATACAGGGGCAAATAATTTTTTATTGTTTTCCCAGGGGGAGAAAGCTCTTTTTACAGAGCACAGACCAGTAACAATTTTTTTTTATTATTATTCTTACTGACATAGCTTTGTTTTTTTTTGTTTTTTGTTTTTTGTTTTTTGTTTTTCAAAAAATATACTGAAGTATCTGGGGCTGTAATTTTTACCTTCCTTTTTTTAAAAAACTGTGCAAATGGCCTACTAACCTCTCTCCTTAAAGTCCTGACTTTATTCTTTGCTGCAGATATCATTAAATCTTTCTCTGCTTTCTGCTCAGGAATTTCTTCTTTCTAAAGCAGCATGGCCATTCATTGTATTCTCAGAGAACTCCACAGAGAGATCAGCTCACACAACTTCAGCCTATTTCTTGGAATTAGTGAGTTTATCTTCTGTCTTCTTAGTCACTTGGTGTTTTTCAAACCATTTTAGATACAAATAACCTCAGAAAATCTATTCAAATTGGTAAATAAATCTTCTAGTGTATCCTTCATTAATAGTTTAGCACATGCAATCTTTGTGATGTAACTGTTCTGTATCTTTGGTTGTGGCCACACAAATTTGCAATTATAATAAAACTGAAAATACTAAACACACACACACATACAAATTAAGTCCATGTAAACTGATAAATATAAATAAGGCTGATAGATTGACACATATTCATTTTTTATGGATTCAGCCAGTATGCTGGGTGTGGTATTAGAATTATGTAAGATGTTACCACGGGGGAAACTGAATGAAGGGCATATAAATCTTTCTATATTATTTCTTATAACTATATGCAAATCTAAAATTATCTAAAAATTAAATGTTTATAAAAATCACTAGCAAATAATACATTTTGGGTTTTTTTTTTTAATTCCACCACCTAGAGAAAGTTATCCCTGAAATATCTAGAAGACAATGAAAATGTGTAATATGGTGAACAACAGTGACCTTTGCTCTGCCCCTTTCTCATGCATGATTAGGAATTGCCACTGCCTGCAAGGGGAGCCCAACCCCCTTAGCAAAACCAGTATATGTCATTTTTAATTTTCCAACTTAGAGGTGGTAACTTGGTTTTGATTATGTGCCAGAGTGTGGCTGCCACAGGATCTTCAGCTGGCTTCTGAGTTTTCCATGGTAGACTCACCGGTTGTTTTTATTTCAGTTGCATATTCAGTCATGCCACATCACAGCCATGATGGAAGGGAAGCCTGCTAGTCTCATTGACTCTATCTCTCACAGATACAATCACAGAGAAGTATCTTAGAGGTAGATGTCTTCACAAGATATCAAAAGAGAAATTTCCTTTTAGGTTTCCTCTTGCCTTTTTCCAAAACAAATTACTGTGGTCTGCATCACATGAATAGGGAAAATAGATCAACTGTACTAGAGAAATGAATTTGTCATCTAAACTTTCTAGCATTACAGTAAGATTTCAGTTTAATATTGTAAAATGAAATTGCTTTAAAAATTCAATATCCTAGTCAATTACTATCCTGTCTCTACAGTCTCTAAAGTTCTGTAAATTAATAGACAACCCCACTTTATCTTCAAACTTGAAAAATACGCGTTTAGTTTCATTAAAAATAATCCCCCTACCACAAATCTTGACATCTTTCAAAAGGAGGATTATGAAGGTTTAGCTTCAAACTTCTAAACTGAGTTAATAAGACTCACTCAATCAGAGTTGTCTAGAACTTTAAAAAGTTGTAGGCTGTGTCTAAATTTTAAAATCATACATGCCAGAAAACCTCAAAGAGCTACAAATTCAAACAAAATAACCAGCACCTGCAGCTGCAAGAGAGCTAGCAATTTATTCAAGCACCGTTCATAGATAATGTGACCCAAACAGACACCTATGCAGAGGACCAACTCTAATATGGGAAGAAAGAAGAATGAGGCTAGAATATAGCTATCTGTTTTCTGCAGCGGTGTCTATTTTCAAAGAGTTAATATTTTTCTTCAATTGTACAAAGTAACTCTTGTGACTTCAGAAATAATCATAAAGAATAGTATTTTAAGTCCCCAGAAGCTCATAAATCAAGCTCTGCCTTTTCTGTTGATAACTGACAAGTAACAAGTTTCTTGCCTACCCACTCTCAAGTTATATGTAAGAATAAAAATGGCAGCAACAGTTTGAAGCACTGTAAATGTCTAAGATTTAAAAAAAAGTATCGGCCTAGTAACATTTTTATAAAGTTAACTAATTGGAGGGAAAATTTAAGTAAATACTGAAATTCTAAAATGCAGTCTACTTCAAAACAAATTCAGTATTAATACTTTTATTCATATACAACTTACATTTACATTTTAGCTTACATGTACATGTGCATGTACACATATATTCCAGGAAACATATAATATGGGCAATATAAAAAATCCTTAGCCAATGTCTAGCAACTTTTTTGCAGTCATTCTAAATTACTTCAGCATTGAATAAAATGCCTGATTTAACACTGAAGGATATGGGTAAACTAAAAGCATAATCTATTTTAATAACTGCTTTGAAGTGATTTTATATTACAATAACTTTTTATACTAAGTAGGTTTCTTTCCTTTAATATCAATGGAAAGATGCCCTGGATAAACTGCAGAAACTTTGGCAAGGAAAAACACGAAAACATGTTGTTCCCTTAAGTAGTCTTAATATTCTCTGAAATTTTGTTTACACTATTAGTTTTGAAAACTCTTACTTTAATAGGGCTTCCTCTACATAAAAAGCCTATTTCTACTTCTACGTTCCCCAAGTTTTTAATTATAAAATATCAACAACTTTGCAGCCTAAAGA
This sequence comes from Callithrix jacchus, assembly GCF_049354715.1. Lineage (NCBI taxonomy): Eukaryota > Metazoa > Chordata > Mammalia > Primates > Cebidae > Callithrix > Callithrix jacchus. Next base: position 70,345,151 of record NC_133504.1, on the reverse strand, counting down.
TAAGAATTATGCTGTTTTTCCCACGATTGCCATTAACTGGGACATTAAAGGAAGGCACTTGGTTTCCTAGCCTCCCAAATTAGTCTTGATACCATTTCCAGAAGAAGTTCAGTGGCTGTACATTGACACACCAAGGCCTAGATCAGAAAAAAATTGGCTCATCTCCAGGCTCATTTAGAGAGATGTTCAAGAAGGTGTGGTCAACATCTGCCCACAAGATGGATTGTTTGGAAAGGGTTAAAGGCAGGCTATCAGTCTGCTGCCACTGTTTCCAGCATTCACATCAGTTATGGGAAGTGATGTCACACACCTGCAAAGCACATGCAAACTGTAAACACTTCGCTAACATTGAATTTGAGTCCCCCATCCAAAATCATGCCCAGCTGCTTCACACTGAGTTCCTTGGCTGCCAAATTTGCTAGTCTGCATAGCATTGATAAAATAAATGGGTCTTACATTAACAACAGTTAAGTAGGTTCAAGTTTTATACCACCAGGCTGTGTACACTTTTGTTTTTCATCGATCACTTCTTGCTGTTTCTAGAATCGCAGTGGTGAGACTGAAAGACATATTAAAGATTAGGCAACACAGCACTTTGTGTTTGCCACATTTTACAAATAACAAAATTATACTTCTACTACAGCATTTATCAGTTGTTCCCTTATCTTTTCTTCTCATGAGACTCAAGGGCAGGGGCCAGGATTTAAGGCAATTTTTTTAATCCTCAGAGCTTAATAGGTAGAAGTCACTCAAGTTTGTTAAGCAAATAGATGAACTGATAAACGGAGGGACAGATAGATAGATGGATGAAGGAGGGGTGACTTCCCTGAAAACCATTTCACATAGCTATACTGGTGACTTGGAATAGGAGCATAGTCTTAGGCAATTTATTCAATTTTTCTAAAAAGTTAATTCATTCATAACATGGGAAAAATAACAGTGTCTTTTTCAAAGGATCATTTTGAGAATTCCTTGAGATAATGCTTTTCAAAAGTGCCATACATATTAATAAGAATTTCATAAATATTCACTTGCCATTATTTTAATAGTGGTAGCAGTAGTATCACTCTTCACTTCTTGTTGCTGTCACTCACCAGCCTTTTGGTGCGTACCATGTGCTTTTAAAGGTTTTATTCCCTGACTTCAGGTCTACCTCTCTTTTCCTAGCTCTACAACCAGAGACCTATTGTTAGTCTGAGTGACATCCACATCCAGGTGGACAGCTTATCAAGCACAACCTTCACATCTCACTGACCTTTTCATCCTCAGTAATGGAGTTTTTCTTTCAGCCATGTGTTCCATAACCATACACAAACATTCTCTCTGGAATCATTCTTCCTGGCTTCGAATGCTAGCTTTACCAGTAATAGTTATAGCTATGTCACCTGCTACACATTTTTTAAGCCTCTCTGAAGATTTTAATTACCGCATTTGTAAAAAAGGAGTGATAAAATTACTGTCATCATAGTGCTTGGTATATAGTAATACCAATACCTTGGTATATAATAATAGCTCTTATTGTCACCCAAACTATACTACTTATGAAGGACTAAACCCCAACATTAGTGTGTAATGTGTGAACACTTAAGTTATTCCAACTTTTTTACTATTATAAATAAACCATAGCCGAAGTAATAGGCTAAAATAAACTAGAAATAAAAGGGAAGAAAAGAATAAGAAACACATAGAAGTACTTAAAGATAATAAATCAGTTGCAAAATAAAATCACAGGGACTAAAACAATAACAATAGCAATAATAATACTAGTTTACACTTATTGATAAGGTGTGTAGTATAATTAGAATAATAACTGGCCCCAAAGTGTACCATTCTCAGTACATGATGTGCATTATGAGTGCTTCCTGTGGACAGGCACAATACTAAGTGTTTTACATAGTGTGTTTTACACATACAGATGACAAAAAATTGAAGTCCAGAGAAATTTAATAACTTACTCAATTTCCATGTCTAGTAAATGGCAGAGATGGAATTCAAACCCAGAGTCTCAAGGTCAAGTTGACAGTTTATACATACATGGTGTAGCTGGGTCTTGGATCAAAGCAATCTAATGCCAGAGCCTGAGCTCCTAATTATTTTGTCTCTCCATGAATTACTAATATCCATGAATAGAGTGACAATAGCTTATCTTAAATACAAAATATACAGATAAATTAGTTTAACCCAATCTTTATATCAACTGATTTCATTTCAGTCAATCTGCTTTCTTATGCAGCTGGGTGTGGTGGCTCATGCCTGTAATCCCAGCACTTTGGGAGGTCAAGGTGGGCAGATCACGAGGTCGGGAGATAGAGACCATCCTGGTCAATGTGGTGAAACTCTGCCTCTACTAAAATACAAAATGTTAGCTGGGTGTTGTGGCACACGCCTGTAAGCCCAGATACTCCAGAGGGAAATTGCTTGAACCCAAGAGGTGGAGGTTGCTGTGAGCCAAGGTCGCGCCAGTACACTCAAGCCTGGCAAGAGAGCAAGACTGCGTCTCAAAAAAAAAAAAAAAAAAAAAAAACTTATGGTATTTGCAGCCCCAATAGTCCTGGCCTTCAGGACCAGTGTAAGTCTCCATATATGAGGCCTTACCAGATTTGCTCCCTTCACAGATGGGTACTGGCCCCTTAGTCTCAGTATGTCCTTTCTGTTCTCCAATGTTTTTCACTTAACTAATAGATTAAGTCTTGCACCCAGAGGTAATTGAGAGCATACAACGTAAAAAAGCATGTTTTCTGGGTCTCATTCTGCCTTCACTGAGTCAAGCTCATTTGTACTACAAGGATTAATCTGGTGATAACTTTGGAAAAATAGACTTCCTGTCTCCATGGAGTAGTGACCTGGGCTATCCAAGGTCCAGCTTGCAAATGATTGACTTCAAAGGCATTTCTTCTGGAATTTCTGGACAACAGTAGAGCCCAGATACACCTCTTCTATGGCCATCTGGCACTTACTTTTTAGGTTTCCCTCCTGAGCTATTACCAAAGCCACAAAGTAAAGGAAGCATAATTCTTCTCTGGCCATCACACTTCCCAAAGTAGAGTTCACCTGACAGTTCCATACCCATTCTCAGAGAAAAGTATGAACTTCCTGTCCAGCATCTGCTGGCTGAGTTACATTTGGGGCTTCAGAGGTGAGAAGTCAGGCTACATATAAGATGCAGGGGAGGAGGGGGAACAATTTAGTACTGCTGCTTTTGGTCTTCTGAGTTCCTGGAGTAGGGATTTGGAAGTTGGGATAGAGGGAGAAAGAAATAACATGCTTAACCTGTAACTTAGCAGTAACCATCAATGATAATCTTATTGAACATTGGTCATTCATTCTTTATCAGATTTATACTCTATTTCAGCACAGCACTGTTACAGAGACAATGACTCTAAAACATTTGTTCTTGCTGAAGCCATCTTCTCAAAATTTTTCCTAACAATTACAGATCATTAAGAAGAAAAATTACCTCCTGTGTATATAGAATCCTCTCATCTACAGATGAATAAAAGAAAAAAACCAATAAAGTTCTATTTTAAAATCTTAAACTTACTGATAATTTTTAAATATTTATACAAATTATTAAGTAAATTAAATACATAAAAATCTGATCTAACTTCTTCACAAATATCAGCACTCAACAAGCTTGATGAACAATAAAACATCATTGGAAAGTAATCACTTTTGTCAATGACACTCATTCATTCCTGCCCCAAGCATTTTTTCCCTTGGATAGATTGTCTCTCCTCTGTTTGAGGTAATTTTGAATACATATCTGAAGTAGGACTCTAATGACAATAATAATAATAACAAAAGCAATAAAAAAGATAAGAAAGTAGTAAAAAGTATAGCATAGATAGCATAGACATAACAAGCATAGATCTTTGTTCTTTGCCACAATATTTTTAAAAATACTCTGAATTGTATTCATAGTGTATTTTTCTTATTAAAGTATTATTTTCTGTCATTAACTAGATCAGCATTTTTTAGCCATTATCTCAATCTTTTCAGATTTCAGTTTTCTCGTTAGTACAATAGGAGAATTGTCATCAGCCCTCTGATGACACTGTGTATTGTATATTGAAGATATTCACTTGCCTCAAGTGAATCCCAAATCTGTTTGGATGATTTGGAATCAAATGCTAAATCAAACAGATCAAAACTTTCATTGGGTCGGGCCAAAACACTGGAGACCAATAGGATATTAGAATACCAAAGTAATTATTGCATTGGATGGCACTTTGCTTTATGGAGAATGACTGCCATTAATCTAAAGAAAACTAAGCTCCTTTGGCTCCTTTTCTTTCAGTGTTTGAGTAGATGTCCTGCTGTCGCTACCAAACCTAAAACCCAGCTTTAACCACCAATATTCAAGCCTGCCCAGAGAAAACACACACATTAGTCTTGTCTGTCTCAAAACAAATAGAAAAATATATTCTGTTCTCACTTCTTTTGCAATATCCTGCTTTACAGAGCATAGCACCAAAAACAAAAAAAAAACATGCATCAACATCAATTTCTGACAGTTTGTTATGTGCCAGACTAAGGCACATGTTCAGATAAGGGACATTTCACAAATTCCCTGAGTTGAATGTTCTACTTTTGGCTCTTCTACCATAGTCACTATTTCTAATTCTTCTCAGTCCACAGATCTGCTAGAGTGCAACACAAAACCACAGAAATGTCGAAAACAAGTTTTGGAAATAAGGACTGTAAAGTCCCAACTGCACATATGAAAGAAAAAAAAATAGACCACGTGCATAAAATTGTCTTCCAGGCATTTAAAATATATTTATCCTCAATTTGTAACATTTGGATACCAGAGAAATTAAGGACTGTGAATTAAAATAATGCCATCAACCAGAGGGCAAAAGTGAATCATTTTTGGCTTAGCCTATTATCTGTGATGAATCAATTTTTTTTTTAGTTTAAACTAATTTAAGTATGAAAATTAAATAGCTCAGAAAAGCAGAAGACAGTAATAGACTCCTTAACTATTATTAGGACACACAGCCTTCTTTAATTCTATACAATCATCTTAACAATTTTCAAAAGTTAATATCCTCAGTTAGCTCTTACATGTAAAAAGTTTAAGTATCTCAATTTCTAAAATACTATCTTATAAACTGTACCTTGACTTGTAATCCCAGCACTTCTGGGGTTGAGGAAGGCAGATCACCTGAAGGCAGGAGTTTGAAAGAAGCCTGGCCCATGTGGTGAAATCTCATCTTTACTAAAAATATAAAAATTAGACAGGCATAGTGGCAGGTGCCTATAAACCCAGCAACTGGGAAGGCTGAGGCGAAAGTATCACTTGAACCCGGGAAGTGGAGGTTGCAGTGAGCAGAGATCATGCCATTGCACTCCAGCCTGAGCAACAGAGTGAGACTCTGTCTCTAAAACATAAATAAATTACATTAAATTAAAATAAACTGTACATTGAAAAAATTTATATTAACAGGCAACTAATAGATGTATTTGATACTTTATATTTTGGTTGTACTCTAGAGCAGCAGTCCCCAGCTTTTTGGTGCCAGAAACCAGTTTCATGAAAACAGTTTTTCCACAGCAGGGGGTTGGGGATGGTTTCGGGATGATTCAAGAGCATTACATGTATTGTGCACTTTATTTATCTTATTATTACATTGTAATATATAATAAAATAATTAAACAGCTCACCATAATGTAGAATCATGGGACCCCTGAGCTTGTTTTCCTGCAACTAGACAGTCCCATCTTGAGGTGATGGGAGACAGTGTCAGATCATCAGGCATTAAGACTCTCATAAGGATCATGCAACCTATATCCCTTGCATGCCCAGCTGACAACAAGGTTTATGCTCCTGTGAGAATCTGATGCTGCCACTACTATGACTGGAGGTAGAACTCAGGCAATAATGCAAATGATGGGGAGGGACTGTAAATACAGATGATGCTTTGTTCGCTCACTGGCCATTCACCTTTGCAGCCCAGCTCCTAAGAGGCTGTGGACCGCCACAGCCCTGTGACCCAAGTGTTGGGGACCCTTGTGCTTGAGGTGTAAGAACTACCTTTCCTTCTTAGCATTTAATGATATATATATTTCTGTACTTTTTTCTTCTCATACCCATTTTAATTTCACCCTCACAGCAATAAGGAGAAGTATTGTTATTTTCAATTTACAACTGGAAGAAAAGCAGCACTAAACTGTTTAAGGGAGGTTAGTTAGCTTGTTCAAATTCCCACTACTAGTATGCAGCAGAATTAATAACCAAACATAAGGCAGTATGACTCCAACATCCAGTAGACTACACTGAAGAAAACAATGAGTCACCTAAGAATCCCCACTACCTAACGAAATAAACCTGATCCAATTACATAAGCCCTTCATCCATTCAGAAAGAGTGACCAGTGCCAGGGCCTGTATCATAGGATACATTATTCAATGTCCCCTGTAAAGTTGCAGACTGGAAACAAATCTAAACAACAAGTGTAATCTATTAACACAGCAGATTCTGAAAACACCTGTGTCACATTCAACATCTCTCAAAACTTTATTTTCATTATTTACCATTTCTTCCAAAATCTTAAGTTTCATCAATCTAGAATCTGGAAATAAAAGGATAGATTTTTCTCAATGGCTTATTCCTTGTTTATTCTTCCAACTTTTTCCTGTCTTTATAATGCCTATTTTCATGGCTTATCGGTACTAGCCATTGAAAAATCACTAAAATCTATTAAGTTTTATGTAACAGAAAATACAAGTCACTGAGTTTAAATATTTTACTATTTATAGTAAGGGTAGGAAAGCAAAAATTAAAGACCTTCAAGACAGGCATGGTGCTTAGGCCTATAATCCCAGTAATTTGGGAGGCTGAGGTGGGAGGATTGCTTGAGCCCAGGAGTTCGAGGTTAAAGTGAGCTACAATCACACTATTGCAAACAGCCTGGGCAATAGCGTGAGACCCTGTCTCAAAACAAATAAAACAAACAAACAAATAAATAAAAAATAAAGACCTTCAGCATTACTAAGTTTATTTACATGATCCTATGTAAGTGGCAATATTAGCTACCAATTGTCCAGTAACCATTCTAGGCACTATATTAAATGTTTTATGTATTAATATCTGGTCTTTTCATTTCAGCAGCAAACTTTTGAGCTATTATTGTAAATAAGTGTAAAGAAATAAAAATAACTTCAGATGGGTTAAATAACTTGACCAAACCGATACAATTAGCTAGAGACAGGACAGGGTCTCAGCCCAAATCTCTGACTTATAGATGTTATTTATTTAGCCTGCCAAAGTCAGAAGGGCCTGGGTTCAAATCCCGGTTCTGTCACTTAAAGCAGTGCTCGAATTGTTTGGAAAACAAATAAACTAATTCAAAACTGTTTGCTGTAGATGAGAATGAGCATAGCCTGTTCAGAGACACTCAGGCCTGAGGATACCTGACCTGCCAGCACAGAGGCTTCTCACTGGAAGGTACCTGTCCATTTGCTGAGGTACAGTTGGGTTGGCAGAAGACAAACTGAATGAGTGCCAATTTTGGAAACTATACAGAGTAAATCACTGTTCAACATAGAAATTATAAAATGGGCCGGGCGCGGTGGCTCAAGCCTGTAATCCCAGCACTTTGGGAGGCCAAGGCGGGTGGATCACGAGGTCAAGAGATCGAGACCATCCTGGTCAACATGGTGAAACCCCCGTCTCTACTAAAAACACAAAAAATTAGCTGGGCATGGTGGCGCCTTCCTGTAATCCCAGCTACTCGGGAGGCTGAGGCAGGAGAATTGCCTGAACCCAGGAGGCGGAAGTTGCGGTGAGCCGAGATCGCGCCATTGCACTCCAGCCTGGGTAACAAGAGCGAAACTCCGTCTCCAAAAAAAAAGAAATTATAAAATGGCCAGAAAGAGACAATTAAAACATTCAAAATTGCGCTAACTCCACTTGTAATAATTTCTAAAAATATAGGCTATATGCTTCTCTAAAACAGAGTGACTGTCTTCTGTTAAACCTATAGAAGACTTCTTCACTTAGTATCTGTGGAGTCACTGAATTGTCAGGGAATAAATAAAACTATCACCATAAAGTATAAATGGCTGGTGCCCTGCTCTGAAACCCTGACTAATTAAAATTGCATGTGCAGAGGATCTATGTTTGTCCCAGCGGGTGACCACACTGACCTTTCATGTCTGCAGATTTGGAAATACATCTTGGGTTGGGCCATACTGGAAAGTATGTTTTGTGTCTCCAGTCAAGCACTGATTTATCTGATCCAGAATGTCAGAATGTCAATACAGCCTCCTCTTCATTGCAGTTTCCTTTGGCATTTTCTATCTAACACCTTCCTAAGGTATTATTAGTAAGTTACCTGATACATAGATAGATGATAGACCTGGCGCGCATGTGCGTGCGTGCGTGTGTGTGTGTGTGTGTGTGTGTGTCCATATACTCTTTTCTAATGATCAGCTCTTTGGCAGTACCTTCTCAAGAGACAACTGGGAATGGAGGAACAGGGCACTGATGTCAGAGTCCAGGTACACTGGCAGGAACAGAGAGAAAGGCTCACACAGCTCCTGCACGGATGGTGGTTCAAACCAGTTAATTACTATTCTCTAACTTTCCAAAAACAAAATATATTCTATTTTCCTCTTTTAATTTACTAGGGATGTTTTGGTTTTTGTTATACATTAAAATTGTATTTTCAGATATGGAGATGAATCTTTGTTAATATAAATCACTGAACTTTGTATTTCTCATTCTCATACCCAGCTTTCTCCATCTTTTTTTAAGAGGTAACAGCTATTACCTATACTGAGAAAAGCACCATTGGATCTACCTATACCTCCCTCCCTCATGGCAGCTTAATGCCAACCAGCTTAAAAAAAGTTAGTTTTACCTTTTAGTAATTTGAATACTCCTCTCACCTAACAAATGAGTTTCAACTTTATCATTATATCACATATAAATCCATAAATGAGCGGATATATTGGTGTTATTCTGGAAAAAGAGAAGAAAAAAATTGGCTTTCTCATCTAGCTAACCACAATGCAGACATGTTTCAAAGCCATTCTTTCAGGTTTCCTTGTATAAATAAAACTAATATCTGACTTTTGTGTGGCTAAAAGGGATATAAGCAACAATGACTCAAATAATCAATTGACCTAAAATTGAGAAAGGACTGAAAAAAGCCTCAATCTGGGCTGGGTGCCAGTGGCTCACACCTGTAACCCAGCACTTTGGGAGGCCAAGGCAGATGGATCACCTGAGGTCAGGAGTTCAAGACCAGCCTGGCCAATGTAATGAAACCTGTCTCTACTAAAAATACAAAAAATTAGCTGTACGTGGTGACATGTGCCTGTAATCCCAGCAACTCCAGAGGCTGAGGCAAGAGAATTGCTTGAACCCGGGAGGCAGAGGTTCCAGTGAACCAAGATCACGCCACTGCACTCCAGCCTAGGCCACAACAGCAAAACTCTGCCTAAAAAAAAAAAAGCCTTAATCTATATTTGGATGCCATAGTGTTGTGCTTCTATTTTCTGATTTAAAATGGAAGAGGGAAATGGATAGAAAGAACTATTCTCATATAAGAAAGTTATATAACAATATTACAAAAATAAATGTTCAAAAAATATTCCACAGTATGACTTTGAAGAGGTGCCCAGAGCATTAATTCAATGTAAAAATGGCAGAGACGAATGGCTGATTATATAAGTCTGTATTATGTTTCTAGGTCCTGTCATGCCTGTCAGTGGGCTTGATAACCACCAGAATTAGGGCCCAAAAGCTGCCTGATGTATGAAAATGTCTCCATGGCACAACCTAGAGTAATTCTGTGGCTTAGGGAAAAAAATTATTTCCATCAAAAAGAAAGCCACCATGACAGATTTTAAAAGATCTCTTGCCAATCTCAGAATCTCTCAGCAGAATTTGGGAAAAAGATTACCTATGTAAAAATATGAACAAGAATAGAATAAATAAATATGAGAGACTTATACTCGGCTCTCATTATGAAAAACCTCTAAGGCATTTAGATTCTAAGGCAGCAGCAGCCATTCTATTTACAAGGAAATGCACATAATCAAGTCACTAATACCACAGGTATTTAGAGTATTTGGCAAGAGGTACTCACTAGGATTTAATCATAACATTGGAATTCTCCCCAACTCAAAAAGAGTTCTTCAAAATCAAGGATTCTTGATTCATTGCCTGGGGTCCATAAGTAGGCTCCAGGAAAGTACATAAATTTGTATAATAAAATAGTGTGGGGACATGGACTTTGTATCTTGCAAAGAGAGTATATAGATTTTATCAGTTTTGAAAAGGGACTCGTGATTTTTTTTTAAAAAAGGAACAACAACTGTTTTGGGTTCTGACACAATGAAACCTTGTTATTCATTCCAGTTTTTCTGTTTTAAGAGTCTCCCTTTAGTATATTTAACAAGGCCATAACAGTTGAAGAGATTGAGACACATGAGATGCTTAAGACATTTCAACATTGCCATCATGTAGTCACCAATGACTTTCTCTTCCACTTATAAATGACCCTCAATAAAGTATAGTTCGTAATATCCCATCTCCATTCTTAGTCAATGTTGGTTATGACTATTTATACCTTTTTCAGTGACTACACTTCAGTATTTTATTAGGGTGGGTTATTTGACAGCTGTCCAGAATTCTCATTCATTTAGCGTTCATCAAACTGACTACAAAACATTTTTCTAAGAAGAGTATTTTTCTCATGTTCTTCCTTTGTATTATCTCCATCTTCCTTTCAGACACAGTATAATGTCAAAAAAAGCAGGATCCCAGTAATGCTTCTTGTGGAAGTGATGAACATCAAGACAGAAAATCTAGCTTTCAAGCAAGTAAGAATAGTTTGCCTTTACAAAGCAACTGTGTCTCAAACTATTCCACATGTTCTCTCTTACATTATTTCTTTCATCATCAACATATAGCACAATATTTCATATCTCAGCTTTTGGAGCTCTAGCTTTGAATCTCAATTTCCCCATTACCAGCTGTGTGACCTTGGGAAATTTTATTAATTTTACCTGAAAATTGAGCCTCACAATATAGTATCTATATCATAGTTTATTGGGAAAAAAATTAAATAAGAAAAGGGGCATTAAAGCACTGGGACTGATATGTAGAAATGTTTGGTGGGTGGTAACTCTTTTAAAGATTAAAATATCATATGTGTTTTATCTAAAGAAATGTTTAATCTGCAGTAGGGCAGGTCTCATTTAGAGGGCCAGGCCCAAGAGACCAAATAGACCAAAAGGATTAGGCGAGCTAAACCATAGCGTTCTAATGAGTAGGTAACAGGGAGCAGTCCTGTCGTTGGAGTGGATTGGACAGCAGGCAGCAGGCAGAGCTCCAGGACAGAGGAGGTACAGAGTTCTACCTCAGAGAAATGCAGCTTATGCAGCGTTCAGGTTTAGCATCCTCTGATCACTCTCAAGGAAATTTATGAAACCTCAAGTAACTAAGGTACTGACGGACTTTGTTTAGTAAACAAGGCACAGCATCAGATTGTGTCCAACTAAAAGGATGACTTAATACTTGATGACTCCTAGGATCTCCCTCTCAAAGGCCATAATTGGCAGAGAAATTGGAGATAAGATTGGACCTGTAGGCAGGTGTTAACTGGTCCCAGCTGCCAGAGCTACCTGGCCAAGTAGATTATTATTCCACAAACATTTATAATTGGCTTTCCATTGCCAAAAAGTAACAATAATAAAACATCTACACTATTGCCTCGGGGATTTCTACTAGTCTCACTTCACAAACCTACTATTGTTATCCTACCTGATCTCCATTATGGAGCATACATCTCAGAGCTGCTTCATATTCTCTGCCCTCTGGCCTTCTGGGCTTTATGTTTTTGGACTGTTTCTTGCTAATCTAGATCAACTGACTTGGAAGTTGGATCACACTTCATCTTTGCACCAATTCTTTTAAAACTGGCCTCTCACATTTTAGCCCCAACTCTCAAGGCCTCAAATTTGGACCAGAGGCCCAAACTCTAATTCCTCTTAGGGAATAGGTAAAAAGGTATCCAGAAAAGAGTACCAAATTTGGAGGTAGAAAAATTGGACTTGATTCTAAGCTGTGCCACTAATGAGCAATATAGCTTCGGATGATAACAGTTACATGCACTAAGCTCTTAATAATTAAATAATATTTAATCCTCACAAAACTCTGAAATAAATTATACTTTATCTCTATTTTATAGTTGAGACACAGAGAGGCTAAATATGCTTCCTAAGGTAGGAATAACAAGGCTAGGATGTAGCAGGATGATTATTTAATATCAGGCAGCTCAGGCTACCAAACAATATGCAACATGTCTTCATGTCCCTTAACTTCTTTCAGAGATGGAAACACTTATAAAGCCAGCCTTCTGGGGTGAGGGATTGTAAGCCTAGAACTCCATAAAGTGTTAAAAGTGAAAATGGGGTACAGACTCTGCGTGCATTAAATAGAGCATTTCTCTTTATTATTGCTTTCTCTTTATCAGTTTTAACTTTTTCAGTACTTTTACTAGCCAGAAATCATGGGTTTGTTATTCTTCCTTTTTCTATCTTTAAAGAAATAGATTCTTTGTAATAAAAATGTATATATCTTCCTCCCTAATCACTTGCTTTGGGACATTTAGAGACAGAACGTTACTGTGGCTGATTTTCCCTACATCTTCTGCTGAGGGAATCTTCTTTCCTGATGCATAACTTTATGATCATTCAAAAGAGCAATCTGTTATAATAGGACATCTCATACAACAGCTCTGCTTCAAACCATTTTTTAATTTTTCCAGGCTCCTAAATCTTTCATTTAATGTCTCTAGCCTTATGTTAATAGTTGTTCTTATTGTATAAATTGCCACCCTCTGTTGACATTTTTCTGGCTGTACACTCCTGCTTTCCAGCATTAGGCCTTTAGACTACAACCTTTGCTGCTTCATCCTCCTCATTTCATTCTCATTGATGGATTTTTTCTGTTTTTGCAGCGCTTTTCACTTTAATGCATCCTTTCCCTCCTACTAATTTGGAAAAGTAGACCAGTAGAATTTAAAATTACTACTGTAAAGAGATTCCCTAAAGCACAATTCCTGTTGAGACGAGATTTACACAATTTGACAATTCTCAAAACTGCAAAATAGTAGTAACCAATGGACCCCAAAATGGAATGAGCATACCCCTGGGAAGAGAGGAGAGAGGAACATAAGAGAAGGCAGATCCAAATGGCTTACAAGGATCAGTGTTCTGAAGGAAATGAAAAGTTCACGCATACAAGCAGGGCTAACAGTCTTAAAAATTCGAATCACTATTATCAGAGGCCAGAAAGATGCCTGAAGACAGAATCACCTATTCTATTGGTTGGGCTCACATAGCACCATAAAAGAATCAGCATTAGGGTAATGTTGTTAGCCCTCCTCCCTGAATGAATGCATCAACTAGTCTTACTATTCTAACCTCTACTTTATGTTTTTTAATATTACTACATTCTTCCCTTTCTGGAATACTTAGAAACTTTTTGTCCACTGTTAACAATCATTTTATCTGGTGCTTCTCTTATGTGTCTTAAGCATTCACTCATTTTCTCCTACTGTTCTCAGAATGAAAATAAACAGCTACTGCTATTTAATATATGTCTAAAAAGAGAATTGCTAAGTTAGAAAAAGAGTCTTCAGCTTTAGTAGACATTTCCAAACACTTTCCAAAAGCGTTGCAGCACCAGTAGCAAATGAGAGTTCCAGCTGCTCCACATCTTAACCAACACTAAGTATTGTCTGTTTTGTTTGTTTGCCATCTGGCATATATTGGAGATATCTCATCATTATGATTTCAAGTTGAATTTCCCTACTTACTAATAGAGTAAAACATCGTTTTATAAGTTCTTTCATCAGTAGGATATCTTTTTGTAAGTACCTATTAAATCTCTTGCCCATTTTTCTTCTAAGATTATCTGACTTTCTTTATTGACTCATGGGAATTCTTTATGTATTACTTACCATTAAATGTAGAGCAAATATCTAATTCTGTGTCAGTTTCTATATATAATAACCTTTGTCGGATGTATAGCAAATATCTTCTTCCATTCTGAGCTTGTCTTTTCACTTCTTATTGGTATATTTTACTGAACAATCATTACTAATTAATATTTTCCTTAGTGGTGTTTCTGTGTCCTGGTTTAAGCAATTTCTGCTAATTGAAGATCATGACGATATCTCTTTTGTCATCTTCTGTAAGCTTTATTGTTTTACCTTTCACTTCTAGATTAAAATTTACTTGAAATTCATTTTTGTATATGGTCTAATGGAGGAGTCAATTTTTATTTTTTAAACATGCATCCAGTTAACCCAACAACATTTAATTTAAAATTTATCCTTTTCCCACTGCTCTGCAGTACCAGCTTTGTCATGTATCAAGTGTGGTCTATTTATTGTCTCTGTTCTATTTGATTGGTTTATTAGTCTATCCTGTCAACAATACCACAATGTCTTAATTAACTTATAGAGTAAGTCTGAAAAAGGTTTTTTTTCTTTTTCTAATATTTTAACTCTATTTAGCTTTTTGCATTTTCACATGAATTTTGGAATTAAATTGTCAATTTTACCCAGTTCTTGCAGAACTAACATTGATTCATAAGGTTTAATGTTCTTCAGCAGATAGGCACAGCATTTATTGATAGCATGTCTCAAAAAAAGTTTTCTTACATACATACAAATATCTATTCAGCTTCTGTTTGTGTGGCATCACTCACAGAGCACCTGTTTATGTGTCCCTCCCTGGTGTTTCTTGGGTCCAAATCTTCCAATTTGTTTCTAAAACCAGATTTGTAGAGAAGTAAGGCAATAGGTGTTTGATGATAATATTGTCCTCTACCCCCTTTCCTCTTAATAAACACATTTGGTTAAAACTCCTGGCTTCATTTTACAGGTTATTTCACCTTTTCCCCATATATCAATGAAACAGCTGCCAAACGATTGCTTAGACAAACCTCAAAGGTATTTCTGAACTCAGAAATAAGAACCTCACAGCCAGAATCATTTCCCCTCTTCAACAAGATTGTGCTGCTCATTCTTGAACTAAAATGCCTGCTGTTAATTCACTTTTATCCCTAGCCTTTAACTGAAATTTCAGCATAAGCCTGCATTTTTTCTCCAAGGAAAAGAGAGGGAAACATTGGCTTTGGAGTCAGAACAACTTGGATTCAAATCTAGCTTTGATATTTAGTAGCTCTGCTTAGGGCAAATAGTTTGATGAGAGGATTTTGTGAAATGATATATTTCAAGCTTCTAACATGGTATGTGCTGCTTAGGAATTTCTTGTCAACTGCCACCTTTTCCTCTATTTCAGTCCAATGCTCTTTCTTAAAAACATCCATAGAAACTATATCTCTGTCTTTCGGTACACGTTCAACTGTCTATCTTATTCTTATCCCCATCACTATTCTCTACCAACCCACCATAAAATGTTACTATAGAATGTTTTATCAGTGCTTAACAATCTTTCTCACATAACCTTAGTTCTAACTATATACGCTTTTATCATTTGTCAATAAATCTTTGTTTTTTACCATTGTTATTTCTGCTCATAATTTGTTCCTCTTTTTTTGCAGTTAGATATCTTTATTGACCCTTATGTCTGAAGCAGTGAATTCACTGTGCCCACTGTCCTTAGAGCAGCCAATATCCTCTGGACACTGCAACCCTGCTTGTCAGTCACCTGGACTGATGTTCACTGCCCCTATGGAACTTCTCACTCCCACAGACACCTCTCCATGTGCTCGGCACTTCCACCATGCTGCGGTGTCTCTAGCTCCTGCACCTCACCTACTGAAGCCACGGAGAGGCAAGAGTAACATTCTGTTTGAAGCTACTTTGGGAGAATGTGTCTCCTTCCCTTTACTGAAACATCTCATCTGATGCAACCCACTCAATCCTTCACTGGACATTTATATTATAAACAGTTTTTAGTGAAAACAGCTCTTTCAATTTTTATTCTGCATCCAGGACCATATCTCTGAAAGAAGTATCAAGACAAACATAAAAGAACCCGTCCCTCTGATGACTGGGGCCGTGGTTGGGTTACCTCATCTGGCTGACATTTTATTCCCTTAGGATGTGCTAGTTCAAAAAAAGAATCCTAAATTTCTCTTACAAATGAGCACCTGGAAGGCAAATTCCACCAGATTCCCAGAGAGGCTTAGATATGTCTAAATTAGCTATGACTAAGAATGAGCTTCAGCTAGGACCCCATTACACTGTCAAGGGTACCAAAAAAAATTTCTTTCTATATTACATTTTATACACTGAGTCTAGGAATGTGGCTTTATGTTTTCTTCTTATAAAATACAGTTGGAATCCCCTCCCAGTACTATTCTTCTGATAATATATGGGGAAGACAACTTGACCTTTAATAACTTTTTCCTTTCACATTTTATTTAGAGTCATACACATGTACTTATTTGATCTGTCTTCACCAAAGTATAAATCTTCCAAACACGATTGCATTTTTCAGACATTCATATTGTGGTTTGAATACAGAAAATTTTTACCCTTTAAGACTTTCCTCCCTTACTGACCAGCAAAAATAGCCACAAATCCAGGTCTTTCATGCACAGAACATTTCCCTTTTGGTATTCAGCCTTGTTCTTTGTACCAAGTCACACATTGATGTCTCTTGTCTCAAATCCCCAAGGTCTCTTAAAGCTCTCTGTGCTCTACAGCCCAGAATTACAGCATGTTCAGATCATAGGGGACTATACTAATCAGAAAATTCAAACATATCAGAATGCACATGAGGAAACTGAGACAAAAAGCTTAAGAGACTTGCCCAAGTCCAAACAGGTGGAAATACCTTGATCAGCACCATTTTATTTTATTTATTCATTGATTCTCAGAAGTGCTATAGTATTCTTAATTTGTTGCTGTCATAGAAGAGTTCTCTTATTTTTTGTAAAATTTTGTTCACTAGAGTACACTCCCCTTACTATAATTTTGTCTTTGCTCTGGATGTGGTTAAAGCAAGCACATTTATAAGGCAAATCTGGTAACCCAACATAATACAAAGCATTACAAAACCAAATATTAAGGAGTCTTAAGGAACCCTGAGGGAAGACACAACTATTTCTCCCACTTGGCTCCACCCTATCTGGCTATAATTCTAAGGCACTGATACAGGAAGTAGGTTTTCTTGTCTTTCTATTAGAATAAGTCTAGGAATCCAGGTTGATGTATAGGAGATGTAAAATATTTCTCATCCTTCATCATTCAGAAATACCATTGACATCCACAGTCTCTTCTAATTCTCCAGTTCTTTCACTATACAAATGGACCCAAGGAGTAAGAGTTTCACTAAAAACTATTTAGAATGATCTATATAACCATTTTTATTCCTTTATACATATAGTCATAGACTTATTTATATAAAGACTTGGTTGTCATAGATAATACTTTTCATTCATTAAAACTGTTTGTAAAATAAATGTATTAAATGGAAAGTCACACTCTTAATTATCATTTAATATATAGTTGGAAACTTGAGAAAAGCATGGTCATGCTATTAAACTAAGACAAGGACAGAGACCCGAAATCTTGTCCTTATTTCATTAAAACCAACGATTTCTATTTAGTTGACAAGTGATTAAACAAAAAGAAGGACAAAGATCTCAAAATCAGACCTAATACTTTGTTTCTTTAGAACCAATTATTTCCATATATTTATTTGTCCCAAGCTTATTTATTGTCAACCAACCTAGTATTCAAGGACTACATGAAAATTCATACATATATAGGTTGAAAATGTAGGTTGGTTGACAATAAATGAGAGATGCATTCACCGTTTTCAAATCAAGGACTTTGCTGGGTTTCTGAATCAAGAATCACTGCATGGCATTTTTGACAATATAGTTAGCACATCATTGTTATATATTTGCTAAAGCATCACCTATTTCACTGTTAGCTAAAAGAGAACAGAAAAACAACATACTGAGAGCATGCCATAAAATAAAGACAGGATCATCCATTCTTCTGCTCTAACATGAAAGAAAACCTACCAAGAGTGAAGGAAAGAACAGTGCCATGCATGCCATCACTAAGCAAGAAATTTGTTCAAAGCCTAACCCCAGAAACAGACTAAATAAGCTAAACTTTTTAGTTGATTCTAACAGTATGAGAAAGGAGGTAAATATTTGTATTCATCCAGTGCTACTGAGCTTATTTTACCAAATCATATATTTACAGTTCTTGCCATTAAATCATGGGTCTCCAGAACAAAGTATGGAATCATTATAAAGGGCATTCTAAATCATTTAAAAATCAAGGATTTCAACTGTGTCCAAGTGAACAGTACTCCTAATTATCTAACCTGAGAGTTAAACTTCTTTGGAAAATAGGTTATATGAGGTAATACACACACAGCAAGGTTCATTTAAAAATGCCGGTGTAAGTCTAGTTCAGAAATGCAGCTTTTTGGAGGCTGATCCAAGATGGCCAAATAGGAACAGCTCTGGAGTGCAGTTCCCAGTGAGAACAATGCAGAGGGTGAGTGATCACTGCATTTCCAAATGAGTTTTTATTGCCCACAGACCAGGAGATTCCCAGGCTGAAAAGCACCATGAGTTTCCAGCATGGCTGTTTCAGCAGGCGCCGTGGGTCTCCAAACAAAAACTCACACAAATCTGGGCAGCCATTTCAACTGGCATCTGGAATGCCTGGGAGACAGAGCCACCCATTCAGCTGCAAAAAAAGGGGACTGAAACAGGGAGCCAGGTTATCTGGCTCAGCGGGTCCCACCCCAGAAAAGACCAGCAATCTGAAATGCTTTGAATTAAGAGTTTCACAGCAAGTGCAGCTGGACCCAGGATGGTAGAGCTCAGTCAGGGAAAGGGTGCCAGCCATTATCAAGGCAGTCCCCAACTATCAAAGCAGTCCACCATTACCGAGGCAGTCTGCCATTACTAAGGCAATAGCTATTACTAAGGCAGACTGCCATTACTGAGGCAGTTCTAAACCTCTATAAACAAAACTGCAAGAAGGTTCAAACAGCAACTGGGCAGAGCCCATGGCAGTTCAGCAATGCCTCTGCTGGCAGACTGTGACTAGACTACCACCTTGCTGGGCAGGGCATCTCTGAAAAAAGGCAGCAGCATGTCAGGAACTTATAAATAAAGCCTCAGTTTCCCAGGACAGAGTACCTGGGGGAAAAGTCAGTTATGAGTTCCACTGCAGCAGACTTAAATGTAGCTACTCAGCAGCTCTGAATGGAAAAATGGAGCTCCCAGCTCAGCACGTGAGCTCCAATAAGGGACAGATCGTCTCCTCAAGCAGCTCCCTGACCTCCGTATATCCAAAGAGACCCCTCATAAAGGAGAGCTCAGGATAACATCTGGTATGTACCCTTCTAGGATGAAGATAACGGAAGAAGAAACCAGCAGCAAGACTTACTATTCTGCAGTCACTGCAGGTGATCCCCAGGCAAGCAGGGTCTGGAGTGAACCTCCAGCGGTCCTAAAGCAGAGGGGCCTGATTGTTAGAAGGAAAACCAAAAACAGAAAGAAATAACTTCAACAAAAAGGACGTCCACTCAGAGATCCCTTCGGAAAGTGACCAACTACAAAGACCACAGGTAGATAAATCCACAAAGATGTGAAGAAACCAGTGCAAAAAGGATGAAAACACCAAAAACCAGAATGATAGTCTGCTCCAAGGGATCACAACACCTCACCAGCAATGAAACAAAGCTGGATGGAGAATGAGTCTGATGAATTCAGAAGATGGGCAATAAGAAAGTTCTCTGAACTAAAAGAACATGTTCTAACCCAATGCAAAGAAGCTAAGAACCTTGAAAAAAGGTTAGATGACATGCTAATGAGAATAAACAGCTTAAAGAAGAATATAAATGTCCTGATGGAGCTGAAAAACACAAGAATTTGCAAAGCATATACAAGTTTCAATAGCCAAATCAACCAAGTAGAAGAAAGGATATCAGAGATTGAAGATCAAATCAATGAAACAAAATGAGAAGGCCAAATTAGAGAAAAAAGAGTGAAAAGAAATGAACAAAGCCTCCAAAAAATGTGGGATTATGTGAAAAGACCTAATCTACATTTGATAGGTGTAACTGAATGTGATGGAGAGAATGAATCCAAGCTGGAAAACACTCTATTTTTTTTAAATTTTTTATTGCATTTTAGGTTTTGGAGTACATGTGCAGAACATGCAAGACAGTTGCATAGGTACACACATGGCATTGTGTTTTGCTTCCTTTCTCCCCTTCACCCACATTTGACATTTCTCCCCAGGCTATACCTCCCCAGCTCCCCCCTCACTGGCCCTCCCCTTTTCCCCCCAATAGACCCCAGTGTTTAGTACTCCCCTCCCTGTGTCCATGTGTTCTCATTTTTGATCACCCGCCTATGAGTGAGAATATGCGGTATTTCATTTTCTGTTCTTGTGTCAGTTTGCTGAGAATGATGTTCTCCAGATTCATCCATGTCCCTACAAATGACTTAGACTCCCACACAATAATAGTGGGAGACTTTAACACTCCACTGTCAATATTAGACAGATCAACTAGACAGAAAATCAACAAGGATATTCAGGGCTTGAACTCAGACCTGGAGCAAGCAAACCTGATAGACATTTACAGAACTCTGCACCCCAAATCCACAGAATATACATTCTTCTCAGCACCACATCACACCTACTCTAAAATTGACCACATAATTGGAAGTAAAGCACTCCTCAGCAAATGCAAAACAACTCAAATCATAACAAACAGTCTCTCACACCATAGTGCAATCAAGTTAGAACTCAGAATTCAGAAACCAACCCAGAACCGCACAGCTTCATGGAAACTGAACAACTGACTCTTGAATGTTCACTGGATAAACAATCAAATGAAAGCAGAAATAAAGAAGTTCTTCGAAACCAATGAGAACGAAGACACAGCATGCCAGAATATCTGGGACACATTTAAAGCAGTCTCTAGAGGAAAATATATAGCAATAAGTGCCCACATGAGGAGAATGGAGAGATCCAAAATTGACACCCTATCGTCAAAATTGAAAGAGCTAGAGGAGTAAGATCAAAAAAACTCAAAACCTAGCAGAAGACAAGAAATAACTAAGATCAGAGCTGAACTGAAGGAGATTGAGACACAAAAAGTCCTTCAAATAAATCAGTAAATCCAAGAGCTGGTTTTTTGAAAAGATCAACAAAATAGACAGACCACTAGCCAGATTGATTAAAAAGAAGAGAGAACAAATAGATGCAATAAAAAAATGATAAAGGGGAAATCACCACAGATTCCACAGAAATTCAAACCATCATCAGAGAATATTACAAACAACTCTATGCACATAAACTAGTAAACCTGGAAGAAACGGATAAATTCCTGGACTCCTGTGTCCTCCCAAGCCTAAACCAGGAGGAAGCTGAAACTATGAATAGACCAATAACAAGGTCAGAAGTCGAGGCAGCAATTAAGAGCCTACCACACAAAAAAAGCTCAGGTCTAGATGGGTTCACAGCCAAATTCTACCAGACACACAAAGAGGAGCTGGAACCATTCCTTCTGAAACTATTCCAAATAATCCAAAAAGAGGGAATCCTTCCCAAATCATTTTATGAGACCAACATCATCCTGATACCAAAACCCGGCAGAGAACCAATAAGAAAAGAAAACTTCACGCAAATATCCATGATGAACATAGATGCAAAAATCTTCAATAAAATATTGGCAAGCCGATTGCAACAGCAAATCAAAAAACTTATCCATCATGATCAAGTAGGATTTATCCTGGGGATGCAAGGCTGGTTCAACATATGGAAAACACTCTTAAGGATGTTATCCAGGAGAACTTTACCAGCCTAGCAAGGCAGGCCAATATTCAAGTCCAGGAAATACAGAGAACACCACAAAGATGTTCCTCAAGAAGAGCAACCTCAAGGCACATAATCATCAGATTCACCAGGATTGAAATGAAGGAAAAAATGCTAAGGGCAGCTAGAGAAAAAGACTGGGTTACCTACAAAGGGAAGCCCATCAGAGTCACAGCAGATCTCTCGGCAGAAGCCCTACAAGCCAGAAGAGAGTGGAAGCCAATATTCAACATCCTTCAAGAAAAGAACTCTCAATGTAGAATTCCATATCGAGCCAAATTAAGTTTCATAAGCAAAGGAGAAATAAAATCCTTTACCAACAAGCAATTGCTGAGAGATTTCCTGACAACCAGACCCGCCTTACAAGAGCTCCTGAAAGAAGCATTAAACATAGAAAGGAACAATCAGTACTAGCTACTCCAAAAACATACCAAATGATAAAGACCATCGACACAATGAAGGAACTGCATCAACTAACAGGTAAAACAACAAGATAGCATCAAAATGGCAGGATCAAAATCACAAATAACAATATTAACCTTAAATGTAAATGAGCTGAATGCCCCAATCAAAAGACACAGACTGGCAAATTGAATAAAAAGTCAAAACCGATTGGTTTGCTGTATTCAGCAAACCCATCTCATGTGCAAGGACACATATAGGCTTAAAATAAAGGGATGGAGGAAGATTTACCAAGGAAATGGAGAGCAAAAAAATGGCAGGAGTTGCAATCCTAGTCTCAGATAAAACAGACTTTAAAGCAACAAAGATCAAAAGAGACAAAGAAGGGCGTTACATAATTGTAAGGGGATCAATGCAACAAGAAGAGCTAACTATCTTAAATATATATGCACCCAATATAGGAGCAAACAGATACACAAAGCAAGTTCTTAATGACCTACCAAGCGTCTTAGACTCCCACACAATAGTAGTGGGAGACTTTAACACTTCACTGTCAATATCAGACAGATCAATGAGACAGAATATAACAAGGATATCCAGGACTTGAACTCAGATATGGCCCAAGCAAACCTAATAGACATCTAACGAACTCTCCACTCCAAATCCACAGAATATACATTCTTCTCAGCACCACATCATACCTACTCTAAAACTGACCACATAATTGGGAGTAAATCATTCCTCAGCAAATGCAAAAGAATGGAAATCATAACAGTCTCTCAGACCACAGTGCAATCAAATTAGAACTCAGGATTAAGAAACCAACTCAGAACTGCAAAACTTCATGGAAACTGAACAACTGGCTCTTGAATGTTGACTGATAAATAATGAAATGAAGGCAGAAATAAAGGTGTTCTTGGAAACCAACAAGAATGAATACACAATGTACCAGAATGTCTGGGACACATTTTAAGCAGTGTCTAGAGGGAAATTTATAGCAATAAATGCCCACATGAGAAGCAAGGAAAGATCTAAAGTTTACACCCTATCATCAAAATTGAAAGAACATGATCAAGTAGGCTTAATCCAGAAATGCAAGGCTGGATCATCATACACAAATCCATAAAGGTAATCCACCAAACCAACACAACCAAAGACAAAAACCACATAATCATCTCAACAGATGCAGAGAAGGCCTTAGACAAAATTCAACTGCCCTTTTTGCTAAAAACTCTCAATAAATTAGGCATAGATGGAATGTATCTCAAAATAATAAAAGCTATTATTATTTTGAGATACATTCCCACAGACAATAAATATCATACTGAATGTGCAAAAACTGGAAGCATTCCCTTTGAAATCTGGCACCAGACAAGGATGCCCTCTCTCACCACTCCTATTCAATATAGTATTGGAAGTTATAGCCAGAGCAATCGGGCAAGAAAAAAAATAAAGCGTATTCAATTAGGAAAGGAGGAAGTCAAACTGCCTCTATTTTCAAACGACATGCTGTATATTTAGAAGACCCCATCGTATCAGCCCAAAACCTCCTTAAGCTGATAAGCAACTTCAGCAAAGTCTCAGGATACAAAATCAATGTGCAGAAATCACAAGCATTCCTATACACCAATAACAGACTAACAGAGAACCAAATCTAGAGTGAATTCCGACTCACAGTTGCTACAGAAAGAACACCTAGGAATACAACTAACGAAGGATGTAAAGGACCTCTTCAAGGAGAACTATGAACCACTGCTCAAGGAAATAAGAGAGGACACAAACAGATGGAAAAACATTCCATGATCATGGTTAGGAAGAATCAATATCGTGAAAATGGCCATACTGCCAAAAGTAATTTATAGATTTGATGCTATCCCCATCAATCTACATATGACCCTCTTCACAGAATTGGAATAAACCACCGTAAACTTCATATGGAACCAAAAGAGAGCCCACATAGCCAAGACAATCCTAAGCAAAAAGAACAAAGCTGGAGGTATCATACTACCTGACTTCAAACTATACTACAAGGTTACAGTAATCAAAACGGCATGGTACTGGTACCAAAACAGAGATATAGATCAATGGAATAGAATGGAGGTCTTGGAGGCAATGCCACACATCTACAGCCATCTGGTCTTTGACAAACCTGACAAAAACAAGCAATGGGGAAAGGATTCCCTGTTTAATAAGTGGTATTGGCATAACTGGCTAGCCATGTGCAGAAAACAGAAACTGGACCCCTTCCTGACACCTTACACTAAAATTAACTCCAGTTGGATTAAAGACTTAAACATAAGACCCAACACCATAAAAACCCTAGAAGAAAACCTAGGCAAAACCATTCAGGACATAGGCATGGGCAAGGACTTCATAACTAAAACACCAAAAGCACTGGCAACAAAAGCTGAAATAGACAAATGGGACCTAATTAAACTCCAGAGCTTCTGTACAGCAAAAGAAACAATCATTAGAGTAAACTGGCAACCAACAGAATGGCAAAAATTTTTTGTAATCTACCCATCTGAGAAAGGGCTAATATCCAGAATCTACAAAGAACTAAAACAGATTTACAAGAAAAAAACAACCAAACCCACTCAAAAATGGGCAAAGGACATGAACAGACACTTTTTCAAAAGAAGACATATATGAGGCCAACAAACATGAAAAAATGCTCATCATCACTGGTCATTAGAGACAACCAAATCAAAACCACATTGACATATCATTTCAGGCCAGTTAGAATGGCAATCATTTAAAAATCTGGAGACAACAGATGCAGAAGAGAATGTTGAGAAATAGGAACACTTTTACACTGTTGGTGGGAGTGTAAATTAGTTCAACCATTATGGAAGACAGTGTGGTGGTTCTTCAAGGACCGAGAAATAGAAATTCCATTTGACCCAGCAATCACATTACTATGTATATATATCCAAAGGATTATAAATCATTCTATTGTAAAGACACATGCACATGAGTGTACACTGCAGTGCTATTTACAATAGCAAGGGTCTAGAACCAACACAAATCCCCATCGATGATAGACTGGAAAAGGAAAACGTGGCACATATACACCATGGAATACTATGCAGCAACAAAAAATGATGAGTTCATTTTCTTTGTAGGGACATGGGTGAATCTGGAAACCATCATTCTCAGCAAACTAACACAAGAACAGAAAATCAAAAACTGCATGTTCTCATTCATAGGTGGGTGTTGAACAATGAGAACACATGGACACAGGGAGGGGAGGATCACACACCAGGATCTGTTGTGGGGGACTACGGGAGGGACAGTGGGGGTAGGGAGGTTGGGGAGGGATATCATGGGGAGAAATGCCAGATACAAGTGATGGTGGAATGGAATCAGCAAACCACATTGCTATATATGTACCTATGCAACAATCCTGCATGGCCTGCACATGTACTCCAGAACCTAAAGTACTATGTATATATATATATATATATACATACACACAAAAGAAAAGAAAAAAAGAAAAAGAAATGCAGCTTTTTAAAAATCAAACACTTAAATCTCTTCAACAATCGAGACATTATTTAATATAAGCAAAATCAAGCAAATACTTCACTAATATTAGGTAAACTGTAGATTGGAAGATGGCATAAAATAATGGAATCAGCTGCAAGTTCAGCATTTACAAACATAATGGAATGAGCTGCAAGTTCAGCATTTATAAACTACCTCCACAGTAATTAACTTTGCCATTGTGAGCAATTCATTTAATCTTATAAATTGGTAGAGCACTCTGGAATTCAGCAGTATTGAAAAAAATAACAGTAGTTTGATCGAACCCAACTGACAAGTGGAATCAATGAAAATAGAAGATAATTTGAGAAACTGTGGCATAAATAGAAACTCAGAGTACAGAAGATGGAAGCACAGAGGTAAACAAGCAATGAACCTCTAAGTAGCAGGCTGAAAAGGAGGAGAAGATGAGAGGTTCTCTGAATTCTTTTGAGCTTTGCTATTTGTCATGTGGTTCATGACTATGGACACCATATACTGTGGGTCCAGATAGTTACACTAGCAAATTTTATCAAACACTTAAGGAAGAAATAATTCGAATTCTGCATGTTGTCAAGGACTGACAGAAAATACAAAAAACATAGGACATTTGAAGTAATTTGAACAGGCAATATTACCCTGACCAAAATCAGATGAAGACAAAGAAATTGCAAGGAAACTACTGACCACTATGCATTGTAATAATGAACAAACACACAGAAAGAACTCAAAAAAATATTGCCAAATCAAATTCAGCAACATATAAAAATAATAATACATCATGACAAGAGTAATAAGACATCATAACCCATATAAACATCATGGAGTTTAAACAGGGAAGGCAAGGTTGGTTCAATATTTGAAAAATACATCAATGTCATTTATTACATGAACAGACTAAAAAAAATGATCTAAACAGAGGCAGAAAATTATTTCTGCAAAAAACAGCATTTACTCATGATCAAAATTCTAAGAAAATTAGGCATAAAGAGTACCTTTTAAACTTAATAAAAGGCATCTGCATAAAACCTGAGCTGAAGTCAGACTTAATAGGAAAAATTAAATCTTTCTCCTTAAGATTAAAAACAAAGCAAAAATGTCCTCTCCTCCCATCTCTAACCAACATCATATTATAGGTCCTAGCTAGAATAATAGACTAAAGAAAAGGAATAAAAGGAATACATGATAAAATAAAATAAAAAATTTCTCCATTCCTATAAAACATGATTATCTATGTAGAATTTCACAAACTTTACCCAAAAAAAGCTACTAGACCTAAGAAGTCAATTTAGCAAGACTGTAGGATACAGATCAATATATATATATATATATATATATAAACTATGCATTTACATGCTAGCAATACAAAACACTGAAACTGTAATTTTAAAAGTACCATTTACAATAGCAATATAAAACATAAAATACTTAGATATAAATACAACATGCAAAATTTTTAGGCTAAAAACTATAAAAGTTTAATGAAAGAGCAAAATCAAAAGACTTATGCATACTACCTGATTTTAAGATTTATTAGAAAGCTACAATAATAATAATAATATGGTCCTTGCAAATAAATAGATACATGGATCAATTAATTAGAATAGAGAGCTCAGAAACAGGTCCAACAGAATGTCAGCTGATTTTTTCTAATGTTATGAAAAATTTAGTGGAAAGATGGTAATCTTATTGAAAAATTGTGCTGGACCTAAACGTAAACCCTAGAGGAAAACATTGGAGAAAATCTTTGCAACCTTGTATTTCACAAAATTTTTTTACAAGATTGAAAATATAAATTATAGAAGAAAATAAATAGGACTTCTTCAAATTTGAAAGCTTCTACTATTCTAAAGATAAAAATAAGAGAATTAAGAAACTACAGATTGTAAAAAATATTTGCAAAACACATTTATGAGAAAGACAGGTATCCAGAATATTTTTTTAATTCTCACAACTCAGTAATAATAAAACTAATAATCCAATAAAGAATATTTTAACAGATACTTCACTGAAGAAGATACAGAAGTAGAAGATAAACACATAGGTGATCCACATACTAATAATTTAAAAATTTCAAATTACAATCACAATAGGATACCAATATACAGCTATTAAAATGGCTAATTTTTAAAAAAGTATCAGGTACTGGCAAGAATGAAGAGAAATAGGGACTCTTATACTTTGCTGGTATGAATGCAAAATGATACAACCACTTTGAAAAACAGTTTGATAATTTCTTATAAAATTAAACACACACATACCATATGACCAGAAATACCACTCCTAAGCATTCACTCAAGGAAAGTGCAAATATATGTCCTTAAAGTCAATGAAAAATGTGTACACAAATAATATTTTATTTATAATTGCCAAAACAATTTTTCAGGAAACAAGCCAAATAACCATTAACCAGTGAATAGATAAACTATGGTATGTTTATGTAACAAAATACTACACACTAATAAATAGAACAAAATACTGATACATGTGGCAACATGGATAAATCTCAAATGCAGCATGCAGAGTAAAAGAAAATTGACTCAAAAGGCTACATACTTTTTGATTCCACTCCTATGACATTCTGAAAAAGGCAAAAACATAGCAACTGAAAACAAATCAGTGGATGCTGAAACACAAAATGGGGGTGAGAAGGGTTGACTACAAATGAGTGTGAGAGAATGTTCAGGAGTGATAGAAATATTCTGTCTTGGTGGTGGTGGTTACATGAGTCATGGTGAGAAAAGAATATCTTCTTGTGCCAGAAAGGAAGTATCAATCAATTACAAAGACCCATCAGAAGGACTCAGGAGCCAGTTCGAAAGGTTTCCATTGGTCAAATCTGGAACATTTTGAGTATTCAAATAAATAATTAGATCATAACCCACTGATTATAATAGGAATCCAAAGTTCAAACTGAAGAAAGGGAAAGAAGGTAGGAAAAAAGAGAGAATGCTCTACTTTCTATCAAATTCCAGTTAATATTTACAGAAGGAATGATAGAATTTTAAAAAATCACCATTTGGCCATCATCTTATAACTAGCACAGACAAAAATCAGCATCTAAAAAGTGTGAAAACTTTAGTCACTAAAATGTATCATATAAAAGAAGGGCCCCAACACAGGGTCCCTATTTTGTTAGGAACTGAGCTGCACAGCAGGAGGTGAGCAGAAGGTAAGTGAGCATTACAACCTGAGCTCTGCCTCCTGTCAGATCAGCGATGACATTAGATTCTCAGAAAAGCTCACAAACCCTATTGTGAACTGTGCATGTGAGGATCTAGATTGGGTCCTCCTTATGAGAATCTAACTCATGCCTCATCATTTGAGGTGGAACAGTTTCATCTTGAAACCATCCCCTCTCCATATCTGTGGAAAAATTGTCCTCCACGAATCCAATCCTTGGTGTCAAAAATGTAGGGGACCACTGATCTAAAAGATGCAAAAACTACTGGGTGAAAGTTTTATAAGAAACAATACTTAATTAGGCTCAAAGTATCTCCCACAAAATGCATATCAATTATTTTTAATAAGTACAAAATATTGGTTAATGAACTATAGAGTAGAAAAACCAGGTTGACACTAAGTTAACATGACTAGTAATGACACAAATGGAAGTTATGTGTTTTCTAGTACAATACACTGTGAAGAAAACAGCATCCCTTCTGTAATATACCTGTCAAAAATTTATATTTTGAATCACAGCATGAGGGAACATGAGACAAAGCCAAACTGAGGGGCATTTTACAAAAATTATTGATTTGTACAGTTTTAAAATATTTACATGAAGAAGCAAAGAAAGGCTGAAGAGTCACTACAGATTTAAGGACAATGAAGATACATGCCTATCAAATGAAACTCTTAATCCTGGTTCTTAGATCAGAAAAAAAAAAATGGGGGGGGGGAAATAAAGTTTGTTTTTGCTTTTGCTCTTGTATGTTTTTTTTTTTTCCTCCTCCTTATCCTTTTTATCTGTTTCTACAAAGGACACTATTGGAACAACTACTGAAATTTTCATGGGGTCTGTGAGTTATATAGTAATACTGTACGATGTTAATTTTCTGGTTTTGGATATATACATTATGGAGGAGTAGGAAATACTGCTTTATTTAGGAGTAACGGAGCATCACATCAGCAACAGACTTGCAAATGGAAATTAACAATAAATATGAGAAATGGAAGATAGACGGGTAGATAGATAAAAAGAAAAAGCATGTGCTAAATATGTTAATTGTTGGAGAATCAGGATGAAAGCTGAACAATTTCTGTGTACTGTCCTTGCAACTTTTCTGCAAGTTTGAAAGTATTTTAAAATAAAAGGTCTATAAAGCAAGAGTACTATATATCCTCTCTCTTCCTTTTTTATGTCTTGTATTCCACAGAAAATATAAATGACCAATTAGAAATATTCATTATTATATTCTTCCTTTATATTTCCTATAGTTTTTCAAATTTAAAATGGCTTAAACCTTGCAACGTGAGGCAAAAAAGTCACTTTTATGACAGCCATGAAAATTGTACAATCATGTTTTTTCATTTATGTGATCGTTACAGTTTCTTTAACTTGGTCACAGTTCAGAGTTGTGAATATATCCTGCCTTGTGACTCTCTCATAAAATCTACTTAGTAAGGTTTTCCTTCAATAAAATGCAGTATGAAGAAAGTCTTTTGACCTGACACCATACAACATTGGAATAAAAAATACTTTTCTGGTGAAATATTTGAAAACCCACAGTTATTTAGTGATAGATATGTGTATACTTGAACTAAAAGTATGAGCCTAGTTTGTATGAGGTTTGTGGGTATATAATTACCAGTATTAAATTCTGTGTTTCATGTTGACTTACCGTCATATTTATTATTGCTATTAAAAAGGCTGACTGCAATAAGTGACATGGTCTTCTTATGATAATACATGGCCTTTATCTAAAATAAAGCATTCTATTTTCTTTTTCCATGTCCTTTGTGAAAGAGGTCTAATAAACTTCATAGATTTTTTAGTGGTGGATACACATTGGGAAGGAAACCTCAGTACTGATTTCTTCTAAAATTAACATAGAAACAAAAGGTTGAAATGTGATTTTAAATCCACAGAAGCTAATTAAAGAGAAAAAATATAGCATTAGCTATAAAATTCTAAGTGTTTTATTGTGAATTACTGGACATACCCATAACTATCACAATAACTAACCAAACATAGAAGAAACTGAGAAAGTTAAGTTGTTTTTTAACTTTTGTTGTTTTGCTTTTTCCTTTGTTGCTGTTTATTTTACCAGATCCATTCAGGTGTGAAACTTCTCACACAATAGGCAATAAATATAAAGTATAAATGTTCACAATGTAGAAAGAGATGAGCTGTGTGGTAGATGCCCTCCTTTATACTCAGTCACTGCCAAGCAAATGGTGCGTACATTCTTAGAGCGGGAGGGAATTGCAGATCACGCTGAGCATTTTCAAATGCCAGTCAGACCTGCAGCAGGCCCTCATCCCTCTACAACCACCATATTGTCACCTCTACAAAGGCCATGATGTGCCTTTTAAAAGAACAGGATAGACTTCGGGTAGTTTGGGGAGAGATTATTTCAAAATATATTCTAATTTTGTTTTTGTTCCCTAAGTAAATATATGAATGAGTGAGGCTATGTCACTTACACTCCTTTGCTCTTCAGTCCACAAGAGTGAAAAAATTTTAAAGGCAAGATGTACTTGAGAAGGCATCAACAATCAGACCAACAGGTAGAACAATCCCTAGGGGGTTTGTAGAAGGAGGAATTGTACATTTTCACAACAGAATTAAAACCTTTAAGTCAACAGAATGCTGCTCAAAGGCCAGCAGGCATAATCTTTTTTATTTCTAGTCTAGCCTGAAGCAGGCGTCTATGAGTCCCTAGGCTGTACTTCTCCATGAAGGAGACTTTGCCATCTCATTACAAACTGAGTTTTCATTCATTTAGAAAATATGTCCACTTTCTAACTTCAAATCAAAAGAAAAGGCATAGTCATAGCAAAAAAGGGGGAAAATGTGGCTTTCTTAAAATCTTTAAAAAATTAAAAGCAATGCCTCATCTCCCAGGACCCTGTCAGACCATCATTCAATCAATTTACTGGGCAATAATCAGCCTCTATGCATAAGGTTTCAAATGAAATCTTGCTCTAAGGCTGAGTTTTCAGAGCACTGCCTATTCCATTAACTAACGCATTCAAAATTCACATGCTCTATTTAAAAATACAATCCAAACTCTTGCTACCATTTCCAGTTTCACTGTATACAGAGATAATGTGCACTGTAGTAGAGGGATAGAATTACAAATTCTAATTTTTAGCAAAACAAGTAAAATGATAATTTTTTTACCATCTGGCTTTAGTTTCCTGATAGCACAAGTAGCTGCCTGTATTTTAACCATCTGACACAACTTTCAGTACCAAAATTACAAAAAGTTCCAGAGTTTTACTTCTCTGTGCTGTGAGGAACTATGTAGTCCTTAAAACCTAGGTGACACTGCTGTGGACTGATCTAAGCCAATTTGGTTTTATACAACTCTTAGGTTCTTTTTTGTAAAAACTGGAAGTCAGTGAAGGCACTGAGAGTTAGCTATTCCCCAGGACTTCATCGGTTCTAACCGAAGCAAGTTTCAAACCAGATTGTACCCAACATACAGGCATTGGCTTAATAAACAGGCACAGGATTCCTTCATAAACTCAGTGAAGTCTCAGCTCTGTCCCTTCCAATGTCCTTGCATGAAAAGTTAATTCAGCCTATTCTGGCTGATTTGCAGGGCCCAATGCAAAACAAAAACATGGGGCTCCTTGTTTCAAATTATTATGAATTTCAAGACAGTCACAACAAAGTATTAAACCCTTGATTTATAGGTATCCCTTTAAACCAGCAAACCTTGGTTCATATGGGCATATGAAGCTGACTCTGCCCTCAGCACAGACACAAGACTGCAGAGGCCAGATTCTGTTCCCTTATAGTCAGAATCAGAGACCAGCAACAACTCTCCTACATCAGTGATAAGACAAAGAACTGAAATCAGGCCTGAGGTTCCATCCCTCACTGTAAAAACTTCCAGTATCACTGCATTATTATATCCCATTAGGACAAGTCTGAGAAATGTCTCTAAAACATTTTAGCCCATCCATAGATACTAAATATCTTTAATTTTATCACTGACAATCTAAGATTCATCTTGCTGTTATCAAGCTACTATATACAAGGAGAACCCCATTTTTGATATTGAATATGCTCATTAACAAAGTCAGATATTGATACAAATTACTGAAGTGCTTAAAATACTCACCTCGGGGTAATAGAATTCTCACTTAAAATACAGAAAATAATTCCCAAACAGAGCCTTCCTGATTAGGGCATGTGACTGTCTTCAGAGTGAGGCTTAATGTAACTGGTACATACACAGCCACTCTGTCTAGAAGCCTGCATATATGACAGCCATTACAAAAGACAATGACTTCCAAAACACATAGGCTAAAAAGAAAAGCAGAAACTAGAAGGCATTTAACTAAAACTGACAATTCCCAAACAGGTAAGTGTTTCTGTCTTTTCCAGTATATGTCAGAATAAGGTTGGGCATATCTGCTGAAACATCACATCAGCTGTTAGGATGCAGTTTCAGGAAGAGGAAAGAAAGTACCAAGGAAAAAAATGGAAGGAAAGATTCTCTTTAAGCTTATTTTGTGATTGAATTAAACATACCCTCTTACCTTCAAAACATTTATAGAAGATAAATGAAACTTCTGGCCATTTTAGATTTAATATTCAACATTTAATTTAATCAAGAGAGTGCTCTGTTTCAAACTATTAGCAGTCACAGGAAAAAAATGTGGAAATGCAATCTGCCTGAAACCTCTCCTCTAGTCAAGAGCTGCCAAATAAAATAGCGATAATTGAAAGGAAAGGGGGAGGCGGAAGAGGAATAGAGGGAGAAGATAGAAGAGGGAATAGGTAAAGAAATTCTAGGAAAAGGAATAAAGGAAAAGGAGGAAAAAAGAGAATAGCTAAGAGTGGGAGATGTTCTTTAAGAACTCAGAAAAAAATTTAAAATTTCTTGAGAAGCAAGTATAACATTACCTATTAAATTAAGACTAGAATAAGAGAAGAGACAAATGTAGTCAATAAAACTTCAGTGAATAATACTGCCCTCTTTGAAATGTCCTTCATTAAAGAAAACTTTCCCATTCTTCCCCCTATTTTTATTTCTGCCCCAATTTGTGTTTGAATCTGACAGATTGGGAATCTGGCATTGGGCTGTCACTATAAATATAACCTGCTCACATTTTTTAACTCCAAAGCTGTCACTGTTAGAATCCCTAATGGTAGCTTTCCTGTGGGCCCTAATACACATTCAATATTATAATAAACTATGCCCTTTAAATTCTTTTTTTCATTAATTTTAAAATTTATATATGGTAATCACTGTTTTAATTGCTATACAATCTATATATGCACTGAAACACTACAGTGTATCACATAAATTCTTGAGATGGTGATTTAGTTAATATCTTTCCATTTCAACCCACTGTTGCATACTCTGCTTTGTGCTATGGGGATATGTATCTACAAATTACATTTCAGCTTTGCTGACTATTTCTGTTAGGCTTTGTTAATGGGGGCATTAGAGGGATGATTCAAGGTTGTAGCTATAGCAAAACATGACATTGTACTGCATAAATATATACAATTATATTTTGTCAACTCAAAATAAAATCTTTAAGAAGAGAAAAGAAACTTTTTCTTCCTGTTTGTGTGCTGTTTCTGTCAGCTTAACCCTGGCAATGACTGTCACTCTGGCAATAGCAGTTCATTCCTGTGGCATCAGTCAGGTACACTTTTAGCTTTTCCCATGTTTCCCACAGCAGCCTGCTCAGAAATGCCAGCACATGACAGCCAGAGGTTTGGGTCCCAGCTCCATAGCATCTTTCCTTGATTCCCCAAGTCCTGGAAATAGCTGCTTCTTGCAATTAATAACTCTGCAATATCTCAGTTTTCCTTTTTTGCCTTTTCAGTGCTCCAATACCTATTTAACGCTTTTTATATTAATCTTCTGTTGGAATTACTAGTGTGGTTTTTATCTCCTCACTAGACTTTGACTTACACAGTTCCTTCTCATAAAAAAAAAGCCAAGAATGTTTTCATATATGATAATCATTTCTGAAATTTAGCAACCTCTCTATCCTGTATAAACCATTTAAACCATGACAGACAATGCTTTCTCAGCTAGAACAAAGGTAGATATTTTAAACAGCTAGATTAAAATAAAGCAAGAACATAAAGTTTTAACATTACTACAGTTAGAGAAACAAATGTAATTATGGAGAGAAAATTATGGAGTGGCACCTAAATTTGTGGTGTTTGTCCCTAGTTGATGAAATATGACATCATTTTGCCCTAGGACTGAGGCAAGTTATTACCTGTGCATGAGGCTATAACTTGCTTCTGATCTTCAGGACTTAACAGGTATCAGTGTAACCCTCCTCTGGGATGCTAGACCCAAAATTTAAAGAAAAAATTTTCCCTGTCTTTCTCCTGTATCCTCCTTTGTCTCCCACATAGATGTCCCTCTGACTAGAGATTTCTTAAAGATTTGGAAATTAAACACATCTTCCAGAAGCCCCAAGCCAAGAGCAAAAGGATAAATAAAGTGGAAATTCCAAACATTGAGAATTCAAGCCGTAGCCTTGAAAAAAAGGGGAGAAGTGATTCACCCAGAACAAAAATAAAACCCCAGAGTCAGTCGATTAGACTTAAAGAGAAATATGGGAAGTGCAAGTCAATGGACTGGTTCAAAAAAAAAAAAAAAATGGGACTGCTCACCATTTACATCTATGCAGGTCAAATTTTTATTACATTTCTCTACTTAACCCTCATTAAAAGGTGCAGAAGCACTTAACGACCAATTTACCCATTATCACACAGCAAATAAACAGCAGCCCTCAGGTAAAACTCAGATCTTTCTAACTCCATAATTTCTGCTCTTGACACTATTCAATCTTGCATCCTGATGGGAGGAGATAGAGTCAATTATAAGGGATGATGTAGGAGTAGAACACTGATTATCAGCATGAAGGAGAGAGGGACTGCGGGGATAGATGGTTGGTTAGTTGGTTGGTAGGTAGGTAGGTAGATTATCAGATAGATAGATAGATAATAGATAGATAGATAGACAGATAGATATTACATCTTACTTACCTCTCTGTTTCTGATCTTAGACCAGCTTAAATGCACCTTCTGCTCCCCTAAATGGACAGCACAATAAAGATCCAACCCAACATTTCTGGATGTAGAAAATATTGAATGTGTCAGTGCACCAAGGTTGGTGTCTTTTCATGATACTCAGAACCAGGGACCTCTAGCAGAAACTGAACTCTATTGCCACAGCAATATAAATTATAAAGTTAAGTTCTTATAGATTTTAAGAGCTTAAATTATAAATTTACAAAGTTAAGCTCTTACATAATATTCAATCATTCTTTCTGAAAAGTTCATAAAAATATTTCACAGTTCTTTAGCATCTGAATAAATCTTTCATAGCTGACAGAAACAGACATAAATAAGCCATGAGACAAGAGGAAATAGACTACAATAAAATTGTCAATATTTCCCAGGTGCCAACTTAAGAGAAAGTGTGATACAAGGAAACTGAAAGCTGTGAGAAATCTTTCTATGCTTTTAAAATCACCCTTTTAAAATGCACATTTGGTCAGAAACTCAAAATAGAACCATTTAAAATTAGTGGTATTAAATACAAAATAAGAATGGGGAAATATCATAAATGTCTTTCAGGGAAATAAACCACTACAAATTAGCAAAAGAAGCATGGAAAGCAATTATATAAATGAGGTTTTCATTCTGAGCTAATGGCTTGAATAAGGTTACAAGTAGTTGGCTGTGAGTGAAAGAAAAACAGAAAAGGGCACTCTGTCTCTTGCCGTATGTGGTGATGCAGGGTGCATATGACTCTACGGAGAGGAATTACTTGATGTTGTTGTATAACCAAATAACCCTCACAGAGATGTCCGGAGGCTAGTCCACAGCTTCCTATTTTCCTGTTCTGGGAGCTTCTGATCTGTAAATTCTCCCCAAGCTAATTTTGCCTGCGTTTACATTATGTGAGCACTTTGTTTTGTTTTATTTTTGCATTCCAAACTATCTATCTGTCTTTGGATTTTTTTTTTCTTTGAGGCCTCCTTTTACCCAGCTGATCTAAATGCCCCACTAGAAGAAGGGAATACAATGTCTCTACTTTGCATGTTTCCTATTTGGTTCATCAGATGTCACATGAGGCATAAATCTTGGCAGAATTCAGTGGATTTCACATAAACTTTAAAATTATATCTCAAATAAAATAACACAGACTTCGTCTTCAGAAATCAGGGAATCCATCATATGATAAAATAGAACAACAGTCCTGAGACATTAGAAGGGTTTGAATGAAGGTGGTAGCACTTAGAATGAAAATAATAGTAATAGATAAGCTTTATTGAGCACTTACTATGCTAGGCAGTCATTTGAGGTCATGACATACATTACCTTTTAATCTTCAAAATGATTCTGTGAGATAATATGCTAGTAATACTACTTTCCCCAGTTCACAAATGAGGAAACTGAGGATCAGAATCTTAAAAACATTGCCCAAAGTCACAGAGGTAGAGCATAGCAAACTCAAGCAGTTTGCCTCCAGAAGCCACACCCTGAACAACTGCACGTTGCCTCTCAGTATGAGTAGAAAGAGCAAGAAATGCCACTTAGGTGTATTGCACCTAATGGCAACTATTAATAGATAAAAAAAATAGAGGACGGATAAATATGACTCCAAAGTTAGAGGACAAGAAGAATGCTGTCACTAGAGGAAATGAAGAGAGTTTGGGGAATGCTGAATTTAAGTTCCAGCAGAACTAACAGGTTGCAATATCAAGCAAACATCTAGACATACTTGTTCAGAGCTCAGGGGGAAGACCTGAAACAGACATTTCAGAGTAATCTTCACAGAGGTGATATGTAGAGATAAGAAGTGGGAAAGATACCTAAGGGAAATAATGAAACACTAGATATAAAACCTTAGTGAATGTTTCCATTGAGATGGTAGAAATAATGGTAGAAAACTGGGACTGGGCTATAATCCAGTAGAAAGAAAATTTTAAGGGGCAGAGGTCAAATATTCTATGAGACAGAAAAATTAGAACTGAGTCTTCTGTGTTTGACTTTTAGAAGTTACATCAAGAACTTTGAGACAGTGGTTTCATTTAGTAGTAAATATTTTATTATCTATGCAATGTAGATAAAGGTAAATTAGAAGATATATTCACCAAATCTATAGATGTAATGAGGAAATAAATGTTAAAGTCAAATGACTAAACATTGAAAAAAACATTCAATGTACCATAAGGATAAGCTGAAGTACACATAAGATTTTGTAGGGGCAAGTAAAATATTGTATATAGTGCAGAAAATAAATTTCCTACAAAATCTATCAGAAAGTGAATTATCAGTAATTCATATAAAAATTTTTAATTAAATGTTTTATTATAAAGTGACTATATTCACATTATGAAATATTTATTCCAATAGATTTTTTAAGCCAAGAAAAATAACCTTACATAATTTCAATGCCCTTACCAGATCAGGGTCAGCATTAGTAGGTTTACTTATAAGCCTTTGGTTTCATCTCTGTGTTTTACACAGGGAAGCAATGTAGGGTAGCTACAATTTTATACACTACTTTTTTCATTTAACATTATATCACTTGCAACTTACATACTATAATATTATATTCATATTTATATGTCTCAATGGCTATGTAATAATTTTCCAACTAGTTAATGCACCAAAATTTGATTACCCAATTGTCTAATTTTTTAGAGGATTTTTAAACATTATTTGTTTTCAATTTTTTATTTGGGATGCAAAATTACACTGACTTTGTGAATCCAGTCTGGATAATTGTAATAATTTTTATTTACAAGTATATTTTATACACACACACACACACATATTTTTTGGTTTAGGGTCAGGAATATTATCTGATTCATCCATGGTTACATGGAGTCACCTATAAAACAACATAGATCCACAATCTTAAGAAACAATTCCTTGACAGCACTTCTAAATTTGTTCACCATTTGTTGATTTTCTTTTTCAAGTCTCTAAATCATTAGTTAAATTTTGATGTTTCATGTTGTCCCAGAATTTTTTCCCATTTAATTTTGATTTTATAGATTTGTTAGAAAAGGATTATATTTTGCATGAGGCAATAATTTTTTTCCATAGAGGGGTAAATAGCAAATATTTTAGGTTTTATGATCTATACCATCTCTGCCTTAGTCAACTCTGCTGTTATATACAGAAACAGATTATGTAAACAAATGAGTATGGCTGTGTTCCAATAAAATATTATTTATTGACATAAATTCAAATTTTTTATTATTTCCAATGTCATTTTTTGACATATAAATCTGTAAAAATCATTCTAAGCTCATATTCCTTCCAAGGTGAAGGTCACACGGCTGTCTGACTCCCTCTACCACTCATAAAGAAACTGTCTAATACTGTTTGAATTGTAGAGATAACATGTACCATTTTTGGCCATGCGACTCTGACCTCTTTCCAAGTAACTCAAAAAGCTATCAGTTTTCAGTTGCTCTCAGAACAAGATACAGCACTGCAACTTTTCCAGGATGACCTGCAAGCTGCTCTGAGACTTGGGTTACACGATCCAGTTAAACCAATGGTGCTTCAAGTCTTTTTGGTAGATAGGAATGCTGTACAGAGCTTGCATCATCCCCTTACAGGTAAATCACAGCACAGATTGTTAGATTTCAAGCAATGCTCTGCCTTCCTCTGGCATCGTGATTCTCCTTTTGTCATACGATAAGGCCTTACTAGAGATCAATACTTGATCATCAACCATAAAGTTACCATGTAACCTGAAATTTCTATCATTCATTGAGTGTTGTCTGAATCATCACACCATAAATTTGGGCCTGCACTAATAGCATTCATCATCAAATAGAAGTAGAATATACAAGATCAGGCTTCAGAGGTCCTGAAGGTACAACTAAGCTGCATGAGCAAGTGACTCAGATATTCATGAACCCTATTTCTGCTACGTTGTCTCCTTTCCTCTCCTGCAACTTGCATCTGTATTCTCGTGGCAAGTGCCTGTGTCTAGCTGACTGAGGAAAACTTAATTTTTGGCCATATATAGAGATGGTTATACATGATATGCTTGTAATACCCAAAATAGACAACTACAATTCTACAGCTCACTCTGGAGAGACCATGAAAGAAAATCAGGAAGTTATATCTTCTCAATAAACATAATTCAAGCAGATATGATTGTCTGCATTGCCTGGAAAGAGAGACTGCCAGTGATGTATCTCATTTAATGAACAGAGGCTAATACATTTCCTAGCCACCCAGGAACTTTGTGCAACTCAAAAAATGCAGAGCAGAGGCTTCTCCTCACACTATCCATTCTTACAATGGATTATACCTTTCAGATTCCCATGCCCCACTACCTGACCCCTCTACCAGAGGCCATGCTTCATATACTAGAAATTACAGTCCCTGAATAGATATAGAAAGAGAATATTGTGAGGATGGTCTGGAAAGAAGTAAACTGGACTTGTATAACTTATGAAACAGTTTATATACAATGGAACATTCGTCACTGGCTTTCTACTTGATGGAAGTTTATTTCTCTGAAAAATAAATAAGAAGTAGAAGAAATAGAAAGCTACACTTTATATTGGAAATTTCTGCTTTGATCAGGCCTCATTCACTTTAGCAAGTCAAGACCTCATCTATAGTCTACTATAAAATTGGTTAATTTTTTTATGTTAATGAATTTTCAAAATTATTTTAATTGAAATATGGGGAAAAAATTAAGTGGTGCTGGCTAAATGATATTGTAACACAGAAGTCATAGCTACTTATTCAATAAGAGGGACTCTAATTAAATAATTTATCTAGAAGAGTACGTCCTAGATGCTGAAACAACTAGAAGCTATGGTACATGAAAAGTAGTAGAGGTAACACTACACCCAGCAAGGAGAGGACAAACGTCTGAGTAACCACTACAGAATGGCTACTTCCATATACTTAAAGATATTTGAGATCGGAGTGGCGCTAAGATGGCCAAGAGGAGGCAACACCAGAATGCAGCTCCCAGCAAATGAGATGCAGAGGGCTAGAGGACTTCATGATTCCAAGTGAGGTGCCAGTCATTTTAGGGGAACTGGAAGGACTCTGAAAACAGCCCAGAGAAGGAGGCAACACAGGGCAAGAGCTGCCCAGGGAGAACAAATCAAGACAGGGCGGGGCACATCCCCCTACCTGGAATGTGCAGCCAGCTCACAGGTTTGGGGACTTCACCCCCTCGGTGCCCCAATTTGGATCCTGTGCTTACCTCATCCCTCCTGCAACCCATGGTCCATGAGAGCCCTGCCAGAGGGATGCCATGCATTGCCGATGCAAATCTGAGTGAGGGCTCCTGCCTGGTGCAGCAAGTTGTCGGCTGGACCTGGGCAAAAGTTTGGACTATTGCCAGCGGGATGGAAAAACCCATCCCACAGAAAGAGGCAGAGTTGAAAGCAGGGAAACAGGTCATGTGTCCTGGCAGGCTCCACCCCCAACAAAACTCAAACTGAAGCCCAGGAGCTTGGCAGCAAATACACTAGTTTGACCCCAACCAGGAAAATCGAGCTTCGGGGAAGGAAAGAAGCCATGAGAAAGCAGGGCTAATTTCACCTGCAAACAAACCTCAGGGGAAGACCACCCACCCAGCAACCTGACTGAATCCAAGGCAGCCCAGCAGTGCTTCTACAGGCCAAAAAAGATATACCTCCAACTGCAACAGAAAGGACGTCCACTCAGAGACTTCTCCTGAAATCACCAACTTCAAAGATCAAAGGAAGATAAATCCATGAAGATGGGAAAAAAAAAAAAAGCACAAAAAGGAAGAAACCTTCAAAGACCAGAACACATCTTCCCTTTCCAGGGATAACAACTCCTCACCATCACAGGAACAAAACAAGCCAGAAAATGAGTTTGACAAATTGACAGAAGCAGGCTTCAGAAGGTGGATAATAACAAACTTCTCTGAGTTAAAAGACTATGTCCTAACCCAAGGCAAAGAAACTAGTAACCTTGAAAAAAGGTTAAACAAAATGCTAACTAGAATAACCAGCTTAGAGAAGAACATAAATGACCTGATGGAGCTGAAAAGCATAGCACAAGAACTTCGTGAGGCATGCCCAAGTTTCAACAGTCGAATCGTTCAAGCAGAAGAAAGGGTATCAGAGATAGAAGATCAAATTATTTAAATACAACGAGAAGGCAAGATTAGAGAAAAAATTAGTGAAATGAAATGAACAAAGCCTCCAAGAACTATGGGATTATGTGAAAAGACATAATCTATGCTTGATCAGCATACCTGAATACGACAGGAAGAATGAATCCAAGTTGGAAAACACTCTTCAGAATATTATCCAAGAGAACTTCCCCAACCTAACAAGGCAGGCCAACAT
This sequence comes from Callithrix jacchus, assembly GCF_049354715.1. NCBI lineage: Eukaryota > Metazoa > Chordata > Mammalia > Primates > Cebidae > Callithrix > Callithrix jacchus. The sequence continues at coordinate 70,302,822 of NC_133504.1, read as the reverse complement.
TTAAATCCAGGAAATACAGAGAACACCACAAAGATATTCCTCAAGAAGAGCAACCCCAAGATATATAATCATCAGATTCACCAGGGTTGAAATGAAGGAAAATATCCTAAGGGCAGCCAGAGAGAAAGGTCGAGTCGCCCACAAAGGAAAGACCATCAAACTCACAGTGGATCCCTTGGCAGAAACTCTACAAGCTAGAAGGGAATGGGGGCCAATATTCAACATCCTTAAAGAAAAGAACTTTCAACCCATAATTTCATATCCGGCCAAACTAAGCTTCTTGAGTGAAAGAGAAAAAAAAATCCTTTATGGAGAAGCAATTGCTGAGAGATTTTGTCACTACAAGACCTGCCTTACAAGAACTTGAAGGAAGTACTAAACATGAAAAGGAACAACCAGTACCAGCCACTGCAAAAATGTACCAAATGGTAAAGAACAATGATGTGATGAGGAAACCATGTCAACTAATGGGCAAGATAACCAACCAGTAACAAAATGGCAGGATCAAATTCAAACATAACAATATTAATGTTTAACGTAAATGGCCTAAATGCCCCAATCAAAAGACACAGACTGGCACACCGGATAAAAAGTCAAGACCCAACAGTGTGCTATATTCAGGAGACCCATCTCATGTGCACAGATTCACACAGACTCAAAAAAAGGGAAGGAAGAATATCCACCAAGCAAATGGAGAGCAAAAAAAGCTGGGGTAGCAATCCTAGTCTCTGATAAAATGGACTTTAAACCAACAAAGATCAAAAGAGACAAGGAAGGGCATTACATAATGGTAAAAGGATCAATGCAAGAAGAGCTAACTATCCTAATCCTAAATATACATGCACTCAATACAGGAGTACCTAGTTACATAAAGCAAGTTCTTAATGACCTACAAAAAGACTTAAGACTCCCACACAATAATAGTGGGAGACTTTAACACTCCACAGTCAATACCGGACAGATCAACAAGACAGAAAGTCAACAAGGATATCTAGGACTTGAATGCAGATCTGGACCAAGCAGACCTAATAGATATTTATAAAACATTCCACCCCAAATCCCCAGATTACACATTCTTCTCAGCACCACATCACACTTACTCCAAAACTGACCACACAATTGGAAGTAAATCACTCCTCAGCAAATGCAAAAGAATGGAAATCATAAGAAACAGTCTCTCAGACCACAGTGAAATCAAGTTAGAACTCAGGGTCAAGAAAAGCACTCAAAACTGCACAATCATATGGAAACTGAACAACTCACTCCCAAATAATGAATGGATAAACAATGAAATGAAGGCAGAAATAAAAACGTTCTTTGAAACCAACAAGAATGAATACACAATGTACCAGAATCAATGGGACACATTTAAAGCAGTGTCTAGAGGGAAATTTATAGCAATATATGCCCACATGACAAACAAGGAAAGGTCTAAAATTTATACCCTATCATCAAAATTGAAAGAGCTAGAGGAGCAAGATCAAAAAAACTCAAAAGGAAGCAGAAGACAAGAAATAACTAAGATCAGAGCAGAACTAAAGGAGATAGAGACACAAAAAATACCTTCAAAAAATCAATAAATCCAGGAGCTGCTTTTTTGAAAAGATCAAGAAAATAGACAGACTGCTAGATACAGTAATAAAAAAAAGAGAGAGAAGAATTGCACAGATGCAATTAAAAATGATAAAGGGGAAATCACCACTGATTCCTCAGTGATACAAACCACCATCAGAGATTACTACAGGCAGCTCTATGCACACAAACCAGTAAATCTGGAAGAAATGGATAAATTCCTGGACACTTGCATACTCCCAAGACTAACCCAGGAAGAATTTGAAACCCTGAATAGACCAATAACAAGGTCTGAAATCAAGGCAGTAATTAATAGCCTACCAACCAACAAAAGTCCAAGTCCAGATGGGTTTACAGCTGAATTCTACAAGACATCAAAGAGGAGCTGGTACCATTCCAGTTAAAACTATTCCAAACAATACAAAAAGAGGGAATCCTCCCTAACTCTTTCTGAGACCAATATTATCCTGATTTCAAAACCTGGCAGAGACACAACTAAAAAAGAAAACTACAGGCCAATATCCATGATGAACATCGATGCAAAAATCTTCAATAAAATACTGGCAAACCGAATCCAACAGTACATCAAAGAGCTTATCCACCGTGATTAAGTATGCTTCATCCCAGGAATGCAAGGCTGGTTAAACATACACAAATCTATAAAAGTAATCAACCACGTAAACAGAATCAAAGACAAAAACCACAAGATCATCTCAATAGAGGCCAAAAGTCCTTCAACAAAATTCAACAGCCCTTTATCCTAAAAACTCTCAATAAACTAGATACTAATGGAATGTATCTCAAAATAATAAAAGCTATTTATGACAAACCCACAGCCAATATCATACTAAACAGGCAAAAACTAGAAGCATTCCCTTTAAAAACTGGCACTAGACAAGGATGCCCTCTCTCACCACTCCTATTCAATATAGTATTGGAAGTTCTAGCCAGAGTAATTAGGCAAGAAAAAGAAATAAGGAGCATTCAGTTAGGAAAAGAAGAAGTCAAATTGTCCCTATTTGCAGACAACATGATCATATATTTAGAAGACCCCATTGTCTCAGCCCAAAACCTCCTTAAACTGATAAGCAACTTTGGCAAAGTCTCAGGTTACAAAATCAATGTGAAGAAATCACAAGCCTTCCTATACACCAACAACAGACAAACAGAGAGCCAAATCATGAGAAAACTCCCATTTACAATTGCTACAAAGAGAATAAAATACCTAGGAATACAACTAACAAAGGATGTGAAAGATCTCTTTGAGGAGGACTACAAACCACTGCTCAAGGAAATAAGAGAGGACACAAATAGATGGAAAAACATTCCATTTTCATTGTTAGGAAGAATCAATATTGTGAAAATGGCCATACTGTACAAAGTAATTTATAGATTCAATGCTATCCCCATCAAGTTACCATTGACCTTCACAGAACTGGAGAAAACCACCTTAAACTTCATATGGAACCGAAAGAAAGCCTGCATAGCCAAGACAATCCTAAGCAAAAAGAACAAAGCTGGAGGCATCATGCTACCTGACTTCAAACTATACTACAAGGCTCCAGTAATTAAAACAGCATGGTACTGGTACCAAAACAGAGATATAGACCAATGGAACAGAACAGAGGCCTTGGAAACAATGCCACACATCTACAACAATCTGAACTTTGACAAACCTGAGACAAACAAGAAATGGGGAAAGAATTCCCTGTTTAACAAATGGTGTTGGGAAAACTGGCTAGCCATGTGCAGAAAACTGAAGCTGGACCCCTTCCTTACACCTTATACAAAAACTAACTCCAGATGGATTAAAGATTTAAACATAAGAACTAACAACATAAAAACCCTAGACAAAATCCTAGGCAACACCATCCATGACAAAGGCACAGGCAAGGACTTCATGACTGAAACACAAATGCAACGGCAACAAAAGCCAAAATAGACAAATAGGATCTAATTAAACTTAAGAGCTTCTGCACAGCAAAAGAAACAATCATTTTCCACTAGAATGGGAAACCACTAGAATGGGAAAAAATGTTTTGCAATCTACTCATCTGACAAAGGGCTAATATCCAGAATCTATAAAGAACTAAAGCAAATTTACAAGAAAAAACAATCAAACCCATTCAAAATTAGCAAAGGATATGAACAGACACTTTTCAAAAGAAGACATATATGCAGCCAACAAACATATGAAGAAATGCTCATCATCCCTGGGCATTAGAGAAATGCAGATCAAAACTACACTGAGATATCATCTCACACCAGTTTGAATGGCAATCGTTAAAGAGTCTGGAGAAAACAGATGCTGGAGAGGATGTGGAGAAAAAGGAACACTTTTACACTGTTGGTGGGAGTATGTTAGTTCGACCATTGTGGAAGTCAGTGTGGCGATTCCTTAAGGACCTAGAAATAGAAATTCCATTTGCCCCAGCAATTCCATTACTGGGTATATACCCAAAGGATTATAAATCATTCTATTACAAAGACACATGCACACGTATGCTCGTTGTGGCACTGTTTACAATAGCAAAGACCTGGAACCAACCCAAATGCCCATGAATGATAGACTGGACAAAGAAAATGTGGCACATATTCACCATGGAATACTATGCAGCCATAAAAAGACAAGTTCGTGTCCTTTGTAGAGACATGGATGAATCTAGAAACCATCATTCTCAGCAAACTGACAAGAACAAAAATCCAAACACCACATGTTTTCTCTCATAGGTGGGTGATGAACAATGAGAACATTTGGGCACAGGGAATAGAACAACATTCACTGAGCTAGGTGTGGGGGTGGAGGGGAGGGGAGGGGAGGGAAGGCAGGGAAAGCAGGGGGGTGGGGAGGATGGGAAGGAATATCACTTGGAGAAATGCTTGATGTAGGCAACGGGGAGAGGGGGTATGAATGGGGACAGTAAATCACCATGTCATATATATATCTATGCAACAATCCTTCAGGATACAGGATGTGCACATGTACACCAGAGCCCAAAATACAATAAAAAAAGAAAGAAAAAGGTATGAGATAAGAGGCAGATCAAAGTATCAAAAAGTAGACCTGACTATCAATTGATACATCTGATAAAATTAAAATGTAGGTTTTAATTCAATACAAAAAAATAAGCTTCTCTAAAGAATTAATCAAGCAGAGGCTGGATATCAACTACCATGGATTCTGTAAAAGGGATTCCTGCACTGAATAGGTTAGTCTATTCTACACAATAGTCTAAGGTCTCACCAATGTTTTAATTTCAAGAGAAAAACAATTCCTCTGAACTAGAAAAGAGCAAGTTTAGTCTATTCTAACCTGTAACACTGTTTTTTTAAAATAGCAGTTACTGAATGATAATTTTGTGACTGCTAAATGGCAAGTGACATATTAGAAGGCCTGTTTGCCAATAATAGGCAAATAATCATTCCTATAAATTCCTCTCGACCAAATGACAATTAGAGAAATGTTTCCTGGAATATCCCCCTAAGCCACGTAATATATAACTAAGTTCTGATGCATATGGTAAAAGACAGTCTCACTTGGCAGAGAAACTCAACACACCATGGGAAGAATCACAAGACTTAACCATATTGTGGATTAAAATTTACTTTTAAAACTTGCTAAAAGAAACATTTTTGAAGTACTAACTTGCTGAATATTGAATGCTTACACACTGGAAATACTAGAAATGTGATACACCAGCTTTTCTTCAAAGACTTCAAGACTCAAGGGTTCAACTATGGTCATTGGAAGAACTATGGTTTCTGATCATTAATTTTGCACACATTGTTTTGTTCTGTAGGTTTTATATATGAATGTAAGCAAAAGAGAAAGGAATCAGTGGTTCAAAATTCTCTTACGTTCAGTATATCCAAGTGGCAGGAGATAGGACTGTTGTGTGAGTTGACTCTCAAGGGCTCACACATAGACTCCTAAAATGTACCTTCTTTTGAATTATCTAGGTTTATCAAGCTCCTAGTAACTTTATTTGATGGTACCAAAGAAAAAAAGCTCTCTAAACTCTAACACTATCTTTCATTCATAACTTGGTGTGATGGTTAATATTAAGTGTCAACTTGAGTGGATTGAAGCATGCAAAATATTGTTTCTGGGTGTATCCTGGTGTTTCTGGGTGATGCCAGAAGACATTGACATTTGAGACAGTAGACTTGTAGAGGAAGACTCATTCTCAGGAAGACCACCCACAATGTGAGTGGACACCATCCAATCTGCCGCCAATGTGGCTAGAAAAAGGCGGAAGGTAGAAGAAGCTGTGTCTTCCAGCTTTCATCTTTCTCCCATGCTGGATGCTCCCCACCCACAAACATCAGACTATAAGTTCTTTGGTTTTTGGAATCTTGGACTTACACCAGTGTTTGGCAGGGGCTCTCCGGCCTTCGATCACAGACAGAAGACTGCACCGTTGGCTTCCCTACTTTTGAGGTTTTGGGACTGAGGCTGGCTTCATCACTCCTCAGCTTACTGATGGTCTATTGCAGGCTTCCAACTTGTGATTGTGTGAGTGAATTCTCCTTAATAAATCCCCCTTCGTAGAGACATCTCTCCTACTAGTTCTCTCTTTCTAAGGAACCCTGACTAATACACTTGGTAACCTTGGCACAAAACCTTTTATGGATATCATTTTCCAAGCCCCTATTCCTTTCTAATTGACTCCACCCTCCACCCTACTTCTCTACTAGGTTCCTTCACTGACCTCAAAGAGTATCTCTATTCTGAGTAGATTGTCAACATCCTCCATTTTTACTGGTATACTTTTCCAACTCTTCTCCTTCATCTCAGGTAGCCTCTTCAATAAATATTAGTCTTCACATTAAGTTCAATATAATTGTCAAAAAGGAAGGGTTTTAAATAATATATTGTTTTTATCAGTCAGTAATCACCTTTTTTTTTGACAATTATCTAATGTGTTTCTAGTATACAGTTGCCCTGAATTTCTTTCCTCTAGCCAATACCTTCTCCTCTGTTCCTTTTCATTTGCTATGGTATTCTCCTGATCACCTGGGTAATGTAACCTAAGGCTGATGTGTCATTTAACCTCCTTTCTCTCTCTAACCACTCATCAAGTTCTATTGATCCATTCTTCAGTAATATCCCTCACATCCGTTCTTTCTTTTCATTTCTAAAATATCTCCATAGTTCCAGTTACTGCCTATCACTATGGCTATTGCTTCCTATTCAGAATCCCCTCTTGAAATTTATCTCAAATCCCTTAAACCCTGCATATCACTTCTATTTGAATCACTTTCTGATTAGTAATGTGGATGCCTCTCTGCTGCCTACTAAATTCATTTAAAACCTTTGGCTTAACATTCAAGGCCACAAGTGCTATACATCTATCTACCAAGCCACACATATAACCACCAGATAAATATGTCTTGAGTTCCTGCTTAAAAGTTCTTCAGTCATTTTCCAATGCCTAAAGAATTCAATCCTGGGGCAGGTGTGGGTGCAATGTTTCTTCTCCACTTCACTTGTCGTCTAAACACTCTAGGTCTTTTAACCTACTTCTTCATCCTGTTCATTGAAGTAGCATTCTTTGTTTTCATGGAGAAGTTTAAGAAAGATTAATTCCTTTCTCTTTTTTCTCAATGGAACTCATAGAGAGCACATATTCTGTCCTGCTCCTCCTTCCAATGCTCCATGTGAGGTGGTCTGTATCTGTCAGTGCTGCCTTTGACAAGGCGCAGAAATCTACCTAATTCTGGGCTTCAGCCCAAGGAAGCCCACCAATGCCACACATCCATACTACTTTCTCTCCCGTGAGCCTTATTTTTAACAAAGTGGATATTTAGTTTTGCTGACTCCATTGCATCATATCATTTACAGGCCCCCTGAAAGTCCACAACACTTAATGTTTCTTACTCTGCCCACCTTTGGCATCATCTCTATCAGTCTCTACGTGTGTCCTGTGCACCTGCCATGCTACTTGTCACTTCCCAGATGTGCTTGCTTGTGCTCATCAACATAGCTGTGAATATGTCATTCTCCTATTTGTGAAACTCTTGCCCATTATTCAAAAGAATCCAGACAATTAGTATTTTATTACAGTCACAGCTTATTTTACCATGCTTCACAGTTATTGCATTTTTACAAATTGAAGGTTTGTGGCAACCTGGTGTCAAGCAAGCTTATTGACACTATTTTTCCAACAACCTGGGCTCACTTCATGTCTCTTTGTCACATTTTGGTAATTCTTGAAATATTTTAAACTTTTTAATTATTAAATCTGTTATGCTAATCTGTCATCAGGGATCTTTGATAGTACCACCGTGATTGTTTTGGGCTACCATAAACTGTATCCATATAAGATGGCAAGCTTAATAAATGTGTGTGTTCTGACTGCTCCACTGACCAATCATCTTCTCATTTCTCTTCCTCTCCTCAGGCCTTCTTATTCCATGAGATACAATAATATTAAATTTAGGCCAATAAATAACCCTACAATGACCTCTAAGTCTTCAAGTGACAGAAAGAGTCACATGTTTCCCACTTTAAGTCAAAAGCTAGAAATAATTAAGCTTAGTGAGGAAGGCATGTTGAAATCTGAGAAAAGCTGAAAGTTAGGACTCTTGCATCAAATAGTTAGCTAAGTCGTAAATACACAGAAAAAGTTCTTGAAGAAAATGGAAAGGGCTATTCCATAAATTATAAGAAAGTAAAACAAACAGCCTTATTGCTTATATGGAAAAAATTTCAGTGGTCCAAATAGAAGCCACAATATTCCCTAAAGCCAAAGCCTAATTCAGAGCAAGCTCCTAACTCTCTACAACGCCATGAAGGCTGAGAGAAGTGAGGAAGCAGCAGAAGAAAAGTTGAAAGCTAACATAGGTTGGTTCCTGAGGTTGAATAAAAGAAATCATCTCCATAAAACAAAAGTGCCAGATGAAACAGCAAAGGCTGACAGAAAGCTTCAACAAATTATGCAGAAGATTTAGCTAAGACAATTGAAAAAGGTGGCAATACCGTCATCATTGTAGATTTTCAAATCATTGAACATTTTTAATGTAGACAAAAAAGTCTTCTTGGGGAAGAAATACTATCTAGGACATTTACAGGTACGAAGGAGAAGTCAATGCCTCTCTTTCAATCTCTAAAAGACAAGCCTATTCTCTTGTTAGGGGATAATTCAGCTGGTAAATAAGTTAAAGCCAATGCATATTTACTATTTTGAAAATCCCAGGAGCCCTAAAAATTATATTAAATCTACTCTTCCTGTGCTCCTTAAACAGAACAACAAAGCCTAAATAACAGCACAACTGTTTACAACATGTTTCTCAATATTTTAAGCCCACTGTTGAGAACTATACTCATAGGAAGTATCTTTTCAAAATATTACTGCTCGTTGACAATGAATTTGGTTACTTAAGAGCTCTAATAGAGATGTACAAGGAGATTAACACTGTTTTCATACCTGCTAACACATACCCATTCTGCAGCCCATAGGTCAAGAAGTAATTCTGACTTTAAAATCTTACTATTTAAGAAATATATATTGGAACACTATAAGTGCCATGGATAGTGATTTCTCTGGATCTAGACAGAGTAAACTGAAAACCTTCTGGAAATAATTCACCATTCTAGATGCCATTAAGAACATTCTTGATTCATGGGAGGAGGTTAAAATATCAACATTAATGGAAATTTAAAAGAAGTTGATTCCAGCCCTCATGGATGTCTTGGAGGGGTTCAAGACAGGTGGAGAAAATAACTGAAGATATGGTGGAAATCGAAAGATAATTAGAATCAGAAGGGAAGCCTACTGATGTGACTGAATTGTTAAAATCTCATGATAAAACTTGGATGAATGAGGAGTTGCTTCTTATTGATAAGCAAAGAAAAGTGATTTGTTGAGATGGAATCGACTTATGGTGAACATGCTGTGAATATTGTTGAAATAACAAAAAGGATATATTGTAAAAATGACAAAAAAGATTAAAGACGTAAATTTAGTTAACAAAGAAAGCAGCAACAGGGTTTGAAAGGATTGACTCCAATTTTGAAAAATGTTCTACTGTGGGTATAATACTATCAAACAGTATCACATGCTACAGAGAAATCATTTGTGAAAAAAGGAGTCAATTGATATGCCAAACATTACTGTTGGCATACAGCTTCAAGACTTCCAACTTGTTGGTTTACTTCAAGATGTTACCACATGCAAGCAAACCTTTCACAACGACCACCCTGATAGTTAGCAGTCATTGACATTAAGGGAAGACCCTCTACCAGCAAAAAAAAAAAAAAAAAAAAAAAAAAATATGGCTTGCTGAAGGCTCAGATGACAGCATTTTTTAGTAACAAATTATTTTTAACTATGGTATATACATTTTTTAGACATAAGGCTATTGCACACTTAATAGACCTCAGTACCATGTAAACATAACTTTTATATACACTGAGAAACTAAAAATACTGTGCGACTTGCTTTTTGTGATAGTTCACTTTATTGTGGTGGTCAGGAACCAAACCCACAGTATCTGTGAGGTATACCTGTATCTCCTACAAAGCATATATATCATAACATATCTTAGTATGTCATATCATTTAGGAGTGATTCAAATTCCACCAAAAAGCCATCATCTAAAAACACCACTATATACACTCTAGATTCAATACAACTATAATTACTCTCAAAAAGTACAATAATGGGCAAGTCAAACAGCTAAAAGTTGATATGGAATTTAGATTTAATGCATGGATTCTGCCCCAGACCACAGCTGTCCCTTGTCATATGGCTCCTAAGGGAAGCAGAACACAGGGAATACCGGAAGGGTGAAAAAACCAACTTTATTATTAGCTGGGCTTGGGGCCCTAAACTCAAGTGAAGCCTACTCTATAGGAAGCTGAAATTTGCTGGGTGTTACACTAAAGACCTAAGGGTCCTCTAAGTCCACACTGAAACTCAGATCTTATTCTCTCTAGCCAACTACAAAGAGGGAGGGACAGAAAACAGCTAACTCTAGAGAGGATCCTGAGTCTGGAGAAGACTATGTTGGAGATGTGCCAGAGGAGTCACTTACCTAGAGCTGGTATTGCGTATTTTGAAACTACTAGATGAAATCATCCCATCAGTGAGTGAATGAGAAAGAAAAGACAAAACTGAGCCCTGGTGAAATGAGGAAGCACCACCTGAGATTGAATGAGTAAAACAGTGAGTATATGCTATCCCTGGAGCCAAGAGAGAAAAAAAAAGTACTTGGAATAATAATATTCTATTATTCAAATTCTACTAATGGTTAAACAAGAAGAGGACTGAGAAATGGCCACCGGGTTTAGCAACATTGAGAACTGGTAACTTTGCATACTCAACGGAGATGGTAGAAGTCCCTGTTTCACCACTGACTAGCTATGTGATCATGGGCAATCTTTGATTTTTTTTATCTCTTAAAACTGTAGTATGGAGGTAATAAAAACAATAATAATAATGATTCCTAATTCTGTGGGTTGTTTTGGATATTAAATGAGATAACACATAAAAATGTTCAACATAAGGCCTATCATAACACAAGCATTCAAACACTAGCTGGCTATTAGGTCCAAAAGGGTAGCACAGATCAAGGGCAAATCAATCTCCCTTGCTCTTATTTCTCACATGGGCACATTGGGATATTTCATAGTTGTTTCCCTACTTACATCGAAATAGTGCTTCAGCTTTTGAATTCTTCTATTCTCTCCTCCCTAGGATAAATCTTAGGAGTTATCCTTTCTCATAGAGTTATGCATTTGCAAAATTAAATTTCACAGCATTTCCATGAGGCAAAGTGGCATAATGTATCCTAAGTAGCTCGAGTTGCTTTTTAAGCAAATATGTTTTTGTACAAAAAATGAAGCTGAACATCTATGTTTCATCTGAAACTCAAACCCCAAGGTACTATTACCATCCTAAGAAGTTTTCAGTTAGTGCTGAATACATGTGCACACAGTATATATGCATATGCAGTAACTGTGGAATATGTAAACTTCAAATTTATTGTACCTAATAAAATTGTGTGCTGAAATGGTCCTATCTGCCCACAATATGTCTATGGGAGAATGTTGGTGACCTCATAAAAAACTTTAATTCCCATTTGACATTCTTCATAGCTGTAATCTCTGTGCTGACAGGTGGCAAGTAATTTCAAAAGTAATTATGGAGATACTATCTGCAGATGTTTGGGAATTTATTACAAAGTCTTGTAAATGGGTGCCATAGGAATACATGGAAAATGATGGCTGATAAAACTTTTATTTTAAAGAGACACATTCTCCTTAGAAACATCTGGAAGACCTTGTGTGTGAAAGCATTAGAGGTGGGTAAGAGGGACCATGCAGAGAACCTTGGCATTTCATAAGTACACACAGCTTCACAATGTCAGTGAGACATTCATTTCGTGTAAAGATTCTAAGTTTTCACCCTATATCACCTCCCTCTTGGGCTCAACTTCAGGACAGGAGCCAGATGGATAATTTCTCTCTGTTCTCTTTCCAACAAAAGAACAAACCAGGACAATATATCAAGTTTATAACTGCTAGCAAAAGTCCATGGGTGTGCATAGATAAATTTTCTTCCTACAAGTATTCTTCAAATGAAATGTTCTGCATGCAATTGAAATATAACTGCAGGTTATTCAGCTTCTCAAATGATAGCAATTTCAAAAAAGTACAAGTATTATTTTTCAGGACCTACATTTTGCTCAACAAATTAATACCTATATACCCAAGGTGTACAGGGTCTTGACCAAAGGCAGCTTTCTACTAGTTAACTATGAATTATAATTAACATTATTATTCACAATATAAAATGTATTAGCATAATATATCCCTGCCATGGTTAAATATTTCACTCTTAATAATAACATGACCCCTATAAGATGTGTAGACCAGTGCATTATATGAATAATTTGTCCCCTAGTGATATCAAGTTTCTGGGATTATTTATCTTTAAAGCTCATACTTTTTTATGTTAGCAGAGTAAGAGAACTTTATCCATAAAAATGCTTCATTCTCTATTGCTAGTAATCACATATCTGAAGTAAAATATTTAAACATTTATTCTTTGTAGTATAGCCCTAAATTTTACTTAAAACCGTCATGTCTCTTGCTGATAATATCTTCAAAATTTCAATTTAAAAATTAATAACTCAAATAGTTTGATAAGTTATAACTGAAAGCTCTTTTTCAGAGATATTATATATTATAAAATGCAGTTATATGGTACTTTGTGAAGCAATCTTACCTTTTATTATTTAGTTTTCACTATAATCCAAGGAAACAGGTACGGTTGATTATTCTAGTTTCATCATCCCTGAAAATGAACCTAAGAAAATAAAACAGCTTTTTTAATTACATGCCTAGCAGACATATAAACCAGGGAACATAAACTGAAATCTGATTCCTAACTGATCACTTTTGACTACTTATGTAGCTTCTGCAGCAAAAAAGAAGTCACATTCTGGAAAACAGACTTCACTTTCAAAATGTCCAGCTCTTTTTTAATAGTTATCCACATTGGTTTCTGTGTATTAAAGAGTTACTCTTACCCAAATAAAGGTCTGACTTTTGCCTTCATTACCTGGGAGGCAATCTCCAGGAAGAGTGTCTTTATCTGGGGCCTTGGCCACCAAACAGTCTAACTATGTGATTTATGATGGGGGCTTTGAGCCATGTGGTATCTATGCCTAGGGAGATGAAGGCTAAGGTGTAGCCATTCAGGCAGTCAATCATGGAGCTCCAGTAAAACTCTGGACACCAACCCTCAGGTGAGTGTCTCTGATTGGCAATACTCTGTACATGATGTCACAGTTGTTACACATCCTTGTGGTAAGGTAATGTTGGCCATGATTACACAGGGAGAGGACAATGGAAACTTCACATTTGGTACTTTCCTGGGCTCCTGCCTATGCACTTCTTCCCTTGGCTGATTTTAACTTTTATTCTTCACTATAATAAACTATAACTCTTGAGCATAACAGCTTCCAGTGAGTTCTGTGAGTCTTTGTAGCAAATTATCAAACCTGAAGGCAGTCTTGAGAACCCCCAACCTTGCAATTGGTGTCAGAAGTGAGAGTAGTCTTATGAACTATACTCCCTTAGGTGAGTGTAATATTTCTTTGTAGTATCAGCTAGCCCTTACCTTAAAAGAGCTCCATTTTCATTTCATCTGGAAAAATTTGTTTTCTTATAAAAATTCTGTGAGAACAACAAAGAGTTTTACTCGACTAATACACAAAGAAACCATTCAGCTGTAGTACACCTTGTTTTCTCTCAGCAGTAGTCTACAGATGTTCCTTGACTTATAACAGGATTATGTTCACATAACCTCATTGTTACATGAAAATATCATTAAGTTAAAAATGCATTTAATATACTTAACCTACAATCATTGTAACTTAGCTTAACCTAGCTTACTGTTACTCAGAGCACTTACATTAGCCCACAGTTGTGCAAAATTATCTAACATAAAGCCTATTTTAAGATAAAATGTTGAATATGTCATACAATTTATTGAATACTGTGCTAAAAGTAAAAAAACAGAACAGTTGTGCCGATACTTGAAGTATGGTTTCTACTAATTGTGTATCGCTTTTGCACCACCATAAAATCAAAAGACTATGAGTTGAACCATCATTAAATCAGGGTCTGTTTGTACTTTTCTTGCTCTGATGGAAGAAACCAAACTAGAATTTAATACTCAATGTCCTAGATGTTATATAATAGTTCTTTTCTTTATGTTGTAACTAAAAAGAAGCCAACAAGAACATGCATCATTTTCACTTGCAAAACATTAAATCATTTTTTTCAGAAAATTTTGAGCAGTACTAGTCAATCAAATTATGAAAAGAATATACTGTATTAAAGTTCCTAAAAACACTGAGAAAACTAAGAAACTGATACCTGTATGTATAACAAATCCAACTTGGAAAATGCATAAGTCAGTTCATAAAATTTTACATATTCCTTAGGCACAAAACTCTGAGATCTAGATTATACATGCATCACTTAATTCCTCTTTTGCCAATAGGAAGAGGTGAAATAAGATCCTTAATCCCTTCAGAACCTGGGGGCTCTAAACATCTTTGTAAATAGGGTTTCTCCTTACAGTGACCACTGAATATCTTTTTAGGCTTTAAAGTGTGCCGAAATTTAAGCTTTTCTATTAGAAAGAAACATAAAATTGAGAAATTGAGTGAGAAATGTAAATCTCCTGGAAGATAGCACTAAGCTTCCTCACATTTTCTCATTGCTATTTAAATTAAATACTATTTTTTAAAATATATTTTCCCAATGTCCCAAAATTATGATGATAAAGGCAGAATATTTCAATTATTATTAATCTCAACAAAGATTAATTTAACACCTAAAACATATTCAACTTACTAGAGATGGTACAGTGATCTAAACAGTATCATTTTGTTTAATATTCCCATGTCATCAGAGAGCAAGTAGTATACATTCTTAGGAAAGTTTTGATAACTGTAAATAAACAATGTATTATATCTCAGTCACCTTTTAAAATATTTTGATTTCAATTTTCGTCAAAGGACACTGAATTGATCATATTGACTAATAAGGTATAAAACAGTATTTAAAAGGAAACATCAAATTTATAGTTTAATCTTAAGGAGCCCAGAGACAACTGAAAAAAAAAATCCACATTTAAGGATTGCTTTTCAAGTTTTAGGTCAAATTGATTTTTCTCTTATTAAGCAAATTAAAGGGGCATAATCCTCCCAAATTAATTAACTGTGTTTAATATCACCTGGAGCAAATAAGAAAATACCAAATACGTATAACTCCCTAACCGAAAGGGAGGGCAGCATTGATAGTATTTACACTCCCTTGTTGTAGAGAGGTTCAAGTCCACCTGCTATAATCGCAGCAGAGGGTACAAGGTTTTAGATTCATGAGCACCAATGTTTCTCTTTATAGGCCTTTTGCTTTACAGGCTCATCAATCTGTGAGAAACAACAGACTTTATGAGAACTTTCCATGGGAAATGTTCATGAATCTTAGTAATGACCCAGTTATTATTTCATCAGCATCACACTGAATTTCATTATAAAACCAAGGTTACTGACTTCCTAATGAAAATGCAAATAAGGAAAATGGCTCTCAAGTCCTCTGTGTCTTTGATTAGAAAATCATTTCTCCCAAATTCCTTGCTCGAAACTTTCTTATGCTCTGTTCTCTTCTTTTCCCAACTTTTTTTAATGTAGCAAATTCCTGCTCTTTGTACAACTCAGGTCAAATCATCTCTGAAGCTTTCCCTGAGGACACCCCACCTACCCACATGAGGTCATAACACCATCCCTGTGCTCCTTTAATACTTGGTATTTAGCTCCATTTGCACTTACTTCTCTATATTGTAGTTCTTTGCTGAACCTTTTCAATTTTTGTATCATCAGCACTTAGCCTTTGTAATGCCACATAGTAGGCATTCAGCCAATATTTATGGCATAAACAGATCAATAGATGAAATAAAGAAAAATCCCTGTGAAATTATGATTAGTTTTATTGATACTTATGCCCATAAAACACTGATAACCATGAACATTGATATCTATTACAAAATCCTTCATGAATCCAGAAAAGATGTAAACAGAATTTCAAGTAATTTCTGTTATAGCAAAACCAAATAGCAGCATTACATTTCTACTCATAATGAAACAAAAATAACTACATAACAAAGATATTTTTCTTCTGTCCTCAAGTTGTTCAATATGTATCATCATTTTTATAGTTCTGAATGCAATCCAAATGATACACTGATCTAATCACCTGAAATTAATATGACCAGCATATAAGCAATAAAAAATGGGTGAAATATTCAGTGGGAATGTTCATCTCACACCACACAAGAATTCTTACCCAACTCAAGTTTTTAGATTCCTAGATTATATAAATATTGAAAACACATTAAAAAAAAAACAGTCTTGTTCACAGACTCACAGAATCATTGAAACTTTAACTTTTCTAGAGGGAAGATACCAGAAAGAGGGAAGAGGAAAGAAGCCAAAATGCATAAAAATATTTACAAAGTGAGTTAAGCCTTCTTTATCTTACAGATAAAGTAACTGAAGCCCAGAGAGACTGAATGGTCTATACAAGATCACTCTGCTTGCTGACTTCAGTTTAAAATGAAAGGCAACCTAACATAGCTTAGAATATCCACTTAACAAGTTACTCTGCCATCTGCCACTGATGCCTCTGAGCTTTATGGCTGCTTTATGAGAAGAACTGAGAGCCTTTATGGGACAAAAACGCAAATTTTAGATGCTGGTAATTTACTCTAGTTTTTCTCTAAACCAAGTCTACCCCTACACTAAGATCTTATTTATACGTTTGCTTAGCATCATTCTGAGCCATACTACAGACTGCACTGCTTGCCCTTATCAGTCATCAGACAAATATGCAATTTGTTATCAGATTTACTAAATAAGGGGTTTTGCTTAGTTAAAACCTTTCTATTGAAAAAGCCATTTCAAAGACTAAACCCTACTGATAATGACTGAGAGACAGCAATGTGTGCTTGTGGGGTTTGTTTGTTAATGATTGCAGATTTCTCTAGAGGTTACCCTTAGTATCTAGAGAGATTTGTCTTATATTTGAATATTAATGAAAGTCACTTGTGAAACTATCAAAGTAAAATTGCATCAAACAGTTGAAATGGGAAAGGAAGACTTTCTTCAAGACTCTTCTAGAGGGGAGAGAGATTTAATGCAATGTGATGAAATAAAAGGCAGGGGAGTTTTTAAGTGCTAGCAAGACCTAGTAGAAAAGCACTGGAGGATGTTAAGGGGAGTCTGGTCAATGTGATTAGACATCTGTGTTTTCTAGTTGGTACTTATTGAAGTTACACTCTTACCTACCACAGAGGGTGACCAATAGAGGCACTCCCTTGATGATTACATTTCAAAATAATGACACTCTGGTCCTTTTTTTCTAAATGAATTGCATTGTATATATTTAAAGTATATAACATGATATTATGAGATATATAGACACTAAAATGTTTACTATAGTGAAGCCATTTAACATATCCAACATTTCAAATAGTTACCCATTTTTTGCATGTGCCAAGAACATGTATGTGGCAAGAACTATCTAAGCATTTAGCAAAAATCCTAACTATGAAACACTGTTACTGTTAGTCCTCATGTTGCACATTAGACCTCTAGATCGGTTCATCCTACATTATCTGCTATTTTGTATCCTTTGACCTACATCTCCTATTTCCTCCCCTTACCCCACCCTTGCTAACCAGTTTTATTCTCTCTGTATATTTTATTTTTCTAGATTCTACAAATAAATAATATCATGTGATATTTCTCTTTTTGTGTCTGGCTTATTTTACTTAGCATAATGTTCTCCAGCTTCCTCCATATTGTAGCAAATGGCACAACACTTGTTATCTTTTCTATTTTTGATCATGGTAATCCTAATGGGTATGAGGTGGCATTTCATAGCAATTTTTACTTGCATTTCCCTGACGATTAGTGATGGTGAACATATTTTCATAAACCTCTTGGCCATTTTTATGGCCATTTCTTTGAGAAAGATAGTCTTGGGTTTTAAAACTGGCAAGAGGCTGGGATAATATTTACATCTCAAAGAGGAATAGAAAAAAGGTATAACAATGTTTTCTAAGTTGAATACTTTAAGAAAAAGTAGGTCAGGGCCTAGGGTCATATATAAACCTGTCTATAAAGTTAACCAAGCTGACAGGAAAACTAAAGCTGTCTTTTCAAATACCTGTTAAATAACAAACTCCTGAGCCCAACCATTCTTATTCAATAGACCCTGTTGTGAGCCCAGGAAATCTGCATTTTTAACAAACACATCAGTGATTCTCAAGCAAAAGTTTCATGTAATAGCAAACAGATTTCAACTCATCAGTTGGTTGGCTTTGGCTTGTTTAACACCTGTATTAAGAAGACTGAAACAATATTCAGGCTCAGAAAGAGTGCCATGATCAATGAGTGACATCTTAAATAAGCAAAGGATGGGAGAAGGACAGGGTATATAGGCATGCTATGTAATTGCCACCTGCCCTGGGTATTTCTCTGATGGTGCAACTCCCACCTGTAGCCACTTAACAATTTCATCCAAAAAAAGAGAGAGATAAAAGAGAAGTTAAATCCTTAAAGTCTACTTACTTAGTACCCAAGAACTTTAGTGACCCTTGAAATATCACAACTTTAAAGAGAAACTACATGGCTTAAATAATTTGGACAGCATAGCACGTTTTCCACTTGTGAGTGAAAATTTAGAGGAATATTATCTTGAAGCCATTTCAGTGGGTCCAGTGATCTGGAGTATGGTAGTGGTACTTCCTTCCAAAGTGTAAGATAAGTTGTTAAGCCTTGAATTCACCTATCATTTAACAAGAGGTACAATACTTGGTAGGTCTTCTTGGATTTTGGAGGTAACATACATCATATCTGAATACACTGCTCAGACCCATTTATTGAATAACTCCAAAGGCTGCCAGTTTTAGGCAGGGCCTAGAGCAATGGAAGGCTCTGTAGCAGTACCAAGCTAAAATATAGGTAGTCACTTGAGATTTATAATCCAGCAGATTCAATGATTCTCAAAGTGTCTCTGGCAAATACAGGTGCTAGATAAAGACTTTGGCAAGATCCCTAAAGGAGAATTACAGAACAGAACCACCAAATTTTAGAAAAATAAGTGCACCTTCTTCTGTAGATAACTTGTGAAAAACTATTTTTCTTTTGAAAAATAGCTTCTACCTTATCAGTGGGTCCTAATGGAGACTGTACCCTTTGAGTATGAGACATTAAAGAACCATATGACCTGAGATTTTCATTTTGAGATGGTATTATATGATATTCCCATACTACAATGTTGGCTATTGGAAGCAAATCATCATCAAGTGAAAATAGTATACATGTGACTAAGCTTGTAGAAAGCTGGATGGCAGAGATAAGTTACATGAGCAGGTGGTCACGCTCCTATGTCACTGACCCTTGCTTCATTGTCCCCCTCCCCTAATCCACACTCAAGACTTCATGGATAATTACCTTTGATAATTTGAGTAAGGAAGAAAAAGTCTTGGTTTATAAATCATTCTGTATAATGTTTTTATAACCTAGATGGAGGCTGCTGCAATTATACACCCACTGAGCAAAGCCAGCTAGGAAGTGCCACTGAAAAAAAAAGTGGTGAAGGGGGGTAGCACTTCATACAGTTTACCTGGTTTTCTCCTTGGTCTAAGATGAGAAATTCAGAAGCATAGACATAGAGTAATTTGTGGTGATGGAACTAATAGATATTTACAGAACATTTCATCTAACGGCTCTAGAATACACATTCTTTTTCCTCAGTGCACGAAACATTCTCAAGGATAAACTATATGTTAGGCCATGAGACAAGTCTTAAAACATTCAAAAAATTGGACTAATACCAAGCTTCTTCTCTGACCACAATGGAATAAAACTAAAAGTCAATAATAAGAGGAATTTTGGAAACTATACAAGCACATGGAAATTAAACAATATGCTCCCGAATGACCAATGGGTCAATAAAGAAATTAGGAAGGAAATTAAAAATTTTCTTGAAACAAATATTAATGGAAACACAATATACCAAAAATTATGGGTTACAGTAAAAATGGTACCAAGAAAGAAATTTATAGCTGTAAGTGCCCACATCCCAAAAGAAAAAGAACTTCATAAATAACTAAACAAGTCATCTTAAAAACTAAAAGGAAGAACAAACCAAATCTGAAATTAGTAGAAGAAAAGAAATAATAAAAATCAGAGCAGATATCAATGAAATTGAAATGAATGAAACAATACAAAAGATCAATGAAATGGAAAATTGGTGTTTTGAAAAAATAAAATTAAGAAATCTTTAGCCAGAGCAACTAAGAATAAAAGAGATGAGACCCAAATCACTAAAATCAGAGATGAAAAAGAAGACATTACAACTGAAACTGCAGAAATTCAAAGGATCATTAGTGGTTACTTGATATGGGTTGGCTGTGTCCCCACCCAAATCTCATCTTTAATTTCCACATGTGGTGGGAAGGACCCAGTGGGAGGTAAGCAAATCATGGGAGTGGGTCTTTCCCATGCTATTCTCATGATAGTGAATAAGTCTCACACAATATGATAGTTTTACAAATGGGAGTTTTCCTGCACAAGCTCTCTTCTCTTGTCTGCCACCATGTAAGATGTGCCTTTGACCTTTCACCATGACTGTGAGGCCTCCCCAGCCACATGAGTCTAATAAACTTCTTTCTTTTGTAAATTGTCCAGTCTCAGGTATGACTTTATCAGCAGTGTGAAAATAAACTAATACAGTAAACTGGTACCAGTAGAGTGAGTACTGCTGAAAAGAAACCCGAAAATGTGAAAGCAACTTTAGAACTGGATAAGAAGCAAAGGTTGGAACAGTTTGGAGGGCTCAGGAGAAGACAGTAAAATGTGAGAAAGTTTTGAACTTCCTAGAAATTTGTTGAATGGCTTTGACAAAAATGCTGATAGTGATATGGACAATAAGGTCCAGGCCGAGGTGGCCTCAGATGGAGATGAGGAACTTGTTTGGAACTGGAGCAAAGGTGATTCTTGTTATGTTTTAGCAAGGAGACTGGTGGCATTTTGCCCCTGCCCTAGAGATTTGTGAAACTTTGAACTTGAGAGAGATAATTTAGGGTATCTGGCAGAAGAAATTTCTAAACAGCAAAGCATTCAAGAGGTGACTTGCGTGCTGCTAAAGGCATTCAGTTTTATAAGGGAAGCAGAGCATAAAAATGTGGAAAATTTGCAGCCTGACAGTATGATAGAAAAGAAAAACCCATTTTCTCAGGAGAAATTTGAGCCTACTTCAGAAATTTGCATAAGTAACAAGGAGCCAAATGTTAATCGCCAAGACAATGGTGAAAATGTCTCCAGGGCATGTTAGAGGTCTTTAGGACAGCTCCTCCCATCACAGGCCCAGAGGCCTAGGAATTAAAAATGGCTTCATGGGCCAGGCCCAGAGGCCCTGTGCTGTGTGCAGTCTATGGACTTGGTGCCCTACATCTCAGCTGCTCCAGCCATGACTAAAAGGGGCCAAGGTACAGCTCGGTGTGGTTTCAGAGGGTGCAAGCCCAAAGTCTTGGTGGCTTCCACATGGTGTTCAGCCTGTGGGCAGACAGAAGTCAAGAATTGAAGTTTGGGAACCTCTGCCTAGATTTCAGAGGATGTATGGAAACAGCTAGATGTCTAGGCAGAAGTTTGCTGCATGTGCAAGGCTCTCAGGGAAAACCTCTGCTAGGGCAGTGCAGAAGGGAAATGTGGGGTTGGAGGCCCCAACAGAGTCCCCACTGAGGACTGCCTAGTGGAGCTGTGAGAAGAGAACCACCATCCTCCAGATCTCAGCTCAACACCAGCCTATGAAAGCAACCAGGAGGGAGGATGTACCCTGCAAAGCCACAGGGTGGAGCTGCCCAAGACCATGAGAACCTACATCTTCTGTCAGTGTGACCTGAACATAAGACATGGAGCCAAAGGAGATCATTTTGGAGCTTTAAGATTTGACTGTGCCACTGGATTTTGGACTTGCAAGGGGCCTGTAATCCTTCTATTTTGGCCAGTTTCTCCCATTTGGCAGAGTTGTATTTACACGATGCAATGCCTGTACCCCCATTGTATCTAGGAAGTAACTAACTGGCTTTTGATTTTACAGGCTCATAGGCGGAAGTTACTTGCCTTATCTCAAGTGAGACTTTGGACTGTGGACTTTTGAGTTAATGCTGAAGTAAGACTTTGGAGGACTGTTGGGAAGGCATGATTGGTTTTGAAACATAAGGAAATTAGATTAGGGGCCAGGAGCATAATGACACGGTTTGGCTGTGTCCCCGCCAAAATCTCATGTTGAATTTCTGTGTGTTGTGAGAGGGACTTAGTGGGAAGTAACTGAATCATGGGAGCGGGTCTTTCCCATGCTGTTCTTGTGATAGTGAATAAGTCTCATGAGATCTGATGGTTTTAAAAAGAGGAGTTTCCCTGCACAAGCTCTTTTCTCTTGTTTTCCCCCACGTGAGATGTGTCTTTCACCTTCCACTAGGATTCTGAGGCCTCCCTAGTCATGGGAAACTGTAAGTTCAATAAGCCTCTTGCTTTTGTAAACTGTCCAGTCTCGGGTACATCTTTATCATCAGCATGAAAATGAACTAATACACTACTGTGATCAACTGTATACCAATGCATTAGAAAATCTAGAGGAAACAGATAAATTTCTAGGCACATAAAACCTAACAAGATTGAACCATGAAGAAATCTGAAACCTGAACAGACCAATAACAAGTAATGGGATCAAAGCTGTAGTAAAAAGTTTTCTAGCAAAGAAAATCCCAGAACCTGATGGTTTCACTGATGAATTCCACCAAACATTTAAAGAAAAACTAATATTAATCTTACTCAAGATATCCATCAAAACAGAAAAGAATACTTTTGAACTCATTTCTACAAGGCCAGTATCACCCTGATACCAAAACCAGAGAAATACACATCAAGAAAAGAAAACTACAGGTCAATATTCCTAATACATATAGATGCAAAAATCCTCAAAAAATACTAGCAACCTGAATGCAGCAATACATTAAAAAGATCATTCATCATGACCAAGTGGGATTTACCCTTGGGATGCAAGAATGGTTCAATATGTGCAAATCAATCAATGTGAATGGGTCATATCAACAGAATGAAGGATAAAAACTACATAATCATTTCTATTGATGATGAAAAAGCATTTGATAAAATTCAACAATCCTTTATGATAAAAACCCTAAAAAAACTGGGCATAGAAGGAACATACCTCAACATAGTAATACTCATATATAACAGACACACAGTTGTATCTTACTGAATGAGGAAAAACTGAAGGCCTTTCCCCTAAGTTCTGGAACAAGACAAGGATGCCCACTTTCACCACTGTTACTCAGCATAGTACTGCAAGTCCTAGCTAAAGCATTCAGACAAATGAAATATACAAGGGGCATCCAAACTGGAAAGGAAGAAGTGAAATTATTCTTGTTTTCAGATGATATAATTTTATATTTGGAAAAACTTAATGACTCCACCAAAATACTATTCGAACTGAAAAACAAATTCAGTAAAGTTGCAGGAAACAAAAGCAACATACAAAAAGTGATAGTATTTCTAGATGATATCTGTTTGTCAACAGTGAACAATCTGAAAAAGAAATCAAAAAAGCAATCCCATTTATAGTAGCAACACATAAATGTGAATACCTAGGAATTAACCAAAGAAATGAAAGTTGTCTACAATGAAAACTATAAAACACTAATGAAAGAAATGGAAGAGGACAAAAAAAGGAAAATATATTCCACATTCATGGATTGGAAGAATTAAATTGTTAAAATATCAATACTACCTGAAGCAATCTATGGATTCAATGCAATCCCTATCAAAATTCCAATGACATTCTTCACAGAAATAGAAAAATCAATCCTAAAATTTATATGGAATCACAAAAGACCCAGAATAGCCAAGCCATCTTGAGCAAAAAGAACAAAACTGGAGTAATCACATTACCTGATTTCAAATTACACAAATAAAGAGCTACAGTAATTTAAAAAAATATATATATAGATATAGATATAGATATACAGACCAATGAGAAAAAAACAGAGAACTCAGAAACAAATCCTACATCTACAGTTAACTCATATATGACAAAGGTGCCAAGAGCATATATTGGTGAAAAGATAGTCTCTCCAATAAATGATGCTGAGAAAACTGAATATCCATAGGAAGAAGAATAAAGTTAAACTCCTATCTCTTGCCATTTATTAAAATCAAATCAAAACAGATTAAAGACTTAAATCTAAGAATTCAAACTCAGAAACTACTACACTGGGAAAACTCTATGGGACATCAGTCTGGGCAAAGATTTTTTGAACCTCACAACCATAGGCATCCAAAGAAAAAATGGACAAATGGGACCACATCGAGTTAAAAGCTTCTGCACAGCAATAGAATCAATAGAAAAAAGTGAAGTGACAACCATAAAATGGGAGAAAATATGTGCAAACTCCCCTTCTGACAAAGGATTAATAACCCGAATATATAAGGAGCTCAAACAACTCTATAGAAAAATATCTAATAATTTAATTTAAAAATGGGCAAAAGATCTGAATACATATTTCTCAAAAGAAGACATACAAATGGCAAACAGGCATAAGAAAAGTGCTCAACATCATTGATCACCAGACAAATTAAAACTACATCAAAATATCATCTAACCCCAGTTAAAATGGCCTTTATCCAAAAGACAGGCAATACAAATGCTGGAGAGAATGTAGCAAAAAGGGAATCCTTGTACACTGTTGGCTGGAGTAAAAATTAGTACAATCACTGTGGAGAAAAGTTTGCAAGTTCCCCAAAAAATGAAAAATAGAGCTATTATATGATCTAGCAACCCTACTCCTGAGTATATACTCAAAAGAAAGAAAAGAGTTTGGAAGTTCCTCAAACAATGAAAAAAAGGGCTGCTATATGATCCCAAACCCCACTTCTGGGTATATAACCAAAAGAAAGGAAATCAGGATATCAAAGAGAGTTTTTCACTCCCATGTTTGTTGCAGCACTATTCACAACAGTCATGATTTGGAAGCAAACTAAGGATTCATCGACAGATGACGAGATAAAGAAAAATGGGATACATACACACAATGAAGTACTACTCAGCCATTAAAAAAGAATGCGATCCCATCATTTGCAACAACATGGATAAAACTGGAGGTCATTATGCTAAGTGAAATAAGTCAAGCACAGAAAGACAAACTTTATGTGTCTTCATTTATTTGTGGGAGCTAAAAATTAAAACATTCAAATTCATAAAGATAGAGACTAGAAGGATGATTACCAGAGGCTAGAAAGAGTACTGGAGGGGCTGAGGAAAAAGTGGGGATGGTTAATGGGTACAAAAAGATAGTTAGAAAAAATGAGCAAGCCCTAGTATAGCACAACAGGGTGACTACAGTCAATAATCATTTGAGTGTACATTTTTAAATAACTAAAAGTATAATTGGATTGTTTGTAACACAAATGATATATGCTTGAGTTGATGGTTACCCCATTTACCTTGATATGATTATTATGCATTGCATGTCTGTATCTTCATGTGCTCCATAAATATATACACCTATTATATACCCACAAAAATTAAAAATTAAAAATATATATACAAAGTGACTTGTGGTCAGTCGCTAACTCTACTTTGTAGAGAATATTTGTGTCATATGTGAATGCTTACCAAAGAGCATTAAATGCAGAGGAAGCTCTCAATAATTAGGTAGACAGAAAACATGTTCTATATATGTCATTCAGCATCTCTACTCAACCATTCAAGTGCTTGCTCAGAAAACTACTAACTTTCAATATCTACCTTGCCAAGAACAAAAATAGTGTTGAGACCCCAAGATGGCACTAATCCCTAAGGAAACAAGTTGGCTACTGGATGTGAGGTTTACACATTAGACCCTTTCTATCAGAAGAGTATGGTTTGTCCTCACAAGTAGACATGTATTCTAAATGTGGCTTTGCCTCCATAGCCTATAATACTTCTGGCAGCACTACCGTCATTAGATATATGGAATGCTTATTGATAATCATGGTACTCTACACACCATTGCTACCTATTGTGAACTCATTTAACACCAAAGAAAGTATGAAAATGAATTTATACTCATGAATTCACAGGTCTTACTAGTTATTTCATTAGCTAGTAGCATCTTGCCTGACAGAATGGCGGACTAGCAAACTGAAGCCTGAGTTATAGCACCGGTTGCCAGACAAAGCCCAGAACTATTGGGTTCTGTCTTACAGAATGCAGTATATATTTGAGTCATTTTTTTCTCCCATACTTACAATACATGGGTCTGAGATTCAAGGGGAAGTCGTGAGAGTGACTCCTACTATTACACTTAAAAACTCACTAACAAAATTTTTATTTCTGGACAGAGTAATTTTGACTTCTCCTAGTTTGTATGTCTTAGTTTCAAAATAGAAATGTCTCCACAGAAGTATTATTGGTTTCATCAAATTGAAAGCTGAGATTTCTATCCGTCATTTTGGGCTCCTCCTGACACTGAACCAACAGGTAAAGATGTGGATTACTGGCTAAGATGACAGATTCTATCATCAAGAAGATACTAGATTGATGCTACAAAATAGGAAGAGGAAAGATCATTTTCAAAACGCAGAGGATGCTCTGGAACACCTGTTAGAGGTTCCATGTCCAATAGCAACAGTTAATGAAAAACTACTGTAACAACAGCAGCAAAGGCTGGGCCATTGAAAATTCAGACGCTCCAGAAATGAAGACTGGGGTCACTCTACAAAGTAAAGAATATTGAACAGTATGTTGAAGATAAAGAAAGATATAAAGGTTGTGGAAGAAGGACATCATAAATGCCAACTATGGCCTTATGACCACTTATGGAAATTAGAATTTTAGTAACTTATTTTTCCTTTCTTTCCCTTTCCTCTTATTATTTTATATAAGAATTATTGTGGCTGGTTAACTTTCAAGTTCGTTGTTTATTACAGATTATTGAAATGGAACAAGACCAAATTTAAGGAGTAATTAACATCATATAGGGATGGATAGTGTGACTTCCCTGAGATGGATGCTGTAACCTTTGGGACATTGAGTCTCCTCTATTTGAAGACAGAGCAAGATAGATGAACAGAGAGAGAGAGAGAGAATCTTCCTGTTTATGAAGGTTATTTGCATCTTGTTAAGTTAGAACTTAGGATGATTATTGCTGTTTATGGAAGTTCAATATGCAGATGTGTATGGATGGAAAGTAGCCAATGGGTGAACTATAGCCAGTTGTTAAGCTGTGCGTTTAAACACTCGGGTTTGTAATGCTGGGGCTGGGACTCAGCAAACTGCATTTCTCCTTTGCCAGCTGCCTCTATAATAACTTTTACTAGTAGAGACATTAGTCAAGACTGGAAGACAGGAGGGGGAAAGAATGGATATGTTCCTTTATCTTTGTTTGCTCTTTCTGATGTTACCACTCCAGGAACTTCCCTTCAGCCCTGGCAGCAGAACTTAGTTCCAGAAAAAGTTGGCACTAGCTATTGTGATTTTCCCAGAATCTGCCTTATCACACCATCCTAAATGTACCAGCATCAGCTGGCAGCACCTTTTCATTAGCAGTTGGAGTCCCAGTTCCACTAGGCCCTTCCCTTCTTTTCCTTCAGTAGCAGCAGCAGCTGGGCACCCCTCTCTTCTCAATGTTTGGTTTCCAGTTCTGGAGTTCCTGGGTTCTAAGATTCTAGCATCTGATAACACTCATTTCTTCCCTTGATCCTCCATCAAGAAGCATGGCGGCCACTTTTTGTGCTTATGACTTTTATGTTCCCTTAGTGCCTTCATTCTGCCTTAGTATGTTCTCCCAACTCCTGTAGAACAATTGCATGTATTACAATCACTCTGCTAAAATAATTACTGTGGTTCCTGTTTTCTGATTCTGATAGATTGGAATATTATTTATATGTCATACATATATATATATATATATTAAATATCAAATACATTTTCTTTCCAAAGTGTATATGAAACTACATGTTATAGAAGAGGATGCATTCCATCACAATTTTGAGTAAATCTGGCAACTATGTGAAAACAAGAGATTTGGGTTGAAATTTTTTTTTAAATCGTTTTCTCATTTAACTATTTAAAAATTTAAGGAGTAATTAAATTTGTCCAGGCCAAAAATTTTGCTGCTTTTGTTTGCTCATGTTACACATCTAAGCAAAATGAAAATCACTTTCTATCACATCCATGGCTATTACCCTGGTTATTACACTTGTTCTCAACGTTGCTTGCTCACTGAAATCATTTGGGGAGATTTAAAGTTATCAACGCTAGGTCCTGCCTATATGTATCTATATAGAGACATTTAGGTATTTCTATCTATATACAGAGAGATACGGATTTAGAGATGGGGTCTAACTCTGTCGCCCATGCTGAAGTGCAGTGGTGCGATCATACCACACTGCAACCTCAAAATTCTGAGCCACATGGTTTTATTTACTTGCTCTCGGTTTGAAATTGGTAATTTTCAGAAGCTCTTTAAGAGGTGCCAATGTTGCAAAGCACTGACTCGAGACAAAGTCACCATCTCTCTAACTCATAGCATTACAATAGTCTATTGCCTAGTTTCACTGCTTGGATCTTCTATCTCTCTAACCCTACAGTCTACTCTCTGCAATGCAGCCAGAATAACATTTTGTTTTTGAAATTTGCATAATAGTCCAATGGCATTCCTTCACAGAGTAAAATATAACTGCTGACCGTGGCCTACAGGCATTACATGATCTGACACCAGAGACCATGTTCCCCTCTCTCCCTCTCAGCATCCATCAGCACTGGCCTCCCATTTTCTTGAACATGCCAGTCATTCTCCAGCCTCAGGGACTCTGCATTTGTTATGTCCAGGTATTCATGTGAATCTTTTCTTATCTCTTTCAGGTCTCTGTTTTAATGGCACCTTTTTTCCAGAGAGAACTTCCCCTGAACACCCTACATAAAACAGCCCTCACAGGCTGTCCGTTTTCTTTGCTGTTCTACTTTGCTTCCCCAATAGAATGAAAATTCCATGAAGGTAGAAACAGTGTTGCATTCACCTGTGTATCCCTAGTGTCTAGAACAGTGCCCAATACAAAAGAGATGCTCAATGAATACTTAATGAGGGCATGAGTAAACGAATTCTGCTTCAGTGTATCTGTTATTGACAGACAGATGAACTAAT
Source organism: Callithrix jacchus (assembly GCF_049354715.1). Taxonomy (NCBI): domain Eukaryota; kingdom Metazoa; phylum Chordata; class Mammalia; order Primates; family Cebidae; genus Callithrix; species Callithrix jacchus. The sequence goes on along the minus strand of NC_133504.1, from coordinate 70,273,456 downwards.
CCACTCAAAATTTTTAATCCTTGCACTGCATGATTCATTTCTTTTTAATAATTCAATTTAACAAACAAGTATTCATACCTTCTTAGCTATCACCACTAAAACTCATTCTACAACAGTATTACCCATTTAATATAAACAAACTAGAGAAAATGAAAAACATAACTGTCATTAAACCTTAAATTCCAGCAATGTATAATTTAAATTAATTTTTCCAGATTCTGGGAGTTTAAAAACTGAACCTTCGTCTTTTTGGTGCTACTTAAATCTGTAGCACTCTTTCACATCGAATGAAGCTTTTTACCCCTAGTATGAGAATTAGATACCCTTCGAAGGATCAATGAAGTCCTCAAAGGCAGCCTAATGCAGTGAAAAGATCATTCAACTTGTTCTGTCTTGGCTATACACTCCCTTATGAAGTGATCTGGGACAAATCTCTAACCCAACTGGAGTCTCAATTTCCTTATTGATCAAGGAGATGAATGAAGAAAATATTTTCTAAGTCTGTTCCCCAACTCAAAGATTTTATGACTCTAAGAAAGATAATTTCACTTCCAAGTGCAACTCAGTTAATTATCTCATGTTAATTTTTAAAAGACTAAAAAATAGGAATTACTCTTTATTGTCTCTGACCTTATATTTTTATCAATTCATATTTCTGCTGTTATTTATCTTTGAATACAAAACACTCGGAATAAGGAATGGAATAAGGAAAAATCACAAAAGGTTTTAAACTTCAAGTCCAGTGGTATGCTGGGCCTGCTTGCACCAGCTCATGAAAGCATATTGTTAAATTTTCAAAAATTTTGCCTGCCTGTTACTAAATACAACTAATATTAAAAACTAAATGATATACTTACCATCAAATGGACTATTTTTTAATAATAAAACTCAAAGCTTGTCACTTTGATATTAGTTTGCCGTTTGCAATTGTCTATGCCTCTGAGGTTACTTACGGCTCTTTTATCAATATGGTGAAATGGTTAGCCACTACACATCTTTTCCAGAATCCCCAAATCTGTGTTCAGTGACATGTTGGTAACTTGAAATCATTCATGCTATGGTAGTATTTACTTTATGGAGATAGGGAAATGCTACAAATCAAGGCTTCTTCTTTTTCCTGGGAAGTCTGTTAAACTGTACATCACAGACTGACTTTAGATGCCCTGCTTTAGAAGTTAGAAATTAATAGATCATATGGGCCTATATTTTTCAAACCCAAGACAAAACATTCAGGTTTTCTTATTATGGGAAGCCTTTCCTAATCTTGCCAAACTGATCATCAATCTGTACCTTTGAGGCAATGAAAGGAAACAGCATGTCTAGCTGAGATTAGCTACGATACAACAACCAATCAGTTCTTTAAATCCAAAGAAAGAAAATCACTTCTATAATTTCTCTAAAGTAACTGCAAAGAAAAAAGATAATTTTAGAATCTGAAATACTGTGGAGTTTAGTTATGACTGCCATATTCCAAAATTCCAGACCAGTGCTAGATAATATTTCTCTTTCTATAAAGAGCTAGATGGTGAGTATTTTGGGCTTTATGGGCTATACAATCTCTGTTGTACTCAACTGTGCCATTGTATCATGAAAGCAGCAATGGACAATATGTAAAAGATTAGGTGTAGCAGTGTTCTGATAACATTTTATTTATAAGCCTAGCACGGTCCTATGTGCCTGTAGTTCCAACTGCTTTGAAAGCTAATGCAGAAGGCCAGGTGTTAGAGGATATAGTCTGCTATGATCGTGCCTGTGAATACCCACTGCACTTCACTTTGGACAATGCAGCAAGACCTCATCTCTAAAAAAATTAATGAATGAGTAAATAAAATGAAAATTTTATTTACAGAAACAGGAAGCTGGTCAAATTTGGCCTATAAGCTTTAGTTTGCTGACCACTGTCCTAAGAAGTTCCTCAAACACTATAGAAGCTAAGCAAATATTTATTAAATGAACTTATAATAATTAGTTCAGGCTGCCATAACAAAATACCACAGATCAAGTGACCTAACAGAAATATTTATTTTCTCACATTTCTGGAGGCGAGGAGTCCAAGATCAAGGTTTCAGCCAATTTGATTGCTGGTTAGGGCTCTCTTCCTGGCTTGCAGACTGCTGACTTCTTACTGTGTGGTCACATGGCCTTTCCTAAGTATGCACAGAAAGAGAAAGCTCTGGTGTCTCTTCCTCTACTTATAAGGGTACCAGCCCTATCAGATTATGGCCCCACCCTTAGGACCTCATTTAATTTTTGTCATCTCCCAACAGGCCTCATCTTCAAACACAGTTGCACTGGGGGTTAGGGCTTCAGCATAAAAACGTGAACTGGGGGTAAGGGTGACACAACTCAGTGCATAACAGAGTTGAATATTAACATCAAGAAATCTGCCTTATTGTTTTTCACTCCTAACATTTATTTGCAAAACAATTCCTAGTTTACAAATCTTTTACCTGAGCCTTACCATACTTTATACAATGTATACAAAAATTTGAACCATATAAAAGAGAAAGCTGTGGAAAACACTATGACAAAAAAATATCTCTCTAGCCGATTCCTCTCATGGACGTAGCTTTTGAATACAAGCATGAATAGGATAAAGAACTGATTTATCTGATGAATTACTTTATCTGTCTGTCCCATGCAACCACTTCATTATGGTGTCTTAAACTTGTCAAAGATAAGCTTAATACATTGCAGCAAACTGATTCTTTGCAGACAGTAAGATAAAGTTTAACTCCACAGGTCTTACTATTGATAACTGTGGTATTCTTGTTAGATGCAGGTCCAAGAGATAGCTAAACTTCTTTTCATCAGCATGAAACTCAACTGAGACTTTTTCCTTTTTATTTATTTTATTATAATTATTTTGAGCTTCCTGTGAGAGACTTATAATTCCATAGCTTTTTCAGAGAGATCACTAGAAAGGTTTTTAAGTTGGGATTTTCTTTTGCTGGACAATTTTAGTACAGATAGCCAGCTGGAACCTATTGATGGTTTCTGTGTATGCAAGTTAGGGAGGGAAAAAGCAGGGGCTTAAAGAGAGGAATGTAGTATCAGGACCTCAACCTCCATATGTTTTTCACCAAACGTAATTGTTTTATTATGCAGTAACATTTGCAAATGAATGTAAAATTGCCTACAAGACAGACTAGGTCAGAGAAAGCAATGTTATGGTTCTTGTTTTCATTGGCATCTAAAGCAAACTAAAACTCTTTATGACTTCATCCCAAATTTGTTCTCATAATGAGGTATTTTTTATTTTATTTTGCTACCCTGGAAAATACATCTTAAGACAATCAATGTTGCAACATTCCATCCACTGCAAATTATTGCTAGATCAAGCAATAGTTCTGTCAATCTAAACACCAGATAAGACTAATTACACATAAGAGTTCTGAAATGTATACTTTGAAGACTCAAAAAATATTGTAACTTCAATTATTCTTTCCCACTAAAGAAAACTGATCCATTATTTCATTTGGTTTGGTTTGGTTTTTACCTTCTAAATCATTTTCAAATGTTATAGCCATGCAGGATCACAACAAGGCTTGCTGAAACCTCCACATTAGATCAAATGGAAATACATGAAAGATTGGAGACAGTGACACAAGAATTTTGGAAACTGGGCTGAGAGGCTAACCTCAGGAAAGACAGCCAGAAGTCCAAATAAAAGTTATCAGTGTATCATAGAAAATTGGGTCAATCCAAGTCAACATCTTTATTCATTAGGAGCCAGTCTTTATTATCAAGATCCAGTATTACAATTGAGTTGTGAGAACAAGAATTTCCAGACAGTGGCAAAACTCTGGGTTAGGTGCATGGGTAGTAGTATTTTAATTCCAAGTTTTCCTCTTAGTTTCCAAAAAGAAACAGTAAGTTTCCATCACTTGTGAAACATGGGGAGTTGGGAATCAAGTCTGAGGCAAAGAACTTTCAAGGTAAGGTTTCAGTCTTAACAATTAAGTCGTTCATTTCTCCAGTTAAGATGCTTGTTTTATTAGTTAGAAGATTTCCTAACTTCTGAGTTCACAGTAAGTCGCTTTTACATTTAAAAACTTGTTCTTCGAGAAGGATTTAAGATGGCTGACTAGATGCAGCTGGGATGCACCTCTTTCATTGAGAGGATCCAAAATGTCAAGTAAATCTTTAAGAGGTGACAGAAAACATGGTCATTGAAGAGGGGAAAAGTGGGGCTGCCTAATGTTGCCAGTGCTGGGAACAACTCCTGAGGAAGGATTGGTGAAGAAACGCCCGGGGCACCACATTCCCATTGTGGACCTCTGAGATCCTAGCTATAGGAGCACCCATGAGCCCCACAGATCTTTGGACTGGCAAGGGGAGCTGCTGAAAAACACACAACACTGCTTGAACTCTAATGGAGCCCAAAAGGCTTCAGTGCACTGGGCAGCGGCCAGAAAATGTGACTCTGGCACCCACCCTAGCAAAGGCTCTGTGTCCTGTCCTATGTGCTCCTGCTCTCCGTTGGGCAGGAGAGAGCTGGACTCAGACATGTTCATGCCTTCAAGACAGACCACACTGCCATTGTCACAGGAACAAGGTGCATCTGAGCCACAAACCACCATGCCTGCCAACCCTCCCAACTGCCTGCCTGATCATTCCACAGGAGGTCCACAGCATAATCCGCATTGCCCTACCTGAGAGGTTTGTTGGTAGATTGAGAGCAGTTCACCCCCCACCCGGCCCCATCACAGCTGGTACTTGACCTCAAGGGGCAAGAGGAAATATCTGCTGGCCTGTCCCATATTCCTGAAAGCAGGAGCTGAGCAGGCCCCACAGCTGCCTGCTTTGCTGAAAACCCCAGGTAGATTCTTCCCCTAACCAGACTCTGGCCAAGGAGAGGCGTCTCCACCCTGCTCTGAAGGCTTGTCTCAACAGCCTAAAGACTGGGATCCCAGACCCTCATGAAGGTCAACGTTTACACTCCCCCTCCAGAGCCTGGTTAAGGACTGGACTGACCCAGTACCACCCAGCTTTGACCCATACAACCCCCTTACACTTGAATGACTTTTGGGTAAAGAATGAAATAAAGGCAGAAATAAAATATTTTTCAAACAAATGAAAATAAAGACATCACCTACCCGAACCTCTAGGATACAGCAAAAGCACTGCTAAGAGGAAAGTTTATAACATTAAATGCCTAAATAAAAATGATAGAAGAATCTCAAATTCACAACCTAATGTCATCCCTCAGAGGACTAGGAAAGCAAGAATAAACCAAACCCGAGGATTGTAGAAGAAAAGAAATTAAAAATATCAGAAAAGAACTAAGTAAGTTTGAGGCCAATAAAATGATACAAAGGATCAACAAAAATTGGTTCTTTGAAAGGATAAACAAAATTGATAGACTGCTAGCCAGTATAACTAAGAAAAAAAAAAAAGAGAAGATTCAAACAAGCACAATCATAAATTATAAAGATGACATTACAACTGATACCACAGAAATACAAAAGATAAGCAGAGATTACTGTGAACGTCTCTATGTGCACAAACTAGAAAACCTAGAGGAAATGGATAAATTCCTGGAACATACAATACCCCAAGATTGAACCAGGAGGAAATAGAAATCCTGAACAGACCATTAATGAGTAATAAAACTGAATTAGTAATAAAAAATTTTTCAAAAAAATGCCCGGGACCAGATAGAATCCCAGTCAGATTTTACCAGAAGTACAAAGAAGAGCTGATATCAATCTGACTGAAAATATTCCACAAACCTAGGAGGAGGGACTTCTCCCTAACTCATTCAATGAAACCAGTATCACCTTGAAACCAAAATCAGGCAAGGGAACAATAAAAAAGGAAAACTACAACTCAACATCACTGATGAACACAGATGCAAAAATTCTCAACAAAATACTATCAGACTGAATCCAACAGCATATCAACAAAATAATTCATCATAATCAAGTGGCTTTTATCCCAGGAATGCAAAGATGATTCAACATTTGCAAATCAATAAATGCAATTCACCACATGAACAGAATTAAAAACAAAAACCATATGATCATTTCAATAGACCCAGAAAAAGCATTTGTAAAATCCAACATAGTTTCATGATAAAAACCCTCCACAAACTAGGGATTGAAGTAACATACCTCAAAATAATAAGAGCCATTTATGACAAACCCACAGCTAACATCATACTGAATGGGCAGTAACTGGAAGCATTCTCTTTGAGAAATAAAACAAGACAAGAATGCCCACTCTCACCACTGTTATTCAATGTAGTCCTGGAATTTCTAGCCAGAGTTATCGGACAAGAGAAAGAAATATAAAATCCAAATGGAAAAAGAGGAAGTCAAATTATATTGATTCTTCCTAACCATGAGCATGGAATGTAATTTTCCATCTGTTTGTGTCCTCTTATTTCCTTGAGCAGTGGTATGTAGTTCTCCTTGAAGAGGTTCTTCACATCCCTCGTTGGTTATATTCCTAGATATTTTATTCTCTTTGTAGCAATTGTGAATGGGAGTTCACTCATGATTTGGCTGTTTGTCTGTTATTGGTGTGTATAAATGCTTGTGATTTTTTCTCATTGATTTTGTATCCTGAGACTTTTCTGAAGTTGCTTATCAGCTTAAGGAGATTTGGGGCTGAGATGATGAGGACTTCTAAATATACAATCATGTCATCTGCAAATAGAGACACTTTGACTTCCTTTTTCCTTATTGAATACCCTTTATTTCTTTTTCTTGCCTAATTGCCCTGGCCAGAACTTCTAATACTATGTTGAATAGGAGTGGTGAGAGAGGGTATCCTTGTCTTGTACCAGTTTTCAAACGGAATGCTCCAATTTTTGCCCATTCAGTATGATATTGGCTGTGGGTTTGTCATATATAGCTCTTATTATTTTGAGATACATTCCATCAATGTCTAGTTTATTGAGAGTTTTTAGCATAAAGCACTCTTGAATGTTGTCGAAGGCCTTCTCTGCGTCTATTGAGATAAGCATGTGTTTTTTGTCGTTGGTTCTGTTTATGTGATGGATTACATTTATAGATTTGTGTATGTTGCACCAACCTTGCATCCCAGGGATGAAGCTGACTTGATTATGATGGATAAACTTTTTGATGTGCTGTTGGATTCAGTTTGCCAATATTTTATTGAGGATTTTCGCATCAATGTTCATCATAGATATTGGCCTGAAATATTCTTTTATAGTTGTGTCTCTGCCAGGTTTTGGTAACAGGATGATGTTGGTCTCATAAAATGAGTTAAGAAGGATTCACCTTGAGGTATCACCTTACATCTCAGAAGGGGTATTATTAAGAAGTCAAAAAACAACATATGTTAGGTATATGTGGAGGAAAGGAAATAATTATAAAATGTTGGTGGGAATGTAAATCAGTATGTACAGAGATTTCTCAAGGAATTTAAAATAGAACTATTATTCGACCCTGCTACACTACTACTGAACAGCTACCCAAGGAAAATAAATTACTATAGTCAAAAAAGACAAGTGCACTAGTATGTTTACAGCATCACTAGTAACAATAACAAAGTCAATGAACCGACCAATGATTGAGTGGATAAAGAAAATATGGTAAATACAGACCATGGAATACTATACAACCATAAAAAAGAATAAAATCATATCCTTTAATGAAATATGGATGCAGTTGGAGGTCATTATCCCAAGTAAAATGGCTCAGAAACAGAAAATCACATATTACATATTCTTCCTTATAAGTGGTATATAAACAATGGGTACATATGCACATAAAGATGGACTCAGAAAGAGGAGACAATGGGAGGGGAGTAAAGTTTTAAAATTATCTATTGGATACAATGTTCAGTATTTAGGCTATGGGTAAAATAGAAGCCCAAACTTCAGCATTATACAATATATTCATGTAACAAACCTGCACATGTAGTCTCTGAGTCTAAAATTGAAAAAAAAATCTACAATATTAGTGAGAAGAAATATTCCAAGATCTTTTGAAAAATTATTCTTTAGCAATACTCAACATGTGTATAGTACTTTGCAGCTTTCAAAGGGCTTGCACATACATAATTTATTCTTCACAGCATACCTGAAACAGAAGTGTAACATATATTTTCACACTCACTTTATCAAGAAAAGACAAAATTGTATCACAGAGACCCGGGGACCATGCAAGTCTCTTCAGTCCTTATCCAGTGTGCTATATCAGGATGCCTTTTAAAAAGCAGGTGATATAAAGCTTCTCCTTCTTGATCTTTTCCATATGCACGTGAGAGAGTGTGAATGGAAGCAACACACTGTCTTGGCTGTAGACTGGCCCCTGTCATCACCCAATTCCTCCTCGAAAATCTTACATGTCAATATTCTACTCAGAACGAAATCTCTCATTCTTTCTGTTGTTTCACTCCCACTAAATTCACTTGAACTTTACTGAGATCCCAGTTCCTTGAATTCTTCATTTGACTTTCTCAGGTTCATTTGTTCATCCTTGCTTTTGACCTCCTTTGCTTTGATTCTCATTTTCTACCATATTTCCTCAGCTAGTTCTCAACACGTCATGTCCTTAATTCTTTTTTTTTTTAAAGGTGCAAATGTATTCAAACTTAAAAAGAACTCTAGGTATTTCATCCTCAAAAAATGTTACAAATTTGTTTAAGGAATAGATAATTTATTTCTCTACTTAACCCCTTTCCATTCTATATAATGAATCCTCTCACATAAATTTCTACACTGTATGTAATGTAATAGGTCATAAAGTGATCAATAAAGTAAAATGTGTCCATTTAAAAACTGTTTACTTCAGCTTTACTTTGTCAAGACCCATCTGTAGTGAAACATGACCTTTTTATATGTATATATACTGCTTTGGCAAGGGAGCCCTTCAAGAAAAATGTTACTTCCATATTTAATTTTGTAGTTTATAGATATACTCTATTTTTCCAGTTACACATGAAATTATTATATTTTTAAAGAACAGTTGATGGAATAGAAACATATGGATTCATCAGGCATTTTTGAAGATAGTTTGTATTCTATTAAAATTTCACAAAAATAAAACATCTTTTATAACCAGAGCATTTTTCACATGGTTCAATTTTTAACAAGAAAGTCAGGCTTTAATGGGCATATATAAGGGTATATGTATGTACATATGTGTACGCATGTTTACTTATAAATCTAAAAATTAAGCCCTTTCTTCAAGCTTTTTATGATCCTTCCACTCAAGTTACCAGTATACTGATTTTACACTGAATGGCTGTAAAGCAGTTTCAAGATTCAGACTTTACTTTTCTGTGTCAAAAATATCTATGTCTCTTACATGCTTGAAGTCTGAGTTCATTCAGACGTGGTCTAGCTTCTATAAAGTTGTAGACCAAAGATCTGAGAAAATTGCATGACTGTTTCAGAAATGCTTTCATAGTCCCTCGTGCAGTTTAAGACAGATAGAAAAGGAGGGCTTGTCAGGGAGTTCCATGGGTATACTATTGGTGTGTTCAGGCATGGTTATATTATGTGGGAATGGGGCATTTACATTTAATTATGGAGGAGTTGTTCAAATGGGAAAAATGTTTATTTTAACGTACATAGATTATGCAGTACTGCCCTGTCCTCAAATGCAAAACATCTCTTTCTTTCTCTCTGTGGTATTTTGGAATTTCACCCTGTTTTGAGGCAAAAACAATGTTTAACTGCCGTTATACATGCACAGGAAATGCTTTCAGGCGCCAGGCGTTTCCCAGGAGGGAATCCCTTCACAGTAAACTGCATCACTTACTCTTATTGTGGTGATGTTGGGGTATCGAAACCATACCAAACCAGCTATGATGTAGGCTGCTAACACAGGAAGGTGCAGAATCCCAGTGCAGCGAACTTCTAAAAGTAAGTTGCTATTACAATTAAGCATGGCATTACAGATCTATTACTAGTTATCAACCCACTGGGATACATAGAATACATGTTTATAATGAAAAAATCCTGGGAAGAAGGCAGATTTTTTATAACAATCAATGATTCACAAGGGATATTATTTTTCTCTTTCTTTCTAATTGACATTTAGTCACTCTATATTATTCTGAGGTTGATTATCCCATTGTGGACTCTACCAGCCACTGATTTCCCCTCATTTTCCCTCTGGCTCATGGCCTTTTGGACGGCATATTGCTCATTAGCAACCCCACCCAAAACTGGGCAGGAGAAATAGTCTGCTGGAACAGAAATCTGCCCATTCTTCTCCTTGTTAGTAGTTCATGAAGAGGATGTGGAAACTGTTCATAAACTGAGGCTTTTGGACTATGAGTAGATGTCAATTATCCATGTATATCTGGCTTCCAATACCATGAATAATTGAAGAGTTGGCCACACTACCAGACACTTATGCCACAACAATCTGTTAATTTGTTGTTTAGGTTTATTTCTACTCTTTCCACTCCCTTAGACTCTAATACTATTTCCCAAATCCCAGATTTTACAATCATCAAGTCTGAAACCTTCCTGAAAATATTTCAAAGATAGCGGTCATCTACCTCAGGCATTAAAATAGCAACAAAATACTAGATATCCGTCCATCCTACATTTGTGCTGTTGGTTTAAAAATAAATAAATAAATAAATCCTTGAGTTCTACATTTAGGGTGGATTCTATGTGTCATTTACTTTCTTCACACAGAACACATTGAGTGATAAAGTTTGAGGAAGAGAGAAAAAATGTAGGCTTATCAGATCTCTAAAATTTAATAGACTATGACCACTTTGATTTTGATGTAGATGTTTTGAGACTATTAAGTTGGATTATTTTTCTTCTTTGCTATAGATGAGAAATATTGGGTTTTAATTTTAATTTTAAACATGAGGAATTCAAAGTAAGTGAGATGAAACCTAAACCTTATCTGTAGACCAGGCTGGAGTTTAATGTACACATATATTAGACCATTATGCTTCATCATGATTTTCTAATTAAGGAGAATAAAAGAGATTTGAGAGGAATTTAGAGTGGCATATAAAGAGAGCAAAAGTTCAACTGAGAAAAAAAGAGGAATGAAAATATGTTTCTATGAACATGTAAGACAAGGATCTAAAAATCTAATATAGTTGCTAAGAGTAAATAGTAACGAACTGACATTATAAGATTAGCAAGTCAGATGCAACGTGGTCAGCAACATTTGTTTCATCCTGATAACACTGACTAAAAGGAAAAAAAGACCTAAGAATTAAAACAAAGAGTACAATAATTATTCATTCATTCAACAGCTATCAATTTTAAATCTAAACACTAGAACTAAAGAAGAATGCTGTCCCTGTTTGCAAAGAGCTCCAGAGAAATAATTTTTAAAATGAGATATAGGTAATATGGAAATGCAAAACATATATGAACAATTTTGAGTTAGAATATGACAACTAGAGATTATCAAAACTCTCCCAAGAAATTTCAGCTATTCCTTATAAGATTAATGGTGGCAAAACTTGATGAAGTAAAATCTACTTTTTATCTGTTTTATACCCATTACAACTTAACCACTAAAGAGAGTCTTATTAAAAGATGAATTTCTTTTAAAATCCCCAAGTGTTCATTACAACCAGGATAAAGAGCTGACTCCCAGGATGATTAAGTTCACTCAGTTTCTTTGAATCACGTTTACTGAGCATTTACCTATATCAGTTAAATTCCTTAACTAAAATACTCCCTCTTAAATCAAAGCGGTTATGCTTCTAAAAACTCTGATTGGAGAATTTACAGGATAGGAACTGAAAAGTGGCAGAATATGCCACTCCAAAATATGCTTCTTTGGCATAAGGGAAGGCAATTAAGAAGCAGATAATGTCCTCCCTCATTTGCCTAAAAAGAAGATATAAAAGTGGTCTTCCTCATTATCTACAAGTCAACACAAAAGTTAACCATGAAAAAAAACACCCTGTATCCTTATCAGCACATAGACTGCACCAGAGAAATCCACATAACAAATTTTAGCAACTATCCCTTATCTACCATTAGTTTCCACATGAATTTGCCATCCCACAATTTGCCATCCCTGGATGCTCAAAGTCCTTTTCCTTTGTCTTGGTATTTCTTCATAAATTTGCTGTTCATCGTTAAGATGTTCTGTAACCCCATATTCTAAACACTCCTCTGAGTTACTCATTACTGAATACTACATGCAAAATGCACTTATTAATAAATTTTTTGTTTCTTTTGTTAATCTGTTGGTTTGTTTTTTGTTTTTTGTTTTTTTTTTTTTAGTAAATGAGGCTAAGATGGATAGAAGAAAAAGAAACATTTTCCTCCTGTACAAAAATTAAGACAGTATGGAAAAATTAAATCAGGAAGATATGGTCGTAACAGAACCTATGGAGAGGCTGTTGTGTGTTCTAAAGATATCATGGTACTTCCATTCTTGGCAAGAATTGGAGCATCTTCATTTTCTGCTGACCCACATGCTTACAATTTCACAATAAAATATTTATTAGTTTAAGAGCTTCACAATATTTATGTAGAGTATACTTTACTGAATGGCACACAATATTACTATTTGCTATGAAACACCATGTGGGAAGGCAGTACATATAGGCTGATGAAAATGGTAGCCCCTATCCACCTGTGGTTATCAAGCAATTGAAATGAGGCTATTCCAAACTGAAATATATTTTTGATATAAAATAGACATGATTTTTAAATATTTAGTATAAAAATACAAAAGGTCTCAATAATTTTTATATGTATTATACATTAATATGATATATTCATATATTTATATGATATAGTCATATATTGAGTTAAATAAAATCTTTTTTTAAATTTTACTTTAAGTTCCAGGGTACACGTGCAGAACATGCAGGTTTTTTACATAGGTATACATGTGCCATGGTGGTTTGCTCTACCTATCAAACTATAATCTAGGTTTTAAGCCCTACAAGCATTAGGTATTTGTCCTAATGTTCTCCCTCCCCTTGCCCTCACTCCTCATCAGGCCCCAGTGTGTGTTGTTCCCCTCCCTGTATCCATGTGTTCTCAGTGTTCAACTCCCACTTATGAGTGCAACATGTGGTGTTCGGTTTTTTGTTCCTGTGTTAGTTTAATGAGGATGACGGCTTCCAGCTTATCCATTTCCCTACAAAGGACATGATCTCATTCTTTTTTATGACTGCGCAGTATTCCATAGTGGATATGTGCCACATTTTCTGTATCCAATCTACCATTGATGGGTAGTAGCTGGGTTGGTTCCATGTCTTTGCTATTGTAAATAGTGCTGCAATAAACACACATATGCATACGTCTTTACAGTAGAATGATTTATAATCCTTTGGGTATATACCAGTAATGACATTGCTGGGTCAAATGGTACTACTGTTTCTGGATCCCTGAGGAAACACCACACTGTCTTCCACAATGGTTGAACTAATTTACATTCCCACCAACAATGTAAACGCATTCCTATTTCTCCACAGCATCACAAGCATCTATTGTTGCCTGAATTTAATAATTGCCATTCTGACTGGCTTGAGATGGTATCTCATTGTGGCTTTGATTTGCATTTCTCTAATGACCAGTGCAGGTGAGTTTTTTCATGTTTCTTGGCCACATAAATGTCCTCCTTTGAGAAATGTCTGTTTCATACCCTTTGCCCACTTTTTGATGGGGTTGTTTTTTGTTTCTTGCAAATTTGTTTAAATTCCTTGTAGATTCTGAATATTAGACCTTTGTAAGATGGTAAATTGCAAAAATTTTCTCCCATTCTGTAGGTTGCCTGTTCACTCTTATCATAGTTTCTTTGCTCTGCAGAAGCTCTTTAATTAGATCCCATTTGTCAATTTTGGTTTTGTTGCAATTGCTTTTGATGTTTTAGTCATGCAGTCTTTGCCTATGCCTATATCCTGAATGGTATTGCCTAGGTTTTCTTCTAGAGTTTTTATGGTTTTGGGTTTTACATTGAAGTCTTTAATCCATCTTGAGTTAATTTTTGTATAAGATGTAAGGAAGGGGTCCAGTTTCTGTTTCCTACATATGGCTAGCCAGTTTTCCCAGCACCATTTATTAAATAGGGAATCCTTTCCCCATTGCTTATTTTCATCAAGTTTGTCAAAGATCAGATGCTTAGAGATACATACTGTTATTTCTGGTGTCTCTGTTCTGTTCCATTGGTCTATATATCTGTTTTGGTACCAGAACCATGGTAGCCTTTTAGTATAGTTTGAAGTCAGGTAGCGTGACCTCCAGCTTTGTTTTATTTGCTCATGACTGTCTTGGCTATATGGGCTGTTTTTTGCTCTATAAGAAATTTAAAGTTGTTTTTACTAATTCTGTGAAGAATGTCAATGGTAGCTTGATGACAATAGCATTGAATCTATAAATTTCTTTGGGCAGTATGGTCATTTTCACAATATTGTGAAATATTCTTCCTATCTATGAGGATGGAATGTTTTTCCATTTGTGTCCTCTCTTATTTCTTGAGCAGTGTTTAGTAGTTCTCCTCGAAAAGGTCCTTTGCGTGCCTTATAAGTTGTATTTCTAGGTATTTTATTCTCTTTCTAGCAATTGTGAATCGGAGTTCATTCATGATTTGGTTCTCTGCTCATCTATTGTTGATGTATAGGAATGCTTGTGATTTCTGCACATTGATTTTGTATCCTGAGACTTTGCTATCCTGAAGTTGCCTATCAGCTGAAGAGATTTTGGGCTGAGATGATGGGGTTTTCTAAATATACAATCATGTCATCTGCAAACAGAGACAATTTGACTTCCTCTCTCCTACTTGAATACATTTTATTTCTCTCTCTTGCCTAATTGCTCTGCCAGAACTTCCAATACTATGTTCATTGGGAGAGGTGAGAGAAGGCATCCTTGTCTTTTCCCAGTCTTCAAAGGGAATTCTTCCAGTTTTTGCCCATTCAGTATGATATTGGCTATGGATTTGTCATAAATAGCTCTTATTATTTTGAGATATATTCCATCAATACCTAGTTTACTGAGAGTTTTTAAGATGAAGCAATGTTGAATTTTATCGAAGGCCTTTTCTGCATCTATTGAAATAATCATGGTTTTGTTTTGTCATTGGTTGTGTTTATGTGATGGATTGCATTTGTTGATTTGCAAATGTTGAACCAGCCTTGCATCCCCGGGATAAAGCCAACTTGATCGTGGCGGATAAGCTTTTTGATGTGCTGCTGGATTTGGTTTGCCAGGATTTCATTGAGGACTTTCGCATCTATGTTCTTAGGGATATTGGCCTGAAATTTTCTTTTTTGTTGTGTCTCTGCCAGGTTTTGATGGTGCCCTCATTGGGAGGAGTCCCTCTTTTTCTATTGTCTGGAATAGTTTCAGAAGGAATGATACCAATTTCTCTTTGTACCTCTAATAGAATTCAGCTGTGAATCTGTCTGGTCCTGGGTGGTTTTTTTGTTTTGTTTTGTTTTGTTTGTTTTTGTTTTTGGTTGGTAGGCTATTAATTACTGTCTCAATTTCAGAACTTGTTATTGGTCTATTCATGAATTTTACTTCTTTCAGATTTAGTCTTGGGAGGGTGCATGTATCCAGGAGTTTATCCATTTCTCCTATATTTTCTAGTTCATTTGCATAGAGGTGTTTACAGTATTCCCTGACAGCAGTTTGTATTTCTGTGGGATCAGCAATGATATCCCCTTTATCAGTTTTTATTATGTCTATTTAATTCTTCTCTCTTCTTTATGAGTCTAGCTAGTAGTCTATCTATTTTGTTAATTTTTTCAAAACACCACCTCCTGGATTCATTGATTTTCTGAAGGGTTTTTTGTGTCTCTGTTTCCTCAGTTCTGCTCTGATCTTAGTTATTTATTGTCTTCTGCTGGCTTTTGAATTTGTTTCTCTTGCTTCTCTAGTTCTTTTAATTGTGATATTAGGGTGTTGATGTGAGATCTTTCCAGCTTTCTGATGTGGGCATTTAGTGCTATACATCTGCAGTAGCTAGAATAACTTTGATGAGAGGGAGTGAAATGCTATACAGGACTCTTGCACAGCTTATATCACTGGTCCTATGACTACTCCATTAATGAATCCATTGTGTATGGGTGGCTGAGGACAGAGTCTAGCTGAACTTCACTAGATCAGTCATTTTACACTAGAGACCACTGATGCAAAACACAAAGATCTACAGGTTTGGTGTCCACTCCCATAGATCCTTTTAAATGTTTGTAAGGCAGATTTTCTCATATTCAACCTTGCAATATTTTTCATCTAGGCCCCTTACAAATGTTAAAGCAAACTAAATATGGCTTCAGAACTCTGTACTTCTATATTTGAGTCCCTGTGGATAAACTGTAACCCAACTTAATAGGTAGACAAGATTGAAAACCTAACTTAGGAGTATGTACCTGTAACAATTGCTGAGTCTTGGCCAATCCCAGCAGCTATACTTCAACCACCCATACACTGCTGAGTGTTCAAACTGTGTTCAAATAAGGCAAATGACAACCTGTAGCCAATTCAGCTGTTTCTGTACCTCACTTCCAACTTCTGTACATCACTTTACTTTTTTTTTTTCTTGTCTATAAATTCATTCTGACCACAAGGTACCCCTGGAGTCTCTCTGAATCTGCTGAGATTCTGGGGGCCTCCCAATTTGCAAATCATTCATTGCTCAATTAAAATCCCTTAAATTTAATTTGACTAAAGTTTTCGTGTTTTTTGTTTTTTTTTAAATAATTTGGTGACCAAGTCTACTCAGTGTATGGAAGGAAATAACTCTCAAGGGTCTGTTAGATGATTAGAGTATGATTTTCTTGAATTTAGGATGTCACTTGGATATGTCAACTGAAAATGTAGGTCTGGAATTAAGCAAGAGAAAACATAGATCTGGAGTTCATAAGACAGATCAAAGAAAAAATAGACTACTAACTATAGATTAAAGAGTCATCTGCACAGAGATGTGGCTTAGATCAGGGGAGTGTATAAAGTTAACTGGCAAAATTCTATAGCATAAAGATACCTTCACTTCATATTTGTGAGCCATTTGAAACTAGCACACCAACATCAAAAGGAAGACAACTACACAAATTAAAAATACCATATCTGATTTTCATAGTCCAAAAAAAGTTGAAATATTATAGAGAATTCTTAGTATAATCTTTTGGTATAAGTTCTTTATGTTACTGTGCTAGGAAGTTAGAGTATTTCTTTCTTTCTTTCTTATTTGAAAGAAAGGAAGAGAGAAAGAGAAAGGGCAAGAGAGAACAGGAGTCTTGCTCTATTGCCCAGGCTGGAATGCAATCTAAAAATAGGGATTAAAAAACCTCTTTTATGTTGATAATTGTGCTTAACAGAAGAGACAGGAAGGAATAAGGGAAGAAAATAACAAACAAACAGCCAAACAGTATTTCATTTAAGTCTGTGAAATGCTATGCAAATGCTGAAGGGTGATTTACTTCCAATTATGTGGTGACTTTCAAAATAGGTGTAATGTGATACTGAGAAAAATGTATGTTCTGTGGTCCTGGGATGAAGAATTCTATAAATATTCACTAAGTTTACTTGTTCCAGGTCTGAGTTCAAATCATAGATGTCCCTGTTAATTTTCTATCTCATCGATCTGTCGAGTATTAACAATGTGTCAAAGTCTCCCGCCATTATTGTGCGGAAGTCCAGGTCTCATTGTAAGTCATTAAGAACTTGTCTTATGTATCTGGGTGCTCCTATATTGGGTGCATATATATTTAGGATCACTGGCTCCTGTTGTTGCATTGATCCTTTTACCATTATGTAATGTCCTTCTTTGTTTTTTTTAGTCTTTGTTATTATTAAAGTCTATTTTGTCAGAGATGAAAGTTACAACCCCTGTTTTTTTTTTTCTCTCTCTCCATTTGATTGGTGAGTCTTCCTCCAACCCTTTGTTTTGAGTCTTTGTGTGTCCTTGCTTATGAGATGAATCTGGATACAGCATACCTATGGGTTTTGACTTTTTATTCAATTTGCCTGTCTGTGTCTTTGATTGGGGCATTTAATCCATTTAAATTTAGGATTAATATTGATATTTGTGAGTTTAATATTGTCATTTAATGATATCTGGCTATTTTGCCCATTAGTTGATATAGATTCTTCATTATGGAGATACTCTATACCTTTTGGTAAGTTTTTGGGATGACTGATACTGGTTGTTCCTTTCTGTGTGTAATGCTTCTTTTAGAAGCTCTTGTAAAGCAGGCCTGGTGGTGATGAAATCTCTGAGTGCTTGCTTGTTTGTGAAAAAATTTATTTTTCCTTCATTTATGAAGCTTAGTTTGGCTGGATATGAGATTCTGGGTTGAAAATTCTTTTCTTTGAGGCTATTGAATATTGACCCCCACTCTCTTCTAGTTTGTAGGGTTTCTGCTGAGAGATCTGCTGTGAGTCTGATAGGCTTCCCTTTATGGGTAACCTGACCTTTCTCTCTAGCTGCCTTTAGAATTTTCTCCTTTATTTCAACCCTGGTGAATCTAATGATTATGTGTCTTGGGGTTGCTATACTTGAGGCATATCTTTGTGGTGTTCTCTGTATTACCTGGAGTTGAGTATTGTCCTGCCTTACTTGGTTAGAAAAGTTTTCCTGAATAATATCCTGAAGAATATTTTCCAGCTTGGATTTGTTCTCTTCATGACATTCAGGTACACCTATCAAATGTAAATTAGGCCTTTTCACATAGTCCCATATTTGTTGGAGACTTTGCTCATTACTTTTTACTCTTTCTTCTCTAATCTTGTCTTCTCGTTTCATTTCATTAAGTTGGTCTTCAACCTTTGATATCCTTTCTTCTGCTTGATTAATTCAAATGTTAAAACCTGTGCATACTTCGTGGAGTTCTTGTATTGTATTCTTCAGTTCCATTAATTCACTTATATTCCTCTCCAAATTGTCTATTCTCATTAGGATTTCATCAAACCTTTTCTCAAGGTTCTTAGTTTCTTTACATTGGGCTAGAACGTGTTTTTTTAACTCACAAAAGTTTCTTATTATCCACTTTCTGAAGCCTAATTCTGTCCATGGAATGCACTCATTCTCCATCAGACCTTGTTCCTTTATTGGTGAGGAACTGTGATCCTCTGTAGAGGGAGAGGCATTCTGATTTTGGGTATTCTCAGCCTTTTTATGCTGATTTCTTCCCATCATTGTAAGTTTATCCATCTGTCATCTTTGTAGTTACCCACTTTCAAACTAGGTCTTGGAGTGGATGTCCAACTTGTGGATTCCCAGTGCCAGAATCTGAGCAACCCACTGCGTGGGCTAAAACAGTGGCATTAAGATTGATAGTGCTTTTCTGCCCAGGAATCTCTGGTCTGGCTTCCTTCTTGAGGCCCATTTTCAATCAGCTGAATGAATGACTCTGCCTTCCCGGAGCTCCAAATGTCGACCAAAAGGGGACCCAGTCCCATTTACTCTGCACCAAGAACTGCCATGCCAAGGCACTGGCAAAACTGCCGCACTGGTCACAAGAGTCGTGCTGGCGACCCGTGGGGCTCCTCCACTGGGAATCTCCTGGTCTGTGAGCAGCAAAAATTCATCTGAAAGTGTGGCATCCTCTCATTCTCTGTGCTTTCACTGGGAGATACAATCCTGAGCTGCTAGTTATCAGCCATCTTGGATCTCTCTCCAAGTTTTTCTTTTAACACCAATGAGCCAAGCCTTTGGCCACTGCACAGGAGTCAATGTATATGCCATTTATTTCTCTTCAAAATGTTAACATCCAAGTGTACTATTCAAAAATCTACCTTCTTAGAGGATTTTCACTAACTAATATCTTCCAGGGGTACCCCTGAATGGGTCTATCAGGTGATAGATAGTCTATTTCAGGCTGCATCAACATGGCAGATCAATCTAACCATGAAACAGGTCCATTTCTTATTTTGACAGCTGAGAGGTAGGTGCTAGTATAACAAAGGTAGGGATATGAAATGTGGGCCTCCTGCTTGTGTAAACTTTTGCCCTTCAGATATGCTTGGGTCTGCTCAACCTTATGATGTGGTGGGTCTGATAATATACAGCTCATCATATGTAACTTCAGTCCTACAGTAACCTGGTGTCCCAAACACAGGTTGTTAGTTGCTTTTTAAAGGGACAATTCTGTGCTACAGGCAACACAGCTTCATTCAAGAACCCTAGGAGTCTGCATTACTACTCTTCTATTCAAATTTGCAAGAAAATCTAGAAAACATTTTTTCCTACTAGCTTCCTCTAGCATTGTTGAATCTGGTGTATCAGATAGTTCAACCAACAGGGTTGCTTGTACTACACCCTGAACTTGTTTCAGAATCCTCTCTTTCTCTGGATCCCACTCAGAACTGACAGCCTCTCCTGATGAGTAGTAATTAGAGATAGGCAATATCTCCAATTGTGAGGTACCGTGACCTGGACTGCTTTCTTAGTGACAGGAGGTACGAGATGCAATAACTTTCCTTTAATTAAGAAGATGTGTCTCACTATGCCCAACACCAATAGACAACTAAAAATTCTATTGATATTGCAGGCCCTGAATGTCTGTAGTATTAATAGTTACCTTCCACAACTATCACACATATATCTTATCATAGCAAGCAGCATATTTGCCACTTTGGGCTCTCCAATTCCAGGTCAGGGAACCAGTGTGAGTGTTCTACCAGGTGAAAAAGCAAATTTGTCTTGATTATGTACTCAGGAACTGGGTAAATAACCATATATTCATCTTTAGACCAGTCTGACTCACAGTCTGATGAACATGGGCCAGGATTTTATCTATCACCTATCCTCCCTGAGTCTCCATTCTAACAAGGTCTGTGGTAGTGTTATGGCTTCTGAGATATTAGTGTCAGCCCAATCTAGTATCCAGCAGTCCTTAAAAGATCTGCATATTGATTGTGTAGTAAAGGATTTAATCTTGCCCAAAGAGAGATCTGGCCTTTACACCTCAGCTCTGGGAGGTGATCTCTAACACCCTAGAAGGTCATACTTAACACAAGTGTCTTTGTTTGCTGGGGACTTTTAGAGCATGTTAGACAGTCTAACAATGTGATTTATGGTGAGTGCTTCTGGTGGTGCAGTAACAGCTCAACCTCCAGAGGGCTAGGAAATGGGTCAGCCATGTGGGCAATTGAACATGGAGTCTCAATAAAAACTCTACCTATCAAAGTTCCAGTGAGTTTCCCTGGTTGGCAATAACCCATGCATATCATATATATCTCTGCCAGGAGGCATGAACACTGTCCAAACTCTATGAAGAAAGGACATCTGGAACCTCCACATTTGGAAAACTCTTGAACTCTTCCCTGGGCTAATTTTAATCTTTCTTTTTCTTTGTAAGAAACTATAACTTGTGATTATAATAGTTTTCAGTGAGTTCTATGACTTGTCCTAGCAAATTAGCAAAACTTAAGGTGATTTGGGGAAACTTTCAACCGGTAAGTAGTGTCAGAAAGTAAAGATAATCTTGTAGACTGTGCTCTCTGTAAACCTGTACTCTCCCCATTGTGAAATTATTCTGGTTAATGGCCACATTCCTGTGAGAGAAAATATAAAAATATAAAAATCTACTTCATATTCTTATTCTGACATTGCAGAAAATTATATAGCAGTCTTATCAAACCAAGGGATCTGGGTGTGAAAACTGGGTCAAGTCTAGGACCTAGCTGATGGGCTGTATTTTTCCCATTGCAGTAACTAACATTATTCCTGTGCTAACCCACTGTTTGATTGTTTGTTTGTTTGTTTGTTTTACTATATAAAACAAGCAATGACCTTGCTTGCTGTACATTTATCTCACTCATAGGAACAGTAGGGTACAATAGCCATTTCCACAGATCCCTGAGTGTCAAGGTCCCATAGCTGCCTTCCTAGTCTTGTAGTCCTTTGTGGTATTTGTGTCCATCTGTCCTGTGACAATTAAGTGCCAACTCCTAGCCTCGTCATTCCAGAATCCAATCATTCTCATTAACATTAAGGAGCTCAGTTCCATAGTAGCACTTCTTATAATCAGACCTCATCTAAGAAGGACAACTCCATGGAGCTTCTTAATGATGTGGGTACACCACCCATGCCCACTAACAAATTCCTTATTATTTTAGTGAATGGAGCCATCTCTAACCCTCACAGAACCTGGCTGGTCTCTTATCTCACATACTCAGTCAGTTCTAGCATGTACATCTCTCTGGACTTCTTGTCCCATCCTCAACACTCTGTGAAGTCAGATCTGATGCCTCCACCTCACTTTCTGTAAACCTTCATTATTTTTCAACTTCAAGGACAAGGAGTCATTCCAGAAGAGAATTAGTGATGCCAGTTCCAGGTATCCTTGTCAGGATACTAAGTTCTGAGTTATATAAGAGTTTCCCCATATCAAAAATCTCTCCTCTATTCAGCATTATATTCTACTATTCCTGCTCTGTGACCTTTTAGATTCAAGTATTTCCCCCTAGTTCCTGTGGATGCATATAAGCTATATCCAGTAGTTTTTTTGGGGGGGTAATTCTTTTTATCTCACAGCAGAGCAATACTGCCGTACTCAAGAGGCAGGAGGCATAGCTTGTGAAGGACAACCAACATCTTGCAAAATATCTACCTTATGTCCTCCGTAAGTGGTATCTAGGCAGTGAAAGGCTATTATCTTCTAACATGGGAGAGACAGCATAACTTCTAACCCAAAGGCATAAAAGAATCTAAGTCATAAAATTCTCAAGCCCAGCCACACAAATGTGCTAATCCCAGATCTCTGGATTCTATTCCTTCCCTCTCAGGCCCTTTCTTAAGTACGGGAGAGTTTCCAGAGTTATGAGTTCAAGTTCCTTTGTTACTTTTCTATTTTTATCATCAAGTGTTGGTCCTGGTTCTTAGCACAGTCTGTTTTCTGGCTCCTGGAGAAGTGGTTCTTAAAGACTGTCTGAAGAACTTCTGGCTTTCATACCACCTCTGAAGACAATATTTGGCTGACAAGAACCCATTATTTTCTTTCTCCAGGACTTCTGTGACCATTAACAATGGCCATCCAACTAGACAGTTTTTATGATTAGTATTGGTCCTATGCATTTCAAGTATAGAGTCATTGCATGAACCAGTACATCCCCTTTCCACTTGACCTCACCCCAATCCACCAGAGGTAATAGTGTTAGTATCTGCGATATTATACTTTATCAAGAGGTCTCACCAGCCCACATCGTCAGAAATGAATTCTTTGCCTCTAGTTGCTAGATTAGTGATCTAATCCAGGGTCTGCTTCCTAGTACTCCATTTCTAGTAAAAACTGTTTAATTTGGATTCTTCCAGGGGTCAACCCTGAGATAAGTATTTGAATCTATGTAATTAATGTGAGAGATTATCCTAAAAATGACAATTTGGGGACATAAGCTAAGACACTCATCTTAGTGTGATGACTATAGATGAGTCTAGATGGTCTGAGCTTTATTTACTCTGCTAACCAAACACTGACTTCAGAACTGGACATAGTGCTGTACAGGCAGACCACACACATGCTTAGAACATGGCAAGGTAAAGACACACAAAAACAAAGTTCATCTCAATAACTGTTTCAGAAAAAAATATATAAAGAAAAATCTCTTTTATTTTCAGTCATCATGTAAATTTTGTGCTTTGTTGCATAAATTGTTTATTACACATTGCTGTTTTATTTTTAAATAACTTGGGTGTGGGAAGCAAAAATATTTTCAGTGCTTTAGGTACGTAGAAACATCTTAACTTCAGTCACCCTCTGCTGACATATTCTGCCTACTCATTGAAGCCAGAAAATCAGAAAATCAGATCCTGCCCTGTTGGCTGCTTGCTAGTCTTCTCATCAACAATTTTAGCACCTACATTGAGTCAACTCTTTAACGTGACTTCAAGCAAGCTCTCTTCTGACTATCATAACTGGTTTCCTACTAGACTGTTCTTGAGTGTCCTCAGCCAGACAAACACACCCAGGCTCAGGTCCAATAAGCTGCTCCCCTTCCAGAGATCTCCTTTCCCTGACCTTGTGCATTTCCCAAAACAGGAAATTCCCATCTCCCCTTTTCCTTTTAATCAGGGAGATTTATGACCAAAAAGAGAGAAACAGAGAGAAAATACTTACATTTTTAGAGAGAACTTCAGTCAAAATAATTATCACATTAAGTTTTTACCCCTCCCTTTTTCTCCCCCAAAATTTAAAAATCACTTCTAAGGGAAATCATCCTGAAGACTAGTAATATAATTTTAATTAACTATGTGATTTATTGCTTAGTGTCTGGATTTCATCACGGAGAAATTTTTTAATTAGAGAAATGAATGACATACTGTACTAAGTGCTTAACAGAGATCATGTCATTTAATCTTAACTATAATCATTGCTATAAATATTATTTTTGTCCTTGTTTTAGTAATGAGAAAACTGAGACTTAAGAAATTTAAATTTAAATCTAATGGGAATACTTGCTTTTAACTACTATATTAAGTTTCATAGGAAATATTAAATAAATATTTGTTGAATGAAGTGAAATGTGGAAAGAACAAGATAGAGAAAATGAGAAGAAAAAAAAGCTGGAGGAATTCTCTAGAGTGGTTTGGATCCATTCCATTCTCCACTTTGGAAAATTCTATGACAGCTTCCAAAAGAAGAACTTCGATATTATTCCCTCTTGCTGCTCTGACCTCAAATACTCCTTGTAAACCTAGGCCTAGACACAAGTGCTTAGGTAGAAAAACATGCACACATTTCACACTCGTAAAAAATTCCAGTGGAGTAAGTAAAAATCAGGTTGATTCTGTGACATAGAGCTGAAGCCACCACTTCACTGTTCCACCACTTTCTTTGCTCTCTTCCAGTTTGTATTCATCTTCAGGCCTTACATCTGAGCCCAAAGTCCCTGCTTCTCAGACTAAACATGCTGATTGCCAATCAAAACAAACATCTTTACCGACAACTAAGTTTTGCCTGGGGAATTCTCTCCTCAAAAAAAAAAAAAAAAAAATCAAAAAGATACAAAGCATGCTCTGTCCCCAAAGGAATTCTTTCCTTCTCTGCTACTTTTTCATGTCAAGGAGAGAATCAGATGATATGTGATAACTAGTTGTTCTCTGACTCAAGAACTTAACAGGAATAGCAAGGATGTCTGCATGGACTAAATTTAAGAAGAAAAACTTTGAAATTAGAATAAAAATCAAAGTTAAAATTCTGCTTCAACTTTTTGATGATCAGTCTTTCAAAAGAATTGCTAGAGAACAAGCATGTTGTTGCTCTCTAGTCATGTGGATCTGAAATGACTAACAGATACATAATTTCAGACTCGATCTCATTTCTTGCCTGGCTTTGCTTTTAACTCTGTACATCCATGCTGAGGATTCAAGCTGCTTCCCCGGTTCATAACAAGCTCTATTCAGAGACAGGTCTCCCAGCTTCCAGCTGCCTATATTAATGAGAAGCATGAGTTTCAAACCAGAACTTCAAAAGAATAATTTTCTTGGAACGTTATCCTGTAATCGATTTCTAATACAGCCTTCCGCTGGAATATCTCTATAGAAAGCAGTTAATCTAGTGAGAGAAAAACCCAGGGTCTTGGTAAAAAGAGGGCAAAGGAGCTTAAAGGTGGGCTGGATCTCTGGTATTGCACTCAAGCTGGGTGGTGGGGGAAGGGAGAATGGAATCTTGGGAGAGTTAAGACACATATGGGTCTGATTCCAAAGGCAGAAGCGTAATCTCACTCACCTTTGGAAAACTAAGCTAGTGCCTTAGTGACTTAAGTTCCCTGATGTATGAGGGTATGACCAGTTCAATATGATTCCACATAGTTCATGCAATATGAACCCCATGTAAATACTCCAAAACCGCAATTGATTGGAACTCCAAGAACGAGATGGTCTACGTCATTGAATTTTCTGGTCAACCCAGAAGTGAAGCAGAAAAAATCCTTCCTATTTCAATCTTCAGGATCTAACATGTTTATAAAAATATTAGTCTATTTTTCTGATTTATTCAGTAGAGCATAGAGAATACAATTTAATTTCTATTTGATGGTTCAGATACTTACGGTCCTTAAGGTCATACTTTTAGACATCAGTTACTTTGGTCCCATAACTATGAAGTCAAAGGTTAAGAAACAGAGGCACAGCTGCACTGATAAAAGGTTATAATCTATACGAGTTTAGTATAAATTCATCCTGATAATATTTATTGTTCTATTGTTTACTTATTTCTTATAAAATTCAAAAGTTAAAAGAATTCTGATTAATGGGTGATTCTGATTGATAATTTGCTGATTACTCTAGTTCTGTGCAGCTTTCACTGAGAGGGAGAAGACCTCTTGAGCTGAGAAAGAGCCTGTTTCTAACTGGCTTCATGGTTCACATAATTCCATAACTATCGCAAACCCCATTAAAAGGTAAAGGGATGCCAGGCACAGTGGCTCACGTCTGTAATCCCAGCAATTCCAGAGGCCGAGGCAGGCAGATCACGAGGTCAAGAGTTCAAGGCCATCCTGGCCAATATAGTGAAACACCATCTCTACTAAAAATACAAAAATTAGCTGGGTGTGGTCGAACACACCTGTAGTCCCAGCTACTCAGGCAGGAGAACTGCTTGAACCAGGGAGGTGGAGGTTGCAGTTAGCTGAGATCGCACTACTGCAACAGAGTGAGATCCAGCCTGGCAACAGAGAGACAGTCCGTCGCAATTAAAAAAAAAAAGTAATGGGACACAACATAAATTAAATAGAAACCAACCTTATGTCTCCTGACCTGAAGTTGTTGTCAGTATTCTTACTGCTATTTTTGTTGTTGTTTTGGTAAAAACAAGCCTGCCCTTATACAGTGAACATACCACTTAAATTCAAAGGACACCAAACATTATTTCAGCTTCAGTTCAAGAGGAAAAGATCTTTTTAGTAATCTCAGGATTAAGGTTTTTACTCAAATTCTCCATAACTGCACAACCCTTGGGTAATGACAGATAAATCAGGCCCAAATCATGTGCACTGAGACCAACAATGAGCAAGACTAACCACAGCAATAGTGACTTCAAGTGCCAGCAGGCACAGAAAGGCCTTACACCAGCAGTTTCTTATGCCCCTATTCTGCAAAGGTTGTGTTTTTCCTGGCAAAAGAGAAGGAGAGGAGGTGCATTTCCTAACTTGTCAATGGCCTTATGCTTCCTGAGTGAGAAGAGCCCTACTGAACTCACAGGGCCCCTCTCCTTTCCGTCAGCTCCATCCATATTTTCCAGCAAGCTAGTGTTTACGGCTTCTCATGTTTGCTAACAAATATCCTCACCATCAGCAATTCCAACTTGACATATTCCTCCCTGATGATTGTCCAGAATTCTGTGCCAGGCAGGAGGGCTAGGGAAAAAAGGAGGGGCATGGAAAACTGCAGGGGAAGAAAGGGAAGGAGAAAAAGGGCACCAGGCAAAGAGAAGCCTGTCATGCACAATCAAACAATTGATTCATGTCAACAGTTCTAAATCTACGCTCCTTTCTCAGCCTTTCCTACCCATTTTTTATTAGAGTTTTGCCAAGTTAAAGGCCAGAAAGAAATTGTTGCCACTGGATTCTGCCCATATGCCATCCACAAAGTTTTTAAATAATACCTGCTAATTTGTCTGATATAAACATTATGTGCAAGTAATGCTTATCCACTTAAGAGTAAGATGAATAATAATTTAATTTAATTTTTGACCTAATGCTCTAATCTATTTTGATGTGTACCCACCAGGCCCTAAACTTTCAGCAGATCAATAAAATGATCCCTCTGTCTATGAGTTGAAAGTCTTTTTGATTTCTAGATCTTATCCAAGTAGTCATCTACTTAGGACTTTATTGACAGAGCCTTGGAAAGTCAAGGAATGAAGAGACGCAGCCAAGACAGGAATGCAGAGTTTCAGACATTCTGTGTATACTAATAGTGATACTTAAACCACTAACATTTCCATTCCATTGATACTAATTTATTTCAGATTGCTCCATGGTGCTGCTAATCAAAGCCAGCAAATACTCACCAAGAGAAGCCAAAGGCGGAAATGACCTCCCTATACCCACTTCAGTATGTCAGGAGGGTAGTAAATAGTCAGAATGAATAAACACACAGTTGCTGATGCTTTAATTCCATGATTAAATATTCAGTCAAATGCCAGACAGAAATTATTATAGAGTATTTGTTAAATACTGTCCTAAAATATACCCTAAAATCAGATTCAGATATGAATAGTGGCATTCAGTGTGCTACGGCTTTCAACCCTTTTCTAACATTTCCTTAGTCAGAAAGGGTTAAACAAAGGGTCTTGAGCAGTAGATTTCTTAGGAATAAAGAATAGCTATCCTTCAATGACAGGAATGGAATTAAAAGTCGAGTACAAAATGAGTACTTTTGAAAAGAGGAGATTGACACTCTTTCAAACTACTATAAACTTCAATTACATGATTGACACTCTTTCAAGCTACTGAAAACTTCAATTACATTTATAATTAAAATATAAGTTTAAACTATATTTGAGAAACAATAGACCCGTAATTTTGTCTTAATTTGTGAAAAAAAGAACAGTTGAGGCTAAGTCCAAAGAAATTTCTTAAAAACTACTTTTTAAAATTGAAGCATTGGACTAGATACCTGGATGTATTTTTAAAACATAGTTCTAAGAGAAGTTCCATAAGAAACAGAATAATATCTATAGCTTAATATCATTTATGTAAATGTGAAATACAATACATATACACGAAGCAGTAATAAACATTTAATAAGAGTTTAATCAAAATAGAAGGCTGACATATTAGAATAGCTACCTATGGTAGTTGGTGGGACAAACATAAGTAGAGAATGCAAATAAAGAGAATAAATTTTTTGAAAATAAACCTTGCATAAATCAATGTGGCACTATGCCATGAGCTAATAGATATGATTATATCAACTTTCTGTACCCCAGTCCAAAAAAGCATAACTATCAATAAAGCTTATGCATAAATGTGACAAAGTTAAAAACTCCAGGGATAATAAGAAAAATAATGGCTAATTAGTTCAACATTAAATGCAATAATATCAGTCCAATCATTACAATGTCTGTTTGTGATTCGGGACCCTAAGGAGTTTGTTGGAAAACTGCTATTTTTTCATAATTTCTCTCATTGATTTTAATCCAAAAATGAGCAATTAATATCAAACTGGCTTTCATCTCCTGCAGTGCACAATTATCTGTGTAAAGAAGGGTACAGATTTGAAATAGAATGGGAGAACGTGGTGATGAATTGGATATAAGGTAAAGGGTAAACTTAAGAAAAAAACACAAGTTTCTACCTAGGGAAGTGGGTGGACAACATTCTGCTGGGTGAGAAAGAGAAATACTGGTACAAGATGAAGTGGTACGAATTAAACATCTCTATATTGGATGCATTAGTGACTTTTACATGGTCACTTCACATAGCTTCTCCTAATGTATGCCAAAGGTCAAGTCAGGTTAAATATTTCTACAAGGATTCAAAAAACTCTGTGATGATCTGATTTGATCTAGAAAAAAAACTAGAATACTTAAAACATCCTCTCTGAATACTATTTCTCACAACTGAGGTTTCAATGAGTGAAGAGCAGCAGAAAATTCGAGGCCCTATTATTTAACTAGATTCTTAAAAGTCAGTCATCAATGTAAGACAACCATCTAAGTATCAGGAGGCACCAATATCCCACTCCACCTTCTCTTTTATAGTATGATACCACCACTTCTCCATCAAGAAGTGTGCCTCTGCTCCCTCACTTTGAAACTGATGGACCTTCATCATGGCATAAACCAATAGATTATGTTGAAAGGGACACTGATTTACCAGGCGTGGTCATGAAAGATGATATCGTTTCCAATTTTCTTTCTCTCTGACACATACCTCGAGATCTCAGAGTCAATATTTACCTCTATCATGAAGTTCCCATACTGAAAAAATACCATGAAGCAACTACATAGATAGAGAAATATCTAGGCAGGCTCTGATATTCCTGCCCCAAGCTGTTGGAGTCTTTAATCCTCACAACCTAATCTGTAAGTGAAGAAGCCTTAGTGAGGTCCTTGGGTCTTAAAAAAAAATCTTATTGCAAGACATGAGAGACCCAAGTCAAAACTGGCTGGTTCAGCCACTCCTGAATTTTTGACCAAAGAAGCCACTTTAGATTTTTAAAAGTCATTTTTATTGTTTTAAATCACTAAAGTTTGGGGAGACCTGTTATACAGCAATAGGTAACTGATAGAGCCATCTTTCATGAAAATCAAATACTTTCACAAGGATGTTACACAATATAACAAATATTGAGTGTTCAAGAAATGCCAATGTTGACAATATATATTTTATCTTAACTAAAACAAAGAGAATGGGAGAAGAGTCAAGAAAAAATATTTAATTTTTATCTCAATCCTCTAAAAGCACTATATTTAAATCAAACACTTTAGAATGAAAATACTGGCATAAATTCAACAGAGCTCATTATGTCTCCTGAGGCATCATTATAGAGTGTTTTCCTTTTTAAAAATAATCACACTTAAACACTTTCTCTCTTACTAACTGTTAAGAAGTATCACTATTACTATTTCATGTTCAAATAAGAGGTCTCGGCATGTGTGTGGCTAGTTGTGGGTGAGATTGGAGTGGGAAGTCTTTCTCCAAAAATACACCATCATGACCATCCAAAGCATTTCTCACAAAAACTGGTTCTATTACAACATGGTGGGTGCCATATTTTGGCTCCCTCACTGCCGCACACATACTCTTCCAGCAGTCCATAAAGTATTACTCTAGTCCATAAACTCTAAGAGACTTTAAAAAATATTTGGCATAAGTTGTTTAAATATGAATTCTAACTGTCTGAAGCATAATTTCCCTGAAGCTAAATTTTAAATTACATTTCCGTAAGGCTCAGTAACATTTCATACCACACTGTTGGTCGAGTCCTAGAAAGATCTTTTAAAGATTCCACAGTAGACTCAAATTCCTGGCTGTATATCCCTAGGCAAACTAAGATAAATAAATGGACAGTCTTTCCCACCAATGGTGGGAAGTGAGAAAAACTAAGCTGGAATAAGGAACTAGACAGAGATTGACTCTAGTTCAGGGATCCCCAAACCCCAGACCACCAACCAGTACCACTCCCTGGCCTGTTAGAAACCAGCCCACACACAGCAGGAGGTGAGCGCTGCGCAAGTAAGCATTACCACCTGAGCTCTGCCTTCTGTCAGATCCGTGTCGGCATTACACTCTCATAGGAGTGCAAATCCTATTGTGAACTGTGCATTTGAGGGATCCAGGTTGCAAGATCCTATGAGAATCTAACGCCGATGATCTGAGGTAAAACAATTTCATGCAGAAACCATACCCACCCCTTCATCCAAGGAAAAGTTGTCTTCTATGAAAGGAGTCCCTGGTGCCAAAAAGGTTGGGGACCACTGCTCTAGTTCATCTATCAACTTGGAAAATGGTAACTATCACTACAAGAACAAGATTCTCAATAATTCTGCCCCTGAATTATCTTTAGAAATACTGTGAATGGCCCCTGAAATGGTCATCCATCTCTCTCAATTTGAACTATACTATATAGGGGAAAGTCTCCCAAATACATGCCTCCACCACTCCTTTGCAGCCCACCATAAATCCCCCACCCCAATTCTACACCCTACTTTTTTTCCCCATACAAATTTCACTGGCAGCTTTTACCTCTAACTTCTTTCCAACATTCCTCTTTTATGTGTTTATGTGGCGATCTAAAATTTATGGGAAATTGAAGCAAGGTGCAAACATGTACCTAGAAAAAAAAATTCTGCAAAGACAGTTGAATGAACTTACATTTCACCATATCTAAATCCCACTCATTCTCTTTCTCATTTTCTCTCCCCTAAATGTAACTCCTGGCTTTTCTTTTATTATTAATGGTACCACATGTCTACTGTCTCAAGCTAAAAAAGTATAATTGAATTTCTCCTTTCAGTCCTATAAGAGAAAAACAAAATAAAACAAGTCTTACTATTTCTTTAAACTCTCTTTTTGCATCTTCCCTTCTTTATTTTCCCTTCTTCTTTCTTACATTCTACCAGTTCAGACATTTATCTTCTCATGACTGGACTATTTCAGTGCCATGCAAGGTAGGCTTCCTAAATCACCTCATATTCCTTGTCCCTCCCTCATTTGAAACCTTTAATGGATCTCTGTTGCCTTCAAATTACAGTTCAAATCCTTTGGGTAGGCATCTGTGTCTCTTTCTGCTTTTTTACCTCCCTTTCAATCTGACCATGTCAAGTGGAACTAGAACTCATACACCACTGCTAGAAATACAGAATTGTACAACCACTTAGAAAAACAGTTTGGCATTAAAAAAAAGTACACATTCTCATACCATAAGATTTAGCCATTCTATTCCTAGGTATTTACTCAAGAGAAGTGAAAGAATAGGTCCATACAAAGATTTGTATGTGAACACTTATAGTGGCTTTATTTCTAATGGGCAAAAACTGGAAGCAACTCAAATGTCCATCAAAAGGCAAATGGACTGGAATACTACTTACCAACAAAAAGAATGAACTATAAATGCATACTGCAACATAGAAGGACCTCAGAATAATTATCCTAAGTTAAAGAAGCCAGACATTTGTATAAAGTTCTAGAAAATACATAATAATATATAGTGACAGAAGTAAATACTTATAATGTTATCTATTAATTTATTAAAAAGAAAGCAAGCATACTACTGGTTGCCCGGAAACCAGAAAATAAAAAGGGCTGGAAGAGAAGAATTACAAAAACACTCAAATTTTTTTTTGATACAAAATATTCTATCTATTATGGGTAATACAGTTTGGATGTTTGTTCCCTCCAAATCTCATGTTGAAATGTAATCCCCAATGTTGAAGGTGGGGCCTGGTGGAAGGTGTTTTGATCACCAGGGCGGTTTTGATCACTGGGGCGGATTCCTCATGAATGGCTTAGTGCCATCTTCTTGGTGATCAGTGAGTTCTTTCCCTGAGTTCATGTGAGATCTGGTTGTTTAAAAGAGTGCAAAGCATTCTCCCCAACCCCCATGTCACTTCTTGCTTCCTCTCTCACCATGTGATGTGCCAGCTTGGCCTTTGCCATGACTGGAAGTTTCCTTAGGCCTTCACCAGAAGCAGATGCCAGTACCATGCTTCCCATACAACCTACAGAACCATAAAAAAATCAAACCTCTTTTCTTTATAAATTCCTGAGTCTCAGGTATTTATTTATAGTGATGTAAAAATTAATACATCTGTCATTGTATGCCTGTCTTATTTCACTTAACTTAATGATTTTATTCTTTTTTATTGTCAAATAGTATTTTATTCTGTATATATACCATATTTCCTATATCCACTTGTCTATCAATAGGCACTTAGGTTGATTCTATACCTTTGCTATTGTAAATAGTACTGTGATAAACATCCTGGTTCAGGTATTCCTTTGACATATTGATTTCTTAGCCTTTAAATAAATGCACAGTAGTGGGATTGCTGGATCATAGAGTAGTTCCATTTTTAATTCTTTCAGGAATTTCTATGCTGTTTCCATAATGGTTATACCAATTAACATCCCCACCAACAGTGGAAAAGAGTTTCCTTTACTCTGTATCCTTACCTACATCTGTTATTTTTGTCTTTTAATTACTTTTAATAGCTATTCTGAGTTCATATGATATCTTATTGTGGTTTTGATTTGCATTTCCCTGATGCTTAGTCATGTTGAGCATTTTTTGATCTATCTATTGGCCATTTGTATGTCTTCTTTTGAGACATATCTCTTCATGTCCTTAGAGCCCACTTTTTAATGAGATCATTTGATTAGCATTATTAATTTATTTGAGTTTCTTGTATATTGTGGATATCAGTACCCTGTCAGATTAAAAGTTTGCAAATAGTTTGTCAAAGAAACTTTTAAGAATAATAGATGTGTTTATTATCTTGATAGTGGTGACAATTTCACAGTTATGCACATATATAAAAACTTATTGGCTAGGTGCGCTTTGGAAGGCTGAGGCAGGCAGATCCATTGTGGTCAGGAGTTTGAGACCTGCCTAGCCAACATGCTGAAATTCCATCTCTACTAAAGAAGTACAAAAATTAGCCGGGCATGGTAGCACATGCCTGTAGTCTCAGATACTCATGAGGCTAAGGGAGGAGAATCACTTGAACCTGGAAGGCAGAGATTGCAGTAAACCAAGATCGTGCCACTGCACTCCAGCCTGCACAAAAGAGCAAGACACCATATAAAAAAAAAAAACTTAGCAAAGTGTACACATTAAATATTCACTGTTATGACATGTCAATTATACAACAATAAAGCTATTTTTTTATTTCTCCTAAAAAATAAAAAACGGGATACCTGCGCAGAATGTGCAGGTTTGTTACATAAGTGTACCTGCACCATGGTGGTTTGCTGCATCTACTGCAGCAAGTTCCCTCCCCTCACTCCCCACCCCTCAACAGGTGCTGGTGTGTGTTGTTCCCCTCTCTGTGTCCATGTGTTCTCAATGTTCAACTCCCACTTATGGGTGAGGACATGCGGTGATTTGTTTTTTGTTCCTTTGTTAGTTTGCTGAGAATGATTGCTTCCAGCTTCATCCCTGTCCTTGCAAAGGACATGACCTAATTCCTTTTTATGGCTGCATAGTATTCCATGGTATATACAAAACACATTTTCTTCATCCAGTCTATCATCGATGGGTATTTGGGTTAGTTCCCTATCTTTGCACTTTGTAAATAGTGCTGCAATAAACATACATGTGCATGTGTCTTTATAATAGGATGATTTTTACTCCCTTGGGCATATACCCAGTAATGGGATTGCTGGGTCAAATGGTATTTTTGGTTCTCGATCCTTGAGGAATTACCATACTGTTTTCACAATGATTGAACTAATTTACATCCCACCAACAGTGTAAAAGCACTCCTATTTCTCCACAGCCTCACCAGCATTTATTGTTTTCTGACTTTTTAATAACTGCCATTCTGACTGGTTTGAGATGGTATCTCATTGTGGTTTTCATTTGCATTTCTCTGATGCTCAGTGATGTTGAACCTTTCTTCATATTTTTGTTGGCTGCACAAATGTCTTCTTTTGAGAAGTATCTGTTCAAACCCTTTGCCCACTTTTTGATGGAGTTTTTTTTTCTTGTAAATATGTTTAAGTTCCTTGCAAAAAATTCTGGATATTAACCTTTGTCAGATGGTAGATTGCAAAAATCTTCTCCCATTCTGTAGGTTGCCTATTCACTCTGATGCTAGCATCTTTTGCTGTGCAGAAGCTCTGTAGTTTAATTACAACCCATTTGTCAATTTTGGCTTTTGTTGCAACTATTTTTGCCATTTTTGTCATGAAGTGTTTGCCCATGCCTATGTCCTGAATGGTATTGCCTAGGTTTTCTTCCAGTATTTTATGGTGTGGGGTTTTACATTTAAATCTTCAGTATAAGGTGTAAGGAACAAGTTTCTGTTTTCTGCATATGGCTTGCCAGTTTTCCTAACACCATTTACTGAATAAGAGATCATTTCCCCATTGCTTGTTTTTGTCAGGTTTATTGAAGATCATATGGTTGTAGATATGTGGTATTATTTCTGAGGTCTGTGTTCTGCTGCATTGGTCTATGTGTCTGTTTTGGTACCAGTACCATACTGTTTTGGTTTCTGTAATCTTGCAGTATAGTTTCAAGTCAGGTTTGTTTTTCTTTTTCTGCTTAGGATTGTCTTGGCTATACAGGGTCTTCTTTGATTCCACATGAAATTTAAAATAGTTTCTTCTAATTCTGTGAAGAATGTCGGTGGTAGTTTGATAGAAATAGCATTGAAACTCTAAATTACATTGAGCAGCATAGCCATTTTTATGATGTTGATTCTTATCTATGATGATGGAATATTTTTCCATGTGTTTGTGTCCTCTCTTATTTATTGAGCAGTGGTTTGTAGTTCTCCTTGAAGAAGTCCTTCATATCCCTTGTTAGCTGTATTCCTAGGTATTTTATTATCTTGGTAGCAATTGTGAATGGTATTCATTAATGATTTGGCTCTCTGCTTGCCTATTACTGGTGTATAGAAATGCTTATGATTTTTGCACATTAATTTTATGCCCTGAGACTTTTCTCAAGTTGTTTATCAGTTCAAGAAGTTTGGGGCTGAGATAATAAGGTTTTCTAAATATAAAATCATGTCATCTGCAAACAGAGACAACTTGATTTCCTCTCTTCCTATTTGAATACGCTTTATTTCTTTCTCTTACCTATTGTCTTGGCCAGAACTTCCAATACTACATTGAATAGGAATGGTGAGAGAAGGCATCCTTGCCTTGTACTGGTTTCACAGAGAATGCTTCCAGCTTTTGCCCATTCACTATTATATTGGCTTTGGGTGTGTCATAAATAGCTATTATTTTTAGATACATTCCATCAATACCTAGTTTAATGAGTCTTTAACATGAAGTGGTGTTGAATTTTATTGAAGGCCTTTTCTGTGTCTATTGGGATAATCATGTGGTTTTTGTCTTTGGTTCTGTTTATGTGATGGATTACGTTTATTGATTTGCATATGTTGAACCAGCCTTGCATCCCAGGGATAAAGCCAGCTTGACCATGGTGGATAAGCTTTTTGATGTGCTGCTGGATTTGGTTTGCCAGTATTTTACAGAGGATTTTTGCATCAATGTTCATCAGAGACATTGGCCTGCAGCTTTCTTTTTTGTTGTTGTGTCTCCTGGTTTTGGTATCAGGATGATGCTGGCTTCGTAATATGAGTTAGGGAGGAGTCCCTCCTTTTCAATTATTTTGAATAGTTTCAGATGGAGTGGTACCAGCTCCCCTTTGTGTTTCTGGTAGAATTCAGCTGTCAATCCATCTGGTCCTGACCCTTTTTTGGTTGGTAGGCTATTAATTACTGCCTCAATTTCAGAGCTTGCTATTGGTCTATTCAGGATTCAACTTCTTCCTGGCTTAGTCTTTGTAGTGTGTGTGTCTAGGAATTTATCCATTTCATCTAGATTTTCTAGTTTATTTGCATAGAGGTGTTTATAGTATTCTCTGATGGTAGTTAGTGTTTTTGTGGGATCAGTAGTCGTATCCTTTTATCACTTTTTTATTGTTTCTATTTGATTTTTCTCTCTCTTCTTATTGGTCTAGCTAGTGGTCCGTGTATTTTGTTAACATTTTCAAAAAACTGGCTTCTGCATTTGCTGACTTTTTGGAGGGTCTTTGTGTCTCTACCTCCTTCAATTCTTCTCTGATCTTAATTATTTCTTGTCTTCTGCTAGCTTTTGGATTAGTTTGCTCTTGCCTCTCTAGCTCTTTTAATTGTTATCCCCCAGAGGCTCAGGCCCAGGGATATAAAAATTCTGTCCCTGAGCCTCTGGCTGCACTTATTGGAGATTCCTGAAGGTAATCCCCACCCAATGAGGAAAGATGGGCCAGGTTTAGGCCTGAAGGGGCACTCTGCCCGCAGACTGCCACAGCAGGTGTGTTGGACTATTGAGACAAGAGTTGGGACCAGGCCATCCAGCCTCTCTGGCTGCACCAGGAGAAAAGTACAGCCTGGAGCTATAGAAATGGGTGCTGCTCTTCCCCGACCCAGGGAGCCTACCCTGTTAGGCATTTGTGAGTCCCAGTGCTGGCTTCTGCCCCTCCCTCAAGGAGCTCAAAGGCTTAGAAGAGGGAACTACACCCAGTGCTGGTCGCCCCTTCCTTGGGAGTTCCGTAGACTTAAGCAGATTCCAGCTAAGAGCTGTAAGAATCTGCACGTTCTGGAGTTGGGATGCCAGGCCCTGATGGTGTGGGTTCACAAGTAGGCTCTTTCAATCCATGGGTTCCACAGCTCCATAGAAAAAGCACAGTTTCCCGAGCTTGGTAGCATGCTCACTGCCTCTCTTTGATGAAGGGAGGGGGTTCCCAT
This sequence comes from Callithrix jacchus, assembly GCF_049354715.1. NCBI lineage: Eukaryota > Metazoa > Chordata > Mammalia > Primates > Cebidae > Callithrix > Callithrix jacchus. The sequence goes on along the minus strand of NC_133504.1, from coordinate 70,235,668 downwards.
GTCCCTGTGGCTCTCAGATGAGCCTCTGCACCACACTGTTCCTTCTTTCCATGGATCACATCACCTTCTAGTCAATTTTGATGAGAGAACCTGGATACCTTGGTTGCTGGTGAAGGAATCACACACTTATGTGTTTTTCAATGGAAGCCTCTGAACACGGCTGTTTTTAGTTGGCCATCTTGGCCCTGCCCCGCCCAGTGATAAAGCTATTTAAAAGAAAATCTTATCTTTGATTACTCCCCTTACAGAATAATCTCTTTGAGTCAAACTTGTCAACTAATTAAAGGAAGAATGTATTATGAAGCTTCACACATCTGTATTTATCCTGCTGCCATCCTCTGACTTGAAATACTCTGCTACTTGCTCTTCAGAGCACAGTTAACTTCATACCTCCTCCACTGAGCCTTACCAGATCATTCCAACTGTAGATTTCTCTTCTTTGAATATCTAAAATTTGAATACACAATAACCATCAATTGGCATACCTAAATAGAGCACAGAGTCAAACCTAGGTTTGAATCTTAATCCTGTAGTTTACTAGCTCTGTAAGCATAGAAATTTAATCACTCTGAGGCTTTGTTTCTTCATCTCTTATACATTGCTAATAATAGCACCCATTCGATAAAGTCACTAAATGTAAATTACTTGGTACATAGCAAAAAGACCAATCTTTATTTTTGTAGATTTACTACATGTTTTCCTGTGATGTTTCTTATACACAGTAATCCCTACCAAACATATGTTATCCACACGATGAGGTACAAAGATGTTTGTTTTCATTTTTATTAGTTATATTTTGAAATATTAGTTGTATTTTGAAATATTTATAGAAGGAATAGTAAAATCATCAGGTCTTCTTCGTGGTGCCTATCAGAAATAATTCCATCTAAGCAGTTTAACAATAGACATAGACAATCCTTTGTTGGTCTGATTTTCCTATTCCTAACAATACCCTTTCCTGGACAGGAAGAGGAGACTAGAAAGTTTTGGATTTAAAATACTGCCATGACTGTTCCAAATATTATGGTTTTCTGCTCAAGTAAGCTTCAGCTGAACCCAGACATTATATATAAATAATAAAATGCACTTAGTCATATTCTCAGAATTTGACTTTGCTTCACTCCAAATAATATACAGTAATCCCTTCCAAATATACATTATCTACATGATGAGGTACAAAGATGTTTGTAATAAGCCCAGAATCACAAGTATAAGAAGTGACTAAACACAATTTGAGTCAATACCTGTCTGATTATGTCATGATACTCCTAACAATTACATCATGTTTTTATTTTTATTAGTTGTATTTTGACTAATAAAATTCAGATGATAAACTTTGAATACTCAATTATTAATTTATTTGTATTAATCGACTTACAGAATGCTACATCTCACTTAATACAGGGTACTTTCTTCTGGGAAGTGGGTCTCTGGTTTCTTACAATATTTATTGTCCAATATATTTGGTAAGATTTTCTCTTCACTGAAACTTTTATTTGAGGAAAATGAAAGAAGACTGAGAGTCAGCTGTCATTTTGTATTTTTCCTTTAGAACTTACAGTATCTAGTGTAGTCGTGCTGACAATGCCCTTCATTATTTACATAATCCACTGTCAAAAGTTTTTACTTTTCTTCCAATGGGGCCATGTAAATTAATTAAGGGAGGTGGTCACTACCTTTAAACAATAAGAAGGCAGATAAAAAAGATATCACCAATCCAAGTAATTAATTGCCTAACTGGTGCTTTGGAACCTTATGCTACCATTAAAGTTTCATCTCAGAAATTCAGTGCCTGAATGAAACCATGGCAACTTCAACTTGCAAGTGGAAATATCAAAATACATACACTATGCATTTGTAATCTCATCATACATTTTGACCCATCATAGATGATCTCTCCTAAACACTGTTTAAAAGACTAGGCATGCAACCCTCTGAACAACAATAAATGATGTTTTTGGCGAACCTAAATCCTAGCACCTAATGGAGAAGTTTATTATGTACCTTACCAGCAACAATTATAGCATTATCCCCACATTGTTATGATTTGTCATTGTAATAGCACTTTTAAAGCATTAATTATGAAACAAGCATTATTCTAAGCACTTTGCATGAGTTAACTCATTTTATCTTTACAACTGCATGACATAAGTACCATCATGGGATATAAGGCATAAACAGTTAAAGTTGCACTGTCAATAAGTGGTAGCACTAACAGCATTATTGATACTGCTAATAACAATAATGTGCTCAAAGATGGACTTAGATATCACAGTAAAATTTAAAAATTGAATTTCAAACGGTTGCCTCATTTACCATCTCAAGAATCTATCCAAGCCAAAGGCCTCACAATGTCTTTCTTAAAATGTAGATGCTTGGTAATTTGTCAAAATAAGGAGAATAATGTTATGAATTCAAACCATAGATCCTTCTTCAGAAAGTACGCAATTCAAACTTAAAAGCTGTGAAGATTTTACACATACATAAAATCTTGGCTATATATCTCTATCCTTTGTGTTATTTACTATTAAAAGTCCAATGAGAAGCAAACAAAAGGTGAAGAGGGCACCTACTTTAGAAGGTATGAGAACAGCCCACGAAGTAGAATGAAGCTTGAACTATTTTAACTTTTTGTGTGTTCTAATGGATATTTATGTTTCAAATACTTTCAAAATCACATTAGTTTTATAAAACTCTATTTTCTCCACCTCCAAATCTTCCTTTCCCCACTTTAAATCAATCCACTTCAGGTCTTTGGGGACTGCCAATTTGGAACATCCTCTGGCTTTGCAAATTGGCAGCTGGGATCAATCAGTTCATAAAATCCAACTTGTCAGCTAAAACAAGTCATATTTCTTAAGCAAGACAATCTGTTAAACAGCTTAGGTCTTAAATCCATGAAAAACATTTGCAAAAACACATTTTGTGCTTACTCTTCTTAAGTTCTGAGGCTACAGATGTTACAGAAACCACCATTCTGGAAACTCTCCCAGTCATCTCTTCTTTCCTAAAAATTTGAAGGTACCTTCTGGGCTCAACAACAAGCAGAAGACCAGCTTCTGAGAGCCATGGGTGGGAACAGATTTCTTAAATGTGGGATGAATCTTTGCTTCACCCTGGGCAGTTACATAGTAGTTCTATCTGCTGTGCAATCAATCCAGTTCATCATAAGCCAATGTCATCACAGTGCTGTTAGACTGGCTTCCTGTTCTGGCTGTCCCTAATAAGAAAAGTTTACACAGAATTATATAGATTTGAAAGCAATTGCAAAGCTTATATAGCTAAGTGATCTCAAGCAAGGCATATCTCAAGCTTCAATCTCCTTCTCAGTAAAATGAGAGGGCTGGAATGAAAAAACACATTTCTGTCCAATTCTATAATTCATGATGAGTCTACATCTGACCATTGCTTTCACATGCAAGGAAGCCTACTCCATCACCCTTGCTAACTCTTGAAATTCTCCAGGACCATAGTGGGTAGGTCTCTATGCAACATCATTCCATGAACAGTGATATGTCAGATAAAGCTATTTCCAGACTTCATCACACTTAACAAAGTACTGGAAGGATTCATGAGAAATAAAAGTTGGTGTTGCCTTGGTACCTCCATTTGATTATCATTACTTCTAAATGGAATCACTTCTCAACATCTCATACCATAACATCAAAGTGGGAAAATACTCAGACAAATGATCACACTACTTGGCCTGGCTCCAGACAAACATCAGTCATGATAATCCCTCTTTCTCCCATCAAGCCAAGACAACCCTGAGACTCATCAACTCAAACTTCCAGAAAGCCACCACCAGTTGTTCAGAATTGGCATCAAGAAGGGAATACATTTTATATTGTGACCTATGTATCAATTAGTCCCAATCAACTACCAACTGTTATCTACACATCTAACTGGATGTGTTCTGAAACATACTCATTATTTTCCCATGAAGCATCTCCCTCTCTCCCTATGTTTCCTATTTTGATAAATGACAATACCAGCCGGGCGTGGTGGCCCATGCCTGTAATCCCAACACTTTGCGGGCCAAGGTGGGCAGATCACTTGAGGTCAGGAGTTTGAGACCAGCCTAGCCAACATGGTGAAATGTCGTCTCCACTAAAAAACAAAACATTAGCCAGGCCTGGTGACACACGCCTGCAATCCCAGCTGCTCTGGAGGCTGAGGCATGAGAATTGCTTGAACCTGGGAGACAGAGATTTCAGTGAGCCAAGATCACACTATTGCACTCCAGCCTGGGCAACAAAGTGAGACTCTGTCTCAAACAAACAAAGCTAATACAGATGATTCACATATCCAAATAAAATAATATTTTGCCTTAATCTCACATCGTAACAATCAAGTCCTGCAATTTTGCCTCCTAAGTCAATTTTCATATTTACTCTCTTCATTCCAACACTTCCCTAGTCTAAACCTTATAATTAATTTCCCTCTAACATATTGAAATAGCTTTTTAACTAATTTACCTCGCCAATTATCTTGCAAATATCCTATTTCCCTATTTTAAACCCTTCAATGAATTCTAATGCATATGAGCTTAACAGCCTCAGTTTATTTAAATATCCTACGTGGTAGCACAGGATTCTATGAGCGAGTAAAAACTGTATGGCCTTTTACAGCTTAACTTTGGGAGTAATATCACTTCTACCACACTCTATTGGACAAGGCAGTCACAAGCCCACCCAGATTCATGGGGTCCTTGATTGGAGGAGTGTCAAAGAATTTGCAACCATGTTTTAAAACCACTATGCGCACTTCTGTCTTTGAAATGTTATGCTACAGAAAAAATGGAACTAATAGTTCTCCAATTATGTCTTTGCACAAACTGTTTTCCCAGCATAAAATATTCTCTTTCACCTCCTTGGAAAACCCCTACTCATTCCTCTAGAGTCACTAAAATACTACTTCCACTGTGAGAGCTTCACTGACAGCGCCAAGTGAACGTGAATGCCCTCTAAGCTCCAGTAAGATCTCACCTCCTAGCCCAGTGCCTCTCAAACATACAAATCACCTGGGATCTTACTGAGATTTAGACTCATTAGTAGGGCTAAGGTGAAGCCGCATTTCTTACAAGCTCCCAGATGATAAATATATTGTCAATCCATTAGCCCAGTCAGAAAGCTTACTCAAATTACTGCCCCAGCGTGGAGTGTTTCATCCAAACAGAGGGTGTGGCACAGGGGCAAGCTACAGAGCATGCACCTGGGGAGAGGCCAGAGAGGAAGAGAAAAGTTGCAGCACGCTCAAAAGAGCAGGCAGATTGTTAAAGTATGTGTATAGGCAAAGAGTGAAATTTGGGTACAAATCAATAAGAGGAGAAGCAGACAAACCAAGCCAAAAGCTAGCCAAAGCCTTAAGTGAAGGTTGGGAGGCAGAACACAGGGAAATCCTAGAGCTGATGAAAGGGTATCTGTAAAAATTTTTCATAGGTTAAAGATAGGGAGAAAGCCATTAGGGCATTAGGCTAAGATTAATATTTTCTAAAATATTTTTGTACACTTCCATTGAGCCTATTGTCTTTTTTACAATGAAATTTTGATTTGCATATATCTAAATTAGATTTACCATAAGCTTCCTGAGACCATGGACTGTTCTTATTTGTTAAAGAATTATATTTAAGAGCATATATACGCTTTCTGGGGTCTATATCTTAACTCTGCCACTACCTGATGTGTGATCTTAGGGAGATTATTTAATTTTTTGTTTGCTTCAGTTTTCTTGAACATAAAATTGGGGCTAATGACAATAATAATGTCTGCACAAAAGAATGCTGACAGAATAAAAAGAGAATATATATACAAGTGCTTAACCTGGAGCATAGTAATCCTTTAATCAGTGTTTGATATTATAAGGAGCTAATGATGTCTAAGAGTTTGGGATTAGAATCAAACTTCTAGAGTAAAAATCTCCAGCTCTCTGATTTACTACTCATGGGACCTCAAACATATACTTAACTCCTCTAAGCCTTAGTTATTTCAACTGTAAAATTAAGATGGTAATAGTGCTTCTCTAATAGGATTATTAAAAGAATTGAGATTATTCACTCCTGATAAATGCAATAAATTTTCAATGATTATTTGTTACTATGCTATCATCATGTTCAGAATGAGTCTGGCACATAGTGGGCTTTCAATATATATTTGTCGAATAACTAAATAATATTGTTAACATAAACAAATAATGTTTCCTAATTAATAATAAGTAAATAAACAAGTAATATTGTTAACATTAACCTCAGCAATTTCACTTCCTTTCAAGATACTGCGATTTACTTAGGAAAAAAAACTTTTCTTAGGACAACTCCAGAAAAGAAAGTAGAGATAGAAGACCCCACCATCTCCTTGAATCTATTAGCACAGCTTCACTTTTATCTTTTTTATACGTTAAGCTTCCATGTAAGTTTTCCTTGAAAAACTGTTCCCATCACTAAGTAATAAAGAATTATAACATATTTTCCGTAACTATGTGCTCTCCTGTACACCATAAAAGAATAGCACAGCATCCAATGTCCAATTATATATTATTACATATTGTGGGGACCACACATGCTAATGGATGTAAATACCTAACAATAATAAAAACTAAATGAAAGGCAGCTATCTCACCATTCTTCTCCAGCTTCCCATTTGTCTAGTGCCTGAGAATCAAAGAATGAAGTTGGCTAGAAACAAATATGACCCTGACCAGCCTGTCAGAATTAACATAGCACTACGGTACTAGCAAAAGAATTAATAGGAATAACAGGCCTACTTCCAATACACATGGTGAGAAACCTCTTGCTGACAGAAAGATACAGAATAGAATTCATCTCAACATTCCACTGAACATTTAAAGTAAAAACCACAACTCGACTGTACCCCAAAGAATTTGAGAATTTGTAATACATTTGATTATGCTATTTTACAATAAGTGTCTGGACTAGAATCCTAGAAGGGTCACATTCTCTACCAACTAGTGTTTGTTAGAGAAATGCATTTTGGGGGACATAAGGATGTTTTCTTTTACCTCATATTTATGTTGTTAGACATGGGATAAATTCAAACATATTTTGTTTCATAAATTTATATAATCTCCCTTCTGATTCTATGGAATTTGGGAGTGTCACAAAATTTTCAATTCCAAAAGGAAAGTTTTCCACAATTTCTTCCACATGGAATTCAATGCTGCTGCTTCTGAGAATGAGCACTGAGCAGGCACTCCAGAAACTCCCTTATAGAGGCAATGCACATTTCCATCTTAATAAAAATCCTTGCCACTGGTTTGTTTCCTTGTGGGTTCAAATACACAATGTTCTTTGTATAAGTAATAAGCCCCATGGTCTACACAGATAGAGATTATAGAAATCAGATGATGCAACCAACCACATTTTGCATAATATTGAGCAAGAGAAAATAATGATTATCAATGAATTTTAGTCTTTTGTTCCAAATGCTAGCATTGAGAAAAACCTGATCGACCCTACTCAAGTAAAAGTTGAGATTCATTATTGAAATAGCAATAGATGAGGATAATGTGGGTTACATTAAGAGATCGTATTTGATTATGGGTCATGGAATATCCCAATTCTGCTCCTTACCAGCCACATCTGGATGAAAGATTCTTAAGGGACTATGACCAGGGCCAATGAAATCTTTACTACTAAAAAGCATTCAAATTCCATTATAGAATCCCAGTGAGACAGGCTACACCCACAGTGGAACACAATTTCCCAGCTGGATCTAAGGAAGTTAACTTCAGTGCAAAGCCCAGAACTACATGCTAAATCTCAAATCTGTCCATCTAGGGGAAGGGCCAAGAGGTGAAATGAGTCAAGAGGAAGAAGTGTCAGAGAATCTCATCCTTAACAGCCAGAGTATGTATTCCCATACTACAAACCCCAGAGCTATCTCCAGAGCAAGGGAAGAGGAGAGATTCAAAAGAAGCTGCTTCCAGACCTACCTTACCTACACTCAAGAAAAAAGAGGGAACCTTCTTTTTCTGCATGGGCTGCCATTTTGGTCAATCCAGAGCAGCACTCTCTCCTCCTGAGTGGGGAATGTGGTGTATTGGTGATTGAGTAATCCCTTGGGTGAGAACAGAAAAAAGCCCTAAGCTCCCTTGGGGGTTCAATGGGATAACAAAAATCTAAATCAATTCCATCCAACTTTGTATGGGGGAAGAAAGAACAAGTTATCTTCATAGCCCAGTAAAATCCTAATGCCATCTGGTAGAAAATCATAGGATTTTCAGGAGATATTACTGATGTAAGTAGACTATATTTGAATGATGTGGGAGAAAATAGGACCACAGCTAGATAATCAAAAATGTGTAGTTTAAAAAGTGAAAATTAATTCACTTAATAAATGAACAACCAGATAAACTCTGTTTTCTCTTTTTATTTATTTATTTATTAAAAAATTTTTTTTTTGAGGGGGACAGAGTTTCGCTTTTGTTACCCAGGCTGGAGTGCAATGGCGCAATCTCGGCTCACTGCAACCTCCGCCTCCTCGGTTCAGGCAATTCTCCTGCCTCAGCCTCCTGAGCAGCTGGGATTACAGGCACGCGCCACCATGCCCAGCTAATTTTTTGTATTTTTAGTAGAGACGGGGTTTCACCATGTTGACCAGGATGGTCTCGATCTTTTGACCTCGTGATCCACCCACCTCAGCCTCCCAAAGTGCTGGGATTACAAGCTTGAGCCACCGTGCCCGGACTGTTTTCTCTTTTTAAATGGATATTTTGGAGTTAATAAAGCCACAATTATTCAATTAATTTTTTGCTTTTTGACATGTCATGTTGAAATAGAATCTTAAACCCAGGTTACCAGAAAACCAAAAGATAAGTAACAGTGGCATGAACGCTGTGATACACACTCCTTTCATCTTCCCACTGACACTGAAAGATCAACCACAGACTATAGACTTTGTCTTAGGACTGGCTCAATTTCTATGAAGTTCTCTGGAGCTGACATGACTGAAACAGATGTGTATCCCCTGCAGAGACAAAATGGAGCTACAGGGGAAACACTGGGACTAGAAGTGGCTTCTGCCTCAGAGTACAATAAATGTCTGCCAGTATAAAACAAATGTCTTCCAAAGTTTCTCACTTATTACTATATTCCCTGTAGCCCCAAGTTATCATTTTATGAAACTGACTCCTATTGTTGAGCAATAAATGGAATACTTTTGCTTATATATAATATCTCTCTCTTCTGGGGTAGACAGGGATGATGCAAATGGCTGAGGAAGGTGATCAGCATAGCTCACCCATGCTGTGTGGTCCAGAGATTTTGTGCTTCTGTTTTGGCAACATCATAACCAACACTGGGAAAATCCTCATGACCATTAGCTCATTGTATGTTGGTCGTACCACAGTGAGTTTCTCCAGAAATGTTCATCAACATTCATTAGTCAGGGAAAGTGTTTCAATAGTGGAAGCATATTACTTCTATTTTAATGTGAGTTATAGGGTCCAAAAACTAGTCACTTAGGCATCCTCGAAGCCAGGTAACTTTCTGATTATAAATACTATGAAAAACTACAACCTGTATTTATTGAACTCTTTCTAAGTGCCACTTTTTTAAAGACACTTTGTTCACACTGTCTCATTAAACCCACACAACAATCCAATGAACTAAGTAGTATTTTATTTCCATTTTACATATGAGAAATCTTTGAAAAATCTGGATGTAAATCAAGCACAGATGACTTCACATGTGTGCATCTAACCAGATTATTACCCTGCATTCACTATAACTTGAGGTCTGACACAAACAAAAAGCAATCTTTAATTTTTGTTGTCAAAAAACATTTTGTTGTCCTAGATCTTTTGAGTGGGGAAGAGTAAGGCATAACTTAAGCAAAGTTTTCATGTTTTTCTCCAAACTGCCTCACAGCTAGGTGGGTCAAATAACATGCCCTTGTTGGAGCTTCCATCCATTTGACCAGCAAGAGAAAGGTATCTTGTACAGATTCACTTCCCCTCCCAGTACATCAACAATTTAAATTTCTCCTTTAAAGCCCAGTTGCATGGTCCATCTGTTCAAGCTGGCTCTTATCCTGATTCACGGAGGCTGCAGGAGGGAGGTGAGGAAATCCACTTGCTGGGGGAAAACCAAGCAATGTTGTATTAATTAAATTTGCATCACTGTTGTAAATACACCCAGAGGCCAGGGTGATGAGTGCATTTTATAAATCAAATAAATGAATAATAACTTCTAGAGGTTGCTAAATGTAAAATGTTTGAAGAACAGAAACCAGATGTATCCAAATCATGGCCGAGGGTTACCCTTGCTAATTAAAACATAGACTGAAAACATTAACCTGATTCATAATCTAAATAAAACTCCATTTCTGGATAACTTTCCATCTTTATGAATTTTTTTATTACAACAGAAGGTAACCACATGAAAGTCATTCTTAATGAACTCAATATTTTTAGCTTTCTGAAATAAAAAGACAAAAAGGATGAAACATGAAGAGAAACATTAAAAATGCCATATTTATAATTATTTTCCTGCACTTACCACATCTCAAACACTTGGCCTTTCCATTCCTCTTGTCTTTCAGAGCTGCCTTAAAAATTCAGAAGCTCTGGGAAAAGAAAGAAAGGGAGAGAAGAAGAAAGTAGAAGATGGATAGAAAGAAAAGAAATAAAAAGGAAAGAAAAGAAGGTATTTCAAATATCTGTAAGAGCTAGCATATGGGAACTAATATATGTAATGAAATGCAAAGTTTGAGGTCACTCAGCTTTGAACCTTAGCTGAGAATGAATTGTTTATGCTTATGATTCAAAGTAGCAAAAAAAAAAAATCAGTTGGTATTTGGGCAAGTGTAGCTGAAGTTCACTGTAGACTTTTCAGGATATTACTGTCATTTTCAACTTTGGGGTTATCAGTGTTGTTTTCAACATCAATTACTATCATGTGAATACTGATCAGGCCAATGGTATTCTGCTAGGCATGGTGGGATCACCAAAGCATATTTAGATTTAGTTTTAAAGAAAAGCTTTATGTTTTTAAACCAACAAAACACCTGTTGATAGAAAGAGAAGGTCTGAAATAAGAATATTTAGCCCGGCTGGGCACGGTGGCTCATACCTACAATCAGCACTTTGGGAGGCCAAGGTAGGAGAATCACCTGAGGTAAAGAGTTTGAGACCAGCCTGGCCAACATGGTGAAAACCCATCTCTACTAAAAATACAAAAATTAGACAGGCATGGTGGCAGGAGCCTGTAATCCCAGCTACTCTGGAGGCTGAGGCAGGAGAATAGCTTGACCCAGGAAGTGGAGGTTGCAGTGAGAATGCGCCATTGCACTCCAGCCTGGGTGATGACAGTGAAACTCCATCTCGAAAACAAACAAACAAAAAGAATATTTAGCCTAAATTTATATTCCTGGAAATCAATGGAAAATCCAATAATAAAAGGTATATCTTTTTTTCCTACTGATCTTCTGAAATAAATTATGATAAAGAAAGAAAAGAGGGAAGGAAAGAAAGAAATGCACAGCCTAAGGGCATACACAAGTATCAGTGCCCTCAGCTCTTAGGATGGGAGCAGCCAACTACCCCAGCTTTTGATCTTAGTTGCCTTCTCTGTTTATTCTAGTGTGGCAGAGAAACATTATAACTGTTTTCTCCTTTCTATTTGTACAAATTTATGGATTACATTTACAATATTGTTATATTCATAGATCACACAGAGGTCAAACCAGGATTTTTAGGGTACCCATTACCTAAATAATGTACATTGTACCCATTAACTGATTTTGCATCATTCTATCATCTTATTTGTGATCCATAACATGAAATATGTAAAGAAACATTGATCCAAGGACTTAAAAGTTTTTGCTGAATGCATCAGTTCCACAAATTTAGCCATCTTGTGAATTCCTCTAAATATCCCTAAGAAATACTTATATTTATAAAATAGATTTATTCTGTATTATAACTAAATTATATGCACATCCTCTTTTTAAGCCACGATGTGAGTTAATCCTTAAGGCAGCTTTTGTCATTGGGGCTAATTTCATATAGGTTAAAATAATGCATCATCAAGCATTTGGAAAAACATAGTATTTTAGTTTTTGAATGTCAACCATTCTGAAGTCATTTTCCATATTTAAAAAACAAAAAGCCTTCTGCTTGGTTACAAGTGAACTTTTCTGGCTCTTTCTGTAGCCCTGGAATGGAGGGCAAGAGAGTGGGAAAGAAGGAATCAGCCTCCTTTGCATAAGCTGGTTTGGCCAGCTGTCACAAATATGTCCTCTGAACAAAGGCATATGACATCTGTGATCCTGGCACTGATCATCAGGAACCACACCCACTGTCTTCCACATAATTTCCAGCATGCCAGTAAACTCTATCATCCACATTACTATTAGAAAGGTTCCCACTGTGCCTTGCTACAGCAGAGCACCAATGTTAGAAACAGGGCTTCCACAGAGCATTGCAGACTTGCTGGTATTCTACATGAGCCTTCCACAAAAACAAATACAGCTCTAAATGCAGCTAAAAGTTTTTAGCTTCTGTGGTAAAAACTATATAATTCAAACAAAAAAGTGAAATAAATAAAAATGTTTAAATGTGAATTTTTTACAATCTCACTAATTTAAGAATTTGTAATCCAAAAAAGAGAAAACAGAGTCACTCACTTTTATATAAATGTAAAACATATATTCCAATTTTTCTACTCACTATTAATAGATGTTTTTTCACTTAAAATAATTAGAGTGTTGTTTAGCAGTACAGTTGTAAATGAAGGAAGACTAACAATATCCATAGTAAATGATAATGAATAAACTTTAAAAACGCATGCTCGAGCCAAGTAACCACAAGAAAATTTGGTAGTTGTTTGTTTGTTTGTAACGAACTTTTCTTAAACATAACCAGACCATGTGCTCACAAAAAAGATGCCTTCTAAATGAAGGTAAATAGAGAAACCAGTGCAACATTTTCACTGAAAATTCACTAATTAGTTCAGACATATCTGGAAAATTATAATGTAAATAAACTAAATGCATGTGACTGATAATAGACTCTAGTTTACATATGTCATATTTGGTGGCTGGTTTTGCCATTCGGATGACTACAGTGAGTCCTTTTTACTCTATAATTTTCATCTCATCTATTTAGTACTAAAGTTGCACTCCTAAGACCTCGCAACCTTAGCCTAAGGTTTGATGATCAAATCTAGCAACAAGCTAGTATCAGTACAGACCAAGTATATCTCAAATAAGAGACCAATATTTCATTGAGTTTCCTTTGATACTGTATTGCATGGTGCATCTCTTCTGGCAGAGTGGTGAAAAGCTATTGATCTATGGTATCCAGTCAAAGACATGTGCTTAGAATTATAGCCTTCAAAATAAAGACAGGATACATAACCATCTCCCTGGGGGTATGGAAATTATGACATTAGAAAAGCATGGCCAGAGGCCAGTGATTTGTAATGGTATACCTAATGAACATTGTATTTTCATCTAAATATACATTCTGTATATAATAACATAAAGCCATCCTTTAGGTGAACAGAAAATTCAGGCATAACTGGCACAGCCACATAACTATAGACTTAAGAATATTAAATTGATAGTGTATACTAATGACTGACACAAGGAGAGGCATGCCTAGATGAGGGCATGCTGAGGAAAGGTGTTGGCATACACCACAAGAAAAACTACACCCTGCTGTGTAAGAGAGAGCACACAAGACAGAATTTAGGAGATAAGGTCTCTACATTACACTCTGAATTGTTACCAAACAGCTTCAGAATCAATAAGCAAACCCCTCCAGTGACCTCAATAATAGGCAATATCTAAGTTTCAAAGGTAGAGTTGTAGTGTAAATTCTATAATGTCATGGCCAGTGATAGAGAGAAGGGTGGACTCCACATCAGATCCTGAGCTCATAAAATCTAGAAGAAACTTAAGGGCTGCCACATGTCCTGGCTCTTGTTCAATTTCCTTGCCTGCACTGAATCAGGGGAAAGAAAAGTGAAAACTAACCACCACATGGGTCATCAGTCCAGTGCCAATCTATGGACACCAATGCTGGTTATCTTTACAAGTTGTGAAGCAAGAAGAATATAAAAGTGACTAAAAGAGATACAGACAAGAGAATCTGGCAAGAGAATCTCAGTTTCACTGAACACTGGAACCTGAGGGAGGCTGATACTTGCCATATGTTATTCATTGTGCCAGAAAAAGAAGAAAATGATATAAGGAGCAACCCTACAGTCCAGAAAAGGAGGAGGAAGAAGTAATTGATAATGTACTGGTAATGAGTATTTTACAGTGAATGCTGCCTGTTACACTTCAGTGCATGTTTACGAGTTTTCAAGATATCACCTAAAAAACCCATCAAAGTGTCATTGTCCTGATTTGATCATTACACAACATATAAATAAATTGAAATATCACACTGACCTCATAAATATGTACAGTTATTGTGTTAATTAAACACAAAAAATACATTTTTAAAAGGTATCATCTTAATTTTACAGGTAAAGCCATTATCTATAATTCTTGCCAATATATCATATGAACCAACAGAAGAATACTACAGACCTTTGACTGTAAATGCTGGTAAATGTATTCTCATAACCTTTATTAATCCATCCATTCTGAAAAGCTGCATTGGTTCTGAATTGACAGTTTATTTCACATTTAGCCAGGGATGTGGAAGTTCAAAAACAGATGAAAAAGAAAACTGAAATTTTGAAAAACAAAACAGAAGGTGAATAGTCATTTATTAATATGAAATATTAAGAATCAGAACCTCAATAATATCTTTTAATACTGGAAGGTGAGCTATATATCTTAATAGAGCATGATAAGAACAATCAGCAAAAGGAGAATTTACTAAACTTTTTGAAAGAGCTTTGAGATTTTTTAAAAGTATAGGTAATAGCAATGTATTCAAAGGCATTTAATCTTGGGCATAAGTAAGACTTCCTGATCTTAAGACTGATGAGAAAATGGGGCATGTTGCCAAGAAGAGCTAAAAAGCCGCCACTGAAACACAATTTTCCATGGAGGATATAACTCAAGAGTCCAAGGTTGTGTAGATATCAACATACTCTGGGCCAAAAAGGAGACATCAGACATAAAAATCAATTCAAGCTCTGTCATTTTGTGAATGTAAAGTGATAATACTGTGATTTCCATCACAGTTTTTTCATTTCTCTAATTCTTCATAAGTTAGACAATCAGGAATTATAGCATCTTTAACCTGAATCTTCAAAGATTTTCTAATCTCCCACATTTTATAAGTATGCAATGTTACATTAAGCAATAGGCAACTGAAATAATAACAAGCTGTAGGCAGAAAAATCTAAATTTATTCCCAGTTCCAACATTCCCAGTAAAATTATTGGGCAGAACTTAAACCATCTTACACTTGAATTTAGTTTGACCCCATCTCCATAACATTCAGATTCTATCTATTCAAACATTGCTGCTACTTAGGACAGAGGTACAACACTGCACAACTGAATTCTTGTTTGTTTGTTTTGTTTTGAGACAGGTTTCTCTCTGTCTCTTAGGCTGGAGTGCAGTGGCACAATCATGGTTCACTACAGCCTTGACCTCCCAGTCTCAAATAATCCTCCCACCTCTACCTCTCAAGCAGCTGGGACTACAGGCAGGTGCCACCGTACCTAATTTTTGTTTACTTTTTGTAGAGATGGGTCTCCCTATGTTGCTCAGGCTGATCTCAAACTCCTGTGCTCCAGCAATCCTCCCACCTTGGCCTCTCAAAGTGCTGGGAACATAGGCATGAGCCACTGCCCCCAGACACAACTGTATTCTTTAATTGAATAGATTTATTGAAGTGTCTGTTAATACAATTTTATGTATCTCATCAAATAGTATACCAAAACTGACTTTTTTTCTCCTTTCATCTGGGCCCTCATAGTCACCAAAATAGATTTTGAAATAATTTTTCCTTCTGGTAATGACCCTAAAAATTCTCAATATTAGTGGCATGAAAAAATAAAACTTGAGACAAAAATATTTTCTCTAGTTTACCATTAAAAAATAGATTGATTCAAATAAATGAAACAATTGTTTATTTTTGATCAGTCAAGGCAATGTCCTGAAAATAAAGTCTTAGTGAGTATCCGATTACTTGTTTGGAAAGTAGGTAGGTAAGAATCACCTTCTGTTGATTAGGAGTTGACCAACCTGGGAGATTACACAGAAGATCTAGGTTGCTTCCTTTGCAACCAGCAGAAGTCATCCATTTCATAAGAGTTTGAAAAAAAAAAAACAAACAAATAGAGCCCAATGTAGCTACAGCCCTGCAAGGACTTAGATAAATCTTGGTGGCATGAAAGGAGAGAGGCCTCCTAGCCACTGGTCAGTGCAAATCCATTTTATGTAGCATACGCCCTCACCAATAGCAGAGGGGTATGCTTAAGGACATGCACAAATAAAAATGAGTGTCCATTCTTGGATATCAAGGAATCAGTCCCAAGTCTTCTTGGAACAACATCTTATTTTGCATAATGAAGGTTTTGGAAATTGTGCTAATTCATCTCTTCTAAAGACAGCCAGGATCAACTAAAGAAAAGAAAACATATGTAGGTTTCTGTTATATGAAAGATTATTTCAAGATTTCAACAAAATATTGACCCTCAGTACTTTAAGAATGCTCAGGATTTGGGTGAAATGGTGAGAAGTAAAACCGAAGGGGGATGAAAGTGGTATCTCTAAGTTAGTACATAAGAACAGTGCTTCTTCGTGGTTTGGAAGAATTAATATTGTTAAAATAACCATATTCCCAACATGGACTACAAATTCAATGCAATTTGTATCAAAATACCAATGATATTCTTCACAGAAATAGAAAAAAAAAATACTAGAACTCACATGGAACTGGAAAAGCCCCTAAAACCTAAAGCAATCTTGAGCAAAAGGAATAGAGCTGAAGGCGTTAAACCAACTGATTTCAAATTATACCAAACAGCATGGTACTGGCATAATATCAGACAAAATAGACCAACAGAAGAGAATGTAGAGCCTAGAAATAAATTTACAAATTTACAGACAACTCATTTTTTACAAAGGCACCAAAAACATACATTGAGAAAAGGACAGCCTTTTTAATAAATGGTGATAGGAAAACTGGATATCCACATGCCAAAGAAAGAAACTAGATCCCCATCCTTTATCATATACAAAAACAAATTCAAAATGGACTAAAGATTTAAATGTAAGTCCTGAAATTATGAAGATACTAAAAGAAAACATAGAGTAAATGAAACAAGACATTGGTCTGGGCAAAGTTTTTGGAGGTAAGACCTTTAAAGCACAAGCAACAAAAGCAAAAATAGACAAATGAGATTATTTCGAGGTAAAAAGCAAAGGAAACAATCAACAAAGTGAAGAGACAAGCCACAAAGTGGGAGAAAATATTTACAAAACTATCCATCTGATGAGAGATGAATAACCAGAATATATAAGGAACACAAAGAACTCAATAGTAATAAATAAATAAATAATTTTAAAATGGGTAAAAAATTTGAATAGACATTTATCCATAAAAGACATACAAATGGACAAGGGGTATATTTTTTAAATGCTCAGCATCAACATTCATCAGGGAAATGCACATCAAAACCAATGAAATATTATTTTTTGTCTTTTTGATAAAAGCCATTATAACTGGTTCCCAGTTATAACAAAAAATAACAATGCTAGCGAGCAAGCAGAGAAAGAAGAATACTTGTACACTATTGGGGGGAATATAAATTAGTCCAGCTGTTATGGAAAACAGTACAGAGGTTCCTCAAAAAGCTGAAAATAGAACTGTCATATGATCCAGCAATCCCACTACTGGGTAAATATCCAACAGAAATCAGAGAATTCCAGAAATATCTATACTTCTAGATTTATTACAGTACTATTCACCATAGTCAAGATATGGAATCAACCTAATTTTTCATGAATGGATAGGTTAATGAAGAAAATGATATATATAGATATACATATACACACACACATATATACACACACACACACGTGTGTGTGTGAATATTATTCAGTCATTAAAAATAAAATTCTGTCATTTGCAGCAACATGCATGGAACTGGAGATTATTACATTAAGTAGAACAAGCCAGGCAAGGAAAGATAAATATCACGTGTTCTCACTTATATGTGAAAGGAGAGCTAAATACAAGTGGATCCCTTGGAGGTAGAGAGTAGAATCGTAGTTATCAGAGTCTGGGAAAGGAAGAGGGAAGGGGGGTATAAAGAGGAGTTAGCCAAGGGGCACAATACAGTTAACTAGAAGTAAGTTCCAGTATTCAATAGGACAGTAGGGAAATTATAGTTAATAACTTATTGTATGTTTCAAAATAGCTAGAAGAAAAGAATTGTAATGAATGTTCCCAACACGAAAAAATAAATGTATGGGGTGATAGATATTCCAATTACCCTGATTTGAGCACTACATACTGTAGATATGTATCAAAATATCACATGTACCCCCAAAATATTTATAACTATATCAGTTTTTCAAAGTAAAAAAAAATTAAAAGAAAGTTGAACTTCTTTATATAGCCATTTCTATCAGTCTTTCATAGGAGGACTTCGAAAAATTTAACTAAAAAACAGAAAAATAAGAGAATATGGATAAAACATAAATACACACAATAGGATAAAATAGAGGGAAATATCTATGTCCATGAAGCCTCTCCTCCCTCCTCCCCTGCAACACTTCCATCCACGTTAACATAGCACCATGTTATAAAACTTTTTACACTGCCCTGAAGTGTGTCATAAGCAAGTTAGCTTCTCAGGGGGGTCCATGCCCTTTCCTTTTGATATATCCCAATCCTATATCAGAATTAAATATAATACCTGACAAACTAGAAGGTGCTCAGTGGTGCTCATTTAACTGAACAATCTCCCTCCATGTCTTTTCACTTAGCTAGAAGATAATAAATTTAGGACAAGACACAATAGCACTGAATACCATGGTGAATGTGAGAAATAAAAGCAGATCATCAAACACATGTTTAATATACATCTTGGATTTCCAATTCTGCATGTAGGCTTTGTTTTTCCAGAGAGGCATAAATCAGTAAAAGAAGATTAACTATAAGTCCGGCCAGTTGCATCCACAGTTACCTGTTTCGCATTTACTTCACACAGGAAGAGCACTGACCGCTAGAAAAAATGTTTAGCCCTTGGTGAATGGAAATTGCACTAATCAACTTTTTTCTTGGTTCAGAAAATATGTTGTGACGGAGAACTTCACCATCCCTCTACAAAACATTTTACAAAATGCCTTTGGGGTAACCTGACATTGAGTGTTTACCATGTTCCAGGGACTGTTCTGAGCATTTTGAGACAATAATGTATTTAATCCTGAAATCAAGTGAGAAAATTGAGGCACAGGGAAACAGTCTTCTGCAAAATTATACAGCTATTAGGGACAGATGTGGGACTTGAGCCCAGTCAAGCTGGCTCCAGAACCAATATCTTAATCATTATACAATACAAAAAGAGTCCCTTTACTTTTGGTTTGGTGTGCCAGTTAATTCAGGACAAAAAAAAACACTTCGAAGTTTAAATCCAAATGAGGGCTGTGTTTCCCTGCTATGGGTTCTCTCTTTCCTGCTCTTTTCTGGGATAGCATCAGGGTGAAAAGAGAACACTACATAGCATCCCAGCAATAAAGAAAGGAGTTCTTCTCTACATCTGTGCTGGCTTCAGCTGTGTTGTCTCACACTACTTGGTCTTTGGGTGTTGGCTTCTGATCCCTGTGTTGTCCTGTTGGTATCGAAACTGTACCTCAATGACTATATTTTTGAGCTTGCAGGATAACATATAAGACAAGAAACAAAACTCCCTCTGTTTATGAGATTTAAAAAAAAAACTGGCTGAAACTGCTTGGAACCTAGATGGCCAACTGGAGTTTGCACAGTACGAGTTTCTGACATCACAGCCTGAATTTCCACTGTGTGTTTCATACCAACTGACCATGAATTTACACAGGCAACCCATGAGGAAGCATGTAAAGATAACCATGCTTTCCCAAGGACTTTCCAGACCTTCCCTTTTCTTCCTAATTACCTAATCATCTCAGAATCTACCCCAGAACCTTTCCTAATAAAAATATCGCCTTGAATGCAACACAGGAGACAGATTTGAGCTTGACTCCTGTTTCCTTGTGAGTCTACTTGCAACATAAAACTTTGTTTCCTCAAAATCCTGGTGTCATAGTATTGGCTTCTACTGCATCAGGTAGTGAGCCCCTTTGATTGATAACAATCTAAGTTACCCATTTCCTTAGGACAGGTGCTAGCCTCTGATGTAGTCCCTGTCCAGGCTTCTGATTATGATGTCTACCACACTCTGTGCCCTCCAGACTTAACCTCAGTCTCTTACAGTTCATCAATATTCAGCTTCCTTAACTTCCACTAGCACATGGAGTGAACTTTTGGGCCTCCTGGTTGCCGTTCTGGACCACAAAAGGCTCGGGACTTATCTCAGTTCCACCATCTACTCAAACTTGTCATACTGCCATCCCTGCTCTACTATGGCCACTCCATCTTGGTGTGAGGTCCTCATCCCAGAGTTTATACAGGAAGTTGTCACAACTTCCTCTGCTTTGGGTTTACAAGATGTTTTTACTAATCCCTATCCAGGCTCCTGAGTTACAACAAAAAAGGGGAAGCATGTATCAGGTGGAGCATGGGTAAAGAAGCAGGTACCCCATCTCTCTTGCTCTAGCCTTCTCTCTCCAGGATTCTTTCATCCCACTGTTTAGGCAGGGCTGTCTGCATTCCTGGGTAACAGAGAAGTGCCCTCATATCACCTCTTGTGCCCTCCTCACTGTGAGTTTCTAAGACTCCCTACCTCTCCAGCCTTAGTTTCTTTCCTCTCAACACATTTTGACTTTTTCAAATTAAATATTTGGGTTTCTACATTTTTTCCCACTGGAAATGGCCTCAAAATCCTATTTTGGATGACAAAATCTGAAAACTTGTTCCTTTGTTCTTGCCTGGGTGTTTCCTTTGAAGCCCTGAAGCACTGGATGTCTCAGTCTCAAAGAGTAGCAGAAGCAGGAAATAGCAGAAGTGAAAAATACCTCAGACAATCACCTTAGTGAATGGAGGACACTTGTCAGGCAAAGATCTCACATAAAGCTACCTCATGTGCTTTGGCTGGTATGAAAGTGAAAATTAAAAAAAAATAGGATGAACTACTGTAAATGCTAATTTGTTAGGCTTTTTCTATCATCTTCCTTTTCTTGAGTTGTTTGAAAAGCATTAGAATTATGAGAAATCTTTTTCTTTATATGAGATCACTGAATACAAGATTTAGTGAATTCTGGGGCTTAAACATGAATCATTTGCTAAGAAACAGAAAACTGAATATTTAACACTAATTTATTTATTCATTCAGCAGATATCTATCACACAGTTGCTGTGTGCCAGGAGCTATAGTAGTGCTGGAGATATGGTAGTAGGTAAAATAGACAAGAACACTGCTGTCATGGAGATTACAGTATTTCAGAACAAAGACACAGAATGAACAGTATATTTAGGATTCTTCGCTGAGGATAAGGGAGAGTAATGCTGCTAGAAGCAAGGACCAGTGGGCAGTTAGCTTCTCAAGCAGAAAAAATGACACCAAACAGAGTCCCCTCAAGGAGCGAAAAGAACACCCATAAGTTTACCCTGCCCTCATGGCTCCTCTGTGGAGGATACCATTTAGTTTGTAATTAGTGGTAGGCAGGTAACAGCTGCCTACTTGATGTATTTTTAAGTTATGAGTAAATATAGAACACCTGTGTATTAATGAGAATCACCTGTCTAAGAGCAAATAAACACGTGGATGACAGTCTGCTCAGGGCCTTCAGCCTGGAAAGCTGTCTGCCCCAGAGGCTCTCAGGCTGTTGGTCCCCAGGATAGGTCCACTCTGTTGTGCTATCTGAGTGTCTGTCTCTCAAATACCTTCAGCGCCACCTGGGTGGGGGTCTCCTGATGAAGCTGGTTCTCAGTACATGTGGTTGTACAAGCTGGTTCTCAATACATGTGGTTGTATCATACAGAGGGAAAGCAGAGTAGTAGAAGATAAAAGTAGATTAGGTAAGCAGTGGCTAAGTCATGCATGGCCTGAGGAGTCATGTTAAGGATTTTATGCTATCTTCTAAAAGTAACCAGAAGCCCTTCCATCATGTTTCACAAAATAATTATGTTTTAAGGACTGCAATTAAAGCATTTTAATCATGATTACAGTGTGAGGAATTGATAGAATAGAGGTTAACAATGGGAACAACAGGAGCACTTTAAGAGGGTGTTATGAAAGTTCAGCTGACAAATAATGCTAGCTTGGACTTGGATCATGGCAGTAGAGATGGAGGGAAGCAGGGTGAGTGGAAATAGGTTTTCTGGTATAATGATAGGGATAAGTAAGAGGGATATGAGGGATAAAGAAGAATAAAAAGGTGTGAAAAATTAGTGAAAGGAGCAACCATTACTTTCCTATTCATCACTGCATTCCAGCATAGCTCCTTACACATTGCAGACACATTGTAGATATGAATAAGCTGCAAATGTATTGAGATGCTATTCTTGTACTGACTTGGGAAATACTGCAGAAGAAGCAGAATTAGACAGGTTAATATCATGAATTCAATTCTGGACATAGGGAATTTGAGAGCTCTGTCTCATTTAAGCATTAATCAAAGAATTACAGGCTGAGTGCAGTGGCTCATACCTGTAATCCCAGCACTTTGGGAGGCCAAGGAAGGTGGATCATGAGGTCAAGAGATCAAGACCATCCTGACCAACATGGGAAAATCCTGTCTCTATTAAAAATACAAAAATAGCTGGGCATGGTAGCACATGCCTGTACTCCCAGCTTCTCGGGAGGCTGAGGCAGGAGAATCACTTGAACCTGGGAGGCAAAGACTGCAGTGAGCCGAGATCACACCACTGCACTCCAGCCTGGCTGCAGAGCAACACTTCGTCTCAAAAAAGAAAAAATTATAAGCACTGAATATATGAGTCTGCAACTCAAAAGAGAAATGTGGCTTGAACTTACTCATTTGGGCATTGGTGGCATATGGAAGGTAATAGAAGAAGAGGAACAGAGAAGATGACTTAGGAAAAAGGTGTTAGCATGAGAAAGAAAGAAAGCCCAAGAAACCAGGCCTGAGGAACAGTAACATTTAAATCTCATGAAGAAATTATTTTAAATAAATTATTGTGGACTATAGTCACCCCGTTGTACTGCTGTGGTTATTACACATTGTATGTCTGTATTAAAACATCATACATACCCCATAAGTATATATACCAATTATGTACTCATAATTACAAATAAAAATTAAATACAAATGGAAATTGGGACAATAAACACACTAGTGGACATTATATTGAGGGGAAAAAAAACTTAGGCAGAAAGATTTGCCTCCTGTCTCCAGCAAATTTTTTCTAAAGGTGAATTAATATGTCTCCCTGGCTATCCTTAAAGATTTAAAATTGAAGAGATACATTTGTGTTATTAATAAATATTTGTTGAAAATCTTCCTTTTCTCAGATAATTTCCTAAGTGCTGGAGGTACAGGCCTAAGGAATAGTCTCTACCCTGGAAGAGCTTAGGGACCCAATCAGCCATGTGATTGTGCTACAATCTGCTCTACATTGTATAATACCAAAGAAAAAGTGGCAAGATGAAGCATTTTCCACCTTCATCGTAGAGTGCTCTGGGCTCAGCTGCATAAAAGTAGATATATTTCTGTACATCTAAGTCATAGATTTTCTATCTGTCACACCAGGTAGTAACTAATTAAGCATTGTGTATTCCCTTTTAAAGACACAAAGAAGGAGACACAGGAGAGTGGTGGCAGTAGTATGACACCACTAGTATGATAGTGATAGCATGACATGGAGAGATGGCAGTACGAAAAACCGCAGGGGAGTAAAAGCCATATGAAAGCAGAAGTCAGGAGTCAAATGGAATAAAGAATAGAGTAAGAAGAGCAATTGGATATAGAGTAAACCTCTGGAGGCAGCGAGTACAAAATGATAGGGAGCTGAGTTATGAAAGGGCAGACTGCCCAAGTTTCTGATATATCATTAGTTTCACTGTAATTCTCCATATGCCTGAAGGTTCAGCTCCTGACAGTTTTCTTACATTTATGCATATCCTTATCATAAACCCCTATTTACAAAAATAACTGAGCAGCATCTCTGTATATCTTATGCTTGAAAACTCTAACACTCAAAGAGCAAACTTTTGTACTAGAGATAATTAATACGATTTTCAGCATTGCTCTAAAATACACACTTAGGTTTGTAATATCTCCCTGATACATCTTATAAAATGTCTGGGAAGTCTTTGGTGATGCTGTATTTGTGTTTAATCAATGCACATACAAAATGAATTTTATACCCAAATAAATCTTTTGGATACTCTATAGCAGTCTAAAATTAACCAAATAGCTAACAATCTCTGTAACTTTATGCTTAATAATCACACTCTTTATGAGCTCTAAATGCTCTAAACATCCAGATGAAATCTAAGAATTATATTCTTCCATAGATTAATAAATGGTACTCAAAAAGAGTATAAAAAAAAGTGTTAAAAATTCACTTTAGAAGAACCCTATATTGGCAACTCTCAAAGGTGCCCATAAGAGGAGAAAGGGGATTTGATGAAAAATGAAAGACTGTATCTGCAAAAATAATTTCCTGAATGACTCATTCATAAAATGAATAGCCTCACAAATCTCTCCCCTTCTGAGAGCAGTTAGAAGCTGGATATGATGTGGTCAGAGCAGGTCTCTAGAAGTCATGAAACTCCCATTTGAGCAGAAACCAATGGAAGCTTTTGGGTCCACAAATGTTAATCCTGAAAAGTATAGTGTTTACGCTTCGAAAGAGAATCTTCACCCAAGCTTCAGCTGAATTTCCCTTCTAGATAATGATTTCCAAAAAAGTATCAACAGGATACATATATATGTTCATATACTATGTGATGTAAAAGTAATAATAGAATACATAAAATATAAATATTACTATATAATTTGTAATATAATATATATAATGTAATAATATAATATTAAGTAATAAGATAATATATACATATGTTACAGAAATGTATTCTGCATGCTGGGCTAGGTCCTAATAGTGGTGCTGCCCAGGGATCATTTAGGAGAGATTGGGCACTCATTTAAGTTACAAAGATTTTGTGAAAATGTATTCTACTCAAAAAACACTTTTAGTGTTTCATGGCTTTCAAGTGACAACATATTTCACTTTTCCAGAGCAGTGATAGCATTTGCTCTACCTAATTTAGAAAGATAGTATTTTCTTAATCAAAAATGAGGGGGAAAAAAATCCCTCAAAAAAAGTATTGCATTATCCACTTTTGTGAGGATATACAGCAAAAACCACAAATATCAAATAACACTGTTTTTGAAATTCCGCAGTCATTAAAAGTTGTATAAATTGGGCCGGGCGCGGTGGCTCAAGCCTGTGATCCCAGCGCTTTGGGAGGCTGAGGCGGGTGGATCACGAGGTCAAGAAATCAAGACCATCCTCATCCTGGTCAACATGGTGAAACCCCATCTCTACTAAAATACAAAAAATTAGCTGGGCGTGGTGGCGCGTGCCTGTAATCCTGGCTACTCGGGAGGCTGAGGCAGGAGAATTGCCTGAACCCAGGAGGTGGAGATTGCGGTGAGCCAAGACCGCGCCATTGCACTCCAGCCTGGGTAACAAGAGCAAAACTCCGTCTCAAAAAAAAAAAAAAGTTGTATAAATCTAGTCATGTGAAATTATTTATTTTATAAAAACTAAGATCAATTTTTATTTTTTATAACATCCCAGAGAAAATGTTTCTCTTTATGATGAACCAGCTCCCAGAAAATTCTAAATTCAAAAATTGAGTTCTTTATGAGTACTTTGTTTAAAAGAGGAAAAGAAAAAATATATACATTTAATTGCTTTTAAAATGGAAAATATGTAATTTTCCTACATTTATATAACTCAAAACCAAGTCAACAGTGTTTCAAATTTTCCACAATTCTTGCAGAATTACTAAAGTAAAAATGTGCATCAATTATAAGTCATAATTTTTAAATCATAACTAAATGAATATTCAGGGAACGGCTTCTATAATCCCGTCTTCAGAATGCAGTTTTCTAGAAAAGGAATGCAAGGAGATTTCAAAACAACAGTCATTCCACAATTTACTTTTACCAAATCCTATCAAATAAGTTTGTCATATGAAACTTAACAAAAGCAAATACTTATTTTTTGTTGTTATACTTTAAGTTCTTGGATACATGTGCAAAATGTGCAGATTTGTTACACAGGTATACAAATGCCATGGTGGTTTGTTGCCTCCATCCCTCCTCCACCTACATTAGGTATTTCTCCTAATGCTATCCCTTCCCTAGTCCCCTACCCACCGACAGGCCCTGGTGTTTGATATTCCCCTCCCTGTGCCCATGTGTTCTCACTGTCCAACTCCAACTTATGAGTAGAATATGCAGTGTTTCGTTTTCTGTTCTTCTGTTAATTTGCTGGAAATGATGGTTTCCAGCTTCATCCATGTTTCTGCAAAGGACACGAACTCATTCTTTTTTATGGCTGCATAGTATTCCATGGTGTATATGTGCTATATTTTCTTTATCCATTTTATCATTGATGGGCATTTGGGTTGGTTCCAAGTCTTTGCTATTGTGAAGAGTGCTCCAATAAACATATGTGTGCATGTGTCTTTATAGTTGAATGATTTATAATCCTTTGGGTGTATACCCAGTAATAGGATTGGTGGGTCAAACTGTATTTCTGGTTCTAGATCCTTGAGGAAATCACCACACTGTCTTCCAAGACGGTGGAACTAATTTACATTCCCACCAACCATGTAAAAGTGTTCCTATTTCTCCAAAGCATCACAAGCATCTGTTGTTTCCAGACTTTTTAATGATCACCATTCTAACTGGCATGAGATGGTATCCCATTGTGGTTTTGATTTGCATTTCTCTAATGGCAAGTGATGATGAGCTTTTTTCATGTTTGTTGGCCCCATAAATGTCTTCTTTTGAGAAGTGTCTGTTCATATCCTTTGCCCACTTTTTGATGGGGTTGTTATTTTCTTGTAAATTTCTTTAAATTCCTTGTATATTCTGCATATTAGCCCTTTGTCAGATGGCAGATTGCAAAACTTTTCTCCCATTCTGTAGGTTTCCTGTTTACTCTGATGATAGTTTCTTTTGCTGTGCAGAAGCTCTTTAGTTTAATTAGAGCACATACTTATTATTGTCAAAGCAAATACTTATTATTACATAAATGTCCAAAACTCAGTTTCCATTCATCCAATTCAAAGTATCAACTGATTGATGCATAAGCAATAGTAATCACCCATAAGCCATAATCACTATTATAATATTTTTAAAATCTGGACTCATGCCTTATTTTTCCTATTAATCAAACCAGAAAAAAACTCTCTTTAGGTTTTCATTTGTTGGCCATAACCTTCCTCCACCGTCATCTTTTTTTCCTTTCGGATGCATTGCACCTCCTCATATGCCATTGAAACTATCTATTACATTGCCTACTGGCCAATAACTCAAATAATAACAAGATTATTCCAAGACAGTAATATACAGTGTTACATTTTTAGATCATTTGCACAGTTTTAAGTCCTCATACAAGGCAAATCATTTCCTGAATGCTGGTTTTCTCTTTCAGAGAGGAAAAGAGAAACTACTAGCTCAAGCAAATTAAAGATGCTTGAGTTTCCATAAGAAGTTTAGTTGGATGTATACTCTTAATCCCTTCTCAACATTATTAGGACTTCTAACAAGAATTTGCTATGCACCACAATCTACCATGTATTAAAGAACAGCCATTTCAGAGCAAGAGCTGTAAAGTGGTTCCACAAAAAAGAGAACAGAACTCCATTAGAGACATAACAATATATTAGCATTCTAAGGGGTTTGCCTAGTGGAGGAGCATTTTTCCACTTGGTACAAATTAGCCACTCCACACCTCCAAGGCACAACCCATTGAATTCAGCAACGACACAAACAAGGTAAACCCAAAAATCTTTTTAAAGTTCCCAAACTCAGTCTTCATGCTATGTAGGAGTGTCCTTTATATTTTGAGGTAGAGAGCCATAAGGTAAAATAACAACTTACTCTTTCCTAGGCAAACTGCTTATATCCTCATGGTACTACAACACAATATAGCCTAGAATTATATCCACATGATACTAGAAGACAATATAGCCTAGAACTTCTATTTCACATTTTCAAGTAATAAGAATGCAAAAAGGATAAAGACAATTCTCTAACTCAAGAAAATATTCAAAACTTCTTTTTTGTGTATTCGTAATTCAAAACCACTAGAGATATAAAGAACATTCCTGGCAAAATCAACCACTAACAAGCCCAACTTGAGTAATTATTTTTCCACATAGAGGTGATTTGAAATTGTGTCTGGGGTAGCTAGGCGCAGTGAATGATGCCTGTAGTCTCAGCACTTTGAGAGGCCAAGGCAGGAGGACTGCTTGAGCTCAGGAATCGGAGACCAGCCTGGGCAACATGGCAAAACCCCACCTGTGAAAAATATAAAGATTATCTTGGCATGGTGACATTTGCCTGTGATCCCAGCTATTTAGAAGGCCTAGGTGATAGGATCCTTTGAGCCCAGGAGGTCAAGGAGGTCAATGCTACAGTAGAACATGACAGAGCCACTGCACTCTAGTTTTGGCGACAGAGTGAGACTATGTCAAAACAAAAAAAGAAGAAAAGGGAAGGAGGGAGGGAGAGAGGGACGGAGGTGTATCTGGATAAGCACAGTAGGAAATACATCTTTTTGTTGTTTTTCTTATAGACTTGCTATGAATATTATCAAATATTTGTCCCCTCTGCTCTCTTGTCCCTACCACTTCTTTGTAAAATTTGTTCCAATTTCTTACCATCAGAATTTTTTATATTTTACTCTTAAGTCAAGAAAGCCAATATTAGCATAAAGAATGCACTTTAAAAATCTATTATTTACATTAAGAAGATGCTTCTTTAGGACATGATTCTTTCTATTGTTCATTTTCTATTGCATAAGAACCAACCCTAGGATTTTGCAAACTCAGGTTGCTCTATATGACTTCGACTTCATCCATTCCTCAAGAACTCACAAGCGGGATGATTTGCCTGGTGGTCTTTTGGCCTAGCCATTAAAGAGGACTTTCACACTTACTGAGTTTCCAATAAAAAGATTATATTTATCACATTAAGTAGATAATGTGAGATGTTAGAAGTCTGAAGGTGTAAGTAATCACAGGTCTTACCCTAGGGGTTCTATCCAGTACATGGGATAGACATAGAGGATGAAGAGGATAAAAGATTACTCATCCAAATAGGTGACTTCTGGTATGCTTAGTTCTTCCACTGTGTTCCCCCAAATCTTACCTTGGAGCCATTTGTTTGCCACCTGGAGAGAGAGAGAAACAATGCTTGCATCTTACAAGCACCATAACCACAGCCAATGGGGGAACCACAGCAGTGGGCTTTCCCCCAGAGAAATGACTGCAGATGAAAGCCAGAAGGCTGACACCAATACTACTTCCCCCTTCGAAGTGAAAATGCAAATGACTATAGAGAAATATGAGGAGAGAAAAATGTTTTCTCTCCTTTATAGAAAAGTACAATGAACAGTAAGAAAATATTTTAATTTTATCCAGTAACCTGGTGAAAAAATCTAATATCAATCACAGACTTAATTACTTGCAGTACATTTTATTACCAAAACTCCATTCTCTACCATGTATAAGTGTTTGTGAAGTAATACTGCAGCTTTTATCCAATGTGAAATACAGCTGAACACTGATATTCATTACATACAGTTTCTCTAATATAGTGAACAAAACATATTTTCTATCATAGCATACAGTTATTTTCAAAATAAAAAAGCAACCTGGTTGCTAATATATATAGGAGGTAATAAAGCACAAAGAAATTATGAGATTGGTTAGGAACCCAGCTCAAAGACCTGGTAACAAATACTAACTTAGGATGATATTTCCGAATGGCTAATTTTCAGATCCATGTTACTTACATTGACATCAATATATTCTCACATATTCCTTCAAGTGTTAAAAACTCCAAGAGGGATTAAAAGCATAAAGAAATCATACTATTATGCAATGCCTTCTATACTGTGGCCTTGAGAAAGATCTTCCTAGGATACAATTTCCTTAACTATAAAACAATTACCTCCAAAGTCATGCTAAAATTCCATAATTCTAAAATTGCTTAATATGGTTAAACTTTAATGTTTATCTTAAATGGATATAATTAAAGGAATATTACTTAATTTTGATAAGGAGCCAATTGTGTTTCACAGCATAAGGTTTTTTTTCCAATTGTTAGTTGATAAACACACACACACGCGCGCGCGCGCACGTATGCACAGAGCCAGAGAGAGAGAGAAAGACAGAGAGAGAGCGCGTTCCTGGACTTCTGAGTCTTCAGGTCGTCTCATCGAGGCCCATACCTTTAAATACCATCTGTATGTGAACATTCTCCAGTCCAGACCTCTCCCTCAACTTTCAACTCATTTTATTTTCTATTAACATCTCCTGTGATATCTAATAGACATCCAAAATATAATGTGCATGTTCAAGACCAAAGTCTTACTTTCCGTCCCAATACCACAAACATGCCATTTTGGATGATTTCCTCATTCCAATAAATGGCAAATCCATTCTTTGAATTAGTTAACACTTTCCCAAAAATGGTGGAAATATTCCTGACACTTTTTTTCTCTCATACACTACATCCAAACCATGAACAAATCCCTTCAGCTCTGCCTTTGAAATGTACAAAATCTGATACTTTTTTTTCTGTAGAGATGACAGCTTTGCTATGTTGCCTAGTGCAGTGGTTATTCACAGACACAATTATAACACATCATGGCCTCGAATCCTGGACCAAAGTAATCCTCCTGCCTCAGCATCCCAAGTAGCTAAGACTATTGTTTCACACTGCCATGCCCAGCTTGACCATTTATTATTACCTCCATGGCTACTATCCTGGACCAAGGTAGCATCTCTTCTCCCAGACTACTGAAATAGCCTCCTTTTGGTCTCCTTACTTCTACCTTTGACTCCCCTGAAGTCTAAGCCAAAATGATCCTTTTGTCATGCAAGGAAAATTACATAACTCCTCTGCTCAAAACCCTCCAGTGGCTTCTGCTCTTAAGTATAATCAATTCTTGCCTATAAGGCTCTAACTCATTTAGTTTGCCCTCCTCCTTCCTCTTTGAACTCATCACCTTCCATTATCCCCTTACTCACTGTCCTCTACCCACAAAACCCTGTATACTGATTACATTTTTCTTTATGATATTTATCACCACATGACATGCTATGTATTTATTTTTGTTTTTTGTTCTTGTACCATCCCTCTCTCTCTCAACTAGAATGTAAGCACTTCAAAGTCAGAAATTTTGTTTGGTTTGTGTATTCCTGTATCCTCACAGAAAAGAATATTGTCCAGAAATAACACATCTTCAAAAAGTATTGCATAATAAATGAATAAGTAAGATGGTTTCTCTTTCTCGTGGTATTTTATTGGGTCCATACATCTTTTGTGAAAAATAATTTAAGAAAATACACTATACACTGGGAAGACTGTGCAGTAGCTAAGCCTAAAGTATCAATACCTTTGCTACATAAAGAGTTTCTACAAATCAGTAAGAAGACATAAATGGCCAAAAATATATGAAAAATTCAGCATCACTAAACATCAGAGAAATGCAAATCTAAATGACAATGAGATCAACTCATTCATTACATGGCTTTTAACAAAAAGACAAAAAATAACAAAGGCTGGTGAGGATGCAGAGAAAAGGGAACTCTTACATGCTGTTGGTAGAAATGTAAACTAGTACAGCTGCTTATATGTAAAAAACAATATGGAAGTTCCTCAAAAATCTACAGATAGAATGACCATGTGATCCAGCAATCCCACTACTGGACATTTATACAAAGGAAAGGAAATCATTATATTGAAAAGATATCTTTACCCCCATGTTTACTGCAGCACTATTCACAATAACCAAGATTGAAAAAAAGCAACCTAGGTGTCAAACAACAGATGAATAAAGAAAACATGGTATGTAAACACAGTGGAATACTATTCAGTAATAAAAAAAGAATGAAATCCTGTCATTTGATACAATGTGAATGAAAACGAAAGAGACAGGAACAGAAAGGTAAACACCATATGTTCTCATTCATAGTGGAAGCTTAAAAAGAAGTTGATATAGAGCAAAAAAGTAGAACAGAGGATACTAGAGGTTGGGAAGGGTAGGGAGAAGAGATTTGTTAAAGAATACAAAATTACAGCTATGTAGAAAGAATAAGTTCTAATGTTTCATACCATGTAGAGTTACTATAATTAACAAGAATACATCCTTCAGGTAGCTAGAAGGATGATGTTGAATGTTCCCAACACAAAAATTATAAACATCTGAGATGATGGATAGGCTAATCACACAGATCTGATTACTATATATAATATGTATCAAAACATCACTACGCACCCCATGAATATATTCAATTATTACAAAATTAATTTTTTTGAGAGAGTCTTGCTCTGTCGCCCAGGCTGGAGTGCATGGTGTGATCTCCGCTCACTGCAACCTCTGCCTCGCAGGTCAAGCAATTCTCCTGCCTCAGCCTCCCAAGTAGCTGGGACTACAGGCATGCACCACCATGCCTGGCTCATTTTGTATTTTTAGTAGAGATAGGGTTTTATCATATTTGCCAGGCATGGTCTAGAACTCCTGACCTAGTGATCCATCCACCTCAGCCTCCCAAAGTGTTGGGTTTACAGGTGTGAGCCACCACACCCGGCCCCAAAATTTAATTTTAAGAATAAAAATAAACAATTTTTTTTTTTTGAGACGGAGTTTTGCTCTTGTTACCCAGGCTGGAGTGCAATGTTGTGATCTCAGTTCACCGCAACTTCCGCCTCCTGGGTTCAGGCAATTCTGCCTCAGCCTCCCGAGTAGCTGGGATTACAGGCGCACACCACTGTGCCCAGCTAATTTTTTGTATTTTAGTAGAGACGGGGTTTCACCATGTTGACCAGGATGGTCTCGATCTTTTGACCTCGTGATCCACCCACCTCGGCCTCCCAAAGTGCTGGGATTACAGGCTTGAGCCACTACGCCCGGCCTAAAAATAAACAATTTTTTAAAAGAAAAACACTAAGACAGAGATATTCCACACCACTTGCTCCTTATGTTTTATGCACATCTATGGAATTTTCAAGGGGTTCACTCTCTGCCAAGAATATCCTTTCTCCCTTATTCATCTTGTAAATTCTGAACCATTCTTCTAAATCTATTTTAAATAATACCTACTCAGGAATTTTCTGAACAAAAGAAGAAATATAAGTGATAAGCATAAATGATTCTGCAAAAAACTTCCTAGTAATAAAAATGTAAAATAAAACAAATAATTTTTATTAACTAAATTAAAATGATCATTTAAAATCTGTTGTTTATGATGGTGTATTATACCTGATAGTTTTATACGTTGTATGCTAGTGGGATGGAAAATTGTAAAATACTTTTGGTAAACAATTTGATAATATGTTTTAATGTACTTAACAGATTTTTGAAAAGATAAAAATATTAGAAAGTCAAATTGGAAGATGGTATGTATTTTAAAAATATATTATGGCAAGTATATAAAATATTCTATACTTAAAATATGCTTATGCATATAATATTGTAGAGTGAGAAAAATCTCTCCCTGGATTCAGACTCTATTTGGATATTGCAAACGATGCTGTTTCTACCTCTGACCCCATGACCTTGTGGGCCCACTCATTGGCACTCCTCCCCAAAGTCTCACTCTTACTATAGTAAGTCCGAATAGCATTATAACCTACCAGAGGAACATAGCTGTCTTCTTCTCTAAAAGTCAATGATATCATGATTATTATGAATGTATGATGGTAGATATCCAACTTGATGAAAGATGTACATCTGTATTTACATCATGGAATCTCAAGCCAGGGAAATAACTTCTATTATGGGTAGCTCAGCATTTAAGGGAAACATGTCCCAAAAGATCACTACAGATAATGCTGAAGGTTTAATAGAAGCCAAAAATTTTTTGATTCAGTGCACTGATCAGAATTTCTTTTTGGTGTTAAGACTTGATGAAAAAAAAGGACTAATGAAAAGCAGTGTGCAGCTATTAATAAAGAAGATCCTACACTCACAAGATCATCAGGAAATTCTAATTAGATATGATCAGTCTTCTAGTTTCACATACTTTATACCATATTTCTAAATCATATGGTAGAGATGTAGGAAATCAAGCTGTTCTACAGTTCTGGTCTTTATTAAACCCTTCTGTTCTTTGCTTTGGAAAACACACTTTGAGTTATAGTTCCTGGGATGCCTAGGGGCCATAGGACACCACATCAATTACATTGTATTATTATTAAATGCATTATTTCAGAACCACATCTGTAGACAGATTTGTTTACACTGTGAAGGCATGCCCAAACCTGTTCTGCCTGATTCCTTTATAGCCTGTGGAGTCCTTTTCTCTCTATGTGCATAAGATGAAAAAAAAATCAATCATACCCTTTTTCGAAAGGAAAGTATTAGCAGTTTTCTACTGAGGAACAAAATCATGGAGCAATATATTTTTTCAAGATGCAGAAAGATCAGTTGGAAGAGTAAATGTGAAATTATAGCCAACAATTTTTTGAAAAAGAGAAATATTTAAGGATTTTCTCTACCATAAATCAGAACCACAGAAATGTACATGGAAACAGCATGATACTAGTGCAGGAAGTTGGTGCAGAACTAGAAAAGTAGATCAATAGGACAAAATGGACAGCCTAAAAATAGAAATACATGTACTTTATGTGAGTGTATGTGCATTATGTGAGGTGTGAGATATATATATATACACATACATATATGTATATATATATATGTTTGTTTAGGGTGATATTTCAAATCAGAGGGAAAAAGTAATCATCAATAAGTGACAATCAGCAATTAGATATACATTTAGAAGAAAATAAAGTTACAGTCTCACATTATGCTGTAAATATATAAGATTTCCAGGAAGATTAAAGAGATAAACATTTTTAAGCTATGAAAGTAACCTCTCTAATTTTCTTCTTATACTTTGACAGTTAAAAATGTAAATTATCTCATATCAATGAAGCAGAATAGAAGTCCAAAAATAGACCCACATCTCTATGGGAATTCATTTTTTATAAATATCAATGCAATTCAAAGGAGAAATAAGTCTTTTCAACAAACGGTGGCTAGCACAAGTATCCAAATGCAAAAAAAAAAAAAAAATGTTTTTTGAGCCGTACCTCACACCATGTACAAAAATTAACTTTAAATGAAATATAGACCTAAGTGTAACCAAAATTATAAAAGTTCCAGGAGAAGACATGTGAGAAATCTTAGCAACCTAGAGTCAGTCAAAGACTTCTTATACAGAATACAAAAGCACAATTACAAAAGATTTATAAATTACATTATATCAAAATTAAAAGTTTTACTCTTTAAAAAATACTATTAAAACACTGTTAAGAAAATTAAAAAATTAAGCTACAGGCTGAGAGAAATATTTGCAAAGCATATATTTTATAAAAGACTTGTAGAAATAAAACGTAAGAACCTCTTTCAACTCAAGAATATATGAAACTCAATTTTTAAATGGTAATAGTTTTAAGTAGATAATGTGCCAACAAAAAAATATGTATAGCAAATCATCCAAAAAAGAAACACTTAACATCATTGGTCATTAGGGAAATGCAAATAAAACCACAATGAGATACCCCTACATATCCATTAAAGTGGATAAATTCAAACTACAAAACCAAAGTTTGGCAAGGATGTTGCAATACCTGCAACTAAAATAAACTGTTGGTGGGAATACAAAATGGTATAACCTTTTGGGGAAAAGTTTGGCAGTATTTTATGAAGCAAAACATACATTACCATTTGACCTGAGAAACATAAAAATATATGTCCATGCAAAGACTTGAATTTAAATCATCACAGTTGCATTATTTCTATCAACTACCATCTGCAAACAATTCAAATGTCAATCTTCTGTAAATAAACTGATTGTAGTATGTCCATATAATGGAATATTATTCAGCAATAAAAGAACCATGTACTGAAATGCTTAATAATACAGGAATCTCAAAACACTAGGCTAAGTGAAATAAGTCAGATGAGAAGACAACACATAACATTTCATGTAAATGTATATATATTTGTATGTATATATTTACATTAAATATTTTTAGCATTCAAACTATAGTATTACATCCCTGTTTATGAATTGAAAGTAATATTGTTAAAATGTCTATACCACTCACAACAATCTACAGATTCAATGAAATCTCTATATAAATCCCCACGGCACATTTTTTATAAAAATAGAAAAAACAATCCTAAAATGTGTATGAAACCAGAAAAGACCCCTAAAAGCCAAAGCAATCTTGAGAAAGAAGAATAAAGTTGGAGGCATAGCATTCCCTGATTTCAAAATATATCACAAAGCTAGAA
This sequence comes from Callithrix jacchus, assembly GCF_049354715.1. NCBI lineage: Eukaryota > Metazoa > Chordata > Mammalia > Primates > Cebidae > Callithrix > Callithrix jacchus. The sequence continues at coordinate 70,199,071 of NC_133504.1, read as the reverse complement.
TAATCAAAACAGTATGTTACTATCTTAAAGACACACATATAGTCCAATAGAACAAAATAGAGAACCCAGAAATAAACCCAAGAATACATGGTGAACTGATTGTCCCCAAGGTGACAAGAATACACAGTAAAGAAAAAATAGTCTTAACAAATGGTGCTGAGAAAACTGGATAAAGACATGCAAAACAATGAAAATGGAACATCATCTTACAACATACATAAAAATCAACTTAAAATGAATTAAACAAATAAATATAAGACCTGAGACTAAAAGTTTTAGAAGAAAACATAGAAAAGCTTTATGACATTGGCCTTGGCAATAATTTAATGGATATGACATCAAAAGTACAGACAAAATCTAAAATAAGTGGGACTATATTAAACTAAAAAATGTCTACACAGCAATAAAAACAATCAGTAGAGTGAAAAGGAAAACTATGAAATGGAAGAAAAATTTGCAAACCATATACCTGATAATGTGGGGTTGATAATGTCTAAAATATCTAGGGAAGTCCTATTATTTATAGTAACACAAAATCAAACAACCTGATTAATATATGGGTAAAAGAAAGACAAATGGCTATGAGTATATGAAAATATGTTCAATATCACTAATTATGAGGAAAATGCAAATTAAAACTACAGTGAGATATCTCTTTATGCCAATCAGGACAGCTATCATCAAAAAAACAAAAGACAAGTAGCGTTGGTGAGGATATGGAGAAATTAGAACCCTTGCATACACTGGGTGTGTATGTGAAATGCTTCAGCTACAACGAAAACAGTGTGGAGATTCCTCAAAAACATTTAAAATAATATTACCATATAATCCGGAGTCCCACTTCTGACTATTTCTACAAAAGAATAAAAATCAGGAACTTGAAGTGCTATTATTAGTACTCCTATGTTCATTGCATCACTATTACATATCTATAATAGCCAAGATGTGGAAACAACCTAAATGTCCATTGGAAAATAAATGAATACAGAATGTGTGGAATATACATACAATGGAATACTATTCAGCTTTACAAAAGAATAAAATTCTGTAATATATGACAATATGAGTGAACCTTGAGGATGTCATGCTAAGTAAAATAAACCAGTCACACAAAGACAAACACCACATGATTCCACTTATATGAGGTATCTAAAATAATCAAAACCACAGACTCAAAGAGGGAAATGGTTGCCAGGAGCTGAATGGAGAAAGAAATACGTAGTTACTAATCAACAGGCATAACATTTACATTAAACCAGATGAATAAACTCTGCTGTACATCATTGTACCTATAATAAGAAACACTGCATTAAACACTTTACAAAATTAAGAGGGCAGATCTTGTGCTTAGTGTTCATTCTTACCACAATAAAATAACATTTTTTAAAGAGAAGGAAAAAATCTACAGTGTTATAATATGTTAAAAAGTAAATTGGTGGTTGCCTGGGGCCAACAGCTCAGGGAAGGAATTGGGTGGAAAAGGGGATGAAGGATTTGCAGGTTGGTGGAAATACTCTATATCATGATTGTAGTGGTAATAACACAATACATATACATCAAAATTCCACCAAAACTTTAAAACTGATTTTTTAGCATAAATGTCTCAATAAAGCAGATTTTAAAAATATATCACAATGGCAGACATGATATATATTCATTATTTGCTGATGATGTTTGTTTATCTAAGAACTCCCAGAAAATCTATCAATAAGATATTTAAATGTTGACATTTCAACAAGATTATCTGACAAAACTATAAAACCTTGTTATACTATAATCAATTGGAAAGTGCAACAAAACAAAGGAATACATGAGAAAAACCATACAAAGACTTAAAATAGCAAACATATGGAATCAACCTAAATGCCCATGAATGGTAGACTGAATGAAGAAAATGCAGTCCATGTACAGCATGGAGCACTATGCAGCCATAAAAAATAACAAGATCACATCCTTCACAGGAACATGACAAAACATACTGTATTAGTTATCTATTTCTGATTATCACATCATCCCCAAAATTTTACTTCTTAAAACACAAATAATTATTACCTCTCACTGTTTCTGAGAGTCAAGAATCTGGGAAAGCTTAGCTCCAGATTTGGGCTCCGGGTTTCTTCTAAATTTACAGTCAGGGTGTTACCCAGGCTGCAGTTTCTGAAGATTCAGCTGGGGCTGGATGATCTGCTTCTATGTTCATTCATGTGGCTATTTGTCAAGAGACTTCAGTTTCTCATAATATGGGTAACTGAATCAAGCTACTCATTACATAGCTTTCACCAGACCAAGTAAAACGTGCAAGCATAAGATTGAGAAAGAGAGAACCCAATATGGAATCTACAGTTTGTTTCATAAGCTACTCTCAGAAGTTACATGCCATCGCTTTTGTTATGGTCTATTTGTTAGAAGTGAATCAGTAAGAATAGCCCACATTTAAAGAAGAAGAGATTACACAAGGTCATCAATACCAAAAGGTAGGGATCATCAGGAGCCCTCTCAAAGGCTGTCAACTAAAGACACCCTTAAAAATTAAAAGAGGAGACACTAACAAGGAGAAAATATTTGTAACACATGTGATAAGCAAAGAACGTTTCCAGAATACATAAAGAATTCCAAGAAAGCAAAAAGAAAAAGGCAAACAATCCAGATGAAAATAAGCAAATTAACAGAAGAGCCCAAATATATGTCTGGTAAATATCTATCTGGAGAGTTGCCTGATCTCACTTATAATTGGAAATAATATGAAATAAAAATAAATCACACAAATTATTTCATACCCATTATATTAGCAAAAACTAACAAGCCTACCAATACTTGGCAAGGATGTGAGGACATAAAGACTCTTACATACTTCAAAATAGAAATGTAAATCAGTAAAATTATTTTGGAGAATAATCATTAGAAATATAGCAATTTCTAATGAAGTTGACAATAAAAATACTCTATGTCTTGGTAGTTCTAATCATTGATACATACCTTAAAGACACTCCTATATATGTGTTCCAGACAAGAGTTTTTTCCAAACATGTAAATAATGTTCCCTGCAGCCTTGTTAGCATAAAATTCTGGAAACATTCTAACTATTCATCAACAAGGTAACAGATGAATAAACTATTCATACAAATGAATTCCACGTATCCAATACAACAAATAAACTAAAACTATATATCATCACATATAGATCACAAAACAATATTGAATAAAAAAGCAGATTGTGCAAAAATATGTGAAGCAAATGCATATATAGGCAAGTATTTCTCATATGCACAAAGCACAATTATACTGTTTATAAATTCATTAAGAAAGTAAAAGTATCAAAACATGAATCATAAAGATACATCCGAAATTCATGATAGTGATTGACTGGGGAAGAAAACAAAAGAGCATTATTTTAATAATAAAATTGGAAGAAAAAATGAAAACTATTTAACTATATTGATTCCAGATGATATTATTTAGTTCTTTGTAACTTTCTATATTGATTACATTTTTCACAAAATATGCCACTTGAGTACTTGGTCACCATACTTCGACAACCTAAATATGAGTAAGACATGTTCCTTATTCAAAAGAAACTTAACAATCTCCTATCAGTGAGTTCTTGATGCATAAAAACCTTAAAATCCAGTGGGTTAAGAGGGCACTCATTTATTCTTTTGGATTTGGGCTAAGGAAAAACAGTAACAGGTGAGGCCTTCTGAAGCTTAGATTTATAACTGGTGTGAAATCACTTTGCCAAATTTTGTTGGACAAAGCAAGTCACAATGTTGGTGCCCAGCTTCAAAGAGTGGGAGTGATGAACCTGCACCCTAATTTCTGTACCACTCTTTCCACTGTACTGCCATTGTGTTCCGCCTGGGCTCCTTCCTCACTCTCTCTTTTTGCTTTTAAGCTTTCTATTAGCATATCATTTCTTTCTAAAGTAGAATTGCATAAAGATTTGGGTTTCTAAAAATTATAGAGATTCCTCACAGGGCAGAATACTGAAAGTAGCTCAAAAAGAGTCACTTTTTTCAAAGTTAGATATTTCTAAAGGAAAATGCATAGTAGCAACCTTATTTCCTTTCTTCATTCAGCTTTAAATGAAATGAAATTAAATTAATTTTAAAGTTCATAATGTTTCCAAATAAATTATCATGTTAACTTGGAATAAAAGCAGTGAGGATCCTGTAAATGCCATTCCACAAATTCCTGTTCTTACTATAAAAAGTTTAAAGTAAACAAACAAGGAAAATGGCTATAATAAAGGAAAGAAACAATACCTTAGATTTATATGGCTTCTAAGGTAGACAGTTAATGGTTTATTGCCACTTTATAGATGATGTACAAATAGATTAAAAACAAAATATGTTCAGAATTAAGAGATTAAGGTTAAAAAAATTTGTTAAGTATTAAGAAACAGAGCGATTAAGTGACATGCTTATTTAAGTGGAAACACCAGGCTTTGGCTTGAGTATTTTGACTTCTCTCCCAGAATTCTTTGCACAATACCAAGCTGTAACAATAGACTCACAATACCAAGCTGTTACAATAGATGAATATGCATTTTTCTGAGTTGAAGGAAACAGTAGTAAAGAAGGACTGCCATCTATCTCAACAAGCATGACCGAAAAGACCAATGAATTTGGTCATTTTCCAAAACCCTTAGCTTCAGACAAACTATTTTAGTAATACATAATTTTTTTTTACTTTTTATTTTTACTGAAGATTTTAAACTCACCCACATCAGTCCCTAATTTTTATTTAGTCATCTTATTTCCATAAATGTTTGTGTTCTCATAAGCTGTTGCTTTCCTCATGAGCCATACTATTCTGTTATCTGAGAACATCCTAAGGGGTCTATCTCGGTATGTTTGGCAGTACTATGATTTTCAATAACTCAAGAAAAAAAGAAAAAGAGCCCACTAATTTTAGTCATCTAGTGAATAAGATAATTTCAAAGATATCTTTTCTAAGTTCTTCTGATAGCTAAGCCTTCTAACCCTATGATAATTAGCTTTATGCATCAGTTTCACTGGGCCACAGGGTCCCCAGATAATTGGTTAAACATTACTTCTGGGTGTGTCTGTGAAGGTGTTTCTGAATAAAATTAACACCTGAATCAGTAAACTGAGTAAAGCAGATTTGCCCTCCCCAGTGTACATATGCCTCATTCAATTTGTTGAAGGCCTGAATAAAATAAAAGGCTGAAAGAGCAAGAATTTTCTCCCTCTATCTGATTGTCTGTGTGCTGGGACACTGGTCTTCAGACTTAAATTCAAACTGGAACTTACACTGACTCTCCTGTTCTCAGGCCTTTGGACTCAAATAGAACTGTATCATTAGTTTTCCTGAATCTAGACCTCTCCATAATCATTTGAGCCAAATGCTTAATTTATAAGTGAACTGTGTGCCTCTGTGTGTGTGTGTGTGTGTGTGTGTGTGTGTGTGTGTGTGTGTGTTTCCTATTGGGGCTGTTTCTCCTAAGAAACCTAATACAAGTCCCAAAAATAGCCTGGGCTATTGGCTTACTTGCATAAAACTTTTGAGTATTTCAATAATTGTCAAAAAGCCAATTAAATAATAATTTGGTAGTTAGCATTCATATAGGATGATAGACTATTAGGACTAGAAAAACCTAGAAAACCACTTGAAAGCTCTTAGAGGTTATCTAAATTGAACCCCTTCGTTGTAAACATAAGGAAAAATTTATAAAAGCTAAGTGACTTATCCTAGCCCAAGTCAATGAAAGACAAAACCGTCAATCAGACATGTCTTCAGATGTCTTTATCAAATCTTCTTTCCACATTGTTGTTTTTATAGCTGTAACTGTAATTTTCCCTGAGTCTCTACACTTTCTCCTATGAACATAAGACACTAGAAGATGGCTAGTTGAATGCAAGCAGGGGTGTAATCTACTCCCCTGTAGAATGGAATAAAGTTTAACCATATATCCTCCCAAGTAGCAGTCAGCCAGTGTCACATAACTACTGATCACTGATACTGAATGATCACACTCATGAGACCCAGAATAAAATTATGATAACTATAGGTAAGGAACAGAATATACTTTACTGCCTCTATATTTATCTAACCTCAAAACATTTTTCTAAATATTGAAGGGACAAAGTCTTTCTGGTTGGGGTAATTTTACAGTAAGTCACAAGAGAAAGTATTAAGAAAATTAATTAATTCCACAATTCAAAGTCAGAAGCAAGTGCTTAGGATGGATGATTGAGAGCCATTTACACAGGCAAACTCCCTGAAGGACAAAACAAGCAGAAACTGAGGAATATCAAGGAACTATTCACATACTGAACACCAAGGGAGACTTCATGCTATTCAGAGAAGGAATCTGGATCTGAGAATAGAACACAAATTACCAACTGGATACTGTCTCCTTGATACTCTAGATTTGCATACTATTAGGTTGGTAAAAAATGACTTGTGGTTTTTGCAAGCTCATTTAACCAAAATTTCCAGGACTTAACCTACTTAAAATGATCAGATATCATCAAAAGATATCAACAATTAAAAATATGACCCATATCTAGCATCTTCCAGATGCACTCTCTTGATTTACAGTCCATTAAATGAAGTAATAAATACACACAAACACTCTCACACATATATATTTATTTATTTATATAATAACATTTCATCATAAAGTCACCAGGATCATGTTGTCAGCACACATGCCAAATTGTACTTCAACTATTACTATAGGTTTTCATTTTAAAATTATTTATAGAAATTTCCTTTGTTTGCATGCTTTGGATGCTGGTGTCTGAGTCAAAAGATAAAAGAATCCCACTACTTCTACATTAAATTTGAAAAGTAGTATTAATTTCTTGTAAATTGCATTCATCATATTGTTGTGTTACAACGCATTGGCAACAACGAATAATCAAAAAGAAATGGGACATTTTTGCTGAAAAAGTAGAATTAAGCCCTGAATCTTACCACCTCCACACACACACACATATATCTCCTATACAACAGAACTACACATATCCTAACACTCTCTAAGGCTAACCCTCACTCCAATTTTCTCTTCCAAATGCCAAGATGGAGGCAGAGCTCAGTTTAATTTCTGTGGTGGTTGTTTTCAACAACTTTAATTATGGCCACCTTATGGTGGCCACCTTATGAATTAAATTAGAAGAATTTGCCAAGAAAACCAATTTTCTGACAGTTCTAAATGTGAGTATTACTAAGCCTGGTAAAAAGCCTTCATATTGGTATAATCTTCTACTTGTGTAGTCTTGAAGGGAATACTGAATAAAGAACTCATTTAAAAAATAGTTGATTCAATGTAGTTTACAACATATCCTGTGTAGATGAGTGTGGCGTGGGAGCATACTGGACACTGGGACCAACTACATCCAGAAGTGAAAAATGGCCACAGATTATACTAAGTAGATAATCTACAGATGAACAATAGATAATTAGTTATAATGATAATAATGTAGCAACTACTTATTTCTCTAGTTCAATAATATTTGTATATAAAACTCACCAGCAAAGGAGAACATATATGTTGAATATAGCTACAAGTGACCATTTCATAAAAATGTTTTCAATGTTAAAAAAAAAAAAAACCTATCTTCACTGATCTACATTCATTCTGTTCAAGATACTTCCCTACAACTTCATATTCTCACTCACTAAATGCCTTTCATATCACATGTGTTCATCCTACTTAAAATGGATGAGTAAGGCTGTATTTTGTGTGTATTAGGTAATTCTTTCCTATGATACTTGCCAAAAAATATGTTTTCTTTTGTCTTAGTTTCTTCAGGTTAGATTCTAGTTGGGAGATACCAAACTGCTATATTTATTTATTTTGACACTCAAAAATAATTTTACTTGCTACAGAGTGGGAGTCTAATTTAAACATCTGCTGCTGAAACACCCATCTTTGATACAAGGCATACCCATTGGCAGAGTAATAAGCATTCCCAAAATAAATACAAAATACACATTCTAAACACATTTGTACCACACGTTGAAAAATAAAAGGAACAGATTTCCTTTTAGATCATGGATAAATGTATCATTTCCCTGGAAAACAAGACACAGCCAATTTGTCAAAGTAATTATTGAGTCCAAAGTAGGAAGTCTTTTTTTTTTTTGCCTACTGGCAAAAAAAATTTAAGATATTTGAACTTATTATAATAGAGAGGATTTAAATAGCCATCGTGTGCATATTATCATTCTGAAAATAAGAACTATAAGCACCTGCTTTTAAATTGTTCCCCAAATGTTCCCGGAACGCCAGAGAGATCTAAGCCAAAGAGATTACCACATGCCTTCATTCATGAATTTCTAGAGCTCCAATTAAAATTGAAAGTAATTTACATCTGCAATATTCGGACTGAATTAAATTTCATGTTCAATCTATCCCCCCAGAAATGTTGAAGTTATGAAGGTATTATGAAGTTAAAATACCAGGCAAATTCCAGGCAGCCTGTAACCTCATTCCAAGTGGAATTCTTAAGTTAATCAAGCTAAGAGTATTTGCTCTCTACCATGTTGCAAACAACCAGATCCAAGCCTCGAACTCTACTACCACTTCATCTGTAGCTCCGCTACTTATCTTCAAAAATCAGCAAGAGATAAAAGTTTCTTTTTTAACACTTAATGAGCAGCAAGCATACATTCAAAAGAACTGTCTTCTACACATTATCCTGGAAAGTCTTCATATCTTTTAAGAGAAAAGTAATTTCACAGATGTGCCTGAATTTAAAAAAATTTCAGTTGTCTGAAAAAAAAAGTATCTTTAGTCAATGAACCAGAGAAACATGGCTTGTTCAGTTTTGAAAGTCCTATTAACCACTCCACTGATCTCTACTCTAGAATCAAAATCTTAGGGTCTTTTCTCTTCCTGTCATGTGTTATAGAAAAAAAAAATACTCATAAAAGCATTCTATATTTTTTTCCTATGAAAGTACTAGAGTCATATAGGTTTTATATTTAAATTTAAATAACACTCATTTTGCCTTAACATTTTATTGTCATTTTAACATTTATGTTAATCCATAGATCTATACTTTATTATTATTAGCTTATGTGTTCAAGATTTCTTAGGGGTATCACGTGATTTTTTAAATTTAATATAACTTAGAAACATTCCATACTCTCCGCCACAATCAGAAGTCCACATTGTTACTTAGATGTCTCCATGTCTTCTGTCAAAAAACCAAATCAAGTCAACAGGTGTGGGCTTGAGAAGCACCCTTAGTCATCCCAAACTCTACTCCCCTATCTGCTTGGTGCTCATGACTCTACTCCCCTTTAGTTTTCCCCATTTCAACTCCGACTCCTGGTCTTCCTACTGTGTGGTTCTTGGTCATCACTAAATGACTTAAAGGTATTTTTTCATCCATCTTCTCCTTCATCCTGAATGATTCTAAACTCTCACTCCTGCTGGTTCCTCCATTTCCAGATTGAAGAGATCTTGTTATTTTATATACTTTTAGATAAGTAGGATGAGTAATAGTTACTTCAGTTCTTACAGAGATGTGCTTATTTTTAGCAAGTAGCCAAAAAATATAAATTATATGTATTATATGTTTATATAATATATACACATATATGGCTTTTTCCAAGCCTCAGTCAGTCCATTGAGCTATCATAGCCTACATTTTATATATAAACATGTGGAAATGGTTTGTAAAAAAAAATTTCTTTGAAACGGAGTCTCATTTTGTCATCTAGGCTAGAGAGTAGTGACACCATCTTGGCTCACTGCAACCTCTGTCTACCAGGTTCAAGTGATCTTCACGCCTCAGTCTCCCAAGTAGCTGGGATTATAGGTGTGTACCACCATGTCCAGCTAATTACTGTATTTTTAGTAGAGACAGGGGTTTCACTACATTGGCTAGGCTGTTCTTGAACTCCTGATCTCAAGTGATCTGCTGGTCTCAGCCTCCCAAAGTGCTGGGATTACAGGTGTGAGCCACAACGCCTGGCCAAAAAAAAAATTAAATAATTTTCCTAAAATTTCCTAAAAAATACCTTTAAGTCATTTAGCAATGGCCAAGAACCACATATTTTCTATGTGATTCAGCCTAAAAGGGGTAAATAAAACACATCCAGTATTACCCAGGACTTCAGCATACATACATATAAAGTAAGGGACAAATTTCTGGCTTCATGACAGCTACTAGCAAATTTCCTAATCTCTTATTACTTATTTCCCCAAAATGTGGTTCACAACCATTCCATGAGAAAATACTCAATTTCGATTTTAAACCTACGATTTGTATCAAATCTTCATTGCTATTTTTAAGGATGTGGCCTTATTTAAATTCGATAATGTGGTAATTACTACTCCATGTACAAAACAGCCAATTTAGAACCAGTTTTTATAATTTTTCTTTTACCAATTTAAGATCACTAGGTGTAAACTGAGTTATTATAAGTGGAAAACAGTCTAACATCAGTTGCTATTTAAATACTGACATATTGTCATCTGTTGCTTTATAATTTGTGCCAAATTACTTCAACCCAAAGCAAAGCATATGAAATTCTCATTGAATTTGCATATGCTGAAGTTATTAACCTCTGAAACATTAAATATGATACGGTTACAATTTAGTCCACACTTAGGTGCACTGGTAAGAACAGAAAAAAGTTCATATATCATTGCAGACGACATGATAGTATACCTAGAAGACCTCATCACCTCAGCCCAAACACTCCTGAAACTGATAAGCAACTTCAGCAAAGTCTCAGGTTATAAAATCAATGTGCAAAAATCACAAGCATTCCTCTACACCAATAACAGACTTAAAGAAAGCCAAATCAAGAACGAACTGCCATTCACAATTGCTACAAAAAGAATAAAATACCTTGGAATACAACTCACAAGGAACGTAAGGGACCTCTTCAGGGAAAACTACAAACCACTGCTCAACGAAATAAAAGAGGACACAAACAGATGAGAAACATTCCATGTTCATGGTTAGGAAGAATTAATATCGTGAAAATGGCTATACTGCCCAAAGTAATTTACAGAATCAATGCTATCCCCATCAAGCTACCATTGACTTTCTTCACAGAACTGGAAAAAAACACCATGAACTTCATATGGAATCAAAAGAGAGCCCGCATAGCCAAGTCGATTCTAAGCAAAAAGAACACAGCAGGGGGCATCACACTACCGGATTTCAAACTATACTACAAGGCTACAGTAATCAAAACAGCATGGTACTGGTACCAAAACAGAGATATAGACCAATAAAACAAAACAGAGGCATCTGAGGCAACACAACATATCTACAACCATACAATCTTTGATAAACCTGACAAAAACAAGCAATGGGGAAAGGATTCCATGTTTAACAAATGCTGTTGGGAAAACTGGCTAGCCATGTGCAGAAAGCAGAAACTGGACCCCTTCCTGACACCTTACACTAAAATTAACTCCAGATGGATTAAAGACTTAAGCATAAGACCTGGCACCATAAAAACCCTAGAAGGAAATCTAGGCAAAACCATCCAGGACATAGGAGTAGGCAAAGACTTAATGAACAAAACACCAAAAGCATTGGCAACAAAAGCCAAAATAGACAAATAGGACCTAATGAAACTCCACAGCTTCTGCATGGCAAAAGAAACAGTCACTAGAGTGAATTGGCAACCAACAGAATAAGAAAAAATTTTTGCAGTTTACCCATCTGACAAAGGGCTGATATCCAGAATTTACAAAGAACTCAAACAGATTTACAGGAAAAAAACAAACAAGCCCATTCAAAATTGGGCAAAGGATATGAACAGACACTTTACGAAAGAAGACATATATGAGACCAAAATCATATGAAAAAATGCTCATCATAACTGGTCATTTGAGATATGCAAATCAAAACCACATTGAGATATCATCTCACACCAGTTAGAATGGCGATCATTAAAAAATCTGGAGACAACAGATGCTGGAGAGGATGTGGAGAAAAAGGAACACTTTTACACTGCTGGTGGGAGTGTAAATTAGTTCAACCATTGTGGCAGACAGTGTGGCGATTCCTCAAGGCCTTAGAAATAGAAATTCCATTTGACCCAGCAATCCCATTACTGGGTATATATCCAAAGGACTATAAATCGTTCTACTATAAGGACACATGCACACGAATGTTCATTGCAGCATTGTTTACAATAGCAAAGACCTGGAATCAACCCAAATGCCCATTGATGATAGACTGGATTGGGAAAATGTGGCACATATACACCATGGAATATTATGCAGCAATCAGAAATGATGAGTTTGTGTCGTTTGTAGGGACATGAATGAATCTGGAGAACATCATTCTCAGCAAACTGACACAAGAACAAAAATGAAATACTGCATATTCTTGCTCATAGGTGGGTGATAAAAAATGAGAACACATGGACACAGGGAGGGGAGTACTAAACACTGGGGACTATTGAGGGGGGAAGGGGAGGGCCCGCGGGAGGGGGAGCTGGGGAGAGATAGCCTGGGGAGAAATGCCAAATGTGGGTGAAGGGGAGAAAGGAAGCAAAACACACTGCCATGTGTGTACCTACGCAACTGTCTTGCATGCTCTGCTCATGTACCCCAAAACCTAAAATCCAATAAAAAATTAAAAAAATTTTTTTTAAAAGTTAATATATCATCTAATATATATAAGTGAAATATATTCCTGCTATAACTCTACTACTAATGGAGAATAGAAAATTCAAACAGGACCATTAGCAAGAAATAAATCCAAGAGAAGTCATACCTTTTAAAAAATTAGTTGTTCATCAAACAACTATTCATTGTATGAACTTAAATTTGCCAAACCTTGGGTGTTGGAGGTTCTCAGTATCATAATAAGATTAAATTTTTATAAATACATCAACACTATTCAAATAAACATATTTGTTGCCTTCAAATATTTCATATAAGGATCATCTTGGTTGGTCATAAACTTATTTCAAAAATATAACTCAAATTAGTTTTGTAACTCATGTAGAATGACCTTCATAGTCAATAAAAATTCAAACATTATTATTTTGAAGTCACCTCTTAAAAATATTGCAGCCATAAAATTATAAAGATAAAATATACCTTTAAATGTTCTAGTCACACACCTCATGTTATAGATGAAAAAGGAAAGAAAGCCTAAAAAAGATGAATAATTTGCTTAATGATATAGACTTAGTTATACATGTAAAAGCACGACTATTACTTAGAACTAATTAGTAGATCCAGAAATAAATTAAAATATTATCTAAAGCTCTTTAATATCTCTTATTTCTGTGTTAAAAATATTTGCTAGGTGTTATACAAGCAACAGATTTCATCTGATTAACAATGATCTTCAAATAATATCCAAAATCATGCAGTTGAAGATTACTAACAAAAATATCCATGAAGATAATCAAATACATGTAATAAAATAATTATAAATTTTGTCCTGAATTTAAAGATATGAAAATTCAAATTTTCAAAAGTACTGAGAAGAGTAAAATGAGATGCTCTTTCTTTGCTTGTCAGAGTCTATATCAGAACTTTTTCTTGAAATGCTTTTGAAAAGCTCATAACTAAATCCATAGATTTTGATGGGGAAATTGACTTCAAGGCATATATTCCTAAGGAAATAATCAAATAAACTGATGAATATTTACCTACAAAAATATAACAGCAAAGAAGAAGAGGGAGGAAGAGCAGAAGGAGGAGAAAGATGAGAATAAAAAATCTAAATTACCATCAAAAAGAAAATAATTATGGAAGAGTCATCTGATAAACCGTTAAGCAGCCATTAAAAATTGTTTTTAGAGTAATTTTTAGTGACAAGGAAATAGTCACAACACTACAATACATTTTTAAAGCCAGGTATCAAATAATCATACAATGTGATCCAATTTTAACATACATGATTATAAAAATGATAAATAGAAAACAACATATATAAAAATATTAGCAGTGGTTATCTCTGGGTAATAGAGGTATATATGATATTCCTCAGCCTTATACTTTCTATGTTTTTCTAGTTGTTTGTAATGAACATAGGCTATTCTTAGAAATAGAAATACAAATTTTTAAAGGCAAGGGAATCTGAAAGCATCATTTTATAGCACAATTATATTCCCATTCCTCTGTCAATAGAATCCATATGTTATACTCTCTAAGAGCCCTATCTCAATTTTGCTTATTACTTATCCTAACCAGCACTTCCCCCTACCACACCTTCTATTTGCTTTATTGTTTATTAATATAGTCTCAACCTTAGAATGCTCAGAAGAGAAAGTTAAATGTTTTTAATACTCATAAGTGTATCCTAAAATAAGCACATAAATTCCAGCTTGGGAATTTGTTACTGATAAAGGAAGTGAATGCTCAGTTTTCAAATGAAAGAATACTTATCCATAGAAAGAGGGAAGGGGAGAGGCTATTGGAAGTAAAATTCTCCTTTGACATTAGATTAAGCTTCTTATCAAATTTAATGCATAGAGTCTTTAGGGAGTCATTCTGATTCCTTTGTGAAGTGAGACATGAAATTATTTTAACTCTGTATTAATTCTCCAAATATAAACACACTGGAATATGCTTTAGATGTTTCGTTCCCTCCAAATCTCATGTTGAAATGTAACCACCAATGTTGGAGGTGGGCCTACTGGGAAGTGTTTGGGTCATGAATAGGGACCCTCATGAATGTCCTGTTCTCACGGTGATGAGTGAGTTTTCACTCTGAGTTCACACAAGCTCACACAAGCTCTGGTTGTTTAAAGGAGCCTGGTACCTCCTCCCTCATTCTCTTGCTCCCTCTCACCATGTGATACACCTGCTCCTTCTTCATCTTCCATTGTGGTTATAAGCTTCTGAGGTCCTCATCAAAAGTAGATGCCAGCCAGCACTATGCTTTTTATACAGACCACAGAACCTTGAGCCAAATAAACCTCTTTTCTTTATAAATAACCCAGCCTCAGGAACTTTATGGCAACACAAAACAGATTAACACATGCTGGCTTGACAAAACCTTGCCAAAAATATCTAGGACTAAAAAGAAATTAATTTACATGTACTCTTCATTAAACCCTACCAAAATAACACCTGGTGAAGACTGGATGTTTAAAAGGGATTTTAGTTAAACTCATTTCTAAAAATTACATTGTTATTCTGAGTATAATAAACAATTACTCTGCATATCCTACATAGCCAGAAATTTATTGGACTAATGGTTATACTTGATTCTGGAAAAAAAAAAGATATAGTAAGATATTCTCATTACTCCACTAACTTGTAGGAAAGTATTTGTTAGTTTCCAGTCAGGTAAGTCACACAATAGTTACCCTGGCATTCAAAGCCTTTCCCAATTTTAGACACTGGGGACTGAAGTACTCTGAAATAAATTAGTAGTCTTGATTTATAATCAGCAAACATCAGCTGACATTGGTCTCAAGATTTGGGCCTAAAAAATCTGAAGGGTAGACTCTGCATCTGAAGGGATACAACCAACATACCATAGCACCCATAAGACTGATATCTGAACAGTCAGTTGCCTTGCCATATACTCTCATTCTACTGTTCTCTTATCCCCCGACCACGCACACTCACACACACACACACACACACACACACACACACACACACACGCTACCACCACCACAAGTGCCAAAGAATGAATAAAAGTGCTAGCCTTTGCTGGGAGCATCTGGCCTTTCCCTCCCAAGTCATCAGGATGTTTTTATAGGAAATGGAAAATGGCCCTTAAGAATCACTCTCCAGATTACTTGACTGTGCTGGTCCTAAGGAAAACCTTGACATATGGCTCACTGTCAGACTTTCCTTTGTGAAGACTCCACACAGTTGGGCCATCACATTTAACTGAAAGAAATAGTCAATTGTTCTAAACCTTGGTATTAACCAAACCTAACTATCCTTTCTTTTCCATCTCTCTGTTGATTTTGTTTCTCATTTCTTACCATCTTGCTTATCTCCCATTTCTTTTGCCCTATCCATCATCATTTCCTTCTACTGCCCCCTTGGGTCAGCCACATATCTAAACCTTCCCTATCTAGAAAGGAGTGCTCATCATATACTCACAGACACACTGACACAGACTCACACTCACATTGTCACCCATGTTTCTGTTCTGAGTGTCTCAAAGTCCTTATGTATAACAAAAATTAGTCAATGTGTTGAAGGATACCACAAAATGAAAACACACAATGGTGTCAGAAAGTTCTAATAATGTCTGAAATTATAAAATAAAGTAGAGATATTACTATAACACTATCTTAATGGAGAAACTCTGTTACACTTGGCTGTTGATTGATAGATTATGTTGAATATAGGTCATGGGAGATAAAACTAAAAATTTGATAAGTACTAACTTAAAATAATTAATACTAAATTACATGAAAGCCTAAAGAAAATAATGTCAAATTTTTAGCCTCTGTTTATTCTTTCTTTTTTCCGCACCTTGTCTTTCCAGTTTGACACATCAGATATGTAATTTTTAAATTTCATCTTTATTATGTCAACTTTTTTTTTAGTAAGTCATGGTCTTGTCCTCTCAGGCAGTGGTGCAATCATAACTCACTTCAGCCTCAAACTCCTGGGCTCAAATGATCCTCCCACCTGAGCCTCCCAAAGTGCTAGGATTAGAGATATGTGCCACTGTGCCCAGCCCTATATCAATTATTAATAGAAAGTTACAGACATTCTAATAAAATAAAATATTTTTTGTTACACATCTTGACAATGAAGAAAGAATATGAACGCTAGCAGGAATATTATAATAAAGTAAAGCTTACTAACCAACTACATCAGAATTATTCAACGTGTTCCTGGAAACAGTAGAAATATATAAAAATAATAGAGGTTACCTAAAACATATCACAAAAGACTCTCTTACTTAGGGCCAGAAATTAGCATTTTAAAAGCTCCCAACTGAGTCATAGGCATCTGAGAGCTACTGCTATAACACACATTGTCCAATAGTTTGCCAAACCCAAAGCAAGTTACCATTCATCGTTTCTCATTAAAAGTCAATATGATTTTCCTTCCTGATTTTTCTTTTCCTTTCTTTCTTTTCTTTTATTTTCTTTTTGTTTGTTTGTTTTATTTTGTTTTGAGACCGAGTTTTTGCTTCTTGTTGCCCAGGCTGGGGTGCAATGGCATGATCTCGGCTTACCGCAACCTCTACCTCCTGGTTTCAAGCGATTCTCCTGCCTCAGCATCCCAAGTAGCTGGGATTATAGGTATGCACTACCATGCCCAGCTAACTTTGTATCTTTAGTAGAGATGGGGTTTCTCTATGTTGGTCAGGCTGGTCTAGAACTCCCGACCTCAGGTGATCTGCCCACGTGGGCCTCCCAAAGTGCTGGGATTACAGGCATGAGCCACGGCAACTGGTCGACTTTCCTGTTTTTTCTTCTCAAGTGCCAGATAATTCAAAATAAACTGTCCAATATCGTTGTTTATCTAAATCACCAGTCCAAGTCATTTTTTATTATATTACATTTTCCAAAATACATCCAAATCTGTTTTCTCAAAGACTCATACTTTGCCCAGGTAGTGTAACTGCCTTTACACAGAGATGTTTAAGTACTAAGCTCTAAGCTTGACTACCTCCTGAACTGGTATCTGAATGGGGAGATATACTAACTCCAGGTATTTGAATATTAGCTGAAGAAGATATATCTAACAATAAAAATAACTGTAAAATTGGAAATAAGTTTTGCAAAATTAGATTACCCATTATAGTCTCTGAATTTTGTAATTATTTAATTATAAATGATTATTTTAATTGCATAGTATCCCAAAAATATAATAAATGATTTCTGAAAACAACATTAATTGGCCATACATATGAAAACAAAAAATTAAGATATATTAATAAAATGTTTAATAATGAATTAGTGGAGGATACAAGATACATGGAATAGACAGCTCTTTGACAAACATTCTTCATTTCATATGAACCTTCAGCACTTGCAAATATTCTCATTCCAAATACAATGTATCAAAGAAAAGAAATATAAGGCATTATTTTAATTATCTTAAATTTGTCCTAAGTCACTATTAATAATCAACAGTTCACACAAACAAAAATGACAGTTTTAATAGAAAATAGAATGGAAGAATAGGACCAACAGAAACTGAATACATCTTGCTGAGAATTTACTAATTCTAGATGAGGAAATATTGGAATTTAAAGCCAGAACTTCTCTGCTTAAATTAATTTTAATTTGTATCATTTCATTCCCCAATGTGACTTCATTCTCAAATTATTAGGTTGGTACAAAATAATTATAATTTTTGTCATAATAATAATAATTCTAATGTAGGTGGTTTGTGAGCTTTACTTTCTAAAACACTGTCTTATAATACTCCTGTTAGCTTTCATCTTCTTTCTTCCTTGTCAAGATGTAATATAATTCTCTTTAGAGTCAGACACATTTCTAAAGTTCTGAATTAATACCTTCTAGGCATTATATTTCATAGTTAAAATTGCTAGAAATATTCTGGTACTCATACTATATTTATAACTATGGATATGTTTGGTCTACAAAAGCTTATTACTATATAGAAGTAGGATTCATCTACATCAGAACAATATAGACCATAAAGTGATTTTAATAGTATAAATTTAGGTATAAAATAAACAAAGCTTTATCATTCAGGGCCCTAGTTATATTAGTCAATAAAAAATTCCATTTACACCCCTGTCATCCAACACTTTGTAGAGTAGGTGATAATCAGCAACACAAAATTTTATCAATTCTAAAAAGCAACACATATATTATTTTCTTGTGTTATTCTGGTTACAAACCACAATACTTATTTACTTTTCAGAAATTTTAAGAATTTTGTGATGAGAGAATTTGGAAACAGAGTAAATTAAATGCAAGTCCTATAAAATGAGCTAGGAAATAGTCATTCGAACTTAATTTTATGAAACAGATTGAGAATTCATATAATATCTTCCTTAAACATTGGTAGAAGTCACCAGTGAACCCATCTAGGTCTGGTACTTTTCACTTTGGATAATCTTGTGTCACTATCTACCATGAGAGGACACAAGGAGAATCTGTCAGTCTGCAACAAAGAAGACAGCTCTAAGCTGAACATAACCATGATGGCACCATGGTCTTGGCCTTCCAGTCTTGAAAATTGTCAAAATAATTTCTGTAAAAAGTAAATTTCTGTTGTTCATAAGCCACCTAACCTAGTGTATTTTGTTATAGTTGTCAAAACTAAGTACCCAGTACTCACCCAGGCCCAGTGATAGTACCTGTTTCCACAAGACAGAATAAAAATATCATATTTCACAGAAACTGGTATAATGTGCAGAAGAGTCTTGACTCAGTCACGGAACAAAATTGTCCCTAGATTAAATGCTATTCTGGTCTCACCTAAGACATCTTAGAAGCAAGACTCAAAAGAATCAAACAGTTATAAGAGCTTAACTGTGTCACAGAACAAGTTCAAGAATATTTACAGAAATAGAGAAATATCTAATACACAACAAAGTAAAAATTCACAACATTTGACATGCAAGAAAAAATTAACAAGAGAAAGATCTGACAGTACTTGGAGCAGAGACAAATTCAGAGAGCTGAGCAAAATACAGGAGTAGAGGGAGCAGTGGGAAATGACCTGTGGGCACTTTCAGCCCCCAAGGAAGCCATTACTGACTTTGTCTCACAGGAGTCCTTGGGGAAAGCTGCCAGTGGAACTGTGGAAAGACAAGATGGAGAAGGAAACTTCCATCTAAACTTTGTAACAATTTCCAAATGCAAACCTTGCTCACAGTAACTGGGGGAGGGAGTGAACAAAGTGTGCATAAAGCACATAAGCTGCAGCAGGCAGGGAGGTGCAAAACCTGAAAGCCTGCTTGTCTTCTCAGCAGGGAGGTTGGTAGCCTGAGACAAGTTTTCAGTCCCATTCACTGGCTACTGTTGGGAAGGCATGGTTGGACTGAGACTGGCCTGTTGGGCTGCATGGGAAGTGGGTGAGGCCTGTCACCGCTTGCTTTCACCCACTTCCCTTGCAACCTGTATGATGCAGCAAAGGCAGCATCATCCCCCTGGGAACACAAGTTCATCAGCCTGAGAACCACACCCACACCCCCAAAGCAGCTGCAACAAGCCCCACCCAAAAAGAGTCTGAGCTCAGACATGCCTAACTCTGCTCCCAACTGATGGTCTTTCTCTACCCACACTGGTAGCTGAAAACAAAAGGATACAATCTCTTGGAATCTCTATGTTGCCGCCTGGCACATGAAAAATCAGAATAACTATACAGACACTCCTTGGGCAAGTTTGTAACCCACGACACTACTGCAGTTGACAGTGGTTTCTCTTGAAAGAACCACTTCCTCGCTGGAAGCCAACCAACACAGAAATAGTACACTAAACCAAACTACAATCAAGGATCCTCAGGGAATTTATTAGTCCATTTTCATACTGCTCTGAAGAAATACCTGAGACTAGGTAATTTCTAAAGGAAAGAGGTTTAATTAACTCGCAGTTCAGCATGGCTGAGGAGGCCTCCCTTAGGAAACGTGCAACTATGGTGGAAGGGGAAGCAAACACATCCTTCTTCACATGGTGGCAGCAAGAAGTGTCAAGCAAAAAGGGAAAAAGCCCCTTATAAAACCATCAGATCTTGTGAGAACTCACTATCATAAGAACAGCAGCATGGGAGTATCTACCCCCATGATTCAATTGTGTCCCACTAGGTTCCTCCCAAGATATGTGGGAATTATGTGATCTACTATTCAAGATGAGATTGGGGTGGGAACACAGCCAAACCATATCTTTCTACCCCTGGCACTTCAGGAATATACCCATTCCAAATGAGATAAATTGGCCAAAAAAAGGGGGGATACAGGTCCCATGCAAGTCTGAAATCCAATAGGGCAGTCATTAAGCTTTAAAGTTACAAAATAATCTCCTTTGACTTTATGTCTCACGTCCAGGTCATGCTGATGGAAGAGGTGGGCTCCCATGGACTTGGGCAGCTCCATTCCTGTGGCTTTGTAGTGTACAAGTCCCCTCCTGCCTGCTTTCATGGGCTGGTATTGAGTTTCCGCAGCTTTTCCAGGTTTACAGTGCAAGCTGTCAGTGTATCTACCATTCTAGGGTCTGGAAAGAAGTGACCATCTTCTCATATATCCACTAGGCAGTGCCCCTGTGGAGAATCTGTGTGAGGACCCCAACTACACATTTCTCTTCCGCACTACCCTAGCAATGGTTCTCCATGAGGGCTCCACCCCTGCAACAACTATCTGCCTGGACATCCAGACATTTCCATATGTCATTTCAAATCTCGGAGAAGATTCCCAAACCTTAGTTCTTGACTTCTATGCACTCATAGGCTCAAAAACATGTGGAAGCTGCCAAGGCTTGGGGCTTATACCCTCTTAAGCCATTGCCCAACATGAACTTTGGCTCCTTTTAGCCAAGGCTGGAGTGACTGGAATGCAGGGAAATGAGACTTTGCCTCACACAGCAGGGGGCCCTGGAGCCAGCCCAGGAAACACTTTTTTCCCTCCTAGGCCTCTGAGCCTGTGATGGGATGGGATGCTGTGAAGAGCTCTGATGTGCTCTGGAGACATTTCCTCCATTGTCTTGGTGATTAATATTCAGCTCCTTTTTACTTATGCAAATTTATGCAGCTGGCTTGAATTTCTCCCCAGAAAATAGGTTTTTCTTTTCTATTGCATCGTCAGGCTGCAAATTTTCCAAATTTTTATGCTCAGCTTCTTCTTGAATGCTTTGCCACTTAGAAATTCATTCCATCAGATATCCTAAATCATCTCTCAAGTTAAAAGTTTCACAGATCTCTAAGGCTGAGGCAAAATACCACCAATCTTTTCATTAAAGTGTAACAAGAGTCACACTTGCTCCAGTTTCCAACAGGTTCCTCAACCCTGTCTGACACAACTTCAGCCTGAACATTATTGTCCATATCACTATCAGCATTTTAGTCAAAGCCATTCAACAAGTCTCTAGGAAGTTCCAAACTTTCTTAGATCTTCCTGTCTTCTGAGCCCTCCCATATCTCTAGGAGGTGGCAAATTTTCCTGCCTTCCTCTGAGCCCTATAAATAGTTCCATCTTCTGCTTATTACCCAGTTTCAAAGTTATTTCCACATTTTTGGGTATCTTTCTAGCAGCATCTCACTACCCAGTACTAATTTGCTGCATTAGTCCATTTTCATACTGCTATAAAGAAATGCCCATGACTGGGTAATTTACAAAGGAAATAGGTTTAATTGATTCACAGTTCAGCATGGCTGGGGAGGCCTCAGAAAATTTACAATCATGGTAAAAGGAAAAGTAAACACATATTTCTTCAGATGGTGGTAGCAAGAAATGTCAAGCAAAAGGTCAAAAAGCCCCTTATAAAACCATCAGATCTCATGAGAAGTCACAAGAACAACATAACAGCATGGGAATAAATGCCCTTATGATTCAGTTATCTCTCACCGGGTCCCTCCCATGACCCATGGGACTATGGGAACTATAATTCAAGATGAGATTTGGTGGGAACACAGCCAAACCATATAATGAAGTTCACTTCTTTCCCCTGCTACCTACAACAGGGCAGGTGCTGGCATTCAAGGCTGAAAGACCTAAAGACGGATCACATCACAGGACTCCTTGCAGACACTTCCAAGTACAGAGTGTGGTAGCTCCCCTAGATAGTAGAAACAAGGAAAAGTACAATCACTGCAGTTCTACTCTCAAGAAGCCACATCCTTAAGGGAAAGGAAAGAGCATCACATCAAAACAGTACCATGTGGGACAGAAGAATCCAAACAGCAGCGCTTGAACTTCAGATCTTCCTTCTGACATAGTCTACTCAAATAAGAAGGAACCAGAAAAATAATTCTGGAAATATGACAAAACAAGGTTCCTTAACACCCACAAAAGATCAAACTAGCTCACAAGCAACTGATCAAATTAAGAAAAAATCTCTGAATTGCCAGAAAAAAAAATTCAGAACATTGATTTTTAAGCTAAACAAGGAGGCACCAGAGAAAGGTGAATATCAGCTTAAAGAAATGAAAAGAACGTTACAGCAGATGGACAGAAAAAATTCTCCAGAGAAATCGATAGAATAAATTAAAAATAATCACAACTTCTGGAAATAAAGGATACACTTAGAGGAATGCAAAACTCACTCAAATATGTATTTGATTCAATAATGGAATCAAACAAGCAGAAGGAAAAACTTCAGAGCAAAAAGACAAGTCTTTTGAATTAACTCAATCCAACAAAGACAAAGAAAAAAGGAATTTAAAAAATGAACAAAGCCTCCAAGAGGTTTCAGATTATGTTAAGCAACCAAACCAAAGAATAGTGTTTCCAAAAAGAAGAGAAATATAAAAGCTTGAAAAAACATATTTGACAGAATAATTGAGGAAAACTTAAGAGATGTAGACATTCAAATATAAGAAGCTCAAAGAACACTCAGGAAATTTATTGCAAATAGATCATCACCTAGGCACACAGTCATCAGGTTATCTAAAGTTAAGATGAAGGAAAGAATCTTAAGAGCTGTGAAGAAAAAGCACTGGGTAATCTATAAAGAAAAACCTACCAGATTAAGAGTAGATTTCTCAGTGGAATTCTTACAGGCTAGAAGGGATTGGGATCTTATCTTCAGCTTCCTTTAACAAAACAATTATCAGCCAAGAATTTTGTATCTAGTGAAATTAAGCTTCATAAATGAAAAAAAGATAGAGTCTTTTTCAGACAAACAAATGCTGAGAGAATTCACCCTTACCAAGCCAGCACTATAATAACTGCTAAAAGGAGCTCTAAATCTTGAAACAAATCCAAAACAGAACTTCCTTAAAGCATAAATCTCACAGAACCTATAAAATAATGACATAATTTTTAAAAAGGTACTCAGGCAACAATTAGCACAATGAGCAGAACAGTACCTCATATCTCAATACAAACATTAAAAGTAATGGCCTAAATGCTCCAGTTAAAAGATACAGAATGGCAGAATGAATAAGAATTCACCAACCAAGTGTCTGCTGTCTTCAAGAAACCCACATAAACTTAAGGTAAAGGAATAAAAAAAAGATGTTCCATGCAAATTGATACCAAAAGCAAGCAGGAGTAGCTATTCTTATATCAGAAAAAAGACTTTAAAGGAACAACAGTTTAAAAAGACAAAGAGGGACATTATATAATGGTAAAGGACTAATCCAACAGGAAAAATTACAATCCTAAACATGTGTGTATACACACACACACACATACACACACACACACACCCCTAACACTGGACCTCCCAATTTAAAAAACAATTACTACTAGATCTAAGAAATGAGACAGACAGCAACACAATAATAATGAGGAAATTCAATACCCCACTGACAGCACTAGACAGGTCATCCAGAAAGAAAATCAATAAAGAAACAATCAACTTAAACAATACCCTAGAATGAATGAATGAATTTAACAGATATGTACAGGACATTCTACCCAACAACTACAGAATATACATTCTATTCATCAGTATATAGAACATTCTCCAAGACAGACCATACAACAGTCCACAAAACAAGTCTCAATAAATTTTCGAAAACTGAAATTATATCAAGTATTCACTCAGACCACAGTGAAAAAAAATTAGAAATCAACTCCAAAAGGAATCCTCCAAACCAGGTAAACACATGGAAATTAAATAATATGCTCCTGAAAGACCTTTGGATCAACAAAGAAATCAAGATAGTCATTAAAAAATTCTTTGAATGGAACAATAATAGTGACACAATCTATCAAAACCTCTGGGATGCAGCAAAAGCAGTGCTAAGAGGAAAGTTTAAAGCATTAGATGCATATCTCAAAAGTCCAAAAGAACACAAAAAGGTAACCTAATGTCACACCTGAAGGAACTGGAGGGCAAAACAAACCCAAACCCAGCAGAAGAAAAGAAATAACAAAGATCAGAGCAGAACTAAATAAAACTGAAACAATAAAAGAATACAAAAGATAAATGAAACAAAAAGCTGGTTCTTTGAAAAGATAAATAAAATTGATAGACCACTAACAATATTAATCAAGCAAGGAAGTGAGAACATCCACTCAACAGCAACAAAATAGAAGATATTACAATCAATACCAGAGAAATACAATAGATCATTCAAGGCTACTATGAACACCTTTACGCACACAAACTAGAAAACCTATGGGAGGTGGATAAATTTCTGAAAGTATATCACCCTCTTAGATTAAACCCAAAAGAAATAGCAACTGTCAACATAGTAAATGGTAATTTTTTAATGCCAACATAGAAGTCCAGGACTAGATGGATTCACAGCTGAATTCTGTCAGACATTCAAAGAAAAATTGTTACTAATTCTATTAACACTATTCAAAAAGATAGGGAAAGAGGGTACCCTCCCTAAAACATTCTATGAAGCCAGTATCACCCTAATACCGAAACAAGAAAAGACATAACAAAAAAGAAAACTACAGACCAACATCCCAAATGAACACAGATGCAAAAATCCTCAGCAAAATTCTAGCTAACCATATCCAATAGCATATCAAACAGATAATCCACCGTAATCAAGTGGGTTTCATACCAAGAATGCAGGGATGATTTATCATACATAAGTCAATTAAATGCGATACACCACCTAAACAGAATTAAAAACAAAAACCATATGATCATATCAATAGATGCAGAAAATGCATTTGACAAACTCCAGAATCACTTTATGATTAAAACCCTCAGCAAAATCAACATAGAAGAAACATACCTTAAGGTAATAAAAGCCATCTATGACAAACCCACAGGCAACATCATACTGAATGAGGAAAAGTTGAAAGCATTCCCCCAACAGCTGGAATAACACAAGGTTGTACACTTTTACCACTTCTATTCTACATAGTACTGGAAGTCCTAGCCAGAGCAATCAGAAAGTAGAAAAATGTAAAGAGCATCCAAACTGGTAAAGAGGAAGTCAAACTGTCACTGTTTACCAATGATGTGATTATATACCTAGAAAACCCTATACATTCATCCAAAAAGCTCCTAGAACTGATAAATTAATTCAGTAAAGTTTCAGGATACAAAATTAATGTACACAAATAAGTAACATAGCTATACAACAACAGTGACAAAGCTGAGAATTAAATAAAAAACACAACCCCTTTTACAATATCTGGAAGAAGAAAAACCTTAGGAATATACCTAACTGAAGAAGTAAAAGATATCTACAAGAAAAATTGCAAATGAAACAAGACATCTACAAACAAAACACTAGTGAAAGAAATCAGACAACACAAACAAATGGAAATACACCACATGCTTATGGATGGGTAGAATCAATATTGTGAAAATGCCCATACTGTCAAAAGCAATCTATAAATTCACTGCAATTCCCATTAAAATACCAACATCATTCTCCCCAGAACTAAAAATCCTAAAATTGATATGGAACCAAAATAAAGCCCACATAGCCAAAGCAAGCCTAAGCAAAAAGAACAAACCTAGGGGCATCACCTTACCAGACTTCAAATTATAATATAAGGCTATAGTCACCAAAACAGCATGGTACTGGAAATGGGCACACTGACCAATGGAATAGAATAGACAACCCAGAAATAAAGCCAAATACTTATAGCCAACTACTCTTTGACAAAGCAAACAAAAACATAAAGTGGGGAAAGGACGCCCTATTCAACAAATGGTTCTGGGATAACTGGCAAGCCACATATAGAAGAAAAACACTGGATTCTCATCTCTGACCTTACATAAAATTCTACTTAAGATGTACCAAAGATTTAAATCTAAGACCTAAAACCATAACAATTCTAGAAGATAATATCAGTAAAACTGACCTTGGCATAGGCAAGACTTCATGACCATGAATCCAAAAGCAAATGCAACAAAAACAAAGATAAATAAATGGGACCTAATTAAACTAAAAAGCTTCTGCACAACAAAAGAAATAATCAGCAGAGTAAACAGACAACCCACAGAGTGGAAGAAAATCTTCACAAACCATGTATCTGATAAAGGATTAACATCCAGAATCTATAATGCACTCAAAGAAATCACCAAGAAAACAAACAATCCCATCCAAAAGTAGGCTAAGGTCATGATTAGGCAATTCTCAAAAGAAGATATGCAAATGGCCAACAAACATATGAAAAAATGCTCAACATCACTAAGTATTTGGGAAATGCACATCAAAACCTCAACATACCACCTTACTCCTGCAAAAATGACCATAATCAAAAAATAATAGATGCCAGTGAGGATGTGGAACAAAGGGAACACTTTTACACTGCTGGTGGTAATGTAAACTAGTACAACCACTATGGAAAACAGGGTGAAGATTCCTTATGGAACTAAAAGTAGATCTACGATTTGATTCTCCAATCCAACTCCTGGGTATCTACCTAGAGGAAAAAAAAAGTCATTATATGAAAAAGATACATGCACAGGCATATTGATAGCAGCACAATTTACAAATGCAAAAATTGAGAATGAGCCAAAATGCCCAACAATCAATGAGTGGATAAAGAAAATGTGGTGCATATATACCATAGACTCTATTCAGCAATTAAAAAAAATGAACAGAATAATGGCATTCACAGAAAACTGGATGGAGTTGCAGACAATTATTCTAAGTAAAGTAACTGAAAAGTGGAAAACCAAACATCGTGTGTTCTCATTCACAAGTGGGAGCTAAGCTATGAGGATGGAAAGGTATGAATGACACAATGGACTTTGAAAACTCAGGGAAAAAGGTGGGAGGGGGTGAGTGATAAGAGACTACACACTGGCTACAGTGTACACTGCTCAGGTGATGAGGGCACCAAAGAACTTAAACATGTAACCAAACACCACCTGTTTCCAAAAAAAAAAAAACATTGAAACGAAAAACTAATACCAAAAAAAAAACAAAAAAATAAAATTTAATATTTATTATAATAAAAGTCCAAGGAGTCACAATTACACAGAAAAGGTGACTGCAAAGTAGCATTTTGAAAGGTAAACTAAAATTTGCTAGGAAAAAACAGCATGGAAATGGAGAAACAGTCTAGTAAATTAAATTTTAATCAAAATGAGTGGCATGAACAAAATCACTTTGATGTGTAGCTGGTACAATATCTTAGGGAAAGACAGCCTAGCACTTCTGGAACATAAATAATGTCATAGTGATAGGGGTAAGGAAAGGGACTGGCATCAATGGTATAAAGATGAAGACCATGATGACTGCATTCTCTACTAAGGTGCTTATCCTGAAAATCATGGGAAGCTATTACAAGGTTTTAATTAGGGAAGGGATCCAAGATGGCTGAGTAGGAAGAGCTCTGGATTGCAGCTCCCAACAAGCACGTGGAGGGTGAGTGGTCACCGCATTTCCAGACAGATTTTTTTGCACAGAGACCAGTAAATTTCCAGGCAGAGGAACACCACAGGTCTCCAGTGCAGCTGTTTCAACCAGTGCGGCAGCTCTCTGCTCTAAAAACTCACACAGGTCCAGGCACAGTTTCAGCTGGCAACTGGAGCACCTGGGAGACAGAGTCACCTGTTCAACTGATAAAAAGGGGACTGAAATAGTGAGCCAGGCTAGGAGATTCCCAGGTTAAAAAGCACCACAAGTCGACAGTGGGGCTGTTTCAGCTGGTGCAATGGGTCTCCACACAAAATCTCACACAAATCCAGCCATGTTTTCAACAGGTGACTGGAATGACTGGGAGACAGAGTCACCCATTCAACTGATAAAAGGGTGACTGAAACAGGAAGCCAGGCAAGGAAATTACTGGGTGAAAAAGCACCATGAGCCCCAAGGTGGCTATT
Source organism: Callithrix jacchus (assembly GCF_049354715.1). Classification (NCBI taxonomy): domain Eukaryota; kingdom Metazoa; phylum Chordata; class Mammalia; order Primates; family Cebidae; genus Callithrix; species Callithrix jacchus. The sequence goes on along the minus strand of NC_133504.1, from coordinate 70,170,286 downwards.
TCAGCTGGCACAGCAGGTCTCCGTACAAGAACTCATACAAATCTGGGCACCATTTCAACTGGTGACTGGAACTCCTGGGAGACAGAGTGACCCATTGAACTGAAAAAAAAAAGAGGTCTGAGGCAGGGAGCCAGGTGACCAGGCATGGCCAGTCCCACTCCCACAAAGACCAGCAATCTGAAACACCCTTGACTGAGAGTTTTACAGCAAGCACAGCTGAAACCGGCACAATCCAGCTTGGTGGGGGAGAGGCGTCTGCAATTACTGAGGAAGTCCACCACTATTGAGGTAGTCTACCATTGCTGAGGTAGTCCACCATTGCCGAGGCATTCCTCCACTGCCAAGGCAATCCACCATTACTGAGCCAACCTGCCACTACCGAGGCAGTCCGCCATTACAGAGAGAGTCCACCATTACAGAGGCAGGCCGCCATTGCTGAAGCAGTTCTAACTATACCCCTATAAACAGGATGCAGGGAAATTCACATGGCAGCTGGGTGGAGCCCATAGCAGATCGGCAACATCTCTACTGGCAGACTGTGACTAGGCTGCCTCCTTGCTGGGCAGGGGATCCATGAAAAAAAGGCAGCAGCATGACAGATACTTATAAATAAAGTCCTACCTTACCGGGACAGAGCACCTGGGAAAAAAAAGGCGGTTATGAGTTCTGCTGCAGCAGACTTAAACGTACCTGCCCAGCCGCTCTGAATGGAACAACAGAGCTCACAGCTCAGCAGTTGAGCTCCTATAAAGGATAGACTGTCTCTTCAAGTAGCTCCCCAAACCCCATATATCCAAAGAGTCACCTCATAAAGGAGAGCTCAGACTGACATCTAGCAGGTGTCCTTCTGGGACAAAGATACCATCAGAAGAAAATGGCAGCAACCCTCAATGTTCTGCAGCCACTGTAGGTAAGCCCCAGGCAAGCAGGGTCTGGAGTGGACCACCAACAGTCCTACAGCAGAGGGGCCCAGTAGAAGGAAAACTAAGAAACAGAAAGAAATAACTTCATAGCAACAAACAGGACATCAACTCAGAGACCCCATCTGAAAATCACCAACTACAAAGACCACAGATAAATAAATATACAAAGATGGGAAGAAACCATCACAAAAAGGAAGAAAACACCCAAAACCAGAACGCCTCTGCTCCTACAAGGGATCACAACTCCTCACCAGCAAGGGAACAAGGCTGGATGGAGAATAAGTTTCATGAATTGACAGAAACAGGCTACAGAAGGTGGGTAATAAGAAACTTCTCTGAGCTAAAAGAACATGTTCTAACCCAATGCAAAGAAACTAAGAACATTGAAAAGAGGTTTGACAAAATGCCAACAAGAATAAACAGCTTAGAGAGGAACATAAATTAATTGATGAAGCTGAAAAACACAAGAACTTCATAAAGCATACACAAGTTACAAGAGCCAAACTGACCAAGCAGAAGAAAGAATATCAGAAATCAAAGATCAACTCATTGACATAAAATGACAAGGCAAGATTAGAGAAAAAAGTAAAAAGAAACAAACAAAGCATCCAAGAAATATGGGATTATGTGAAAAGACCTAATCTACGTTTGATAAGTGTACCTGAATGTGACGGAGAGAATGAATCCAAGATGGAAAACGCTCTTCAGGATATTATCCAGGAAAACGTCCCCAACCTAGCAAGGCAGGCCAATATTCAAGTCCAGCAAATACAGAAAACACCAAAGAAATGTTCCTCAAGAAGAGCAACCCCAAGGCACATAATCATCAGATTCACCAGGGTTGAAATGAAGGAGAAAATGCTAAGGGCAGCCAGAGACAAAGATCGTGTACCCACAAAGAAAAGCCCATCAGACTCACAGCAGATCTCTCAGCAGAAACCATACAAGCCAGAAGAGAGTGAGGGCCAATATTCAACATCATTAAAGAAAAGAACTTTCAATCCAGAATTTCATATCCAGCCAAACTAAGCTTCATAAGTGAAGGAGAAATAAAATCCTTTATGAACAAGCAATTACTCAGAGATTTCATCACCACCAGGCCTGATTTACAAGAGCTCCTGAAAGAAGCAGTGGTAAATGGACAACCAGTACCAGCCACTCCAAAAACGTACTAAATGGTAAACAGCATCAACACAATGAAGAAACTGCATCAACTAATGGGCAAAACAACCAGCTAGTATGAAAATAGCAGAATCAAATTCACACATAACAATATTAACCCTAAATGTCAATGGGCTAAATGCCTCAAACAAAAGACACAGACAGGCAAATAGGATAAAAAGCAAAAACCCACTGGTGTGCTACATCCAGGAAACCTATCTCACATACAAGGATACACACAGGCTTAAAATAAAGGGATGGAAGGAAGATTTACCAAACAAATGGAGAGCAAAAAAAAAAAAAAAAAAAACAAGAGTTGCAATTCTAGTCTCTGATTAAATAGATTTTTAAACCAACAAAAATCAAAAGAGACAAAGAAGGACATTATATAATGGTAAAAGGAGCAATGCAACAAGAAGAGCTAATGATCCTAAATATATATGCACCCAATACAGGAGCACCCAGATACATAAAGCAAGGTCTTAATGACTTACAAAGAGACTTAGACTCCTACACAATAATAGTGGGAGACTTTAACACTCCACTGGCAATATTAGACAGATCAATGAGACAGAAAATTAACAAGGATATCCAGGACTTGAACTCAGAACTGGACAAAACAAAAGTAATAGACAATTACAGAACTCTCCACCCAAAATCCACAGAATATCATTCTTCTCTGTATCACATCACACCTACTCTAAAATTGCCCACATAATTGGAAGTAAATCACTCCTCAGCAAATGCAAAAGAATGGAAATCATACCAAACAGTCTCTCAGACCACAGTGCAATCAAGTCAGAACTCAGAATTCATAAACTAACTCAGAACCGCACAGCTTCATGGAAACTGAATAACTGGCTCTTGAATGTTGACTGGATAAACAATGAAATGAAGGCAAAAATAAAGATGTTCTTCGAAACCAACGAGAACAAAGACACGACATACCAGAATCTGGAACACATTTAAAGCAGTCTCTAGAGGTATATATATTGTAATAAATGCCCACATGAGAAGCAAGCAAAAAACTAAAAATGACACCCTATCATCAAAATTGAAACAGCTAAAGGAGCAAGATGAGAAAAACTCAAAATCTAGCAGAAGACAAGAAATAATGAAGATCAGAGCAGAACTGAAGGAGATAGAGACACAAAAAACCCTTCAAAAAAATCAATAAATCCAGGAGCTGGCTTTTTGAAAACATCAACAAAATAGAGCACTAGGCAGTTAATAAAAAAGAAAAAAGAGAAGAATCAAAAGGATACAATAAAAAATGATAAAGGGGATATCACCACAGATTCCACAGAAATACAAACCACCATCAGAGATTACAACAATCAACTCTATGCACATAAACCAGTAAACCTGGACGAAATGGACAAATTCCTGGACACTTGAATCCTCCCAAGGCGAAACCAGGAAGAAGTCGAAACTCTGAATAGACCAATAACAAGGTCTGAAGTTGAGGCAGCAATTAATAGCCTCCCCACCAAAAAAAGCCCAGGCCCAGAGGGGTTCATAGCTGAATTCTACCAGACATACAAAGAGGAGCTGGTACCACTTCTCTGAAACTATTCCAAACAATGCAAAAAGAGGGAATCCTTCCCAAATCATTTTATGAGACCAACATCATCCTGATACCAAAACCTGGCAGAGACTCTACAAGAAAAGAAAACTTCAGCCCAGTATCCATGATGAACATAGATGCAAAAATCTTCAATAAAATACTAGCAAGCTGATTGCAACAGCACATCAAAAAGCTGATCAACCATGATCAAGTAGGATTCATCCCGGGGATGCAAGGCTGGTTCAACATACGCAAGTCTGTAAACGTAATTCACCACATAAACAGAACCAAAGATAAAAAACACATGATTATCTCAATTGATGCAGAGAAGGCCTTTGACAAAATTCAACAGCCCTTTATGCTAAAAACCTTCAATAAACTAGGTATTCACGGAACGTATCTCAAAATAATAAAACCTATTTACGAGAAACCAACAGCCAATATCATACTGAATGGGCAAAAACTGGAAGCATTCCCTTTGAAAACTGGCACTAAACAAGGATGCCCTCTCTCACCACTCCTATTCAATATAGTACTGGAAGTTCTACCCAGAACAATCAGGCAAGAAAAAGAAATAAAGGGTATTCAAATAGGAAAGGAGGAAGTCAAATTTTCACTATTTGCAGACGACATGATTGTGTATCTAGACGACCTCATCATCTCAGCCAAAAATCTTCTGAAACTGATAAGCAACTTCAGCAAAGCCTTGAGATACAAAATCAATGTGCAAAAATCACAAGCATTCCTATACACCAATAACAGACTTAAAGAGAGCCAAATCAAGAATGAACTGCCATTCACGATTGCTACAAAAAGAATAAAATACCTAGGAATACAACTAACAAGGAACGTAAAGGACCTCTCCAAGGACAACTACAAACCACTGTTCAACAAAATAAGAAGGGATACAAACAGATGGAAAAACATTCCATATTCATGGTTAGGAAGAATCAATATCGTGAAAATTACCATACTGCCCAAAGTAATTTACAGATTCAATGCTATGCCCATCAAGCTACCAATGACCTTCTTCACAGAACTGGAAAAAAACACCTTAAACTTCATATGGAACCAAGAGAGAGCCCACATAGCCAAGTCAATTCTAAGCATAAAGAACAAAGCAGGAGGTATCACACTACTGGACTTCAAACTATACTACAAGGCTACAGTAATCAAAATATGATGGTACTGGTACCAAAACAGAGATGTAGACCAATGGAACAGAACAGAGGTCTTGGAGGCAACACCACACATCTACAACAATCCAGTCTTTCACAAACCTGACAAAAACAAGCAATGGGGAAAGGAGTCCCTGTTTCATAAGTGGTGTTGGGAAAACTGGCTAGCCATGTGCAGAAAGCAGAAACTGGACCCCTTCCTGACACCTTACACTAAAATTAACTGCAGATGGATTAAAGACTTAAACATAAGACCTAACACTATAAAAACCCTAGTAGAAAACCTAGGCAAAACCATTCAGGACATAGGCATAGGCAAGGACTTCATGACTAAAACACCAAAAGCATTGGCAACAAAAGCCGAAATAGACAAATGGGACCTAATTAAACTCCAGAGTTTCTGCACAGCAAAAGAAACAATCTTTAGAGTGAACCGCTACCAACGGAATGGGAAAAAAATTTTGCAATCTACTCATCTAACAAAGGGCTAATATCCAAAATCTACAAAGAACTGAAACGGATTTACAAGCCCATTCAAAAAGTGGGCAAAGGATATGAACAGCCACTTTACAAAAGAAGACATATATGAGGCCAACAAACATATGAAAAGATGCTCATCATCACTGGTCATTAGAGAAAGGCAAATCAAAACTACATTGAGACACCATCTCACACCAGTTAGAATGGTGATCATTAAAAAATGTGGAAACAACAGATGCTAGAGAGGATGTGGAGAAATACAAACACTTTTACACTGTTGGAGTGTAAATTAGTTCAACCATTGTGGAAGGCAGTGTGGCGATTCCTCAAGAAGCTAGAAATAGAAATTCCATTTGACCCAGCAATCCCATTATTGGGTATATATCCAAAGGATTATAAATTGTTCTATTATAATGATACATGCATATGTATATTCACTGTAGCACTGTTTACAATAGCAAAGACTTGGAACCAATCCGAATGCTGATCGATGATAGAGTGGACAGGGAAAATGTGGCACGTGTTCACCATGGAATACTATGCATCCATAAAAATCAATGAGTTTGTGCCCTTTGTAAGGCCATGGATGAACCTGGAAACCATCATTCTCAGCAAACTGACACAGGAACAGAAAACAAAACACCACATGTTCCCACTGATAGGTGGGTGTTGAACAATGAGAACACATGGACGCAGGGAGGGGAGCATCACACATTGGGGTCTGTAGGTGGGAGCTAGGGGAGGGACAGCATGGGGTGAGGAGTTGGGGAGGGATAACATGGGGAGAAATGTCAGATATAGGTGATGGGGAGGAAGGCAGCAAATCACATTGCCATGCATGTACCTATGCAACAATCTTGCATGTTCTTCACATGTACCCCAAAACATAAAATGCAGTAAAATATATATTTCAAAAAAACAAACAAAACAAGGTTTTAATTAGAGAGGTGGCTTAGTTTGTAAGATCTGCATTAGATAAATTAGTATAAAGCCACAATTAAAGGAAGTGGAACCAGAAGCTGCTGCAACAGTTAGAACTAGAGACAATAAAATGATAGAAGAAAAGAGAAATTCAGGTGTTTGAGGACAATTCCAGACTGATGTTTGGGAGTTAAAATCAGTAAGCATGCATTATTTACTGATTGTGTGGAAGTAAAAAAGAAGGAATTCAAGACATCACATCTCTTAAACATGAGGATAAGTTCTGAGAAGGGTGTTGTTAGATGATTTTGTTGTGCAAACCTTGTAGAGTGTATTTTCAGAAACCCACATGGTGTAGCCTTATGCACATCTAGGCTATAAGGTTTATCCTATTGCTCCTAGGCTACAAATCTGCACAGCATGTTACTGTACTAAATCCTCTAAGCAACTATAACACAACGTTAAGTATTTGCATATGTAAACATAGAAATAGTACAGTAAAAACACGTATTGTAATCTTATGGGACTACCATTGTATAAATGGTCTATCATTGACTTAAACATTATTATTCAGTGCATAACTATATCTAGAATACAGAAAAAAGCTGCAATCCCTCTGCTTGTCTTCTAGGTTGCATGGTTTTCCTCCATTTTGTTTCCCTAATAATCCTTTCTTCCTCTTTCTGCCTTCTAGATACTTGCTAAAATATTTCGTTTGTTCAAGAAACTCCTTCCCGGTTGGAGGACTCAAGATGGTGCTGTGAGAACAATCCACGATTGGAGCTCTCGTTGAATCCGCAAATGGTGAGTCAGAGCTGCATTTCCAGACTGATCTCTGTTGCCCACAGAACGGGGAAACTCCCAAGTATAAAAAAGACACGAGACGCCAGGCAGTAGGTCTGCCTGGCGAAGCCGGCAGCTGGGGCGGTGGCAGCTGGCCCTACCCAGCAATCCCCACAGGGCGCACTTGTTCAGGTGCCCTGTTGAACCGGCAACCTGAGACTTGAGAGGGCTGGACTTGAGACTGAATGAGACTTGGACAGTAGGCCAGCCCAGGTGATTGCACGGACAGATCGTTTGGGACACCCAGTGGGACGAACAAAACCGCGATTTCAAACTATCCGGAGCAGACGGTCCGAGACGCTCTGTGGGGGAGGGGCGTCCACCACTACCGAGGCAACCCGCCCCAACTGAGATACACGCCCACTGCTGACGCAGCCAGCCGTTGCCGAGGCAACCCATCCCTACTGAGATACATGCCCACTGCTGACGCAGCCTGCCGTTGCTGAAGCAACACGCTACAACGAAGAGACTCCACCACAGGGCGTGGCGGAGACCACAGCAGAGCCTGCAGGAACAGGGCGAATCACACAACAGCAGGGCGGAGCCTCGGCAGCCAAACAGTGCCTAGTCTGCCTTCTAGCTGGGCAGGACACCTCATCGGAAATCGAAAAATAAAGCCCGAACCCCCCAACACAGAGCATTTGAGAAAAAAAGGGTTTTTTTTAATGAGCTCTGTTGCAGCAGAATCAAACATAGCAGCCTAACAGCCCTGAATGAACAACAGAGCTCACAGCTCAGCAATTGAGCTCCAAAAGAGTACAGACTGTCTCCACAAACAGCTCCCTGACCCCTCTATATCCAAAAGACTGACATTTGGCAGGCATCATCCTGGGACAAAGATAGCATAAAAATAAACGGGTAGCATCCCTCACTGTGCCACAGCTGCTAGAGGTGCACCCCAGACAAGCAGGGCCTGGAGTGGACCTCAGCAGTCATACAGCAAAGGGGCTAGACTGGTAGAAGGAAAACCAAGTAACAGAAATACTTCATCATCAACAATATGGGTGTCCACTCAGAGACCCAATCGAAAAGTCAGCAACTACGCAGACGACAAGTGGATAAACCTACAAAGATGGGAAGAAACCAGGGAAAAAAGGAGGAAAACACCCAAAACCAGAACACCTCGCCTCCTAGAAAGGACCAAAACTCCTCACCAGCAAGGAAACAAGGTGGACGGAGAATGACTATGACGAAATGATGAAATTAGACTTCAGAAGGTGGATAATGAGAAACTTTTGTGAGCTAAAAGAACATGTATTAAATCAATGCAAAGAAACTAAAGAACTTAAAAAAAGATATGAGGAAATGATAACAAGAATGGATAACTTAGAGAGGAATATGAATGAATTAAAGGAGCTGAAAAACACAATACGAGAACTTCGCAAAGCATGCACAAGTTTCAATAGCCGAATTGACCAAGCAGAAGAAAGAATATCTGAAGTCAAAGACCAACTCAATGAAATAAAACGAGAAACCAAGATTAGAGAAAAAAGCACAAAAAGGAATGAATAAAGTCTCCAAGAAATGTGGGACTATGTGAAAAGACCTAATCTATGTTTGATAGGTGTACCAGAAGGGGACGAAGAGAATGAATCCAAGCTGGAAAATACTCTTCAGGACATCATCCAGGAAAACTTCCCCCACCTAGCAAGACAAGCCAACACTCAAATGCAGGAAATACAGAGAACAGCACAAAGATATTCCGCAAGAAGAGCAACCCCAAGGCACATAATTGTCAGATTCAACAAGGTTGAAATAAAGGAGAAAATACTAAGGGCAGCCAGAGAGAAAGGTCGGGTCACCCACAAAAGGAAGCCCATCAGACTCACAGCAGATCTCTCGGCAGAAACACTACAAGCCAGAAGAGAGTGGGGGCCAATATTCTACATTCTTAAAGAAAACAACTTTCAACCCAGAATTTCATATCCAGCCAAACTGAGTTTCAGAAGTGAAGGAAAAATAAAATCCTTTGTGAACAAGCAAGTACTCAGAGATTTTGTCACCACCAGGCCAGCTTTACAAGAGCTCCTAAAAGAGGCACTACACATAGAAAGAAAAAACCAGTACCAGCCATTCCAAAATCACACTAAAAGTTAAAGAGCATCAACATAATAAAGATTCTACAACAACTAACAGGCAAAACAGCCACTTAGCATCAAAATGGCAGTATCAAATTCACACATAACAATATTAACCCTAAATGTAAATGGACTAAATGCACCAATCAAAAGACACAGACTGGCAAATTGGATAAAAAGCCAAAACCCATCAGTGTGCTGTATCCAGGAAACCCATCTCACATGCAAGGATACACAAAGGCTCAAAATAAAGGGATGGAGGAAGATTAACCAAGCAAATGGAGAGCAAAAGAAAGCAGGAGTTGCAATTCTCATCTCTGATAAAATAGACTTTAAAGCAACAAAGATCAAAAGAGACAAAGAAGGCCATTACATACTGGTAAAAAGATCGATACAACAAGAAGAGCTAACGATCCTAAACATATATGGACCCAATGCAGGAGCACCCAGATACATAAGGCAAGTTCTTAATGACTTACAAAGAGACTTAGACTCCCACACAATAATAGTGGGAGATTTTAACACTCCACTGTCAATATTAGACAGATCAACCAGAAAGAAAATCAACAAGGATATCCAAGGCTTGAACTCAGACCTGGAGCAAGCAAACCTGATAGACATTTACAGAACTCTCCACCCCAAATCCACAGAATATACATTCTTCTCAGCACCACATCACACCTACTCTAAAATTGACCACATAATTGGAAGTAAAGCACTGCTCAACAAATGCAAAACAACTGAAATCATAACAAACAGCCTCTCAGACCATAGTGCAATCATGTTAGAACTCAGAATACAGAAACCAACCCAGAACCGCACAGCTTCATGGAAACTGAACAACTGGCTCTTGAATGTTGACTGGGTAAACAATGAAATGAAGGCAGAAATAAAGAAGTTCTTCAAAACCAACGAGAACGAAGACACAACATGCCAGAACCTCTGGGACACATTCAAAGCAGTCTCTAGAGGAAAGTATATAGCAATAAGTGCCCATATGAGGAGAATGGAGAGATCCAAAATTGACACCCTATCATCAAAATTGAAAGAGCTAGAGGAGCAAGATCAAAAAAACTCAAAACCCAGCAGAAGACAAGAAATAACTAAGATCAGAGCTGAAATGAAGGAGATTGAGATACGAAAAACCCTTCAAAAAATCAATAAATCCAAGAGCTGGTTTTTTGAAAAGATCAACAAAATAGACAGACCACTAGCCAGATTGATTAAAAAGAAAAGAGAGAACAACCAGATAGATGCAATAAAAAATGATAAAGGGGAAATCACCACAGATTCCACAGAAATTCAAACCATCATCAGAGAATATTACAAACAACTCTATACACATAAACTAGTAAACCTGGAAGAAATGGATAAATTCCTGGACTCCTGTGTTCTCCCAAGCCTAAACCAGAAGGAAGCTGAAACTATGAATAGACCAATAACAAGGTCAGAAGTCGAGGCTGCAATTAAGAGCCTACCACACAAAAAAAGCCCAGGTCCAGACGGGTTCACAGCCGAATTCTACCAGACACACAAAGAGGAGCTGGTACCATTCCTTCTAAAACTATTTCAAACAATCCAAAAAGAGGGAAGCCTTCCCAAATCATTTTACGAGACCAACATCATCCTGATACCAAAACCCGGCAGAGACCCAACAAGAAAAGAAAACTTCAGGCCAATATCCATGATGAACATAGATGCAAAAATCTTCAATAAAATATTGGCAAGCCGAATGCAACAGCAAATCAAAAAACTTATTCACCAATATCAAGTAGGATTCATCCCGGGGATGCAAGGCTGGTTCAACATACGCAAGTCTATCAACGTAATTCACCACATAAACAGAACCAAAAACAAAAACCACATGATTATCTCAATTGACGCAGAGAAGGCATTTGACAAAATTCAACAGCCCTTTATGCTAAAAACCCTCAATAAACTCGGTATCGATGGAACGTATCTCAAAGTAATAAAAGCTATTGATGACAAACCAACAGCCAATATCATACTGAATGGGCAAAAACTGGAAGCATTCCCTTTGAAATCTGGCACTAGACAAGGATGCCCTCTCTCACCACTCCTATTCAATATAGTACTGGAAGTTCTAGCCAGAGCAATCAGGCAAGAAAAAGAAATAAAGGGTATTCAAATAGGAAAGGTGGAAGCCAAATTGTCTCTATTTGCAGACGACATGATAGTATACCTAGAAGACCCCATTGCCTCAGCCCAAAAACTCCTGAAACTGATAAGCAACTTCAGCAAAGTCTCAGGATATAAAATCAATGTGCAAAAATCACAAGCATTCTTCTACACCAATAACAGACTTAAAGAAAGCCAAATGAAGAACGAACTGCCATTCACAATTGCTACAAAAAGAATAAAATACCTTGGAATACAACTCACAAGGAATGTAAGGGACCTCTTCAAGGAGAACTACAAACCACTGCTCAACAAAATCAGAGAGGACATAAACAGATGGAGAAACATTCCATGTTCATGGTTAGGAAGAATTAATATCGTGAAAATGGCTATAGTGCCCAAAGTAATTTACAGAATCAATGCTATCCCCATCAAGCTACCATTGACTTTCTTCACAGAACTGGAAGAAACCACCATGAACTTCATATGGAACCAAAAGAGAGCCCGCATAGCCAAGTCAATTCTAAGCAAAAAGAACACTTCGGGGGGCATCACACTACCGGATTTCAAACTATACTACAAGGCTACAGTAATCAAAACAGCATGGTACTGGTACCAAAACAGAGATATAGACCAATGGAACAAAACAGAGGCACCGGAGGCAACACAACATATCTACAACTATACAATCTTTGATAAACCTGACAAAAACCAGCAATGGGGAAAGGATTCCCTGTTTAACAAATGGTGTTGGGAAAACTGGCTAGCCATGTGCAGAAAGCAGAAACTGGACCCCTTCCTGACACCTTACACTAAAATTAACTCCAGATGGATTAAAGACTTAAACATAAGACCTGGCACCATAAAAACCCTAGAAGGAAATCTAGGCAAAACTATCCAGGACATAGGAGTAGGCAAGGACTTTATGAACAAAACACCAAAAGCATTGGCAAAAAAGCCAAAATAGACAAATGGGACCTAATCAAACTCCACAGCTTCTGCACAGCAAAAGAAACAGTCACTAGAGTGGATCGGCAACCAACAGAATGGGAAAAAATTTTTGCAGTCTACCCATCTGACAAGGGCTGATATCCAGAATTTACAAAGAACTCAAACGGATTTACAGGAAAAAAACAAACAAGCCCATTCAAAAGTGGGCAAAGGATATGAACAGACACTTTACAAAAGAAGACATATATGAGGCCAACAGTCATACGAAAAAATGCTCATCGTCACTGGTCATCAGAGAGATGCAAATCAAAACCACATTGAGATACCATCTCACGCCAGTTAGAACGGCGATCATTAAAAAATCTGGAGACAACAGATGCTGGAGAGGATGTGGAGAAAAAGGAACACTTTTACACTGTTGGTGGGAGTGTAAATTAGTCCAACCATTGTGGAAGACAGTGTGGCGATTCCTCAAGGCCTTAGAAATAGAAATTCCATTTGACCCAGCAATCCCATTACTGGGTATATATCCAAAAGACTATAAATCGTTCTACTATAAGGACACATGTACACGAATGTTCATTGCAGCACTATTTACAATAGCAAAGACCTGGAATCAACCCAAATGCCCATTGATAATAGACTGGATTGGAAAAATGTGGCACATATACACCATGGAATATTATGCAGCAATCAGAAATGATGAGTTCGTGTCGTTTGTAGGGACATGGATGAATCTGGAGAACATCATCCTCAGCAAACTGACACAAGAACAGAAAATGAAACACCGTATATTCTCACTCATAGGTAGGTGATGAAAAATGAGAACACATGGACACAGAAAGGGGAGTACTAAACACTGGCGTCTATTGGGGGGAAAAGGGGAGGGCCAGTGGGAGGGGGAGGTGGGGAGGGATAGCCTGGGGAGAAATGCCAAATGTGGGTGAAGGGGAGAAGGAAAGAAAAGCACACTGCCATATGTGTTCCTACACAACTGTCTTACATGCTCTGCTCATGTACCCCAAAACCTAAAATCCAATAAAAAATTAAAAACAAAAAAAGAAACTCCTTCCCATTCTTCTCATTATTTTAACTTCATTATCATTACTTAATTCTCATTTAAACATCTGCATGGAAGGGAGATGTATTCAAATGGATAGGGTTTGTGTTAGGCCATCCTTGTGTTGCTATAAAGAAATATCTGAGACTGGGTAATTTATAAAGAGGTTTAATTGGCTCAAGGGTCTGCAGGCTATATAAGTTTGGCACCAACATCTGCTCAGCTTTTGGTGAGGCCTCAGGGAGTTGTTAGTCACGAAGGAAGGCAAAGCAGAAGCAGACATGTCAAATGGTGAGAGAGGAAGCAAAAGAGAGGGTGAGGATGTATCACAGACTTTTAAACAGCCACATCTCACAAGAACTAACTATCACAAGGAGATGGCAGTAAACCATCATAACAAATCTGTCCCTATGAGCCAATCACCTTGTGTCAGGCCCCACCTTTAACACTGGGGATTACATTTCAACATGAGATTTAGAGAAACAACATCCAAAACTATGTCAGGTATCCATCAACCATTTTGAACTGATAAATTTCAGACCAGATAGTTAGTGGAAATTAATATGTGCCCAATTCAGAACAGAACTCTGGTGAAACACTTTCCATTACTGATAGAAAATTATGTCTATTTCTTGGGAGGTATGGTTTAAAATATTTTAGTGTGCATTTTGTTTTAGGGTTTGGATTTTAGTGGTTATTATTACTATGGATGTTATTGGTCAGATTAAGTATGAGCTTTTAGAAGAGAAATATTTCATCTACATCACCATTTATTTTGCTGCTTTATTCACTTGATTTAAGCAAGAACAGCAGTGTGCTCCTTTGCATTTAGGTCTAGAGTCGATGTCCACTTCAGAGCACATCTTGTTTTCTCAGAACAAAGCATTTACTGAGCCCACCCATTGTGGTTAGTGACCACATGGAATGGAAAGGCCAAGAAAAGTGGCCAGGGGACAAGAAACAGCTGGAAATCATTGAGAAAAGCTATAAAAACAAAAGCAAGAGGGATTAAAGTAAGAGTATGACTAATGTTTAATAGCCAGTCTCACAAAATATGTTGGAAGTTCTGACTGTCTTTTCCTGGGTAACAGCTTTACAAATCTATGTCCATTGTCTACCTAAAATCCTTTCTGGAAGGATGTATCTTACCTATATATGAACTAAATCAAAAAAGAACAACAGTCATCAGCAAAGACTAAAATCTTACTGTGCAAAGGACAAACAAGAGTTTCCTTTGGTCATAAAATGGCTTGAACTTGATATTTTATTGACTTAGTGTTTTGACTATTGACATCCAGTTTGAGAGCTTTAGTCCAGACCAGTTGGAAATCATAATACATGTCCCCAGTGTCATGAGTTCAAAGATTCTTGAAGTTCAATTGCTCTTTAGCTTAATTCCCTGCTATTTTATGAAATTGCCTCTCCAATTTCTTGGTATCTCCAACAACAACAGAGCCATATTTGCCAGGACTCAGTAAATTCCTGTCAGATACCACCAAAGGAAAATAATGGCACCAAGAATATTCACATAGAAAAATAAAAATTTTTCCCTCACAGATAAGTTAGTCTCCAAGCACATCAGAAACCATATCCTGTTCTGAACACTTACTACCTGCCAACCTGAGGGTCCTGCTGGCATCACTAGGCTTCCAACAGTATACTAGTGGAATACAACAGGTCAGGTTAAACAAAACCATGATGTTTTCCTACCAAATTTCAGAGCCCCCACTTTGAAGAGAAAATAAAGGATACTTCAGGATCCTAGTATAACTTGAACTTGCTTCAGTGACTTCTGAAGCTAAGAAAGGTTTTCTATGGGTAGGATAGCAGTACTATACAGCATTACTAATTTGATCAATACAAAATTGAAACTGCTAAATTAGTTGCCACCATCGAATCATTAAGCAGAAATGTCTTATATTCACTCATGGGGAAAAAAGCATGTGCTTCCCACATCAAAAATAACTGTAGAGAAGACAAATGTATATGTGTGGCCTCTGTGAAAGGAGTGTTTAGAGTCTAAGACTGTTGATTAAGATGGTCTGTTAGCCAACTCAACACCATCCCAACAAGTGAAATTAGTGTTAAAAAGGCCAGTTTGTGATGATTTCAGAGACTATTGTAAGAGAAAAATAACATCTTCTAATATCTCTGCATTTTGGAATGATTGAAGGATAGGTTTTAATATTGAGTATCCACTAGGTGCCAAAAGTTATGCACACTAGGTTTTGTTTTTGTTTTTTTTTTTACAATGGATGTTATTTCATTCAATTTTCATGGCAATCCTATGAGATAGATAGTACTATTCCCACTTAGCAAAGGAGGAAACGTATACTGAGACAGATTTGGCAATTTACCAATTCCCATATCAAACAAACGACAGAGCCAAGAACTGAACCCAAGTTGACTGACTACTTATACAACATCATATTGTTTTGTCTAAGCCATAATCCACATATAAAGTTATTTTATTTTCCAATTTGTATTATTCTGTTTTCACTCACAGAACTCTGCGTGTTTTCTAATAATTCTAATTTATCATTATTTCATAATAGAATATGAAATACTGGATTTCCCAGTGGATTCCCATGTTTATTGTTTGTATCACCCACAAAACACCAGCCTTTCTGATGGCAGAAACCATGTCCATCTCTGTCATCTTTGTATTTTGAGAACCTGGCACAGAGAAGTAGAAACTTTTCTTGAAATTAAAGAGTGAGCCACTAGGCACAGTGGCTCATTCCTATATTCCTAGCTACTCTGAGGCCGAAGTAAAAAGATTGCTTGAGTCCAGGAACTTAACACTAGTCTAGGCAACAGAGCAAGACCCTTTTCTAAAAAAATAGAAAAAAAGAAATTAGCCAGACATGGTGGCACACAACCATAGTCCCTGCTACTCAGAAAGCTGAGGTAGAAGGGATCACTTGAGCCCAGGAGTTGAAGGCTATGGTGAGCAATGCTCCCATCACTGCACCCAGCCTGGTGACAGAGCAAGACCCTGTTTCTTAAAAAAAAAAAAAGAAAGAAAGAAAGTAAAGAGTTAGTCAATATTCTCCTTGGTAAAACTAGTCTACTCACACTTCCCTGACTGTGCAATGCTCTTTTTGCCTCTGCAGCTTGGCTGCCATCACTCCATAACCTTAGAAGGAACCTGCCTTGTCTTCGCATCCAACCCCTACAGAGCAACTAGGACACAGCACAAGTCCTCTCTTCCCCAAGAATAATATCTTTCCACAGTGAAATGCTGACTTTTCCTCATCTCTGAATTTTAATAGCATTTTTTTTAATTCCATTCATCTAATGTTGCTTTGTGAACTCATTTTTTGTTGTATAATTTATCCGTATGAGTGTGTGTGTGCTTTTTTTTTTACTTCTAAGTTAAAAGACACTGAAGAAAAGCACTATGTGTCACAATCCCTTATCTTCTCTACCCAGAAAACTGCCACTTGTTATAAACAAAAGAGATCCTTAAAAACGTGTTGAATAAATAAATAAATAAATGCTTAGGAAGCATGAGAATGCCCTGGTACAAGATTTTAAATGAACTGTAAATATTATCTATGGTGAAATGGACTGTGGATATAAAGTCCGGGCACTCTAGTAACGGACAAACTGGTTATTTAACCTCAGCCTTTATTTTTACCTGGAGAAAGTAGTAATCCCAGAAATGTGTGAGAAAAAGTATACTGAATAAATGCAAATGGTACCTTTGGTTCCTTTCTCATGCAGTTTACAGTCTCCTCACAGATCCCATGCTTTTTCCAAAAGGAGAGGAATGCCGCCAATAATAGAAGACACTCCCTATATGTTCTCTCTCTTTCCCCTGAAATTATCGCTGGCTACAAGTAAAGATATAGAACAGAAGCAAAAAGAAATTACCAATGGGATTTCCAAACACTCTAGCTGTTACTACATAAAGAACACACAAATAAATCATTGTTTAATCATTCTCATCT
This sequence comes from Callithrix jacchus, assembly GCF_049354715.1. Taxonomy (NCBI): domain Eukaryota; kingdom Metazoa; phylum Chordata; class Mammalia; order Primates; family Cebidae; genus Callithrix; species Callithrix jacchus. The sequence goes on along the minus strand of NC_133504.1, from coordinate 70,153,029 downwards.
GCCTGCAGAGAAAATTCAACATATCTAACCTGTCTTAATTTAGGCTGCCAATAAACAAAAAAATTGATGCACTAGAGCTGAAAAATTGGAGCTCAGAAGAATAAATGTGTTATTTCAAACTAAATGAAGCATAAACCATTTGGTTTGGTCAATATCTCTTCATATAATTGTCTATGGCTAAGTTTTCCAGAAAGTAATAAACAGTCACTGAAATAGTTTTGCATCTAGAGATGTCTGGCTCAAAAGGCTGTGAGGCTGCCCCTTAGATAAGTTCAGGTTTGACATGGTTTAGGGAGATCAGATCCTCGGGAGCTTACTGCAGTGGCTGAAATCTTTCCAGAGTCCCAGCAGCTAGAGAGGATCCAGTGCTTTAGTGCCCAACTCCATCCAGGCATCCATCAGCTAGGTTTCTGTTGCTGAATTCCACTAAGAAAACAGAATGAAGGGGTCCCAAGACTCACAGACGTAATATAAATGAAAAATAATACTAAAATATTCATGGTTCTAACTGTGCACACATTCTCAGTTAGGTTGCACCTATGTTATATTACTCAGCATGTGGTTTCAATTGTGACAACAATGCACATTTGTTCAAGAGCATCCTGGCTGTTAAATTCACTTCTCCCTGTGTTTAAAAATGCCATGGCCTGTGACTTGCTTTTAGGGGTCAAGTGTCTGGCATGTGCCTGCTATGTTATGGTCGGTATAATCTTCTAGATTATCCTAGCTGCAGAATCAGAACCTTTAATGTCAAAAAGGCCTCTGTATATGTAATAGGTATATAATGTATATATACTGAACAAGAAGAAAGGCATACAGTGAAAAAAAGGACAAACAACCCATTGGCATGAAACGGTTATTGCCTGGCTGTTTCTGGACTGACTGACACACAATGGCCTTAAAGTTTTGCTCTCTCTTCAAAATATAAAAAGCCAAGCTGACCACCTTTAACTGTTGCTCACTCAGAGACTTTTTTCCCTACACTAAAGGATTATATTTCACTTTGGAACTTCACAGCAAAATTTGATACCACTCAATATTTATCGAAACATTTATGTTCACAGCTTTCAGTATTTCAACGTCTATAATTCATGGTTCCCTCACCTCCTCACTTGTAGCTATAGGCTCTTTAATAGAACATAAAAAGTTAAAAGAAATTCACTGGTACTACCCCAAAGAGCATCCCTTTCTTTTCAGCTATTAGGGATTTTTATTTTATAACCAAACATTGTGCTGTGATTTCCCTAAATGATAAGGCCCTATAAATCATATGATAATTTTGTTCTTAAAAAAATAATGCTGGTTTCTAGCAGTTCAAGATACACTTTTTATGCTTAGAAACTCCTTTGAAATAATGTGTTTTCTTTCCACTATAGTATTCTTTTTCACCTGTTTATTTCCCTTATGTATAAAGGTAAATGCAGTCAAGTAAAGCTTACTAGCTTCAAATCAGGAAATCCACATTCAGATTCCAGCTCTACAATGCTCTAGCCATATTAGATAATTCAATTCTTAAAATCTTCTATGATTTTGCATCCTCATTATATTAAACAATGCTAATAATTCTTCCTCACAGAGTGAGTCTAAAGATGAAGTCAGATAGATAATGGAATAGCAAACATACAAATGCCAGTGTTTGTTAAGCATGGGCAAAAGAGTCAAGAAAAACAAAGTTTGAGAAGATTAATTTCTTGTGGCTACCAGATGAAAGAAGAAAACAGCAACACAATACAAAAAATGCTGAAGGAGGGGAAATTTTGAGAACATTAACCACCACAACAACTAAAATTTATATTTAGAGAATGTCTCTGTTTGCACCATAGTAAAAAGCATGCCTTCCAGGTCACCCCTGTCCCAAGGCATCAGAGTCATGCTGCAGCCACAGCCTTGCCAAGTTGTGTTCCCTTTCCTTTGCACCGCGTGGCTACAGAGGAGACAGTTCAGTCGTTGATTGGTCAAGACCTCTTTTGAAATTTAATTCCGAATCAAAATGTGTCCAACAACATCAAAACATTAAAAGTTCATTCACCACTATTGCTTACCCCTCCCAAATGTTGTCAGACCCCAAATCACATGTCTGTTAGTGACTCACTCCTTTAACTTAATAAGCATTTGAATAAGCATTACATCTTAGTAAAACTAACCCAGAGGAATCTGAACCTAAATCCTATTTATTCTTCTATTTTCATCCCACTAAGCCAATTCATCATGAAATCAAAACGTATTTAGGATACAGCTTCTCTGAGGTTCCTCTGGTTAGTCTTATTTATGTTTTCTAATTTAACTTGTGTATTCAGTGTAAGTTCCTCAGCCTCAAACACTAACCAGATTGTTCTCTCTCAAAAGATTCAGAGAGGATGACAAGGTTTGGCTTTGTGTCCTTAAGGCCTGTGATCCTGATGGTGGTCACATTTTACAGAAAAACTAGCAGTAAGGCTGGGAACCTTGTTTCCAACCATACCCTGCTTCTCACCATCCCTAGACTTGAGTGGCTTCATGATCATGCACAGCTTCAGCTATTACATCTAAGACCACACATCCAATTCACTTACTGTATTTGTACCTAAATACAAAACCCAGCAACTTAATTAATGAAAAAAATAGAGGCTTGTCCACAAAATTTATCTCCTGGGCTCTAGCATAAGATTACCAGCTAGATGTCTCCACTTGGATATACTGCAGGCATTTCAAATTCAATATACTCAAAACCAAACTTATTCCCACCAAGTACTTCCTGGTCCTCAAACTTGTTTCTTCCCCAGTATTCTTCCATTTGGTTAACAGATCTCAATCTCAGAATCACAGGAATTGTTTTGATTCCTCCCTGTCCCTCTTGCATCTAATTAGTAATTGTATCCTATCCAGTCTACCCCTAAAATACTCACATTATTTCTTCTACTCCTTTACTTCTTCTTGATGAGTGCCTTGATAAAGGTCCTCATCATCTCTTATTTGAACTACCATAGTTTCCTGCTTATGCCAAGGCTTTGACTTGACACTGAAGCAAAAATAGCATCTTAAAACACAAAGCAGATCATTTGATCCCTCTAAACATAACTCTAACCCTAATTTTAAACTTGATCATGTGACAGAATCTGTGGGATGGAGCTTAGGCAGTTACCAAAGAATAAATTATAGCATCACATACATAACTCAATAAAAAGAGAAAATGTAAACAGTAATTATCCAACCAGAAAAGGAAGATTAAAAAAAAAACACAGTAAACCAAAATACAGTAGAAAGAGGGAATTAATAACAATAAAGTTAGACATTGACGAGGTAGAAAAACACTAAGAAAGACTACAATAAATCTGTTCTTTTTAAATCAATGAAATAGACAAGATATTACCTAACCTAATTAAGAAAAAAGAAATGATAAATATAGAAAACTAGAAGTAACTGGAAGGAACTGGATAATTTTTTCAAAAAATATAACTGAGCAAAAGTTGCCCCTGCAGAGACAGAAAAGTTAATTTTATCTAAAGCCGAGAAAGAAATATACAATGTAGTTCAAAGATTCCCTCACAAGAAAAGCATCAGACCCAAAGGGTTTCACAATAAAATTCAACCAAATCTTTTAAAATTAGACAATTCTAGATCATCACTGGCAAGTAGGAAATTGAAAATAATAAAAATAACAAAATAGAAATTAAATTAGATAATTCCAAAGCTACTTAAACTGTATTAGAGCATAAAAAGGTGAATTTTTAACTTTACTTTGTGAAGGAAGTATAATATTTTTTTTAACCTAGAAAACATTTACATCAAAAAGAAAACTACAGACTCATCTCAGGAATATAGATGGGAAAGCCCACTTAAGTAAAATATCAACAAACATAATAGATGACCCAGTGAGGTTTATTCTAGGAACACAAAGATAATTCAATCCTCAGAAGCCATTAGTATAATCTGTCCTATACAGATGTAAGCAGAAATATCATGTGATCAGTCCCCATAAAGCTTGGAAAGGCACTGACAAAATCCGGAGCCCATTCATATTTTTAACTCAATATATAGGAATTAATTACACTATCTAAATACAAAACCCAGCAACTTAATTCATGAAAAAAACAGAGGCTTGTCCACGAAATTTGAAACTAACACAAAGGTAGTATATGTAATAAGTAGTTAATACTGGGGTGGAGATATCCATGCTAGACAAGAGAAAGCAATTAAAGGAATCAGAATTGGAAATGAAGAGGTAACTCAATGAAAAAAAAATTATTAACAATAAGAAAATTGAGTATATTAGCTAACTATAAAACCAGTAGCCTTTATATCTACAAATAAAAACTAACCAGAAGAAAAATTACCAACAATAAAGAATAGAAAATATCTAAAAGTTCAAAATTTATATGAGAAAAACTATAAAATGCTCCAGAAGTACTCAAAAGTACCATATAACAAATAGAAAGTTAGACTCCGATTTTGGATAAAATGACTCAATAAGATAAAGATGTTCTCTCTAAGCAAATTTACAGATTGAATGCAATCCAAATGCTCTGTGTGTGTGGTGTGTGTGTGTGTGTGTGCATGTGTGTGTGTGTGTGAACTGTATTTTTTTTATTATACTTTAAGTTCTGGGATACGTGTACAGAACATGCAGGTTTGTTACATAGGTATACAAGTGCTATGGTGATTTGCTGTACCCCTCAACTCGTCATCTACATTAGGTATTTCTCCTGATGCTATCCCTCCCCTATCCCCCTACACCCTGACATGCCCCAGTGTGTGATGTTCCCCTCCCTGTGTCCATGTGTTCTCATTATTCAACTCCCAATTGTGAGTGAGAACATGCAGTGCTTGGTTTTCTGTTCTTGTGTTAGTTTGCTGAAAACTATGGTTTCTACCTTCATCCATGTCCCTGCAAAGGACATGAACTCATCCTTTTTATGGCTGCATACTATTCCATGGTATATATATATGTCACATTTTCTTTATCCAGTCTATCATCACTGGGCATTTGGGTTGGTTACAAGTCTTTGCTATTGTGAATGGTGCTGCAATATACATATTTGTGCATGTGTCTTTATAATAGAATGTGCTGGGAACAAGGCTAACGCATGACCTGCTTATCTGGCATAGGATGGGAGTTAATGGCAGACCATGTTCCATGCTCAAAGCAAGGAAGACCTCTTCGAAGCACTAGAATGTGGCCAGACTTCCTGACTGTAGCTGCAGTTATTTTCCTCTATTTACTGACAGCATCTAAAATAAAGCATGCTCTATACCTCCCAAAGAGATGCCAACCTGCCACAGCTATAGATCTTCTTTTTAATGCTTCATTTCCTTTTCACCCCCTACATCTCTCAGCACATGCCTTTTTGTTTAAACACTCAATAAATAGTGTGGGTCTCCAGTTCTCAGGGCCTTCGCCTTCGCATCCTCCTACTGACATCTGCCCACTGGGAGCCCACCTTTATGCACTCTTAACATTGTCTCTTTATTTCTTTGTCTCCGCTAACCCTCATTATTTCTTAGGTTGTGTCTGAGCTGGTTCCCTGACAGAATGATTTATAATACTTTAGGTGTATACCCAGTAATGGGATTGCTAGGTCAAATGGTATTTCTGGTTCTAGATCCTTGAGGAATCACCACACTGTCTTCCACAATGGTTGAACTAATTTACACTCCCACCAACAGTGTAAAAGTGTTCCTATTTCTCCACATCCTCTCCAGCATCTGTTGTTTCCTGACTTTTTAATGATCACCATTCTAACTGGCATGAGATGGTATCTCACTGTGATTTTGATTTGCATTTCTCTAATGACCAGTGATCATGAACCAAAAAAGAGCCTGTATAGCCAAGACAATTCTAAGAAAAAAGAGGAAAGCTGGAGGCATCACATTACCTGACTTCAAATTATACTAGAAGGCTACAGTAACAAAAACGGCATGGTACTGGCACCAAAACCGTTTATAGACCAATGGAACTGAACAAAGGGCTCAGAAATTAATACCACACATCTACAACCATCTGATCCTTCATAAACCTAACAAAAAATGGCCAATGGGGAAATAATTTCCTATTTAATAAATGATGTTGAGAAAACTGACTAGCCATAAGCAAAGAACTGAAACTACACCCCCTTCCTTACACCTTATACAAAAATTAACTCAAGATGGATTAAAGATTAAAAGGTAAGACTTAAAACTATAAAAACCCTAGAAGAAAACCTAGGCAATACCATTCAGGACATAGTCATGAGCAAAGACTTCATGACAAAAACACCAAAATTTTTAATGCTACTAGATATTTTCCTGGAGCTAGATAAGTTGATCAAAAATTACTTTTAAAAACAAAAAAAAAATCAATAGTAGCTAAATCCTTTAATAGAAGAGCAATAAGGAACAACAAGTGCTGAAAGATTTTTTTAAATACTATTAAGCTCCTATAATTTGAACATTTTTAATTTGGCCCAAATTTAGATAAACTAATGGAAGAAAATTTAAAAATTCATATAGATCAAATTTTATATGATAATTTACATTATTTTAAAAGGTAGTATCTCCTATCACTTAGTATATTAATCAGTGTCCAATCAGATGACAGACCACACAATCATTTGAACAAGGAAATATTAATATAAACAATTATTAACTATAACAAAGTTTTGGTTATTAAGAGGTAAAGAGAACTCTATACAACATAGAAAGCTGGTATATCACTAGTGCTGAAATGATAGTGCCCAAAAAGATCAAACACACATACACACAACACACACTGACCAGCACTGACACTGAGAACTTATTGGCAAGTGCACAGCCACATTCAGACTGCACATCCCTGAATGGCAAAGACATGGCTCTGCTGACACACCAGCAGTACTCACTGAAATCCACCCTCCAGGATGTTAAAGGAAATCATATTCAGAAGGTGTCCTAATGCATAAACCGCTGAAGAAACATACAAAGGGATTCTCTGAGCAGCTTCTAATCACTAGGCACTGCTGACAACTAGTCACCAAAGGAACTAAGTTCTGAAGAGTCACTTTTACTGTACAAGCTAGGCATAAGGAAATGTCTATTATTACTAATGACCTTCCAGTACCCACCTCTGACAAAATTAGCATCATGCAAGCTGGTTAAGAAAAAAAAAATTACAAGATTCATCTCAACTATTACAGAGCAGCCAATGAAAGGTAGAATTGTATCTGAGAAGCAATAAAGTGGCACAGTAGGGGGAAAATATCTTTCAGAAATGGTGTTGGGATAAAATTGGATCCTTCTCTTAAACCATGTATCAGATGAATACCAAATGAATCAACGATTTAAATGCAAAAAATAAAACCAAACAGGTACTATAAGAAAATAAAGGTGAGTACCTCTAACTTGGAAGCAGAAAACTTTCCTATGATATAAATACAGAAGCAATAAGATAATGTGCTTCTTAGTACTTATAAATTTAATTTCATTAAAAATTTTAAATTACATAAAAAAGACACACAAATTTCAGAGCACTGCCTAAGGAGCCAGTTTCTGACTCTCCTCACCACAGACTGCTGACAGAACTAGCATAACTTGGATGACAGCACAGCTAAAAACAAAGGAAAAGTGTGGGCAGCTTGCTGTTTGAGAGGCTTCCAGAATCTCTAGCTGGGAGACTGGTAAAGGACCTTCTCTGTAAGAGAAAGTCTGTAAAGACTGGGAGAGGCAGCTGTTTGTTCAAATGTGCAGACACCAATGAAAATCTACAAGGAACATGAAGAATCAGAAAAATACGATACAATCAAAGAAACAAAATTAATCTCCAGTAGCCAACACCAAAGTAATGAAGAACTATGAATTGTCTGACAAATAATTCAAAATAATTTCATCTTAAAAAAGATAAGTGAATTACAAGAGAACTCACTAAGAAAAATGACACATAAACAAAAATGAGAAAATCAACAAAAGTCAACAAAAAGATAGCAACTACAGAAGACAACAAAACAGAAATTCTGGAGCAGAAAGATATCATAATTGAACTGAAAATTTCACTAGATGGGTTCAACAGCAGACTTAATCAGATCAAACAGAAGAAAGTACCAGCAAATATAAAGACAGATGATTTCAAATTATCTAATCAGACAAGACAAGCAAAAGAAAAAAAGAATAAAAGAAAGTGAATAAAGCTTAAGGAGTCATGGGACACCATTAAGAAAATCAATATATGCATTATGGGAATCCAAGAAGGAGAAAAGAGAAAGGACCAGAAAGCTTATTTTAATTTGACATTTTAAATTTAAAAAGGTTTTAATTATTTTAATGTAAAGATAAGTTAATTTAATTATTTTTATTTAAAGATTCAGATTTGGCTATTATTTTAACAATGACCAAAAACTTCCCAAATCTGGAAAAAGAAATGTACACCCACAACCATGAAGCCCAAAGTCCTTCATATAGATTAAATATGTTTTTAAAAAATCTTTCCTGAAAAATATCACAATCAAATCCTCAAAAGTCAAAGACAAACAATTTGAAAGAAACAAGAGAAAATTAACTTATCACATACAAGAGAAGCCTCACAAGACTATCAACAGACTTTCTGGCAAAAACCTTACAAACCAGATGGGAATGGGATGATACATTTAAAATACTAAAAGAAAAAAAACATAACCTGCCAACCAAAAATACAATACATGAAAAAACTGTCGTCCAAAAAGAGGTAAGAGTTACAACTTTACAGACAACTGAAGATTAAGGGAGTTCATCACCACTGCATCTGACTTACGAGAAATGCTAAAGAGAATGCCCATCAATGACAGATTAGATGAAGAAAATATGGCACATATATACCATGGAATACTATGCAGCCATAAAAAAGAACAAGATCATGTCTTTTGCAGTAATATGGATGCAGGTGCAGGTCATTATCTTTAGCAAAACTACACAGAAACAGAAAACCAAATACCACATATTCTCACTAACAAGTGGGAGCTAAATGATGAGAACTCATGAATACAAAAATGGTAACAACAGACACTTGGACCTACTTAAGAATGGAGTGTGGAAGGAGGGAGAGGAGTAGAAAAAATAACTATCGGGTACTAGGCTCAGTATCTGAATGATGAAATAATCTGCATAACAAACCCTCATGATGTGAATTTATGTATTAACAAATATGTGCCCCTGAACCTAAAATAAAAGTTAAGAAAAGAAAAAGAAAAAAAAAAACCACAGTACTATACAGGTTGACAAATTATTAAAAATGGTTCCTTATCTGGAAAAAAAGAAAAGAAAAGAAAGGATATAAACCGCAGTATGAAAGCATATAAAAGTCTAAAAATCACTGGTAAGGGTAATTATTTAGATAAGTAAAAAATACTGTAATACTCTAATCATGATATGTTCATTACTTTTAATACTAAAGTTAAAAGACAAAAGTATTAATAATAACATAACTAAAAATATATGTTAATGAATACATGTTAAAAGATGTAAATAATGACATTAATAACAAACTGTAAAGAGAGAAGTAAAACTATCTAGTTTTTGTACAAGATTGAAGTTAAGTAGTTTTCAATTTATAAAAACGACTAAGCCTCATGATTAACTAATCTCATGATTATCTAAGCCTCATGATTAACTGCAAATATACATAGAAGACACATAAAATTTTCAGGTATGGAAGAGAATCATGTATGGAAGGAATTTGCCTCAGCATAATAAAGGCCATATTATAATATGGCCTTTACATATTACGATATGGGCTTACATGATAAGCCCACAGCTGATATGGTAAAAACTGAAAACTTTTACACTAAGCTAGGAATAAAAGGTGAGGAGGCTAACTCTTGCCATTTCTATTCAATGTAGTATTAGAAGTCATACCAAGAGCAATTCAGCAAGAAAAAGAAGTAAAAGTCATCCACATCAGAAAAGGATAAGTAAATTATCTGTTTGCAGATGACATAATCTTATATATAGGAAACCCTGAAGGTGCCATAAAAAAAAAACTGTTAGAACTAATAAACAAATTTAGTAAAGCTGCAGTATACAAAATCAACATAGAAAAATCAGTTATATTTCAATACACTAACAGTCAACTAGCTAAACAGGTAACAACCCTATTTATAATAGTACCAAAAAATAAAATGTTCTGGAATAAACTTAACCAAGAAGATGAAATACTTGGACACTGAAACTTACAAATATTGATGAAAGAAATTAAAGAAAATACAAATTAATGGGAATATATTCTGTGTTCCTGAATTAGGAAACAGTATCATTAAAATATCCATGCCACCCAAAGTGACCTACAATAAAATTCCAGTCAAAACTCCAATCACATTTTTTACAGAAATAGAAAACACAATCATAAACTGTATGTGAAATCATGACTCTAAATAGCCAAAACAATTGTGAGAAAGAAGAACGAAGCTGGAGACATCACACTTTCTGATTTCAAAATATATTACAAATCTACAGTAACCAAAACAGTATGGCACTGACATAAAGACAGACATATAGACCAACAGAACAGAATAGAGAAGACAAAAATAAACCCAGAATGAATAGTCAACTAATATTATCCCATGGTACTGAGAATACACCATAAGAAAAGCACAGTCTCAACAAATACTGTTGGGAAAACCAGATACACACATGTAAGATAATAAAATTGGACCCTTCTATTACTTCAGATACAAAAAATTAAACTCAAAATGAATTAAAGATTTAAATGTAAGACAGGAAACTGTGAAATTCCTAGACAAAAACATAAGAGACATAAGAGAAACTCTTCATAACATTTGCCTTGGCAATGATTTCTTGAATATAACACTGACAGCACGAGCAACAAAAACAAAAATAGACAAATGGGACTATATCAAACTAAAAAGCTTCTGCAAAGCAAACAATTGATAAAGTAAAGTAACATTCTATGGAAAGCAAGAGCACAAACAACAAAACCAAGAATAGACAAGTGGGACTGCATCAAAATAAAAAGCTTCTGCAAAGCAAACAATCAGAAAAGCGAAATAACATTCTATGGAAAGGAAGAAAATATTTGCAAATCATATACTTGATTACTTAGTAAGGGGATAATATCCAAAATACATAAGGAACTCCTACAACTCTGTAACAAAATAAATGAATAATCCAATTAATAAATGGGCAAAGGACTTGAAGAGACATTCTTTCAAAGAAGACATAGAGATGACCAACAGGTATATGAAAAGATCTTCAACATCACTAATCATCAGGGAAATGTAAATCCAAATCTCAGTGAGATATCACCCCACACACTGTGAGGTAAAGCAAATGAATACTTACCTTACTGTTGCTAAGAACCAAGATTTTCGGCAAGGCTGAAAGGAGATAAAATTTAAGATAAGTTAAAACACTTTAGTCCTGATTTTAAGTATAAATAAGAATGTAGGGTCTATTTTATCTTTTAAAAATAGATATCTATTTTAAAGCTCTCTCTAATAAAAGGCCTAAAAATAAGGACCAACTCAGAAACAGTGAACACTCCTTGCACTTAGACTTCGATCTCTTACCACAATATCCCACTAAAGTAAGTCAGGTCTCTTTGAAAAAATGATTGATTACAGATCTGGCATAGGAAATGCACAAAGTGAACATGGAGCATCTTTTCATTCCAAAAGCTAGGAATCTAACAAAGAGTACTGGGATTATGTTAAAAATTCCCAGAAGCCAACATGTACAAGCTCAACTAAATACCTGAACAATATGTTAAAATACACAAACTATATTTCAACTCATGTGTTCATAAGCCTCCATAGCCCATTTCCAGTGCCTCTCCAAAAATGATCATCTTTGCAAGAATCTAGTATCCACCATTATTTTGAAAACTGGTATATAAATAGAAAAAAATTTAAAAAGTTTCTGCCTTTTTTATATGGCTCCTATCTCAGAAGGATGATAGGTGACGAGGGAAAGTTCTTTAGAGAAATTCTGCAGGTACTAATGAAAAGAAGAAATGATAGAACTAGACTATCACCATTTGGCAACCCATAATGAATTAATGGACCTAGACAATGAACATCAAAGGTTAACAAGTCACAGAAAAAAATGCCAAGACATCATGTACCTCCTAGGAAGTACATAACACCATGTAGAAAGTAATCTTGCCAAAAACCACTCTATATCTGGATTTAGATTTATGGCAGTCCCCCCTTTTCCACAGGGAATATGTTTCAAAACCTCCAGTGAATGCCTGAAACCATGAAAACCCTATATATGCTGTCTTTTTCCATACATATATATATATATGATGATGTTTAATTTATGAATTAGGCACAATAAGAGATTAACAACAATAATAATACATAGAACAACTGTAACACTATACTGTAATAAGTTATGTGAATGTGCTCTTTATTTTTTTCCTTCTCTCAAAATACCTTATTATACTCTACTGACCTACGTTCTCTCTGCAACTGACTACAAGTAATAAACACTGAGGAAATAAAAGCTTGGACAAGTGAGAATTACTAAAGTAGATTTAGTAGAAATAAAAAGAGAGAAGATGTGTTAAACAGCAACATGGGGATGCAATCATCCAAGTCCTAATTATGAGGGCTTCAGGACAAACCATCAGTTGCTTTGACAGAAAAACTGCAATGAGAAAAAAGTAAAGCAGATCCTATAGACTAAAAGGACTTAATTAACACGATTAAACAATCACAATGTATAACATTATGTTGATCCTTTTCAGGCAAACAAAGCATTAAAAATATATAAGAAAACAGAAAATGTGAAAACAGACTGAACATTTGATGGCATTAAAGATGTTTCTTATTTTTAGGGGTAATAATTGTGATTGTGTTTTTATAAAGGATCTTTAGCTTTTATAGATACATAATTAAATATTTACAGATAAATATTTACAGATATGATACCTGAGATTTAATTCAAAATGTTTCTAAGTGAAACAATTGGGATGCTAGAAGGTCTAGATATAAATGAGACAGGATTAACCATATGTTGATAACTGTGGAACATAAGAGATACACACACACACACCCCTATGCACACAGAGAGAGAAGTTCATTTTTAATTATTCCTTTTTCTTTTAATGTAATGGATAATAGTAGTCATAATCAGATGTAATCCAATAGACTAAATAGTAGATAAACTAAACACACAATTATTTAGTAAAGAAAATCAAGGTCCGGACCAGGTCTTAACACCCAACCAAGATCTGATCTTTCTACTAGATCATACTGCACCAGCCACTCATTCCCAACTCCAAAACCCTTTGTATGTAGTGAAACAGAAGCCTATATAAGTTTATACTCTAAATAGGGGAGAAAATACTGCTTCTCTTTCACAGAATATCCAGCATGGTGCCTAAGGAAAAAAAAAATTACATTCCCAAGAAAGCAAAACCAGATCCCCAAAAAAATCTCAGACTACAAACTGTAACATTTGAAATTAACATGATGTTAGACAACATAAAGGAAAACAAACTAAACTTTGTTCTTAAACCTACAGACAGAATCTGGATGGGGATCTGTTTATAGCCATCTACTTAGAAACATTAAAGAATATTCCACCCCCACCATACTGTGCTCCAAGAAACCATATGTAAAGCAATGTCACTCTTTAATGATGGAAATTAATCTAGTAACTGAAGACAATGCTTAGAAGTATAGAATGTGCTATTAGCAATAAAAGGGTTCCCTAAACTCAGAGGTGACACTTTAGAAGAAATACTCAGTGGATGAGTTATAGCTGCAGACCCAGGCTTTGCTTTCCAGGAGATGTCCTTTAAAGTTTCCAGGCTGAGTTTTCTGGCCAGAGTCTAGAACATGTAATTTCCATCCCAGACCTGCAAGGGTCCACTGCAGCCTAGAGAAAACTGTTCTGAAATTAGGTAATATTTTAGATCTAATAGTTATTTTGGCTTACTATAAATCTGTTAGATGAGAGAAGTCACAAAAGAAATATGGCTGGCCAGGCATCTCCTCTCCAAGGCTATGAATTCACATTTCAGTAAAATCTCTTCAACTAACTTGTAAATTTAGTTCTATTATTAATAACATCCAATATGTATCCCTCAAAACAATGGCTCTTTGCAAATACTAATTCATTTAATTATTTTAAATAAAGGTCCACTTAGGAATTTTGTGAAAACTTATAGCTACACTTAAATCCAGACCTATTTGGATTATATTAGATCTAGTACTTAGGATCTTACTGCAGGTTATATTAGATCACTCAATTAACTCAACTTTCTCTCACTTCTCTTATGTTCACTTCCTATTTTTTATTTAAAATATTCTATTGCATCTACAGGTAAAATACAAAAGATAAGAGATGGAGACTAGGGAACAAATATTTTACATCCTGTATTTAACTTTGATTATTGCACAAAAATTGTTTTGACATTCTAAGTTTTTGATATCTTTAAATGCAGAGAAGTTTAAGTGCATTTATTGGATAGCCCTGCAATAACACATTTTGGCCCTTCCTCTTCTCCCTTTCTTTTCTCTCTTTTCTGCTCCTAACACCATAATACCTATAAGTGATTAAGTAAGCTATATTACTAAATCAGCTATAATACATCAACTCATCAGAATAGTATATATAGTATACTACATTAAGAGACTGTTGTAAACACCATGCTATACCACAGGAAAAAGGCTGGATAAACTACATGAAAGTATAAAACACAAGGCAGTTTGTAACAGTTATTTTAGAAATTTATAGAAAATAATTATGGAAAAATTATCTAAATCCTCATTTTGCATGGCAATTAGCCAATTATTCCTTGTCATCTGAATGTATATGCATTGATTTATTAACAGAAAAATACATATTGGTAATAAGCTTGATATATTATTCCAGATTCATGGCTAGTATCATTAAAATAAAGCACAGATCTCTTTAAGGGAAGAGAAGAAGGGTTCACACAATAAAACACAAATGCAGATGTCAAAGTTCATAAGCAACTTATAAGAATAGTGTCACAGGAATTAGGACATTTTAGTGAGAACCTTTTGAAATCATAAATAAAGCCTTATTTGAAGATGTCAGCTCTCTCCTTATTTTGATGGATGGTTAAAGCATAAAGTTGAGCTAATCCAGAATATCTGCACTCCAAATATTTGACACTGAAATTAATCTTGAACTCACTGTGAATCAATGCCTTTTAACTGCTTGGCTGAAAGAGATCATTTTTATGAAGGACGGCATGAAAGTATGCAGACTATACATTCCTCTGATGTCATCCTTCTGTGGATTAAGTCAAAAAAATCAGAAAACTTCTTAAATAGACAACATTACATGGTCCACCTTTCTAACTCCATCTACTCCTACACACAACCCCTCCCTCTGCCCATTAGAATTGTGTTTACTGAACTTCTGAATTAAATGTGCTGAAGCCATCAATCTATAATGAAAAATGGACTGCTTGCTTCCAGTAAGTATATTGTTCATATGGCACTGTGCATGAAGGCCAAATAAAGAGTTTGATCTCCTTACTCAATATCACATATTATGTTTTTCTGAACAACTAGTTAGTTTGTGTTTCTTTATTAATCTCCTGGGCCCCTGATATGGTTTGGATGTGTGTCCTCTCAAAATTTCATGTCAAAATGGGATCCCTGATGTTGTAGGTGGGGGATCGTGGGAGGTGCTTTGGTCATGGGGGCAGATGACTCATGAATGGCTTGGTACACTCCTCACAGTAATGACTGAGTTCTTGCTCTAAGTTCATGCAAGATCTGTTTATTTAAAAGACCATGGCAATTCCTCTGCCTTCCCTCTGACTTTCTCTCTCACCATGTGACATATCCACCCCTACTTTTTCTTCCTCCATGAGTGGAAGCTTCCTGAGGCCCTCACCAGGACCAAATCCTGGTGTCATGCTTCCTATGCAGCCTGCAAAACTGTGAGCCAAAATAAATCTCTTTTCTTTATAAATTACTCAGTCCCCCAGTATTCCTTTATAAGAATTCAAATGAACTAACATAGAAAATTGGTACTGAGAGTAGGATATAGCTATAATAATACCTGGCAATGTAAAAGTGGCTTTGGAATTGAGTAACAGCAGACATTAGAAGAGTCTGACAGGCTCAGAAAAAAACAGGAGGATGAGCAGAAGTTTGAAATTTCTTAAAGACTTGTTAAGTTGTTGTGATCAAAATGCTGATAGAAATATGAAAGGTAAAGGCCAGGTTGAGGAGGTCTCAGATGGAAACAAGAAAGTTCCTGGGAACCAGAGTAAAAGTCATCCATATTACTCCCTAACAAAGAGCTTTCTGCATTATGCTCATGCCCTAGGGATCCGTGGAAGTTTAAACTTATGAGTGATAACTGAGGGTATCTGGCAAAAGAAATTTCTAAGCAGCAAAGCATTCAAGATGTGGCCTGGCTGCTTCTAACAGCCTATAGTCAGATATGACAGCATAGAAATGACTTAAAGTTGGGACTTATATTTAAAAGGGAAGCAGAGCATAATAACCATTTGGAAAATTTGGAGCCTGACTGTTGTGCTAGAAAAGAAAAGAGCATTTTCAGTAGAGGAATGCGAGTGGTCTGTGGAGCAATCACTTGCTAGAGAGATTAGCATGACTAAAAGAGAACCAGATGCTAATAGCCAAGACAATGGGAAAAAGGCCTTGGGCATTTCAGAAATTTTCAAGGCAGCCCCTTTCATCACAGGCCCAGAGTCCTAGAAGTAAAAAGTTGTTCAGGGGGGCCAGCCCCAGAACACTGCTGCCCTGCTCAGCCTCAAGACACTACTCCCCACATTCCTGTCTACTGTACCTCCAGTACTGGCTCAAAAGAGCCCAGGTAGAGCTAGGGCCACCACTCCACAGGGTGTATGACATAAGCTCTGGCAGTTTTCACATGGTCTTAAACCTGCAGGTACATGGAATGCAATATTGAAGGAGGCTTATCAGATTCCACCTAAGTTTCAGGCGATAAATGGGGAAGCCCGAGTTCCCAGGGATAAGCCTAGTGAAGGGGTGGCGGTCCCACAGAGAGACTCTAGTAAGGCAGTCCCAAGGAAAAATGCTCAGTTGGAGCCCACACAGAGTATACCAGGGCACACTGCCTAGTAAAACTGTGGGAAAAGGAGCACCCTGTAGTCCTGTGATTGGCAGAGCCAGCAGCAGCTTGCACTGAGCCTAGAAAAACCAGAGGCACTGAATTCTAACCTATGGGAGCAGCGTTTGTAGAGGACTACACCCTACAAAGCCACTTGGGGCTGCCCAAGGCCTTGGGAGACCATCTCCCTTGCACCAGGGATGTGGGACAAAGAGTCAAGGATTATGTTGGAGCTTGCTTAATGTCTGCCCTGCTAAGTTTCAGGGCAGAAACCTGAAACCTGTGTAGGGCCTACTGCCCCATTCTTTGGGTTCATTTCTGCATTTTGGAATGAGAATGCTTACCTAATATCTGTACAACCATTTTATCTTAGAAGTAAATAGTTTTTTTATTTTGCAGGCTCATAGGTGGAAGGAAATTGACGTCTCACATCAGACTCTGGACTGTTGAGGTCATGCTTGAACAAGTTAAGACTGAGGGACCATTGGGAAGGGATGATTGTATTTTGCAACATGAAAATGACATGCTATCTGTGGGGCCAGGGACATAATTATATGATTTGGATGTTTGTCCCCTCAAAATCTCATGTTGAAGTAAGAATGCTGGAGGTGAGGACCAATCGGAAGTGTTTGGGTCACAGGGCAGATAATGGTTTGGTACCCTCTTCACAATAATGAGTTCTCACTCTGAGTTTACAGATATCTGGTTGTTCTTTAAAGAATATGGCACCCCCCCCAACACTTTCTTTCTCACCACATGACACAGCTGCTACCCTTTCACCTTCCACCATGAGCAGAAGCTTCTTGAGGCCCTCACCAGAAGCAGATGCTTCCTATATAGCATGCCAAAATAAGCCTCTTTTCTTTATAAATTACACAGCCTTAGTTATTTTTTAATAGCAGCGCAAAATGGAGTGACACAGCCCTGAATCTTACCACATTTCCCCCATCTCTGGTGAAAAGTGCATAGGTGTTTGTGGCCTATAATTCGTTTCTCAACATCACTCTCTATCTACTACTTTCTTCATCTTGTTTATTATTTTCTTCATCTTGTTTTTCCATTACCTCATATTTCTCACTGAGTTTTAATTATTTGTTTTGCCATATTATTTGAATGTTATTTCAAACTTTTTAAGTTGCCTTTGAAATAAGGTAGCATATAATTAAAATTTTTAATTATGTTGTAGAAATTATCACTTATAAGGAATCTGATTCAGCAGACTAGAGCCTCATTCAGCAGACTGGAGCCTCTCGTATACAGAAAATGCCCAAGTAATGACAGGTATTATCATTACATAATTCCACACTGTAATATCATAGTTTTCATAAACCATGTGAACACATGCATGCACACATGCACACACAATACTTAGTTAATGCAATAATCTTTACCACCATCTTCCTCATACTGTTTCCAATGCCCAAAACATTCCTAGAGAGTATAAGCAACCCACAAACATTTTCTGAATAAATGAGTCAACAAAGTGAATTCCTGATATCACTATATTTATGTTTATGATACAATGCTAAGGAGAAATTTGATATAGTGAAAATAGCACATTTTTTTTTAGGCAGCTTGGGTACTATCCAAATGCTGATAACTAATAGATATTGATATGACATACCAGAGATACTTAATTTTTCTGAGATTTGCTTTTCTCATTTGTGTTCCTAGTGTTGTTATGAGGATTAAATTAAGTAGTCTAACAGAACCTGGTGCATAGAAGTTCAATAAATATTAATTCCTTACTTTCCTTCTCTCTCCCTGACCTTGCATATTCCTATAGCAGTATCATAGATCGTATATGTGTGTGAGGGGGTGTGTGTGTGCATGCACATCCAAGTAGAGAACCTAATGCACTCAAAAGATATTACCACCAGAGGACCATCTACGTTTCCTTCTATAACTTTCTTTCTTCACCAACCATGAATAATCTCTTTTTTTTTTTTCTTTTTGTTTTTGAGATGGAGTTTTGCTCTTGTTACCCAGGCTGGAGTGCAATGATGCGATCTTGGCTCACCACAACCTCTGCCTCCTGGGTTCAGGCAATTCTCCTGCCTCGGCTTCCTGAGTAGCTGGGATGACAGGCACGCACCACCATGCCCAGCTAATTTTTTGTATTTTTAGTAGAGATGGGGTTTCACCATGTTGACCAGGATGGTCTCGATCTCTTGACCTCATGATCCACCCACCTCAGCCTCCCAAAGTGCTGTGATTACAGGCGTGAGCCACCATGCCGGGCCTAATCTTTCTCTTTTTATCTTACTTCCCATTCTTGCTATCTGACAAAAAGTAGGGGCTGGGGAAAGTTGACACAAAGTAAAAAGGAAGAAAAGGAGAAAGGGGGAAGAAAGAGCAGGAGAAGAAAAAAGAGAATTTGGCTATCTCACTAAAAAAAAAAAATGTTCATAATGCCCAGAGAACCAAATATCCTTAAAGGGTATTACATAATGTTCAAAAGAGTGCCATCATTCTTTCTTAGCAGTCACTGACTGGAAGATTACTGAACCAGAGTGATTAGCAGCTTGTTAGATATGCACTGTGCTTTTAGGCACATCCTATCTGGAAAATAAAGCAGATGAATTCACTCAGGAAGCATAACAGCTTTAAGAAATCACTGGCTCTGTAACTAACAGAATAGAAAGCCTGACTGATTACAGCCATCTAATATGCAGGAAGCTAAATAATATGACTACCAATCACTCCCAGATAGCTCGTGAACCCATGCTGTCATTCTTTTGTACGTGGTACACTTCATAATGAAGAAGATTTCACTTTGGAGGGTTTTTCCACACAAAGCTTTTCAATCTGTAACCAACTCTGTTTGTGTCTTTTCATCTCACTCCCCTCCTTTCACCTTATGGAGAATTAAAAAAGCAAGTACTGACCCTTAAGACCTATGTCCGAGGCAATCCTTCCCAGATATACTCCATTTGTCTCATTCTTCATCTTATCAAACAGCACCCTGTCTGTATTCTGGGGTCCCTGTCCCTGACGAAGGCAGCACATTTTTGGGAAGTGTTTGCTTTAGCATTTGAAGGCAATGTGCTGGGCTGAGGTATCAGATGACAGGCTTTCATCTGGATATGATTTATTTATTATATCAGTGCTTTATATTAGAGAAAGTGCACCAGTGTGAAAATTGAAGGAGAAACATATTTTGGCTAAGGGATAACCTGGAAATTATTAAAGTCAAAAGCTTCTGGGTCAAAGGGTATTAGCTTCATGTTATTAAAATAATATGTTAATATTTAAGTCCTGTAACCTCTTTGGGCCTTTGAAACACCTGTGATGAAAATGGTTTTCACACTGTTAAAATGATAACAAATAGATTGAGTCTCATTGCTTTAGTTTTGAATCTATTCGTGTGACTAAATTTTATAAGCCAATAAAACATATCCTAACATAAGTATGAAAAGATTCAGCAAAAAATTGACCACCCCATCAATTTTTTTTTTGCAACTCTGCTTTCTCTCTTTTTACTGCTACTCCCACCTCAAACACCACCCTCTCCAACTCTTCCCCTTTCTCATCTTCTCTACTCATCTTTCATTTGATACATCTGTTGCTGGAGAATAAAAACGAGGACTGCCACTAGGATAAATTAGAAAGCATGTTAGCTGCCTTATATTTTCTGTTATCAAATAAGATTGACACCATTGACTAGATTCTGCCCTTTGCCAAGCAATATTGCAAAAGATGTAAATCACTCCTCAACAAACAATAAATTACTTATGTGCATTTATTTCACTTTATATTTTTAGCATCAGTGTCTAAGCATGTATATGCACACACATGCATATATACAAGCTTCTCAAGATATAAATCTCTCTCATTTTCCTAGAAGTCATAATGCCAAGAAAACCTCTCAAGACAAGCCAAAAGGCCTCTTTCACCTGTTAATGAAATGATTTAAATTAACATTCTGAGAGGTGAGATACATCAGACTATAATAATTTTCCTTTATTATTTTAAATGCAGATGTCAAATCTCTGAAATTATTTTACATATACACAAAAAGTAGAGCAGGACTGCCATAAAAAAATGCCTAGAGTCGAAAGAATAATGAATTGGTTTGGCTAGTTTCAAACTGGAAATTCTGAAAAATTCTAAAAATTCTTAAAAAATGAAATGAAATAAAAATCTAAGTTAAATGTGTCTCTGTCCTCAATAAGTCAATCAATTAATATTTAAAGAAGCATGTTACTGACTGAATTGTGTCCCCTCGATATTCACATATTAAAGCCCTAACCTCCAATGTAAATATATTCGGAGAGAGGGCTTGTAAGGAGGTAATTAAGGTTAAATAAGGTGTGAAAGATGGGGCCCTAATCTCATAGGTTTGGTGTTCTTATAAGAAGAGGAAGAGAGACCAGAGATCATTCTCTCTCTCCCTGAACACACATAAAGAAAAACTCATGGAAGGACACAGCAAGTAGGTGGCCATCTGAAAACCAGAAAGAGAGACCCACCAGAAATCAAGTCTGATGGCACCTTGATCTTGAACTTTCAGGCTTCCAGAACTGTGAAAAAATAAATTGCTAATGTTTAAGTCCCCCAGTCTATGGTATTTTCTTATGGCAGTTCTAGTAGACTAATACAAACCAGAAATCTTTTTTTCTTCCAAAAACATAATCATAGAGGCAGAAAAGACTTTGAAATCAATGAGACCTAGTTGTGATAAATATTCACTAGGGCATCCTGAAGGACCACCATTAAGAACAAATGTTTTCTATATATTGCCCTTGAAACAACTCAAATCAACAGATTGCATGTTTAGACATCATTGTTCAGGTTCCTATAGAGTTATGACATCAATTTGAACTGGGGGATACTGTAGGAAATCACTGAGTGAAAATGGGTTAACATATCTATAGCACACTTTCAAGAATATAACCCTCCACATATCATTATGATATGCTAAGGGATAACATTCTTTCATATCTCAGTGACAAAATTGTTTGCTTCACCTAATCATCTATTGTCATTTTTACAGTGACTGTGACTCCCATAAAGACTGTTACTCTTTGAACTTAGGTTATCAGGAAGCTTAGAGCCAAACCTGATATCTATTTCTAGTAATTCTACAGATTCTCAAAGTGTATTTTCTGTGAACCAGTTTTCCTTATGTACTACTCTTCCATTCTTGGTTTCCCTTTGTATAGATTTCCTCAAATATTTGTTCTGTGTTTTATGCATTCTCCAGGCCATCTCAAATTCTATTTGAAAATATAGGGGTAATCCATTCACAAATAAGTAAGTATCATCCCATCCATTTATATTACTCTAAGTTGGGAAGCTGATATCTAGAATACTTCAGTGATGAAATCAAGATCATGCAGTCACAGTATGGAGTAGGCAAGATTGGAAGCTCAGTTTCCTCTCATTCTGTGTTTTCTCCTCCATTATAAAATTACCTCTGTGTGCAATGAAAGAGGAAGAAAATTTACTCCAAAGAAAAAGTATTCCTTTGGTACATATAGCTCACTGTTTCGCAACAGAGGCGAGATAAGCCTCATTTGCTGTGTCAAATTGTTCCCTCCTGAAAGAATGTTAGGCACTCTTGGTCCCTCCCACTAATTGTCAGTTGTACTCCCTGTCACTGTATAAACAACAACAAAAAACCCTTTTTATTTTTACATTTCCCAGTGCCCAACCCCATTTGATTTTTGCTTTTTGTTTTTTGTTTGTTCTGGTTGTTGTTTTAAAAGAGAAACAAAGGAAGTAGAAGATACTTCCTTGCTCTGGTCAAAAACTGGGAAAGGAAGGATCAGCTAAGGGTGCAAAATATGCAAATTTAACAGCTGACATCAAAATTTATCTTAGGAAAGTGTGGTAAGGTGTTTACGAAAGTGACCACAATAATTTCCCTCCCTGCCCTATGCACTTTGGTTGCTGCCTCCCACATTAGCCTTGGCCATGGCCATGTGAATGTTTGAGCCAATGAGACATTAGTAAATGTGATAGAAGCAGAAGCTTAAAATATCACTTATAAATTGTGGCTGTTTAGTACTCTGAGATCACCATGTGAAGAAGCTCAGGCTAGCCACTTGCAGAATGAGACACTACATAGAGCATATTCAGGCAGTTCCAGTTCAGCACCTCTTCCCCGACAAAACCAACCACTCAGCCCACTCTTGACTCTTGAGTAAGACTATACCACGCCAGTTCATTCAACTACATGCTAACCCCCATTTGACCACAGACTCATGAAAGAGCCCAGTAGAGCTCAGCCAGACCAGCCCAGACTTAGATAAATTCATCTAACCCAGGGAATAATAAATGGAATAAAATGATTTTTTGTTTTAAGCCATTCAATTTTGGGGTGATTTGTTATGCAGCAAAAGGTAACCAATACAGACGGGGTTATCTTTGTTGAGGAAAATAATTTGAATATTTGTAAGTTCAGGGAATAATCTGCAAATTAAACTGCTTTGGTGGAAGCAGGAGGTTAGATTATCATCAGATCATAAATCTCTCTCTGTCCCTACAAGAATTCCAGAAATCTTGGAAAAAGGGAAATGGAAGGTAAATAGAGATTTAAGCCAATCTTACCTTGTTCTTTAGAAGCAGCTAGTCTTCAACTGACATCTTAAAGAAATATAGACATAAATTTAGATATAGATACAGATAGGCTGGGTGTGGTGGCTCACGCCTATAATCCCAGCACTTTGGGAGGCCAAGGCAGGTGGATAACGAGGTCAAGAGATCAAGACCATCCTGGTCAACAAGGTGAAACCCCATCTCTACTAAAAATACAAAAAAATTAGCTGGGCATGGTGGTGCGTGCCTGTAGTCCCAGCTACTCGGGAGGCTGAGGCAGGAGAATTGCTTGAACCCAGGTGGCGGAGGTTGTGGTGAGCCGAGATTGTGCCATTGCACTCCAGCCTGGGTAACAACAGCGAAACTCTGTCTCAAAAAAAAAAAAAATAGATATAGATAGATATGGTGTCTTTGTTTGAGCTGCTATAACAAAATACCATAGACTGGGTATTTCATAAACAATAGAAATTCCTTTGTTACAATTTGGTGGATGGAAAATTTAACATTGAAGCATCAGCTTCTGAGGGCCCCATCTCTCTGCTTCCAAGATGGTGCCTCGTTGCTGCATCCTCCAGAGGGTACAGATATTGTGTCCTCACATGGCCAAAAATACAAGAGCAAAATTGGCGTGAACTCCCTTTGTCAACTCCTTTAAAAAGGCACCTGATCCCATTCATGAGGGGGGAACCCTCATGACTCAATCACCTATTAATGCCAACACAATGAAGATTAAGATTTAGTTAATCTTCAAATTTTAATTAATTTGAATTTTGGAGGAAACACACATTCATATGGATATGGAGGTGGAGGTGAAGATGGAGGTGGAGATAAAGATAGAGATTTGAAGATATCTCCAAGTAACTTGCCACAATTATCAACATAAAATTGTAGAAAACATCACACGGAGTGTCTGTACACAAATCAACTCTCAGCAAACTTAGTCAAAATGAGGTTTTTATATTCTCTTATAAAAGCTAATTTATTTGCATTAATCTTCACACCAACTTGAGTGACGCTTGTATCCAATGCCATTTTGCTGCTTTAAAGAACTCACTTTCAAATTAACATATGGGCCATGTTTGTGAGACCTGTTCCTGCTGTGACTGTTTACCAAATACCTACTTCAACACCTATGACATCACTTTTTTTGTTTGCCTCCTGTCTAGTATTTCCCAACAAATTAATCATTCAGCACTCTTACTTTTCCATCTTTGTCTCCCTGACATTAACCAGCATCTTACCTTCAACCCACAATGGGAGCCTCCTCCTTTATTATAGTTCTGAACTGCTCTCTGGGACAGCTCTACTTTAGCAACAAGCCAAACCCTGTGGTCTATTTCTGGGCCATCGCTAAAGCAATAGAGTATATATTGGCCCCTACTACAACTTCCAAAACCTAGTATGCAATTAACACATACTAGTGAATTTCCGATACATTTAGCCTCTTATTTACAGGCAGTAAGAAAATTATCAATTATCAATCATATTTAAAGTATTAGAATTGACAATATGAACATAGTCCAAAATGCTATACTATGCTCCAAGCAAGAAGCCAAGTTTTTTTCATCTGTGGTATGTTCATAAATGCTGACAGCTGTATATGTAGTCTGTGGCAGACTGTATTTTCCAAAGATGGCTGCAACAATATCTCCTGTCCCAAATGCTTTTCTAAAACCTTGCCACTCCCCATCAAAACATAGAATCTAATTTTCCTACCCTTGAATCGCAGAGGATTTATGAGTTACTTGCAACCAACAAAATGTGATGAAAGTGATGCTGCATGATTTCCAAGATGAGGTGCGTAAAAGCATTGCAACTTCCATTTTGCTTGCTAGATGGAAGCCCTGAGTCCTAAGCCACTATGCTGGCAGTCCAACTGTCCTGAGGCTGTTGCTGTGAGGAAGCCCAAAGCTGCCTATACAA
This sequence comes from Callithrix jacchus, assembly GCF_049354715.1. NCBI lineage: Eukaryota > Metazoa > Chordata > Mammalia > Primates > Cebidae > Callithrix > Callithrix jacchus. The sequence continues at coordinate 70,127,556 of NC_133504.1, read as the reverse complement.
AGAAACTTCATGGAGAAGATTCCTGAAGCTGATTCAGAGAAACACCCCTGTCCCTGATCAAACATGCTTTCAACCAGAATCTGCCTTGCCAGAGACAAGATCCAGTCCCCAGAAAGGGAACATCAGAAGCTAAGCAGATTCACACTAGTGTATAAACTGAAAAGCAAATACCACACTGAGACAAAAGAACAATTATGCCAAACAGGTGACCTGGTGCTCACAGCTCACCCTATTTAGATAAAATACCTAGCTTTGGGCATCAGGACTAATTCTAGGTTCTACCTATTAGCGATGCACAATATCACAAGTGTTGCTGTATTCTGGTCCAGATTGCTTCAGAGATTTAGTTGTATTGAATTTTTAAGTTGAAGGTCTTCAGATGCTATTGTTGAGTACAAATAATAAAAGTGTGAGTCACAGTGAAAAGGTATGAAGTAAAAAAAAAGCAGAAAAGGGTGGCATAAGTCAAAAGCAATGGAGCCTCATTGGTCAATCCAAAGGGATTGTGCACAGTTCAACTAAGAAAGAAGAAAAAACATACAAATGGATGTTAAAACAATACAGACAGAACCCGAGTGGAAAAGCAGAAGCATGCTAAAAAATAAAAGGAGGTCAGGCTGGCCAAGTATACGGCAACGACAGGCCATGGCATGAAGGTCTTTGGATGTCAACTGAGGGGTTTAGATTTTATCCGATGATCAGAGAGTCACAAGGAATTCTCCCAGACACTGAGGAGGGGGAGAATCAGCAAGCAATATTCTAGCCCTGTTTCCTCTGTTTACACTAGAACAAAAATAATTTCAACCATTTTACAATTACTCTTCTAAGTAACCTTTCATTTGAAAGATAGCTTTTGAAATGATGGAAAAACTCCTGTGATAGACAAAGACTTTCACCATACACTCTTGATGAGGAAAACAATGTGATAAAAACCATGTTTGAAGATTATTCCACCAATATGATCAGAGGGTAAGTAAGCAAGTAAATAGAAAAAAAGAATCGAAGTAAAGAGCATGAGAAAACAAAAGGAAAAGAGCAAAAAAAAAATCTAAAATGAGGAATCACTTGATTTAAAAAGTTGAGAAACAGAGAAGCCCAAACCCTACTTCCTTGCCCCTACTTTGTTATCCACTGTGACCTTCTACCTTCCCAAGCCTTTTGGTCTCTCTTTGGTCATTTAATCCAGTCCTTGATTCTCCTTTTCTCTGTGTCTCTGTGCCTGCTAGGCAATCTTTTTATTCTTCAGGTCCCTGCACTTATACCATGATCACAGGGCTGCCTTTGACTGGCACAATAATTCTGTGTTCTTCTCACTTGGCTTTACATTACACATTTAGGTCTTGCTTGCCCAATGTAATAACTTCTTCTAAAAATATTTTATTTTTGCTGCTTAGCCTTCTCAAAGTTCTTTACAGACATTACCTCATCCATTTCTCTTGAAATTAGGTGCCCCGATGACAGAATGGCCCTAAAAGCTACTTGTATGATTATTGGGTATATATGTGCCTGGGACCTCAAAGGTGTCAATCCTGCCTATTTGGGATGAAAGATGGATATCCTCAGCAATCAATAAGTGCCAAAAGCTCTTGCATTCAAAGAGAGGAAAAATGTTCCAACACCAGCCTAAAAAAAAGTCATGCATAAAAAAACACCTTGCTATCCACCAAAGAAAGAAAGAAAACAAAATGACATGTTACAGTGTTTCTTTTAAATTCCAAATTTTTACTTCTCATAAAACTTAAGTAGAGTATTTTATATCTGATAGAATTTTTGGGTTCTCATGTACTCCTAAAAAATAGAGCCAATCTGCTCTGACTCAAAAGGCTGTAACATCCTTTTGTACATACACACACACAATTTCACCATACCACATACCAATTTGTCTAATCTTCTCCTGCGTAATGAGTAAAACAGACATTCTGGAGAGTAGAGTCTAATTGTGCAGTTGGAACTGCCTAGCCCAAGCCAATATGAGAAAGTAACACCAGCAGAGATAAAGGAATCTTTGAGTATCTCTCCTTCTTCCACACTCCTCACTCCACAGTTCTACTATTAGTGTTGTCTCATTTAGAGTTCTAGCCACTGTAATTTTAGGACCTTAGAAATGTCCGAACTCACAACATGGAAAAATATTAACATTTTATTAACTTAGTAGAAGATTCCAGGCAAAATAGATTTTTTTTTCTCTGCTGAACATATGTTTAAAAGATTAGGAAAGAATTTTTAACTTGAGTCTTCAGTTCCAATGAAGAATGACTCACTTGTGTATTTTCATAAGGCATAAAGATTATTTCACTTAAACTACAATTATTCTCTAAACCTTTGTTATGTACCTATCCCTAAGTAGGTATATGTAAGTAATTCATACGGACACTCAAAGAAAAGATAGATATTTAGTAAAACTAAAAGAATCTAGAAAATCAAAATATTATCATATAAAGAAAAAAGAAGTCCACTAAAAGTGCTGTGTGGCCCTGGGACTCCCGTAGGACCAAAAGACCTTTCACAGTCATTTGATGGGAGTTGAATATCCAAAAAGACTGTGGCTTTTATCCAGGCTAACCCTTAAATATGGAAGTTCACGGTAACAGGTCATGGCTCATATTGCATTCTTCTAAACACAAATTTTTACTGTTTTTGTTAACAAACAGTTCTTCCTCACTGACAAAACAAAACCACTGACTGACTGTGATTTAAGGAACATTTACTTCTTATCTCCACGCATAGAAAAAGCACATTGCCCTTGTCTAAGGATTGAATTTTACTGTGTAATTCCATGCCATGGACTAGTTTAAATTGTTAATGATTACCTAAACTTTTTTCAAGAGAAACTATGGCAACAATCATGATGGTAATACAACAAGGACCCTGTTAAAAACTGCAACTCTCCATTCTTCATTTCTCCAGAGAACACCTGCTATAGGTACATCAGGCACACACATGTAGACCCTAGAAATTTCCCTTACTACATAATTCTCTTTTTACTTAAATGTCTTGAAATCCTCACAGCTAAACTTTAATATAGAAGCTTTGAACAACAGGTGATCATTTTGACTAATGTAAAAATATTAACCTAAAATATTTCCACCTAAATATAACAATCACCATATTTTATTTAACTATCATGCCAAAGGTTAAGAATAAAGAAGCTGGTGAGAAATTTCCCCGTTTATTTTTAAAATCATCCACTATTCTCTCTTTTGTGCTACAGTATTCTATTTGATAGACACTAGCACCCTATTGATGTACTCACCTACTTGTAAATTAAAGGAAAAATATATATTGTAGTGCCCACAAAGTGAGAAAAAACAATGACAACCATAAAATATCCTGGCACTGAGAAATAATCATTTCATTAAACCATTGTAGCATATATCTGTTGGGTCTTTATCAGACTCAAGGCTTTGTAGACTCTTTTTATTTTTATTTTTTTGAGACAGAGTTTCTCTCTTGTTACCCAGGCTGGAGTGCAATGGCGCGACCTCAGCTCACCGCAACCTCCGCCTCCTGGGTTCAGGCAATTCTCCTGCCTCAGCCTCCTGAGTAGCTGGGATTACAGGCACGCGCCACCATGCCCAGCTAATTTTTTGTATTTTTAGTAGAGACGGGGTTTCACCATGTTGACCAGGATGGTCTTGATCTCTTGACCTCGTGATCCACCCGTCTCGGCCTCCCAAAGTGCTGGGATTACAGGCTTGAGCCACTGCACCCGGCCGAGTTATTTCTTGAAGAGGGATCTGAGTAACACATCTGCCTGTCTGTTACATGTGGCTAAAGGCAAGTCATGTTTTGACTGTATCCTGTGCCATCTTTGCCTCAATTAGGTACCATAGATATATCTATAAATGTATACATAAATGTATAGATATAAGATATGGTAATGCCTCCTTTTCTGAAGTTTATTAATAAAAATGAAACCAAGGTGAAAATGATAAAATATTTAATGCATACATATTTTACATATTTTATTTTAACTTAATATTATTTTAATTGCAAATCTTTTATGGAGGGACCAAACCTTTTCTTTCAGTATAAAAGCCTTCCGACTAGAGTTCCACTTTATTTTTCATGCATAAGAAATACCAATAAAACATGACCTTGAAATTATGGTTTTGTCTTGTTAAGGTAGGGTATAACTTTATATACTATGAAACAATCTGATACAGAATTCCCTGGATTATTATTTTTCAGCAATATTTTATGGTTATTTTTGTACCAGTTTAACGTTTGAAAAATATTCACCTTATTTAGACTCTTGAAGTCATTCAACCTTTTTTTTTTTTTTTTTTTTTAGAGATGGGGATCTTGCTCTGTTGCCTAGGCTGGTCTTGAACTCCTGGCCTCAAATTATCCTTTCACTTCTACCTCCCAGTCAACCCAATTTTTATTAAAACAACTTTCTTTCCTTTTTAACTCATTTTTAAATTTTAGATTATATTTAATAAAATTAATTACACAAAAGTATAAACAGGTTAGGAAACAAACAGATCAAACTTTTAGTAGGTGAGAATGGAAGTGTTCACCCTTCCTAGAGGAAAGTATAGTAGCCCTAAGACCTCACTTAGTGGCGAGCATTAGTCACTGTCTTTTGTAGAAGAAAAAGAGAATGCCAGTCAATCAGGCAAATAAACAGAAAAAGTTACTGATATATCCACAGCAGTAACTCCAGTGACATCTGTAACTGTATCTATATCTGCTGCATAAAGGATGTTCTAGAACAATAAACAGACTATTACCAAAGAGGGATATGGGCCAAATCACTGCTTGGTGAAATGGGCTGGGCCATTGAATACACCTTGATGCCTTTTGACCTATTAGCTTAAAGCTTGGATCAGGGTAGTCGTAAGCAGACCACTAGATTTCTTTACCCTCCTAGGTTCTGCTCTGTTTCAGGTTAGTCATTCAAGGGCATACTTCTATGGGAGTCTTCCTTAGATATGTTTCACAATCCAAGCTGCCTGAGATAGAGTGAGCCAAACAAGAACTTCAGAAAAAAGAGAAGGGTTCAGGGAGAAGAAAATCTTTCTCTTTTATCAGTTTATTTATAATTGCTTTTCTCTTCTACCTAAAAATTCCACCCTCTACTCCACATCCTTGAAAGACTCTACTTTTTCTTCAACTTTTGGGATTCAAGAAAGCCCTTGCAAGCCCCTAAATGTTAGCACGTGCCATGAATGTAATCTTTCTATGTATTTTTAAGATAATGAAAATGGACTATTCTTCCATCAGTTTTTATGGGAGGCTTAAATCTGGTATGCTTGAATAATATTTGCCAGCATCTGACGGGAACATCCCACCAAGCTGAGATATCTTTACCTACTCTCCCAGTTTTCATATTTACAAGGAAGAATTATTGAGAGGAAGCAGCTGATCATATTCTCCATAGGTACTTCCTCTATTAAGGATCTTTGAATGATGATTAGTTAAGCTGAGAACCCTGATAAGAGTCTACAAAGTCGGCCGGGCGTGGTGGCTCAAGCCTGTAATCCCAGCACCATCCTGGCCTGTAATCGAGACCATCCTGGTCAACATGGTGAAACCCCGTCTCTACTAAAAATACAAAAAATTAGCTGGGCATGGTGGTGCATGCCTGTAATCCCAGCTACTCAGGAGGCTGAGGCAGGAGAATTGCCTGAACCCGGGAGGCGGAGGTTGCAGTGAGCCGAGATCTCGCCATTGCACTCCAGCCTGAGTAACAAGAACAAAACTCCATCTCAAAAAAAAAGAAAGAAAATAAAAGAAATAACTCAGTGCCAGGGACAAGGAATATTGTTGGCTAAACAAACACTAGCAGTTAGCTCTTTAGGGTCTGCTTCAGCTTTAGAGCCAAGGTCACATTCTTCTCAAAGTGGCCCCAATCTAATCACTGATTGAGGTGGTGATACAGAAGTCTAGGCATTTCAGCCTAATGTGGAACTACTCCACGTTACGATGATTTCTATGATATAGCTCCCCATCAGGCAGGCAGAGACTTTGATAGTTCTAGATCCTAGTCTAATGACTCAGCCTATACAATCCTGCTCTCTTCCCATTTCTTTCACAGGTGTTAGACCCAAATAAACCTTTTGCACTCCGAATTCTATTTTAGTGTATACTTCCTATAAAAGCAAACAGGTTCACCAAATAATGGCGCAACTAACAGACAGAATATTCCACACATGTATATGCTGGCTTAATTTGTGCTAAGCATTCACCACTTACGGAACCCATCACTGAAAAAGGCAATACTGTGACAGCAAGACCCTGACAATAAAGGAACAACATAACTGACAAAAGCAAAGTTTCAGTCTAGAAAATATGCCTTGGATGCCTGCCTCAATGGATTGCCTGGGGTCAAGTGCTAATATTCAAAATATGTGGAATATTGTATGCCATGTCCTGCCAGATGATTTTCAGGAAACCAGCCAAATTTTCTATTCAAGTAAAAAAGATAAGTTTCATATACTCCATGAGAATGATCTGCAGCCATTTCTTCCAAATTTAAGTAGAAAAATGCTGGTAGTTTTAAACAAGATGAGACCCTGATCAATACTTAACACCACCAGTTTGACCAAACTGTGCCAGCCATTCTGATACACATTTAAAACAATGTGTGACATAAATGGCATTTGGTAGGTGCTCCAAAGTACCTTTCCCTTTTCCCTGTCAATTCTGAATATTAATGATTCAATATAAGTTTAAATATTTGCATCATGACCCCCAGAAGAGGAAGAAATAAGACCCAACCATGGGAAAGAGGGTGCTTAGACTCTGCCAAGCATTAAGTCAGACATGGTTATTGAGAGGAAAAGACAGTATACACATTCTGATTTTCTTTTCTCCCTCTCCTGGGCCACTTCACACCTTGGCCAGGAAAAAGCCAAAAAGCAGAACTCAACAATTTATGTAACACTATGGAATTGATGGAAGGCAGGTATGATATATTAGTACAGCATAGGGCCTCCAGATTGAATGAGAATCTGGCTTCTTCTCTGGTTTCTCATACAGAGAATACCTTGGATTGCCAAAGAAATTAAATTTGAAGCTAAAAAATGTAGATGTAAAATATCCACCAATGATACTAAACTTCTTAAGTAGTAAATCTCCTACTCTGTGAGAACTTGGGTCCACGGATTATGCCCAAGAGATCTCCTTTAGAAATGTCCTTTGGAACCAGATAATCAGTTATTTTCATCCAAACTTTTTACATTAAAACCTCATACTGAGATTAAAATTTAAAACAAAAATTGAGACAAAGACTTCCTACTGTTACAGTAATCACTAGAAAAGGAGATATTTAAGAAATTGAATAAGGGTGTTTCATGATTTATTATTTTACTTGGTAACTGTGTGACATTTTTAAAGTCCTAAAACAAATGGTCCTCTGTATATAATTTTGAGTCAGCTATTGTAAAATGCATTTAAAAGACAGAACCTAAAATCAGGTAAAGCCTAACATTTAAACCAAAGCTAAAACACAAGAGCAAAAATCAGGAGAGAACTTCAGGACTCTGCCAGAAAGTCCTTCCATCTTCTGAGCACTGCCTGATTCCAAAGGCTTTCTCAAATTTGTAGGTATTTGTTACAACAGCACCCCACATCCAGTACCAAAATCTGCACTAGTTATCAATTACTGCATAACAAATTACGCTAGCAAATATTTAATGTCTCACAGTCTTTATGGGTCAGTAATTCAAGAGCAACTTAGGTTGCTGGATCTGGCTCAGTACCTTTAATGGGGTTGCACTCAAGATATTAATTTAGGGATACAGTAAACTGAAGGCTTGTCTGGGGCTGGCAGATCCACTTCCAAGACAGCTCACTCACACGACCCTTAGCAAGAGGCTCCAGTACCTCCCTGGGAGAAAATCTTCACAATCTATACAACTGACAAAGGACAAATATCCAGAATCTACAAAGAACTCAAATCACCAAGAAAAAAAAGCAAATAATCTCTCAAAAAAGTGTTCTAAGGCCATGAATAGACAATTAACAAAAGAAAATATACAAATGGCCAACAAGCATATGGGAAAATGCTCCATACTGCTATCAGGGAATTGCAAATAAAAACCACAGTGCGAAATCACCTCACTCCTGCAACAATGCCCATAATCAAAAAATCAAAAAATAATAGATGTTGGCGGGGATGTGGTAAAAACAGAACACTTTTACACTGTTGATGGTAATGTGAACTACTAAACCACTATGAAAAACAGTGTGAAAATTCCTTAAAGAACCAAAAGTAGATCTACCATTTGATCCAGCAATCCCACTACTGGATATCTACTCAGAGAAGAAGAAGTCATTATATAAAAAAGATACTTGGACATGCATGTGTATAGCAGGACAATTTGCAATTGCAAAAATATGGAACCAGCCAAATGCCCATCAATGAATGAGTAGATAAAGAAAATGTAACATACATATATATTACATTTTATATACACATTATGGCATATAAAATATATATATCATTCATTATTATATATATATACACACATATATATATATCAGGAAATGCTATTTAGTCATAAAAAGGAATGAAATAATGGCATTCACAGCAACCCAGATGGAGCTGGAGACTATTATTCTAAATAAAGTAACTCAGGAATGGAAAACCAAACATCTTACGTTCTCACTCATATTTGGGAACTAAGTTATGGAGATGCAAAGGTATAAGAATGATACATTGGACTTTGGGGACCCATGAGAAAGGGTAGGGGGTGGCAAGGGATAAAAGACTATAATGTACACTGCTTGGGTGATAGGTGCACCAAAATCTCAAAACTCACCACTAAATAAACTCACCACTCGCTCCCCAAATATCTACTGGAATAAAAAAAAAAATTTTTTTAACTATATCTATATCTTGATTACAGTAATGCTTATGTGACTTTGGGTTTGTCAAAACTTACAGAACCATATTCTTAAAAGGATAAATTATACTGTATGTAAATTGTACCTTAGAGAAATGAAAAAATCTAATCAGTTACTTTACCCATCATATATAAGCAGTCATGTCATGCACATTCTAAAACCCACATCCAGATCTATGTTAAATGGCAGCTATGGACAGAGACTGAACATCAAACAATTCATATTTGTTCTCATCTCTTGCCTCTCTCAAACCAAATGGCCTCTTCCCAACCATTAATGTGAGAATTCTCATTGGTGGCATGAGGTATCAGTAAACAACCCTTAGGCCTCTGCTTAGCTTATGCAAAATTCTAGCTCATCATTCTTAATAAGTTATCAATTAAGGAAATAAAAAAGCATATACTACAGCAACACATCAAAAAATTGTATTCATCATTCAAAGAAAAAGGGAGAATCACCTCCAAAGCTACTCCTGGCTCCTGAACATTAACCACGGCTGTTGATGAAAACTAGACCAACTCCACAGGAAAACCACAAAATTGGCAACTTAAAAAGATTAATATGTCTCCCCAAACAACTTTTAATTATGGTCCCTCAAGAACTCAAGGCCAAAGCTAACATACCATCTCTCCTCAGCAAAAACTTCATCCTTGTTTACATACACTACTGTGGCATCTTTCAGAGTCAGTGGACACACTTGCCCCTAACAAACCAATAAACCACCAAGCAGTTCACATTGAAGGATAGAATCTAATCATCTAAAAATCAAAAATGCCAGTGGAAAGAGAAAAATATATCCACACAAATAACTTATAAGTTATTATACTTCAGCAAAGAGAAATGGAGTTTCCAGCAATTGTTTTAGCCTAAGACAGTGTGGCTGGAAACTTGGATGTAGGTGGTAGTGTGAAATAAAGAAAAATGATGGTTCCCTCTGCCATGACAGCCTTCTTTCCAGCTCCTGGCCAAGATCTGTAAACTAAACCTTGCTGTCAGATTTTGTTAATACATCTCTGGAATATCCTCCTAAGACTAGATATCCCACTCATACTGGAGTTTCATATCTTGTGGAGACTCAATGACTCTCTTCAATCTTGTCTCTCCTAATTTCATGAGATTCAACACAGATGTTTCAAAATTGTGTTTATGATCATTAATACAAGATTTTTTTATAATAGCAATATCTAAAGGATGACCTATTACCTCTCATTTGAACTGATTCATAGAATGTCTTCATTTTAGTCACTATTCTCTGATTTTCCTGTGGCCTAGGTCTTGTGCTGCCTAGATTTTTTAATCTCATAAATTAGAATATAATATGGTTTATATAGAACCATACCACTACCTTAAGACAATGAAACATACTTCTTAGATTATGATAACAGGATACAAGCCTTTACACAGAGGCATTTTAATACTCTGACATGTTTCCAAAAATGATGTCTCAAGGAAATCCTTCTTTTCAGAATTTTTAATCCACTTTATTGAATTATAATTTATAAACAATAAAATTCACCAGTTTTAAAGGTATAATTCCATGAGTTTTGACAAACATATGATCTCATATAATAGCCACCAAAACCAAAATATACAATGTTTTCATTACCCAAAAGCATTTCTTCGTGCCTTTTTACAGTTAGATCCTCTTCCCATAGGCTCAGCACCTGGCAATCCCCAATTCTCTGTCACTGTAGTTTTGCCTTTCTAAAATATCATATATATATTAATTTACATTATCTAGTCTTTTGTACCTGGCTTATTTCACATAGAATAAATGTTTTGAGGTTTATGTTGCATTTATCAATGGTTTGTTTAATTTTGTTGCTGAGTCTTCCGTTGTATGAATATACTAAAATTTGTATATCTATTCACCCATTGATTGACATTTGGGTTATTTCCATTTTGGAACCATTATAAATAAACCTGCTGTAAATGTTTGCATAAAACCTTTTGCATTGGTATAGCTTGTCATTTCTCTGCAGTAATTATCTAACAGAATTTCCAGGACATATGATAAGTATAACCACACTAAGTTAAGCATTCTAGTCGGTGTGTAAATAAAGAGAGAATTGAAAGCAACTACAATGAAAGAATATTTCAAGAGATAAAATGGAATACAGAATGAAAAGATGATAAAAGTCAGTGGAAGAGTGATTAAGGGATGGAAATGGAGATTCAATATTAAAACTTCAGAAATTAAAAAAAAAAAACTGAGAGCATTTCATCTTGATGATACTCAAGGTAGGCAGAGTCAAATTAAAAGTGGAAATATTTAATTATCAAACAGGAAGCAATAGCAACAGTGTCACACTGGAATAAATTCAATTGAAGGTTTCAAGTGATCCTCCCACCTCAGCCTCCTGAGTAGCTGGAACTATAGGCTGGTGCCACCACACCAGGCTCATTTTTAATTTTTTTATACAGATGGCATATCCCTATGTTATGCTCTTATGTGGGAGTAATAAGAAACTCAAAAAAGTTTATAATCCTGAATGAAATTGATTACAGTTAGGTAGAAGGCATGTAGCTTCACCATTCTCTGCCAACCAATTAGAAAAGAATAACCATTTCTGCCTAGATACAGTTTCAAGTATGCAGACATTTTACAAACAATAGAACATCTAAAATTTTTTTAAAAAGGGGGTTACAGTGAAGTACCATAAAAGAAATGTTTTAAATCAGAGTGCTTTAACATTCACATTTCCACAAAACAAATTTACCCTTAAAACATTATCACTAAGTACAATAACAAAACTTCTAACTCTATAATGTTATTAAAATTGTACTCTTTTTATTACTTTTTAAAATATTAATACTATAAATACATATATTGCTGAACTCTCATATTGTCATAATTTAATTCCCTTGAGTTTCCCTGGACTGTATGTTATTTTAATTAAAATTATTTAAAAATTAGTTCACCTCAAATAAATATTATATTATTTTTATTTATTTATTTATTTATGAGATGGAGCCTTGCTCTTTTACCAGGCTGCAGTGCAGGGGCACGACCTTGGCTCACTGCAACCTCCATCTCCCAGATTCAAGTGATTCCCCTGCCTTAGCCTCCTGAGTAGCTGGTACTACAGGCACACTCCACCATGCCCAGCTAATTTTTTGTACTTTAGTAGAGACAGGGTTTCACCTTAGCCAGGATGGTCTCCATATCATGACCTCATGATCCGCCCGCCTCAGGCTCCCAAAGTGCTGGGATTACAAGCGTGAGCCACCAAGCCTGGCCAAATATTACATTATTTAAAAAACATTCTGACTATAATCTTAGCTTGGGTTTCCACAAATTTAACAGACATAAAAAATAAAGATACAATTACAACATAACTACAGATATTCTCTAAATTTTAAAAATCAAATACGTAATTGTGTATGCAAAAAGTAGAATTCACATTTGTTCTTTAACCATTTGTGAATGTATTTCAAATAAATCTGCTTCTATACCTCTGTTCAGACCTCTCTATTGTCCATTAAGTCAAGCATGTTCAGCAATAGGGAGTACTGTGAGTTCTTTGGTAAGTGGTACCACAATCCCACACTTCAAATCATTTTCTTCAACCATCTCCCCTTTGCTGTTATTGTCAAACCCATACTCCCAGCATATCTGGATTTCAAGAATTTAAAAAACGGTGTCCCTAAATCATCTCTACAGAAGTTTTTGGAAAGTTTCTTTTAAACTTCATGTATAATAACTGAGTTAACTAGTGTCCTGATTTTTTTTAAAGCAGATGCTTTGGTTTTTTTGTTGTTTGTTTGTTTATTTTGGTTTGTTTTTAGATGCAAAGTCTTGCTCTGTTCCCCAGACTAGAATACAGTGGAATAATTATAGCTCCCTGCTACCTTGAATTCCTAGGCTCAAGTGTCCCACCTCAGCCTCCCAAGTAGCTGGGACTAAAGGCATTTGCCACTACATTTCGCTAATTTTTAATTTTTTTATAGAGATAGAGTCTTGCTATGTTATATTTTTATATGGGAGTAATGAGAAACTCAAAAACATATAATCTTGCATGAAATTGCTTACAGTTAGACAAAAGTCATACAGCTTTAATGTGGTCAAACCAAAGAAACAGTTCTTCAGTTCCTACTTCCTAGTTGCCTGTCCTGACTATTCTTATAAATGCTACCATACTTTACAACATATGACTGGATAGAGAAAAAATTCAATAGAATTGACAGAAACCTAGTAGAACTAATAATAAAGTTTAAGAACATCACTGAATACAAGATTATAAAATAGTAATTAATTTTATTACTAAACACAACAAACCAATTAAAACATTTACTATCACAATTGCTACTATGTCAGAACTGGTTTGGGTGAAACTAATAGAAACACAAATAACAATGACAAACAAACAAACTTATTGAAAAAAAACCAGTTACTTACTTCAGCTGCTCTACAATGTCAGCAAGTATCTAAGGGCTTTTTGTAATCCACCTGACTGCTATGTTTTTTATACTCATAGTTTGTCATTTCATATTCACGGAATAGTTGAAGTAGCTCTAAGAAATATGTTTTCATACCTCTATTATAAGCAAGAAGAAAGAGAAAAGAATAGCACCAGTAACACACCTGTCTCTTTTGCCAGGAAGAAAAAAAAATTCTGAGTGATCACCTCATAAGAACTTCTTAAACATCACTGGCCAGAACTAAGTCATATGGCCACCTCTAGCTGCAGAGGCGACTGAAAATTGCTACCAGACTAGCCAACACACAAAGTCTGTGACAGACACTTCTTAAAAACCCATCAAAAAATATAAAGTACCTGGCAATAAATTTAATAAAAGATGTACAAGAACTTAGTGAAGAAAATAACAATTTATTGAAAGCCATAAAAGAAGACAAATATTGGGAGGCTGAGGCGGGTGGATCACGAGGTCGGCAGATCGAGACCATCCTGGTCAACATGGTGAAACCCCGTCTCTACTAAAAATACAAAAAATTAGCTGGGCATGGTGGCACGTGCCTGTAATCCCAGCTACTCAGGAGGCTGAGGCAGGAGAATTGCCTGAATCCAGGAGGGAGGTTGCGGTGAGCTGAGATCGCGCCATTGCACTCCAGCCTGGGTAACAAGAGCGAAACTCCGTCTCAAAAAAAAAAAGAAGACAAATATATGGAATGATATATTAAGGAACAGAAAGAATCAATATTGTAAAGGCAACAATTATCCCCTAATTAACCTAGGAATCCATGAAATTCCAGTCAAAATCCCAACTTCTTACAGGAATTCAAAGTTTGTCATTAATTTCACTAACTTTAGTTACATCTGATCACCTCTGGAGATGAATGGAGCAGAAAAGGGAGGATAGTGAGTTTTTGGATGTATCTATAATATTTAATTTCCCTAAAAAGGGGACAGGTAGCAGAAGTAAGAAAGATCTGGTATTGTGTTAAGCCAGGTGATTTGTGGGGTGCTTTGTTAATTCAGCATCAGCTAGTCTTACTAATACAAAGTGAAAGACATAAAGATTATGGGTAAGTAGATTATAAATAAAAATTAAGATGTAAAAATGCAAGCCAACTGTCATATGAAACATATAAGTCCATCTATAAAATGGAAAACAAGGTAATAAGCATATTACCTTGCAATATCCTATACAGAAATATCTCCATTTAATTAGTTACTCAAATATTCATTAAAATGGGTTTTCCACTATGTAATGATTAGCCCTCAGAAGCTACAGATTAGTAGAAAAAAACCAACATGCTATTCCTATCAAACTGCCAATGACATTCTTCACAGAACTCGAAAAAAATCTATCTTAAAATTGAACCAAAAAAGAGCCTGGGTAGCCAAGACAATCCTAAGCAAAAGAATAGGGCTAGAGACATCATGTTACCCAACTTCAAATTATACTACAGAGCTACAGTAACCAAAACAGGATGATACTGGTACCAATATACACACACAGACCAATGGAACAAAGTAGAGAGCTCAGAAATAAGGCCTCATACCTACAACCATCTAATATTCAACAAAGCTGGCAAAAGAAAGCAATGGGGAAAAGACCACAAGCCAATAAATGGTGCTGGGATAATTGGTTAGACATATGTGAAAAAGTCAAGCTGGATCCCTTTCTTATACCATACACAAAAATAAACTCAAGATGGTTTAAAGACTTAAATGAAAAACCCAAAACTATAAAAACCCTAGAAGACAACCCAGGCAATACCATCCTGGATACAGGAGTGGGCAAGATTCATGACGAAGGCATCAAAAGCAAAAATTGACAAGTGGAATTTAATTAAGCTAAAGAGCTTCTGCAGAACAAAAGAAACTATCAACAGAGTAAAAAGAAAATCTACAGAATGGGAGAAAATTTTTGCAAACTGTGTATCAGACATAGGTTTAATAACCAGTAACTATAAGCAACTTAAACAAATTTACAAGAGAAAAACAACCCCATTAAAAAGTGGGCAAAGGACATGAACAGACAGACTCAAAAGAAGACATATATATGGCAATAAGCATATTTTTTAAAAAGTTCAGTATCACTGATCATTAGAGAAAGGCAAATCAAAACCACAATTAGATATTATCTCACACCAGTCAGAATGACTATTATTAAAAAGTCAAAAAATAACAAATGCTGGTGGTGTTTTAGAGAAAAGGAAACACTTATACACTGTTGGTGGGAGTGTAAATTAGTTAACCATTATGGAAAGCAGTATGGTGATTCCACAAAGACCTAAATGCAGTTGTACTGTTCAACCCAGCAATCCCATTACTGAGAATATACCCAGAGGAATATAAAGCATTCTACCATAAAGACATATGTACATGTTATGTTCATTGCAGCACTGTTCACAATAATGAAGGCATGGAATCAACCTAAATGCCCATCTCTCACAGACTGAATGAAGAAAATGTGGTACATATACATGATGAAATACTATGCAGCCACAAAAAAGAATGAGAATGTGTCTTTTGTGGGAACATAGATGAATGTAAAAGTGCAGCCAACTCTCATATGAAAGAAATATGAGCTCATCTATAAAAATGGAAAACAAGGGAATAAGCATATTACCTTATAATATACTATACAGAAATATTTCCATTTTCTCAGTTACTCAAATCTAACTAATAGGGAGCTATTTTCCTTAGCAAAATAACTCAGAAACAGAAAACCAAATACCATATGTTCTCACTTATAAGCAGGAGCTAAATAATGAAAACTTATGAACACAAAAAAGGAAACAATAGACACTGGGGTCTACTTGAGAGGGAAGGGTAGGAAGAGGGAGAGGAGCAGAAAATATAATTATTAGGTACTGGGCTTAATGCCTGGGTAATGAAATAATATGTACAACAAATTCCCATGACATGAGTTAACCTATGCAACCAACCTTCACATGTAGTCCCAAACCTAAAAGTTAAAAAAAAGAAGAAAGCAACATGCAATCACAATATAAGACTAGATTACATTCATGATTAATAAGCCAAGCATATAAGAAGATCTTATTGGAAACAAGATGGTGGCAGAGAGTAGGATGGAATGCAGCATAGCAGAGTTCAAAGTTTACCTTCCATTGGAGTGGGGCTGAAAAACAGCAGAGCCACAGCTGTCAGCAACTCTATGTGCACAAGGTAGGCATTACTGATTCTGAGAAACTGGGTGCTAGCTACGCCATCACCATTTGCCACTCCAAAATAATTTACACTATTTCTTTGTTCTCATTTGTTTCCCCGGGAGCAAATAATATAATTTTGGGTTCTTGCACTTAACAGCATCCTCACCTAAATGACTTCTAGGGGAGAAAACAGAGATATTACCCAAGGATCCTTGATAAATATCCCTGTTTCCAGCTTTCCCATAAAGCCACTTACCCTTGGTCCACCCTGTCTCAGAATCTCAAATGAATAATTTTAATGTAAATTTGGTGTGAATCTATACAAAAATGAATCTATTTTTCTCAGATTATCTTTGAGATCATCTTTAAGTTCTTAGTAACATAGACAAGTAGTAAGGCTGGAAAGTGGTACAACTTATGAACAAAGTAATTTGCAAACATAGGGACTGACAGAGACTTAAATCATATCACAAGTCACCTGTAAGAGAAAGAAAGAAGCAACACAAAGAATAAAGACCCAGCAGTGGATAAGCCCAGGCAAGCTAGCAAAGAAGCACGTAAGGTAGTTCTACATGACTGCATTGCTTGACAAATCCTATAATATATTTAACCTAAGTAGTAATCAAATCATTGAACATGTAAAGAATGCATTCCATTCCTCCTCATTTAATACAATGATGAAAAACTAAGTATATATATTGCAGGTGAAGGGGCAGGGGATGGACACTCTCACCTACTATAAGTGAGAGCATTCACTGGTATAATCACTCTCTGGGAGTCAATTTCATATTGTACATAAAAACTTTTTAAGATGCTCATACATTTCCACCTAGAAATCCTGTTTCTATTACCTTTATTGTAAGAAAACAATAAAGCATAAAATAACTGCAGACAATTTATAAAAGGAAAAAAATTATATGTAGCCTAAACAGCTGACAAGATAGCATATTAATTAAATAATGAAAATTCCATACAATTCTTGAAACCATCAAAAATATATATATATAAGTGAAGACTACTGGAGAATTAGAAGTTGTCCATGACATTTTATTAAATAAAAAGGTAGATTATAAATTAGTATATGTAGTATAATCTCAATTTTGTAAAAGACACATATATATATTTATATTCATACCCAAACAAGTAGACACACACCTATAGAGATGGAATAGTATACATATTTGCAAGTCACCACCTCTGGATCATCTCAGCAGTCTTATCTGGGCTTTTCTTTCAAGCAGAACATACCAAGTTTCCCAAAGAATGTACTAGAAAAGCCCCTTGTTGGTGTTTCTTGTTTTGCTAAGCGAAGTGCTCCAGCTGAGAGGAAGAACTACAATGCTCAGATCACAGATAGACACTACCCTATGGTGGGAGTGCAGCTATAATTTGTAGAGAAAGAAAGAGACAATAGGAGAGACTAGCAGGAGAGAAGAAAGATGATTAGAGAATATTTTAAGAGGTTCTGTACTGCAGTATGCTCTTCTGTCACCTCATGAGAATTTCAGTAAATGCTGTAGCACTCGACAATATTTTTAAATTTGGCTTTGTGGTGAGACTTAAGGAAAATGTTCCTTATTGAATTTGCTGATTTGTTTTGATGGAACTCTTTGGAGATAAAACAAAGTCCTGAGCCTGACCTTTGGGGAAATATTTTGAATTCATATGGGAGAAGACCAAGCCAGACCCACGTGGCAAGCCAAATCCCTGGGCAGCAATTCAAGGAGGAAAACGAACATACAGGGTGTAAGTACAACTAAGCAAAATACTTACCTTACTATCCAAGCTATGGTAGATCAAGCATTAAGAGCTCACACGAAAGGTGACAGAAAGCAGAAACCCAAACAGGAAAGGCAGTTGGCATTGGTGACGGCCAAAACAGATGTCAGGAACTAAGTCACTGGGAAACTTAAGATCAAAGTAATAACCCACTTAAGCATAAGGTAAGAGCTTCCACACCATAGAACTACACCGTTAATCAGGAACCCACTCCCTGGAGAGTATAGACTATACCACAGGAGCCAAAGAGGTTAGGGTGGGATTTTAAAAAGAAAACTAAATCATTTAGACACTGCAGTGCCAAAACAGAGAATATTTACTCAAACCTAAGCCAATGAGTTGTTTTTATAGTAATAATTAGGTTCCTCTGGCTTATACAAGGATTGAACCTAGAATGTAAATTAGAGCTAAGACAAAACTGAAAAGGGGTAGGATAATTGCAGATTTAGAAAAATGTGAGTTTTGGAAGCCAAACAAACTATTACACTTCTCATTTATCAGTAAATTTTAAACCCAAAAAACTTTATTCCAAAGGTTAAACTCCATTCCAAAAATGAACTTTGAGTAAGAAAACAAATAAACTGCCAATTATTTCAAAATTCTGAAGTGCTCCTGCAATTTAATGCTAACCAGAACAGCATTTACATCTATAAAAATAACAAGACTTTGCTTTGCGCCTCACCCTGAGCAATGTTGACATCTGAAATACAGGGACTAGGGAAGTTAACTGAGCCTTATACAAAACTCCAGACATGGCTGCAGACATCACAAGAACCCTCCTACTGAAAAAAGGAAAAAAGTAAGATTGGTTTAGGTAACAGCAAGGTTGAAACAGAACACCTCACCAAGAATGTTATACCTGTTTTATCTAAAATGTACACCAAGAAAACTATGGAAAAAAAAAAAACATCATTGTTTCCTGTTGACATGAATTCAAAATGCAATTATGCCCTGCATTCCGCATCTTCCAACTTGAACCCTGATTTCTTGGGAAATCTAGAACTGAGAAAATGCATCTCAACCTATTAGAATGGCTTTTCAATACTATGATGTGTCTGTGCACAAAAATAAAATAAAAGAGCTCATAGGCCTTACATTTCCCCATATTTGAATAACAGTATGAGTCTTTGCATGTAACAGTGTAACAACATATACAGCAGTATATTCTATTACAGGACACTGGCTCTATAAGAAGATGCACTAACTGCAAGTATAAACTGTACAAGATTAAATAAACCCTCTGAATTTGTAGAGATTTTAATCTGATAATGAAAAACTGACAGTGATAAAGAGAAACTAAGATAAAATGAAGACTCCAGCATAATGCTTACAAAATTAACAACTGCAGGGTCAAAAAAGATAACCACGTTGCAAGTCACATGGAAGCCATATATAAACTCTGTATTACCTAAAAAGGGAATTTTATATCATGTGACAGTAGGAACTAGGTCTTATGTATCACTGTGCACCCAGTCCTGACATTGAGTAAATGTCAAATATTTTCTACTGAGGAAACAAATTAATGCAAGAATGACCAGGTATGAATTAAAATGTGAATGGGAACAATATGAATAATATGAATAGTAAGCCTACCTGCAACTCACTTTAAGGGCACTCATTCAGACACCAAAACCCACTCTGATAGAAAAATATCCCTCTGCCCCAGTGACACGCTCCTTGAGTATTGCAGTCTTGCTTCAGGTTCTGGAAGAGCAGTGCCGCCTATGTGGCCTAGGCTGGACATTGGTAGGAATATGGGTGAAACTAGAATGAATCCAAGATGACAGTGATAGTAGTCCCCACTTAGAAAATGCTAGTCATGTATAAAGTACTGTCGAAACCACTTTTCAGTCTTTACTCATTTACTCTTCACAAAATACTTTGAAGTATATATTATTATTCTCATGTTACAGATGAGGAGATTGAGACTCATAAAGTTGAAGCTACTTATCCAACATCATAAGTAGCTAATAAAAAATGAGACTGGGATTTGAACAAGGTCTGTCTAATCACAAAGACTTCTTTCTCTTACAACACTGTCTGGAATGATACAGAGTAGCTCCTGCTTTCCAGTGGTTCCAAGAGACTCATTTCATTCAATCCCTTCAGGTCAATCTCAGCTCTCCAAACCAATGAACTACAGTAGGGTCATGGCCACCCTGGAATAGGGCCCCTAAAGACACATCCTGACTTTGTCATCAAACATGTTTCATGTGTGTGAGATGATTTTTATAGCTAATTGACATTTTCTGCAATCTGGAGAAAAACTCAAGAAAGGAAAAAAAAAGTGTGTTGAAGCAGTCAAGGGATTGGGTTGGTAGGAGAGGAAACTGAGAAAAATAAGAGGGCAAGGGTGCAAAGGGAATAGGAGAACCAGAGGCTGAGACAGACACCAGATTATTATTTGAAAGCTGTTACTCTGCTAAATGAAACCTGGGACTCTAGGGCCCTTGAAAAGTATATGTGAAGAAATCAGAAACTTTTGCCAACAGACCCAGTAAAAATAAGCAGCTGTAACAGTGTAGCCCATTGTTTTGAACCTTCTTTAGCCTACTTAATATATTTAAACATGACAGCCAGTTTTATAAATTTTTTCCACTGCTTTCTTATTTCTGTTTTTTAAGGCAGGTTGAAATTGGAATTTTTTCTGTTCCTTTTCTCCACCTTTCAAATAAGTCCTAATAACAGATTTCCTCAGACCCTACATCACTCACTATGCTTACACATGCCCAGCGATGTTTCCAAAGGTCTTTGGCCCACTTTTTGTTTTCTGATGATCTCTTCATGACTTCATTTTGTCCTGTCATTATTTTCTTTACTTGACGGAAGCTAGATTTAAGCAGTTTGTCTAGAGGTACTTATGTTTTCTGCAGTTAAATTAGACTGCTATGAATTCCAAAACTAAGGCTTCAGCATGACATTAGTTTGATATAGTTTTAATTTTGACTTTCAAATCACTTTACTCAACTGCTTATCTACCCATCTTGGACCAAGTGGTTGGCCCTGTTAACCCTGCTCTGGCTGGCATACTGGATTTCCTCACCACATCTGCCCTGCCATAACCACTCTGTGACGTCATGCAGCATTAATATTGTATTTACTATTCATTAGGTGCCAAGCACTGGGCAAGGTGCCATTCCACAATAATGGACAAACTCCATAATCTCTTTTCTCTCCTCATGTACCCAGACTAAAAAGCATTCTCTAAAAAGAGTTAAGAAAGTAGGTAAATGGTTTCCACCACAGATGTACACTGACCAATGAAAGTTGGGGTCTTAAGTTTATTTGGAAGTTAATCCATTCATTCATATCTATCAATATTTGTTCAGACTCTACCATGTGCCAAGCATAATTCTAGGCACTAGAAATGTGATGAACAAATTAATCAGGCAAATCCCTGCCCTCATGAAGCTTACTATTTATGAAGAATACAAAAGTATATATGTCAAGTAATAATAAGCATTATGAAGGAAAATAAAGCCGGGATTCATCTATATTTGCATCCTGAAACATTCCCTTTGGGGGTTCTCCCCATCCTTTTCACTTCAACCATCCCTGCCATCCTGTATGCAGTTCCTTACGTCTCTGTAGTCTATAGGTCCTTCAATTTTACAGATTCAGATAGAGGCAAGTCATCATTTCTTCTCTTGACTCCTCTACATCTCAAAATATTGCTGTATCTTAACCCATTGTAGCAAGAATGCTATTAGTTGCAAGTAAAAGTAAACCTAACTCAAGCTGGCTGGTATAATAATGGAAATTTACTGGCTTATATCACTGAAAATTCTAGAGGCAGTCAGGCTTTGGGCACATGGGAAAAGTTCCAGTTCTTTTTATTTTCTTCATTCTGCCCTTTTCTCTGTTTAAGTGTCATCCTCAAGCTAGCTTCCCTTGATTTTAAGCTAGCTGCCAGAAGCATGCTCACATCCTGAGAGTGAGAGTGTCCCTTTTATAGCATGATAGGAAATGCTAAACACCACTCTAGTTGAACCACTGAGGCAATCACTAAGAAAAGTCATGGATTGACTGGATTGAATCTCAACCTATCAGTGGAGCAAGGGAGATGGGAACCAACTCAAAGCTGGGGTCAATTCCACCAACCTGCATGGGTGCAGCATGGTGGCATACATAATAAGGAGATCACCATTATGTCCCCTTTATTTTTTTCTCCACATCCTAATCCTGGAGAAGCAGAATCCCTCCTCCTTGCTAAGACAACTTGCCCCCACATTTGTTCCTACTTATATTCTGGGAACTTTCTTCCCCCTTCTGACTGTGTTTTTCCCTCTATCTACAAATACACTTATGGTTTACCCTTATTCTGTGAAATCTTGCCACAAAACTGGTCTTTCTCAAGTCATTCTTTCTCTATTGTCAAATACCAAATATTGTGAAAAAGAAATCTGGATTCAGCTTTCACTTTCTAATAAGTAGTGTAGGTCCAGATTTTGTGGATCTGCATAGGATGGCGTGGTTAAAAGAATACGAAATCATAGAGAATTAAGTTATAAATGAATTTTCAATTTAGAAAGGAAAACACAGTAATTCACAAATTTTAAAAAACTGACAATACCAAACATTCCAAAACAAAAGAATACAACATTTTTATAACTGCTTGACCCACCTCTATATAATTTTTTACTTCATATTTGATCATATCTTTTGACAATCATTTTATAATCTTATTTTCTATAGAGAGAATATCTATAAAGCTAAATTTGTCATCCTATAGCATTTTTGGTCAAAATTTATTTACCATGATAGGTGGGAAAACTTTCTTTCCATTTTATACATCTATTCTTTTTCTGTTTGCATTTTTTTTATTCTTTAAGTTCTGGGGTACATGTGCAGAACATGTAGGTTTGTTACATAGGTATACACGTGCCATGGTGGTTTGCTGCACCCATCAACCTATCATCTACATTAGGTATTTCTATTAATGCTGTCCCTCCCCTAGCCCCCCACCCCCAAGCAGGCCCCAGTGTGTGTTGTTTCCCTCCTGTGTTTGTGTGTTCTCATCGTTCAACTCCCACTTATGACTGAGAACATGTGGTGTTTGGTTTTCTGTTCTTGTGTTTACTGAGAATGATGGTATCCAGCTTCATTCGGGTCTCTGCAGAGGACATAAACTCATAGTATTCTGTGTTTTTTATATGCCACATTTTCTTTATCCAGTCTATCACTGATGGGCATTTGGGCTGGTTCCAAGTCTTTGCTATTGTGAACAGTGCTGCAATCAACACATACGTGTGCATGTGTCTTTATAGTAGAATGACTTATAATCCTTTGTGTATATACCCAGTAATGGGATTGCTGCATCAAATGGTATTTCAAGTTCTAGATCCTTAAGGAATCGCCACAGTTTTCCACAATGGTTGAATATACACTCCCAACAACTGTGTAAAAGGGTTCCTATTTCTCCAACTTCTCTCCAGCATCTAATGTCCCCTGACATTTTAAATGATCACCATTCTAACTGCCATGAGATGGTATCTCACTGTGGTTTCATTTGCAGTTCTCTAATGTCCAGTGATAATGAACTTTTTTCCTATGTTTCTTGGCCACATAAATGTCTTCTTTTGAGAAGTGTCTGTTCAGATTCTTCGTCCACTTTTTAATGGAGTGTGTTTCTTTCTTGTAAATTTAAGTTCTTTGTCTATGCTGGATATTAGCTATTTGTCAGATAAACAGATTGCAAAATTTTTCTCCGAATCTGTAGGTTGCTTGTTCATGCTGATACTTTCTTTTGCTGTGCAGAAGCTCTTAATTAGATCCCATTTGTCAATTTTGGCTTTTGTTGCAATTGCTTTTGGTGCTTTAGTCATGACGTCTTTGCCCATGCCTATGTCTTGAATGGTACTGCCTAGGTTTTCTTCTAGGGTATTTATGGTTTTAGATCTTATGTTTAAGATTTTAGATCTTACATTTAAGGAAGGGTACCAGCTCCTCTTTTTACCTCTGGTATCATTTTGCTGTGAATCCATCTGGTCCTATGAATCCATCTTGAGTTAATTTTTGTATAAGGTGTAAGGAAGGGGTCCAGTTTCAGTTTTCTGCATATGACTAACCAGCTTTCCCAACACAATTTATTACATAGGGAATCATTTCCCTATTGCTTGTTTTTGTAAGGTTTGTCAAAGATCAAACATGTGTACATGTATGGTGTTATTTCTGAGGCCTCTTCTGTTCCATTGGTCTACATATCTGTTTTGGTACCAGTACCATGCTGTTTTGGTTACTCTAGCCATTTAGTATAGTTTGAAGTCAGGTAGCATGATTCCTCCAGCTTTTTCTTTTTGCTTATGATTGTCTTGGCTATGTGGGCTCTTTTTTGGTTCCATATGAAATTTAAAGTCATTCTTTCTAATTCTGTGAAGAAAGTCAATGATAGCTTGATGGGAATAGCTTGAATCTATAAATTATTTTGGGCCATATGGCCATTTTTATGATACTGACTCTTCTTAAATCCATGAGCATGGAATATTTTTCTATTTCTTTGGTCCTCTCTTATTTCCTTGAGCAGTGGTTTGCAGTTCTCCTTGAAAAGGTCCTTCACATACCTTATAAGTTGTATTCCTAGTTATTTTATTCTCTTTGTAGCAGTTGTGAATGGGAATTTACTCATTATTTGGCTGTTTTTCTATTATTGGTATACAGGAATGCTTGTGATTTTTGCACATTGATTTTGTATTCTTAGACTTTCCTGAAGTTGCTTATCAGCTTAAGAAGATTTTGGGATGAGACCATGGGGTTTTCTAAATATACAATTATGTCATCTGCAAACAAAGACAATTTGACTTCCTCTCTGCTTATTCGAATACCCTTTCTTTCTTTCTCTTGCCTGATTGCCCTGGCCAGAAGTTCCAATGCCATGTTGCATATGAGTAGTGATAGAGGGCATCCTTGTCTTGTGCCAGTTTTCAAAGGGAATGCTTCCAGTTTATGCACATTCAGTAAGATATTGGCTGTGGGTTTGTCATAAGTAGCTCTTATTAATTTGAGATACCTTCCATCAATACCTAGCTTATTGAGAGTTGTCAGCATGAAGGGCTGTTAAATCTTGTCAAAGGCCTTTGTTGCATCTATTGAGATAATTATGTGGTTTTTGTCATTGGTTCTGTTTATGTGATGAATTACAATTATTGATTTTCATATGTTGAGTCAGCCTTGATGAAGTTGACTTGATTGTGGTGGGTAAGATGTTTGATGTCCTGCTGGATTCAGTTTGCCAGTATTTTATTGAGGATTTTTACATCAACGTTCATCAGGGATAGTGGCCTGAAGTTTTCTTTTGTTGTTGTTGTCATTGTGTCTCTGCCAGGATTTGGTATCAGGATGATGCTGCCCTCACAAAATGAGTTAGGGAGGATTCCCTCTTTTTCTGTTGTTTGGAATAGTTTCAAAGGAATGGTACCAGCTCCTCTTTTTACCTCTGGTATAATTTGGCTGTGAATCCATCTGGTCCTAAACTTTTTTTTGGTTGGTAGGCTATTATTTACGACTCCAGTTTCATAACTTGTTATTGGTCTATTCAGGGATTCAACTCTTCTGGTTTACACTTGGGAGGGTGTATGTGTCCAGGAATTTATCCATTTCTTTATATTTTCTAGTTTATTTGCACAGAGGTGTTTATCATATTCCTTAATGGTAGTTGGTATTTCTGTGGGATCAGTGGTGATATCCTCTTTGTCATTTTTTATTGTGTCTATTTGAGTCTTCTCTCATTTCTTCTTTAGTAGCCTGGCTAGTGGTCTATTTTGTTGATATTTTCAAAAAACCAGCTCCTGGATTCATTGATTTTTTGAAGGGTTTTTCATGTGTCTATCTCCTTCAGTTTTGCCCTGATCTTAATTATTTCTTATCTTCTTCTAGCTTTTGAATTTGTTTGGTCTTCTCTAGTTCTTTCCACTGTAATGTTAGGGTGTCAATTTTAGATCTTTCCTTCTTTCTCTTATGGTCATTTATTTCTATAAATTTTCCACTAAACACTGCTTTAGCTTGTCCCAGAGATTCTGGTACATTGTATCTTTGTTCTCATCAGTTTCAAAGAACTTATTTATTTCTGCCTTAATTTCATTATATCCCAGTAGTCATTCAGGAGCAGGTTATTCAGTTTCCATGTAGCTGTGCAGTTATAATGAGTTTCTTCATCCTGAGTTCTAATTTAATTGCACTGTGGTCTGAGAAACTTTGTTATGATTTCCATTCTTTTGCATTTGATGAGGAGTATTTTACTTCTAATTATGTGGTGAATTTTAGAATAAGTGCTATGTTGTGCCATAAAGAATGTATATTCTGTTGATTTAGGGTGGAGAGTTCTGTAGATGTCTATTAGGTCTGCTTGGTCCAGAGCTTAGTTCAAATCCTGAATATCCTTGTTAATTTTCTTTCTTGTTGATCTAATATTGACAGTGGGGTATTAAAATCTCTCACTATTACTGTGAGAGAATCTAAATCTCTTTGTAGGTCTCTAAGAACTTGCTTTATGAATCTGGGTGTTTCTGTATTGGATGTATATATATTTAGGATAGTTAGCTGTTGTTTTTGCATTGATCCCTTTACCATTATGTAATGCCCTTGTCTCTTTTGATCTTTGTTGGTTTAAAGTCTGTTTTATCCAAGGCTAAGATTGCAACCCCTGCTTTCTCTTCTTTCCATTTGCTTGGTTAACATTCCTCCATCACTTTGAGTCTATGTGTGTCTTTGTATGTGAGGTGGGTCTCCTAAATATAGTACACCAATGGGTCTTCACTCTTTATCTGATTTGCCAGTCTGTATCTTTTAATTAGGGCATTTAGCCCATTTACATTTAATGTTAATATTGTTATGTGTGAATTCCATCCAGTCATTATGATGCTAGCTGGTTATTTTGTCCATTAGTTGATGTAGTTTCTTCATAGTGCTGATGGTCTTTACAATTTGCTGTTTTTCCAGTAGCTGGTACCAGTAGTTCCTTTCCACGTTTAGTGCTTCCTTCAGGAGCTTTTGTAAGGCAGGCCAGGCAGTGACAAAAATCTCTCATCATTTGCTTGTCTATAAAGGGTTTTATTTCTCCTTCACTTATGAAGCTTAGTTTGGCTGGATATGAAATTCTGGGTTGAAAATTCTTTTCTTTAAGAATGCTGAATATTAGCCCCACTCTCTTCTGGATTATAGGGTTTCTACAGAGACATCTGCTGTTAGTCTGATGGGCTTCCCTTTGTAAGTAACCTGACCTTTCTCTATGCCTGTCCTTAACAATTTTTTCTTCATCTCAACCTTGGTGAATCTGACAATCATGTGTCTTGGGGTTGCTCTTCTTGAGGAGTATCTTTGTAGTTCTGTGTATTTCCTGAATTGGATTGGCCTGTCTTGCTAGGTTGGGGAAGTTCTCCTGGATATCCTTAAGAGTGTTTTTGATTCCATTCTCCCCATCACTTTCAGGTACACCAGTGAAATGTAGATTTGGTCTTTTCACATAGTGTCATATTTATTGGAGGCTCTGTTTGTTTCCCTTCATTCGTTTTTCTCTAATCTTGTTTTCAAGCTTTATTTCATTAAGTTGATCTTCAATCTCTGATATCCCTTCTTACAGTTGATTGATTCAGCTATTGATACTTGTGTATGCTTCACTAGTTCTTATACTGTGTTTTTCAGCTTCATCAGGTCATTTATGTTTTTCTCTAAACTGATTATTCTACTTAGCAATTCATCTAACCATTTCTCAAGGTTCTTAGCTTCCTTGCATTAGATTAGAACATGCTCCTTTAGCCTGGAGGAGTTTGTTATTACCCACCTTCTGAAGCCTACTTCTGTCAGTTTGTCAAACTCATTCTCCATCCAGTTCTGTTCCCTTTTTGGCAAGAAGTTGTGATCCTTTGGAAAAGAAAAGGCATTCTGGTTTTTGAATTTTCAGGCTTTTTGCACTTTTCTCACCATTTTGTGGATTTATCTATCTTTGGTCTTTAAAGCTGGAGATCTTTGGATGGAATTTCTGAGTGGACATCCTTTTGGTTAATGTTGATTCTATTCCTTTCTGTTAGTTTTCCCTCTAACAGTTAGGCCCCTTCTGCTGCAAGTCCGCTGGAGTTTGCTTGAAGTCCACTCCAGACACTGTTTGCTTAGATATCACCAGCAGAGGCTGCAGAACAGCAAATATTGCTGCCTGTTCCTTCCTCTGGAAGCTTCATCCCAGAGGGGCACCCACCAGATGCCAGCTGGAGCTCTCCTATATGAGGCATCTGTTGGCCTCTGCTGGGAAGTGTCTCCCAGTCAGGAGACACAAGGGTCAGGGAACCACTTGAGGAGGCAGTCTTAGCAGAGCTCCAAAGCTGTGCTGGAAGATCAGCTGCACAGAGCCAGCAGGTAGGGATATTTAAGTCTGCTGAATCTGCACCCATAGCCACCCCTTCCCCCAGGTGCTCAGTCCCAGGAAGATAGGAGTTTTATCTACAATTCCCTGACTGGTGATGCTGCCTCTTTTGCAGAGATGCCCTGCCTAGAGAGGCAGAATCTAGAGACAGTCTGGCTACAGTGGCTTTGCTGAACTACGAGGGGCTCCACCCATTTCCAACTACCCAGTGACTTTGTTTACACTGTGAGGGGAAAACCAACTACTCGAGCCCCAATAATGGTGGATGTCCTTCCTCTCACCAAGCCTGAGCATCCCAGTTGATTTCAGACTGCTGTGCTGGCAGCAAGAATTTCAAGCCAGTGGATCTTGGTTTGCTGGGCTCTACTGGGGTGCGATCCACTGAGCTAGACCACTCAGCTCCCTGGCTTCAGCCCCCTTTCCAGGGGAGTGAACAGTTCTGTCTCACTGGCATTCCAAACACCACTGGAGTATGAAAAAAATTCCTTCAGTTAGCTCAGTGTCTTCCTGAACAGCTGCCCAGTTTTGTGCTTGAAACCCAGGGCCCTGTTGGCATAGGCACTGGAAGGAATCTCCTGGTCTATAGGTTGTGAAGATGATGGGAAAAGCATAGTATCTGGGCCAGGGTGCACCGCTCCTCACAGCACAGTCCCTCTGGGCTTCCTTTGGCTAGGCTAAGGACTTCCCGAACCTCTTGTGTTTCCCAGGTGAGGCAATGCATCACCCTGCTTCAGCTCACCCTCCATGGGCTGCACCCACTGTCTAACCAATCCCAATGAGATGAGCCACGTACCTCAGTTGAAAATGCAGAAATCATCTGTCTTCTCTGTTGATCTTGCTGGGAGCCATAGACAGCAGCTGTTACTATTTGGCCATCTTCCCAAATCTCCCCATTTTATAATTCTTAATATAAAAGTAATGTAATTTTTAAGATCATCAAATTTGAGAAAGACTCTATCAAGTTTCTTTCATATGTGAGCAATTAAATATCAGGGAAATTCAAGTTTTCTTCTGCAAGAAATAATTTCAAATCATCTTTAAACTGACTACACATTTTAATCTGTTTATTGGTGGTACCTGTTGTGATACCATGAGTTCTATATCCTCTTCTTTGTTCTATATCCTCTTCTCTGGTGACAATATATTGTGTTAAGTCAGCAATAATTTTAAATCTTATTGAAATGTGTCTGCATGATGCACTTTCTCTTCATTAATTATCAACTAACAAAAGGGAATGCATTTATTACTTGCATTCAAAATGTATCTCTTCACAATGATAAACTACTATATTTATTATGATCTGAACAATTTTTGTTATAATTCACTTCTCAATCTTAAAATAGTTTCTGTTAGTTTCAATGCCCACATTTATCACTTTTGTTTCATAGTCTATTAATTTTTGTCTTCACATTCTCTTGCTTAAGAAATAAATTTAAACATGACAAAAGAGGGTCCAATTTAGAAATGTTCTAACCAGGAGCCTACGTATTTTCATGTATTTTATTGAAACACTCTTTTTCTAAAATACAGTTAAAATTTGAGCTTTATGAACTTTTTCAATAAGTTTTGCATCTATTTTCCATTTGGCTTTTTTAAGTCTCTGAAAATGTTTTTAAATTCCATTATACCCAGCTTGAAAGGCTTGGAGCAGGCATCTTGTTATACCTAGAAATATAAATCAGCTCATGAGTTGAAACTATGTAATCTGTGGAACACAGCAGAAAACATAGAGCTCTTGCAAGATAATAAAATAGTAAACTTTAAAAAAAAAAAAACAATTCAGGAGCTACGGGCCTCAAAAAGAATTAAGAAAGTGCATTGCACACAACACACAGCCCATGAATGCATTGATGTTTTTAAAGTGTGCTTCTGCTTTCATCCTCACTGTTCATTACAACTATATTGTCATTGGATGAGTGTCATGAGTGGTTATAATTATCCAGAACTTGTTCCATTTCATTGGATAAAGCAATAGTCGGTTTTCAATTGGTAAAAAACATTATCTGGTTTTATTTCTAGAAATTTGTATTATAATTTGGTATAGAAACTGTAATAATGGTATAATATTTGATATCTGCTTTATTTTGCCTATTTTACATACATTTTCTCTAATTATATCAATTAATTCTTCAAAAATGTTTTTGATACATGTCACTTTTTCTTTTGAAATTTTTCCAAGTTGTCAAGAGAAAAAAGTCACATTGAATAATTAGTTTGATGATACCCATAACTTTTCCTTGCTTTAAAAAATACCACTTGTCATCATCTACTGAAGGATAAACCTCTTTCCATTTAATATGTAATAATCATAACTACTCATTTTAGTGCCTTACAATGTTTGTTCCTGTCTACCTCTTAGGACATTGTTCTAGTGCATTTGTATTTAGTTTGTGCAAAATTCAAGTAAACATAACTTTCTTGTGTTCTTGTGAGTAGAATTTCATGACTTTTCAGATTTCTCAGCATAGTTATCCAATGTGAAAGCCCAGGGACCTAAGTGATCTCTATCTCTTTGAAAACAGCTTACAAACAAGACATATGCATCCTTAGTTTTGGAATAAGTGAGCTAAGATATATTCAAAATTTGATTTTGCTTTTCAAAATGTCTGCCTGAGCAACTTTTCTTTTGCCCCTTGTACATTGTGCTTGATTCACTGAAAATTCTTTAGGAATCACAATTTTGAAAATCCCAAGCTGTCTTTTATTACATAGCATTGCATAAAATTATTGCTTAATATACTAAGAAAAAGTGAAAAGTTGCAAAACTTATTAAAATAAATTAATCAACATGAAGTTGATGCTGATCCTTGGGTTATGCTCTGTTGACCATACAAATAGTGTTTTTCACTATTCTTTTCTTCTTCCCAATACTGTGTTGTTTCCTGTTTCAAAGTATCCTGATTCTCAAAATCTTTAAATATATCGTCTATAAATTTTTCTCTCTAAGTTTTCACTCGTTACTTCCTCATTGTCATGATTCAACCATCAGTGTATTTTGTTTTAATATTTTGAAGCTTCTGAGTTTCTTTATTTCAGTGTGCTTTTTTGGCTTCTAATAGGATATTTTTGTCTCATTATATTTGAATTTTTGCATAACCACTGTCCTGAAACAATTATACAAAATAAATATGAAATTAAATGATACATAGAAGCAATTCAGATAAATGTTTATATTGCTGCTACCTTGAATTGTGCTACATAATTGTGTAACCAGATTATTTTTCTACTACATTGATTAACTAATGCATATCATACACTTTTGTCAGATACATGCTAAATCTTTTAATACATCTCTTCAGTGACAATTGCCAAAGAATAGCTGTAGTAATCATAAGTCAAGAAAAGCAAAGTAATCAAGAGTTTAGATGACTTCAGGATGAGGATTTAGATCGCCCATCAAGAAAACAAGCCAGATCAGTTACAATCTGGGACAAAGATAAGGGAAATCTAAACTGAATAGCAAAGGAGGGAATTGATAACTATTAATTATGTCCTTGAGACAAGGTTCACCATCAAAAACTATAGTTTGTTTTTTACTCTTTTTACTTTTTTAAGACCGTCTTACTTTATGTTGCCCAAGCTGGTCTCAAACTCCCAGAATAAAGCAATCCTCACTTTGCTTGACCCCAGGAGTTAAATTTTTAAGTTTTCACTCAACTTTCTGAGTAGCTGTGATTATAGGTATGTGCCACCAAACCCAGCTCACTAATCATCTTGGCCCTGGATTTTTAGAGGATGGCAGCTGTCTATTGTTTTGAAGAAGACTGAAATTTTACCACTCTTTAAAAGAACAAATAAAGAGGACTCAACTCAAGATGGCGCTGTGAGAACAACCCAGGATTGGAGCTCTCGTTGTGTCCACGGAGACGTGAGTCTGAGCTGCATTTCCAGACTGATCTTTGTTGCCCACGGAACGGGGAAATTCCCAAGTGAAGAGGAGACGCGGGACGCCAGGCAGAAGCTCCGCCTGGCGAAGCCAGCAGCCGGGGTGGTGGCGGCCGGCCCTACCCAGCGCTCCCCACAGGGCGCGCTTGTCCGGGTGCCCCGTTGAACCGGCAACCGGAGACGTGAGAGGGCTGGACTTGAGACTAAGCGAGACTTGGACAGTGGGCCAGTCCAGGGGATTGCAGGGACAGAGCGTTAGGGGTGGCCCAGTGGGACGAACAAAACTGCGATTTCAAAAAGGCCCCGTGCAGACGGCCCGAGAGGCTCTGAGGGGGAGGGGTGTCCACCATTACCGAGGCAACCCGCCCCAACTGAGATACACGCCCATTGCTGACGCAGCCAGCCGTTGCTGAGGCAACCCGTCCCTACTGAGATACACGCCCACTGCTGACACAGCCTGCCGTTGCCGAGGCAACCCGCTACAACAGAGAGACTCCGCCACAGTGCGTGGCGGAGAACACAGCAGAGCCTGCAGGAACAGGGCGAATCACACAACAGCAGGGCAGAGACTCGGCAGGCAAACAGTGCCTAGTCTGCGTCCTAGCTGGGCAGGACCTCAATGGACATCCAAAAATAAAGCCCAAACCCCTCAACACAGAGCATTTGAGAAAAAAAAAAAAGGGGTTTTTTTTAATGAGCTCTGTTACAGCAGAATCAAACATAGCAGCCTAACTGCCCTGAATGAACAACAGAGCTCACAGCTCAGCAATTAAGCCCCTATAAAGTACAAACTGTCTCCTCAAGCAGCTCCCTGACTCCTCTATATCCAAAAGACTGACATTAGGCAGGCACCATCATGGGACAAAGATAGCAGAAAAAGTAACTGATAGCATCCCTCGCTGTGCCACAGCTGCTAGAGGTACACCCCAGAAAAGCAGGGTCTGGAGCGGACCTCACCAGTCGTACAGCGAAGGGGCTAGGCTGGTAGAAGGTAAAACAAGCAACAGAAATACTTCATCATCAACAGTCTGGGTGTCCACTCAGAGACCCAATCGAAAAGTCAGCAACTACACAGATGACCAGCGGACAAATCGACAAAGATGGGAAGAAACCAGCACAAAAAGGAAGAAAACACCTGGAACCAGAACACCTCGCCTCCTAGAAAGGACCAAAACTCCTCACCAGCAAGGGAACAAAGCTGGACGGACAATGACTGTGACGAAATGATGGAATTAGACTTCAGAAGATGGATAATGAGAAACTTTTGTGAGCTAAAAGATCATGTATTAAATCAATGCAAAGAAACTAAGAACATTGAAAAGAGATTTGAAAAAAGATTCGAGGAAATGATAACAAGAATGGATAACTTAGAGAGAAATATGAATGAATTAAAGGAGCTGAAAAACACAATACAAGAACTTCGCGAAGCAAGCACAAGTTTCAATAGCCGAACTGACCAAGCAGAAGAAAGAATATCTGAAGTCGAAGACCAACTCAATGAAATAAAACGAGAAACCAAGATTAGAGAAAAAAGTGCAAAAAGGAATGAACAAAGTCTCCAAGAAATGTGGGACTATGTGAAAAGACCTAACCTACGTTTGATAGGTGTACCAGAAGGGGACGAAGAGAATGAATCCAAGCTGGAAAATACTCTTCAGGACATCATCCAGGAAAACTTCCCCCACCTAGCAAGACAGGCCAACACTCAAATGCAGGAAATACAGAGAACACGACAAAGATATTCCGCAAGAAGAGCAACCCCAAGACACATAATCGTCAGATTCAATGGGGTTGAAATAAAGGAGAGAATACTAAGGGCAGCCAGAGAGAAAGGTCGGGTCACCCACAAAGGGAAGCCCATCAGACTCACAGCAGATCTCTCGGCAGAAACACTACAAGCCAGAAGAGAGTGGGGGCCAATATTCAACATTCTTAAAGAAAAGAACTTCCAACCCAGAATTTCATATCCAGCCAAACTGAGCTTCAGAAGTGAAGGAAAAATAAAATCCTTTGCGAACAAGCAAGTACTCAGGGATTTTGCCACCACCAGGCCTGCTTTACAAGAGCTCCTAAAAGAGGCACTACACATAGAAAGGATCAACCAGTACCAGCCATTCCAAAATCACACTGAATGCTAAAGAGCATCAACATAATGAAGAATCTACAAAAACTAACAGGCAAAACAGCCACTTAGCATCAAAATGGAAGTATCAAATTCACACATAACAATATTAACCCTAAATGTAAATGGACTAAATGCACCAATCAAAAGACACAGACTGGCAAATTGGATAAAAATCCAAAACCCATCAGTGTGCTGTATACAGGAAACCCATCTCACATGCAAGGATACACAAAGGCTCAAAATAAAGGGATGGAGGAAGATTTACCAAGCTAATGGAAAGCAAAAAAAAGCAGGAGTTGCAATTCTCATCTCTGATAAAATAGACTTTAAAGCAACAAAGATCAAAAGAAACAAAGAAGGCCATTACATAATGGTAAAAGGATCGATACAACAAGAAGAGCTAACAATCCTAAACATATATGGACCCAATGGAGGAGCACCCAGATACATAAAACAAGTTCTTAAGGACTTACAAAAGGACTTAGACTCCCACACAATAATAGTGGAAGACTTTAACACTCCACTGTCAATACTAGACAGATCAACCAGACAGAAAATCAACAAGGATATCCAGGGCTTGAACTCAGACCTGGAGCAAGCAAACCTGATAAACATTTACAGAACTCTCCACCCCAAATCCACAGAATACACATTCTTCTCAGCACCACATCACACCTACTCTAAAATTGACCACATAATTGGAAGTAAAGCACTGCTCAACAAATGCAAAACAACTGAAATCATAACAAACAGTCTCTCAGACCATAGTGCAATCAAGTTAGAACTCAGAATACAGAAACCAACCCAGAACCGCACAGCTTCATGGAAACTGAACAACTGGCTCTTGAATGTTGACTGGGTAAACAATGAAATGAAGGCAGAAATAAAGAAGTTCTTCGAAACCAATGAGAACGAAGACACAACGTGCCAGAACCTCTGGGACACATTTAAAGCAGTCTCTAGAGGAAAGTATATAGCAATAAGTGCCCATATGAGGAGAATGGAGAGATCCAAAATTGACACCCTATCGTCAAAATTGAAAGAGCTAGAGGAGCAAGATCAAAAAAACTCAAAACCCAGCAGAAGACAAGAAATAACTAAGATCAGAGCTGAGCTGAAGGAGATTGAGACACCAAAAACCCTTCAAAAAATCAATAAATCCAAGAGCTGGTTTTTTTGAAAAGATCAACAAAATAGATCACTAGCCAGATTGATTAAAAAGAAAAGAGAGAACAACCAAATAGATGCAATAAAAAATGATAAAGGGGAAATCACCACAGATTACACAGAAATTCAAACCATCATCAGAGAATATTACAAACAACTCTATGCGCATAAACTAGTAAACCTGGAAGAAATGGATAAATTCCTGGACTCCTGTGTCCTCCCAAGCCTAAACCAGGAGGAAGCTGAAACTATGAATAGACCAATAACAAGGTCTGAAGTTGAGGCAGCAATTAAGAGCCTACCACACAAAAAAAGCCCAGGTCCAGATGGGTTCACAGCCGAATTCTACCAGACACACAAGGAGGAGCTGGTACCATTCCTTCTAAAACTATTTCAAACAATCCAAAAAGAGGGAACCCTTCCCAAATCATTTTATGAGACCAACATCATTCTGATAGGAAAACCTGGCAGAGACCCAACGAGAAAAGAAAACTTCAGGCCAATATCCATGATGAACATAGATGCAAAAATCTTCAATAAAATATTGGTAAGCCGATTGCAACAGCAAATCAAAAAACTTATTCATCATGATCAAGTAGGATTCATCCCGGGGATGCAAGGCTGGTTCAACATATGCAAGTCTATCAACATAATTCACCACATAAACAGAACCAAAAACAAAAACCACATGATTATCTCAATTGACGCAGAGAAGGCATTTACAAAATTCAACAGCCCTTTATGCTAAAAACCCTCAATAAACTCAGTTTCGATGAAACGTATCTCAAAGTAATAAAAGCTATTTATGACAAACCAACAGCCAATATCATACTGAATGGGCAAAAACTGGAAGCATTCCCTTTGAAATCTGGCACTAGACAAGGAAGGATGCCCTCTTTCACCACTCCTATTCAATATAGTACTGGAAGTTCTAGCCAGAGCAATCAGGCAAGAAAAAGAAATAAAAGGTATTCAAATAGGAAAGGTGGAAGCCAAATTGTCTCTATTTGCAGACGACATGATAGTATACCTAGAAGACCCCATCACCTCAGCCCCAAAACTCCTGAAACTGATAAGCAACTTCAGCAAAGTCTCAGGATATAAAATCAATGTGCAAAAATCACAAGCATTCATCTACACCAATAACAGACTTAAAGAAAGCCAAATCAAGAGCGAACTGCCATTCGCAATTGCTACAAAAAGAATAAAATACCTTGGAATACAACTCACAAGGAACGTAAGAGACCTCTTCAAGGAGAACTACAAACCACTGCTCAACGAAATCAGAGAGGACACAAACAGATGGAGAAACATTCCATGTTCATGGTTAGGAAGAATTAATATCGTGAAAATGGCTATACTGCCCAAAGTAATTTACAGAATCAATGCTATCCCCATCAAGCTACCATTGACTTTCTTCACAGAACTGGAAAAAACCACCATGAACTTCATATAAAACCAAAAGAGAGCCCGCATAGCCAAGTCAATTCTAAGCAAAAAGAACACAGCGGGGGGCATCACACTACCGGATTTCAAATTATACTACAAGGCTACAGTAATCAAAACAGCATGGTACTGGTACCAAAACAGAGATATAGACCAATGGAACAAAACAGAGGCACCGGAGGCAACACAACATACATACAACTATACAATCTTTGATAAACCTGACAAAAACAAGCAATGGGGAAAGGATTCCATGTTTAACAAATGGTGTTGGGAAAACTGGCTAGCCATGTGCAGAAAGCAGAAACTGGACCCCTTCCTGACACCTTACACTAAAATTAACTCCAGATGGATTAAAGACTTAAACATAAGACCTGGCACCATAAAAACCCTAGAAGGAAATCTAGGCAAAACTATCCAGGACATAGGAGTAGGCAAGGGCTTCATGAACAAAACACCAAAAGCATTGGCAACAAAAGCCAAAATAGACAAATGGGACCTAATGAAACTCCACAGCTTCTGCACGGCAAAAGAAACAGTCACTAGAGTGGATCGGCAACCAACAGAATGGGAAAAAATCTTCGCAGTCTACCCATCTGACAAAGGGCTGATATCCAGAATTTACAAAGAACTCAAACAGATTTACAGGAAAAAAACAAACAAGCCCATTCAAAAGTGGGCAAAGGATATAAACAGATACTTTACAAAAGAAGACATATATGAGGCCAACAATCATATGAAAAAATGCTCATCGTCACTGATCATCAGAGAGATGCAAATCAAAACCACATTGAGATACCATCTCACGCCAGTTAGAATGGCGATCATTAAAAAATCTGGAGACAACAGATGCTGGAGAGGATGTGGAGAAAAAGGAACACTTTTACACTGTTGGTGGGAGTGTAAATTAGTTCAACCATTGTGGAAGATGGTGTGGCGATTCCTCAAGGCCTTAGAAATAGAAATTCCATTTGACCCAGCAATCCCATTACTGGGTATATATCCAAAAGACTATAAATCGTTCTACTATAAGGACACATGTCCACGAATGTTCATTGCAGCACTGTTTACAATAGCAAAGACCTGGAATCAACCCAAATGCCCATTGATAATAGACTGGATTGGAAAAATGTGGCACATATACACCATGGAATATTAGGCAGCAATCAGAAATGATGAGTTTGTGTCGTTTGTAGGGACATGGATGAATCTGGAGAACGTCATCCTCAGCAAACTGACACAAGAACAGAAAATGAAACACCGCATATTCTCACTCATAGGTGGGTGATGAAAAATGAGAACACATGGACACAGAAAGGGGAGTACTAAACACTGGGGTCTATTGGGGGGAAAAGGGGAGGGCCAGTGGGATGGGGAGGTGGGGAGGGATAGTCTGGGGAGAAATGCCAAATGTGGGTGAAGGGGAGAAGAAAAGAAAGCACACTGCCATGTGTGTACCTACGCAACTGTCTTTCATGCTCTGCTCATGTACCCCAAAACCTAAAATCCAATAAAAAATTTAAAAAATAAAATAAAAAAGAACAAATAAAGGTAACTTTTTCCCTCCAAAACCAAGGCCCTATATTTTCATGCAAGAATTACATATCATGGGAGAACGCATGTATATCTGTATCAGATAAGATTTATGTATAACCTCTGATAAATCCAGTTTCCAGGAACTCGCTGCTTACTCAGTTAGGTTTCTTGTATATTCAATAAGCTCCCTTACCAAAATGGACAAGAAATAAATTTTTTTAATTTTTTTTTTTTTTTGGAGACAGAGTCTTACTCTGTCATCCAGCACATTTATTCCATTTTAGATTCATTCAACGAAATAAAGAAAAAAATAGCTTTATTGAGGTATAATTGACATATAATACACAGTGAATATCTAATATGTACAATTTGATAATGTTTTCCTTTTCTTTTTTTTTTTTGAGATGGAGTCTCGCTCTGTTGCCCAGGCTGGAGTACAGTGGCATGATCTTGGCTTGCTGCAACCTCTGCCTCCTGGGTTCAAGCAATTCTCCTGTCTCAGCCCCCCGAGTAGCTGACATTACAGGGACACGCCACCATGCTCAGCTAATTTTTGTATTTTTAGTAGAGACGGAGTTTCGCCTTGTTGGCCAGGCTGGTCTCAAACTCCTGACCTCAGGTGATCCACCCACCTTGGACTCCCAAAGCGCTGGGATTACAGGTGTGATCCCACTCACTGGGATCCAATAGGTAGTTTTCAACTCACATCCCTCTCTGTTTCTCCCCACTCTAGTAGTTCACAGTGACTATCATTCCCATATTTAAAGTTACTCTTTTTAATAGACACTTACCACATCTCTTTCACATGAATTAACAATATTCAAGCAATTAGAACATAATAAAATGACTTAACTCTCATAATAAAATGACTTAATTCCCATATCCTTCTCATAACAATTCAATCATTGTTCATTATTATGAAGTTCATTTGGAGATGTTGTATGGGCTCCAGTCATCACTGTGACCATCAACTATCAAGGTGTTGGCAAAGCATAGGAGTGACAACTAATAGTGACTTACAGCAACTGAATGCTGGATGTCAGAAGTTTTTGAGTAAGCTTTTCCCTTTTCATTTCAAGAGAAAAGAGCGAGAAACCCTATGACATATATTGCTTCAAAATGAAGCTGATGTCTTCCCCAGGAACAAAGAATGTTTTCAAACAATATGGCCCACTGGGGTCCAATGCAGTAGGACAAAAGGCACCAGTACACACAAACATAGCAGATTTGTTCACATCAGTTATTTGATACTAGGCAAGTACAAAATCAGTATCACTCATCCAATTCCCTATCATTACTTAAAAAAATTTATCTTTTGTATCTTTGTGGGATTTTCCTACAAGCTTCCTGTGTGGCTACTCTCCAGTTCTCTTAATTCTCTTAATTCATAGAGTTGAGTTACATATTATCCTGTAAAATTTTAATTCAGGGGATATGTGGTAATTACTTTCCATGATTCATTCATCACCATTTTTTCACTATTTTACTTAACCTATTCTTCAAAACTAATGTGAAAATTACTTTTCAGTTTCAATCTACTTGAAACACTGTATTATTCTTTCATTTTTTTTCCTGTTTTAAGGGAACAGGCAGCTGGTCATGGTGGCTTGTGCCTGTAATTCCAGCACATTAGGGAGCCAAAATAGGAGGATTGCTTGAATCCAGGAGTTCTAGACCAGCCTGGGTGACAGAGTGAGACCCGGTCTCTATTTAGAAATTTTAAAAATAGCTGAGTGTTGTGGTACACACCTATAGTCCCAGCTACTTGGGGAACTGAGGTATGAGGACTGCTTGAATCCAGGAGGCTGAGGCTGCAGTGAGCCATAACTGCACCACTGCACTCCAGCTTGGGTGACAGAATGAAACCCCATCTCAAAAAAAAAAAAAAAAAAAAAAAAAGAATAGTCCTTTCTGAACTAGGATAAATTAGAACCTTTCTGCATGGCAGCTTCTGTGCCCCATAGTCATCCATATCTAATAATCATTTTAATCATCAGAAGCCATTGGTGATATTCTCCCAGCCAAGCCTTATGATCTCCACAGTCCCTTAGATCTACTTCCTATGGCTATTCCCCAGCAAGATGTTCCCATCACTTGGCTGGTAATCGTCTCTCTGTCCCAAATCAATCACAATTCTCATCTCAGGATAAACTGACAGACCCCTGAACAAGACAAATTATATTTGTCTTGTTCAAGACCTTTCTTATATGTTTTTCTTCAAATAAAACATATCTCCATTTAAAAGTAAAAGCTTTCTTCCTACTAAAGGCGTTAGGAATATCCAGAAGTAAGTTAAAAGAATAAAGTAATTATGTGTTGCTGATCTCAATCTTGAATGCAGGCATGGACAGCCTGTCTAGCATAGTCACTTTGGCTCCCTCAATTTGGTGTCTTGAGCTGGGTGTCTCAAAGTCTGACAATGTTTGGTATCCATCCCAACCATGGGAGAAGCATTCTAAAATGGATGTGCTTTACTTCTTACCTTAGATCTACAGGGCTTCTCTGGTTCCTATGCTTTTTAATGTCCTTCAGTTCTGAGTCCAGAGTTGGCCAATAAATTTTACCTTTTGCTATTTGTCAGAGATTATTCTTATTGCAACTAAAGAAGCTAAACATGCAAAAGAAGGAAATTTGGATGCAGAATAGCCCTTACTGGTTGCCTAAAATCATTCTAATATAGGAGTTAAGAAATTATTTAGACAAATAAGGAAGTCTTCAGTAAGGTTTTTCTTTTAATAAAAAGCAGCTCCAAAATCATTTTCTTTTCTAACAAAGAGCAGACTGTAAAACTGAGTTGCAAACATAGACAAATAAGCTAGAAGCCTGCACAGATGAATGCCAGCAGCTATGCCAATAGAAAAGGCTACCTGGGACTAGTCACATTTAAAATGGCAGCTCCAAATTCCCTTCCCTTTGCCAAACCACATGTACCATAAGGAGAAGACAACATGAAACCGGCCAGGCAAACATCCCATTTGCATATTAAGATTAGGGTGGGGTGACCAGCTTCCTCCAGTGCTATGTAAACATCACAAGTTGTCCAACCAATCTGTGGGCCCTATGTAAATCAGACACCAACTCTTCAAGCCTATCTATAAAATCCAGTGAACTTCACTGTGGTCCAGAAGTCCCATTCTGGTGCCTCCCCTCTCTCAAAAGAAAAAGCAGTTCGCCTTTCTCTTTCTTTTGTCTATTAAACCTCTGTTCCTAAATCAATTTGTTGTGTCCATGTCCTTGATTCCCTTGGTGTGACATGATGCACTTCAGGTATTTACCCCAGACAACAATGCCATTTCAACTCCATGTTGGCAACTGCCTGTGCCATCTTTGCAGCAGGCTGCCTCAACTTTACGTTTTAGAGAAAGAACAAGCATGGATCATGTATTTCATTTCCAGTTAAAAATTCTCTCCCTTACTCATAGCCTGAATTCTCCTTGGTGTTAATTTATTTCTAGCCTCTGACCCTACCAAGATGGACACTGAACTACATGAAATTAATTAGAATTTTTTTCATTTTAATTGGATTGAGAATTAGTTCATCAGAAAAATCACTGACTTTTCATGGTTATGTCCCAAATGTCCAACGGTAATATTAATAAAGTATTTTAAGAGGAACAGTGACCAGAATAAATCAAACAAGGATCACAACTGTCATGTGAAAAAGCTGAAGGAAATTTGTCTATATGTTTGATTGTTTTAAGCAAAAGAAAATTTAAGAATGCATAATGGTTATATTCAAATATGCAAAATGTTGTTAGAAGGGTCAAAACTTACAGTAAAGTAAATGTTTTAAGGTGCCAAATTTAGTTCAGTGTGAGAAATGCTTTTCAACTACAATTTTCTTAAAAGAAAACTAGTTACAGAGTGAGGCAAAAAGTTTTCTAGCCCTGGAAACATTTAAGAAGAGGCATAAGAGACATTTGTAAGGAAAGCTAGAGAATTCATCTATTTCTATGTGCCTCCAACTAAAATTTCAGTTGCTCTGTTTCACATTCACAAAATAATGCTATCTAAAAGCCATTACAACTAAAATATATTTCATGCAGGATAATCATGTATAAAAAGCAACAAAAGAACTCCTGAAAATTACCCCCAAATGTTGTACACTTTAGCTTTTGATTTCCTTTCTAGAACTGTACTGCTTGGATTCATGCCTTACATGTTAAATATAATTTATTTTTCACGTATGATTTACAAAATAAATTGCCATTTTTGAACAGGGAAAAAAAGTCATCTAGGACAAACCCATAGCAGATGCACTTATTATACTTTGGGTTGGCAAGTCCAAATGGCCTCATCTCAGAGAAACAGGAACAGTTTATTGGCTGAAGTTTTCATATTAATCTGAACCAAATTTCTCTACCATCATGTCCATTATGGAAGATTTTGGTTCATCATTTACAGTATTTAAGAAGGGTGGTAAGCGATGATTTATGCAGTGGTTGATAAATAATATGATTTTCTGCATTCCATGGCAGTAAAAGAATAGTTTAAAAATTGTTTTATAACAGCAGTTTAATTTGTTACAGTGTTGTAATACTTTTCTAACCATACCTCCAAAGGCCTTGGATGTGATCTATGCATAGTATTGATGCTAACTCTATAGAGCACATAACCACAGCAAAGGAGACATGGACTGGCCGCAGCAAACAGCCACAGTTAACGGTACGTCAGTCCAAATTATTTTCTCTCCTTGCCTTTTTTCCACCAATTTTGACTTTTTTAACATTTACCTATTTATTATAAAGGATTTGAGAAAGGATACAGATGAAGAGATGCATAGAGTGAGGTATGGGGAAAGGGGCATGGAGTTTACATGGCCCTCCTGGGTACACCACCTTCCGGGAACCTCCACGTGTTCAGCTATCTGGAATCCCTCAAACCAAGTTCTCTTGGGGTCTTATGAAAGCATTCCTTCCTCCAGAGTATGAAGTGGGACTCTCTCAGCAGGTCTTAACCCCCACTGGATTAGAGTCTGCCTTGGGGTAGTTGAAAAGAAACCAAGAGAGAAATGCTGTTTCCTCCGGCCTGACCCTGAGGCCTAACCACCTGACACGGTAACAGAAGACTGCTACAAGGACAATGGGAGTTATGAGCCAGGAACTGTGGATGAAAACCAATATATATCAGAACAAGACAGCCCCTGGTTTCCAACCATGGATCCCTTACAACACAAGAATATGCATAATTATTAACAATTACTCCAGTCCATCATATTGTATGAATGTCTCCCAGGGTGAGGCTACTTAGGTTTGCAGGCTTCCTTCACTCCTATCATGTTCCAAAAGCAGGTATGATCTCAGCAAATATACAGCTTCACCCTTTCAGACATCAGGGATAATTGAGCTTTTGCTCTAAGACTCTTTTGAGTTGTTAACATAGTACTGAATTTCCCTCAATTCATAACCCATTTATTCCTCTTTTTACTCTCAGCTACTGTTTCTCCTTCTTTTCATTAATACCCAAACTTTCCTACCCTTTGGAAGGGTCATTAGAATCACCACTGTGCGAGTCTAAATTGCAGGCAGCAATACCAGTCCAACAGGTGGCTCCTCCTCACTCCATCCCCATTCAGGGAGGGAAAGGTTACATATGAGCTCTTTTTACCACCAGACAACATAGATACATTCACCGTTAGCCCCAATTCTGCTAGATAGGGTAGAGACACAACCCATACCCATCAGGCCCTTAGGAATTCTGATATAAGGTTTAAAACAGTTACAGTTTGTTGCTTAGAAATTGTCCCTGCTGCCAGCACTTAAAATTGCAGCCCTGGTCCTAGGGCTA
Source organism: Callithrix jacchus (assembly GCF_049354715.1). Lineage (NCBI taxonomy): Eukaryota > Metazoa > Chordata > Mammalia > Primates > Cebidae > Callithrix > Callithrix jacchus. The sequence continues at coordinate 70,083,039 of NC_133504.1, read as the reverse complement.
CTGCAACAGGTAGAGGAGAGAAGGGAAATAAATGGGGGTAAGAAAGAAAAAATATATAGTTTTTTTTACCAGCTCCCTTGTAAGAATTCCATAGTCATACTAGCATCCTCCCCATTCCCTCCTCCCCAGATCAACCAGAAAAACAGAAAAATCTAGTGGGGACACAAGCCCTACCGATATTGAGTGTCAGCACACACTTGTGAAGGTGTAAACCAGACCTTCATGCTTTCACCTCCTCCTCCACTGTAACCAGTGTTTCAATTTCCTGTTCTGCTTCTCTATCAAACTATTACTCTAAGGAGGACATCTCTCTGCCCCTTGTTGGACATTATTGGCTGTATAGCATGTTCCTTGTTCGGAGGAAAGTATGGTCATCCATTCAAGTTCACGCAATATCTTCTGTTCTTGTTTTTTTAATGGCACTTGCATTTTCATCTTCCACCAAGTAAGCACAGCTCACTCCAGAATCAGTGCTTATTCCTGTCAAGACTCAACTGTTTTCCCCCAGGGCTACAAGCATCAGTCTCACTTGTCAGCTATGCTTAGGGCCTTAGGGCCTTCCCACCAAGAAGCTGCCTCACAGCCATGGGTAGTCTCTGTCTCTCTTACTGACAAACAGTACTGGCATTTTGTGCCTGAGAGGGTACAAAAGAAACATGTCTGAACTTAGCCCATGTCTGCACTGCTGCAATATTCCCACACCCCCCATTTCGTGGACACCTCAAGGAAGCACACTGGCATGTCTGCTTGCAATTTTCACATTTTTATAACTAAAAATACCCTCAAAATTGACTCCCCATTAAGAAAATACCTTTGACGTAATGCATATACATAACAATACATCTCTTGTTATGCATGGATCATCAAACGTTACAAAGGAATAAATTAAACTAAACACATTACATATGTGCCAGAAAAAAAAAATGTGTTTCCATGTTGTCTCCGTGAAGTGTCATAGCCACAAATGATTTAAAGAATTTAACTCATTTACTTAAATAATTAGAAATTAATTGACAGGAGGTGATGAAGATAACCAAAGAATGCCATGTCATCTTAACTTACATCAAGGCAATTCAGAATCAATATTCGATGTTCCAGCAGCATGAGACCAATCAGTAATTTAACTATTATTTATAAAATTAAACATAAAGACCAACACACAGATACCAGTTTGCCTTTATGCAGACTGCTTACTTAAGTTACCTGCTCACTTAAAAATATACAAAATGCATGTTCAGTAAGAAATCCTTCACTAACTTATCCTTAAGTTTTTAAAAATGTATCTATGTTATAATGTCTATATGCCTTTAAAACAATTATTTTCAAAGAACTTGATGAAGAATCAGATGAGAAAGTTAGTAATTTAGCCTACTTAGTTCTTCACTACCTTTTAAGATTGACAAATTCTGAATACACAGAAGTTAAAAGAATTATCTATCACATTGTAAATAATCGACACAGACTTACTCTCTTCTTCCAGATTTAAACCTCACAACTCAAATTGTCTTGAAAGAGACATAACAGAAGAAAAGAGATTTAGCATATCTTGCTAAGACTATTAGAAATCCAAGCAAACACCCTGCAACCTGTCCTAAACTGAAAATAAACAGGGAGCAAACTCTGTCAGGCTGCCTCTGGCATGCCATGTTCAGTGTTCAGTCTTAAATGTTGTTCAGCATTTAAGGATATCAACAAACAGGAATACATTCACAAGTTAGTGGTCAGGTAGAAAGTCATGTGAAGCTGTCAAGAGGAACAGTTGAAGGAAGTAAGACTCTGGTTTAGAATAAGAAGAATCAGCAGAACAGGGAGGAGTCATGGTAAGTGTTTTCAATGCTGGAGGCTTTTTATGAGTAACAGGGTTTAGAATTTTTAGTATGTTAAAAAGTTACAGGAATACAAATTTATCCCAATAAGAGAAAAGCATTTTAAAATTCAAAGATGTTTAAAAATTACACTGTCTACCACTGAGACTATTAAACTACTTTCACCAGAACTATTTGTGAAAACTAGATAATTATTTTACAGAGACATTACTGTGGGAATTCAAGCAACAGTTGATGGATACCTGAGCTATGTGAGTTTCACAGTGCTTTTTAAATATTAAGATTCTGAATTCTAAAATAGAAATGCTATGCTCTCAGTGGTTCCACCATCTTCCTAAAAAGGGATCCTCATTATTCCATTAGAGAAGCTGTTATAAGCATGGTAGAAAATAGGACTTAGAGTCAGAAGTCACAGAAAATTGAAAGATAAAAGGTTAAGGTTGTTTTATAAAGATCAGCACACACAGAGAGAAACCAAAAAACAAACAAAAAAATCACTTCTAAGCCTAAACTAGAATTAACATAAGCTTTGAATGAAAGCACAGAGAATTAACATACCAAATCTCAAAAGTAAATGTTTTGTTTATAAAACAGAAATGCATGGTTGGATAACTCAAGGACACGTTAAAGTAGACATAACTAGACAGACAACAAAGACAGTGTTACGAAAGCAGACCAAGAGTGCTTCCAAATATCCTATCAAATAAGCCCTGGAAATTGTCTTTATTGTTTTAACTTTTTACAATGAAAATAAATATTATAATAAATACAATAAAACCATTTCAATGAAGAAACACATGGCAATTTTAAAGCATTCCTCCAAATTTCTTGGTACTTCTTCCCTTCAAAGGTATGTGTTATGTCCTTTCCCCTCAGATCTGGGCTCTGTGGCTGATGGACCAATAGAAACATCAGAAGTAAGGTGGTACCAGTTTCCACATCCAGGCTTTAACATAATTGGCAGCTTCCACTTCCTGACTGTTGAGACACTTTCTCGGAACCCAGCCACCAATTCTGTAAGGAAATAGAAGTACTCCACAAAGAAGCCCACATGGACAGGAACTAAGGTGCTCAGCCTTTGGCCCCAGCTGAGCTCCCTGCCAACAACCAAAGCCAACTTGGGACCATGGAGTGAGTCATCTTGGAATTGCTCCTCCAGTGCCTTGTCAAGCCACCCAGCTGACACTCTGCACTCAGGACATGAGTCTTCTCCACTGCAGGTTTAAGGGCTAAATAAATAATAGGTTTTTTTTTTAATTTTTTATTGGATTTTAGGTTTTGGGGTACATGAGCAGAGCATGAAAGACAGTTGCGTAGGAACACACATGGCAGTGTGCTTTTCTTTCCTTCTCCCCTTCACCCATATTTGGCATTTCTCCCCAGGCTATCCCTCCCCACCTCCCCCTCCCACTGGCCCTCCCCTTTTCCTCCCAATAGACCCCAGTGTTTAGTACTCCCCTTTCTGTGTCCATGTGTTCTCATTTTTCATCACCCGCCTATGAGTGAGAATATGCGGTGTTTCATTTTCTGTTCTTGTTATTTTTTAAGCAACTGAGTTTTGGGATAGGTTTGTAATACAACAACAGATAATCAGAATCCAAACTAAAACTGGCACTGGCCCACATGCATCTTACTTAGAAATTTTCTCTCCTTTATCATCCACTGATCTCTGCTACTTAGAGCACTGATTTTGCAAGTCTTGTGCCTTTGTCTATTGTACCTCTTTCCCTGGATTTTACTGATAAAGAGTATACTATAAGGCATATTTTCAAAAGATCTAAATGAATTTGTTATAACTTTGATTTGAAAATTTCATAGCACTCTAAGATCATTACAGATATTGAAGAATGAGTCACAAAATGAATACAGGAATCATCATATCTAGGAGCTAGAGGAGTTATGGAACAGAGAATTTATCTACCCACACTAAGTCAGACAGAGTTCTAGCATTATACCAGAAGAATATTTGAGCTACAAAAGATTTTAGAAAGATAGCTATATAGATAAATAATAGATGATGGATGGATAGATGCATAGATAAGACAGAAAGATGACAGATCAATTGATAATTTGATTCATTCCAGGATATTTAAATATATATATCAAACAATAAATGAGCAGCAGAGATGGGTCTCAAATTTAGGTATCACAACTCTTCTCTAAGTGTGTTTTCACAACACACAGATGCTTTTAAAAACCAAGCAAAATAAAAATTAATATGAAGGTAAAATATATAAAAGTTTGTTTAGATCTACAGTAATAGTCCTCAAGAATTTATGTATTTTCTATGGTTAATTGCTCTTGGCTAGGCACTATGAATAATTATATAGTCTCAATGCTCCACAGAAGTTGATATTGTAAAGTACACATATCTAAAACAATTACAGAACTATGATGGAGAAGGGTAAGTCAAAGGAAAAGAAGGATCAGAATAGTGTCATGTGTTAAGAAAGCCTTGAAGTACATGTAGACTACATTAAAGAGTTTGTGTCATTGAAGCTATGGGACTGCAGTGGGAAGCAGGCAGAATCCATAATGGATATACATTTTCTGGAGCATAAAATAGAATATTCTTGAATGCCTTATTTAAGTATTTAAATTTGGTCCAACAAACAGGGAGTTTCTGTAGCAATGTAAAATTTTGCAGCCTCTTCTTCCCCAATTTATTTCATGAAACTATCACCCTTTGACAAATCTAAGCCTAGGAGCATGCTGTTCTGCATGGAATGATCTTTCTAATTTTTTGTCCTCTTAAACTCCTACTCATCCTTTAAAATTCAGTTCAAGGTAGATCCAAGATGGCCAATTAGGAGCAGCTCAGGATTGCAGCTCCCAGTGAAAGCACAGAGGGTGAGTGGATGCCACATTTCCAGATGGATTTTTATTGCCCACAGACCAGGAGATTCCCAGGTGGAGGAGCCCCATGGGTCGCCAGCATGGCTGGTTTGGCCGGCGTGGCTGCTTTGCCAGCACTCCGGGGAGGCAGTTCTCCATACAAAATACATGGGTCCGGGCACCATTTTAGCTGGCGATTGGAGCTCTGGGAAGGCAGAGTCATCCATTCATCTGATTTAAAAGGGGACTGAAACGGGGAGTCAGGCCACGAGATTCCCGGGCAAAAAAAACACCACGAATCTCAGTGCCATGAATCTCAGTGCTGCTGTTTCAACTGGCACAGTGGGTCACCACATGGAAAATCAGACAGATCCTGGTGCCTTTTCCACAGGCGACTGGAACACCTGGAAGAGAGTAGACCATTCAACTAAAAAAAAAGGCTCTGAGGCAGGGAGCCAGGTGATCAGGCTCGGCTGGTCCCACCCACACAAAAAAAACAGCAATTGGAAAAACTCTAAGCTGAGAGTTTCACAGCAAGCACAGCTGAACCCAGGAAGGTCCAGCTCCATGGGGGAGGGGCGTCCGCCATTACCAAGGCACTCCACCACTATGGAGGTAATCCGCCATTGCTAAGGCAGCCCACTGTTGCCGAGGCAACCTGCTAACACAGAGAGAGTCCGCCATTACAGAGGTAGGCCAGCTTTGCCGAGGCAGTTCTAACTACACCCATATAAACAGGACTGCAGGGAAGTTCACATGGCAGCTGGGTGGAGCCCACAGCAGCTCAGCAAAGCCTCTGCAGACAGACAGTGACTAGGCTGCCTCCTTGCTGGGCAGGGCAGCCCTGATAAAAAGGCAGCAGCACAATGGAAACTTATATATAAAGCCTTAACTACTTAGGACAGGGCACCTGGGGGAAAAAAAAGGGATTTATGAGTTCTGCTGCAGCAGACTTAAAAGTACCTGCCCAGCAGCTCTAAATGAACAATGGAGATCACAGCTCAGCACTTGAGCTCCTATAAAGACAGACTGTCTCCTTAAGCAGCTCCTTGACCCCCGTATATACAAAGAGTCACCTCATAAAGGAGAGCTCAAACTGACATTTGGTGGGTATCCTTCCGGGACAAAGATAGCAGAAGAAACTGTCAGCAACCCTTACTGTTCTACAGCCGCTGCAGGTGATCCCCAAGCAAGCAGGGCCTGGAGTGGACCTCAGCAGTCCAACAGCAGAGGGGCCAGACTGTTAAAAGGAAATCTAAGAAACAGAAGGAGATAACTTTATCATCAACAAACTAGATATCCACTCAGAGACCCAACCTGAAAGTCAACAACTACAGAGATGACAAGTGGATAAATCCACAAAGGTGAGAAGAAACCAGTGCAAAAACGATGAAAGCACCCAAAACCAGAACGACTCACCTCCTACAAGGGATCACAACTCCTCACCAGCAAGGGAACAAGGCTGGTTGGAGAATGAGTGTAATGAATTGACAGAATAAGTCTTCAGAAGGTGGGTAATAAGAAACTTCTGTGAGCCAAAAGAACATGTTCTAACCCAAGGCAAAGAAACTAAGAACCCTGAAAAAAGATTTGACAAAATTCTACCAAGAATAGACAACTTAGAGAGGAATATAACTGAATTGATGGAGCTGAAAAACACAGCACGAGAACTTCACGAAGCATGCATAAGTTTCAACAGCCGAACTGACCAAGCAAAAGAAAGGATATCAGAGGTCCAAGATCAACTCAATGAAATAAAATGAGAAAGCAAGATTAGAGAAAAAAGGTTAAAAAGGAACGAACAAAGTCTCCAAGAAACATGGAACCATGTGAAGACCTAATTTACATTTGATAGGTGTACCTGAATGTGACGAAGAAAATGAATCCAAGCTGGAAAATACTCTTCAGGATATCATCCAGGAAATCTTCCCCAACCTAGCAAAGCAGACCAATATTCAAGTCCAGGAAATACAGAGAATCCCACAAAGATATTCCTCAAGAGGAGCAACCCCAAGGCACATAATTGTCAGATTCACCAGGGTTGAAATGAAAGACAAAATGCTAAGGGCAGCCAGAGAGAAAGGATGGGTTACCCACAAAGAGAAGCCCATCAGACTCACAGCAGATCTCTCAGCAGAAACCCTATAAGCCAGAAGAGAGTGGGGGCCAATATTCAACATGCCTAAAGAAAAGAACTTTCAACCCAGAATTTCATATCCAACCAAACTAAGCTTCGTAAGTGAAGGAAAAATAAAATCTTTTGTGAACAAGCAAGTACTCAGAGATTTCATCACCACCAGGCCTGCCTTATAAGAGCTCCTGAAAGAGGCACTCAACATAGAAAGGAACAACCAATACCAGCCATTCCAAAAACATACCAAAAGGTGAAGAGCATCAACACAATCAATAATCTGCATCAACTAACAAGCAAAACAGCCAGCTAGCATCAAAATGGCAGAATCAAATTCACACATAACACTATTAACCCTAAATGTAAATGGGCTAAATGCTCAAACAAAAGATACAGAATGGCAAACTGGATAAAAAGCTAAAACCCATCAGTGTGCTGCATCCAGGAAACCCATCTCACATACAAGGATACACAAAGGTTCAAAACAAAGGGATGGAGGAAGATTTACCAAGCAAATGGAGAGCAAAAATAGCAGGAGTTGCAATTTTCGTCTCTGATAAAATAGACTTTAAACCAACAAAGATCGAAAGAGACAAAGAAGGACATTTCATAATCATAAAAAGATCAATGCAACAAGAAGAGCTAACAATCCTAAATATATACACACCCAGTGCGGGTGCACCCAGATACATAAGGCAAGTTCTTAATGACTTACAAAGAGACTTAGACTCCCACACAATAATAGTGGGAGACTTTAACACCCCATTGTCAATATTAGACAGTTCAACCAGACGGAAAATTAACAAGGATATCCTGGACTTGAAATCAGACCTGGACCAAGCAAACCTAACAGACATTTACAGAACCCTCCACCCCAAATCCACAGAATATACATTCTTCTCAGCAGCACATTGCATCTACTCTAAAATTGACCACATAATTGGAAGTAAAGCACTCCTCAGCAAATGCAAAAGAACAGAAATCATAACAAACAGTCTCAGACCACAGTGCAATCAAGTTAGAACTCAGAATTCAGAAACTAACTCAGAACTGCACAGCTTCATAGAATCTGAACAACTGGCTCTTGAATGCTGACTGGATAAAGAATGAAATGAAGGCAGAAATTAAGACATTCTTCAAAACCAAGGAGTATGAAGACACAACATACCAGAATCTCTGGAACACATTTAAAGCAGTCTCTAGAGGAATATATATAGCAATAAATGCCCACATGAGAAGCAAGGAGGATCTAAAATTGACACTCTATCACCTAAATTAAAAGAGCTAGAGGAGCAAGATAAAAAAAAACTCAAAACCTAGCAGAAGACAATAAATAACTAAGATCAGAGCACAACTGAAGGAGATAGACACACAAAAAACCCCTCAAAAAATCAATAAATCCGGGAGGTGGTTTTTTGAAAAGATCAACAAAATAGACCGCTAACCAGATTATTAAAAAAGAAAAGAGAGAATAATCAGATAGATGCAATAAAAAATGATAAAGGGGATATCACCATTGATTCCACAGAAATTCAAACCATCAGCAGAAATTATTACAAACAACTCTATGCACATAAACTACTAAACCTGAAATAAATGAATAAATTCCTGGACACTTGCATCCTCCCAAACCTAAACCAGGAAGAAGTTGAAACCCTGAATAGACCAATAACAAGATCTGAAGTTGAGGCAGCAATTAAAAGCCTACCACCCAAAGAAAGCCCAGGCCCAGAGGGGTTCACAGACGAATTCTACCAGACATACAAAGAGGAGCTGGTACCATTCCTTCTGAAACTATTCCAAATAATCCAAAAAGAGGGAATCCTTCCCAAATCGTTTCATGAGACCAACATCATCCCGATAACAAAACCCGGCAGAGACTCAGCAAGAAAAGAAAACTTCAAGCCAATATCCATGATGAACATAGATGCAAAAATCTTCAATAAAATACTAGCAAGCCAGTTGCAACAGCACATCAAAAAGCTTATCAACCATGATCAAGTAAGATTCATCCCGGGGATAGAAGCTGGTTCAACATATGCAAGTCTATAAACGTAATTCACCACATAAACAGAACCAAAGACAAAAAACACATGATTATCATTATCTCAATTGATGCAGAGAAGGCCTTTGACAAAATACAACAGCCCTTTATGCTAAAAACCCTCAATAAACTAGGTATTCATGGAACGTATCTCAAAATAATAAAACCTATTTATGAGAAACCAACAGCCAATATCATACTGAATGGGCAAAAACTGGAAGCATTCCCTTTGAAAACTGGCACTAGACAAGGATGCCCTCTCTCACCACTCCTATTCAATATAGTACTGGAAGTTCTAGCCAGAGCAATCAGGCAAGAAAAAGAAATAAAGGGTATTCAAATAGGAAAGGAGGAAGTCAAATTTTCACTATTTGCAGACGACATGATTGTATATCTAGACGACCTCATCGTCTCAGCCCGAAATCTTCTGAAACTGATAAGCAACTTCAGCAAAGCCTCGAGATATAAAATCAATGTGCAAAAATCACATGCATTCCTATATACCAATAACAGACTTAAAGACAGCCAAATCAAGAATAAACTGCCATTCACGATTGCTACAAAGAGAATAAAATACCTAGGAATACAACTAACAAGGAATGTAAAGTACCTCTTCCAAGACAACTACAAGCCACTGCTCAATGAAATAAGAGAGGACACAAACAGATGGAGAAATATTCCATATTCATGGTTAGGAAGAATCAATATGATGAAAAAATCCATACGGCCCAAAGTAATTTACATGGGGGTTCAATGCTATCCCCATCAAGCTACCAATGACCTTCTTCACAGAACTGGAAAAAAAACACCTTAAACTGCATATGGTACCAAAAGAGAGCCCACATAGCCAAGTCAATTCTAAGCAAAAAGAACAAAGCAAGAGGCATTACACTGGACTTCAAACTATACTACAAGGCTACAGGAATCAAAACAGCATGGTACTGGTACCAAAACAGAGATATAGACCAATGGAACAGAACAGAGGCCTCAGAGGCAACACCACACATCTACGACCATACAATCTTTTACAAACCTGACAAAAACAAGCAATGGGGAAAGGATTCCTTGTTTAATAAATTGTGCTGGGAAAACTGTCTAGCCACATGCAGAAAGCAGAAAGTGGACCCCTTCCTGACACCTTACACTAAAATTAACTCCAGATGGATTAAAGACTGAAACATAAGACCTAACACCATAAAAACCCTAAAAGAAAATCTAGGCAAAACCATTCAGGACATAGGAGTAGGCAAGGACTTCATGACCAAAACACCAAAAGCATTGACAACAAAAGCCAAAATAGACAAATGACACCTAATCAAACTCCACAGCTTCTGCATGGCAAAAGAAACAGTCATTAGAGTGAACTGGCAACCAACAGAATGGGAAAAAAATTTTTGCAGTCTACTCATCTGACAAAGGGCTGATATCTAGAACTTACAAAGAACTCAAACAGATTTACAAGAATAAAACAGACAAGCCCATTCAAAAGTGGGCAAACGATATGAACAGACACCCTACAAAAGAAGACATACATGAGGCCAACAAACAAATGAAAAAATGCTCATCATCACTGGTCATTAGAGAAATGCAAATCAAAACTACATTGAGATACCATCTCATGCCAGTTAGAATGACGATCATTAAAAAATCTGGAGACAACAGATGCTGGAGAGGATGTGGAGAAATAGGAACCTTTTTACACTGTTTGAGGGAGTGTAAATTAGTTCAACCATTGTGGAAGACAGTGTGGTGATTCCTCAATGACCTAGAAACAGAAATTCCATTTGACCCAGCAATCCCATTACTGGGTATATATCCAAAGGATTATAAATTGTTCTATTGAAGGACACATGCACACAAATGTTCACTGCAGCACTGTTTATGATAGCAAAGACCTGGAACCAACCTAAATGCCCATCGATGATAGACTGGACAGGGAAAATGTGGCACATATACACCATGGAATATTATGCAGCAATCAAAAACGATGAGTTCATGTCCTTTGTAGGGACATGGATGAACCTGGAAACCATCATTCTCAGCAAAATGACACAAGAACAGAAAATCAAACACTGCACATTCTCACTCATAGGCAGGTGTTGAACAATGAGAACACATGGACACAGGGAGGGGAGCATCACACACAGGGATCTGTTTGGGGGGAAATAGGAAGGGACAGCGGCGGGTGGGGAGTTGGAGAGAGATAGCATGGGAAGAAATGCCAGATATAGGTGAAGGGGAGGAAGGCAGCAAATCACGCTGCCATATGTATACCTATGCAACAATCTTGCATGTTCTTCAAATGTACCCCAAAACCTAAAATGCAATTTAAAAAAAGATTCAGCTCAAAGGACTGTAAAAGCTCCTCAGTAAAGGCTTCCTTAACCCTAGGTTCTATATAGTTTTCTAAAAACTCTTTTTCCTACTACTTTTAGAGCATTCACCAGGTTTTATGGTATAATTCAATTACTTACTGCTCCTTTCTTACTCTCTGGTGTACAAATTCTTTAAGGTAATGTTCCCTTTCTTACTCCTACCACAATGCCTGACACATGTCAGATGCATAGTAAATGCTTGTGAAATTAATGAATCAAATAATTAAAATAAAATGTATGATTAATACATGTGGAATTAAGGGTTAAGTTTGTCTTATTTTCTATTATAGTCAGAATTGACAACCAAAATGTATTTAACATGTAAGAGGAAATTAATACAATAAAACAACCCTCAAACCACTCAAAATGCTAAATAATTACAATTAAAATGCTAAATAACTATCTCCTTCTTCAAGGAAACTTTATTACTCTTTATGATCTTGGCATTTGCCAAAAATGTCATAAAATATGCAATAAAATTATCATATTATTATTTCTCCCACAAGTATAAAATCCCAAGAACCCAAATGCTAGTAAAGGTAGTGAAATGGTTTGGCTGTGTCCCCACCCAACTCTAACCTTGCATTGCGCTTCCCATTAACCCCACATGTGATGGGAGAGACCTGGTGAAAGGTAATTTAATCATGGGGGTGGTTACTACTATGCTACTGTTCTTGTGATAGTGAGTGAGTTCTCCTGAGATCTGATGGTTTTATAAGGGGCTTTTCCCTCTTTGCTTGGCACTTCTCCTTCCTGCCATCATCTGGAAAAGGATGCATTTGCTTCCCCTTCTGCCATGATTGCAAGTTTCCTGAGGCCTCCTCAGCCATGCAGAACTATGAGTCAACTAAACCTCTTTCCTTTATAAATCACCCATTCCTGGGCAGTTCTTTACAGCAGCATGACAGCAAACATATACAGGTATAAACTACAATTAATCAAAGTATGAAAATTCATATTTTAGAAAAATATCTAGGTATATTTAGTGAAAGTTGAATACTTTTCATCATGTCTTGCTGCAAAGAGGTAAATTGTAGTTATTAGTGTCAGCACCATACCACATCTTTACAATCTACTTCCATTCTAATGCCAAATGTAAGGAAGACAGCTCAAGAATCCATGGACCCACAAGCCCCATTCAGCTTCAGACATATCAGACCATAGGGGACTCATTCAGAAATCATAAGCAATGCTGAGTCAAGAAATAAAAGTAAAGAACCACATTATATAACATTAAACTACAACAAAGGGAAAAGTCTTGAAGCTACCCCATAAAATATCTGAGACAGAATTTCAAACCACCATAGACTTCTGAAGACTTTTATAAATTTGTATATAGATCTACAAGGATTTTCTTTGGTCAGTGTGTGTCTTATATTAAACTCTGTAGATCTTATTATAATAAAAAAAAGAAAGAAAAAGTTCAAACCCCACATTGTTAAGGGACAGAAAATTCTCCCTGAATAGTGCTTTTGGGGGTAGAAATCTATCTATCATAATAAGCATTCCTTTGAATTTTATTTTGCATTAAGTTTCCATAAAATGTGTAAGATAAAAATAATAGTTCTTTCATAAGCTAAATAACAGGAAAATCTGATAGTGTATTTGTTCATTCTCACATTGCTATAAGGAACTACCCAAGACTAGGTGATTTATAAAGAAAAAAGTTTTAATTGACTCACAGTTCTATGGGTCATAGAGGAAGCATGGCTGGGAGGCCTCAGTAAACTTACAAACATGGTGGAGGGCAAAGTGGAAGCAGGCACATCTTCACATGGTGGAGCAGGTGAGAGAGTGAAGGGGAAAGTACTACACACTTTTAAACAACTGAACTCACTCACTACCATGAGAATAACAAAGGGGGAAGTCACCCCCATGATCCAGTCATCTCCTGTCAGGTCCCTCCAGCACTGAGGATTACAATTCAATATGAGATTGGTGTAGGGGCACAGAGCCAAGCCATATCAAATAGTCCACTCATCTATTCACTCAATTGTTAAATATATCAGTATACATTAGGCAATAAATGTTGATTCAAACCTAATTTGTGCCTTATCCTTTATGAATAATCAAAAAATTATTATTCAATAGGGTAAGTGCTATAACATGGTCTTATGATCTTGGCATTTACCAAACTTTCAAAATTTGAGTAAGTACTCAGGGAAGATGCAAAAAAAGAGCAACTACCACCTGGAAATAGAAAAGCTCTGGTGGAAATAATATTTCACCTTTAAGAATTTGAACCCACTCAGATATCAGGAATAACATGTGCCAAAAAACTGGGGTGCAAAAGAGAGGAATCTATTCAACATGTAATAGTAACTCAAAATGGCTAAAGGCTAGGAATGAGGGAAAGAGTCAAAGAAAAAAGCTAGAAAGATAATAAACAGGGTTAAGGGTTGAGCTTAGGGGTTTACACACTGCAAAGAAATTTAAATTTTATCCTATGGGCAATAAAAACCAATGAAAATTTGGGGAACTCAGAGGGAGAAATAACATTACAAGATTTATGTTACAGAAAAATAACCCTGAAATTAGCATGAACAGTGGGTTGAAAAGGGTAAGGTTAGAAACTGGAAGGTCAGGTAGACCACTATAGACAAAAATGATGAACATATCACTAAGGCATTAGACAAACACTAAGGACCAGAGATTAGAGAGAATCCCCAGATAGAATAAGCAGAATTTGGTGACGTGGGAGTGAGACAAAGAAGACTCTACAATAATTCCAGGAATTTCAACTTAAAGACTATAATAGTGATGATGGCATTAATGGAGAATTCAAGAAATGAAGCTGGTTTTGGGGAGAAGTGATAACAATGGGTTCAGTTTTACTTATGTTGGCTTTGATGTCAAGTCTGGGTTTCCAAAAATATGGGTATGGAACTCAAAATAAATGTATTGACTCTAATTACAGTCCAGATTTGGGAGCCAGCATGGAAATCAGGAAGTGAATGAAATGTGCAAGGTGAAAGAGAAGCCATGTAAAATTGAGAAAGGCAGGCTAGGAAACCATGAGAAAAAAATGAGTAGTGTACTCGGGGGAAAGGAACAATAAAGTTTCACAACAGAAGTGCCTGCTGCAGGGTAATCTGGAAGTCTGAACGGAGAATTTGTAGGGTAGGTTGATGAGAAATACACTTATGGGAGGAGGTGAGCAGCCTCCAGAGACATAGGAATAGCACATCCTTAAAAGAGAGCAGAGACACAGAGTTTGGTTTAAGAATAATGAATTGGTCATTTTCAACAGGGGTGCCAAGACAATCCAATGAGGAAAGAACAGTCTTTTCAACAAATCTTACAAGGGCAACTGGACATATACATGCAAAGAATTAAATTGAATCCCTCTCTTCCACAATATACAAAAATTAACTCAAAATGTATCAAAGACCTAAATTTAAGAGCTAAACTAATTTTAAAATTTCAAAAATTTGAGTAAGTACTCATGGAAAATGCCCAAAAAAAGCAACTAACTACCTGGAAATGGAAAAGCTCTAGTGGAAATAATATTTCATCTTGAAGAATTTGAAACCACTCAGATATCAGGAATAATATGTGCCAAAAATTTCAAAAATCTTTATGACTCCATGTTAGGCAAAGCCTTCTGTTATAACATCAAAAGCATAAGCAGCAAAAGAAAAAGTGGATCACTTGGACTTAATTTAAAATTTAAAATTTTTTGTGCTTAAAGGATTCTATCAACAAAGTGGAAAGGCAACACACAGATGAGAGAAAACATTTGCAAACCTTATATCTGATAGATTTATATCTAGATTACACAAAGAACTCTTACAAGTCAATAATAAGATATACTCCATTTGAGAATTAAGCAGATTCTGAATAGACATTTCTCCAAAGGAGATACAGAAATGACCAATAAACATATGAAAAGATGCTCAACATCATTAGCCATCAGGGAAATGAAAATCAAAACCACAATGACATACCACTTCACACCCACTTAGATGGCTATGATAAAAATGACAGAGACACTTTGGGAGGCCGAGGCAGGTGGATCACAAGGTCAAGAGATTGAGACCATCCTGGTCAATATGGTGAAACCCCGTCTCTACTAAAAATACAAAAAATTAGCTGGGCATGGTGGCACGTGCCTGCAATCCCAGCTACTCAGGAGGCTGAGGCAGGAGAATTGCCTGAACCCAGGAGGCAGAGGTTGCGGTGAGCCGAGATCGCGCCATTGCACTCCAGCCTGGGTAACAAGAGCAAAACTCCATCTCAAAAAAAAAAAAAAAAAATGACAGAAAATAACAAGTGTTGATGAGGTGAGAATGCATAGAAAGTGAAATCCTTATAGACTGCTAGTGGAAACGTAAAATCATGCAGTCGCTTTGTAAAAACAATCTGGCAGTTCCTCAAAATGTTAAGCCTAGCAGTGACCCAGCAATTCTACTCCTAGGTAAATACCCATAGAAATTTAAAATAGGCATACACTGTTCCCACACAAGTGGTACCTAATTGTAAGAACACATGGACACATCAGGGAAAACACACACTGGGTCCTGTCGGAGGGTAAAGGGTAGGAGGAGGGAAGAGGATCAGGAAGAATAGCTGATGGATGCTGGGCTTAATACCTGGTGATAAGATGATCTGTGCAGGAAACCTCCATGGCATGTTTACCTTTGTAACAAATCTGCACATCCTGCACATGTACCCTGCATTTAAAAGCTGAATTTTTTTTAATGCATGCGCACAAAAAATTATACACAGTGTTAATTGCAAAATTTTTCATAATAGCCAAAGAATGAAAACCAAAACATTCATGAAATTATAAATAGATAAATGAAACGTAGCACATACACACAATGTAATGTTATTCAACAACAAAAAGGAATGACATACTGATACCTGCTACAATACAGATGAACCTTGAAAACATTATTCTAAGCAAAAAAGCCAATCACAAAGAACCCATACTGTATGATTTGATTCCATTTATATGAAATGCCCCAAACAGGAAAATCTATAGAGACAAAAAACAGATTAGTGGTTGCCTAAGGCTAGGAGTTTAGGAAAAATGAAACATGATAGCTAATGAGTACAGGCTTTCATCTGGGGATGCTGAAATGTTCTCAACTTTATTGTGGTGATGGATGAATAACTCTGTGAATATACAAAAAAAATCCCTGAATGATGTGTTTTAAATGAGTGAAATGTATGGTATCTGAATAATGTCTCAGTAAACTTATTTTTAAAAAACAAATAAGGATTTAGAATCTTTCCCAGATTCAATTCCCAAGGATTCATTCCCAGTTTCATAATAATTTTTATAAATATTTGAAAACTTAATTAGTAAACACTGATGTTAGTAACTTACATAGGGAACAAAAACAAGCACTAACGACAACACTTACTAGCATCGAGAGTTACCCCAATGCCACTGATGTCCAACACCAGGGAACATCAGCAGACTGAAGGAGAGGCCTCTTTGGCAAGCAGCAAGACTGGTTATATCTTCCTCCAGTACCTGTGACATAAATTCCTATTTCTGAGCTGTAGCAGGAAAGGAGGAAAACAGCAGAAACCACAGGTAGCCAAGAATTGGTCAATGGAGCACACTGGAAGCACTACTCCCAGAATGATTGTGATGGAATGATAGGATGTTCTTGGATTCCTTAAAAGTAGATAGAACTATTGATTTGAGACTGTCACTCCAACATTATTTTAACCTTTGCATCACTCAAGCCAAATTGCACTGGATCCACACAGCTTACAGAGAGGACAAGTAAAATGAGAATGAGAAGAGATGCTTCAGATTCAGAAATTTCACCATTGCCCCCTCCTGCACCTAGCAAGGAATGAGTGTTTGATGAATTTTGCTCATGACAGCAGTATGCATGTATTTTTTCCTTCTCTACGTTTTCTAAACTTGCACTAAAAGGATTCATTAAATCATCTTGTTCAGATGGCTCAGGATTGCATTTCTGTTGCTTACCCTGTGCTCTTGGGTTCCACAGTATTTCTATAATTATGTAACAAGAATAATACTGCACTGTAATCTATCATATTAAGATATATAGAGAGAAAAATTTTATCTGTTTTAAAAAAAATGTATCCTGCTTGCAAAGGCACAATAAAGTTGCATCTTATAGACTATAGGCAATAAAGGTAACAATAAACTTTATTTAACACATACACCCCAAAAAAAGAATTTGTTAACTATAGCAAGAGTACTTTTAAACAAGTGGTGAGGACAGAGCCACCAATTCTGTGGGATGAATATGGAGTGAGTATAAATAACAATAAAAAACTGCTTTTCTCAGCAAGTTTGCAATACCCTCCTCACTACTGTTCAGTTCTCCTAACCAGTCCTCCTAACCAATCCTCATTGTCCTCAGTTTCTTACTGACTTTACAGTATAGACAACACCAAGTGTTTGGAGTTTTGTCCCATTCTTTTATTTTTTTACTACTATTGAAATCTTTATTTTTTAGAGTATTTTAAGTTCATAGCAAAATTGAGAGGAAGGTACAGAGATATCCCATATATTCCTACCTTCACACATGCTTCCCTCATTGTCAACATCCCCCACCAGAGTGGTATATTTGTTACAATCAATGGACCTACCTTAACACATCATTCTTACACAAAGTTTATAGTCTAAATTAGGCTCACTCTAGGTGGTGTAGATTCTATTGAAAAAATGTATAATGGCATGTTATCCACTATTACATTATCACACAGAGTATTTTTGCTGCTCTAAATATCTGCACTTATTTATCTGTTACTGAAACACCAGGGCATTGATCTAGGTCCTGCTGCTCACCAAACAGAAAGCCAATGACTGAGACGATCATCATTGCCAAGGAAGAAGGCAATAGTCAGATGCTGCAGCAGAGGAGATGGGAGAGGAGTCTCAAATCCATCTCCTGACCAATTATACTAGGAGTTTATATGGCAGGGAAGAATGTAACAATGTGTAAGAAAACAGGAACTAGGAAGGGCAAGAAAGTAATCATGATGAATGAGGGGTCCAGCATCTCATTATCTGGATGTGGTGACCTGGTGAGTTTCAGTTCTGTAACCATTTTTTAGAGGGGCCTGTGGATTCCTTCTTAAAGAAGGAACTCAAATAAAACAAATGTAAGTTTCAAGCTTACAGAGGAGTTCATTTCTGTTAAGAAACATACTATCTATGGGACTATTGTATTGGTTTCATATCCCTCACTTCCCCTAAACTCTAGCAACAATTAATCTTTCTTAATGTCACCATATTTTTCTTTTTCCAGAATGTCATATAATTGGAATTATACAATATGCAGCCTTTTCAGATTGGCTTCTTTCATTTGGTAATATGCATTTAAGTTTCCTTCATGTATTTTCATAACTTTCTAGTTTTTTTTTTAGCACTGAATAACATTCCATTGTCTGAATGCACAACATTTATTTATCCATTCACCTACTGAAGAACATCCTGGTTGTTTTTGAGTTTTGCCAATTAATGTTATATATTTTATCATATATAACATATTATATACAATATAATATTAATCACCTAATAATATATATCACATATTATATATATATAATTATATGTGATAATCATATAATATTAATATGTGATATATATTATATATTATAATGACATAATAATATAACACTGCTACAAATGTCTGTATTTAGATTTTTATGTAGATGTAAGTTTTCAATTCATTGGGGTAAATACCAAGGAGCATGATAGCTAGATTATGTTGATAAGAGTATGTTAATTTTGTAACACATTGCCAAACTGTCTTCCAAAGTGGCTGTACCATTTTGCAGCCTCACCAGCGATGAATGAGAGTTCCTGTTGCTCCACATCCTTACCAGCATTTTTCGTTCTTAGTTTTCTGAATTTTGGCCATTCTAATAGGTTTGTGGTAGTATCTCATGGTTGTTCTAATTTGCATTTCCCCAAAGACATATGATGTAAAGCATCTTTTCATATACTTGCTTATTTGCCATCTGTGTACCCTGTTTGGTGAATTTTTAAAATCTTTGGTCCATGTTTAATTATGCTGTTTTTTGTTAAGTTTTTAGAGTTCCTTATATAATTTGGATAATAGTACTTTCTCAGATACGTCTTATGCAAATATTTTCTCTCAGTCTGTGGTTTGTCTTTTCATTCTCTGGACAGTGTCTTTCACACAGCAGAAATACTTAATTTTAATGAAGTCCAGTTTATCAATTCTTTCTTTAAAGGACTATGCCTTTGTTGTCATATCTAAAAAGTCATCATCACACCCAAGATCATCCAGATTTTCTCCTATGTTACCTTCTAGCAGATTTATAGTTGTGCATTTTATATTTACCATCTATGAGCCATTTTGAATTAATTTTTGTAGAGGATATAAAGTCAGTGCCAAGATTCTTTTTTGGTTTTTTGCACACAGATGTCCATTTGTTTGTTCTAACACCATTTGTTAAAAAGACTATATTTTTCTCCAGATGCCAACTGTTTTCATTTAAAATATGTTCACATTATGACTAGAATTTTCAACTGTCATTCTAATTCCATTCAAAAACTGACACAGAGTTACAGTCCTCAAAATTAGTAGGCTAAATAACTACAGGAATAAAGATAAATATTATTTTTAAGATAGACAAATCTGTGTATTCAAACATTTTGCTTCTCTTTTATTCTCTTCAGTCCCATACTTATATATGTGTGTACAATACTCATGTATGTATCACTTCTCCACCTGTTTCTAAGAGCTTTCTACCTTTCTTAGCTCATATTTTCATTCCTTTTCAGCATTCCTCTCTTCTATTTTCTACCCCAATGACAAGTATGGAATATAGTTGCCTTGATTGGCCAGGTTTTATAGATAATCAGGACAGAACTTTGCCTTATTTGGCATTATCCAATCTTGCTCTAATGAAAAAGACCCCTTGGCTTAAGAACTCTGCCAACATCTCTCCAGTCAGGATTAAGTAATATTCATTTTTATCAAAACCTTACTATTAGATATTATATCTAAGTATTGCTCCCATAGGCATACTGCATCTAATAGTAAAGTCATGATTAAAATGATGTGTACCATGTAGAATGCTGAGTTTCAAAATGCCTTGACAAAACTCCACACCAAAATATGCATTTATATTAATTTTGAGTAAAGGATGGTGAGGACTGATTTGTCATGGAGAGGGAACTAGATTAAAGACAAGTAACAAGAAGACCAAGGGTTACTTTTTATGCTTGGGATAAATACAGAGTAGAAATTATAAACAGGGTCTGCAAGAATAAATGCTGGAACTAGTCTTATGTTATGAATGACCCCAAAAGAGTGTACATAAAGGAATCTCTATGATTTCAAATGATACTGACATACTTTGAAACCTGTAAAAATAAGAAGGCAAATCAAAATGATTTTAAGGGATGGCACCCTCTAAGGGAAAAGTTTTTGTCATAGAAAAGAACACAGGAGCAAACCCAATATTTCTCTTTATAAAAAATGACATCACCACCATTTTCCTCCAGGGATTGTGTGCGCATCTCATTGCTTTAACAACAATATTTATAATAAGCTAGAAAAATATATTTAAATTAGGGTTCAGATCATTTAAAATAGAGAAAGAATAAATGGGCATCAGGGCCACAAATCAATGTCTTACACATACATGACCAAAAAATCCACTGAGCAAAACAAAACATGCCATCCTTATAAACACTGACTCACTAACCGAAGAAAACACAAACACTGGTAAGAAGGAAGACTGAAAATATGAATTCTCATTTTATGTTTTCAAATGGTTAGTTCTATATCAGAGAACTCAATGAGGAACAATAAAAAAATTAATAATGAATTTGGACACTTTGGTGATTTGAGAGTTAGTCTGGGCAAGAGAATGGGAGTCATTATAAAAGCATTTTTGCTAAGAGTTCAAATTTTTGCAGCAAGCTTGGTGGCCAAGTTTGGCGACATGACATTAGTATCATAAAATTGTAGAGTACTTGGAAAGCAGTATATTACACTGGAGATAACTACACTGGTTTGGCAGGCCTGGATACTTTTATTAGGAGACATTTCCACTGCAACAGCAAATACAATATTAAAGAGACCAGATCCAATTTTCAGGATGTTTATGATCAATATATTGTATGTCATTTCCTGTGACAGGAATCTGTAAGCCATGTCTCTGTGTGCAAGTATATCCATATTATATGACTGAAAGTATATAAATTATTTCTGTAGGCCAAGTGCCTATCTGTATGCACAGCACCAGCTCTGTTGAGATGCAAAAAAGCAGTGTGGAAGGACAAAGCCAAAAGCTCACTAGGCCAAATAATGGTGATAATCACATCAATTCCTTATCTTTACTCACTAAATTGCTTCTAAAGGATGGAGAAAAGAAAGGAAGAAGAGTCAATAAAATACTGGGCATATCATGTAATCAATCTATTTTTTCAGAATATCTTTATATACATACACATACACATACACATACACATACACATATTGTGTGTGTGTGTGTGTGTGTGTGTGTGTGTGTGTGTGCCTAGAGAGAGGGAGAGAGAAAAAAAATGCATGAAATAGGCACACCCAATAAATTGTACACAAAACAGCCATTTTCACATACACATGTCTGTCATGGCCAAGGAGAGATAAGTGATACACACATTATATGTCTGAAGGTCATCATTAAGTATGCTAGATGGCATATTTTGTGGAATAAAGATGGCTTTATAAATCTAATTCATAACAAGTAAAAGTCCTAATATTGCTTAATTGATTTATTTGGTATTAGTAATTGTATGAGAAACCTTGGATATTATAATGGTTTATCATGGAGAAAACTAGTGGTCTAGGCAAATATTTTACATCTAAGACCTCAAGAGTACAGGCAACAAAAATAAACAAATGGGACTAAATTAAACTAAAAGCTTCTGCACGGTAAAAGAAATGATCAACAGAGTGAAAAGCCAACCTGTAGAATGGGAAAAAGATATTTGAAAATTATTAGTCCAACAAGGACCAATATCCTGACTATTCAAGAAACTCAAACAACTCAACAGCAAAGAAAACCCCAAATAATCCCATTTAAAAAGGAGCTGAATAGATATTTCAAAAAAATGACATGACATGCAAATGACCAACATCACTAATCATCTAATAAATGCAAATAAAAAACACAATGAAATATAATCTCACCCCAGCTAGAATGGCTACTATTAAAATGACAAAACATAAATAACAAATTCTGGCAAAAATCCAGTGAAAAGAACATTTGAACACTGTTGGTGGGAATATAAATTAACACAACCATTATGGAAAATAGCATGAGAGTTTCTCAAAAAAATAAATAGAACTACTATATGACTCAGGAATCCCACTACTGGGAATACATCCAAAGAACATTAAACCAGTATACCAAAGGGATAGCTGTGCCTGCATGTTTATTGCAGCACTATTTACAAGAGCCAAGGTATGAAATCAATCTAAGCATCCATCAACAGATGAAAATAATAATTTGTTGTATATATATATAAAATGGAATGTTATTTGTCCATTAAAAAGAATAAAATTTTGTCACTTGAGGTTATCAGGTTAAGTGAAATAAGTCAGGCACACAAAGACAAATGTCACAGCTCTCACTCATATGAGGTAACTAAAAATGTTGATCTCATGGAGATACTATATAGAATGATAGACACCAGGGGCTGGGAGGAATATCATGGAGTTCAGGTGAGGGAGCTATGAAGAGAGGCTGGTTAATAGGTATAAACATACAATTAAATAGAAGGAGTAAGTTATACTGTTCAACAGCACATTAGGATACTGTAGTTAACAATAATTTATTGTATATTTCAAAATAACTAGAAGAGTTGAAATGCTCCCAACACAAAGAACTGATAAGTGTCTAAGATGATATTCTAAATACCCTAATTTGATCATTATACACTGCATGCATATATCAAAACAGCACATGTACCCCATGAATATATATATATTATTATGTATCAATAAAAAAACTTCTGATAAATAGAATAAAGGAAAGAAATAAAGAGTCTATTTGAGGCATCTACAACTCTCAAATTAGCCTTCCTAATTTTAGAGATTACCATGTAGATTTATGTCTAAACAGAGGTTTAGTGGCTTAGTTTCCCAGCACATATACTTCTCCTGCTTAGTAAAGAGATGGAGTTAGTATGCCAAATCTATGACTTTAAATTCATTTCTATGTCAGTAGAATATATTGCCTTAAATAGAGGGTTGTAAGGTAATATGATGTTGAGGCAAAAGCAGAATGGCAAGGAAGAAAGTTCAATCTGGATACAAGTCTTTAAGACAAGCAGAACACAGGAAAAAAATGGCATTGAACCAGAAAATTGTTTCTCACATGTGGAATAATACTTTTTTGTATTCCTGAAACTATCTTTATGGTACCTTGACAGAATAAACTGTTTCAAATTTCTATGAACTAATGAAATAAATAAGTGTGGCTCCAGAAAACATAAATGAATGAAGCTACTCTATAAAGTGCAAAATAAAAGGACACATTTTTTTAATATACTTCAAGTTCTGGGTTACATGTGCAGAATATATGGGTTTGTTACATAGGTATACACATGCCATGGTGGTTTGCTGCACCCATCAATCCATCATCTACATTAGGGATTTCTCCTAATGCTATCCCTCCCCTAGTCCCCCCACCCTGGACATGCCCCAGTGTGTGATGTTCCCCTCCCTGTGTCCATGTGTTCTCATTGTTCAACTTCCACTTATGAGTAGGAACATGTGGTGTTCAGTTTTCTGTTCTTGTGTTAGTTTGCTGAGAATGATGGCTTCCAGCTTCTTCCATGTCCCTGCAAAGGACATGAATTCACCATTTTTTATGGCTACACAGTTTTCCATGGTGTATATGCACCACATTTTCTTTATCCAGTCTATCACTGATGGGCATTTGGGTTGGTTCCAAGTCTTTGCTATCATGAACAGTACCACAATAAACATACCTGTGTGTGTGTGTCTTTATAATAGAATGATTTATAATCCTTTGGGTATATACCGAGTAATGGGATTGCTGGGTCAAATGGTATTTCTAGTTCTAGATCCTTGAGGAATCACCACACTATATTCCACAATGGTTGAACAAATTTACACTCCCACAAACACTTTAAAAGCATTCCTATTTCTTCACATCCTCCCCAGCATCTGTTGAAAGAAACATTTTTATGAGGAAACATAAATATGCTAAATTTTTCACAATCACATATGTACAATTTTATCTCTTTAGAAAAACACAAGTTATTATATTTAACTTCTTGTCACTTTTCAGTGTAAAGGAAAGTTACAGACCAAGGGCTCTCCTCTTCAGCAAAAATACAGTAGATCCTGGTATGGCAAGTGATGTGACAATCTGCATGTCTATGCAGTCTTACAGGCAGAGAATCTATCAGAGCCAGTCAAGATGCTTTGACTCATTACTTCAGATTTCAGCTCAGTACACTGAATCAATAACATTTTAAGATATCTGTGAGTTCTGGAAATTATATTTTGATTGCTCAAAAAGGCAAGTGAATTTTTCACACTTGTTTACTTTGCCTGGATTAGGTCAGAGTGTATTAGCATCATAGTTACAAGTGTAAGTGGTACTCATACTGCTTTTATATTTTTACTAAAATGTCCTCAAATAATTGTGTTTATGGAATTCTTCAGGTTGGCATATGTTGCTTTCCATTCCTCTTCTACTCCTAGAATGCTGAGAAGATCTGAAATATAAAAACCAAGTACTATTTGCACACATTTATATTAATTCAGTGTTTGTACATTATATATAACACTGGCAAATACTTATTCTCATCATGCAACCAAATATCTGACCTTGTCAGTATCAGCCCCAGTTCAGGATTAGCATATGGTGGCATCTTTCCTTCCTGCTTCCTCAGTTCTGATGGTCACACCCTGATGGCCAAACCTCTGAACTACAAAATCCATGTCATGATCAAAAGCAGCCTGAGATAAAGCAGACCTACCTTGTTTAATACAGAATACTTTGAAGATCCCATGGAAGGCAGAGGAGAAGGTAGAGGAGAGAGGGTAATAGTTGCTTAAGACTTTGAATGACATTTTGTTTTTAGGTAAATATTACATACAGCCTGGGCTTGGTGGCTCAGGCCTGTAATACCAGCACTTTGGGAGGCTGAGGCCAGGACCCTCTACTGGAAAGGAGAAAGAAATACAACCAGCATTTGTTAATTTTTGGCTGGGTTCTGAGTACTCTGCTAGGTACCTAAATATGTTACCTTATGTAATCATCCCCATCAGATTGGTAATATCCTCACTTTTCACATGAGGACACTTATAATAATTCAATGACCATGACCCTCAACTAGTAAGTTAACAGGGATATCATTCAAATTGTCTGCATGATGTCAAAACACATGATCTACATTGCATCACCCCTTCCTCTAAAACAGGAGAAAAGTATCAAGACAGAGGTATGTGAATGTGTGTTTTTAGGAAGAAAGGAGTGGTGACATTGGCACTGTAAATCTCTGATAATCACAATGTTCTCTGAGAAGGCTACTAAAAGGGGTTGGAGTGGTGGTGAAATGGGGACTCATAAAAGCTGGTATAGTGCCTCCAGTTTTCCGAATTTAGACCAAAGGACAAAGCAGTTCAGAATGTGGCTAAGAGAAATAGGGAATTTCTAGTGACTCAAGCTCATCATTTCAAAGTGTTTACCCTAATATTCAGAAACTCAGACATAGGGTTTAAAAAGGTGAAGTATCATGTACCAAAATACCTCAGTAAAATCTGAAAACAAATCAGCTATTAGAGACAGAGAGATAATGCTTGAAGGGAGATTGTTGTAGACAAAGGAAGAGCTGGTGACCCAGGCGTGAAATACCATTTGAGCAACATTCAATAGGTAAGTCAGAGGCATGGCTGGTAATTCAGGGGCATCGGGGGCCTCAGAGCTGCTGGAGACTGAAGAGCTAAATGAGGAACAGAGGGTAATTAGTGTGAGATATTCACAGTGATGTCCCACTTTTTATCAGCAGAAGAAGGAACCTGTATATCGCCAGGAGAGCTGTATAATTGACCCATTAAAATGTGGCCTCCTGACTATATTGACAGGCTGAGGGAAACAGCTAAAAGGGTGAGACTCCTTCAAGGTTGAGGGATCTTGGGATATACATAGATGAAACACAAACGAGTAAAAGGAAGGGGTAGGGCAGGCATGGTGGCTCACACCTGTGATCCCAGCACTTTGGAAGGCCAAGGAAAGTGAATCACTTGAGTATAGGAGTTTGAGACCAGTCTGGCCAACAGGCGAAACCCCATCTCTACTAAAAATACAAAAATTACAAAAATTAGCTGGGTGGCATGCACTTGTAGCCCAGCTACTTGGGAGGCTGTGGCATGAGAATCACTTGAACCCAAGAGGCAGAGGTTGCAGTGAGCTGAGATCATACCACTGCACTCTGGCCTGGGTGACAGATCAAGACTCTGTCTCAAATACATACATATATGTTGTATGTATTTGAGACAGAGCAGAAATGAACATGATATCTGCTGTATTTCAAGTAGCATATATGAGTTTTAAGGGACAATTCACAGTATTTCATTACAGGATTCTCCTATAGGCAACTTTTCCCACTGTCTGGTTTATTTCAATAGTGACTTTCTGTTTATAAATAAAATGCTAAATTGAACGTCAAAAAAATTCAAAATTCAAAAAAAAGAAAGGGGTAAAAGGAAGAAGAAATGTTGGAAAAAATCAGAGTTTGCAATTCAGACAAATTGGGAAGGAAAGAATATAGACCATAAGGTCATGAAAAACTGAAGAAGTTTATGAGTGTGGTTCTATATCAAAATTCCTAAACTTTTCTAAATGCTTTGTTGATTTTCTTAATACCATATTCCTACCCTTTCAGAGTTCTTGGTCCCTGTGGATCTTCAGAGCCCTAATATTTAAATCATATCCCAGTTTTCCTTTCCATGCCCAGTTTCTTTTCTCAAAATTGCTTCAGACAGAAATACGAAGGATAAGACAGAACTCAACAGAAACAAAATAGACAATAGGAGCATTGCTAAGAGACGGGAGTACAGTTCAGTCTTTGACAAGACAGAATGAAAGATGTTGAGAGGCCTATGAGAAGATGTAACTGAATGTGTGTCTATACTACACAACAAATTTAAGTAGATAAACATGTGCCCCAGGGCCTAGGTTAAATAGAGAATAAAGAAGAGACCATAATAGCTGTATGTAAAGGAGTTGCTAGTAATCGGGCACCTACATAGATCAAAGGAAGATCAATTATGTGGGGAAGATTAAAAATACTCAGCAATCTCTGCATCCGGAAACTTTGTGCTTAATTAAATATAGCTCTACTTTCACCAAATTACAAACTATATAAAATACTATCATAAGTGCATCAGACTCTATCAAGCTTGGTACTAAAATTGTACACTCTTTCAGTATGAGAGTAGTTATAAAGCAAGAAATCTTGCTTTAAATGGGAAGATTAACAACCAATTTGTGTTACAAGTTCTGTAACCACAATCAATTTGACACTCTCCAATAATGACAAATTAGGAAAAAGAGGCCAGATCCTACACAGATAAATGCAGATATACTACACATGCCAAAACCCAACAGGCTGAAAAGTCTTAGCCATATTAATTTAGAGCTATGTTAACATGAAGAGGAAAGTGATTGGACAGGAACAGTGGCAGCCCTAAATTTTTTATATACAACGGGCTTAAAATAATCCAGAATATTGAAATGGAGTATATATAACAAATACTCTGTACTAAGATGATATGTTTATGTGAGCTGGCTTGTTGGGCAAGGGCTAATAGAATTCAAAAGAGTTAAAGCCCTTTTCCTAACACCATTTGATACAACCACAAAACGTAACTAGTATTAGCAGAATCTTGTTATTCAGTACATGTAATAACTTTTAGCTTTTAATCATCAACATTCGCTTTCCCTTCTAAAAAAAACAAAGATCTCAAGCCAAAAATATTTACTGGCTACATCACTATGCTGAGATAGGATATAGAGGATGCTTACCTTACTGAGCATTGCCTCATATGCTTGAAACTCACATTAGAGCTACAAACCATGGGCCAATCTACACAAGTGGCTAATTATCAAGGCTCCAGGGAAAGAGCTTCCCACTTGGAGCCCCATTATAATGTCTAAGCAACACTATTAGAAAGAACACTTTATTTTGTAATCCCCATGTTTAACAGTAAACACTGTTTTTCTGTGATGTTGTCCGAAACCTATTAACTGCCAATGATACCACCAGGATTAATTTCTCAGAAGCACCACATTAAGAAACAATTGTATCCAGTGTTTCCCTAACATTTTGTTATTCCATATGATTCAATGAAGAGCAATAGTAATATATGAAACCTTTACAATATATGCAATTCAAAGGCCCACATTATCAGCAGTAGTTGCCAAGGCCCAAGTGAGTTAAAGTTCTTAGGAGTAGCACTGAATCACAGATACTAGGCAGCCCTGAAGATTGGTGTAAGCACCAGCCCCCAAGATGGCTCCAGTATACTGACCTCCAAGTAGTCACACCAGTGTGTAGCCCCTCCCACTTGTAACCAGGGCTCACCTAAGGAACCAACAGAATACCTACAGAAGTGCACGTGTAATACTTCCAAATCCAGATCACAAAAGACATTAGGGTTTCGGCTTTGGCCTTTCTTAGATCACTAACTCTGTGGGAAGCCAGCGTCCATGTCATGGAAACACTCAAGCAGTACTGTGACAAGGCCTTGGTAGGAAGGAACTGAGGTCTCCCACCAACAAACAAAACACACTTAAAAGCCATGTGAGTGAATCACCTCAATAGCAGATTCTTGGATTCCTGTTAAAACTTCAAATGGCAGCAGCCTGGGCTGGCATCTCAACTGCTACCTCATGAGAGACATCTGAGCTATAACTATCCAGCTAAACATCCCTGAATTCTTGATCCAGAGAAATGCTGAGAGAAGGGGAAAAATACTTATTTTCTTCTTAGGCCATTTTGTTTTACAATAACTCGTGACATAGTAATAGATCACTAATACAAGTGGGTTCTATCCTTTTCATTTTGACATCCTAAAGTCTGAGTTAGGTAATCGTCTTCTGTGTTTCAACAATATCCCAAGATTATATCTGTTTTGTCATTTATCATCCTTTATTGTAAATGTTTCCTTATCTGCCCCCTCTAGATTAAAGGCACTCTGAAGGTAAGCATTGTGTTTCTTTGGAGCAAATTTCCAGTTACATTTCAGGGGTACAATAAGTATTTGTTATCTACAACATGAGGCTGAGTATGTAAAAGTAGTGAACAACACATGCACATTAGCTATTGAATGTCAAGGAAAACATAAATGTTGACAAACCGGTGATAACAAGTAAAATCATCAATTCAAGCTGGTCACAAGTTTCAGGAGCAGTCTCACGACAGCAGTAACCTTTCCAGAGATCAATTACAGATACTAATCTAAGGACAAATTCAGTTCAAAGTCAGCGGGAAAGTGACTAGCACTTAAAAAACAGGCTCAAAATAAAGGTTACTTTAATGAACACTTATTGGACAAATGAAATAAGTTGATTTTAGATGGTTTTAGGGAGCCCACCTCAGACTGCAATGACTATTAAAGCATAGCATTATAAAATGAAGAACAATATATACAATGCTTACTTTTCACATGAAATAATGAGTTTATTAAAAACAACATCACTGGCCGGGCGTGGTGGCTCACGCCTGTAATCTCAGCACTTTGGGAGGCCGAGGCAGGCGGATCACGAGGTCAAGAGATCAAGACCATGGTGAAACCACGTCTCTACTAAAAAATACAAAAATTAGCTGGGCGTGGTGGTGCATGCCCGTGGTCCCAGCTACTTGGGAGTCTGAGGCAGGAGAATTGCTTGAACCCAGGAGGCAGAGGTTGCAGTGAGCCAAGATTACACCACTGCACTCCAGCCTGGTGCCTGGCAGCACAGCAAGACTCTATCTCAAAAAAAAAATCACTTAAAATGGTGGCTGCTTTTGTAGCAGGCATACCAATAAGTGTCTGTCTGTTGAACCACCATATCCCCAAAACCAAGGATAGCAGTGGTGGAGAGTAGGTGCGGAGTCAAGTTTTATAGAAGGACTCAAAAAATCTGAAAATGTTTTCAGTTTCCTTCACAAGGGTTTTTTTATGTGATTGGAATGAAATTATATCCAGGCTTCCAGATCAATCACTAGGTTAATAGTAGGGTAGTGTCAGACCCGGACCACTGGATTGTCATTGACACATTGTGATAACAGTCCTATGTGAATATTCATTCTAATGACAACCTAATATTACACCTTCTATAATCATGCCTTGGTTTTGGAATCTAAGAGACCTTTGATTTCTAATACACAAAAACAGATTTTATACCTCTCAAAAAATGACCCTATCTCCAAAGGGCTGCATGTAATCTTCAGACCATTAAAGAAAGGGTTAGAGATAGCACTTTAGTGTCTGATTCTAGGTATCCAGGCCTGATGTGTCTGACACTGTGAAGCCCAGCGCTACCTCAGGGCCTTCCCTGGTCCTTCTCCCAGAATCAGATACTTCTAAAGCAGGATGTCCATGAAGGGAGACATTTTAAATAATAATTGTATTTTATTTAACTATCTCTTAATCTCTTATTGGGGATAAAAGTTGAAAAATCACCACATGCTCATTGCTGTTTTAAGCCATTTTGAAGAATCAAAGATTAATTTTGGCTTTGATTGACAGGCCACTTGGAAGCCTCATTCATTTCTCTCTGCAGCACTTGGGTCTCTACAAAAACAAATGTTTTGCCATCATTCAGAATTGTTGCAACTGTTAAGAATCACAAAGACTGAATATGCTCACTTAATCCCCAAATCCATTATAGTTTTATTGTGCCAAATTCTAGTTCTATGTAATGCTCTCAAAATTTCCCGAGGATTATATAAAACAAGAATCAAATATAATACTGTCTCAAACACAGGAACTATTATCTAAGGATTTCAAAGCATTTTATAGCTGAGGTTAAGTGAGTTACTGAAGGCTACCCAAAAAATCAGCAGATTAGGCCCAAATTACCTAACTCTAAATTCAACCTTTTTTTCAAAGCATAATACACTGAGACTTGTTATGTCAGTGCTAGAGGAACTGTATGCTATACTCACAGGTAGATATGCATTCTTAACCATTCTTATTAAAAGAATGAACACATACAATCTAACCTCTCCACCAAAAGTAAACAAATAAAAATATTCTTTCCTTTTAGAAAAAATAGGCAACAGAATGAGGCTAAACCTACTGCCTAGCAAATACCATCTTGTCTCAAATAAAATTGATAGGAATGTGTTAAAGTAGAAAACTAAATTATGTATGTGAAACCAGATCTAAGTCAACTTGCTACCTTTCATATTGAGAGAGTTTCTGTATTTGAGTTCATTGATACATTCATAGGGCTGCTTGGTGCTCTCAGTTTAATATACAGCTAGCTTGATAGCTGCCCTGACAAAAAGCTAAAGGATTTAATTTTAAATTGCTATCAATAAATATTTGCTGGAACAAAATATTAGACATATGAAATTTCACTCATTACATATAATTTTCTCCAAAATAATAACTTTCAGCATGAATTATATTTCCTCTTTGAAAATGCAAAATTGTCACTAATCCAGATGGGCAACTCTTCCAGATTTTAGATTGCAGGTAATAAAACTTACTTTCTAACAGAGTAATATAGAGCCAGCTGGTTCCAAAGAACTGAATCATCTGGTAAAACATGTATTTAAAGGAATAGATTACAACTCTGAACATCTTGGACAAAAAATAAAAAAGTATTCTGTCTCTCCCTGGGATCTGAGCTTTCAAATCAACCTATCCAAAAGGAATTCAGTACATGTATGAATCAAAATGTCAAGATAAAATTATAACAATAGACAAGACAGCCCTAAAATAAGATGAATGCTCACAATTTCTAAGCCCTGCAATTTCTTGAATTCACCCACTGTTTCACACTCATTCAACAATCTGATCAATCAAGTTTTTTTTTTTATTTTTTATTGGATTATAGGTTTTGGGGTACATGAGCAGAGCATGCAAGACAGTTGCGTAGGTACACACATGGCAGTGTGCTTTCTTTTCTTCTCCCCTTCACCCACATTTGGCATTTCTCCCCAGGCTATCCCTCCCCACCTCCCCCTCCCACTGGCCCTCCCCTTTTCCCCCCAATAGACCCCAGTGTTTAGTACTCCCCTTTCTGTGTCCATGTGTTCTCATTTTTCATCACCCACCTATGAGTGAGAATATGCGGTGTTTCATTTTCTGTTCTTGTGTCAGTTTGCTGAGGATGATGTTCTCCAGATTCATCCATGTCCCTACAAACGACATAAACTCATCATTTCTGATTGCTGCATAATATTCCATGGTGTATATGTGCCACATTTTTCCAATCCAGTCTATTTTCAATGGGCATTTGGGTTGATTCCAGGTCTTTGCTATTGTAAACAGTGCTGCAATGAACATTCGTGTACATGTGTCCTTATAGTAGAACGATTTATAGTCTTTTGGATATATACCCAGTAGTGGGATTGCTGGGTCAAATGGAATTTCTATTTCTAAGTTTTTAAAAATAGAGAGCAGGCCAGGTATGGTGGCTCACGCTTGTAATCCCAGCACTTTGGGAGCCTGAAACAGGTGGATCGCCTGAGGTCAGGAATTTAAGACCAGCCTGGCCACATGGCAAAACCCCGTCTCTACCAAAAATACAAAAAAATTAGCCAGGCGTGGTGGGAGGCGCCTGTAATCTCAGCAACTTGGGAGGCTGAGGCAGAAGAATCATTTGAACTGGGAGGTAGAGGTCACAGTGAGCCGAGATTGTGCCAGTGCACTCTAGCCTGGCCAACAAGAGCAAAATTGCATCTCAAAATTTAAAAAATTTAAAAATAGAGACCACATATTCAAACATAAATGGATTTTTGTCATCCAGCTATTCCTCAGTAGACAGAATGAAGATGTGTTCTATACATGCATCTGTGATATAATTATTACTGACAGTAAATATAGCAAAAGTCTTTCTCAGATAGTTTTGAGAATTTGGTGCCAATTCCAATGGGAATGTAAAAAAATGTATTAGTGCTAATGATACTTACATCTATATTATGTCATATTAAATTAGCAACAGCTAATGTGTCTGGTTCCCAAATATTCACATAAAAAGTAATGGTTTAAAAACATAAAGGCAAAACTAAAATGAAAAGGTTAATAATTTAAAAAGTGATGGTATCTTGACAGATTATTGCAACCAGTTCTTACAAAGCTTACAGAAGCAACCAGGAATTCAAGAGAAATGTATAGTTTTCAACTAGAATGACTCAAGGCATTGAATCTTTACAGCCCCAGCTATCCATGCTACAGTGAGTTCATGAACTAAAACCAAGTTTTCCACTAAAGCATATTTTCTTTTTTTTTTTTTTTTTTTTTTTTGAGACGGAGTTTTGCTCTTGTTACTCAGGCTGTAGTGCAATGGCGCGATCTCGGCTCACCGCAACCTCCGCCTCCTAGGTTCAGGCAATTCTCCTGCCTCAGCCTCCTGAGTAGCTGGGATTACAGGCACGTGCCACCATGCCCAGCTAATTTTTTGTATTTTTAGTAGAGATGGGGTTTCACCATGTTGACCAGGATGGTCTCGATCTCTTGACCTCATGATCCACCCACCTCGGCCTCCCAAAGTGCTAGGATTACAGGTGTGAGCCACCGCGCCCGGCTGAAGCACCTTTTATTTTATCATAGAAATAAAAACAATGAAAACAGAAATTTGATGAGACAATATTTTTCATCCAAAGCAAATGTTTCCATTTTATATTTGTTTCAATTAGCTTTTACTTGTATACCAAATAGTCCCCAAACTTAATGACTTAAAATAACAATCATGTTTATCTCCTATAAGTCTGTTAATTGCCTGAGTAAATCTTCTGGTCCTCACCAACTTGGCTAAGACTGAATAATCTAGTACGGTCCACTCAGGTGTTGAGGGTTGGCAGGCAGGCATGTTGGTCTAGAGAGAGACCTGAGCTAGGACAGGTCATATGTGTTTCATATGTTCTCTCATCCTCTAGTACAGGGATGTCCAATATTTAGGCTTCCCTGGGCCACACTGGAAGAAGAATTGTATTGGACCACACATAAAATACATTAACGATAGCTGATGATTTTTTTAATCACAAAAGAATCTCATAATGTATTTGGAAAGTTTACGTATTTGTGTTGGGCTGTATTGAAAGGTGTCCTGGGCCACATGTGGCCCATAGGTCGTGGGTTGGACAAGCTTGCTCTAGTAGGACATTCAGAGTTTCTTTATACAGAAGTCTCAGGGTTCCAAAGAATAGCAAAATAGAGTAAGCTCCAACATGTAAGTGTTTATCAAGCCTCTTCCAGTGTCCAATTAACCAAAGTCACATTGTCAAGTTCAGCTGCAAGAGTAAAGAAAATTGACTCTATCATTGGAGGATGGTTAATGGGTACAAAAAAAATAGAAGCAATGAATAAGACCTACTATTTGACAGTACAACAGACTGACTATAGTTAATAACAACTTAATTGTATATATTTAAATAATTAAAAGAGTATAATTGGATTGTTTGTAAGGCAAATGACAAATTATTCAGGTGATGGATATCCCATTTTCCATAATGTGATTACTTCACATTGCATGCCCATATAAAAACATCTCATGTACCTCATATATATACCTAATATGTACCCCAAAATTTAAAATAATGTTTAAGAAATAGACTCCATCATTGATATTTTTTCCAACTAACCATACTATCTTCAACTTTCAGTTAAAAATCAATAGCCTTATTCAGGGTTTGAGATACAAGAAAATCTTTCTTATGCCAGTGATAATGTTACTTCTCTACTTCTGAACTGATGCTATAAGCTCTCTTTCTGTTTCATAGTCTTTATTTCCTTTCTCTTCCAATCTTTCCTAGAAAGTGAACAAGTAAAGAAAGCAATGAATCAGGTAACAGAAAATATCAATATTAATGTGAGAGAAGAGAGGACTATTATGCATTCCTTAATATCTCAAGCCAAGAAAAAAAATCCAGGCATTTTTAATTCCCTTTATATCCCATGGATGTGACTTAAGCATAGCTCTAGATTTCAGGGGAAAAAAATGAGATACTGGTCATTAAAATTAGTAAATATAGAGGCAATTTGAGATCTAGGATAGGCAATTTATTTTTATCAAGTAATGGAAAAATGAGGTTTTTCTCAATATTGGGGAAAAAAAGGTAAATTATCCTTAGTATGGAAAACTAAGGTAGTTCAATTTTTTTATAATACTATTTAGAGGCAATAATTTAAGAGCTAATGCCAAACATAATTCAACTTGCTTTGCTAATATTATTAAAGCAATGAAAATCTAGTTTTTAGAAAGAGCAATAATATAATGGCAGCCATTTTTTTCA
Source organism: Callithrix jacchus (assembly GCF_049354715.1). Classification (NCBI taxonomy): domain Eukaryota; kingdom Metazoa; phylum Chordata; class Mammalia; order Primates; family Cebidae; genus Callithrix; species Callithrix jacchus. Next base: position 70,047,377 of record NC_133504.1, on the reverse strand, counting down.
CACAACCTGATCAAGAACACTTCATCAGGCGTAAGTGACAAGAAAGAGTTTCATTACCATCCTAATGGCAATTAAATAACCACTGACATCACTGGTAGGATATGTCTTTCATCACCATTTCAGATTTCTTGAAATAGCAGGAAACGTGATTTTGTTATTGTAGTGTTATGCAGTTAGGGTGTATAAGGGTCCCATTAAAGTAAAAACGGAGCATGAGTTTTAATGACAATCACCATCACTTTCTTGTTTGAGACAAAGTGAACTACAGGCATTTGATCAAAACCCCAACTAGACTTATAAGGTATCTTTTTCTTGTCAGTGAAATCATTTTTACTCCATTATAGAATCAGTTATTCCAACCTAATAATATAGGCAGTGAGCTGCAGGGTTTAAAGTAGAGCTATGCATGTGGAAGTAAGAATAATCCAAAACATTTTTCCACTGGTATCTGAAGATATCACATTTCTTACTTTTGCCTTTAACCCCACTCCTAACCATTTTTCTTTTATTTGGTCAATACATAATAGAATCTTCATGAAATGTTTTTACCTTAAAAACTCAAAACGCAAAATAACATATAATTTTGTGATATTTCATTTAACTCAGTAATTGTTTCCATATTTTTTGGCTCTCTCTAGCTAGTGTCAAACTGTTTTGATTATTAGCTGATGTAAATGAGAATTTTTCCCCCTGTACACTGCTATTCAGCTTTCATTTAATAGCAGTTATTTCCTCTGATATCACAGCTTGCAAGTACTGCTTAACCATTTAATTCATGTACTTCAGATTTCTGACTTCACAGCAAAGTAATCCTGTATGGAAGTCTATCTGTACTCCCAGAAGAAATTATATCCATTGGCAGCTATGGTGTCCTTCAGAATTTAAAGAAAAAGAGACCACCATGATTGCAAAAATATTATGGTGCTCTCATTCTCCTGAAAATATGAAAATTCACAGACAAAAGAGTGGATGGCATACTGCAGTTACTCTTCTTAAATTATGGCCAAGTAAAATATTTTTGCCAGGCTTAAAAAATCTTCCTACCCAAAGAATCTAGTCAGTTAAATGTGACCAGAATTATTTTATACTTTTGTTTGTATATTTATTTATATTTGGTTTTGCTCCAAAAGTCTACAGTAATAAGCACATAAAATTTAATGGTATCTCAAGTAGACTTCAAACTCCTTAGCGAGGTTTAGCAGAGTTAGGAATTTTTTCAAACTTCTACAAAAATTAGGTTCAGACTACAACTGACAAAGGTTCTTGATACAAGAAGGAATATGGCCCAGAAGATACCTCAGATCTCATTTGGATCTAAATTTGACTCTCAAGTGGCCTATGGCAGAACCACACTGTATGTGTTTACCCTTAGCAATTAACCTTCTACTCCCTTTTCTTCTCTCCTCACCTCAAGAGCTAATCACATTTAAAGTTAATTTTAAACGAGGACTCAAAGGAAATTACTACAACAATCCCACCTTCTTAATTAAGTCTCCTCACTCAAACATATACATTCACTTGACCGAGAGCTGAGGCCACTGTAGCTCATTCTCAGAAAGCTTCATCCCTGTCATCCAACTGCACACGCATGGTTGGCCAGTTTATGCCTGCACTGCCTTAATCTTTAAGAGACTATTGAGCATCTTGGCTGCTTCCAAAGTGACCTCAGAGTTTTTGCCAGATCAGTATTTTTGAATTTTTCCTCAAAGAAGACCTAGATTTCTGGAGTCAGTCCTGCTACCCACCTGAATTTCAGGGCATTCTTTGACCTAGGAATATTCCCAGGCGAGAACAGTTATCCAAGGTCCATGGCAGTCAAAACCCTGCTACTCCCAAATATGAATAGCTTATAAGAAATCACAAATATTAGGAAAAATTCAATGGAGCATCCACCTCAGTGGCATATTCCATGGACAGAGCAAAAAAAACGAGGTTGGTAGAAGAAAACTAAAGGTTCTTATTTTTACTCTAATACTAAAACCATGTACTTGTACAGTTTCTCGGTGTCAAGCTCAATGTCAGTTTGATGTACATTGCATGTTTTAATTCTATTTTTAACTCTGTACTGAATGAATTCCACTGTAATTTCTTACCATGGAGAAATATGGTAAAATGGAATCGTAAAAGGTTTATCACTTTCCATCTACCTTATTTCCAGTAAAAGGGGCAATATAAATATTATTATGGGAAAAAAATCATCAGAGGAAAAAAAGAAAAACTATTTTTTACACGTAAAGAATAAAGAAGACACAAAAACACTGAATGACCCCTAAAAAAGATTTATCTATAAGTAAAATATAACAAGTCTGAGAAAACCAAGCTTAAATTTTCACTTCAAATCCAAAAATTTTTAATAATTTTTAAATGAGGGTATTTCATTCTTTCCTGATGTTTGTGTGTACTCTGAAAGAGAAGCTAAATACTATAATCTCTTGATGTTGTTTTGCTAGTGTTTTGGTCTAAAGAGTTCAATTTACTGAACTTGCACTAGAAAGTATGTGTTACTTTCCTGAGCATAATTTGGTGTGTGTGAGGAACTGGAAGGGATTATAAGAAAACCACAATAAATAGTTCTCTTCTAGCTATTATTATTATTTGGCACCAGAACTTGTGCCTGAAAGGTTTATTTCTGAAAAGTTCAAAATACATCTTGTATGCACTATGTAATTATCATATTATATATTATACCTTTTACCTTTTTGAGGAAAATTTGCTCTCCTAGTTCGGTTTCCAGATGACATAATTCCCTATGTCTGTTTTAAGTGTGTGTGTGCATGTGTGTCTGCGTATGCACGTGTATACACATGGGTGTTTACAAATACATCTTAAAGCATACATGTGACTGTCTGCCAGACAAGTCTTCAGCTGGCTCTCAATCAGAACAAGTCAAAAATCATATTGCTTGGCCCTCAGCAGGTTTGCTGTTCATATCCAAACTTCTGTCTTTAATATTCACATAATCTTTAGCCAGTTTCTTGCAGCTTATCTTCTTGGGCCATGTGGCAACAGTACCACCTAGTGGAGATTGCCTATCCTTTGGTGAGCATATCACAAAACTAGCAAGAGAGTCCCCACTTGTGATTGGCCGAAGTGTCCTTCTCCAAGAACTTCATTCCCAAAAACTATTCCTTCCTATGGCAAATGCCAACCGACAAGCTTCCATCTGTTAAGAAACACCAACATTAGATTTAATTTTTGGAACGTTAGCCGTCAAAGATGGTAGCATTGTTTTCTACAGATTGCTATTTTAAACACACCTAATACCCAGGAAGGAAAGAACACTTTCTTCAATTTTCTCAAACTTATAGGTTTTTTAATTTAATTACTAACTGAAAAAGGTGTTTAAATGTAAATGTCTAGTTATGCTCAAAATAACTGGGCAGAACCAAAATATTACAGTGATTACCTTTGAAGAATATAGATGAAAGTGAAGGGGGGCATGGCATGGTGTTTTTCTTGGTTTTTCAGATTTTCTATATTGAGCAAGTACTTTTGAAACTAAATAATTAAAGGCTAATCTTTATTTATACACTACCTAAACAGAATGAATCATAGGAAGCAAATTTTCAAGATGGTAAGATGCAATACCCTTTTATTATAGATGAGGAAGCCAAGGCTCAGACAATTTAACTGACTTGTCTAAGGTAATTGGGATAGTTAACTTTATGTGTCAACTTGATTGGGCCACAGGATGCCCAGATAGCTGGCTAAACATTGTATTTCTGGATGTGTCTGTATGGGTGTTTCTAAAAAAGATTAGCATTTAAATCAGTAGACTGAATAAAGCAGATCAGCTCTCACCAATATGGGAAGGAATCATCCAATATATTGAGGGCCTGAAATAGAACAAAAAGGCAAAGGAATTTTAAATTTGCTCTCTGCCTAACTACTTAAGCTGGAACATTGGTCTTCTCCTGCCCCCCTCCCCCGCCCCCGCCATGCTCCTGATTCTCAGGCCTTTGGACCCATACTGGAATCTACCACATTGGCTCTCAGGCTCTCAGACCTTCAAACTACACCACCAGCTTTCTGAGGTCTTCAGCTTTCAGACAGCAAATTATGGGATTTCTCAATCTCTATAACTGCATGAGCCAAAACCTTATAATAAATATAGTAATCCTGTTCCTGTCTGTGCAGGTTCTACATCCATGAGTTTAACCAATCACAGACTAAAAGTACTTTTAAAAACAATTTTTAAAATACAGCAATAAAATATACAAACTTAAAACAATACAGTATAACAACTATTCACATAGCATTTGCATTGTATTAGGTATTACAAGTAATCTAGGGATAATTTAAAGTATATGGGAGGATGTGCATAGCTGGTAAATGGTAAATACTTTACTATTTTATATTCCTGAATTTTGGAATGCTCAAGTCCCTTATATAAAATAGTAAAGTATTTACCACTTATCTGTGGGGAGTCCTGGAACCAGTCTCCCCAGGGTACCAAGCAACAACTGTATCTTTAACTGGATGGATGGATATAATATAATATTGGTTCCGCCAGACAGAGAGAGAGAGAGAGTGGGCGGGGGGAACATTGGTTCCGCATCTGTAAAGAACCCTAAAACACTATCACAACTACCCACTGGCATAACTGCAGCTTTGTGGTTTCAGCTGCAGTACCTATTCCAATATATTATGATGCCTCTTCTCCATCACCTCTCTTGTTGGATTTATAATATATCCACTTTCCAGTGTTTAAACTACTCTTATTGTGATTTTTCTGTGAATAATTTAAGCTCAAGTATTTTTGTATGAAAGTGGAATACTAGTACTAGAAGTAATGAATGTCTTCTGTGATTACATGCTACATAAGTGACTAAAACAGAGTATAATCCTATTGTGAATAAAATAGTGTGCAGCATTTAATTATCTCAGTTGATCAAAACACCCCAAATAAGCTGGTACTAGTGGAATAGTTACTAATCTTTTCAGTTTCTTGTTAAAATAATCCGAAATCATGTAAAGTAAGTATGATGTATAAAATCAAATACCCAAAGCTCTAACAATAGCCTAAATAATCTTCCTGAGATATTGAAAAATTAGTCATTCTACCCTAACACTAACTTGGTAAAGCTCATAAGAGGTTCTCTTATTTCTTAGACTCCCTCTTGGACTATTTGCAACTAAGCAGTAAATAACCTTTTAAAACTATTGACCAAGTAAACATAGCGATCATTTCTATTCATTTTTAGTACACACACACACACACACAAATCTAGCTTTTCTCAGTATTCCTTGCTAACATTTGTTAAGCACCTGCTACATTCTAGGTGCTCTATAAACATCTCTAATTCTCACAATAAACATACAAGATAGCTGTTATTATCCCTTGCTTTAGAGGTTAAGAGAATGGGGCTCTGTGACCCACTAGGCCAAGTAACTCACACATGAACTTCCATTTCTGCCGTCAAGAAGGTTAAATATTTATGCCTGTAATTGCATTTAAGTGCTTTGTATGCTAAGAGCCAAGTTATATCTAGCATCTTGTTTACAATTATTTAGGTCACCAAACCATTTCTGTGGGCCATGTCACCCACATTACAGACATCTTCCTCTGCAAACAAAAGTACACAGATATGAAATTAATTAACTACTCCCTCTTTAAGAAGTTGAGCCTACTCAAGGATGCAGCAGGAGGGCTGTATGAAAGACTCCTTAGAAAGAGAAAACACTTAACCTAATTCTCTCCTACAATTTCCTAAGGGGGAGGTAAACCACCCGGTCTCCTAGAACATCAGAACTCCAGTTTAAAATGAGCCAATCTTTCAATCAGCTCCACTGGGCTCTCTGGCAGGAGGCGGAGAAAGCTTGGACAGTCACAGTCTGTTATGAGACAACGGGATTTTCTTCCACAGTGCTATTATTTTGGCACCTTTCACAAGTACTAAATCCTTTAAAACTTAACAAGTAATTGTTGAGAGATTTAAACTAAAGCAGCTATAGTTGCAAAGCTTTTAATGTGTCGCTGGAGTAAACCATCATGTTCACTGTTCTGAACAGGAATGTAGAGGGTTATTTTTTTTACCACCTGCTATATATCTGGCACTGTGCTAAAAGCTACAAGGAATACACACACACACACACAAATCCAGATTTCTGTCCTCAAGAAATTTAATGTGAGAATTAAGAAGCAAGATATTTACAAATAATAAATACAATTTTAAAATGAAGCTTTCCTGGCTTATTAACAAGAACAGATTTAGAGTCGAGGCATTACAAAATTGCTAAATCTTAATGTAAATTTATACACACTTGTATGGGTTTCAGTTCTACAAAAAACAAGAATTCTCCCCCATATAGTTCAAGTGAAGACAGTTTGATGAAGGGACCTATGACAAGGGTGTGGGAAGGATTGAGCTAAAAATGAGAGATGCTGAGGCACTCAGAGACCACCCATGGGAAGCATTACCATTCCTAGGGCTGAAAGGGGAGGGGGAGGAAAGAGTGTTTAAGAAGCCCAGTGAGAGTTGGAGCTGTAGAAAGGGCTGCCCACCAGGAGCTGAATCACAGGGGACCGCATTTATTGCAAGAGAAATAGCTACACAGAAGCAGAGAAGAAGCAAGGAAAAGAGAACCACACCTCTTTTGCCTTCTATCCACCATGACCTTCCAGTCCTCCTAGGGCTGAGTCCAACTGGAGGTCACCTGAAAAGGGGGCCAAGGTAATGCTGTTTGTAGTCATCAGCCATCTTCCCAGACACAAGGTGAGAGAAGGAGGGAAAACGTGGGGTACTAGCATCCATGTCGATGAATTTTTATAATTATCATAAATAATAAATAGCAAATGCAAAGAATCTACTATGCCAGACACTGGTCTAAGTGTTTTACATGCATTAAATCATTTCATCCTCACAATGAGAAAGATGATTATGAGTTAGGACTATTATGCTCAATACAGAAGAGGAAACTGAGGCACAGAGAAGTTAAGTAATTTGCCCTAAGTTATGTGGGTAGTAAGAGGTAGAATACAGTTGTAACCTTGGTGGTCTAGCTCCAAACTTTATGGCCTTAAACATTATGCCCCACAGCCTATCCTAAACCTAAAGACCCTCACTCCACAAAACAGCTATTCTGCAGCAGCATTTATGAATAAGAAATCAACAGAGTAAAATCAAATTTGTTGCTTCAAGATCTCCCTAAATAATTTTTGTTAATGAACACAGACAGCAATGGGATGGACACTCCTCTACCATACAAAGAAAGAAAATCATGTATCAATCTCATTTTGCCTTTAATTCTCATAGATTCAGGAATTCTTGGAAGAGTAATGGAAAAATAATCAGAGAATACTCCATTGTAAAGGAGGAAACGAGTGGTGGAGAGGAAAAAGACATGATTTAAAGCCCAAAGAGAGAGGTATTTTCACAAAGAGCAACTACTGCCATTGCTTCACCTCTGGTTCAAGCTGAATGTGGAGAAATGTTGATGTTCCTGAACTAGTAAAATTGTAAAGCTCCTCAGAGGCTTTCTTCTTGGAGGCAGGAGAAAACTGATTAGCCATTTAACCTGAGGTAGGTACAGAACACGAGTTTTAAAGGAGCCAGGCATAAAGAAGGACTTATTCAAACAAGCCTGCAATAGTCACCAGATTGTTGTTGCAACTCATCACATCCTTCCTGGAAATATATGGAAGAAAGACTAAGCTTTCCCTGGCCCATAATAAATCACTCAGGGGCTACCACTCCCAGGCTAAATCTTCCGGTCCTCTCTCTGTTTTTTTTCCTTCATATTTTTCCTCTCTTATACAGGTCTCAGATAAAGAGCATTAAAAGAGAATGGGGGTAAAAGTAAACCATTTTTGCCCCTGTTGTTGTTCTAAATATCCAAGAAAATGTTGGATTATTCATATCCTTCTCCTGCTTTTGCTCAAAATTTCTACATCATAAATTGTATTTGAAGTGTCCACCAGAAGGGTATATAACTCTGGCTTTGTACTTTTAAAAGCAAGTGGTCACCCAAAAAGATACAAATTTTAAGATTGGTCTAAAGACTCTCTGTCCAGAGCATTTCTCCCATTCTCCTATACCAAGACCTCAAATTTCTTGAAGATTTCTTTCTTTGAACTATCAATTAAAAATTAGCATAAATGCATATATTTAACACATCTCAAAGCATGTTTGGAATCACTGACTATTTGATCTGCATAACATATCTATGATTCATGAAACTTGCATATTTCTATTTATGATGCCACCATTGTTTAGGTGTCCTTTGTAAATCTGAAAATTAAATGAAGAAAAAAGTACACCATAATGGGGACAAAATGAGTAACTTTACAGTGAAGAAATCTGGCAAACTCTACTTCAGCCTGATGATCACTGCTGTAAGAGAATAAGGCATGTTTATAGTATAAACATATCTTGATATATGATGTGGTAAAAATGGCACTTTACCTCTGTGGTCCTCCTCCAAAAAATTCATAACCCAATCTAATCATGACAAAATCAGACAAATCACAACTGAGAGACATTCTATAAAATAGCTGACCACCACTTTTCAAAGTGTCAAGGTCATCAAAAACAAGGAAAGTCTGAAAAACTGTCACAGCCAAGAGAGGCCTAAGAAGACAAGGAAACTAAATGTAATGCAGTACCCTGGATGGAATCTTGGAGCAGAAAAAGGACAGTAGGGAAGAAATAAGAAAATGTGAATAAAGTATGGACTTTAGTTAAGAACAGTGCATGGATACTGCATCTTATAGTGCAACTATAAGATGTTGATAGTAGAGGAGAGTGAGTATAGAATATCTAGGAACTCTCTGTAGTCTCTTCAAATTTTTCTTTAATTATAAACTTGTTCTAAAAAACAGTTTCATTAAAAATGAAATTAGGTGATATATAAAATGTATTTTGTAAACCATGGCATATTACTATGTGATAATAATTAGAGCTGTGTTTTGATGACAGTCTGTGGTAGTTGAAATGAATTGATGCTGTATTCACAAAGAAGTATCTTTACTCAAATGTCTACTACGATACTCCTGGTTTCAGTTTTTGAAAAATTACAAATTTTCAGATATATAACTTCTAACAGTGGTTCCACTTGTAATCTGATGAATTTCAGAAATTATTCAGTAGTTCCTTAATCACTGCAAGCAATTTTTTAGTGCCAATCATGTGCCGGGTACTATCTCAAGTAAGGAAACAAAAAGAAACTAACATTTATTAACAGATCATAGTATAGCAAGAACTTACCTACATTGCCTCATTCCATCCTCAGAGAAATCTAGAAAATATTTCATTTTTGCCTGAGGGTGAGGCATTCACTCCCATAGCATCCACCCCTTACTCCTATCCTGGAACTTATCACCCATGGGAGTAACTGCCTACATACTGCCCATATTCCCCACCAGACTGTGAAGTCTTTGAGTACGAGGACTTGTTCAGTGTTGTCACTCCAACATAATAAAGCATAATACCTGCTCATAATTGGTGGAGTGAATGAATAAAATTTAGTCAAGACTCTCATTTGCAAGTGATAGAAAATTAAAGCACAAAAGAAAATGTATTCACTCAGGTAACCAAAAAGAATAAGGAGAACTTCTGGTGCTCTGAATTCATGTGGCATTTCTTTTGCCTGAGTAACAGTCTGGTCTCTCCACTTTCCTCTTACTCATCCTGTGGAAGGAAGATGAACTTAAACAACTGATGTATTTAGAAGTGAGTACCGCTGAGCTCAGTCTCTTCTGGTCTGTGACTTAGGGATCTGCCTTCCTACCTCACTAAAGAGAGTATTCTGCTCTGCTTTCTACCACATGCTAAGCTTCTCATGCAGGATTTGGCTCTATAAACTCAATTCAGGGGAAAGTACCAGGAAATCCACTGTGCCTGCACATCTAAGCTATGTTCACTAATCCAGCTTTCATTAGCATTAGAGTTAATATTTTGATCTCCACCTGTCTAACTCTTATTGCTATCATTCAGTTTGTTCCAAACATGAAGGAGGGAAAAATGAAAGCCGTTCATTGTCCTCTGAAAAATACAGGAGTACTGGGTCACAGGCATGACAGAATTCAGGGGCTCAGATCCTGCCAGAAGAAATCAGGCTGTCTATCTCTCTGGTTCCACTCTTCTGTGCATAACTTCACTCTTAGGTTGTCTTTCTTCAATGTGACTGTACCTGCTGGTTCCAGGCTTATCACTCCCCAACCTTAGCAAGTAGGGAAAGTAAGCTGCTGCTTCTCAATTCTTCGAACAAAGATCCTGGGATTTACTCTGCTTCTTTTGATTTAGGTCCTATGTCTATCCTGAACCAATCACTGTGACCAGAGTGTCAAGAGCCCTGATTAGCCAGGCCTGGACCACATGAAACCAAGGGTGGCACCTGTTGAATTACATGTAATTAAAGTGGGGGAGATGTGGGGGCACTATGGGAATAGGGGAAAAGGTCAAACGAAGATAAGACTGCAACAGCAATGATAACTCTTTTTCACAGAAAAGAAAACTGAGGGCACATAGCTTGTATGGGGCAGATAATGAAGTTTAAAATCACATGTGTTTTAACCACAAGTCTGAGTGATTTCTTCTACAACAGAATGCCTCCTGAAGCTTCTACCAACAAATCTCATCATCCTTAAGCAAATTATCTAGCTGCGGAAGTGACAGAAACTCTTAAGAAGGTTTTAGGCCATATTGGTAGAAGATGAATGCTGGGTTTCTTGTTATTGAACATGCCACTCTGTGCCCCAAACTCCTAGCAAGAGGTAGAAATCACCCCTCCTAAATAATGGGGCAAACTCAACATTTTTCTGGAACACCTTAGCTCCAATTTAACACAAATCATTTCTTTGCTGACTTTCATACTGATGTTTACAGCTGCTACAAACTCTATGTAATGGGTTCAGTATAAGAGATATACCTTGTTTTTTTAAACTCAACTTACTCCTTAGTCCACTTGATAGCAGAAAACTTAAACTTATTAATTTAGGTTAAACTCAGTTAATTTAATACTATCTCAGTCAAATCAGAATAAACTCAATATAGGGTTCTCTCTTCCCTCCCCACATCTAAGTTTTAGTTGGCCCAGTCATGGCATCAGGAAGTTCCACCTGCTGCTCAGTCCACACAGGCTTCTGCTGAAATACATCTTATTCCACCTGACTCATGGAAGGCATCACATCTCCACTGTGGCATCTGCTGAAAAGGACACTACCTATCTGGGCTGCTTTCCAGTGTTGGTCCCAGCTTCTCCACAGCTGCCTGCCTTTGGTGTCACATCTACATTGCTCTTGGCTATACTGGAAAAGATCCTCACCCCACATGTGAGCACATGGAGATTATCTAGGAGGCCTTTCTTCCAGCGCTGTGCTGTCTTCAGCTACTCCGTTGCTCCATGGATAAGGACTGCAGCACCTGGAAAGCCAGGCAGGGATTGGGGCACATGGGCCCTCTCCTTTGAGATTACTTGGCCCCAGCATTGAGACTGTCACTGAGACAGATACTGGGGAAAGCACAGGGAGCCTCATCAGCATCTGATACCATTCTTTCCAACTTTGTTTCCACATCATGAGGAATCTTTATCAAGTCAAAGAAAGGAAAACAGTCTCCTACATTATCATGCATTCTTGCTGATCTTCCAACCCTTTCTTTCAGTTACTATCTCTACAAGAAATTTTAAACTCAGAAGCTGACATCAACTGTTTTGTTTTTAATTGTTCTATCCAACCCCTCTTCTCTGAAATAGTGAGCTCAGGCTGTCTGAAATGAGGGAAAAGGCCATTAAAAAAAAAGAAGAAGTAAAAAGGAAAACAATTATAAATGGAAAAGCTCCCCATGATGTAACTTGAATCAAGTTGAATTTCTGTATTAGAAGTGTTGAGACCAGACCACAGAAGTGCAGAAAGCAGATAGAAAAAATAGCTTCTCTGGTTAAACCGACTATGAATACTTGCTTTCAGAGTGATGTTGCCAACTTCTCCATAGCCATTTTTGCGCTATCCTAAGAAATGCCCTGAGCAAACAACTCTCAGACATAGCCTTTACGTGCATGTGAAGGTTAATTTCACACATCAATTTGACTGGGCTAAGGGATATCCAGATATCTAGTAAAACATTGTTTCTTTGTGTGTCTGTAGGGTTTTTCCAGAAGAGATTAACATTTCAATCAGTAGACTGAGAAAAGAAGATCCATCCTTCCCAAGGTGAGTGGTCCTCATTCAATCCATAGAGAGCCAGAATAGAACAAAAAGGTAGAGGAAGAGCAAATGTGCTCTATTTGAGCTGGGAGGTCCATTTTCTCATCTTCTGTTCTCAGAAATTAACATATCTGGTTCTTGAGTCTTCAGACTCTGACTGGGATTTACACCATCAGCTCCAAGCTTCCCAGGTCTTCTGATCTGTACTGAATTACACCACCAGTGTTCCTGGTTCTCCTGCATGCACATGACAAACTATAGGGCATCTCAGCCTCCATAACTGTGTAAGCCAATTCCTATAATTGATAGATACATAGATAGATAGATCTCCTATTAGGTCTATTTCTCTAGAGAATCCTAACTAATACACGAACTAAGGCAGGAGGAGAAAAAATAACCACATGTTTAACAATCAGAGACTTCATAACAAACATCAGCAGAATTTCCAGGAAAAGGACCAGTCCAGGGTACAAACCAGACCCACCACTCAAAACCACAGCAAAGATCCAGAGGATGCTAAGTGGACAAAAGTACCAAGCTTCACTCCTCACCATGAAATCACCCTCAAATTCCATCTTGAGGAAAAGCATGGAAAGGAAATTGAAATCTGAAGGGCCGTGAATTTAATCTAAAAGACAGCCATCAAAAAGCAACTAGGCCAAAAATGAGTGTAACAGATTATAAACAGCAAAACATAAAGTTTACTTTTTCTTAGCTACCCAGTGAGACTGTCAGCAATAAAGAAAGAAAAAGGCCAAAATGCTATATTTTTCTTATATGTGTGACTGTGATAAGAGTGATTGCTGCTCTGCTATCCAATCCTCCTAAATCAATCTTTCCAATAGCATATACCAAAATGGAACGAGGCAAGGCAGTAACAAGTGCTCCCAGGTACCAAATCACAATAGTTCAAACCAACTGTCACAAAAGCTTGTTCTCTAGTTAATACTTTGGCCGAGTTGTGGATACTGAAGCGATTAAAAGAGAGGAAAAGAAGGAAGGAGGGAGGGGAGGGGAAGAGAGGAGAGAGGAGGGAAGGGGAAAAGAGGGGAGGGGAGGGGAAAGGAAGGAAGGAAAGATGCAAGGGAGGGAGAGAGGGAGGGAGGGAAAGAGGAAAATAAATGAAGGGGCTTGGGGGTGACAGCAACAAAAATGACCTGTGTTGTATATAATAACTCTGAGGTAAAATCATTTTCTCAACAAGTTATGACTAAAATGAAAGCTGATGATAGTGACAGATTGTTCAAATAAGTAATGTTTTAAAAACCTCTCTTCAGTATATCCCCAATAAATTAGCAGCAAATACAAAAAATAAAGGTTTCTTATTTACCTATATAGCTTGAATCTCTTCTCCAGAAAAACTCGAAGACTCTCTATGCAGCAAAAATAAAATCATCTATTTATGAAATCTTATTAAATGCTGCTTTTATGATGAATGAAATAAATAAAAGAGAGAGAGACCAAGGGAGAGAGGAACAGAGGGAGCGAGAGGGAAGTAGGGAAGGTGGGAGAAAGGAAGAAAGAAAGATAAGCGTAGAGGGAGAAGAAGAAAAAAAGCATAAAGCAACCTAAAGCCCTTGAACAGCATGTATTAATGATTTTTTATCAGTGTCTCCGTATCTTCATGCAGGAGATTCAGCTAAGTTATAAAACCCAGATCCATTTACCAACTGATGTTCTGTGATACTATTTATAAGTGCAAAAGATACACTCCTCTCAGCAGAGTTGTAACCCATTTACCAGACTACACTGTAAATGAGCCTTCTTTCCCACTAGGCTTCCCAGAAAGGGTGTAATGGCAAGTCCAGCCACTATAATGTTCCACCAATGCCTTCAAGGAGATTTGAGAAGACCCAAAAGCCCACAAAGCTTATTCAGTTATATAAAGACTGCACAAAGGAGTTTTATTTTCAATTCCAGTTTCTTAATTTTTTATTATATTCCCCAGCACAGAGCAGTCTTTGTACCTTTGGATCTCCCAAAATGTTTATATCCCAAAGTACACCTAGGTGTGAAAAATATGACTCATGTTCTTGATAAATTCATATTACAAGACATGGCCTTGAAAATGAAAAGCTAATGAAATCCTTCTCTTCTCTAAGTTTTCTTTCATGTCAAAGGTTAGTCTTGCTTATTCAACAACTTAGACCTCAGCACTTGAACAATAATGAGCCTGTCCAAGTGGTATCAACAGCTAAGGTTTTAGAAACATGAAAAGAAAGCCTTTAGAAAAATAACTCAGGGTTGGCAGTTAGAGAAGAGTTCACAGTTTTACTAGTCCAGAAATAAATTACTGCAAACTAAGTCACTGATATAACATACTCATTTGCTACTCCCCCACAGCCTACTAGAAAAGTTTTAAAATGAGAACTTTTGACATAAACTGCCTTCCTCATTCTTAGAACACATTAAACTCTCAAGTATTTGCTCTATAAAACTGTCAAGACTGTAACAATTTTGAGAAAAAATTCATCTCTTTTCTAGGAAAAGTATAAGAATTATACCTATACTTTAAGCCAACAACAAATCCAAGCTACAGATTACCCATTTAATAGAACATACTTGTTTGTTCTTTCTCTCTCACCATTTTCAAGTTAGTGAGAACAAACCTCTGACAAGCCACCAAAGAATTTGGCTTTAAGTAGCAAATAACTGCATATCAGTCATTTCCCATTCAATTCTGGAAAAGACTGGGAATTCTCTTTGTGTTTAGTTTGCACGTGGAAGACGTTGTGAATAAAACTAGGAAGGCCACAAAATTAACCTGCCACAGTGCCCTTACATAGGCTCTGGGTGATCATGAACTATCTCTTCTACTCTGACATCTTAATCTGTATTAAGGCAAAAATAATAATTAACAGGTAGTGAGTGCTTACTCTGTGCCAGGCACTGTTTAAAACACTGATAGAAATTAACTCAAATAATATTAATAACAATTTTTCCTTCCCTTGGAAGATAAAAAGCAAAACCAACTGAGAATATGGAAAAATGAAAACAGTCTGTTTGGTTTGGATAGCTAAATTATGAATTAGTGTTTTCTTTGATTTTAACTGTCATTCATGTTATTACTATATTTGCATAGCAAATACCTATGCCTATGGTAAATTTCTTTGAAACCTCTTTCAAATGCTATTTTTCACCTGAAAAATAAGGATAATAATAGTACTTTTCTCATAGTTCTGCTGCATTAGGTTTACATACTGCAAAAACCTTTCCAAAAGGCCACTTTTATTCATATAATATTCAACTGCTTATTGGATCTCATTAGACTTCTTAGCTGGTCATGCAAGTCCTCTTTTTTATCTTATTGCTTTACCATATCACCCACCACCCAAATTGGGCCCATGGCCACAACTAAGTCATTCCCAGCTGCCTATCTTAACTCATTTTCTCCCTCCAACCTCCTTGCAAATGTCCTCATCACTCCTCTCTGCTAATCATGTTTTCCCCATCCTTCATCATCCCATTCACATTTTCCTGTCCTTTTATGTCTTCCCCATCCTACACTGCATCTGCTGACATGCACTAAGTGCCTATGATGCACTTGGCACCTTTTGGGTGTTATTTAATCCTTTCAGCAATCCTAGAGACAGTCAATAGTCCCTATTAGACACATGAGGATTCGAGAGACTGTGATTTATGCAGGGTGGTGGAGCCAGGGTTCATTCTCAGTTATCCTAATCTATCTTGCACTTAAGAGCTTGTTCCACATAAATGAACTCTTAAATTTATATTTTCTGGTAATGTTCTCTAATTGTTTAATATGTATGAAGTTTGTGTGATACCCTATGTTCTCTGAGGCCCAAATCTGATGCAGGTCACACCATAAGCTAAGTTGATACTGATGACTTGAATTGAAAAAAGTGATGTGAAGTTCCAACAAAAAGTTAGTCTTTAAACACTGTAACTCCAATATTTTTTAAAAACTGTGAACTACCTGATGTCTCAGACAGCCTTGTAGAGGCATCAGAAAAGCAGCATCATAGACAAACACTCATTGGATGTTTGAGGATGATGAGAAACTCTTTAGGGAACCCGACAGAATGAAGTAGAACTATCAGAGAAAGATCCAAGCTCTGCAAAACATAATGCATACAGACATTTAACATCCAAAGAGTTTATGTCTTAGAAAGAAGTGGGAAAGATAAATTGGGTATTTCCTTCTATCACTTTCATGTTCTGAAGCATTTTTTTTTTTTTACCCTAGAGGTCCATGTCAGCTGAAGCAAAGTTTTAGAAGACAACTAAATTGCGCTGTTTCACTACCACTAAATAAATTCTGACATAATTATTTATCCTCTGTCCAGAGGCCATGATTCAAATACAAGGAAATGGAGCAATGCCTGGACATATCTCACCAATTATTCCTCCAACTCTACTCTGGAACTACGGAGGACTATCTAGCTACATACCCTAGACTACCGTATCCATTCCTCCCAGACCAGGCACTGTGACTGTACTACAGAACTTTCAGCCCTGCTGGTGCCCATGGGATAGAGCTATAGTCCAAGAAGCCCATAGCCACAGAGCTATCAGGAAAAAGCAAATCCTTGATACTCATGAGTTTCAGTACTGGCCTGTCACTGACTATACAGATGGGCCCCAACTTATGAAATTTCTACTTTACTATGCTGTGAAAGCCATATGAATTCAGTAGAAAATAGTGCCACATTCTTTCACACTGCTGGGCAGTGGCAGCAAGTCACAGCTCCCAGTCAGCCATGCCATCACAAGGGTAAAAAGCCTCTACAGCATTCTGTGCTGCCAGATGACTTTGCCCAACTGTAGGCTAATGTAAGTGTTCTGAGCACACTGAGGTAGGATAGGCCAAGTTATGACATTCAGTGGATTAGGTATATCAAATGCATTTTTGTCTTGCTATATTTTCAACCTAGGATGGGTTTATGCAGATGTAACCCCATCATAAGGGAGGAGCATCTTCGCCTCTAAAAGAAAACTCCTACCAACACCTTTTCAAGCAGTCTCATTGGCAACCTTTACACAGTAATAATTTCCATCACCACAGCCATTACTAGTTCTTAACAATTAGTCCTTTAGAAACAGAACAAAGCAGTTAAAAGCTTCTAGCTCCTCAGCACAGTCCTGCATATGAGTCTCTTTGTGACTTTTATTCAGGGTATGAGGTAGCTGGAGCACAGCTGAACTCATCCTTCAACAGCCTCACTCGTCTGGTTTCAGGGGTCAGAGACAACACTCCAGCTCCCAGTTCCATGCCCAGTGACAGGATGAAGGATCTTTTCCACAGAAAGACAAGGTTAATAAACAGTCCAGATAACAGACTTCTTTTTCTCTCTTCTCTACTACCCTCTGCAGTGCCAAGGGACCTCCCTCAGTTTTGTAATGCCTCCTGTCACCAAAAAAGCCCATTGCCAGGCACCCGCCCCCAGTGCCCTGTTTGTAGAGAATATGTATGTATCTAGACTAGGGTCAGCAGAGAAAAGGGGCATGATCCCCAACTGAGATGAAATTTGCTCACTAGCTCACTCACATTCTCAAAAATTGGTTTAAATACATCTAAAAAATTAAAGCATTATTACCTACTTAAGTTTCCAAGCACATTTACATAAAACACGCTATCAGCCAAGAATGTATTTGCTTTCGGTTTTTCTTTTAAAGAAATTGCTAGACTATCTATAAAGCCTCCAAAATGTAAGTGTATATAATACACACATATAAAATATTTCTATATTATATGTTGTATATATTATATATAAATATATAACCTCAAATATTTTAAGTATATATTTATGTATATAGCTATGTATTATTTATATTTTAAAATTTATATATACTTTTATATTTACATATTTATGTATGAATAAGTATTATATAACATACACATATGTTTTAGGAATGTAGATATTTTATATAAAATATATTAATGGGCCCCAGCACAGTGGCTCATGCCTATAATCCCAGCACTTTGGGAGGCTGAGATGGGTGGATCACAAGGTCAGGAGTTCAAGACCAGCAACCCCATCTCTACTAAAAATGCAAAAAAAAAAAAAAAGTTAGCCAGGTGTGGTGGTGGGTGCTATAATCCCAGCCACTAGGGAGGCTGAGGCAGAGAACTGCTTGAACCAGGAGGCAGAGGTTGCAGTGAGCCAAGATCATGCCACTGCACTCCAGCCTGGGTGATAGAGCGAGACACTATCTCAAAAAATATATATATATGTAGAGTGTGTGTGTGTGTGTGTGTGTGTGTAACATAATTATATGTATGTAACACAAATACTTCAAATAACATATTTATATAAAATGTATTTTCTATACAAATATGAATGTTTCCTAAAATACAAATATATACACCTTACCCCAAATAAGACAAGCGAGGCTCTTCTAAATCCTATACCAAAATTTCTTCTCCTCCTTATTTTCCTTTTTTCTGTTTATGTTATGAACAGGGAATGTCATGACAATTACAGAATCGCATCTAATGAAGACTGGCTGATACTGGTTCAAATGAAAACTTCAACAGTTCCACTACCTTGAGGTGTCCTCCCAGTTTACAAACAACTCTGTCATTTTCAAGAGTAAGATAAGGGGATTATAAGTAAAAGTTTCATTCCAAATATTGACTAAAATGCCAACTTATTATTATGGATTTTCCAGGTCAATATAACTAATCTGAAGTAGAAACTGAGCCTGAAGAGAAAAAGTGTTTCAATGGAGCTAAAACAATGACAACATTTATTCCCAAACACAGAAATAATTATCATGACATAATATGGTCTCAAGGCTTTAACAACTGGGGCTCATTGATTTCAAAATGCATCTAACTCACAAGGAATTTATGAATATGAGGAAGCTCTCAATACAGAGATCCTCTTGGTTTACATTCATTTACTTCCCAGTCAACTAATTTCATGAAAGCATTTGAGGCAGAATTCCTCTCTGAACTATAAAAGACTGCTAGTGAGAGGTGGTCACAACAGTGGCAACAGGATTAATTGGGCTGCTGATTTTCCTGCCTTCCCAGACCAGGTTCCTACATTACTAGGGCAGGACTGTCCTCCCACATTCCCCAGATTCAGAAAAATAAATAAATAAACATTGCATTATTTGGCACTATGTCTGACTTTTAAAGGCATTCCATCAAATGTTAAAGATAAATAATTATAAGGTTTATGTAGACAATTTGCATTGTTTATAGCAATTATGAAGGAAGAAAGGCAGAAAAAGAGGAAATATTTTCTTCTGGCATTTCAAAGCAGCTTCTGACATAATAAGTTATTGCATTTTAAGAATATAAACTGCCTCAGTAAATTCTATTTCCCTCAGGAACTGCCAAAATTGCATTCTGCAAACACTAAAAAAGAAGAACAACAACACTGTTGCCAAATACAAAGATATCTATTGGCCAAAGAATTAAGAGAATGATAGAGCTCTGTAATAAATTTCCTTTTCATTCCAAGTACATTGTAAATGACCTTAGCAGCTCAGATGGATGTATTTAGCATCTTATACCTTAAAAAAATTATGAATTTACTACAAATGTTTACAATCAATGCTACAGCAGTTTTCTCAAACATTTCATACCACGAAATTTTTGTCTCATCACACGTCCACTAATATTTTGTCAAATACTAACATTCCCAGAGTATTGTTTAAGAATCACTTGCACAGTTTTTGATAATGTTTTATCTAATAATATGGACAATAAAAATACATATACTTGCTAACTTTAGAGAAGATAAAAATATTTATAGACAAAACAGGTTAGAACATGTTCCTTACATACTACACTCAATAGTCTTGGCTCCTACTTTCACAATACCTCTCATCCATTCTTATTCATTTTCTTGACCTTTTACATTCCTGTTTTCCTAATTGTAGTTCTCAAAATAAAATTGACTATCTGAACCAATCTTTACTCAATTTGTATTTATAGATAACATAAACCCAAATATAACTAAAAACTATACTGTGCCTATCTAAATAATAAAGTAAATAAATATATATTATTAAAATTACAATAAATATATGACTTAAATCAAGATGTTTCTCTTTTTGGAAGCTCTACAGTTTTAGATAAATATGATAGAGAAAAGCTATGGTATGTATAGAATAACTCAAAGGAAACAAGGAAACCAATGCTAGTAGATGACTAAGGAAAAGTCTAGAGGATGTTTTTTACCACATATTCTTTATTAGCGTTTAAATTTTTCATCATGTGTAGGTATTTCTTTTTCAAAAAATAAAAATATGTACTAAATTAAAATTTTTAAGCAATAATGATAATTAGAATTCACATAGCCAACATGATAATAAGGTGGGCTTACCTTGTGTCATCTACCTCACACATGTGGATTTCATATTTACTTGTAAGACTAGATACGATGATTACTCGTTTAAATTTTATGGTTGACAAAAAAAATCAAGGAAAAAAAATAATGAAATAGTTACCCAAAACAAACAAAAGAGCTGATGCTGCTGTGTTGGAGTTGATTTAAATATCTGACTTTTTATTCAACATCAGTACATCCTCAGTGATATGTGGACTGAAATAAATACCTAAGAAATCAAAATTATTGGATCCACAGTCAGTGGCTAAAAACAAGCATTTCAAAATATAAAAGACTTAGAAGAAGCAATAAGCTTTCTGAGCATTTATACAGTGACACAAACAGAAAATTCTCAGAGAAACAGAGACTTAAAACTTGATTCAGCCTTGAAATAAAGCTTTAGAAGAAAATGATTATATGAATATTGAAAATATAATCCATGAGAAGAAAAACTTTATGTATTAAGGCATTCATTATAGTTTTATTTTAAGATGGGGGAAAAAAATGGAAATAGCCTAAATGTGTATTAGTAGAGGAAATGTTCAAAATTATAAAACATCCTTCAACTGGT
Organism: Callithrix jacchus; assembly: GCF_049354715.1. NCBI lineage: Eukaryota > Metazoa > Chordata > Mammalia > Primates > Cebidae > Callithrix > Callithrix jacchus. The sequence goes on along the minus strand of NC_133504.1, from coordinate 70,026,355 downwards.
ATCATGAATTTTCATCATAAAAATGTTAACAACATGGAAATTATGTTTATCTAATGCTACATAGTGAAACCAGAATATACAATTACATATATACCATCATCAGAAATATATTTGTGCCCCATTTGTGGTAATCGACTGCTTTAGCATCAAGAGCTTGGAAAGAAATAAGCTAAAGACCAGGACTTCTAATGTTTAAACATATAGACACACACACACACACACACACACACACACACACACACACACACACAAAAATAAAACCTCTACCACCCCATCAAAGAGCCTATCCTCTCTTGGAGTTTCAGCATAAGAGTGGACACATATCTCTGTCACATGAAAACACCCCCGGGCCGGGCGCAGTGGCTCACGTCTGTAATCCCAGCACTTTGGGAGGCCGAGGCGGGTGAATCACAAGGTCCAGAGATCGAGACCATCCTAGTCAACATGGTGAAACCCCGTCTCTACTAAAAAAAAAACAAAGAAAGAAAGAAACCTCCCAAAATACTGTCCCCTTCCTCAACCTTGAAGAAACTCCCCAAAATGATCCATATTTTTCCAGGATTAGAATATTTCTGTCTACCTCATGTCCTCCTGCCACTGTGTCAAGGGTGATATTGGGAATCAGATAGTAAGTTGGGAAGGAGAATAAACTTAGTTGAGGAAATTCATTTCATATGTCCATTCATTCAACAAAAATGACCTTAGTGTACAATATATTCAAGACATGGAGAATATAGCAGTAAACAAAAGAAACACAGTTGTTTTCATCTGGGGCAACTAATGATGAGTTCTCTTTCGGACACACTGAATTTGAGTTCCTTTCACGATTACCTAGTAGAGAGGCTTGGAGATAGATAAGCATGGCTTTTAAAAAAATTTCAGACAAGACTCTTCACAGGCTGTTTTAGATACTAAGTACAGACAAATTGAAGAATCAGGATTTAGAGGGGTTGAGCGAATGCTTCACTGAAAATACAGTGCAAGCTTGGTGGAATAGGCAATAAACAAGACATCAATTCCTCACATTTTGGAGACTTCAGAGGTAGAAGTTTCCTGGCAATGAATGAGGAGTTCTAGAGTATGATCAAAGGGGATCAGCGCTAAGATGGGATAGAGATAGGAGTCAGAGACCTCAAAGACAGCCAGGACCATTAAGCTGGAGGAGTGGAAAAACATCATTTTCATTTAAGTTTTTTTAGCACATGAGCAATTTAAACCAACACAATAGAGCTTGGGATACACTTTAATGGTATTTCCAGAGATAGCTATTCTGAAGGAAAAGGAAAGTTTAAAGGAGATCAACATGCCTCAAGAGACCTGAGGTGGGATAGAATTCCCATGAATATAAACAATAAAATGGATTGGAGATGAGCTCAAAAAGAAGAAAAATTTTAAATTGTATAAGCTAAGTATATGATTCATAAAAATATATTTGGGGGGAAGTGAGGAAAATGTTTTTAAAAAATACAACTTCAAAGAGCACTGGAAAACTGGGGAAAAACTGGAGATGAGGAAAACGCAAGAACAAATAACCATATTCAACATGCCTCAAGAAATGATGTCAAGAACTTTTATTAAAATGATCAATACCATCAACATATAAGTACTTTGCAGCCACTAGTGACCTAATCTTCCCTTCTGTCCCCCATGTTGCAACCATAAACAATAAACCACAGATACGGAGCCTATGAGATAATCAAATTAAAAGTACCCTTTCGGGAGGTAACACTGGATAATACTGCTTCATCCACCAAAAATTCAGCAATAAATGAGCCACTCAAAAGAATAAACATTTCCAAATTCTCTGTATTGATAGATAAAATGTTTGGTTAATGTTGCTATGGTATTTAGAGTAGCATAATTGGGCAGAAGGTGCTTTTCAGATGTTTTTAATAGTATTTCAGCATTTCTTCTCTGACATGAATTTTTTAAATTATGAAACTCCAAAGCCTGTCAGAGCATTTAGTAATTATGTAATTTATTAACTTGGGAGGGTTGAGGAAGGGTAGTTTTGTATTTCATTTCAAAAATAATTTTTAAGAGCCATAACTGGTTGAATCTGGTGAAGTTTTCAATATTTTCATGAGGATAAAATGCCATTAAGCCCTACAAACAAAATGCATTTTTATTAAAATTACTAATGTTTAGTGAAAAGTTGAAAGGCTGGGAAAGAAGCACTAAAAAGAATTTTTCCAATTTTAGTATATGTGCTGCCGAAGCAAGCACACTAAAAAGAATTTTTAAAGCAACAGTTCAATTCACTTGGTTACTAGAAAAGTCATTTTCAGATTTAACCTTCAGGGCTATCCAACAGCTGGGAAAGCAGCTTATTTTATTATATAGTTACTAAGTGTCATGCACTCTTCTTAAAAGAGTCAAATTATGTTACCCTTAAAGACTGAAAATGAATCTATAAAAGCTGACAAGATATACAATAGATTTAACAAAAAATATGTATAATATTAAAAGGTATTTCTCAACCAAATGCAATGTATGGCCCTCTACTGGCCCATGGGTCCACAAAATAATAAATATAAGGCTATAAAGAAAACAGTTTTGTTATAATTGATGAAATTTGAATACAGAATCTATATTAAATTAATATTATTGATTGAAAGTTAAGTTTCCTGCGTGTAATAATGTTTTCAGATTTAGGTAGAACGTTCTTGTCCCTTAAACATTCATGCTGAAGTATTTAAGGATGAAATATCATGATGTGTACAACTTATTTTCAAACATTTTTATTAAGTGTGAATGTCCATGTGTGTATATGTGGGTATACACATACAGATAAAGCAAATGTTTCAAAGAATTAAAAATAGGAAATCTAGATACAGTGTATATACACATTCACTGCACTATTATTTCAACTTTTCAGTAGGTTCTAAATTTTTTATAAATAAAAAGCTAAGTGGGCAGTCAAGATATCTCTATTAGACATTATTAGAAATTAGAATCTCTACAGAGAGCCAAAGCAGAACTAGGTAGCAAAACATCACCACAAAAATAATTTACTTAACATCTAAATACACATGATACACTGTATCAGATGTTATAACAACATCAAAAACACTAACAGAGTCACAGCCTTCCAAGAACATACAATTGAAGGCCAACACTGCCAACAAACATAAAGAGCACTTAAATGGAAAAAAGAATATCTATATAAATTTGAACAGTAAAGTAAGCATGTGTCCTAATGATTACCACTCTTCTGACCACACAAGGAAAAGCTGTGCAGATCTGGCAAAGCTCATTCCATACTTTAAGGTTCTATTGTACCACATCACTTGGGCTCACAGGGATATAGAAAGTTTAACCAGTGTCACACTTTTTTCCAAAAAATTAGAGTGGCCATTTAAGAGGGGCTTGATTTTATGAAGAAAAAGCAGCTTATATCTGTGCATAAGAGTAGCTTGGAAACTATAACAGAGTATTTTGTGTTAAATTACAAATTTACCCTCTCCCTAACCCCTGCTTTCCTTCCTCAATCGGTTTAAGAATTCTTCCTTAAAAGCATTTTATGATTGCCCTGCTAAGTTAGATGTCTTTCCATGTCCTGTTCTTGTATGTATTTCATGGCATCGTTATCACTGATTTTTTTTTTTGTTCACATGGATTTAGCACTTGCTAGGTACCTGAGATACAAGAATGAATAAGACAATATGCCATCAGCAAGTTTATAGCCTGGTAGTAGAGATACCCATGCAAAGAAATAATGATGTATATCATCTACTCTCATGCCATCCAACGAGTTGTTAAAGTTACAAACCTTGAATTCCTCTTTTGATTTCTCTCTTTTCTTCACTGACATCTAAGCCATTGGCAAGTTGATTCTACTACCAAACATATCCTGAACACACCCATTTCTCTTCACTTCCTCTACTCCTCAGATTCGGGTATTACCCACCTGAATTGCTCCCATGAAACACAATTGGCCTCACATAAATGGCCCTTCCCTCTTGACTTCCTACAGTTTGTTTTCCACACAGGAGCCAGAGTGATTTTTAAAGTATAAAACAGATCATGTCAGTCTCCTGTTTAAAGCCTTCCAATGAAATAAAATCTATTTGGAATAAAACCCAAATTACTTACCATGGCTACCTACTAGGCTCTATATAATCTGGACCTGTCTGTTACTCCGGCCTCATTTTCTAATTTGCTTCTTACACAGCACGCTTCAGTCACACTGGCCTTCTTTCTATTCTTCAAATATGCCAATGTGTTTCCCCTTACATTCCTGCACAAGTGGTTTCCCTGACTGGAATGCTATGGATATTTGCATTACTGGCTTATTATTACTAATATCATGCAGGTATTGCTTAAAATGTTATTTCTTGGCAAGATCTTTTCCTACTACCCAATCTAAAATTGCCCCCTGGCCACTTTCCTCATATCACCCTACTTTAGCTTTATTATAATGCTGATAACTACTTGATGTTTTCTTATTTTTTACTGGCTGCCTCCCTCTTCTAAAACAAACTTTCTCAGGAGGATTTACTACTGACCTTGCAGAAATAAAAAAAGAATATAAGAGAATACTGTGAGCAACTGTATACCAACAAATTAATAATTTACATGAAATGAACAAATCCCTAAAAAGACAAAAACTACTAAAACTGATTGAAGAAAAATTAAAAACAGGTAAACTGATAACTAGTAAGGAGACTGAATTAATAGTTCTAAACCTTCCCATAAAGAAAAGTCCAGGGCCAGTTGGCTTCACTGATGAAAGTTATAAAGTTTCTAGCAAACTATTTTAAAAATGAATATAGGCCAGGTGCGGTGGCTCATGCCTGTAATCCCAGCACTTTGGGAGGCTAAGGTGGGCAGATCACAAGGTCAAGAGATTGAGACAACATGGTGAAACCCCATATCTAGTAAAATACAAAAACTAGCTGGGCATGTTAGCACGTACCTGTACTTGGGAGGCTGAGGCAGAACTGCTTGAACCTGGGAGGTGGAGGTTGCAGTGAACTGAGATCATGCCACTGCACTCCAGCCTAGTGCCTGGTGACAGAGCAAGACTCTGTCTCATAAAAACAACAAAAAAAAAGGAAACAAATTTTTCAAACACTCTTTCAAAAAATAACAAGGAGAAAGCAGTTCCCAATTCTATGAGGCCAGCATTAGTATGAGAGCAAATTCAATACAAGTAATAAACAATACAACACAAGAAAAAAGCAATAGGCTGTTAACTGTTATGAATATAGATGCAAAACTTCTCAGCAAAGTACAGTACTACCAAACTAAGCCATTAACATATAAAAGGCTTTATGCACCATGACCAATTTATGAAATAAACTTTATCAATAGGCTAATGGACAAAAACCACATGATTATCTCAATAAATGCAGGAAAAATTTGACAAAATTCAATATCCATTCATAATAAAAACACTGAACAAAGGTTCTAACCCTGATAAAGGATATCTGAGGAAATACCCTGTATTAGTCTATTTTCATGCTGCTGATAAAGACATATCCAACACCAGGTAATTTATAAAGAAAAAGAGGTTTAATAGACTCACAGTTCCACACAGCTGGGGAGGCCTCACAGTCATGGCAGAAAGTGAAATACATGTCTTACATGGCACCAGACAAGAAAGAATGAGAGCCAAGTGAAAGTGGAAACTCCTTACAAAATCATCAGATCTTGTGAGACTTATTCACTACCATGAGAACAGTATGGGGAAACCACCCCCATGATTCAATTATCTCCCACTAGGTTCCTCCCACGACACATGGGAATTATGGAGGCTACAATTCAAGATGAGATTTGGGTAGAGACACAGCCAAACCACATCACCCACATACTTGATAATGAAAGATTAAATGCTTTTCCCCTAAGATCAGGAACAAGACAAAAATGGCTACTCACATCATTTCTATTTAAAACTGTAGTAAAACAGGCAGTGGATCAAGGGACAATGGCAGACAGTAGGCAGGACTAGATTGCAGCTCCAGATAGAGCAGCAGGCAGAGGCTCACATTGTGAATTTTAGCTCCAGATTGACTTCAAGGACAAACCAGCAATCCTGAGAGGATCTACAGACCCTCGGAAGGAAGCAGACTGCTCCTACAGGACCCAGGAGACACCCCAAATTCTGTGAGTGCCCCAATTGCAGAAGTAGAAAAGGAAGACCCTCCTCTCCCAAACACACACCCCACTAGAGAAGCTATTTGTGGGAGAAGTTCTCAGCTTCACCTGGAGCTGAGTCAAGTTAGAGACTTGAGCGAAACAGAGTAGTAGATGAAGCAGCAGAAACACCCTGGGTGCTCGCTGGGTCCCTAGCAGGCCATTCCTGCCTGGCACCACAGGGATCCATCAGGAGGGTGGCCAGGAGCGCAGGGGGTAAAACTCCACATGGAAAAGGACTTCCCTAGCTGAACTTTGTAATAATTTGAATAGTGAGAGAAGCCTCCTGGCCAAAACTCAGGGGAAGGTGCAAATCCAGCTTGCAGACTTCGCAGGCAAAGGAAGAACTAAAGCCCTTTTCTCTCATATCTGGGGAGCAGAACACCTTGGGCAAGTTTTCAAGCCCAACTGGCCCTCCACCTGGAAACAGACTCAGGGCTATTGAGTGGGGTACTGTGGGAGTGAGACTGGCCCTTCAGTTTGCCTGGGAGCTGGCTGAGACCTATAACTGCTTGCTTTCCCCCACTTCCCTGACAACCTGCATGACTCAGCAGAGGCAGCCATAATCCTCCTAGGTACACAACTCCAGTGACCTAGAAATCTCACCTCCATCCCCTACAGCAGCCAAAGCAAGACCCCCTACAAAGAAGAGTCTGAACTCAGACACATGCAGCCCTGCCGCCACCCCCTGCCACCTCACCACTGCCATGGTCCTTCCCCACCCACCCTGGCAGCAGAAGACAAAGGGTATATAATCTTGAAAGTTCTAGGGCCACACCCACCACCAGTCCCTCTCCACACTACAGGTTATGTTTTCTGGAAACTGCCAACTCCTGGCAGGATGTCAACCAGCACAAAAAATAGAACAATAAACCACCAAAGTTAAGGACCCTCATGGAGTCTACTGCACCGCCTGCCACCTCCACCAGAACAGGCACTGGTATCAATGGCTGAGAGACCCAAAGACAGTTCACCTAACAGGACTCTGCTCAGACAACCCCCAGTACCAGCCTGGAGCCTGGTAGACTCACTGGGCATCTAGACTCAGAGGAGAGACAACAATCACTGCACTTTGGCTCACAGAAAGCCATATCCACAGGAAAAGGGAGGGAATACTACATCAAGAGAACACCTGGTAGGACAAAATATCTGAACAATAGCCTTCAGCCCTACCTAGACCTTCCCTCTGACAGAGCCTACCCAAATAAGAAAGAACCAGAAAACCAACCCTGGTAATATGACAAAACAAGGCTCATTCACACCCCCCAAAATTCACACTACTTCACCAGCAACAGATCCAAACCAAGAAAAAAAATCCCTGATTTATCTGAAAAAGAATTCAGGAGGTTAGTTATCAAGCCAATCAGAGAGAGACCAGAGAAAGGTGAAGCCCAATGCAAGGAAATCCAAAAACTTATACAAGTGTATCAGGGAAGTATTCAGGGAAATGGATAACTTAAAGGAAAAAAATCAAAATTTCAGGAAACTTTGGACACACTTTTAGAAATGCAAAATGCTCTGGAAAGTCTCAGCAACAGAACTGAACAAGTAGAGGAAAGAAATTCAGAGCTCAAAGATAAGGTCTTCAAATTAACCCAATCCAACAAAGGCAAAGAAAAATGAGTAAGAAAATATGAATAAAGCCTCCAAGAAGTCAGGGAATATGTTAAATGACCAAACGTAAGAATAATCAGTGTTCCTAAGGAAGAAGACAATTCTAAAATCTTGGAAAACATATTTGGGGGAATAACTGAAGAAAACTTCCCCAGTCTTGCTAGAGTCCTAGACATCCAAATAAAAGAAGAACAAAGAACACCTGGGAAATTTATCACAAAAAAATCTTCACCTAGCCACACCATCATCAGGTCATCCAAAATTAAGACAAAGGAAAGAATCTTAAGAGCTGTGAGATGGGAGCACCAGGTAACCTATAAGGAAAACCTATCAGATCAATAGCAGATTTCTATAGGCTTGAAGGGATTGGGGCCCTATCTTCAACCTCCTTAAACAAACCAATTATCACCAAGAATTTTGTATCCAGTGAAACTAAGCATCATATATTAAGGAAAGATACAGTCATTTTCAGACACACAAATGCTGAGAGAATTTGCCATACCAAACCACCACTACAAGAACAGCTAAAAGGAGCTGAAAATCTTGAAACAAATCCTAGAAACACATCAAAACAAACCTCTTTAAGGCATAAATTACACAGGACCAATAAAACAAAAATACAAGTTAAGAAACAAAAAACAAGGTAGCAGGCAACAAAGAGCATGATGAAAACAATAGTACCTCACATTTCAATACTAATATTGGATGTAAATAGCCTAAATGCTCCGCTTAAAAGATACAGAACCTTAGAATGGATGAGAACTCATGAACCAACTATCTGCTGCGTTCAGGAGACTCACCTAATACATAAGGACTCACATAAACTTAAAGAGGTAGAAAGAGGCATTTCATGCAAATGGACACCAAAAGTGAGCAGGGGTAGCTATTCTTATATCAGACAAAACAAACTTTAAATCAACAGCAGTTAAAATAGACAAAGAGGGACATTATATAACAGTAAAAGACCTCCAACAGGAAAATATAACAATCCTAAATATATATGTACATAATGCTGGAGCTTCCAAATGTATAAAACAATTACTAATAGGCCTAAGAAATGAGATAGACAGCAATACAGTAACAGTGAGGAAATTCAATACTCCACTGACAGCACTAGACAGGCCATCAAGACAGCAAGTCAACAAAGAAAACAATGGATTTAAACTATACCTTGGAACAAATGGACTTAACATATATACAGAACATTTCATCCAACAACCACAGAATATACATTCTATTCAATAGCACATGGAAATTTCTCCAAGATAGACCATCTGATAGGCCATAAAATGAGCCTCAATAAATGTAAGAAAAGTGAGATTATATCAAGCACTTTCTCAGACCAAGTGGAGTAAAACTGGAAATCACCTCCAAAAGGAACCTTCAAAACCAGGCAGATACATGGGAACTAAATTACTTGCTCCTGAATGAGCACTGGGTCAAAAATGAAATGAAGATTGAAATTTAAAAATCATTTGAATTGAATGATAATAATGACACAAACTATCAAAATCTCTGGGATACAGCATGCTAAGAGGAAAGTTCATAGCCCTAAATGCCTACATCAAAAAGTCTGAAAGTGCACAAACAATCTAAGGTCACACCTCAAGGAATCAGAGAAAGAAGAACAAACCAAACCCAAACCCAGTAGAAGAAAGAAAATAACCAAGATCAGAACAGAAGTAAATGAAATTGAAACAAAAATTCAAAAGATAAATAAAACAAAAAGCTGGTTCTTTGAAAAGATAAATAAAATTGATAGATTCGCAAGACTGACCAAGAAAAGAAGAAAGAAAATCCAAATAACCTCACTGAGAAACAAAACAGGTGATATTACAGCTGGCACCACTGAAATATAAAAGATCATTCAAGGCTACTATGAACACCTGAACACCTTTACACGCATAAATTAGAAAACCTATAAAAGACAGATAAATTCCTGGAAAAATGCAACCTTAAATCAGGAATAATTAGCCACCCTGAACAGATCAATAACAGACAGTAAGATTGAAATGGTAATTTAAAAATTATCAACAAAAAAAAAGGCCAGGACCCAACAGACCCATAGCAGAATTCTAGCAGATATTCAAAGAAGAATTGGTACCAATCCTTTTGACACTATTCTGCAAGATGGAGAAAGAAGGAACCCTCCCTAATTCATTCTATGAAGCCAGCATCACCCTAACACCAAAACCAGCAAAGGACACAACCAAAAACCAAACTAGAGACAGATGTCTTTGATGAACATAGATACTAAAATCCTTAACAAAATACTAGCTAACTGAATCCAACAACACATCATAAAGATAATCCACTGTGATCAAATGGGTTTCATACCAGGGATGCAGGAACAGTTGAACATACATAAATCAATAAATGTGATACATCACAAAAACAGAATTAAAAACAAAAATAACATGATCATCTTAATAGATGCAGAAAAAGCATTAGAGAAGATCCAGCATCTCTTTATGATTAAAACTCTCAGAAGATCAGTATACAAGGGACATACCTTAATGTAATAAAAGCCATCTATGACAAACCCACAGCCAACATAATACTGTATGGGGAAAAATGAAAGCATTCACTCTGAGAACAAGAACAAGACAAGGATGCCCATTCTCACCATTCCTCTTCAACATAGTATTGGAAGTCCTAGCCAGAGCAATCAGACAAAAGAAAGAAATAACTAGCATCCAAATCAGTAAAGAGGATATCAAACTGTCCCTGTTTACTGACAATATGATCGTTTACCTTGAAAACCCTAAGGACTCCTCCAGAAAGTTCCTAGAACTGTTCAAAGAATTCATCAAAGTTTCTGGATACAAGATTAATGTACACAAATCAGCAGCTCTTCTATACACCAACAGTGACCAAGTGGAGAATCAAATCAAGAACTCAATCCCTTTTATAATAGCTACAAAAAAATACTTAGGAATATATCTAACGAAAGAGTGAAAACACCTATAAAAGGAAAACTACAGAACACTGATGAAAGAAATAATAGACAACACAAACAAATGGAAACACATCCCATGATCATGGATGAGTAGAATCAATATAGTGAAAATGAATCTACTGCTAAAGTATCTACAAATTCAATGCAATCCCCATCAAAGTACCACCATCATTCTTCACAGATAGAAAAAACAATCCTAAAACTCATATGGATCCAAAAAAGACCCTGCATAGCCAAACTAAGACTAAGCAAAAGAACAAATTTGGAGGTATCACATTACCTGATTTCAAACTATACTATAAGGCCACAGTCATCAAAATAGTGTGGTACTGGTATAAAAATAGGGACATAGACCAATGGAACAGTATAGAGAACCCAGAAATAAACCCAAATATAGCCAACTGATATTTGACAAAGCAAACAAAAACATAAAGTGGAGAAAGGACACCCTTTCAACAAATAGTGCTGGGATAATTGGCTAGCCACATGTGGAGAACGAAACTGGATCCTTCTCTCTCAACTTCAACAAACATCAACTCAAGATTGATTAAAGACTTAAACCTAAGACATGAAACTATAAAAATTTGAGAGTATAATATTGGAAAAACTCTTCTAGACACTGGCTTAGACAAGGATTTCATGACCAAAACCCAAAAGTGAATGCAATAAAAACAAAGACAAATAGCTGGGACCTAATTAAACCAAAGAGCTATTGCACAGCAAAAGAAACAGTCAGCAGAGTAAACAGACAGCCCACAGAGTGGGAGAAAATCTTCACAATCTATACATCTGACAAAGGACTAATATCCAGAATCTACAACTAACTCAAACAAATCAGTAAAAAAAAAAAAAAAAAAAAAAACAATCCCATCAAAAAGTGGGCTAAGGACATGAATAGACAATTCTCAAAAGATATAGAAATGGCCAACAAACATATGAAAAAAATGCTTAACATCACGAATGATCAGGGAAATGCAAATCAAAACCATAATGTGATACTACCTTACTCTTGCAAGAATGGCCATAATCAGAAATCAAAAAACACTAGATGTTGGCATGGATATGACAATCAGGGAACACTTCTACACTGCTGATGGGAATGTAAACTAGTACAGCCACTGCGGAAAACAGCATGGAGATTCCTTAAAGAGCTAGAAGTAGAACTACCATTTAATCCAGCAATCTCATTACTGAGTATCTACCCAGAGAAAAAGAAGTCATTATTTGAAAAAGACAGTTGCACATGCATGTTTATAGCAGCACAATTCACAATCACAAAATCATAGAACCAACCCAAATGCCCATCAGTCAACGAGTGGAAAAAGACTGTGATACAGATATAGATATAGATGTAGACATAGATATAGATAAATATATAATGGAAGACTACTCAGCAATAAAAACGAATTTGCATTTGCAATGACCTGGATGACACTGTAGACTAATATTCTAAGTGAAATAACTCAAGAATGGAAAATCAAACATCGTATGTTCTCACTGACCTGTAGGAGGTAAGCTATGAGGATGCAAAGGCATAAGAATGATACAATGGACTTTGGTGACTTAGGGGAAAGAAGGGGAGGGGGACAAGGGGTAAAAGACAACAAATAGAATGGAGTGTATACTGCTCAGGTGATGAGTGCACCAGGATCTCACAAATCATGACTAAAGAACTTATTCATATAGCCAAGTACCACCTGTACCCCAATAACATAGCAAAATAAAATATTTTAAAATGTTTTAAAAATAAACTCTATTGGAGGTTCTATACATGGCAATTAGGCAAGAAGATGAAATAAAAGACATCCAGAAAAGAAAAACTATCTCTATTTGCATATGGCACATCCTTATATAGAGAATATACCAAGGAATCCATTAATAAGCCTAATGGAATTAAGAAGCAACTGATATGATGTTGCAGGGTATAAGACCAATATACAAAAATCAGTTGTATTTCTATATGCCAGCAATGACCAATCTAAAAATGAAATTAAGAATATCCTATTTATATAGTCTCAAAATGAATAAAATACATAGGAACAAATTTGACAAAACAAGTGCAAAACAAACTCTGAAAAACTACAAAATACTGTTTTAAGAATTTAAAAAATCTAAATGAGTGGAAAAACCTAAGTAAATGTTCATGGATCAGAAGACCTAATATTATTAAGATGGCAATACTCCCCATGTTGAGCTACAGATTCAACATAATCCGTATCAAAATCCCAACTGGCTTTTTGGGAAAAATTGACAAGCTGATTCTAAAGTTCATACGCAATTTCAAAGGATTCAAAATAGCCAAAGCAATACTGAAAAGATAACCTACAGAACAGGTTAAGTGGGAAAAACAGACAACCTACAGAATGGAAGAAAATAGTCACAAACTATGCATCTGACAAAGGTTTATTATCCAGAATCTAGAAGGAACTTAAAACAATTCAACAAGCAAAAAACAATTAACCCCATTAAAAAAAAAAATCCAAAAAACAGGAGGCATCATATCACCCAGCTGGCTTTTTGGGAGAAATTGACAAGCTGATTCTAAAGTTCATATGCAATTTCAAAGATCTCAACACAGCCAAAGCAATCTTGAAAATAAGAACAGAATAAGAGGACTCATATTCTCCGATTTCATCAACAAGACAGTGTAGTGCTAGCATGAGGATAAACATACAGATCAATTAAAAAAAAACTGAAAGTCCAGAAATAAACCCTTAGATAAGTGTGTGTGTGTGTGTGTGTTGTGTGTGTTGTGTGTGTGTGTGTGTAGCTGATAAACTTTTTAAAAGTGTACCAAGATAATTCAATGAGAAAATCTTTTCCACAAATGAGGAAGAAACAACTGGCTATCTACATGCAAAAATAAATAAATAAATGTGGATCCTTTCTTCATTTCACATATACCAAAAAATAATTCAACATAGATCACAGACTTAAAAGTAAAAGCTAAAAGTCTGGATCTTTGATTTAATAATGGTTTCATAAGCATAAACATCAAAAGAAAAAATAAATTGGACTTCATCAAAATGTAAACCTTTCACACTAAAAAGAATACCATCCAAAAAGTGAAAAGACAATTCCGAGAATAGGAGAAAAAATTGAAAATCATATCTCTGACAAGAAACTTCTACGTAGAATATATACAGAACTCATAACACAAAAACAATAAGATAGCACAACTTAAGAATCGGCAAAAGCTTGAGAACTAGAATGCACACTTGCACCACTTCTATTCAACATAGTACTTGGAAGTCCTAGCCAGAGCAATCAGGCAAGATAAAGAAATAAGGCATCCAAATAGGAAAAGAAGAAGTCAAATCATGTCTGTTCACTGACAATGTGAGTCTATACCTAGAAAACCCTAAAGACTCAGCCAAAAGTCTCCTGGAACTGATAAGTAACTTCAGTAAAGTTTCACAATACAAAATCAATGTACAAAAATCAGGAGCATTTCTATATACCAATAACATTCAAGCTGAGAGCCACATCAAGAATGTAATCCCATTTACAATACCTACAAAAAATAAAATAAAATACCTAGGAAAACAGCTAACTCAAGATGTGAAAGATCTCTACAGGAGAAGTAAAAAAAGAAAAGTACAAAACACTGTAAAAGAAATCAAAGATGACACAAATAAATGGAAAAACATTCTATGCTTATGGATTGGAAGAATCAGTATCATTAAAATGGCCTTAGAGACCAACACAATCTACAGATTTAATGCTATTCCTACCAAACTACCAATGTCGTTGTTCACAGAATTAGAAAAAACAAAATCCAAAATTCATATAAAAACAAAAAGGAACCTGAATGGCTAAATCAATCCTAAGCCAAATGAACAAAGACAGAGGCATCACATTACCCAGCTTCCAACTATATGATAAAGCTATGGTAATCAAAAAGCATGGTGCTGGTACAAAAACAGACACATAGTCCAGTGAAACAGAATAGTGAGTTCAGAAATAAAGCCATACACTTACAATCACCTTATCTTTGACAAAGTTGTAAAAAAAAAAGCAAAGGAAAAGAACTCTTTACTGAATAAATGGTGCTCAGATAACTGGCTAGCCATATGTAGAAGAATAACACTGGACCTTGACTTTTCACCAAATATAAAAATTAACTCAATATGGATTAAAGATTTAAATGTAATATCTCAAACTATAAGACTCCTAGAAAAAAAAAACCTAGGAAACACCATTCTGCACATTGGCCTTGGGAAGTAATTTATGACTAAGTCCTCAAAAGCAATTCCAACAAAAATAAAAATTGACAAGTGGGATCTAATTGAAAAGTTTCTACACAATGAAAAAAAAAATGTATCAACAGAGTAAACAGACAATCTACAGAATAGGAGAAAATAGTCACAAACTCTGCATCTGACAAAGGTCTAATATCCAGAATCTATAAAAAATTTAAAACAATTCTGAAGAGTGTTTTCCAACTTGGTTTCATTCTCCCCATCACTTTCAGGTACATCAATCAAATGTAGATTTGGTCTTTTCACATATTCCCATATTTATTGGAGGCTTTGTTCATTTCTTTTCACTCTTTTTTCTCTAATATTGCCATCTCATTTTATTTCATTGAGTTGATCTTCAATCTCTGATATCCTTTGTTCTGCTTCATTGATTTGGCTATTGAAACTTGTGTATGCTTCACGAAGTTCTTGTGCTGTGTTTTTTCAGCTCTATCAAGTCATTTATGTTCTTCTCTACACTGGTTATTCTAGTTAGCATTTCATCCAACCTTTTTTTTTTTTTTCCAAGATTCTTAGTTTCCTGGCATTGGGTTAGAACATGCTCTTTTAGCTCAAAGAAGTTTGTTATTACTCACCTTCAGATGCATGCTTCTGTCAATTTGTCAGACTCATTCTTCATTCAGTTTTGTTCCCTTGCTGGTGAGGAGCTGTAATCCCTTGGAGGAGAAGAGGTGTTCTGGGTTTTGGAGATTTCAGTTTTTTTGTGCTGGTTTCTTCCTATCTTCATGGATTTACCAACCTTTGGTCCTTGAAGTTGGTAACCTTTGGATGGGGTCTCTGAGTGGACATCCTTTCTGTTGATGTTGAAACTACTTCACTCTGTTTGTTAGTTTTCCTTCTAACAGGCCCTTCTGCTGCAGGTCTGCTGGGGTTTGTTAGCAGTCTACCACAGACACTGCTTGCCCAGGAATCACCAGTGGGGTCTGTAGAACAGCATAGATTGCTGCCTGTTCCTTCCTCTGGTAGCTTTGTCCCAGAAGGGTGCCTGATAGATGCCAGCCAGAGCTCTCCTGTATGAGGTTCTGTCAGCCCCTGCTAGGAGGTGTCTCCCAGTCAGGATACACAGGTGTTGGGGAGCTACCTAAGGAAGCAATCTGTCCCTTATCACAGCTTGCGCACTATGCTGGAAGATCCACTGCTCCCTTCAGAGCTGCTGGGCAGGGACACTTAAGTCTGCTGAAGCTGAACCCACAACCATCCCTTTACCCAGGACATACAGAGAACACCACAAAGATATTCCTTGAGAAGAGCAACCCCAAGACACATAATCATCAGATTCATCAGTGTTGCAATGAAGGAAAAAATGCTAAGGGCAGCCAGAGAGAAAAGTTGGGTTATTCACAAAGAGAAGCCCATCAGACTCACAGCAGATCTCTCAGCAGAAACCCTACAAGCCAGAAGAGAGTGGGTGCCAATATTCAACATCCTTAAAGAACAGAATTTTCAACCCAGAATTTCATATCCAGCCAAACTAAGCTTCATAAGTGAAGAAGAAATAAATTTCTTTGTGGACAAGCAACTGCTCAGAAATTTTGTCACCACCAGGCCTGCCTTACAAGAGCTCCTGAAGGAAGCACTAAACATTGGAAAGGAACAACCATACCAGTCACTGCAAAAACATACCAAATGGTAAAGACCATCAACACTATGAAGAAACTGTATCAACTAACAGGCAAAAAACCAGCTAGCATCAAAATGGTAGGATCAAATTCTACACATAACAACACTAACCTAAAAAATAAATGGGCTAAATGCCCCAATCAAAAGACACAGACTGGCAAATCGGATAAAGAGTCAAGACCCATCAGTGTGCTGTATTCAGGAGACCCATCTCACCTGCAAAGACCCACATAGGCTCAAAATAAAGGGATGGAGGAAGATTTACCAAGCAAATGGAGAGCAAAAAAAGCAGGCATTGCAATCCTAGTCTCTGATAAAACAGACTTTAAATCAACAAAGATCAAAAGAGACAAAGAAGGGCATATACATAATAGTAAAGGGCTATTTACTATATTTACTATAGATCAATGCATAAACAAGGGCTAACTATCCTAAATATATATGCACCAAAATACAGGAGCACCCAGACAAGTGGAGCAAGTTCTTAATGACCTAAGAAGAGACACTCCCACACTATAATAGTGGGAGATGTTAACATCATACTGTCAATACTAGACAGGTCGAGATAGAAAATTAACAAGGATAGCCACGGGTGAAAGAAGTTTCAAAATACTTCCCACAAGGAAGGCAACAAATCAACTTATGTAAAACCCATCAATATTTTTGATAGTGTCCCCTAAATGTGAACTGGTTCATTTCTACATATTTATAGTTAACATATTGATGTGATGATTCACATCATTCAGTTTTGTGCCATATTTTTGAAACCCAATTTTCTTGGACAGTAATATTAGAAGTCAAATTGCTCAAGGACATTCTAATGGAGATTTATTGATAATTTTGTTATGTCTCAAGGAAGGTGTTTGGTTACAGTTGATTTAAAGCTATTATTGTGGTTATAATCAATGGCCAAGAATTTTGAAGCTTCTTTCACATGTGAGTGAAAAGTTGACCAGAATTCTTGAAAGGAATTGTCAGGCTGCTTGATTTTATACTACACTGCCAATCCCATCTACAAGTTAGCTGACTGTTAAAACTCTGTACTTGATTAAAAATATAAAATACATATGAATCAGGCATTTGCCAGGAAATATATTCTCTTCCTGACAAATATATATTTGTTTATATATTTATCTATAACAAATAAATACAGAAAATTTACTCCACAATGTGAATTTTTTACATCATATCAGGCTTGGCAAATTATATGTTAAAATGTCCAAAATCATGTCTCAACAGTTTGTAATGTCTAAAGTCTATACTGAATTCTTCCATATTAAAATGGGCAGTGATTTAAAAAAAATACAGGAAATTTATTGTTGTATCACATTCACAACAAACTTAGTAGAAATAATATTTAGAAAGAATTATCTGAAGAAAATGCCATGCATCTATTATTCTTAGCCTATGCCTAGATCCCACCCAAAATAAAAGGATCAGAATTTGTGGAGATGGGCCCAGGCACACATGTTTTTCAAAAGCACCAAAAGTGATTCTAATCTGTAGCCAGGGTTTAGAAAAACTCTGTTCTAAGTTATACTTAGATTAGGGCAGAACATCATAAAATTGGGTATCCAGAATTCATTACATTATACTCTCTACCACACACACATCACAAAATTCGTTTTTTGAAATAGTTACTTGAATTAATGTCAGCCTATACTGGATGATTTTATTTAAATCCCTATGAAACTCACCATTATATTTATCATAAATATGATTCTGAAGACATTTGTTTTTACCATATTTCATAATGTCTTCATAATGAAGTCTCATGGGAGATGTTTCTCTGATCTCACTATCAAAAAAATAACAAAAACTCTGGAATTATTTTTACATCATGAATACTGTGAACTATGTAACTGATCCTGTTTTTTATTTTTGGTTTGGCTATCATACAACTTAAGAGTAAAAATTTGGTTCCATCTCTGGTAGAACAGTACCTTCTAGCACAAGCTTCATGTACTAACCTTACCCTTGACCTTATCTTATTTTTTCATCAAGCACCATGGGGATGACCCTGGATCTATTCCAGTAGCCCCAGAGTGATGTACAAATATTATAGTTTTTATGTTCACATGACATAAAAAATGTTGAGAAGAACTGCTTTAGGGTGTCAATGATACATAAAGGTCTGTGGTAAAGTGGGAGAAAATATTTCTACTCTTTTCATTTATAAGAAAAATGGGATCTAAGTCCTGCTGATACCCCTAATAGTTTACAGAGATTTCTATGAAACTCCTCTTCCTTTTTTTACATCTTTGTTAACCCTCATCATTCATACTCTTATATAATATGTAAACATGAAATGTGGGCCAGAAAAAATTCCAAGTACAAGATATCATTCAAACATTAGGATATACATGTTACTCAGATGATCAAAAAGTTGTTTCCAGGGAGACTCCTTGGTATCTCTGCAAATAAAATTCATCTTCATTCTTTTCAATCAGCTCCTCATTAATGTCTAGAGCCCATGTAGAGCCAGATGAGACCCGCACTACGCTGGTGTCCATCCATGGATTCCATACTCAGGCACTGAAAATAAATTATCTCACTCGATTCTTAAAACAACCCTATTCATAAAGCATTATTTTTTCTATTTTACAAATGAGTAAACAATTTCAGAGAAGGGGCAAAGACTTATCTGACAGCTAAATTTGGAAACAATTAAATGAGTGTATTAGTCCATTTTCACATTGCTACAAAGAACTGCCCAAGACTGGGTAATTTATAAAGGAAAGAAGTTTAATTGACTCCCAGTTCAGCATGGCTGGGAATGCCTCAGGAAACTTACAATCATGGTGGAAAGTGAAGGGGAAGCAAGGTACCTTCTTCACAAGATGGCAGGAAGGAGAAGGGCCAAGCAAAGTGGGAAGAACCCCTTATAAAACCATCAGATCTAGTGAAAACTCACTCACTATAACAAGAATGGCATGGTGGAAACTGCCCCCATGATTCAGTTACCTCTACCTGGTCTCTCCCTTGACACATGGGGATTATGGGTCTTACAAGGATTACAATTCAAAGTGAAATTTGCATGGGAACACAAACCCTAATCATATCAATGGTCATGCTCTGTCTAACTTCTAGTCACATATTTTTGGAATCTGGAATGCTCTGAGTTCTGTAAATCATTATTACTTTAGTCTCTACTGTACTATTATTGCCATTCTAGCACATCCTCCAAATAATCTTCTAATTGTATGCACTAACAATAAGGACCAACTGCCACTTTGGTTAATTTTTAAGAGCTTCAGTACACTAAAAATATAGAACTTATGGGTTCTTTAAGTCTCTTAAGACTAGGGATTCCCCAGTGTACAAAAATCACTAGCCTTCCTATACACCAACAATGGCCACACTGAAAACCAAATCAGAAAGACAATCCCATTCAGAACAGCAAAAAAAAAAAAAAAAGAAGAATAAAATACCTAAGAATACAGCTAACCAGGAAGGAGAGAGATCTCTACAATGAAAATCACAAAACCTTGCACAAAAAAATTAGAGCAGACACAAAGAAATGGAAAAACATCCCATGCTCATGAATAGAAAGAATCACTAACATTAAAATGGCCATACTACCCAAAGCAATTCACAGATTCAATGCTATTCCTATCAAACCACCAATGACATTCTTCACAGAACTAGAAAACACTGTTATAAATTTTAGGCTAACCCAAAAAATGACAACTGAATAGCCAAGGCAATTCTAAGCAAAAAGAACAACACTGATGGCATCACTTTACCCAACTTCAAACTATAAAAGAGGGCCGCAATAACCAAAACAGCATGGTACTGATACAGATACAGGCACATAGAAAAACAGAACAGAACACAGAGCCCAGCAATAAGGCGGCACACCTATGACCATCTGATCTTTGACAAAGCTGAAATAAGCCAAGGCGGAAAGACTGCCTAGTTGATAAATGGTGCTGGGATAACTGGCTAGCCATATGCAGAAGACTGAATCTGGACACCTTCTTTAAATCATGTACCAAAATCAACTCAAGATGGATTGAAGACTCAAATGTAAAACTCAAAATTATAATACACTAGAAGACAACTTAGGCAATACCATCCTGGGCATGGGAACAAGTAAAAATTTCATGACAAAGACACCAAAAGCAATCCCAACAGAAGCAAAAATTGACAGGTGGGATCTAATTAAACATAAGGGCTTCTGCACAGCAAAAGTTACTATCAACAGAGTAAACAGACAACCTACAGAATGGAAGAAAATGTTTGCAAATTATGTATCTGTCAAAGGTCTAATAACCAGCATTGATAAGCAACTTAAACAAATTTACAAGAGAAAAACAACTCCATTTAAAAATGGGCAAAGAATATGAAAAGACAGTTTTCAAAAGAAAACATACATATGACCAATAAGCATTAGAAGAAAAGCTCAACATCACTGATCATTAGAGAAATGCAAATGAAAACCACCATGAGATATCTCACATCAGTCAGAATGGTTATTATGCAATACCATTCAGGACATAAGCATGGGCAAAACTTCATGACTAAAACACCAAAAGCAATGGCAACAAAAGCCAAAATAGACAAATGGGATCTAATTAAACTTAAGAGTTTCTGCACAGCAAAAGAAACTATCAATAGAGTGAACCAGCAAGCAACAGAATGGGAAAAAAATTTTGCAATCTACCCAACTGACAAGGGCTAATATCCAGAATCTACAAATAACTTAAACAAATTTACAAGGAAAAAACAACCCCATCAAAAACTGGGAAAAGGATATGAACAGACATTTTTCAAAAGAAGACATTTATGCAGCCAACAAACATATGAAAAAAAGCTCATCATCACTGGTCACTAGAGAAATGCAAATCAAAACCACATTGAGATAACATCTCATACCAGTTAGAATGGCAATCATTTAAAAATCTGGGGACAACAGATGCTGGAGAGGATGTGAAGAAATAGGAATGCTTTTACACTGTTAGTGGGAGTGCAAATTAATTCAATCATTGTGGAAGACAGTGTGGTGATTCCTTAAGGATCTAGAAATAGAAAAACCATTTGACCCAGCAATCCTATTACTGGGTATATACGCAAAGGATTATAAATTATTCTATTATAAAGATACATGCACACATATATTTATTACAGCACTTTTCACAATAGCAAAGACTTGGAACCAACCCAAATGTCCATCAATGATAGACTGTATAAAGAAAATGTGGCACATATACACCATGGAATACTATGCAGCCATAAAAAAAATGAGTTCATGTCCTTTGCAGGGACATGGATGAAACTGGAAACCATCATTCTCAGCAAACTGACACAAGAACAGAAAACCAAACACCGCATGTTTTCACTCATGAGTGGGTGCTGAACAATGAGAACGCACGGACACAGGGAGGGGAACATCACACACTAGGGCCTGGGGTGGTGGGGGGCTAGGGGAGAAATAGCAGGGGTGGGGGATTTGGGGAGAGATAGCATTAGGAGAAATACCTAATGTAGATGATGGGGTGATGGATGCAGCAAACCACCACCACGGCAGGTATATACCTATGTAACAAACCTGCAACATGTACCCCAGAACTTAAAGTATAATTAATTAATTAATTAATTGTTTTAAAAGAACGTTAAAAAATAACAGATACTGGTAAGGTTGCAGAGAAAAGGCAACACTTATACACTGTTGGTGAGAGTGTAAATGAGTTCAACCATAATGGAAAGTAATATGGTGATTCCTCAAAATGCTAAAAGCAGAACTACCATTTGACCCAGCAATCCTTTCAGTGGATGTATACCCAAAGGAATATAAAGCATTCTGCCATTAAGGCACATGCACATGAATGTTCACTTCAGCAATATTCACAATAGCAAAGACATGGAATCAACCTAAGTACCCATCAATGACACATTATATACAGAAAATGTGGTGTATATACCACATGGAATACTATGCAGCCATAAAAAAAGAACAATATCATGTCTTTTGCAGGAACATGCATGGAGCTAGAGGCTATTATCCTTAGCAAAGGAATGCAGGAACAGAAAACCAAATACTGGCATGCTCTGACTTATAAGTGGGAGCTAAATGATGAGAACACAGGGACACAGAGAAGGAAACAAGAGACGCTGGGGTCTACCAGAGGGTGGAGGATGGGAGAAGAGAGAGAAGCAGAAAAGATAACTACTGAGTACTGGGCTTAATACATGGATGATGAAATAACCTGTACAACAAACCCCCATGACACAAGCTTACCTATGTAACAAACCTTCATATGTATCCCTAAACCTAAAATAAAAGTTAAAAAAAAAAAAAAAGACTAGATTTACAAAACCAAAACACCACTACAAAATCAAACAGCCAAATTCTGGGCCATCAAGTAAACTCTTTCAAAAAGGACCCTACATCCCTTTGTATGTTGCACTGCAAGAGCTACTTTTACTTATTTATCCATTTGTTGATTTGCCCTGTATGTGCTCTGCAGCAGACATTCCGTGTGGCACAAGAATGGTTAGGACGATTAACCAAATACTAGCTAATATATTCACTGAGTTACAAGTTGCCCACTCAGGCAACTTGTAACTCAGTCAATATATTAGGTAGTATTTGTGTCTATGGAAAGAGAAAAAGATCCCACTAGTCTCAATCTCAGTCTCTCTCTCTCTCTCGCTCTCTCTCTCTCTCTCTCTCTCTCTCACTCTCTCTCTCTCTCACTCTCTCTCTCTCTCACTCTCTCTCTCTCTCACACACACACACACACACACACACACACACACACACAGTAGTTTGCGCCTTTCAGTCTCTGTGATGGCTAACTTTATGTGTCAATTTGATAATTTGATTGGGTCACAGGGTGCCCAGAAATTTGGTCAAATATTATTCTGGGTATGTCTATGAGGGTGTTTCTGAATAAAATTAACATTTAAATCAGTAGACTAAGTAAAACAGATTGTTCTCTCTAATGTGATGGGGCCTCATTCAATTTCTAGGTTAATAGAAAAGAAAATGTTAAATAAGGAAGAATTCCTCCTGCCTGACTGCCTTGAGCTGGGACATCGTTTTCTGTTTTGTTTTTGTTTTTGTTTTTTTTTGTTTTTTTTCCTTTCTTTTGGTCTCAAAGTGAATTATCAGCTCTTCTTGGGTTGTTAGTTTCTCTAACAGTTAATTCATTCATTCTTAAATTTTGTTTGAAATGTAAAATTAATTCTATATCACAAAACTAAGATATCGTCTTTGTTAAGAGAAGTATGCTTGAGAAACAACCAGGAAGTGAAATTTGCAGAACAAAATAAGTTGAAGTTAATCTGAAAAAGGCTACATGATGTGTGATTCCAACTTTATGACATTCAAGAAAAGGCAAAACTACAGAGATAGTAAAAGGATCAGTAGTTGCCAGGGGAATGGGGGGAGGAAGGGATTAAAAGGCAGAGCACAGAAGATTTTTAGGACAGTGAAACTATTCTCTATGATGCCCAATGAGCTCGGCTCAGAGTATCTCTAGGGGGGTTAACTGGTTAATTCTGCCTTATAAGGGAGACAATGTTATTGGTACAATTCTTCCATACAGTGCACTGTTCTGTACATTATAAGATCTTTAGCATCCTTAGCCCCCACCCACTAAACACCATCAGTATGCTGCAATCATTGCTACAACCAAAAACCTCCCTAGAGGAAGATAATAATCCTGGTTTATAACCACTGGATTAAAAGAACAAAAATTTCAAAAAATACTTTTTTCCTCCTCTTGATGTTTCCTTCCACGTGAAGGAAACCCCATTAAAGTAACATTCATGGGCTCCTGCCAAAACTTTACTCCCCCTTCCTCAAGAGAGACATACAGACTTACTGATTGAAAATTTTAAGAAAAATAAAATGGTACATGTGGCTCATTTCTCCCCTTTCTGTCTCTTGGAAGCAAGCTGCCTGAAGAAAGCAAACATTCAGTGCTGCAAAAAGTAGTACAGGACAGTTCTAACCCTGCAGAGGAGTGCCTGCCTTGTCCACAGTGGGAAAGGCTGCTGAGCTCTGGAGTCTGTTTTGACAAAGCCTATTATTTTTACCTACAGTTACACCTCAATCTCCAACATCAACTTTAAGAATATCTCCTATCTGTCCTAGTTCGTTTCTCAGTTAATCCAAAAACATTGAGAGGTACATTATTTACCGAACCTCCTCAAATCCAAACAACTCCCATGATTCTGCCTATTGACTAACTTAAATCTCCTGCTAACCTAGATTTCTTTCCCTGTCACACACATCCTTCTTTAACAGAACTTTTCAACATCTAAATCAAGCCCACATTTTTCAGAGGTCTAGTCTTCTCACCCTCTCCCATTTACAAACAGTCTTTAATGGCTAAAAAAATGTAGACACCTAGAAATAGTTTGATATTAAAAGCACTGGGAAACACAATGATAGTAAATGCCATATAGGAAAACCTTAATTCCCAAACATGTTTTTCCTCAAATATCTGTCTATTTTTCCCTCTGTTCCTAAAATTTCGGAATGGATCAATTTATTTCTAAAGAAATTTCAATAAAATAATTTCATCACTAAGGCTAATATTTAGAAACCATAAAATTCATCTTTAAAGAGAAGTTTACCTCTCATTCTTATATTAGCAGTACTTTTATTGCCAGAAATATTTTCCACAAAGATGTCCCAACTCGAGTCTTTTGAGCTACTCAATTGTTCAACTATTTGGTGTTTGGAAGGAAAAAAATAGACAGCATTTTTTTCAGTCACTTTCTCCTCTTAATCGCTAAGCATGTATATTTTAAGAGAAACCTAATCCAGCTACTTCTGGTTTGTTTCCATTTAAATCATTAAAATGTTATATTGTTTTAAGACATTTGTTGTCCAAGAGACTTTTTAAATTAGCTTCTTTGCTTAAAAATCCAAATTGGCCATAAGAGCATGAGGTCTGATGCCAAAAGTTTCAGGTTTGGAACAAAAGTGTGAGCCCCAAGTTGGAAATCAGTTTTACATGCCGGTTATGACATAAAGGGACCGTATGGACTACTTCCCCAACTCACTGAGCCTTCTGTAGAAGCAAACATTATAACTGAGGTTACCAGAAGGTCTTGAAAATAAATCCTGCATTCAGTAGTCAGTCAGAGCTTCTGGAAAGTCTAATTTACGGCTTTAATTATCTTACGTTTGTGCTAATCTTGTACGATTTCTCCTCTATAATGTTCAAGGGGTAAAATGTTTTCAAAGAAATTTTAATTCATAAAATAATAAAATGCATTAACTCTTTTTTAATGTTTATATTTTTCACCTTTTTTAAAAATTAAGAAAATCCCTTCAATTAGAGGTAAATGGGTCGTTCTCGAGTAACACTATTATTTGAGTTCATTTTACTTCCTGCAGGCCATTAGAAAAAACTCTTTCACAAAAATACCACTGCTATTGATGGTAGGTTTCTGTGCACTTCTGATGCTGCATCATAAGTTAGGAAAAGTAGTTCCAAATATAAAATGAAGTACCAAACTGTCATATAACACTGAGGGAGAAAAAAAGAAAAAAGCTTCTGGAAAGTTTTCTGCATTGCTTATTGGTTTAAATAAAAATTAGAGCTTAACTTTCTGTATAGGTTTCTGGGTCTTCCTAACAGGAGGTGTGAACTTTACTAATTTATTTATTACTGACTTTTTGTGTTAGAAATATAAACAACTCTGGGCAGTACAGCCATTTTCACGATATTAATTCTTCCTAACCATGAACATGGAATGTTTCTCCATCTGTTTGTGTCCTCTCTGATTTCGTTGAGCAGTGGCTTGTAGTCTCCTTGAAGAGGTCTCTTATGTTCCTTGTGAGTTGTATTCCAAGGTATTTCATTCTTTTTGTAGCAATTGTGAATGGCAGTTCGTTCTTGATTTGGTTTTTTTAAGTCTGTTATTGGTGTAGAGGAAGGCTTGTGATTTTTGCACATTGATTTTATATCCTGAGACTTTGCTGAAGTTGCTTATCAGTTTCAGGAGATTTTGGGCTGAGGCAATGGGGTCTTCTAGGTATACTATCATGTCGTCTGCAAATAGAGACAATTTGGCTTCCACCTTTCCTATTTGAATACCCTTTATTTCCTTTTCTTGCCTGATTGCTGTGGCTAGAACTTCCAGTACTATATGGAATAGGAGTGGTGAAAGAGGGCATCCTTGTCTAGTGCCGGATTTCAAAGGGAATGCTTCCAGTTTTTGCCCATTCAGTATGATATTGGCTGTTGGTCTGTCATAAATAGCTTTTATTACTTTGAGATACATTCCATCGATACCGAGTTTATTAAGGGTTTTTAGCATAAAGGGCTGTTGTATTTTGTCAAATGCCTTCTCTGCGTCAATTGAGATAATCCTGTGGTTTTTGTTTTTGGTTCTGTTTACGTGGTGAATTATGTTTATAGACTTGCGTATGTTGAACCAGCCTTGCATCCCCAGGATGAATCCTACTTGATCGTGATGAATAAGTTTTTTGATTTGCTGTTTCAATTGGCTTGCCAATATTTTATTGAAGTAATTTACAGAATCAATGCTATCCCCATC
This sequence comes from Callithrix jacchus, assembly GCF_049354715.1. Taxonomy (NCBI): domain Eukaryota; kingdom Metazoa; phylum Chordata; class Mammalia; order Primates; family Cebidae; genus Callithrix; species Callithrix jacchus. Next base: position 69,999,238 of record NC_133504.1, on the reverse strand, counting down.
AAGCTACCATTGACTTTCTTCACAGAACTGGAAAAAACCACCATGAACTTCATATGGAACCAAAAGAGAGCCCGCATAGCCAAGTCAATTCTAAGCAAAAAGAACACAGCGGGGGGCATCATACTACTGGATTTCAAACTATACTACAAGGCTACAGTAATCAAAACAGCATGGTACTGGTACCAAAACAGAGATATAGACCAATGGAACAGAACAGAGGCACGGGAGGCAACACAACATATCTACAACTATACAATCTTTGATAAACCTGACAAAAACAAGCAATGGGGAAAGGATTCCCTATTTAACAAATGGTGTTGGAAAAACTGGCTAGCCATGTGCAGAAAGCAGAAACTGGACCCCTTCTTGGCACCTTACACTAAAATTAACTCCAGATGGATTAAAGACTTAAACATGAGACCTGGCACGATAAAAACCCTAGAAGGAAATCTAGGCAAAACTATCCAGGACATAGGAGTAGGCAAGGACTTTATGAACAAAACACCAAAAGCATTGGCAACAAAAGCCAAAATAGACAAATGGGACCTAATCAAACTCCACAGCTTCTGCAAGGCAAAAGAAACAGTCACTAGAGTGAATCAGCAACCAACAGAATGGGAAAAAATTTTTGCAGTTTACCCATCTGACAAAGGGCTGATATCCAGAATTTACAAAGAACTCAAACAGATTTACAAGAAAAAAACAAACAAGCCCATTCAAAAGTGGGCAAAGGATATGAACCGACACTTTACGAAAGAAGACATATATGAGGCCAACAATCATATGAAAAAATGCTCATCGTCACTGGTCATCAGAGAGATGCAAATCAAAACCACATTGAGATATCATCTCACGCCAGTTAGAATGGTGATCATTAAAAAATCTGGAGACAACAGATGCTGGAGAGGATGTGGAGAAAAAGGAACACTTTTACATTGTTGGTGGGAGTGTAAATTAGTCCAACCATTGTGGAAGACAGTGTGGCGATTCCTCAAGGCCTTAGAAATAGAAATTCCATTTGACCCAGCAATCCCATTACTGGGTATATACCCAAAGGACTATAAATCATTCTACTATAAGGACACATGCACACGAAGTTTATTGCAGCACTATTTACAATAGCAAAGACCTGTAATCAACCCAAATGACCATTGATGATAGACTGGATTGGGAAAATGTGGCACATATACACCATGGAATATTATGCAGCAATCAGAAATGATGAGTTCGTGTCGTTTGTAGGGACATGGATGAATCTGGAGAACATCATTCTCAGCAAACTGACACAAGAACAGAAAATGAAACACCGCATATTCTCACTCATAGGCGGGTGATGAAAAATGAGAACACATGGACACAGAGAGGGGAGTACTAAACACTGGGGTCTATCGGGGGGAAAAGGGGAGGGCCAGTGGGAGGGGGAGGTGGGGAGGGATAGCCTGGGGAGAAACGCCAAATGTGGGTGAAGGCGTGAAAGCAAACAGAACACACTGCTATGTGTGTACCTATGCAACTGTATTGCATGCTCTGCACATGTACCCCAAAACCTAAAATGCAATAAAAAAATAAGAAAAACAAAAAACAAAAAAAAAGAAATATAAACAACTCACATTTTCCTCACTTCTCCAAAATAATCAATCTGAAAATATACTTCTGCATATTCTGATGATCTGAGAAATGAAAGCAACATTTTTCAAAGATAAAGAGAATATTTGCTTGTTTGTATCTTAACATGCAGACAAGTGAAAGAGACAGTTAAAATAATAACAGAGAGAGAAGGAAGTCCACAGGTAAAGACTAAAGATACAGCTTGGCTTAGGGATGTATCATCAGTTTAAAGAATACTGGGTTTTGGTGAAATAAGTAGGAGGCATTCAAGAATACATCTAGTTTCTCACAGTATGTGTCAAGCAATAATTGATATGTCAGTTATTCACTGGATAGTTCACAATTATTTACAATTATGTCTTAATTACAGTCAGTGGTGGCAGCAAATATAAAAGATGATAAACTTGTCAAACTGAAAATTCTACAGTAGCTTAACTTTAAAATTTTCATAATGTATTATTCTTAAATTTTTAAACAGTCAAAAGTTACCCTTATTTACTGCTGCAATGGATTCTTTTAAATTGATCCATTGCTGCTACCATTCATTTCCCTATCTATGATTCTATAATATAAATGACACAAAATAAACTTATAATATACCATTCATTTCCCTATCTATGATTCTATAATATAAATGACACAAAATAAACTTATAATATAAATGGCAGATATAGGAAGAAGATTACTGATTAATGATAGTAAAAAGTGTAACTTTTCTGGGTTCCTCAAGTACTTATCAAGCTCTTTGCATAGCTCAATGTTGACATCCGTAGAAAAACAATACACTGTTCAGTAAAGAAACTATAAGCTTTTTCATCTTTTACCTGGGTCACTTCTAAAGGCAGACAGACTATATAAATAAATTTACTTTGTGAATCTGCAACAAGATGAGTGGTTTGGCAATTCCAAACAAGGGTCATTGTATATTCTTAAAAAAACGAGCAACATTAAAAAATGGCTTAAACGACTTTAGACATTACTGATGCAATGAACAATAAATGTTTAATGTTTATATTTTAATGTCCTGGCCCATATTTTGAAATGTATTCCTTTTAATATGAAAAGTTTTTGAATATTTTAAACATTGGAATTTTAGCAGGGGTAATAATTGTACATTCATACCACCTCCTTGAAAACTGAGTAAAAGAAAACAAAATCACTAGTAAAGAGCCAGACGGATCACAGGAAATGTTATGTCTCAGTTTTTCTATTTACTACAGAGCATGAGCAGTATTACCAATGTTTAAAGTTATGAATATGATAATTACCCCAAATTGATCACTATTTATGTATATATGTATTGAAACATCATACTGTATCCCACCAATATGCATAATTATCATTTTATTTATATTTTTAATTACAAGTAAAAATGAAATGATAAATAAACAAGTGTAATCATACTCCTTAATGGCATAAATAAATGCCTCACTTAAATTAATAAAATTTTCCTGACAGTAACTTCTATTTTTTTTAAGGGTTTTCAGTTTCTTTTAGTTCTCACAGCTTTTCCTCTTGGAAGAACTGAGAAAATAATGATTATTTTCCCATTAGCATTTTTATCTTTTCTTATCAACACTTTTATTTTCTCACAGTTGAAATGCATAGGCTTTTAAAATTGTGTTTGTATGGTATTCAACAAATCTCACTCAACATTTGGCATAGCTCACCCCAACCTATCTACAATATGGCAGTAATCCCTTTCCTCAGAGGTGCTGCATCATTCTGACAATCATGGCACTAGGGTAATTTCCTTTGCCAACATGACAAAACAGGGAACATTCTGCACTGCCTCATAAGCACCAGTCCAGAGACCATGAGCTCAACTCTCTCAAGGCAGAATATCATTGTGAGAAAATAAAGAAGTCCATGTAGTCCTTTTTAGGTTTTACAGGTTCCCTACAAATTTTATGTTTAAATTTTCTTCCATATATTTTCTTCTCATTTAGAATAAAAATTAATGCAAAAAAATAATTATCCTTTTATATTACGCTCATCATTTCAAAACAGGCTATGGACTATAGAACACCTGCTTGACTTGTTCTCCAAATCTGAATAAAAATCACATCTACTAACAGGTACAGACAAACTTTCTATTTCCAAGAAATGAAGGAGAACAAACATATAAGAGAATTCACTTTTTTGCTGGATGTAACTACAACAAGAAGGGCTGGTTCCAGCAACACTAAACTTGGCTCAGTCATGCAATGGTCTCAGTGTTTGATAGAACTGAATTTATAATGTATGGCAGAAGCAAAGTTGTAATGTACAATTATATAATTTACTTGAACAGTTGCTTTCCATATGGGAAGTAACAGATTGCCCAGTTGCATTTTGGCTAAGACTAAACCTACCATTATTCAGGGTAAAACAATTTTGTTGAAATCTGGAAATCCTGCAGAAAGCACCTCTAAGTCTCTCTGATGACTCTTGATATTATTTCTTTTTTTCTGGGAATAGTACACAGCTTTATCCTCCATTCTGGGTGTTCTTGACCCATGTTTAGCACATTGTATTTTCTGGAGAATATAATTATGCCCTACAGATATTACAAATGAGATAACCATTTAGGCCACTCAACCAGATTTTTATGATGAAACCAAAACATAAAATTCAGAGATGAAGAAGGAATCGAAAAAATAAATCTTTCTCTCCATATTCCTTTCTAAATATTTAAAATTACAAGGAAAACATACTAAGAAGGAAATAGGTCTTTTTTTCCTCTAATTTTATAGTACCAAAAAGCATATCTCTGTTGAATACCAAAGTAAAACTCCTACATGTTTAATAATATTCCTTCATGGTTAAGTTGTACTCCCAGAGAAGTATTTTATGGGGTGCAGAACATTCTTATTCATGACCTTAATATTTTAGAACAGTTTGATGGATAAGCAATGCATTTTCTACATTGATGCATAAATAATCTAGATCCCAAAACGTATCTTCAAAGTTTGAAAACTTACATTGTCCAGTAAAAATGTGTCATTACCACCCTTTGAAAAAGTCTTGAAATTGCAACTATCTATGGCCAAATATCATTTTCAGAAATCTGTCCCCCTGTGCATAGATTTATGAGTCCCATGATTAGACAAAGGGAAATTATCCAAGGCAAAGTTGTTCAAATAGGCAATTATCCAACAGACTGGAGCCAAGACAATACTCTGGAAGTAATTGTACAGGTTCAACTGCAGCTGCATGGGAAGTATGGACACCAATCACCTCTCTGAAGAGTTTGCGTATCTCCAGGAAGACCAAACTAGGAAGATTATGTTTGTGTCCTAGGCTTTTGGTTTATACTTAAAAGGAAAAAAGTGAGAAGGCTTAAGGCATTTACATATCTGTAACATTTCTACCTCCAAATAATTGCATTACACTATAATATCAAAAACTTTTTTGAAGCTCTGTAATATTCAAACAGCAAACCAAATAGTGGAAACAAGACTGGAAACACAGAGTAACAATATTAGACATTTCCATGCAGTGCCTGCAGAGAATAATAATAGTAGACTTACATTTGCAAACTAGCTGCACATATGCAATCTCATTTGTCCTCTGGACAACCCAAGAGGGAAGTTTTTATGATCCTCCTTTTACAGATGAAGAAATTAAAGCTCAAAAAGTTGGGGATATACTTAAAGGCACCCAGCTAGTTAGCGAAGCAGTAAGGACTCAAACCAGGTGTGTGTCAAGAACCAATGCTCTCTCCACACATGCCTTTTAGGGCAAGCTTTTTATGGGGAAATGGTGGGTAGTCACTGCTCCAGTGTACTTACAAACACAGAAACAGATCTTTCTCCCATCTCTCTCAAAATTCTTATCATTTCTACTATCACCACCACCATCCTAAAAGAGTAAGTCCTTACTGAGAAGTAAGCATTGTATTCTACTGAGACTTACTTTATGACGAATGCATCCCAGGGAGGTTTTAACATTTTAAATTAATACTCTTTGATATGAATTACCTATTTTTATCAGAACTCCTTTATATTCCTCAGAACGAGAAAGAACTGACTATGTCTGGAAGATTAACAGAGCAAAGGGAGAGGGTAGGAAAAAACACAGAAAAGTGAGGGACCTTAAAGCTGAAAATGTTTATTACAATTGACCTATTTTTAAATTATGCAATGAGACATACCCAAGTATATTCCATGTTTCCCAAACTTTGAATCCAAGCATGATTTAGAAGTTCATTTAGTACCATGTAGTATACCAAACATTAAGGTGTCATGCTGACCTAGTCATTGCCCTTACAGAGCCTTTAGTCTAATCAATAATACACATGAACAGAAAGCTGAAATATAGATAATGAGTATGAGCTAGAGAAGTAAGAGAAGGAAGAAAAGAACATGTGCAAAACTGTGAAAGCAAGAGAACAGAATACTGAAAATGCACTGAAAGAACTTTAGGATGTCTAATGCTTAGAATAAAAAAGGTTAAGTGGTGAGTGATGTATGTAAAGAAGCAGACAGGGCCTTATAAGCCATGCTTAAAAGTGTACATTATAAGAATCACTAGAAGTCACTGGGGGATTTTAAACAGGCAAGTAATATAGTAATATATGCATTTGAGTAGATTAAAAGAGGGAAAGATTAGGGCATGAACATGAAATAAAAGACTTTCACATTATTCTAGATGACCAGTAGATGTCAACTCAAACCGGAAAACAGCAATAGGAATAGAGAGAAGTTAGCGATCAGATAAATATTTAAAAGGTGGAACAAATAGGAATGTGGCTATCTTTAGATATGAAACACAAGGGAGAGGGAGAAGTCAAAGATGATTTCCAAGTTTCTCCCTGAAATAATTGGATGATGCTATTTAATGAGATTGGAAACAACAGAGGATAAGAAATTTGGAGGGAAGAGATGATATGTTATTTCAAAATACCAATAAGATAGACAAGTGAAAACATCTAATGGGCAGTTGAATACACTGATTTTGAGTTCAAATGTGATTACTGAGAAGGAATCATTCACTTGGGAATCATCAGCATATGGCTCATACTTCAAGCCACAGAAATAGATAACCTATTATAAGAACTGAAGAATGAAAAGAGAAGGCTATAAGAAAGGCTCCTAAAGGAGAGAAGCCTGCAAAGATGAATAAGAGAGAACACCCAAAAAGGTAAAAGGAAATCTCATATGTCATGGATGTCAAAGGAAACAAAGTGTGTCAAGGTCAATAGAGTCAAATACTAGAAGCAGGTCAAATAACATAATGACTGAGGCATGCCTCTTGGCTTTAGCAAGATCACTAGTGACTTCAAAAAGAGGAGTTTCAGCCAAGCCAAGGAACTAATACAGAGTGGTGGAGGTAGATGTCAGATTTCAGTGAGTTTAAAAAGGAATAGAGGTAAAAGAGGAGGCAATAAGTGTAAACAACTCTTTCAAAATGGTTGAATGCAAGGGAGTGAAGAGAAATCAAGAGTACTCAGAAAGGGAAGAGAGATTTAAGTATGGTTTGTTTACAAAATGGAACACATTTTTACCTATTTAAAGTCTAACCAAATGTGCCAGAAAGAAATATGGAATAATTCATTGAGCAAGGTTTCTGAGAGGAGGATGATAAGAGATGCAATCCAGAGCTCAGGTAGAGAGATTATACTTAAACAAAAATTATAATTATGATAGGATTGAATGAATAAAAGATGAATATAGTGTAGATTTTCTTTATAAAGTAAAATACATGTGATTCTGTTAAGAGGGGAGTGGTTGGCTAAGGAAGATGTACATGGCTGGAGTCCAAGCAGAATAAAAACATTGAGCTTCTTTGTAGAACAAAAGAAATAAAATAAAAAGATGGCCGGGCCATGTAAAATGTAAGGAAGTTTAGGAAACTGCTTAAAGACTAGTTGAAATGATGAACTACAGAAATTAAACTGGGTAACATAAAAAATAAAGACAGGGATGGGCATGGTGGCTCACGCCTATAATCCCAGCACTTTGGGAGGTGGAGGCAAGTGGATCATCTGAGATCAGGAGTTCAAGACTGGCCTGGACAACATGGCATAACCCCTTCTCTACTAAAAACTAAAAAATTAGCCAGGTGTAGTGCCACACACCTGTAGTCCCAGCTACTCAGGAGACTGAGGCAGGAGAATCCCTTGAACCTGGGAGGCAAGATTGCAAGTGAGCCAAGATTGCACCACTACACTCCAATCTGGGCGATAGAGCGAGACTCTGTCTCAAAAAAATAAAGACAAGAAGTAATCGATAGAGAGAATGCAGAGGGGTAAAAAAAAAAAAAAAAAAAGGTCCATCTGAGGGGGAAAAAACAAATTTCTATAGTTGAAGTAATGGAATAAGAGACTATGAAGGATAGGAATTTGTAGAGTGGTTTATTATTTCTTAGGAAATAAAAAAGTCCAGGGTGTGGTTCATGGAAAAGAGTGAATAAGTAGAAAGGAAGTAAACTTGTCTGGAAACAAGTAACAAAGAAGATGAGAGATGCTGAAGAGCTACAGACATGAACACTATAGGCACCTAAGATGATGTCATGACTGAAAGAAGACAGGACACAGTGAATAAACAAACACTGTGAGTCTTAGGAGCTTCAAATGCCATGCTCAAGCAAGAATTATATTCCAAATATCTCTCTCTCTTCTAAATGAACACAGACTACATTAGATACCAACCCTGACTATTTAAATTTGTAATTTAAGTGAAATATATAAATTCTTCCTCTCAAAATCTATTTAAAACTTCTTGAATTTGGCTTAAGAAACATCTAGATCCTGGGGAAAAAGAGATTATTATGGCTATTTCTCCAGTAGATTTAGGAATTTGTGGGGTTTTTCCTAAATATATGTGAAAATATTATTCTCAGTTGTCACATTTTTAAAAATTTCTATATAGCATTCTCATTTTCATAGAATAATATTTTTCACCAAGCACAACGAGGCATATTGTAAAAGCGTTTGACTAAAGTTGTATAATTCTTGTCTTATATTGACATTGATCCAAGAATCCACTGAATCCATTCATCATATTCTCAGTTAAAAGTGATTTTAGCTGCAAGTAATAGAAGACCTGACTAACAGTCAATAAGACAAAAGGGGTTTATTTTCCTCACATAGAGGAGATAAAGAGGCTAGTGTTGCAGCAAATCTTTTAAGATAGAGGCTCCTTCTATATACTTACTCCAATATTCTTGAAATAGTTTGTTTCCTGATGATTACAAAATGGCTTCTACATCTTTCCACTAGTTCTTCACACAGGGCAGGAAGAAGAAAGCAAAGAGCAATAACAGCTACATCTATCCTTAAGAATGCTTTTTTGAAGCCCTTGTAGCTGACTTCCCTTAGGTCTAGTGCCCCTCAGTGGATCACAGGGCTACAATTAGCTATGTGAAGGCTGGGAAGTAGAAGGCAGGAATGTCATGATTAGCTTACACCAGTGGTTCTCAACCAGTAAAAACATCACTCTCCTGCTCCCCAGGGAATGTTATAATATTCATGAGAACATTTTGATTATCACAGTGATGGTGTGGATACCAATAGTGCTACTGGCATTTAGTGCATAGAAGCCAGTGATGCCGAAAGCACTGAAATGCTAAGAACAATATTTTACAATGAAGACTTGCACTACTCAAAAGTCACAGTGACTCCATTGAGACACACTGACTTAGAACATTTATGGCCCATCACTGGAGGGAGCACGTTGTTATTCCAAACAAAACCTATGTTCTGTTAGCATAAAATGTGGATACTCAGAACTGACAGTGTCTGCAGCATCTTCTTTGAAAAGGCCTTCCGGTGTTTGTAAAATTTTCATTTTTATTTTTCATTTCCTTTGTCAGTTGATTAGGCTATTGAGTGAAAGAATTAAAAATCAAAAAAAAAATCTACCAGAGCTATAATTACTCTTCAAAAAAAAAGGGGAAGAGAAAACTCTAAGAGGAAAAAGAAAAGAAGCCAAGACCCAGTATGGCTGGAAAAACTATTTGAGAAGTTGGAGGAAAATGTGACATGGATTATACCAGGAAAACAATTGTGGAAAATTTAAAAAGGGATTTTTATTAAGTTTTATATTCCTCTTTTCCTTTGAAATCTTCAGTAAAATTTCCCCTTTTCACTAACACACGTAAATAATTGAATATGTTTTGGAGAAGCCTTGTAATGCTGAGTCCTGCTTTAAAATAGTCATCCCAGAAAGATACCATCACATTAAAATTACACTGATACACATTCGAGGATTTTTCTTTTTTTAAATATATCTCATTTTCCCTCGGATATCATGCAAACTTATATGAGTAAAACATAAAGGAAATAGTCTCCTAAAATACTATCTCCAGTAATGAACCATATAAGCATTTCATTGATTTTTTTCCTATGCAAATAGTTGATGTTTGAACTGCATGAGTCCTCATATGTGAATTTATTTTGCCTCTGCTACCCTGAGACAGCAAAAACAACCTCTTCTCTTCTTCCTCTTCCTCAGCCAGCTCAACATGAAGATGATCAGGACGAAGACCTTTATGATGATCCACTTCTACTTAATGAAGTAAATATATTTTTCTCTTTCTGGTTTTCTTAATGATATTTCCTCTAGCTTACTTTATTGTAAGAATCCAATATATAATACATATAACATACAAAATACGTGCTGATCAACCACTTCCATTATGGGTAAGGCTTCCAATCAATAGCATGTTATTGGTAAGGCTTCCAATCAACAGTAGGCTATTAGTAGTTAAGTTTTGGGAGGGTAAGTTACATGTGGATTTTTGACTGTGCAAAAGGGTCAGGGTCTCTAACCTCTGCATTGTTCAAGGGTCAACTGTAGACACATTTTTAAATGTCTACCAAAAATGGGAGTGTTATAAACACATAATTTATAACATGTGAAAAGGCATATCTTTAAAGAGAGCAGTGTTCCATTAACAAGACAAGAAAAACTATAATCCATGTTTTAAAAATTGTAAATTTCTCTATTGCATTGCAGAAAGGAGTACCTTAACATTATTAAATAATAGCTTCTTAAAGAAATGCTACTGATTTATAATGAATGCACATTGCTAAAATAATAATCAACATAGAAATTGTCCTCTTAAATAATCATCATCAGTGCTGAGAAAATTCTCAGAGATACACCAAAACAAACTGTATCTTTTGGTGTGGTTGTTTTCGTACTGTTTTATTTTGTTTTTTCAGTAGTTGATATGTGCTAGGTTGCTCCTAAAATAAAATAATAATAATCATTTTTGAATTTTTAAGATCCACTATGTCAGAGAATACTAATACTTTTATCCACACATTTGAACTATTTTGTTTTTAAATAAAAGAAAGAAACATGGGGAAATCATGAATTAAATAATACATACAAATAGAATTATGAAGAAATATGGCTAAAGTAACTGAGAACCAAGTACAAAATGAAGCCTAAGCCAGACACAGTGACTCACATAGCTTCAGCTATTCAGGAGGCTGAGGCAAGAGGATTGCTTGAGCCCAGAAGTTCAAGAGTTCAGCCTAGGAAACACAGGACAACCACATCTCTGGAAAAAAAAAAAAAAAAAACTTACATTTCCTGAAATTTTAGTGCGGGAAGTGTGCTAATACCATTACCCAATCAATTAAGATTAGTTCCAGGCCGATCATGAACTTCTTACACATTCTTAATCTTGAAATCATAAAATAATAATAATAATCCAAAATTATAAAATAATCTGTGACTCTGAGCAAACTCTCAAATTCTATAGTTTATCTGAGCTATATATACAGGGTCACTTAGTCCTCATTCACGGTACTTAATGTACCGTTTTAGATACAACTATTAAGTGAATGAAGATGGTCTCTGGCCTCAAGGAATTCAGACCCTAGGGGAGAAGACCAACATGTAAACAATTAAGTTAAGAAACTTGTATAGTTGAAATAATAGAAGTATAAAAATAGTCAAGTATACTAAGAAGCCAAGAAAGAGAGGATACAGAAAAGGGGGACATATCAGTGATCTTCATAAAGGAAAATCAGTTGGTCTTGTTACTACATACGACCTTGGTTCAGACCTGGCTTTCCCGCCTACCAGCTGTGTGACCTAAAATAATATACGTAACTCTCAACTCAAATTCCTCCCTGACTGTAAAATAAAACATAGTAATAGTTTCTAGCTCATAGAGTTGTTGCAAGGATTTGATATTATGGACTCTAAAGCAACTCCATCTTAGACGCTAATCTGCCATATTGACTTCTGATTAAACCCAGTCTGGGAATTGCTTCTAAGATTTCTACTTTCATGTATTTACCATAAATTTTGCCCTTGGGTCAAAACAATCATGATATTGTTGTTGTTAAGAGAAAAACTTTAGACCAATTAAACTTAACAGTTTAATTAAGCAAAGCACAATTTGCAAACCAGGTAGTCCCGGAGCCAGAATAGTAGTTTCAGAGAAGCTCTGGTGTAGCTGCGTGGTCAAAGATTTATGGACAGCAAATGGAAACTGACATACAGAAAACAGAAGTGAGGTACAGAAACAGCCAGATTGGTTATAGCTCAGTATTTGCCTTATTTCAACACAGTTTGAGCAGCTGGTTGCCTTTAATGGACCAAAACACAGTGATTGGCACAGGATAGGTTATAGCCTGTTAACACATCCGGTTAGGCTGTAGTTCACAGTGTAGGAAGAAAACTTGAGGCTAGACTTAAAATATGTAAGGAGGCTGCCTTTACGCTAATCTTAATTTAGCATTGTAAAGCACATACTTGCCATAAAGCCTGCATTTAGGCAAATTCCCTATGCTACATAAGCCTTGGGTTTGGGGATAAATGGGGAAGGGATCTACTATCTCCTCTTCCAACTGCCCAAGACATGGCTTCTGTTTGTAAGTCCCTATTAATTGTTTCTTTCTAGGAAGCTGGATTCATCAGCCTCTTTCTTTGGCCTCAGCTTCTTTGGCCTTTGCAGGTAGGTTTGCATAGAATAGACCTGCTCACCATGGAACAGATGAGTTAATGAAATATATGAATATGTTAAATGCCTATCACAGTGTCAGACCAATATTTTTATTATCATTAACATCAAGGAAATAAGGGGAAAAATGGTCCCGGGTTTCCATTTTTGTTATCTGTAGATAAGTGTTTATTGAGATAAAACAGAAAACAAGTAGAATGGCAAGTTCTGGACATGTTAAGTACCTGGTACATAATAGGTCCTCAACAAAAATGCACTGAGTGAATGAATAAATTAATGCATGCCATGTCTATGGGACAACTGAAAGGAGATCTCTACTTATATATATCAGAAATGCAGGAGGTGGCCCTAGACTACAACTATAAATCTGGGAGTCACTAGTATTCAGATGTTCTTTGAAACTATATGACTGACTTCAGTCGAGTAAAGCATGAGGACAGATGAGGAACAAAGGAAGAAAAAGAAACAGCAACATTTTTAAGACCAGACAGAGGGGAGTCAAAAAGCATTCTGAAAAGATAATTATTTCCCATTTGCCATATTTATCATTTAGCAAAGGAAACTTATTTGTAACTTGTGATATTTATGTCAAACAGCACAAGACTTTTTGTGAACACTGTCATAATCTTCACGTAATAGTATGTGCCAAGATTACAAACGGGGAAAAAGACAATAAAACCTGTAAGATATGAGGAAGCCTTTCTTTTCCATTCCTTTTATTGGAATTTTTATACAAACACTTCCTTATTAAGTTCTGACAGTATACATGCTAGATACTTGGTTAAATGTAACAGACACGCAGGATAGATAAGGGGGAAAGGAGGGTAGTGTTTCTCCTACTAAAACTAGAAAGGCAGATACTGGCTAATGCAAATGCTGAATACCAAATGTAAGTTTCAAGGGCTTCAGGACATTTTCTGTTTAAGTGGCTAATTTATTAATATCTAATAGCCATATGATCTTCACACACAATATTCCATAAATATGATTTCTTTAAAATGGTATTTTTATATCATAACAATAAATAATAAAAGAGAAACAGCTGTATATTTTGGAGAACTTGGTCTATAAAACAAACACTTTCAGTCCACACAAGGGGTATATGTCCTCCACAAAGAGGGAAAACAAGAAAATAGCCCTCAAAATAATAACAATAATTTGTATTATTTTTCCCCAGGTAAAACTTATACAATACTGAATAAACCTTGTTTTTTCCTTTTCTTCTCGATGTGCCATAGCTGACCCAGGGTTAGAACCTAAGCAACACCATTTCAAACCCTGTACCCTGCAACCACCAAGAAAAACGGTTCTTCCAAAAATAAGTTGTAACTGCTGCCCTGTTTCCTTTGTGATAACTGCTTGCTGCCCCATTTTCCTTGTGATAACTGCTGACCTTGGCTTCTGTGAAAAACAGCTAGCTTGCTCTGCATAACGCTGATGGCAAAAAAGAACCCAGTGCCCCACCAGGATGTGGGTTTTCTACTTAAAACCATTGCTCCCCCTGAGCTCGGGGCCACAGGTTGGAGAGACACTAGTCCTCCGTGATCGCTGGCAACAAATGACGCTCTGAATTGGCTTACTTTTGTCTCCATGATGATTCCATACTTGCTCAGTTACATCAATTTGCATCAAACTTGCAAAGATAATGTGGAAAAATTGTACAAGTCAAAGCCTAGCTTCAGACCACAAAGGGCTTGTTGGTTCGTTGGTTGGTTGGTTGGTTTTGAGATGGAGTTTCACTCTTCTTGCCCAGGCTGGAGTGCAATGGCATGATCTAGGCTTACCACAGCCTCCACCTCCCATATTCAAGTAATTCTCCTGCCTCAGCCCCCCAAGCAGTTGGGATTACAGGTATGTGCCACTAAGTCCAGCTAATTTTCTATTTTTAGTAGAGATAGGGTTTCTCCATGTTAGTGGGGCTGGTCTCAAACTCCCAACCTCAGGTGATCCACCCGCCTTGGCCTCCCAAAATGCTGGGATTACAGGCAACAGCCAACTTTCCCGGAAGCCACAAAGTTTTTAAAAACAATTCCCTTCACTTAGGAGCTGACAGGAATCACTTCTAGGTCTTTTAGCTAAGATCAAGTGTAGAAGTTGACAGGAAATCTCCAAAGATGCCATACACTGTTGCAAAGAACCGTAGATTGTATAACCTAGTTCCAAACACCTCTTTTTTTTGGAGACAGAGTCTCACTCTGTTGCCCAGACTGGAGTACAGTGGCACAATCTTGGCTCACTGCAACCTTTGCTTCTGTGGTTGAAGTGATCAAGTGATTCTCCTCAGCCTCCTGAGTAGCTGTGATTACAGGCACATGCCACCATGCCTGGCAAATTCTTTGGATTTTGGTAAAAACAGTTTTCACCGTGTTGCCCAAGGAGGTCTGGAACTCCTGAGTTCAGGCAATCCGCCCACCTTGGCCTCCCAAAGTGCTAGGATTAGAAAAGTGCTAGGATTACAGGCGTGAGCCACTGTGCCAGGCCTGCAAACACCTCTATTTAAGTGCTTGTACAGATATCAAGTAATATAGAAGAAAAATGTGTTTTCTAAGATGAAAGTTATTATTAATCTTAACTTCCCTTCTCACATTATAATTCTTAGAGGATTTTTTTCAACACATGGTTCTTTACATTTATAATATATTGCAGAATTATTTTTCTGCTTCACCCTGTGATATTATATACATATAGAGCAGCCTCTCCTTTTTTCCAATTTCTTCTTATAACCTAGCTACCATCAGAAAGGTCCTATCTTTGTATGGGAGAGCCTCCAGACCAAGAAGACTTTTATTCCATTTCACAGATATGGTAATATATCTAATCTTTAAGCAACCATGTATAGTACCAAATTCAGGTAAAATACGTGTGCTTTTTCCCTAATATGTAAAACTTAAACTGAGCATAGCCAGAGGCTGTTTATACTAAGAGTCTTCTCAGCCTAAGCTAAATTAATTCTCTTCCAAGTCTTTTTATTCAGTGCTCTCAGTTTGGGTACCATGGCTCTAAATTCCTAATTGCTATAAAATAATTATATTTCCTTAGCTATGCCTGGAATATGGCTCTCTACGATGACCTCCAGAATGTAATTTGCTATATAAGGGCCCAGTCGGAAAATGATTTTACATACTATAAATGAACCTAATAAAATTCACAATAGCATTTCTCCTTTGTCAGGAAAGTAAAAAGGCAAAGATAGGCAGAAGCTTAAAACAATATTTCTAAAGCAAACCTTTCCTCCTAGTTGTTTATCCTTCCATCTTCATATATTCCGAGCAAATAATCATTGTCTCAGATTTCAAACCCAAAATAATTTCCCTTCAATATCAGGAAAATTTACAAATTTGAATTTTGCTGGATTTGTTATAGGAAGGGTATACTTTAAGATGGGGGAAAGGGAGGAATATATTTCCCTTTTTACTGCCTGCTTCATTCTTTTAAAGTAATTTGAAAATATTCTTATAAACTCTTATTTAAATAATAAAACATAAAACCTGGTATCTTTAAGTTTTAAAATATAGAAGTAATTAACTGGACCTCATCTTAAATAATTACCACTAAAATCAGTCATTTATTCATTCTAGACTCATTTCCTTGTCTAGATTAAAGTCAAAGTCAAAAATACAACTATGTTAGTAAAACTCACCTCAAGATTTTAAAATATTGACTATAGACAGAGACTCCAGTTAGAGGGTAAGGTACATCCTAAGTTGAAGACATAATATAAAAATAAACAGAAAATTTTCAGAAATACAGTAAAAATAAACTTTTCACTAGTAAAAGGAGCTCCCTTCTCTATATAGGTGGGGAAAGATTTTTTTTTTTTTTTTTTTTTTTTTTGAGATGGAGTTTCGCTCTTGTTACCCAGGCTGGAGTGCAATGGCGCGATCTCGGCTCACCGCAACCTCCGCCTCCTGGGTTCAGGCAATTCTCCTGCCTCAGCCTCCTGAATAGCTGGGATTATAGGCACGCACCACTGTGCCCAGCTAATTTTTTTTGTATTTTTAGTAGAGACGGGGTTTCACCATGTTGACCAGGATGGTCTCAATCTCTCGACCTCGTGATCCACCCGCCTCGGCCTCCCAAAGTGCTGGGATTACAGGTGTGAGCCACCGTGCCCAGCCAAGATTCCTAGCAGAGCAGGTTCTTACAGCTGTGGACATTTCTCATGGTCTTGATATGCTAACCCCAACAAAACCATCCTCCCTCTTCTTTCCACCAAGAACATTTATTTATGACTTGGCTGCAAGAATAGAGAGTATGGTTTGCTGTGGTTCTGGAAATTTTTTCCAGTAAGACTGCTCTTATTAATTAGTTCTCAAAAATATTCTCAATATACAGAATTACAAGCCACCTTGCCTGTCGGTTTCTAATCCCAATTCAATTTATGAATGAGGCACTGATTCACAGATGGAGCAGAATATACACAAGGCAACAGAGTCTCTGAGTACTTAATCGTGGCTACATTACTAAAAAACCTTCCCAAAATGCAAGCATGACTGAAAAAGAGGAAGCCTGATGTACCCAAGAGAGGTATAAAGGAGACAGTTGCGGCCGTAAAGAGGCCAGAAGAAACATTTGAGAAAAGAAAGGAGGAAGGTGAAGAGTGCAGTCAAGTTTTAGCCACTGAATATTTCAAGCGTTGGGAAATTTTTCAAAACAAAGCATAAAGTATAATTGGGACCAAAAATTGTACATACCGTATGACCCTAATTTTGCAATACAGTTGTGTACTTTGTGGAAGAAAATACATCCAATGTTAATAGGACTTGCGGTTCCCTGCCCAGATGAAACTTAACTTTTTCATTCTGCTCTTCTGTTTTTAAAAACACCGTGTGCTTTGTGAGACTGAAAAGTACACACCACACTCCAGTGTTTCAGGAAAATGTGGCTCCTTTCTTAGCTATAACTGATATAATGTGGCTTTCAATTCCCACTTTCAGTGGCATTAGAAGAAAAGTAAACCTACCAGTTAAGGTCACTCCTGTTTTTCCTGATGTAACACACACATTCCCCCTAGTTAGAGTAACTTCTGGATAATCGTGAGCACTTTGGGATACTAGAGGCTTCGAGGAGACGCAACACAGCCCCCTCTCGGGCCTCCTAGACAGCGCTCGGCCGCCATCTCAGGCCTTGATCTGAGTGCTCTGGAATCCACCAAGATCGTGCTGGGCTCAAGAGGCTTTTGGGCCCCAGCAGGCACAACAGAACGCTTCTAGGGTGTTCTTTATCCAGTGGATTGTCAGTCCCGAACTGAACCCCACTGATCCCAGGCTCCCCTGCACCCCGCGAGCGCGCAACTTCCCCCTACCTCTAACCCAGCTGCTGCTGCAGCATAGGTTCTGCAATGCGCCTGCGTGGCAACCGAGGGCCGCGCCTCACGGGAGGTGTCCCACGTGATCTGTGAGCCTGCGCAGCATCGTCTTTCCAGTGCCTGAGCAGCCTCACGCAAATCCTGTGCAGGTGTGAATTCCCTCCAAGCCCAGTAAGGATTCTTCTTGCTTCCCCTCCCAGATGTCAAGTTTTTCCTCTGTAATGAGGTCCAAAATCCCTCCACTTTTTATCACCTATCCCACCTGCCCAAGTTTATCCCTGTGGGAGAAGGCTCCCCAGGCTTGCCTGATTATTCGCTTTGCTTACTTGGTCTTACCTAGG
Organism: Callithrix jacchus; assembly: GCF_049354715.1. NCBI lineage: Eukaryota > Metazoa > Chordata > Mammalia > Primates > Cebidae > Callithrix > Callithrix jacchus. The sequence goes on along the minus strand of NC_133504.1, from coordinate 69,981,073 downwards.
CTTTCTTACAATTGTCTTCCTCTTTCCTAGGCAGTGTTTCTTTCTCAGGAATGGTAATGGTGGAATAGCTGCAAGGAAACTAATTTGAGAGTTTGAAAAAACAGGTGTTTAATATTTTAAGAGCTCCCCGTCACATATATTCTACTTCTATAATCCCTTCCCCCAAAATATTACTTGTTAAGTGTAATGAAGGAAGTCCTGGGGTCATTCTGAAGGTCACTGACATCCAAGTGATTTTCAGTTACTGCCTACAAGATACCTTTTCTGGAAATATGTTCCATTTTGAATTTTCAAAGAACATATTGCCAGTCCTGCTTAGGCCAAGAAAGTATGATGAAGACTTCTATGCAAATATGAAGTGCTTAGCCTGCCATATAGATAATCAATAATGTTAGCTATGATTACCATGTTGTGGAAAGGGGGCAGAAATGGATTTGATCTGAGTGCCAAAGTAGGAAAAGAACTGATATTTAAAGTAGGGAGTTCCATGTCTGCATGGGACCATTAAGAGGTAAACAGGCCTCACACCTGTAATCCCAGCACTTTGGGAAGCCAAGGCAGGCAGATCACCATCACCTGAGGTTGGGAGTTTGAGACCAACCTGACCGACAAGGAGAAACTCCATCTCTATTAAAAATACAAAATTAGTTGAGCATGGTGGCACATGCCTGTAATCCCAGCTACTTGGGAGGCTGAAGCAGGAGAATCACTTGAACTCAGGAGACCGAGGGTGTGGTGAGTCAAGATCATGCCATTGCACCACAGCCAAGAGCAAACCTGCATCTCAAAAAAAAAAAAAAAGATAAACAGGCCACTAATACCAGAGGCAATTTCAGTGCTACCTGAGTCTAGACGACAAAAAGCACACCCACCCTTGCCCTTATTTCACTTTCCATCAATCATACTGTAAAACTGATATAGATAGGAGGACTTGCCACCACTATTAAAAATCTTCTACCTTACAGCAAAGGGAATGAACCTTTCAGATACAGAAATGTGTCTTGAACCCAGCGTATGTACAGTAAGATATTACATTGCAAGGTTTGGCTATTTTTAGAAAATGTCACTCTAGAAAGAAAGATAGTAAATGTACACATAGTTGGAGGCATAGAGCCCTACAGCCTGTTAGACTGATTATTGAGAGAAAGAAGGTAGGGAGGAATTAAATAATCTAGTCAAACATAAATCCTGAATTCAGGGAATGAGGGAACACAGCAGGTGAACCGTTGTGGAAGATGATTTTAGTTACTAAGTAAGAGAATCAATCCACCTGGATGACTGATTTGCTGATTTTTTTAAAGGGAGGGGTTCTCCCTGTGTTGCCCAAGCTGGACTCAAACTTCTGGGTTTAGGGTCCTACCAATTCTCCCACCTCAACCTCCCATGTAACTGGGACTACAGTGATTTTTTTTTATAGATTGGCTTCCAGAGAGGAGGCGTAGGAGGAGAAATTAAGTGTCTAAGGGTCTTTTTATCTTTTTTTTTTTTTTGATACAGAGTCTCAACTCTGTTGCCCTGGCGGGAGTGTAGTGGCACGAGCTCAGCTCACTGAAACCTCCACTCCCTGGGTTCAAGCGATGCTCCTGCCTCAGCCTCCCAAGTAGCTGGGATTACCGACACCCGCCACTACACCCAACTAATTTTTTCTACTTTTTAATAGAGATGACCATTTGACCAGGCTGGTGTCGAACTCCTGACCTCTTGATTCGTCTGCCTTGGCCTCCCAAAGTGCTGGGATTACAGGCATGAGCCGCCATGCCCAGACTGAGTCTTTTTATTTTATCTATTTTATTAAGGGAAGAACCCAGCATCAGTTAAAAACTTTATAAGATCCCTCTTCAATTAAACCAACTCCACTTAATAAGGGTACAACAAACTCAAACTTAATGATTTGTGGATTTCTTTCCTCAACAACCTACTACAAATAACAAATATATAAAAGAGAAAATTTGGTAAATCATTTGTCAATTTAACAAATTTATACCAGCAACTACCACTTCTAATATTCTTAGGGTACTATGTTGTGTAAATGGAAATCATAGATAAATTATTGTTAGAGATGCTACTTGATATACTACTCAGGATGTGAGTGCTTCACGAAGTTACTTTGAAAGGTAAAGCAATGCTTTTATCAATTTTGCTAACTTGAACCCAAGTTTAGCAGTCAAGTGGAAAATATCATCATGGGTGCAAGAATAGTTTTCTTTTTAGCACAATATTTAACAGTAAAAATAAGTATTTTATTGAAGCTATTTCAGGTACATTCTAAAGTACCTACTAAAGGCCCAGGTCACTTGTAGGGGAAGAATCTAAGGTATAATGGTTAACAGTGCTTTAAAATCACTATTATGTAAATGCATATTTCATAAATAGTAGTGTCATGTGTTGACTTAAGTCATGCTTACAGAGACAACTGTAAAATAAAATGCTCCAAAGTGGAAAATAAATGAGAAGTTGCTAGCTGAAAATATTGTCTTGAGCTGAAAAGGTAGATCAAAACATACCATTTTCACATTTTAACAACTCCTACGACTTGGATTTTCCTGTTACCAAAACGTGTAACCTCCTAATCAGCTCATACACAGGTTCAGCCAACATTTAACTCCTACTCGGCCCCATACATTGTTCTAAGTGCACCCCTCAAACTCCTCATATTTGACTATACTTTTCTGGATGCCAGATAAAATCTCACTGAAATACAAAATCCCTTTTGGAGAATTTTTCAAACAGTACCACTTGAGAACTTGAAGAGTCACAGTGCCCTCTAGTGACCCATTGATAAGGCACATTTTTATTTCACTTTTAGAGAACAATAAAGTTTAGGTGAATATTATACATTTTCAGGGAGATTTTTTCCTATAAATATATATAAATGCCAATTTCTGTTTCTGAGAGTGAAAATGTCTAAGTTGCAATCAACCACAGAGCACACTAGAGAATAATGACTCCTTTATTAGTCCATTGTTCTCACAGTTACAATGTTGCCAGAGGGCAAAAATAGTCTTAACTCCCATCAGCCCTACAAAACAAGGTGCATTAAAATGTGCAAATATAAAATTCTTAATATGTTACTGTGGTAAGGGTAAGTTTGTGGAGTTGGGGTAAGTTTGCTGACGGATCTGTATTCTAGACCCAAATCTCTTGGTGCCTGGAGGCCTGTGCCAAAGAACCTGATTTTGCTGTACTTCATTTTCTTCATCCAGAAATGAAAAAAAATTGGCAGTGTTGGTAAGGATGTAACAAAGTGGCCTCTAAACTTTCTGATGGGAACATTAATGCTACAACCTTTCTGGAGGGAAAATTCGCACTAACTCAAAAAGCTCAGGCATACACTGCTTTAGTGCCGGAATAATAATAGCCAACATTTAACTCCTACTCTGCCCCATACATTGTTCTAAGTGCTTTCTGTATATTAGCTTATTTAATCATCACAACAATCTTATGACATAAGTACTATATTTAGCCCAGTTTTATACATGCAGAAACCAAGGCACTAAACCTTGCCTAAGTTCACACAACTAATACTGGGTAAAACCTACATACAAATCCACGCTGTATGGCTCAGAGTCCATGCTCCCAGCCATCATGCTATATTTCCAGAAATTGAACTTCTGGGAATTTATCTTAAAGAAATAATCAAGGATGTGCACAAAGAATTTTTAATCGTGTTATTAATTCAGCATCACTTATAGGAGAAAAAAAAAGGAAAATAACCTAATTACCAATAATAAGAAAATCATTAAGATAATTGTGTTAAAGCTGAACTATTGACTGAATAACCTTACAGAATTTCTAATGATATGGAAAATGTTCCCAATATATTAAGTGAGTATGGGTTATAAACACACATACATATATTTATATATATGTACACTGTGCTACCATTTTTTAAGATATACATTTTTAAGAGTAAAAAAGGAAAATTACCTAAGCATAAGTAGAGTTACGTGTAGGTGGTGAAAATAGAAATTAAAGATTTTTTCTTCTTTGTATCCATTTTTCTTTTTTAGCACTTTCTATAAAAAAAGTTTTATTTTTAATGAGGTGTTTAGTTTAAATGTGCTCTAAGAACTTTCTAGCTCTGAATTTCTAGAAATGTGACAAAGTCATAGAATTTTAGAACTAGAGAGAGGGAACAAAATCTTACAGTCTCTTTAGTAGTTCCCAAATTGGCCTACATATCAGAATCAATTGATTAAATCAAAGTATAAATTCCCAGCTTTAACCCTTCCCCAGTCCAGATCTCTAGAGAATGAGCCTAGGTAATTCTTACAGTTTGACAGTTTGGGGAACTACTAATGTATTCCCAATGCACCATTTTAATCCTCACCAGCACGTATTCCAGCACTTCTGGAAACCAAATGCAGGCCAGGGCCATCATCTACTGTTGGCTGTTATAAGAAATCCAATTGATATTGACAAATTTGTATTTCAAATCAAATTTTTTAATTTTCTGAGAAAAAATCCTTCTTAAAATGCATAAGAAATATACTAATAAAAAGTTTTTAGCTGTAAAAATAAAGTTAGACCCACGAACACTAAGCAGAATGTATTCACACTTACATTCATTACAAATGGCTTATTCACATTTCTTAACTATGTGCTATTTAAAGAAGCCAAAGTGTGTCCCTTTATGCTCTCAGGTTTGTAAAACACAAAATCAGACCCAAAGAAAGAATATATTTGTTACTGCATAGGGTGGGGGGTATCAGTTAATGCAACAAGAAAGTTGTATTTTAAACAAAAGATTGTTTTAAATAGTCCTGGTTGCACAGAGTAAGCATAAGAAAAAAACACTCTGGACACATAGTGAAAGCATTTATAGAGACTTGGAGAAGGAAAGACTTCCTTGGAGTTTTGGAATTTAAATTTTGTCACCTTTTCTGAAGCTACTTGGCATATTCTTAGAGGAGCAATTTTTGTGGTATAGTAACCTTAATGAGTCTCAAGTTGACTGTAGAGAAAGAGATGAAGTTACCTGTCTCACAGGGAGCTGCACAACACCCAGAATCTATCTTCTAGGCCATAGACCCAGGTGCATGATATGCCAGTGTCACTTTGTGCCTGAAAAGATCTTCTGCAAGGTTTATCCCAACAAAAAACAGGGCTGACCACTGATCTAAAGCAGGATAGGTAAAGAAAAATGAAGGACAATTTCTACCATTCAAAAAGCAATCTCAACAAAAAGCATATATACACACACTCACAAATATTTTAAAACAAAAACTAGGACCAAGTTTGAATTGAAAAGTTCCAAGAAAATAGTTTGGCAATAGTTGCCATTGAAACCACATGAACTGTGGGTAGCCTGTGCTGTTGGTTTGATTGCTTGGGTAAGTCACCAGATGACCCCTTCCCCCAAGCTGTAACTGCAAATTCTGCTTCAATTCCCTTACCTGAGCTTTCACTCTGCTTTCTTACAGTCCTGGAAAATGTTCTACTCAAGGCAGCAAGTACACACATAGCCCAGATGAACTATAATTAACGTGGAAAGAAACCAAGGAAAAGAGCAGGCAGTGTTAGTTCGATTATTTCCTTTGCATGGGTAGCAGATGGACTCAAAATTCTAATAACCCCTTTGTACCTCAGCTAAGACTGACAATACATCATTATACTCAGATGGGAGCAAGGAGAAGGTGCCTAGCAACTAGGACTTGGAATGCTTGGGCTTTTGTCAATTTACGTCATAATCTTAATATTAAACAGGCTTGCTCTCATTTGCCAGTCATCACCTCATTTTACATTTTTCAAACACAAGAAGATTAAAAAGTCTTTCCTGAAAGTACTTTAGCCCCTTAGAAATAGAACAGTAGTAGTATTTAAAAATCTCCCCTTATAAATGCCTACATAAAACTGCCATGAGTCTTGATGGAAATTATATCAGTAAGTTGGGGGACCTACCATGGGGAATATTTTCATTAGTTATAGTATGCAACATAACCTAGCCTATTTTTGAAATTCAATGAGACAGAAGACTATTCGTTATACTCCATTACTCTTGTGCTTTGAGTTGTTTACATATAAAAGAAGTTATTGCAATTTCCATTTCTATTCCTTTTTAATCTCTATTTTTCTATATGCTATATGTGTTTCTGTTTGTGTGTTCTAAACTTCAGATTCCTATACCATAATATGTGCTCAATTAATAATTAATTAAGGAAGACAAGAAAGAAAGAATGTAGAAAGGAGGGAGATAATGAATCAAAATCAAGAGACAGTTGGTGAACCATGTATTCTCACAGCACAGGGAAAGAATTTTTAGTAACAGATAATCAGAAGAATGGAAATCTCCATTTATCTACAATATACTAGCGTGATGTCTAATTACATCAAACTAGGGGGAAGGGAACTTGTTAATCTTTAATTTTACTGTATAGTGAAGAAGATGCATGTTAGAAAAAAGTTTATTTCTCTCAGGAAATCCAGAAATATGGGGTGGGGATGTAAATCACATAGCCAGTCCTCAGGTCCCAGGTAAACAACTACATGTGTAATTCACATTCTCCTGCCTTTCTCATTGCAGAAGCCAATGAACAGGAAGAAAACTACATAGACCATAAGTCAGGGTCATCACTGAACTCTTGCAAATCTGTTTGACAACAACAGAAAGTGGAATGAGGAGAAAGTAGAAATATCATTAATTATGATGATATATAATCATGTGTGTTATCAATAATAGGACCCATTCTCCCCAGTAGATATTTTAGAGTCTTAAGTGACTTCAGAGAGGCAGAGAATTAGGAGATTTTATGAGCCATGTATTTCCCACCCCACCAGGGAGGAGAGTATATGTCCCAGTCCAAGCCTGACTTAGAAGAAGAAATTTTCCCAACATTATATTGATAAATATTGCCTAATATCATAGTATCTTCTCCATTCTTCTTCCAGTCCTGCACTCTCCTGCCATCCAACAACACCCAATCAAAAAAGTTTAGAGTGTCTATCTCATCTTGACCTTCCTCCTATCATCCTATGGTAAACAGCTATGTATTTGGAAGCTAGCAAGTGAAGTAAATATTACAAAGGACCATAAAATAGTATAGAGAAGAAAAACATGAAGAAAAAATAAAAAGCTGAATTGTAAAACAATCAGTACAGGCAAAAAAGAAAAAAAAAAAAAAGGAAGTCATTAAAGCCAAGTCCTTCAAGGCCTCTCCCTTGAGTGAATAATGTCATATTCCTGGTTCAAACACAAAAAGGGAGTTAAATGTTTTCTGCTTTATCTCTCACAGCCATTCCAAATTTGCTGAACTGTCATTAGACCTTTTCAAAACTGTGTTAAACCTCTTCAAACTCTAATATTTTACAATTCCTTACATTAAAAAGTTCAAGGAACCAGAGTTTCTTCTCCAAGGTCCTACTTTTAGCTGGACAGGGCTAACCTCATATGGAGCCTTGTGAATGTTTTCTTAACTTTTCCAGGTCAAGGATATGCCTTCTTCATTGGTAAATTGAGCAAAATTATCTTCCTGTAGTTTCTTCATAAATTATTTTGAGGTCCAACAAAAACACTAAGAGGTTTTAAAACGTTGTGTTACTTTTTTGCTCCAAAGATAAAAAAGGACCATACTTCCAATGAGGGAAAGACATGAAATCTACAGGATTAAGTCATCTTAGATGCTTACATGTGCAGCATTCTTAAAAAAGAGCTTCAAACCTTCAGCTCTGTGTAACTTTTCACAATGGAGCTGCTGTTTTAATACATTCTTATAATGCCAAGGTTTTATAAAAGAAGGGTAAAAATACCTTCTTTGGGCAATTTGTGTGCAAATGGAACAGCTTATTAAAGATTCCCTCAATGAGAATGTGTAAACACTGGTCTTGGCCACAGAGAAACAATTTCCTGGGGCAAACTTCATGGTCTGATTTCCCAGAAATGCCCTGGAAACTGAACAAAAGAAAACGCCTTATACTGTTTTGTCTGTAGCCACAAAATAGACACACAGGGTCCCACCCAGCCTGAATTTAACCCTAGGACCCTGTAAAGAGCAGAAATAATAAAAGTCCCATCATGAGGCCACTATACTTAAAAATAGTCTCCATCCTACCTACACAAGAAGGCCAGTATGATTATGGTCCAAGAATCTGACCACACTTAAGGGTGGCAACATGAACAGGTGCCCCGTGCTAGGCAAGAAACCACAACAGTTGCCTCCATTCCCCTCAGATCTACTGAGTTTACATCCATCTTAGGGAGGAGTAATAGGATAGCATTTGCAAACTTACCCAATGTATAGTATTTTATAGACCTAAGTGAATATTTACAAGAAAATATCCATCAATTATTAATTTGAAAAAAACAATATTATCATAACTATGGCTCTAACAAAAGAAGGCTTAGAACAAATCACTCAGACAGGGAAAACTCTATTCTTATATTGCTAACTCTATCTCTACTATTATCTTAGGTCCAAAATCCTTGGACCTTGTCTTTCTATCCTACTCCCATTCCATCAAACCAGCTTACTGACAAGATTAGCCGCTCTGTTAGCAGATTGAAACTATAGAGTTAACATCAACTTCTCCCTCTGCTTTTTTCCTTAACTCAATCACCATTCCTTTTTAAATATTACTTATAAATGCCTCTCCATTTCTTCTGCCACTACCAGGCCCTTGGCATCCTGCCCTGGTTGCTTCCAACCTTGCCTTTCCTACCACTGGTTCTTAGCACTAGCTGCAGTGTAGAATTACCTCAGAAGATTCAAAAAATACCCCCAAATCTTTTATACAAAAAATATCTAGCCAGTAAGTTATTGATGCTTGCCTGCTTCAAACACAGTTTTGTATAAAGATACATGCATTTTATCTCTTTATTAATTCTAAATTGAAATAATTTATAGTAGTAATATTTATGCATATTATCAAAGTAATAGTATGCACATTGTCAAAGGACATGCAAACATTTCTGATCCCAGAATGTAAAATGCCTGTGCTATTCATTTTGTAGAAAAGATTTTTCTCCCCCTTAAATTCCAACAGATTACAAACTACTGTAAGTGAGTTGAACCTTGTTATTATTATTATATGTTGTAATCATACATATAGGACTAGAGATTTCAATTTTAGTTCTGATTTCTTGATTGAGTTATTTTATTCTGCTGAGCTTCAGTTTCCTTTTTTTAAAAAAAAATGGGACTAATAGTATTGTTCCTACCTACCTCTTACAATTTTTGTCAAGATTAAATGAGATTTTATGTGCTTGTGTGTATTGTATGTGTGTTTGTATCCACACAAACACACACAAATCTCAAACATCCTTCTCTCGAGCATTTTATTTCTAAACATACTATAAACCTTTAGATTTACTCTAGTAAATATTGCAATATAAATAAATATTGAAAATTAAGCAATATTCTACTAAGTAGAGAAAGCACTTTTCAACAGAGTGATTGTCTTTGTAATCAATCATGCTCACTGAACACTGGGGACAGCCTTCTCTATTTATAGAAACTACAAGTGAGAGTATGTAGAACCCTCTCTCAGGCTGCCAGCACTTCCTTCCTCATCTATGATGATGCTCTGTTGTCCTTGGCAAACCCTCTCTAAATCTGCAAATAATTCCCACCCCCTAATTTCTAAGACAAAAAAAAAAAATCAAACCAATCAGTAGGTAAACTACCAGCCATGTCTTACTTCCACATTGGTTCATCAGGCCTAGTTATCCCCTAAACTCCACTGGAAAGTGAAGTGGGGAGAAGTTGCTGCAGAGGGTGAGGGCCCTTGAATCTAGTGAGGATGCATCCTCAGTGTTTGTGAGAAACAAATGGTGTGTTGAAATGTAAATTAACAGGATGTGATTCAACAAATGCAAGGGGAAGATAGAGGGCCAAGACTCGTTTCAGTCCAAACCGTATCATAGACACTGGAACATATTTGAATCTGCTTCAGACCTCAGGTCCCCACTTGAAGTATAACAAAGGCTATCTCCTAATTCAGGCACCATAAAAATAATTCCAAAGACCTTAAGAGTTTATAATTATATCCCAACATACCAGATAAATCCCAGGTAAAGTTCAAATCCCATGGCATCTTAGCCAAATAAAAAGTTCTCATAAAATATAGCAAACCTTCTTATCTTGTATATTTAGAAACCATAACAAGTTTTAACAACAATCCAATGCATAATTCTGAAGATGAACTTAGAGAATTCTCCAATTAAACTGTTTTTAAATGTAAGATATTGAGGAATTATTTATTACCTGTTTTAAAGGCGTTATACTAAAATTTCCGTTGACCAAATGTGTTTTTCAGAGTTTATAATATAGTAAATAATATTGTTATCAGACATTTGTGTTTATCAAATCTTTTGAAAATTTGGTAAAAGATATAGCTACTCTTACCAGAAATGCACAAATACATGTAAAATTTGCCTCAGTTTCAGGGGTTGAAAATTACTTAAAGCTTATTATACCCTTAATGTTGAAGGAAATATAGAAATGAAGAAAAGACAGAGTTGTATAACATTAAAGTAATAAGATTGGTGACAAGAGTTCAGATGAAGGAGGATTTATGTGGATTTAAATAATCAGGTAAGAATTCATGATGGAGGACACTTTTGACCTGACCCTAAAGAATGAGTAGAACTTTACCAGACAGAAGTGGAAATGAAGAGACAACACTCAAGGTTGCAGGAACAACAAAATAGAGGAATCAGATAAAATGTGTGAGTATCTGGCATATCCAAACAAGAAAATTAAAGTCTTACTGGAAAAATTGGGTTTCATTCTATAAATAATGCCAAGTCATTCATGGTTTTTAAGCAAGGGAGGGACATAATCAGAATGGTATGTTGAAAAGCCTCTTCTAGTGACAGTAAAGGAAAAAATGGTGCCAATAAAAATTGAAAATAGGAGTAAGTCTATTACAAGAGTAAGCAAGAAGTAATGAGTCATTGGCAGTAGTTTGATCAACAACATTTCAGGGGTAGAAACAAGTAAAACTGGCCATCTATTAGAACATGGAAGATGCAAGAAAAAGGAAGAATTATAGGTGACTACAAATATATACCTGTTTAAATGATAGGAAACATGGAAAATTGGACACATTTTGAGTGGAAGATCAGTTTATTTCGAGCAGATTAAGTTGGAGCTATTAGTTACTCCTGAATATAAATGTAACATATTACTTATGAATCTATCCCTCAGAATACTAATAGTATTATTAACTGTAATATTAAAGCAGACTAAAACAAATATCTTAGGGTTCTATGAGGAAACTGCTCAATCCTTCAAGAGAATTTTCAACCCTTATGCAAACAGGTATGAATTCAGTAATAGTTGCAACTCATATCCCATTTCCAAATCATAGTCTCTTAGTTTTAGACTTTGCAATGTAAAAAAGACTAATCTATAGTTTGTAGAAAAAGAAGGTGTGCCAATACTTAGTATAAGTAATGTTGCCAACCTCATCAAAAACATCAATTTCTTCCAAAGAGAAATAATTTCATCAAAGGGGTTTGGATGGGAAGCTGAGGCAGGGGAATGGCTTGAACCCAGGAGGCAGAGATTGCAGTGAGCTGAGATTACACCACTGCACTCCAGCCTGGCAACAGAGCAAGACTCCATCTCAAAAAACAAAGGGGAGGTCAGGGGAGTTTGGTTAACAGACACTTGACAATAGCAGGCAATAGAACTAAATCAGAAACCACCTCCTTGCCTCAGCCTCAGACCTCTCAGACTAATAGACTGAGAGCTAAATGGGATCCAAGAAATTATCTATTGCAGCCTTCCTTGAGTAAACAAAACAAAACAAAAAAAACCCTGATGTCCAGAGACATTAAGGAAGTCATGTTGCTAATAAATGACAGAACTAAACCTAGAACTTTTGTCTCCTGGTGCTCATTCCAGGTGTGCTTTCCTCAGCCCCATATTTTCAAATGTTTTGTTGGTTATGAATTAGCCCATAAATTAATCCACCAACTTCATTCGAGTTAACCTAAATCTCACAGAACAGGCCTGGGGAGAATACCGAGCTGCCACACTGATGGATGGTTGGAGTTGCCTCCAGCTGTTTGGGCAGAACCTCTCAAGCAGCTGTCTGAGGTGAGAGCTGAGTGAATACACACATACGACTGTGCTTAGTAAGGAGAAAGTTAGAAAGGCATAACGGCTTCCTCTTAGATGCCCTTTGCCCTCTTTCTGAATTTCTATTTCAATTATCTTAACTGCCCAGTGGCTGCTAAGAGATCTAATACCAAAAGACTCCAGTGGCCTCTACTCTCCAGCCTACACTTCTCTCATTGAGCCCCACATTCCCAAAGTATCTATACATGTTCCTTCCTTGAAAAAATTCTTGTACTTAAAAATTACTCTCTGAAACAGAGAAGAAATGTGATGAAAATGATATTTGAATTTCAGAATTTGGGAAGATAAAGTGAAAAGTCCCTTTCTCCACACTATTATAGGAGCAGACACCAAATGCTTTATCCAAAATGACTGGAAAAATCAATCTTTCTGGGAGCAGAACCTAGGAATCTGTTCAACAAACTCCCCGAGGAGATTCTAATGGTCAGCCAGGTTTTAAAATCTTCAGGATATCGTGTATACAAATTGTTTTCCCTGAAATTAGATTTGGGCGTGTTACAGTTCCATAACTAACACTCTTAAATAGGAAAAGAAGCAACACAGAACTGCTGGAGACTGAATAAGACACAGCAGTTACTGGAGCTAGAAGATTTTGGAGACTTCATCCAGCATCCTGTCTCTCATGCAGAAGAATGCCTCATGGATTGCACAAATTTCCCACTGTTACACATGAAAAGGGAGATTGACTATTGTTTATTTTTTATAGATTACAGATAGAGAGTAAAATTCTAAAAAGAATATCAATTTCAATATATTTCCTGAAGGAGAAAAAAAAACTGTGTAGACAAAATTTGATAACCAATATACTTTTCATATGCTAAATCATTAATGTGTTTTCTGCTTAGGTGCCAAAGATTAATGTGCCCAAAAATATTCAACTCAATTGACACTTTACGTAAGAAACAACAGCAGGCCTTTCCCGTAGTGAGACTCTGCTTCGTGGGTATTTATAAATGGAATAGAATAACAAATCATTAGGACATGTTTGAGAGGGGAAAAAAGCGTGAATAACTACACTTGCTATATTTCATGTGTCAGTCTACTATCTCAGCATTTATAGAGCCCACAGGAGGAATTTCTTGATATTTCTTCTCAGTTAAAACCAGCTGGTAAAATTTATGGTTTTTCTGGTTCACAGAAAACTATGGCCTTTATACAGGAAGGCTGTTGGGCTTTTAGTAAGTGAAGAATAAATGATATTACCAAGAATATTACTTTGCAACTTATTTTATACTAGTTCTATGCCACAGTCTAACTTCAGTGTTCCCCAGTACCTTCAAAAATCACAAAAAAGAAATCATATTCCTCTTACACAATGAATATCTTAATGGAGGAATAATTTCATAAATTAGATAAAATTTCTTTTAGATAAAGCCAGGTTGTGCCTGCAAACAAATATCTCTTAACAAAACATTATACTTGCTAACTGAGGTAAAGCTTACTTAGTAAGATCTAGTATACGTTGCTACACATCAACATTTAATATCTTTCCACACAAATGGACACCAGAAAAATATAGAGAAAGTGGATTAATTTAGATTGTTTATTAAGTGACACACTCAGGAGACCAAAGAGTAAGGTTCAGAATGTTTGAGGTGCATTGAAATTACACTTATTGTGATGAGATGAAGATCCTTACAGCAAAAGCATTTTCAAGCACAAAAGGAGATTCTAGTGGATTGACAATGTTCTCTTTCTTAACATGGATGGTTATTTTGTGAAAATCAGTGAATTTTTTTGTACTTTTCAGTGTATTTGTTATTACATTCACAGTAAAAAAATGTAAACAGAAAATAACATCATTCATTCATTCATTTCTTCTCCCTGATGCAAACACCTTAAAATTCCATTGAAAGGATATGTTAAAGTTAGATGTGCACAGAACAAAGAGAATAGGGGAGGATGAAACAGAAAAAAGAGAGATGTTAATTAAATTTTGGAAGGCAGAAAGCACATAAACTTGTAATGACTGACTTAGACAAGAGAAAACTAAATGCCTGCAGGAAAAAGGCAAGATGTGAGCCTTAAAGAACCAGGAAAAGGCTGCAAAATTGAGTCTATCAGATAGCCCTGAAGTTGGGGTGCTAGTGGGACTGAAAATGGAAGAATTGGTTATCAGTTTGTATAAAAAAACAGCTAAATTATTAGATGCTCTCTATCACCACAGCAAAAGACTATAGAGGTTGAGCCATAGGAACTTTGTACTAGGAGTTGTCCAGCACCGTCGAAGGCAGTAAAGCATACTGCATGAAACTCTAGATACTGAATACAGAGACTACTTGAGCCCTCCCTGACTTGACTCCTTATGTGCTAGCAGTGAGCATTATAACCTCTAGACAGGAAGATAAACAGTTCCCATCTGAGAAAATTGACCATGTATAAAGAAAAGAACCTCACAAAGTTAAGTATGAACAACAAAGCAGCATGCTACCCATCAAAACAGCCTAAAGAGAAGACCTTCAATTGGCAGACCCTTCAGGCACAAGCAAACACACACACACACACACACACACACACACACAGCTTCTCATCTCGTTAAGCCCTCATTTTTAACTGAGAACAGACAAATTTAACCAGATATTTGAAAATATATTTATTTGATATAGATGATTATGAAAAAATTAATAAAAAGGAAAATGGAGCTCAGAGGAAAAAGTTCATATAGAAAATAATCAAACTTTTAAATGATGAAATTAATATCCCCAAAGAGATATGATATTTAATTTATGAAACAAGAATAGAATGTAATTAAGAAGAAATATTAAAAGAGAAAAAATCTCCTGAAAAATTAAAATTATGATTGCAGAAATTAATATGAATTTTTAGATTTAAAAAAATTTTAGTACTGGAGATCAATGAAAAATTTTATGATATTAAGAATAAAGAAAAAATCCTAAAAGCCTCCAAAGAGTAAAACGGATTGCAAAGAAAAAAAAAGGAAGTTAGACTGTTATCAGACTTCTCAATAGCAATACTTAACTCTAGGGGTAAATGGCACAATATCTTAAAATTCTGAGGGAAATTAATTTCCACCCTAGAAT
Organism: Callithrix jacchus; assembly: GCF_049354715.1. Lineage (NCBI taxonomy): Eukaryota > Metazoa > Chordata > Mammalia > Primates > Cebidae > Callithrix > Callithrix jacchus. The sequence goes on along the minus strand of NC_133504.1, from coordinate 69,965,949 downwards.
TTTATAACCATCCAAGTTTGAAAGCAAATAGGAATGTAGAGTAAAGGCATTTTCAGTCCTACAAGTTCTCAAAACATATACCTCTCATGCATCTATTCTTAGGAAGCTACTCAAAGATGCGTTCCACCACAACTAGAGAGTAAACCAAGTAAAGGAATTTAAGAGATCCAGAAAACACCAGAAAGTGAAGAAGTAAATGTGTAGAATATTAGTTAACATAAATGTGTAGAATATTAGGTAACAGAAATTAGTTAACAGAAATGTGTAGATTAACAACAACCATGTAGGAAAGACAAAGACAGCAGCTTGTCTACATTGAAAGAGGAGGAAGGAAAGCTTTAGAAAGGATAGCCCTAAGGAAAATATTAATCTGATAGATTTCATGATGTATCTGAATATATGGAGGGGAAATTTACATTTCTACATTAAATTTGAGGATAAATGAGTTATGAGTACAAAGAAAACTAAGGAAACCAGTAAATATTTATTCAAGAGAAAGAAAACGTTTATAAAAGAGACCATCAGTTTCCAGCTAAGCTGGATTAACAAAGACTAGGCCTCTTACTCTACCACCTGAAATAAACCAAAAAAAGACAAAATATATGAAACAATGGTTTTCAAGACACTGGACATTAGATGGCAAAACAGTAATCTCTGGGAGAACACTCCATCCAACAAAAGCATAAAGCATAAACACACCTTATTATGTGCCACAAAAAAGTCTTGATGGCAAATAAGCATATGAAAAGATGTTCAACATCATGCAACATTCAGGAATTGCTACTAAAACAACAAGGTACCACTATACAGAAAACATCAATACCACCAAACGCTGATGAGGATGTGGACCAACAGGAACTCTCCTTCAATGCTGGTGGGAATACAAAATGGTACAGCCACTTTGGAATACAGTTTTTCAGTTTTCCACAAAACTAAATATATTCTTACCATACAATCCAGCAATCATGATCCTAGGTATTTATTTAAATTACTTGAAAATATATGTCTGCACAAAAAAATCACATGAAAAAGTTTATGGCAGCTTGATTCATAACTGCCAAAACTAAAGCAACTAAGATGTCCTTCAGTAGGTGAATGGATAAATAAACTGGTACATCCAGACAACTGGAATACAATTAGCAGTAAAATGAAATAAACTGCCAAGTCTTAAAAGACATGGAGGAAACATAAATGCATGTTACTAATTGAAAGAAGCACAAGAGGATGAACTAGGAATAAATCTGATCAAATAAGTGAAAGACTTGAACAATAAAGACTTCAAAACATTCTTGAGAGAAATTAAAGGCCTAATTAAGTAAAGAAATGTATTTTGTATCAGTTCTCCCAAATTGATCTACATATTTATGAAATTCAATGAAAAATCTGACCAGGAATTTTTATAGAAACTTAAAAGTTGATTCTAAAATTCACTGTAAATTCAAAGGACCTAGGATAGCAACAACAATTTGGAAAAAGAACAAAGTTGATGGGCTAACAATTCCTGATTTCAAAACTCATCATAAGGCTATAGTAAAGTTATTGGCTGAGAGCACATGCTTCCATTGCCTCAGCCCTGCTATGCTTCCCACAGCCACAGAGAACAAGGTCAGCCCTGTGGGGAAAGCAAGGAGGCTGGGGCTGAAGGAGTGGGGTGTCCATCAGGCCTCTGATGGACTTCCTTCCAGGCAGCTGGAGGATTACACATCTACCAATCCACAGGCAGTAACTGGTTACTACCTAAGTGGTCTTGGCTTTGAGGCCTCAGACTCACAAATAATTCAGTTCAGCTCCTTAGCTGCCCAAGAATTCATCTCATATGTTGCCAACTATGCCTTATAGTGCTACAAAATGAAGGGCAACGCTCCTAACAGCTCATGAAACAAGAACAAAGACCACACATACACCCAAACCATGGGAATCTTGACTGCTGCCCTTAGGAAGTATGGCATCAATATGAAGAAGCTGCACTACTTAGCCTGAGTCACCCAACCAAAATGTATTTTTCTGTTTTCTTGTCCCCACACCAGCTTATTTTGATAATAAACTTTGTTGTGGCAGGCAAAAAAAAAAAAAAAAAACCCACAGTAAAGACATGATATTGGTGTCAACAAGATACATAAATGGATGGAATAGAATAGATAGCTAGAAGTAGGCTCACATTTATACAGAAACTGATTTTTTATTTGAAAAAAATGGAAAGGAAATTCATTGGAGAATAGAAAGTCTTTTCAACAAACAATGTTGGAACAACTGGCCATGGTAAGGGAGAAAAGTAATACCTTTCCTCACCCATTGCTAGGCTCACAGCTGAAACTCCTATAGCAACAGACAGATTAACAAGAGAAAAGCATAAAAATGTATATAAGTTCTATGTGACACAGGAATCTTCAGAAATGCAGAACCAAAGAAACAGGGAAATCTGTGTATTTTTATGAAACCTGTGTATTTTATGGACAGTGGGGCAGAAGGATGATTGGAGGACAAAAAGATATGGCCTAATGGTAATAAACTGGGGAGAACTTAACAAGGCCAGTTTGTTACATTCTTATCAGTGTCTCTGTGTTGTCAAAGATAAGGAAACTTTTTCTTTTCCTCTGGATATAGGGAGGATATTATGACGTATTTTCAGGGGAAGTGAGCTAAGTTTATGGCTGGCTTCAGGGGAGAAATAAGGTTAATTCTTTCTGGTTTCAGTGGTCTGGTTCTGCTATCTTGTCAAATGCCACAGTGCCATATTTTGGGATAGCATGTCCTAAAGTCCATCATAATCCATATGCAGAAAAAGAGTTTTGATTTATATCTCATACCATATATGGAAATTAATCCAACATGAATCTTGAGCCTAAGTGTAAACCTAAAGCTATGGAGCTTCTACAAGAAAACATAGGAAAAAAAATCTTTGTGACCTTTAATTAGGCAAAGATTACTTATATACACCACCGTAAACATAATCTATAAAAGAAAGAAGTAATAAAATGGACTTGATCAAAATTTTAAACTTTGCTTTTCAAAAGATTTTCAGAAGTTAAGAGAATGAAGACAAGCCACAAACAGGGATAAAATATTTCTAAATCATAATCTGATAAATGACTTGTTTCAGAATAAATAAAGAACTTAAATATCAACCATAAGAAAAATTTTAATATCCAGTTTTTTTAAATGAGCAAACAATTTCAATGTACACAATTAAAAAAGATGCATAAATGGCAACTAACATGAAAAGACATTATCATTAGTCATTAGGGCAAATTATATAATATGTGTTGTAAATATATAATTATTTATAAAATATTTGAAAATATGTATTTATAAACACATAGTAATATATATTTGCAAATATTTGTAATATATACAGCAAATTATATATTACATCATTAGTCATTAGAGAAACACAAATTAAAATTGTAACAAGATGCAAATACACACTGATTAGAATATCTAAAATTAAAAAGACAAAATATTGACAATGTGAAGTGTTAGTGAGGATGTGGAAGAACTGGAGCTCTCCTACACTGCTGATAAGAATACAAAAGAATACAACGCGGAGGAGGACTCAAGATGGCGCTGTGAGAACAACCCAGGATTGGAGCTCCCCTTGAATCCACGGAGAGGTGAGTCGGAGCTGCATTTCCAGACTGATCTTTGTTGCCCACAGAACGGGGAAATTCCCAAGTATAAAAAAGACGAGGGACGCCTGGTAGTTCCTCTGCCTGGCGAAGCCGGCAGCCGGGGTGGCGGCGGCCGGCCCTACCCATCGCTCCCCACAGGGGACGCTTGTCCTGGTGCCCTGTTGAACCAGCAACCTGAGACTTGAGAGGGCTGGACTTGAGACTGAACGAGACTTGGACAGTGGGCCAGCCCAGGGGATTGCAGGGACAGAGCGTTTGGGCTAGCCCAGTGGGACAAACAAAACCAGGATTTCAAACGATCCCCGTGCAGTCAGTCTGAGACGCTCTGTGGGGGAGGGGCATCCACCATTACCGAGGCAACCCGCCCCAACTGAGATACACACCCACTGCTGACGCAGCCAGCCGTTGCCGAGGCAACATGCTACAACAGAGAGACTCTGCCTCAGGGCGTGGCGGAGACCACAGCAGAAAAGCAGAGCCTGCCCCAACAAGGCAAGCCTCACAACAGCAGGGCGGAGCCTCGGCAGCAAAACAGTGGCTAGTCTGCCTCCTAGCTGGGCAGGACACCTCAAGGAACATCCAAAAATAAAGCCCGTACCCCCCAACAGAGAGCATTTGAGAAAAAAAGGGTTTTTTTAATGAGCTCGGTTGCAGCAGAATCAAACATAGCAGCCTAATGGCCCTGAATGAACAACAGAGATCACAGCTCAGCAATTGAGCTCCTATAAAGTAAAAACTGTCTCCTCAAGCAGCTTCCTGACGCCTCTATATCCAAAAGACTGACATTTGGCAGGCATCATCCTGGGACAAAGATAGCAGAAAAAGAAACGGGTAGCATCTCTCACTGTGCCACAGCTGCTAGAGGTGCACCCCAGACAAGCAGGGCCTCGGGTGGACCTCAGCAGTCGTACAGCAAAGGGGTTAGACTGGTAGAAGGAAAACCAAGTAACAGAAATACTTCATCATCAACAATCTGGGTTTCCACTCAGAGACCCAATCGAAAAGTCAGCAACTACGCAGGTGACAAGTGGATAAATCCAAAAAGATGGGAAGAAACCAGCGAAAAAAGGAGGAAAACACCCGAAACCAGAACACCTCACCTCCTAGAAAGGACCAAAACTCCTCACCAGCAAGGGAACAAAGCTGGACGGAGAATGACTGTGACGAAATGATGGAATTAGACTTCACAAGGTGGATAATGAGAAACTTTTGAGAGGTAAAAGATCATGTATTAAATCAATGCAAAGAAACTAAGAACCTTGAAAAAAGATATGAAAAAAGATTTGAGGAAATGATAACAAGAATGGATAACTTAGAGAGGAATATGAATGAATTAAAGGAGCTGAAAAACACAATGCGAGAACTTCGCGAAGCATGCACAAGTTTCAATAGCCGAATTGACCAAGCAGAAGAAAGAATATCTGAAGTCAAAGACCAACTCAATGAAATAAAACGAGAAAACAAGATTGGAGAAAAAAGCACAAAAAAAGGAATGAACAAAGTCTCCAAGAAATGTGGGACTATGTGAAGAGACCTAACCTACGTTTGATAGGTGTACCAGAAGGGGACGAAGAGAATGAATCCAAGCTGGAAAATACTCTTCAGGACATCATCCAGGAAAATTTCCCCCACCTAGCAAGACAGGCCAACACTCAAATACAGGAAATACAGAGAACACCACAAAGATATGCCGCAAGAAGAGCAACCCCAAGGCACATAATCGTCAGATTCAACAAGGTTGAAATAAAGGAGAAAACACTAAAGGCAGCCAGAGAGAAAGGTCGGGTCACCCACAAAAGGAAGCCCATGAGACTCACAGCAGATCTCTCGGCAGAAACACTGCAAGTCAGAAGAGAGTGGGGGCCAATAGTCAACATTCTTAAAGAAAAGAACTTTCAACCCAGAATTTCATATCCAGCCAAACTGAGCTTCAGAAGTGAAGGAAAAATAAAATCCTTTGCGAACAAGCAAGTACTCAGGGATTTTGTCACAACCAGGCCTGCTTTACAAGAGCTCTGAAAAGAGGCAATATACATAGAAAGGAACAACCAGTACCAGCCATTCCAAAATCACACTAAATGCTAAAGAGCATCAACATAATGAAGAATCTACAACAACTAACAGGCAAAACAGCCACTTAGCATCAAAATGGCAGTATCAAATTGACACATAACAATATTAACCCTAAATGTAAATGGACTAAATGCACCAATCAAAAGACACAGACTTGCAAATTGGATAAAAATCCAAAACCCATCAGTGTGCTGTATCCAGGAAACCCATCTCACATGCAAGGATACACAAAGGCTCAAAATAAAGTGATGGAGGAAGATTTACCAAGCAAATGGAGAGCAAAAAAAAGCAGGAGTTGCAATTCTGATCTCTGATAAAATAGACTTTAAAGCAACAAAGATCAAAAGAGACAAAGAAGGCCATTACATAATGGTAAAAGGATCGATACAACAAGAAGAGCTAACGATCCTGAACATATATGGACCCAATGCAGGAGCACCCAGATACATAAGGCAAGTTCTTAATGACTTACAAAGAGACTTAGACTCCCACACAATAATAGTGGGAGACTTTAACCCTCCACTGTCAATATTAGACAAATCAACCAGACAGAAAATCAACAAGGATATCCAGGGCTTGAACTCAGACCTGGAGCAAGCAAACCTGGTGGACATTTACAGAACTCTCCACCCAAAATCCACAGAATATACATTCTTCTCACCACCACATCACACCTACTCTAAAATTGACCACATAATTGGAAGTAAAGCACTGCTCAACAAATGCAAAACAACTGAAATCATAACAAACAGTCTCTCAGACCATAGTGCAATCAAGTTAGAACTCAGAATACAGAAACCGACCCAGAACCGGACAGCTTCATGGAAACTGAACAACTGGCTCTTGAATGTTGACTGGGTAAACAATGAAATGAAGGCAGAAATAAAGAAGTTCTTCGAAACCAATGAGAACGAAGACACAACATGCCAGAACCTCTGGGACACATTTAAAGCAGTCTCTAGAGGAAAGTATATAGCAATAAGTGCCCGTATGAGGAGAATGGAGAGATCCAAATTGACACCCTATAGTCAAAATTGAAAGAGCTAGAGGAGCAAGATCAAAAAAACTCAAAACCCAGCAGAACACAAGAAATAACTAAGATCAGAGCTGAACTGAAGGAGATTGAGACACGAAAAACCCTTCAAAAAATCAATAAATCCAAGAGCTGGTTTTTTGAAAAGATCAACAAAATAGACAGACCACTAGCCAGATTGATTAAAAAGAAAAGAGAGAACAACCAAATAGATGCAATAAAAAATGATAAAGGGGAAATCACCACAGATTCCACAGAAATTCAAACTGTCATCAGAGAATATTACAAACAACTCTATGCACATAAACTAGTAAACCTGGAAGAAATGGATAAATTCCTGGACTCCTGTGTCCTCCTAAGCCTAAACCAGGAGGAAGCTGAAACTATGAATAGAACAATAACAAGGGCAGAAGTCGAGGCAGCAATTAAGAGCCTACCACTCAAAAAAAGCCCAGGTCCAGATGGATTCACAGCCGAATTCTACCAGACACACAAAGAGGAGCTGGTACCATTCCTTCTAAAACTATTTCAAACAATCCAAAAAGAGGGAAGCCTTCCCAAATCATTTTACGAGACCAACATCATTCTGATACCAAAACCCGGCAGAGACCCAACAAGAAAAGAAAACTTCAGGCCAATATCCATGATGAACATAGATGCAAAAATCTTCAATAAAATATTGGCAAGCCAATTGCAACAGCACATCAAAAAACTTATTCATCATGATCAAGTAGGATTCATCCCGGGGATGCAAGGCTGGTTCAACATACGCAAGTCTATCAACGTAATTCACCACATAAACAGAACCAAAAACAAAAACCACATGATTATCTCAATTGACGCAGAGAAGGCATTTGACAAAATTCAACAGCCCTTTATGCTAAAAACCCTCAATAAACTCGGTATCGATGAAACGTATCTCAAAGTAATAAAAGCTATTTATGACAAACCAACAGCCAATATCATACTGAATGGGCAAAAACTGGAAGCATTCCCTTTGAAATCCGGCACTAGACAAGGATGCCCTCTTTCACCACTCCTATTCAATATAGTACTGGAAGTTCTAGCCAGAGCAATCAGGCAAGAAAAAGAAATAAAGGGTATTCAAATAGGAAAGGTGGAAGCCAAATTGTCTCTATTTGCAGACGACATGATAGTATACCTACAAGACCCCATCGCCTCAGCCCAAAAACTCCTGAAACTGATAAGCAACTTCAGCAAAGTCTCAGGATATAAAATCAATGTGCAAAAATCACAAGCATTCGTCTACACCAATAACAGACTTAAAGAAAGCCAAATCAAGAACGAACTGCCATTCACAATTGCTACAAAAAGAATAAAATACCTTGGAATACAACTCACAAGGAACCTAAGGGACCTCTTCAAGGAGAACTACAAACCACTGCTCAGCGAAATCAGAGAGGACACAAACAGATGGAGAAACATTCCATGTTCATGGTTAGGAAGAATTAATATCGTGAAAATGGCTATACTGCCCAAAGTAATTTACAGAATCAATGCTATCCCCATCAAGCTACCATTGACTTTCTTCACAGAACTGGAAAAAACCACCACGAACTCCATATGGAACCAAAAGAGAGCCAGCATAGCCAAGTCAATTCTAAGCAAAAAGAACACAGCGGGGGGCATCACACTACCGGATTTCAAACTATACTACAAGGCTACAGTAATCAAAACAGCATGGTACTGGTACCAAAACAGAGATATAGACCAATGGAACAAAACAGAGACACCGGAGGCAACACAACATATCTACAACTATACAATCTTTGATAAACCTGACAAAAACAAGCAATGGGGAAAGGATTCCCTGTTTAACAAATGGTGTTGGGAAAACTGGCTAGCCATGTGCAGAAAGCAGACACTGGACCCCTTCCTGACACCTTACACTAAAATTAACTCCAGATGGATTAAAGACTTAAACATAAGACCTGGCACCATAAAAACCCTAGAAGGAAATCTAGGCAAAACTATCCAGGACATAGGAGTAGGCAAGGACTTCATGACCAAAACACCAAAAGCATTGGCAACAAAAGCCTAAATAGACAAATGGGACCTAATCAAACTCCACAGCTTCTGCACAGCAAAAGAAACAGTCACTAAAGTGAATCGGCAACCAACAGAGTGGGAAAAAATTTTTGCAGTTTACCCATCTGACAAAGGGCTGATATCCAGAATTTACAAAGAACTCAAACAGATTTACAGGAAAAAAACAAACAAGCCCATTCAAAAATGGGCAAAGGATATGAACAGACACTTTACGAAAGAAGACATATCTGAGGCCAACAATCATATGAAAAAATCCTCATCGTCACTGGTCATCAGAGAGATGCAAATCAAAACCACATTGAGATACCATCTCACGCCAGTTAGAGTGGCGATCATTAAAAAATCTGGAGACAACAGATGCTGGAGAGGATGTGGAGAAAAAGGAACACTTTTACATTGTTGGTGGGAGTGTAAATTAGTTCAACCATTGTGGAACACAGTGTGGCGATTCCTCAAGGCCTTAGAAATAGAAATTCCATTTGACCCAGCAATCCCATTACTGGGTATATATCCAAAGGACTATAAATCGTTCTACTATAACGACACATGTACACGAATGTTCATTGCAGCACTGTTTACAATAGCAAAGACCTGGAATCAACCCAAATGCCCATTGATAATAGACTGGATTGGAAAAATGTGGCACATATACACCATGGAATATTATGCAGCAATCAGAAATGATGAGTTTGTGTCGTTTGTAGGGACATGGATGAATCTGGAGAACATCATCCTCAGCAAACTGACCCAAGAACAGAAAATGAAACACCGCATATTCTCACTCATATGCGGGTGATGAAAAATGAGAACACATGGACACAGAAAGGGGAGTACTAAACACTGGGGTCTATTTGGGGGGAAAAGGGGAGGGATAGTGGGAGGGTGAGGTGGGGAGGGATAGCCTGGGGAGAAATGCCAAATGTGGGTGAAGGGGAGAAACAAAGCAAAGCACACTGCCATGTGCGTACCTATGCAACTGTCTTGCACGCTCTGCTCATGTACCCCAAAACCTAAAATCCAATAAAAAATTAAAAAAAAAAAAAAAAGAATACAACGCTTTGGAAAACAGTTTGGCAGTTTTTAAAAAGTTAAACATCTATCTGCCTACCATATGATACAATCATTTCACTGCTAGGTACTTACCTAAGAGAAATGAAAACATATGCCCATACAAAATTTTGGGCATGAATGTTCATAGCAGTTTCATTTGTAATGGCCAAAAACAAGAAACAACCCAAATGTCCAACAGGTGAATGAAGTACAAACAAATTGTAGTACATTCATACAATGTAATACGGTTCAGCAATTAAAAAAATGAAATTGCTGTGAAGTGCAGCAACATGGGGACTACATACTCTGTGACAGCATTATGCAAAATTCTTGAAAATGAAAGCTAATCTATACAACAAAAAGCATAGCAGTGGTTGCCTAAGGGGTGATAGGCAGTAAAGAGGAATTACAAAGGCATGCAAGGAAACTGTTGAAGGATTCCTATATTTAATGTCTTGATTGTGGTAATAGTTTCATGGGGGTAAACATATAACAAATCTTACTAAATTTTCTACTTTAAATGTGCAAAGTATTGTGTTGTGTGTTACACTTCAATAAAGCTGTTTTTGAAAGCTATGAATCAAATAAAATATAATCATATATATGAATAATAATATAAGCACTGGGTATCAGTTCAACCAGATAATAATATAAGCACTGGGTATTAGTTTAACCAAAAATTGTGACATTTCGGTGGGAAGACCAGAGGCTGGGTTGTTTCATTTGCATTTTTCTTATTTCGAGGAAGGTTTTGCATCTCTTCATACACTCATTGGTCATTTGGATATTTTTTTCCCCTTCTGTGAACTGTTTATTCATGCACTTTGCCTGCGTGATTAACAGGAGTTCCTTCTATATTCTAGATATTAATCCCTTTTTAATTATCTATGCTGCCCTATCTTCTCTCAGGCTGTCCCTGAGAGTTAACATTTTCTAACTCCTATTCCTTCAGTAAAGGCCATCTATCCTTCCCTGTCCAAAACACTAGCCAGGTCACAGTGTCAATTGTCTTTATCCCTCACCGCTGTGTTGAAATTTAATATTCTGAATAAACTAAAAAATATTTTCAAAGGCCATATGATTCTATAAGATAGAGGTCTCATTAAAGAGTTTACCTGAAGAATAACTGCCCCAGCCAGAGAAATTTATACATGATTTTAGAAAACTGCAAGCTATGTCATAGTGGTGATAAAGAAAATAATGAGTGTTATTAAACTTAGTCCACCGCCCAAAATTTCCCCACATCCACTTATTTGCTTATGAGGTAGTAAAGTACAGTGGCAAAACTTTGGACTCTGACAGACATTATTTCAAATCTCAGAGTCTTCATTTTCTATGTAAAAATGAGTTTGGTAATATCTACCTCACAGAACTGTTTCCATGCTTAAGTATGATAGTACGTGGAAGTGATTTATCAGCACAGTATCAAGAGCATAGTAAGCACCCAGTAAATGATACCATTATTATTACCTAGACTGCCTGTATTAGTTTGTTCTTGCAGTGCTATAAATGAATACTGAAGCTGGGTAATTCATAAAGAAAAGAGGCTTCATTGGCTCATAGTTCTGCAAGCTGTACAGGAAGCTTGAAGCAAACACCTGCTAGGTTTCTAGTGAAGCCTTGGGACGTTTTCAATCATAGTAGAGGCAAAGGGGGAGCAAGCATATCACATGGTGCGAGTGGGAGCAAGCAAGAGTCCAAGGGTGGGGAGGTACTAGACTCTTAAACAACCAAACCATACATGCAGGATCTGCCCCCATGATCCAGTCACCTCACACCAGGTTCCTTGGGAATCGCATTTCTACTTGAGATTTGGAAGGAACCCCTGTCTAAACAATATCACCATCCTTCTCCAGTCCATCTCCCTTTCAACCGGGCAAAAACCCATTCATTTGGTGCAAAAGTAATCGCGGGTTTTGCCTTTTTTTTTTTTAATTTTTAAGTTTTTTTAAAAGTTACGACAAAAAACACAATTACTTTTGCACCAATCTACTTATCCTGTAAAGCTCAGTTCAAAAGCCATCTCTTCCACAATAAATGACACTCAGGCACAGCTCTCGGCACAACTCTACTGAAGCACTTCTATCACTCACTGAGGCTCATTGGGTCGTGAATGAGGAACCACCTCCTCCTGTCATTCAAGTATAGAGGTCTATTCCACAAAGGGAAGAAACATAAAAGAAGAAAATGGTTAAATATATGATCCACCCTGCACCACTGCTGACTTCAGTGGTATCTGTGGCTGATCAGCGAACTGCCTAAATATGAATATATGGGAGACCAAGTAATATTAACTGAAAAATATCTGTTAGAGGGTAGTTTCAGAGAACATCCCTTCCACCACTGTGTGGTTGCAGATGTGCCCAACAAACACTGGACTCTGGTAAGATAGAATTACTGTTAGTTTCACCATGTACTATTTTACCTATGACTCTTGAATTGACAAGCTATTGTATTTCTTTAGAGAAGTAATGAAAAAGGCTTTGGCATAAATCAGATATTCTGAAGAATCTAAGCCAGGTCTCAGTGAAGTATCACTGTGGCATCATGTGCTTCTTAGTAGCAGAATGGAATGAACCATCTGTCAACCTCTACAAAAAAAGAGGTGCCCCAGAGAAGATAGCTGGAGACCCTTCGAAATCGATAAGGAGTACTTGCTAAAAATGGCAGCAGAGGACTGAGAAGTGGGGTGCAGATGATAACAACATCCATTCTACCTTATAATAAATTCTCAACTTATTTTGCTTTCTATCCTGTTTGTAGTCAAATAATAGAATGAGCACCCATCCCAGATTTCATTACCAGTGGCACTGTTGCATGTTTGGAATGACGTCTCTCTAAAATGACAATAACGTTTCCAATTTGGAGTAGATTTATCCTGGAACAATTTTTGATAAACTAGTTAGTATGATCTTAATATATATGGAAAAGTCATTCTTGTAAATCATTTAAATGGGTACAATGTACACCCTGGTATTTAGAGTTTCTGTTTTAATTCTTTTTAAATAAACTATTGTTTAATATTAAAAACCGTACTCCAATACAGCTCTTACAAACAAGTACAAGCCAGCTTCAGCACACCACTGTTCAAACTCTATCACTAACCCGCAAATTTTAATCACTTCTTTTCCTGTGGTCTCAAAAACGTTATTCATTTCACTTATATGTATAGGAGAATACTATGATGAGCTCAATACATGACTAGTTCCCATAGTAAGATGTGAACTCCCAAAAGTCAGGAATAACTACCCATGTCACCCATTTTTAACACAATAGTTTTCTTCTTGACAAGAGTTAGCAACTAGAGTAAGCACTTTATATAAATACAAGTGATAAAGAGATAAGCCAAAGAAAAAGGAAATAATATTTCTACCAATCATAAAGAAAAATGACCTTTTAAAATCACTAAGAAGGGAAGAGGGGAAGATGAAGAAAAGGAAAAGAGGAGAAGGAAGAAAAAGCAAAGGAGGCGGAAAAAAGGTGGTCAATAAAAAGCATATAGAAGCTTTTGAATATAACGGTGTCCTATAATATGATCCCTTTTCAAAGTATATGAACTGTGCATACCATGTGAATTTCATTGGTGGGGTTTATTTAAATTGCTATAAATTGATATGTATCTGTCATTGATTAAAGGCAAAGTGTCAGCCACATTTCATTTTTATTTTATGAAAAGAAAGTTATGCTTATTTTTCTCAACATGTCATTGTAAAAGCTCGCATGATGAGAAACTTTACTTATGGAAACTTTCACTTCTGGTAAAAATTAAATGCTTAATTAAAATGATTTTTATTGGCCCTCTGTCTGTAACAGTCATCTTTCTGAAAAGGGGTGTCATATATTGCAACACTTATAGTGAAAAAGGGTAATTTTCCAGTCTAATTTCCATCCTGCTTTAATGATGGTTTAATAAAGGAACATATATATTATTCAGCATTTATATAAAATGTGGCTTAACCTTTAAGCAGGTTTTCATATTTGTTTAATTTTTTTCTTCTAAACTAAAATAAGACATATTACATTGATTTAATATTCACATACCAGAAAAAATGTTTGCCCTACTCCCTGGGGGCCAAATCATTTTTAAAATTAGAAATAAGTAGTTATGACTTTATATTTATACAGTATTCTTGTCTTTTGAATATGTTCCAGTTATCTACTTCTATTTAAAAACCACTCCAAATTAAAGTGGTTTAAAACAACAACAATCATTTTATTATCTTTTATAGTTTCTGTGGGCCAAGAATTTAGAGTAGGCTCATCTGGGTGGTTCTGGCTTAGGGCCCCTCCTGTATTACATGTATTATATGAGGCCTTAGAACTTTCTGAGGTTTTACAAAGAATATTTTAGTCCTATCTAGCCCTTAAATCTTTGTCCTAAAGCCCATTTTTGAAAACAGTTTGTTGTCTAAAATGACCGCTCTCAACGTTTTGCATTTTCTATAAATTCCACTCAAAATGATATAATTGGCTCTTGTATTCATCGGTCTCCTTTTATTTTATTATAGGCAGTAAGAAGCCAGAGTGATCCTTCAATATTCCTCCTGGAAATCTCCTAAGCTAGAGAACTATTGAGCTCAGTAGGCACATGTTCTAGTTTCTACATTCATACAGGCAAGAAATTTTGCTAAATCTTCTGTCACTATATAGCAAGGGTTCTCTTTTTTCTAACTTCCTGTTACATTTTCTTCACTTTGCATTAAGCCCTCACAGATAGCCTTCAAGATCCATTAGCCTTCTGCTAACACTCTCCTCAAGATTCTTCCAGCTTTCGCTGACATCCTCCCTAGGTGCTATGGGATTTCACTAACATTATCTTTTAAATGATTCAGTCCAAAGCCCAAGACCACCATAGGTTTTGTTATGTTAGCACTCCATTTTTCTCCATTAGTCTACTGCTACATGATGAACCACACCAAAAGGTAGTCACTTTAAACAACAACTATCATTATCATCTTTCATTATTTCTATAGGTCAGAAATTCAGAAACGGCTCCATTTATGGTTCTGACTGAGAGTTGCTCATTTGCAGTCCACAGTAGGTGGAGCTGGAACAATGGAGAGCTGAATCAGCTGGGCTAATGACAGCTAATATCTCTCTGTCCATGTATATTCAATGCTTCTCTATGTGGTCTCTCTGTGTGGACTAATTTGGACTTCCTCACGGGACATGAGTGCCAGGGCAGCTGATCAGCATACATGGTCTAATTTCCTCTGGAACAAGCATCCTAGGAGAACCAGATGACTCTTATGCCTGTTCTGAGTTAGTATCAGAATTCGTGTGAAGTCACCTCATCTGCATTCTACTTGTGGGACCAGTTATAATCCCACCCAAATTCAAGGTGAGGGAGAGAATTAAACTCCAGTTTTAATGGGGAAGCAGGACAAGATTTTTTTGCAACCATTTTTTGAAAATGCAATCTGCTACCATAATTATACTTTTCAACTTTGTTATGTGTGGTTTCATTTTCTAGAAGTTTTAAGGAAAGAAGCAAAATAAACCATTAGTCATTGGAACAGGATCTCAGTTGGGGCTGGGGGAAGGGGCCATATTTTTACGATAACCTCAAGATTATGGATTCATAATCCTGATTGCTAAATGAAATCAGGCTTTCAGAGTATACTTCAAATGGAAATCATGCTTTTTTTCTTGAAAAATGTATACTTACAAATATAATTGTTTTGTTGTTCTTTCAGAAAATACTAGAATATAATGCTATCATACACTTTAGTTCCTCTACAATGAATGGTATTAAGTATCATTTATTTCTTCACTCATTTGTCATACATATATAAAGTTTTCTTTTAAATAACTTTATCAACATGCCAAATAACATCAATAGTCATATCTGGTTGACGGGGTTAAAAATCATTTTTATCTTTTTCTAGACATTTCTTACATTGACTAAATCTAGTGAAAACTATTACTTGTATTACTGGAATGGAATCAATACTCTTTTCAATTTAACCTTATCCCCCCGTATTGTATGTTAACATGATTAAAATTTTGAAGATTATATTTTTAGTGATTGTAACACTTCTAAATATCAATAAATATTACCACGAACACATAATTAAGAGAAAGGTAACTATATGAAAATAAAGTTTAATGAACACTTTAATACATCTAGTGCCATACATCCACACATAACATAATTCACTCCTGCATTAAAGAATACTCCCTAGAAAGAGGGACCCATCAATCATGCAAAGTGTGATTCATGATTCTGTGGCAGTTTGGGGAAACAAGGCTCCATAACCTACTTCTGCTATCCAAACAAACAAACAAAAAAACCACATTTGCTTTCACCACTGCCAAACAGGCATAACCACATAGTGCAAATATTTCTTGCCTCTGCCTCTGAATAAAGTTATCTTTTCTGGAATAGAACATACTCTGAATTTCCTGGAACAGTTCAGTTATAACCATTGTGTCTCATAAATTTGTTATATGTCTTAATTTTCATTGGGGAGAATAGTTCCCATACTACAGGTATTCCATGCTAATATCTCCAGTAAGTCCTATGCCAACACACAACCATAGGTCCAAGTGAAAATTTAATTCCCCAACCTCAAAGTAGACAGAGCATAGATTTTGCAGTCAGAAAAACCAATGTTCACATTCCTACCAGATCACATATTTTCCCTGAGATTTTTAGTAAATTACTTCTCTCTGAGCCTTTTTCTTTGCTTGTATAATAATATATGGTATAATATACCTACCTCAGAGACTAGATTTGGGGAATCCATGCAAGGATATAAAGTGCATGATGCATGAGTTGTCTAGAAGCTTTTTCCGTAGTGAAGGTTTAGCTTTATTTACTTGGATTCTTGCAAGGCTCTAAGAAATGCCAAGAGAAAAGAGAAAGTAGAAGTATAAATGAGGTGGAGAGATGGTTTTTTTATTGAATTAACTTTATTTGCCTTCAAAGCAATAGTTTATTTCTCCAAGAAACAGACTCCTCGGAAGTCAGGCTGCTAAGGGACTGTTTTAGCACTATGAGAACAGGACCTGGATTCCAACCCTGACCTTTGTACAGCTGACTAGTTAAGAGTTCATACCCATTCTAATGCAAACACATGAAAACAATTAAATAGCCAAATTCCAGGCAGACTTCTCAATACAATGGCTTATTTAGCTCTTAGCAGGGGATACGGCTGTGGTCAAAAAAACCTGGTTTACCGCAGTGTTGTCTGCAGAAAATAGAAAATCATATCAACAAGTTTGTTACACACCACATCTTGACAGTAGAATAAAGTTTGAATATTCTGTTGGCAGTGTGTATGTGTACCTTCTGTATGATGATGTCTATCCTAGAAGATTCAAGTAGAAGATTAAAAATAGCCTAGATAATTTGGGTAAGAGGAATGGTAATAAAACCTGCTACTTCTTCAGGGAGGAGAAAACAGGTGATTGTTCTAATATTTGAATTTTATAAACTCAGATAGTTTGAACACTCAGTTCTCATTTACGGATAATTTTCTAACCTTCCATCTTCTTTTATCTGTTTTAACACAGCTCAATATTATAGAATTGGCAGATCAAGATTTTCAAAAGACATCAGCCAGTGAGTCTCAAAACTTCACATTAAATCCAACTAAAACATACAAGTAGTATTTTTATTGCTATAAATCACGATAGAATCCTTTGTAAAAGATATAATAGTTGCATCTCCAGATAATCAAATGGTGATATATTTTTGATCATATAAAATTAGAACATTTTATATTCAGGTATCATGAAGCAATAGAGATACTGCTTTAGGGTAAACATTATGTCTGCAGAAATAATATGGTACACTTTGAAGCTCTATGTCATATTTGTGACTTTTCATTTATTATAAAGTTACCTGTGTGATATAAGTAAAGTTTGTCTCTAGATTATGAGAAAATAATTACTAAATAAAAATATATATGTAAATAAATGAACACTATGAATGTTTAAAAAGATAGTGTTTCCTTTAGAAATCTCAGATTATGACAGTTCAACATATCCAAAACCATGAAGATTACTGATTCCATGTATTTTTCATATTATGATCTTTTTAGGTACATTATTTTTAAGTGATTATATTCTTTTTTAAAACAAAATCGAAAATGTATTCTTAGACATAGTATTTTCTGAGTACAAAAAATGATCAATGAATATGTGAAGGAATTCTATATAAACATCAGGACCTTCAAACTAGAAATGAAGAAAAGAAAAATCCTACCTCTCCAAATCAGTAATCTAAAAATCAGTCTTTGCTCATAAAACAGTCGTATATATAAATGCTTTTTTTCTTGTGAGTAGTGTCCTGCTTATCCCTTCTATCATCGTATAAATCACCAATCCACTGACCTTCTTAAGTTTATTCAAGACTCTTCTAAGGGTAGATGTGCCCTCTTTATTTTTTGAGTTGTTTTTATTCAGTAAAATGTGCATAACATAAAATTTGCCATTTTAACCATTCTTAAGTAAAAAAATCAGTGGCATTAATTACATCTACAATGTTGTGCAACCATCCCCACTATCTATATCATGGGCCCTCTTTGCACAGAGGAACACAGAACAGCCTAGATGTTTTTTAAAAAACAGTTCAACAGAAGTTAGCACTGTATTTTAATGTTTTTCCTTTATTTCTTGAGATTCTCAAAGCTTTGCCTTCTCTGTTATTGACTTATCTAACTACGTTTAGAGAGTGTGAAACATCATGCTTTCCAAACATACCAAATGTGACTCCCAGTTTTAATTAAAAAGTAATTTCAATTAAGTCTCTTGTGTGATACTGTTTTTAAAAAGTGATTTTAAGAGTCTGAGGTATTGGGAGATCTAAAACCTATTTGAGTTAGAAGTCAGAAAAGTTAGTCTCGTAATCCTTTCTCTACAGAAAGAAAATAGTAAAGAAAAAATACAGAAAATGGAATATTTGTTTTTCTAAAAAAATGCTTTTTCTTAAAAGACAAAGATTTGGTGATCATCTGTTCAGGCAAAAAAGCTAATTTTCTAATATTTGCAAGAGAATGTCAAACCTATCTTCTGCTCATATGGCTTTGTTCAGTTGATTTCTAAGTGTACAGATCTGCTCTTAATCAGAAACAGGGAACACATGAACTTAGGTTCCTTGCCAGAAAATGCAGCCTCAAATTGGCTACTGACCAACTTTTATCAAAAGCCTAGTTGCAAAATAAAAAAAATAGCATTACTGAAAGGACATACAATCCACTCATTCCTCAAGAAGTTTTCAATTTTATCCCTGTGTATCAAGATAGTATTGGGAGACATTAAGCCAAGGTATACCTCATTTTCCAGGACTCTCCCTTCAACATTGAGGCAGCAGCAACAGCTTTTTATATGAACTATCCTTGGGTTACAGCAGATACAGAAAGAAAATAGAGGCAAAATCCTAACTTTTGAGTTCACAAGTTAACGTCTATAAATCTGTAGCATGGTTCTGGCTCTCAATTGCTCTAGTGAGGTACACGAAATGAAAGGATGTTTCAAATTAAAAACAAAAAAGTTTTCTTAAAATACCAAAATTCAGGCCAGGTGCAGTGGCTCATTCCTGTAATCCCAGCACTTTGGGAGGTGGAGGCAGGTGGATCACCTGAGGCCAGGAGTTTGAGATTAGCCTGGCCAACATGACAAAACACTGTCTCTACTAAAAATACAAAACTTAGCCGGTGTGGTGGCGGGCACCTGTAATTCCAGCTACTCAGGAGGCTGAGGCAGGAGAATTGCTTAAACCCAGGAGGCAGAGATTGTAGTAAGCTGAGATTGCTGCCATTGCACTCCAGCCTGGGCGACAAGAATGAAACTCTGTCTCAAAAAAAAAAAAAAAAAAATTCTGAGCCTAGTACCTAAGGGGAAGCATATTTGATAACATGAAATCAAATTTTTGTCCCCCAAAATAAAATGTCAGTGAGAAGTGAGGAAGGAAAAGATCACAGAATCTGTGATCAGGTATTAGATGCCAGTTGGTACATTAAAAAAGACCCACCACTTCACTCCTCAATCATATTTGAATCTAGAGCCAGGTGCATCCCATTGCTGAGTTGTACTATGAAGGGCGCTGCTGTAGAACTCTCCAGAAGTTTGTTGACCCTGCAACTACCACCTCTGTAAGTTTAGACCAACTCACAGAGTTGGTGGTGGGCCAGGAGCTGCTGTTGGTCATGAGGGCCAGCTGCAGGGAAGGACAACTAGAAGTGAAATGGGGAAGCATGAGGATGAACTAGAACCTGATGGCACTTGGCATCTGTCTTCACTGCCTCTAACCAATGATAACTTTCCAAGTATAATGGTTGCTGCTTTCACTTCTGCTTTCCAAATCTCCTGCAGCCTCAATTCTGGCCAACTCTGGTTGGAGAAATTTACAGTAATGCACAGTTCACAGCATAAGCAAGCTCATAGTAGAAGAACCTGGTACAAGGAATGAGACTACTGAGGGATAAAATGAGAGTTATAGAATGGGTTAAGCAAGGATACATAAAAAGGAATAAAGAAGGCATTTCAGATGAAGCAACAGAATGAGCAAAGGCACAAAAGAGGAAATAAACATGATGTGGATAGGAAACCAGAATATGTAGGTGAGCAGGAGGATACAAGATTGCTAGATTGGCTTTAGAGGAGCCATGTCACACAAGACACAAATACCAATTAAAGGATACAAATAAGAAGTTCTTGCCGATTCACTCTAGTGACTGTTTCTTTTGCCGTGCAACCAACAGAATGGGAAAAAATTTTTGCAGTTTACCCATCTGACAAAGGGCTGATATCCAGAATTTACAAAGAACTCAAACAGATTTACAGGAAAAAAACAAACAAGCCCATGCAAAAGTGGGCAAAGGATATGAACAGACACTTTACAAAAGAAGACGTATATGAGGCCAGCAGTCATATGAAAAAGTGCTCATCGTCACTGGTCATCAGAGAGATGCAAATCAAATGAGATACCATCTCACACCAGTTAGAATGGCGATCATTAAAAAATCTGGAGACAACAGATGCTGGAGAGGATGTGGAGAAAAAGGAACACTTTTACACTGTTGGTGGGAGTGTAAATTAGTTCAACCATTGTGGAACACAGTGTGGCGATTCCTCAAGGCCTTAGAAATAGAAATTCCATTTGACCCAGCAATCCCATTACTGGGTATATATCCAAAGGACTATAAATCGTTCTACTATAACGACACATGTACACGAATGTTCATTGCAGCACTGTTTACAATAGCAAAGACCTGGAATCAACCCAAATGCCCATTGATAATAGACTGGATTGGAAAAATGTGGCACATATACACCATGGAATATTATGCAGCAATCAGAAATGATGAGTTCGTGTCGTTTGTAGGGACATGGATGAATCTGGAGAACATCATCCTCAGCAAACTGACACAAGAACAGAAAATGAAACACTGCATATTTTCACTCATAGGTGGGTAATGAAAAATGAGAACACATGGACACAGGGAGGGGAGTACTAAACACTGGGGTCTATTGGGGGGAAAAGGGGAGGGCCAGTGGGAGGGGAGGTGGGGAGGGATAGCCTGGGGAGAAATGCCAAATGTGGGTGAAGGGGAGAAAGGAAGCAAAACACACTGCCATGTGTGTACCTACGCAACTGTCTTGCATGTTCAGCTCATGTACCCCAAAACCTGAAATGCAATAAAAAATTTAAAAAAAAAAAGAAGTTCTTGAGGAAGTTACTAAGATGGGAGTTAGGAAAAGATTAGCGTACCATGCACAATGATTCAGAATGAAAAGAGCTTCAAATGGATCTGTAGAAGATTGCTGTTTATGAGATCATGAAATCATGGACAAGGACAGAGAATAAAGCAAAATCTGAAAGACATACTAATTTACAAATCAACAGAACTTAATGACAGACCAAAATGCAGAGCTTCCAGGGAATGCAAGATTGGATAGCAAGTTAACAAAAGCAATGCTTCAATGATTTATTCAGCTACAAATTATTTGGAAACATCACAAATGAGTTCAGATTTATGCACTACAGCTCTTCATCACCAACTTTTCTAGATTATATAAAGCAACTTCAATAAAGGAGTTTCCCAAGGTGTCTAGAGAGCCCATTGTTCACGATGGTGTTTGTTATATTCAATAACAGCTACTGTAGTTTAGACCTTCATGGACCATTTCATCTACCGCCAAATGAGAATAAACAGAGGCTATTTATTCAGGGTTTGCCATATCAAGGGACTCAGTTATCATCACTTGCATTTGTCAAAGACTTAAAGACAAGCCACAAAGTGGGAAAGCTTTATAATGAACAAAAAGCTCAGGTATGCCCTAATTGTAGATAGTTGACATGGAGAAGCTGAAGATGGGCTACCTAAAAGTAAAGCATATTATGTCATTGGTTTGGTGAGCACATGTGACTTTCTCTGATTGATCCTCATTTGGAAGCATTTTGTTGCTTTATCTGGAAGCTTGCATATCATTGGCTAAGCCCTGACCATTCTGGTCCAATTGCTGCAAAGGTTGTGGTTTGGCTTCCTGGGCACCTGGGTCAGAGTTGTATTGTCGTATGTAGTCTGGTCATTGTCCATTTGCATATTAAGTCTTCCATTGGGGATACTTGAATGACAGTTCATTTTTTTTAATTAATTTAATAACTTTAGTGATTCATATGTCTATGGGTTTTACTCTCTAAACTATAAAATTGTGTTTAACTATGTGACAAACACCAATATCATGGGAGTGTCCCAAAAGGAGGGAAAAAAGTAGTTGTCAATCTAGTAGATGAGTCAGCCTACCTTATTTTTTACTACATCCATAACAATAATAGTATAATCTTCCTAGATCACAACTTTCATCATGTCACAACTCAGTTCAGAAGTCTATAATGACTTCCTGTTGTTAGCCTCCATTTTGTAGTGTCAAGCTCCACCATCCATTCATTCTTCAAACAGTTATTGGAAGCCTGCAACATGTTAGGCATTGTGCTAAATGTTGAAAAGCAGTCCAGGCCTGTAAAATGTTTAATGATTAATATGTAACGTAATAAATACCAATGCAGGGCATTGTAAGAACACAGAGGAGGAACACTAAAAGCAAGCAGGACGCCTCCCAGCCCTCCACCCAGTGGCGAAGGACAACCTAGGCCCAGGGTCTCCCAGCTCTCCACATCACAGCAGGAGACTGCTGGTGTCTTCCGGCCCTCCACCCAGTGGAAAAGAGTGACCTAGATGTGATATCACCTGACCCTCCACCAGTTGCAGAAAGCAGCCTCAGTGGGCATTTTCCTCCTACAGAAGAACCAGCAGAGATTGAGTACAGGAAGTTCACTAGTACCATGTAAACAAAGAGGAGGCCAGATGGAATGCTCTTCATACCACAGGTCCAGCATCCTCCAATTGCACACCTAGTGACACTGGGGGAGGCCCCATGAAGCAATTTCTCCCTTATAGGTGCCATTGGCAGACATCAAATAGGAACCCAAACAGAACAGGAAGAACAAAACAAAACAAAGTAGTATTAAAAGTCCTCTGAAAATGACTTGTCATTAGAACAACAATCCACAAAAGTAAACCATAAGCTACATGCTAAACCTAAACAGAGTGACTTCCTGTTAAAAGAGAAGATTTAAATCAGATCAAGAATCTCTTAATATAATAACCAGAATGTCTAGTATACGATGAAAAAAATCATCCATCATTGCAAAAACTAAGAAAATCACAGCTTGAATAAGTAAAGATAATTAACCGACATCAAAACTGAGATGATTCAGAAACTGTAATTATCTGAGGTGGATTTTAAAGCCATCGCCATTTTTTAAAAAATGCTTTAACAGGTAATTATGAAATTTCTCAAAACAAATGAAAAATGGAAAAATAGCAGCAAAGAGAAGTTATTTTTTTAAAGAACCAAATGGGAATTCTAGAGCTGAAAAACATAATAACCAAAATTCTTTACTGGATAGGCTCTATAGCAAAGATGAGATTGCAGAGAGTAAAATCATTGGTTTTGAGGACAGATCAATAGAATTTACACAATCTGAACAGAAAAAAAATAGACTAAAAAATGAACAAAGCCTCAGGAACCTGTGAGTCATTGACAAAATATACATTTGTATTATTGAAGTTTTAGAAGGAAAGGAGAAAAAATGTGAGGCTAAAAAAAGTATTCTAAGAAAAAAAATGCCTAAAAACTTGCCAAATTTGGCAGAAGACATAAACATACAGATTCAAGAGGCTGAGCCAGCACCAAGTAGGATAAGCTCAAGTACATCCATGCCAAGAAACATCATCGACTTCTGAATACATAAAGAAAAAAATGAACACAAAACAGAGACAAAGAAAAATATTCTTTAAAGCAACCAGAGAGAAACAACACATCACATCCCCATAAGGGAACACCAATTCTAATGCAGAAGATTTCACATCTGAAAGCATGGAAGCCAGGAGAGGGTGGCACAACATTTTTCAAGTGCCGAAATAAAACAACCATCAACCTCAAGTTCTTTATCTGGGAAACCACCTTTCAAGAATTAAGAGAAAATAAAAACATTATTAGGAGAAAGAACACTGAAAGAATTAGTAGCGATAAGCAGAACAGCCTTTAAAGAATGGCTTAAAAAGCCCACCAAACAGAAAGGATATAAGAGAAGAAGATTTGAAACTTCAGAAAGAAAAAAATTTTTTAAAAATGGGTAAATATGATAGACTATTCTTCTCTTCATGAATTTCTTATATCATATTAGAGGGTTAAAACAAAAATATGATACCATCTGATGTGATATTCAATGTATGTAGATGAAATACTTGAGAGTTGCATTTTAAAAGTGAGCAAGGTGAAGAGACTTAAATAGAAATAAAACATCAGTACTTTTCCTAAGATGGTAACAACACCAGTAGGCTGTGGTTTCTTTACATATATTTGTTATGCATATATATATATATATATATATATATATATATATATATATATAGAGAGAGAGAGAGAGAGAGAGAGAGAAATACCTAGAACAACTACTAAGAAAAGAATACAAATTAAAGTAAGATACTCCAAAATACACAATAAATTAAAAATAGAATTCAAAAAATAATGTTCAAATACATTACAGGAAGGCATACTAATCAGGCGCCAGCCAGGCCCTAACCAATCCACCAATTGACATCAAAAACATGAGCAAGCTGGTCAAGATCATCATACCCTGGTGCAGCCAACCCGCAGTCTTACAAGAAATCATAAACAAATGTATTAAGCCATTAAGTGTTTTGAATGGTTTGTTGTATACTATACTTACCTTAAAAACCTTGACTTTAAAAAACTGAATTTATCAACTTCATTACTATGAAAAGCATGCCTATTCTTTCTAATTCTCTATTTTGATTATTCAATTACTGAAGCTCAAAATCTAGGTGTCAACTTATAATCTTCTCACTTCTTCATTTGCTTTATTCTGTAGGCAAAGGGGAGTTTCTAAAAGATTTTAAGCAGAGGGAAAACATAATCAGATTAGTACTTGAGAAAGAGGTATAGCTGCAGTTCTCGAAGTGTGGTCCAAGTAGCCCCGAGGTCCCCAAGAGCATTTTAGAATGTTTGCAAGGTCAAAACTATTTCACAGTAATACTGTTCACACTCATTTTCTTAAGATTGTACCATGGAGACTTAGAGAGGCTACATGACATGTGATGTCACAATAGATTGATGTAAAAATAATTCATCTATCTTCTATTAAACCACACATTACAGAGATTTGAAATAATGCCACATGTCTCACTAAATTTTATTTTATAAAATGTATTTTAATAAAATGTGTTAGTTAATATGTAAAAATGAGATTTTATTTTTTTTAATTATAATTTTTAAATTTCTCAGTGTTAACTTCTTATAGAGTAAATATTTCTATCACCACTCAAACAAAAGGTTTTTGAGGTCCTTAATAATTTTTAAGAGTGTAAAAATGTCTTAAGATCAAAAAATTTGAAAACTGATTTAAACTAAAGGTAATATGACATTTTCAAAAAGTATCAAATTATAGGCAAGAAGGTAGTTGTAGACTTTCAAAGTGATAGGTACACTAACATAAACAATAGCAACGTGGATGGGCACAAAGAGATGGATGAAAGAGCTATTAAAGAGACAGGCTCACTGGCCTTGAAGTACTGGAAGCATTTGCAGAGGATAAAGGAGTGAGAAGACTCTGTGTTCACTCTTGGGTACTTGGCTTAAGTAAACTTTCCCCACCCACTTGAAAAACAACTTATTCTAAGTGGTCAAGGTCTTCTCTGTGAAGGCTTTGAAGGAGATCAGGATACACCATCTCAAAATACAGCATTTTGGCATAAGAATTATTTGAGGCAATTTAGAATAGGCAAATAAGGGCAGGGCAGATATATTGCCTAGTCATTTTCCACAGTCTATATTGTCCTTTGAAGCTCAAACCCTCCTTCATTTGTTAAGAAGGGTATATAAGATCACATGTTTAGCAACTTTTTGAATTTTATTTCTTTGCTATGATTCCCATAAACATTTAAAATATTAATAAATCCATATTTCTTTTTTTCCTGTTAATCTGTCTTTTGTCAGTTAAATTTGCAGACCCACAGTCAATGAATTTATGGAGGTAGGGGAGAAGTCTTTCTTCCCAACAACTTTATTGGCCCACCCAAGCTTGGTGTCACCTATAAGGAACAAAAAAATATAGCTTTTTTTCTACACCTATTCTAGCAATGTTTATGGCTGAGGCCCCTATAACAAAAGACAAATTAACAAATGAAAAGCATACAAATACCCTTAAGGTACGTTTTATATAACACAGGAGCCTTTATAAGGAAATGAAGATCTGATGAAATATGAGTATTTTAATGCTGTAGTGTACACTAATGGAAGAGCAGAAGATGTCAATTTTGCATGTCCTTAATGTTTCCATGAAGTTTGATGAAGAATGGAGAGTTGTGAAGAAATATGATAGGCCAAAAAGGGTACAATCTAATGGTAGTGAACTGGGGAAAATTTAGCAAGGCCTGCTTGTTCAGATTCTTCTCTGTGTCTCTGTCACTGGAGATAAAGATGTTCCTTTCCTCTGGGTCTAGGAAGGCACTTTTCACACAAGGGTTTTATGAACTATTTCAGAGGAAAAGAATGGAGCAAGGTCAGAGACACCTTCCTGCACATGCTGTTTCTCCAATTCCTTCTGAAAATATTCAATGTGCAAAGGTGTCATATTTGGGGTAGCATATCCTGAAGCCCATCACACTCATAGTCTAATATTAACCCAGTTTTTCTGCCCTTCCCACTGCTTATAATCATTTGTCTATATGCCTGTATCCTCTACTAAGTTGTATCCTGAAGTTGGAGACAATGTCTTATTTACTTCTGTTCTTTTCAGTGTCTCCACAGTGCCTGCTATATATAATAGGGGCTGAATTGATACTAGATGAATGTGTAATAGAAACAAAAATTATTGATTTATCCCCACATTTTCTGCTCACTAAAAAGGATCTTATCTTGTTCTGCTTAATGTCCCTGACATTTTGGCCCATTAAGATGAGTTCAGTTTGCCAGAAATTACCAGGTTTTAAGATAAAGAACAAACCGTAAAGGTGAAAAATGAAGAGAAGAGGAAGAAAAAGAAGTAAAAGACTGGGGTATTTGGGGTTTAGCATAAACAGAGGCACTAGGAGTGCTGAAGGATGTGAGAGAACAAAGGAGAAGAAGAAAAGGAGCTTCTAGAAATGTCACTAAGGGTTATGAACTTGTGGCTCTTTTAATGTAGTTAAGGATGCCCCAGTAAATGTGGGAATTACTTTTTAATCACTTTTGGTTGCTAGACTAAGTTTCTTTAATGTGGCATTATGCCAAGACTGGGCCATATGGAGCCTAGGAATTTATTTGAATTATAAATGAAGCGTGCATGTACAAACCTAGTTAATATTAGACATTTTTCACTGAAAGACCTTATATTTCACAGAATTTTGTGTGCATTTTTGTTAAGCATGTACAGGGGCTTTGGGCTTTGGTTTCCTCTGCTGGGATTCAGAGTCTGGGCACGTCTGATGAGGTAGTGGTAGCCTACAGGTGTCTATACAAACTGATTTGCCTAGGGAGAAGGTGGCTACTTGGAGTAGGACTTGTCAAGGCACTCTGCAGGAGATATCTGAGATTTGAGAGTAACAGGATGGTGGCTGTCCTGCTCAGGCCTCACAGATTCTTGTTTGAGCTCTAAGAAAAGAGGTGCTACAGGCAAAAACAGAAAAAACTATTTCCACAAAGGAACATAAGAGACACAGTCTAAATAGACCTTAGTGTGCCCAGCTGGCAAAACGTTTTCTGCATGGAACACAGCTTCCTCTGGGCCAATGTTGATTGCAGAACATACAACTCTCCTTGATCCCTCCAGTTTGCAGCTTTGGGAGCTCTAACAGTGTGACAGCAGGCAGCAACCACTCCCAGGTATCTTTCTCAGATAGGGGACATCATTGAGTGGAAAGGCTATTTATGGTGCATAGGAAAGATCCCCTAAAATATACTTAGCAGGGAGTTTTCAGGAGGCTAAGCCTCGCACAGTCAGTAAAAATTGAGTTGTTACACAAAATGATGACACAAGCCTGACATGGCGTTCTGCTGAAGCTATGTTAAAGAATACAAAGGAGTTGCATTATGAGTGGAGCTCTCATTTTATTTACTGAATAAATTGTACCTCATTTCAGAAAGAATTTCAGGCAGCTGGCTAGTTTATTTAATAAGTTGCAACTGGAAGTTGTTCCACTGAAAGAAGTAGTTTTTTTTCTAAAATCATAAAGACATCATGATAAAAAACCTGTTTATTAAGCATTTACTCACAGGTGATGCTGCACTAAGACTCTTCAAAAGCTGCACAACCGTGACGCAGATTCTTTGGAATTCTGTAATCGGAAGTGGGCTAAGAACTTATTTCAGGAATGGAATGGTGGGATTGGAATTTTTGGCTTATTAAAAAAAGAGAAAAAGGAAAAATTAGCACTGTGGGACAGAAGCAGGTGTATCCTGTCATCAGTGTTGAGTGGAACCCATGCTTTTGTTTCCTTTTACAAAGTGACCCCATAGAAACTTTTTTTCTTTACATCATCTATTACCACAATTTTGCATTTATATAGCACATGCACCCCAAAGACGCATAAATCTCTTCTCAAAAGATGTTGTAGACCAGGCACAGTGGCTCATGCCTGTAATCCCAGCACTTTGGGAGGCTGAGGCAGGTAGATCAACTGAGGTCAGTTCTAGAAAAACCTGACCAACATGGCGAAACCCTGTCTCTACTAAAAACACAAAAATTAGCCAGGCATGGTAGCACATGCCTGTAATCCCAGCTACTCAGGAGGCTGAGGCAGGATAATTGCTTGAACCCGGGAGACGGAGGTTGCAGTGAGCAGAGATTCTACGACTGCACTCCAGCCTGGGTGACAGAACAAGACTCCATCTCAAATAAACAAACAAAAAAAAACGTTATAAGGTAGATGACAAGTGCTTTTTTGTTTTGTAAATAGTGACTATG
Organism: Callithrix jacchus; assembly: GCF_049354715.1. Taxonomy (NCBI): domain Eukaryota; kingdom Metazoa; phylum Chordata; class Mammalia; order Primates; family Cebidae; genus Callithrix; species Callithrix jacchus. The sequence goes on along the minus strand of NC_133504.1, from coordinate 69,936,614 downwards.
ATGAATACATTAAAGAACAGTCTACTCCCACAGATGCCTTTGGACTTCATTGATAGCTGAGTAAGAACATTCTAGAGACAAGATAATCTGCAAAAGACTATATTGTAATCTTTAGATAATAAGGAACAGAAAATGAATCAAATTAGCCTTCAGAAGTCTAGAAATATGAAGTATCATGGTTCCTTTTCTGTTTTTCATTCTGCACAAGTATTTTTTAACTTTCTCCCAGGAAACAATTCCTTTTCATTTTTAGGAAATTCAACATAAAACAAGGAAAATCTAAGAAATCATTGATTTTACTTTTTCTTTGGAATTCCTGTATGCCCTTATAAAAGATTTATCTTGACTCTAATGCCAGCAAAAAGAATCTGAAATTTGATCTGCTTCTGGTAGTAAATGAAATAAAGGTTTTAGACACTGATCAAATCTCATACTGCTTCACAGATGTTGCAATGAAAAAGTCAAAGCTTGCTATGATTTCCAATTAGTAAACTGCCCCTTTTCATTGCTAAGCTTGCAGCTAAACACAGGTACCATGATAAATGTGAAGATACAAGGATTCAGGCCACTGTCAGACATTACACAGGTGTCCTTCATAAATGTCAAAGACAAAATTCACTATTCCTTGGAGATTGGAGTTCTCAGGGCTAAAGCTCTAGACACATTCATCACAGAAGCAGGCAAGATGCCATTGCCCCAAAGTAGAGCCAAGCCAAGCATGCTTAGTTACATTAAGATCTTGCAGCACATCTAGTAATCAGAGACCCTAGAGTAGAAAGCTGAGCATTAGTGTAGGAAAGTCATCATGGGAAGCAAAATCACAGACATTCAGCTTCAACTTGTGGAGCTTATGGTAGATTTGCAGCCACTTTTTCTGGACTTCCTATAGCAAAAGGAAATCAAATTATTCCAGGAGGAAAATATGCTGTGGTTTTCTTTTCTGAAGAAAACACAATTTGCTTTCTCTTATAATGTTTGACTGAGGTCAGAATTGACATTGTTGCCAGCGTGTCTGCTATTAGAAGTCTTGGAAAAGCCTTGAAATAAAATACTGAGCAGACATAGAAAACCCCAAAGGTTTTCTTTGTAAAGCTAATAATCATTCATTTATTTCAGTAGCTTGAAACGTTTATATATAAACACACTTAGAAGAATTAATGATGCTTTATATAACATGAGTCATTTAAAACCTCATCTTCTTTCATTAGAAAGTCTAGTCTTTAACCTGGCTCTGTCTAAGCAAATGTTTCATGATTTAAATGTTCTTAATATTTTAATACCAAGTCTACAACTTTGCTTCACTCTAAATTTCTTTTGAACCTAAATTTTTAGCTTCCTCCAAAGCACGTGGAATTTGTCTATCACTCGTTAAAAACATTTATCAAGAAAAGCTAATAAAATGCAGAAAGTTTATGCTAACCCAAGCATAAAATTCCTAGAGAATTCTAGGGCAGTGAATGGTGACTGGTTGGTTAAGCTGCCATAACAAAGACATCCAAACTACAATGGTGGAAACTGGAATTTTATTTCTCTTCCATGAAACAATTCAGAGATACATGGCTAGTCCATAACATCATCCAGGACCCAAAGTCATTTTATCTTCTTACTCCACATCCTCTAAAGTGTTGACCTGGCCATATAGTCAACATTGAGTCACCAGCATTTGTCTGTGCTCCAGCTGCCAAGAATGGGGAAAGACAGAAAGCAGAGTGGCAAGCGGCCCCTCTTACAGAAGTGACCCAGAAATTGCCTACATCACTTTTGCCCACATTCTGTTGGCAAAAAACTTATTCACATAGCCACACTAGCTGCAAAGAAGCTGAAAAATGTGGTCTACAACTGTAAAGCTGTGTGTCTAGCTAAAATTCAAGGGATCTCTTACTAAAAGGAAGAGGAAAATGAATGCAGTCTCTGTCACAGACAGTATACCCTGAAGTGCATTAAGGGAACATTAGTTCTATGAGAAGTCAACTAACAGGCTTAACAAGAAACAAATTCCATGCTCATGTAAGCTTCAGGATCACTGGGTTAAATAAAATTTAATGGAGTTCTTTATAGCCAGACTTATCAGAGCTTTTATAAACTGATCTTTAAACTCTATCATGGGGATAGCTTTGCTCCATTTCTTAAATTTGACCATAGAACCCATTTTTGAAAGGTCAATTCTTAGGCCTAACACTTTATAGACTGCATTTTGGGAGCCACTACCTTAGAATAATACACTTAAATTTATTAACTCTGGTTACATAGCAAAATTCACACCAGTAAATATTAAAACCATTGCTGTATTCACATGCTACACTCTCTGAAAGCGCTGAATATACAAAAACACCATATATTTGAATTCTTACAGAGAACTCAACTCACTAGTTAATGAAACCATTTTGCTTTTCCTTAAAAAGGGGGAAAGTATGTCTCCTCCAAACCTCACATTGAAATTTAATCTCCCCAGTGTTGGAAGTGGAGAATAGCTGGAGGTGTTTTGGTCATGGGGGAGGAGATTTCTCAGGAATAGATTAATGCCCTCTTTCAGGATAAGTGAGTTCTCGCTCTATTAGTTCCCATGAAAGCTGAAAGTTTAAAGGAGGCTGGTATCTTCTCTCACCTCTCTTGCTTCTTCTCTCAGCATGTGACCACTACACACACCAGCTGCCCTTTGCCTCTGCCATGAGTGGAAGCAGCCAGAGGCCTGCACCAGATGTCCAATCTTCAACTTTCCAGCCACCAGAAACATAAGCCACATAACCTTTTTTTCTTTATAAATTACCCAGTCCCAGGTATTCTGTGACAGCAACACAAAACAGACTAAAACAGGGTATTTCTTCATGAAAGACAAAATAAATGCAAATGATAAGCATCACACATAATGGAATGTCCAATGGGTTAATAGTGTATCCCTGGGTAAATCAGTAGTAGGTTAATAAGATCAAGCCTGTAGGGCCATAAATCAAGCAGTTTAATAAATGGAATATCAGTTAAACATAGTTTATGATTCCAAATCAACGTACTTTAACGTAAAGCTACAGGGCAGGGAACAGCTAAATTAGAGTCCTATTTTATCACCTTGTTACACATTGCTAAAGTACAGGGACAGGCAGTAGAAGTTAAAGAGCATTATCTGCACTCTGCAGGCCCATAAACACCCCTGAGACTAGTTTATATCAGAGTGATCATTGGTACTTACTCTTTTATCTTTAAGGAAAGCTTAGAGTCTAGGACATTCTAAGATTATCATACAAAAAAATTAATGTCTAATTTTGCCCTCTGGGAAATGAATTTTTATTTCATTTGTTCAGTTCGGATTGCCTCTATCAATAAGTAGTGTCCTTTAGACTGAAAGTAGATTGTTTGCTAAAATTATGGTGAAAGCGACTTTGGAACCCACCTGACCTGGGTTAAAATCCTGGCTTCAGTACTTCCCTACTATGTGACATTCATTCATTCATTTTGAGATGGGGTCTCCCTCTGTCACCAAGTCTGGAGTGCGGTGATGCAATCACAGCTCACTGCAGCCTTGAGCTCCTGGACTCAAGTGATCCTACCACCTTAGCCTCCTGAGTAGTTGCAACTGCAGACACACACCACCACACCTGGCTAATATTTTTGTATTTTTTGTAGAGATGGGATCTCACTATGTTGCTCAGACTGGTCTCAAACTCCTGGGCTCAAGCAATCCCCTCCCACCTTAGCCTCCCAAATTGCTGGGATTACAGGTCTGAGCCACCATGTCCAGCCATAACTGTGTCACTTTATTAACTATCTAAAAAGAGCCTCAGTTTCTTTGTCTATAAAGATTACAATGTTTACCTCGCAATGTTTTTGCGAATAACTTGGAAAGTATTATGTGAAGGACTTAGCACAGTGGATGGCACACAATAAATTTCCTAAAAATGTCAGTTTTCTTTCATTCTTATCACTCTTGCCAAGCACAATGATCAAAAACAGGAATGATGGAGCCATACATACCTAAGTTTCAGTCCTTGCTCTGCTTCTTATTAGCTATGTGACTCTGAGACAGTTACTTAATCTCTCTAAATTTCTGTTTCCTAACCTATAAACTAGAATATTAATAGTACTTTACCATGCTGGATTATTAAGGATGAAATGTAATATTAAGAAATTAATATAGTGGCTGGCATATATTATATTTCATCAAACCTAAGACTTCATCAATTTTAAAATGCATCCTGTTTTTAGAGATGTTTAAATATGGGGCAGAGGGGCACATGTGACACTTAGAATTGATTAAATGTGGTAACAAGCATTTTAAAAATATTTGTTATTATTCCATATAACTTACTATTAAAGAGATGTGTGGAGACCCGGGGGTTCAGCTTGCAAGAACTGGAAAGAACAATCTTAGTCCAGAAAGCAAAACGAAACAAGGAGAGTTAACATCATGGCCACAATCAGGTATGATTGGTATATAATAATATGGATATACCCATGGTGTAGAGATGCTAGAGAAAAAGCTGATCAACTCTGGCCTAGAATTAGAGCCAGGAAATGAGAGAGGCAAAGATGAAAAAGAAAAGCTTCACAAAGAATTGATTCATAAACAGAGTTCTTGAAGAATGAACAAAGAGTTTAACTGCTAGGAAAGGACATCCTAGACAGAGAAAAAAGCAATTGCAAAATCACCATGTTGGAAACACACAATAGCCCAGCATTACTGGAATGTAAATTGCCTTCATCCTGTATAAGAGAGTTCACAGGAACCCACATGGCCAGCAAAGATAAGCCCTCTTCATTCCCTGAAGGAATAGCTTCTAAGTAAAGGAATTTAAATCCATTCAGAGAAGAATCATAAAATAAATGTACCTAATCTCCTAACCCTGTAGGATAATACAAAAAAGATGAATGAAATCTCTAGGGCTAAAAGAAAAATTGACTTGGAGAGCCTATTTCCTAAAGAAAAGTGTGCACTAATCAAAGAGCGAAAGATGACAAATTTGAATGTCCTTCATATTTCCCTGAGACTAATCCCAAGCAAATCTGTTAGCAGATAGATCAATCTTTTTAAGAACACCATCAATTTAAGCATATTTTATTTGTATCCTAGAATTTAAAATTTACATTAACATTACTATATGACCTCATAATTTTGGTCTTAAAGTACAGTGAGTTTTTCTAGTTCTCATGCTAATATCAGTTTCTAAACAACATCAATTGAATTTTATACATATTCTGAGGTATAACATCTTTTATAAATATGAAGAACTACACTCTGTCAAATTACTTGAAATCAGTAGAGAATTGATCTTTGAATCAAAAATTTCTATCAGAAAAGTCAAGATGATAATAACATATTCTTATCTGAGAATCCTTATTCAGCTATTTAATGTATAGGATATGGGACCTATCTCCCAGAGTTTCTACTGTACTCTAGAAATATTATATCTTCAATCTTTCATATATACCTGCTTCTGAGCAATTTACATATATAACAAAACTTCTGAAGGATCAACTACAAAATGGAAATTACTAATCTTACATATATTGACAACTGCTTTAGTTTTTGAATACTTTGTTTCTCATTATATGAAGAAAGGATCTACTTATATTCTCGCTGATATCTTAGCAAGGGCCACACCTAGGTGTAAGTAGCAAATGCACTATGCAATGGTAAAACTCCAGCAATAAGCACAGCAGACATAAAGCCCTGCTATTAGGAACCATATGTGATGTCAAAAAACAAACTCTGGCACATTGCAATTTTGGAGAGTTTGTTTGAGCAGACAGTGATTCATGAATTGCGCTGCTGTAAACCAGAAGTATTTCATGAGCTCCACCAACAAAGTGGAAGAGGAAGGCTTTTACCAGGTGAAATCCAAAGCAGTCAAAGAAAATACTTGACTGGTTCATATGGAGCAGTAGCCTCATTTGCATCATTCCAGTGCAAAGTCTTAATTAGAGGTTAGTTGATGTTTCTAATTGCTCAAGCTCGAGTAGTGGAAAGTCCCAGGTTAGAAGTTAGTTGGTGGGTTTTGATTGGTCAAGCTTAAGTTTTATTTTCCTAGCATATGACCATTTACATTATACTCAAAGTGTTGGTCTGCTTGCATAGGAACCAAGGGCTGTGGAGCCACCTCAGCCTGGTAGCCTCTGTAGGGGAGGAAAAATATTTTTTCTTCAACCATTATAAGTTCTGAGTTGGAATGGAACGCTGTAGCAAATGACACATTAATAAGAGAAAAAGAATAGTTTATTAATGTGTGCAGCACACAACATGCAGGTAAAACTTCTATGGAAAGTTACTCAAAGTAAATGCTTAGAACTCCAACTGATACAGTATTTCAACAGAGAACAATGAATTTGTGGAGAATAACAAGACAAAGGAAGAAGTTTAAGGTTCCAAAGTTCGGAAACTATGAGAAGGCAAATAAATATATGGGAGGAAACTAATGGAGTTAAGATTTTTTTGCAGATTCTTCTGGTGCCCGCTCTGGGCCGATAGGAGTCTAGAGTTGTCTTCAGTAAAGAAGAATTTATATCCTGCCTTTAGGCAGAGAAAGAAAGATAGAGCTTTTCCTCTATTTGCTACCTTTTTTTTTGAGACGGAGTTTCGCTCTTGTTACCCAGGCTGGAGTGCAATGGCGCAATCTCGGCTCACCGCAAGCTCCGTCTCCTGGGTTCAGGCAATTCTCCTGCCTCAGCCTCCTGAGTAGCTGGGATTACAGGCACACACCACCGTGCCCAGCTAATTTTTTTTTTGTATTTTTAGTAGAGAAGGGGTTTCACCATGTTGACCAGGATGGTCTCGATCTCTTGACCTCGTGATCCACCCACCTCGGCCTCCCAAAGTGCTGGGATTACAGGTATGAGCCACCGGCCCGGCCTATTTGCTACTTTTTAATTGCTTTCAACTCAAAAATAATTTTTACATCACAGAAGCATATTTTGGGGATGACATTCCAGTTTTCTTCACCTCTCACTTAATTATTTTAACGGTGGATTAAGTCAAACAATAAAAAGTAACAGAAACTTATCATGAGAATAAACCTCCTAAGATGATTAGGTCCTTCCTGTGGAGAGGTTACCAATGGAATCTCCTGAGCCCAAGACACCAATACCAACAATTTTACACAACCACACTGTCAGGCCTCTAGGTCTACAGATCTGTTACTTCAGTTCTTTTTCCCCAACCTTGAAATACAAATATCCAAAGGAACAGCCCTATTTTAAAATGTTCTTGACTATGAAAATCTTAGCTGGAATGATCTGACCAGTCAGTGTGAAAAACAGTGAGACTTGGGGGCAATTAGAAAGAAAGAAAAAGTTATTCATAATAAGGAAGATATATGGCCCAAGGCTCTGCTAACTTCTCAAGTGCTTTCCACTCCAGAATTCTTTTGCCAGTATCATGACTCCTTTTCTCAAAATAGTCTTTCCCCATTTAAAAGGCAATATCTCCCCCTTGATTCCTTAATCCCCAATCACCAGTTGAGGTTTTGCTGCTTTCATTCTCTCCTTTTTTCTTCTCTGCAAGAATTTCCTCAAATTCCCAGTACGCTCCTCTGTGATGTTTAGGTTCCTTAGCAATCAGCTGGGATCAATATTTAATGATTTGTAGCTTTGTGGCTTTCTTTACAGACTATTTTAAGCTAGAGAGGGAGATTTTCATGTCACAGAATTGAGCTGTTACAGAAATAGAACAAGAGAAAGAATTTAACAGCTTTCATTACACCCTTGCTGCTTGGGCTCCCTGTGCTTGGGGTGGCTGGTCATTTGGGGCCCTCTCTCTTCAGAGTAATGACAGCTCTGAATCTGAGGCCCAGAAAGCCTGGAGAGGAGGGATCACTGTAAGGTTGCAACTGGATACAAGGAATTAGCAGACTCTCAGTAATAACTAACACTTCCCTTTTCCCCAGTCATTCTTTGTCTTCTGCAAGGACATACTTGGCTTAGATAAATGTTTTGTAGAAACAATGATTGCTCCTTCAAAACAGAAAAACAAAACAAAGAAAAAGGAAAGAATTAAAGAATCAATATATTTTTTAATTTTATTTTAAAAATTAAAGGACAGGGACAGGCAGTGGGAAGTGAAATATGTGTGCAAAAAGGAAGTAAGCAATAATAAACAGTTAATAAGCATAGAAGAAGAGGCAGAACAGGGGGAGTGAAATACAGTGGAGATGACTGCCGGTTTAGGCCTTTGCAAACTGTAATCCAGAAGTTGTTGATCTCTCCATTGGCATTCTGTTTTTTTAAAAAAAAATATTTAGGAAAATTTACCTTTCTTGTTATGAATGTCCTTTTTTTGCTTTCTGATGCCCTTAAAATGAAATTACTGTCTTACAATCTGAGGCTGCATCTCAACCTCCCTTGCTGGTAAAATAATTCCTGCTAAGACTTTAACTTGATGGTCAAGAGCAGTTTAAGTTAGACAAACGCTGAATTAAGCAAACTCTAACTGTATTAGGGTTACTGTGATTTTCCAGCCCTTTAATGTATACTTTAAGGGATAGAGTAGTGGTGAATACATTGCAGTGTTTTCTAAATTTATTCTTCCATAGAACTCTTTTCCTAAACACCTTTTATCTGCTCATGGAAAATGAACACTTACAGGAAAATAGTAGGTCCTAAAATTATTGATGACCCCAAAAAGCTTTTGTTTATTGATATTTACTATATTGGAAATTAAAACTAAGAAAATTCAATTTTTCATTAATTCATTTAAAAATATAATTAAAAACATATTGCATGTTAACATAAATAACATTTGTACTTTTAAAAGTAACTATATTTTCCAAAACAAAACTATTTTGTTAGAAGATTATTATTGTTTTAGATATTTATAAATCTCTTTAGTGTCTGGATTAATAGAAGACATTTAGGTTCTTATGACTGTTTTTGCATTCTGTTACGATCTTATAAGTCATATAGTCTCTGGAAAACTCCACTGAAAGAAAAAAAACTCCAGTGAAAGAATAAAATTGAAAAATGTAATATCATCTCAATATCATTACAAAAATAGTTTAGACTTCAAGAATCCCCTGAAAGGGTCTAAATGACTGGCTTAGAGAAACTCTAACCATACTTTGAAAACTTTTATGAATAGCCTGTGGGAAGAGGAGGGGAAAGAAGAAAAGAATAAACCTTCTCTGAGTATCTACCACATGTCATGAAAACCGCTAGGAATTTGAGGGTTTTTTAATTCTTATTTTAGGTTTGGGGGTACATGTTAAGGTTTATGATACAGATTATTTCATCACCCAGAAATTAAGCCCTGTTGCCAATAGTCATCTTTTCTGCTTCTCTCCCTCCTCCCACCCTCCATGCTCAAGTAGACCCCAGTGTCTGTTTTTTTATTTGTGTTCAAAAGTTCTCATCACAGAAATTTTCATTAACATTAATTCACTTCACCTAACCACTTAAGGCAGTAGTCATTATTTCCTTTGTCTATACAGGACAGACTCAGAAGGATTCCTTAATTTACCCAAAATCAAACTGTTGGTAAAAGGAAAAACCAGTTTGAAGCCGATTTACAGACACTAATATATCTTAAAGAAAGTATTTTCGATGTTATGTCACTAAGTTAATTTTCTGTTGCTGCATAAGAAATTACCACAAACTTAGCAGCTTAAAACAGCACCCATTTATTATCTCACTGTTGCATAAATCCAGAAGTTCCAGAGTTGTTCAAACAGATTATCTGCTCTGAGTCTCACATTCAAGCTGTTAGACTAGCTAAGTTCTTATCTGTAAGTGCTGGGGAAGAAAGTGCTTCCAAGTTCATTCAGGCCATTGGCCAAGTTCAGTTGCAGAACTGAGATTGCTGTTTTCATGCTGGCTACTTGCCAGGGGTTATTCTCACTTCCTAGAAGTTGTTCTAGCATCCTGGACACCAACTCTTTCCATCTTCAAGACAGCAAAGGGGAATCTCTCTCACATGTAATAATGTTGGCATCTACTTGCTTCTTTTTCCATTTCCCAACTTTCCCAGAGCTGAAATACATGTGCTGACCTCATTCATCTGGGGTCAGTAGGTCAGTCCTGTCAGAGGGCCAGCTTTCTAGTTCACTTAATGGAACCAGGCAAATAAAATGTCTGTTTCACAGCAGCTGACCTGTTATCTCCCTGCACCTTCTGGATTCAAATAGTCATTCAGCCTTGGCTTCTACTCTCAGGCCCTGGGTTTCATGTCCCCAATTTTCAATAAGGAGGAGGTTAACTTCTATGGGTCACAATGTTAACTTTTATGAGTCCCCTTTCATTTCTTCTCAAAATGTCTTTTCTCCTTTTTTCTTTCCCTCTCATAAAGATCAATTTAATCACTCATATCACTCTTCTCAGCAAGTACTAAATTTAGAGATCATCTCTATAGAACATCACTACAAAACCATTAAGTGCATAATATATAATTTAGGACTAAAGGATTCAGAGTTCTACAAATTCTAGTCAAAATTATTAAATATTAGAAAGAATTAATATTAACTTTGTTTAGAGAAATGTATAAGAACATTTCAAGGCCAAGCATGTTGGTTCACGCCTGTAATCCCAGCACTGTGGGAGGCCAATGCGGATGGATCACCTGAGGTTAGGAATTCAAGACCAGCCTGACCAACATGGAGAAACCCCGTCTCTACCAAAAATACTAAATTAGCTTGGCATGGTGGTGCATGCCTGTAATCCCAGAGGTTGAGGCAGGAGAATCACCTGGACCCAGGAGATGGAGGTTGTGGTGAGCCAAGATCATGCCATTACACTTCAGCCTGGGCAACAAGAGTGAAACTCCATCTCAAAAAAAAAAAGAAAAGAAAGAATTTTTAAAAAGGACATTACATTTTTAAGCTTTGAAAAAGCTTAAAATCAACTCTCTTTCCTCTTCTCCCTGCGTGGGTGGTTATAAAATTAATATCATGCAAAAAATACGGCATGCTTTATAAGCAAACTTTTTTTGCTTTATCTTTTATGAAAATTTCTACTTCTAAAGTTTTTAAAGAGAAAGCATTCAGAGAGTAATATCACTAATTGCTTGTCACATGTGGATAGTTGTTGTGACACATGTGGAATACCATTTTAATAGTTACTGAGAGTGGAATTAGCACAAAGATTTATGAGTTGGATTATAGAAATTGTATAGTATGCCAGACAAGGAGAAAAAAACAGGCGATAGAAGGAGAAGTGGGAAAAGAAAAGAGGAAACAACAGGAGCCGTGAAGAAGAGGTATAGAGAACATTCGCATGCCATAAAAAAGAGCTAAAATAATGTAATCATCATATCTTGAATAATCAACTAATATTTGCTGGATCAGGCAGTTTATGATGTTCTGCTTGTATATCTAGGGATATAAAGAAGAAGAAAATATAATTATAAATCATTCAGATCAGAGCTTTAAGAAATCTTCATATTAAACCAAAAGTTCTTTGGTCTAAGTCCTAGGGTTTGGTCTGAGGATCCAAGATTAAATGCCATAAAGGGAATTTCAGAATCCACAGTCAACGTGGAGCTGTCTTCCAGATTTATCTTCATGTATAGTTAACAATATTATTCTAAAGAGTAGAAAGTATGCTTTTTTAGACACAATAAAAATCTGTGTGGTTTGCTGACATGGTAATGTGATTATAGTTTGTGAAGAATGAAAAGTACACAAGGTCAGTGCCATCCTTTGACAGAAATTGTATCCTAACTCTTCTCAGAAGAAACTAGAAGTAGAGACAAATTTTTAAATATTTTTCTTTCTTTTTTTCAATCATGCATAGATCTGTCATTTTTCATAAGACTTGCATGTCACTTTGATGTAAGTTTGCTAGTGAGGGCTGCCACACCAAAGTACTACAAACTAGGTGGCTTAAGCAACAGAAATTTATTTCCTCACAATTCTGGAGACTATGAGTCTAAGCTGGAGGTGTTGGCAGGGTTCCTTTTGAAGGCCTCTCTCCTTGGCTTGTAGATGACTATCTTCTTCCTGTGTCTTCACATGGTCTTCTTCTATGTATATAAGTGTCCTCATCTCCTATTCTTATGAGGACACCAGTTATGTGGGATTAGAATCCATTCTGATGATCTTACTTTACGTTGATTTTCTCTTTGAAAAGCTTCTCTCCAAATATAGTCATATTTTGAAGTACTGGGGATTAGGACTTTCATGTATAAATTTGAAGGGAACACAGTTCAGCTCATAAACAATGATCCTTGGAAAACCTTTGCTCTAATCAAAGAAATTATCTGTGGATATAAACCATCTTGACTGAATATTGCTGGATCTTTAACGCAACTTCCTGCATTAAAAAGACAAAACCCACTGATACATAAGGAGTTCCTACAACTCAATTGCAAAAAAAAACAAACAGCCCAATTAAAAAATGAGCAAAGGGGCCAGGCACGGTGGCTCACGCCTCTAATCCCAGCCCTTTGGGAGGCCAAGGCAGGAGAATGACCTGAAGTCAGGAGTTCAAGACCAGCCTGGCCAATATGGTGAAACCCCATCTCTACTAAAAATACAAAAATTAGCTGCGCATGGTGGTGCACGCCTGTAGTCCCAGCTACTCGGGAGGCTGAGGCAGGAGAATTGCTTGAACACAGAAGGCAGAGGTTGCGGTGAGCTGAGATCATGCCATTGCACTCCAGTCTGGGTAACAACAGCAAAACTCCATCTCCTTAAATAAATAAATAAATAAAATAGCTGGGCATGGTGGTGTGTGCCTGTAATCCCCGGCTACTTGGGAGGCTGAGGCAGGAAAATCGCTTGAACCCAGGAGGCAGAGGTTGCAGTGAGTCAAGATGGCGCCACTGCACTCTAGCCTGGGTGACAGAGTCAGAGTGTTTCAAAAAAAATGAGCAAAGAACTTGAACAGACATTTCTCCAAAAACATACAAATGGCCATTGGAAATATGAAAAGATGTTCAACATCATTAATTATTAGGAAAATGTGTCTTCATCTCTTATTCTGTGTAACAGGAACAATAATTCCTCTGCAAGGAAATTGAAAGGAAAGCCCAAACCTGGCAAGCTCAGACACCTGACATTGCCTGACTTTGGCACACTCCTGCTCCCTGGTGGCAATTTTTTAGACATATGATGGTACTGGCAAGGACAAAAACAAAATATAAAAACTGTAAAACAAAAACCATGAGATGCCTTCCTTGAAATGCACACTGGCTTTTGAATTTTTCATTTTCTTGCCTCCTCGGGGCTTCTTCTCTCCTACTAGTATCAATAGTCTGAAACAATCTAGCAACCTCAGTGTTCTATAATAGAGACCAGCAGGAACAGGCAGAAAGGGACAGGAGGGACAAGAAAAAGGCTGCAGCCCTAGTCATGACCCTCAGGCAGGCAGACCTAAGAAGCTCGGAATGAGGAAAGGCTTGGGTTAGCCACCAGTCTGGTAGAGCTTGCCACCACTGCAGCCTACGGGGACACTTTAAGAAAGATTGTCCCAATTGAGGGGAGGACTCAAGATGGCACTGTGAGAACAACCCAGGATTGGAGCTCGCGTTGAATCCGCAAACGGTGAGTCAGAGCTGCATTTACAGACTGATCTTTGTTGCCCACAGAACGGGGAAACTCCCAAGTATAAAAAGACACGGGACGCCAGGCAGTAGGTCTGCCTGGCGAAGCCGGCAGCCGGGGCGGCAGCGGCCGGCCCTACCCAGCAATCCCCACAGGGCGCGCTTGTCCGGGTGCCCTGTTGAACCAGCAACCTGAGACTTGAGAGGGCTGGACTTGAGACTGAATGAGACATGGACAGTAGCCCAGCACAGGGGATTGCAGGGACAGATTGTTTGGGATACCCAGTGGGACGAACAAAACCGCGATTTCAAACTATCCCAAGCAGACGGTCCGAAACGCTCTGTGGGGGAGGGGCGTCCACCACTACCAAGGCAACCCACCCCAACTGAGATACACGCCCACTGCTGACACAGCCAGCCATTGCCGAGGCAACCCACCCCAACTGAGATACATGCCCACTGCTGACGCAGCCAGCCGGTGCCGAGGCAACCCGCCCCAACTGAGATACACGCCCACTGCTGATGCAGCCAGCCATTGCCGAGGCAACCCCTCCCTACGGAGATACACGCCTACTGCTGACGCAGCCTGCCGTTGCTGAGGCAACACGCTACAACGAAGAGACTCCGCCGCAGGGCGTGGCGGAGACCACAGCAGAGCCTGCAGGAACAGGGCGAATCATACAACAGCAGGGCGGAGCCTCGGCAGCCAAACAGTGCCTAGTCTGCCTTCTAGCTGGGCAGGACACCTCATCGAACATCCAAAATTAAAGCCCAAACCCCTCAACACAGAGCATTTGAGAAAAAAAAAAGGGTTTTAATGAGCTCTGTTGCAGCAGAATCAAACATAGCAGCCTAACAGCCCTGAATGAACAACAGAGCACACAGCTCAGCAATTAAGCCCGTATAAAGTACAAACTGTCTCCTCAAGCAGCTCCCTGACCCCTCTATATCCAAAAGACTGACATTAGGCAGGCATCATCCTAGGACAAAGATAGCAGAAAAAGAAACTGGTAGCATCCCTCGCTGTGCCACAGCTGCTAGAGGTGCACCCCAGACAAGCAGGGTCTGGAGCGGACCTCAGCAGTCGTACAGCAAAGGGGCTAGACTGGTAGAAGGAAAACCAAGCAACAGAAATACTTCATCATCAACATTCCAGGTGTCCACTCAGAGACCCAATCGAAAAGTCAGCAACTACGCAAACGACCAGCGGACAAATCCACAAAGATGGGAAGAAACCAGCGCAAAAAGGAGGAAAACACCCGAAACCAGAACACCTCGCCTCCTAAAAAGGACCAAAACTCCTCACCAGCAAGGGAACAAAGCTGGACGGACAATGACTGTGACGAAATGACGGAATTAGACTTCAGAAGATGGATAATGAGAAACTTTTGTGAGCTAAAAGATCATGTATTAAATCAATGCAAAGAAACTAAGAACCTTGAAAAAAGATTTGAAAAAAGATTCGAGGATATGATAACAAGAATGGATAACGTAGAGAGGAATATGAATGAATTAAAGGAGCTGAAAAACACAATATGAGAACTTCACGAAGCAAACACAAGTTTCAATAGCCGAATTGACCAAGCAGAAGAAAGAATATCTGAAGTCGAAGACCAACTCAATGAAATAAAACGAGAAACCAAGATCAGAGAAAAAAGCGCAAATAGAAATGAACAAAGTCTCCAAGAAATGTGGGACTATGTGAAAAGACCTAACCTACGTTTGATAGGTGTACCAGAAGGGGACGAAGAGAATGAATCCAAGCTGGAAAATACTCTTCAGGACATCATCCAGGAAAACTTCCCCCACCTAGCAAGACAGGCCAACACTCAATTGCAGGAAATACAGAGAACACCACAAAGATATTCCGCAAGAAGAGCAACCCCAAGGCACATAATCGTCAGATTCAACGGGGTTGAAATAAAGGAGAGAATACTAAGGGCAGCCAGAGAGAAAGGTTGGGTCACCCACAAAGGGAAGCCCATCAGACTCACAGCAGATCTCTTGGCAGAAACACTACAAGCCAGAAGAGAGTGGGGGCCAATATTCAACATTCTTAAAGAAAAGAACTTTCAACCCAGAATTTCATATCCAGCCAAACTGAGCTTCAGAAGTGAAGGAAAAATAAAATCCTTTGCGAACAAGCAAGTACTCAGAGATTTTGTCACCACCAGGCCTGCTTTACAAGAGCTCCTACAAGAGGCACTACACATAGAAAGGATCAACCAGTACCAGCCATTCCAAAATCACACTGAATGCTAAAGAACATCAACATAATGAAGAATCTACAACAACTAACAGGCAAAACAGCCACTTAGCATCAAAATGGCAGTATCAAATTCACACATAACAATATTAACCCTAAGTGTAAATGGACTAAATGCATCAATCAAAAGACACAGACTGGCAAATTGGATAAAAATCCAAAACCCATCAGTGTGCTGTATCCAGGAAACCCATCTCACATGCAAGGATACACAAAGGCTCAAAATAAAGGGATAAAGGAAGATTTACCAAGCAAATGGAAAGCAAAAAAAAGCAGGAGTTGCAATTCTGATCTCTGATAAAATAGACTTTAAAGCAACAAAGATCAAAAGAGACAAAGAAGGCCATTACATAATGGTAAAAGGATCGATACAACAAGAAGAGCTAACGATCCTAAACATATATGGACCCAATGCAGGAGCACCCAGATACATAAGGCAAGTTCTTAATGACTTTCAAAAGGACTTAGACTCCTACACAATAATAGTGGGAGACTTTAACACTCCACTGTCAATACTAGACAGATCAACCAGACAGAAAATCAACAAGGATATCCAGGGCTTGAACTCAGACCTGGAGCAAGCAAACCTGATAGACATTTACAGAACTCTCCACCCCAAATCCACAGAATACACATTCTTCTCAGCACCACATCACACCTACTCTAAAATTGACCACATAATTGGAAGTAAAGCACTGCTCAACAAATGCAAAACAACTGAAATCATAACAAACAGCCTCTCAGACCATAATGCGATCAAGTTAGAACTCAGAATTCAGAAACAGACCCAGAACCGCACAGCCTCATGGAAACTGAACAACTGGCTCTTGAATGTTGACTGGGTAAACAACGAAATGAAGGCAGAAATAAAGAAGTTCTTCGAAACCAATGAGAACGAAGACACAACATGCCAGAACCTCTGGGACACATATAAAGCAGTCTCTAGAGGAAAGTATATAGCAATAAGTGCCCATATGAGGAGAATGGAGAGATCCAAAATTGACACCCTATCATCAAAATTGAAAGAGCTAGAGGAGCAAGATCAAAAAAACTCAAAACCCAGCAGAAGACAAGAAATAACTAAGATCAGAGCTGAGCTGAAGGAGATTGAGACACCAAAAACCCTTCAAAAAATCAATAAATCCAAGAGCTGGTTTTTTGAAAAGATCAACAAAATAGACAGACCACTAGCCAGATTGATTAAAAAGAAAAGAGAGAACAACCAAATAGATGCAATAAAAAATGATAAAGGGGAAATCACTACAGATTCCACAGAAATTCAAACCATCATCAGAGAATATTACAAACAACTCTATGTGCATAAACTAGTAAACCTGGAAGAAATGGATAAATTCCTGGACTCCTGTGTCCTCCCAAGCCTAAACCAGGAGGAAGCTGAAACTATGAATAGACCAATAACAAGGTCTGAAGTTGAGGCAGCAATTAAGAGCCTACCACACAAAAAAAGCCCAGGTCCAGACGGGTTCACAGCCGAATTCTACCAGACACACAAGGAGGAGCTGGTACCATTCCTTCTAAAACTATTTCAAACAATCCAAAAAGAGGGAATCCTTCCCAAATCATTTTATGAGACCAACATCATCCTGATACCAAAACCCGGCAGAGACCCAACGAGAAAAGAAAACTTCAGGCCAATATCCATGATGAACATAGATGCAAAAATCTTCAATAAAATATTGGCAAGCCGATTGCAACAGCAAATCAAAAAACTTATTCATCATGATCAAGTAGGATTCATCCCAGGGATGCAAGGCTGGTTCAACATACGCAAGTCTATCAACGTAATTCACCACATAAACAGAACCAAAAACAAAAACCACATGATTATCTCAATTGACGCAGAGAAGGCGTTTGACAAAATTCAACAGCCCTTTATGCTAAAAACCCTCAATAAACTCGGTATCGATGGAACGTATCTCAAAGTAATAAAAGCTATTTATGACAAACCAACAGCCAATATCATACTGAATGGGCAAAAACTGGAAGCATTCCCTTTGAAATCTGGCACTAGACAAGGATGCCCTCTCTCACCACTCCTATTCAATATAGTACTGGAAGTTCTAGCCAGAGCAATCAGGCAAGAAAAAGAAATAAAGGGTATTCAAATAGGAAAGGTGGAAGCCAAATTGTCTCTATTTGCAGACGACATGATAGTATACCTACAAGACCCCATCGCCTCTGCCCAAAAACTCCTGAAACTGATAAGCAACTTCAGCAAAGTCTCAGGATATAAAATCAATGTGCAAAAATCAGAAGCATTCGTCTACACCAATAACAGACTTAAAGAAAGCCAAATCAAGAGCGAACTGCCATTCGCAATTGCTACAAAAAGAATAAAATACCTTGGAATACAACTCACAAGGAACGTAAGAGACCTCTTCAAGGAGAACTACAAACCACTGCTCAACGAAATCAGAGAGGACACAAACAGATGGAGAAACATTCCATGTTCATGGTTAGGAAGAATTAATATCGTGAAAATGGCTATACTGCCCAAAGTAATTTACAGAATCAACTCTATCCCCATCAAGCTACCATTGACTTTCTTCACAGAACTGGAAAAAAACCACCATGAACTTCATATGGAACCAAAAGAGAGCCCGCATAGCCAAGTCAATTCTAAGCAAAAAGAACACAGCGGGGGCATCACACTACAGGATTTCAAACTATACTACAAGGCTACAGTAATCAAAACAGCATGGTACTGGTACCAAAACAGAGATCTAGACCAATGGAACAAAACAGAGGCACTGGAGGCAACACAACATACATACAACTATACAATCTTTGATAAACCTGACAAAAACAAGCAATGGGGAAAGGATTCCATGTTTAACAAATGCTGTTGGGAAAACTGGCTAGCCATGTGCAGAAAGCAGAAACTGGACCCCTTCCTGACACCTTACACTAAAATGAACTCCAGATGGATTAAAGACTTAAACATAAGACCTGGCACCATAAAAACCCTAGAAGGAAATCTAGGCAAAGCCATCCAGGACATAGGAGTAGGCAAGGACTTCATGACCAAAACACCAAAAGCATTGGCAACAAAAGCCAAAATAGACAAATGGGACCTAATCAAACTCCACAGCTTCTGCACAGCAAAAGAAACAGTCACTAGAGTGGATCGGCAACCGACAGAATGGGAAAAAATCTTCGCAGTCTACCCATCTGACAAAGGGCTGATATCCAGAATTTACAAAGAACTCAAACAGATTTATAGGAAAAAAACAAACAAGCCCATTCAAAAATGGGCAAAGGATATGAACAGATACTTTACGAAAGAAGACATATACGAGGCCAACAATCATATGAAAAAATGCTCATCATCACTGGTCATCAGAGAGATGCAAATCAAAACCACATTGAGATACCATCTCATGCCAGTTAGAATGGCGATCATTAAAAAATCTGGAGACAACAGATGCTGGAGAGGATGTGGAGAAAAAGGAACACTTTTACACTGTTGGTGGGAGTGTAAATTAGTTCAACCATTGTGGAACACAGTGTGGCGATTCCTCAAGGCCTTAGAAATAGAAATTCCATTTGACCCAGCAATCCCATTATTGGGTATATATCCAAAAGACTATAAATCGTTCTACTATAAGGACACATGTACACGAATGTTCATTGCAGCACTGTTTACAATAGCAAAGACCTGGAATCAACCCAAATGCCCATTGATAATAGACTGGATTGGAAAAATGTGGCACATATACACCATGGAATATTATGCAGCAATCAGAAATGATGAGTTTGTGTCGTTTGTAGGGACATGGATGAATCTGGAAAACATCATCCTCAGCAAACTGACACAAGAACAGAAAATGAAACACCGCATATTCTCACTCATAGGTGGGTGATGAAAAATGAGAACACATGGACACAGGGAGGGGAGTACTAAACAGTGGGGTCTATTGAGGGAAAAGGGGAGGGCCAGTGGGACGGGGAGGTGGGGAGGGATAGCCTGGGAGAAATGCCAAATGTGGGTGAAGGGGAGAAGAAAAGCAAAGCACACTGCCATGTGTGTACCTACGCAACTGTCTTGCATGCTCTGCTCATGTACCCCAAAACCTATAATCCAATAAAAAACTAAAAAAAAAAAAAAAAAAAGAAAGATTGTCCCAAAAAGAACAGACCACCTCCTCATCCTTGCCCGCTGTGCCAAGGGGATCACTGGAAGGCACACTGTCCCAGGGGATGAAGGTTCCCAGGGCCTGAGGTGGCTAACCAGATGATCCAACAGCAGGACTGAGGGTGCCCAGGGCAAGTGCCAGCATAAGCCATCACCCTCACCCAGCCCCAGGTAAAGTTAGCCATAGAGGGCCAGGAGGTCAATCTTCTCCTGGATACTGGCGCGGCCTTCTCAGTTTTGTTTTCCTGTCATGGACGGTTGTCCTCCAAGTTTGTAACTGTGCAGAGTCCTAGGACAAGCAGTCTCCAGATATTTCTCCCAGCCCCTAAGCTGTAACTGGGAAGATATGCTCTTCTCCCATGCCTTCCTCATCATGCCAGAAAGTCCCACTCCCTTACTAGGGCGGGACCTGTTAGCCAGAGCAGGAGCCATTATCTATATGAACATTTTCAGCATCTCTCTGCTGCCCATTATTTAAAGAAGAAATTAATCCCGACTTTCGGGCAATAGAGGGACAATTTGAGTGGGCAAAGAATGCCTGTCCAATTCAAATAAGGCTAAACAATCCAACCTCTTTTCCTTACCAAATACAGTGTCCCCTCAGACTGGAAGCCAAAAAGGGGCACAGGACATTGTAAGGAACTTAAAAGCTCAGGGTCTAGTGAGGTTCTGTAACAGCCCTTGTAATATTCCAATTTTAGGAGTACAAAAACCTAATGAACAATGGAGGCTGGAGCAAGATCTATGGCTTGTTAATGAAGCTGTGATCCCTTTATGCCCAACTGTACCCAACTTATACACCTTGCTCTCTCAAATACCAGGAGAGGCACACGGATTTATAGTCCTGGATCTTAACGATCCTTTTTTCTGTGTTCCATTACATCCTGACTCCCAGTTTCTGTTCGCTGTTGAAGACCCTTCAGACCACATTTCTCAGCTTACCTGGATAGTGTTACCCCAAGGCTTTCGAGATAGCCCTCACCTGTTCCGCCACACTATACTCCAATCCCAATTCTTCCATCCATAGTGGGGGCCAGAATAATAGGCAGGCTTAGTGCCGGTATTGGAGGAATTACTACCTCTACTCAGTTTAACTATAAGCTATGCCAGGAATTAAATAATGACGTGGAAAAGGTTGCCAATTCTCTCGTAACTCTATAAAAGCAACTTAACTCTTTAGCTGCTGTGGTACTTCAAAATCGAAGGTTCCTGGATCTGTTAATGGCAGACAGAGGAGGAACTTGTCTCTTTTTAGGAGAAGAATGCTTTTACTTTGTAAACCAATCAGGTATTTTCCTAAACAAAGTTAAAGAACTCAGGGACGAAATAGAAGGCAGGGCTAAGGACCTCCAAGAAATAGGATCATGGAGCTTGCTTAACTGGCTACCCTTGGTCTCCCCTCTTCTAGGCCCCTTAATAACTGTCCTATTATTGCTTGCCTTTGGGCCTTTCACCTTTAACTTTATTGCCAAATTCGTTTCTTCCAGAATTGAGGCTATGAAGCTACCAGTGCTCCTGTAAATGGAACCCCAGATGTCCTTGGCTCATAATTTCTATCGTGGACCCCTGGATCGCCCTGCAACCCCAGAAGACTCCCCTCTGGAGGAAACCTCAACTGCAGGGCCCTTTCTATGCCCCAGTTCAGCAGGAAGTAGAGTGATCGTCACCTGTGTCCCAACAGCAGTTGTACTTTCCTGTTCAGAGCGGGGACTGAGGGACTGTGTTAGAGGAACTTCCCAGGTCAAATAGGGGCTTTTGTTTCAAGTACAGGATTTTTCCCACCTCTGGCCAGCTAGGGCTTTGTTTCCAGCGCAGGGGCTTTGTTTCCACAGCAGGATTTTTCCTGCCTCTGGTTGGCTAGGTGCTGTTTCCAGTTTTTCTGTCTCTGGCTCTTAGGGGCTTTGTTCAAGTGCAGGGACTTTTTCCGCCTCTGGCCCGTGTAGGCGAAGGCTCAGTGACTCAGGGTTTGAAAACAATAGCCAATCCGGTAAAGGATTCAAAGATTAATTAATCCAGAGAAAAATGGGAAAAAAATCCTCTTATTGGATGAGAACAAGAATGGGGAGGGAACAACTCAGGAGTATAATCTCCAGCCGCCCAAGCCGGTAGCCGCACCCTCTCCGGGTCGCCTTCCATGGCGTGAAAGCTGTCCTTTCGCTCTGCCCAATAAACTGCACTACCGCACACTCTTTGGGACCATGAGTTCTATCTAAGCAGTAACACCGCAACACCGAGGCCCCCTTACCCATTCTTTGGGGTTGGAGAGGCCAAGAACCTAAGTTCCAGCCAGTTAAAGTATAAACAACTAATGCTTAAGACCGCAGTGTGAGCACCAGAGAAAAGCAATCTAGGGAAAATTCCATCTTGTCCATTCTGTCCTTCAAAAATTTCCTAAGCCTTTTCTACTCCAAGGAAATTTTCACTATACTATATCCTTCATTTACTCCCTGCTGCTGGGCAACCCCCTTCCAACTTCTCTGGCTGGCATCTAGTCCCAAAATTCCTTTCAGTTTCTTATGAAAGAGAATTATATCCCTTCCC
Organism: Callithrix jacchus; assembly: GCF_049354715.1. NCBI lineage: Eukaryota > Metazoa > Chordata > Mammalia > Primates > Cebidae > Callithrix > Callithrix jacchus. Next base: position 69,914,195 of record NC_133504.1, on the reverse strand, counting down.
CACCCATCACAGCTATGATAAAAGGAGCCATATCTTCATAACCAAGCACACCATCTAACACAATCATTCCACATAATTCTGAGGCCATCATTTAAAGAAACAATTAGTTCTCTCTCTACATATGCATAGAATTTTTTATTTAAAAAGCATCAAACTATCAGGGCTGCCAAACTGTACAATTCTGGGAGCACTGTTCACATCGCAGTTGTCACAAATGACAGGATTTCCATTAGGATGTGAATAGGACCCACTGAGATTATGTGTCTTTAAGTCTCTGTATGAAGCGATCTCTAATACTATCCTCGTTACTTTATAATTCCACTGTATCGTGGATATTTTTCCCTGTCACTAAATATGGTTATATATCACTTCTTTAATAGCAGGTATAGGAGACCAGAATATGCCACTCAAAATATGACAGTAGAAGACCAGAATGTGCCATCCCAAAATATGCCTTTTTGGCATAAAGATTATTTTGAGCTGATTATTTTGAGAAATAGCAGACACACACAGGAGAAGCTCTAAAAACAGAGTAGAGGTTACCCTTCTGTAAGTGAAATTTACATTTAAAAATAAATCTCCATTTGTAGATGTGTCTCCCTCCCAGTAAAGGAAGAAAAATTACAGTAAAATCCTATCAAGGGAGAAGGCCCTCATTTAAATCGACATAACAAATCTTACTCATTTTTTTTTTTGAGACAGAGTCTCCCTGTCCTTCAGGCTGATGTCAAATTCCTAGGCTTCAGTGACCCTCCCACCTTGGCCTATCAAAGTGCTGGAATTACAGATAAGAGCCACCATGCCTATCTTCTTTTTTTAACCATACTTTTCCTGGTCACCTCCCCATAAATGGCCTCCTCCACATCCTTTTGTATTTAGCTAAAGATGGTAGTTAAGCTTGCATTCTAAGCCACTTCTTTGCGAGTTTCTCGTCTTTCCCTGGGTATCTCCCACATAAACATGAGTTGCACTGATATACACATGAGGACATTGTTAATAAACTTCTATTTGTTTTTCTCTTGTTAATCTGTCTTTCGTTACAGGTGGTCCAAGCCAGGAACTTAGGATAGAGGGAAAATTATATTTTGCTCCTTCACACTGTGAAGTATTCCATATAGACAATGTCCCATTGTCTAACCAACATATCTAACTCCTTACAATAGATAATTCAGTTATTTCCAATTTCTCATTGTTGTAAGTAGTGCTATTCCTAGCTCTTCAAATGTATGCCTTTGGGAAGATATCAGATTATAACCTTAGAGTAAATTTGTAGATATAAAATAAAGTATATACACATTATACATTTTGCCACATGCTCCCAACTGCCCTCTTAAGAAGTGCCAGTTTTTACTACATGGAGTCCTTTTCCTATACTCGATTTCCAACATAGACATCATTATATTTTTCTCCTTTTTCAATAAAATGGGTTAAAAATGACATCTTGATAAATGTGTGTTTTTTTTTCTGTGGTTACAAGCAAAGTGGAATCTCTGTTTTATATATTTATTGGCCATTTGCACTTCTCCATTTATAAAGAACACCTTTATCTTTTGGTCGACTTTCCTATTGGTAGGTTTATCTTTTTCTTGTCAATTTGCAAGAGCTATTTAAAAATTAGCAACATACTTATACAATGTTGGTTTTTACTTTGCATTTTGGAAATTCCCTTTTACCTCAAGGGCTGTCCACTGTTAAAGCTAGACCATGAGAATAAAACTTATTGTGTCTGTGGAGTGGTGAACAGGAAGAAGAGACAAAAATCAAATTCCTGACTTGGAGTTCTAAAACAGGCACTTGATCACTTGATATTGCTACTGGTGGAAGGCATCCAAGTGACTATTGGCGAATCCATATGAGTATGCAGCAACCTCAATTCTTGCTTCCTCAGAAGAAAGGATTCAACTGAGGGACATAAGGCAGAAAAGGACACCAAGGCAAATTTCAGAGAAGGAGTGGAAATTTATTTTAAAAGGCTTTAGAACAGGAACAAAAGGAAAGTATGCTTGCAAGAGACCCCAGTAGACACTGCAGATGACTTGTGGGGAGAGAGGGAGGTGGACAAGAGTTGATAAACTACCCATTGGGTATTATGCTCACTACCTGCGTGACAGGTTTAATCATACCCTAAACCTCAGCATCATGCAATATATCTTTGAAACAAACCTGCACATGTGACCCCCCTGATTCTAAAATAAAAGTTGAAAAAGAAAATAAAAGAAGCCTAAGACACTCCCTCAAGTTTTGTACAGTTAAAGAAAGAGCTGAGAGAGTTTCAGCAGTCTAGATGGCATATTAGGTCAGAAATATGCCTTCCCCAGATAGGATATTGATTATATAAGCTGCACATCATGGCAAAAGTGAAAATATCAGGGGCAAAAATGTGAACAGCAGCTGCAGTGAGGATAGAGGTTATAAACCAAAGTATATATTATCAGACCTCAGCAGATGACAACTGGCCAGTTTCCTCCTTCTACCAATACCAAGGCCATTTAGGGAGAGTGGTTACAATTGCCATTTAGGGAGAGTGGGTACAGGACGGGACGTATATACCAAGGTCATTTAGGGAGAGTGGGTACAATTGCCATTTAGGGAGAGTGGGTACAGGAAGGGACGTATATAGACTAGACAAAAAACTTATCAGTATCAAAATGGAGTCACTAATGTAAAGCCCTAATAAAAGGGAGCTGGAAGCCATGAAAAGGGGGTCCTCATGCGTGCACACCTATGCTGGGAACTCTGCAAGGAATTCCTTAAACTGCAGTATTCCAGATAAGCTGCTTACCCAAAGACACTTGCCTAACAATGACTGTCTCTACCAATAGGCTAATGCCAACTCTTGCAACAAGCTCCAATAGTCTTGTTCCAAAACAGCTTCTGTTGATTCACCTTTCTGTCTTTAAAAGCTTTCCTCTACTCCAACTCCTTTGGAACTATGATCCATCATAGCATGCATATCCTGGATTGCAGTCTCCTGCTACTCTGGAATAAACTCTCTGCTCTGGAAGGTCAGTCTCTCTGTTGCTCACTTTAGGTTGACACAGAAAACCCTGAACCCTGAAAAATCATGACATTTAACTAAGTTTACTAGGAAATGACTAGATTAAATTTTTCATTGCCAAAGAGGAAAATTAAAAGTTGTGCTAATATTAAATTTTAAATACTTTTAAACACTAAAGTATCAAAAAGAAAATTATTTTTTGGTCCATATCTACTATATATGTTGCCAATATTTTTACTAGATTGGAATTTACCTCTTAAGAACTTGGGGGTTTTGTTGATGGTGTTTTTGGTTCGGTTGGTTTTTGCCTTATAGAGCATCTTTGAATGTATTCCTTTATGCTTTCTGGATTGGGTATAATGCTTTGAACGGTTTCCTTAGTTCCCAAATCATAAAAATATCCAACTATATTTTCTCCATAATTATTAAGGCTTCAATTTTTGTAAGTAACACTTTGATGCATCTAAATGTAATAGTGCAAAAACAAGCTATAATTTGATGCATATAAATTTATTTAAGTGCAGAGACTAACATAAGAAATTTAGGTTTTTTCCAAGTGATCATCAACTTTCCTAACATAATTCATTAAATACTTTTATCTTTTCCTTAGTAGAATTAATAACATTGTTATCATAATTTATCTTTCTTTTTATATAAAGAATTCAGTCTGAATTGAAACCTGCTTCTTTATCCCGCATGGCTACAATTACACCAGATGATTTTAACTGTTAAAGATTTATAATATATTTTAATATGTAATACCTTCATTAAAATTTATTTTCAGAAATTTCCTGGATATTTTCAGATAATTCTTATTTCAGATAAAATTTAGTTTTGTGAAGTTTCCTCAAAATATATTTCAAGCTTTGTATTTAATGAAAGTATAGATTATTTTTACACTCTTGAGCCTTTCTATTCTAAATGTTACTAATTAATGATATGGACAGGAAACAGAAATATTTGGTAGAAGAGGGCAGTTCCCTGGCAAAGACCTCAAAAAACAGCCACCCTAAATGGGAACAGGCATTCCTGTTTTCATGCCCAAATGTTGCCTTCTGGCCCACTATGCCCCCCATCCTGTACCAAATAAACCCAAAACCCCAGGCTCCATGAGCAGATGAGAGGAAGAACAGAGGAACAGAAGAGTGGCACCACAGAGAAGGAGAGAAGAAAAGGAATGTCTGAATGTCAAGAGGAGTTTGGCTGAAGACGGTCAGAGAGGAGATTGACTGTGGGACAACTGAACTCCAGGGGAAGATCATCTTTCCACTCAATCCCCTTTCTAGCTCCACATTTATCCAGCTGAGAGCCACCTTCATCCAGCAATAAAATCCCCCACATTTACCATCCTTCAATTTGTCCATGTGACCTGATTCTTCCTGGACACTGGACAAGAACTTGGATACCAAGAAGGCACAGAGCTGGTTAACACTTAAGCTGTCTGCAGACAGTAAAGCTAAAACAACACTGTAGCATGCCTACTGGGGCTTCAGAAGTTACAGGCACATACCCCTAGATACTACCATAGGGCTAGAAACCAAAAACACTTGCCCCAGCTCCTGCCCCTGCCTGTCTGCATGCTCCCTCTCCTGTAAGGGGTTTGAGAACGTAGCAGCCAAACAGACGAGCCACACCCCTGTCACACATCCTGCAAGGGGTGTCAGGGAACTCTCCCATTATATTAACATATGGAAATTAATGGCTTTCATATGTATAATCAATAACCAGTTACAGAACATAGAATAGAGAAAAGCTGGCCAGGCACAGTGCCTTATGCCTATTATCCCAGCACTTTGGGAGGTCGAGGTGAGTGGATCACTTGCACCCAAGATTTTGAGACTAGCCTAGCCAACATGGTGAAATCCTGACTAGAATAAAAATACTAAAATTAGCTGTGCGTGGTGGTAGGTGTCTATAGTCCCAGCTACTCAGGATGCTGAGGCAGGAGAATCACTTAAACCCAGGATTTTTTTAAGTGATCAGATTGTTCATTATGAATGAACCTTATGAAATGAAGTTAGCCACATCTCCAGAAATGGAACTCAGTATTTGTTACAGAAGAACTGGCAGAGCATTACAAATGCTACAAAAGATTACAGAGTAAATGGAGGCCAGGCACAGTGGCTGATGCCTGTAATCCCAGCACTTTGGGAGACTGAGGTAAGCAGATCACCTGAGGTCAGGAGTTAGAGACCAGCCTAGCCAACATGGCGAAACCCCCTCTTTACTAAAAATACAAAAAAATTAGCTGGGTGTGGCAGCATGTGCTTGTAGTCCCAGTTACTTGGGAGGCTGAGGCACAAGAATCACTTGAACCCAGGCAGCAGAGTTTGCAGTGAGCCAAGATGGTACCACTGCATTCCAGCCTGGGCAACAGAGACTCTGTCTCAATGAAAGAAGAAAAGAAAGAGAGAAAGAGGAAAGAAAGAGAGAGAGAGAGAAAGAAAAGGAAGGGAGGGAGGGAGGGAGGGAGGAAGGAAGGAAGGAAGGAAGGAAGGAAGGAAGGAAGGAAGGAAGGAAGGAAGGAAGGAAGGGAAAATGGAGCTTTTTTATGTTTGTTTTCTGTCAATTGTACTATTCCAGAAGGCACTTTTTTTTTCTCTCTTTTCTTATTCATTCTTCTTGACTGTAATCAGTCAACATTACTTATCATAATAAACTTTAGTTGCTTTATGTTTGTAGACGGCTTAAGTTAGTTCCTTTTTTTAAGTGAGATTCTTCTTTCTTCTACATTTACGCTGTTTTCAACTTCACCACTTCAACTGGTGAAATTAAGTTGAAAACAGAACGTGTGTGTGTGTGTGTGTGTCTGGATCTGTATGTGTATATACATATACATATATATTATATACTATATGCTTTGCATTGCATCTCCATTATTACATAATGTAAAAACATCACAAAACAAGCCCTTTTCTCCTATAAATGTTTGTCTAGCAGCTTAGGAAAATGATCTTTGCAAACTGTATCACTTACCATTCAAGTTATAGAATCAATAGTAGGCTTGAGATTGCAGTAGCATTTCCTAACTTCGACAGCAAAAAAGCTGTCTCACACATGTGAGATGAGAATTTGATTGAGCTTGTAAAAGTTTTCCTTTTAGAAATAATGTAGATTTTAAATTTTACGTATCTAGTCTTTTACAACTTGCTTGAGAATTGCTTCAAATCCTACAGCACATAGGCCTTAACTTTAACAGCATTTGCCTCTTACCTAATGCCATCTGGTGTAGATCAACATATTATATAGAGCATCATCTCCAAAGAATTCTCTGTATTATTTATAAATATTATAATATGGATTATAATAAGTTATGGAAAAAATGCAAACACATCTGGAGGTCATTTAACAAAAATCAATAAAACCTTTATAAATTGAACAATTATTCATATGCTAACCTGATTGGCTTTACTAAACATCTCCATTGTTTCATTAAACCTTGCCAGTTTATCCAAATATGCATCAGAATCTATCAAAAGAATCAGTGGCTACATAAAACATTAAGTTTTTCATAACACCATTCCCTAGAAGGCTATAATCCTCTCATATTGGTAAATCTTTATTTAGGTAACAGATATGTGAGGACTTCAGCTACATAGGCAAAAGGAAATAGAAAATTATCACAGTCCATCTTCCAGGCAATCTATAATATAAACTACCCATTAAAGATTACTTTGCCCAAGGTTTCTAAATCATTCTTTAGACCTCAGCATTCCTTTGTCTATGCCAATGTAACTATCAGACATTCCTATAAAAGAGCTTCCTCACACATTTTCAAACCACCAAAACCACAGTCACACATATTTATTATCCCAATGGACTTTCCCTTACAAATTCCTGTTGATTTTAGCAGAGCACACCCATTCCCCAGAGTACAGTCAGCTTTTCTCATCTACTCTAATGAGAGAAAACTTTCTATTAATAAAGCAGGTGGCAACCATTATAAATGTCTTATTAAATAGTGGGGATTTTTCTGAGCCAAGGAACAATAATAGGCAATATCCAAACTTATGCACTACACTGGCAAAGGAGCTTTTTTATAGACTGTTTCCAGAATTAAGTGGTTTGATATTTCCCCCTAAAAACAGGAAGACCACTGTTTCTGATAGCCCACTTGTGCCAAGTACTATACTAGGCATGTTACATACATTATTATTTTACAGACAAGTAACCAAGATTCTTACAGGTTAAATAAGTTACCTACTAACACATAATTTTAATACATTAGCCTGACTCCAAAACCCAAGCCCCTCCAACTTTTCCATACTTTACACATCCCCAACCTTGGGGTATATAACACAAAAATGTAAAGGTATTGCAAATTAATCTACATCTCGGGCCAAGTTTACAGAGAAAATGTATCTCCTTAATTTGGCCTGTAGTTATGTGGCTTGCCTCATGAGCCTCCGCCCCCTGAGTGGTAGAGGGAAAGATTACTAAACATCAAATCTGGTTTAAACTCTGTCCAATTTAGTAATTTGAACTGTCTGCAAAGGTGGCATCTAGTGATCCCTCTAGGCCACAGTGTTCCGTGCCATAAAGAAGAAAGACTCATGGCTTAGATGGCAAAGCAAATGGTACCTCCTCTACTCTAGGAATTGAATACTCCAGATTTGCTTCTTGATATGCAAAAGTGGGAGAATAAAGGATTTTAGAAAACCCTTTCTATATATACACAGGCTTCCAAGAATACAATCTTGCAGAAAATTTGAATTGAGGAGATAGATCCCTTCCATAACCATTTCTCCTTCCCCACCTTAAGTAAATGAATTCATAGACCAAACAGACCTAAGGTTATATATTCAGAAAAGTGAAAGAGAAAAGTATATTAATAAATTTCAGGCTGTTTTTATCAATCATAAAAGCATGAGTAGATGCAGCTGGTAAAATACAATGCCAATTTTGTGAAATAATTTTTCACTTGAAAATAAAATCTTTTTAATGAGTGTATTGTACATACTATGAGAATAAACAATGGATTATAAACTGTTGCAAAATCTTTTAAGAGGGTTTCCCCATTCAATTTTCTTTTTTATAATTTTAACTATTAAATGAAGAATTCTCAAAATACACCATATATATATATATATATATATATATATATATATATATATATAATTGTAATAATTTCCCTTGAATATCATCTTCCTTTCCAAAGTAACAGGAGTGATTTTAACTCTCTTGTATTTTTCCACACTTATATTCACACTCACACAAATATACATACCAAGAACCAGTTTGGTTGGGAGACCCCACCCAGGTGGCACTGAAGGTATTGAAAGGCATACACCCAGATAGAACAATAGAGTGGATCTATCTGGGGGACCAACAGCCTGAGAGCTGAGAGGCTGGCTTCATTCCAGGTTGAAGGTCCCAAGCAGATTCTCATCCATGTATTTATTTGCTTTTAGACAGGCGATTCTTATTAATACACAGGTGCTCTACATTTACTCATAACCCAAGAATATACCAAGTAGGCAGCTGTTACCCACCTACCACTAATTACAAACTAAAAGGTATCCTTCACAGAGGAGCCACGAGGGCAGAGTAAACTTAATGTTTCTCGACACATACATACTTGCAGACACAGGGATACATTTTTTTTGTATGATTGTTGAAATGGTTGTGTTCCCACCCAAATCTCATCTTGAATTGTAGGTCCCCTAATCCCCATGTGTTGTGGGAGGGACCTGGTGAGAGGTAATTGAATCACAGAGGCGGTTATCCCCATGCTGCTGTTCTCTTGATAGTGAGTTTGTTCTCATGAGAGCTGATGTTCTTATAAGGAACTTTTCCCCATTTTTTTCAGCACTTTCTCTTCCTGCTGCCATGTGAAAAAGGACGTACTTGCTCTTCCTTTCACTGTGATTGTAAGTTTCCCAAGGCCTCTCCAGCCATGCTGAACAGTAAGTTAATTAAACCTTTCTTTATAAACTGCCCAGTCTCGGGTACATCTTTATTAACAGCATGAGAATAAACTAATACAGTAAATTGGTACCTATAGAGTGGGGTGCTGCTATAAGGATACACAAAAATGTGGAAGCAACTTTGGAACTGGGTAACAGGCAGAGGTTGGAACAGTTTGCAGGGCTCAGAAGACAAGAAAATGTGGAAAGTTTGGAACTTCCTAGAGACTTGTTGAATGGCTTTGACCAAAATGCTGATAGTGATATGGACAATGAAATCCAGGCTAAAGTGGTCTCAGATAGAGACGAGGAATTTATTGGGAAGTGGAACACAGTGACTCTTGATATGTTTTTGCAAAGAGACTGGCAGCATTTTGCCCCTTCCCTAGAGATCTGTGGAACTTTGAACTTAAGAGAAATGATTTAAGGTATCTAGTGAAAGAAATTTCTAAGCGACAAAGTGTTCAAAAGGAAGCAAAACATAAAAGTTTTTAAAAATTGTATGTGGCAATGTGATAGAAAAGAAAACCTCATTTTCTGGGGAGAAATTCAAGACTGCTGCAGAAATTTCCATACGTAATGAGGAGCTGCATGCTAATCATCAAGACAGTAGGGAAAATGTCTCCAGGGCATGTCAGAAACTTTTGCTGCAGCCCCTCCCATCACAGGACTGGAGGCCTAGGAGGGAAATGGTTTCCTGGGCCAGGCCCAGGACCCCCCTGCTGTGTGCAGCCTCAGGACTTGGTGCCCTGCATCCCAGCCACTCCAGCCATGTCTAAAAATGACCAAGGTACAGCTCAGGTCATTGCATCAGAAAGAACAAGCCTCAAGCCTTTGCAGTTTCCTCCTGGTATGGAGCCTGTGGGTACATAGAAGTCAAGATTTGGGGTTTGGGAACCTCTGCCTAGATTTCAGAGAATGTATGGAAATGACTGGATGTCCAGGCACAAGTTTCCTGCATGAGTAGTGCCCTCATAGAGAACCTCTGCTAGGGTGGTGCAGAAGGGAAATGTGAGGTCCAGAGCCCTCATAGAATCCCCAGTGGGGCACTGCCTAATAGAGCTGTGAGAAGAGAGTCATCATTGTCCAGACTCCAGAATAGTCAATCCACTGACAGCTTGCATCATGTACCTGGAAAAGCCTCAGGCACTCAATGCCAGCCCATGAAACAGCTGGACGAGGAGCTATACTCTGCAAAGCCACATAGGTTGAGCTTCCCAAGGCCGTGGGAGCCCATCTGTTGTATTAACTTAAAGCATTAACTTAAACTTTAAGGTTTAACGACGGCCCTTTTAGATTTCAGACTTGCATGGAGCCTGTACCTGCTTTGTTTTGGCCAATTCCTCCCATTTGGGATGCATGTATTTACCCAATGCCTGTACTCCCATTTTATCTAGGAAGTAATTAACTTGCTTTGGATTTTACAGGCTCATAGGCAGAAGGGAGGGACTTGCCTTGTTTCAGAAGGGACTTTGGACTTGGACTTTTGAGTTAATGCTGAAATGAGTTAAGACTCTGAGGGACTGGTGGGAAAGCATGATTGATTTTGAAATGTGAGACCATGAGATTTGGAAGGAACCAAATGATAGTTTGGCTGTGTCCCCACCCAAATCTCATCTTGACTTGTACTTCCCATAATCTCAACTTGTTATGGGAGTAACTCAGTGGGAAGTAATTAAATCATGGGGTTGTTACTCCCATGCTGCAGTTCTTATAACAGTAAGTTCTCATGAGATCTGATCTTTTTATAAGGGGCTCTTTCCCCTTTTGCCCAGCACTTTTTCTTTCTGTCACCATGTGAAGAAGAATGTGTTTGCTTCCCCTTCTGCCATGCTTGTAAGTTTCCTGAGGCCTTCCAAACCATACTGAACTGTAAGTCAATTAAACCTCTTTCCTTTATAAATTACCAAGTCTCAGGTATGTTTTTATTAGCAGCATGAGAACAGACTAATACAATTTTATAAACAATCTATACACATTACTCTGCAATTTGCTTTTCTCATTTAATAATTATTGAAACTTAATTCTCATATTGGTAAATAATAATAAATTCCCACACAAATAGTGATGGGTACAGGTCAAAATTTTATTTGACTCATTAATGAAGAAACTAGCAGAATGATGTTGATTCAATTTGAATGAGGAACTTGGATTTATATTTATATTAAAACAATAGAAAAAAGAATACTTTAAATAGAACTGTTAGATTAAATATAAAATTGGCCACTGTCCTACAGGGAAATAAATCATAACATTTGAGGTTATCATTTTTACTATACAAATAATTGTACCTTATTAGATTTCCGCAAGTTAACCTCTAACTTTACCAAGTTTTAGAACTTAAGTGAGACCATCCCTTTTCCCACGGAGAGAGATAGATGACCTTCAGGGTGGCTTGTTCGAAAATGTTATAGCAGGATATTAAGATCATCTTTTTTGTCTTATTTCTAAGTTTTGGAGAATTTTCCTAAACATAATAGATCATAGATATCCCTCTGGATTAGCAGATTTACTTCACGTAATTTTAGTAACCATATAATCAAAGCATAGTATAAATGTTCTATAAATAATCCAACAATCCTATTTGTGAACATACAGTTTTTTCCCAACATTTTAGCCACTACAAATAATGCTGCTTTAATATCTTTGTATGTATATGCTTTGATACTGGTGCTTCTATCCTGTAAGATAAAGTCCCCAAAGTAGGGATATCTAAATCAAAGAAAATAGATATTCTAATTTAATAGCTATTGCCCCACTCTTTTATGAGTTTTCATAGTTTTGGATGTAGTCCTGTGTATACTTTTAACCTAGTTAAGTCAAGACAATCCCAACAAGATTGAAAATACTTGCAGCCTGCAAGCCATGGCCATCCTGTGAAAAGGCAACAAGTAGGTTTTGTGCCAAGAACTTAATGGCAATGATTACTCAAATGCTGAATCAAAACTAAATAAATAAAATATATATCTTTGTTGGTTAAAAATAAAATGTTAATATTTTTCTGTTATTTCTTTCTCTTGATTATTCTAATTCATTATAGTTACTGATAAATTTGGTACTATTCATGTGTAAATAAATAGTTTAACTTTTATTAATATGCAATAACTGCTTTGTTTCTTATGTAGTGCAAGAAAATGCTAAAGTGATCAGGCTGCAATAACATTGCTCTCAAAACGCTTGGATTCATGAACATCTAATGAGAGAAAATATAGCATGTTTTTAACTAGGCTTTTAAAGACTTACATGAAGTATCTGTTAATATAGAAAATGTAGAAACAACTTACACATCCCTCAGTAAGGAACTGATGAAATATATTACAGTACATTCACACTATGTAATATTATGCAGTTGCTCCTTCAACAGTCATTTGTACCAGAATTGTATCAGGCACTGAGGATAAAAGATCCCCAAAAACACACAATTATAGTTGAAATGACTCAAATCAGCACACTAACACATTTATAATTACGAACAAACTAACAGTCTAAAGGAAACACTATTGCATAAGGGCCTATAACACAAAGGAACCCAATATAGACTTACTCTGAGAAGCTAATTATTCATCAATAATTAGCTTCTCAGAGGGCTATGTGAAACCATTGAAAGGCTATAAGCAGAAAATAACACAATCTAATTTAAATTTTAAAAGATAATTCTGGCAATACTGAGGAGGAGGATTTGGTTAGGAGCTCAAGTGAATGTGTAGAGACCAGTTAGGAAACCGGTCAGGGGAAAGACTGGCATCATGTCTGTGGAAATGGAGATAAATTGGCAGATTTGAGAGATATTAAGGAGATAAGCAGAATTTGGATTTAATCAACTGTATTGAACATGGGACATGAAAGAGAAGGAGTGTCAAGAGCAATGGGTGTCCGGTTTGTAAAATTAAATGGATGTGTAACTGGATTCTCTGAAGCAAGAGCACAAATGGAGGACAGATTTGTGAGGGGAGAACATGATGGAATTGAAATGGAAATAACAAGTGAGAAGCTGGATACTCAAACCTGAAATGCAAAGGAGAGATCTGGACTGAAAATAAAAATGTGTAAGTCATAAAATAAAAGGGCAGTTGAAACTCTGAGAGTAAATGAGAGCTTGTAAGGATAAAATATCACATGAGAAAAGAAAGAGGGAAAAAGAGTCAGAGAGAGAATAAAAGAAGAAAAGGAGGAGAAGGAAGAGGCAAGAGACTAACTAATATCAAAGCTGAAGGGACTCCCATATGTAAGGATTGCAAAGAAGACAAAGAAGGAGTGGTCATAGAGGTAGCAGAGAAACCAGGAAAGAGGTAGATTTCTAAGAATTAATAGGTATATGGATTTAAGTGAAAACTTTAGAATATCACATAAAACCAGATTTTATTACTATAAAAATTCAAATGGGTTGGTATATATAGACATAGATACTCACATAATTATGTTAATACATAGATAAAAACTGGGATAAAAGAAACACAAAAAACTGTAATAGTGGTTATCACTGGAGATTAAAGAGGAAATTTAAGAAGGATGCTTACATTGTGCTTTTTGCATTTCCATTTGTGATTAATCAATTAAATTATACATATATGTATATACATATATACATATATATATCTTGTGTTATTTTATTTTAAGAAAAAGAAAAATATAAAGAGAGTTACCAAAACATCCAAAGGAAAACAATGCAAAACATGGATATCCTAAATATTAAACAAATAGAGCTAAAATTTTGAAAACTGTATCTATTAAAAGAAATATCTGATAAACATTGAGTTACTATCTGATCCAACAATTCCATTCCATTGTATATACCCGAGTGATTAAAACATGTTCACATAAAAACTCATACATAAATATTCATAGCAGTATTACTCATAGTAGCCAAAAAGTGGAAGCAATCAAATGTTCATCAACTGATGAGTGAATAAACTAAATGTGATATTCCATACAATGGAACATTATTCAGCAATAAAAAGGAATTAAGTACTGATAAATGCTACAATACAGATGAACCTTGAAAACATGATGCTACATGAAAGAAGCCAGATACAAAAGGCCACATATTGTGTGATTTCATTTATAGGTAACGTCCAGAATACAGAACCACAGAGACAGAAAGTAGATTGGTAGTTGCTAGAAGCTAGAGAAAAAAGGAATAGAGAATGACTTCTTAGTGAGTATTAAGTTTCTTTTGGGGGTGATTAAAATAGTCTGAAATTAGACGATGGTGATGGTTGCACAACTTTATGATAAAAAACTTTAAAACCACTGAATTGTATACAGTAAAATGGTAAACTTTGCAGGATATGGATATTTCAATTTCTTAATGAAGGTGAGTGATAGATACTTTGTGAAATGAAGAAGGGCAAGACTCTTCTCTGAATGGCCAAATGCTGGAACAGAGCTACTCTAGCTTTACTACAAGCCTCCAGTAAATGTCTTCTCCTTACAGTCTGGAAAAGAACAAAAACATACCTGAAAAATTGAGTATATAAATATGATAGTACTTTATATTTCAATGTACCCTGGCCAGGTAGATCCTTTTCTTACATCCAACAAAGAACAAAGAAAGAATGAAACTCCATGAAGTTATAAAAAACTGTATCTGAGATCGTGGCATTCCCTACTACACACCCAAGCTCTATGAGTGCAGCCCAGAGGCCTTTTCTTGATAGACTGTGCCCTTTCTTAATTATTGTTTCTTAGCTCCAAAACTACTCCCTCTTTACTCTGATTTGTGATGCTGGGGCTGGAACTCTGTAAACCACAGTTGACTCCTGGTCAGGCTTCTCTAACAGAGGGGCAGACTGTAGGGCTGCAGTAGGGAGAAGAGACATGATCCTTCCTGTCCACTTCCTGTTAATTCTATTGGCTGTCTTCCTACTTCCTCATTTCAGGAGCAGCACCAGTGCCTTCCCACAGCAGTAGCTGAATCCAGTCCATGGTGCTTCCAACACTTTCAGAACCAGCCTCAAGCATTCTTCAATGGATAACATTCCATTGTATATGTGTATACCAATTTTTTCCCATTCATCCATTAATGGATATTTTGGCTGTTTCCACCTATTGGCTATCATGAATAGTGTTGCTAGAAAGTGAAAGAAGCTGATATAAAAGGCCACATGTTGTAGAATTCCATTTATATTAAATATCCAGACTAGGCAAATTCATAGACACAGAATGCTGATTGGTGGCATCCAGTGGCTAAAGAGAGGAATGAATGCAGAGCAACTGCTTAATGGGTGTGGGGTTTGCTTTTGGGGTGATGAAAATATTTTGAAACTAAAAAAAAGTGGTAGTTGCACATTTGTAAATATACTAAATGCCATTCTAGTTACTCTGGAATGGTTAGTTTTTTATTATGTCAATTTTGCCTCAATAAAAATAAATAAGTAACTGGGTGGTTTCTGTCTCCTGACTGGGCCCAGACTGATACATGGACCCTCCTTACACCCACAGCAGTCTTCAAGATTGCCTTCACCACCTGACCTGCATGGCCTCTCACCAGCTATGGTTCTCACCTGTTCCTCTGGTTTTCACTGTTTGGGAAGTGGTTAATTCTCAAAAGAAAGTATTGTCTTGACTTGTGCTGCCCAAGATACTAGTCACCAGCTACATGTGGCTACTTAAATGTAAATTTAATTAAATAAAAAATTCAGTTCCACAGTTGCACTAGCCACATTTCAAGTGTTCATTACCCACATGTGGTTTTGACCACAGTGGCAGGCTGTCAGGAGCTGGTGCTGCCACTGTGCCAGCTTCAGTGGGAAGGTGTGAGCAGTGGTGGCAGGAGCAGCTGTGGGAGTAGCAATGGCAATGGTAGGTCCCCTGTGCCTAACATGCCCAAAGCAGCTGATTGTGCTGCTCCTACCCTCATACAGCAGGACAGCACCTGAGCCTCCTCTATTCTGGACCTTCACCACTCTTGCCTGCTGCCACTGTGGGGAGGGTGCCAGGATGAGGTGGAACTGAGCCTGGAGTGGTGCCACACTCCATGGAGCCAGCAGAAATCAGGGACAAGTAGGAGTCCCCTTGGATCCCGCTGCCCTGGGGGCTGCCATGATGGGGCTGGGCCAAGCTGCCTGCCAGCAGGGGAGCAGCATGCTTTGGCACAGAGGCATGGGCAGAGAGGGGCCCAGTGAGGACTTGAAGACCCCACTCCAGGCTGCAAGGAGGTGCAGCTGGGGCTGCCTGCATGCTCCACAGAGTGGGTGGGAGCTCTGCCCTCCCAGGTGCAGGATGTGGGCCTCTCCGCACTCTGTACCCTGGGGGACCTGGGAAGTCCCTTCCTGCCCCTGCAGGCTTGGAGCTGTCTGCTCCCTCCACCTGGCCTCTCTCTGCTCCTGGGACCGTCTCCAATCTTGGAGTGGGGTTGGGGCCAAGCTCAGGCACTATCACAGCCTATCCAGGTGTGCATACACTTGAGACAGCACACTCAAAACATGCCAGCTTTCTGCTGCCTCGACCCACTCCTGACTTGGGGTAACAATGAGACTGAGGTGCAGGGAAGCCAAGGGGAGGCACTGAGGACAGCTCAGTGCTGGCCCATAGGTGCCCCTTGGCATGAGCAGCCTGGGCACATGGATGGTGGCAGGAGGCAGACAGGCTCCTGGGTGGAAGGGGGCATTCCCTGATGAAGCCCCACCTTCAAGCCAGGGACAACCTGAAGGCTGGGGGTTGGGCTACCAGTCCCACGGACTGGAGTGGGAACTTGTGATGCCTTTTTCAGGCCCGCCCATGGCAGCTCATACACCAATCAGCATGCACTTCTTTCCCTCTAAGGCCCATAAAAGCCCTATGCTCAGGCAGAGCTGGAGAGACAATGGGATGACCAGCTGCACAGAGGAGCTACTCTCTCTGCTGAGAGCTAAACATTTGTTGAGACAACCTGCTTGCAGAAAGGAGCTACCTTCTTGGCTGGAAGTTGAACATTCAACAGGACACCCTGGCTGCAGAAAGGAGCTGCCTTCTGTGAGTCTCCTCTGAACTGTTATATCACTCAATAAAGCTCCTCTTTATCTTGATCACCTTTTATTTGTCTGCATACCTCATTCTTCCTGGTTGCAGGACAAGAACTCAGGACCTGCCAAATGGCAAGGCTAAGGCAACACAAACAGGGCCGATACATGCCCTTTGCTTGCCACATGTGGGCAAAGGGAAGGAGAGAAGAGTTATAGCCCTTCAGGAAGCCCAGACCTAGGAGCTCCCCAAGCCAGGGCTGTGACACCCTTTCTGGGGCCCTGTGGTTCCTGGTATCTCCAAGCTTCTGGGTTCCACTGCATTCTCCAGTGCCAGCTATGGAAGCTGCTGGCAGTGCACCTGGTCCAGCCACAGACTCTCTGAAAGCTGGTGCCCATGCCGGCTCCTGGAGCTGCCCACCCCACTGCAGCAGCCTGTGTGACTGTGCAGTAGCCAAACCCCAGACTCATTCACACACCCTCACCCTACCCCTCCACGCCTGACTGGCCCTTGGCAGGTGGTGGGATCCAGGCCAGTAGCATGAGCTGAGCACAGCCTGCCAGGCCAGGTGGGCAAAATGAGCCTGATGAGCCTCAGCAAAACTCAGGCAAAGGCACCACTGGCTACAGAGATTTCCAGCCAGAAAAGCAACACCCCAGGGAACTGAAAACAGCTAGTGGCTATGACTCTGGACTACACAGAACATTTCTATCATCACAGAAAGTCCCATTGAACAGCACTGGTCTGTACTTTATGAAGGATCTTTCAGTCATAAAGCCTCCAAAATACCCTGTTCATCTGCCTATAGTTATAGTCTTGCTTAGAGCTTAAATGAGAAAAAAAAATCAGGGAAAAAGAGGTTAAGTCAAGAACAAGTGTCTTTGCAGTTTTCACCACTTCACTCTAGTCTTTCTTCAACCCAGTAGCTTTGTTCTTATCCAGCCTTCTCCCTAAATACATCAGTAATTACTGCATTTACAACTACACATTTATTTTCATTATGCATTAGTTTGACCTATAAAACTATAAACTTCTCCAGGCCAGAGTTTTTGTGTTTTTCATACACACTCCACACATTCAGTGGTAGATTCCTTGAACAGTCATCAACTACTTGCTGATTGAAGATCTGATGAGGCCAGCTCTGGTTTCAGGGGATTGGTTACAAACTGAGAAAATAAAACCTCTGCCAACACAGTGGTAACACACTGCCTAAATAAACAGAAGTCATTTGCAATGCTTTACTCTTATTATTTCTTCTGGTTTTTATTTTTTAATGAGCATACCACTTCAAAAACATTCCTAGTGTGGCTCAGCCCAAATAGCTCCAGTAGGAGATAGACGCCTCCTTTTATGAAAACCAGCCCCACACGAAATCTTTTTTGTTCCTGAGTAGCAGATCAGATCCAAGGTCAACCCAGAGTAACATAAGCCAAATGCGGTGCTCTTCCCTCAAGACTTTTTTCTGAGTGTGCTTCCTACCTTTGCTGTGTGGCTTTCAGAGAAAGCGAATGGCATGTTTGAATCAGAGGGTAACTGATCAGTAGTCTTGGATGACTTTTTGCAAACTTAGATCAGATTTTAAAGCACTATATCTTGTAATTACAACAACTTCCTCAATGTTTATGAATATAGTTTGAGGTAAATTTGTGCTTTGTGCAGTTTGCCGACTGTTATTGTAGGCACAAATATGTGTCGGGCTGGTAAAGGAGTAATTCTCCTCCTACTTACTGCATGTACAATATTGTCATTCTACATTTATAGTGGGAATAATCACGATTCATGTAGGCTATTGTAAGTAGCTCAGTCTTGCTAAATGGAGGAAAAAATAAAAGAACATCTCAGGAAGGAAGTAGATAAATACAGAAAGCTGAAGGCATTAGAGGCCTTGAGAATGCAAAAAAGATCCATGTGGGCATATGAGTCAATCATCATTGGCTCTGCCACATGCTCATTTCTTATTTCTACTTCCTCTACTACTTCTTTCTGTCTTAGAGCTTACACTATATTGGACCAATTTTCAAATTGGCAAAGCCCATAAGAAGAACCCAGTTCATAATCCCTGGAAGATGAATAATATGGTCTGTAGAATCCATCACTGCCCTTGCTAGGTACCCTCCAGCTTTGTCCTTTCTGTGCCCATGTCCTGACCTCCACCTACTAGCTTCTACATCTCCTTATCTGAAGACTTTCTCACATGGCAAAGAAGTATCAGAGAATTAATATACACTGGAGGGTGCTTCTCCAGTGACAGTACCCAGCTTCCCTGACCCATAGGTGAACTCCCTGTGAAATGTATGTTCTACATTCCCTCCGAGGTTCTCTGGTGGGATTAAGCTCTTGTTTCTCATGCTGATAACTTGTTCTTTATTGGCTGCCTTCCTCTCTCTGTTTTATATCCTCACTTCCCTAGAGTGTTTTCTGGAATCACCTCCCAGATCTCTGTCTTAGGAGGTGTTCCTGCATGATCTCAAATTCAAGATATATGTTAATCATAATAGTTATCATCTGTTAAGGATATGCCATGTGACAGACATTGTTCTAAGACCTTTACCTATTAAGCCACTTAAATGGTGCACAGTGGATAAGATAGATACTATCATCATTCTCAGTGCACAGACGAGGGTACCACTGTATAGAGGTTAAATACCTATCTTTTGAACCTAGTCAGATGGCTTCAGAGCACCGATATTATGCTCTTCTGCTCACTGCCTCAAATAGGCCTTTGAGAAATAAACAAAAAAATAAACAGAAAGAGGAAAGGAATAAAATCAGAAATTCAGGAGTCACACTAATCAACTCATAACTTCTAAGGGCCTGACAGAGGAAGAACCAGCAGACTTGAATAGTTATTGGCTAAGAGGCAAAGGAGAGAGAGGAGCAAAAATTAATGAAAGATGATAGGAGGTATAATCCCTGAATAAAAATTTACATCATCTCTAGAAAGTTAAAGTTGGCTACAAATGTTTTACTATTTTTCCTGTTGAGAGGTGGAGGCTATAGTTTCCCTCACATTTAAATCTGGACTGGCTTTAGTGATTTGTTTGACCAGTTATGTTTGTCAGGGTTCTCTAGAGGGACAGAACTAATAGAATAGATGTATACATAAAGGCAAGCTTATTAAGGAGTATTGACTCACATGATCACAAGGTGAAGTCTCATAACAGGCTGTCTGCAAGCTGAGGAGCAAGGAAGCCAGTCCGAGTCCCAAAGCTGAAGAACTTGGAGTCTAGTGTTTGAGGGCAGGAAGCAGCCAGCACAGGAGACAGATAGAGGCTGAGAGGCTAAGCCAGTCTAGTCTTTCCTCATTCTTCTGCCTGCTTTTATTCTGGCCACAGTAGCAGCTGATTAGATTATATCCATTTATCATCTTCCAGGGATGATGAAGTGGGTTCTCCTTATGGGCTTGCTACTTTGAAAACTGGCCAAATATAGTGTAAGCTCTGAGAGAGAAAGAAGTAGTAGAGGAACCAAATTAAGAAATGAGCATATGATAGAGCCAATGATAATTGACTAGATTGAGGGTGGGTCTGCCTTAACTGACTCAAATTTTAATCTCCTTTGTCAACATCCTCACAGACACACCCAGGAACAATACTTTGTATCCTTCAATCCAATCAAATTGACACTCAGTATTAACCATCACACCAGCAGAGTGCACAGAAAGTAATATTCTGACTTCCAAGACTAGGTCACAGAAGCCTCGCAGCTTCTGACCAGGTCTTTTAGGATAGTACCTCTGGGAACCTTGTACTACCATGAAAGAAGTCTCCCATGCTATAGAGCCCACAAGCAGGTGTGCCAAGTGATGCTCTTGACTGGGCATAACTTGCCAACAACCCCTGCAAAGGCTCCAAACAGCCTGGATCTTCCAAAACTAGAGTGCACTCATCTGTTTCAGAAGCAAGCCATAAATGGGTTCCCTGTATGTAGAGACTTTTAAAACAATAATAAAACAGACAAAAAGTTTGTCTGCTTTTTGTTATTACCATAAGCTGGCAATTCTAAACAATGTCAGTGGTAAACCATTACTACCTGAAAAAAAATCTTTTGTTGGCCTAATCTCTAAACAACTGCTATGGACATCATTAAGTTTTAATCATATACATGTACACTTCAGATTAGCACATTTTTATTTCTAACCCTTTTATAAACATTATATTTTGCCTGAAAGTTAATTTGGAGAACTCCCAGTTATACCCCCAACACATCCAGCCTCAGCAACATGCTTATTTCAAGCTCTCTGTGGGAACATTGTGGACAGCTGTGGACAGTTCATTCTCCAACCCCCGTAAGACACATATTCCTGCATTGTGATGGTAGTGTCAAACCGTGATAGCATGGTAGTTG
The DNA here is from genome assembly GCF_049354715.1 of Callithrix jacchus. Lineage (NCBI taxonomy): Eukaryota > Metazoa > Chordata > Mammalia > Primates > Cebidae > Callithrix > Callithrix jacchus. The sequence continues at coordinate 69,893,003 of NC_133504.1, read as the reverse complement.
CAAAGACAAACAAAACAGACCTTGAGTTTCTTCAATATTCTCATTCTACTTGACCACTTAGAGTTTTAATTTGTATTTAAAATCTAAAACAGTGAAACAAGGTGTAAATTACAAGGTGTAATAGTGATGCTTGGTAAGTGCAAATTTTCATTTATACATGAAATGTTTTGCTAAATTTAAATAATATTTCTAAAAGTTAAAATGTATTCTTTCATTTTAATTATTTTAAATCTAAATAATGAAGCAAGAAAATGAAATATTACATAAGACGTACAATTTAGTAGTTCCCTAAATTAAATCTTTTATAGACTTTTCAGCTTTCCTAAAACTAGTTACTGCACAATTATTATCTAAAATATTATTATATTGGACTGTAACAAAAAGGATCAAAATTCAAACTATGTAGATTAAATAGAAGAACTAGTTAGTACATAGTTGTGCATTTTCCCTTTTCTTGGTACTGTACCATCTGTTTTTTTACTGTCTTTTTTTTTTTTAAGAGATAGGGTCTCATTCTGTCATCCAAGCTGGAGTGTTGCGCAGGGTGCTTTACTTTCTTTTTGTAAAACTGGTATGATTACATATACAAAGGTTAATTTAAAGAATTTTGTCTGGGCTTGGTGGCTCACTCCTGTAATGCCAGCACTTTGGGAGGCTGAGGCGGATGGATCATGAGGACAGGAGTTCTAGGCCAGCCTGACCAACATGGTTAAACCTCGTCTCTACTAAAAACACAAAAATTAGCTGGGCGTGGTGGTGTGCACCTGTAATTCCAGCTACTCAGTGAGGCTAAGGGAGGAGAATCGCTTGAACCCTCCTCTGCTTGAGGCAGAGGTTGCGGTGAGCTGAGATCGCGCTGTTGCACTTCAACCTGGGGCGACAGAGGGAGACTCCGTCTCAAAATTTCACTTTTTCTATTTTTCCTGTGAGCATTAGTGTTATTTATTTCATTTCCTGTTATTACTGAAAATAACTGTATCTTCTAGAGGAAAATAATGTTAAAAAATTTGATCTGCTTATACCACATACACAGGTACACCAGACCAGCTCACCCACCAGCCGAATACCACCAAGTGGTCAACACTAATTCCACATGGAAAAGAAGAACCACCTAGTTATGCCCTGCCTGGATTCCCAGAATCATGACATATAATAAAATAGTCATTGTTTTAATCCACTAAGCTTTGGGGAGGCTTAAGATTACAGCAAAAAAGAACTGAAATATTTACAAAGCTGAAAAATGAGGAAGTTTATAATATTTTTCCTTTGCTTTGTGAAATGATTTAACATGGATTTGTAAAACTGATGAGTTTTTTATGAGGGTTTTTTTACTTTATATATTTTTTAAAGTCTAATATGACTCTAATAAGCAGTCATCATTAGCAAACAAAGTTTATTGGGTGATTCAGATAAACTAATTACCAAACCACCACATTCCAACATTCGCGAGAACTGCTAAGATAAAGAAAAGCACTCATTAAAGATAACTGGAAATATATAATAATCTGAGAGGTTTTTTTTGTTTGTCTGTTTTGGTTTGGTTTTTTTGAGACAAGGTCTCACCCTGTCACCCAGACTGGAGTACAGTGGCACAATCTCAGCTCACTGCCACCTCAACCTCCCAGGCTCAAGCGATCCTCCTGCCTCAGCCTCAAGAGTAGCTGGGACTACAGATGCACACCACCACACCCAGAAAATTGCTTTGTATTTTTAGTAGAAACAGGGTTCCACCATGTTGCCAAGGCTGGTCTCAAACTCCTGGGTTTAAGTGATTGGCCACCTCAGCCTCCCACATTGCTGGGATTATAGTCGTGAGCACCATGGCTGGCCTCTGAGATTTCTTAATTAGTTGTTCAGCAATATTTTTGAGTTCCTACTATGTGCCAGGCACTGTTGTAGGCACTGGGACAATAAAAGTGAGCAAGACAGAGTTCCTGACCTTATGGAGCTTATATTCTGGTAAGTTATAATAATCAGTTTACTTCTAGGTGCATTTTATTTTAGAGATTATTGGCACATTCAAGTGACTGTGGACAATAGATCTAGGAAAAAAGTAAGTGCCAGCCAATAGAACTGAAGATTCAGATTTTAAAACAATTAGGATTTGGCACGTGTATTCTCTGGAACAAGGCCTGAGTGGAAATTTTAATTATGGCTGAGCATGGTGGTTCACACCTGTAATCCCAGCACTTTGGGAGGCTGAGGCGGTGGGATCACTTGAGGTCAGGAGTTTGAAACCAGCCTGGTCAACATGGTGAACCCCATCTCGACTAAAAATTCCAAAAAAATTAGCAGGCCATGATGCTGAATGTCTGTAATTCCAGTTACTCGGGAGGCTGAGATGGGAGGCGAAGGTTGCAGTGAACTGAGATCACGCCACTGCACTCCAGTCTCGGTAACAAAGCAATACTCTGTCTCAAGAGAAAATAATAATTAATTATATGGCTTCTCCTTAGTCCAATATATGCTTAGGCAGACCTGGAACTGGATGCTTTAAAAATGTCTTGAGGGTTGTTATGCTTTTTTATCCCTTGGAGCCAATCTTCCCTGTGTTAGCTTCACTCTCAGGCAGGCCCTCTCCTCTCCCTGTGGACAGCTGCTGATTCATGTCAGAGCTTCCCACAGTGCTTGATACAGAGCAGACACTAATAAGTATTTGTTGAGCGGCTGATCTCAGTTTATCATCCCAGACTAAAATATGACCCTGTCTTCCCCATCATTGAGATAAAAACTTCAAGTGGATTCTGATTAGCCCTGCTTTGACAGTGTGTCCATTCCTAGACTGATCACTATGTTAAAAATAGGAGTTTTTCTAATTGTCCAGCCTGGTTTGGAATGAGTGCTTCATAGGCAAAGCAATGGTGCTTCATAGGCAAAGTAATGAAATATATTCTAGTGCTACAGTATGAAAGAGAGCAAAATATAGTAGCCCCAAGAATAGTTAAAAGAATATTTACTATAAAAGGTTAATAAAAGAAAAGGTTAAAAAGTAACATAAACCAGAAGGGTATGAAATTTTAGGAAGCGAGGGATATAGATGGTTTTAAATAACACAGGGAAATCAACAAACTCTAATCCATCATATAAAAGAGAAAAATAACCAACAATGAATCTCAAAATAGTGTGACTTGCTAGATACCTTAAAATAGTGTAATGACCGTCTACTTTTGTGCCAAGCCATGTGCCAAGGACTGGAAATATACTGATATTTTCATGTGGATTCCAGTCTCTTTGGGGCTACATAGCAGCAAACTGGCAAACACAGGTCAAAAGCATTGTCTCTGGGAAGAACCTGGGACAGGAAACATAGGATTCCAGCCATAGTACTTACATTATATTCTTTCAGACATTCACTCTTGGCTCCAAGGTCCATATAAATCAATTAACCAAATAATGAATGAAAAACTAAATTTTAAACATTTTTATATCATACTTCTACTAATACAGTTGCTATTGACAACCATTACTATGTACCCATATACATGGAAAGTGGTTTGCAAACTGCTTTTGTCAATTTCATTGACCTTGATAAGGTCATAGATGCTTTGACTTGCATTTTATCCCATAATGTGATGGGATTCCCAAAAGAGGTACTATTACATTTTTTTTTAATTTTTTATTGCATTTTAGGTTTTGGGGTACATGTGCAGAACATGCAAGACAGTTGCATAGGTACACACATGGCAGTGTGTTTTGCTTCCTTTCTCCCCTTCACCCACATTTGGCATTTCTCCCCAGGCTATCCCTCCCCAGCTTCCCCTCCTGCTGGCCCTCCCCTTCCCCCCCAATAGTCCCCAGTGTTTAGTACTCCCCTCCCTGTGTCCATGTGTTCTCATTTTTCATCACCCGCCTATGAGTGAGAATATGCAGTATTTCATTTTCTGGTCTTGTGTCAGTTTGCTGAGAATGATGTTCTCCAGATTCACCCATGTCCCTACAAACGACACAAACTCATCATTTCTGATTGCTGCATAATATTCCATGGTGTATATGTGCCACATTTTCCCAATCCAGTCTATCATCAATGGGCATTTGGGTTGATTCCAGGTCTTTGCTATTGTAAACAGTGCTGCAATGAACATTCGTGTACATGTGTCCTTATAGTAGAACGATTTATAGTCCTTTGGATATATACCCAGTAATGGGATTGCTGGGTCAAATGGAATTTCTATTTCTAAGGCCTTGAGGAATCGCCACACCGTGTTCCACAATGGTTGAACCAATTTACACTCCCACCAACAGTGTAAAAGTGTTCCTATTTCTCTACATCCTCTCCAGCATCTGTCGTCTCCAGATTGTTTAATGATCACCATTCTAACTGGCATGAGATGGTATCTCAATGTGGTTTTGATTTGCATCTCTCTGATGACCAGTGATGATGAGCATTTTTTCATATGATTGTTGGCCTCATATATGTCCTCTTTTGTAAAGTGTCTGTTCATGTCCTTTGCCCATTTTTGAATGGGCTTGTTTGTTTTTCTCCTGTAAATCTGTTTGAGTTCTTTGTAAATTCTGGATATCAGCCCTTTGTCAGATGGGTAAACTGCAAAAATTTTTTCCCATTTTGTTGGTTGCCAATTCACTCTAGTGACAGTTTCTTTTGCTGTGCAGAAGCTGTGGAGTTTCATTAGGTCCCATTTGTCTATTTTGGCTTTTGTTGCCAATGCTTTCGGTGTTTTTTTCATGAAGTCCTTGCCTACTCCTATGTCCTGGATGGTTTTGCCTAGATTTCCTTCTAGGGTTTTTATGGTGCCAGGTCTTATGTTTGAGTCTTTACTCCATCAGGAGTTAATTTTAGTGTAAGGTGTCAGGAAGCGGTCCAGTTTCTGCTTTCTGCACATGGCTAGCCAGTTTTCCCAACACCATTTGTTAAATAGGGAATCATTTCCCCATTGCTTGGTTTTGTCAGGTTTATCAAAGATTGTATGGTTGTAGATATGTTGTGTTGCCTCCGATGCCTCTGTTCTGTTCCATTGGTCTATATCTCTGTTTTGGTACCAGTACCATGCTGTTTTGATTACTGTAGCCTTGTAGTATAGTTTGAAATCCGGTAGTATGATGCCCCCCGCTGTGTTCTTTTTGCTTAGAATCGACGTGGCTATGCGGGCTCTCTTTTGGTTCCATATGAAGTTCATGGTGGTTTTTTCCAGTTCTGTGAAGAAAGTCAATGGTAGCTTGATGGGGATAGCATTGATTCTGTAAATTACTTTGGGCAGTATAGCCATTTTCACGATATTAATTCTTCCTAACCATGAACATGGAATGTTTCTCCATCTGTTTGTGTCCTCTCTGATTTCGTTGAGCAGTGGTTTGTAGTTTTCCTTGAAGAGGTCCTTTACGTTCCTTGTGAGTTGTATTCCTAGGTATTTTATTCTTTTTGTAGCAATTGTGAATGGCAGTTCGTTCTTGATTTGGCTTTCTTTAAGTCTGTTATTGGTGTAGACGAATGCTTGTGATTTTTGCACATTGATTTTATATCCTGAGACTTTGCTGAAGTTGCTTATCAATTTCAGGAGTTTTTGGGCTGAGGCGATGGGGTCTTGTAGGTATACTATCATGTCGTCTGCAAATAGAGACAATTTGGCTTCCACCTTTTCTATTTGAATACCCTTTATTTCTTTTTCTTGCCTGATTGCTCTGGCTAGAACTTCCAGTACTAAATTGAATAGGAGTGGTGAAAGAGGGCATCCTTGTCTAGTGCCGAATTTCAAAGGGAATACTACCAGTTTTTGCCCATTCAGTATGATATTGGCTGTTGGTTTGTCATAAATGGCTTTTATTACTTTGAGATACGTTCCATTGATACTGAGTTTACTGAGGGTTTTTAGCATAAAGGGCTGTTGAATTTTGTCAAATGCCTTCTCTGCGTCAATTGAGATAATCATGTGGTTTTTGTTTTTGGTTCTGTTTATGTGGTGAATTACGTTGATAGACTTGCGTATGTTGAACCAGCCTTGCATCCTCGGGATGAATCCTACTTGATCATGATGGATAAGTTTTTTGATATTCTGTTGCAATCGGCTTGCCAATATTTTATTAACGATTTTTGCATCTATGTTCATCATGGATATTGGCCTGAAGTTTTCTTTTCTTGTTGGGTCTCTGCCGGGTTTTGATATCAGGATGATGTTGGTCTCATAAAATGATTTGGGAAGGATTCCCTCTTTTTGGATTATTTGGAATAGTTTTAGAAGGAATGGTACCAGCTCTTCTTTGTGTGTCTGGTAGAATTTGGCTGTGAACCCATCTGGACCTGGGCTTTTTTTGTGTGGTAGGCTCTTAATTGCTGCCTCAACTTCTGCCCTTGTTATTGGTCTATTCATAGTTTCAGCTTCCTCCTGGTTTAGGCTTGGGAGGACACAGGAGTCCAGGAATTTATCCATTTCTTCCAGGTTTACTAGTTTATGTGCATAGAGTTGTTTGTAATATTCTCTGATGACAGTTTGAATTTCTGTGGAATCTGTGGTGATTTCCCCTTTATCATTTTTTATTGCATCTATTTGGTTGTTCTCTCTTTTTTTTTTAATCAGTCTGGCTAGTGGTCTGTCTATTTTGTTGATCTTTTCAAAAAACCAGCTCTTGGATTTATTGATTTTTGAAGGGTTTTTCGTGTCTCTATCTCCTTCAGTTCATTCTGATCTTAGTTATTTCTTGTCTTCTGCTGGGTTTTGAGTTTTTTTGATCTTGCTCCTCTAGCTCTTTCAATTTTGACGACAGGGTGTCAATTTTGGATCTCTCCATTCTCCTCATATGGGCACTTATTGCTATATATTTCCCTCTAGAGACTGCTTTAAATGTGTCCCAGAGATTCTGGCATGTTGTGTCTTAATTCTTATTGGTTTCGAAGAACTTCTTTATTTCTGCCTTCATTTCATTGTTTATCCAGTCAACATTCAAGAGCCAGTTGTTCAGTTTTCATGAAGCTGTGCGGTTCTGGGTTGGTTTCTGAATTCTGAGTTCTAACTTGATTGCACTATGGTCTGAGAGACTGTTTGTTATGATTTCCATTGTTTTGCATTTGCTGAGGAGTGCTTTACTTCCAATTATCTGGTCAATTTTCGAGTAGGTGTGATGTGGTGCTGAGAAGAGTGTATATTCTTTGGATTTGGGGTGGAGAGTTCTGTAAATGTCTATCAGGATTGCTTTCTTCATGTCTGAGTTCAAGCCCTGGATATCCTTGTTGATTTTCTGTCTGGTTGATCTGTCTAGTATTGACAGTGGAGTGTTAAAGTCTCCCACTATTATTGTGTGGGAGTCTAAGTCTCTTTGTAAGTCATTAAGAACTTGCCTTATGTATCTGGGTGCTCCTGTATTGGGTCCATATATGTTTAGAATCGTTAGCTCTTGTTGTATCAATCCTTTTACCATTATGTAATGTCCTTCTTTGTCTCTTTTGATCTTTGTTGCTTTAAAGTCTATTTTATCAGAGATGAGAATTGCAACTCCTGCTTTTTTTTGCTCTTCATTTGCTTGGTAAATCTTCCTCCATCACTTTATTTTGAGCGTTTGTGTATCCTTGCATGTGAGATTGGTTTCCTGGATACAGCACACTGATGGGTTTGGATTTTTATCCAATATGCCAGTCTATGTCTTTTGATTGGTGCATTTAGTCCATTTACATTTACGGTTAATATTGTTATGTGTGAATTTGATGCTGCCATTTTGATGCTAGCTGGCTGTTTTGCCCGTTAGTTGTTGTAGATTCTTCATTATGTTGAAGCTCTTTAGCATTTAGTGTGATTTTGGAATGGCTGGTACTGGTTGTTCCCTTCTATGTGTAGTGCCTCTTTCAGGAGCTCTTGTAAAGCAGGCCTGGTGGTGACAAAATCTCTGAGTACTTGCTTGTTCGCAAAGGATTTTATTTTTCCTTCACTTCTGAAGCTCAGTTTGGCTGGATATGAAATTCTGGGTTGAAAGTTCTTTTCTTTAAGGATGTTGAATATTGGCCCCCACTCTCTTCTGGCTTGTAGAGTTTCTGCTGAGAGATCTGCTGTGAGTCTGATGGGCTTCCCTTTGTGGGTGACCCAACCTTTCTCTCTGGCTGCCCTTAGTATTCTCTCCTTTATTTCAACCTTGTTGAATCTGATGATTATGTGCCTTGGGGTTGCTCTTCTTGCGGAATATCTTTGTGGTGTTCTCTGTATTTCCTGCGTTTGAGTGTTGGCCTGTCTTGCTAGGTGGGGGAAATTTTCCTGGATGATGTCCTGAAGAGTATTTTCCAGCTTGGATTCATTCTCTTCTTCCCCTTCTGGTACACCTATCAAACGTAGGTTAGGTCTTTTCACATAGTCCCACATTTCTTGGAGACTTTGTTCATTCCTTTTTGCGCTTTTTTCTCTAATCTTGGTTTCTCGTTTTATTTCATTGAGTTGATCCTTGACTTCAGATATTCTTTCTTCTGCTTGGTCAATTCAGCTGTTGAAACTTGTGCATGCTTCGTGAAGTTCTCATATTGTGTTTTTCAGCTCCTTTAATTCATTCATATTCCTCTCTAAGTTATCCATTCTTGTTATCAGTTTCTCGAATCTTTTTTCAAATCTTTTTTCAAGGTTCTTAGTTTCTTTGCATTGATTTAATACATGTTCTTTTAGCTCACAAAAATTTCTCATTATCCACCTTCTGAAGTCTAATTCCGTCATTTTGTCACAGTCATTCTCTGTCCATCTTTGTTCCCTTGCTGGTGAGGAGTTTTGGTCCTTTCTAGGAGGCAAGGTGTTCTGGTTTCGGGTGTTTTCCTCCTTTTTGCCCTGGTTTCTTCCCACCTTTGTGGATTTATCCACCTGTCGTCTGTGTAGTTGCTGACTTTTCGATTGGGTCTCTGGGTGGACGCCCAGATTGTTGATGATGAAGTATTTCTGTTACTTGGTTTTCCTTCTACCAGTCTAGCCCCTCCACTGTACGACTGCTGAGGTCCACTCCAGGCCCTGCTTGTCTGGGGTGCACCTATAGCAGCTGCAGAACAGTGAGGGATGCTACCAGTTTCTTTTTCTGCTATCTTTGTCCCAGAATGATGCCTGCCAAATGTCAGTCTTTTGGATATAGAGGTGTCAGGGAGCTGCTTGAGACAGTCTATACTTTATAGGAGCTCAAGTGCTGAGCTGTGAGCTCTGTTGTTCATTCAGGGCTGTTAGGCTGCTACGTTTAATTCTGCTGCAGCAGAACTCATTAAAAAAAACCTTTTTTTTTCAGATGCTCTGTCTCGGGGGGGTTGGGGCTTTCTTTGTGAGTGTCTGTTGTGCTGTCCTGCCCATCTAGGAGGCAGTGTAGTCACTATTTGCCTGCCGAGGCTCCACCCTGCTGGTGTGAGGTTCACCCTGTTTCTGCAGGCTCTGCCCTGCTGCCACAGGCTACACCCTGCGGCAGAGTCTCTCTGTCGTTGCGGGTTGCCTCAGCAATGGCAGGCTGCGTCAGCAATGGGCATGTTCAGTAGGGGCTGATTCCCTCAGTAATGGCGGACGCCCCTCCCCCACGGAGCTGCACCATCCTGGGTTCAGCTGTGCCCTTAGGGAACCTCTCCACTGGGAGCGTTTGGAATCGCCATTTTGTTTGTCCCACTGCGCTACCCCAAACGCTGTTTCCCTGAAATTTCTTGGCCTGGCTCACTGTCCAAGTCCCGTTCAGTCTCAAGTTCAGCCCTCTCAAGTCTCAGATTGCCGGTTCAACAGGGCACCCGGACCAGTGCACTTTGTGCGGAGCGCTGTGTAGCGCCACTGCGCTACAGCGCTGGCCACCGGCTGCACTGGCTGCCAGCTGCGCCAGCCAAAGCCTCTGCCTGGTGTCCCACATCTCTTTTATACCTGGGAATTTCCCCGTTCTGTGAGCAACAAAGATCCATCTGGAAATGTGGCCCTGACTCTCCCTCTCCGCGCATTCACTGAGAGCTTCAATCCTGGGTTGTTCTCACCGCTCCATCTTGAGTCCCCTCACTGTTACATTTTAATTCCAATCAATACGAGGTTCTCTGAGCACTAGAATTAATTTAGAATTGTCAGTAATAATACCTCTGAGAAATCAAAAAAGACCTATTTAAGTGGAGATTATTACCCAATATTAAGATTTACTATAGATCTATGGTAATCAAGACAATGTAGTATTTGCAGAGAGATAGACACATAGATCAATAAAACAGAATAGAAAAAATGGAAATAGACCAACACAAATATGCCCAGCAGATTTTTGAGAAAGGTGCAAAATTAATTCAGTGATGCTGGAGCAATAGGACATCCACGTGGGCGAAAAAGTGAACCTAGATCTAGCTCCATACTTTACATGAAAGTTAATTCAAAATAGACCAAACACTTAAATGTAAGACCTAAAACTATAAAATATCATATAAAAAATAAGAGAAAATCTTTCTGATCTAGGACTAGGCAAAGAGTTTTTTACTTGATACCAAAAGCTCAATTCATAAAAGGAAAAACAGATCAATTAAGCCTTATGAAAACTAAAAACTTTGGCTCTGCCAAAGACCATTGAAAAGGGTGGAAAAGACACATTACAGACTGGAAGAAAGTATTCTCAAGCCACGTATCTGAGAAAAGACTAGTATCTAGAATATATAAGGAATTCTAGAAAGTCAATAATTTTTAAAAATCCAGCTAGGAAATAGGTAAAAGACATTTCACCATAGGGGATATGCAGATGGCCAATAAGCACATGAAAAGATGTTCAACATCATTAACTAGTAGGGAAATGCTAAGTAAAACCGCTATAAGGTAATTCTATATGCCCACCAAAATCATTAAAATATAAAATGATGACAACACCAAACACTACCAAGGATCAACAGAAACTGGATCATTACTTCATTACTGGTGGGAATGAAAGTGGTACAGCCACCCTGGAAGACAGTTTGGCAGTTTCTCATAAACTAAATATGCAACTACCATACAAACCAGCAGTTATACTCTTGGGCATTTATCTAAGAGAAATGACACATGTTCACTGAAAAAATTTTACATTCATGTTTGTAGACACTTTGCTTGTAATAGCCAAAAACTGGAGTCACTCAGATGTCTTTCAATGGATGAATGTTTAAGCCAACAATGGTACATCCATAACATAGAATACTTTGCAGCAACAAAAAGAAATGAACCATTGATACATGCAACAATGGATGGATCTCCAGGGGATTATTGCTTAGAATAAAAGTCAATCTCCAAGGATTACAAAGTATGTGATTCAATTTACATAACATTCTTGAGATGACAAAATTATAGAAATGGAAAACAGATCTGTGGTTGCCCAAGATTAGAATGAGGGAGAAGGGTGTCATAAAAGAGCAACACAAGGGATCCTTGTAGAGATAGAACTATTTTTTATCTTTACTGTGGTGTGGATCTGTAAACCTACACATGTGATAATAAGTTTCACAGAACTAAATACGCACCCACGTACAAATACAAGTAAATCTCAGTAAGACAGGCTGGATTGGTTGTGATATTGTACTACGTAAAGGCTACAAAGGCTTCTCTGTACTATTTCTTAAAATGCATATACATATACAATTATCTCAAAATAAGAAGCTCAACTTTTTAAATGCCTCTAGATTTAATCATCAAAATAATGCAGTCTACTAATACTAGCCCTTAACACATAAAAGCCCTCATGAAATTGAAATAAGGATCTCAGGCTTTGTTAACTTTACCCACTCTTGGTTGCTGCATTATGCAGCATGACGATACATGTTACAATTAAAAGCGCTAATAATCACTGGTGATTGGATTGTTTGCTGCTTTGCAGGGAACTTAAGGTGCAGAAGGGCAAAAAAGAAGGAAACAGCTTCTCTTAAGAGAAGCGTGTGTTCACTGCCTCACAAATGGTCCATAAGCAACTCAAAAATTAAAAGGCAGAATAGGTTATTGTCTGCAAATGGACTGATAATACAGAAAAAAAAACAATCAGAAAGGGTGTGCTTACCATAGTGAAAAGCCACCCCTACCTTGACTGACCTGGGTAAGAAAACTGGGCTGCTGCTATTGCTTCTCATGTACCCTGTGTAGAAACAAAGAATGAAGGGGAGCCCTGCCATCTCTTAGGGGAATATTTCATCCTGAGTAACACAGCAAGATCCCATCTCAACAAAATATAAGAAAATTAGCCTGGCATGGTGGCACACATATGTAATCATAGCTATTTGAGAGACTGAGGCAGGAGGATCTCTTGAGCCCAAGAGTTTAAGGCTGCAGTAAGCTATGAACATGCCACTGCACTCCAGCCTGAGTGACAGAGCAAGACCCTGTTTCTAGAGAAAAGAGAAGATAAGAAAAGATTTCATTTCCCCTTTAGAACAACGGCAATAAAACCACTATTTTACAGACACAAAGACCAAAGAGCATAGGTAGGAAGCAAACTGCCAACATCTCAGTAAGTAACAAAGCCAGGATTCAACTCTAAGTTTTCTAACTCCAAGGCCCATACTCTTTCCAAGGCCAGCTATATCGTGGCTGCTAACAGCTTTAGACAGTCTTTGGCTAATAACCATACAGAACACTATAAATGGAAGAAGAAAAGCTGCACGATTAAATTGATCACTCTCACCTTTCATCATGTGGGTTTTAAATACTAGTCTGGAGAGATAAACTTTTACATTCACAAGCGGGAAAAATGTGTTGCACATGAATATCTCATTTCATTAGTAACATACAAAATGCTTTAAAGAACATTTGATCCTCACACAATCCTATAAAATAGGTAAGGCTGGATTTGTTATAACCATTTATTAAAACAAGAAAAATGAGGCTCAGTGAGGCTAAGTGGCTTGCCAAAGATGACATAGTTTTTATATTAGAGATGGAGCTGGAACAAGAACTCACATTCACTATCTGAAGGTTTTTTACACTTCTTTTTCTATTTTATTAATTATTTTACTTACAAAAGGGCATATATTATAATCAACCACACAGCTGAAAAACCTGAACATTACTATTTTTGTTGAAGTTCCTGGATCCCCTCCCAAAAGCCTCTGTTTCCCAACTCCAAGGACCATCATTCGTACATACTGTAAAGGTAAGGGTGCACTATAGTGTAACTTGTCACGGGACACGGGAGAGCAGAGAGGCGTCCCAAAAACACTCCCAATTCCAGTTCCCTGATCTGGAGGGGGATGCACTCAGCTCCCTCCCCAATGGGATGTGCCCTGAGGTTCTCGGACTCCCTTGCCCCAGGAATGGGGAAGAGAGCCCTGGCTGCGCGGTGAGTTTACAGTTTAAGTAAATATTGAACCCAAAGAGTTTAGAAGAAACCGATTTATTAAGCAGAGAGAAACAGAGAGAAGTAGAGAGAGCTCCCAAGCTCTTGTGGGAGTGGATCCCAGCGAGGGAAATCCGAGCAGGTAAGATACAGGGGAATTTTAACTTTGAAGTTATTCCCGCCCCATTCATGTTTTTGTCCAATGAGAGTTCTTTCAAATTTCCTTTGGCGTGACTGATCTTTGACTTTGACTCCAGATTGGTTGGTTGGGCCCACAACAGAGTCCCTCCTTCCAGGGCTTTTGGCTGGCTTTCTGAACAAAGGAAGCTCACCTGGAATTTTACCTAGCATGTGTGCAGGAAAATTAGACAAAGGACTCTAGGTCCCGGGATGGGGAGGTGGATGAAGGCATGACACTGGGAAGTTCTTGCCTTTGAAACCACGCCCCTTGTGGACCCAGGAAGAGAAGTTAACCTAGTGCCCCAGTAGTTGTGCCTCTGGAATCCCTGCCCCATTTCACCTCTTTCCCCTCAGCCGTAAACTGTTTATCATTACCTTGCTTTTCTTAATATTTCACCACATATCTTTATTACTCTTTAAACACATTATTTAATTTGGCCTGTTTTTTATATTTCTTCATTTTGTTTCTACTCTCTTAGGACTTTTTTTTTCATTCCAGGTTTTGCTTGTGAGCTTTATCCATGTTGAGGTGAGTAGCTGTAGTTCATTCACTTTCCACTGCAGTGTGGTCTGCCACAGTATGAATTCCCTACAATGTGTTTGTCTAGTTTCCTGCCATTGAACATTTGGGTTGCTTCTAGATTGGGGCGGTCATAAGCAATGCAACCATGAATACTTTAATGTGTGTCTTCTGATCCACAAGAGCAAGAGTTTTTCTGAAGTATAAAAGTAATAATGTAATTGCTAGATTGTAAGATTTATTACATCTTCAGCAATACCAGATAATTCCAAATTTTCCAATTTGATATTTTGATCATAAATGTATAAGAGTTCCTGCTTTATCTACATCCTCACCAACGATTGGTATTATACATTTTAATTTTTTCCACTATGAGTATAAAACCTCATTATACCTCACTGTAGTTCTAATATGAATTTTCCTGATTACAAATGGGGTTGGGTATATTTTTGTAATGTTGTATTCATTTCTGTTTCCTTTTCTGTGCAGTGATTGGTCATATCATTGGCCCATTTTTCTGTTGGGTTGCCTGACTTCCTCTTGTTGATTTTTAAAAATAATTTGTATATTCAGTTAACATTTCTTTTTTAACTTGTATATTAAGTTAACATTACTTTTTTAATAAGAAGTTATAATTTCTTTAATATTAACAATACATAATGTTAATATGTAATTACGTATGCATAAATTTCTTCTCTCAAGTTGAATCCTGTGGTTCACTTTGTGTAAGGTATCTTTTGATAAGCAGATCTTAATTTTAATATAGGCAGATTTATCAATACATTCAATTTTGGGTTAATATTTTCATCTGTGATGTAGTGAAAGATATTTAAAGATAACAGAATAATCTTTACACTCTTGGAATAAACCCAACTTGATAACTGTGCAATCTACTTTTCTGTGCACTGTTGAATTTATGAGTCTGTTTAGAATTTTTACATCTATATTTATGAATGAGATCAGTCTGCAATTTTCCTTTTGTTACTCTGCTTGGTTTTGATATCAAGATTGTATCATTCTTACAACATGAATTAGAGAGTATTTGAAATAAGTATCTTAAGATTGATATTATGTCTTCTTGGAATGTTTTCTAGAATTCAGCAGAAGAGCTCTCTAATCTGGTGTTTTCTTTGTGAAAAGATACAGGACTACTGATTCAATTTCTTTAGTGGTTATAGGACACTCAGGTTTTTAAATTCTTAAGTCAATTCAGGTGAACATTTTTCTAGGAGTTTTTCTACTTTGTTTTTAAATTTACTGGCATAAATTACTTGCAATTTTATCTTTTTAATGTCTGCTGCATCTGTATTTATCTCCTCCTTTTCATTCCTTATTTTGTTTATTTGTGGCTTTTCTCTTTTTAATATAAATCTTGCCATCTATTTGGTAATTTTACTGATATCTCAAAGAGTCAACTTTTGACTTCTTATTCTCTTTATTGTATTTTATTTTTAATTTTATTTTTTCTTATCTTTATTATTTATTTCCTTTTACTTTATTTATGTTTATTCTACGGTGCTCATTCTAATTCTGAAAGACTGGATTAAGCCAATAATATTTAAATTTCTTCTTTTCTAATACAAGTATTTAAGGCTATAAGTTTCCCATGGGTCCTCTCTTTTTTTTAAAAAAAAAATATTTGTTAATTAACAAATAATAATTGCATATACTTATAGGATACAGTGTGATATTTTATATATTATATGTTATGAAATGATTAAGTTAATTAACATATCTATCACCTCACATCCTTAACCACAAATTCTCTTATTCCAGATCAAATTTTTCTCATTTTCAGTGTGATTTCTTCTGTTACCTATGAACTTCTTTATTCTCTTTATCATATCTTACTTCTTTATTCTCCTCATTATATTTCATTTTTAATTTTACTAATTTCTTTCTTATCTTTATTATTTCCTTCCTTTTACTTTATTATGTTTATTCTACTGTGCTTGTTCAAATTTCTAAAGAGACTGAATTAGGTCAATAATGTTTAAATATCTTCTTTTATAAGAGTTTGAGGCTTGGGGATTTTTAATTTCCAAATATAGGTAATTTGTTTTATATTGTATCATCTTATTGATTTCTAACATAATTATGTTGAATGAAACAAAAACATGATCTATAGGATATTAATTCTTTAAATTATTGCTCTATAGCCTGGAATTTAGTCAGTTTTTGTAAACGAGCCACATGAACTTGAAAAGAATGGATCTGTATCAATCGTAGGGTTCCATTTTCTAAATAAGTCCATTAGATTTAGCTTGTTAATTACATTGTTGAAATTTTCCATATTGTTACTAACTTTTAGTGGCTTCATCTATAAATTGCTGAGAAGACCATTAAAATTTGACAAGGTGATATTTACCAATTTGAAAAACGGTGGATACATAGTTAATATGTCAATTTCTATTTGCGATTCTATTAATTTGGGGGTTTTATATGTAAAGTTATATTATTCTAGGAAGAATAAATTAAATCTTTCTTTTTTTTTTTACATATTTAACATTATTTTGACAGTTTTGGTTTTTTCTTTTTTTCTTTTTTTTTTTTTAGTTTTTTTTGGATTTTAGGTTTTGGGGTACATGAGCAGAGCATGCAAGACAGTTGTGTAGGTACACACATGGCAGTGTGCTTTGCTTTCCTTCTCCCCTTCACCCACATTTGGCATTTCTCCCCAGGCTATCCCTCCCCACCTCGCCCTCCCACTGGCCCTCCCCTTTTCCCCCCAATAGACCCCAGTGTTTAGTACTCCCCTTTCTGTGTCCATGTGTTCTCATTTTTCATCACCCGCCTATGAGTGAGAATATGCGGTGTTTCATTTTCTGTTGTTGTGTCAGTTTGCTGAGGATGACGTTCTCCAGATTCATCCATGTCCCTACAAACGACACAAACTCATCATTTCTAATTGCTGCATAATATTCCATGGTGTATATGTGCCACATTTTTCCAATCCAGTCTATTATCAATGGGCATTTGGGTTGATTACAGGTCTTTGCTATTGTAAACAGTGCTGCAATGAACATTCGTGTACATGTGTCCTTATAGTAGAACGATTTATAGTCTTTTGGATATATACCCAGTAATGGGATTGCTGGGTCAAATGGAATTTCTATTTCTAAGGCCTTGAGGAATCGCCACACTGTGTTCCACAATGGTTGAACTAATTTACACTCCCACCAACAGTGTAAAAGTGTTCCCTTTTCTCCACATCCTCTCCAGCATCTGTTGTCTCCAGATTTTTTAATGATCGCCACTCTAACTGGCGTGAGATGGTATCTCAATGTGGTTTTGATTTGCATCTCTCTGATGACCAGTGACGCGGATTTTTTCATATGATTGTTGGCCTCAGATATGTCTTCTTTCGTAAAGTGTCTGTTCATATCATTTGCCCACTTTTGAATGGGCTTGTTTTTCTCCCGTAAATCTGTTTGAGTTCTTTGTAAATTCTGGATATCAGCCCTTTGTCAGATGGGTAAACTGCAAAAATTTTTTCCCATTCTGTTGGTTGCCAATTCACTCTAGTGACTGTTTCCTTTGCCATGCAGAAGCTGTGGAGTTTCATTAGGTCCCATTTGTCTATTTTGGCTTTTGTTGCCAATGCTTTTGGTGTTTTGTTCATGAAGTCCTTGCCTACTCCTATGTCCTGGATACTTTTGCCTAGATTTCCTTCTAGGGTTTTTATGGTGCCAGGTCTTATGTTTAAGTCTTTTTTTTGGGGGGGTGGTGGGGAGGAAGGCAGGAAGGGAGGGAAGAAGGACGGTACGGAGGAAGGAAGGGATGAAGGTAGGAAGGAAGGGAGATGTTTAAGTCTTTAATCCATCTGGAGTTAATTTTAGTGTAAGATGTCAGGAAGCGGTCCAGTTTCTGCTTTCTGCACATGGCTAGCCAGTTTTCCCAGCACCATTTGTTAAACAGGGAATCCTTTCCCCATTGCTTGTTTTTGTCAGGTTTATCAAAGATTGTATAGTTGTAGATATGTTGTGTTGCTTCCGGTGCCTCTGTTTTGTTCCATTGGTCTATATCTCTGTTTTGGTACCAGTACCATGCTGTTTTGATTACTGTAGCCTTGTAGTATAGTTTGAAATCCGGTAGTGTGATGCCCCCCGCTGTGTTCTTTTTGCTTAGAATTGACTTGGCTATGCGGACTCTCTTTTGGTTCCATATGAAGTTCATGGTGGTTTTTTCCAGTTCTGTGAAGAAAGTCAATGGTAGCTTGATGGGGATAGAGTTGATTCTGTAAATTACTTTGGGCAGTATAGCCATTTTCACAATATTAATTCTTCCTAACCATGAACATGGAATATTTCTCCATCTGTTTGTGTCCTCTCTGATTTCGTTGAGCAGTGGTTTGTAGTTCTCCTTGAAGAGGTCCCTTACGTTCCTTGTGAGTTGTATTCCAAGGTATTTTATTCTTTTCGTAGCAACTGTGAATGGCAGTTCGTTCTTGATTTGGCTTTCTTTAAGTCTGTTATTGGTGTAGACGAATGCTTGTGATTTTTGCACATTGATTTTATATCCTGAGACTTTGCTGAAGTTGCTTATCAGTTTCAGGAGTTTTTGGGCAGAGGCAATGGGGTCTTCTAGGTATACTATCATGTCGTCTGCAAATAGAGACAATTGGGCTTCCACCTTTTCTATTTGAATACCCTTTATTTCTTTTTCTTGCCTGATTGCTCTGGCTAGAACTTCCAGTACTATATTGAATAGGAGTGGTGAAAGAGGGCATCCTTGTCTAGTGCCAGATTTCAAAGGGAATGCTTCCAGTTTTTGCCCATTCAGTATAATATTGGCTGTTGGTGTGTCATAAATAGCTTTTATTACTTTGAGATACGTTCCATCGATACCGAGTTTATTGAGGGTTTTTAGCATAAAGGGCTGTTGAATTTTGTCAAATGCCTTCTCTGCGTCAATCGAGATAATCATGTGGTTTTTGTCCTTGGTTCTGTTTATGTGGTGAATTACGTTTATAGACTTGCGTATGTTGAACCAGCCTTGCATCCCCGGGATGAATCCTACTTGATCATGATGAATAAGTTTTTTGATTTTCTGTTGCAATTGGCTTGCCAATATTTTATTGAAGATTTTTGAATCTATGTTCATCATGGATATTGGCCTGAAGTTTTCTTTTCTTGTTGGGTCTATGCCGGGTTTTGGTATCAGAATGACGTTGGTCTCGTAAAATGATTTGGGAAGGCTTCCCTCTTTTTGGATTGTTTGAAATAGTTTTAGAAGGAATGGTACCGGCTCCTCTTTGTGTGTCTGGTAAAATTCGGCTTTGAATCCGTCTGGACCTGGGCTTTTTTTGTGTGGTAGGCTCTTAATTGCTGCCTCGACTTCTGACCTTGTTATTGGTCTATTCATAGTTTCAGCTTCCTCCGGGTTTAGGCTTGGGAGGACACAGGAGTCCAGGAATTTGTCCATTTCTTCCAGGTTTACTAGTTTATGTGCATAGAGTTGTTTGCAATATTCTCTGATGACGGTTTGAATTTCTGTGGAATCTGTGGTGATTTCCCCTTTATCATTTTTTATTGCATCTATTTGGTTGTTCTCTCTTTTCTTTTTAATCAATCTGGCTAGTGGTTTGTCTATTTTGTTGATCTTTTCAAAAAACCAGCTCTTGGATTTATTGATTTTTTGAAGGGTTTTTCCTGTCTCAATCTCCTTCATTTCAGCTCTGATCTTAGTTATTTCTTGTCTTCTGCTGGGTTTTGAGTTTTTTTGATCTTGCTCCTCTAGCTCTTTCAATTTTGACGATAGGGTGTCAATTTTGGATCTCTCCATTCTCCTCATATAGGCACTTATTGCTATATACTTTCCTCTAGAGACTGCTTTAAATGTGTCCCAGAGGTTCTGGCATGTTGTGTCTTCGCTCTCATTAGTTTCGAAGAACTTCTTTATTTCTGTCTTCATTTCATTGTTTACCCAGTCAGCATTCAAGAGCCAGTTGTTCAGTTTCCATGAAGCTGTGCAGTTCTGGATTGGTTTCTGTATTCTGAGTTCTAACTTGATTGCACTATGGTCTGAGAGGCTGTTTGTTATGATTTCAGTTGTTTTGCATTTGCTGAGGAGTGCTTTACTTCCAATTATGTGGTCAATTTTAGAGTAGGTGTGATGTGGTGCTGAGAAGAATGTGTATTCTGTGGATTTGGGGTGGAGAGTTCTGTAAATGTCTATCAGGTTTGCTTGCTCCAGGTCTGAGTTCAAGCCCTGGATATCCTTGTTGATTTTCTGTCTGATTGATCTGTCTAATATTGACAGTGGAGTGTTAAAGTCTCTCACTATTATTGTGTGGGAGTCTAAGTCTCTTTGTAAGTCATTAAGAACTTGCCTTATGTATCTGGGTGCTCCTGCATTGGGTCCATATATGTTCAGGATCGTTAGCTCTTCTTGTTGTATCGATCCTGTTACCATTATGTAATGGCCTCCTTTGTCTCTTTTGATCCTGGTTGCTTTAAAGTCTATTTTATCAGAGATGAGAATTGCAACTCCTGCTTTTTTTTGCTCTCCATTTGCTTGGTAAATCTTCCTCCATCCCTTTATTTTGAGGCTTTGTGTATCCTTGCATGTGAGATGGGTTTCCTGGATACAGCACACTGATGGGTTTTGGATTTTTATCCAATTTGCCAGTCTGTGTCTTTTGATTGGTGCATTTAGTCCATTTACATTTAGGGTTAATATTGTTATGTTTGAATTTGATACTGCCATTTTGATGCTAAGTGGCTGTTTTACCTGTTAGTTGTTGTAGATTCTTCATTATGTTGATGCTCTTTAGCATTTAGTGTGATTTTGGAATGGCTGGTACTGGTTGTTCCTTTCTGTGTGTAGTGCCTCTTTTAGGAGCGCTTGTAAAGCAGGCCTGGTGGTGACAAAATCTCTGAGTACTTGCTTGTTCACAAAGGATTTTATTTTTCCTTCACTTCTGAAGCTCAGTTTGGCTGGATATGAAATTCTGGGTTGAAAGTTCTTTTCTTTAAGGATGTTGAATATTGGCCCCCACTCTCTTCTGGCTTGTAGTGTTTCTGCCGAGAGATCTGCTGTGAGTCTGATGGGCTTCCCTTTGTGGGTGACCCAACCTTTCCATCTGGCTGCGCTTAGTATTCTCTCCTTTATTTCAACCTTGTTGAATCTGACGATTATGTGCCTTGGGGTTGCTCTTCTTGCGGAATATCTCTGTGGTGTTCTCTGTATTTCCTGCGTTTGAGTGTTGGCCTGTCTTGCTAGGTGGGGGAAGTTTTCCTGGATGATGTCCTGAAGAGTATTTTCCAGCTTGGATTCATTCTCTTCGTCCCCTTCTGGTACACCTATCAAACGTAGGTTAGGTCTTTTCACATAGTCCCACATTTCTTGGAGACTTTGTTCATTCCTTTTTGTGCTTTCTTCTCTAATCTTGGTTTCTCATTTTATTTCATTGAGCTGGTCTTCGACTTCAGATATTCTTTCTTCTGCTTGGTCAATTTAGCTATTGAAACTTGTGCATGCTTCGTGAAGTTCTCGTATTGTGTTTTTCAGCTCCTTTAATTCATTCATATTCCTCTCTAAGTTATCCATTCTTGTTATCATTTCCACATATCTTTTTTCAAGTTCCTTAGTTTCTTTGCATTGATTTAATACATGTTCTTTTAGCTCACAAAAGATTCTCATTATCCACCTTCTGAAGTCTAATTCCGTCATTTTGTCACAGTCATTCTTTGTCCAGCTTTGTTCCCTTGCTGGTGAGGAGTTTTGGTCCTTTCTAGGAGGTGAAGTGTTCTGGTTTCGGGTGTTTCCTCCTTTTTTTGCTGATTTCTTCCCATCTTTGTGGATTTATCCGCTTGTCTTCTGCGTAGTTGCTGACTTTTCGATTGGGTCTCTGAGTGGACACCCAGATTGTTGATGATGAAGTATTTCTGTTACGTGGTTTTCCTTCTACCAGTCTAGCCCCTTCACTGTATGACTGCTGAGGTCCACTCCAGGCCCTGCTTGTCTGGGGTGCACCTCTAGCAGCTGTGGCACAGTGAGGGATGCTACCAGTTTCTTTTTCTGCTATCTTTGTCCCAGGATGATGCCTGCCAAATGTCAGTCTTTTGGATATAGAGGGGTCAGGGAGCTGCTTGAGGAGACAGTCTGTACTTTAGAGGAGCTCAATTGCTGAGCTGTGAGCTCTGTTGTTCATTCAGGGCTGTTAGGCTGCTATGTTTGATTCTGCTGCAACAGAGCTCATTATAAAAACCCTTTTTTTCTCAAATGCTCTGTGGTGGGGGGTTCAGGCTTTATTTTTCGATGACCGTTGATGTGTCCTGCCAGCTAGGAAGCAGACTAGCCACTGTTTGCCTGCCGAGGCTCCGCCCTGCTATTGTGTGGTTCACCCTGTTGCTGCAGGCTCTGCTGTTCTGCTGTGGTCTCTGCCACACCCTGCGGTGGAGTCTCTCTGTTGTAGCGGGTTGCCTCGGCAACAGCAGGCTGCATCAGCAGTGGGCGTGTATCTCAGTAGGGATGGGTTGCCTCGGCAACGGCTGGCAGCGTCAGCAGTGGGTGTGTATCTCAGTTGGGGCGGGTTGCCTCGGTAATGGTGGACGCCCCTCCCCCACAGAGCGACTTGGATCCTCTGCACAGGGATTGTGTGTAATCGCGGTTTTGTTTGTCCCACTGGGCTACCCCAGACGCTCTGTCCCTTCAATCCCCTGGGCTGGCCCACTGTCCAAGTCTCGTTCAGTCTCAAGTCCAGCCTTCTCAAGTCTCAGGTTGCCGGTTCAACAGGGCACCCGGATAAGTGTGCCCTGTGGGAAGCGCTGGGTAGGGCCGGCTGTTGCCACCCCGGCTGCCGGCTTCGTCAGGCAGAGGTACTACCTGGCATCCCGCGTCTCCTTTATACTTGGGAATTTCCCCGTTCTGTGGGCAACAAATATCAGTCTGGAAATGCAGCTCCGACTCACCTCTCTGCGGATTCAAGGAGAGCTCCAATCCTGGGTTGTTCTCACAGTGCCATCTTGAGTCCTCCCGCAATTAAATCTTTCTAAATTAACTATGTACTAGTTTTCTTTCACCTCGTTTAAACTTAAAATCTATCTTATCCAACAGTACTATAGCTACACTAGCTTTCATTTCATACATATTTACCTATCTTTTCCTATCCTTTTACTTTCAACTTTTTGATATTGTTATGGGGTGTGTGTGTGTGTGTGTGTGTGTGTGTGAGTGATCCAGTCTGACAATGTTTTGCTTTTAAATAGAGAATTTAGCTAATTTATATTTATTGAAAACATATACTTTTATTTATTTATTTTGTACTTTCATTTTATCCTGCTTTTTCTGTTTCTTTCTTTTTCCTTGACTTCTTTTGGATTAATTGATTTTTTTTTTTTTTTTAGACAGAGTTTTACTCCTGTTGCCCAGGCTGGAGTAAATTCAAGTGATTCTCCTGCCTCAGCCTCCTGAGTAGCTGGGATTACAGGCATATGCCACCACGCCTGGCTAATTTTGTATTTTTAGTAGAGACAGGGTTTCTCCATCTTGGTCAGGCTAGTCTTGAACTCCTGACCTCAGGTGATCCACCCACCTCAGCCTCCCAAAGTGCTGGGATTACAGGTGTGAGCCACCGTGCCTTGCTTAATTGATTTTTTTAAACTTCTTTATTGTCTTAAAGCTTGAAAAACATATAAAACATCTAAATTGAAAAACATCTATTTCTATTTTTTCTTGTGACTTCCCAGAAACTTAACATACATAATTAACAAAATCTGAAGTTAATCAACCTCTTTACTGTCAACCAAATAATTCATAGAATTTGGAGTGTTTTTAATACAATGATCATCACTATATTCCCTACTGAAGTAATACTACATTGTCCAGTAGAAAAAAACTAAGCCAGAATAAGAAAGATGAGGAGTACTGAGAAAAACAGGCAGGTTGCCATTTTAAGTATAGTAGTAGGAATAGGCCCCATTAAGAAGACATTTGAGCAAAGACTTGAAAGACATAGTGTTAGGCAGAATCTGGGGGACAGCATTCCAGGTAAAGGGATCCACAAGTGCAAAAGCCCTAAAAAAGAAACAAGCCTAGAGGTCTAGGGACAGCAGCGGGTGTGGCTGGAGCAGAGTGAGCTGAAGGAAAGTACTAGTAACAGGCAACCAATGAAGGGTCAGCTCAGGTTGGACTTTCTTGGTCATTTTAAAGATTCGTGGCTTTAACTCAGAGCAATATGGAGCTTTTAGGGAATTTTGAGCAGAGAAGTGACATAATTACTTTTATTTTTAAAGGTCTCTCCCTTAATTTAAATATTAAGATACTAGAGAATTTTCTCAGAAACAATGTTTTCTTTCTACACATACCTGCACATACAAATGCATCTTATTTGGGTAAAAGGAAATGAGAAAATCTTACATGAGACACTTTTAAATATGTGTGCTTCATGTTATTAAACTTTTTATAGTTCCAGTTTTTCTGTAGAAAAAGTTAAAATCATAGGTGATAAGAAAGAAAAATTATGTCTAATTGTCCAAAGAATACCACAACTGAATTCTATTATAAATATATAATATGTATAATATCTGCTTTGTCCCTTAACAATATACTATAAAATTTCTTCATCCAAGCAAATATACATCTATATTAGTTTTTCATGGCTAAATAATATTCAATTCAATAAATGAACCATATATCAATTTTTTTTTGAGACAGGATTCACTCTCATCACCCAGGCTAGAGTGCAGCAGTGCGATCTGGGCTCACTGCAACCTCCACCTCCTGGGTTCAAGCAATTCTGCTGCCTCAGTCTCCCCAGTAGATGGGACTATAGGCATGTGCCACCACGTCCAGCTAATTTTTGTGTTTTTAGTAGAAACAGGGTTTTGCTATGTTGGCCAGGCTGGTCTCAAACTCTGGAGATAAGGCAGTCCACCCACCTCAGCTGGGATTACAGGAATGAGCACCATGCCCAGCCCCATAATTAATTTTTAAAACTTTTAAAATTCCCTCATATATCTAAGTTGCTTCCTATTTTTACTATTCTTAATAACTCTTCAGTGAACAACTTTGCATTTGCAACTTTGTTTACTTAATCCTCTGCTTCCTGGATATACATTCTGGATGTGGTTTTCTTAAGTCAATTTTCAAATTTTTAAAATTCCTAAGTCTTTGGAATTCTCTTGCTCATTTAGCTTTCTGAAAAATGATTGAATGTATTCCTTTGACACAGTAACCCTCAGCCTGTTGGTCAATAAATCCAAATCTTACCCAAGCTGCATAGTGCCAAAGAGTATTTAGCCAGGTGTGGAGAGAGATCAGAACAAGCCAACTCTCCAGAATCCTTTGGGATATGTACATAATGGTCTTCTCCCACAAGGAAGGCAAAACAAAGATACAGCAAAAGTTCAAAGAAAACCATGGAAGGCAATAACCTGCTATTCTTTGGTTTCTGCATTTCTTGATGATTATCATGTCATTTGCAAATGATGGTTCAGGTTATTCTTCTCAGATAACACATATTTATATTCTCCAAAGATGTTAGCCCTTTATGTCTTCCTTCTGAATGTTCTTTAAAATGCTGTCTCTGGAGAAAAGAAAGAATTTATAACAAGGAAGAGTTTCTGGCAGAACAGTATGTTCTACACCATTAAATGTGCTCTGTCTTTCCTCCTCACTTCTCCCGTAGTTAATAACTCTTTAGAAAAAAAATGCTGATAGAATCATTCTCCTTAATCTCTACATAGTTTAATTTGAAAATATTCCTAGACTAACATGGCAAAATAATTTAGGGCATGTAAAAATGGTGAAGTAGACCTTGACCAAAATTCAAGCAACCAGTGAAGGCTGGCTCTGTCAGAGGACCTGGGGATCTGAAGACAGGGCTATGGCAGTAGGAACACCTAATGAGGAGGGCTTTAACACCCCTTTACCTCCATGTATGATCCAGGGCTTTCTCGAAGAGTTAGGGAGAGGAGGTACCCTGAAGACATCACCAAACTGGGAATATAAAGGGTTTGTTTTGAGGCTGAGACCCAACTATCCCAATTATCAACTTAGAACATTATCAGAAGCAATACAGCATAGTAGTCAACAACCTGTGCTTTGGAGTCAAGCGAAGGAAATACAGAAGGCTTTGTCCCAAAACTCAAGCAGACTAGATACTGGAATTTTTTCATATCTAAAAATAAAACATGACTCTTCAGAGAGCCTCTCTTAAAATCAGTCACACTGTCAGCATAGAGGAAGGTTGCAGCTACCTTTGAACATCTCTGCCATATCCCGTAGAGACAATAATGCTCACCCCATGTGGTTGCTGTGAGGATCAAGTGTGTAAAGCACTCAGCCTAGTGCTTGACACAGAATACTATAGCTATGATTATGCGATTAATATGATTACTTATCCCTTCTAGATCACAACTGACTCATCTATGAAATAAAAAGACGGTACTTGATGATTACTACAGTTTCTTCTAATTCAATTCTAATTCAAGTATCTTAAATATAAAATGCTGTGCAATCACAAAATTTGCACCTACATTAAAGATGTAATCATAACACTTGAAATTAAAATGTATATTTTATTCACTGAACTATTCTCAGATAAATACAATCATCACAGTTAAATGCATGTCGCCATATCTAAAAAATGAGCCCTCAGCTTTCATTTAACCCAGTAGGGTACAGAAATACACATCCAAATCGCATCTCATATCGCCACCTCTCTGAGCTAATTTTCTACATCATTTTCTCTCCTCAATCCTCTCCAGCCTCAATACTGTCCTTGATATTCCATAGACCATGCACAATCTCAATTCAGGGTCTTCACACTTGTTCTTTCTAGAATGCCTTTCCCATATATATTTACATGGCTTTCCTCGAAACTTCACTTATATCTCCTATCAGAAAGGCTTTCCCTGACCACAGTGGTATCAGTCTCTATCTCCATACCTTTCATATTTATTGTCCCATTGTTTTAATCCATTTTGCATTGCTAAAAAGAAATACCTGAGACTAGGTAATTTATGAAGAAAAGAGATTTATTTGGCTCACAGTTCTGCAGGCTGTACAAACATAGCACCAGCGTCAGCTTAGCCTCTGGTGAGGCCTCAGGAATCTTATGACCATGGTGGAAGGCAAAGGAGAAGCGGATGTACCACATGGCAAGGGTAGAAGCAAAAGAAGGATGCTAGGCTCCTTTAAACAACCAGTACTTACGTGAGCTAGCAGCAAGAATTCTGTTTATACTCATTACCGTAGGGAGGGCACCAAGCCATTCATGAGGGATCTACCCCCAAGACAGCACTTGCTTAAACTATTAGAGCAAAATCAATTCAATTCAATATGAGATTTAGAGGGGACAAATATCCAAACCATATCACCATGTATTACATATATGTTTGTTCTTATCCATGGCCCTCACTATAAATTATGCTCCATGATGAGAAAGATGTTGTTCCTATTACTACCAGGATGCCCAGAATCTAGATGTATGCCTGGCACATAGAAGCTCAATAAATATTTGTCTTTTGAATGAATGAATGAGTGAAATATTCATTAAGAGTGGATCAAGGAATAAAAGGAAATCTGTTACTCCTTTTCTAAGAAACTTGTCTAATAAACATGCTAATTAGGAGCCTTAACTACTTCAACTGATACATTTTAAATTTAAATATATTTTAACATTTTAAGTTCAGGCATATGTTTGACTGATCCTGGAAAGAGAAAGAGGAGAGATTTTAGGCTGGGCCAGAAATCTACCCAGCCAGCTTTGTAAAGATTCTTGACTCTAAAGATTCTGTGTCTAGCCATGGAGTTAAAAAGAGAAAAATGTGAGCTGTGGATCTTTAAGAAGAAATAGAATCCTGTCTTCTCTCAGCCTGCCTGGAGTCTTGCTGGCTTCTCCCCTTAAAAGGACTGCTTGCTTGCTCCCCTTTGAATGGAAAACTGGGGCTGGGGGAATGGGTTTTGATGTTTCTTCTTAGTCTTCTACACCTTGAGCTAAATGAAGACAGTGACTAACCCATAACATACATACAACCATTTTTGCCTTTATATATGATAAAAATGTCTTATTTTTCTTCCTAAATTCTTAGGTTGACAAAGAAGTAGTTAGATTATTTTGCTCAAACAGTTCAGGCAAGTGTTGTAAATGTAATTCCAACTGCAAGGAAAATTTGGAGAGAGAATTCTTTTCAGATGGGCCTCTCAAATTGAAAAACTACCTTATTATGTACCTTACTAGCATGAAGACAGGTCAGCATCTGGTAGAAAGACTCCTTTTCCAAGAATTTCAGGAGGGTGGGCAAGATAGCCAACTTGATGCCGGCAGGACGTGCTGCTCCCATGGAAAGACAGCGGTATTTCAACTAAACCAACATAATTCGAACAGATCTTTGGAGATAAAATGCCAAATGTGGATGAAGAAAAGATGCAGATGCTGAAGCTGAAGAGTGAGGAAGCTGGGAACTGCATGTGGAGTGCCTGGATGCTGGGCTGGGTTTGGCTCCTGGGGAATGAGTCAGTGGAGAAACTGAGGGAATGCCCAGTCTCACCATGGACCTCTGGGATCCTAGCTGCAGGGAACGCCATTCTCCTCACAGATGTTTGAGCTTGTAGGGGGACATTCCTGGAGAATAAATGAAGACAGACATGTAGCAGGCATGGAGCCAGGGACCTTTGTGCACAGGACAGTTCCAGCAGAGCTGGGCCATAAGTGCTCATCCCCCAGGGCTCTCCGTCCCCCTCTGAGAAGCTCTGAACCCAGCTAACCACCATGGAGAAACCAGTGCTGGCTTCCCTGTGAGACTAGGGCATGGGTGTCCTGCAAGCTTACCTGCCTGCCAGCCCCTCCCAGGGCTCCTGCCTGGCTGCCCCAAAGGAGCATGTATGCAGTGCAGCCTCTGCTGCCCAGCACGGGGGTGCTTTGCTCCAGCTGAGTGCATTCTGGCAGCATGGGAGCCCTTTGGATTCCCCAGCACACCTGGAACTCAACTCCAAGAGCCTGAAGGAGGGGACCAAGAGTAGATTCTATTATCCCAGGTCTGCCACCCATGGCTTGGCAGTGTCAAGTTGGGATCTATCTTCAGCACTGGAAGTTGGAGGGGAGGAGGCCACACTCTCAGAAAATAGAGGGCTGAGTCACAGGTTTGGGGCTGGTGTGGGACCTAGGCATGCCTCCCTCCAAAGGGCTGGTCCAGTAAGGGCATGGTCTATCTCTCTGACAAACCTCTGCACAAGGGAGCTCCACAGGCCCCAAAGATCTAATAAAAACAGTTGCAGCCTGGTGTGGTGGTGCACGCCTATAATTCCAGCACTTTGGGAGGCCGTGGTGGACAGATCACCTGAGGTCAGGAGTTTAAGACCAGCCTGGCCAACAAGGCAAAACCCTGTCTCTACTAAACAAAAAAATTAGCCAGAAGTAGTGGTGCATGCCTGTAATCCCAGCTACCTGGGAGGCCAAAGCATGAGAATTGCTTGAACCCAGGAGGCTGAGGTTGCAGTGAGCCATGCCATTGTACTCCAGCCTGGGCAACAGAGCGAGACTCCTTCTCAAAAACAACAACAACAACAACAACAAACAGTTGCAGCAATTTTGTGTTTAAAAGTATGTGGCAACTCCTGCCCACTCTCTGTCTTGCTCCCACTCTCACTATGTGATAGATACATCAACTTTAAAAATCCTCTCTGTAATTAAAACACATTATTTTAATAATGTATCTCTCACATAAATGTATCCTAATTTAACTATTTGCCTATTACTCAATATTTTACAATTTCCAGGGTTTTAGCAAAAGTGAACAGATTTGCATAGAAAGCTTTTTCTATATTTAGGCTTATTTCTTTAGGTTAGTATGATGGTCTTTTCATATGTCAACCTGGCTTGGCTACAGACTTCAGTTATTCAAACACTAATCCAGGTGTTGCTGGAGGCATTTTGTAGATGTGACTGTGAAGTCCATAATCAATGGACTTTGATAAGGAAAACTATCCTAGATAATCTGGTGGGCTGGATAGAATTAGTTGAAAGGCCTTAAAAAGCAGAGTTGAGGTTTCCCTGGAGAGGAAATTTTACCTGTGGACCGCCGGCTCTACAGATTTTGGACTTGTATACAGAGCCCCCACGACCCATAAGCCCAAGTCCTTACAATAGATCTTTTGTTTTTGTTTGTTTGTTTTGTTTTAGAGTCTCTCTCTGTCACCAGGCTGGAGTGCAGTGGTGTGAACTCGGCTCACTGTAACCTCCACCTCCCAGGTTCAAGCAATTCTGCCTCAGCCTCTGAGTTACAGGCACATACCACCACGCCCAGCTAATTTTTGTATTTTTAGTAGACAGAAGGCTTCACCACAGTGGCCAGGATGGTCTCTATCTCTGGATCTCATGATCCGCCCGCCTCAGCCTCCCGAAGTGCTGAAGTTACAGGCATGAGTCACCATGGCAGACCTATGATAAATCTCTTAATATATACCGCCCACTAGTTCTGCTTCTTCGGTTGAACCCTGACTGATTCACTTATATTTTCAGAAGCATACACACTAGATCAAACTGCTTACCCAATTGAAAAGACCACAATAGCTCGGAGATAGCCTCCTGCGCGGTGTGAAGGAGACTGGGCTTTGCACCCCTCCACAGATAGAGGGAAAAGATGCTGTTCCACAATGCGACCGCTGGCTTGTTGTACAAGTGGAATGACCTCAACCAATAGCTGGCAGTGACAGTGAACAGCTGGCTCACATCTCCGTGGAGGAGCTCGATAGGGGATCCCATGGTAGCCAAATAAGAGGCAGCTCCAGAAAGCAGCTCCCAGTGAGAGAGACGCAGAAGCTGAGTGGTCTCCACAATTCCAAAAAGGTACCAGGTTCATTTTGTGAGGCTGGTTGGACAGTGGGTAGAAGCCAAATAGGGCACCTCCTGCCCCACCCAGGAGGTGCGGGCAACTGACCGGAGGACTCGGGGATCTCCCCCTCTGGGACTTCAGTTCAGATACACAGCCCCACCCAAGCCCTCTACAATCCACGAAACAGGAGATCTTTGCCGGGCTGAAAAGCCTTAGCGGGCTGCCTGAACAGGGCAAAACAGCAACTTGGGCCCTCGGGCTGTCAGCATAGAAATAGGTGGAAGCACTTGCTGACGCCAAGAAAGCCAAAATGCTGGTGGGAAGGAGCCACCCGTCCCTCAGTAAGAAGGGGAATGGAATGCAGGGAAACAGCCCAAATGGCATGATGGGTCCCCCGCCACCGCACAAAGCCCAGTGGGCTAAAAAACTCTTCACTCCAGAGTTAGGCACCCAGAACATCAGTTAGAGAGCGACCAGGAAGGCTCCAGCTTGGCCGGCGGAAGGGAAGCCGCCATTACAGAAACCGGCCTAATTTTTGCAGCAGCTCCACTTAATCTGTCTTAGCCCAGCAGTGCCTCTGCAGGCAGACAAACAAACAGCTGCCTCCCCAAGCAGCTACCTGAGATCAAAACTATATGAATCCAAGAGATGGGAAAAACCAGTGCAAGAAGAATGAAACCATCAAAAACCAGAATGTCTCACCCCCACCACAAGTTTGGGACTCCTCATCAGCAAGGGAACAAAGCAGGAGGGAGAACAAATTTGACGAACTGACAGAAGAAGGCTTCAGAAGGTGGTTAATAACAAACTTCTCTGAGTTAAAGGAACATGTTCTATCCCAATGCAAAGAAACTAAAAACCTTGAAAAAATGTTAGACAAAATGCTAACTAGAATGACCAGCTTAGAGAAGAACATAAACGACTTGATGGAGCTGAAAAGCACAGCACAAGAACTTCATAAAGCATACACAAGTTTCAATAACCAAATAGATCAAGCAGAAGAAAGGATATCAGAGATTGAAGATCAAATCAATGAATTAAAATGAGAAGACAAGAAAAGAGAACAAAGAGTGAAAAGAAATGAACAAAGCCTTCAAGAAATATGGGATTACATGAAAAGACCTAATCTATGCCTGATCGGTGTACTGAAGATGACTAGGAGAATGAATCCAAGCTGGAAAACACTCTTCAAAATATTATCCAGGAGAACTTCCCCAACCTAGCAAGGCAGACCAACATTCAAGTGCAGGAAATACAGAGAACACCACAATGATACTCCTCTAGAGAGCAACCCCAAGGCACATAATCATCAGGTTCACCAGGGTTGAAACAAAGGGGAAAATACTAAGCACAGCCAGAGAGAAAGGTCGGATCACCTACCAAAGGAAGCACATCAGACTCACAGCGGCTCTCTCAGCAGAAATCCTACAAGCCAGAAGAGAGTGGGGGCCAATATTCGACATCCTTAAAGCAAAGAACTTTCAACCTAAATTTAATATCCAGCCAAACTAAGCTCCACAAGAGAAGGAGAAATGAAATCCTTTATGGACAAGCAATTGCTGAGGGATTTTGTCACTGTCAGACCTGCCCTGCAAGAGCTCCTGAAGGAGGCACTAAACACAGAAAGGAAAAACCAGTACCAGCCACTGCAAAAAAGAACCAAATGGTAAAGACCAACAATGCAATGAAGAAATTATACCAACCAAAGGGCAAAACAACCAACCAGTAATAAAATGGCAGGATCACATTCACACATAACAATATTAACATTAAATGTAAATGGACTAAATGTCCCAGTCAAAAGACACAGACTGGCAAACTGAATAAAAAGCCAAGAACCACTCGTGTGCTGTATTCAGGAAACCGATCTCATGTGCAAAGACATACATAGGCTCAAAATAAAGGGATGGAAGAAGAAGCAAATGAAGAGCAAAAAAAAACAGGGGTGACAATCCTAGTCTAGGATAAAATGGACTTTAAACCAACAAAAATCAAAAGAGACAAAGAAGGGTATTACATAATGGTAAAACAATAAATACAACAAGAAGAGCTAACAATCCTAAATATATATGCACCCAATACAGGAGCATCTAGATACATAAAGCAAGTTCTTAATGACCTACAAAGAGACTTAGACTCCCACACAATAGTAGTGGGAGACTTTAGTACTCCACTGTCAATATTAGACAGATCAACAAGACAGAAAATCAATAAGGAAATTCAGGACTTGAATGCAGATCTGGACCAAGCGAACTTAATAGACATTTACAGAACTCTTAATACCAAATCTACAGAATATACATTCTTCTCAGCACCACATTGCACTTACTCTAAAATTGACCACATAATTGGAAGTAAATCACTCCAATTGATCTTTAGCAAATGCAAAAGAACAGAAATCAGAACAGTCTCTCAGACCAAAGTGCAATCAAATTAGAACTCAGGGTTAAGAAACTAACTCAAAACCGTACAACTTTATGGAAAATAAACAACTGGCTCCTGAATGTAGACTGGATAAATAATGAAATGAAGGCAGAAATAAATATGTTCTTCAAAACCAACAAGAATGAAGACACAACATACCAGAATCTCTGGGACACATTCAAAGCAGTGTTTACAGGGAAATTTAAAGCAATAAATTCCCACCTGAGGAGCAAGGAGAGGTCTAAAATTGACATCTTATCATCAAAATTGAAAGTTAGAGGAGCAAGATCAAAAAAATGCAAAAGCTAGCAGAAGACAAGAAATAACTAAGATCAAAGCAGAACTGAAGGAGATAGAGACACAAAAAAAACTTCAAAAAATCAACAAATCCAGGAGCTGGTTTTTTGAAAAGATCAACAAAATAGGTAGACCACTAGCCAGACTAATAAGAAAGAAAAGAGAGAAGAATCAAATAGATGCAACAGAAAACGATAAAGGGGATATCACCACCAATTCCACAGAAATACAAACTACCATCAAAGATTACTACAAACAACTCTGTGCACACAACCCAGCAAATCTGGAAGAAATGGATAAATTCCCGGACACTTGCACTCTACCAAGACTAAACTAGGAGGAAGTTGAATCCCTGAATAAACCAATAACAAGGGCTGAAGTTGGGGCAGTAATTAATAGCCTACAAACTAAAAAAAGGCCAGGTCAAGATGGATTTATAGCTGAATTCTACCAGACATACAAAGAGGAGCTGGTACCATTCCTTCTGAAATTATTCCAAACAATACAAAAAGAGGGAATCCTCTCTAACTCATTTTATGAGACCAATATCACCCTAATACCAAAACCAGGCAGAGACGCATCTAAAAAAGAAAACTTGAGGCCAATATCCATAATGAGCATCTACACAAAAATCTTCAATAAAATACTGGCAAACAGAATGCAACAGCAAATCAAAAAGCTTATTCATCATGATCAAGTAGACTTCATCCCAGGGATGCAAGGCTGGTTCAACATAGGCAAGTCTATAAATGTAATCCATCACATGAACAGAACCAAAGACAAAAACCACATGATTTTCTCAATAGATGCAGAAAAGGCCTTCAACAAAATTCAACAGCTCTTTGTGCTAAAAACCCTCAATAAACTAGATACTGATGGTACATATCACAAAATAATAAAAGCTATTTATGACAAATCCACAGCCAATATCATACTGAACAGGCAAAAACTGGAAGCATTCCCTTTGAAATCTGGCACTAGACAAGGATTCCCTCTCTCACCACTCCTATTCAATATAGTATTGGAAGTTCTAGCCAGGGCAATCAGGCAAGAGAAAGAAAGAAAGGGTATTCAAATAGGAAGAGAGGAAGTCAAACTGTCTCTATTTGCAGACAACGTGATTATATATTTAGAAGATCCCATTGTCTCAGCCCAAAATCTCCTGAAACTGATAAGCAACTTCAGCAAAGTCTTGGGAAACAAAATCAATGTGCAAAAATCATAAGCATTTCTATATGCTGGTAACAGACAAACAGAGAGCCAAATCAAAAGTGAACTCCCATTCACAATTGCTACAAAGAGAATAAAATACTTAGGAATACAACTAACAAAGGATGTAAAGGACCTCTTCAAGGAGAACTACAAACCACTGCTCAAGGAAATAAGAGAGAACACAAACAGATGGAAAAACATCTCATGCTCCTGGTTGGGAAGAATCAACATCGTGAAAATGGCCATACTACCCAAAGTAATTTATAGATTCAATGCTATCCCCATCAAGCTAATAATGACCCTTTATAGAACTGGAAAAAACCACTTCAAACTTCATATGGAACCAAAAGAGAGCCCACATAGCCAAAACAATCCTAAGCAAAAAGAACAAAGCCAGAGGCATCATGCTGCCTGACTTCAAACTATACTACAAGGCCACAGTAATCCAAACATCATGGTACTGGTACCAAAACAGAGACATAGACCAATGGAACAGAACAGAGGCCCCAGAACAACACCACACATATACAATCATCTGATCTTTGACAAACCTGAGAAAAACAAGCAATGGGGAAAGGATTCCCTGTTTAATAAATGGTGTTGGGAAAACTGGCTAGCCATGTGCAGAGAGCAGAAACTGGACCCCTTTCTGACACCTTACACTAAAATTAACTCCAGATGGATTAAAGATCTGAACATAAGATCTAACACCATAAAAACCCTAGAAGAAAAAACCTAGGCATAAACCATTCAGGACATGGGCATAGGCAAGGACTTCATGGCTAAAGCACCAAAAGCAATGGCAACAAAAGCCAAAATAGACAAATGGGATCTAATTAAACTCCAGAGCTTCTTTACAGCAAAAGAAACAATCATTAGAGTGAACTGGCAACCAGCAGAATGGGAAAAAATTTTTGCAATCTACCCATCTGACAAAGGGCTAATATCTAGAATCTACAAAGAACTAAAACAAATTTACAAGAAAAAAAACAAACAAACCCATTTGAAAGTGGATGAAGGATATGAACAGACACTTTACAAAAGAAGCCATCGATTAGGCCAATAAACATATGAAAAAGTGTTCATCATCACTGGTCATTAGAGAAATGCAAATTAAAACCATGCCGAGATACCATCTTGTGCCAGTTAGAATGGTGATCATTAAAAAATCTGGAGACAACAGATGCTGGAGAGGATGTGGAGAAATAAGAACACTTTTACACTGTTGGTGGGAGTGTAAATTAGTCAACCATTGTGGAAGACAGTGTCGCGATTCCTCAAGGACCTAGAAATAGAAATACTATTTGACCCAGCAATTCTTTGGGTATTATTGTGTATATACCCAAAGAATTATAAATTGTTCTATTATAAAGACACATGCACACGTATGTTCATTGCAGCACTGTTTACAATAGCAAAGACCTGGAACCAACCCAAATGTCCATCATCAATAGACTGGATAAAGATAATGTGGCATATATACACCATGGAATACCATGCAGCCATAAAAAACAATGAGTTTGTGTCCTTCATAGGGACATGGATGAATCTGGAAACCATCATTCTCAGCAAACTGACACAAGAACAGAAAACCAAACACTGTATGTTATCATTCATAAGCAGGTATTGAACAATTAGAACACGTGGACACAGGGAGAGGTGCATCACACACTGCAGTCAGTAGTTGGGGGCGCTAGGGGACTGACAGTGGGAGTCGGGAGGGTGGGGAGGGATAATGAGGGGAGAAATACCAGATATAGTTGACGGGGATGATGGCAGTAGACCACCTTGCCATGTATGTATCTATGCAACAATCCTGCATGATCTGCACATGTACCCCAGAACCTAAATTATAATTTTTTAAAAAAAGGCCACAATAGTATTACTGTTGGTTTTTTGTTATAACCTTCTCTATAATGTTTAAAATATTTAAATGATGTCCTGCTTACCAACTGATTTCATATAGTCTAAAATTGAGCAAATTGCTAAAATCATGTTTGACTGAATACCTGTTTTATGGCTAAGAAAATTACACTCAGAATAAGTGAAATTGGTGGCATTTGTTCAATTTGTATGTTAAACCAAGTATGCCAAGACTTGGTCCAAATCCTTCCCCAACAGTGTTGGCATTTGTGCAAATGGTCTTAACTAACACTTTATTTTCCAGGCAATCTAAAGACTTCTATGACACCATTCTCTTCTTGGATTGATTTTTTGAAAAGACTCAGTTCCATTTATAATGTAATATAAAACCTGTTCTAAGAAAAAAAAATTGCACCCTACACCTATGTGCATATTTACATATACACCACACTCAACAGACACAACCTTTTACATATTCCTTCCTTCCTTTTAAATAAATAAGATTTAACTTGTCTTATATGATTCCTTGTGGTTTATCGATTGTCCTTTATAATCTCTCTTCAGATTTCACCTAATTTCACATATAAAGAATTATTTAAATGACTTTAGACTGATAAGAAAATGCTATAATAATTAAAACAATTGCACACTGATGAAGCATATGTAAGCTGATATTTAAAATGTCACTCTTTCAAAGTGAATGAACTATTATTATCCATAACCCTAATGATGCAAGTCATATGGGGGAACACTTTGTAAATGGTCAGGATAAAAACCAAATCTGGGTGCCAGGTCCCAGCACTACTTTTTACTACTGGAGAATTGGGAGGGATAGAAAATTCTACTTTGAATTATTTATTTATTTTAAAGAGTGGGTTGCGTTTGTGCTTCTCCCACCTTTCAGCATTTATGGAACATGCTGCCCCACATACAAAATCAAGACCACTTCCTTTTGTGTGATACTGGAGTAAATATTTTGTATAAGAACAGCTGCCTGTGAGTAAAGATACCCCAACCACAGTGAGTAGGAGGATGTTCACATATTGCAACTGTCTGGCCAAATAAATTTTGCCCTTATTGTGCTCTGTTTTAATTTGGAGTGGGCAAAGTAAGCTCTTGCTTGATGCAACTTATTTGTTTCAAATAAAAATATTTAGACAAAAATAAATAAATAAAATGTCATATGTATCATTCTTATTCTGGAAAAATTAACAAGATACTACTATGAGAGCAAGACCTAATCAGTTTACTGTCTTTCCGTAGAGTGTACACAATTGGCTACATATTTAGGTCAGATATGCTACTGCATCTCTACTACATTGCATAAGAACAACACAGATTTGAGAATAAGGTTTTCAAAAGTCTAACTATAAAACTGGCCTGAAACAAAAGAATTTAACTATTATAGGGTGCCTTCTCTCTTCTAAGATTAATGGTTCTGTGCATTTGAAATTATTATGAAATAAGTAGTTTTCACCATCTACATAAGATAATGAGAAAGATTTTTAAATGATGTGTCACAAGATGATTTATAAATGTGATTCTTCCAGAGCCGGAACTTAGGTAGCCAATGGGAAGACACAGTTAAGGAAGTGTAAGTATTTCACCACATTGGAGATTCCCATGTTGCACATGAACAGCTATGTAACTGGGTTAGAAATTTAGACCTGGACTGCCAAAGTGAGGTCAACGGAAATATAATTACTTAAAATATGTCCATGCAATGTAAAGTAGACATCTTTTAGTGTTTGATGTGCCTAGAGTCATGATCTGCAGAAAACAGTAAATGTGCTGAATGAATGAATCTTTTTATATACATAAAAATCCTCTGGATAAAAACAAAAAG
Organism: Callithrix jacchus; assembly: GCF_049354715.1. Taxonomy (NCBI): domain Eukaryota; kingdom Metazoa; phylum Chordata; class Mammalia; order Primates; family Cebidae; genus Callithrix; species Callithrix jacchus. Next base: position 69,854,689 of record NC_133504.1, on the reverse strand, counting down.
AACTAAAGGAAAATATATAGGCATATCTTGGAGACATATGCCAGTTTGTTTCCAGACTACCATAATAAAGCAAATAATACAATAAAGTCAGTCACACAAATGTTTTGTTTCTCAGTGCATATAGGTTACTTTTATACTATTCTGTAGTCTATTAAGTAAGCAACAGTATTATGTCTAGAAAAAAAATGCATATTCTTTAATTTTAAAATACTTCATTACTAAAAATTGCTAACAATCATGTGAACCTTAGCAAGTCATAATCATCTTGTTAGTAGAGGGTCTTCCCTGGATGTTGATGACTGCTGACTGATTGAAGTGATGGTTGCTGAAGGTTGGGGTGGCTGTGCCAATTTCTTAAAATAAGACAATAATGGGGGCTCAGCACAGTGTCTGAGGCCTGTAATCCTAGCACTTTGGGAAACTGAGATGTGTGGATCACCTGAGGTCAGGAGTTGGAGACCAGCCTGGCCAACATGGTGAAACCCCATCTCTACTAGAACTACAAAAATTAGCTGGGCGTGATGGCATGTGCCTGCAATCCCAGGTACTCAGAAGGCTGAGGCCAGAGAATCACTTGAACCCAGGAGGCGGAGGTTGCTGTGAGCAGAGATCACACCGTTGCACTCCAGCCCATGTGATGAGAGCGAAACTCCATCTCAAAAAATAAAAAAAAGACAACAATGGGGAGTCCCCAAGCCTACTCTAGCTCTAGAGGCTGCTTGATACGTGAATCATTCATTACTAAATTAAATTATTTAAATTAAAAAAGACAACAATGAAGTTTGCTGTCTGAATTGACACTGCCTTTTATGAAAGATTTCTCTGTTACTAGTAATAATGTTTGAGAGCATTTTACCCACAATAGGACTTCTTTCAAAATTGAAGTCAATCCTCTCAAACCCTGCTGCCACATTATGAACTATGTTTTTGAAATATTCTAAATCCTTTGCTGGCACTTCAACAATGTTCACAGCCTCTTCACCAGGAATAAATTCCGTCTCAAGAAAGTACTCTGGCCCCCACACACCCTGGGCTGAGCAAGAAGCTTAGACATTTCACAAACCAGCTCATTGTCTGAGATAATAGAGAGCTTCTCCTAGTAAACAAGGACCAGCTGTACACCCCATTGCATTGGCTACAGCCAGGTCTTACGTATAAGCACCATATATTGGCTTGTAGGTCGAACTGCACAGCCCAGTATAAAGTTGCCAAGAGAAGCGCATGGCTACAAGCAAAGTCAAAAGACCATACCCTGCATTCTCTACACCCACACCCTTTTGGGAGGACAGAGAAAGGAAAAAGGAAAGAACAAAAAGTATCATAGGGAAAGAAAAAAATTCTACCTGCACTAAAATAATCACAAATTTTGAAGTGCCAGCATATCCAGATGGGAAAGAATCAGCACAAGAATTCTGGCACCATTAAAAATCTGAATGTAGTGACAACACCAAATAATCACACTAGCTCTCCATTAATGATCCCTGAACAAAATGGAAACTCAGAAATGACATATAAATAATTCAAAGCATGGACTGTAAGGAAGCTCAGTGAGATAGAAGACAAGGTTGAAAATAACACAAACAGACGTTTAAAGCAATACAGGAAACAATGAAACAAAGAGTTTCAAAGGAAATCATTCAGAGCTCTGGAGCTGAAAAACTCACTTAAGGAATTTCAAAATACAATTGATAGTTTTATTGATAGACTACACCAAGCAAAAGAAAGAATTTCAGAGCTTGAAGACTGGTCTCTTTAACTAACCCAGTCATACAACTATAAATAAAAAAGAACTTTAAAAAACGAACAAAGTCTTCAAGAAGTATGGAATTATGTAAAGTGACCAAACCTACAAATTATTGGCATTCCTAAGAGAAATGTCGAAAAGTAACCTGGAAAACACATTTGGGGTAATAATTTAAGAAAATTTCCTTCATCTTGCTATAGAGGTAGACATTCAGATATGAACAATCCAGATAATACCCATAAGATAGTTTACAAAAAGAACATCACCAAGGCATACATTTATCAGATTGTCCAAAGTCATACTAAAGAAAAAAATCTTACAAGCAGCTAGAAAAAAAAGATCAGATCAGGTACAAAGAGAACTCCTTCAGGCTAATAACAAACTTCTCAGCAGAAAGCTTACAAGCCAAAAGAGATTGAGGGCCTATTTTCAGCATTCTTAAAAGATATTCCAGGCAGGCATAGTGGTTTACACCTGTAATCCCAGAACTTTGGGAGGCAGAGGTGGGAGAATCACTTGAGGTGAGGAGGTGAGACAAGCCTGGGCAACATGGTGAAACCCTGTCTCTACCAAAAATACAAAAATTAGTCGTGTATAGTAGCATGTGCCTGTAGTCCCAGCTACTCAGGAGGCTGAAGTAGATGAACTGTTTAAAACCTGGAGGTGGAGGTTGCAATGAGCCAAGATTGTTCCACTGCACTCCAGCCTGGTGACAAAGTAAGACTCTGTCTCAAAAAAAAAAAAAAAGAAAAGAAAAGAAAAGAAATTCCAACCAAGAATTTTATATCTCATGAAACTAAGCCACGTAAGCAAATGAGAAATAAAATATTTTCTAGACAAGGAAAAACTAAGGGAATGTGTTACCACTACACCAGCCTTACAAGAGATCCTTAAGGGAGTACTAAACATGGAAACTAAAAATAAATAGCTCCAACCTCAGAACATACTTCAGTGCATAGCCCATAGACCCTGTAGTGCAACCTCACAATAGAAAAAACAAAGCAACAAGCTAACAATTTCATGATGGAATCAAAACCTCACATATTAATATTAACCATGAATGTAAACAGTCTAAATGCCCCACTTAGAAAGTACAAATTGGCAAGCCTGGATGAAAAATCAAGACCCATCCCTCTGCTGTTTTCAAGAGACCCATCTCACATGTTACAATACTCATAGGCTCAAAGTAAAGGATTAGAGAAAGATCTATCATGCAAACAGAAAGGGGAAAAAAAGTAGCTATTCTTATATCAGATAAAACATATTTTAAAACAAGAGTAAAAAGTGACCAAGAAGGGCATTACAGAAAGTGTCCAATTCAACAAGAAAACTTAACTATCTTAAATACATATGCACCCAACATTAGATGATGCATAGTCATAATACAAGAACATCTAGACCTATGAACAGACTTGGATAGGCACACAATAATAATAGGGGACATCAACACCAGACCAATAGCATTAGACAAATCATCACGGCAGAAAACTAACAAAAAAAAAAACTGAACTTAAACTCAACACTTTGCAAATTGGACCTAATAGATATCTACAGAATATGCCATTCAACAACCACAGAATATACATTCTTTTCATTTGCACACAGAACGTGTGCCAAGATAGACCACATGCTCGGCCATAAAGCAAGTCTTGATAAGTTCAAAGAAATCAAAATCATACCAACCATACTGTGAGACCACAGTGGAATAAAAATAGAAATCAATGCCAAGAAGATCTGTAAAAACCACACAATTACCATGTGTCATTAAACAACTTGCTCCTAAATTACATTTGGGCAAACAATGAAATTAAGGCAGAAATCAAAAACTTCTTTGAAATAAATGAAAACAGACACACACATACAAAATCTCTGGGACACAGCAAAAGCAGTGCTAAGAGTAAAGTTTTTAGCACTAAACACCTATCTCAAAAAGTTAGAAAGATTTCAAATTAACAATCTAATATCACACACAGAGAAGCCAGGAAAATAAGAACAAACCAACCTCAAAGCTAGCAGAAGAAAAAAATAACTAAAATCAAAGCAGAACTGAAAGAAATTGAGAATCAAAACTTTATACAAAGCATCAATGAAACCAAAACTTTGCTCTTTGAAAGGATAAGCAAGATTTTGATAGGTCTGCTAGCTAGATTAACAAAGAGAGATCTAAATAAGCACAATCAGAAATGACAAAGGTGACATTTCAACCAATCCCACAGAAACACAAAAAATCCTCAGAGACCATTATGAACACCTCTATTCACACAATCTAAAAAATCTGGAGGAAATAGATAAATTTCTAGAAACACACAACCTCCCAAGATTGAATCAGGAAGAAATTGAAACCCTGAACAGACCAAAAAAAGAAAAAACCTACTCAGAAATGCTTATACCCTGTTGATGGGAATGTAAATTAGTTCAGCCACTGTGGAAAGCAGTTTGGAGATTTTCAAAGAACTTAAAACAGAACTGCCATCCAACCCTGCAATCGCATTACCGAGTATATATCCAAAAGAAAACAAATCTTTCTACCAAAAAGACACACACACTCATATGTTCATCAGAGTACTATTCACAGTAGCAAACACATAGAATCAATCTAGGTGACCATCAAGAGTAGATTGAATAAAGAAAATGTGGTCCATATACACCATGGAATATTACACAGCCATAAAAAAAGAATGAAGTCATGTCCTTTGCAGCAACATGGATGCAGCTGGATGCCATTATCCTAAGTAAATTAACACAGGAGCAGAAAAGCTAACACTGCATGTTCTCACTTATAAATAGGAGCTAAACATTGATACTCATGAATATAGGGATGGCAACAATAGAAGCTAGGGTTGAGGGAGTAACCATCAGATGCTGTGCTCAGTACCTGGTTAATGGCATCATTTATACCCCAGACCTAAGCATCACACAATATTCTCTAGATAGCAGACCTATATATGTACCCCTAAGTCTAAAAGAGCAGCTGAAAATATAAATATACATAAATAAAACTGTAAAAAACAAAAGAGGAAACCACTTTCTTTTCTCATCCTTAAGAGGCAACTTCTTCTTTGTTAAGTTATATCATGAGAAATACAGTAGTTTAGTCCCATCTTCAGGCTTCACTTCTAATGCCAGGTCATTTGATATTTCCACCACATCTGCATTTGTGTCCTCAAGTCTGAACCCCTCAAAGTCATTCACAAGGGTTGGAATCAACTTCTTCAAATTCCTGTTAATGTTGATATTGTGACCTCCTCCCATGAATCATGAATGTTATTAATGACATGTAGAATGGCAAATCATTTCCAGAAGATTTCCATTTACTTTGCTCAGATCCATCAGAGGACTCATTATCTATAGCAGCAATAACCTTGTAGTATGTGTTTCTTAAATAATAATGCTTGAAGGTCAAAATGACTCCTTGATCCATGGGCCACAGAATAGATGTTTGAGCAGGCATGAAAACAACATTAATCTCCTTCTACATCTCCATCATAAGTCTTGGGGGACTGGGTAAATTTTTAGTGAGCAGTAATATTTTTAAAGGAATCTTGTTTTCTCAACAGAAGATCTCAATAGTGGACTTAAAATATTCAGTGACCCAGGCTGTAAACAGATGTGTTGTTATCCAGGCTTTGTTCCACTTATACAGCACAGACAATGCAGATTTAGCATAGTTTTAAGGATCCTGGGATTCTGGGAATGATAAATTAGCATTGGCTTCAGCTGAAAGTAACCAACTGCATTAGTACCTAATAAGAGAGTGATCCTGTCCTTTGAAGTTTTGAACCCAGGAATTGACTTCTCTCTAGCTATAAAAGCCCTATGACATCTTCCAACAGAAGGCTGTTTTGTCTACAGTAAAAATCTATTGTTTAGTGTAGCTACCTTCATCAATTATCTTAGCCAGATCTTCTAGGTAATTTGTTGCAGCTTCTCCATCAGCACTTGCTGCTTCACCTTGCATTTTTTTGTTATGGAGATGGTTTCTTTCCTTAAACCTCATGAGCAAACCTCTGCTAGCTTCCAACTTTTCTTCTGCAGCTTCCTTACCTCTTTAAGCCTAGAACTGAAGAAAATTAGGACCTTGTTCTGGATTAGGCTTTAATTTGAGGGAATGATTTGATCTCTCCAGGTCACTCAAACTTTCTCCAAATCAGCAATAAGGCTGTTCATTTTCTTCTCATTCATGTATTCACTGGAGTAGCACTTTTAATTTCCTTCAAGAACTCTTCACAACTAGGCTGTTTGGTGCATGAGGACTAGCTTTTTGGCCTATCTTAGCTTTCAGCATGCCTTCCTCATCAGATTAATCAATTGTAACTTTTGAGTGAAAGCGAGAGATTTGGTACCATACCTTTCACTTGAACACTTGCTGTAGAGTTATTAATTGGCCCGATTTCAATATTGTTATGTTTCAGGGAATAGAAATGCCTAAGGAGAGGGTGAGAGATGAAGGAATGGCCAGTAGATGGAGCAGTCAGAACACACACAATATTTATCACTTAAGTTCACTGTTGTTTACGGGTGTGATTCATGGTGCCCCAAAGCAATTGTAATAGTAACATCAAAGATCACTGATTACAGATAACCATGACAGATAGGATAATAAAGAAAAAGTTAAAATATTTGAAGAATCACCAAAATATGGCACAGAGACATGAAGTGAGCACATGCTGTTGGAAAAATGGTCCTGATAGGATTGCCACAAATCTTCAATTTGTAAAAAATGCACTATCTGTGAAATGCAATAAAGCAAAGCACAATAAAATAAAATATGCCTGTACTGTACAAATATTTTCAAAATCTAAAAAAATAAAGTGATATATTAGGGGCACTTGTAACACTTCAATGCCAGCTAAAGTTTGAAAGGAATATGACTTATTACGAGTCTTGAATGATAGCTTTTTGTTCTTTGAAAATTTCCCAGAAATCTTTAGGTGCTTCCTAAATCTAATCTTTTATTCTCCAAATGGCAAGATATTTGCTACAGATATTAGCTTCAAAGCATTCCTAATTTTAGGCTATATTAAGATTAATGTATTTTTTTAAAACCTGACTCTGCTACTTACTGACTATTCTATTTTGGAATAATCAAATCCTCAGTTTTCTCATTTGTAAGATGGAAATAATATTGACAACACCTACCTCAAAGCATAGTTGTGAGGCTTTGAAGAGATCATCTTTATAGCCTAGCACAGGGCATGGCCCACTTACATAAGCACCAATACATGGCAGCTGTGGTGGTGGAAGTGATGGAGGTGGAGAGGGCAGCTGTGGTGGCCGTTCATTGTTGGCACAAGAAAACATAGAAAGTGTTTCCTGGGCTTAATTGATTGTGGGAGTAGAGTTTAAGGAGTGGTGTGCTGCCCCTGGCTAGCTCTGGCTTAGAGGGCTAATTGTTAACTATTAATTTTTCAAGCTTGGCAGTGGTGCAAGCATTTACACTGCAAAAATCAGCAAATGCTACAAATCAGGGTTTCCTCCCACCCTACCTACCACCCCAGCAAGTTACCAACACACTGCTGGCTTTAAGCCTTGTTTTGTGGAGTTTACCCTTTTTTAAAGAAACTTGTCTAAATTCTGATTCTTATTCTGGCTGCAGATTTCAATAAATCCATTATTGGATATGATTTAAGCTTAATTTATACATTTTCTCATTTAAAACCTAAAAACAAACCCTGCTGTTTGGTATTCTGATCTACTTCTTCAAACTAATAATAAGCTGTATTTCATTTCTCAAATTCTTTATTAATTAGTCTACAGTTTTCTATACCAGAAATCTAAAGGTACTCACTTAACAAGTGTGTTAGCCCATTCTCACTTTGCTATAAAGAAAGTGAGACTAGGTAATCTATAACTAAAAGAGGTTTAGTTTAGTTATACTTCCTGTACAGTTCTGCAGGCTGTACAGGAAGCATGGTTGGGGAGGCCTCAGGAAACTCACAATCATGGCAGAAGAGTGACAGGGAAGCAAGCACCTTTTTCACAGGCAGAACGAGAGGAAGAGAGGGAAAGGGGAAGTACCACCCACTTGCAAACAACCAGATCCCATGAGAACTCACTCACTATCACAAGAACAGCAAGGAAAATATCTACCCCCAGTCACCTCCCACTGGGCCCCTCCTCCAACACTGGGAATTACAATTCAATATGAGATTTGGGTGGGGACACAGAACCAAACCATATCAATGAGGCAATAGTAAAAATTTCAATAAATAAATAATCTACAATTATTTTTAAAACCTGTATCTCTTTATCTCCGTATATTGCTGTGTATCTATGTATCTATCTATCTACACACTATGGAAAGAACAATGTTATGTATGCATCAAATTATTTGCATTATCCTTCTAGACACACAGGTGGACTCATGTGACTAGTTCTGGCCTAGTCACATGAGTAAAGTGGAATGTAAGTAAAAGTAGAAGTAGAAAGATGTATACCACTTCTAAATCTAGTCCTTAAAAAAATTATCACACAACCTCTCATTCTCTCTCTCTCTGTCTCTCTCTCCACCTCTGTCCCTGTCAATCTCTCTTTCAAATCTCTCTGTCAATCTCTCTTCCTCTCCTTTCTCTCTCACTCTTTCTCTTTTCACTGTCTATGAGGCTGCACATAAGTACTCCAAGATGGCAGAACCACACTGAGGAAAGAGTGCAGATCCCTGAGGTACCACTGAGAAGGGAGTTGACCAGAAAGCTTCCAGACCTGCCCTAGACTGTGACATGAGTGAAGAAAAAAAAAAAAACAAAAACCCTACACTGCATTTAGCCACTGAGAGTTCAAGGATGTCTTGTTACAACAAATAGCAACTACAAATATCATCACTCCTCCCTGTTTCTACACCAAGTCTTCAAGAAAAAAAGAGAGGGAAAAATGCCTGTATTCCAGGAGGCCTAGATTCATGATAGTTCTGTTCTCCACAGTTGGATTTCCTTTTTTTTTTTTTTTTTTTTTTTTAGGGATACATGTGCAGGTTTATTATATAGGTAGCCATGGGAGTTTGTTGTACAGATTATTTTGTCACCCAGGTCCTAAGCGTAATACCTAATAGTTATTTTTTCTGTTCTTCTTCCTCCTCCCACCCTCTACCCTCAAGTAGTTCCCAGTGTCTGTTTTCTCTTCGTGTCCATGAGTTCTCATCATTGAGCTCACACTTATGAGTTAGAACATGGGGCATTTGGTTTTCTGTTCCTGCTTTAGCTTGCTAAGGATAATAGCCTCCGGCCCCAAACATGTTCCTCCAAAAGACATGATCTCATTCTTTGGTATGGCTTCAAGGTGTTTTGTGGTGTACATGCACCACATTTTCTTTATGCAATCTATTATCAGTGGGCGTTTAGGTTGATTCTACGTTTTTGCTATTACAGATAGTGCTGCGGTGAACATGGGCATACATATGTCTTTATAAAATAACGATTTATATACACTAGGGTACATACCCAATGATGGGAGTACTGGGTCAAATGTTTATTCTGTTTTTCAGCTCTTTGATGAATTACAACACGCTTTCCACAGTGGTTGAACTAATTTACACTTCCACCAACAGTTGCTCAGCATGACTCCCAACAAGTGCTTGATAACCTCACCAACATCTGTTATTTTTCAACTTTTTAAAAATAGCCATTCGGACTGGTGTGAGATGCTATCTCATTGTAGCTTTGATTTGCATTTCCCTAATGATCACTTGTATGGACCTTTGTTTCACATGCTTCTTGGACGCATGTATGTCTTCTTTTGCAAAGTGATCATTTCTTTTATCTATTTTTTAATGGGGTTGTTTTTTGCTTATAAATTTGTATAAGTTCCTTAAAGATGCTAGATATTAGACCTTTGTCAGGTGAATAGTTCTCAAATATTTTCTCCCATTCTGTGGGTTGTCTGTTTATTCTGCTGATGGTTTCTTTTGCTGGGCAGAAGCTCTTAATTTTAATTAGATCCCACTTGTCAATTTTTGCTTTTGTTGTAGCACTTTGGGTATCTTTGTCATGAAACCTTTGTCATTTCTTTTTTTTTTTTTTTTTTAAATTTTTTATTGGATTATAGGTTTTGGGGTACATGAGCAGAGCATGCAAGACAGTTGCGTAGGTACACACATGGCAGTGTGCTTTGCTTTTCTTCTCCCCTTCACCCACATTTGGCATTTCTCCCCAGGCTATCCCTCCCCACCTCCCCCTCCCACTGGCCCTCCCTTTTTCCCCCCAATAGACCCCAGTGTTTAGTGCTCCCCTTTCTGTGTCCATGTGTTCTCATTTTTCATCACCCACCTATGAGTGAGAATATGCGGTGTTTCATTTTCTGCTCTTGTGTCAGTTTGCTGAGGATGATGTTTTCCAGATTCATCCATGTCCCTACAAACGACATGAACTCATCATTTCTGATTGCTGCATAATATTCCATGGTGTATATGTGCCACATTTTTCCAATCCAGTCTATTATCAATGGGCATTTGGGTTGATTCCAGGTCTTTGCTATTGTAAACAGTGCTGCAATAAACATTCGTGTACATGTGTCCTTATAGTAGAACGATTTATAGTCTTTTGGATATATACCCAGTAATGGGATTGCTGGGTCAAATGGAATTTCTATTTCTAAGGCCTTGAGGAATCGCCACACTGTCTTCCACAATGGTTGAACTAATTTACACTCCCACCAACAGTGTAAAAGTGTTCCTTTTTCTCCACATCCTCTCCAGCATCTGTTGTCTCCAGATTTTTTAATGATCGCCATTCTAACTGGCGTGAGATGGTATCTCAATGTGGTTTTGATTTGCATCTCTCTGATGACCAGTGACGATGAGCATTTTTTCATATGATTGTTGGCCTCATATATGTCTTCTTTCGTAAAGTATCTGTTCATATCCTTTGCCCACTTTTGAATGGGCTTGTTTGTTTTTTTCCTGTAAATCTGCTTGACTTGTTTGTAAATTCTGGATATCAGCCCTTTGTCAGATGGGTAGACTGCGAAAATTTTTTCCCATTCTGTTGGTTGCCGATCCACTCTAGTGACTGTTTCTTTTGCCGTGCAGAAGCTGTGGAGTTTCATTAGGTCCCATTTGTCTATTTTGGCTTTTGTTGCCAATGCTCTTGGTGTTTTGTTCATGAAGTCCTTGCCTACTCCTATGTCCTGGATAGTTTTGCCTAGATTTCCTTCTAGGGTTTTTATGGTGCCAGGTCTTATGTTTAAGTCTTTAATCCATCTGGAGTTAATTTTAGTGTAAGGTGTCAGGAAGGGGTCCAGTTTCTGCTTTCTGCACATGGCTAGCCAGTTTTCCCAACACCATTTGTTAAACATGGAATCCTTTCCCCATTGCTTGTTTTTGTCAGGTTTATCAAAGATTGTATAGTTGTATGTATGTTGTGTTGCCTCCGGTGCCTCTGTTTTGTTCCATTGGTCTATATCTCTGTTTTGGTACCAGTACCATGCTGTTTTGATGACTGTAGCCTTGTAGTATAGTTTGAAATCCAGTAGTATGATGCCCCCCGCTGTGTTCTTTTTGCTTAGAATTGACTTGGCTATGCGGGCTCTCTTTTGGTTCCATATGAAGTTCATTGTGGTTTTTTCCAGTTCTGTGAAGAAAGTCAATGGTAGCTTGATGGGGATAGCGTTGATTCTGTAAATTACTTTGGGCAGTATAGCCATTTTCACAATATTAATTCTTCCTAACCATGAACATGGAATGTTTCTCCATCTGTTTGTGTCCTCTCTGATTTCGTTGAGCAGTGGTTTGTAGTTCTCCTTGAAGAGGTCCCTTACGTTCCTTGTGAGTTGTATTCCAAGGTATTTTATTCTTTTTGTAGCAATTGCGAATGGCAGTTCGCTCTTGATTTGGCTTTCTTTAAGTCTGTTATTGGTGTAGACGAATGCTTGTGATTTTTGCACATTGATTTTATATCCTGAGACTTTGCTGAAGTTGTTTATCAGTTTCAGGAGTTTTTGGGCTGAGGCAATGGGGTCTTCTAGGTATACTATCATGTCGTCTGCAAATAGAGACAATTTGGCTTCCACCTTTCCTATTTGAATACCCTTTATTTCTTTTTCTTGCCTGATTGCTCTGGCTAGAACTTCCAGTACTATATTGAATAGGAGTGGTGAGAGAGGGCATCCTTGTCTAGTGCCAGATTTCAAAGGGAATGCTTCCAGTTTTTGCCCATTCAGTATGATATTGGCTGTTGGTTTGTCATAAATAGCTTTTATTACTTTGAGATACGTTCCATCGATACCGAGTTTATTGAGGGTTTTTAGCATAAAGGGCTGTTGAATTTTGTCAAACGCCTTCTCTGCGTCAATTGAGATAATCATGTGGTTTTTGTTTTTGGTTCTGTTTATGTGGTGAATTACGTTGATAGACTTGCGTATGTTGAACCAGCCTTGCATCCCTGGGATGAATCCTACTTGATCATGATGAATAAGTTTTTTGATTTGCTGTTGCAATCGGCTTGCCAATATTTTATTGAAGATTTTTGCATCTATGTTCATCATGGATATTGGCCTGAAGTTTTCTTTTCTCGTTGGGTCTCTGCCGGGTTTTGGTATCAGGATGATGTTGGTCTCATAAAATGATTTGGGAAGGATTCCCTCTTTTTGGATTGTTTGAAATAGTTTTAGAAGGAATGGTACCAGCTCCTCCTTGTGTGTCTGGTAGAATTCGGCTGTGAACCCGTCTGGACCTGGGCTTTTTTTGTGTGGTAGGCTCTTAATTGCTGCCTCAACTTCAGACCTTGTTATTGGTCTATTCATAGTTTCAGCTTCCTCCTGGTTTAGGCTTGGGAGGACACAGGAGTCCAGGAATTTATCCATTTCTTCCAGGTTTACTAGTTTATGTGCATAGAGTTGTTTGTAATATTCTCTGATGACGGTTTGAATTTCTGTGGAATCTGTGGTGATTTCCCCTTTATCATTTTTTATTGCATCTATTTGGTTGTTCTCTCTTTTCTTTTTAATCAATCTGGCTAGTGGTCTGTCTATTTTGTTGATCTTTTCAAAAAACCAGCTCTTGGATTTATTGATTTTTTGAAGGGTTTTTCGTGTCTCAATCTCCTTCAGCTCAGCTCTGATCTTAGTAATTTCTTGTCTTCTGCTGGGTTTTGAGTTTTTTTGATCTTGCTCCTCTAGCTCTTTCAATTTTGATGATAGGGTGTCAAATTTGGATCTCTCCATTCTCCTCATATGGGCACTTATTGCTATATACTTTCCTCTAGAGACTGCTTTAAATGTGTCCCAGAGGTTCTGGCACGTTGTGTCTTCGTTCTCGTATTGTGTTTTTCAGCTCCTTTAATTCATTCATATTCCTCTCTAAGGTATGCATTCTTGTTATCATTTCCTCGAATCTTTTTTCAAATCTTTTTTCAAGGTTCTTAGTTTCTTTGCATTGATTTAATACATGATCTTTTAGCTCACAAAAGTTTCTCATTATCCATCTTCTGAAGTCTAATTCCGTCATTTCGTCACAGTCATTCTCCGTCCAGCTTTGTTCCCTTGCTGGTGAGGAGTTTTGGTCCTTTCTAGGAGGCGGTGTGTTCTGGTTTCGGGTGTTTTCCTCCTTTTTGTGCTGGTTTCTTCCCATCTTTGTGGATTTGTCCGCTGGTCGTCTGCGTAGTTGCTGACTTTTCGTTTGGGTCTCTGAGTGGACACCCAGAATGTTGATGATGAAGTATTTCTGTTGCTTGGTTTTCCTTCTACCAGTCTAGCCCCTTCGCTGTACAACTGTTGAGGTCCGCTCCAGACCCTGCTTGTCTGGGGTGCACCTCTAGTAGCCGTGGCACAGCGAGGGATGCTACCAGTTTCTTTTTCTGCTCTCTTTGTCCCAGGATGATGCCTGCCTAATGACAGTGTTTTGGATATAGAGGGGTCAGGGAGCTGCTTGAGGAGACAGTTTGTACTTTATAGGGGTTTAATTGCTGAGCTGTGCACTCTGTTGTTCATTCAGGGCTGTTAGGCTGCTATGTTTGATTCTGCTGCAACACAGCTCATTAAACAACCCTTTTTTTTTTCTCAAATGCTCTGTGTTGAGGGGTTTGGGCTTTATTTTTGGATTTCCGATCAGGTGTCCTGCCCAGCTCAAAGGCAGACTAGCCACTGTTTGGCTGCCGAGGCTCCGCCCTGCTGTTGTGTGATTCGCGCTGTTCCTGCCGGCTCTGCTGTGGTCTCCGCCACGCCCTGCGGCGGAGTCTCTTTGTTGTAGCGTGTTGCCTCAGCAACGGCTGCGTCAGCAGTGGGCGTGTATCTCAGTAGGGACGGGTTGCCTCGGCAACGGCTGGCTGCGTCAGCAGTGGGCGTGTATATCAGTTGGGGCAGGTTGCCTCCGTAGTGGTGGACGCCCCTCCCCCACAGAGCGTCTCGGACCGTCTGCCCGGTATAGTTTGAAATCGCGGTTTTGTTCGTCCCACTGGGTATCCCAAACGATCTGTCCCTGCAATCCCCTGGGCTGGGCTACTGTGCAAGTCTCGTTCGGTCTCAAGTCCAGCCCTCTCAAGTCTCAGGCTGCTGGTTCAACAAGGCACCCGGACAAGCTCGCCCTGTGGGGATTGCTGGGTAGGGCCGGCCGCCGCCGCCCCGGCTGCCGGCTTCGCCAGGCAGACCTACTGCCTGGCGTCCCGTGTCTTTTTATACTTGGGAGTTTCCCCGTTCTGTGGGCAACAAAGATCAGTCTGGAAGTGCAGCACTGACTCACCGTTTGCAGATTCAACGCGGGCTCCAATCTGGATTTCTTTAAAAAGAATGTCAATGGAATGAGTTTAATGCATAGTTTACTATAGAAAATCCGGAAAATGATGCTTTGCAGATGCCACCACTGCCAGGAGTTCCGCACTGTCAGCCATGATCAACCCCACCATGTTCTTCCACATCTCGGTTGACAGTGAGCCCTTGGGCCGCTTCTTCTTCGAGCTGTTTGCAGACAAGTTTCCAAAGACAGCAGAAAACTTTCATGCTCTGAGCACTGGAGAGAAAGGATTTGGTAATAAGGGTTCCTGCTTTCACAGAATTATTTCAGGGTTTGTGTGTCAGAGTGGTGACTTCACATGCCATAATGGCACTAATGGCAAGTCCATCTACAGGGAGAAATTTGATGATGAGAACTTTTAGGAGAACTCCTAAAGTATACAGCTCCTGGCATCTTGTCCACGGCAAATGCTGGACCCAACACAAATGATTCCCAGTTATTCATCTGCACTGCAAAGACTGAGTGATTGGATGGCAAGCATTGGTCTTTGGCAAGATGAAAGACGGCATGAATATTGTGGAGGCCATGGAGCACTTTGGGTCCAGGAATCGCAAGACCAGCAAGAAGATCACCATTGCTGACTGTGGACAACACTAATAAGTTTGACTTGTGTTTTACTTCAACCACCAGACCATTCCTTCTGTAGCTCAGGAGAGCATTCCTCCACCCCATTTGCTCACAGAATCCTAGAATCTGTGCTCTCACTGCAGTTCCCTTTGGGTTCCATGTTTTCCTTGTTCCCTTCCATGCCTAGATGGATTGCAGAGTTAAATTTATGATCATAAAATAAAAACTAAATAAAAACAAAAAAAGAAAATCTGGAAAATGAAAAGAGAGAATTATTTCAGTTTATATACTGCTTTTGAAAGAGGTGTGGGCTAAATCATTTTTTCAGATCCTTGTGATTTTAGTAACTCAAGAAGAGTTCTTAATGAAACATTTGTATACATATGTACCACATAACAATGTTTCAGTCAATAACAAACTGCATATACCACAGTGGTCCAATCAGATTATAATGGAGCTAAAAAATTCCTGTCACCTACCAATGTCATAACCCATCATCTCATAAGGCATTGATCATGTGCTTGTGGTGATGATGGTTTAAACAAACCTACTGCACTGCCAGTTACATAAAAAGATAGCACATAAAATCGTGTACAGTACATAATACTTGATCACAAATGACCCTGTTAATGGTTTACATATTTACTATACTATACTTTTTATTATTTTTAAGTGTACTATTTATTTAAAAAAAATTTTAATTAGGGCTGCCATGATTGTTCATGCCTGTAATTTCACCACTTTGAAAGGCGAAAGCAAGAGGATAGCTTGAAGCCAGGTGATCAAGATGAGCCTACACAACATAGCAGGACCCTTTCTCCCCTCCAGAATTTAAAAACTAGCTGGGCATGGTGATGTCCCTATAGTCCTAGCTTCTTAGGAGGCTGAAGTGGAAGTTGAGCCCAGGAGTTCAGGTCTGCAGTGAGCTTTGATCATAGCACTGTACTCCAGTCTTAAAAAATAAAAAATAAATTAAAAACATATCTGTAAAACAGCCTCAAGTAGGCCCTTAGGAAGTATTCCAGAGAGAACCTTGTTATCATAGGAGATGACAGCTCCTTGCATGTTATCGCCCCTGAAGAGCTTCCAGTGGGAAAATAGGCAGAAGTGAAGACAATGATATTAATGATCCTGACCCTGTGGAGGCCTAGGCTAATGGGTGTGCTTTGTCTTTATTTTTAACAAAAAAGTTTAGAAAGTAAAAATTTAAAAAAATTTAATAGAAAAAAACATATGGAATAAGAATATGAAGAAAGAAAATATTTTCACAGCTGTACAATATGTTTGTGTTTTAAGCTAAGTGTTATTACAAAAGAGAACATCAATTTAAAAAATTTTTTAAGTATATAAAGTAAAGAAAGTTACGTAAGTGAAGGTTAATTTCTTTTGAAGAAAGAAAAATATTTTTTATACATCTGATGTAGCCAAATGGTACAGTGTTTATAAAGTCCTCGGCCCTCACATTCACTCACCACTCTCTCACTCAGTGTCTCACTCAGAGCAACTCCCAGTCCTACAAGCTCCATTCATAGTGAGTTCTCTATACAGGTATACCATTTTAATCTTTAATATCATATTTTTACTGTACCTTTTAAAATTTACATATACAGTGGTTGTAATTGCCTAAAGTATTTAATACAGTGATATGCTTTACAGGTATGTAGCCTAAGAGCAATAGACTATACCATATAGCCTAGGTATGTCATAGGCTATACCATCTAGGTTTGCATATGCAGACTCCATGATGTTCATGCGATGATAAACTCAGTGCATTGCTCAAAATGTATTCCCATTGCTAAGCAATACACAACTGTATTAAACCAAAATAACATTTAGATAAGAAAAACACAACATAACTGTCTTAGTCCATTCACACTGCTATAACAAATGCCATAAATTGGAAGGCTTGTAAACAACACATGTTTATTTCTCATAGCTCTGGAGGCTGGTAAGTCCAAGATCATGGCTCCAGCATGGCTGGGTTCTAGTAAGTGACCTCTTCCAATTTCTTACTGTGTCATCATATGGTGGACAGGGCAAGGCAGCTTTCTGGGGTCTCTTTTATAAGGGCACTCATTCAATTGCCTCTAAAAAGCTTCATCTCCTAATACCAACAATTTGGTAATTGTGTTTCAACATATGAATTCTGAGGAGACACATTCAGAGACCATAGGAATATAAATATTTTATGAGCTATACTTACACTTGAGCACAATTGTCATAGATGCTGGTATAATGTATAGATGAAGTGTATTTAAACTCATATTGTAGATCTTATTAAAGAGATATGACAAAGTCCTGAAGAAGCTATTTAACAGAGATCAGAAAACTTGAGTCTTAATCACTGTTCCGCCACTAATCTGCTGTGAAACCTTGAGCAGTCATTTAACCTGTCATCTCACAGCTTAGGAAGTTTGGAATAGGTGATTCTGTGTGATCCTACCTGCTTCCAAAACACTATATAATCAACACTATACTTACCATCTGAGAAAATGACTCCTGAGAGTTAGTGATTTAAAGGATTTGCCTTTTTCCGTTTTTGTTTTTTTTTTAATGGAGTTTTGCTCTTATTTCCCAGGCTGGAGTGCAGTGGCATGATCGTGGCTCAATGCAACCTCCGCCTCCCAGGTTCAAATGATTCTCTTGCCTCAGCCTCCCGAGTAGCTGGGATTACAGGTGCATGCCACCAGCCCAGCTAATTTTCGTATTTTTAGTAGAGACTGGGTTTCGCTTGTTGGCCTGGCTATTCTCAAACTCCTGACCTCAGTCTCCCAAAGTGCTGGGATTACAGCCATGAGCCACTTCGCCTGTCCAAGTCTTGCTTTTTAAAACATCTTGTTGGTAATGTTATGCCAAAACTCATGATCAGGCACATATCAAGCCCCTGAGAATTATATCATTCCAATACAAAACATAAGCTACTTTATAACAATCTATTTTATAATATGGTTTCCAGAACTGTGTTATATTGAAAAATCAATGTTTTCTAATCAGTACAAAGACAGGAGAATGAGCAAAAAAAAAGAAAAAAGAAAAATCAATGTTTAAAATCACCCCTCATTATCAGAAAATAATCCAAAAAAAATATTTTATTTCTGTTTTGTGGGCTTTTTGTTTTTTTGTTTTGTTTTTCTCTTTGAGACAGGGTCTCACTCTGTTGCCCAAGCTGGAGTACAGTGGCACAGTCATGGCTCACTGCAACGTCTGCCTCCTCAGGCTAAATTGATTCTCCCACCTCAGCCTCCTGAGTAGCTGGGACTACAGGTGTGCACCACCGTGCCAAACTAATTTTTTTTTTTTTTTTTTTTTTTGGTAGAGACAGGGTTTTACCACATTGCCCAGTCTGGGCTTAACAAATATCTGTTGGTCATTTACTATGAATCAAGCTTTGTTTTGGACATGGCATGAAAATGTAAAACTATATACCACCTCAGTGGCCCAGCTACTTGTGAGGCTGAGGTGGGAAGATTACTAGAGCCCAGGAGTACAGCCTGAGCACCATAGCCAGATTGTCTCAAAAGAAGACAGAACTTGGATTAAGATATTCTTCTGTCCTCAAGAACAGAATTCAAGAAAAATATAAAATAGCTTTAATATAAGGTAGGTCAGAAGACCTGGTAAAGGCATAAGCTGAGTGCATAATTTGGGGGGAAAGGGATGTTACATCCAAATGAGAAGAGGGAGGGCTTTTAATTGGGCATTGAGATGCATCTTGAAGATGGCTTGAATTTTTACAGATGAAAATGAAAAAAAATATTCCTGGTGAATAAAACAGCAAGAGAAAAATGTATAAATAAAACTAAGAAAATGTAACACATTTTCAGGAAACAAAAATGCAAATTGATGAGTCTGATTTGAATAAGTCATGAGAGGTTATACTGAGAAAGCCAATTATGGAGGGTCCTAAATACCAGGCTGAGGAATATATACTCAGTTTGAAATATACAAGTGGGTCTCTAAAGATTTTGACCAGGGAATTACAAGCTAGAATATTTTGAGGGAATAAAAGGAGAAAACTAAAGACATTGTGTAGCAAGGCCCCTTCACAGTGAAGAGTGAGGCTGGCAGGCTGAGGGTGAGGCCGGTTCCAGATAATGTCGATAGCTTAAGAGGAAGACAAAATATTGGAGCAGTCAAATGTCACGGGAAGCAATTAGACATGGACTGTAGGATTGCTAGGAGTGTGGTGACATGAACATTTCTTTCACTTTTTCAGGGTCCCAGAGACCCTCACGATTCTGTGAGAGAAGCTTCCCCGTCGGTTCACGCTGTTACCCTAAATTCCTCACTTTCTCTGCTAGTTATCAGAACCAGGAGTTGCTCAGCATATTAGCAAGATTAAAGGGGAAAAAATAATTCCAGATATGCCCCATTTCCAAAGTCAATATAGTCCCCCAAAAATATGGGTAAATAAAGTTTATAAAAATCAAATTATGTGCTGTATATCCAGGAATCTTGCAGTACAAGGTTCCCTTCTGCAAAACAAAAGGATCGTTTTGTGCCCAAAGTTTCTGCCCAATAATTTCTCTTTCAAGCTTCTTTTAAACCTATTGCCCCTTTCTAATAAATCTAAAAGTTTTGGGCCATTTTCAAATGTTGTTCACAATTTCAGTGTAAAATGATGATGAAGAACACATGAAAGTAATTATACAATGAAATGTGCTTCTTAAAACTACACGTGCTCCTTCAGATTCTGATGTCACCACCAGCTACCTCCCAAATACACCCTTATCCCACACCAAAAGACCTCTACAATATTTGAACAAAAGTACTGACTCTAAAACAGAGTCATTGTTTGCAAAAAAAAGATACAGCATTACTTTGCTTTCCCAGAGCTAAACTGCACAATCAAAAGAGGGCAAGGTTACTAGTGAAACTCCCTAATTGTCTTTACACAAAAGAAGGTAACTATAAACAGAAAAAAAATGAATAACCCAAAAGTCATATATTTTTTGGAATTCTAACAGATTTACTTTTCTAATTATGTTTAATATAATTTATTACTGCATTTCCTAATCCCACACTGACATAACATAGAAGACAAATCACAAACAGTGCTGATTAGAAGAAGCCAGTGAAAGTTCCAAAATGTGTTGGAAAAACCCATAAAAGAGAAAACTCGTACAGAAATTTGAGAACCAAGATACTGTAAGGGTAGTGACTTAAAAGACATGTAAATAGTCCTTCACAATTTTTTTGGTCATCTTTTTAGGTTACGGGTATTACATTACAATTGAATAATTCATTCCTACAGTTCTATAAAAATTTTTAATTTCATGCTGCTTTTCCTTGCTTTTTTCTTTCTTGTTCCTCATACGGTTTCCCACCTTCTGCAGTACCTAGACATGATCCATCAGTTAGATTGCCATTTCTCAGGAAACTAAAAAAAAAGTTCCCATGAGTTGTCATTCCCATTTTACAGATGAAAACAGTGAGCTGATAAATACCAAAGTCAAAATTGAAATCCCAAAATGACTTACAGTTATACAGCAATAAAATCTTTTAAAGGATTTCATACATACAGTTTAAATTTAAATTTACTTATCTTTTTTTTTTTTTTTTAATTTAGTCTTGCTCTGTTGCCCAGGGTGGAGTGCAGTGGCACTGTCTCAGCTCACTACATCATCTGCCTCCCAGGTTCAAGCAATTCTTCTGCCTCAGCCTCCTGAGTAGGTGGGACTTCAGGCACACGCCACCATGCTTGGCTAATTTTTGTATTTTTAGTAGAGATAGGGTTTTACAGTGTTGCTCAGGCTTGTCTCAAACTCCTGACCTTGTGATCCACCTGCCTCAGTCTCCCACAGTGCTGGGATTGCAGGCCTGAGCCATGACACTAGGCCAAAATTTACTTAACTTTTATTAGATTCTTTTTTGATCTTGACATGGGTTCCTGAAGGCAAGGGAGAGATAAGCTAAGATTCATATTTATGATATTTTCATTTTTTAAAATTCCACATATAAATATAAAAATTCGGGGTAAAAAATGTTAAGAAAATACATGCTTTTTAAGGTTTTTGTTAAGCCATGTGGTTTTACAAAGTTATCTATAAAATTATTCAGATTATTTTACATATTGTGGTCTAAATTTAAGCCAATACATATTTAGCCAGATGTCCAGTCTAAAATAAACCTATCAGCAGAGCACAGTGGCTCACTCCTGTAGTCCCAGCACCTTGAGAGACAGAGGCAGGCCGACTGATTAAGCCTAAGAGTTCAAGACAAGCCTGAACAACATGACAAAACCCCATCTCTACTAAAAATAGAAAAAATTAGCCAGGTGTGGTGGTGTACGCCTGTAGCCCCAGCTACTCAGGAGGTTGAGGTTGGGAGGACTGCTTGAGCCCAGGAGGCAGAGGTTGGGTGGCAGCGGGCTGAGATCCTGCTACTGCACTGCAGCTTGGGCAACAGTGAGAACCTGTCTCAAAAAAAAAAATCATAATAATAAATAAAATATAAAATAAATCTATCAAAAAAGAAACTGAGGCTTAAAAAACTGCTTCTTCTTTCTGTCATCTCTATAGAAGTTCATGAGGATTTGTCCTTACTCAAATTATTTGAACATATTTTGCCGTGGCACACACACAATATTTTGAGAATTACAAACCCAAAATACACAGAGAATGTGCCCAATTAGAGAACTGAAAGGACAAATAGGTTAAATTGAATAGAGAGCAATAGGATAGGTACGTGTAATAAGAAAACTTGAGAATGAAAATAGAAGCAGGATGATTTCAGTGATACCTTACAATAAAATGACAATTGGTAAATGTGTTATTTCACTCACTAATGTTTCTACAAAATTTATTTGTGTTTTTAAATTCCAGGTGCATTTAAAATAAAGGTAAGTCGAGGTTTAGGACTCAAGATGGCACGGTGAGAACAACCCAGGATTGAAGCTCTCGGTGAACGCGCGGAGGGTGAGTCAGGGCCGCATTTCCAGATGGATCATTGTTGCCCACAGAATGGGGAAATTTCCAGGTATAAAAGAGACGTGGGACGCCAGCGAAGCGGTTTTGGCTGGTGCAGCGACGGCCGGTGCAGCCGGCGGCTGGTGCTGCAGCCCAGGGGTACTCCACAGCACTCCACACAAAGCGCACTAGTCCAGGTGCCCTGTTGAACCGGCAATCTGAGACTTGAGAGGACAGATTGGCATATCCATCTGATTGAACAGGACTTGGACAGTGAGCCAGCCCAGGAGATTCCAGGGAAACGGCGTTTGGCCCAGGGCAATGGGACAAACAAAATGGCAATTTCAAACTCTCCAGGTGGAGAGTTTCACTGCAGGCACAGCTGAACCCAGGACAATGCAGCTAGGTGGGGGAGGGGCGTTTGCCATTACCGAGGCAACCTGCCCCTACTGAGGTACACTCCCATTGCTGACGCAGCCTGCCATTGCCAAGGCAACCTGCCAAAAAGAGAGAATCCACTGCAGGGCATAGCCCGTGGCAGCAGGGCGGAGACCACAGCAGCAGGACAGAGCCTGCAGAAACAGGGCGGACCTCACACCAGCAGGGCGGAGCCTCAGCAGGCAAATAGTGACTAGACTGCCTCCTACATGGGCAGGACCACGCAACGGACACATAAAGAAAACCCCAACCCCCTGAGAGAGAGCATCTGAGAAAAATAGGGTTTTTTATGAGTTCTGCTGCAGCAGAATTAAATGTAGCAGCCTAACAGCCCTGAATAAACAACAGAGCTCACAGCTCAGCACTTGAGCTCCTCTAAAGTACAGACTGTCTCCTCAAGCAGCTCCCTGACCCCTCTATATCCAAAAGACTGACATTTGGCAGGCATCATCCTGGGACAAAGATAGCAGAAAAAGAAACTGGTAGCATCCCTCACTGTTCCGCAGCTGCTATAGGTGCACCCCAGACAAGCAGGGCCTGGAATGGACCTCAGCAGTAGTACAGTGGAGGGGCTGGACTGGTAGACGGAAAACCAAGTAACAGAAATACTTCATCATCAACAATCTGGGCATCCACTCCAATCGAAAAATCAGCAACTACTCAGATGACAGGTGGATAAATCTACAAAGACGGGAAGAAACCAGCGCAAAAAGGAGGAAAACACTCGAAACCAGAACACCTCGCCTCCTAGAAAGGACCAAAACTCCTCACCGGCAAGGGAACAAAGCTGGACGGAGAATGACTGTGACAAAATGACGGAATTAGACTTCAGAAGGTGGATAATGAGAAACTTTTGTGAGCTAAAAGAACATGTATTAAATCAATGCAAAGAAACTAAGAACCTTGAAAAAAGATCTTAGGAAATGATAACAAGAATGGATAACTTAGAGAGGAATATGAATGAATTAAAGGAGCTGAAAAACATAATACGAGAACTTCACGAAGCATGCACAAGTTTCAACAGCCAAAATGACCAAGCAGAAGAAAGAATATCAGAAGTCGAAGATCAACTCAATGAAATAAAACTAGAAACCAAGATTAGAGAAAAAAGCACAAAAAGGAATGAACAAAGTCTCCAAGAAATGTGGGACTATGTGAAGAGACCTAACCTACATTTGATAGGTGTACCAGAATGTGACGAAAAGAATGAATCCAAGCTGGAAAATACTCTTCAGGATATTATCCAGGAAAATTTCCCCCACCTAGCAAGGCAGGCCAACATGCAAATGCAGGAAATACAGAGAACACCACAAAGATATTCCGCAAGAAGAGCAACCCCAAGGCACATAATCGTCAGATTCACCAGGGTTGAAATAAAGGAGAAAATACTAAGGGCAGCCAGAGAGAAAGGTCGGGTCACCCACAAGCGGAAGCCCATCAGACTCACAGCAGATCTCTTGGCAGAGACCCTACAAGCCAGAAGAGAGTGGGGGCCAATAATCAACATCCTTAAAGAAAAGAACTTTCAACCCAGAATTTCATATCCAGCCAAACTGAGCTTCAGAAGTGAAGGAAAAATAAAATCCTTTGCAAACAAGCAAGTACTCAGAGATTTTGTCACCACCAGACCTGCTTTACAAGAGCTCCTGAAAGAGGCACTACACATAGAAAGGAACAGCCAGCACCAGCCATTCCAAAATCACACTAAATGCTAAAGAGCATCAACATAATGAAGAATCTACATCAACTAACGGGCAAAATAGACAGGTAGCATCAAAATGGCAGTATCAAATTCACACATAACAATATTAACCCTAAATGTAAATGGACTAAATGCACCAATCAAAAGACACAGACTGGCAAATTGAATAAAAATCCAAAACCCATCAGTGTGCTGTATCCAGGAAACCCATCTCACATGCAAGGATACACAAAGGCTCAAAATAAAGGGATGGAGGAAGATTAACCAAGCAAATGGAGAGCAAAAAAAAGCAGGAGTTGCAATTCTCATCTCTGATAAAATAGACTTTAAAGCAACAAAGATCAAAAGAGACAAAGAAGGACATTACATAATGGTAACAGGATCGATACAACAAGAAGAGCTAACGATCCTAAACATATATGGACCCAATACAGGAGCACCCAGATACATAAGGCAAGTTCTTTATGACTTACAAAGAGATTTAGACTCCCACACAATAATAGTGGGAGACTTTAACACTCCACTGTCAATAATAGAAAGATCAACCAGACAGAAAATCAACAAGGATATCCAGGGCTTGAACTCAGACCTGGAACAAGCAAACCTGATAGACATTTACAGAACTCTCCATCCCAAATCCACAGAATATACACTCTTCTCAGCACCACATCACATCTACTCTAAAATTG
This sequence comes from Callithrix jacchus, assembly GCF_049354715.1. Taxonomy (NCBI): domain Eukaryota; kingdom Metazoa; phylum Chordata; class Mammalia; order Primates; family Cebidae; genus Callithrix; species Callithrix jacchus. The sequence continues at coordinate 69,829,923 of NC_133504.1, read as the reverse complement.
ACCATGTAATTGGAAGTAAAGCACTCCTCAGCAAATGCAAAACAACGGAAATCATAACAAACAGTCTCTCAGACCATAGTGCAATCAAGTTAGAACTCAGAATACAGAAACCAACCCAGAACCTCACAGCTTCATGGAAACTGAACAACTGGCTCTTGAATGTTGACTGGATAAACAATGAAATGAAGGCAGAAATAAAGAAGTTCTTTGAAACCAATAAGAATTAAGATACAACATGCCAGAATCTCTGGGACACATTTAAAGCAGTCTCTAGAGGAAAAAATATGGCAATAAGTGCCCATATGAGGAGAATGGAGAGATCCAAAATTGACATCCTATCATCAAAATTGAAAGAGCTAGAGGAGAAAGATCAAAAAAACTCAAAACCTAGCAGAAGACAAGAAATAACTAAGATCAGAGCTGAAATGAAGGAGATAGAGACACGAAAAACCCTTCAAAAAATCAATAAATCCAAGAGCTGGTTTTTTGAAAAGATCAACAAAATAGACAAACCACTAGCCAGACTGATAAAAAAGAAAAGAGAGAACAACCAAATAGATGCAATAAAAAATGATAAAGGGGAAGTCACCACAGATTCCACAGAAAATCAAACCGTCATCAGAGAACATTACAAACAGCTCTATGCACATAAACTAGTAAACCTGGAAGAAATGGTTAAATTCCTGAACTCCTGTGTCCTCCCAAGCCTAAACCAGGAGGAAGCTGAAACTATGAATAGACCAATAACAAGGTCAGAAGTCGAGGTGGCAATTAAGAGCCTACCACACAAAAAAAGCCCAGGTCCAGATGGGTTCACAGCCGAATTCTACCAGACACACAAAGAGGAGCTGCGACCATTCCTTCTGAAACTATTCCAAATAATCCAAAACAAGGGAATCCTTCCCAAATCATTTTATGAGACCAATATCATCCTGATACTAAAACCCGGCAAAGACCCAACAAGAGAAGAAAACTTCAGGCCAATATTCATGGTGAACATAGATTCAAAAATCTTCAATAAAATATTGGCAAGCTGATCGCAACAGCAAATCAAAAAAGTTATCCATCATGATCAAGTAGGATTCATCCTGGGGATGCAAGGCTGGTTCAACATACGCAAGTCTATAAATGTAATTCACCACATAAACAGAACCAAAAACAAAAACCACATGATTATCTCAATTGATGCAGAGAAGGTATTCGACAAAATTCAACAGCCCTTTATGCTGAAAACCCTCAATAAACTCGTTATTAATGGAATGTATCTCAAAGTAATAAAAGCTATTTATGACAACCCAACAGCCAATATCATACTGAATGGGCAAAAACTGGTAGTATTCCCTTTGAAATACGGCACTCAACAAGGATGCCCTCTCTCACCACTCCTATTCAATACGCTACTGGAAGTTCTAGCCAGAGCAATCAGGCAAGAAAAAGAAATAAAGGGCATTCAAATAGGAAAGGTGGAAGCCCAATTGTCTCTATTTGCAGATGACATGATAGTATACCTAGAAGACCCCATCGCCTCAGCCCAAAAACTCCTGAAACTGATAAGCAACTTCAGCAAAGTCTCAGGATATAAAATCAATGTGCAAAAATCACAAGCATTCCTCTACACCAATAACAGACTTAAAGAAAGCCAAATCAAGAGCGAACTGCCATTTGCAATTGCTACAAAAAGAATAAAATACCTTGGAATAAAACTCACAAGGAACATAAGGGACCTCTTCAAGGAGAACAACAAACCACTGCTCAACGAAATAAGAGAGGACACAAATAGATGGAGAAACGTTCCTTGTTCATGATTAGGAAGAATTAATATCTTGAAAATGGCTATACTGCCCAAAGTAATTTACAGAATCAACTCTATCCCCATCAAGCTACCATTGACTTTCTTCACAGAACTGGAAAAAACCACTTTGAACTTCATATGGAACCAAAAGAGAGCCCACATAGCCAAGTCAATTCTAAGCAAAAAGAACACAGCAGGGGGGCATCATACTACCGGATTTCAAACTATACTACAAGGCTACAGTAATCAAAACAGCATGGTACTGGTACCAAAACAGAGATATAGACCAGTGGAACAAAACAGAGGCGTCAGAGGCAACACAACTTATCTACAACCATACAATCTTTGATAAACCTGACAAAAACAAGCAATGGGGAAAGGATTTCCTGTTTAATAAATGGTGTTGGGAAAACTGGCTAGCCATGTGCAGAAAGCAGAAACTGGACCCCTTCCTGACACCTTACACGAAAATTAACTCCAGATGGATTAAAGACTCAAACATAAGACCTGGCACCATAAAAACCCTAGAAGAAAATCTAGGCAAAACCATCCAGGACATAGGAGTAGGCAAGGACTTCATGACCAAAACACCAAAAGCATTGGCAACAAAAGCCAAAATAGACAAATGGGACCTAATGAAACTCCACAGCTTCTGCACGGCAAAAGAAACAGTCACTAGAGTGGATCGGCAACCAACAGAATGGGAAAACATTTTTGCAGTTTACCCATCTGACAAAGGGCTGATATCCAGAATTTACAAAGAACTCAAACAGATCTACAGGAAAAAAACAAACAAGCCCATTCAAAAATAGGCAAAGGATATGAACAGCCACTTTACAAAAGAAGACATATCTGAGGCCAACAATCATATGAAAAAATGCTCATCGTCACTGGTCATTAGAGAGATGCAAATCAAAACCATATTGAGATACCATCTCACGCCAGTTAGAATGGTGATCATTAAAAATCTGGAGACGACAGATGCTGGAGAGGATGCGGAGAAAAAAGAACACTTTTACACTGTTGGTGGGAGTGTAAATTAGTTCAACCATTGTGGAACACAGTGTGGCGATTCCTCAAGGCCTTAGAAATAGAAATTCCATTTGACCCAGCAATCCCATTACTGGGTATATATCCAAAGTACTATAAATCGTTCTACTATAAGGACACATGCACACGAATGTTCATTGCAGCACTGTTTACAATAGCAAAGACCTGGAACCAACCCAAATGCCCATTGATGATAGACTGGATTGGGAAAATGTGGCACATATACACCATGGAATATTATGCAGCAATCCGAAATGATGAGTTTGTGTCGTTTGTAGGGACATGGATGAATCTGGAGAACATCATTCTCAGCAAACTGACACAAGAACAGAAAATGAAACACCGCATATTCTCACTCATAGGCGGGTGATGAAAAATGAGAACACATGGACAAAGGGAGGGGAGTACTAAACACTGGGGTCTATTGGGGGGAAAAGGGGAGTACTAAACACAGCGGGGGGAGCTGGCGAGGGATAGCCTGGGGAGAAATGCCAAATGTGGGTGAAGGGGCAAAGGAAGCAAAGCACACTGCCATGTGTGTACCTATGCAACTGTCTTGCATGTTCTGCACATGTACCCCAAAACCTAAAATGCAATAAAAAATTAAATAAATAAATAAAGTAAGTCTAAAATTATATCAAGTTTTTTTCTGTGCTAGAAATGCTAAAAACTTGATATTTTGTATTATTTGTTATGTATTTTTAAAGAAATGAAGTCGCATTAAAGGTTATTTAAAGATTTGTTTCCAGTATGACTTCCCTGTTATACTGGAAGAAATATCCTCTTGCCCTCTGACCCACTTATCCACTTTTTGTTGTTTGTTGTTTCAGTATTCAATAATATGCTGAGATATTTTAGAAAATGAAAATTTTCAACTTAATTTCTCAAGGATATTAACAAATTGCATCACATATGAACAATTGCATATATTTTTTGAGCAAATGTCTTTGAACAAAGCAGTGAATGCCCTCTAGTGTTTCTGGCTAGAATATCTGTTTTAATAACAGAGATAAATTATACATTTTATATAACATTTTATAACTACTTAAAAAGTAAATCATAAACAATAAAATCTGAATATGTAAAATGTTTCTAATGTAATTGAAAATAAGAATAGCAAGACATATTGTCCAATCTAAATAATAAATACTATTGTAATGTGTATACAAATGGTGATAGAAATCAGAGACATCCTGAGAGTTTTTCAGATGTTAAACATATATCTTGCCTTGTTTCTAGTCCTGCCTTTCTAGCTAACTCTAAACTAAAGTAGTTACAGAAGTCTTTTTTCTTTCTTTCTTTCTTTCTTTCTTTGAGATAGGATCTCCCTCTGTCATCCAGGCTATAGTGCAGCCCCACAATCATGGCTCACTGCATCCTTGAATTCCTGGGTTGAAAGGATTCTCCCATCTCAGCTTCTCAAATAGTTGGAATTACAGGCACACATCACCATGCCCAGCTCATTTTTTTTTATTTTTTGTAAAGGCAGGATCTTGCTATGTTTTCCAGGCTGGGTCGAACTCTTGGATAAAGCAATCCTCCTACGTCAGCCTCCCAAAGAAGTCATTCTCAAAGCAGCAAATGCACATATTTTGTCCCAGAAGCCATACCTGTGCCCTGTCCATGGGCGTGCATACACAGAGCTTCTATCTCTAGAAGATAAAACACTATTTCCACGAGCAACTGCTGCCTCTGCTTAAGTCATCCTGTTATTAATAGCCATGGGGAAGCAGTAAAGAACACCATTTACCTGGACGTTTGCCAAGCCTGCAATGTTCCAGTGTGCTTGCCTTAACTTTACACAGAAGCAATCATTTCAAGAATATACGATCCCAAGAACAAAAAATACCAATATCTCAGTGATAAGCACCAGTGCCTGGTCTATCTAATGCAGCATCTACTTAGAGGAAGAAATACGAACATCAAAAAGGTGAATATCTGAGCTTGTCATAACTTAACAGATTAGTGCATGTCATCTCAGAAACTAAGGAAAATGATTATAACTGTAACAAAAAAAAGTCATTGGAAAATATTTGAGTTCAATACATCAAGGAGTGAGTATCTGTTATTTTTCTTGCCCAGCATTCCTTCACTTTCTTTTGGGGGCCACCCCTCTTCTGTTGCATGAAATTGGCATTGCATGGGAAGTATTTTACTTTCTTCAGGACCAAGAAATGAGCTTAGAGTGCAAACTTAGCCAGACTTTAACTTAAGGAGTATCTTGGGCAGAGCAAAGAGAGGATGAAAAGGTTCTTCCTAGACCTCGGAGCCGCCTATTCCTGTACTTCTTAAGGCCTATGTTCAACTTTTCCTTGGAATCTGTGTGAAATATCAGTAGCTCATTTTTTCCTCTTTTTCCTTGAGTCGACCAGAATAAGGATGCCTAATTAAATTACTTCATAATAACAGTGTTATACTTATCACAGTTAAATAGTTGCATAAAGCATGAAGAACAAAGTTAAGTGGTATAATTATTTTGTATGTTAACTACAAATGAATAATTTATGGACAATATTTTATCATGTAAGAACATTATCAGCTATACTTTTGAAACAGAATTTGTGGAGATGTTACATCATTAATTTGCTTTCATAAAACCTATAAAAGAACACAATAAAAATATTAAAACAAAAATGTCATTCATTGCTCAGGTTTACAGATAAAGATGTTTTCTTTCATTCTGTGCTTTGACAGGTGCGCTAAAAGTGTGTTTCCTTCACTACTGCCTCAAAAATTGAAGAGAGAGAATTTCTCTGTCTCTCCAGATCTTTCATGCAATTCAAACTTACATCTATTTTTGTTTCCATTTTTAAGTTAAGTTATAATCTTTGTCTTTATTAGTAAATAATCCATATATTTTATATGAAAGAAGCAAAGCAAAATAAGGCCTATTTTAAAACATGTTTACTTAAATAGTTGTTTTAGAAATTTTTTCCTTAAATATGTTTATGTGTTCTATAAATTTCAAAATTCCTATAAGAGATCAGAATACCTACTTACATTTTTGGCAGATAATTTTATTAGAAATACAAATAGACTATGATTATGTAACCTTAAAAATGCAACGTGCTTTAGTTTACTGAGTGTTCTCAAGTGGGTTATTTCATTTAAGCCTTATGACCATGTGAATGAGTCAGAGAATTGTAGCCCCATCTTACAGATAAGAAAAGGGAAGCTTAAAGAAGGTAAGTAGCTTACCCAAGGTAAATGAAGCCGAGACTCAAATGCAGACATTCTACCTCCAAGGCTATGGTTTCTTTCCATTCTCTTATACCACAAAGTAATGCAAAGTTTTATTTTCCTAGAGTTGCATTAACCTCTTAGTGTAAATGTCAGTGAGATGGAAGCAAACCAAGCACATGGCATGACACAGACCCCTGGGTAGTTTCCAGAAATCGTAAGTTACTGCTACTCAGTGCCTTTCTACCAGGAATTGAACTGTCTTTCACTTCACATAGTTGATTATTCACTAGGATACTCCAGTAGTATAAATCCCATTTCAATAAGAACCAACAAATCTGAATATGCATTTGCATCATCACCAGCACTTAATATTAAGATATAACACTAAATATGATTTGTTGTGTGGGTAAAATGTGATATTAAAATCTGTCCCTTCATCAGTTAAAAAATATATATATAAAGGATTTTTCTTTTTTTTTTTTTAATACAGAGTTTCACATTTGTTGCCCAGGCTGTAGTGCAATGGCGAGATCTCAGCTCACCACAACCTCCGCCTCCCAGGTTCGAGTGATTCCCCTGCCACAGCCTCCCAAGTAGCTGGGATTACAGGCATGTGCCACCATGTTTGGCTAATTTTGTATTTTTAGTAGAGACAGGGTTTCTCCATGTTGGTCAGACTGGTCTTGACCTCCTGACCTCAGGTAATCCGCCCTCCTCAGCCTCCCAAAGTGCTGGGATTATAGGTGTGAGAAGGCATTTTTCTAGAAGAGCATTGGATTTGCATTGACTTATCATCACTCGTATCCAAAAGCCCTTGTGACTGGTGCAAACAATAACATGCTGCCTAAATTAAGTAACTAAGTATATTATTTTAATATACCTTTGTCAACTCTATCAGTTAAAAATTAGGGGCTTTTGACCCTATCGTTAACATCTTTATTATAAAAATTTATTTCTATTTGTTAATACTGTCTTTGTTTCTCTGAGATTCTGGAGAATCAAAGGATCATAGAGTACCTCTATACCTTATATGGTATATAGTTATATCATATAAATAGTATAATTATTTTGAATTTTAACTGTAACATCCTTTGGGATCTTACAGTTAAAATTCAAAATAATTATACCATTTAATTTCATTCTTCATTCTTTGATGCCATGAAGCATCAAAGTGTCAAGCGGTTCCATAGGACACGTGAACTTTTCCACACCATGAACTAATTAGTAAAGCTAGAAGAGACCCAAACCTGAGTTTAAGATGTCAAAATCTAATTTAATGCATAAGAACCAAACAGTAAATCACCTTGATATTAGAAAATAAGAGAAATGTTTCCACTTTCTCATTTTTCACAAAACTTCCAGAAGGGAAATTGTGTTAGCCCAGGACCTCAGAGAAACAGACACAAAGACAGGATTAAATATGCCAGGATTTTAATAGCGGGAAATGCCTGTGTAAAAAGAAATAAAGAAGGAGCTAGGAAAGGCTAGGAGAGCTGTCTGGACTGCATCCAAGTTTGACTCCAGGAGGAAGGAGAGAACGTTGAATGGAAGCATCCTACACTGCTGTGAAGTCTGAGGATTGTTTGTCAAACTGTGGGGAAGTCCCCCAGCCTAAGCCGGTGGACAAAGGAGCCCCACCTGTCTTCCAGGACTAAGACTGCCTTGGTATCTGCACAGCACTCAGTCCTTTGGTAAGAGCAATGAATGGGAGGTGTGGCTGACTTCAAAGCACAGCAGCTGGGTGCTCAGGCCGCGAGGTGCATTTTCATGGCTGCCAAAGATAGTGTGAAGGAAAGGTGCATGAGAGAAGTTTCTCTAAAACCTTTTAAAATGTTAAAGGAAAGGCCTGTTTTTATCAGACATACATTAATTATTTCATAAAAGAACTAAGTCCATGTAATTTTAGAACAATATAATAACATTACTATAAATAGAAAACCGAGAAAAGCATTTTGAATTACACTTTTTAGAAAATGTAAATCATCAAATCATTTTTAAAAGTCTATAGTTTCATTCGACACCAGGTGGAGCCCTTTTGCTTTTTAAAACTAAAAGAGAAACTTTTTCTTAATTTAATATAGGTTTAGGCTGATTAGTTCATAACTCTTACAGCATCATTTTAAATCATTTTAGGACTTTTGCATCATATTTATCAACATTGTAAATCTGCTTCTTTTTCCAAATACCACAGACTGGCTAAAACTGCAATGTTAATATAAAGCCACCAATTCTAAAAGGCATTGTTAAATATCTAAAATAAAGTTGTTAACAACATTGTTTTAAACATCTGTATACTTTTAAAGGAGTTAAAATGTGAATTTTACATTCAATCCTTAAGCAAATTGAACTACTTAAAAATGCTCTTCTAAATCTCCAATTTGCTACATCATCATTCTTTTTATCCAAAATACCCTCTCTATAGAAAATGCATTGCTTTAAAACAGATTTCAGTTTGTGAGCAATTGATTTCTGAAAATATTTATATTAAAAAATTAAAAAATTAAGTTTTAAAAAACAGACTTCAGGTTACAAAGTATAATATTTTTAATATCTGTCCTGTGCCAATCAGAAAGTATAGGACAAAATTAACGACATTTATAAAGTAGACATGCCTTTTCCAAGTAAATTGTAAGAGCAAGGTGGCATTATTTATTTTGTGACTAGGCTTCAGAATTCTTTCATTCTCACTGCAGGGAAATAGAAACAGATAAATATAAATACATTTTTATAATAAAAATGTTAATAAGGTTAAAAGCCCCCAATTTTTAACTGATAGAGTTGACAAAATATATTAAAAGTATATATTTAATGGCATAGTTCATATACATTTTTATTTATTCATCCATTCAAAATATACAGAGATCTTACTATATGCTGAAAAGACAGGAATACACAAGACAGTCATAGTACCTGGCCTTGAAAGTTCAGAAGGCATTCAATGAAGTGAGCATTATAATAAAGGCTACTGTAATTAAGGAAATACACAGTGCTCTGGAAGCACCTAGCAAGGGAACCTAAGGCCCAACCTAATCTGGGAGACAGGAAAGACCTTCCAAAGAATTGAAATTTAAACTGAGATTCCTCAGTAGTAGAGAATATGGCAAAGAACTAAAAACAGGGTTGGGGTTTTTATGTTTGTTTTATTTTTATTGACATATAGTAATTTTACGAAGTTATAGGATACAACACGATATTTAGATACATGTATATATTGTGTAATGATCAAATCAGAATAAAAGGTGGGAGGTGTTTAACGTGAGGAAACAGATTTTAAAAGGCCTTTGGGTGAGATAAAGTAGGTCAAATTCTAGAAGGTAAAAGCATTTCAGCATAGCTAAAACTCAGGGCTCTAGAGAAAAGGTGAAAATAAAAGACCTGGAGAGATTTGTAAGAACCAAATTGTTGAGGATCTTTCAACAGAATTAGGACATTAGGATTTTATCCAAAAACAATGGAAAACATAAGTCAAGGTTCTGAGTTAAAACATGAAAGGATGTAATAACCAGCCTTAGAAGTGTTCAGTGTCTATAAGAGCAATATGTTTGATGAATCATCGGTACCTCTACCAAAGTAAACTACCTACTTAGACATGATCGTTTTAGCTTTCCTTATCCATTTGAATAATAACACTGAAGTACAGCTCAGTTCATATAATAAATGTTAATTTTTCTTGAAAAGTTATACTGCCTTTTAGATTATCTGGGTTTTTTTTTTCTTGTTATAATTACTTTTTCCCAAAAATCATGCTAGGTAGATTTACTATAAAAAGTGATATTTCAATATTACAGTTTTAGAAAAAGACAGTCACCATTTTACTCAATACATTTCTAATCAGGAAATTTCAAAATGGAGAAAATTTGAATTGAGCTCCATGTTTGGATGGTCCAAAAATGTTTTTCTCTGTGAGCCTATGCCAACAGACCTATGCTCTGCAGTTCGTGCTACACATTAACTATTTCTGTGTGGTTCAAAGCACTGTAACGTCTACCATGCATTTCACTTTGAAGGTGGTGTTAACTGTTATAAACTTAATTTTTAAGTGTAATTTGAGTGCAAATAATTGTGATCTCCCTAAAGTCAAAAAAGTTGATGAAGATCATGTAGAAAAAGAATGCACCTTTCAAAGAATGACTCCCCCACATCCTCCTTTGCTACCCACCGTCGAGCTATTTCTTCCTCCTTTGGAGAATATAATAAATCTTCATCATGTAACATTTTCTTATGACCTGTTTATATACTTTATAGTTGTTTTGTTACTTATATTTATATTATTCAAATGATTTTTTTTTCTATCTGTGAAAAGTGTTTCGTTATCTCAGGTTGAGATGACATACACTGTAATTTTCCAGTTAAGTTTCACAGAAAAAAATTTAAATTAATGCCATAATTTTAAGATATACTATTTAAGGATATTTATTTATCTCTCTCTTTTTTAACTGTCTGATCCTGTCATTTCCTTTTTCTACTGGGGTTTTAGTCTCTTTTCACTCCTTAATTTTCTAAACTGAAAAAAAAAAGCATTATTTAGCTATAATTGACATACAATAAGTGGCACACATTTAAAATATTTAACTTGATGAGCTTTGACATATGCTTATGTATAACAGTCACATCTATTCCCCCCCCCACATGAAAAGATGCATAATTTCACCTAAAATTAGAAATGCCAAATACTAACACAATTTTTCACCTTTCAGATAGGAAAAATTCAGGAGCTTTTCTATACACATTATTAATGAGAAAGAACAGGACACTCTCAAACTTTTTACATAGCACTACAAAATGAGGTAATCTATTAGGAGGATATTGGCAAATTGCATGTGCATTTATTCTTCGTTCCAGCATTTTTACTTCTAGGAATTTACCCTGAAGATATACCTCCCCAAAAATAAAAGTTTGTTGAATACAGCATTACTGGTAATGGTAAAATATTAGGAATGATCAAAATGGCCATGCATAGGAACCTGGTTGAATAAACAAGATGGAGTGTTGTGCAGTTCTAAAAGTGAATTTTAATAAAAACAAATGAACCTCACTAGATATCAAATTGGCAACATGATCAGAAAAAAGGAGAATTAAGGTATCTTTGTAGTACAGTAATGTGACTGCATCTTTGGTGTGATTCTGTAACCAGGTTTTTTCTTGGGTGCTGTTGAGACACAGCTCCCCCAAGAGAATGCTGTGGGTTCTTGGCCTCCAATGTCTTAAAGAATAAGTGATGGGACCACTGCAGTTGCGCCGTATGCTCATAAAAGTAAATATCAGACCCAAGAAGTGTTGCAGAAAGGTGATTTTATTTAGGTAGAGAAAAGAGAAGAAAAGAAGAAGAGAAAGACTTCCATGAAGTGTGTGGAAGGGGATTCCAGAGGGCAAATCCCAGAGCAGAAAGGGAGCTCCCACCATGTGGGAGGGGATTCCAGAGAGCTGGAAATCCACTGTGGGAGAAGGAGCAGGGGAATTTATCCTGGGAGAAATGCCCATCTTCCCAATTTCCTCTGGCCAATGAAAGGAGTTTCTTTAAACTTCCGCTGGGGTGATTGACTCTTAGTTTCTTCCTGTGCCCACAAAATTCAAACATAAACCGTTAACTCTCCTGGATGGAGAGAGATGGGAGGAGAACATGGCGCTGGGAAATTCTTGCCCTTAAAACTATGCCCGCTCGTGGACCCGGAAAGAGAACACATTCCCTTGAGATACTGTAAGGACAAAAAAACTGCGAACAACTAATGAACTTATAATGACTTTAGCATAATAATTATAATCCTAGTTTATATGAAATTCAGGGAAGAGCAAATGTGTGAATATATTGATATTCTCAGAATTGAGGTTCTCCCTATTGGAGAAGAGAGATGTAAATATGAATTAAGGGAAGGAGAGGAAGAACTTGATGGCATTGTTTTGAAACAGGAGTTGTTAGTATCAACTCATGATTTTTTAAAAATATATTTCCTAGTTTTCTCCATTGAAAAGGCATGGAAGCAATGACACATGAGTAACAATAAACACACCTATTCCCCAGTGTCAAGAACTGTACAGAGTCTGAGATTTTTATCCTACTTGAAACCTGCCAAGCCAGCCGGCCACAGTTTCATAAGTACTGGCAGAACACAAGGAACTCCTGGGTCAGGAAAAAAGGTCTTTATTATTCATGGCAATAGAGTTTCCAGAGTATCAGCATTTGCTCCTGTTCCCCAACCTCAATTCCCACAGGACAACATGAAAAGGACCAGGTGACGTCTGCTCACGCAATAGGTTCTGTTATAGAAAAGAAGCCCTGAACTTAGCCGAATCCTGTAGAATGGGAAGACTGTCTGACATTTGCCCCAAAGAGAGACATTATCTTGATTACACTGGACAGTAAACAAACCTGGCCTTTGATCTGAAGAAAAACATTGTCTCTATCTTCCAAGGCTGTTCACTTCACAAACGCCCTGGAAAAGGAGTCCAGAACAAAGAGCTGGGACTCCCTCCCTCACAAGATAGACAGAAATGAGAGCAACCTGCACAGAATCGTCTCTTTCCCAACACCCAGATCTTGGTGTCTAAATACCACTTCTTACTTTTAAATGAATACATAAATAATTTTTAATGAATTTATTTGATAAATAGTTGATTATAAATTTGGGGCAGGGAAAGTTCAAGATGAGTTTGAAATATTGTATTGGGTTGGAAAGCAAAAGAATCCTGAAAAATTGATGGAAACGTTCAAAGGAATATTGGAGTCAGAACAATTTAAGCATCAAAAAGAATAACTATGGAATGGATTTTAACACATTACATAGAAAAAGAATCCAGGAGGCAATAGTGATCCTTTATAAAGGTAGAGGGAGCTCATCCTTAGAAGAATGCCAGCTAATAATATAAAAGCAATGAGAGAACGGGAAAATAGGTATGAATCTTCCTTGGACATCAGAACTCCTGGTTAAAAAGTTATTGAGGAACACAGACTCAAAACATCACTCCAAAGTTTGTTTATTGATTACAAATGGGAAAACTTATCATTACAGTGGAGAAATCCAGCAACGCCACCTTAACCAAGGGATTAAACTTACCATTGCCAATGACGAGGCAAGTTGACATTATATGCAACCTGAAGGAATGCACTGAAAGCAATATCACCTATGTAATATTCATATTAAAAAATGTTTTGCCTGAAACAGTCATGAGGAAACTATAAGATAAATCCAAATTGTGGGCCAAGCACGGTAGCTCACTCCTGTAATCCTAGCACTGTGGAAAGCAAGGTAGATCACTTGAGCCCAGCAGAACAAGGCCAGCCTGGCCAACAGAGCAAAACCCCATCTCTAATAAAAAATGCAAAATAAATTAGCTGGGTGTGGTGGCACATGTCTGTAGTCCCAGCTACTGGAGACGCTGAGGAGAGAGAATTGCTTCAGCCTGGGAGGCAATGGTTATAGCATTCCAACCTGGGTGACAGAAACCCTGTATATTAAAAAAAAAAAAAAATCCAAATTGTGGACTATTCTACAAAACAACTGTCCTAGACTTTTTATAGATGTCAATACCAAGACCAGAAAAAAAAAAAAAAAAGAACTGGTAGTATGTTTAAGATGAAAGATTAAAGAGACATGAAAACTAAATGCACAAATAATTATTGATTGGCTTTTAGGTTTTTTTTAACGACTAAAATATTAGTGAAAAATTTGGAATTTGAAAATGTGGACCATTTATTAGATAACACTAATGTGTCAGTAATATGATAATAATATTGTGGTTATATAACAGAACATCCTTCTTCTTTGGAAACATGCTAAAGTATTAGGAATAAAACAACGTGATCTCTGTAACTTATTTTCAAATAATTTGGAAAAATGGAGAGTATGAATTTAAAAAATGCTCATTGATGAATTCTAGGTGAAGGGCACATCAAGGGTTCATTTCACCTTCTCTGTAGGTTTGCAGTTTTTCAAAATAAAAAAGTTGAGTAAAATTTAATAAATCACATTCCCTGGTCATCTTTTCAGCCTGTATTATTGATCACTTGCAAGCATTCAGCCCACTATTTTTAGGATCATTTAAATTACCTCTTTGGAAACATTTGCCTATTTTCTTTTTCTTTTCTTTCTTTTCTTTTTTTTTTTTTTTTTTTTTTTTTGAGGTGGAGTTTCGCTGTTGTTACCCAGACTGGAGTGCAATGGCACGATCTCGGCTCACCTCCGCCTCCTGGGTTCAAGCAATTCTCCTGCCTCAGCCTCCCGAGTAGCTGGGACTACAGGCATGTACCAGCATGCCCAGCTAATTTTTGTATTTTTAGTAGAGACAGGGTTTCACCTTGTTGACCAGGATGGTCTCGATCTCTTGACCTCATGATCCACCCGCCTCAGCCTCCCAAAGTGCTGGGATTATAGGCGTGAGCCACCATTGCCTATTTTCTTATTTTTGTTATGAAGTATATTAAAACTGTCCATGGAATTCTGCTATGGGAGCACATGACTTTGACCTAGGGTAGATAATACCCTTTATTTTGAATCAATGTTTTGTTTAAAATCTGGAATTCCTAGGCTGTCCACATTGAGATTATACCTTAACAGATTTTTAGATCCTTCACCTGGTCCATAACTGATAACACATAGATAAATCTAAATTAGATTTATCTATTAATTTTTCATGTATTTTCAATCACTGAAATTAATATGCTTTTTTGTCTATTCATGTAGTTACCAGTTTATTCTATAGTCATTAGAATTCCCAAAATAGCTTAGGAACAAGCAGTATCTTCAAGTATGTCCCTGCCTATTCCTGCTTTCCAGTATTTATAAGTCGTTAAACCCATCCAGTTCTACGTTTCCTTTTGGAGGCCTCTATTAATCACAATTCTATTTCCAGAGACTTTTTGTTTATGTCTCCAGGACTTTTTACACCTTTTAAATAGTCTACCCGCATCATCTTTTCTTATTGTAACAGCGATGGGAAATTTAGTGACAGGCTTTTTGCTTAATAAAACTAATTATTTCCATTGTTTCTGTGCATCCTTATTCATACCTGTCCCCAAAATTAATATGTGAACCAGATGTGATAACCTTGAATAAACCGTGCTGTCTTTCCTCCACAGAAGGCATTTGCTTAAAGTTACCGAATTCCCTTTAGTCCATTAAAGATCAGAACACTGATTTTTTTTTTTTCCTGTGCAACCACTTAATTGGAAAGCCTTATTTCCTCTTAGGTTTCCTCTCATTTCCTTTTATTCTCAGTTATGTGAACACATCATCCTTATTTTTACAACTTCACTGTATCATTAATTACATTTGGATCATGACAGAATAAAAGATACTTAACAAAGGCACTGCATCTTTGTAGCATTTCACTGTCTATTCCTACCTCCTACGCAGGTTCTTACACATTCTTATGCTTATCTTTCATCTGTGTGATGCCATTAAAAGGAGAGTGAAGGGTGATACCATGCATTAGGAGGCAGCATTACCGTTAGCAGCTCAAAAAAACCACACGTCATTTAATAGCATGTTCAAAACACACTCCTGTACTCTAAGACAGACTTGTATCCTTTAAACGAAGACATTAGAGGTTTCGCCATTGGTGCTTATGCCACTTAGTGAATCCCTAGTTCCTGAAGAGGGAGGTATATGCCAGGCCCCAGAAAGAATAGAGCAAAGAAAGAGCTCTTTACGCCTATTTTGTTCTAAGGGTTTGCACACAGAAAGAATTTGAATCCAAGAAAATAAAACTTTTATTTTTTTTGAGGTGAAGTCTTACCCCGCGGCTCAGGCTGGAGCGCAATGGCATGATCTCTGCTCACTGCAACCTCCACCTCCCAGGTTCAAGCAATTTTCCTGCTTCGATCTCCCAAATAGCTGGGATTACAAGCATACATCACCATGCCTGGATAATTTTTGTATTTTTAGTAGAGACGAGGTTTCACCATGTTGGCCAGGCTGATCTCACTACTGACGTCAAGTGGTCCTCTGCCTTGGCCTCCCAAAGTGCTGGGATTACAGGCATGAGCCACTGCACCTGGCCCCAAGCAAATAAAACTTTATCTAACTATCTGCCTACCATCCTATTTATCTATCATTCTATACACAAATTATTAAATGTTTCTGATGAAAACACCTGAATATTCATTCAGGGGTCCAGGAAATGGCAAGAGTGTAGCAACTGGATTTTAGATGCTCCTGCTATGTTCCAGAGAGATAGCAGTGGGACAGCCTGAGACAGGGCAGAGCTTGGTACATCAGAGCTGAAAGCTAACTCCTAAGAAAGTGGCCAGGATTGCTAACCCTGAGGGATGCTGAAAATCTAACAAGATGCCTCATTTGGTTAGGAAGATAGAACAAGAACCAAGTGATACAGGGCATTAAAAGCATTTTTAATGGATGATGCAGTGATTTGCATTTGATAACACTCATTAAATATTTGCTAAATAAATAATATGAATGAGGAAAAGTCAGAAATGCTAAATTGTTGTAACCCTGCCATTATACCGCTCAATGTCTGGAAGGGTACACATGTATAGAGAATTACCAGGAAGAACAGTCGTACCAGAATCCTATCATGAGCAGAGTTAAGCAGGTAAAAACATTTCTTTCCTGTCTACATTACATAGGCTGGTGTGTACCCAGAAGCTCTGTCTTCCTTATTCCTTCTCAGCCACCACCTCACCTCCCACTCATTCCTGCCTCCCCCTGCCAGGTGACCCACCATTCTGGTGTCTTTTGTAGGTAAGGTCTTGTGAGGTGTACTTTCTGTTCCATATTCCAATGCAATGGTGAATCCTCAAATTCTTTAGAAAGGTGAACCTAACTAAAAAACAAAACTCTTTTTAGATAATTAAAAATAGCTCTAACCCATTTATAAGCTAAAAGACCCCTCCTAAATAATGATATGTAAATAAAAATAGAGAAGCCTGCTCTGCCAATTACAAAAACTGAAGAAAGTTAGTCTTTCTAGGTAAAGTAGTAATGACTAGATTAAGATAGTGCTATCATTTTAAAAATCTAGACATTCTATGTGCAAAGCAGGTTCACTGTGCACTAGTTGTTACTTCAGCCCACTGCATCTCGGGCTGCACTTGTACTACTTGTGGGAGTCCAGTGAGATGAACACTCACACATGTTAAGAAGTTACATGCAGGCTGGGTGCCACGGATCATGCCTATAATGCCAGCACTTTGTAAGGCTGAGGTGGGTGGATCACCTGAGGTCAGGAGTTTGAGACCAGCCTGATCAACATGGGAAAACCCCCATCTTTACTAAAAATACAAAAATTAGCCAGGTATGGTAATGCACACCTGTAGTCCCAACTATTCAGGAGGTTAAGGTAGGAGAATCTCTTGAACCTGAGAGGCAGAGGTTGCAGTGAGATGAGATCACACAATTGCACTCCAGCCTGGGTGACAGAGTGCGACTCCATCTCAAAAAAAAAAGAAAGTTACATGAAGCTGATTTATTAGTCACAGATAGTCAGCAAAGGACAACAAAACCTCAGGATTCATGATGAGCCAGTCCCCTAAGACTCAAGAAAGCTGCCCAAAGCTGATGGAGTCTCATCTCCATGTACCCCACTTAAAATGCAGCTGAAGGACCCCAAGATGCAGCCCCCTCTGGATTTTATACCCTGGCAACTACAGAATACACTGGGCTGAAGTGTTGGGGGGGTGTTCTGTTTCTAGGGACACCTGAGCTGTTGTGGCCAATTCCTCTTTATCTCAGGCTGCTGCATTCCCAGCAGTCTACAGTTATTCTTGAGAACTATCTTGTGAGAAAGGAGGGAGAAGTGGGCCAGTCCAAGGCCACCTGGAGAACTTTCCTGACTACATATGTCCTGTCCTGAGGGTAGAAAAACACGAGTAAGTCCAGTGTGTCAAGTGTACTCAAGTATTAATACTCCATTGCATACTTTGACCCATGCTATATCTTCTCTCTAGGGAAGAGAGCACATAAATGGTCACTACATTAAAGCTGCAAGGGTGCAGGAGTGTTGGAATGGACACCTGTAGCCACTGGAAGTGCCAGAGAATAAAAAGAACTTCAGAAATTCTCTAAGGACTCACACTCCATTTCATTTTTCTGTTCAACACTAGATTCCATTAGTGCAATATCCTTGCCAGGGGTCCCGCAACCTCTACTGATGAACCCCTTTAGTGACATAGAGCTCCATCACACTGGTGCATCTTCTTTTATATGGTGTTAGATGCTGTCTCTGCCCCTCTCATCCCCAACTTTAGGAGGGAAGCATTTATTCTTCTACCCAGCTGGGAATGATGATAGCTGTGATTCTCAGCTGAGTTCCTCACCACTAACTTCCTTCAGCTGAAGATAATCACCTTGCCCAAAGTTATGCCTCTTTGCTAGTTTAAATCACAGGTTAAGAGGATACAAGGACCTGTCTCTCTTTCTTCCACTCAGAACAACTCTGCAGGACCATCCCATCTGAAGTCCATGGGATCAGATGCGGTCTTTGTTGAGACTACATTACGATTTGACTGTTCCCTCTGCCCCGTCCTTCACTCCCCCATAGTTATTGATCCTAAGTTTATTGTGATCAATAAACTTTCTATATGGAAATCTCTATCGCAGAGTCCGCTTCTTAAAAAAACCCAACTTGCAGTATATATTAAGTATAAATCTGCCTTCATATGAAGTCTACTCATCCTAATTCTAACTTCAGGATATATACTGAATAAGACAATCTCTCTTCCACATAGTGGCATTTAAAATGTTTGAAGACAATTATTAGATATGTGACTTCTGGTGAAAGTGCCAACCTTTAGAGTTTGGGTGAAGAGAAACCAGAAAATGCATAAGAGCTATAGTCAGAAAAATGTGGTGCCTTGGAAACTATGTCTGCATCAGAGCTGCCAAGCAGTGCTAGAGATGATTTCCACCCACAGGGCCTACTGGGTGGAATTGTTCTTAGGCCATTTGCCATCACCATTCCTGAAAACACCCTATATCCGTTTTCCATTTCTACATTTTAAAAATTGCCACAAACTTAGCAGTCTTAAACACACTCATTTACTAGCTCACCGTCTTGTAGGCCAGAAGTCCAGGCAAGCTCAACATGGTTCTCTGTTTATGGTTTTACATGGCAAAACCAAAGATTCAGCAGGACTAACTTCTTATCTGAAAGGTCTGTGGAAAAATCTTCTTCCAAGCTTATCCAAGTTGTTGGCAGAATTTAGTTCCTTGCAGTTGTAGGATTGAGGTACCCTTGCCAGCAGTCAGCCAGTGGCCACTCTCTGCTTCTAGAAGCTGCCCCTCCATCTCCAAATCAGCAATGCCCCATAGAGTTCTTCTCAAGAGCATCTCTCTAATTTTCTCCTTGCCATTACCTGGAGAAAGTTCTCTGCTTTTCGGGGCTCATGCAATTAGATCTTTCTCACCCAGATAATCGCCCTATCTTAACATCAGCTGTGCCATATAATATCAGATCATTACAAGACCGATACTTCAGCACATTCTCAGGTTCTGAGGATTAGGAAAGAATGTCCTTTGGCGCCATTTTAGAAATCCTGCTGACCAGTGCCCTGAAAATGCCAGCCAAGCTTTTTACATTTATTACCCTGGTCAGCCCTGTTCCTCTCACCACATCAGTATGATCTTTTCCACCCTCTTTTCAAACCTCCATCCCCTACCTGCCCTCTCATATTTAGCAGATGATCCTGCCTCCCATTTCACAAACCCAAAAATAGAATCCAGCTGTCTTAGTTTCCTAGGGTTGCCATACCAAATAATACAAACTGGGTGGCACAAAATGACAGAAATTTATCTTTTCACAGTTCTGGAGGCTAGAAGCCCTAAATAAAGGTGATGAAAGGGCCATGCTCTCTAGGAAGGTTCTTGGGAACAATGTGTTGCATGCCTGCTCCTAGCCTTTGGTGCTGCCAACAATCATCGGGATTCCTTGGCTTACAGATGCATCACTCCAGGGTCTGCCGTTGCTGTCTTAAGGCACTGTCTCCCTGTGCCTTCCCACTGACGTCCCTTTATGTGTGTATGTCTCTCTTCTCCTCTCTCATAAGGACACGTGTTATATTGGATTAGGATGTTGGGTACCAGCCCCAACCCTGTTCATGGATGCCCAAGCCTTGGTGGTGATGAGGGATTGAGAAAGTAAATAAAGATAAAGACACAGAAATAGAATTTCACAGCATGGGTCCAGGGGACCAATGCAAAGTGTGAGGACCGCATTGGCCCCGAGTTCTTGTTTCCACAGATTTTTATTAGGTGTACACATTCGTTAATTGAGGGGTGGAAATCAGGGGAGCCCTTGAAACTATTGTGGGGCAAGATAGCCAGGGCGAGAAGAATGCATCATTAGAATACAATGAAACAGGAGGTTCTTCTAAGAGAAGCTAATCTAGTACACCAGGTTTTACCACTGATCATTATCGATATGCAGCTACACCTGAACGCAGAGGTAGGACGCCGCCAGGTCTGACCAAGCAAAATGCATCAAGGGGCTTTTATCTCCTGAGCACTGTGGACATAGGGCAAACAAGATTACCCCATATTCTGAGAATATAGGCAGAGCAGGAGGTGTTCCACTCTCTCCACCTGCAAGGCCTGACTGCCTTGCCAGCTCCCATCAGCAAAGATCCTCCCACATCTTGTGAGCAGAGATCACCGACTTTTCCCGGGTGCTTATACAAGGCATCTTTACAAGACCCCTGTGCAGAACCATGTTGGAAAGGAGTTCGTGAGACCAAGGCAGTGTTTTCCTGCCTTTCAACCACACCGCGCCTGTGCCACGGTTAATGGGGCACTCTCAGACGATCTAACTTTAGGCCTCCCATTACCGCTTTTACTCGTGCTTTTACAAGCTACAAGCTGTTCTCTTTTGTGCTGTGCTTTTCATTCACTATTGTTTATTTCAGGGTATAAACTTCAGTGTACCGCGAACTCTATAAGCTAATAAGCAAATCAAACTTATATTTGTTTAATCAGTAACAGTAAAGACAAAGTATGTCTGCCCCTGGTCATCTGGGCCCACCTTAGGGCCCACACTAATTCACTGTGACTTCATCTTAACTTGATTACATCTGCAAAGATACTCCTTCCAGGCCGGGCGCAGTGGCTCAAGCCTGTAATCCCAGCACTTTGGGAGGCCGAGGTAGGTGGATCACAAGGTCAAGAGATCGAGACCATCCTGGTCAACATGGTGAAACCCGTCTCTACTTAAAAATATACAAAAAATTAGCTGGGCATGGTGGCATGTGCCTGTAATCCCAGCTACTCAGGAGGCTGTGACAGGAGAATTGCCTGAATCCAGGAGGAGGAGGTTGCCGTGAGCCGAGATCGCGCCATTGCACTCCAGCCTGGGTAACAAGCGTGAAACTCCATCTCAAAAAAAAAAAAAAAAAAAAAAAAAGATACTCCTTCCAAATATGGTCACATCCAGGTACCAAGGGTTAGGATTGCCACGTATATTTTGAGGGGACATGAACCAACCCATAATGCCACCTGACTAGAAGACTCCATTTTCTACCATTTAACTTAGAAACCTTCACACCTGCCCTGTTTGTTGTCCACAGGATACCAGAGAGCAGCATCCTCTCTTCTCTGTAAGACAACTCATTTTTCTTTATGTTCAGCCTCTTCCTCTCTGTTAATTAATAGATTATCCTCACAGTCATTTTAACCTTATTCAAGCCTCTGACATTATAATAAGGGAAGGGAGGGAGGGATAGAAGAAAGAAGGAAGAAATCTGCCTTAACACGATATTAACCCATAACTAATTCTCTTTTGATGCAAACTTTGCAAAAGAGCTATTTCTGCTCTT
Organism: Callithrix jacchus; assembly: GCF_049354715.1. Taxonomy (NCBI): domain Eukaryota; kingdom Metazoa; phylum Chordata; class Mammalia; order Primates; family Cebidae; genus Callithrix; species Callithrix jacchus. The sequence goes on along the minus strand of NC_133504.1, from coordinate 69,808,138 downwards.
TGCCTGCACTTCCACCCCTCCAACTCACTCTCCCAGCTATTTCAGTACAACTCCCCACCACCACTACTCCATACAATCAGCACTCAACAATGACCTTTTTGTGCCTAAATTCAGAGGACATATTTCAGGCTTCATCATCCTTGACGTTCTAGCAGAAACATTAGATTCCCTTTGCTTCTGTGATTTCAGTCCTTTCTTTCTCTGGCCACTTCTCTGTGTCCTTTCCAGGCATATATTCTTCTATCCTGCCATTAAATATTGCTGTCCTTCAAGACTCACTCCATTCATAAAGGCAACAACAAAAACAACTAAGACTCATTCTTGGCTATCCATTCTTCATAGCACAAACCAGGGTGAATTTTACAAAATATCTCATCATATCATTATGTCAATCCCCTACTTAAAACTTTCCAGTGACTTAATTTTGTTGCACTGAAGATAAAGGCCATAATCTTTAAGGTGGCATATATAATCTGGCCCCTGCTTGCCACATGTATACCTAGAGACAGAAGTTGGAAGAAGAGAAAGAATTTTTAAAGATGTACCAGGAATTTCTATTATTGAAAAGTCAAAAAAATTAGGACGTGGGGAAAAGAGAATGCTTTTACACTATCATTGAAAATGTGCGTGAGTACAATCTCTGTGGAAAACAGAATGGAAATTTCTCATAGAACTGAAAATAGAATTACAATTCAATCCAGCAATTCCACTTGTAGGTATCTATTCAAAGAAAAGAAGTCATTATATCAAAAAGATACTTGCATTCAAATGTTTATCACAGCACTATTTGCAATAGCAAAGTCATGGAATCAACCTAAGTGTTAATCAATGGATGATTAAATAAAGAAAATGTGGTATATATACACCATGGAATACTATGCAGCCATAAAAAATGAAATCACGTGTTTTGCAACAATATGGATACAGTTGAAGGCCATTAAGTGAAGTAACTCAGAAAATCAAATACCACAACTTCTCATTTATAAGTGAGAGCTAAGCAGTGGATTCTGTACTAGCCCATTCTCACTCTGCTATAAAGACATACCTGAGACAGGGTAACTTATAAAGAAAAGAAGTTTGCCCGGGTGCAGTGGCTCACGCCTGTAATCCCAGCACTTTGGGAGGCCAAGGCGGGTGGACCACGAGGTCAAGAGATCGAGACAATCCTGGTCAACATGGTGAAACCCTGTCTCTACTTGAAATACAAAAAATTAGCTGGGCATGGTGGCACGTGCCTGTAATCCCAGCTACTCAGGAGGCTGAGGCAGGAGAATTGCCTGAACCCAGGAGGCGGAGGTTGCGGTGAGCCGAGATTGCGCCATTGCACTCCAGCCTGGGTAACAAGAGCAAAACTCCGTCTCAAAAAAAAAAAAAAGAAGTTTAATCACTTCACAGTTCTGCAAGCTGTACAGCCTTCTTCTGAAGAGAAGGCCTCAGTAAACTTACAATCATGATAGAGGGCAAAGGGGAAGCAGGCAAGGTCTTCACATGGCTCGCAGGAGAGACAGAGTGAAGGGGTAAGTGCTGCACACATTCAAACAACCAAATGTCATGAGAACTCACCATCATGAGAACAGGAAAGGGGAAATCCAACCTCATTATGCAACCACCTCCCACCAGGTCCCTCCCCCAACATTGGGAATTAGAATTCAACATGAAATTTGGGTGGGGACACAAAGCCAAACCATATCAGGTATACATGGACACTGACAGGGAGTAGTAGACACCAGGTACTCCAAAAGCAGGAAGTGTGGGAGAATGGTGAGGATCTAAAAATTACCTATTGGGTACAATGTTCACTATTTGGGTGATGGGTACATTAAAAGCCTAGACTTTACCACTACACAGTATATCCATGTAACAAAACTGCACACACACACCCTGAATGTCTAAAAAAGAAAAAGAAAACAGGTGCCAAGAATTCTCAGACAATTCTACTGAATGAGGTTTTTTTCCTAACCACCTTTCAAGTAGCAATGCTCTAGAATTTCCAAGAGGGTGACAGACCACAGAAGAAAGTAAAATCAGGAGATTTATGAGAGACTGGTAGGTTTGATGGATCCTAATTCACTCCTTTAGCCACAATGTGTTTGTTACATCTGGTGCACAGAAGACAGAAATGTATATGGTACTTGAGTAGTGTACGATGGTAGCCACTTTAACCCTGTTGTTCATATTGCAATTCAATAATTTGCCTGCATCTTTTACACTTGAATGGCTGCTAAGCCTTTTTGCTTTCCTTTCCTGATCTATTATAATTATTTTTAAAATGTGTGCAATAATACATACACATACTTTTTCTATTTTGAATTAGGTTTCCAGACTCCAGAAATTTTATAAGAGCCAATACATTTCCAATTTTTCATCCACTGCAATTTTAGTGAGCATACCTTCCCTATTTGCATTAATGTCATTTATTAAATTAAATAGAACTAGGTTAAGTATAGAAACCTGTAGCAAGCCAGTGAAAATAGGTCTCTCAAACTTCAGGTCAATATTGAATTGACCCAGGATATTTCCTTCAGAAGCAAGCATGATCCAGGATCCAGCCATTCAATATATATGGATGCTTGAGGTCAAATGATGTACTATCTAATAGATTCTAAAGCTTCTTGACATTATTTGACCTCAGAAAGCTTTAGAATCTAATAGAGGAGACCAGTTAACACATGATGCATTAAAAAATAGTACCAATATTCTATGAGCCTAGAACTAAGGTGGTTTGTTCTTTTTTAAAAAAGGTATTTATATCTCCAAGGCAAAGTCTAAAAATCATTATGGAAACCATTATTGATAAAGGTCAGAAAGGATAAGGATACCTAAAATTACTGAAAAGGTATGGCTCTGTCCTGATTTATCTGGTAGCTGTCAATTTTCATTTAAAAATCTCTATTGTGAAATGCAGAAAATTATGGCAATAATAATAACGGAATGTGCTTCTTCTAGTCCAAGGTGAGACCTGCAGTTGTGCACTAAGATAGCATTTTCTCCTAACTCTGGGACTTTGCAGTACCAATGATCGCATTTTTATATTGCATCATCAACCTCTCCCTCTATACTGGGTGATCATCTCAAAATACACGTTGCAAATATTTTCTCTTCTTTTCCTTATCAGTTGCTATAAGGAACTTTTGAAACAATCCAATTAATATACAAACATAGGCCAGGCCCAGTGGCTTACGCCTGTAATTCCAGCCCTTTGAGAGACTGAAACAGATGGATCAGCTGAGGTCTGAAGTTCGAGACAAGGCTGGTCAACATGATGAAACCCTGTCTCTAATAAAAATACAAATGCTGGGCGTGGTGATGGGTGCTTGTAGTCCCAGCTACTCAAGAGGCTGAGGTAGAACTGCTTGAACCCCGGAGGCAAAGGTTGCAGTGAGCTGAGATTGCACCACTGCACTCCAGCCTGGGCAACAAGAGCAAAACTCCAACTCAAAAAAAATGCATATCACACACACACACACACACACACACACACACGCACACACACATCAAAACATGGCCAGAGTCTTTTAGTGGTAAAAGTTTTCATATAAAATGAATTATTCTGTTATGAGGTATAAGTTGTCATTCTCTAGAATAAATTTAAACGTATAGAATATTTTGTTGCCAAGAAGTAGCTATGGATAAATCCTACTTTAAGAATACATATGTAAATGAATACTTATTTTGAACATGTAATTGAATAGTGATTTATAACATCATAAACTTTTCACACAAAACATTTGTAATGTTTACTACTGACTTCTTTTTCAACTTTTATTTTACATTCGGGGGGTACATGTGCAGGTTTGTTAGCTGAGTATATTAGGTGATACTGAGGGTTGGGATACGAATGATCCCACTACCCGGGTACTGAGCACAGTATCCAACAGTTTTTCAACCCTAGCTCCCTGCCTCCTTTCCCCCTCTAATAGTCCTCAATGTCTATTGTTGCCATCTCTATGTCTATGAGTACAGCATTTTAGCTCCCACTTGTAAGTGAGAACATGGACTTTTCACAAAATCTAAAGTCAGAAGAAAAACTTACCTAGTAGTTTCAAACAAAAGATAAATTATTATAGTAAAAAAAGTAGCAATTATCTGATTTACAAAATAACTTCTCTATATAAAATATTTGTAATGGTCCTTTTTTAAAATGTAGGCTACTTTTATACCCTTAAATGATCAAATATTTTGCAAAACCACTTACATATATCTGAGAATGGCACTCTGAAATAGATAATAATTGGAAATGTTTACCCACTAATTCAGTTGTCATTCTTCAAATCAATCTGGGTTTTTTTTTGTTGTTTTTTAGAGAGGGCGTCTTGCTATGTTGCCTAGGGTGACCTTGAATTTCTGGGCTCAAGGTATCCTCCCACTTCAGCCTCCCAAGTTGGGACTATAAATCATTCTTTTACACATTTACATTTGAATACATTTTTATTATAAAAATAATATATATTTATTGTTTAAAAAGTAACATGGAAAAGTACAAGAAAAAAATAAAATCATTCATAATTTTACTTACAGATATAATCATTTTAAGATTCAGTGCATATCCTTCCAATTTCCCAATTTTTGCATAGCAACACAAAACTGAATATACACTTTTATCACCTGAATATTTACTAAAGTCTAAATCATAAATATTTTCTTATGCCATTAAGCACTGTATTTATACTTCCTTTTAATAAACATATATTGGATCATTGGATGAATGAACTTTAACCTATGTAGGTAGTTATACTAATTTTGGACATTTATACCTTTCATTTGTTTTTTTGCTATAATAATGTACTGCAATGAACATCATGACCCTCATTTTTTATCATTTCCTTGAGATTAATTTTTGAATCAAAAGATATGAACATTTTCAGATTCTTGATGCAGTAGACTTAAGAACACAGGTAGAGTATAGACCAGGGGTAAGGCACCTTATTGAAAACAGGAATTAAGTAAAGGTCTGTATGCTAAGAGATGGGGCCTCCATCATTCACCCTCTTAAGCCACTTGGCAGCCAGGAAGACATTCGTGATTGGAGAAATGGACCCAAGAGAACAGATCTGCAGATAATGACATTTAGAGGTCCTACAGTGAGTAGCCAAGTCCCAGCTAACTACCCTAAAGTTTAAAATTAATCTATTACCATTTGTCATTAATCTGTAATCTATAACCTATGGGAGCTCACATTTTAAACTACTACGCTCCAGTTTCTCTGTTTATTCTCCTTTAATGGTTCCCCTTACCATTCTGGCCAGTTCTGACTTAAGAACAGTCTAGAGTGAGAAGTCACACATGCGTCATTTTTCCCACGATGGGAAAACCACAGGCCACAGAACGGTTCACTGAAATATGTAATTCCCTGGAGTAGAGACTCTCTCTCGGGGTCAAGGATATTTTAAAGCAAATATATCTCCCCCCACCCCCTCAAAGAGAATAGAGTCACAGTAGACAAGTTAGAGTCCACCTTTTATTCATTCTTGTACCTCCAAGGACTAGAACTCAGCCTGGCACATAGCAGGTGATAATACATGTTTGGACGGATGGATTAATGTATAATGTATATGGCTTCTTTAGGCTGAATTCAACTTCCCATTAAGCACAGACAACTAACTTGTCTCTGTTACCCACTCATTTTCGTGTCTTCCACAGAGCAGCCAGAGCCTCAGAGACCCTTGAGAGTTTCCTCCACTCCTCCCATGTTTGTGGCCTTGGAAGCTGCAGGTGGTAGCCTCCTTCACTGGGGGCGGCGCCTGGACGCCGGTGTCCCTGGCCGAGGCGGCCTCGCTGTCCTGGAAGGGAGGGCGAAGAGCTGCATCCCGCACTAGGCGGCGAAAGAGCGCAGCGCCTGGCGACCGGGTCCCGAGACGCTCGACGGCTCGCCCCGGGAGCGGAGACGGGCTGTGTGGTTGGGCCAGTGGAACAGACCGGGGATACCCAGACGTGGTAGAGGTGACAGCCTGGACTTCGCGACCCCTGGCAGAGGTGAGCGCCCACCTGTCCCGGGCCCCGACAGCTAGGAGTGGCCGCGCCGCCCGCCAGTGCGCGGGGCTCCGAGACCGGCGGGGGAGCAAGCGGACGAAGGAGGGGCCGCAGTCGCTGACACTGCCGCCTTCACCCCTCAGCTTCCGCGCGTCGGAGCCTGGCAGCTCCAGGTTCCCCGCGGCGCCGGGGCTGAGACCCGGGTGACCTTCACCGCCCCTGCAGCGAGTCACCAGTGGGCATGTTTCAGGTGGGCAGATCCAGCATCCCCAAACCTGCCCCCCGCAGCCTGGAGGACCTGGACTCCGTGCAGCGCGTCCTGTTACACAGGTCAGTGCAGGGCCCCGGGGCGCGGGGCAAGACCGCCCTCCTGTCCGGGGGATGACGGCCAGGGAGGGGCCGCTTTTCTTTCTGGGGTCTTTCGGGAAGCATCTGACTTGGGATTCTCCTTAGTGCGGCACCGGCCGCGAAGGGTCGTTGGGACCTGCTCCCCACCCTTTCCAGAATCCCGTGCCAGCGATCCACCCGGTCCCGCCGCCGAGACTGGTCCCGTGCGGATCTCGGTCACCCATCTCCTCCGGAAAACGCTACTTTATGAACAAGAGAAAGAAACGTTAAGCGAAGCTGTCTCTTAAACACCTCCTGGCTTCCACCAGGATGCTGAGAGTTTTGTTTGAACTTTAGTTGTGACTGGAATGGAAAAGAGCTGCTTTTTTTTTTACACATCTAATTCTACCCCACCCCCTCCCACACACGCGCGCGCATGCGCTCGCGCCCACACACCAACAACTACACAAAAGAAATTTAAGAGTTTCTCTAGAAAGAATGAGAACCCCAACTTTCCGTAAGCTGCTTGTGCATTAATATTAACTGATGATACTTTGGTCCAACCTTATCCTTTATGCAAAATAGACTAACAAATATTAAATCCCATGGTTATAGTGATGGGTTTATAGAAGAGAAAAAATAGTCCACTTGAAGAGCAAATTGTCTTTCAATTTTAAGAGAGGATGGATGAAATGCCAGGCAGTTAATGCTGCTTTAGCTCAAGGAAGGCCTTGCCTTCACAAGGCGCTGTAGGAGAAAAAAACTCTTTTAGAAATATAGCTAAAGTATCTCTTGAATACATTTGTGGCGAGAAAGATGAAGTGGCTCTTAGTATCTGTCAGGGGGAAGTTTATGTGAGCCCTCTCATCTGTAAACGTTTCAAGTGACCCTTTTAAGTCTTTGTACAAAACCATATGAGCTGTAGAAATCCTGTTCTATTGGAAGTGTGAGTAAAAAAGAAAGACTGTGCAAGGGAGAAATCGGGTGTCTGCGATTTCAGAGCTGTCTTCTGAAACCTGCAATTTTCTGCAGTTGGTTTCCCCCAACCTCCAAAGAGCCCCTGCCATATAAAATAAAAATATTTTTAAATGAGTGGTGAAAAGAGTATTCTGCTAAATTCCCAAAGACAATTCCGTCTGCATTTGATAAAATTACAGTTCAAGAATAAATCCCAAGAAGCATTAACTAAAAACTCATTCACAGCATGACTTTGGGAAAACCGGGAGGGGTGCTAATTTTAAAAGCTTAAGACCTTGCTGCAACAGAATTTCTTCGTATTTCTCATGTTTCAAATGGCAAGTGCCAAAACATTTCAAACTGATTAACACTTTAGGGTTTCAGATCCAAAGCACAAACCCATCCGAATGAACCAGGCAAACGAATATGTTTAAGCTATAGTCATCAAGACTGAGATGATTATTTCGGAAGTAGTGGAATATTTCTAGAATAAACCTGCTCAGTATTCAAATGAAAAGCTACTTTATCTGAATTGCAAATAACTGCTCCCATATGCCGGAGGAATCAATGGAATCTGGAACTATAAATGTGTTTGTCAGTATCATGGCTAACAGTGCTTTCTTTTCAACATTATACAAATATATTTTTGCTACTACAATGCATTATTCTTATTAGTGGTTATTTATTATTTAATGTTTTCAAGCCCACATTTAAAAAGCTTAGACATCTGAGAGGTTTCTCTTTCATTTAATGAAGCTGTATTTCACACAAGCTCACATCTAATTAAATATTTTTTGCTTGTATATATACAGATTTGTTTAGACATAATATTATAGAAATTAGGGAGATTTGATAACCCTTAAATCATACTTGTACTTATCATAGTTCTCATGAACTCTATCAATGTATGGCCTATTTTAAAAGTATTACTGTTACAAAATTTTTATGTTTTTTCTTTAAAACATCCATTGTAAATCATCCACAAAATTTTGACAATTGCATTAAAAAGACTAGTAGCCATGGGCCATGGAAAATTCATAGACAAGATAAAATAGCAGACTATTCTATTTTATTTTAACATATTACTTTAAAGGGTAAATTTTCTGAGTGTGTACTTTTTGAAATTACTTGTATATTTTCCATTGCAAATAAGATTTTTTAAATGTAAAGCATTAAATTGCTGTGCTTTTGAAAAAGATACTTCAGCCAAACCAAAATTGAAGCAAAGCTGCAAACTTTTCTCTGCATGAGGTGCTAACTTCAAAATGTCAATACTAAAATAACAATAACTCAGCAAAATAAATTTAGCTATTCTGGTTTTTGAAAAAAGTTACACATAGGTTGTCTGAGTCAAGGAAAAGCATCAGTATTGCATTTCTCACTTTTGCTTAAGTAAGTTATTTTTTTGTCATCTTGATTATAACAAATAACCAAACAATCCTCTTAACACTCAGTATTTTGCAAATATTTTTTACAAACATATGCACAAGACTTTAATAATTTCCTTGAAGTCCTATTTCTTCTGTTGCAAACTAGTTGTGTAACTTGGCAAGACTTTTGTTTGTATTTTCCCCTGTTCTTTCTGTAATATAAAGGGATAATACCCACCTCATAAGGTGTTGGTGTAAATTTCTGATGATATGGAAGTGCTCTACAAAACTAAAGTTCTGTCAGTTATATAAGGATTATGTTAACAACAGTTCTATAATAAAAAACTAAAACAAAACACAAAAGGATAGCTATTCCTAAAGGTTCTGAGAAGATTCAGCCAAGTAACTTTGCCCAAGGCCCAATAGCTAATGAATGGTGCTGGTCCAGGCTAGAGTGTTGTTTTTTTGGCACCTAAGCCAGTGGAGAGAGTGAACTAGAGGTTAGTCTCAAAATTTTTGATGACCCAAATTTGATACTCTTGCCAAAGCTGAAAACATACATATTTAAAATACTGCAACTATCCACAATTCTCAGGGGGTATACCCAATTAAGTAATATTTCTGTTAATAAAAGAGTATGTAATATATTTTAAGATCTAAAAATAAAAATTAAAATGAATAATTATAAAACCAAACGTTTTTGAAAATATATAGTACACACTGCTCTATTTCTTAAGGTATAAGGTACTAGATTTCAAGGGTTATCGCATTTGATTTTCAGCAACCCTATATAGTAGGCAGAGATTATTATTGTTGCCTTCAGATGAGAAACTTTGTCTACTTTCACTTGGTTATTGGTGCCAAAAATCAGGATGAGAGCTTGGATCCCATGACTGCAGAATGCATGGCACTTACAGATTATCAAGTATTTTTTATAGTCAATGGCAAATTATTGTAGGATTTAAGAGTGCTGTTAATTTTTTTTTAGGTGCTACTTAGGGTATTTGGCCCTCTCTTATAAACTGTGATTTTTTGGTAATTCTCATGTCTGCCTTTTGTTTTCTACTTTCCTCTTCATCAGCAGATTGTCAGCCATCAACAGTTTCCAGGGTGGTTGTATTCCTGGTTTAACGGGGTCTTCTTTCCTTCTGATTGGCAGCTATTGATCTATAGTGGTAAAACAGTTTGCCAAATTCATTGTAATTTATAAATGAAGATATAAAATGGAAATAAATAGGAGTAAGTGAATTGGGTTTTGGGCTTGAGCTTTGGCCATCTATTTTAGTTTTCCTTGTGCTTCTGGATTCTCATCTGTACTCCATTACTATTTAAATGTGGAATATATGATCTTATTGCAGGTAAGTTCCATGCATTTTAACAAGTAATTCAACTTTTATAGAAGAAAATGAGAACTTTAATCCATAATGCAATTCTGTACATTTAGGATTGCTGAAATGTTATTTTGATATATTTTAACTCTATCTGAAATTTGAAATCTTCTACATAATAAAGTCTCAGTTTCTAAATGCTATTTTGTTGGTCTATCAAGTTATTTATTCATATTTTTAAAAAATTATGGTTGTCACTATTACAACATAGTCCATAAAGTATTATTATTTCTGTGTCCACAATTAAAACAATATTAATTAGTTTTTAACAAAACTCTTACATAATTTTTACCATGTAGTTTAAATTTTTTTAATGAATATGACCTCATGTGGCCCTATTTTCATTTACTTCTCATTGCTAGCTTCTATTACTACTAGAGAAAGAGTTCCTGAACCTGCTAACGATACTAAATATTTAATTATGTCCTTATCTGGTGTATTTTGTGTCAGAATTGTATTGCTTGCCTAATCAAGATGGTAATATATGGAAGTAAGAATGTTATGTCTCATATGCATTAAATTAAGTCTATTTGGGCTTCAGAAGATGGCTGGTCATTTTGTAGTGGAAAAGAGAAAATGAAAATATACCCCAGTCTAAATCTTTTAAGTCTTCTTACAATTGCTAATTAGGAAAGAGAGTATTCATCTAAAGGCCCTGAAAATGGTATCCTATTCCTTTCCTTTCTTCATCCTTTCCAAAATATCTAAGCTTATTAAATATTAGTAAGGTGAGTAGAAACATGATATGTAAATTTAGAAATATGACTAATTGATACTACAACCTGAAAATTAAAATAAGGATAAAAATGATCGCTATGATTTCTTCCTTGATGAAAGATCAAGCAAGGTGGTAAATTTTGTGGTTGCTCAGTTTAATCCATTAAACTAAGACATGGAAGTAAATTAGTCAAGGAAGTTGACGTAACTCGGGACATAGCTAAGTTCCTAGAAGATATATTTTCATTTGGCATTTTTTGCTTCAGTTCAATCTTGTGACAGATGAAAGACTGAAGAGAAAAAAAAAGATCCAGTCAGGTTCTCGAGGAGAACCTAAATTATATAGGAATACATCTATCAGTTGGTGGCAATGATAGATGTATTCCTATATAATTTAGGTATAAGACAGACTGACATTAGTTATAACAGAATTTTATGGGATAGATTATGAGGAAAGAGTAGAAAAAGGAGTTCTTACTGAGGTAGGAGATGTGTCTGGGAAGGTTTTTGGGAAAAGGTGCTATTTGAATTGGATCTTGAAAAAAGATGTAGTATTTCAACAGATGAATTTTAGATAAGTATCATTTCACAGTAAGAGAACTGTGTAAGAAAATAAGATAAAATAGCTGCTTTATTGACACTTTGTGTGCTTGGTATTTTGCATGCATTAACTCATTAGATTCCAAACAGTCCTGTGAAGTTCCATTCTCTGAAATTACAGATAAGGAAAGTGAAGCCTGTAGAGGTCATTTGCTCAAGGTTATTTGAATGATTCTAGAGCAGGGAGAGGAGAGAGGTCTGTCTCCCAGGCTCAAATTCAGGGGGTGGAAGTGAGTTCCTGCCTATTCAGGGAATGACCAATGGGTCTGTATGCATAAAGCACAGAACTGAGGGAAAGTCTAGGGCAGTTTCCCAGGTTTGCTGAATCACTGGGGGCACTTGTTTAAGAGAGAGATTTCCAGGCTCCTCTCCTGGAGATTCTGATCCTGTTGATGTAGACCAGGGCCTCAAAGTCTCTATAACAAGCTCCAGTTGATTCTTTTGAATAGGCAAGTTGATCAGCTTGATTAACTTAAGATGTAGCATGGAATAAAGCATCTAATTCTGAATTGGTGTTCAGTTGTTTGTAGAATTGGAGAAAAAAATTGCAAAGAAACTACATAGTTTGGACTTTATTCAAGGAGGTGTTATGCAAGGTTTATGAGGCAGGGTATGAAATTATTAGATGCTTACCAAAAACTGGAGGAAAAATTTGTAGAAAGAAAATGTGGCATTTTGTGAAAATTTGTAAATGTCCTTTTTAAATTTATTTTATTTCTCACTTCCAATAAGTTGCTTTTAAAATAAGGAAAGATTAGCTTATTAAAGAGCTACCTAAAGCACTTTTTATTTTGGAATAGAATCTTAAATCATTTCTAATGTTTAAGATTGTGGTGAAAGTAAGCCTGTATATTTTACCATGAAATCTAAAATAATGATTATGGTGACTCCAGCTTTTTAAAATAATACTGTTTCTGTGATTTTAAAAGTTAATACATTTTTTGTTGGATCTTAATGATAGTCGAAATATTTGCTTCCCTTCCTTCCTGTCTCCACTTTCTTCAAACTTCTGACCCCATTACTTCCTCCATCACTTTCAGCTGGCAAGGTTGCAGCCTACTTACCAGACAATAAACACTATCACATGCAGACTGCCTCAGCTTCCTGCCTGAAACTGGCAAGTCATCATCTACATCACACCCTTCGTTGGCTCTTCCCTAAAGTTTTAGAGAAGAGGTGTCCAGGGAGGTCATATCCCTCCATCTGTGCCTTGGATGCTAGCCCCTCCTACTACCTCAAGGACCCCGTTACCAGAAACGGGTCTCAATCCAGATGCCGAGAGAGAGAGAGTTATTGCCCCAAATTCTTTCTTGGGTAAGGAAGAATTTCTTATAGTAAATTGAATGCAAGTTTATTAAGAAAGTAAAGGGAAAAAAAGGACTACTTCATAGGCAGAGCAGAAGCATGGGCTGCTTGATTGGGTATACTTAGTTATTTCTTGATCAAGGGGTGAATTATTCTTGAGAAAGAGGTGGGCAATACCCAGAACTGAGGGTTCTTCTCTTTTTTAGAATATATAGGGTAACTTTCTCACATTGCCATGGCGTTTGTAAACTGTCATGGTGCTGATGGGAGTGTCTTTTAGCAACTAATGCTCATTATCCTCACTGCTCACTATATGCAAATCATAATTAGCATATAGTGAGCAGTGAGGATGACCAGAGTTCACTTTTGCAGCCATCTTAGTTTTGGTAAGTTTTGGCCAACTTCTTTACTGCAGCCTGTTTTATCAGCAAGGTCTTTGTGACCTGTATCTTTTGCCAACCTCCTGTCTTATCCTGTGACTAAGAATGCCTAACCTGCTGGGTATGCAGCCCAGTAGGTCTCAGGCTTATTTTACCCAACCCCTATTCAAGATGGAGTCGCTCTGGTTCAAATGCCTCTAACACTCCTTTGACCCCTTTGTGAACTCCTTTCCTGTTCTTCAACTTTTAGACCTCTTTTAAGGAAAAAACTCTTGTGGATTTCCAGGGATGACTTGTTGTTTAATTATAATTTTAAATAAATGAGGTATCAGCTGGGTTTTATAGACCCTGTATAAGATGAAAACAATTTTATGAATTAATACAAATAAATTACAACATTCAATAGCTGTTATAACACTATAAAAAGCACATTTAGAAATAATGCAACTAAAACCATGAAACCTAGGAGATTCAAATGTACATAGTTTAATGTGACAACTACAACTAAACTTCAGCTTAAAAGTATAAGCTGCAAACTGCAGCTTGTCTGGCTGTGAGGGAGGTAAAATATACTCTGCTGGCATATTGACCATTTAGGTTGAATATACTTAAAAAACAGCAAGTGCCTTTGTGCTGTTTCTTAAAAGCAACAGATGAAGCTCCCATGTGAAAGACACCCTCCTTATACTAGAAAAATGTAACATTCTTATTCTCAAAGGCATGAAGTGAAACCAAGAGAATTCTGTAAAATAACTTATCTTTTAAACTTCCCAATTTAGTTTAGTTGCATTTTCACAACTAACTATTCTTTGTCCAATCCAGTATATAATTTAACCGACTTGAACTACTTCTTTGGGTCTTCACTTCTTTATGAGGGCTCCCCTGCCATGTAAAACTTGGATTCTAGAGCAGAGAGAGAAGTGTGCCTGCCAGGCTCAAATTCGCCAGTTGGGAGGGGGTTCCAGCCTATTCAGGAAATGGTCAGTGGGCCTGTATGCATGAAGAACAGAACTGAGGGAAAATTTAGGGCAGTTTTTCAAGTTTGCTGAATCACTGGGAGCATTTGTTTAAAATAGAGATTTCCAGGCCCCTCCCCTGGAGATTCTGATCTTGTTGATGTGGAGCAGGGCCTCAAAATATGTATAACAAGTTCCAGTTGCTTTTTTGTTGTTAATCTATTTTATGTAAGTTTAATTCTCAGGCCCAGCTGGGACCCTAAGAAGATGGAAGTAGAGTTTTTCTGTCCCTGCAAGAGCTACAATCCAGATTCCTTTGAGTTCTCTATGCATCCCCTACTGGCCATGTGATGACTCATCTCCCATTACTCTTTCTCTGTTGGAACCATGCCATAATAACAACATAAATTAATAATTTTTCTAATAAATTTGTTATGGCACCACATATACCACTTTGTTTTTTTCTGGGTATTCCATTAGAATCTTGTATTTATTGTAATACTTATTACTATAATTACCCATTAGAGAATACCCAGCACCCAGCCATTGAGATCATAAAATAACACTATATCCTTTTTTTACATGCTGCAACATGAACATTTTCCCCATGCTTTACTCTTTGAACACATTCTAGTTAAAATCATAATATTCATCACATTTTATATACAAGTATATTTAACTTTTCCATTATTCAATATTTTAAGATTGCTTTCAGCTTTTCATGTTTATGAATTTTATAAATTTGTGTCCTTTATTTTCCCAGGGTAGATCTCTAATAGTTGAATTACTGGGTTCTGCGGGAGGAAATTTCATGTAATGATTATTGACAGGTTCATTACTTGGTTGGCTTTTTGACTGCTAGCCATGTAACGATTAGTGAGATGCATAACTTCCCCAAAGCTCAGTTTCCCTATATTAATATAGAGAAAATATTTTGTGAATGTTCAGCATTGTATATGAATAAAGTACGTAAGCAGAGCAAAGTCTGACTCTCAATCAATGCTATTATTTTGTACTTAAAAAATACTTGATGAATAAAACAAGAAGGCAATATTAGAGAAAAAAAGAGTGAAAAGACATGAACAAAACCTCGAAGAAATGTGGGATTATGTAAAAAGACCTAATCTACATTTGATTCATGTACCTGAATGTGACAGCGAAAATGAAACCAAGTTGGAAAACACTCTTCAGGATATTATCTGGGAGAACTTATCCAACCTAGCAAGTCAGGCCAACATTCAAATCCAGGAAATACAGATACCACCACAAAGATATTCCTCAAGAAGAGCAACCCAAAGGCACATAATCGTCAGATTCACCAGGGTTGAAATGAAGGAAAAAATGCCAAGGGCAGCCAGAGAGAAAGGCCGAGTTATCCACAAAGGGAAGCCCATCAGACTCACAGCAGAAAACTTTGGCAGAAACCCTACAAGCTAGAAGAGACTGGGGACCAATATTCAATCAACATCCTTAAAGAAAAGAACTTTCAACCCAGAATTTCATATCCAGCCAAACTAAGCTTCATAAGTGAAGGAGAAATAAAATCCTTTACGGACAAGCAATTGCTAAGAAATTTCGTCACCACCAGATGAAATCTTTGTGGTGGTCTCTGTATTTCCTGGATTTGAATGTTGGCCTGACTTGCTGGGTTGGATAAGTTCTCCCAGATAATATCCTGAAGAGTGTTTTCCAACTTGGTTTCATTTTCCCTGTCACATTCAGGTACATGAATCAAACGTAAATTAGGTCTTTTCACATAATCCCACATTTCTTCGAGGTTTTGTTCATGTCTTTTCACTCTTTTTTTCTCTAATATTGCCTTCTTGTTTTATTCATCAAGTATTTTTTAAGTACAAAAATAATAACATTGATTGAGAGTCAGCCTTTGCTCTGCTTACGTACTTTATACCAGACCTGCCTTACAAGAGCTCCTGAAGGAAGTGCTAAACATGGAAAGGAACAACAAGTACCAGCCACTGCAATAACATACCAAATGGTGGAGACCATTGACACAATGAAGAAACTGCATCAACTAATGGGCAAAACAACCAGCTGGTATCAAAATGGCAGGATCAAATTCACACATAGCAATATTAACCTTAAATGTATATGGGCTAAATGCCCCAATCAAAAGACATAGACTGGCAAATTGGTTAAAGAGTCAAGACCCATCGGTGTGCTGTATTCAGGAAACCCATCTCACATGCAAAGACACAGATAGACTCAAAATACAGGAATGGAGGAAGATTTACCAAGCAAATAGTGAGCAAAAAAAAAGCAAGGGATGCAATCCTAGTCTCTGATAAAACAGACTTTAAACCAACAGAGATCAAAAGAGACAAAGAAGGGCATTACCTAATGGTAAAGGGATCAATGCAACAAGCAGAGCTAACTATTCTAAATATATATGCACCCAATACAGGAGCACCCAGATACATAAAGCAAGTTCTTAATGACCTATAAAGAGACTTAGACTCCCACACAATAATAATGGAGAGTTTACCACTCCACTTTCAATATTACACAGATTGAGACAGAAAAGTAACAAAGATATCCAAGACTTGAACTCAGATCTGGACCAAGCGGACCCAATAGACATCTACAGAACTCTCCACCCCAAATCTACAGAATATACATTATTCTCAGCACCACATCACACTTACTCTAAAATTGACCACATAATTGTAAGTAAATCACTCCTTAGCAAATGCAAAAGAATGGAAATCATAACAACCAATCTCTCAGACCACCGTGCAATCAAATAAGGACTCAGGATTAAGAAACTCTCTCAAAACCACACAACTACATGGAAACCAAACAACCTGCTCCTGAATGACTACTGGATAAATGATGAAATGAAGGCGGAAATAAAGATGTTCTTAGAAACCAATGAGAACGAAGACACAGTGTACCAGAATCTCTGGGACACATTTAAAGCAGTGTCTAGAGGGAAATATATAATACTAAATGCCCACATGAGAAGTGAGAAAAGATCTAAAATTGACACTCTGTCATCACAATTAAATGAACTAGAGGAGCAAGATGAAATGAACTCAAAAGCTAGCATGAGACAAGAAATAAATAAGATTAGAGCAAAGCTGAAGGCGATAGAGACACAAAAAAACCTTGAAAAATCAATGATTCCGCAGACAGTTTTTTTGAAAAGGTCAACAAAACAGATAGACTAATAAAGAAGAATCAAACAGATGCAATGAAAAATGACAAAGAGGATATAACCACTGATTCCACAGAAATACAAACTATCATCAGAGATTACTACAAACACCTGTATGCACATAAACCAGTAAATCTAGAAGAAACTGATAAATTCCTGGACACTTACACCCTCCCAAGACTAAACCAGGAAGAAGTTGAATCCCTGATTAGACAATAACAAGGTCTGAAGTTGAGGCAGCAATTAATAGCCTGTCAACCAAAAAAAGACAAGGACCAGATGGGTTCACAGGCGAATTCTACCAGAGGTACAAAGAGGAGCTGGTACCATTCCTTCTGAAACTATTCCAAGCAATAGAAAAAGAGGGTATCCTTCCTAACTCATGGTAGGAGACCAATATCATCCTGATACCAAAATCTGGCAGAAAGGCAACTAAAAAGAAAATTTCAGGCCAATATCCATGATGTAAAAATCTTCAATAAAATACTGGCAAACCAAATCCAACAGCACATCAGAAAGCTCATCCATCACAATCAAGTCAGCTTCATCCTGGGGATGCAAGGCTGGTTCAACATATGCAAATCTATAAATGTACCATCACATAAACTGAACCAAAGTCAAAAGCCACATGATTATCTCAATAGATGCAGAAAAGGCCTTCAACAAAATTCAACAGCCATTTATGCTCAAAATTCTCAATAAACTAGGTATTGATGGAACACATCTCAAAATAATAAAAGCTATTTATGACAAATCCACAGCCAATATCATACTGAATGGCAAAAACTGGAAGCATTCTCTTTGAAAACTGGCACAAAACAAGGGTGCCTTCTCTCACCACTCCTATTCAACATAGTATTGGAAGTTCTGGCCAGAGCAATCAGGCAAGAAAAAGAAATAAAGGGTATTCAGTTAGGAAAGGAGGAAGTCAAATTGTCTCTATTTGCAGATGGCATGATTGTACATTTAGAAGACCCCATTGTCTCAGCCCAAAATCTCCTTAAGATGATAAGCAACTTCAGCAAAGTCTCAGCATACAAAATCAATGTGCAAAAATCACAAGCATTTCTATAAACCAATAACAGGCAAACAGAGAGCCAAATTATAAGTGAACTGCCATTCACAATTGCTACAAAGAGAATAAAATACCTAGGAATACAACTAACAAGGGATGTGAAGAACCTCTTCAAGGTGAACCACAGACCACTGCTTAAGGAAATAAGAGAGGACAGAAACAGATGGAAAAACATTTCATGTTCATGATTAAGAAGAATCAATATTGTGAAAATGGCCATACTGCCCAAAGTAATTTATAGATTCAATGCTATCCCCATCAAACTACCATTGACCTTCTTCACAGAACTGGAAAAAACCCCTCTAACTTCACATGAAACCAAAAATGAGCCTGCATATCCAAGACAATCCTAAGCAAAAGGAACAAAGCTGGAGGCATCACGCAACCTGACTTCAAACTATATAACAAGGCTACAGTAATCAAAACAGCATGATACTGGTACCAAAACAGAGATATAGACCAATGGAACAGAATAAAGGCCTTGGAAGTAACACCACATACCTGCAACCATCTGATCTTTGACAAACCTGACAAAAACAAGCAATGGGGATAGGATTCCCTGTTTAATAAGTGGTGCTGGGAAAACTGGCTAGCCATGTGCAGAAAGCTGAATCTGGACCCCTTCCTTACACCTTATACAAAAATTAACTCCAGATGGATTAAAGATTTAAACATGAGGCCTAACACCATAAAACCCCTAGAAGAAAACCTAGGCAGTACCATTCAGGACGTAGGCACAGGCAAGGACTTCATGACTAAAATACCAAAAGCAATGGCAACAAAAGCCAAAATAGGCAAATGGGATCTAATTAAACTTAAGAGCTTCCACACAGCAAAAGAAACAAACATTAGAGTGAACCGGCAACCAACAGAATGGGAAAAAATTTTTACAATCTACCTGTCTGACAAAGTGCTAATATCCAGCATCTACAAAGAACTTAAAATTTATAGCAACAAAACAAACAACACCATCAAAAAGTGGACAAAGGATATGAACAGACACTTCTCAAAATAAGACATACATGAATGAGGCCAACAAACATATGAAAAAATGCTCATCACTGGTCATTAGAGAAATGCAAATAAAAACCACATTGAGATACAATCTCACACCAGTTAGAATGGCGATTATTTTAAAAACTGGAGACAACAGATGCTAAAGAGGATGTGGAGAAATAGGAACGCTTTTACACTGTTGATGGGAGTGTAAATTAGGCAACCATTGTGGAAGACAGTGTGACAATTCCTCAAGGATCTAGAAATAGAAATACCATTTGATCCAATATCCAACCTGGGTATATACCCTAAGGATTATAAATTGTTCTGTTATAAAGACACATGCACATGTATGTTCATGCACTTGTATGTGGCACTGTTTACAATAGCAAAGACTTGGAACCAACCCAAATGCCCATCAATGATAGACCAGATAAAGAAAATGTGGCACATATATACCATGGAATACTATGCAGCCCTAAAAAAGGATGAGTTTGTGTCCTTTGCAGGGACATGGATGAAGCTAGAAACCATCATTTTCCACAAGCTAACACAAGAACAGAAAAATAAATACTGCATGTTCTCACTCATAAGTGGGTGTTGAACAGTGAGAACGCATGAACACAGGGAGGGGAACATCACACACCGGCCTGTTGGGGGTGGGGGGCTACGGGAGGGATAGCAGGGGGTGGCAGGGTTGGGGAAGGATAACATTAGGAGAAATACCTAACGTAGGTGACAAGGGGATGGATGCAGCAATCCACCATGGCATGTGTATACCTATGTAACAATCCTGCACTATCTGCACATGTACCCCAGAACTTAAAAGTATAATAAAAAAAAATACTTCATGTAGGTATTCATAAATGACAGGTAGATTTTACCAGTTTACACTTCCAACTCTAGTAATGAGAACACTTAATTGGATTATAAAATTTTGAGTTAGAAGATGAACATGAAATTGATTCCACGGTATTGCCACTCATTGTGGCCCTCTACAATACACACTTGGGAAAACTGAAGATTTGCAATTGGGAAACAATATAAAACCAATTAGAAAACCAAAGAAACAATGGAGCGAGTTTACATTAACACCTAGATGGCATTGCTTAAAAGCGTTTATTACTTGCATGGATGAGGCCCTAAGGAAAGGTAAAGTGCGGTTGCCTTCACCTGGAAGGAAATCCAGGCTGACCAGCAGCTGTTCGGCATTAGAAAGAAACACAGGACAAAGAGCAAACTGGGAATCCAGCACTGGAAGAAAAAGGGGAAAATCCAGGGGATCTCCGTCTGTTTTAACAAGTTATGCTGCTCCAAGGAAAAGCATTCTGGGGAGCGTAAGCGGTGAAGTTTTTGCTCTTTCTATTTTTCTAAATGAGACGCCTTCCTCAAAGTTTCAGCTCATTGGCTGCTTCCAATCCGCCTTGTTTTGTCTGGGAAGCTTCTCCGTCTCCCTGGCAACCCGAGCTACCACCAATAGCAGCTAAGGATTGGTGGTCACATGGCCTCTGTCCCTTTCCCAAGCAGAGGCAACATGGCGGCCTCAGCAAGCTGTAGCTGCGAGATTTGAATTATTCTACCAGTAGCCGTTGCATCCCTGACGATGGCCGCTGTGGCTTCGTGCGATTCGCGTCGGAGCCCAGACGAGCTCCCTGGAAACCCCTCTTCACAAGAAGAAGACGAGGACTGTGATTCTGAAGATCGGGTCAGCGACTCGGGTTCATATTCCTCAGCGAGTAGCGATTATGAGTAAGGTTCTCAAAGAGGGACGATTAAGCCCATCCCTTCGATCCAAAGAATATACACGCGGTCTGGGGGAACTGCAAAGATTTTGGCGTGGTTGGAATCGAGTGACCGAGGTTCTATAATAAGTGGGATTGAACTGCACCACGTTTCGCTGTATGGTGGTGTAAGGAGAAATGAGGATGCCAGTCTTTGCTACTATAGGTTTTTTTAAAAAATGATTCTTAGATGAGGAGAATCTCCTCTTTCTGGTCATAGGGTCTGTCTAGGCCATAGGAGGATGTATCTGTAACAGTGTTCAAAAACTCTTTGTTCCAATTGCAGTGTCTTCTTGCTTCTTTGGTGTGATCTTTGTGACTTAATCTCATTAGTATTTGAAGTGGAGAGACACCCCACTTTATAAAACAACTGTTTTATAAGGCAGTTGTTTATGTAGATTTTTTTCTGTTATGGAAATGGATAGCTATATAACAGAAGGAATGCCCACCCATAGTCTCACCATCAAGGACAACCTCTCAGCACTTCTGGATATGTCTGCTGTATTTTCCTATGCATTTCCATGGTTTTCTTGTTTTCCATTTTACGCTATAATTTAATTTTTAAAAATATTGATACCTAAAGGTTTTCACTTTTTTATTACTAATGCCATGAAAAGGTCATTTTGATTCAAAGTACTCAGTGCTACATCATTTTTAAGAAAATCT
The DNA here is from genome assembly GCF_049354715.1 of Callithrix jacchus. Classification (NCBI taxonomy): domain Eukaryota; kingdom Metazoa; phylum Chordata; class Mammalia; order Primates; family Cebidae; genus Callithrix; species Callithrix jacchus. The sequence continues at coordinate 69,786,475 of NC_133504.1, read as the reverse complement.
ATCCCTTACTACTATGGATTAAGAATTAGAAAAGTCAATTAGCAGTAGTAGCTTGAAGTGAATGACTAATCGTGAAACGGTTTTGAGGCTAAAATGTCAACTAACCCAGTAATGGACAACCATATCTGGGCAGTTTTAGGATAACATTTTATGTGTATTTAGGAACAACAGTTAACAAATAATTTATGTGTGTGTAGAAGTAACAGTTATTTGGCAATTGTTTTTACCTAACAGTATATTAAAGATTTTTATCATTGTCTTTAAAAGTATGGTGGAGAAACCTCCTTAATATATTCTTGAAGACTTAAACAAATTTTAAAATATCATAGTTTTTTGTAATCTGTTGTGGGCATTTAAAAAATAATTTAAAAATTCATGATTATTACACAACACTGCTGGAAAGAAATATGAATTACAAAGAACCTTATTTGGCCTCGGTATGTTAAACCATAGACAGTTGAAACAATAGACAGTATACGCTGTCTATGGTTTCACATACCAAGGCCAAATAAGAGTAAAACTTTAATCAAGTTTTACTCTTGGCATCTCCAATTTTAGAGTCACATACTTTTAGCCCAGAGAGAATCAATAATTCCTATGTGGTTGCACAGCTGCATATTGTCAGTGTGAGAATTCAATATGCCTGATGTTTAATGGGCCACCACGACTTTGATGGGATTAAAATAGTGATCTTTGTTTCCTAGGAAATGACCAATCTGAGGACCTTGTGATAGGAAAACTTGTCACTTCAAAGTATTTTATTATTCAAAATATATGTATATCTGTGTTATATTTTAGCTTTAAAAAAATCATTAAGCTTTTCACATGTTACTAATCACACCAAATATTTTAGTGTGTTTATCCTCTTAATAATAAAAGTATAGCAAATCCCTATCATAACATGTTTTGCTGGTCTGTATTTCAAGTCCTACCAAGTTTCAGATTTTAAGTCTGTCCCTTCTTGATCTGTAGGACATGAGGATTAATTTGCTGATGACCTTACCAGAAAGGCTTATGTTCTGTTCTTCCCTTATGGTGTTAGATGTTTGCTTTTCTAAGCTACAGTCATCATTAAAAGAAGTGGCCTTCCCAACTTGTACAGAACCACTCTTTAATCAAAGGCACAGGAATGCCAACCTTAGTCTTTCTCATCAAAGCAAAGACATGAATTTCCTATTGTATTTCATGGACTACATGAAACTTATTAAGGAAGTCGTACTATGATTGATTCACATAAAATATCCTAAATTTTCAAGGTTTCAGGGTATGGGCATTTTTGGAATATACTGTTTCATACATGCTTTATACCTGAGCTGCATGTGATTGTCAATGTGGAATTTAAAAGTTTATCATCTGTGAGATGAAATTACATTACGGTAAATTCTGGTAGAGTTCTTGTAATAGGTTTGTTTTGGGTTTGTTAAAGAAGAAGAGTTTATATTGCTGCAGTATGTCTTAATTTGGCACATGTGTATGTCCCGTGGGAGACCTCAGAGATAATATTGGTGGGTTGGTTGGGTTGAGGGAGTCATTAGCAAGTTTATTAAGATAATGGAAATCATACATTCACATGCAACAGTGCCAAGTTACTAGGTAACGTGCCTAGTTCATGTTACCCAGAAGTTGTCAATTTTATGACTTGGATTTTTCATTTTTCGAAGTGAATTTTTTGTTGTTGTTATGTCCATTTTAAAACTGGCTGATAGAGAGAAACAGGAATAATTTTAAATGAGATAAATTAGCTGTTAAAAGCAAGGAAATTTCTACCCAAAACACAAGGATTGTCTGGAAAAGAAGGGAGATATTTCCTTTAAATTTTTTCTGGGACTTTAAAAATAGCTTCATTGAAGGATAATTAATATACAAAAAAAAACTGCACATATTTTAAGTATAGAATTTTATGTTTTGACATGTACACATTTGTCAAGATAATGAACCATAAACCATTTCGCCTGAGTCTCCCCGTATGCCTGCTGAAGTCCATTTATGCCTCTTTTGATAACCATTTTATCTGTTTTTCATTACTCTACAGCAGTTTGTAGTTTCTAAAGTTTTGTAAAGATGGAATTGTACGTATGAATGTTCTTCTTTGCCTTCTTTTACTCAGCATAATTACTTTGAGATTCATCCGTGTTGTTGCCCCCATTGATAGTTCATTCCTCAGCCAGCTATGGTGGCTCACACCTGCAATCTTACCATTTTGGAAGGCCAAAACAGGAGCATTCTTGATACCAGGAGTCGGAGACCAGCCTCAGCAACATAGTGAAACCCCATCTCTAAAATAAAAGATTAAAAAATTAAACAGGTGTGATGGTATATGTCTGCTGTAGTCTTGCAACTTGGGAGGCTAAGGTGGGAGGATCACTGAAGCTCAGGAGTTCAAGGTTGCAGTGAGTTGTGATCACATCATTGCACACCATCCTAGTTGACAGAGCAAAACCCTGTCTGATGGGGGACAAAAAAGTCCTTTTTTTTTTTCTTTGTATACCAAAGCCCTATCACCATTGTAGACTAAAGACCTATTCTGAGCTGGGCTCATACCTGTAATGCCAGCACTTTGGGATGCTGAGGCGAGTGGATCACCTGAGGTCAGCAGTTCAAGACCAGCCAGACCAACATGGTGAAACCCCATCTCTGCTAAAAATACAAAAAAATAGCCAGGAGTGGTGGTGTATGCCTATAATCCCATCTACTCGGGAGGCTGAGGCAGAAGAATCACTTGAACCCAGGAGGCGGAGGTTGCAGTAAGCCAGAATCACTACATTGCACTGCAGTGTAGTCTCAAAAAAAAAAAAAAAAGGAAAGGAAGAAAACCTAGTCTGTACAGTAAAGCTATACCATAAAATATTTTGCTGCTCTATGGTTTTTGTTTTGCCACAGTTACATCATATCTCCAACTCGATGTGTAGAAATGCCCAAATTTCTCTCTTTCTTGAATTTTTGACATGGGAACCTGCTACTTGTGAAGAATCAAAATATATTTCATTTAAATTGGATGCCATGCTGTTAGCATCCAATTTAGGATAATATTTCTTACTTTTTCTTCTGCTCTGAAACCTTATTCTTTTTACTTTTAATATAGATTAAAAAGACACATGGTATATAACTAGGGTTTATGATGAAAAAATGTTAATTCCCTGCTGTCATCTCTACTTGCAGCTCAGTGTCTGAAGAGAATTCATTGTCTCCCATTTCTCCTCTAAAGCTGCCCATCTCATTTACTGACATCACTGTCTCCTGACTCTTGTCTCAGATCTGACATCTCCAGTACTATTGACTTCCTTCACTGGTTTTTTCCCTTCTCCCTTCTCACAGGCACTGCCTTACTTAAAAGGCTTGCCTCTTGCCTCTTGCTTGTTTCCCATGCCAGTGGAGTTGCCTCCTAACTAATCTGCATGCCTCTGATTTCTCCTGTTTCTGGTCTATCTTCCATACCAGTTCTAAATCATTTTTCTACTCTACTCAAAAGTTTGGTGGCCTTCCAAATAAATTCTAGGTTCCTTAAGGTGATTTTAAAACTCTTTTAGAACTGTCCCAAGTCTTTCCTATCTCATTTTTATTGATCTCCCGGTCCATTATTGAAAAGGTTATCCACTCATTCTCAAACTGACCATGTGCTTTCACACCTACACCTTTATGTACTTTGTTCTCTCTGTTTGAAATACCCTTTCTTCCTATCTCTACTTGTCAAAATCATTCAAGGTCCCACTTAAGTGCTACCTTTTCCTAGAATCTTTTCTGATCCCTCTTAGACTCTTTCTCCATCCTGTGCTCTCCTGTAGCAGTCTTTATTCCTGAGTGTTGGCACTTGCATTTCAGCCCTTTGATTAGCTCTCTGTCCCACTTGACATCTTTAAAAGTACAGTAAAGTCCTATCACAAAATGTTTTGTTGGTGTATGATTTTTGCTCTGCTAGGGTTAGATTGTATCACTAACTTAGTGATGCATGGGAATGACCCATTTCACTGAGGGGGCTGGTGGTAAGAAATGTGACCTGGGAAATGAGGTCACTATTAGATGTATTACCTGAAGTGAATGAACAGTTATGCATTTATTGACTGATCCCTTTGCCTTCTCTGACATGCTCAACAGTTATTCTAATGTTGACTGGCCAGAAGAGCTTCAGCCCATCTGAGACTCCCTACCCCTAAGCTGCTGTATCATCTAGGATATATTTTAGTGATTGAAATTCATGGTGTTTCTTTAGAAAATGATCAGAAGACTATCAAGAGTACAAACGAGATATCATTGGTAGACAGAACACAGAAAAGAAAACAGAGAAGCATGGGCAGGCCAGTGCTTACTGAACAAGTGCCAAATGGAATCCATATTAATTTGTCACCATGTTTTTTTATTCTGTGTGGTTTTTCTCTGTTCCTAGAATTGTCCTTTTTACCTATTAGCACCACAAAACTATATGTGTTGCCACTAGTGTGCTTTGCCCACTAAGATAAAAAGAAAAAAGTATAATGTATCAGATTTGGAATAGTAACAAATGTCTATTTTCCTTAAATAAAAAATGTGGCAGTAGGACTGGCTGTTCTATAACTCTTTTCTTGTGGTAGTTAAGGAAATTGCTGTACTATTGCAAATGATGAAAAATGCTGGCATTAATGCAATAAAGACCTGAGAGCTTCAAATAACTGTTAGAGGGTATTAAAAGATTTAGTGGTGACCTAGATATTCTTGAATACATCAGGAATGAGAAAATTATTAGCATTATCTGAAGTTCATTTTCTTTAATATATTTATGTTACGGCTTATGTAAGTGAACTTGCTTATTTGCAAATTAACAAGTCTTTCTTTGGGAAGGACTCTACTTATGTTTAGCACATCATTTAGGCCCTTGAACACCAATGAAAGTGCCCTAGAACATTGCAGGCAGGCCATAAACATACAGTTATTCTGCTTAAATCAAAGCAGAATAAACAAAGCAAGACTTATTGAAAGAAAATTTAAAAACATTTACCCAATGAGAATTCTGCAGCTTTTACCATAGGGTCTTAGGAAATGTGGAAGGAGTATTTATATTTGTGCTGAAATATGACCCATGTGTCACAAAGATCTGAATTAAAACTGTTAGATTTAATTCCTTTCATTATTTTTTTATTTTTGGTTAAGTTTAGATTTACACAAGAGTTCCAAGCTTTCCATAAATCCTTCACCCAGTTTCCCCTGATGTTAACATCTTACACAACTATTACACATTTGTTGAAACTAAGACATGTACATTGGTCAATTCTATTAACTCCAAACTTCATTTGGCTTTCACCACTCTTCCGTTAATGTTCTTTTTATATTCCAGCTTTCAATTCAGAATATTGTATTGTGTGCTTAGTCTTCTCTGGTCTGTAACAATTTCTTAGTCCTTTCCTGTACTTCATAACCTTGATCACTTGGTTATGTGAGGTGGTGTCTTCTAGGTCTCTTCCCCGGAAAGTTACTGTCTTTCCCTTTCCATACTTTGTTCTCTGGAATAATATAGTCACCAAGTCTATACTCAAGGGGAGGAGGGATTAAATTTTATCTCCTGGAGTGGGAATTATCTATACGTATTAATTTCTTTAATTTGGGGAAGTTGTAATGAAAGGTTAGGTTTTTGTGTTATTTTTGCTGTTGTTATTGTGGTTAATACATCCCCTTCTAGTAGTACTAGAAGAACTAGTTTGGTACAACAATTGTTAGAATTCTATTTCTTAATATACTAATCATTTATCCTCTTTTTAAGAAACTGACACAATAATTGTACATATTTATGGGGTACAATGTGATGTTTCCATACATGTATATATACATTGCGTAGTGATTAAATCAGGGCATTTGACATATTTATCACCTCATACGTTTACCATTTCTTTGTGATGAGAACATTCAAACATCCTCTGTTCTAGTAATTTTGAAATATACACTGTAATATTGTTAACTATAGTCTCCCTACTGTGCAGTAGAACACCAGAGCTTATTTCTCCTATCTAACTATAATTTTGTACTCGTTAACCAATCTCTTGATGCTTATCTACCTAGGAACTTATCCTCTGGAGTAGGAATAAGGAAACTTCCAGGAATATTGAACTGTAGGGTCCTTAAAAGCAGTGCCTAGCTTTGATTCTCGTGTCACTAGCACCTAACCTAAAACCTGGCAAACTGAGATCATTAGAGACATCTTCATTTAATGCCAGAAACACATTCATTTAATGCAGAAACACGAGAGTTATATCTAGTAAAGGCAAGAGGAAGGGAAGTGACATTTATTTGGAACGTAACTATGTTGTCAGGAACATTATTATATTTTCTATTGACAACAGTCCTATGAGGTAGCTGTAATCTGTTTTCAAAAAGAGGAAAACTAAAGCAATTGATCATTCTTAGGAAAGTTAAAATCATAATAGAACAAAATTTGAACTCAGCTCTTCATAATTTTTCAGTTTGTTTGCTTTTCAGTATAAGTTGCCCTTCTGTGTGGAGTCTCTTAATGTACATTTCCCTGTCTCTGCCTCTTTATTTTCCTTTTAGTTTCTTCCTCTTTTTTAAAACTGTCTTTCTTAAAATGATGTATTTTTACATTAAAATTATATTACATTTTTACATTTAAAATACATTAAAATGATATCTTTTAAATGATGTATATTTTAAAAATCTAGACATTAAGAGAATAGATCCCACATATTGCTAGTGATAATATGAATTAGTATACTTTTTTGGGTAAAGACCTATATATACACACATGTGTATATGGATGGTTCCTATAACTTTGTGGTGGAAAAACAAGAACTGAACACAAAGCTTATCAGTAGGTGAATGACCAAATGTCCTACATCCTTGATTTGGAAATCACGCAGCCACTGGTGATTTCTAAGCTGTATTGTTAAGGGAGAAATTATAAAGTTAAGTATATACCTTTATGTAGGTATAATTCCACTTTTTCAAAACAGTGACAGAATAACCCTATATATGTTTTTATATGCTTATAAAAGCATGGATTTTTACAGTGTTTATGTGAGAGGGAGATAGTAAGAGAAAGTGACTTGTATTAAGATTGTGTTCCCATTTATGACAGTAGTCTGCACATGCACAAAAGGACGCATGAAAGTACAGTCCCCAGCTAGAAATCTGCAACATTAATCCCTCCCTCTCATCTCCTCACCTAATCAGTCTCAAAGTTCTGGTGATTTTCAAGAGTCTCTCAAATGTTTTTTCTACTTCCCATCTCTTCTACTATTGCTTTGTCATTTTTGCCTCAACTACTGAAACAGCCCCCCGACTAGTCATCCTGCCTTGAGTCTGGTCCATCTCAAATCCACCAACCATTTGCTTGCCAAAGTAGGCCTATCCAGGGATATTTAACATGTAAACTCTCTGCTTAAAACTCTTTGTTGATGCCTTCCTACCTGAACTACGAAAGCCAAACCTGTTAGGGTGATCTAAAAAGCCTGGCAAAACTAGACTTCACCACTTCTGTCATTCCCCATCTTTCACATTTGCTCTGGCAACTGCGGACGACGGCCAGTAGTTCTCCATGTAGGCAGTAGGGACCATCCTCAGGTCTCTGCTTATGCTGTTACTCCTGTTTGAAATCCTCTTCATGGCTTTCCTTTCAGCTCCCCGTCTCTTTTCCTCCCCAATTTATCCTTTAAAACTGATTTCTGGGGTCTCCCTGATCTCCCCTCAACCTCCAGCTAGGCTATGCTAGGTGACTCTCTTGTATGCCTCTGTCTTATACTTACCCTATGTATGGTCACAAATTATTTCTCACTTTCTCTTTACTAAGCAAGGGCAGGAACTGACGTTCTCATCATTATAATTCTGCTACTTACTACAGTCCCTGGTGCTGTTCAATCACTCCACAATTGAATGCCAAGATGCTATCCCCCTTAGCCCCCACCTGCATGGATCTTTGAATCATAACCAAGAGTGGTTTCACATTCAAATTTTAGGGATTGAAATGAATCATCTTCATATTTAGCAAATGGAAAAAAATATTCTTTTTACATGTCTCTAATACAAATAACTTACCAGATTAAAAGGGTGAGATAATAAGGCTGATACACTTTATTCATTGTTTAAATTGATATATATTTTGGTAAGAAATTAATGTGCAATCATGGTATTTACACTCTAGCAATTAAAACTAAAGTAGCTTTGTAATCTAAATGATTATGGTGGGGATATAGTTATTTACATTCTCAAGAGTAGAACTGCAGACTTGTTTAAATATTGATTCTGTGGGTACAGATAGGTATGGTTGAAATAAGCAATACTTGGTTCATAATCTGTATAATAAGTGATGCTTAGTGCCTATGATGATACCATATACTGGGAGCCAACAAGTCCCAAAGAAATATTAGTTTTGATATTTTGAGCTTGTTAGGCCTTTTAAAAAATGATTCATATATAGTTAAAAATTCTGTACTAATGACCAGCCACAGACCATGGCAGTAGTTAGTTTGAGTTGAGTAATAGAATAGTATATTCTGGGGGCTAATTTTCAAAGTATTTTGAAAGAGACATTTGACATTTAGTTAAAAGAACTGGAGTTGTTAATAAACAGTGCAGAAAACAGAAATGTCTTCTGATTTAATGATTACAACACAAATTAGACCCTTTCAGGCCAGGATATTACAGCTCATGTTTCTGGAAAGACTCTGTACACATTCATTTTTCTACTATGAGTAGTTTCACTTTAAAGAATAACAGTTGAAAAGGTAAACAGTTCATAACATTGAACAGGGTAGAGTTTAGATTTGTTACCATGAGTATTTTTGCCTCTTATGCTATTTTAACCATTTTAATAGCAGTAATTTTGATTTTTTTCCAGCAGCATACTTCTCAGTCAAAAATATTTTTTTAATCATATAATATATGCTTTGGTTTTCCTACTATAATTTTTCATAAAAAGGAGTTTTATGGAAATTATAGACTGTAAAGTGATCATTACTATATTAGCTGTGATTATAAACTGTTTGTTTTCAGGACAGATTTTAGTTCCTGGTGAAGTAAATGTTTCTTTTTGAAAACTTATTTAAAAGTCTGTTAAAGCTGGTAGGCTTTAGCTTTCATTTTAACCTGACAGCCATCCTCAATCATTTATATGCAAATAATGTATTTTCATGTACAGTTTCCAATTGACATGCTTCTGTGGGTATAATTGCATAATCAACTGCTAATGCAAATTATCACTCAGTGAAATTGTTTAAAGTAAGCAATAACCATACAGTGATTGAATTAATTTTTTTCAACTCACAGATTCTATAAGGGAACCACCTCTTTTTTCATTGGTTTTCCTTTCTATTGCTATGCCTTTTTTATTCCTTCTCCCCCAACTCTCATTCTTCAAAGCTCTACAGAAAAAGCATCCTACAGGAAATAATGTTGAGGCTCACAATAAATTAGAAATAGTAAGGATAATTTGAAACAATAAAGAAGTTTCACCCTTTCCTATCCCTGCTCCCCAGCCCCTACCCTCACCCCCATGCCAGGATAACATACCTATTTTTTTTATATTGGACTGCCATTATCTTTTCTCTCTTTTGTAGTGATCTTGAGCCTGAATGGCTGGACAGTGTGCAGAAAAATGGAGAGCTGTTTTATTTGGAACTGAGTGAGGATGAAGAAGAAAGTCTCCTTCCTGAGACACCAACTGTGAACCATGTGAGGTTCAGTGAAAATGAGATTGTCATTGAAGATGATTACAAGGAAAGAAAAAAGTATGAACCCAAACTCAAGCGATTTACCAAAATTTTAAGAAGAAAAAAGCTTTTACCCAAGCGCTGTAAGAAAAAAAATAGCAACAATAATGGGCCTGTATCCATTCTAAAGCATCAGTCCAATCAGAAGACAGGAGTCATTGTCCAACAGCGGTACAAAGATGTGAATGTTTATGTAAACCCCAAAAAGCTAACTGTCTTCAAAGCCAAAGAACAGCTCAAGCTTCTAGAAGTGCTGGTTGGAATTATTCATCAGACCAAGTGGAGCTGGAGAAGAACTGGAAAGCAGGGTGATGGAGAGAGGCTTGTAGTCCATGGCCTGCTACCAGGGGGATCTGCTATGAAGAGTGGTCAGGTACTCATTGGTAAGTGTTGCTGGTACACGTTCATAGTTGTTTACAGAGATACATGACTAATGATGACACCTTGCAGGAAATGTGACAAAAGCTATTATATACAGTCTCCACAGATTAAGAGCTGATTAACGATGTTTGGTTCAGTCGTGAAATGGTTATGAATGGTGCACCAGAAGGCACAGTATTCTTAAAATAGCCAGTTCAGTGTGTTGAATACATGTGTGCCTTCTTCAGGCCAAGAAATCGCTTACCTAATTTTCAAGTTTTGAATTATGTAATTTTATTTCATCTTGGTTATATTTTCTGACAAGAAAAAAAACAGTAGATTATAGAGTGATAATTTAGGTTTGAATGGCTATATCCAGTAACAGGATACAAAAATATATAATTTATGAATAAAAATACTTTTAAATTGTATGTTTGCACTTGGGTACACTAAGTTCTTGGAGTGGTTTTCAACTGTTTCATTTGGCATATTTAGCACAGTGGTGTTATACACAAATTTCCTTTTAAGGGCATGTGTCATAAAATATCCCTCCAATTTTCAAGAAAAAAAATCCACAAGTTATTCTGAATATATATTAAGATGAGGATTAAGTAGCAGTCTTATTACTTAAAGATAAATGAGTCAAATGTGAGGATATATTATTACTAAAATTTAAAAGTAATAACAGTTCTAAAAGCTAACAGTCTTTTAAGTTTACTTAGCATAAGAGATTTAGATGAAGAACATTTACCGATATTCCCAGCTTTAAATCTGACTTTCATTTGTTTGTTCACTGATATGACAGTTTGTTTTTTTAGCATCTGCTAAGTGCCAGGAACACAAAGATTACTTTACTGATCCAATTATTTCTTGAAAGGAGCTATGTTTTAGTGGAAGAGATGGGTCACGAATAGGCAGGCAGTTTTTCACCGTGTGATAAGTGTCATCATAGGGGTTTACAAGGAGGATCATATTGAATCTTTTAGGAAGGACATCTGTGGCAAAGTATGTGTTCCAGAATGGTCTCAACAGGATCTGCATATGTTCTTAAAATGTACTGTTGATACTCCTCCCATGGACAGTTGTACTCTGTGTCACTGAATCTGGGTGGGCCAGTTACTACGGCTTAATGGGTGCCATGTGACTCAAGAGGTTGGATCATAAAAGGTGATGTAGCTTCTGCCTCATTATTTTGGGGATGCTTGCTCTTGGAACCTAGTCATCATTGTGTGAAGAAGCCAGGACACCAGTGATCCAATTGATAGCCCCAGCTGAAGCCCTTGCCACCAGGTGTGAGTGATAAGCCTTCAGGGTGACTCCAGCCCCAACCACCATCTGGCTGTAACTGCATGAGGAACCTCAAGTGAGAACCACAGCTGACCCCAGTTAACCCCAGAACCAGGAGAGATAATGAATGATTGTTTTTTTAAGCCTCAAAATGGTTTGGATAGGCCTGGCATAGCATAGCGACGTACACTTATAATCCTAGCACTTTAGGAGGCCGAGGTGGGCAGAGCACTTGAGGCCAGGAGTTTGAGACCAGCCTGGCCAACGTGGTGAGACGTGGTGTCTACTAAAAATACAAAAATTCCTGTACCTGGTGGTGCATCCCAGCTACTTGGGAGGCTGAAACACAAGAATCACTTGAACCTGGGAGGCAGAGGTTGCAATGAGCCAAGATTGCCACTGCACTCCAGCCTGGGGGACATAGTGAGACTTTGTCAAAAAACAAAATTGTGTGGATGACTTGTTTTGCAGCAGTAGGTAACTGGAACAGGGGCTAATACATACTTACATTCCCTTGGGTCTTCAACTTTCCTTCTAGTGAAATGATAGGATTGAACTAAATATCTCTAAGGTTTGTTCTTTTAATTCTATAAAAGGATCCAGAATTCATTTAACATGCTCCCCTTTCAGTGGTATTTCCTGTAAGTTGGTAGTTAGATCTTGAGGCCTCTTCAAGCATATTTTATAGGTGGTCTGTGTACTTCCATCAGGAGCAACATATTATCTGTTGTTTTTCTTTTTGTGATAGTAACAGCTATTGATAACCATTGCCTAGATCCATCAATTCATTAAGGGACTGCAAAATGGTGATATTCCAATTCTGTCAGTCTTTCTTGATGCTTCAGTTAAAATATTTTCATAAAAACAAGCTCCCCCTCACCTCTGTTTGGTAACCTTGACACATGGTTCAGACAGGAAAGGCAGGATAAATATTGATTTTTCTTCATTTAACAGTTCTCACAAAAAATGAGTTGATATCATTATTCAAGGACTTCTGGAATGGTAGATAGGAAGGAACCTTAATTCTCTCCAGTTTAGTGCCCACATACTATAGATGAGGGATTGAGACTGAAATTCGAAAAAAAGTATAACAAAACTTACTGTTAGTAAATGGATTGGCAGAAAACATTGAGTTTTGAATATGTAAAATGGGAATATGGTAACTTTGTCAAGTAATATAGTAACTATATAGAAATACAGTAACTTTGTCAAAAACCAGATTCCCTTTCCCTGAAGTCAAATTTGGCTTGATTTAAAGGATCAATTTAAATTCACAATCTGATTACATTCTTCTGTCCCATACATGTTTCCCATTTCTTCTGTCCATAAATCCCTGCCTCTAACAAACAAGGCTGATTTATTTTTTTCCTAACTGACCTCCAGATGCACCTTGTATGTCCATCTTTGTTCTTTAGCATTCATGGTTCCTTTTGGTACATCACAAGTATTTCTTTTTTTTTTTTTTTTTTTTTGAGAAAAGGAAAGAAAAAAATGAGTAAAGGAGAAGAAGAAAGAGGAAGAGAAAGAGGGAGGGTGAACGGAAATATTGCTTTATTCTGCAAAAAAAAAATGGGTATTAATAATGGCCAATCAATGTTTTATTTAAACCTATGAGTAGGTGTGATGTGGTATTGACAAGAATGTATATTTTGTGTATTTGAAGTGGAGAGCTCTATAAATATTTATTGTTTACTTGTTCCGGATCTGAGTTAGAGTCCTTGATATCCTTATTAATTTTCTGTCTCATTGAATCTAAGTCTCTATGTATCTGGGTGTTAGAATTGTTAGCTCTTGTTGCATTGATCCTTTTACCACTATATCTTTGTTGCTTTAAAATCTATTTTATCTGACACGAGAATTGCAACTCCTGCTTTTTATTTATTTATTTATTTATTTATTTATTTATTTTTGCTCTCCATTTGGTTGGTACATCTTTCTCCATCCCTTTGTTTTGAGTCTTTGTGTATCCTTGCATGTGAAACAGGTCTGGATGTAACATGCCATTGGGTTTTGGCTGTGTCTTTTGATTGGGGGATTTAGTCGATTTAAGTTTAGGGTTACTGCCATTTGATGTTAACTGGCTGTTTTATCCATTCGTTGATGTAAATTCTTCTTTATGTTGGTGCTCTTTACCTTTTGGTATACTTTTAGAAAGGCTAATACTGGTTGTTTCTTTCTGTGTGTAATGCCTCTTTCAGAAGCTCTTGTAAAGCAGGCCTGGTGGTAATAAAATCTCTGAGTACTTGCTTGTTCATAAAAGATTTTATTTTTCCTTCAGTTGTGAAGCTTAGTTTGGCTGGATATGAAATTCTGGGCTGAAGGTTCTGTTCTTTGAGGATGTCGAATATTGGCCCCCACTCTCTTCTGGCTTGTAGAGTTTCTGCTGAGAGATCTGCTGTAAGTCTGATTGGCCTGCCTTTATGGGTAACCTGACCTTTCTCTCTGGCTGCCCTTAGTATTTTCTCCTCCGTTTCAGCCCTAGTGAATCTAACGATTATGTGCCTTGGGGTTGCTCTTCTTGAGGAATATCTTTGTGGTGTTCTCTGTATTACATGGGGTTGAATATTGACCTGCTTTGCTAGTTTAGGAAAATTTTCCTGAATAATATCCTGAAGGGTATTTTCCAGCTTGGATTCATTCTCTCCTTCGCATTCAGGTACACCTATCAAACGTAAATTTGGTCTTTTCACATAGTCCCACATTTCTTAGAGACTTTGCTCATTCCTTTTTATCCTTTTTTCTCTAATCTTGTCTTCTTGTTTTATTTCATTAAGTTGGACTTTGACCTCTGATATCCTTTCTTCTGCTTGAACAATTCGAGTGTTTAAACCTGTGCATACTTCTCGGAGTTTCTGTATTGTATTCTTCAGTTCCATTAATTCACTTATATTGCTCTCTAAGTTGTCTATTCTCAATAGGATTTCATCAAACCTTTTTTCAAAGTTCCTGGTTTCTTTACATTGGGCTACAACATGTTCTTTTAACTCACAGAAGTTTCTTATTATCTATTCCCTGAAGCGTGATTCTGTTATTGGGATGCACTCCTTCTCCATCAAGCCTTGTTCCATTGTTGATGTGGAACTGTGATCATCTTTAGAGGGAGAGGCGTTCTGATTTTGAGTATTGTCAGCCTTTTTATGCTGGTTTCTTCCCATCATTGTAAATTTATCCTCCTGTCGTCTTTGAAATTACCAACTTTCAGATTAGGTCTCTTGAGTGGACGTCCAAGTTATTAGTTCCCAGGGCCAGAGCAGCGGCATTAAGACTGATGGTGCTTTTCTGCCCAGGATTCTCCTGTCTGGCTTCCTTCTTGTGTCCGTAATAGGTGACTCTGACTTCCCAGGGCTCCAAACCTCGGTCAGAAGGGGAACTAGTCTCGTTTACTCTGTGCTGAGAGCTGCCGCACCGAGGTGCCGGCGAAACCGCTGCGCCGGCCACAAGAGTCGCGCTGGCGACCCATGTGATTCCTCCACTGGGGATCTTCTGCTCTGTGAGCGACCAGAATTTGTCTGAAAGTGTGGCGTCCTCTAGTTCTCTGCGCTTTCACTGAGAGCTGCAATCCCGAGATGTTAGCGATAGGCCATCTTGGATCGTTCTCCCATCACAAGTATTTCTTTGCATTATTAAGATAGGGCATTCATCTTCTATTGCTGCTGGGATACATTACCACAAACTTAGTGGTTTTAAAAAATACAAATTTATCATCTTTCAGTAATGTATGCTGGAAGTCTAAAATAGTTCTTCTTTATGAAAATCAAGGTGTCCACAAGACTACCTCCTTTTGGAGGCTCCAGGGAAGAATCACATGATTCTTTGACTTGTGGTCCTGTCCTCCATCATCAAAGCCAGCAGCGTAGCATCTTCCAGTCTCTCTTATGCCGACCCTGACACTTCTGCCTTCCTCTTATAAAGACCTTTATTATTACCTCAGGACCACTCAGATAATCCAGGATAATCTTCCAGTCTTTTAAGTTAATTACCTCTGCAAAGTCCTTTTTGCTGTGTAAGGTAACATATTCAGAGATTTCAGGGATTGATACATAGACATCTTTGGAGGGCAATTACCACAGTTGGGGGTTTTTTGGTAAAATATGAATTTTTTTCTTTTTGTAATAGTAACAATATATGTTAATTGTAGACAATTTAGAAAATACAATTAAGCAAAAAGAAAAATTCCATATACCCAAAAGCAACATTTTGATATATATTTTTTCTTTTTCCTACATTTGTGTACAGTAATTTTGTTTCAAAAATATTTAAGTCATATATTCATTTTATATATTGTATAAACACAGCAGTAAACCAACTTTTGCATATATATTTTCATAGCCCTTGGTGCCTTATGCAGTAGCCCTTTAGTACACATATGTTGTTTGATGTTAAGGATATATTGAGAAATTGATGGTTTTTCTCACACAATTAACTTCACGTTAAAGAACTGTGATAAACTGATTTCTTTTTAAAAATATTTTGTTTGTTGCTTAAATATATCTCTTAATAAAAAATTTGTTTCTACCCATCAATAATTCCCAGGCCATTTCTTATTAAGCAATGCAAAACAATCATATAGTTCATTTCCTTTCAGCCTTTGAAATGGTACAGAGCATATTAGTGACTCCCATGTACTTATTGAGAAAGACCTTTCCTGGAGTGTAGGATGTCCAGTGCAAGGGTGTGATGTCCAGGAAGCCGGCCATCTCTGAGTCGCTTCAGAGAAGTGCTCAGAAACACTAAAGGAAAACAAATTTCTGGGAGAATGAGAAGTATATACAAATACTGCCTTTCTAGAATGGGAACATTTCTCTATTAAACATTTTTAAATATTAGATATACTACACTTGATTTTAAAATTTATTTTTATATATTTTTGTGATGAGACTTCTCTTTTTAGAGGTTTGTTAGACTTAATACTTTTAGATGATACTCCCTATAACACTCAGAAATGTATTCATTAGGATTTGGAGAAAAAAGTCATTTGGGACATCATCCAATGGAGTTTTAGTTTGAAGTAACAAATTTAAAATGGTTTTACTATTTCTGTGCCCTGAGAATAAACTATAGACAATAGAACTAATCATTAGGGTAGTCCAAAAGTGGCTTTATTTTACATTGACACAGCTACACAGTGTTCATCATTCCTTTATTTTTTTTAAAATCACTACAGCTCTAAGTAATTTGATATAGTACTCTTGTTTAATCTCTTATATAGGAGAAATTAAACAGGCATATTGTTGTGGGTTTTTTTATTTTTTTCCCGAGTAGACTTAAAATTGAAAGTTTTAGTCTGCAAGTTTTTACTTTTAGGGAAAGTTTACCCAAAGTGCTATAATAGTTAACCATCATAATGACTTGGTGCCCGTGCTTGCAACACTCTCATCTGAGTTGTATCTCTTGAGCATGTAAACCTAGTTCAAGCCTTCACAGATGGCCTAAGAAACTACTGCTCACTCTGCACTTAACCCCTTTCCCATATAATAGAGTATCCAGGAGAGGAAGGAAAAATGGAGGAATAGCAGTAATGGAGGAATAGCAGTACCTAAAGTGTCAACCTTTTCATCTGTTTGCCAACCCTGAAGATGGCCAAGTGATGCCTAATAATGGGTTGCCTTAAAGGAAAGGAACTCTGAACTTAGGGAACACCAATCTTTTATAAAGAAAAGTTATTAACAATAAGATATTGAGCACAGCATTGACCTTATTATACCATTCAATAAACAAGCTTGACCTTAGCTCAGGATGGAAACACTATCTCTATTGCCCAAGGGTGTTCATTATAGGAACATCTTTGAAAAGACAGTCTAGAACGAAGTCTTTCAGTGCCTCAGCTTATAAGATGTACAGAAACATGAGACTCATGAAGAATTGTCTACCAACATGATTCTACATATACAGGTTGAGTCCTTCTTCTTCAAAATACTTGGGACCAGAAGTGTTTCAGATTTGTTGGTTTTTTCTCTTTCTTTTTTTTTTTTGAATATTGTATTCTACATACCTCTTGAGCATCCCAAATCTGACAATCCCAAATCCAAAATGCTCCAGTGAGCATTTCATTTCCTTTGAGGGTCAGGTTGGTGCCCAAAAAGTTTTGGATTTTGGAGCATTTTGGATTTTCATTTTTGGATTTGGAATGCTCAACCTGTATGTTTATTATCCATCTTTCACAAAGAATAGTAAGCTCCCTGAGGGTGGAGATTTTGTCTTTGTTTAATTATTTGTCTCTAGTGCTTAGAACAGTGCCTGGTACACAGTAAATGCTCAGTAAATATTTGTTAAATGAATGGATGAATATGAATTATTTCATCAATTTCCTAATAACATATTTAGAAACGATGAGAAAAATAACTTTGGTATGTCTATATTTCTATTAATATAGCTCACTGGTATTTTGATAGTATCTTTAATTATGGTCTGAAAGTAAATTTCCACTTTAACACTGATTTTTATTTTATTATCAGATTTGGCAAACATAACACATTTTTCTAAGTGCATGGAAAAGAGATTTTTACCAAACATGCAGTGTATTTTGATATGGTTGGGGCCTTTGAAGCAAAAAACTATGTGTAGACATAGATCAGTAACAGAAGTGAATACCGTAGCATATTGAGTTACGATGTGCCACATGGATTTAATATGAATTTCAGCTGGTTTTCTTTGTTTTGTTTTATTATTTTGTTTTGTATTGTTTACTGTGGGTCTAAGTGGTTAGATTCAGTTTTGTCAAGTACAGTATTTGGTTCATGCCACAAATTTTCCTTTTGTCCTTTGGGTTTACATAACTCTCCCAATTGTATCAAGAATGAAAATATTCATCTCTTAAAATATTTATAAGTTGTATTTAGTTATGGTGCAATGTTGGGCAGTATTATAGATTAAGAAGAGTAAAGTTAGATTAGCCCTGCCACCACTGAGCTGTATAAACCTGGACAAGTTACTGCTTGTCTGTACCATATTTCTCATTGTACTTTGAGGAGGTCAGAGTAGCTGTTTAATGTTCCAATTCTAGACCTCTCTGGTTTTCGGATATTCATACATCTATCTTTTATTGTTATTCTGGATTCAGGTGATGTCCTTGTTGCTGTGAATGATGTTGATGTTACTTCTGAAAACATAGAGAGAGTTCTGTCTTGCATTCCTGGACCTATGCAGGTATGGACATTCTTTTTCTATATTTTTCAATGTTACATAAAAGAAATACATCCTGTACTATTTTCTTTTTTAAGCTACTGAAAAGTATCATGTATAATGGATGAGTTACATTGACACTTGGCTATTTAAGAAAATTTAGCTCTTGCTAATATTATTAGCTTTTGGAGATTATTCTAAAAAGAGAGAAAAATATCTACAAATAAAACTTTTCCTACATAAAGCAGTAACAGCCACAGTAATGAAAACATATATAATTACAAACTTGCCATCATAACTACCATATATGCTTTTGACAATCTAGTTCCTAGAGGAGTCATTTTAAATAGTCATGGAGTTTTCTGTTCTCTGACTTATTAAGATCACTATTGCTATAAAGTTTCTTTTTCCAATAAGATTTTGTTTTAAAATCTATATAAGTTTCTTGATATTTTTTAAAATTTAATTAAGCTTTTCTCCTAGACTTTTGTTTGGCTACTTAATGAATTATTTTTCAATCCTTTTATATAAAAATAAATTTATTTCATAAAAAGCCATTTTGATACCTGAACACTGACACTGTGTATCATAGGTGACATTTTTCAGTTATTAGGTATATTTTGCAAATGCTGTACCTTTTTCTTATGAATACTCTGTTCCAGATAGCATCAGGAATTAGCGTTCTCTTTTTGGGAGGATACGGAAGATGATATGCTTTGTATGAGTTAGAGCAGCGTTCCCCAAACCCTGGGCCATGGACTGGTAGTGGTTTGTGGCCTGTTAGGAACTGGGCTCCACAGCAGGAGGTGAGCAGTGGGCAACAAGAAAACCTTCATCTATAGTTACAGCCACATCCCATCGTTCACATTAGTGTCTGAGCTCCACCTCCTGTCAGATTGGCGGTGGCATTAGATTCTTCTAAAAACATGAACCCTATTGTGACCTGTGCATGCAAAGAAGGGATCGAGGTTGCATGCTCCTTATGAGAATCTAATGCCTGATGATTTGTCACTGTCTCCCATCACCTCCAGATGGGACCATCTAGTTACAGGAAAACAAACTCAGGCTTCCCACTGATTCTACCTTACAGTGAGTTGTATAATTATTTCATTATGTAATATAATGTATTATAATAATAATAGAACCAAAGTGCACAATAAATGTGGTATGCTTGAATCATCCCAAAACCATCCCCCACATCCTGGTCTGTGGAAAAATTGTCTTGCATGAAACCAGCCCCTGGTGCCAAAAAGGTTGGACACTTTTGGGTTAGAGGACCCATCAGGCAGTGAGAGGATGAAGTCGTTTTTGGATTGGTCAGAATCCCTGATAAATCAGAATCTTAGCTGCATCTGATTTGAGATTCTGAAATAATAAGGCACATGATGAAATTCCTCATTTTCGAGGAAGCAAGATTTCCCTAATGCCCATTTCTTTCTTTTAAACACACTTTGTATGCACGTGTATGTGTGTGCATGCAGGCATGCCCACACACGCATGCACACACACACATACACAGGTGCTCTGTAAATTTAGCTGTCCTCGGAAATGTAAAATGAAAGTGCTGGGATAACTATGGCAGCTGAGAACAGCAATGCCTAGGAATGGATAGCGAGATGGAGATGGAGGTGGGGTGGTGTTTGAAATAGTAACAATCAAGTGGACATCAGCCAGCCATGGTGCCAGAGTAGGTTGTGCTATTATCTACCTTAGTCACTAGATGTGGGGAGATCTCAGGGAGGGTACTGGGGTATTTCAGGGTGCTCAGAAAGCAGCTACTTATTGATCAATAGTGAAGAACTGCAGTATTTTAACGAGTCAGCTTCCTCCAAGTCGAGTAGCTATGTATTATCCCAAAGTGAGTGATCCCCTTTCCTTGCCTATGTTGGTTGCAGGTGTGCTTCCAGTATTGCCAGAGTTCAATCATGTCTATTCTGTCTTCAAAAAAATGAAAAGTTATGTGTATAGTGGAATCACATTATACTTACATTTAATTAGCTTTTGCAAATTCAGCTGTGCATACTTAGCAGAAGAAAAAAGGGGGGAAAGAAATAAGGATTTAAATATTTTAGATCAGTTCCGTCCGCAATTAACCTGTCCTTGTTAAACACACAAGAGGTGTCAGGTATCTGCTATTTGCCCAGTTTGCCTGTACACCATGAGCATCTTGCTGCAAAGTACAGTTCTGAATTTAAAGATATATTTTTTAATACAATGTGGCTCTTAAGTTCCAGTTCTTACATCTGGTGCCTGAAGAAATAGTTTGTCTTGAAGATGGAAAAACCTGACTATGTGAGTTAGATTTATCATACTGAGAAACTATGTTGTATTTCAACACAGCAATGTCTTCCTAATATAATTTCAAAGGGATTTTGACTATCTATACCTTTAGAATGTAATCCCTTTGTAAGTGTATACTATTAAAATCTTTGTGTTATTTTAGAAAAATAGGCGTAACTCTTTTTGTTATCACAAAAGAAAATACTTGTTCATTGTAGAAATTTTGAAAACTAGGCCAGGCATGGTGGCTCACCTCTGTAACCCTGGTATTTAGAAAGGCCAAGGCAGGATTGCTTAAGCCCAGGAGGTTGAGCCTACCATAAGTCACGATTGCCACTGCACTCCAGCATGGGTGACAGAGTGAGACTCTGTCTCTTAAAAAAAATACAAAGAAATTTTGGAAAAGAGAAAAAAGTAAGGGATAAAATCTCTTAGACTTTCATACCTGAAGAGACTATTAACATTTTTGCATATATCATTCATTCTTATTCCTTCCCCTCCCTGCTTCACCCCCATCTCTAGTATAAGTATAAACATGCATGCATTTATTTGTTTGTTTGTTTGTTTTACTAGCAGAATTGGTGTTATAGCTGTTTTTCTCAAAAGCAAGAACTGCATTTAAGGCAATATATTTTTAATAACTATGAAAGATAGTTAAAATTCCTTTGACTAGAAATCATATTTAATTAGTAAACTACATTTTTCTTACTTTGTTCATGTTGAGAGGGGGTATAAACTATAAGCTTTTCACTACCAGCCATTTCCCTGAGGCTGTGTACACTAGGAGTTCAGGGAGGCGGGAGAAGGACTGGGAAGGGAAGTCTAGTGTTGCGTGTAGCAGACACTGTCGGGTGCTTTGCTTCTGTTGTTCCTTTAAGAATTTTATCTATTCCTCACAACAACCTGTAAGATTTCAATAATTAGTACTATTTTATACATGAAGGAAAAGAATCTAAGAGAGGTTTAATGATTTGCCCAGTGTTACAGAACTACTCAATGAACCGGAACCCATATTGACTCTAGAGCATGATCTTTGCATTTCACACACAGCTTTGTGGAGCTTGGTGTCTGCATCCCTTTGTTCTTGCTGGGCCAGAACTAATGAGATGGGTCTGTCCCAGAAAAAGTTGCTTGACCTGGTTTATATCTGCGGCATTTGAAACAATTATTCAAGCAATTAGAGAAGAAAGCTGATCTGTAGAGAATGCCATAGGAGACTTTCGCATTTAAATTTGGAACTATCTAACAGTAACATTTTAAACATATAGTCAGACTATAAAAGAGGTCTAAAAGCCTCTTTTCACCTAATAGAACATGGCCTAAAAGATAGTGTAATGTGGCAGAAAGGTTACTGAGGAGAAGGAGGTCAGATCTCCATTTTAAGCCTCACTCTGAACAAACTTCCAAATTCTTCTGGGTTTCAGTTTCCTTGTCTATAATCAGAAGGGATTTGAGAGGGTGATCACTGAACGCAATTTCAACTTTACAATTCTGTGTTTGCTTTTTAAGCCATTTCTGTAATAAATACATTCAGGATACCAGAATGAAATCTGGAAGTGAAGCCTTTATACAAATGAAGTAAAAGCCCAAATCATTCCTTTTCAAGCCAAGTTTTAACATTTTCTAAAACAGGTGTCTTAAATTCATCAAAAATGTTAATATAATGAAAGACAAAAAAGGACTGGAGAACTGGTCTAGACTAAGCTAGACCAAATGACGTACAACTAAATGTGGTGAATAATCCTGGATTGTTGCTAGATTGCAGTGGGAAATATCGGTATTAGGACAACTGGGGAAATCTGGACTTGGACTGTATTAGGCAAGAGTATTATATTTGATGTTAAAATTCCTAAGTGTGATAATTACATGTTTTATGTAAGGCAGCAGTTCCCAACGTTTTTGACACCAGAAACCAGTTTCATGGAAGACAGTTTTTCCCTAGATCATCAGTGCAGATGGTTTCAGGATGATTCAAACATAGTACATTTATTGTATACTTTATTTCTATTATTATGAAATAATTGTACAACTCACCATAATATAAAATCAGTGGGAGCCCTGAGCTTGTTTTCCTGCAACTAGATGGTCTCATCTGGGGGTGACAGGAGACAGTGACAGATTATCATGCATTAGATTGTCATAAGGATTAAACGACCAAGATCCGCCTGCGTGCACAGTTCACAATAGTTTTTGTGCTCCTGGGAGAATCTAATGTCACCACTGATCTGACCAGAGGTAGAGCTCAAGCGGTAATGTGAGTGATGGGGAGTGGCTGTAAATATGGACGAAGCTTCGCTCACTGGCCACTCCCCTCCTGCTATGCCACCGGGTTCCTAATGATTCCCGTACCTGCCTGTGGCCTGGGGGTTGGGGACCCCTGGTGTAAAATGATGCCCTTGTCCTTAGGAGATACATGCTGAAGTACTTCGGGATGAAGTAGTAAAATATCTGTGAGTAGTTTTCAAACGGTTCAGCCAAAAAGCTTAAAAAATACATATAGAGAAGGGAGGAGTATGGAAGGAAAGGAAAAGAAGACCAGAGAGAAGAGACAAAATGAAGCAAATGTGACAAAATGTTAATAGTGCCATTAGGTGTGGGATTATGGGCAATCATTGCACTCTTTCTTACAACTTTTCTGTAGGCTTAAAATTTCTAAAACAAAATGTGTGAATACCCACGTAATTGCTGACTTTTGCAACCTGATCTGTTGCAACAGCTCTGTGCTCTCATTTATTCAACAGGTACATATAATCGTGCATGTAGTACATTACCCCCTCCCCTGACTTTATCTGAGAGCTTGGGTCCAAATTTTACAGATAACCAAGACTGATTTCATTTAGCACTGGGCTGTAGCTGGCTTTCCTAGAACTTTGGAGAAACCTAACTCCTTTTCTAGGAGAATAGCCATAAGATTAGTAGTCTTGGACTCCTCTCTCAGGTAGTTGTTAGGCCTAAAGGAGGGGACAAAGGCTTCCTAAAGGAGATGATTCTTGAGTGGAATGTTTTAACTTTTATTATTTTCTCGTTACACAAAAATAACATATACTGTGGAAATATTAGAAAGCAAACTAGTAAAATTTTAAAAATATTTGTAAATCTCTATTCTCAGAACCCAGAAGAAACCATTTATATCAACATTTTAAAGTGGAGGACTTTATATGACCAGATTTCCGTTTTAGGACTATATCACTCTGGATGAGGGAGACAGATGCAAGACTGGAGGTCAGGAAACAAGGTGGCTGGGTTTGCAGTAGTCCAGAAGAGAGGTGATAAAGGCCAGAGCAAAGGTGTTTGCCAGAGATGGAGGAGGAAGAGATTAGATTAAGATACAGAGGAAGGAAGGGGCCGGGCAGGGAGGCTAACACCTGTAATCCGAGCACTTTGGGAGGCTGACGCGGGTGGATCACAAGGTCAGGAGTTCAAGACCAGCCTGGCCAAGATGGTGAAATGCCATCTATACTAAAAATAGAAAAATTAGCTGGGCATGGTGGTGGGCGCCTGTAATTCCCAGGTACTCGGGAAGCTGAGGCAGAGAATCGCTTAAACCCAGGAAGTGGAGGTTGCAGTGAGCCGAGATCACACCACTGCACTCCAGCTTAGGAGACAGAGTGAGACTCTGTCTCAAAAAAAAAAGGATATAGAGGAAGGAAAGAGAACCGTACTTTTTACAGGAAAGAGACAGAATTCCAAGAAGCCTTCCAAGTTTTGTCTTGGGTCAGTCAGTGAGGTGACCCAAGAGGAGAAGAGGATGGAGGAGAGATAATCTGCTAAGCGAGTCAGACTCGATTCCCTCAGAATTTTGACCAAGGAGCATTGAAAGCATCTGCCAGCTGTTAGCCAACGGGGAAAGGATGAGACATGCAGAGAGCAGTGTAAATGATGGGAGAGACAGTGCAGACTGAAGCAGAGGTGGGAGACTTATCAGCTTCTGGAGCTGCTTCAGATTCTGACAGCCTCCCCAGGTCCCATCTGTGAAGAGAATGGTAGCTAAAGGGGAGTCAGAGGATTTCTTTGTTTGGTAGATGATTTCTTTGTTTGGAAGAGATGTTGCTTTTTAAATAGGATGGGCCAAAGACTGAAGTAGAAAGAAAAGACAACGTGACAAGACTTTGGAAGTGAAGAGTCATAGAGAGCACAGCCTCGGGTCTAAGGAAAGGCTGGGCAAACTGCACAAAGAAGAGGGACACAGGACATGAAGGATCCTGAACCTTGTCCCAGGTTAAAGTCTCACCAAGTAATAAGAGAAAACCCTTCATACGAAGCTTCATATAAACTAACTGACGTTAGATATCATTTAATAAAAGTTTTCCCCTATAAAAACACATAATATCCCTAATATTTATGTATATCAACCCATTTTTAAAAACAGCACTTAACTCTTAATTTGGTTATCTGTCTCACCCTTTACCATTTTATCAAGGCAACCAGATTTCCTTTCATTTATAGCTACTTAACAGGTCAGCTTTTAAAAATGTCTTTTTAAAATATCATTTTCTTTGTATTATGTAGCCAACTTTACTTAAATCAGAAGAATGGTGGCTGAAATAGTTCCT
This sequence comes from Callithrix jacchus, assembly GCF_049354715.1. Classification (NCBI taxonomy): domain Eukaryota; kingdom Metazoa; phylum Chordata; class Mammalia; order Primates; family Cebidae; genus Callithrix; species Callithrix jacchus. The sequence continues at coordinate 69,761,187 of NC_133504.1, read as the reverse complement.
TAAAGAATTTTAATGGATGGTTCTGTGGTGTGTGTTTTTGTTTGAGTTTTTGTTGTGGTGAGACAAAAAGGTCCTTGCACCACAGAAAAGAAATGGCGTTGTTTGCCAAGCATAACATTAGTTTTCAAGTATGTTGTTTTTAACCAAGCGTAGCAAACCAATCTGAAATTTTAGGTTGTTGCTGCTACCTAAAGTAAAATAGTGAATTTTTAAGTCTATTTTTAGTAGACTTAAAATTTTCTCTTTTATATTTTTGGTAGGTTGCACCCTATCTTTTGACCTTTCCACCTATAGGAATCTCAGCTGGGAAAAAATGCCTTCCCTGTTCTGAGATGCATTTCTTTTTTCTGAGGAACCACCTTCTTGTCACCACCGCTTATGCATAACTCTCATAGACACCCAGCTTCATCTCTGTGACACCTGCTTCCCCAGGATGTGACTCATCTCATGCTCCCTCTGATCTGATTTCTCCCCTTTCATACCGCTCACACATCTCCACTCAGAGTTATTCCTAAAGTCCAATGCCAGGGGACAATCTTCAGAGCTCTCATCTGTCTGTTACAAAGTCTGTACTCAGGAATTCCCCAAGGAGTTCTCACATTTCCAGAGCACACCGCCAAAGGCTTCCATATATTTTCTTGTGGATACTCCTAAATCCTCATTCTCAGATAAAGGAATTCGGGATAGATACCCAGTAGTGGCATTGCTTTATCTAGTAATAGATCTGCTGTTAGTTCTTTTAGAAGTCTTCATACTGTTTTCCATAGAGGTGGTACTAATTTACATTCCCACCAGCAGATCATAAGCGTTCCTTTTTCACCATGTCTGCTCCATCTATTGTTTTTTTACTTTTTAATAATATCCATTCTGGCTGGAGTAAGGTGGTACCTCATTTTGTTTTAACTTGCATTTTCCTGATGATTAGTCATGTTGAGCATTTTTTTTCATATTTCATTTGTGTATCTTCTTTTGAGAAATGTCTATTCAAATCATTTGCCCACTTTTTAGTGGGATTACTTTTTTCTTGCTGATTTGAGTTCTTCATACATTCTGAATATTAGTTTTTTGTCAGATGCATAATTTGCAACTATTTTCTCCTATTCTGTAAGTTGTTTACTCTGTTATTTCTTTTGCTATGCAGAAGCTTTTTCAGTTTAATTGGGTCCCATTTATTTATTTTCATTTTTGTTGCATTTGCTTTCAGAGTCTTAGTCATAAATTCTTTGTCTAGGCCAGTGTCCAAAGAGTAGCTTTTCTTTTGGAATTGTTATGGTTTCAGGTCTTATATTTAAGTGTTTAATCCATCTTAAGTTAATTTTGTGTACAGTGAGAGTTACAGTTTCATTCTTCTATGTGTGGCTAATTTTGGTGCTTCTTTGAAATGAACGAGCTATCTTTGACCAACTGGCATCTAGGCAAATATTTCCTTTTTCAAGGATAGGTAATTTTAATATTTCATCCCTAAGTACTTGGGCATGTATCTCCTAAAGATAAGGGCACTTCTTACACCTGGGGTCCCCAACGCCAGGCCACAGACCAGCACCAGAACCGTTAGGTAATTGAGAAGTGGAGGCTACCTTTCCATACCTGTGGAAAATGGCCACATTCTGGACTCTTACCAATTTTGACATCAGGCCATGAAATTAAAACTATCTTGATAAATGATAGATAATCTTCTTAGACCATGTTGGTCTAAGATCCAGCATGTTGACAGTGTTTACTCCCCTTGGCCTTTGTTTAAAGAACCAGAAAGAGTGCCTGAGATAAAGATATTTGAAATACCACCTTATTTGGAAGGAGAGTTAACTTTGGTTGTGCGAAGTCACTCTTAATGCTGAATCTCTTCCTTCTATCTTCCTAGATGACCCAGTACTGTCAGCATTCATATTGTGGTGTTTTTTTTTCACTATCAGATAATACTAATTTCTGGTTTTTGATGGCCTTTCTTATTTTTATAGTCAATAATTCAAACTGCAGTGATGATTTTTAATTAAATAAATTTTTATACAGAACATTATACATTCCTATTCAATAAATATTTGTGGTAATATATATCAGACATTCTGCTAGGAGCTGGATATACAAATATAAATAGAATACACAGCACCTGCCATCAGGAGCCCTCACTCTAGGATGATTTATACAAACTGTACATACCTGGGTGTATGTGCACACATAGATCCTTCTTTGTGAAAACTGCAGTTGATTTTCCCTTGTTGAAAAATCAACACACTGTTTTAACTTTTAAAGGTAAAACTGACATTTGAAAATGCATATGCTGTGAAAAAGGAGACATCCCAACCAAGACAGAAAAAGACACGGTCGAACACAAGTGATTTAGTCAAGCTTCTCTGGGGAGAAGAGGTTGAAGGTACCCAGCAGAGTAGCCTAAACACTCCTCATATCATTATGTATCTCACACTACAGCTCGACTCAGAAACCTCCAAGGAAGAGGTGAGTATCCTCAAAAGTACAAAGAAAAAAGTAAGGACCTTTTATCGTATTCCCAGTGAATGGGGAGTATATTTGATTTAAGGAAAAACAAAAATGAATTAACTGTTGTTCTTTAAAATTGCATATCTAATACTCTGTTACAGATTCGAATATTTCATACTTCAAATGTTTTTAAAATGAAAAATTATTCAGTTATTTCAGTAGAAAAAAAGAGGAAGGTATTGTTGCAATATCTTTTAACTTAGAAGCTAAGGTCTCTAGCTTTTTTTATATGTTTCATTGAAGTATTAATTGTACATAATAAAATTCAACAATTTTAAGTGTACAGTTTGATGAGTGTTGACAAATATATTTTAAACCAGCATCACAATCATGATATGGGACATTTTTAACACCTCAAAAAGTTTCCTCTGTGCCCTGTTACAATCAATCCTCTCCTGCTATTAATAGCTTTTAATGCAGGAATATGTAGCATTAACTTTCTTACATAGGTTATAGTTTTTATGTTTTACATATTTTTTAGTCACTTTTGATTATTTATTGAACAACTACTTTTGTCTAGTTTTAGATATTGGTTATTTTTATTTGCGGGTAAAGGAAACAATTCTAGTAAAGATAAGTAAAATGTATAAGTTCACATGGCTAGTAACTGACAGAATTTCTATTTAAGCTGAAATGTTTTGCTTTCCAAATTCTGTGCCTTTCTTTCAACATCAGTGTTTTGAGGCTGTTAATTGTTTCGTTCAGTTTTATCTTTTACTAATTTCTTGTCTGCTTTTCCTATTTATAATTAAGAAAAACACCTGTAATCCCAGCACTTTGGGAGGCCGAGGCGGGGGGATCACGAGGTCAAGAGATCAAGACCATCCTGGTCAACATGGTGAAACCCCGTCTCTACTGAAAATACAAAAAAAATTAGCTGGGCATGGTGGCGCGTGCCTGTAATCCCAGCTACTCAGGAGGCTGTGGCAGGAGAATTGCCTGAACCCAGGAGGCGGAGGTTGCGGTGAGCTGAGATCATGCCATTGCACTCCAGCCTGGGTAACAAGAGCGAAATGAAACTCCGTCTCAAAAAAAAAAAAAGAAAGAAAAGAAAAACATAAAATCACCCCCTCTGATGGGGATTTGTCCATTTTTCCCTCCCTTTCTAAATATTTTTTCTTTATCTATTTTGAGACAATTAATGTTTAGAATTATTAAATCTTCCCAGAGAACTGAACTTTTTGATATCATGATATGATCTTCTCTACCCTAGTTTGTTTCTGTCTTAAAGTCCTTTTTTAACATTAACATTTTAAAAATAATATTTAATATCATAGAGCTTTATTTTATAAGTATTTGACTTTTTTTTCTTTCTTTTCTCAGTTCATGTCTTTATGTATTTTACATGTCTTTTACACACAGCTTATTTCCAATCTGGCAGTCTCTCTCTTCTAACAGACAAACTCAGTAAGTCCATTTATAGAGATTACTGATATATTTGAATTCATTTCTGCTGTCTTCTTTAAAAATTTCTATTGAAACTGCTTTTTCTGTGATATTTCCTTGCCTATTTTTGGTTGCTTGTATCATTATTCTTGCTATATGCTCTATTTTTAAAATGATTACACTTAAAATTTTATCATGATATTTGTCTTTACAGATTCTAAACACTATTTTAACTCCTTTTCAAATAATTCAAAACTCTTAATATACCTTAGCTTCAGTTACCCTTCTCTTTACTACATGCTATTGTTGTCAGTATTTTAGTGCTCTTTTCTCCATCATTCACAGTTATACTACTACTACTTATAATTGTTACATTTTATGCACCACAAAATTTATAAATTAAGGCCGGGCACAGTGGCTCACACTTGTAATCCTAGCACTTTAGGAGGCTGAGGTGGGTGGGTAGATCACAAGGTCAGGAGATCGAGACCAGACCATCCTTGCCAACATGGAGAAACCCCGTCTCTACTAAAAATACAAACATTAGCTGGGTGTGGTGGTGCACACCTATAGTCCCAGCTACTTGGGAGGCTGAGGCAGAAGAATCACTTGAACCCGGGAGGCAGAGGTTGCAGTGAGCCGAGATTGGGCCACCATATGCCAGCCTGGCAACAGAGCAAGACTCTGTCTCAAAAAAAAAAATTACAAATTAAGTATATTTTATACCCATATATAAATTGTATATTATAAAATGTATAAATATAATTATATATTACATATATTTGTCTTTATGTAACTATATATTTCATACAGCTGTACCTCGTTTAAATTTATAATTATGCCTCATATTTTCTTTACTCATCATTCTTCTTACATCTGAAACTGTCCTTATTGGATCATTATCTTCTTAAAACATGTATTTTAAACATTTCTTTAGTGAAACTGTGATCAATTCTTTTTGCTGTTATTTATCTGATGATGTTTTCTTTTACTTCTTGAAAGGTAGCTTGATAATTCTAGATTGTATTCATTTGAGTAGGCTAATTGCTATAACAAACAACCCTAATGTCTCAGTGTCTTCACATGATGAAAGTTTAGTTCTCATTTCATTTAAACATTCCTGGTCTTGTGGCTCAGTGACTCCAGCCCTTCTTCTAGTGTTCTTATTATTCCCAAGGACTTGGGAGTCCTCTGCTAGATCTTTTGCATCTAACTGGCCAATGAGAGAAGAGAGAAGGCAGGCAGTATCACACGGGACATTTTGGAGACCTGACTTGAAAGAAGTAACATCATTTTTGCTCATGTTCCATTGGGTAGGATTAGTTGCATGGTCTAGCCATATGCAAAGAAGTAAGAAATGTAGCCTTCCTGTGTGGCCAGGAAGAAGATCAAGTGAATACATGGGATTGCTTGTGCCACCTATGCAGATAGTTATTTTCTCTAATCTATTTGAAGATGGTGTATCCCTTTGCTTTTGACCTCCATTATTGCTGTTAAGAAGTCTACTGTCAGTCTGTCATTGCTTTGTAAGGAATGTGCCTTTTCTTGTGTTGGTTCAGCTTTTTGCTTCTTCTATGCCCAAACTGTTGTTTAATCTCTCCATTGTGTTTTCTATTTAAACAATTACCTATTTATTTTTAGAAGTTTCTGAAAAGTATTTAATCAGCATTTCAAATCTGCCATGATATTCCTGGTGGTCCCTTGTTACTTGCTCATCTTTGTGATTCTATACCTTGAACATTTTTTACATAGCTCCTCTCTGTTCTGTATCTTCCCATTCTACTAGCTCTAGTCCTGAGAGGATTCTCACTTGCCTTCTTATGTCCTTGGGGATCTCTGACTAAACTTATTGCTTGATTTTATCTTTGGGAGTTCCATGGTTCTAATGAGCAGGTGCTCTCCTGCAGAGATAATTTGTTTCTTATGATTTTGCCACTGACCTAGGCTATTTCAGCCTTAATTGAGGCTGTGGGCTTAACACAGTGGTTCTAGGCTCAGCTCACCCACCTGACGGACAGCCCTGCTTCTGTCCTTCTGCCCACCGCTCAACTCCCAGCAGAGGCCCTAACTTGCTGTGCAGTAATGGAGGCGATTGGAAGGTTGTCCTTGGAAACCTCTCTGCTTCTTGCATGTCAGCAATTTGACAAGTATGTTCTGGCCATAGACCTGGTTTTACAGCACAAGGGTCTCTCAGAGGATCTAGTCAAGCATAATGCTTTGAACAGAAGTGAGACTTAAAAGGTTTTTAACTAATCAGTAGCTCTTTCTTCTTGAAATCCTTCCAGTGCGTATTCTCAATGTTAAAGCTATTTTTTCTAAAAGGACGCATTTCCTTGTGTTGCTTCATATATCAGAATTTCGTGAATAATCCAAATGGCAAAGAAGGAATTACTTAAACACATTTTTGTTATTTTCTGGGTTCTGAACAATACATACATACCTAAAGTTAATAATTCTAATTTTAGGTGTGTAGTACTACTCCTTTATATTTTTAAAACAAATGAAATATTTAAGCATTTGTTATATAAAACATACAACAAATTTCTGGAATGATAACATCCTGAATCTTTCTAAGACATTTTGGAGTAGAATACTGCTAAGACCTTTTGTCAACCTTGCCTTTCTTTCCATGGGAAAGTATGTAGACATTTCTCAAAAAAACAGGTTTCTGTCTGTTGCCAAGCCCCATATCAACATTGTAATTAAGAGAGGCTTTTTCTTCTTATTGAACAGAGTGGAAGCTGCTGCCAATGCATGCTACTAAGAGCTCAAAAATACAGCTAATTAAAATTGGTTAGGAACCGTAGAGCTTGCCAGGAGGTCTTTAATAGTAAAATTTTAATGACTGGAAGAGAGACCTTCTCAAATGACTTCTTTTAACTGGTATGGCTTAATTTATAATAAAATGTCATAAGGTCATTTGTTTTCTGTGAGTTACATATTTAATAACAGCTTATCTTCTTCAGGTTACAAGATTTGAAATTGTAAAGACCATAAGCTTGGAAATTGCAAACACTATTTAGAGTATATGGGCTTTTGTTTGTTTGTTTGTTTAATGTAGTGTCTGGTAGTTTGGCTAAATGCAGTAAAAGTGTTCATTGGCCAAGATTCATATCTATTAAGTAGACATAACAGAAGATCTTAACAGAAATTTGACTTAATTTCTAGATATAAAATAATGTTTTATAACTGTTTTTGCACTAGAATTATTGCAATAAAATTTTAGTTGTTAGAGTTTGGCCAGCATATTCTATAGCAACTTGCATATATTGAATGTGCTTACTAAGTATAAAAAGCAGAAGTGTCCAATTTATTTATATTTGTCATAATGTAAAAGTTGGCAAGACATGAAGACCATATCATGTAATTATTTATTATATATCAAGACCACAGAAAGGTATATAATACTCTTTAGAGAGATGGAAAACCAGAGAAAAGATGTGATCCTATTTAAGAAGTTGAGGTTTTCAACCAAACACCACATGTTCTCACTCTCTCACTGGGTGGTTTTGAACAATGAGAACACATGGACACAGGGAGGGGAACATCACACACTGGAGTCTGTTGTGGGGTGAGAGGCTAGGGGAATGATAGCAGGGGGTGGGGAGATTGGTGAGGGATAGCATTAGGAGAAATACCTAATGTAGGTGAAGGGGGGATGGAGGCAGCAAACCACCATGGCATGTGCATACCTATGTAACAATCCTGCAAGATCTGCATGTGTACCCCAGAACTTAAACTATAATTAAAAAAAAAGAAGAAGTTTGGGTTTTCAATAGTGGCAATGTTAATATTTATGGATACAGTCATTAAACAGGGCAAATAGAAGCCACTCTGAATTCTTCATGGTTTCTACCTTGACATTTTCATTTTGCCTTGTGAGAGAAATAAATGTTGCTTTAAGTAACAAGAAAAAGTGAGGTACAGAGTGGTTCATCTCCTTGTATGAAAGTATTAGAACAATGCACATCATGATTTTGAAATTTGTCATTTTATTTTGTGAAAACTATGTTTCCTGGGACATGCTTTTCTTGAAAATAGAAAAAATATGAGGCATTTTGTGAATTATCTTGTACATCTAGTATTTTCCATGATTTAAAATAAAATATGCTCTTTTAAAGTTTGAATTCAAATTCATTTGTGGTATGCACAGTGTTTCAAATTTGATAGATAAGATTTTATAATATTGTGACACTTTTTTCTTTTTATCTACATTAAAATTTAGTTCTGTATTCTCACTTTGTAAATTTTATTGCTGTCTTGACTTGGATTTAATGATTTCACTAAAAATGTTTATTATTGTCTTTTAAAAAATAGTATAAAAGTAATTAAATTTAAAGACTCCTAATAGTTACTTGTGGTACCTGTGTAGCTATGTAACTACAGAAGACGAGAATAGCTGTATAGTATTAACAAAATATAATAAAATATTAGTATATAAATTATTATTAAAGAGATTAAAGTTTAAAACAGTGTTTGAAATGAATTGTAATTTAAATTAATCAGTATCCTACTTAGTATCTTATTTGTTATCATGATGAATTTTGGCAGTCTATAATTTATTTTCAAGTGTAGTATTTAAAATTCTAGTTAATGTGTTACTTCTCCCCTTGTAATTTGACTAAAATTTCCACTGAAGATGAAAGGATTCATTTTTTTTCTTTTCTTAATACAAAGTTTGAACTTTCCCTGACAAAAATAATGGTTGAAACATTGGGTGGTTTGATCATTTGTTTTATTTAACAGCAGGAAATTCTTTATCATTATCCAATGTCTGAAGCATCTCAGAAACTTAAAAGTGTAAGAGGGATTTTTCTCACACTTTGTGACATGCTGGAAAACGTAACTGGGACACAAGTTACTAGGTAATAATTTTTATTTAGCTTTAATTCTGTTTCTTCCAAGTTCTTTAACCTCACCCTGACAAATAAAGTGCTAAAATAAGTATCTGTTAAACAAATATACTTCTATCTATAATTTATGTGTATACATGTATATATCTATACATTGTAGATACTAGATCTGCAGAAAGTCTGTGGATTTCTGCTTCATCTAAGTTATTTCTACCAGTTATCTGTTTGAAGCATAGATTCTCAACACAACTATAATCTGGGTATTTTGGCACATTTTAAATAACACTTGGGACTATATTTATTATTTCTTCATGAAGGTATATTTTTTAAGCATGGCATTATTATGAGTCTCAGCTTTTTCATGTCTGTATCTGATTGTTAACTTGCGAGGCAACACCTTTGTGGCAAACAGAATTGGCAAGAATGACTGAACACCAGAATTGGTAATATAGTTAGGACGTATTCTGTTCTTACAACAATGATAGAAAAATACAGAATGTTCTTTAAGAGGGCAATTCAGAATCTGTGAATTTTCCTACCCTTCCACCCTTCAAAATCACCCATGTCTGTTATTCCATACTCTATGTCCATGTGTACACATTATTTAGCTCTCATTTATCCCTTTAATCTAACTTGAATTAGGTTAAAGGCTTAAAAGTAGGACTTGCCACTATGAAAATGCTAGAGGAAAACCTAGGAAAAAAACTTCTGGATATTGGCCTAGGCAAGTAACTCATGACTAAGACCTCAAAAGCAAATACAACAAAACCAAAATTAGATAAATAGGACAGATGCATTCGTCATCTGTGTAGTTATTCAGTGATGGGTGAACAAAATTGATATCAAATAATTTTATATTTAGAACACATAGGCAGTTATAGAGTCAAATACCCATTCCATTGATTTATTAAGCCCTGACATTGAAATGCCATAGTTAATTTATGGGAGAAGAGGCTCAAAGCTTTTAGTTTTGTTTTGTTTTGTTTTTTTCATATAATAAATCTAAGAATTATAAATAATTTTTTCCTTAATATTTCAGCAATTTTAGACTTTACAAAGAAATTTTATCTCAAATTTCAACAATCTCCATAATACTGAGAAAGTATCAAGTTGGATTTTCTAGGCTTTAACAATTTTCCCCCCATTCAGGTAGAAATGACATTTCTATGATTTTAAAAGAGGTAGAATCTACAAGATAATAGAAAGAATTTTCTTTTTTAACTAAGTAAAAGTCATGTTTAACTCTGTGACTTTAATATAGTGTATAAACAAAATGTTAGTTTATTTTCAATACAGTGGTACGAGAGTCTCCATTTTGTTTATAAATTTGGGTTGATAAAAGCATATTGTAGGTCTCTTTTTATTTTTTAAGCATCTTTATTGAGATATAGTACATAAGTGATACAGTTCACCCATTTGAAGTGTATGTGTAATCCTAAAATTGGTATGGAACCAACAAAGAGCCCGAATAGCTGAAGCAATCCTCAGCAAAAGGAACAAAATTTGGCCAGGCATGACAAACCCCTAAGGGTTCCTGATCACATCGCCTGGCTTCAAATTTTACTACAAGTCTATAGTAACCAAAACAGCACGGTACTGGCATAAAAACAGACATATAGGCCAATGGAACAGAATAGGGAACACAGAAATAAAGTTGCATGCCTACAGCCAATTGATCTTTGACAAAGTTGACAAAAATATACGCTGGGGAAAGCACATCCTGTTCAATAAATGGTGCTGGGAAAATTGCATAGCCATATGCAAAAGAATGAAACTGAACCCAGCTCTCTCACCATATACAAAAATGAACTCAAGTTAGCTTAAAGACTTAAGTGTAAGGCCTGACACTATAAAAATGCTAGAAGAAAACATAGGAAAAACTTCTGCACATTGACTTAGGCAAATAATTTGTGAGTAAGACCTCAAAAGCAAATGCAACAACAACAACAAAAAATAGATAAATAGGACTTAATTAAACTGATAAGTTTCTACACAGCAAAAGAAAGAGTCTAGCATCAATAGATAGCCTGCAAAATGAGAGAAAATATTTGCAAACTACACATCCGGCAAGTCACTAGTATCCAGAATCTATAAGGAACTCAAAGAACTCAATAAGAAAACAACATATAACCCATTAAAAAGTGGGCAAAGGACATGAACAGACATTTTTCAAAGAAGACATACAAATGGATAACGTGCATTTGAAAAAATGCTCAACATCACTAATCATCAGAGATGCCAATTTAAACCACAATGAGATAACATCTTATATACCAGTCAGAATGGCTGTTATTAAAAGGTCAAAAAATAGCAGATGTTGGTGAGGATGCAGAGAAAAGAGAATGCTTTTGCAGTGCTGGTGGAATTGTAAATGAATATACCCTTTCCGGAAAACAGTACAGAGATTTCTCAAAAAACTAAAATTAGAACTACAATTCGATCCAGTAATCCCATGACTGGGTATATATCCAAAGGAAAAGAAATTATTATATCAAAAAGATATCTGCGTTCCTATATTTATGAGTGCTATTCACAATAACAAAGCTAATGGAATCAACCTAAGCATCTATCAACAGATGAATAAAGAAAATGTGGTTTATGTATATATGATGGAATAGAAAAGAACAAATAAATAAATAGAATAAATTAAATAAATAAATGGAAGAAATAACTAAGAATAAAATCATGTCATTTGCAGCAACATGGATAGAACTGGAGGCCATTATATTAAGTGAAACAACACAAACAAAGTCAAATATTACATATTCTCACTTATAAATGGGAGGTAAATAATGTAAACACATGGACTTAGAGTGTAAAATAACAGACTTTGGAGATTTTGAAGGACTGGAGGGGAGTCAGAAATGAGAAACTACTTAATGGATACAATGTACACTCCTCAGGGGATGGTTACACTAAAAGCCCAAATTTCACCACTATGCAATATCTATGTATCAAAACTGCGCTTGAATGCTTTAAATATATATAAATAATAAATGTAAAAGTATACAAGTAAATGGTTTTTGGTGTATTCACAGATATGCGCAATCCTCATGAAAGTACATCTTAAAACATTTTTCTCACCTCAAAGAAATCCTATACCCTTTAGCTCAACCAACCCAACCCCTGGGCAACTGCTCCTCTACTTTCCATTCCTATAGATATCCCTGTTCTGGACATTACATTTGAATGAAATGATAAAATGTGTGGCTATTTGTGACTGGCTTCTTTCATTTAGCATGATGTTTTCATGTTGTACTCCTCCTTTTCGGTCCTATTAGAAAGAAAATTTAATTTTTTTCTCTGTGTGTGCTTGCTTTTTTTTTCTTGACTTTATTTTTTCTACTGTAAAGAATAGGTGTTATTTTACCTAATATTTAATTTTGTTATTAACTATGAGAGAGGAGTTAAATGTGGAAAGCAGTAAATACAGTTAGAAAAACTTTTTTGAGAGGATGATGATATGAAAATTATTATGTTAGGGGTTCCCTAGCAATGTGTGTATCTTTTGTTGCATACATACTTTTTTTTTTTTTTTTTTGAGATGGAGCCTTGCTCTGTCACCCAAGCTAAAGTGCAGTGGCGTGATCTTAGCTCACTGCAGCTTCTGCCTCCCAGGTTCAAGCAATTCTCCTGCCTCAGCCTCCCAAGGAGCTGGGAACTATAGATGCCCACTGCCACGTCCACCTAATTTTTGTATTTTTAGTAGAGACGGGGTTTCACCATGTTGGCCAGGATGGTCTTGATCTCCTGACCTCGTGATCCGCCCACCTCAGCCTCCCAAAATGCTGGGATTACAGGTATGAGCCACTGTACCTGGCCAACACTTTTTAAACTGTAGTAATATTAGTATACTGTAAGAGTCTAATATTTGTCTAAAAGTATATGCATTTTAAAAATGTGTTAAGACAAAAGTAAAGTTCTGTGTGAAAAATTCGTTTAATAATTTGTATTTAAAATTCCACACACTTACGTTCTCTATATTATCATAGTTCATTATTGTATCTCTTTTTAGAACATACTAAAATTTTTAAAACTTCATTGAAGTACCATGAGGTAAACTGAACATATGTAAAATGTACAATTTGATCAGTTTTCACATAGGTGTGTACCCTGAAATTATCAACACAATGAATATATTCATCACCCCCAAAAGTTTTCTTGAGAACACATTTAAATCTGACTTATATTTTGGTTATTTGTTTATATATTTGTGTCCCATATTGATTGTTATCTCAGCCAGGACCATGCCTTCCTTTAGCAAACTTCATAAATAGGCAGTCACAAAACATTTTTTAAATTAACCAACTGAAATGAAGCTTTCTTTCTTTTATATTTTTTATTTTTTTATTTTTGAGATGGAGTTTCGCTCTTATTGCCCAGGCTGGAGTTGCTCGGCTCACCGCAACCTCTGCCTCCGGGGTTCAAGTGATTGTCCTGTCTCAGCCTCCTGAGTAGCTGGGATTACAGGCATCCACCACTACGCCCGGCTAATTTTGTATTTTTTACTAGATGGCTAGGCTGATCTCGAACTCCCAACCTCAGGTGATCCACCCACCTCGGCCTCCCAAAGTGCTAGGATTACAGGCATGAGCCACGGCACCCGGCCCTTTCTTTTTCTTTCTTTTTTTTTTTTTTTTTCTTTTTTTTTGGGGGGGGGTGAGACAGAGCCTTATTTTGTCACCCAGGCTGAAGTGCAGTGGTACAATCATGACTCACTGCAGCCTTGACCTCCTAGCCTCAAGTGATCCTCCCATCTCAGTCCCCACCCCAAGTAGCTAGGACTATAAGAACATGCAGACACGCCCAGCCAACTTTTTGTTTGGAGAGATGGGGTCTCACTCTGTTCCCCAGGCTGGTCTCAAACTCCTGGGCTCAAGTGATCTTCCTACCTTAGCCTCCCTTAAGTGCTGGGATTATAGGTGTGATCTACTGCACCCAACTTTGAAGCTTTCTTTTGGAAAATTAAAATTATATTTAGTCACTTAATGTTAGCAAGAGAATTTTAACTTTTAGTTGTTTTTTTTTTTTTTTTTTTTCTATAATGGGTCTACTTTTGTTTGGCCTAGAGTTTTCTTTTTCTTTTTTTTGAGACAGAGTCTTACTGTGTCACTTAGGCTGGAGTGCATGCAGTGGCATAATCTCAGATCATTGCAACCTCTGCCTCCCGGGTTCAAGCAGTTTTCGTGACTCAGCGTCCCAAGCAGCCAAGATCACAGGCATACACTACCACACCAGGCTATCTTTCATATTTTTTAGTAGAGACAGAGTTTTGCCATGTTGGCCAGGCTGGTCCTGAATTCCTGACCTCAAGCAATCCACCTGCCATGGTCTCCCAAAGTTCTGAGATCATAGGTGTGAGCCACCACACTCAGGCTGGCCTAGAGTTTTCTGTTTTAGTTTTTCTTAATATGCTGAAGTATATTTTTATTGTCATATAATTCCTTGTCTTTTCTGTGTGACAGGTATATGAAAAGAAATCTGCTTGTTAAGTATGCAGTTCTTATATCATATGCAGTCTTTTATGAATACTTATAATTTTATGACATTTAAAGATATTCTAACCTTATTTTGAATTTATTGTTTCTTAGTTCATCCCTCCTTTTAAATGGAAAACAAATTCACGTAGCTTATTGGAAAGAATCTGACAAGTTGTTGCTAATTGGCCTGCCTGCTGAAGAGTAAGTTGAGATTTTTGCTTACCTTAAAATCATTTCCAATAATGTTAACTTTGGTTTTGTCAAAATTAGACATTTTTGTCAAAAGACAAACTCCTTGAACAGTTATACAGCTTAAAGGTCTATTGCACTAGTAAAATAGTCAGCTGTGTTCATTTGGTATGAATAATGCTGAAAGGTGCCATGAAGCCTCAGTTGGGCCAGTTAGTAAGGGTGAGGGCTGTCAATACACCTGCCTCTTTTGTTGTCAGCAGAGAGATGGCTGAGAAATGAGCTCTTCCTCTGCTTAACTTTCTGACAATACTGTGATTTGGATTTTGCATATTTACAGTTTTTTACTGTTGGAAGTTTTGGAGAATTAAGGGTCAGCGGAAGGGTATTTTGCCCTGATGTTAAGCATCTTTGAAAAGCGACTTCTCTAATAGTATATCTTACATTATCATGGTCTCCCTCTTAACTTTTTTGTATATATTTTGAAGTATACAGTATTTTCATAGTTGTAGGTAAAAGCAGGATTGGCATTTATAATAAACTAACCTGGTGCTCCAGGGACTACATTAGATATCTTAAATTCATTAAACTCATTTAATCTTCAAAATCACTTCCAAATGTACTTAGTGATTACTGGCTCCATTTTAGAGATGAGGAAAGTAAAATCAAAAGAGGGTTCAATAACTTCCCAAAGTTCACATAATCAGCAAGAGGCAGGATTGGAAATTGATTGAAAGTCTGTCTGAATTCTTTCTACAACATCGATTCCCTGATGTCACAGGACATTGAAAACCAAGGGAGAAATAGACTACAAGTATGGAGAATGGCCTCAAGGAGATGGACTTAACTACTATTATAATAGTGTTATTTTCTTGTTCAATGATTTTTAAAACTTGTAATTTAGACTTTTGCCTACTTTAAAAGATATGTGGGCAACTTTTATTAAATAATTACATACTTTAGTTTTCCCCTTTTATCTGTAGAATCATAGCATATGGTCTACAAAATAGGAATCAAATATCAAAATAAATACTATAGTATGTGACTGATACAACTTCAGAGAATACAAGTTGAGATAAATTTTCTCGGTGTTGCTTCAAGCTTCCCAAGAAAGAAAAAGATGTACCAGAAAAATGCATTATCTAGCCAATCTGAGCATGAATATGACTATTTTTATTACTAATGATTTTGTTAACTAGATTTCTTTCATTATATAGCAGTGCATTCATTTTTTTATTGCTGTGTAACATCGTTCCCAAAAACATGGGGGTAATTTAAACTTAAATAGTAAACATTTATTAACACAGAGGCGTTTTGGTGGTTTGGGAATGCAGGAGCAACTTAGCAGGTCATTCTGTCTCAAGGTCTTTCTTGAAGTTACAGTCCAGTGTTGGCCAGAGATAGACTTATCTGAAGGCTTTAACTGGAGCTGGAGAATCTGCCTCCAAGATGGCTTACACACCTGGTCATTGTCAGGAGGCCTAGCTTCTTGCCTCATTGAGCTCTCCATGTAGCTGTTTGGGTATCCTCGTAAAACGTCAGCTGGCTTCCTCCAAAGTGGTAAGCCAAAAGACAGAAAAAGGGGGATGCTACAAGACCTTTTATGGCTTAGCCTTAGAAGTGTTACACTGCCATTTTCACAGTATTTGTCATTTCCACCATTCTGTTTGTTAAAATTGAGTTACTAAGCCAGCCCACACTCATCAGGAAAGGAATTAAGCTTCACTTCTTGAGGGGAAGAGTATCAAAGAATTTGTGGACATGTTTTACCGTTGCAAACAGGAATGCCAAAGATGGCTACAGTGAAAAATATCAAAATAATTATGTTTTTAAGGTAACTTTAATTTGGACAGAAAGAGATAGAATCTATCATAAATACGGGGTTGAAATCTTTTAACATGAGGGGATAATGGCACTGTGACATATATTATTAGATGAGGGCACTCTTTAACCAGCCACACAACAGAAAAATGTGTGTTTTTCTGTCTAAAGTAGGATAATGAACCCTGCTCAGAGACTGTCCTACGGGTTTGGATTATGAGAAACAAAGGAGTTGTTTAAAAAGCATGTGTTTGTAGCTGGGCAGTGGCTCACACCTGTAATCCTAGCACTTTGGGAGGCCAAGGCTGACAGATTGCTTTGAGCTCAGGAGTTCAAGACCAGCCTGGGTAACAGGGTAAAACCCCATCTCTACAGAAAATAAAAAATTAGCCAGGCATGGTGGCATGTGCCTATAGTCCCAGCTCCTTGGGAGGCTGGGGTGGAAGGATTGCTTAAGCCTGGGAGGCAGAGGTTGCAGTGAGCTGTGATGGTGCCACTGTACTCCAGCCTGGGTGACAGAGCACGACAATGTCTCAAAAAAAAAAAAAAAAAAAAAAGAGAAGAAAGAAAGTAATTATGGATTTACAAGAATTGGAAACATCCAGAATAAGATGATATAGGATGTAGCATGTGTCTTGAAGACTTCTGTAGCAGCCCAAAAGGCAAAAGAGAAGAAAGAAAATACAGTGGTAAGATAAAGGTAGCATAGGCAGTTAGAGAGAGGAAAGGCAGACCTGGCTAAGGAACTGAGCAACGGCTGTTCAACCACAGTCTGATGACACCAGCTGAATCAGCTAGGCAGAGACAGTTTCCAGGTGAGGTTATATCCTGAAGCCAGCAAAGGACTGTCACTGCTGAGCTCTGGATCAAGGTTGTACCACATGAGGGATGCTCTAGCCAATTTCTCACTCTATTTATCAGAATGGAGGAAGGGAGGCCATCTTCCCTGAATATTTACATCATTCCCATCCTAAATAACTTGGCTTGATAAGTTAGAATTAATTTGAAGTTCCTCTTTATTCTCTTTCCTGAGCTTCCAGTGAAAAGTAAGCTTGAGCCATCTGTTTATCCTTCTCTTAATGCTCATACCAACCCACTGTTCCAGATTATTTTCCTTCTCCATCTCACTTCACATAACTATAAAAGATAGGTAGTATTATTGTCATTTATTCAAAGTTGGAAATAGAGTATTTCAAGATCATACACAAGTACCTCCTCAGTGTCAACTTACGTGTCTTCGTATCACCAACATTTTGTACATGCTTGGTAATCGAACTCAGCCCTGGGATTTTTCTCCTTGTCCATCTCAGTGCCATAGACTGTGTGTTTCCCTCCTTGCCTCTATGCCTTTTATAAGCAGGGTGAAAAAAATGCTGTCCCACAGAATTCAGGGTGGGGCACATGATCGAGGCACATGTGTTTTCAGATGGGACAATCACACTCCCATGATGGCTGCAGTGAATAGCGGAAACCTAACCGGGAGGACACTGTCGGATAGTGGGAGAATAACTTTGGGTCTAAGAAGATGAGTGCTCACTGGCAGGCTCTACTCCCTTTCTACCCCTGCACAAATTATGTAACTTCTTGGACTTCCATTTACTGATTCGTATAATCAGAATAATAAGACCTACCTTATAGAGTTCTTATAAGGCTTCAGTGAGAAAATATAAGTCCATTTCTTTATTTCCTTTCTTCTATTTTCTTAAACCCTTTCTCCATTTCATTTTGGAGTGTGTTTTTGTTACAGGATTTGGAGACCCAGTTGATACATGGGTAATACTAAAAAGTGTCAAGAATATAGCATTTCTTTTTATGGGCTCAGGTCATGTAAAAACTAGTTTATTTGCAGTAATTTCATTTAATCCTCAGAATCAATCTGAGAGGGACTTAGTGATTATTGGCTTCATTTTACAGATAAAGAAACTGAACTTTAGAGAGAGTTACATGATTTTCAATAAATGATGTTATAAAGTCCCTGTTAGATTCATGCTGGAATGAAATCTAGAATAAAGTGATCAATGGTTGTTGAAAGCGACCATTTTACATACCTTTATTCAGAGTTGACACATATACTTTTCATATTCCATATGTGTAAAATTCAAAGATGTTCTGCTTCTTTTAGATAAATATAATTTAATTATGCTATGAATTCATACATATAATTTTGCTTTTTAGAGTTCATCTTCCTCGGCTAAGGAGCATGATAGAAAATGTAGCCCAAACCTTAAAATTTATGTATGGTTCTTTAGATAGGTAAGTACTTCTTCAAATTGAATCTCAAGTTTTAATTATGTGATTCCAAGTCACCTTTTGCATTTAACACCATTTCCTGACAGTTCAGTTGTTTGTCTCCTCTTCCTCCTCCTTTCCCCTTTCCTCCTCCTCTTCGCTCCTCTTCCTCCTCCTTCCTTTTCCTCTTCCTTTCTTCTATTTCCTTATTCTTCCTCCTCCTTCTTTTTCTCCTTCCTCTTCTTATTTTCTCGTCTTTTATTATGGGCTTTTATGTTACAACAATTGGTAGTTTTCATGTGATTCATTTCCTTCTTTTTCTTTTTTGGTCTCATATATTACTTTAGTGAAATTTCTTAGTGAATTAGTGACATAACCACAACTGTGTTCTGATTTGAAATATTCCTGCAGGGGCAAATGTAAAAGTATCTCTTAGTAACAGATACAGAAAAGGGAAAGATTTAAACTACATTTTTGTGTTTTTCTTTGCTTATAAGACGATCAAATTCACTATCCTGAAATAGGATGCTTCTTTCTCAAGAAAATTTTTTTAGTAAAAAATGTATACACTATAAAAAAAGACATACAGTAGAGATGGTATTGATTGGTTTTGTGTCCTTCCATATATTTTCTATACAATAAAAAATATACATACTCCTTTTTTAACATAAGTATGCTTTTATGTATATTTTTCTGCTTCTTGCTTTCTTAACCTTCATGATCAGAAGACAGAAATTTGAAGTAACATTTAACATTTGAGCACACAAAATTAGGTATAAGAAATCGATTTTTCTCTTAGTGACTTCTATTCTTGTATTTCTGAGGGCCGAAATGTTATCTTTGTATTTAAAGCCTTACAAGTATATCAGTACAAAAATCCAAAAGCAGTTTGTACATTTCTCCAAACCATAGTGATATCAGCTCTGTTTATCTCTAGTGGATCTTTGTTATCATTGTTCTCAAAGCGTCATGAAGTAATTTTCTGTAATTGTATCATCTGGGAAAATTATCTACTTTGCAGTGTTTTCTTTTCTTTTTTTTTTTTTTTTTCTTTGAGACGGAGTTTCGCTCTCGTTACCCAGGCTGGAGTGCAGTGGCGCAATCTCGGTTCACCGCAACCTCCGCCTCCTGGGTTCAGGCAATTCTCCTGCCTCAGCCTCCCGAGTAGCTGGGATTACAGGCACGCGCCACCATGCCCAGCTCATTTTTTGTATCTTTAGTAGAGACGGGGTTTCACCATTTTGACCAGGATGGTCTCGATCTCTTGACCTCGTGATCCACCCGCCTTGGCCTCCCAAAGTGCTGGGATTACAGGCTTGAGCCACCGCGCCCAGCCCTTTGCAGTGTTTTCTAGAGGAATCTCTGAGGAGGCACATCCCTGTCAAACCTGATTACTTACCAACATTTTCCAGATGAGTGAGATACAAAGAACTTGGCATCCCTACATAGCGCTTTTACCTTTTACTAATAAGGAAATTTTTAAACAATGAATACTAAGAATGTGGTTATGAACTGCCTCCTTAAGTTTACTTGAGAGAAGCAAACTTTGCCATATTTTGCCCTAATTGAACCTTTTGTTTTCATAAAATCAGAGATTATCAAAGATTAAATTTTTGCAATGAGTTTTATACATGAAAACAGTCCATTGGCGTTGTTCTACAAATTCCATTAGAGTAGACTGGGGACAGAGGGACTTAATTTCTCTTTCATCTTGAAATTTATCTTCCATTGATTGTGGAAGTATCTTTTTGATGGCAGCAAATTTAACTCTTTTCTACTTGTTCAAGTGAAGATTTAAAGAGCAAACTACAATAATAAATGTGAAGCTCCACTGAGTTCTTAAAACCAAGAAGCAGAGTGAATCCAGGATGTTATTAATAGACATTTTGTGATAATTTTTATACCAACTTTTTTTTCTGACTATGAAAGATATTAAGGGCCCATTGTGAAAAATTACAAAAAGACCAAAAAATATAGAAACTTAATTATTTTTTTAAAGTTGTGAGCTGGTTAGTTCTCTATGAGTCACAGAAAACTGACTATATACTAACAGTGTAATGTTGTGACCAAATTAAAGCTATAAAATTTCCTTCACCATTCCCAGTGAATTCATCAAGTCCTGATCAGTCTGTCTTCAAAACCTCTAATCCGCCTGTTTGTCTTTATCTTTACTATTCCCCTGTCCAGCTACGCCATCTCTCACACACTACAGTAGCCTCTTAACTTGTCTGCTTCCCATCATTCTTGCCACTTGAACTCATTTTCATATAGCAGTTAGAGTGATCTTTCTATATTATTATCTGGCTCCTACCTACCCTTCTGACCTCAGATTTCAAACCACACATGCCCCTAGAGACTGTATTGCAAACACCCTGACAAAGCTTTTCCCCACCCCAGGCCTTTTTTACATTTTCTTCTTGCCAGATTTCCTGACATTGGAATATCAGCTTAAACGCCCTTTCTCAGAGATTCTTCTCCAACCATTCAATCTAAAATAGCCAACCTGTCATACCACCCATTCACATTGTACTATTTTCTGCATAGTCCTTTATATGAATCCATGTTTTTTACTGTTTGTTCAATTGTTGTCTTTCTCCATTGGAACATAAGCTCCAGAGGAGCTCATTGTCTTTTGTCTTAATAGTTTTACTGCTATACCTCAGCAATGCAAATAGTGCCTGGACTGTGGCAGTCACTCAAATATTTGTTGGATGAATCAGCAAATATTATTTTGATATGCTAATAGCATATGTACCTGCTATTTTGTCATTCAGTGGGCTGTTCCAATCAATGGTCGCAGTGAATGCTGTGTTACTTTTATATGGCTAAAAGCAAGCATTTCTTTTTTTCTCTCTCATTTTGTTTTTTGAGTTCTTCAATGTTATACCAAGACGGAAGAAAATAACTTATGCTTATTACGTACTTACTTATTATTTGTGTACCAGTAAATAATAAGCATAATAAGAACTTATGCTTATTATGTTCTAGACATTCTCCTTGTGAGTTAGATTGTATTAACCCTAGTTTCACAGAGTTGGAAACCAAAGTTAGAGAGAGGTTAGGTCATTTGCCTAGGATAGCTACCTAGAAAGAGCTGTGATAAGCCAGATCTGTTCTATTACAAAGTTCAAAATCTCTTTATCATTCCACATTGCCTGAAAGATATTGGGAATTATAAATGGTTGAGAGATAGTCAGAGGTAAAAATAACCTACATTTTTTACAAAAAGGGCACTTCAGCCCTTACTGTTGTAGATGTGTCGCTTGTATTAGTCCTGTGGTTCTTCCATAGAACATCTACTCAGTACATTTGAGAGTAGGTTTTAGGGTAAAAAATATGGACAGGGTGAATTTCTTTACACACTCCATCAGTAACATTCTAGCAGTGATTCTATTAAGTGAGGAGAGGAGTGAGGAAGATAGCCTATATAGTCAGGAAAGATCTGGTCCCCTTAGGAGCACACAAAAAATGACCTCCATTTCCATATGTCATTCTAACTTACAGCTCTTATGTCTCCAGTGCCTTTTGCCAGGTTGAGAATGTTCCTCGTTTGGATCATTTTTTTAACTTGTTCTTTCAAAGAGCACTTCAGCCTGCGAAACTGCATTCCGGTACCAGTCCCAGTGCTCAGCAGTATGATGCTTCCAGTGCAGTACTTTTAGATAACCTCCCTGGAGTCCGGTGGCTCACACTTCCACTGGAAATCAAGGTAATCTTAGGTATTATAAAGAAGAACCAGAACCAGGTGCCTTATTATAATCTTTTATATTCTCTTTTTTTCTTAGAGTCTTTGTTATTTGGGAATTATGGTTAAAAATTAAAGAGGCAATTGGTTGACAAAGTAGGAGGTCCAGTGCAATAAACCCAGAAAGAGAAATTATTCTTTATAAATAGAAATTAGCTTTTTCCTCTTTAAATTTAAGCTTTGTGCAAGCTGGGAATACCTTTCAGAAATCGTAATTAAATGGTGTGCCTTACTTTGGAATTTTGTGACTTTGGTTTTATAATGTTAGGTTATCAAGTTAGAATTATGTTTCTGTACAAAAAAAAATGGATGACGTGTTGACTAACAGTATTCTCAGTTAAAATACAAAGTTCACTAGTCTACCAAAACCTTTTTTTTTTTACCATGAACATATGTGATTACCTTTTGGCTTGTCCCATAGATAGCATACCAACAGTCAGACTGCATGACAGTTAAGTATTATCAATATGATTTTAGTCATATCTGTATACCTACAATAACTTCATTATTGAATGATTGACAAGATTGTTTCAGACATTTTCATCAATGCAGATAACCATATAATCTATTCGGTTACAGCATTTGTATTAATATAAAATGGGGCACTATACCATAGCCACTTCTCTGCCCATGAAGGAACCTAGGCTATGTTACAATAGAAACCTAATTCAAGTTTCTTATCTTCATTAGACTCTACAATGTATGATCAAATAAATGCCTTTTTGATAGTTTAATAATTATTTAAATTGATGTATCAATCACTTTGCTCAGTTTTCTTATCCGTAAAATGGAGGAAATAATAGTACCTACTTCATAGAAGAGTTGTAAGTTATTACACGTGAAGTACTTAGACCTGTGCCTAGCACATTGTAGTTGTAGTTATGGGAGCATTATCATACGATTGCTATTTGAAAGGAGATGAGATGTTAGAGCGTGTTCAAAGGATGCTTTGCCTTCTGGTATTTTTATTTTGTCCTTAGCTCTATCAACTGCCTGGTGATGTATCTTTTGATATCTCAGGACAATAATTACCTTTTCTTTCTTTCTTTCTTTCTTTTTTTTTTTTTTTAGACAGAGTCTTGCTCTGTCACCTCAGCTGGAGTGGGAGTGCAGCGGCATGATCATAGCTCACTGCAGTCTCCACACCCCAGGCCCAGGTGATCCTCCCACCTCAGCCTCTCGAATAGCTGGGACTATATATGCACACCACCACACCTGGCTAATTTTGTATTTATAGTAGAGACAAGGTTTCTCCATGTTGTCCAGGCTAGTCTTGAACTCCTGAGCTCAAGCAGTCTGTCCACCTCAGGCTCCTAGAGTGCCGGGATTGCAGGCATGAGCCATGCTACCTGGCCTACCATTTTCTTAAATTGTATAAAAAGTAAAAAGTCTGAGATATATAATTCTACCTCCCTAATGTTTTCATAAGAATATATAAGCATTGGCTGGGCATTGTGGCTCATGCCTGTAATCCTGTGCTTTGGGAGGCTGAGGTGGGAGGATCACTAGAGACCAAGAGTTCAAGACCAGCCTGGATAACATAGGGAGACCCTGTCTCCACAAAAATTTTAAACATTAGCAGAGCATGGTGGCATGTGCCTGTAGTTCCAGCTACTCAAGAGGCTGAGGTGGGAGGATTACTTGAGCCCAGGAGTTGGGCTCCCCACTCAATCATAGTTGTAGTGAGCTATGATTGCACCACTGTACTACAGTAGGGCAACAGAGTGAGACCCTATCTTAGGAAAGAAGAGGGAAAAGGAAAAAGGGAAGGTAAAAGGAAAAAAGAAAGGAAAGGAAAAGGTAAAGGAGAAAGAAAGGGGAAAGGAAAGGGAAGGGAAAAGGAAGGGGAGGGGGAAGGAAAGGATATAAGTGTTTAATAAAGGTAGAAACATAGAAAGAAAGTAACTAGATAAATTTACTTTTAAAAGAGAAACACCCTGGTTCTAAAGACTGTCTCATGTCCATTTTGGGGTCTTTTTTCCTCAGATAGTCACAGGGCCCATGTCCACGTCATGAGTCAGAAGGTACTATCTCATGAGGCTTGCCATTCTTCCTGGCCATTACCCAGGTTCTTGCCCCTCTGTCATAATTTCTTCATTAAAGAAACCTCTTCCCTCAAAATATATAGTCCCTTCTTTCTGTGATAGTAGAGGTAACTTACTGTTTTAGGGGCATTGTGTTTAGAATTTAGATACATTAAGACTAAATATTATCTTCCCTCTAAGAAGTTTAAGATGTTTAAAAATAAAGCCTATTTTGGGCTTACAAATTCCATGTGAAGGCTACCTCTTATACTGACTTCTTTTTCATTGAGATTTTTGTTAATTTAGCATACATTTCATTAAAAGATTTATATGTTTTTCTTTATTTCACCCAAAAAGAATATCAAAGTAAGAAATCACTGTGAAAATTGTGGTATATATTTTTTAATTCATTGCCTTAAACTGTAGCTGTTGCTTATCTTGTCAATGCTTTGGTTGCTTTTATCCTTATTATGTCTAACACTACTGTGTGGAGATCAGTGTTGTTCATTGTGCTGGTTGCTCAGGTTTGTCCTGTGCTTTCCAGAATCCAGAAAACCCTCTAGATGTTCACAGTCAAGTTGAGCAGGTGAAATTAATACACGGGAAACAGTAAGGATCTGGCTTAGATGTTTTCTACATTTTGTAGTCCGGTTAGGAGATTAAGAACACTTTTGGGAAGAGAGATAGATTCCTTCTGCTAAAGTAGTCTAAAAGTCTATTTGATTAATGTAAAATTTGAATAACAGTAACATTTGAAGTCTTTTTTTCAAAAAAAAAATGTTTTTTAACTGCAGTTTTAGGTTCACAGTAAAATTGAAAGAAAGGTACAGATTTCCCACATACCCCTCCCCACGTACATCACACATACATAACCTCTCTATTATCAACATTCTCCACCACAGGGGTACAGTTGTTATAATTGATGAACCTACATTGACACATCATAATAACCCAAAGTCCATCATTTAAATTAGGGTGCATTCTTGGTGGTGCACATTCTGTGGATTTAGACAGATTGAATGACATGGATTCATCCTTTTAGTATCAAACAGAGTAGTTTCACTGCCCCAGAAATCCTCTGTGTTCTCCTTATCCCTCTCTTTCATCCCTCCCTTTCCATTAACCCCTGGAAACAATTGATCTTTTCAATGTCTCCATCATTTTATATTTTCCAAAATGTTATGTAGTTGTAATCATATAGTAAATAGCCTTTCCAGATAGACTTCTTTCACTTAGTAACATACATTTTAAGTTCCTCTTTGTCTTTTTACGGCTTGATAGCTCATTTCTTTTTAATGTTGAATATTTCATTGCTCAGATGTACCAGAGTTTATCCATTTGCTGGAAATCTTGGTTGCTCTCAAGTTTTGGCAATTAATTGTTGGTCAGATAGCAAGAGAATGTTTAGTATTGTAAGAAACTGCCAAACTGTCTTCCAAAGTGGCTATATTTTGTATTCCCATCAGCAATGAATGAGAGTTTCTGTTGTTCCATATCCTTGTCAGAACTTAGTTTTGTCAGTATTTTGGATTTTGGTCATTCTACTGTGTCTAGTGCTGTCTCATTGTTATTTTAATTTGCATTTCCCTGATGATCATATGATGTGGAACATCTTCTCATATGCTTATTTGCCATCTGAATATCTTCTTTTTTTTTTTGAGACGGAGTTTCGCTCTCGTTACCCAGGCTGGAGTGCAATGGCGCGATCTCGGCTCACTGCAACCTCCGCCTCCTGGGTTCAGGCAATTCTCCTGCCTCAGCCTCCCGAGTAGCTGGGATTACAGGCACGCGCCACCATGCCCAGCTAATTTTTTGTATCTTTAGTAGAGACGGGGTTTCACCATGTTGATCAGGATGGTCTCAATATCTCGACCTCGTGATCCACCCGCCTCAGCCTCCCAAAGTGCTGGGATTACAGGCGTGAGCCCCCGCGCCCGGCCCTGAATATCTTCTTTGAGGAAGTGTCTGTTAAGGCCTTTGGCCCATTTTTTTTTTAATTCAATAGGTTTTTAGGGAACAGGTGGTGTTTGGTTACCTGAGTAAGTCCTTTAGAGATTTCGGTCGACCCATCACCCAAGGAGTGTACACAGTACCCAGTGTATAGTCTTTTATCTCTCACCACCCGCCACTCTTTCCCCCAAGTTCCCAAACTCCAATGTATCATTCTTACGCCTTTACATCCTCATAGCTTAGCTCCCACATATGAGTGAGAACATATGTCTGGTTTTCCATTCCTGAGTTACTTCACTTAGAATAACAGTCTCCAGTTCCATCCAGATTACTGCAAATGCCTTTATTTTGTTCCTTTTTTGGCTGAGTAGTATTCCATGTTATACATATACACCACATTTTCTTTATCCATTCATTGATTAATGGGCATTTGGTTCCATATTTTTGCAATTGTGAATTGTGCCGCTATAAATATGTTTGTGCAAGTATCTTATTCGTATAATGACTTCTTTTCCTCTGGGTAGATACCTAGTAATGAGTTTGCCAGATCAAACAGTAGATCTACTTTTAGTTAAGGAATCCCCACAATGTTTTCCATAGTGGTTGTACTAGTTTACATTCCCACCAACAATATAATAGTGTTCCCTTTTTGCCACATCCATGCCAACATCTATTATTTTTTAATTTTTTTATTAGGGCCATTGTTGCAGGAGTGAGGTGGTATCGCATTGTGGTTTTGATTTGCATTTCTTTGATAATTAGTGATGTTGATCATTTTTCCATGTGCTGTTTAGCCATTTGTATATTTTCTTTCGAGAATTATCTATTCATGTCCTTAGCCCACTTTTTGATGGGACTGTTTGTTTTTCTTCTTGCTGATTTGTGTTCCCTGTAGATTTTGGATATTAGTCCTCTGTCAGATGTACAGATTGTGAAGATTTTTCTCCCACTCTGTGGGGTGTCTTTTAATGCTGCTGATTACTTATTTTGCTGTGCAGAAGCTTTTTAGTTTAATTAAGTCCCATCTGTTTTTCTTTGTTTTTGTTTCATTTGCTTTTGGGTTCTTGGGCATGAAGTCTTTGCCTAAGCCAGTGTCTAAAAGGGTTTTTCCAGTGTTATCTTCTAGAATCTTTATGTTTCAGGTCTTAGATTTAAGTCTTCGATCCATCTTGAGTTGATTTCTGTATGAGGTTGAGAGATCAGGATACAGTTTCATTCTTCCACATCTGGCTTGCCAACCACTCCAGCACCATTTGTTGAATAGGATGTCCTTTCCCATTTTATATTTTTGTTTGTTTTGTCAAAGATCAGTTGACTGTAAGTATTTGGCTATATATCCAGCTTTTCTATTATGTTACATTTTTATACCAGTACCATGCTGGTTTTGGTGACTATGGCCTTATATTATAGTTTGAAGTTGGGAATGTGATGCTTCCAGATTTATTTATTATTATTATTATTATTATTATTATTATTTTTTGCTTAATCATGCTTTGGCTATGTGGGCACTATTTTGGTTCTAAATATGAATTTTAGGATTGGTTTTTCTAGTTATGTGAGATTGATGGTGATATTTTGATGGGAATTGCACTGCATTTGTAGATTGCTTTGGCAGTATGGTCACTTTTACCATATTCATTCTACCCATCCATGGGCATAGGATGTGTTTCCATTTGTTTGTGTCATCTGTGATTTCTTTCATCAGTGTTTTGTAGTTTTCTTTGTAGAGGTCTTTCACTTCCTTGGTTCAGTATATTCCTAAGTATTTTTCTGCAGCTGTTGTGAAAGGGGTTGAGTTCTGATTTGATTCTCAGCTTGGTCACTGTTGCTGTATAGCAGACCTACTGATTTGTGTACATTAATTTTGTATCCTGAAACTTTGCTGAATTAATTTACCTGTTCTAGGAGCTTTTTGGGTGAATCTTTACGGTTTTCTAGGTAAACTATCATGTCATCAGCAAACAGTGACAGTTTGACTTCTTCTTTTTTTTTTTTTTGAGACGGAGTTTCACTCTTGTTACCCAGACTGGAGTGCAATGGCGCGATCTCAGCTCACTGCAACCTCCGCCTCCTGGGTTCAGGCAATTCTCCTGCCTCAGCCTCCTGAGTAGCTGGGATAACAGGCACACGCCACCATGCCCAGCTAATTTTTTGTATTTTTAGTAGAGACGAGGTTTCACCATGTTGACCAGGATGGTCTCGATCTCTCGTGATCCACCCGCCTCGGCCTCCCAAAGTGCTGGGATTGCAGGCTTGAGCCACCGCGCCCAGCCGACTTCTTCTTTACTGATTTAGATGCCCTTTATTTTTATCTCTTGTCTGATTTCTCTGGCTAAGACTTTGAGTACTGTTGAATAAAAGTGGTGAAAGTGGACATCCTTGTCTTGCTCCATTTCATTGTGAGGTGTCCCTGGTTGTATTTTTGTTTTGTGGTGTTTGGCCTCCATTCAGGAGGTGGCACTTTCAAGAGAACATCAGCTTCAGCCCCTTAGGGAGGATGTAAACTTGCCCTAGGGACACCTGGTTAAGTATTCAGGTTTCTTAGACGGTGGTCAGAGCCACAGAGCTCCCAAGAGATTATGATCTTTGTCTTTGGCTACCAGAATGGGTAGAAAAATACTACTAGGTAGGGGCAGGGATAGGCAGGTCTGAGCTCCAGCTCTTCTTGGACAGGGTTTGCTGTGGCTTCTGTGGGGGTGCGGTTCCAAGTCCAGTGGAGTTATATTCCCAGGGGGATTATGGCTGCCTCTGTTGAGTCACACAGGTCACCAGGGAAGTGGGGAAAAACCGGCAGTCACAGGCATCACTCATCTCCCGCATAGCCCACCATCATAAAGGCCAGTCTCACTCCCACCATGCCACCACAACAGCATTGAGTCTATTTCTAGGTAGCCGGTGACCATGGCTTAGAACTTGCCCCAGACCAGGAGCCTCCCCATTGAGAAAACAAGCAGACTCACAGTTTTTCAACATCTCAGGGAGCCTGCAGCTGTGATCCAGTTCCTTCAAAGGGTCTACGGATTCTCACAGCTTTCCTGGTATGTTTCTGCTGTAGTTCTTGGAGCAAAAGTTCATGATGTAAGTGTCCACATGCTGCTCTGTTGATTCGCACAAGAGCTTCAAGTAAGCCTTGCCTCCTATCTGCCATCTTAATCCTATTCTGGACCATTAAAAAATTTTTTGTGCATGTTCCTACTGTGGAGTTTTAAGAGGTCTTTGTATAGTTTAGATAACAGTTCTTTATCACATGTGACTTTTTCAAATATTTTCCCCCAGTCTGTGGTTCATCTTATTCTATTGACATTGTCTGTTGGAGAGCAATAGTTTTTAATTTGATGAAGTCTAGCTTATCAGTTTCATGGATTGTGATTTTGGTGTTATACCTAAAAAGTTATTGTCATACCCAAGGCCATCTAAATTTTCTCCCATGTTATTTTCTAGGACTTTTATAGTTTTGCCTTTTACATTCATATTTTTCAAATGGGTGTTCAGTTATTCTAGCACCATTTGTTGAAAAGACCATCTTTGCTTCTTTACATTGTATTTGCTCCTTTGTCAAAGATCAGTTGACAGTACTTATGTGGGTATATATGTGGACTCTCTGTTCCATTGACCTATTTGTCTGTTCTTTGACCAATAACACAATGTCTTGATTACTGTAGGTTTATATTAAGTCCTAAAGTAAGATAGTATCAGTCCTCAGATTTTGTTGTTCTCATTCAATATTGTACTGGCTGTTCTAGGTCTTTTGCCTCTCCATATAAACTTTACAATACCTTGTTGGAATTTTTATTGGGATTGCATTTAATATATAGATCAAGTTGTGAAGAACCGACATCTTGACAATATTGAGTCTTCCTATCCGTAAAAACATGGAATATCTCTCCATTTGTTTACTTCTCCTTTGATTTCATTTATCAGAGTATGGTAGTTTTCCTCATACAGATATTGTGTATATTTTGTTAAATTTATAACTAAGAATATTTTATTTTGGATATTGCTAAGGTACATGGTATTCTGTTTTTAATTTCAAATTCCACTTATTCATTGCTGATATATAGGAAAGCAATTGACTTATAGGCTGGGTGCGGTGGCTAATGCCTGTAATCCCAGCACTTTAGGAGGCTGAGATGGGTGGATCACTTGAGGTCAGGAGTTCATGACCAGCCTGGCCAACATGGTAAAACCCCTTATGTACCAAAAAAAAAATACAAATCTAAGCAGGGTATGGTGGCACATACCTGTAGTCCCAGCTACTCAGGAGACTGAGGTGGGAGAATCACTTGAATGCAGGAGGCAGAGGCTGCAGTGAGCTGAGATCATGCCACTGCACTACAGCCTGGATGACAGAACGAGACCTTTATATATTTATAAAATATATTAAAGAACGAGACTTTTATATATTTTATAAAATATATGAAATTTTAATAAATGAGATTTTGTCAATTCTTTCAGATTTCCTATGTAAACAATAATGTCAACTAGGAACAAAGACCGTTTTATTTCTTCCTTCCCAATCATGTATTTCATGTTCTTGCCTTATTGCATTAACTGGGCCTCCCAGTATGATGTGGAAAATAGGTGGTGGTAGGGGACATCCTTGCCACTTTCTCATCTTAGGAAGCACCTCACATATCACCATTAAGTATGAAGTTAGCCATAAGTTTTTTGTAGATATTATTTAACATGGTGAAGAAGTTTCCCTCTATTCCTAGTATACTAAGAGTTTTTATTATGAAAGCGTATCGGACTTTTATCAAATGCTTTTTCTGCATATAGATAGAATCGTGTGTGGGTTTTTTTTTTTTTTTTTTAGCCTATCGATCTGATGGATTACATTAATTGGGTTTTGAATGTCAAACCTGCCTTGCATACGTGCAATGAATCCCCTTTGTCTCTGGTGTATATTTCTTTTTAGTTGGAGTCCCTCTGCTAATATTTTATTGGAGGTTTTTGCATCTGTTCATAAAAGATACTGGTCTGTCATTTTTTGTTTGTTTGTTTTTCTCTTGTAATATCTTTGTCTGGTTTTGGTAGTAGGGTAATGCTGACCTCATAAAATGAATTAGGAAGTATTCCCTCTGCTTCTGTCTTCTGAAAGAAATTATAGAGAATTGGTATAATTTCTTACTTAAATGTTTGGTAGAATTCACCCGTCTACCCATCTGGGCCTGGTGCAAGTTGATTAATTATTGATTCAACTTCTTTAATAAATGTAAGCCAATTTATAGTATCTTTTTCTTCTTGTGTCTTTCAAGAAATTTGTCCATTCCATCTAGGTTATCAAATTTGTGAGCATAGAGTTGTTAGCAGTATTCTTTTTTTATCCTTTTAATGTCCATGGACTCTGCACTAATGCCCCCACTTTCATTTCTGATATTAGTAATTTATGTCCTCTCTCTTTTTATCTTAGTTAGGCTAGAGACTTATCAATTGTATTTTTTTTTTTTTTTTCAAAGAACCAACTTTTGGTTTCACTGATTTTTCTCTATGGCTTTCCTGTTTTCAGTGTCATTGATTTCTCCTCTAATTTTTATGATTTCCTTTTTTCTGCTTATTTTAGATTTGATTTTTGTTCTGGTTTCCTAAAATAGAAACTTAGATTATTGGTTTTAGATCTTTCTTCTTTTCCAATGTATGCATTTAATGCTAGAAACTTCCCCCAAGCACCACTTTTGCTGCACTACATAAATTTTGATAAGTTGTGATTTCATTTTTTTTTAGTTAGAAATACTTTTAAGACCTTAATTTTATACTGAAACATTCTGAGACATGATGGTAAATTATTAAACCTCACTGTTTTAGACCAATAAAGCCCTATCTGTTTCAAATGCCAATTACTTCATTTAAGGCAGTATAGCACAGCAGTTTAATAATCAAGACTTTCTCTTGAGTATTTTAAAAAATTTCAGCTTGAACAATAGTTATATGAACTTAATCAAGTTCTTTTTCCTTAATGGCTTCATTGAGATATTTTACATGTCATAGGATTTCCCATTTAAAATGTACGATTAAATGTTTTTTAGTCTGTTCACAGAGCTGCCTAACCATCACCACAATCAATTTTAGAACATTTCATCATCCAATAAAGAAGTTCCATGACCATTAGTAGTTATTCTTTACTTTTCTCTTTCCCTCTCAATTTCTTCTCCCCACCCTCCTAGCCCCAGGCAATAACTTGCCCAGTTTTCATTTCTATAAGCTTACCTTTTCTAATTTAAAAAAACAATTTTACTCCTCTTATCTGTGATTGTATATTCTTTGACCAATATTTCCTCATTCACCCTCTCCCCTAACTGCCCAAGCCTTTGGTAACCACCATTCTACTCTCTCCTTCTGTGATATTAGCTTTTTTAGGTTCCACATATGAATGAGATCATGTGGTGTTTGTCTTTCTGTGCCTGGCTTATTTTACTTAACATAATGCCCTCTAGGTTCGTTTGCATTGTCATAATGAAAGGATTTTGTTCTTTTTTATGGCTAAATAGTATTCCATTAAGTATATTTAGCACATTTTCTTTATTCATCTGTTGATGGACAGAGGTTGATTCCAGTTCTCCTGATATTTCTCATTATTAAAAATTGTAGGATTTATTGACTATCTATCTTCTAGTGGAAAATGTTAAGGAATTTAATGCCTTAAGAAATCTAGTTAAAAACATGTGTATAAGGTAACTTATACCTGCCAATTTTAGGTGGAAATAGTGATTTTTGTTTGTTTATTTTTAAAAACAAAATAAATCATCATTTTTAACTTGGAAAAAAATGTATTTGTTCCAGTTTTAGTATATAACGAAGTCTTCAGTTTTCCTTCTCAGGCATTTGAGAAGTTTTTTATTTTGATTTTTTTTTTCAATCATATTTTCCTAGGGTACAGTGAAATAATTAAAAGACATTTTATGTTTTCATTTAAGGAATATAAATAAACATATATATTACAGTAATCTTGTACATTAATTGTCTATAGAGTTTAGCAGCAGGAATAGCAACTCATTGAACAGTTTTTGAGATCAAAAATCACAAATTGGTAATTTTTTCCTGCAGTTTTTCACAATACAGACTAATAACCACAAAAAAGGGAACCTAAAGTATTTGCAAGATGCAGAAAAATGTAGGTCACAAATGAGTAATAAGTCATACTGTATGAAAAGCATTGAAAGGCATGACTAATATTTCAAAAGCTTTTTGAAATTTCTCAATAAGACATAATTTGTGTGTGAAACAGTCCTGCAGAGAGTGTTTTGGCATTTAAAGAAAAAAAGAATTCTCTGGGAGGCAGAGGTTGCAGTGAGCCGAGATCGCGCCACTGCACTCCAACCTAGGTGACAGAGTGAGACAGTCTCAAAAAAAAAAGGATTCTTATTCACAAATAGTATGTATGCCACAAAAATCAATTGCCAGCAGTTTTGATTTATATATATATTTGTATTATAGATTAAACTTCAGATTAAATTTATGCTATTTTTAAATTTGGGATGCTTCAAAGAAGAACAAAGGTGATACACAAAAGAGTTAAGGCAATTTCCATAGAAACAAAATCCAAATCCTAAATAAGCTATTTTTTTTCTAATAACTCTGTGGGGGAGTTGAACTATACCAGATTCCAGAGGGCGTTTTAATCTAGGAAAAGATTGACAACTCTTGAATGCAAAGCATTGTATCCAATAGAAAGACAGGGAAGAATGTTGATATTTTTCGAGAATCTAACTATTGAGTAATATACAAGAAATGCAGAAACAAGAACAACTCAAAATAAGTTAGCTACTTTAAGACTGATTTTCATTTTCTTCTATGAAATCAAATGGATTAATTTCTAACTTAAAGCTGGAAAGCAACTTTTGAACCTCATAAATTTACTATGCATTGAATATATGGTAAGGACCATTTTGTAGTTATTGAGATTTAGTTGAAATATGCTATGTTAAATGAGTAAGTTGTTTTATATTTGCAAAGCTTAAAAACAATAAGTTAAATAAGTTAACTTTTATAATTGCAAAGCTTAAAAACAATATGTTCCATTTTAAGACATTTCCTAAGTAACACAAAAGAGAAAGAAACTCAATTTTTCAAGTAGTATTTAAGCTCTTTTTATATGGCCATTAATAAAAAAGTAACAATATAAGTCAAATGTTTATGTTACTTTTTTTTTTTTAACTTAGATGGAATTAGACATGGCATTAAGTGACTTGGAGGCTGCAGATTTTGCAGAACTGGTAAGAGAAGGAGTGGGTTTTATAAAAGGCTCAATGTTGAATTTTTATTTTGTATACCAGTCATTATTCTAACTATTTACCAAGTCGATATATAATAATCTTGAAATACACATTAGGCCTCTGTTTTGACACTGACAAAATCTATTTTGCTTACCTTAAGATTTTCTACTCAGTTGAAATATTTGTTACACAATGTATATTATGGGATTAAAAATGATTCATTACACTGGTGTCACTAAAAACTAAGCTTTTGAGGAAGATGAATATGGATGTAATACTGATTAAGTTAATTAAGAATCCTCTAGAGCTGTACTTAAATTGGAAGTATCACTATGGGTTTTAATTTTTAATTATTGTATTTCCTAGCTATGTCCAATGAAAAGGTCTAGCAATAGTGACCATTGCTGTACCCAGGATATGGTGTATAAATAACATTTCTCACCAAAAGGAACCAGGACTCCTCAAGAATTGGCTCATCCAAAATTGGGGTTGAAAATGTACAAGATGGCCGGACGCAGTGGCTCAAGCCTGTAATCTCAGCACTTTGGGAGGCCAAGGCAGGTGGATCACGACGTCAAGAGATCGAGACCATCCTGGTCAACACGGTGAAACCCCGTCTCTACTAAAAATACAAAAAATTAGCTGGGCATGGTGGCGCGTGCCTGTAATCCCAGCTACTCAGGAGGCTGAGGCAGGAGAATTGCCTGAACCCAGGAGGCGGAGGTTGCGGTGAGCTGAGATCGTGCCATTGCACTCCAGCCTGGATAACAAGAGCGAAACTCCGTCTCAAAAAAAAAAGAAAGAAAGAAAACGTGCAAGATAAGTCTAAGAACATCTTGTCATATCAGAAATCCAGAAAGCTTTCCAAAAATTAATAGGGTTATAGTAGAACTCAAATTGTCATGAGACAACTTGAAGAGGCTCCGTCTTTAACATCTATAAGGAAATACCTACAAAAGATTGAAACACATCAGATATGTATAAGTCCATGAGTGCATAATGATACCAAAAAAAAAAAAGGATTCTTATTAGTCAACTTTGCACAATATGAGGGCACCAACTTGTTTTTGTGAAAACTGTTAAATGAAGAAAAATCAGACATTTATCCTGCCTTTCCTGTCTGAACCATGTATCAATGTTACCAAACAGAGGTAACCTTGAAATATCAAGAAAGACTGACAGAATTGGAATATAACCATTTTGCAGTCCCTCAATGAATTAATGGATCTAGGCAATGGTCATCAATAGCTGCTAATATCACAAAAAGAAAAACGGCAGATAATATGTTGTTCCTGATAGAAGCACACAGATGACCTATGAAATATGCTTGATGAGGCCTCAGATGTAACTACCAACCTACAGGAAATACCACTGAAAGGAAACATGTTAAAAGACCCCATTTGGGAAAGAAGATTTGCAGTCAGCAAAATCCTGACTGGCAAATACTGCAGGACACTTTCTTCTCCAAATAAATTAGAAAAAGGTGGTGATGTGAGGGTGAGGAGAAGGGAGAGAAGTTGAGAGAGGACTCAGAACAAGAGACTTAACATTATCAATGAAGTCTATGTATGTCCTTTCTTAGATCCTCATTCAAACAAACTTTTAAAAACATCTATGAGTCAAGGAATCTCATAAATGAGACAGTCTATTCTTGGTTCTCATACATTCAAGGAAATGTAAACACTAATGACTGGGTATTAGATGAAAACAATTCTTTAGATTGTGATAATGGTATTATGATTATATATATTTTGAGATTCCTTTGGTTTTATGCATACATTCTGAAGTGTTTACAGATGAAATGATATAATATCTGGGATTGATTTTGAAATAATTCAGCATGAGGAGGGGAAGATGATGATACAGATGAAACTAGATGAGCCAAGGACTGGTCATAGTCAAACCTGGGTGACAATAGCTATGCAAGAACTAATTGTACAATTTCCTCTTAGTA
The DNA here is from genome assembly GCF_049354715.1 of Callithrix jacchus. Lineage (NCBI taxonomy): Eukaryota > Metazoa > Chordata > Mammalia > Primates > Cebidae > Callithrix > Callithrix jacchus. The sequence goes on along the minus strand of NC_133504.1, from coordinate 69,724,847 downwards.
TACACTAAAATTCTCAGTCATAAAAGTTCTTTTATGAAGTAATGGGAAGTAAGGAACTAGAAGCCATGAAGTGTAGATTATCCTCAAGAAGATTGCAGGTGAAAGTGGGAGGAGAAAATTAGCTTGAAGGGGCGACTGAGTCTTAGCAAAGACCCTAAACAAATGGAAGCATGTTTTGTCTGTACAAATAACAGAAATTTAAGCATGGTAAACTCTTCATGGTAAGCTTTTCGTGGCTCATAATTTTTTTACTAATGAAAGTGTTTAGATGGATATTAATCATTAGGAGCAGTTCAGATCTAAAGTATTAAAATATCCATTGTTTTGGAACTTACATCCAATATGTTTAGTTTAAAAATCTAATTCATGCCTTTATGGAACATTATTTTAATGAGCAGTTGAGTTAACAATATTTTCTATGGTTAAAAAAATGATCTATTGGGATTCCTTGGATACAGAAAAATAACACAATTCATAAAAGAAATAAATGGATGAATTGAGAATGTAAAATGGTACAATTACTTTGGAAGACAGTTTGGCAGTTTCTTAATAACCTAGACGTATACCTACCATATAATTCACCCAGTCTGTTCCTATCTTTTTAAACCAAGAGAACTGAAAGCACATGTAGTACAAAGGCCTGTATACAAAGCAACTTTATTTGTAATAGCCAAAACATGGAACAACTCAAATAACTTAACTGTCCATTAGCAAGGTTGAATACCAGAACAAATTTTGGTATATTCAGAAATGGACTACTACTCAGAAAAAAAGGTGTAGGGAGGTATCGAGGGAACTGTTCTACATGTCAATTTTGGTAGCACTTACATAACTGTATGCATTTGCCAAAACTCACAGAATACAAATTTTGCCTTAATTTTTAAAAATATGAAAATAAGGATTTCTTCTAAATGTTTTGGTGAAATTAGATTTAAGATTTAATCTTATATCCTGGTGCTGTGTTTTCCTTAGTTTTTAAAAATTATTATTAAGGTATAATTTATGTTCAGTAAATTCTTCTGTACCCCTTTACAGTCAACCACTCTCCATACCCCCAACCTCTTTGTGTTCTGTCCCCATGATTTTGCCTTTTCCAGGATGTCATATAAGTTAATCATCCTGCTCATCCTGGCCTTAATGCTGCTCTGGCTACTCAGCTGACCTCCTTTTACTTTCTGATACCTGAACATCCCTGCGCTGTTCAGCTCCACAATTCCCAACTCTTTGGTTCCTGGTCCATGACTGGGCCTCTGACAGCCACTTAGAATAAAGCAGACATTCCACATGTGTCTTGAGAATTTAAATAAACAATCATATAGTAGTTAATTTACTGTGTCTGGCTTTAACTTAGCATAATGGATTTAAGATTCATTCATGCTATTGTACAGGCAGTTCAGTCCTTAATATTGCTGAATAGTAGTATTCCATCATATAGATGTGTCACAATTTGTTTATCCATTCCCCAGTTGAGGAATGGTTAGTTTATTTCCAGTTTTTAGTTTTCTTTAGGTTTCATTGGGTTTAAAAAAAAAACTTATAAAAGTAATAGCTGGCTCACACCTGTAATCCCAGCACTTTGGGAGGCCAAGGTGGGTGGATCCCGAGGTCAAGAGATCAAGACCATCCTGGCCAACATGGTGAAACCCCGTCTCTAGTAAAAATACGAAAAATTAGCTGGGCATGGTGGCATGTGCCTGTAATCCCAGCTACTCAGGAGGCTGAGGCAGGAGAATTGCCTGAACCGAGGAGGCGGAGGTTGCGATGAGCCGAGATCACGCTATTGCACTCCAACCTGGGTAACAAGAGTGAAACTCTGTCTCAGGAAAAAAAAAAAAAAGCAATAGCTGTATACTGGGTGAAGACCCAAGCATGGTTATTAAAAGAAAATATCTTCGCTTATCCTTTTCTATCATTTCCATCCCCAGGTGTAACTGCTATTATGGATTGGAATGCATCCTTCCAGACCTTTTTCCATATACATACATTCCCACACACAAACACACAGGTATATAGTTGGTGGGGATGCTATTTTTAACAAAAATCAGATGATAATATATATTTTGTTCTGCAGCTTGCATGATTTGCTGAGCAGTGTATCCTAAAAACTTTTATGCCTGCTCCAATAGATCAGTCTTATTTTTTTTAACATATGTATGATATTCTGTGGTATATCTAGTTTTGCTGGCCATGCCTCCATTGTTGTTTTTCATGTTATCTCTAATTTTTCTATATTACAAATAATCCAACTGATTCCACTACTTGAGTATTCCTGTGGATTTCTATAAGTAGAATTACTCAAAGGGTATGTAGACTTATTTTTTTTTTATATACCACTTAGTTGCTTGCAAATAGGTTGCATCAATTTGTGCTTTCAAAAATAGCATATGGTAATATTGGATTTTGTAGATTATATAGAGTAAAAGCTTTTTGTCCTAAAAAGATTTGTTCTAAGAAATCCCTCATAGAGTAACAGATTTTATGTTCTTAATGTCTCTAATCAAGAGTCTTAAAAGAATAAAAAATAAGGTTGTTCTCAATGAAATAAATATATGTGTATTATATTTCATCCAAATACTCTGGTATACTGGTTTCTAAAGATGGCACTATGAAAAGTTTAGTTACTAAAGCATATAATTTTCATTTTAACTATTATAGCTTAATTGGAATTTTTATCACAAAAAAGTTAAAATATAAAATCCACTATGAATTTTTCCCCCAGTCTGAGGATTACTATGACATGAGGCGGCTATATACAATTTTGGGCTCTTCTCTATTTTATAAGGTAAGTTAAAGCTTTAAGTTGAAATGTCCAGCTGCTATATAAACAGACCTAAATTTTCAATACTTTTACAAACATGAAAAATACATTTCTCTCTTTTTTTCTGAATATAGCTACCATAGATTAAGATCTTTCTTATTTTAGAGACAGGGTCTTGCCCTGCCACCCAGGCTGGAGTGTAGGGTACAATCATAGCTCACTGCAGCCTCCATTCTCAGCTCAAACAATTCCCTGGCTCAAGCAATCCTTCTGCCTTGGCCTCCCAAAGTGCTGGGATTATAGGCGTCAGCCACCATACCTGATCAGATTAAGACCTTAAAACAAGATTTGCATCTACATATATGTAAATAATGGTAAATATTTATGATTTCATTGCATTCTAAAGCATTTATAAAGTATTTGCAAATGTGCACAGGAGAAACAGTACTCAAAGAACTAAGTATGTAAAAGGGAAGAACAATACTTTCCTTTTCAAAGAATGTGTTTTTTATCCTCTGCTGAAAAGTTGGCCGGGCATGGTGGCTCACGCCTGTAATCCCACCATTTTGGGAGGCCGAGGTGGGCAGATCATCAGAGGTCAGGAGTTTGAAACCAGCTTGTCCAACATGGTTAAACCCTGTCTCTACTAAAAATACAAAAAAAAAAAAAAAAAAAAAAAAAATTACCTGGGCATGGTGGTGCATGCCTGTAATCCCAGCTACTTGGGAGGCTAAGGCACAAGAATTTCTTTAATCCAGAAAGCAGAAGCTGCAGTGAGTCAAGATTACACCACTACACTCCAGCCTGGGGTGGGTGGTGCATGCCTATAATCCCAGCTTCTTGGGAGGCTGAGGCACAAGAATTGCTTTAACCCAGGAAGCAGAAGCTGCAGTGAGCCAAGATCACATCACTGTACTCCAGCCTGGGGTGACAGAGTGAGACTCAGTTCAATTAAAAAGAAAAAGGAAAAAAGAAAAGTAACCTACATCTTTTAAATAAATCTTATATAACATTTAGTTGATGTCCATGTAAAGCAAATGAGGCATCGAATGAATTTAAGTATTTTTATTTTTAAAAAAGGATTTTTAAACACAATATAAAGCACATCTAACAAAGAATCAAGCAGTAGGGAAGGGTGCACAGTGAAAAGTGAGTCTCTGTCATGACCCCTGCTTCTTGACTTTCCATTCTCAGAATTCAGTTCTTTTTTAATTTTGCTAAATACTGAAGCTGTACTACACAGAAGTGATCTTGATCTTACTTTGTGCTTAAGTCTACCTACTGGTAGACCTTAAGTTATCATTTGATCTCTATTTTGACCTCAAGAAAAAAATCATTTGCTTTTACTGTATTTATCCCATTTGAAACTAGAATATTCTAAACCAACTGAAGAAGTGTTTATAAAACTCTTAGAAATATATTATGGCATTAATTGCTTTATATCACTGGTAGACTTTTGCTCTTTGTGATTAAATTCAAGGGTTATTTGATATGCAATCATTTGCCCAAGGAAGATCTTATTGATATTACTGTATACTGTCGCCACTATTGTCTGCTGCCATTAGCAGCAAAACAAAGAATTGGTCAGTTGATAATATGGAGAGAAGTGTTTCCTCAGCATCACCTCCGACCTTTGGCAGACTCAAACACTGAAGTCTTTCCGGAACCTGAAGGAAGATATTTTTTGCTAATTGTTGGCTTGGTAAGTTTACCTCAGCTTCTTTCTTGAGATTTTTCATCTTTTTTTCTTTTTCTTTTTTTTTTTTTTTTTTTGGCTGGGGAGGGATGCAGGGGTGGGTAGGTATCTATTGACTGTCTAAATAAATACACAAACATGCTCATTTAAAATTAGTATGTCTAATACTAGTATTCAAAGAAATATTACATGCCCCTTATTCCTTTTCTTTTGTATCCATTTAATACCAATGGACAAATAATAAAATCTAAGAAAACATTTTAGCAGGTTTTTAAAGTCTTTTGTTCCCCTTTCTATAGTGGTTTTATCCAGTCGCTTGTTTTGGGAGATAGAGGGAGACATGAAAAGAATATAGAATCAGAAACAGAATAAATATGTAATTGTAGATGAAAGGACTTCCGATAACTGAGGCTCTTTGACAGCTATCTTAGGGAATTCCGTGTCTCAAAAGAAGTGGTTTGATGTTATATCAAGATAAGGCAATGTAAGATTGTTTTCAACTGAGATCAAGAAGCATTGATAATAACCAAAAAGGAAAGATGAGGGAGGAGATTTTTATAATCATCATATTATTATGCCATATGCCTCTGTGTCTTCAGTATTTATAAATTTATACATGTACATTTTATGTAAATATTTTCATGGTAACTAAACCTACATTTGTAATTTTTTTCCCTTTAGAAACATTATATGCTATGTGTACTATTAGAAGCTGGAGGCTGTGCATCCAAAGCTATTGGGAATCCAGGACCAGACTGTATATATGTGGATCAGGTCAAAACAACTCTTCAACAGCTGGAGGGAGTAGATTCTCGCATAGATGAGCGACTGGCATCTCCTCCAATCCCCTGTTTGTCTTGTGCTGACTGGTTCCTTACTGGATCACGTGAAAAAACAGATAGCTTGACCACTTCACCTATTCTCAGTAGGCTACAAGGTACTTCCAAAGTAGCAACCTCTCCAACATGTAGAAGAACGCTTTTTGGTGACTATTCCTTAAAGACACATAAGCCCAGTCCTTCGCGAAGCAGTGAAGGATCTGACAATGGTTGTGAAGGTGGAGAAGATGATGGCTTTAGCCCCCATACTACACCAGATGCGGTACGGAAGGAAAGAGAATATCAGGGCTCTGTTGGTTTAGAAGAAAGTGGAACCTCGTTTAAGGTGTGTGTTCATTCAAGTGTGTACATTCTGGGAGCTAAGCTGTCTCTCCAGTCCTTATTTTATAATTGCAAGACAGTTTTTTTTAGTGGCATACCATTCTGCATTTGACATGGTGGATGTTTCAGTCACTGCTGGCAAACCAATGATTTTGAACCAAAAAGAAAAAGAAATATCAGGCCAGGCATGGCAGATTGTTTGAGGCTGGGAGTTGGAGACCAACCTGGCCAATGTGGTGAAACCCAGTCTCTACTAAAATTACAAAAATTAGCCAGGCATGGTGGTGCACACCTGTAATTTCAGATACATCTGGAGGCTGAGGCACAAGAATTGCTTAAACCCAGGAGGCAGAGGTTGTAAATGAGCCAGGATTGTGCCACTGCACAATCTGTCACTCCAGCTTGGGTGACAGAGTGAGACTCTATCTCAAAAAAAGGAAAAAAAGAAAAATACCAAGTAATAAGACAGGAGCCCCTTGACCTCGTTTTCTGTTTAACAGTACTTAGAGATAGGGAACTTTAATCTTAATTTCCATGTTCATCTCTTTCTTCCCTATTTGCAATGATAACAGAGAGCATGCAAGCCATGGGGCCTGTTGTGGGGCGATCTGACTAAATAGCCAATGAAGTGTTCAGCAAAGAGAATCAGAACCCTAAATGTGTGTATGTGTATGTGTCTGTATATGTCTCTGTGTGTGTGTATTATCCTATTTTTATAGATTTTAAAATCTGAACCTGTATAATACTCAAAGATTTAAAAGTTGACTGTAAAGAGGATGTTTATTTTTCAGATTATCATTTTTCCTGATTTTTTCCCCATGAAAATACCATAAAATATCCAAATGATCATCAAAACATTCACCCTGGGAGGCTTTGTACTTATTCTAGTGATGCTGCCGTCTTTCAAAACATTTTTGAAACTTGTCATTTGGGTGGATGGAAGTGATACCAGATGAGAAGTCTGAGAAGGAGCACAAATAAAATATGAGATGCTAGTAGCGTGGCATAAATAACCAGATGCAATCTCCTCATTCCAAACAACAGAATACTTTTGGAGCCCTAAGAGAGGTGTATTTGGAAATACTGACATCAGTACCATACCTATTATCCCAGTCAATGAAATTGGTAGAAATAGTCTAAAAGGATTTGGACAGATTAAAGAATTACCAAGCCCAGAACAGCTCCTAAGAGAAACTGAGTTCACCTTTAAGATTCAGCCATTTAGCTGGATGAGGTGGCCCATGCCTGTAAATCCCAGCACTTTGGGAGGCCGAGGCAGGCAGATCATTTGAGGTCAGGAGTTTGAGACCACAATGACTAACATGGCAAAACCCTGTCTCTACTAAAATACAAAAATTAGCCTGGCATGGTGGCAGGCACCTGTAATCCCAGCTACTCAGGAGGCTGAGGAAGGAGAATCACTTGAACCCAGGAGGTGGAGGTTGCAATGAGCCGAGATCACGCCACTGCACTCCAGCCTGGGTGACGGAGTGAGACTCTATCTCAAAGGAAAAAAAATTCAGCCATTCAACAAATGTTGATTAAATACCTACTAAGTGCCAAGGGCCATACTACACAAAAGAGATACAGAAATGAATAAGACACAGCCCCTGGCTTTGAGGAGTGCAGAGTCTAGGAAGGGAGACAAGTATGCATACATACAAACTTGGTAATGGCTCTGGTAGGAGGTTTTCAGGGAATACCATAATGCCATCCCAGAACATGACCCTGGGATCCATAAGTGAAGAGGTACAAGTTAGTATCAAAAATATTTAAAGGAAGCATTGCAAAATGGTAAGTAGTTCTCTTAGAAGGATGTTTAGTTTTTAAATTATTTCTGCTATATCATTCCATTCTTAGATATAACCCAATCTACTTAACTATATTTTTCAGGTCACTAAAAAGAAGTCTACTCTTCCAAATCCATTTCATTTGGGAAACTTGAAAAAGGACCTTCCAGAAAAAGAATTAGAAATATATAACACAGTGAAGTAAGAAACTTCCTTATTCTTGCTCACTTAAACTCTTTCAGGAAGTTTTACAGTGATAAAGTACAATTCTATAACATATATTTTACTCAACAAATGTAATTCTGATATATCTTACATATTAAAGATAATATCTGTGGTATTTCTTTAATATTTCATTATACATTTAGGAAAATGACCATGTACTGTAAGAGAAAAACACAAAGTAGTGTTTCAAAATGTGAAAGTCCCCCTTTATTTCTCTTCCACAGGTTACCTCCCTTTTGTGTATTTAATATAATTTTTAAATTAGAGTTTACTATTTTTAGAGTGTTTCGTGGATACAGTGGTGTGCTGTCCAGTACCATAGCTCAGGGTATTCCTTCCCAACACTTGAGAGTGGTGGCTGCTAATGCCTCACAGCTCCCCTAGCCATGTCACTCCCCTAGCCTTGTCCTACATGGAAGCTTGTTGACTCAGCTAAGGTTACACTCCTTCCTGGGAGGAGCCCACTTCCAATGACTAATAAATAAATGAGTACAAAGGCTTGGTCCCTTGCCTAAATTGAAGACAATTCTGAAAGGGCAACCAAGTTTCATAGTACCCGGTGGTATCCACTGAGGCTTGTTGCTGCCACAGCACATTTCACTTTCTCCCTCCGCTTAATCCTGCTCAGTCATTCCACCCCTACAGCCGTTTTTCCCAAGAGTACTTCCTAATGTTTCCTTCCGGCATAGCTCACTCTCAGAGTTTAGGTCCCAGGGAACTGGACCCATTACACTCTCTTTAAAAAACAGGTAAAATTCGAACTTGCATTGAGTAGGGAGTTCTGACATAAAAGAAACTGAGTGAGGCTTCACAGGCTCTCCTGTTTTAAAAGATGCCAAAGATGGGTGTTTATTCTCATTAGACATAGAAAGGTGTTTTGATACTGTGTAGTTCATTTAAAAAGCATAATTATTATAATATGAAATGTTATACATTCACTTCTTATGCAGTTATCATGTGGTGATGCGGATCTGCCTGGATCTTGGCAGACATTTCATTATGTGTGGGATCAACTGGTGTAATAAACTCATCACAGACTCTCCTGTTTTAAAAGATGCCAAAGATGGGTGTTTATTCTCATTAGACATAGAAAGGTGTTTTGATACTGTGTAGTTCATTTAAAAAGCATAATTATTATAATATGAAATGTTATACATTCACTTCTTATGCAGTTATCATGTGGTGATGCGGATCTGCCTGGATCTTGGCAGACATTTCATTATGTGTGGGATCAACTGGTGTAATAAACTCAATTGCATACTTTTATTTGAACAACTAGACATGTACAAATAGAATTCACACACATATAGTACAGAGCTACCACATTCTTAATCATCGAAACACTTTATAGTAAGTTCAAATATATGTGTTACAAGGTTGTTAGGAAATTCTTTTTTTCTGAAGTCAAGACAAAAACAAAGTAACTTGTCTGCATAAAATATGTTTGAAATCTGAAGTGTTAAAATTTGGTATTTAGTGCCTCTAAATATGAATGTTTAATTTTTTGATAGTTAAACATGATTTTTAGATGAGTAAATTGGAACCAAACCCTTTATGGAACCCAAAAGTACCTTCACAACACTTTAGTCTTCCATTTAACAAAAACTATTGCTCTGAAATTTTATTACCTCCATATCATGTTATGTTGGCATTGTCTCTAGTAAAAGGAAACTCTTTTTTCAAATTCAGTGGTTTAAACATAAATTCACATGTGGTGTAAATCACAGGCTCTCCTGTTTTAAAAGATGCCAAAGATGGGTGTTTATTCTCATTAGACATAGAAAGGTGTTTTGATACTGTGTAGTTCATTTAAAAAGCATAATGTAAAACAGGATGTAATATACTATCCTAAACTATATACACCTATCTTTGTAAAATAAAATATATATAATATATTGAAAATAACATATATAAAACATCTCATTCAGTAAATAAGTCCTACCCATTCTTCCAGTAGTTCTTGAATCCGTTCACTCCTCTATTGACACTACCCTGGTTTAGGCTCCCATTTTCTTTCACCTGGTTTTATTGCAACAATGTCTCAACTCCTAGCCTACCCTAAACCCATTCTCAACTACAGGAGTAACCTTTCTGAAGACTAACTCTGACTTAATCTGCTTTCTTATACAAATCTTTTGTCTTCCTACTGGGTAATTGCTTAATTGGTGATTTTTAAGACTTTTAGTTAATATAAACTAAGTGGGCCGGACTCAGTGGCTCACACCTGTAATTCCAGCACTTTGGGAGGCTGAGGCAGGCGGATCACCTGAGGTCAGGAGTTTGAGACCAGCCTGACCAACATAGAGAAACTCTGTCTCTACTAAAAATACAAAATTAGCTGGGCATGGTGGCACATGCCTGTAATCCCAGCTACTCAGAAGGCTGAGGCAGGAGAATTGCTTGAACCCAGGAGGCAGAGATTGCAGTGAGCTGAGATTGTGCCTTTGCACTCCAGCCTGGGTAACAAGAGCAAAACACTGTTTAAAAAAAATATATGTGTGTGTGTGTGTGTGTGTGTGTGTGTATACACACACACACACACACAGACTGAATGAGTTTATGGTTTTTTGAACTCCCAACCTCAGGTGATCCACCCGCCTTGGCCTCCAAAGTGCTTGGATTACAGGCATGAGCCACCACGCCCAACGTTTATGGTTTTTTAAGAGCTAAACCTGTTTATTGTATTGTGGCTTATTTTTTAGAGAAAATTTGAAAGATAACAAAAATGTTAATTCTATCCCCCCAAAAGAAATGTATTAATAATTCTTTTGTAAAGAATAATTTTGTTCCATACTTTTTAAATCTGAAGATCTCCAGATTAAAAGGTATATTTTAAATTATTTTCCTTTTAAAATAACCATAATTTCTTTCATCTTATTTAAGTTATTATTTCTGTAAAGGTTGTCAGCCACCAGTTGTTAATGAGCCAGTTGCCCTATGGAAAAGTGAGAAAAGAATTTGTAAATAATTTCATTCCCTCTCTATCACTGGTCTCAAAAAAGAGTACCAAGGCCATAAATCAGTGATAAGAAGTTTATTTGGATCATGCTGCTTAATTAACTGTTTAACAAGAATTTAATCTGCATGGATGATCTAGGTAGTATCTAGGCTAAGAGCTAAAATATGCCTTTTTCTTGCCTCTATGCTTATGGCTGGAAAAAAATCAACTGAAGATATTTTTTAGTATAGACAGCCTTTTATCACAGAAGGATTAAAATGGGGCAGCTTGAGTATTTGAGATGCATGTGAGGAATTGCTGCAATCAGAAGTGAGCCCTGGAGAGAAAAAAGCAAGGTATCACAGAACAAGTTTCAGAGTCAGCTAAAATCTGCTATTTGGCTATGTGACCTCTCAAGCAAGTTAATCCAAGTCCTCTTAATGTTGATTTTCTCATGGTTAAAGTGAGGATGGTAATGGATATTATCTTGCAATATCATTATAAGAATTAAAACTAAGGTATTTTAAAGCACCTACCCTGGTATATAAAGGGCATTCACTATATGTTAATTATTATTATTATTTCATTGTTGCTATTACTATTGTTCTTTTGCTTATCTTACTGCTGATACAAATTAACAGTATTTATAGGTCCTGCTGGCCTGTCTGAGATTAAACTAGGAGGAAAGATGGGGAAGAAAGAAAAAATGAGTAAGAGAACATAGGAAAGAAAGAAGATGGTAATAATGAGAAGTGGTAGAATACTACCAGGAATTATCATGGTATTATGTAGAATATTAATCTAACTTTTGCAGTCATAATAATAATTTTATTTTTCTTCAGGAACATCAGTTTGACTATCATGAGAAAAGACTTTAATGCTACTAACTTAAATGTATTTAGTTTGTTGGAAGGTACTTTTATATGTGCTCCTCCCTAGACTGATACCTTGTTTATGGCTTTTAGCTATCTGGACCAGACAGCTGAGTCATTTAATACCAACCATGGAAAAAGAGGCAGTTAACCAATTTGGGTTGTTTAGCAAAGGAATGATTAAGTTACTTGAAAATGAGTTGATGTTTATTTATCCTTGCATAACATGTAGTATTTGTCTTCATTAGCTTGTATTTCAGTTAAGGATGAAGAGAGAATTAAATGTTTAGCCCAGTCTTCCATCCCTAATTATACTATTAATATTATATTGTAGATAAAAGCTTGTAAGAAGTCTACTAAATTCAAAATGAACCAATATTTTTAAATTTACTAAAATTTCATCTTTCTTCTTTTTTTTTCTTCTTTTTAAGACTGACATCTGGTCCTGAGAACACACTTTTCCACTACGTTGCCTTAGAAACAGTGCAAGGAATCTTTATTACTCCTACCCTTGAAGAGGTGGCACAGCTAAGTGGCTCTATCCACCCTCAGCTAATAAAGAATTTCCATCAGTGTTGTCTTTCCATTCGTGCAGTTTTCCAACAGACATTGGTGGAAGAGGTAAGGCACTGCTATAAATATAGTTTTCTGCCAGTTTAATTTCCACATCTCTAAGCATTCTATTCTCTAATCAATATGTCCAGCATTGTTTTCATTTAATTAAGTTTTTAAAAAATATTCACTCAAGGCCGGGCGCGGTGGCTCAAGCCTGTAATTCCAGCACTTTGGGAGGCCGATGCGGGTGGATCACGAGGTCGGTAGATCGAGACCATCCTGGTCAACATGGTGAAACCCCGTCTCTACTAAAAATTACAAAAAATTAGCTGGGCACGGTGGCGTGTGCCTGTAATCCCAGCTACTCAGGAGGCTGAGGTAGGAGAATTGACTGAACCCAGGGGGCGGAGGTTGCGGTGAGCCGAGATTGCACCATTGCACTCCAGCCTGGGTAACAAGAGCAAAACTCCGTCTCAAAAAAAAAAAAAAAATATTCACTCAATCTAACTTGGGTGCCAAAACAGTTATTCTCACAGTATTTCAAGGTTTTATTTTATACTGAATTTGAAGACTTGAGTTACGATTTCAGGAAATGGTAGACCTGTGTTTTCTACAGCAAAATAGAAAACAGTTGTTAAATATAAATTAACCTTCCACATTTGATATTTGTGACTCAACCATTACTTGGGTAATAATATTTACCAATTGGTTCCTAAAATAACTCTGATAATTCTTTAAATATTTAGCCAACAGTATAAGGCATTTTGGAATATAATGGATTAAGGCAGGGGTCCCCAACCCTGCTGGGCTACATACCAGCAGCTCTCTGTGGCCTGCTAGAAACCAGGCTGCACAGCAGGAAGTAAGTGGTGGGCCAGGGGACCTACCGCCTGAGCTCTGCCTCTTGTCAGATCAGCAGCGTATAGGAGTGCAAACCCTGTTGTAAACTGTGCATGTGAAGGATCTAGGCTTCGAACTTCTTATGAGAATCTAATGCCTGATGATCTGAGGTGGAACAGTTTCATCTTGAAACCATCCCTCCCCCAGAAATTGGTCTCCATTTCAAAAAGGTTGGGGACCACTGGGTTAAGGTACAGCTATAGACACAAGACTAATGCAAATGTTTTGGCATTTGGTTGGTTGGTTGCTTGCTTTTCTATCCAGGATGAAGTTTCATTGAATGTGGTTATCTGTTGAATAAATAATAATGCTGTATACAGTTACAGTATCAGATTGTTTTAATGGCAGGAAAAGATAGGTGTTGATTTCTTGAAAAGGATCAAACACACAGAGGTTTACTTGTGACATTATACAGCCAAAAAACCTTTCTGAAAATGGTTGTAACATATACAGCAATACGTGTATTAAGGATGCCAAATTTGTGAAGAACTTGGGTTTAAAAGTGGAAAAACATTGGACAAAGAATAAGGAATCCTGTACTGAGCCTTACTTCCTCCTATTTCCTCAGCTATGAAGCAAGTAGGCTGAATTACATCATCTCTCTGGGCTCATTCAGCAGTAAAATTCTGCGTCTTATAGGATTTTTCTTTGAGTCCTCAGAAATTATTATTTTGTAAAACTACTGTGTTTGGCCATATATTCCTATATGCTTTGGGTACTTATGCTCCTATTTCCCTATTTAACATAACTGATAAATTTTATAAAGGAGTATTTCATTTACTTACTTGATAATATTTAGTAATAGAAACTTGTTTTCCCTGTCTTATTTAAACACTGAAGTACCTACTCTGCACCAGACACTATTCTAGGAGCTTGGGATACAGCAGTGGACAAAACAAAGTCTTTTCCTTTGTGAAGCCTATTTTCTAATGGGGGAGAGAAAAGCATTAGAAAATAATATGCTGAGAAGAATCGGTGTCAAGCAAAATAATAACATATGGTAAGGATGAGAGTTAGGAGTGACTGTTTTAAAAGATCCCTCTGATCATATCAAGTGATACTTGAAGAGAGACCTGAATGAACTGAGAGAGCAAGCCATGTGGCTCTCTAGAGGCAGAGCTTCCAGAAAGAGGAACAGCAAATGCAAAACTGCAGAGCATTACTGCCTGAGCTCCGCCTCCTGTCAGATCAGCTCAGCATTAGATTCCCATGGAGAACAAACAACTGTTCATGCAAGGGCTCCTCACCTCTTATGAGACTCTAATGCCTGATGATCTGAGGTGGAACACTTTCATCCTGAAACCATTCTCTAGGGGCTAGGAGAGTGCTGGAGCAGACCGAGTGAGAAGAGAGTGGAAGAAGAGATCACGCAGGTAGCAGGGCCAGCTTGTGCATGGCCGAATGGACTATGATAAGGACTTTGGGCTTTTTTCTGAAAGAGATGATACATTCTTGAACAGTTCTGCCCAAAGAAGGGACATGACTCTAATTTTTTTTTAAAGGATCACTCAGGCTACTGTGGTTAGAACAGAAAACAGAGTAGCAAGGGTGGAGGCAGGGACCAGTTAGGAGCCTTTTGAAATTCTCAAAGCAAGAAGTGATTATGGATTCTGGAATCTGGATATATTTTGGAGGATGAACCAAAAAGATTTGTTGATGAATTAGATAAAAGTTATAAGGGAAAGAAGAGAATCAAGGATCCCTCCACTGTTTTGGCCTGAACCTTATAAGAAGTCTTTTAGTCCAAATGAGTCATTGTTTTGCTAACGCTTTAATCAGTATGAAAATTAAAGATTATGTGTCAAAGGAAGAGAAAATAATGCTTTAAATATATATATTTTTTCAGTTAATTACAGAATTATCTGTTCATTTAGAACACATTTATTAAGCACCTACTCTGTACCAGGCACTGCTGATTTTAAAACACAAAAGAAGATTGTATATTGTCTCTGCCCTAGGGAAAAAAGCCTATAATTTTCTATCTTCCACTGCAGAAGACAGATCTATAAACTGCTAATATAATGTAATGTACATACTACTAATAAGGGCTGTGAACAAAGTGTTCCCTAGAAAAGTCAAGGTACACTTTATCCATGAAGTCTCCTTTAGGATATGTTATTTAAGTATTGAGGAAGAATAGAAATTTTCCTGCAGATAAGAAGAATGTCATTGCAGGCACTTAAGTATTCAGATCAGCCAATTCAAATTAACCTGTGAAAACGTTTTAAAGTAACAGCAGTAATACCAGTTAATACTAACAATACCTATTAACTTACAGAAAAAGAAAGGACTAAATAGTAGAGACCATTCAGATTCTGCAAAGTCGGTGTCTTCTCTTAACCCTGTTAAAGAACATGGTGTATTGTTTGAATGTTCACCTGAAAACTGGACTGATCAGAAAAAAGCACCACCAGTTATGGCCTACTGGGTAGTAGGGTAAGTGGGGAAGAAAATTATTTGAAACTGAAGTGTTAGAAAAGTGAAAGAAAAGTGGTAAAGGAGAGTAACATTTTAAAATGTAGATATAGAATTGTTAATCTAGCTATAATATTTTAATATATTTTATTTGTTAAGTGTCTCCTTTAAATCCCTCCCAAGTATTTTTCTATTAAAAATTAGCTTACAAAATTATATTAGTAATACACTGAAAGAATAATTTCACAATTTTTCTCCTCTTCCTTTTTTCCCTAGTTCCTTCATTTCTTCCCCCTCTCTTCCCTTCCCTCTTCCATCCTCTCTTCTTTCTTCTCTTCTCCTATCTCTGCCCCCTGCCACAAGACCATGCCCAATCAGGACCCTCCCCACCTTTGTTTCCATCTCCTATCTCCCTCCTCTTCCATCCACTGTGCACCAGCTGCATGAGCACGAATCAGATCTTGCTTCTGCTGTTCCTTCTGCATGGGATATTCTATCCCTTGACCTTTGCACTTCTGGATCCTTGATATTCAGACTAGTGCTAACAGGTCATCTTGTGAGAGAAGATCCATAATCTCTTTCCCTCATCAAAGTGGCCACTCAGTTATTCTCTATATCACTCTTTTATTGTTGATTTTCTTGTCCTTTTCCACCCCCACCTGCATTAGAGTGCCAGTTTCTTGAGGTCAGGAATTGTATCTGTCTTGTCCACCACTGGCACCTGCAACAGTACCTGACACATAATATAGTCACTTGATAAATATGTGATGGCCGAGTAGGTGAGACTGTGCCTGGCAAACACTAAAACACAGTCATTGCCTCTAAAGGCCCTACATCTAGCAGAAGAAATATGAAATATGATTGAATATATATTTATATATATTATATAGAGAGAAATCTTATATATATGTGTGTGTATGTATACATATTTGTAAAATGAATTAGATAATACAACCACATGCTATAGGAATTCTGAGGAGGGGGCAAAGTCTAATGAACAAAGACCCAAACAGTGGAAATTATAAAGCACAGCAGTGAGCAGACTGGTTTGCCAAGATGGTACAAGAATGACATATACAAAGATTAAGTGAACGATCAAGTCGGGAACCTAAGTTAGGACTACTGCAGAGAGCCTTCATTGAAGGTTCTTTGAGTTGGAGTAAAAGTTGGTGGAGGAAAGGGCACAGAATTAGTTGGAAATAAGGATCGTGGATACCTACCATGTAGTATTAAGCTGTATGACAGATACTTTACAGACATTACGCAAAGCAGAAATTGCCATGTGCTCGTCTATGGGATTTAGAATCACCTGAGTCACTTGTTAAAATCAGAGATGTCTGGGCCCCAGACCTACAAATCAAAATCTATGGGAGTGAGAATCTGTATTTTTAGTAAGTTCCCTTGTGATTATCATGTGAACCAGGCTTGGGAACATCAGTGTAAATTTAATTCCATGTAGTGTGATCAGAGCTGTACTACTGGAATATTAAACTGGGAGCAGCCAATGGAATGATGTGCACATGAGAGAGACTAGAAATGAGAAGACTAGTTAGGTACACATGCAGTTGTTCAATGGAGTTTTAACTGCATTCATTACAATTGGAATAGAAAGAATCAAAAGGTGTTGAATTATAATAATGCAGATTTATGCGGAAGAGAAATCTCAGAAAGTCAGGCAGAAGTATCTCCAATTTAAATAGATCAATTTATATAAATTTGTATTGATTAAATAAATTAAAATTTTACCACATGTTCTCACTCATAGGCAGGTGTTGAACAATGAGAACATATGGACACAGGGAGGGGAGCATCACACACTGGGGCCTGTTGGGGGTAAATAGGGGAGGGATAGCAGGGGGTGGGGAGTTGGAGAGAGAGAGCATGGGGAGAAATGCCAGATATAGGTGAAGGGGAGGAAGGCAGCAAATCACGCTGCCATGTGTGTACCTATGCAACAGTCTTGCATGTTCTTCACATGTACCCCAAAACCTAAAATGCAATTAAAAAAAATAGCCTGGCATGGTGGTGGGTGCCTATAATACCAGCTATTTGGGTGGCTCAGGCAGGAGAATCACTTGAACCCAGAAGGCAGAGGTTGTAGTGAGCCAAGATTGTACCACTGCACTCCAACCTGGGTGACAGAATGAAACTCTGTCTCCAAAATAAATAAATAAATAAATAAATAAATAAATAAATGCTTTCTCTCTTAAAAAAAAAAAAAAAACTCTTTAAGAAAACCAAATAAAATTTCAATGTTGATTCCAATTCAGTTCTATTTGCAAAAATAAAGCTACCATCTTTAATGTTTTAATAAAAATTAAACATTAGAAAGTAAATAGCAATAAAATATTTAATAACTATTGTGCCTGTGATGCTAGTGCTACTGGCTTTATTGTAGTAACTAGATTTACTATTTAAAAACTGAGTGGTATCATAATATGTATTGATAAAACAGTATTATTATAGTCTGGAACAATAAAAAAATAATTGACCTAAGGCATGTATTATTTATTTAGAAATAAATCTAGCTGCTTTCTCCCTTCTGCAGATTCAGATTCATGGATTTTTAACTTACTACTGATGCTTTCAAAAACAAAAATTAATTAATTGGAGGGTTAGAGTTGTTCTTGTTGTTTTAATTTCTGAAATGAGTGTGTTCTTTTCTTCTGCAGGAGACTTTTTCTTCATCCAAAACCTCAAGAACTTTATGTCTGTTTTCATGACTCAGTCACAGAAATTGCCATTGAAATAGCTTTTAAATTGTTCTTTGGATTAATCTTGTAGCCATACTTTCTTGTTGTGTAGAAACACGTGCACAGAGGATTAAACACTGTCAAAATTGCTGAAATCAATACACAAAGAGATAAAGTTTAGCTTCTTTTTACTTTTCAATATTGAACATAGTATTGTTAAATATTGAAATGAAATGCTGTTGTATTTGGTACATTAAATCTTAATGTAATATTTCTTTTTAGAATATACTTGATCAAAATATGAAAGAAGGGATTGTTAACTTGTTGCTACTTTGGTATATAATGTTAATTTATTGACTGGTTTGAAATCATGTGAAGTGTTTTATATAAGATTAATATAGGAAATGTTTATTTTGGAAGAATACCCAATTTGTTGTTTATTTTTCTCAAAACTCATACTGATATCTGTTGAAACAATCATGAAATTGGGAGGAGGTGACCAGGTTCTGTAACTAAGTAGTGCTATGACTATGAGCAAGTTTTTGTACCTCTCTAAGCTCAGAGTTTTCATGTAAAATGAGATGATTGCACTGAGGTTTCAAAAGTCCCTCTTAAGTAAAATGTACTACTTTTATTTTATTTTTAGTTCTAGGGTACATGTGCAGGATATTAGGTTTGTTACATAGGTAAATGTGTGCCATGGCAGTTTGCCGCACCTGTCAACCCATCACCTAGGTATAAAGCCTAGCATGCATTAACTATTTTTCCTAATACTCTCTCTCCCCCAACCCGCACCCCCAACAGGTCCCAGTGTGTGTTGTTCCCCTCCCTATGTTCATATGTTCTCATGGTTCAGCTCCAACTTATAAGCAAGAGTATATAGTGCTTGGTTTTCTGTTACTGTGTTAGTTTGCTGAGTATAATGGCTTCCAGCTTCATCCATGTCCCTGCAAAGGACATTATCTCATTCCTTTTTGTGGCTGCATAGTATTCCATGGTGTATGTGTACCACATTTTCTTTATCCAGTCTATTATTGATGGGCATTTGGGTTGATTCCGTGTCTCTGCTATTGTAAATAGTGCTGCAATCCACATATGTGTGCATGTATATTTGTAATGGAATGGTTTATATTCCTTTGGGTAATGGGATTGCTGAGTCAGATGATATTGTTGGTTCTAGAGCTTTGAGGAATCACCACACTGTCTTCCACAATGGTTGAACTAATTTCATTTCCACAAACAGTGTAAAAGTGTCCCTATTTTTCCACAGCTTCACCAGCATCTGTTATTTCTTGATTTTTTAATAATGGCCATTCTGACTGGTGTGAGATGGTATCTTATTGTGGTTTTGATTTGCATTTCTGTAACCATCAGTGATATTCAGCTTTTTTCATATATTTGTTGGCGGCATGAATGTCTTCTTTTGAGAGGTGTCTATTCATGTACTTTGCCCAGTTTTTAATGGGGCTGTTTGCTTTTATCTTGTAAATTTGTTTGAGTTCTTACAGATTCTAGATATCAGATCATTGTCAGATGGAGAGATTATAAAAATTTTCTCCCACTCTGTAGGTTGCCTGTTCATTCTGATGATAGTTTATTTTGCTGTGCAGAAGCTATTTAGTTTAATTTGATCCCATTTGTTAAGTTTTGCTTTTGTTGCAATTTCTTTTGGTGATTTCATCATGAAATTTGCCTGTGCCTATGTCTTGAATGGTATTGCCTAGATTTTCTTCTAGGGTTTTTGTAGTTTTGGCCTTTACATTAAAGCTTTTATTCCAAGTTAATTTTTATATATGAGGAAGGGGTCCCGTTTCTATTTTCTGCATATGGATAGCCAGTTCTCTTGCACCATTTATTAAATAAGGAATCCTTTCCCCGTTACTTGTTTTTGTCAGGTTTGTTGAAGATCGGATGGCTGTAGATGTGTAATCTTATCTCTGAGTTCTCTGTTATGTTCCATTGATCTATGTGTCTTTTCTTTGTACCAGTACCATGCTGTTTTGGTTATTGTAGCCTTACAGTATAGCTTCAAGTCTGGCAATGTGATGCCTCCAGCTTTGGTCTTTTCGCTTAGGATTGCCTTGGCTATACAGGCTCTTTTTTAGTTCCTTATGAATTTTAAAATAGTTTTCTCTAAGTCTATGAAGAATGTCAATGGTAGTTTAATGGGAATAACATTGACTCTATAAATCACTCTGGGCAGTATGGCCATTTTCATGATATTGATTCTTCCTGTCCATGAGCATGGAATATTTTTCCATTTGTTTGTGTCCTCTCTGGTTTCCTTGAGCAGTGAATTTTGATGAAATCACCAAAAGCAATTGCAGCCTTTCCTTGAAGAGGTACTTCACTTCCCTTGTTAGCTGTATTCCTAGGTATTCTCTCTGAAGCAGTTGTGAGTAGGAGTTCATTCATGAGTTGGATCTCTGCTTGCCTGCTGTTGGTGTATGGGAATACTTGTGACTTCTGCACATTTTGTATCTTGAGACTTTGCCAAAGTTGCTTATCAGCTTAAGAAGCTTTTGGGCTGAGACAATGGGGTTTTCTAGATATAGGATAATGTCATCTGCAAACAAAGACATTTTGATTTCCTCCCTTCCTGTTTGAATACCCTTTTTTCTTTCTCTTGCCTGATTGCCCTGGCCAGAACTTCCAATACTATGTTGAATAGGAGTGGTGAGAGAGAGCATCCTTGTCTTGTGCCAGTTTTCAAGGGGAATGCTTCCAGCTTTTTCCAGTATGATGTTGGCTGTGGGTCTGTCATAAATGGCTCTCATTATTTTGAGGTATGTTCCTTCAATATGTTCCTTTAACATGAAGGGATATTGAATTTTATTGAAGGCCTTTTCTGTATCTATTGAAATAATCATGTAGTTTTCATCTTTAGTTCTGTTTACATGATGAATTATGTTTATTGATTTGTGTATGTTGAACCCCTCACATCCCAGGAATGAAGCCAACTTGATCGTGGTAGATAAGCCTTTTGATGTGCTGCTGGATTCAGTTTGCCAGTATTTTATTGAGAATTTTTGCATCAATGTTCATCAGGGATATTGGCCTCAAGTTTTCTTTTTTTGTTGTATCTCTGCCAGGTTTTGGTATCAGGATGATGCTGGCCTCATAGAGTGAGTTATGGAGGAGTCCCTGCTTTTCTGTTGTTTGGAATGGTTTCAGAAAAAACGGTATCATCTTCTCTTTGTATTTCTGGTAGAATTCAGCTGTAAATTCATCTGGTTCTGGGCTTTTTGTTTGGTAGCCTATTTATTACTGCTTCAATTTTCAGAACTTGTTAGTGGTTTATTGAACGATTCAACTTCTTCATGGTTCAGTCATGGGAGGGTGTGTGTATCCAGGAATTTATCCATTTCTTCTAGATTTTATAGTTTATTTGCATAGAGCGGTTATCGTATTCTCTGATGGTTGTTTATATTTCTGTAAGGTCAGTGGTTATATCCACTTTGTCATTTTTTATTGAGTCTAGTTTATTTGCATAGAGCTGTCATCGAATTCTCTGATGGTTGCTTATATTTCTGTAAGGTCAGTGATAATATCCACTTTATCATTTTTTATTGAGTCTATTTGATACTTCTCTCTTTTCTTCTTTATTAATCTGGCTAGCAGTCTCTCTATTTTGTTAATCTTTTCAAAAAAACAGCTCCTGGATTCACTGATTTTTTTTAAGGGTTTTTCATGTCTCCGTCTCCTTCATTTCCATTCTGATCTTGGTTATTTCTTGTCTTCTGCTAGCTTTTGGGTTTGTTTGCTCTTGGTTCTCTAGTTCTTTTAGTTGTGGTACTAGGGTGTCAATTTGATATCTTTCTAGCTTTTTGATTTTGTTTTCACTGGTTTCAAAGAACTTCTTGATTTCTCCCTTTATTTCATCATTTACCCCGGAGTCATTGAGGAGCAGGTTGCTCAATTTCCATGTAGTCATGTGGTTTTGAGTGAGTTTCTTACTCGAGTACCAATTTGATTGCACTGTGATCTGAGAGACTGTTACGGGATTTCAGTTCTTTTGCATTTGCTGAGGAGTGATTTACTTCCAATTATGTAATCAGTTTTAGAGTAAGTGCCATGTAGCACTGAGAAGAATGTATATTCTGTTGTTTGGGGCTGGAAAAGTCTGTAAATATCTATCAGGTCTACTTGATCCAGAGCTGAGATCAAGTCCTGAATATCTTTGTTAATTTTCTGTCTCAATGATCTAATATGGATAGTGGGGTGTTAAAGTCTCCCACTCTTATTGTGTGGTAGTCTAAGTCTCATTGTGGGTCTCTAAGAACTTGTTTTGTGAATTTGGGTGCTCCTGTATTGGGTGCATATATATTTAGGACAATTAGCTCTTGTTGAATTGACCCCTTTATTAATATGTAATGCCCTTCTTTTTCTTTGTTGGTTTAAAGTCTCTGTGAGAAACCCCTCCTTTTTTGTTTTCCTTTTCTTGGTAGATTTTCCTCCCTCCTTTTATTTTGAGTCTATGTGTATCCTTGCATGTGAGATGGGTCTCTTGAATACAGCACACCAATGGATTTTGACTCTTTATCCAGCTTGCCCTCTAGGGCACTTAGTGTGCTTATATTTTTAAAGTTAATATTGTTGTGTGTGAATTTTATCCTGACATTGTGATGCTAGTTGGTTGTTTTGCAGACTTGTTTATGTATTTGCTTCATAGTGTCACTGATCTGTGTATTTCAGTGGTTTTTATAGTGGCTGGTAACAGTTTTTCCTTTCCATATTTAGTACTTCCTTCAGGAGCACTTGTAAGGCAGGCCTAGTAGTGATGAATTCCCTCAGCATTTGCTTGTCTGAAAAAGATTTTATTTCTCCTTCTCTTATGAAGCTTAGATCAGCCAGACATGAAATTCTAAGTTGGATATTCTTTTCTTTAAGAATGTTGAAAATTGGCTCCCAATCTCTTCCAGCTTATAAGGTTTCTTCTGAAAGGTCTGCTGCTAGTCTGATGGGCTTCCCTTTATAGGTAACCTGGCCCTTCTCTCTGACTGCCCTTAACATTTTTCCCTTCCTTTCAGCCTTGGAGAATCTGATGATTATGTGTCTTGGGGTTGATCTCATGGAGTATTTTATCGGGGTTCTCTGGATTTTCTGAATTTTAATGTTGGCCTATCTTGCTAGTTTGGGGAGGTTTTCCTGGATGATATCCTGAAGTGTGTTTTCCAACTTGGTTCTCTTCTTCCTGTCTCTTTCAGGTATACCTATCAGTCGTAGGTTCAATCTTTTAACATAATCCCATAGTTCTCTGAGGTTTTGTTTGTTCCTTTTCATTCTTTTTTCTCTAATCTTGTCTGCTTTTCTTATTTCAGCAAAATAGTCTTCCAGCTCTGATATCCTTTCTTCCACTT
Organism: Callithrix jacchus; assembly: GCF_049354715.1. NCBI lineage: Eukaryota > Metazoa > Chordata > Mammalia > Primates > Cebidae > Callithrix > Callithrix jacchus. Next base: position 69,701,485 of record NC_133504.1, on the reverse strand, counting down.
AGTCTGTTCAGCTATTGACACTTGTGTTTGCATTATAAAGTTCTCGTGTTTTTCCGCTCCATCAGATCATTTATGTTCCTCTCTAAACTGTGTATTTGGCTAACAGCTCCTGTCAGGTTTTATCATGGTTCTTAGCTTTTTTGCAGTGAGTTAGAACATAATCCCCTAGCTTGACGAAGTTTATTTCCCATCTTGGATGGACGACTGACATTCATCCATCTCAACCTCAGCCCAGTTCTATGCCCTGCTGGAGATGTGCTGCAGTCTTTTGGAGGAGAAGAGGCACTCTGGCTTTCTGAGTTTTCAGTATCTTTGCAGTCTTTCTCATCTTCATGGGTTAATCTACCTTTGATCTTTGAGGCTGCTGACTTTTGGATGGGGTTTCTGTGATGTCTTTTTTGTTGATGTTGTTGCGTTCTGTTTTTCTTCTAGCAGTTAGGCCCCTCTTCTGTAGAACTGCTGAAGTTTGCCTAGGGTCTACTGCAGCCTCTGTTCACTTGGGTCTCTCCTGTCCCTGGAGATATCACCAGTGGAGGCTGTAGACCAGCAAAGATGGCAGCCTGCTCCTTCGTCTGAGAGCTCTTTCCCAGAGGGGCACTGGCCTGATGCCAACTGGCACACTCTTGTATGAAGTGTCTGGAGACTACTGTTAGGAAGTCTCAGTCAGGAGGAGTGGGGTCACAGACCCACTTAAATAAGCAGCCTGTCTGTCCCATGATAAAGCCTTGACAGGGTGGGTGTGCTCTACTGGGGGAAATCCCCCTCATCTGGGCTGCCCTGATTCTCCAGAGCCAGCAGGCAGAAAAGACTAAGATCATTGATCCAGGTACTACAGCCATCCCTCCTCTTAGGGGTTCTTGTCAGGGTTATCAGTGTTCTGTCCATAAACCCTTGACTGGCGATGCTGAAATTCCCACAGGGAGGCCCTGTCCAATGGGGAGGAGTGGATCCTGGTCTGGCCCCATCTCTCTGGTGCCAGCAACAAGGGAAAGTGACCAACCAGAGCCACAGACGACAGCCTTCCCTCCCCACTCCCCCACTTCTGGAACTCGGTCTTCTTAGGCAGTTTCTAGCTGGCTGGGGGTTGGGCGGGGGAAGGGGCTGATTCCAGGCCAGTGGGTTTTAGCTTGTGAGTTCCATGAGAGCAAGATTGCTTGACTCCCTGGCTTCAGCCCCCTCCCCATGAGAGTGGACAAGACCTTCTGCCTCACCAGAGTTCCCAGAGTGGAGTATGCAAATACTCCTGCATCTCAGTGCCTGCTGGAAGTGGCTGTGAACCTGAGTAGCTGCTGTGATTCTCCAACAGCTTTGTGCTTGGGACCCAAAGCTCTGGTAGCATGGTCTCAGGAGGGGACCTCCTGATCTACAGGTTGCAGGGATCTGTGCGAAAAGCCTGGTTTTCAGGGAGGGGAAGCAAAATCCTTCACTGTCTCCCTTGGCTGAGGGAGGGAGTTCCCTTTGCCGTGCGCAGCTCCCGTGTTGGGTCTTGCTCCACCCTGTTTTTCCTCACTCTCCGTGGGTCATGCTAGCCACCTAATCAGTCCTAATAAGAGAACTTTGGTACCTCAGTTGATGAAGCAGAGTTCACTCACAGTTTTCATCCTTTTCAGTGGGAGCTGCAGAGTGGAGCTGCTTCTATTTGACCATCTTGGCTCTCTCTTTGACTTTTTGTGAGTTTTTTTGTTTGTTTGTCTTGCCTCTTGCGTGTTGGTCTCTACCTAAGTTAGTAATGTCCAAGTACTGATTCCTTATCAAATACATTTCATTAGTTTAACTATATTAGTACATACCTCACTGTGGGAAAAGATGAAAATTATTTTTTATTTATTTGATTCTCTTTAAGTTTCAGGTAAACTCAGTTTTGACTAGGGTGTGTGGGTGTGTGTGTGTGTGTATAAGTATTTTTTAACTATTTAGCAACTTTCTTTGTTTTTGTTAAAATACATTCAGAAGCTGGGCTTGGGTGGCTCATGCCTAATCTCAACACTTTGGACGGCTGAGGCAGGTGGATCACTTGAGCCCAGGAGTTTGAAACCAGCCTGGGCAACATAAAACTCTGTCTCTACAAAAAATTAGCCAGATGTGGTAGCACTCTCTTTTAACAGTGCCAGCTACTTGGGATGCTGAGGTGGGAGGACCACCAGAGCCTAGTAGGTTGAGGCTGCAGTGAGCTATGATCATGCCACTGTACTCCAGCCTGGGCAACAGAGTGAGACCCTGTCTCAAAAAAATAAAATACAAACAAAGAAACCAAAAAAAAAAACCACACACATTCAAGTATATTACACATGCATTTTATATATTTCATGAACTTCAGGAAAGCTTCATGTAAATCTTTTTTTTAAAACTAAAGCATGTTAAAGACACTGAAAAAGTTAACTAAAATTCTATGGTGACTTCTTGTATAAAATACTAATTTTTATCTTAGAAATATAGATCATTATGCATTGGGTTTTCTCAAAGGGGGAACACTTTAATAAACAGTAGTTTACTTGACCTTTAGTAGAAAAAGAAAACTAATGGTGGAGATTTTTCTTTGGCTGTGAGAATTTGGTAGATAGAAAGAAAGGAAGAACATAAATACTACATTTTAATTGACATTTACCCTGTAGATCATCCTAGAGGTTCGATGCCCCCAAGACACTACAACACTGAGCTGTTTCTTCTTCAGGTCTTAAGCTTTGAAGACAAGCTATACCAGCACATCTAAAATTGGTCCCTCCATTTTTCTACCTTAAACATGAGCTGTCCAGCTTAGTGAAAAGCAACTGCAAAACAGTGGGTACCATTTGGGTCATTTGGTCTTAAAAGAAACACTATTATCACTCTGTCATAGTTTCAGAGATTTTCACCTAAGCATTTAAGATGCAAACCACTGCATATTTGTCCCATTAATGACTAGTGGGCCTTAATTTTGGCATTCAAATTAGGGTAAAAAACCTTGGTTCTTGAAATGCTATAGAAAACAGCTTGAGGCCAGGCACAGTGGCTCACACCTGTAATCCCAGCACTTTGGGAAGCTGAAGCAGGTGTATCACTTGAGGTCAGGAGTTTGAGACAGGCCTGGTCAACATGGTGAAATCCCATCTCTACTAAAAATACAACAACAACAACAAAAAAATAGGTGGGCCTGCTGGTGGGGAAGTCCCTGTTACCTGGGAGTCTGAGGTGGGAGAATCACTTGAACCTGGGAGGCAGAAGTTGCAGTGAGCCGAGCTCGTGCCACAGCCGCTCCAGCCTGGGCAACAGAGTGAGGCTCTGTCTCAAAAAAAGAAAAAAAAAAAAAGGTGTATTTTGGATGTCTCTCTCTCCCCTTGCTTCTATTTTAAAAAAAAAGCCTGAAATATCCTCCCCTTAAGGTCACGATATTGTCATATGCTATCATTTGACTCTCAACTGCTCTCTTAGGACTGCTTTTACACACATATATATATAATATATATGTAATAAGGCACATTAGCTAAAACAATTTATTAAATGTCTTAAATTTCTGAATATATCCCTGAAAATACTATGAGCTATTTCTAATACTGACAGTTATTAATAAATGTAGCTATTGATCACCTCAGGATTTCATACAGACTAAACTAAGATGGCACTTTATCATAGGGGACTTTTTTGTTTCATTTAATTAAATTTTGATGCGTTGAATTGCTTTCCTGGTGTCAGAGAAACATGAGAACATTGCTCAAGAATGGAAATAAAAAGGCAGAGCAGACTACTGATCTCAATGAAAGGAAAATTATTTGCTATATCATAGATGTGCACTGTAATTTCCATGTTAAAGAGGCACTGCATTTTTAAGAAATAAAATCACACATTATCTTATTTTTTCATCTCTAAATGGATACAGAAGTACTGTAAGTAAACTTAGCTGCCTATTTTTCCAAATATGTTCAGATTCACATCTGAAAGATCAATCTGAATATGAGATAATAAAGTGCCTATTACTTTATTAAATAAAGGGGACAAGATGACAATGCAGATATCCAAGAATTATGCTTTACAAGACATAGAAACATTGTTAAATTGGATTTTATTAGTATCATGCAAATGTTCCCTTCCACCAAGTACTGTTAATGTGAAAAATTATATATAACTAGCATTTAAAAAATATCTAATACTGTCTCATTATCATATGTTTTCGAGCCCCAAAATTACATTTTAGACTCTCTTACTTTCTCTTCCTCTCCCCTTTCTTTAGCTTTTGTTTGTTTTTGTCTTGCCAGAGAAGTGTACCTAGTAAGGGAATGTTTCTTATTTGTGCCAAGGGACTATTGATGATGCTGTATAATAGCAAGATAGTATTTTGTAATGCCTGCTTTTTTATATTTCTAATACAAATGGGCTAAGCTGTGAAACCAATTCACTAGGTTTATCTGCTTTGAACATTATTGTACAAGTCAAATTCTCTCTAAACAGTGCCTGGCACCTAATACATGCTATGAAAGTGTGGGCTACGGCCGGGCGTGGTGGCTCACACCTATAATCCCAGCACTTTGGGAGGCTGAGGCAGGTGGATCATGAGGTCAAGAGATCGAGACCATCCTGGTCAACATGGTGAAACCCCGTCTCTACTAAAAATACAAAAAAATTAGCTAGGCTTGGTGGCGCACACCTTTAGTCCCAGCTACTCGGGAGGCTGAGACAGGAGAATTACTTGAACCCAGGAGGCAGAGGTTGTGGTGAGCCAGGATCATGCCATTGCACTCCAGCCTGGGTAAAAAGAGCAAAACTCCGTTTCAAAAAAAAAAAAAAAAAGTGTAGGCTACTACTGCTTTCATTTATTATTATCATTATTAAATATCCACTGGTTGAAAATCAGGGAGTTAGCTAAATCATACCTGCTACTGTACAAAATGTTGGGAAAAGCTGAGAAAAATCATTCAGTAAATAGTTTTGAGAACAAGAATTTGTTCCTTAGATATTTTTAAATTATTAAATGTTATTGAAACTGCACCAAAACTGTGTGAAATAATTTAATTTTGCAGAGTTCTATGTCTATATTCTATGTAATTAAAGCTATTTTTATATTATTTTGATAGTTTTAAATAAAAAGGTTTGGAGGTTTGTTTGCGGTCATATTGCCTTTCCATGCATTCATCCAACATGCAGTTATTGCATTTCTACCCTGTGCCAAGCGCTGATGTGGATTCCGAGACTACAGCAATGAATAAAGCAACTAAAAATTCCTGCCCTCATGGAGTTTATGTTCCAATGGGAGAGGTATACCTCAGACAAGATAAATAAGTAAAATATATAAATGTTAAGAGAAAAAAATCATGAAGCAAGAGAAAGGGATATAAGATGCAGCAGACAGGGTGACCAAGAAAAGGGTTGCTGAGGTGACTGCAGACCTGAAGTGAGGAAACTAATGATGCTGATTTCTCCGAAGAGCAGAATGAACAGAACAAAGGTCCAGAAACTCTACACTTTTAATATTAACATAAATTACCAGAATTTTTTTCCTTTCCTAATTAGTAAGTAAAATCAATGCAGCAAATTATTCATTTTCAGCTCCAACCTATTGAAGAGTTGATTTAGTCCTCTTAATAAGGTTAAAAAGTTATTGGGTGTGGTGGCTTACTACTGTAATACCAGCATTTTGAGAGGCTGAGGTTGGGAGAACTGCTTGAGTCCAAGCCTGAGCTTGTCTTGCTAGGGAGACCCCCATCTCCACACACACACAAAAAAATTAGCTGGGCTTAGTGGTCTTTGCCTGTAGTCCTAGCTACTTGGGAGGCTGAGGTGGGAGAATCACATGAACCCAGGAGTTCAAGGCTGGAGTGTGCCGTGATCTTGCCATTGCACTCCAATCTGGGTGCAGAGTGAGACCATGTCTCAACAAAAAGTTTTTTGAAAGGTTACAAAGCTACATTTCTAAGTTGATACTTTCACTTTTGTCTGTCTGCTATCAATGAATACATGTCAGAAATAAGCTCAGTATCATAAAGAAATATGATATAAACATTGTCAACTATCAAATCAAATGTTAGAGAAGGGTAGAAAGAGAAAATTGCCCTGGAGAGCAGAACACTTCCTTTCTGTCCTCAGAAATGCTTACATTCTCGTTGACTGGAGATGGGTTCTTTAACCTTTCTTGGCACCTTAAAAAGACACTTTTACCTGTAGTGTGATTCAAGTAATTTCCCCCTTAAATTTATCCCTGTGGGTCTGCTAATGTTTCAAATTCCCTTGAGAATGAGACCTTTCATTTTTCAGATGTTTGCTAATAAAGCCAATTGTTTATTGAAATTACAATGAATTTCACAAAGGATTTTGAAGTCAATGCAATGGAAAGACTATCAATTTTGTTTAAGCCTAGGAATTAATGAATGCTTTAGACACATTAATCTGACTGCTGCATGTGAAAGAGAGAAACAAGAGATTCAAGTTGGAAAACCCAGTTAAGAGTTGAATAAGCCAGCCAGGCATGGTGGTTCACGCCTGTAATCCCAGCACTTTGGGAGGCTGAGGTGGGCGGATCACTTGAGGTCAGGAGTTCAAGACCAGCCTGGCCAACATGGTGAAACTCTGTCTCCACCAAAAATACAAAAATTATCTGGTCGTCATGATGGGCACCTGTAATCCCAGCTACTTGGGAGGCTGAAGCCGGAGAATTGCTTGAAACCCAGGTTTCAGTGAGCTAATATTGTACCACTGCCTTCCAACCTGGGCAACAGAGTGAGACTCCATCTCAAAAAAAAAAAGAGAGAGTTGAATACACCATCATGGAAAGGAAGTACCACCAAACATATGACATCAGTAGGACTTGCCAACTAATTTTATGTGAGATAATCAAAAGACTGACAACATTTTTGGTCTGGAATCCTTAGGCCTACTTGGTTTTTTACTAGTGACAAATAATAGTAGAAGGGTTACAACACAGTTAAGACAAAGGAAAAATTAGAACCTAACATTCAAAAAAAGCTAAAAACTCATCTCACATTTTATAGATGTGTTGTAAGAATCTGCAGGTCCTACAGAGTAAGAGTTGAGAAGATGGGATCTCCATTTGTTTAAAACCACCAAACAAGCTGTAAAAAGGGATATATTAAATGCTACTATAGAAGGATCTCCATGATATATTAAGTGAAAAAAGTGAGGTGGAAGAAAATAAAGACAAACATTATGTACAGGCTAGATGTAACTCTACTGAGTATTTTTGCCAAAAAAAGTCCATCAAACCTGAATCTGCCAACCTCCTCTAAATGAGTTCTTGAAGTGTAATTTGGAAGACCCTTCTGTGTCATGGAGACAGGAACACCATAAGGTCAAAGTATTTTCTTAAGGATACTATTATTTGCCTTTTTCACTTTCATTCTCTCCTGAATAAACAGTGGGGTTTTCCAGTGGCTATATGTGTGATTTCGCAGCAGACCGAATGCAAAAGCAATAACGTGAATCTGGTTGTCTTTTATTCAGCCAGACATTAGAGATTCAAAAATATAAAACAATAGCATTTTTCTACTACATTTTTTTATTTAAAAGTGTTACTTCTGCTATCCTGTAATGGATTATTTTTATTTTAAATGAATTGTTTGTAAATTATATTTTAATTTCTGAGTACATAACAAAAACAGAAGCTTCATTGTATCTTCAATAAATTTTTTTAAGAGACAGGATCTGTTACCCAGGTAGGAGTGTAGTGGTGAGATCATAGCTCACTGCAGCCTTCAATTCCTGGGCTCAAGAAATCCTCCTGTCTCAGCCTCCTGAGTAGCTGTACTAAGCCCTATAGGTTTGTGCAACCATGCTCAGCTTGCTTGCTTTTCTTTTCTTTCCGTTCTTTTCTTTTCTCTCTCTCTCTTTCTTTTCTTTTCTTCTTTTCTTCCTTTCTTTTTTTGTAAAGAAGGGGCCTCATTATGTTGCCCAGGCTAAACTTGGCCCAAAGTGCTGGGATTACAGGCATGAGCCATTGGTACCTGGCCTTCAATAATTTTTCAGTGAAAAAAAGGGGTCCTGCAATCAAAAAGTTTGTGAACTACTCTTTCAGATAGACCATAGGGTCTAATTCTAGGCCCTCAACCCTAGAATTAGAATTGCTTCAAACATTAGAATTACCTGGAGAATTTAAATACTGATGCCAGGCCTCACTTCTAGAGGTTCTGATTTAATAGGGCCTAATGTCAAGCATCAATTTGAAATACAAAACAAAACACCACTCATCCCTTTGAATGTGCAGTCTGGATTGAGAACCCCGCTCTGGCTATTATCAATTTAAATACAAGATGAAAAAGGAACATGTATTATGCTATGAGGGCACAATCAGCAAAACGACACAGAAAGTGACTAGACAAAGAATCCCTGCTTAAGGAACGGATTAAAGCAATTCCCAAGGGAATCTGAAGCATTAACAGGCATATAGGGAGAGATATAAGGGGAACATCACTTGAATTACACTACAGGTAAGACTGGCTTTTAAGATGCCAAGAAAGGTCAAAGGAACCATCTCTGGTCAGAAAACATAAGGGATTAACGTGATTAAGAAAGTGAAGGGGGTAACACTGGGAACTGAAATCACAATCTGGTAACCTCACACCACTGGTTTACTGCTCTGGCCTAGTCTCAGCTGCTGAATTTCTTCATACAAAACTGGCTCTCCTGGGTCCCTCCCCTCATCTTTCCTGCACAGTGCTCACCGCCTCCAGAACGCTCCCTCATCAGAAAGCTCAGGCTCCACTCAGTGAAGGGCGCAGGCTGCACCGCACGTCCGGGAGCCACGTGTCAGGGGTCACGTGTCAGGCGCCAGGTAGCAGAAGGCCGTTGGAGCGCCTGCGCAGCTTTTCTCCACACCGCACACACACGCGCTGCTCTTCCAGCGCCCCCAGAGCCGCTTTCCCGCCAGGACGACACTTCACCGGTTTTCAGCTTCCCTTCATCGTCGCTCCAGCACTCGTTTTTAGTCCTGCTGTTGGCTTTTATATCCTTCTCCGCCATGCCGCGTGAGCCTGCGAAGAGGAAGGCAGAAAAGCAGCTGTTTGACGCCTCATCCTTCGGGAAGGACCTTCTGGCCGGCGGAGTCGCGGCAGCTGTGTCCAAGACAGCAGTGGCGCCCATTGAGCGGGTGAAGCTGCTGCTGCAGGTGCAGGCCTCGTCGAAGCAGATCAGCCCGGAGGCACAGTACAAAGGCATGGTGGACTGCCTGGTGCGGATTCCTCGCGAGCAGGGTGAGTAAAGGCAGGCCACCACCCCTGCCTCTCCCGACGCCTCCATCAGCTTCCCAGAGAAGCAGGGTGGCCAGGAGGTGGATGATTGTGGACACCACAACCACAGCTACAGTTGTCAGTAATGAGTGCTTTTTACGCTTCCAGAATTTAGTTTCTGAACCTATCTAACAGACTCTACTTTCCCAGGGCCGCCTTAGTCCTGACCAAGTTCTGGTATAGAGGAGACCACTGCCTTCTCTTTCTCTAAATCTGGTGCAGCGGGATTTACACTTTGGTGCACCTGTGCCAGATGCAGAAGGAAAGCGGTTGACCTCCCAGGATTGAGGGAGTTGCCATTAGGCACTCTGCTATAACTAATGCTGTAAGTTACTTAAATATTTGTTGGTATAATCACGCCACTATGCTCCAGCATGGGCGACAGAGCAAGACCTTGCCTCAAAAAATATATGTATATTTGTTGAAATAGTACGTCTAAGAGAAGTACAAATATGGGACCACTGGGGCTTCCCAGTACTCTGAAACCTATTAGTGAAAAGAGGTTTTGCTTATTCTTGAGGAACTACTGAAGACCAAGGAGGCACTTAGCTCTGCCCAAAATCAAGGGAGCGGGGAGAAAGAAAAGGAAAAAAAAACCCTCAGTCATCAAGATAAAAAGTATTTTAAGACCGGGTGCAGTGGCACACGCCTGTAATCCCAGCACTTTGGGAGAGCAAGGCGGGCAGATCACTTGAGCTCAGGTGTTCCAGACCAGCCTGGGTAACATGGTGAAACCCTGTCTCTACTAAATATACAAGAATTAGCAGGGCATGGTGGCACATGCCTGTAGCACCAGCAACTTGGGGGACTCTGATGCGAGGGTTCAGGGAGCCCAGATTGTGCCACCACACTCAAGCCTGGGTGAAGGAGTGAGACCCCCGTCTCAAAAAAAAAAAAATGACTTTAGGGTCTTTCCCTTTTCGAAGCCCCTCTCTTTCACTAGAGAACTGTTCTCATTTCTCTTTATTTTGCCTATTAAACCTCCACTCCTAAAAACAAACACAAAAAGCTTTAAAGTATTTTAACGCAATCTTTTAAAAAATCAAGTCATGCAAAGAATTCGTAATGAACACAATATATACAAGTTTAAAATAAAGATGGAATCAGTATTACCAGTTTTTCTTTTTGCATCAAGTGCTGTCCTTATTTAAAATTTTATTTTTGTTCATTATGGATTTTTTTGCTAATATTGGCATGATTTAAAGGCATAAATAACCAAAGTGCTTTGTGAACCATTGCTGCAAAATGGCTCCCAAGTTAGCTAAAGGGATAAGTTTATCAAATATTTTATATAATCCACCCATATAGTTGGATTCAATAGAAAAATCTGTATGATCTTTAAAAAAGAGATATGCCTATTTATTGTGTATTCTCAACAAGAAATGAAGTGCAGACCTTTTAGTCCTGTTCTAGGGCCAGATACTATCCCATTTAAAAAACTACCTTGTCCCTAGGAATTCTAGGAATGTGGTTACAACTCTTTCAGACCTATGGTGTGGAGTATATGGGGTCAGGGGTGGATACTTAATGCATCATATAAACTGTGTTTAGAATACCCATCTGGGAACTAAGCTCAGATCTTTCATAGTTCGCCTCTCTCCACTCATTCATTTAATCAAAACAAGCTTCTCATTTTCCCCAAGATTTTTTTTAGGAAAAGCAAGGAACCTGTCTCTTCTTTGCTTATATTCTAAGACTTCTGAAGAGAAGTAGGGGCCTCTCTCTTATTAGCTTTTTGCTTTAAATATTTTGTCAGGTGAAATGAAGTATTCTGGTCAGATTGGGCTGACTAGTGCTAATTTATTTTATATTTTAAATTTTTTCCCAATATTTAAACCTAAACATATTTAATATGGCTCTTGTAAGTTGACATCATTCTCAAATGTATCCTGGTTCCTGCTTTCTTTACCTTGCAAGATGAGAGGATCATAAGTAGAACTTTAAGATACACTGTATTATATATAAAGCTTTATGAAGGTACCATGGTGTATTCTATGCTGAGATCAGTAATTTATGACAAGGATACTATTGCCATCTAGAGGCAATTTTGGAAACTTGTGGGGCAATTTTTTTTATTTAGCACAAAGATAGAGGGGTGTAAACCTACCTTGCAATGAAATGAAAGGCAAGGGCCAGGGATGTTAAATGTCCTGCTGCTAATACCCAGGCCAGTCACACACAATGAAGAGTTACCCTGCAACCTAAATGACTTAGATTTCCCCTTGGACATTCATGTAGCAGTAAAACCTGTTTATGATTCTCTAAGCCTAGAAAGAATTTAACTCTGTTTTACTTATAAACACACACTGTCTGGGGCATGGTTTTAGCTTACAATGATTCCAGTAATGCAGCTACCATATAAGGAAGTAGAGGAAAGATTGTACTTTCTTCTGTTCGGAAGTTTGCTAACAGTTGTTCATCATTGCAAAAACTTATATCAGCAACTCTGCTTATAGTATTTGGTCATCATTTATACGGGTTGAGTATCCAAAAAGCTTGGGACCAAAACTTTCAGATTTTTAAATTTTTTCAGATTTTAGAATATTTGCATTATATTTACCAGATGAGCATCCCCAATCTAAAATCCAAAATGTTCTAATGAGCATTTCCTTTGCCCATCATGTCAGTGCTCAAAAAGTTTCAGATTTTGGAGCATTTTGGATTTCTGAATTAGGGATGCTCAACCTGTATTTGTAGCTATTGAATCTATAATGATTATATGTATACTTGTACACATATGTATTTATTTGACATATTTCAAAATGTCAATATGTAATTACAACTGATTCAATATAAATAGAAGCAAGCTTGATTATTATATTATAGTAGGGTCATGACCTACCAACTTATTTTAAAACATAAATTTCTCTTTTTGTATAGCAATGAGGGCATTATATTGATTTTTAAGGTAGGAAAGGAGGTCATTGTCTTTGAATTTTATTTCTGGATAGTAAAGGGAATATTGTAAAACATTTATTATATATAGAAGACTTGAGCCTGGTAGGGTTGAGAATCACCATGCTAGATAGCCTTCTTGAATTTTACTGGACAATGAAACTCTGAGAATGTATTTTCTGGAATTTGCCTTCTCTCTCTTTTTTGAAAATCAAGACACATGCCCATCTCAAGTGTTCTGAAGATTGTTTTTTATGTTTTCTCTAATTTATTCACAACTTTTCCTTTCTTTAGACAATGTGAAATGAGCTGGAGAAAGAGACATGAACTCAGAATGCACAACTAGATGCTCTCTAGTTTCTTACCTTATCTCTGCTTCTTTCCATTGCAAGGATAGATCTCAGCATTCTTGCTTTGAATATAGTTTTAAACATCACTTTGAGTGTTTTTGACACTTTTTATAAGCTTTTCTTGGCTTACAAAAACTTCTGGATTTATCCTAATGTTATTCTTAAAGATTTATTCTATTCTTTAATCACCTTCTAACTTTGTATGTGCACTTCTATTTAACACTGTTTAAACCTTCATTATGCAAATAATGCATAATTATTATAGAAAATTAGAAAATATAAAGAAGCAAAAAGCAACATCACTGCTAAAATCACTGTAGTTAACATTTTTGTCTCTCTCATGCTTTTTCACTGAGCAAAATATGCAGATGTAAATGTATGTTTAATCAAGGGAACTGTCTTATTAGTATATTGTAAATGTAGTCTTTTAAAGAACTGATCTCCTGGGTGTGGTGGCTCATGCTTGTAATCCCAGCACTTTGGTAGGCAGAGAGGGGTGAATCACTTGAGGCCAGTTCAAGACCAGCCAGGCCAACGTGGTGAAACCCCATTGCTACTAAAAATACAAAAATTAGCTGGGCATGGTGACACATGCCTGTAGTCCCAGCTACCTGGGAATTTGAGGCACAAGAATCACTTGAACCTGGGAGGCACAGGATTCAGTGAGCCAAGATCATACCACTGCACTCCAACCTGGGTGACAGAGCAAGACTTATCAGAACTCTTCTCTTTTAGGAGTTCCATGTCATGAGTTTATCAGCTTCCATCTAAGCTTTTCCCAAACTCATTTTTCTAAAGACTAGAACAGTGAGGTTTTTAAAAATATCCTAGGGTCCATCTTGAAGATGCTATTTTGGGGTATGGGAAGAAAATATTAGATATTTATATGTACTTTAGGTAAAATAGAAAAATAAATTTTACTGATATTTAATATATGAATTGGCATTGAACCTATGCTTGGGTTAAATGTCAGTTACATATCACAAGACATTAAGGAATACTGAAAAAGTAAGAATTACACAGGGTAGAGGAAATGACAAGCATCCTTCCTCAATAATATGTTATTGTTTGTGTTTGTCCAATTCAGTGGATTTATAGATTCCACTATCAGGTGTTAACTAAATCCTCAAAACATGGACAAAACTTTGAAAAAGATTCTGCCATAAAAACCAAATCAAGGATAACACCAATATCAAATGAACCACAAGGAAAGGACATAATTGTTGCCATTTATTCCAAGAAATGCCATATTATTTCATCACTCACGTTACCCTCAATGTAGAAACAATGACAGTCTAATCAGACCTGAGATGGGAAGACTCAGGTCTTGAGTTTTTTTTTTGAAATATAGATTCCTATATACTACTCTTAAAAATGAACCTCACCCTAACAGTGCCTTGAGATAATAGCAAATGATGGTGTGAAAACATCATAATTAGCAAGATATTTGAAACTATCGTTTTTCATCTCTTTAAATGTTTAACTTTGCTCTAATATCATCTAACATTCAAGTTTCCCTAACAACGCTATCTAAATAGACTTTTATTATTCCCAGTCTTCATATATTGTTTTTTTCTTTACAGTTCTTTATTGCCGCCAGACATAATTATTTGCTACCTATCTCCCTGGTCCTTCTCTTAAGATGTAAGCTCCAAAAGCTCAGAAACATTGTTCCTAGTGCTATCTCCAGTAGGCACAAAATGTCTGCAGTGAAGGAGATATCAAATAAAGGTTTTTAAATTAAAAATCTTTATCTCATCCTTTAATTTATATTTTGGTTATGTTTTACAAATGTACATAATATGGTAGTATAGTTACAAAGATATATAATTAATGTGTACTATTTGCAAGTCATGTAGACTTTTTTTTAATTGATAGGCATACCATCAAAACATGTTGAACCTTCTCTGAAAAAAAAAAAAAGTTGGTTTAGACTGTATATCCAAACATGCCTAACATTCTTGCTGTTGTCAAGGTCAGCTAATAAATGGTCCAGTAACTTTTTCCTGTCACTTCTATTTTAATTCTTATTTTTTCAAAATTAGGTTCAGAGCAGATTTTTCTCATCCTTCTTAAGTTTTGAAGAAATATTTTTTCCTAGGAATTAGGTAAGAAACTTTTAAACTATGTTTTACTTTTAGCAGAGAAAGAGGTTGCCATCACTATGTTTTTCACTACCAATTTTGTGATATATGTTAGGAAACTTTCCATTTACTCTGTATTACTAGAGAATCAAAACATTCCTACCATTATATCACTTCTGCTTTAAACTTGTTTTATTCTAACCAAAAAATACTGTTTTATCCAGAGTGGATTTTTATATAGAGGTAATAGATGTTTAATAACTCTAGATCTGGAGTCAGATGGACCTAGAACCAAGTCAGCCTTCCCCATACTTTGTAACTTTGGCCAGTTTTTATTTAACCTTTCTCAGCCCCAGTTTCTTCAGTGGTATACTGTTATAATAACTATATGTACCTGATATCATAGTTGTGAGGATTACAGAAGATAATGCATGTAAAATAGTCAATGTGTCTATAGCATAGTTAGTGCTCAAGAAATTATAACTAATCAGTATGTATGTGTTCTTGAATTTACAAACATGTATTCCAGATGTTCACTTGTAAATGAAGTAATTTGGGATAAACTTGGATTACACATAGAGTAGATTTTTGTAATCTATCCGTGGGAACTGGAACCTATGTAATACATAGCATATCTAAGTAGAGTTGAATTAAAACACTGAAACAAGACTCCCAAAAATAGATAAAAATTGCATTCAGAATTTTACTTAGGGACTCCTCCCATTTTGTACTCCAATGCAGGGGCATTGAAGTTTCTAACAACATGTTACAGCAGAGGCAAAGAAGGAAATAAGAATAAGGTGTTTTAGTGTCATCTACGGAAAAAAAGATTAAAACATGAGTTCTTAACCTGACACCTGGAGCTTCAGGAGATTCAAGAATTCTGTGACAGCTATGTAAAACTATTTTATGTATATGAGATTTTATATTTTTTCAGACCTAACCCATTAAGAATTGCCTGCTAGGCTGGGCCCGGTGGCTCATGCCTGTAATCCCAGCACTTTGGGAGGCTAGGGTGGGCTGATCACAAGGTCAGGAGTTCAAGACTAGCCTGGCCAGCATGGTGAAACCTTGTCTCTACTAAAAATATAAAAAATTAGCCAGGCATGGTGGTACATGCCTGTAGTCCCGGCTACTCGAGAGGCTGAGGCGGAGAATTGCTTGAACCCAAGAGGCAGAGGTTGCAGTGAGCTCAAATTGCACCACTGCATGCCAGCCTGGGTGACAGAGCAAGACTCTGTCTCAAAAAAAAAAAAAAAAAAAAAAGAATTGCCTGCTATACTACTTTAACAGTTTTCCTGTTATATTTCTAGGGATTTGTTTGTAAATTTTCATTGAGACATTGACATTTGTTTTGATTAAATGGTTTTATTCATGCAAATAGTTTTTTTTCAAGGGAATGCATTCTTCACCCAACTCTAGCAAACCTCTTTTGTCATAAATCTGACACTGTATCTTCATAGTCTCATATTAATTTCCAGATGTCTTTATTATTAAAACCTTCTGTTTATGTCCAGTATGTTAGTCAAAGTTACAAACCTTTGTACTACTCTTTTTTTTTTTTTCTCCTTTAGATAGGGTCTTGCTCTGTCACCCAGGCTGTACTGCAGGGCACAATCATGACTCAACTGCAGCCTGGAGCTTTGGTGTTCAAGAACTACCACCTCAGCCTCCTCAGTAGCAGGGAGCACAGCCACATGCCACCATGGAAGCTAAGTTTGTTTGGGGGTTTGTTTTTTTTAGAGACAGAGTCTTACTATGTTACCCAGGTTGCTCTCAAATTTCTGGCCTCAAGCAGTCCTCCCTCTTGAGCCTTCCCAGTCATTGGGATTACAGGCATGAGCCACCATGCCTGACTTGTACTACTGTTATATATGACTGTCATTTTTTATATAGCCAGCAATATAATTACAGAATTATAACTAATAACTCCTAGTCTGAAACCCATAATATCTCTTACCAGTCAGCTGAATTAGCCATTTCCAAAGTGGCCATTAATAGTTAAAAGCCATGAGTAAGGTAGGTTTCAAAACCCAGTTTATTCGTTTTTTCTTTTCAACAGGTGATTTCAATTTTTTTTAGCACAGGGTTTCACTCTGTCCCCCAGGCTGCAGTGTGGTGGCATGATCACAGCTCACTTCAGCCTTGACCTCCCAGGCTCAAGCAATCCTCCCACCTCAGCCTCCCAAGTAGCAGGGCCATGCCCAGCTAATTTTTTGTATATATATTTTTGTAGAGACAGGGATGTACTATGTTGCCCAGGCTGGCCTCAAATTCCTGGGCTCAAGCAATCTACCTGCCTTGGCTTCCCAGAGTGCTGGGATTACAGGTGTGCGCCACTGCACCTAGCCAATGATTTCAATTTAAATCCCACTTAGATTGGCAACACTGTCACCAAAATGTTCTTTCTGGTGCTTGTAAGGTTGAGTTTATCCTCTGCCAATAATCCATCAGTGCATTAGTATAAACCATGGTATAAAAAATCAATTCTTATTCTTCAGCATCATTCACACAATCATACTTCACTTTCAGTATTATTTCTCTTCCGGTGATCTGACCCTTGACAAATGCTTAAATGTGCTCTTAAAAGTTTTTTACAAAGAACTTAAATTCCACTAAAAATACCTCCCAAAATTAGATTCACTGACTTCCCTCAGTAATTGAGTGTGGTTCTGACTAGCAGGAAATATCCATTATAATTTGCTTACATTTCTTATATTTTAAGATTTTTAAGGTCTGGCACAATGGCACACACCTGTAATCCCATCACTTTGGGAGTCTGTGATGGTAGGAGTACTTGAGGCCAGGAGTTCAAGACCAGCAACAAAGTGAGACCTTGCATCTATAAAAAGTTAAAGAATTAGCTAGACATAGTGGTGCATGTCTGTTGTCCTGGCTACTTGGGAGGCTGAGGTGGGAGGACTGCTTGAGGCCAGAAGGTTGAGGCTACAGTGAGCTGTGATCTCACCACTAAACTCCAGCCTGGGCAACAGAGAAAGACCCTATCTATTTAAAAACTGATTTTTATTTCATTTCCATTAAAGAAAATTTTGCCTTTTTTGGTACAAAAAGAATTTCCATGATTAAAGTATTTACACAAAAAGAATTTCCATGATTAAAGTATTTACAGAAAAGTACTATAAGCTCAGGAATTGAACTGTTTAGCCAGACTACTTGGGTTTAAAATCCAACTCAATGACTTTATGACTAAGTGACCTTGGGCAAGATACTTAACTTCTCTGTGTTTTTAAAGTTATTTTTTTAACTCATTTTCTCATCTGTAAATTAGGGAGACTAATAATACCTACCTCATGGACGGTTATGAAGATTAAATGAGTTAAAAGCAGTTCCCAGCAAATTATCAGTATTTTTCTTTTTGTTAAATTTACCTCAAAAATAATTTTCCCCAGATTTATTGAGAAAAACTGACCAAAAATTGCATATATTTTTACACTATTCAAAGTGATGTTTTGATATATGATCATGTATCACTTCATGACAAAAGCTGCTTCTAGGCTGCAAACCTCTACAGCATGTTGCTCTATAGAATGTTGTAAGAAGTTGTAACACAGTAAGTGTTTATGTATCTAACATATCTAAACATAGAAAAGGTACAGTAAAAATATTGTATTATTTTTGTATGGGGCTATCATGCATTCTCTTTTTAACTGAAACATCACTATGTGATGTGGTTCATGATTGTGTGTATGCATTGTGAACTGATTAACACAATCAAGCAAATTAATATGTCCATCACCTTGCATAGTCATCATTTTGTATGTGTGGTGAGAACATTTAAGATTCATTCTTTTAGTAAAACTTCAAATATATAATACAGTATTAACTGTAGTCACCATGCCATACTTTAGATATCCAAAATTTATTCATTCTGCATAACCATAATTTTGTAGCCTTTGAACATCTCCTCATTCCCAATCTCCAATCACCCTCGCAAACCTGGCCAGTCTCTGGTAATGACCATTCTACTCTCTGCTGCTTTGGATTCAACTTTTTAAAAATTCCACATCTAAGTGGAATTTTATCTAAGAGATCATGCAGGATTTGTCTTTCTATGCCTGGCTTATTTCACTTAGCATAATGTCCTCCATGTTCAACCATGTTTTCACAAATAACAGAATTTCCTACTTTTTAAAGGCTGACTACTGTTCCATTGCATATATATACCAAATTTTCTTTAGCCATTCATCTACTGATAGATGCATATATTGCTTCTATATCTTAAGATTGTGAATAATTCTGCAATGAACATGAGACTGTAGATATCTCTTCAGCACACTGATTTCAATTCCTTTGGCTATACATTCAGTAGTGGGATGGCTGGATCTTATGATAGTTCTATTTTTAGTTTTTTAAGGAACCTATATACTGTTTTCCAAAATGGCTGTACTAATTTATAGTCCCATCAGCATTACACAAAGATTCCCTTTTCTCCATATCCTCACCAACATTTATATTTCATCTTTTGACAATAGCCATTCTAATGGGTATGCAATTATATTTCATTGTCGTATTAATTTGTATTTCTGATGATTAGTGATGTTACCTGCTTTTTCATATACCTGTTAGCCATTTATATGCCACATTCTGAGAAATGTCTATTCAAATCTTTGGCCCATTTTCACCCTGTTTAGTTACTTACTATTAAGTTGAGATCCTTATATATTGTAGTTTGGATATTAGCCCCTTATCAGATGTATGGTTTCAAAATATTTTCTCCCAAGCCATGGGTTTTCCCTTCACTCTGTGTTTACCTTGCTGTGGGAAAGCATTTTAATTTTATGCAATCCCATTCGTCTATTTTTGGTTTTGTTCCTTGTGCTTTTTGGGTCATATCAAAAAAAATTATTCAGATCAATATCATGGAGGTTTTCCCCTGTATTTTCTTCTGCTAGTTTTAAATTTCAGGTCTTTTGAATTTTGTATATAGTGTGAAATAAAGGCCCAATTTCATTCTTTATGTAGACCTCCACTTTTCCCAGCACCTTTTATTGAAGAGAGTGTTCTTTCCTCATTGTGTGTACTTGTCACCCTTGTCAAGAATCAATTGATCATCGCTATGTGAGTTTATTTTTGGGTTCTCTCTCCTGTTCCATTGGTCAATTATGTCTGTTTTTATGCTGATTTCATGCTGTTTTGACTGCACTGGTCTTTTACTATATTTTT
This sequence comes from Callithrix jacchus, assembly GCF_049354715.1. Lineage (NCBI taxonomy): Eukaryota > Metazoa > Chordata > Mammalia > Primates > Cebidae > Callithrix > Callithrix jacchus. The sequence goes on along the minus strand of NC_133504.1, from coordinate 69,681,766 downwards.
AAATCAGGTAGTCTGATGCCTGCAGCTTTGTTCTTTTTGCTTAAGATTGCTTTGACTTTTTGTAATCTTGTGGTTCCATATTAGCTGAAGGATTGTTTTTTCTATTTCTGTGAAAATGTCTTTGGAATTTTATAAAGGACAGCATTGAACCTGTAGATTGTTTTGGATAGTGTGGACATTTTAGCAGTTTTCTTCTAACCCATGAACAATAGATGCCTTTTTATTTATTTGTGTTGTCTTCTGTTTCTTTTTTTTTTCTTTAATGCTTTTAGATTCAGGGCATACATGTGCAGGTTTGTTATATGAATATATTATGTAACACTGAGGTTTGGGACACAATTGATCATGTCACCCAGGTGTTAAGAATAGAACCCAATACTTAGCTTTTCAGCACTCACCCTTCTCCCTACCTCCCCTCTCTAGAAGTCTCCAGTGTCTGTTATCACCATATTTATGTCCATGAATATCCCATGTTTAGTTCACACTTACAAAAATGTGGTATTTCATTTTCCATTCCTGTGTAAATTCACTTAAGATAATGGCCTCCAGTTGCATTTATGTTGCTGAAAGGACATTATTGCATTCTTTTTTATAGCTACATAGTATTCCACCATGTATATGTACCACATTTTCTTTATTCAGTCCACTGTTGATGAGCACCTAGGTTGATTCCGTATCTTTGCTATTGTGAAAGTGCTATGATAAACACAAATGCATGTGTCTTTTTTTTTTTTTTTTTTTTTTTGCGACAGAGTCTTGCTTTGTTGCCCAGGCTGGAGGGCAGTGGTGTGATCTCAGTTCACTGCAACCTGTGCCTCCCGGGTTGAAGCAGTTCTCCTGTTTCAGTCTCCCAAGTAGCTGGAATTATAGATGCCCAACACCATGCCTGGCTAACATTTGTATTGTTAGTAGAGGCAGGATTTCACCATGTTGGCAAGGCTGGTCTCAAACTCCTGACCTCAGGTGATCTGCCCACCTTGGCCTCCCACAGTGCTGGGATTACAGGCTTGACACACTGGGCCCAGCTGCGTATGTCTTTTTGTTGAAATGATTTCTTTTCTTTTGGATACCCAGTAATGGGTTTGTTGACTCAAATGATACTTGTTTTAAGTTATTTGAGAAATCTCTAAACTGCTTTCCAGAGTGGGTGAACTAATTTACATTCCCATTAACAATATATAAACATTCCCTTTTCTCTGGGCCTCACTAGCATCTGCTGTGTTTTGACTTTTTTATTTTTTTTTTTTTGAGACAGAGTCTCATTCTGTTGCTCAGGCTGGAGTGCAGTGACACGATCTTGGCTCACTGCAACCTCCACCTCCTGGGTTCAAGTAATTCTCCTGCCTCAGCCTCCCGAGTAGCTGAGATTACAGGTGCATGCCACCATGCCTGGCTAATTTTGTCTTTTTACTAGAGACAAGGTTTAACCATGTTGGCCAGGCTGGTCTCAAACTTCTGACCTCAGGTGATCCGCTCACCTCAGCCTCCCAAAGTGTTGGGATTACAGGTGTGAGCCACCACGCGCAGCCTTAACTTTTTAATAATAGCTATTCTGACTGCTGTGAGATGATATTTCATTGTGGTTTTAATTTGCATTTCTCTGATTAAGTGATAGCATTTTTCATATGTTTCTTGGCTACTAGTTATGTCTTCTTTCCAGAGGTGTCTATTTATGTCCGTTACCCACTTTTTTTTCCTTGTTGGTTTAAGTTTCTTACAGATACTGGATATTAGACCTTTGTCATATGCATAGTTTGTAAATATTTTCTCCTGTTTTGTAGGTTGCCCATTAACTTTGTTCATAGTTTTTTTATTTTTATTTTTATATTGTTGTTGTCATTTGCTCTGCAGAGCTCTTTAGTTTGATTAAGGCCAACTTGACAATTTTTGTTTTTGTTGCTGTTGCTTTTGAGAACTAAGTCATATATTATTTCCCATGGCTGATGTTCAGAAAGTTTCCTATACTTTTTTTCTAGGATTCTTGTAGTTTAAGGTATTACATTTCAATCTTTAAAACATCTTGAGTTAATTTTTACATATGCTGAAAGGTAGGGTCCAGTTTCGTTCTTCTGCCTATGGCTAGCCACTTATCCCAGCACCATTTATTGAATAGGGAGCCCTTTCCTCATTTTTTTTTTTTTATTGCATTTTAGGTTTTGGGGTACATGTGCAGAACATGCAAGACAGTTGCGTAGGTACACACATGGCAGTGTGTTTTGCTTGCTTTCTCCCCTTCACCCACATTTGGCATTTCTCCCCAGGCTGTCCCTCCCCACCACACCCTCCCATTGGCCTTCCCCTTTCCCCCCCAATAGACCCCAGTGTTTAGTACTCCCCTTTCTGTGTCCATGTGTTCTCATTTTTCATCACCCGCCTTTGAGTGAGAATATGCGGTGGTTCATTTTCTGTTCTTCTGTCAGTTTGCTGAGAATAATGTTCTCCAGATTTATCCATGTCCCTACAAACGACACAAACTCATCATTTCTGATTGCTGCATAATATTCCATGGTGTATATGTGCCACATTTTCCCAATCCAGTCTATCATCAATGGGCATTTGGGTTGATTCCAGGTCTTTGCTATTGTAAACAGTGCTGCAATGAACATTCGTGTGCATGTGTCCTTATAGTAGAATGATTTATAGTCCTTTGGATATATACCCAGTAATGGGATTGCTGGGTCAAATGGAATTTCTATTTCTAAGGCCTTGAGGAATCGCCACACTGTCTATCACAATGGTTGCACTAATTTACACTCCCACCAACAGTGTGTTCCTTTTTCTCCACATCCTCTCCAGCATCTGTTGTCTCCAGATTTTTTAATGATCGCCATTCTAACTGGCGTGAGATGGTATCTCAATGTGGTTTTGATTTGCATCGCGCTGATGAACACTGACGATGAGCACTTTTTCATATGATTGTTGGCCTCATATATGTCTTCTTTTGTAAAGTGTCTGTTCATATCCTTTGCCCAATTTTGAATGGGCTTTTTTCCTGTAAATCTGTTTGAGTTCTTTGTAAATTCTGGATATCAGCCCTTTGTCAGATGGGTAAACTGCAAAAATTTTTTCCCATTCTGTTCGTTGCCGATTCACCCTAGTGACTTTTTCTTTTGCCATGCAGAAGCTGTCAAGTTTCATTAGGTCCCATTTGTCTATTTTGGCTTTTGTTGCCAATGCTTTTGGTGTTTTGTTCATGAAGTCCTTCCCTACTCCTATGTCCTGGATAGTTTTGCCTAGATTTCCTTCTAGGGTTTTTATGGTGCCAGGTCTTATGTTTAAGTCTTTAATCCATCTGGAGTTAATTTTAGTGTAAGGGGTCAGGAAGGGGTCCAGTTTCTGCTTTCTGCACATGGCTAGCCAGTTTTCCCAACACCATTTGTTAAACAGGGAATCCTTTCCCCATTGCTTGTTTTTGTCAGGTTTATCAAAGATTGTATGGTTGTAGATATGTTGTGTTGCCTCCGATGCCTCTGTTTGTTCCATTGGTCTATATCTCTGTTTTGGTACCAGTACCATGCTGTTTTGATTACTGTAGCCTTGTAGTGTAGTTTGAAATCCGGTAGTGTGATGCCCCCCGCTGTGTTCTTTTTGCTTAGAATTGACTGGCTATGCGGGCTCTCTTTTGGTTCCATATGAAGTTCATGGTGGTTTTTTCCAATTCTGTGAAGAAAGTCAATGGTAGCTTGATGGGGATAGCGTTGATTCTGTAAATTACTTTGGGTAGTATAGCCATTTTCATGATATTAATTCTTCCTAACCATGAACATGGAATGTTTCGCCATCTGTTTGTGTCCTCTCTGATTTCGTTGAGCAGTGGTTTGTAGTTCTCCTTGAAGAGGTCCCTTACGTTCCTTGTGAGTTGTATTCCAAGGTATTTTATTCTTTTTGTTGCAATTGTGAATGGCAGTTCATTCTTGATTTGGCTTTCTTTAAAGTCTGTTATTGGTGTAGACGAATGCTTGTGATTTTTGCACATTGATTTTATATCCTGAGACTTTGCTGAAGTTGCTTACCAGTTTCAGGAGTTTTTGGGCTGAGGCGATGGGGTCTTCTAGGTATACTATCATGTCATCTGCAAATAGAGACAATTTGGCTTCCACCTTTCCTATTGGAATGCCCTTTATTTCTTTTTCTTGCCTGATTGCTCTGGCTAGAACTTCCAGTACTATATTGAATAGGAGTGGTGAGAGAGGGCATCCTTGTCTAGTGCAGGATTTCAAAGGGAATGCTTCCAGTTTTTGCCCATTCAGTATGATATTGGCTGTTGGTTTGTCATAAATAGCTTTTATTACTTTGAGATACGTTCCATCGATACCGAATTTATTGAGGGTTTTTAGCATAAAGGGCTGTTGAATTTTCTCAAATGCCTTCTCTGCGTCAATTGAGATAATCGTGTGGGTTTTGTTTTTGGTTCTGTTTATGTGGTGAATTACGTTTATAGACTTGCGTATGTTGAACCAGCCTTGCATCCCCGGGATGAATCCTACTTGATCATGATGGATAAGTTTCTTGATTTGCTGTTCCAATCGGCTTGCCAATATTTTATTGAAGATTTTTGCATCTACGTTCATCATGGATATTGGCCTGAAGTTTTCTTTTCTTGTTGGGTCTCTGCCGGGTTTTGGTATCAGGATGATGTTGGTCTCATAAAATGATTTGGGAAGGATTCCCTCTTTTTGGATTATTTGGAATAGTTTCAGAAGGAATGGTAGCAGCTCCTCTTCATGTGTCTGGTAGAATTCGGCTGTGAACCTGTCTGGACCTGGGCTTTTTTTGTGTGGTAGGCTCTTAATTGCTGCCTCCACTTCTGCCCTTGTTATTGGTCTATTCATAGTTTCAGCTTCCTCCTGGTTTAGGATTGGGAGGACACAGGAGTCCAGGAATTTATCCATTTCTTCCAGGTTTACTAGTTTATGTGCATAGAGTTGTTTGTAATATTCTCTGATGATGGTTTGAATTTCTGTGGGATCTGTGATGATTCCCCTTTATCATTTTTTATTGCATCTATTTGGTTGTTCTTTTCTTTTTAATCAATCTGGCTAGTCTCTCTATTTTGTTGATCTTTTCAAAAAACCAGCTCTTGGGTTTATTGATTTTTTGAAGGGTTTTTCGTGTCTCAATCTCCTTCAGTTCAGCTCTGATCTTAGTTATTTCTTGTCTTCTGCTGGGTTTTGAGCTTTTTTGATCTTGCTCCTCTAGCTCTTTCAATTTTGACAATATGGTGTCAATATTGGATCTCTCCATTCTCCTCATATGGGCACTTATTGCTATATACTTTCCTCTAGAGACTGCTTTAAACGTGTCCCAGAGATTCTAGCATGTTGTGTCTTCGTTCTCATTGGTTTCGAAGGACTTCTTTATTTCTGCCTTCATTTCATTGTTTATCCAGTCAACATTCAAGAGCCAGTTGTTCAGTTTCCATGAAGCTGTGCGGTTCTGGGTTGGTTTCTGAATTCTGAGTTCTAACTTGATTGCACTATGGTCTGAGAGCCTGTTTGTTATGATTTCAGTTGTTTTGCATTTGCTGAGCAGTGCTTTACTTCCAATTATGTGGTCAATTTTAGAGTAGGTGTGATGTGGTGCTGAGAAGAATGTATATTCTGTGGATTTGGGGTGGAGAGTTCTGTAAATGTCTATCAGGTTTGCTTGCTCCAGGTCTGAGTTCAAGCCCTGGATATCCTTGTTGATTTTCTGTCTGGTTGATCTGTCTAGTATTGACAGTGGAGTGTTAAAGTCTCCCACTATTATTGTGTGGGAGTCTAAGTCTCTTTGTAAGTCATTAAGAACTTGCCTTATGTATCTGGGTGCTCCTGCGTTGGGCCCATATATGTTTAGAATCATTAGCTCTTCTTGTTGTATCGATCCTTTTAGCATTATGTAATGGCCTTCTTTGTCTCTTTTGATCTTTGTTGCTTTAAAGTCTATTTTATCAGAGATGAGAATTGCAACTCCTGCTTTTTTTTGCTCTCCATTTGCCTGGTAAATCTTCCTCCATCCCTTTATTTTGAGCCCTTGTGTATCCTTGCATGTGAGATGGGTTTCCTGGATACAGCACACTGATGGGTTTTGGCTTTTTATCCAGTTTGCCAGTCTGTGTATTTTGATTGGTGCATTTAGTCCATTTACATTTAGGGTTAATATTGTTATGTGTGAATTTGATACTGCCATTTTCATGCTAGCTAGCTGTTTTGCCCATTAGTTGTTGTAGATTCTTCATATGTTGATGCTCTTTAGCATTGAGTGTGATTTTGGAATGGCTGGTACTGGTTGTTCCTTTCTATGTGTAGTGCCTCTTTCAGGAGCTCTTGCAAAGCAGGACTGGTGGTGACAAAATCTCTGAGTACTTGCTTGTTTGCAAAGGATTTTATTTTTCCTTCACTTCTGAAGCTCAGTTTGGCTGGATATGAAATTCTGGGTTGAAAGTTCTTTTCTTTAAGGATGTTGAATATTGGCCCCCACTCTCTTCTGGCTTGTAGTGTTTCTGCTGAGAGATCTGCTGTGAGTCTGATGGGCTTCCCTTTGTGGGTGACCCGATCTTTCTCTCTGGCTGCCCTTAGTATTTTCTCCTTTATTCCAGCCTTGTTGAATCTGATGATTATGTGCTTTGGGGTTGCTCTTCTCGTGGAATATATTTGTGGTGTTCTCTGTATTTCCTGCATTTGAGTGTTGGCCTGTCTTGCTAGGTGGGGGAAATTTTCCTGGATGATGTCCCGAAGAATATTTTCCAGCCTGGATTCATTCTCTTTGTCCCCTTCTGGTACACCTATCAAACGTAGGTTAGATCTCTTCATGTAGTCCCACATTTCTTGGAGACTTTGTTCCTTCCTTTTTGTGCTTTTTTCTCTGATCTTGGTTTCTCATTTTATTTCATTTAGTTGATCTTCGACTTCTGATATTCTTTCTTCTGCTTGGTCAATTCGGCTATTGAAACTTGTGCATGCTTCACGAAGATCTCGTATTGTGTTCCTTTTTTCATATCTTTTTTCAAGGTTCTTAGTTTCTTTGTATTGATTTAAAATATGGTCTTTTAGCTCACAAAAGTTTCTCATTATCCATCTTCTGAAGTCTAATTCCGTCATTTTGTCACAGTCATTCTCCGTCCAGCTTTGTTCCCTTGCTGGTGAGGAGTTTTTGTCCTTTCTAGGAGGCGAGATGTTCTGGTTTCGGGTGTTTTCCTCCTTTTTGCGCTGGTTTCTTCCCATCTTTGTGGATTTATCCACCTGTCATCTGTGTAGTTACTGACTTTTTGATTGGGTCTCTGAATGTACACCCAGGTTGTTGATGATGAAGTATTCCTGTTACTTGGTTTTCCTTCTACCAGTCTAGCCCCTTCGCTGTACGACTGCTGAGGTCCACTCCAGGCCCTGTTTGTCTGGGGTGCACCTATAGCAGCTCCGGAACAGTGAGGGATGCTACCAGGTTCTTTTTCTGCTATCTTTGTCCCAGAATGATGCCTGCCAAATGTCAGTCTTTTGGATATAGAGGGGTCAGGGAGCTGCTTGAGAAGACAGTCTGTACTTTATAGGAGCTCAATTGCTGAGCTGTGAGCTCTGTTGTTCATTCAGGGCTGTTAGGCTGCTATGTTTAATTCTGCTGCAACAGAACTCATTTAAAAAACCCTTTTTTTCTCAGATGCTCTGTCTGGGGGGGTTGGGGCTTTATTTTTGAGTGTCCGTTGCACTGTCCTGCCCAGCTAGGAGGCAGTCTAGTCACTATTTGCCTGCCGTGGCTCCGCCCTGCTGGTGTGAGGTTCGCCCTGTTGCTGCAGGCTCTGCCCTTCTGCTGTGGTCTTCACCCTGCTGCCACGGGCTACGCCCTGCGGCGGGTCTCTCTGTTGTCCCGGGTTGCCTCGGCAACAGCAGGCTGCAATGGGTGTGTACCTTAGTAGGGGCTGATTGCCTCATAATGGCGGACGCCCCTCCCCAACGGAGCTGCACTTTCAGGGAACCTCCCCACTGGGAGCGTTTGGAATCTGCATTTTGTTTGTCTCACTGCGCTACCCCAAACGCTGTGTCCCTGGAATCTCCTGGGCTGGCTCACTGTCCAAGTCCCATTCAGTCTCAAGTTCAGCCCTCTCAAGTCTCAGGTTGCTGGTTCAACAGGGCACCCAGACCAGTGTGCTTTGTGCGGAGTGCTGTGGAGTGCCGCTGCGCTACAGTGTGGTCCGCCGCCACACCGGCTGCCGGCTACACCAGCCAAAACCTTTGCCTGGCATCCCTCGTCTCTTTTATACCTGGGAATTTTCCCGTTCTGTGGGCAACAAAGATCCGTCTGGAAATGCGTCCCTGACTCACCCTCTCCGCGCATCCACCAAGAGCTTCAATCCTGGGTTGTTCTCACAGTGCCATCTTGAGTCCTCTCCTCATTGTTTATTTTTATTGGCTGTTGAAGATCAGACAGCTGTAGATGTGTGGCTTTATTTCTGAGATCTATTCTGTTCCATTGGTCTGTGTCTGTTTTTCTACCAGTACTATACTGTTATGGTTACTGTAGCCTTATAGTATAGTTTGAAGTCAGGTAATGTGATGCCTCTGGATTTCTTTTTGCTTAGGATTGCTTTGGCATTTCAGGCTCTTTTTTGGTTCCATATGAAGTTTAGAATAGTGTTTTCTAGTTCTGTGAAAAATTATATTGGTCATTTGATAGCAACTATATTGAATTGGTAGATTGTTTTTGGGCAGTATGGTCATTTTAGTGATATTGATTCTTTCAGTCCATTAGCATGGAATGTATTTCCATTTGTTTTTGTCATACATGATTTCTTTCATCAATGTTTTGCAGTTCTCCTTGTAGAGTTCTTACACCTCTTTGGTTAGAAATATTCTTAGGAGCCAGGCATGGTGGCTCACACCTGTAATCCTAACACTTTGGGAGACCAAGGTGGATGGATAACCTGAGGTCAGGAGTTTGAAACCAGCCTGGCTAACATGATAAAACCCCGTCTCTACTAAAAATACAAAAATTAGCCAGGTGTGATGGTATATCCCTGTAGTCCCAGCTACTCGAAAGGCTGAGGCAGGAGAATTGCTTGAACCCAGGAGGTGGAGGTTGTAGTGAGCCTTGATCATGTCACTGCACTCCAGCCTGAGCAACAGAATGAGACTCTGTCTCAAAAAAAAAAATTCTTCAGTATTTTATATGTGTGTGTAGGTGTTATAAATGGGGCCAAATTCTTGATTTGGCACTCAGGTTAAAGGTTATTGGTAGGTAGAAATGCTACTGAATTTTGTCCATTGATTTTGTATCCTGAACCTATACCAAAGTCGTTTAGCAGTTCCAGGAGCCTTTTGACAGTCTTTAGGAATCTCTAGGTATAGAATCACTTCATCAGCAAAGAGAGATAGTTTAACTTATTCTTTTCCCATTTGGATGCCTTTTATTTCTTTCTCTGCCTGATTCCTGTGGCTAGGACTTTGAGTACTATGTTGAAAGGGAGTAGTGAGAGAGGGCATCCATGTCTTTTTCCAGTTCTCAAGAGGAATGGCTTCAACTTTTGCCCATTCAGTATGGTGTTGGCTGTGGATTTGTCACAGATGGCTTATTTTGAGGTATGTTTCTTCAATGTTTAGCTTGTTGGGGGTTTTCATCATGAAGGGTTGTTGGATTTTATCAAAAGCTTTTTTCATGTCTATTGAGATGATAATCTGGTTTTTGTTTTTAATTCTATTTGTATGATGAATGACATGTATTGATTTGCATCCTATCCTACTTGATTGTGGTGAATTAACTTTTCAATGTGCTGCTGGATTTGGTTTGCTATTATTATGTTAGGGATCTTTGCATCTATGTTCATCAGGGATATTGGACTACGGTTTTTTCACTGCATTGTTGCCAGGTTTGGCTATCAGAGTGGTACTGGCTTTGTGAATGTGTTAGTGAAGAGTTCCTCCTCTCATTTTTCTGGAATTGTTTCAGTAGAATTGGTACCAGCTCTTCATTGTACATCTGGTAGAATTTTGCTGTGAAATAATCTGGTCCAGAACCTTTTGTGGTTGGTGGTTTTTTTTTAAATCACTGGTTCAGTTTTGGAACTTGATATTGTATGTTCAGATATCAGCTTCTTCCTGACTTAATCTTTAGAGGTTTTGTGTTTCCAGGAATTTATCTATTTCCTCTAGATTTTCTAGTTTGTGTGCATAGATGTGTTACAATAGTCTCTGAGACTTTTTTTGTTTTTCTGCGGGGTTGGTTGTTGTATCATCACCTTTGTCATTTCTGATTGTGCTCATTTGAATCTTTTGTCTTTATTTCCTTTGTCATCTAGCTAGCTAGATGACAAAGAAAATATTTATTTGTTTTATTCTTGCTAAGAATCAACTTTTGGTTTTGTTGATTCTTTGCATTGAGTTTTAAGTCTTAACTCCACTCATTTCTTCTCTGATTTTAGTTATTTTCTTCTCCTAGCTTTGGCGTTAGTTCTTGTTTTCCCAATTCCTCTAAGTATGATGTTAGATCATTAATTCTAGATCTCTCTAACTTTTTGAGAGAGATTTTTTAGTGCAGTAAGCTTGTCTCTTAACACTGCTTTTGCTGCATTCTAAAGATTTTAGTATGTTGTGTTTCTTTTTTCATTTATTTCAAGGAATTTTTTTTTATTTCTGCCTTAATTTCATTGTTTACCCAAAAGTCATTTAGGAGCAAATTATTTGTTCTTGTTTGTTTTTTTGGAAACAGAGTCTCACTGTTTCCCAAGCTGGAGTACAGTGACACAATCTTGGCTCACTGCAACTCTGTCTCCCAGGTTCAAGCAATTCTCATGCCTCAGCCTCCTGAGTAGCTGAGACAACAGACGTATGCCACTACACCCAGCCAATATTTTGTATTTTAGTAGAGATGGGGTTTCACCATGTTGCCCAGTCTGGTCTCAAATTAAGCTCAGGAAGTCTACCTGCCTCGGCCTCCCAAAGTGCTAGGATTATAGGTGTGAGCCACCATGACTGGCCCAAATTGTTTAATTTTCATATAATTTGTGGTTTTGAGAGATCTTCTTGATATTGACTTCTCCTTTATTCTGTTGTGAACTGAGAGTATGGTTAACATAATTTCAATTTTTTTTATATTTACGGAGACTTGTCTTATGGCTTAGCATGTGGTCAATCTTGGAGTATGTTCCATGTGTAGAATAGAATAATGCAATTCTCTAATTGGTGGGTGGAGTAGTCTATAGATGTCTATTAGGTCCAGTTGGTTAAGTGTGGGATTTAAGTCCAGAATTTCTTTGTTCATTTTCTACCTTGATGGTCTAATGCTGTTGGTGGGGTATTGAAGTACCCCACTCTTATTAGCCAGGTGACTGGCTAAGTCTTTTTGTAGGTGTAGAAGTACTCGTTTTATAAATCTGAGTGGTCCAAATGTTGGATGTTATATACTTAGGATAGTTAGATCTTGTTGAATTATGTATCTTCTTTTTAATTATGTAACGCCTATCTTTGTCCTTTTTTATTTTTGCTGGTTTAAACTCTGTTATATCTCATATAAGAATAATGACCCCTACTCTTTTTTGTTTTTTATTTACACAATCCTTTTCCAACCCTTTACTCTGAGCCTGTGGGTATCATTACTTGTGAGATTGGTCTCTTGAATATAGCAGACAAATGCACCTTGTTTTTTATCCAACTTGGTTAGATGTTTACATTCAAGGTTAACATTGATTTGTGAGGTTTTGATCATATTGTGAATTTGTTAGCTGGTTTATTTGTAGTTTATATTATGTGGTTGCTTTATAGGGACTGGTGGCTATGTTCTTAATAGTGTTTTTGTGGTAGCAGGTATTCTTCTTTCATTTCCATGTGTAGAGCCCCCTTAAGGATCACTTGTCACCTGGTTTGGTGGTAACCAAATTCCTTTAGCATTTGCTTGTCTGGAAAAGATTTTATATCTCCATGTATAAAGTTTAGTTTGGTGTGATAAGAAATTCTTGGTTTGAATTTTTCTTTAATAATGCTGAAAATAGGCCCCCAATTTCTTCTGGATTGTAATGTTTCTGCTGAGAAGGCTACTGTTAGCTTGATGGGTTTCTCTTTGTACATGATCTGACCTTTCCTCTAGCTCTCTTTAAGATTTTTTCTTTAGTGTTGACCTTGGAAATTCTGGTGACTATATGCCTTGGTGATGTTCACTTTGTACAGTATCTCACAGGTGTTCTCTGGATTTACTGTATCTGGACAAAGATTAGGGAAATTTTTTTGAATTATTTCCTCAAATATATTTTTTGGGTTGCTTACTTTTTCTCTCTCAGGGATGCCAGTAACTTGTAGATTTGGCTGCTTTACATAATCTTCAGTTTCTCAAATACTTTGTTCATTTATTAAAATCACTTTTTCTGTATATTTGTCTAACTGGATTAGTTTAAAAGACTGTTTTTCAAGCTCTGCAATTCTTTCTTCTGCTTGGTCCAGTCAATTGGTAATTTGTTAAATTGTATTTTGAAATTTCTCAAGTGAGCTTTTCAATTCCATAAGATCACATTGATTTCTTTTGGAGGTGTTTATCTCTTCTTTCATTTCCTGGATTGCTTTAGAAGTTCATGTCTATTTTCAACCTTCTTTTGGATCTTGTTAAGCTTCCTTGCAATTCATACTTTGAATTCTTTATTAGTCATTTCCGAGTTTCCATTTTGGCTAGGAACCATTGTTTGACAGCTAATATGATCCTTTGGTGGTGTTATTACATTCACATTTTTTGTGGTGCCTGAGTTCTTGCCCTGTTCCTTCTCATCTGGGAAATTTGTGCTTCCAATTTTTGTAGTCATTTTAATGTGGATAGAATTTTTTCCTTTTTCTTTCTATGTAACATAATTGAGTTTTTTCCTTTCTCTTTCCCCCTCCTCCCTTGGGGGTATAACTGCAGACAGTATTGGGTAGGGGCTTTTGACTTTGCTTCTGTAACCCTATGCACATATATCAGCAGGTTTTATATTGGGCTATGGGGCCTAACCTATAGGCCAATAGATGGCACATACAGCTAAGTCAGCTGAGGCAAACACAGCTAGTTAGATACCTGACCCTTATTTACTGGGAGAAAGGATGGGCCAGGCTGATGATCCAGGTGAGCAGATGGTCTGAATACCTGGAAATTTGCCTGGGTGTGGAGCAGAGACAGCCCCACTTCACCACAATGTCTGTGCAGGAAGAATGGGGCCGCTCAGGCTGCTGATCATGGCAAGTAGGTGCTCTACCTGTCTGAATGTGAAGCCCTCCACATAGATCTCTGCAAAAAAGAGTGGGGTGACTCAGGCTGCCAATGCTGGTGAGCAGGTTCTTTGAATGCCTGGAGATCTACCTATGTGTGAAGCAGAGAGGGCCCCACTGCACCACAGTCTCTGCACAGAAAGGGTAGGGTGGCTCAGGCTGCTCATCTAGGTAAGTGGATGTTCCAAATGCCTGGAGATCTCTTCAGTTTCTTTCATCAGTTTTTTTTAAACTTTTTGTCATATAGATCTTTCACCTCTTTGGTTAATTTTATTTCTAATGTTTTGTTTTGTTTATGAAGGATGTTCTTTATTGTTTATATATTTATTTATATAATTATTAATTATAATTATATATTTATATGTTATTTATATATTTATTCATTGTTAGCATATAGAAATGTTATTGATTTTTCTGTGTTGATTCTATATCCTGAAACTTTACTGAATTATTAGTCTAATAGTTTGTTGGTGACATATTTAGTATTTTCTGTATCTAAGATCATGTCATCTGCAAACAGAGACAGTTTAACATTTCCTTTTTAATTTGGATACTTTTCTTTTTCTTGCCTAATCACTCTGGCTAGAACTTAAAGTACTATATTAAATACAAGTGCAAAAGTGGATACCTTTGTCTTATTCCTGATCTCAGAGGAAAGCTTTCAGCTTTTCTCCACTGAGTATGATGTTATCTGTGAGCTTGTCATATATGGCCTTTATTATATTATAATACATTGCTTCTATACCTAATTTGTTGAGAGTTTTTATTATGTAAAGATAAATCCATCAAATGCTTTTTCAGCATTTATTGAGATGCTCATATGGTTTTGTCTTCCATTCTGTTAATGTGGTATATCATATTTACTAGTTTGTGTATGGCGAGCCATCCTTGCATCCCAGACTATCTGCTCACCTGGAACATAAGCCTGGCCCATCCTTTCTACCCGTAAATAAGGGTCAGGTATATATCTAGCTGTGTTTGCCTCAGCTGACTTAGTTGTATGTGCCATCTATTGGCTTGTAGGTTAGGCCCCATAGACCAATATAAAACCTGCTGATATATGTGCATAGGGCTATAGAAGCAAAGTCAAAAACCCCTATCCAACATTGTCTATAGTTACACTCCCATGGGCTAAAAAAGCAAAGCCAAAAGCCCCTACCCATCACCACTTGATCGTGGTGAATGATCCTTTTATTGTGATGTTGAATTCAATTTGGTAGTATTTTATTGAGGATTTCTGCATATTTTTTCATTGGGATATTGGCCTGTAATTTTCTTTTCTTATAGTATTTTGGCTTTGGTACCAGGGTAATGTTGGCCTTATAAAATGAATTTAGTTGAATTCAGCTGTGAAATCATCAGGTACTGGGCTTTTCTTTATTGGAAAGTTTCTGATTACTGATTCAATCTCCTTACTCATTGTTGGTCTGTTCAGATATTTATTCATGATTCAGACTTGGTAGATTATATCTTTCTAGAAATTTATCAGTTTCATCTATGTTACTCAATTTGTTGGTATATAATTGTTCATAATAGTATTATTTATTACTGTAGTATTAGCAGTAATGTAACTTATAATTTTACTTATATGAGTCTCCTTTCTTTTTTCTTAGTATAGCTAGAGGTTTGTCAGTTTTGTTTATCTTCTTCTAATATAATATCAACCAGCACTGAATCTAAAATAAACTCTTAGTCTCATTGATATTTTTCTATTATTTTTATAGTCTCTATTTCATTTATTTCTGCTGTTGAAACCAGCTCAATTGACCCATAGAACTGATGTTTATCGTTTCTCATGAATAAACCAAGAAATTGACCTTCTCAGTATTAAAACTTGAGAAACTTATATTTGTCATATCTGAGTTCCTGTCTCAGGAAACCAATCCTTGGGCTTCTCAGATAGTATCAAGGAACTGAAACTTACCAGATCACCACATCTGGACATGGAGACACTGACCCCTCACCTGTCATAATTGCCTGATTGATTACCTGTTAACCAAGTCCTTCTTATTCTTCCTTTATTCTTGCTTTCTCACACAGTTACCTTTCTTTTCTGCTATATAAACTCCTAATTTTAGTGTGTGAAAAAGATTAAAGTTGAGACTGATCTGTTCTCCTCGACACAGCACCCAAAAAAGCCTTCTTCCCTGGCAATACTCACTGTCTTTGTGATTGGCTTTCTCTGCAATGAGCAGCAGGACCTAGGCTAAACCCTTGGCATTTTGGTAACACTAATTTTTATTATTTCCCTCCTTTTCCTAACTTTGGACTTAGTTTGTTCTTTTTCTAGTTCCTTGTGGTATAAAATTAGGTTATTTGAGAGCTTTCTTCTTTATACATATGCATTTATTGCTATAAACTCTCTTAACTGCTTTTGCTGCATGTATAAGTTTTGGTATGTTGTGTTTCCATTTTTATCCCAAGATTTCAATTTTCCTCTTCATTTCTTCTTTGACCGATTGGTTGTTAGGAGCATGTTGTTTAATTTCCACATATTTGTGAACTTTTTAATTATCTTCCTGTTCAAAATTGTTATAGCAATTTCTTTTTTTAATAAAGCTTCATCTCTAACAATTTTAGAACTTTTCTATGATGTGTTTCTCCAGAAATTGAAGCCTATAGTAGAGCTTTGGAGTCAGACAGAAAGTCCAATTTTAAGTCGTGGTTGGCTAATAATCCTCAGTTTTTCTTTAAGATAGGTTCTCATTCTGTCATCTATGCTGGAATGTGATTGTGTGATCAAAGCTCACTGCAGCCTCTACCTCTTCAGCTCAAGAAACCCTGCTTCAGCCTCCTGAGTAGCTAGAACTACAGGCACATGCCACTGTGCACAGCTAATTTATTTTTTTGTAGAGATGCGCTCTCACAATGTTGCCCAGGCTTGGTCTTGAATTCCTGAGCTCAAACAATCCTACTATTTTGGCCTCCCAAAGTGGTGGAATTACAAGCATGAGCCACTGCACCTAGCCTAGTTTTTAAACTTTTTCAAGTTTCACTTTGTACATACTTAAAAAGGGTACTACTTGAGAACCTACATAATAAGCATAATTGATTAAATGACATACATATAAATTATTTGCCAGTGACTGGTTCGTATAGTGAATGCTCAGTAAGTAGTAGTTGTTACCATTCCATGTTGAATGAATGTTGAAAGATGGAGTCAGCTGTGAGTACTGAGAAGATTGTTTCTTTGCCATTAAATATGCTTCTTAATTATCTTTGTGCAGTCACTTTATATTCAGCTTTGGGTTCACCAAGAATTTTTTCCCCCCACAGGGTTAATGTTACTTATTTTACACATAAATAGATTTCCCTCTATGAACCTATCTAATCTAACTTTATTGACTTTTGAGCCCTAGCCAGTTAACTGAGATTATTTTCTTCTGAATCTTTATTTTTAAAAGACTGATTCTGGTTATTCTCCAAACTGTTGCTAGAGGTATCCTGTTCAGAACAGCAAGGCCAAAGCATTTGACAATTTGTAATCTAGTGAAAACAAGGCTATTGAAAAGCTAGGCTGCCATGCTCTAGAGAAGCTCTATAGGACAATTCTCAATCTTAAGGGGTACACAATTATATGAGTTGGTCAATCCCTGGAGAATTCAGATAGGGAGATTACTGGCCTCAAATATTTCTTCCAATCTCTCCCTCAAATCTCTAGAAACTGCCTGGAATTGAAATGGAGTCCTTTTCTAACTAAATTTTAGCACCCATTAAAAATGGTTCCAGATCATAAAGATAAGGGCACCTTAGATTCTTTTATCCTGTTCATTCTAATAAGTATGTGTACAAATCAGTAAGTGGACATATTCGTTGTTCTGTCATACTTATTTGTAACAGCCTTAGCACCATAGGTGTTGTACATCAGGATTTGGGAATGAGCCTATGGGTTACTAGCCCCTGACAAATACTACTGAGCTCTCTTTTTCTGCTAGTAAAGAGCCCTATATTCAACTGGTAACACTTTGCTTAGTTTTTAGGTGTTTAAAGGTCTTTATTTGAAGTTTTTTTAAAAAATGGAATGGGGTACAATAGAGTTAACACTGTCTGTATTTTTCAGTGGAGACACACATTTTAGAAAATTTTTTTTTCTCACAAGAAAGGATATGTTTTAGATAGTTCATATAGCTACATTTGTTAAAACTATGGCAGTTGTTTAATAATACAATATAGGTTTATGTATTTATATGTCTCCTTCTACAGGTTTCTTCAGTTTTTGGCGTGGCAATTTGGCAAATGTTATTCGGTATTTTCCAACACAAGCTCTAAACTTTGCTTTTAAGGACAAATACAAGCAGCTATTCATGTCTGGAGTTAATAAAGAAAAACAGGTAATTATATTTTTTTTTTACTTTTTTCTTCCAATATAGAAATTTTCTATCCAGTGTAAATATATTTCAGTATCTCTAAAATTTTCTTTAAAATGGTTAGATTGTCTTAACTGTGATGTTTTATTTGGGGAGGAGCTGCTCAAGTGGTGAGAAAAAATAAGTATGTATTGTTACAAAAGTCATAAAGGATCCTTTGTCTCAAGGCAATATTTCTTTGAATAAATATTATATTTAAAGTAATTTTATCTTGTCACTGTTCTGCACTGAGGAAACACAGCATTTTGTCTGCTTAAACACAGAAATCAACAAATACGTAGTACCTTCTACTGAGGTAATTTATATAAAGAAGTAAATTATTTATTTTTTGATAATAAAGATTTATTTAGCTTAAAGTGTATAGGAAGTCAAAATTGAGTGAAACTGGAAAATAAATTTAAGCTAGAGAATTATTTTTATTGCAAAGATACTGTTTGGTTATTGAAGTAATTACTCCCTTGGTTACAAAATCTCAATTTCAAAATTTCTTACTCATATAAACTACATGTCATTTATTCTGATTTATATTTGTTTTGTGGTATCAAATACACTATACTACCTACATTACTCCCAAGATCTTCCCCTCACTCTTACAAAATCTCTGTTACCCCTCATCTTCTCTTTTTCTCCCTGTCATTCCTCATCTCCCACTCCTGCCCCAAGCAACCAAGCTGTCTTAGGAGGTTTTTAAAAACAAGTGTTTGTAGAACATTTCTTTGTTGCTGCCTCCTTAAATTTCCTTTTATGCTCTGTATTCCCTTTCTTCATTATTTTATTTATTTTTTTAATTATTATACTTTAAGTTCTGGAGTTCATGTGCAGAACGTACAGGTTTGTTACATAGGTATACACTTTCCATGGTGGTTTGCTGCATCCATCACCCTGTCACCTACATCAGGTATTTCTCCTAATGCTATCCTTACCCTGTTTCCCTATCCCCTGCTATCCCTCCCTTAGCCTCCCAGTCTCATTGTTCAACACCCACTTATGAGTGAGAACATGTGGTGTTTGGTTTTCTGTTCTTGTGTCAGTTTGCTGAGAATGATGGTTTTGAGCTTCATCCATGTCCCTACAAAGGGCATGAACTCATCCTTTTTATGGCTGCATAGTATTCCATGGTGTATATGTGCCACATTTTCTTTGTCGAGTCTATCATTGATAGACATTTGGGTTGGTTCCAAGTCTTTGCTATTGTGAACAGTGTTGCAATAAACATATGTGTGCATGTGTCAATCATTTTCTTCTTAACAGTTGCTTACTGAATACTTTCTCTGTCTTTTGGCCAGTGTGGAGGGGCAGGGTGAGGAGGCACAGGTAGAAAGGTAACCAAGAAAATTCCCTAGACTTAGAATTGGAAGGTTTAGATTTGGATATTGGTTCTCTGTTTATTTAGCTACATGAGATTTTTTTTTACTTTTTAGATTTGGGGGTACATGTGAAGGTTTGCTATATAGGTAAACTCATGTTACAGGGTTTTCTTGTACAGATTATTTCATCACTCAAGTATTAAGCATAGTACCCAATAGTTATTTTTCCTGCATCTCTTCCTCCTCCAATCCTCCACCCTCAAGTAGACCCATGTCTTTTTGTTCTTTGTGTTCATAAGTTCTCATCATTTAGCTCCCACTTTTAAGTGAGAACATGCAGTATTTGGTTTTCTGTTCCTGTGTTAGTTTGCTAAGGGTTATAGCCTCCAGCTCTGTTCATATTCCCACAAAAGACATTATTTCATTCCTTTTCAT
Source organism: Callithrix jacchus (assembly GCF_049354715.1). Classification (NCBI taxonomy): domain Eukaryota; kingdom Metazoa; phylum Chordata; class Mammalia; order Primates; family Cebidae; genus Callithrix; species Callithrix jacchus. Next base: position 69,662,467 of record NC_133504.1, on the reverse strand, counting down.
GGCTGTATATTATTGCATGTTGTATATGTACCACATTTTCTTCATCCAATCTGCCATTGATGGGCACATATATTGATTCCATGTCTTTGCTATTGTGAATAGTGCCATAGTGATCACTTGCATGCATGTGTCTTTATAATAGAATGATTTATGTTACTCTGGGTATATATCCAGTAATGATACTTTTGTTTTTAGCTCTTTGAGGAATTGTTATACTGCTTTCCACAATGGTCCAACTAATTTACACTCCCAAGAACAGTATATAAATGTTCCCTTTTCTCCACAACCTCACCAGCATCTGTTATTTTTTAACTTTTTAATAGTAGCCATCCTGACCATGAGATGGTATCACATTGTGGTTTTGATTTGCATTTTTCTAATGATCAGTAATATTGAGCTCTTTTCATATGACTTTTGGCTACATATATGTCTTTTTTTGAAAAGTATCTGTTCATATCCTTTGCCCATTTTCCATTTTTTTAATGGAGTTGTTTTTCTGTTGTAAATTTGTTTAAGTTCCTTATAGACACTAGATATTAGACCTTTGTCAGTTTGCAAATATTTTCTCCCATTCTGTAGGCTGTCTGTTTACTTGTTACTGTTTGTTTACTGTACGTCTGTAACCAAACTGTTGGCAGTTTGTTTTGCTGTGCAGAAGAAGCTCTTAAGTTTAACTAGATCCTATTTGTCAATTTTGGCTTTTGTTGCAATTGCTTTTGGTTATCTGTTTCATGAAATCTTTTCTCATTCCTGTATCAAGGATGATATTCCTAGGTTGTCTTCCAGGGTTTTTATAGTTTTAGGTTTTACATTTAAGTCCTTAATCCATCTTGAGTTGATTTTTATATGTGGTGTAAGGAAGAAGAGGTACAGCTTTAATCTTCTGTATATGGTTAACAAGTTATCCCAGCACCATTTATTGAATAAGAAGTCCTTTTCTCATTGCTTGTTTTTGTCAGCTTTGTCAAAGATTAGATGGCTGTAGGTGTGCAGTTTTATTTCTGGGCTCTCTATTCTGTTGCATTGGCCTATGTGCCCATTTTTGTCTTAGTACCATACTGTTTTGGTTACTTTAGCTCCACACTATAGTTTGAAGTTAGGTGACATCAATTACATGCCTCCAGCTTTGTTCTTTTTGCTTAGGATTGCCTTAGCTATTTGGGTTCTTTTTTGGTTCCATATGAATTTTTAAACAGTTTTCTCTATTTCTGTGAAGAATGTCATTGATAGGAATAGCACTGAACCTGTAAATTGCTTCAAGAAATATGGCCTTTTTTTTTTTTCTTTTTTTTGAGACAGAGTCTTGCTCTGTCACCCAGGCTGGAGTGCAGTGGCATGATCTTGGCTCACTGCAATCTCTGCCTCCTGGGTTCAAGCAGTTCTCCTGCCTCAGCCTTCCAAGTAGCTGGGACTACAGGTGCATGCCACCACCATACCCAGCTAATTTTTTTGTATTTTAGTACAGATGGGGTTTTATCATGTTGTCCAGGCTTGTCTCGAACTCCTGACCTCGCGATCCACCTGCCTCCACCTCCCAAAGTGCTAGGATTATAGGCATGAGGCATGGTGTCTGGCCTAATGTGGCCATTTTAATGATATTGATTCTTCCTATCCATGAGCATGGGATATTTTTCCATTTGTTTGTGTCGTCTCTGATTTCTATGAGCAGTGTGTTGTAATTCTCGTTATAGAGATCTTTCACTTCCCTGATTAGCTGTATTCCTAGGTATGTCACTCTTTTTGTGACTGTATGAGATTTTAAAAGTTGGTTTACTTCTCTGATCCCTAGTTTCCTCATATAAAAATTGGGTGTAATAATACCTATCTCATAGTTTAATTGTGAGGTTTAGGTGAGATTACGTGTGAAGTGTGTAGCATACTGCCTTGCTTTATGACAGGCATTCAGTAAAATGTTTCTGGTTCTTAAACTGACAGCTCTAATAATTGGAATTTCCCTTGACTCAGATTATTTGTTCCACAGTGTCGGGATCTACAAAACTATCCTCAGGTTCACTGATTCACTAGAAGGATGTATAAAATTTAGAAAATCTGTTATACTGTGGTTTATTAAAGCAAAGGTATTCAAATTAAAATCAAAGGGAAAAGGCACATAGGGAATAGACCAAGGGAAACCGGGTGCAAGTTTATAATTGTCCTGTTCTAGTAAATCATATGGACAGAATACTAACTTCCCAAGATCCAAAGCAAGCTTACCCAATCCTTTCTGTCCAGGGTTTTACTTTGGGATCAGTATCATAGACATGGAATGTGACTGACCTTAGCTACACAGTTTCTGGTCCCCTTCCAGAGATCAAACTCATGCAGCTTAGTACAAAACCCCAGGCTTAAACAAACAGGTGTTTACCATAAATCACAATGCTAGCACAAACTCTCCCAGCTGAATCACTCACCTCAGTCCCTTATAGATGTTGAAACAGCCCTGCAAATTGGCTCCTGCCCTTTTCATTTGCAGTCAGAGAGCATACCTGCTCATCCAACAACCCACCAGAAGGCTCATCTGTCTGTGACCCCAGAGACAAGTCTAAAGAGCTTGATCTCAAGAGGCCTAAAACAACCCTGTGACTTGGTTCCAGCCCCTGTCAGCCATGGATCAAATCATTACTGCCTTCACAGGACCCACCCAGTCATGGGAGGGTTCCAGAGATGGGAGGAAATCACATCCATCGGTACATCTAGTAACAGGCCTACCATCAATGAAACATGATGCAGACCCTCATCCTAGCACCAACTCACAGACCATAGTTCTTGAGACAATCCAATTCAGCCAGGATCTAGATAGGATATGTGCTTACTATAGTTTTTAGTAAGAGGCCCACCAATTGCATTCTTCACTGTGGACTCAGCAGCAGCCACATGACTTGGATCCAACCCCATTTAACTGCCATCTTAACAGCAGTCCTATCAATCCAAAGACCTAAAAGGAGAGGATTTTAACTTGCTGAAACCAGTTTTCTAAGACTGCAAGAAAAGTTTAGTCTTTCAGATAATGCAGACACCAACACAAGGCTACATGGATAATAAGGACTCAATGCAACCAGGGCACCACCAGAAGAAACTAATAATGCTCCAATAACAGACCCCAAACAAATGGAGATATACAAATCACCTGTGAAATAATCCAAAATAATTACCTTGAAGAGTCTCAGTAAGGTGAAAGATAGACAACTGAATTAAAATAGGAAAACAAAACCATATGTGAACAAAATGGGAACTTTATACTGAAGAGACTAAAAACATTTTAAGAAAAATTCTGACACTGAAGAAAATAATGACAGAACTGAAAAGCAGATGCAATCATGCAGAAGAAAGAATCAGCAAACTCAAAGATAGGTCATTTAAAATTAACCAATTAGAGAAAAAAATAGAGACTAAAGAAAGCATAAGGAACCTATGAGACACTGTCCATTGTACAAATATGTGAATTATTGAAGTACAAGATGAAGAAAAAGGATAAGAAATCTTATTTTTAAAATATTGTCTGAAAATTTCCCAAACCTTTGTAAATGTATGGACATCCAGATTCAAGAAGCTCAGAGGACTCCAAGCAAGATCAGTTTTGAAAAGAGCCAGATATAGTGGCTCATTCCTGTTATCCCAGATACTGAGGAGGCTGGGATAATGCCTCATCTCAGATACTTGACATGGGATGATCACTTGAAGTCAGGAGTTTGAGACAAGCCTGAATAATATAGCAAGACCCCATGTCTAAAGATAAAGAATATTATGAGATACATTTTAATCAACTTGCCAAAAGTCAAAAAACAAAGAATTTTAGCAGAAAGAATTCATCACATGTAAGGTTATAAGTAGACTTCTCAAAGGAAACCTTGAAAGCCACAAGTATTGGCATGACATTTTCAGAGTGCTAAAAGAAAAAAAAATGTCAGCCAAGAATATTATACCTGGCTAAATTGTCTGTCAGAAATGAAAGAGAGATAAAAACACATTTCAAGGCAAAAGCTAACGGAGTACATCACCACCAGACTGACTATAAGAAATGATACTGGGAGTTCTTAAAGTTGAAAGGGCAGTAAGTAACAACATGAAAACATATGAAAGTATAAACCTCAGTGGTAAATATACAGGTGTTCCTAAGGTAAATATACAGGTACTCCCAATTTACAGTGGGGTTACAACATGATAAACTCATCATAGTGGAAAATATTGTAAGTCAAAAATGCATTTGATATCATAATAAACGGATTATATTGTCGAAAATTGTAAGTCGAACCATTAGAAGTCCAAATGCTCCTTGAGTCACAGTGGGATTATTTCCTTACAAACTCATGGTAAAGTTGAAAAATTGTAATTTGAAACAGTTGTGTTGTCAAATGTGAAATAGTCTAATATTGTAAAGGTGATGTGTTAATCACTTTTAATTCTTAAAGTCAAAAGACAGATTATTAAAAACAACTATAGCTATAATATTTAACAGATATGCAGTATACATGGAAGTAAAATGTGATATCAGTAGCATAAAATAGAGGGAGAAGTAAAAATACAGAGTATTTTTTGTATGCAATTGAACTTAAGTTGATATCAGCTTAAATTATAATCTATAATTATGAGGTGTTTTATGTGAGCCTCATGATAACTATAAATTTAAAAACCTCTAGTAAATACAAATTAAAAGAGAAAGAAACTGAAGCCTACCTTTTCATAAATACAACAAATTATGAAGAAAGACACCAAGATTGGAGGAAAAGAAGAAATGAACTACAAAACAGTAAATGTAACAGTAAATGGTTAACAAAATGGCAATAATATGTCCTTATTTATCAATAATTTAAATTGTAAGTGAATTACGTTTAATTTAAAACATAGTGGTAAAAGGATTAAAAAGACTCAATAGTTTGCTGCCTACAAGAGGCTTACTTTAGCCTTAAGTATACACATATACCGAGAGTGAAGAGATTAAAAAAGATATTGGAGGCAAATGGAGATTTTAAAAGAGCAGAGGTAACTATTTTTACATAATACAAAATAGACTTTAAGTCAAAAACTGTGAAAACAAGGAATGTCATTACATAATCATAAAGGGGTCAGTTCATCAAGAGGATATAACAAATGTAAACATACATGCACTCTACATCAGAGCACCTAAATCTATAAAACAAATATGAATATATCTGAAGGGAGAGACAGACTGCAATGCAAATGGGGGGAACTTCAATACTGTGCTTTCAACAATGGGCAGATCATTCAGACAGAAAATGGGAAACCATTGAGCTTGAACTACACTTTAGATCAAATAGATCTAACAGGTATATTTATAACAGTCTATCCAAAACATGCAGAACACACATTTTCACAAGCATATTCAAGTCTTAACAAATTTAAGAAGGTTGAAATCATGTCAGGTTCTTTTTTTACCATACTATAGTGAAACTGGAAATCAAGAACAAGAGAAATTTAGGGAAAATCACAAGTGGAAATTAAACAACATGCTTCTGAACAGCCAGTGGATCAGAGAAGAAACCAAAAGGAAAAATTTTAAATATCTTGAGAGAAATTTAAATGGAAGCACAACATAGCAAAACTTATAGGGTATAGCAAAAGCAGTTCTAAGAGGAAGTTTATAGCAACAGAAGAAAGACCTCAAATAACCTGATGTTAAGCCTTACAGAACTAGAAAAAGAAGAATAAACTAAGCCTGCAATCAGTTGAAGGAAGAAAAAAATATATACATCACAACAGAAATAAAGGAAATAGAGGCTAGAGATAAAGGATTTTTAAAAACTAAGAGTGGGTTATTTGAACCTATAAATAAAATAGAAAACCCTTGGTCAGGAGTAAAATTAAAGAAGACTCTCATGAATCAGAAGTGAAAGAGGAGACATTACAGCTGAAACCCAAAAATGCAAAGGATCATAAGAATACTGAAAGATTTTTGTACCATACAAATTATGAAAATTGATATGCCAAGTAATTATGTGACCTTGAAGAAATGTATAAATTCATAGAAACATACAACTTACCAAGACTGAATCATGAAGAACTAGAAAATCTGAACAGACCAACAATGAGTACAGAGATTAAATCCATAATCAAAAACTTCCAAACAAGGAAAAACCCAGGATCAGACGGCTTTATGGCAAATATTTAAGAACTAGTACCAGTCCTCCTCAGAGTCTTCCAAAAAATAAAAGAGAAGGCAACACCTTCAAACTTACTTTATGAGGTCAGCCTTACTCTGATACCAAAGCCAAAGAAGGACACTAGAAGAAATGAAAATTACAGGTCGGCATCCCTAATGAACAAATACGGAGAAATCCTCAAGAAAATACTAGCAAACTTAATTCACCTGTACATTAAAGGTATTATTCATCATGATCAAGTGGGATTTATTCCTGGGCTACAAGGATAGTTCAGTATATACAAATCAATACATGTGATATACTGTATTAACAAAAACCATAGGAGCATCTGAGTAGATGTCAGAAAAAAGCATTTTATAAAGTTAATTCTTTCACATTAAAAACTCAACAAATAAGGCATAGAAGAAATGTATCCCAACACAAAAAAGATCACATGTGATAAGCCCACAGCTAACATTATATATAGCAGTGAAAAGTTGAACACTTTTTCTCTAAGATCACAAACCAGGCACTCTTACCATTTCCATTCAGCATAGTACTAGAAGTCCTAGCCAGAGCACTTAGACAAGAAAAAGAAATAAAAGGCATGCACATAAGGCAGAAAGAAGTATTGTCTATGTTGTCAGTAACGTGATCTTATATATAGAAAACCCAATGACCACCAGAAAACTGTTAGAACTGATAAATTAATTCAGTAAAGTTGCAGGATTTTAACATGCAAAAATCAGTCACATTTTATATACTAACAATGAGTTCTCCTAAAAATAAATAAGAAAATAATAATGTTTACAACCAAGGAGGTGAAAGGTCCATATACTGAAAAGTTTAAAACACTGATTAAAGAAACTGAAGAACACAAGTAACTGGAAATCCATCCTGTGTTCATAGTTTAGAAAAATTTACACTATTAAAATGCCCCTATTGTCCAAAGTAATCTACAGATGCAGTGCTATTTCTATCAAAATTCCAATGGCATTTTTTCAAGGTAATAAAAAAAGAATCCTTCAATTTATATGAGATCACAGAATACTCCCTATTAGCCAAAGCAATTTTGAGCAAAAAGAATAGAGCTGGAGGTATTACACTACCTGGCTTTAAAATCTACTACAAAGCTACAGTAATCAAAACAGCATGAAAATGGTATAAAAACAAATATAACCAATGGGACAGGACAGAGAGCCCAGAAGTAAACTCACATATCTATGGTCAGTTGATTCTTGTCAAAGAAGCCAAGAATATACAAAGGAAGTCTCTTCAATAAGTGGATTGGCAAAATAGATGTCCATATGCAGAAGAATGAAATTGGACTCTTATATCATTTTCAAAAAAAATTAAAATGTATTAAAGATTTAAATCTAAGACCTGAAACTGCAAAACTAGTAGAATAAAACATTGGGAGAAAGCTCCATGACATTGGTCTGAGCAATTATTTTTTGCATATGACCCTAAAAGCACAAGTACAAAAGCAAAAATTATAGACAGATGGGATTGTATTAAACTAAAATGCTTCTGAACAGCAAAGAAAATAACAGAGTGATGAGACAACCGTGACTTGGGAGAATATGTTTGCAACCAAAATATTTGCCCACTCCCAAAAAAATAAATCTCACAAAGGGGCTAATATACAAGCTGTATAGATAATTCAAACACTTTAATAGCATGAAAACAAATGACCGGATTAGAAAATGGGCCAAAAATCTAAGAAGACATTTCTCAAAAGAAGACATACAGATGGACAACAGATATATGAAAAAATGCTGAACCTTACTAATCAGGGAAATGCTAATTGAAACTGCTTTGAAATATCACTTCACACCTGTTAGAATGACCATTATCAAAAAGATGAAAGATATGCAAAAGTAAGACCATAGAGAAAAGAGAACCCTTGTATATTGTTGGTGGTAATGTAGGTTACTGTAGACATTTTAGAAAATAATGTACAAGTAACCTAAAAAAAACAAAATCAGGGCTAGGTGCAGTGGCTCATGCCTGTAATCCTAGTGCTTTGGGAGGGTGAGGTGACAGATCACGAGGTCAGGAGTTTGAGATCAGCCTGGCCAACATGTGAAACCCTATCTCAACTAAAAATACAAAAATTAGCGAGGTGTGGTAGCGTGCCTGTAATCCCAGCTACTAGAAAGGCTGAGGCCGGAAATTGCTCAAACCGAGGAGGCAGAGGTTGCAGTGAGCTGAGATTACACCACTGCACTCCAGACTAGGCAACAGAGCAAGACTCACATCTCAAAAAAAAAAAAAAAAAAATCAAAACAAAAATAGAACTTCCACAGTATTCAGCAATCCCACTACTGGGTTATATATCCTAAATTGAAATCAGCATGATGAAGAGATGTCTGCACTGTCTTGTTTATTGCAGCATTATTCACAATAGCTAAGATATGGAAGCAACCTAAGTGTCCATCAGCAGATGAATGAAGAAAATGTATATATTCAGTGGAATATTATTCAGCCTTATAAAAGACAGAAATTCTGTCATTTGTGATATAGAATAACCAGCTAAGTGAAGCCAGGTGCAAAAAGACAAATACTGCCACTGACTTTTGCACATCCCACTTATATGTGGAATTTTAAAATGTTGATATTATAGTAACAGAGTAGACTGGTGGTTTCTAGGGTTGGTAGAGGGTGGGAGAATAAGGAATGGGGAGATGTTGCTCAAGGGTACTAAGTTTCATTTCGACAGGAGGAATAAGTTTTAGAGCTCTGTTGTACACTATGGGACTGTAGCTAATGTGATGTACATTTGAAAATTGCTAAAAGAGTATGTTTTAAATGTTCTCACCTGAAACATTTAAATATGTGATATGTATATTAATTAGCTTGGCCACTCAACAATATAAATATATATCAAAATATTACATTGTACCCCATAAATATATACAATTATTTGTCAATTAAAACATTTTTTAAGTCATTGATATTTTTAGCCATTGTACCTAAAAAATTGTTTAAAGTCATTGGTAAAACACAATGAGGTATCACTAAACACCTACAATAATGACAACACCAAATTGGTCACAGTGCAGAGAAACCAAATCAATCTTATATTGCTGCTGGAATACTTTTTGCCACTCTGGAAAAAAGTATGGCGGTCTCTTACAAACTAATATGCACTTACCATATAACCCATGTTTACACTTTTAGGTGGGCATTTATCCTGGAGAAATGGAAATTTATGTTCATACAAAAACTAATGTACACAGTGTTCAATAGCAGCTTTTCTCACAATAGGCAAAATCTGGAAACAACTCAGATGTCCTTCAGTAAGCAAATGGTTAAACTATGGTAAATACATCATGGGATATTACTCAGCACGAGAAAGGAAGAAACTTTTAAAGTAATCAATTCAGGGGATACGTGCAGGTTTGTTACATGAGTATATTGTGTAATGCTGGGGTTTGGGCGTCTGTTGAACCCATCACCCAGTCAACATAGTTCCCAACAGGTAGCTTTTTAACCCTTCTTTCCTCTCTCCTTCCCACTTTTAGAGTTGCCAGTGTCTATTGTTTCCATCTTTATGTCCACGTGTACCCTTTGTTTAGCTCCCACTTATAAGTGACAACATGCAGTATTTGATTTTCTGTTTCTGCATTAATTCACTTAGGATAATGGCCTCCAGCTGCATCCATGTTGCTGCAAAGGACAGTATTTCATTTCATTCTTATTTAAAGCTACACAGTATTCCATGGTGTGTATGTACCAAATTTTCTTTATCCAGTCATCCATTGATGGGCACTTAGTTTGATTCTATGACTTTGTTACTGTGATTCATGCTAAGATAAACATACAGTTCAGAATTTGATATAACAATTCCTTTTTCTTTGGATAGATAGCCATTGGTAGGATTGCTGGACTGCATGATAGTTCTATTTAGCTCCATACTGTTTTCCATAGGGGTTGAACTAATTTACATTCCCACCAACAGTGTGTAAGCATTCCCTTTTTTGCACATCACCAACATCTATTATTTTGACTTTTTAATAATAGCCATTCTGACTAGTGTGAGATGGTATCTCATTGTACTTGTAATATGCATTTCTCTAATGATTAGTGTATTAGTCTTTTTCCACACTGTTGATAAAGACATACCCAAGACTGTGAAGAAAAAGAGGTTTAATTGGACTTATTGTTCCAAATGGCTGGGGAGGCCTCCAAATCATAGCAGGAGGCAAAAGGTACTTCTTACATGGTGGTGGAAAGAGAAAAATAAGGATGAAGCACAAGTGGAAACCCCTGATAAACCCATTGGATCTCATGAGACTTACTGTCATGAGAATAGCATGGAAAAGACCAACCCCCATGATTCAATTACCTTTCCCTGGGTCCCTCCCACAACATGTGGGAATTCTTGGAGATACAATTCAGATTGAGATTTCAGTGAGGACACAGCCATACCATATAGTTAGTGATGTTGAGCATTTATTCATGTTTGTTGGCCGATTGTATGTCATCTTTTGAGAAATGTCTATTCATGTCCTTTGCCCACTTTTTTTTTTTTTTTTTTAGATGAAGCCTTGCTCTGTTACCCAGGCTGGAGTGCAGTGGTGCAGTCTCGGCTTACTGCAACCTCTGCCTTACAGGCTCAAGCCATTCTCCTGGCTCAGCCTCCCAACTAGCTGGGATTACAGGTGCCCGCCACCACCCCCAGCTAATTTTTTGTATTTTTAGTAGAGGCAGGGTTTTACCATGTTGGCCAGGCTGGTCTTGAACTCCTGACTTCGTAATCTGCCTACATCAGCCTCCCAAAGCACTGGTATTATAGGCATGAGCCACCGCACTTGGCCTGCCCATTTTTTAATGGGGTTATTTGGTCTTTTTCTTGTTGATTTATTTAAGTTCCTTATGGATTCTGGATATTAGTCCTTTGTCACATGCATAGTTTGCACATATTTTCTCCCATTCTGTATATTGTCTGTTTCCTCCATTGAATGTTGTGAAGCTCTTTAGTTTAATTCCCATTTGTCAATTTTTGTTTCTGTTGCATTTGCTTTTGAGGAAGTCAATTCTTTGAGGCCAATGTTTAAAATTTTTCTTACGTTTTTGCCTAGGATTTTTTATTTTGAGGTCTTATATTTACTTTTAGTCTTTAATCCATCTTGCATTAATATGGTGAAGGATAGGGACCCAGTTTCATTCTTCTGCATATGGTAGCCATTTTTCCCCAGCACCATTTGTTAAATAGAGTGTGCTTTTCTCATTGTTTATCATTGTCAGCTTTGTCAAAGATCAATTGATTGTAGGTGTGTGGCCTTATTTCTGGGTTCTTTATTGTGCTCCATTGGTCTATGTATCTGTTTTTGTACAAGCACCATGCTGTTTTGGGTGCTCTAGCCTTATAGTATAGTTTCAAGTCAGGTAATGTGATGCCTATGGACTTTTTCTTTTGCTTGGGATTCCTTTGGCAATTCAGTTTGTGTTTTTTGGTTCCATATGAATTTTAGATTACTTTTTTCTAATTCTTTGAAAACTGTTGTTGGTAATTTGACAGATATTGTGTTGAATCTGTAGATTGCTTTGGGCAGTATGGTCATTTTAATGATACTGATTCTCTCAGTACATGAGCATGGAGTATTTCTCCATTAGTTTGTATCATGGATGATTTTTTCTGTCAATGTTTTGTAGATCCTTGAATGGATCTTTTGCCTCTTTGATGAAATATACTCCTACGTATTTGTGTGTGTGCGTGTGCGTGTGTCTACTATAAATGGGATTGAGTTCTTGATTTGAATCTCAACTTGAATGTGGTTGGTGTGTAGAAATGCTACTGCCTTTTGTACATTGATTTTTGTATCGGGAAACTTTACTGAAGTCATTCATCAGGTCTAGAGGTATATTTAGGGTTTTGGAGGCATATTTAAGGTTTTCTAGGTATATACTCATGTAAGTTGACTTCCTCTTTTCCTATTTGGATGCCTTTTATTTCTTTCTCTTATCTGATTGCTCTGGCTATGACTTTCACTACTATGTTGAAAGAAGTGGTGAGATTAGACATTCTTGTCTAGAAACAAACTTTTGATAGGGCAAATATTGTATGATTCTACCTAAGTACTTAGTATAGACAAATTCATAGTGACAGAAGGTAGATTATAGATTAACAGGTGGTTAACGTCTGTTATACTATTGAAAGGGGAGATGGGGAGTTATTGTTTAATGAGTTATAGAGTTCTGTTTAGGATGATGAAAACGTTCTGGAAATAGATAGTGATGAAGTTTACACAAAATTGTGAACATACTTAATGCCATTGAATTGTACACTTAAAATAGTTAAAATGGTAAATCTTATGTATATTTTATCAGTATACAAAAAAAGGAATAAACTTTTGATATGAGCACCGACTTTGGATTTTAAGGTAGAAAAAGCCAGTCAAAGGTTATATGCTTTCTGATTGCTTTTATATAACATTCTTGAACTGAGGAAATTATAGTGATGGAAAAAAGAATACTGTTTCCCAGGAGGGAAAGAAATGGCTGTGATTATAAGAGTGACATGAGGGATCCGTCTCATGGAACTGTTGACCATGATGGCCACAAGAATGTGAACATGTGACAAAACTGCATATAACTGAATAAACACACAAATGAGTACATGTTAAACTAACAAAATCTGAATAGGTAGACCTTATCATGTCCATTTCTTGTACTACAGATTTGCTAATACACTGGGGAAATTCACTGAAGGGTTTATAGTCTCTCTATATATATTACTCTTACAATACATGTGAATCCAAAATTATCTCAAAAAAAAGTTTTTTAAAAATGGTAAGGGGGGCCGGGCGCGGTGGCTCAAGCCTGTAATCCCAGCACTTTGGGAGGCCGAGGTGGGTGGATCACGAGGTCAGCAGATCGGGACCATCCTGGTCAACATGGTGAAACCCCGTCTCTACTAAAAATACAAAAAATTAGCTGGGCACGGTGGTGCGTGCCTGTAATCCCAGCTACTCGGGAAGCTGAGGCAGGAGAATTGCCTGAACCCAGGAGGCGGAGGTTGCGGTGAGCCGAGATCGCGCCATTGCACTCCAGCCTGGGTAACAAGAGCGAAACTCCGTCTCAAAAAAAAAAAAAAAAATGGTAAGGGAAGCATGTGCCTACTACATATTGTTTCACTGACTTTTCACTTCACTCTTTGAGGTAGTTATCTTTACCCAAAAGATACGAATAAGGAAAGTGGGACTTAGCTTAAAGGATTGGCTCTACTAGTTTGTTCCAGTCTGACTCCCAGACTCACCTGAGGTGACTAGACTGGATGAGCCTCAGCTGGGCCTGGGCATAAACTGCTCCTCAGCTACCCCTTAGCAGCTTTCCGCACAACCCTCAATGGAGAAGACTAGAGCTGCTTCCAGCTCTCTTCCGTGTCCAGACAAGTTGTTATAAACAACTTTGGTCTCAGGGCATTTGTTATTTGATGCATCATTGAGTCTTTTCATACAGTATCTGTTTGTCAACAATTAAAAATAATTATTTTTCCTCAGAAATCTCAGACTCTTTCATTTTCTCCCCTTCCTGATTCTTCTCTGTTCCTTTCTGTTAACAATATAGTAGTACTTTAAGTTACTAACTTACAACAACCAAAACTCATTTATACTTATATACATACTACCTCTTTGGGGTCTGTTTTATTTTCAAGCTTAATGGTGGAAGGACAGGTTTTGTTACACAATCGCAGGATAATCTCTTAATGTGGGCAGATTCTTACTGCCTTTCTCCCTCTATTTCCATCCTTCCTACCTCACTACATAGATTGGCCATACTGTTTATACATGTTGTGTCTGCCCCTGTTGTTTTTTCATAGCTCCCATTATCTCTGTCCGAATTGTCCTGGTTTGAATGATAAATTACATGATTATCCACCCAAAAGGTCATTGATCTGACTTCTTTCGCATCAAGAAAGAAAAAAGATTAAATAGAACTTAAAATCTACTTTATAAAATCTTTATGCCACATATCTTGTTTGGTTGACTTACTTGGTTTTCAGAAGCAGAGATTGACTCAGATTACCTCAGGAAAAAGATTTCTTTAATGATACAGTGGCACTTGAATTTCAGCCAAAGGCAGCCCTAGGGACCAAGCTAAACACTTCCTCTTTCTCTCCCAAGTCAGCTGATCTTTCTCTCTAATTACCTGCTTTTAGTGTGTTGCTTGCTCTGTTTTCTCATTATTGCCTACCTTTTGTTACCTATTGATATTTTCTTATTCTAAATTCAATATTTATATCATAGTGATCCTTTTTGGCCTTTCTAAAGGTGAGAGGTTAACTTGGGATCCACGAATGCTTCCAGAATACCCCCACACTAAAAAATATGTTTATACATGTGTAATTTTTCCTAGGCGAGGGTCTATAGTGTTAAACAATCTCCAAAAATTCTAAGACATTAATAACTTTTCCTTTTCTGTCCTTATTGATAACTAGCATTGAACCTTTAAAGTTCAGTTCCTAAGAAAGAGGCTCTGGCACAGCTCATCTTTTTCTACCAGGTTACCAATCATCTACTACAGTATGGATTAACTACCCTTATGTCAGATGCAATCTCCTGATCTAATTATTTCTGTATGATTAGACATGCTGCTTATACAGTAAAACTTATGAATATTATTTTAAAAGATCCATGGGAGTCTGGGAACAATAAGTGGCATCACCAGTATACTTTATTAAATAAATATTTAATACATATCTCTGGGCAGGACATCTTGACTTGCTCTGTGAAATAAACAAAGGAATTAAGAATCTTGGCCTCAAATGGAAACAACCCAAATGTTCAGCAGCTGATGAATAATGTTCATAAAATTGAATATTATTTAGCAATTAAAAGGAATGAAGTATTAATACATGCTGCAACATGGATGACCCTTGAAAACATTATGTGAAATGAAGGACACCAATCACAAAAGAGTGTGTCTTGTATGATTTCATTTATATGAAATGTCCAGAATAAGCAAATATAGAGACAGAAAGTAGTTTAGTAGTTGTCTAGGACTTAAGGAGGTGTAGGGAGCATGTGGACTGACTTATAACAGGCGTAGCGTTTCTTTTTGATGTGATGAAAATATTCTAAACTGTGGTAATGGTTGCACAACTCTGTGACTATAGTAATGATTGAATTGTAGCTTTACATAGATGAATTTTATGATGTGTGAATTACACTTAGTAAAGCTGTTAAGGAAAAATAATGCTGGCACCAAATTTATAGTCTGTAGGAGTATTAATGTACACAAATAATTATAAATTGAAAGTAGAAAGTGGTTGTAAGAGCTATTTAAAAAATAAGAGTCTATAACATGTTAATACATTTTACATATTGTTCGTGTGATTCAACTTTAATTCTCTGACACAGATGAAGTATTTATGGGAAGAGGGTATGAATAGATGGGTTAGAGATCAGATATTTCATCAGAGAAGCAGAATTTGAATTAGAGCATGAAGCAATAAGTATTTTTTGGTTTTAAAAAAGAAGATCATTCCAGGGCAAGAGAACATTGAGAGTTCCAAAGCTGTTTGACACTTTATTGTTACAAATACGAGCCAGAAAATGAAGCAAGAAATTGACCTTGACTAGAATATTATTCACTTTAATGTATTTAATGCTTGCAATGACCTTGTACCCTGGATTTTCCATAACAGATCAAATTCAAATACTCCTTTCTTCTCCCATAAGCACTAGATGTTGAAAAGCATCTTGCTGAACCTGGGGAGGGCACATTATAAATGTTTATCAAAAAGAATTACACTTCTTCAATAGTTCATGTAAACCAGTAGACCAGTGAGGCCTAACTTCAATGCTATACAACTACATTAGAATTGATGTCTGCCAATTTTCATGTTGACATTGGAATACAATTAAATATATATTTTTGAGCTATTCAAATTTAATTATATTTAAATTACAAAGTGAAGCTGGGGCATTATGAAGTATTTTAGGTTGGTGCAAAAAGTAATTGCAGTTTTTTGCCATACTACTACTTACTGCATCCTTCCCAGAAAAAGGGCACAACTAAAGCCTCTATATGTGCCTGACATTGTAATCATAGCAAGCACTATTAAGAACATATATAGCTATTAATTTTTAAAAAGTATGCAGTGTAAAGAGATGATTATGCAACCTCTTTTGCTAATTTGGGCTGCTCTACTGGAGAATATTAAAATATCCTGGAATTTCAGTATGTCAGCATCTAAACTGTGTCTTGCAGATTGCATGAAACAAAGGCTACATGGCTATGTAGAGAAAATATTTTGGATAACATGGTATACATTATTATGGATGTTTACTTTATAAAAGCAGCTTATAAATCTGGTGTTTTAACATTTATAAAAATAAGAATTTTCCAGGTATTTTAAACAGTTAGATTCTGTAGTTTTATAACCACTTCAATTAATGTTTCAGTTCTGGAGGTGGTTTTTGGCCAACCTGGCTTCTGGTGGAGCTGCTGGGGCAACATCCTTATGTGTGGTATATCCTCTAGATTTTGCCCGAACCAGATTAGGTGTCGATATTGGAAAAGGTATGAGATTTTTATAAATACTAACTTTTCCTTTTTTGTATTTTGAACGATGTGTTATTTATTTTCATTAATTGTGCTGTAATATTGTTACCAGATGAAGTCTACAAACTTTATTCTTGACCAGATGGTAGAATCATAGGGCCTACAGTATATTGCTTGCTTCTTTTCCCTTAAAAAAAAATGGAGGGAAAACCTGTTGTAACAAAAAAGTGAACATAAAAACTGCTTATAACTTAGTCCCATTTTTTTTCCTAGAAAGCCCTTCCTAGATTTTCCCATGTATTTACTCCTGTCTCAGCTGTGACTCCTTTCTAGGTTAGATGCACCAATCTCATCCTCGGGATTCCCTTTGCCTCTATCCTTACTTAAATATCACATCTTCCCTTTTTTGTTATTACATCCCCCTTTTTTTTTTGGTAACTTTTTGAGAAAGAGTGAAAAAAAATAGAGATCTTACGAATCTAAAAAAAAAAGTATTTGTCTTATTCTCTCGAAAAGGGTAAGACATATAAAGTCTGAGTTTAAAATTATTTTTCTTCACAATTATGAAAATATTACCCTTATGTCTGGTTTCTAATGTTGCTCTTAAGATACCAATTCTCTTACTCTGGATCCTTTAGTATATGTTTTTTCTTTTTAGTTAATACTATCCCTGATGTTCTTATATTTCACAGTAATAGACCTTTATGTGAGTCTTTTTTCAGTGTTAGCCACTCAACTGGCCCAGTTAAATCTGGAGCCTTGTATTCAGTTCCGTGGGTGGCAGTACAATAAGTCATTTGGCTGCTCACGGTGAAATTGCAGATATTAAGCATCTACTTGCTCCTTTGCTTTCATCCTGGAAATAGTAGTTAGTTCCTCTAATTTCTAAGTATTTCTGAGATTTATTGTGGTCAAATGGCTTGCTTCCCAACAATATCTTCCTCTGTAAGAAAATAGGTTCAGTTTTTTTATGCTCTACTTAGTGAGTTACCACTCCTCCCTATTCTCTCCATCTGGCTAAATTTTGTGGATTTCATTCTGTCAAGTACTCTTCTTGGCCTATCTAGCTTTAAACCTGTTTTATTTCATTATTAATATAATTGAGTTTCTTCAGGGAACAGAGATTCATTCAACAAATGAATGTGCCTTGTGGAATATAGGGTGCCTGTAGATACAGGGTGTGTGTGAGTGTGTATATGTGTATATATATATGCACACAGATATTCACATTCCACCCCCCCATACAGAGTTCATGCCTCATGTACTTTATAGTCTAGTGGAGGACACAAGTAATAATAAATGAAATAAATAACTAAGATATATTGTCACTTAATGATAAATGCTAGGGAAATGAAAAGAGAGTGATACCAATTTTAAATAAGTGATCAGAAAAAGTCTTGGAAGGGGTAGCAGTTTGAGCAAAGAAGAAAATGTGAGTTTCATCTATTATATTTAACTGGAAGTTGAAATTTTATTTTTATTGATAAGAGGGTAAAAATAACTCAATATTACCTGTAAGTTTTATAGTTTTGTTTTCTCTTTCAGATTAGGAGGATTTCATTTTTTTTTTGAAAGATTACATTGTACATATATAATAGTTTTAAAACACTGTCACAGAATTCTTGGTCAAGGGAAAAGAAAAATAAAACCAGAAAATACTAGGAAAATATGACCCCGTCATCTGAAATGTTAACTATCCTAAACTTAACTAGATTTTAGCTTTATATTTTACAACAGTCCTAGAGTTTTTCATACCTTTTCTTCCTTTTTTTTGAGACAGACTCTCACGCTGTCACCCAGGCTGGAGTACAGTGGCGTGATCTCAGCTCACTACACCCTGTCTCCCAAGTTCAAGCAATTCTCCTGCCTCAGCCTCCTGAGTAGCTGGGATTACAGGCGCCCACCTCCATGCCTGGCTAATTTTTGTATTTTTAGTTGAGATAGGGTTTCACCATGTTGGCCAAGCTGGTCTTCAATTCCTCATCTTGTGATCTACCCACCTTGGCCTCCCAAAGTGCTGGGATTACAGGCATGAGCCACCATGCCCAGCCAAGTTTTTCATTTCTAAGTGTTTTTTGTTTGTTTGTTTTTGTTTTTAATAGAGCTAGAGTCTTACTCTGTTGTCCAGGCTGGAGTACAGTGGCATTATCATAGCTCAATGAAACCTCCAACTCCTAGTCTCAAGTGATCCACCTGCCTCAGCCTCCTGGCTAATTCTTTTTTGATTTTTTTGTAGTGGCAGGGTCTCCCTATGCTGCACAAGCTGGTCTGGAACTCCTGGCCTCAAGCAGTCCTTCTGCCTTGGCTTCACAAATCGCTGGAATTATAGGCATGAACCATCTCACCTGACCCATTTCAAAGTATTTTCTGAACCTCAATTAGTAACTTCTGGTAACTTTAGTAAAATACTTTAAAAGGCAGGTTGTTTGAAATAAATTGTTTTCATAAGAGATGAATATTTTCCATTAATTTCTTTTGAGATATTACTTGAAATCTTGGTTATCCATAAAATAATGGAAGAATTTTGATTTGTGCCTTCTTTGTTAGATTCGTAAGTGGAAATTTCAGATTATTTAGATCTGTAAATATTGATTAAAGTGTTTATTGGATATATAATGTTGCTAATAGATTTTAAATGGCTTTATTTTAGGTCCTGAAGAGCGACAATTCAAGGGTTTAGGTGACTGTATTATGAAAATAGCAAAATCAGATGGAATTCCTGGTTTATACCGAGGGTTTGGTGTTTCAGTACAGGGCATCATTGTGTACCGAGCCTCTTATTTTGGAGCTTATGACACAGTTAAGGTAATCTGGGGGCTTTAACTTGGACATATTTGATAAATTTTTAAATTAATAATATTTTTAGCAGATTTGTTACTTTTAATTATAAAAATTAAAATCAGTGATGAAATAAGAGACATGAAATTCCCTTAATCATGATTTTGCTATAACCTAATTAAATTATAACTGTAGTATGGATCTGACTTTAGTTATAAAGCATGTATCTAAGCTTTTGAGGTGTTTTCACTGTATATCACGTTGCAAATGAAAAACATGCTAATTAAACTTACATCATAATCAAATCATTGGTATATGTAAAGGCATCTTCTAACAGTATTTCTGATTTTATATTAACCCTATTACCACTTTTTTGTATGCAAATAATTAAATACTGTCATTTTGAGAAGTAGGCAAAGCATAATTAATTGCTACTATAGCTTAGTTATCTACTGGATACTGTTCAATTCTGTGTTGTATTCTCCAGGTTGTTCTGCAACTTACATTTTAATTTCAGACTTTAAGAACACTTCCATGTGGTAGGAAAAAGAAAAATTGTAATAATGTCTACCAATTTTTAGCCATTACTTAGTTCTAGAAATCTTTTTAAGTACTTTACATCTTAAATCTCAGAAATCACCAGTAAAGGACTTACCCATGTAACCAAAACACCACCTGTTCCCCAAAAACCTATTGAAATAAAAAATAATAATAAAAGAAAATAAAGATACTTCTAATTGTTTAAAATAAATAAATAATAAAAAATCCCTCCACTTTGTTTAAAGATAAATAGCTAGGAATAGTTAAATGATTGACTTGTTAAAGGCAAGCCAAAAAATCCTTGTTCTTAATAACTACATTATAATGCTTCCAAAAAGAAGCAATGAAATTAACATCAGTATTATTTATTAAGATTAAAACATGGGAGACATTTTATAATTGATTAACATATTATCTCTGGTCTCCCTCATTAGTATATATGTAGTTGATTATCATTTTTATTGTGGTCTGGACAGATCAGTTTTTAGTGTATTTTTTAGACTGCTGTGTTAGTGGAAATTACAGGATCTCATACATTTATTTAATCACAGAAAAGTTAAGTGTGTACTGTCTCTGTTCTTCTTTGTCTTCGCCTGCAGGAGTCGCAAAATTTAGGAACATTTTTCCATTAGCTTAAAGTTTTAAAGCTGCTCATCAAATATGTGTTGATGATAAAAGCAAACATTCTTTCACTTTTTTTCAACCCCACAAGAAAGAGCCATGTAAGAACTTCTTTTTGTCGATGAATGCTATCTTCCCTAGTTTTATGTGCTATTAATAACAAATTCTTACAATGGTAAAATGCTTTATGTTTTTCAGATATACTTTTGAAATATAATCATGTGTGGCATTCCACTTTTTATTGATCTGCTACTATTAAATCCAACTATTTTATTGCATTTTAAGTCTAATTGGGCCCTCTTTCATATATTTATAAAAATTATCCTTTAACTTAAGAATTTAGGATATTTTAGAAGTTTGGATAGTTACTTGATACATTTCTCTTTTCTAGGGTTTATTACCAAAGCCAAAGAAAACTCCATTTCTTGTCTCCTTTTTCATTGCTCAAGTTGTAACTACATGCTCTGGAATACTTTCTTATCCCTTTGACACAGTTAGAAGACGTATGATGATGCAGGTATTTTATGTTATCATTTCTAAGCTTAGTTGAGTTTTTAATATCTCTGATATGTAGGTATAATCAAATTTAAATTTTGGCTGAAAGGCATAGGTCATGTGTTTTACTTAGCTAAAATAAATACATGATGTATTTTGTCTTATATTCTTTCCTATCCTAAAATAACCATCAGCCAGAAAAGCTTCTTCCTCACCTGCCATCAAAACAGAAATGCTTGCTATTCCTGTAGCTTATATGGGGCTTGGAAGGTAGAGGGTTATGGCAGAAATTGGATGAGTATGTCTATCTTAACTGAAATGTTAGATTAAAATCAATAAGCCCAGTCACAGGCCATTGAAATATTTCACTATTTACTGTAGCATATTTTTATGAAAGTAAATAATTTTGAACTCCAAGGACAAAAACTTGTTTGTAATGATTTATGTTCTAAATAGAAATCCCTAAACCAAATTTTTGATACATTTGATCTCTATTGTTATTACCAGTTGACCATCCCAAATCTGAAAATCCTAAATCCAGAACACCGCAAAATTCAAAATGTTTTGAGCACCAACATGATGCTCAAGGGAAATGCCCATTGGAGCTTTTTGAATTTAAGATGCTCAGCTGGTTAAGTATATAAAGCAGATATTTCAAAATCTGAAAAAATTTGAAACACTTCTAGTTCCAAGCATTTCAGATAAGGGATAGCACCTGTATTTATTACATTCACTCATTCAGCAAATATTTGCCTGCTTAATCTATGCTAAGCTCCGGTGACAGAAAAACACAAAATGTGCACCCAAATTCATAGTCTAATACTGAAGACAACAGCTAATGGTTTAAATAGAAATGTGTGTAGGTTCCAGGAATACATAAGGAGGGTTGCCCAAATGCTTAAAATGATCAGATGTGGCTTCTTAGAGAGCTAAATCTCAGTGAGTAGTCTTACTTCAGTCAGTGAGAGAACATTCTAAGCACAGGGGGAAAATCGTACACAGAGATATGGCTGGAGAAGTAGTTCTATATAGACAGGTCCTAGGTTTTATGCAGGCAAGTGACTTTTTCATTAAATTCTCAAAACAATAAGGTGTAGTTACTATCATGATCCTCATTTTTATTGACTACAGAATGGTCCTAGAAGGACCAAAAGGCAATCTAGCAGGATAAAACTAACCTGTTACTTCACTTAGAGATAATACTTAGAATTATTTCATTTATGTCATTGTTTCTTCTCTTGTGTTTTAGCACATTGAGTAACTTTTTTAAATGGAAAATTTGTATATAGACTATAGATTGGGTCAATGGTATTAAATTTCCTGAATATAATTAACTGTACTTTGGATATGTAAGAAAATATCCCAATATTTAGAAAATACACACTGATGTGTTTTAGGATAAAGAGCATGATGTCTCCAACATAATCCCACGATATTACAGGGAAAAAAAATGTGGGAATGTGTTTGGGGGTGGGCGGGTGTGTGTGTGTGTGTGTGTGTGTCTGTGTGTATTAGTTTGCTAGGGTTGCTATAACTCACAAAAGTGGTTGGCTTAAACAACAAATTTATTTTCTCACTCTGAAGGCTACAAGTTTAAGATCAAGATGTCAGCAGACTTGGTTTCCTCTGAAGACCTCTCTCCTTGTCTTGTAAATGGCTATCTTCTCCCTGTGTTTACACAGAGTTCTTTCTCTGTTCCTCTTTTTATAAGGACAGTCATATTGGCTTAGAGTTCACTCTTGTGATCTCATTTAATCCTAATTACCTTTAAAGCTCCTATCTCCAAATACATTCTGAGGTACTGGGGGTTAGGACTTCAACATATGATTCTCACAATTCAAGCCCATGAAGTACTACTTAATGTTTGTATTTTTATTTTATGTCCCACAACTTTGTTAGCCCTATTACAAACACGAATGTGCATGTACATACCTTCCAGGTTTCTATTTACACAAACAGGCATATAATCTGCAACTAATATCAGGCTTTTTTCCTTCCTTATCAATTACACCTTTTATTTCTCTTTCTTGCCTTTCTGTACTCACTGAGACCCCTAACTCAGTGTTATATTTACAAAATAGTAACTGGCAACCTTGTCTTATTCCTAATTGTACAGAAAATGCCTTCAATGTTATATAATTTAATGTTAACTGTGGGGTTTTTTTGTTGTTATCCTTTATCATGTAATGACAGTTCCTTTCTGTTCCTGGATTTTAACAATTTTTAATTTACAAGTGGTGGTCATGTTCTTTCTATATCTGCTGAGATGATTAAATCTTTTTTTCTTTTAATGTGTTTACATATTGTGTTAAATTAATCTATTTTCTAGAGCTAAATCTTGTATGTCTGGGATAAACCCAGTTTCTAAGTATTGTATTCTCTAGCCCTTGCTAGATTTGCTTTCAGGGTTTTGTTCAGGATTTTGGCATCCATGTTTCAAAGACATTGGCTTGTATTTTTCCTTCTTCTATGGCCCTAGTATGACTTCAGTAGCAAGGCTGTGCAAGCCTCATAAAATATGTTGAGGAGTCGTCCCACTTTTTCTCTTCTCTAGAATAATCTCTAAGATTGGAATTAAATGTTCATTAAATGTTTTGAACTCACATTTTAAGCCATTTGGACATGTGGTTTTCTTTGAGAAGATTTTCAACAACTGATTGAATTTTTAACTGTAGTACTATTCCAGTTCTTTTCTACTCTGTTGGTAAATGATGCTTTTCTAGGAATTTATCCATTTCTTATGACTTTTAAAAATACTTGTACTGAAGTTTTTGTAATATCATCTTGCTCTTAAATTTCTGGATCATCTGCATTTTTTGTTACCTTTGCCATTTCTGATAATCTTTGGGCTTTTTCTTTTTTTTCCTTAAACAGTATTTCCAAACTTTGTCAGCCAAGTTTTCAAAGACCTAACTTTGGACTCTTTTTGTGCTGCTGTTGTGCTGCTGTGTGTTTTCTAGTTCCTTTATTTCTGCCAGTTATTTTCTTGTTTTTACTTTCTTTAGGTTTATACTTTGTCTAAAAATATTTAGGTTGCTCATCAATTTTTAGGCTTTTCTAATATTTCAAAGTCATTAATTGCCTTATAAATTACCACTCAAGCTGCATCTTAGAAATTTAGCTAAGGAGTTTTGTAGTTATCATTTGGTTTTCAATATTTTCTAACAAGAAGTTTTTTGTTTTTAACATTGAAACATATGATTTTTTTGTTTTGTTTTTTTTGAGACAGAGTCTTACTCTGTTGCACAGGCTAGAGCACAAAGATCATGGCTCACTGCAACATTGACCTCCCAGGCTCAGGTGATCCTCCCACCTCAGCCTCCCAGGCAGCTGGGACCACAGGCATGTGCCAGCACTCCCAGCTAATTTTTTGTTTTTGTAGAGATGGCATTTTGCCATGTTGCCCAGGTCGGTCTCAAACTCTTAGGCTCAAGTGATCTTCCCACCTCGGCCTCCCAAAGTGCTGAGACTACAAGCATGAGCCACTGTGCCCAGCCCATATGATATTTTTCTATTTTGCTATTGATTTCTCAGTTAATTGCAGTATGGTGAGAGGATAAATCATGGTCTACGTGATGACATCCTTTGACATTTGTTACACCTAATGCATGATCAGTTTTCAAGTGTGCCTGAAAAGTATGAATGGCCTCTAACCAATAAGGACAGTAGTCATATATGCCTATTAACACAGTGCTACTCAACACAGTGTTTATCTTATCTATCCTTAGTGCTAATAGAAGAATATCTTAAGATAAAAGATATTAATATAATGAAGAATACTTTGTCTTTCTTTATATAGAGTGGTGAGGCTGAACGGCAATATAAAGGAACCTTAGACTGCTTTGTGAAGATATACCAACATGAGGGAATCAATTCCTTTTTTCGTGGTGCCTTCTCCAATATCCTTCGTGGTACAGGGGGTGCTTTGGTGTTGGTAT
This sequence comes from Callithrix jacchus, assembly GCF_049354715.1. Lineage (NCBI taxonomy): Eukaryota > Metazoa > Chordata > Mammalia > Primates > Cebidae > Callithrix > Callithrix jacchus. The sequence continues at coordinate 69,637,482 of NC_133504.1, read as the reverse complement.
TATATGATAAAATTAAAGAATTCTTTAATATTGATATTGGTGGTAGTTCATAGGGAGAGTAAATTAAGAAATACATGGATTGAACTTAAACATACAAATTACATAGCTGCCATTTGCATACATTTTGATAGTGTGTTACTGTCTGTATTTTGTTAAAGTGCTAGTTCTGCAATAAAGCATATATTTTTTTCAAGGGTTTAAATACTAAATATCAGATTTTTCTTCCGACTTAGACTCAAACACATTTTAATGTGATATTTCATTTATTAAAGGTAGTGTATTTTGTTAGTTTAAAATTCTTTTATGATTAAAAATTAAAATGTATAATGCTGAAATCTAAGAAATGAAAGTATCCTCTTTTAAATTGCTAGTCATTTAATATACCTGTTTTCTCATCTTTTAAAATTATATGGCATGACAAATATTTCTTAAAAGCTTATCAAGAGATGTCATCATATCTGTAGGCACAAATAAGCTTTGTTCTTTATCTCTTCTAAGACAGCACAGCTATTACTGTGTACGTATTTACAGTATCAGTTAGCCTTTGATCATAGATGTGATCATTTAAAGATTTGATAATGATTTCAGTGACATAAACTGAAACTGGAAAATAAAAATGGCTTATCTGCTGGTTTATCTTAGAAATAAATAAAATCTTGCTAGTGTGAATATATCTTAGAACAAAAAATATCCCCCTGAAAATTAGTTTGTATATTTTGTTGACAATAAAGGAAGTTTAAAAATGTTATAAAGGAGTCTTTTTTTCCCTGACTCTAACTAAATTAGTAAGCAGAGTATAGCAAAATTTTTGACAGAACTGGCTTAACAACAAAGAACAAAAGATATTTCTCAATGGACAGATATAAACAGCATTCCAAGGTTTTGTATAGGAGTTTGAATTGTTTTTCAGAGCTGTTGTAGAATACAGTATATTTGAAATATATTTGAAATCCCCAAGTTTTTAATGTTTTAGTGAGTAAATGGATGTTAAGCAGTGGGGATAAAATACAGACAGATTTTGTGAGGCTGTGAATAGGCAGAATGAGGTAGGTGAACTTCCTTATGCACAGAGACAAAGCATATTTCAAGGACAATAATACAGACTCTACTTTTAAATATATTGGTGTTATCACTCAAGAGGATAAAAAAAGTCAGACTCTAAACATCATTTCTTGTAGTGGTCAATACACAGGAGTTATAGGAACAAAATAGAAAATATTTTCCTTTCCTTCTACACTATCAAATGTGGTTAAAATAACCAAATATGAGGAGTAGTTTTCCATATAAACAGCAAGATAATATAAAAGTTTTCAATTTATGTAGAGACATGCATAGAGGAAAGAAGTCTCTAAATTCTAAACGGCATGGATAGAGGGCAAACAGGAATTTAATCTTTAAATTGCTAGACAAAAATTATATTCTTTGAAGCCTAAAAGATGTATAGTTGGAGCAAAATAAAGTAAAAATGTTACTTAGTATCTTGGACAGAGCTAAAACTACATTAAACTGTTATTATGAGAGATAATTTATAGTGAGCAAAATCATAACACAATTATATAAAGAAATGATTTTTTTAAATCTTAACATTGGGAAATGAATAGTTAAAATATATTTAAAATGTGTACAATTTTTATCTTAAATGACTAGTGCTGCATCTTTTTTTCTGTAAAAGAGAGCTGGAATACTGCATTTTTTTACAGTGTCATATTATATAGGATTTCTAACTTCCTACCCTAAAACTGTCTCCTCAAATAATACCTAAAATTCCATTCTCCAAGCTTCATTCTCTTAATTCATCTTTTTTAATTCATTAAAATACATCCTCCATGAAACAAGATAACATTTTAAGTTGGTAGTCATTTTTACTGAAACTACATTTATTTTGGTGAATTTTACATTGTTTTCTCACAGCAGGTTATGCTAGAGGAAGTGGAGCAGGGAATGGAAATAACAGACATTGTCTGGGTAGTAAGAGGCTAAAAGTCCCTGAAGAAATTTTTGCTATTTTATATTCCTACTCTGGATTGATGCTTTCTAGTAAAAATTAGAACTTTGGTACCCTCATATTAAATTTTCTGAAATAGTTCCTTTTTCATATATAAACATTATGCTACACAAGTAAGTAATTGATACCTTCATTCCTCATTAACTGATAGACCTAAATGTAGATTCAGAAGGGCTACTTTTCTTCCACCACCTCTTAAATGTTAATATTCTCCAGGGGCCAGTCCTTTGCTCTTTTCTCACTTTATATATGGTAGACTGCGTTGACACATGCCCCTCCCTCACAAGAACATGCTGGATAAAATATATCCAAAAAGATCTGGTTTGGATTTGTATTGTTTTAAATAGGGAACTAGCATATCAAGAGATGTCAAAAATAAGATACTCAAGGCCAGGAGAGAAACTGGGAGCTAACCTTGTAGCAGTCCACAGATTTCAGAAACAAATAGACATTAAAGGTGAATTTGACACTTACATATGTAGACAGGAGTTAAGGAATTTGGACCCTGGTAGAGTAGGCAGCTGTAACTGAAATATACCATGCCTACCAACCACACAAACTGTCCAATAAAGCTACAAATGTGAGTCCAGATACAAACCAGGCATCTGGTTTGAGGCCAGGAGTTCAAGACCAGCCTGGGCAACATACTGAAACCCCTGTGTCTATAAAAAAAAAAAATTATCCAGGTGTGGTGGCATATGCCTGTAGTCCCAGCTACTCAGGAGACTGAAGTGGGAGAATCACTTGAGCCCAGGAGGCTGATGCTGCAGTGAACCAAGATCATAGCACTGACCTATAGCTTTGGCCACAGAGCAGGACCCTATTTCTGTATAAAGAAAAAAAAAACCTACAGTCTTGAAAGAAGTGTCTAAGAAGAGATGCTAGAAAAATAGGCAACAAATCATAGTGGAAAAGAAGTGCCAATTACCCCATCAGTGAATAGGGAAAGAAAAAGCCACCTGTGATGTCTTGTCTCTGGTTTGAGGGTTAACAATTTTAATTAAGCCACCTGTGAAAAATCAAAACCCCAAAATCTTTTGCCACAACAAAGTATAGAATGTGTGTGTGTGTGTACGCACGCACGCATATGTGTGCATATATATAAACTATAACACAGGAACTCGAAGCTAAACCATTAAAACTGTTCTAGGACCAGTGAAGCCCTCATGTATTTGGCAAAAACCAGTACACAAGCTCTCTGAAATACTTCTACAACCTAGGCCACAAAAAATTCCACAGAAAAGATAGCCTTCAAAGAAGATGAATTAATGCGTCATCTGAGAAAACAAACACTGTGTGGTAAAGGTGGTAGATACGACAAACAATTAGCACCCCAAGAACTAAAAATGTGATAAAATACTGTAAAAGAAACTATAAAATTAGAATGTTTAAAATGATTAATAGATTTTTATAATTATTTTTTAATAAAAATAGTATACTATGAAAGGACAAGCAAGTTTGAAAAAACATTTAGAAATTGTAAGTATAGTGTTTGAAATTAAAAACACGACAAAAGAGGGGCTAAAGGTCATAGTGGTTTGAATAAATTTTACATATTCTAATAGATCCAGAAGAAACGGAAAAGAGGTGTGAGAAAAAACAAAAGAATGTCTAATGCTTTTCCAGAATCTCAAGAATCCATTTGTCTTCAGGTTAACAAAAAACTGAGTGAATAAATAAAAACAAATCTACAATTAAAGACATCATAATAAAATTGCAAAATGTCAAAGAAAAGACAAACTCATGACTTAGAAAGGAACATTATACCCAATAATGGGTGACAAAAGATACAGGAAAATACTGTCAAAATTTGTACACTAAGCTATTAAGAAGTTCCGTGATGGTAATATTTTCAAACAAAACAAAAATAGTTCACCATTCAGAGATCTTTGCTTAGCAGTCCCCAAACCTTTCAGTATGAGGGACCAGTTTCATGGAAGAGAATTTTTCCATAAATGGGGGAAGGGTGTTTGTTATGAATCTGTTCCACCTCAGATCATCAGACATTAGATTCTCATAAAGAGCATGAAACTTAGATCCCTTGCATGTGCAGTTCACAACAGGGTTCACATTCCTATGAGAATCTAATGCCACCTGACAGGAGGCAGAGCTCAGGTGGTAATGCTTGACTGCCCTCCCTCAACTGCTGTGTCCCCAGTTCTTAATAGGCCACTGACCAGTTGGCCACTTGGGGACCCCTGCCTTTGCTGAGAGGAAACTAACTCAGGAGGAAGTCCAGTTGAATGTAAGCAGCAACAAAGTAAAGAAATTGGTAAACATGTTAGTAGACCTAAATAAACACTGCCTGTAAAATGAAAAATACATACTTTTTGGTGAAAGGAGTGACTTACCATAATGAATTTCAGAATAATGTCAGAAGAGGCGTCTGAGGCGAACTGGTGGAAGCCACAGGCGCCCAGCAAGACTAGGGCCCAGGGTTCAGTTGGTGTGGTGGGGGGGTAGGGGGGCGGCAGCGCCCAATCACTGTTCCGCTCACGCGCTGCTGTGTCTCAGAGGGCGGCTTCTCCCAAGTGATCAACATCTCCTGAGTGCTCATGAAGGGAAGAGAGGCCTGATTTATTCTTCAATGTAGAGACCAGAACGCAAGCAATACTGGACAATCCAGTTGCCTCACTATCGCCTTTGAAAATGGATTTCACGTTCATCCTAACAACAGCAGGAGCTATAGTCACCCTTGCTGCTGCTGCTGTAGCAGCATTATTAATACTAAAAAATCTAAGTTCTTTAAAGAAGTGGACGACTAGGGATAATCAGAATACTAAAGCATCTGGTAAAAACAAAAGGTAACAAAAAACCCACGCCTATTTTCAAGATGGAACGGGAAACACACAAGGATTTGAATGAGAAGGAACAGAGACCAGAGGAAGAGGACGAGGAGGACCAGGGAACAGAGCAAGGACTGGGAGAGAAGGCAGGGTACACACATATAAGTGCACGAAAAGGAACAGCGCAGCCAAACTTCGTTAAGTGTATCATAAAACTTGGTTAATTACCAACAGGCAACAGATGTCGATCAAACGAAGAGGGAGGGTTCTGGACCACACTGGGCTTTTTGAGGACCACAGGCCAGCGGCTGAAGGCTGGAGCACAGACGTGGCTGGTGTGAGTGGCGCAGACTTAAGTAAGATCACTTTCCTGTAAAACTGGTTTCCAGAAGCAAGGGTCAGTGGCAGGGCCAGCATCTTTTAGAATGGCCTGAGGAAAGGTACGTGGAAGGAAAGTTGTCAGTGTGATCTTGTTTCTTGACATAAGTTTGACTTTTGGTATTTCAAAACGTGACAAGAAAAAAAGCCTAGAATGTGATCATTCTGCTTTCGCTCCAGAGGCTGGCCCGGGCTCGGCTGCGCCCCCGGGGCGGGGCGGAGCGGCGGGAGCCGCACAATGGGCGCCACCTCACAGAGCCGGGGCTGCGGGCCTCGAGCCACACGGTGGAGCGCGCCGGGCGGCACATGGGCCGCTCAGGGCAGCGAGGCCTGCGGGTGGGTGCCGGGCTGCGGGCGAGCCCTTCTGGGGGTAGGGGATGAGCGGGCGGCGTCCGCCAGCCCGGGCGGCATTTTGCCGCCGTGACAAGCACGCCTCCGGTTGCCAAAACAACCCAAAACGGTGCCTCTCAAAACACATTTGCAAAGCGCCGGCCTGCCTCTCAACTAGCACAACCGCCCGACGTCCTGATGCCACGCGAGGGCACGCGAAGCGACGCTGACTCCCCTCCTCCTTTCCCCGATCCTCCCCGCCCCGCCTTCCCCCTTCTCCCGCCCGGAGGTGGCTCAGCAGCCTCCATTTTCCAGATCTTTCTCGAACCCGCAGCTACTCGAGCAGACGTTGCCCGAGTGTTGACGGAAGCGGCCGAAGTCCGGGCCGCGAGCAGGTTCGGACGCGGAGCGGAGGCTCGCGCGCCTCCCCGGCGGCCGAGCGCGCAGGCGCAGGTCCTAGTAACTGCCGGTCGGAGGCGGCCGAACCGCAGTAGGGAGAGATCCGACCGGCGGGAAGCTGGGCAGCGGCCTCTGCTCATTCCGCGGGTTTTCGACTCCCTGCCCTAGATTTTCCGCTTCGCGACTTGGGGTCCCCTCTACTTTGCTTCTCGTAGGAGTCGCAAATCCAGCAGCAATAGTTCAGAAGAGGACGCGGTTCCCGTACCGAAGGGTTCGGCACCAGCAGCCCGAATATCACGCGGCGGGATGTCTGTGGTTGGCATTGACCTCGGCTTTCTCAACTGCTACATCGCTGTCGCAAGGAGTGGCGGCATCGAGACCATCGCCAATGAGTACAGTGACAGGTGTACCCCGTAAGTGCCTCTACTGAGCATCACGTCAACCCTAAGAAACGGTTTTCCATCCCGCCCTTACGTTTGTCCTGTCTGCTGGCTTCCTGGAATTTTCCGCTGATGTGCCCCGAACCCCTAGATGACAGGTGCAGCCAGTCAACCGCGGTGCCTAGAGACCGCCGCGCGGCGGTCGGACTTCCTCGCCCCGCAAAGCTGCTTTTCTTTCAAGGACGAGGGACAGGACGAGGGACAGCACAAGTTTGCGCAGCTTTCTTTTCTGTACCCACACACGCCCCCTGCCTCCTCGCGCCGCTGACCCCCGACCTCTTTTGCTTGCGAGAGGGGGGTTGCTGTGGGACAGCCCTGGCGTCCTGAACATCGAGAAAGATCTGCGGTTGCCTCTAATGAGGTTTGCGTGGGATTATCGGCCGCGGGCAAGCAGCCCCGCGAGAGTTCTTCATCCTGCCCTCCCACCTTTCCCCGTCCCTCTGGTGACAGACAGCTTGCTCTCAGAAAAGTCAAAAGCTAGCTTAGGCTGCGCAAGTCAGAGATGAATTGCAGGTTCATCTGGCCCCCAAAGCCATTTTGTTTTTCTTTCCGAGGGATGCTCAGTGAGGCATGTGGGGTTTTACAAAACCTGGTGCCCTTAAGAACTGGAGGTAATGGAGCGGGTTTCCAGAGCCAGGTCAATGGTGCATTGATAGGGAGAGCCTCGGATGGAAGTCACTGGCCTGTGCATTGGTAACTACGTCAGTTGCTGGAATGCGGCGAGGTTGGGTCGGTCCAAACGGGTGTTTCTGCAGAGTGAATTGTTGGAGTCGGGGGCAGCTGTCCCGTATAAACATGATTGTGAAGTGATTCTATTACGAACACTTGATGAAAGGGTTAGGCGGAGCGGCGTTATGTCATGGAAACATGTTTCCACATGTTACGTTGTTTCTCTGGTCTGGGAAGTTTGTTGCAAAGAATATAATTAAGTAATTCTGAAATATGAAAAACTAGCTGCTGCTTATAGGTTGCTGTTACTGGTAATTTTGTGAGGAAACCAACTATATAAAAGCTATATTACTTTTTACAGGAAGGTAAAACATATTAATATGACTGTTCTGAATGGTCCAAAATGTAGTATCTCAACTATACTAAAACAAGATCAGTGTCCAGTGGTCTTTAAATAAATGCCTCATTTATTATTCTATGGACAGATTTAAAATATAGCAAAGAGATGTTGAATAGTAGCTTACCTGAAGCAGTCTATGCTTTGATTTCTTACAAAGAAAATTCTAGGTTTAATACCATTTTTTTTTTTTTTTAGATATACACATTTCTCGTATTGAAATTTTAAACGTTTTGGACGTTTATATTTTCAATATATGGGCATAGGTAAGGTAATCCTCAATACTGTTTGAACTCTTCCACTTTTACAATTGCTTCTGGCTTTTATGCACAGTGGGAGGCCAAAACAGTAACTGAAGTCGATGAATTCGTATCTACAAGGTTTTGTATTAAGCCACAAGAAATACTGGCTTTTGTCGGAAAAGGACCAGAAATTCCACTCTCCATCTTCAGCAGAGTAGGGGTTAATAGTGGGAGCAATCTTTGGCTTCAGTGACTCAACCTATAGAGAAAAAACTGAGAGGTAGGGTGGACATTCTTTTAGTCCTTAAAGCCATATCCTAAAAGATCAGAAACCAGAACAGTAAGTAAGATAGAGCTACATTTTCAGGCTGAGAAATCTCTATAGTAGTGAGTGAGCCTGTGACTCTTTAAAGAGCCTGGCCGGCCAGACTTAGAAAGTTCTTTAAAAAGTGGGCTTCTAGAATCTTCTAGAAGTCTCTTTGTTAATGTACTTAGGCATACTGGTTGATTCTGTGTGGATGAGAGGTAATGTGATATTTCTGATTTGTGTGCTACAAAGCCAATAGTAGTACCTAGATTTAATCAGCCTAATCTAAACTAGAAAGTTCTTAAAGTGAAAGGATATTCTCATTTAGCTTGCATCAGCAACTCTTCTCTACATGGCTGGGCACTGTCATTTACCTCAGAAATGTATCCTTTGTTGTTTCTCAACAAAAGTACTTCATGGTAGTCCAGTGCCCTTACACTGTGTATTACTTTGTGTGTCCAATTGTTGAAAAACAGCCTTTCCAGGCCTGGGGATAAATGTCCCGAGGCCTGGAAAGGCTGTGTTGAATACCTGTCATTATTAGACAACCTTTAACTTTTCTAATACACCACAGTATTTAATAACACACATAAACTAGCTTTGCAAATAAAATGTCTTTCATATTACAATTGCTTACATCAAGGTAGTATGACATATTTCTAAGATGTGAATACATTATAAAAGGATCCTATGAAAAGAGGAAAGAAATGTTCAATTTAGTTGGTTTCAGCATCCATACATTTTTACATTTATTTCATTAACATATTTGATTACTTATGGGTGGGAAGATCCCATAAAAACCTAGGAGGACAGTTTAATGAACCAAGTTTTGGCCTACAATTAAGGGGACGAAAGGCAAGTGATTTAACCTATTCATTCAGATTCATCTTCTGTAAAGTTGTAATCTTTGTACTGGCCTCTCATCTCCTGTATAAGTTGAAAAGGGAGAGAGAAATTAACATGCATAAATAGAAGAGACAAAATAATTTTTCTGAACATTTTCTTATTTAAAAATTATTACATAATAGTGTATATGCACATTATATAAAATACTGACACATTAAAAGATGAAATTAAAAATTGTAATTCCTCCAGATGGTTTTCTGTGCGTGTTTTCAAAGGGAAGGGGAAACACATTATGTTTAGTAACTTGTTTCTTTCTTTTTTTTTTTAAGATGGAGTCTTGCTCTTTTCGCCCAGGCTGGAGTTCAGTGGTATGATTTCAGCTCACTGCAACCTCCGCCTCCTGGGTTCAAGCAGTTCTCATGCCTCACCTTCCCAAGTAGTTGGGATTACAAGCACCCGCCACTACACCCAGCCAATTGTTGTATTTTTAGTAGAGACAGGGTTTCACCATGTTGTCCAGGCTGGTCTCGAACACCTGACCTCAGGTGATCCACCTGCCTCAGCCTCCGAAAGTGCTGGGATTACAGGCGTGAGCCACCGCATGCCTGACCTGTTTAGTAACCTTTTTCTATGTAAAGCATGTATATTTCTATACTGTCAGTTTCAGTGTTTATATATTCATGATAATTTAAACCATAGCGTATTAGACATTCAGGTTGTTTATGATACTTTGTAAACAGTGTTGCAATAACTACCTTTGTAATTAAATTTTTGATCCTTCAAGTAAATTCCTAGAAGTGGAATTACTAAGTGCATATTTTTAAAGGACAGGTTCATGTCTGTATTCACTTAAGTATGGATGTAGGGATTAGAATTTCCATCCCAGGCTTAAGTATACCGAGATGATTAGTTTCACACATGGGGAAAAAATGATAGCCAAGAATCCTCATTAAATATCAAATTAAAGCATATGGTCAACTGTAACTGTTCATAATAGTGATTACTGTATGCCAAGCAAGCATTGTCATACATATCACAATTGTATGAGTTTGATCATACTACATACATATCACAATTGTATGAGTTTGGTCATACTAGATACATACCACAATTGTTTGCGTTTGGTCATACTAGCTATCTTTTTTTCCATAAGGAGCCTAAAGCAAAGTTAAATAACTTGGCCAAGAATTAGTAAAACCGTTAATTGGATTCTGTTTCAGGCCTCTCTGACCCTAGAACCCAAATGTCTTTCCAGTATCCATTGTTGTAAGGATGGCATATGCATAACTAGGTTTATGATGAAAGGGACAAATTAATTACCTGGTTGAGCAGTTATTGTACAGGAAAGCATCTTGCTCTACCATCAATAAATGTAAAATTTTAGCTAGTTTCTAAGAAATACTACCTTGTTTTAAAACTTTTTAAAATAATTCTTAAAAAGTGTTTTACACAGGATCTTGGTCTGTCACTCAGACTGGAATCTAGTGGTACAATCATAGCTCTCTGCAACCTTGAGTTCCTGGGCTCGAAAGATCCTCCCACCTCAGCTTCCCAAGTAGCTGGGACTACAGGTGCATGCCACCATGCCCCACTAATTTTATTTTTTTCCAATAGAGACAAGGTCTTGCCATACTGCCTAGGCTAGTCTCTAACTCCTGGCCTGAAGCCATCCTCTTGTCTTGGCTTCCCAAAGTGCTGGGACTATAGGTGTGAACCAACGTGCCTAGCCAGTAATTCTTTTTAAGTTATGTTAAGGACATTTAAAAATCTTACTTTGTTTTTAAAATTCATAAAAAATATATACACAACAAATATCAGTGTAAACATACAGAAAAAGTAGTGTGGAAGACAATAAACTTAATAATGGATAGATACTTCTTGGAGGTAGAATTATGGAGGAGGTGCTTTTAATTTATAGTCTGTAATGAACACTTCATAATAGGGAATATGGATTTTCTTTAAATGAAACTATTCCAAGATTTTTGTTAGGTATGTTGTTTTATCATCAAAATTTTGTATGATTCTTCAATACTCAGTTTTCTGGTTTTCTATATTTTTTTTCCTATTTCTTTACAAGTGTATGAATAATCTGGAAATAGGAGAAAATACTGTTTAAACACTGTTTCAGATGAGTGAGCTACCCTCTTAAATGCACAAAGTAAAAATCCCTTACTTTTGTGTGTTAAAAACAACAGCACATGGAAAATGCTAAACTCCAGGGGTTAACTGTGACTATAATAGATGGCCATTTTCTGGTGATGGCAGTTTGGGATGAAGAGGAACCTTTCACCTTTTTTTGTTAAATATTCTTTTTACTACATGAGTTGGTTTGATATGTTTTGCTGTTTGAGCTTATATTTTATTTAAAATATTTTAAACGCTGAAGAATTACACAAAGTAAGTCTCCCCCTTCCCCCCTTCCTAACCACGTCCTAAAGTTTATGTTTCTAGCTATACTAGGATATGATTGTATGTACATAATGGATTTTTAAAAAAATTATAAAACAACACTGATAAAATAACAAAAGCAGAATGTACAAAATTTGCGAATTGCTTTCTTTTCACCTTTAAATATTTTGGGCATCTTCTCAAACTATGGCTCTAATTTACCTCATTCTTTTTGCCAACTGTATAGTATCCCATTGATAGATTGTTATGGACATTTCAAGTTAATATTTTGCTAGTGACATAAAAATTCAGTGAACACCTTTGTTATTTAAATTTGCTGAGATGAGTGAAAAGTCAGGTGATTTATATTATTTCAGAATGTTTACCATTGAACTCACTGACTTAAGCACTGAAAAAAAAGTTTTAACTTACTACTGATAGTCTTTTAATAGGTGGTCATTACAAATTAGTGAGTATAGTTGTGTTCTGATAAAAGGTTATTTACAAAAATAGGTTGCAGGTGGTGGTAGTTTGCAAACTTCTAAGCAATTATAATCAAAAGAATTTTAACATTGTTTTGCATTGATATTTGTGTTTGAACCAAGTGAATTGTAGGTAATATGAGTTTTTCAAATAATATATCTAATAAATTTAATAGATATATCAAATTTAATGTAGTTAGTATACCTAATCAGCTTTTAAAATATTGTCTACCTATGTAAATATTTGTGTGGTTTCTACTAATGGCTTCAAGCTAATTTATGAATTACATTTACTAACCATTTGAAAACTCTTAAATTATTATTGTTTATATGTTGTTAAGTGTTTAATTCTTTGTCCATAATGAAAAGTTGAAAGCTTTGTTATTACTAAATCATATCTGCCTGGAAGTCTTATATTTTTAAGTAGCAAGCTAGAAAGAAAATTGCCAACAGTGAGTTTTTTTGAAAACGTTCTTCCCCCTTCACCTTCTAGGACAACACTTTTTCCAAATAATTTGAAAAACAATATCCACAATGTTTTCTTTACCACAGAACTTTTTAGATCCCTTAATTTGTTCATAAGCATTGAAATTCTCCAAGAAAGTGATGCTTTTCTCAAGCTTATTTGAACAACTGAGGAATTACATTTCATAGAACACTATTTGGGAAATGATGGTCTAGGAGAGAGGTTCTCAACTAGAGGTGATTTTGCCTCTGAATGGTTAACTGACAGAATCTGAAATATTTGGGGGTATGTTACAACTAAGGTTAAAAGAGAGGGTTGGATGCTAGGAATACTCCTAATATCATACAGTGCACACAGTACAGCCCCAGTGTCCCAACGAAGAATTATCTGGGCTAAGATGTCAGTATTGCCAAGGTAGAGAAATCCTGCTCTGTAGACATTTTGGCAAAGATAGTTGAAACTAGTTGCTCAGCCCTTGATCTAAACCTGTGGATTACGCTGATATCAGAGGCTAAAGATAGTAACTGTGATTTTATGGAACTAGCAAGGGAAAGAAGGGGGCTTTTTTAAAGCTTCATGGAGATTGATAAGGAGCAAACAAATATAGAGTGTGCTGAGCTCTTAGGCAACAAATCTCTTCTGGTAGTATGTATTTTCTCCAACATAATTATTCTTGGCCTTATAAAAAAAAGCTTTTTGAGAGAGGAAGAAAATTCTAAATTTTAAGGGGAAAATACAAATACAGCTTTCTTAAAGTAACATCTTGTCATCGATTTTTATGCCCTCTCCTACTAAAAGGAACATAGGATATTAGAAATCTTTTTTGTTTAGAATTTTGTGGTATTTTCTGATAATGTGAGATTATCGCACAATAGCAAGAGCAGGTGGGTATTATAGATATAAGCTGCTTTGAAAACTCTCCTTTTTTCTAGCCATAAAATGACATTTCTAAATATAGTAGTTGAAATAATACAAAGTATAATATAGATTATTCTGTATACCCTTGGATAAACTGTATCTTTTTCTGTGAAAACTCTTGCATCAGCCTAAGCTGTGTTGTTATGTGTCTAGTTCCCTTGTTGTAACTAATGTAAAAGTTTTGAGAGCAAATAGGTGTAATTTATTTGGATTTTTCTGAAAACACTTGGCAGGTATTTTTTTTATTTAATGGTTGTAACTTCCTGGAATCTTTTTGAAAGAAAATCGAAGGAGTTTGAAGAAGTGCCTTTTTGAAGTGGGATTTCTATGTCTTTGAAACTGGGTGTTTCCAAACCTGGTTAAATGACAGATTTTTTAACTTTACAAGTTGTCTTCTTTTAACTTCAGAGAATGTCTGATAATGGTAACTGTTTAGCCTTTGTGAAGTGATATATGTATGAAACATATTTCAAGGAACCTAATGCTTAATGATAATTGAATCTGAATCTTATTTGGCTCTACTGTTCCAATAAAAATTAAACTTTTGAGAATCAACCTATGAATAAGATTTTCAGTGTAGTCAAAGTGATGATAGCTTACTGTTGAAAAATTAGAAGTATTTGGAAGTGTGTCCACATAATGGAGTTGGGAGCAAGATGGGACATAAGGTAGGCTGAGAAATGGCAAACCTGTGATTTCTCTAATATATGAGTTTTAGGATGGAATGCCAACCATTCACACATTACAATATTGGATATGTAAATTTTTACTCTGGCAGAGAATATGTTGAATCAGGGAGTTATTTATAAGAGTTGTGAAGATGTCATTTAAGCCATGATTCCTGCGATACCCTTATTTTCCTGTTTTTCACCAAATCACAACTAAAGAACAGTAACTTCCATTTCCTCTTTAATCTGACTGTCACTTTTAACATTTCAGTTCTACATATGTGTTTGCCTGGACGCCTCAAAGATACCTCAAACTAACATGTTCAAAATAGAGTTCGACTGTCCTATCCTCAAACCTATCTTAGAACATTTTGTGTCTAATTGAGTGCCATCATCACTGACCCTCTAATGCAAACTAGAAACCTAGAGATTATTCTTGTCACTTGCCTCTTCCTACTGTCTAGTTCAACACTGTCCAACAAAAGCATGTGAGCTACATAGGTAATTTTAAATGCCTTAATAGAGCCAGGTACAGTGGCTCACACCTGTAATCCCAGCACTTTGGGAGGCCAACCAAGGCAGGTGGATCACTTGAGCCTAGGAGTTTGAGACTAGCCTGGGCAACATGGTGAAACCCCATCTCTACAAAAACTTTTAAAGATTAGCCAATAGTCCCAGCTGCTCAGGAAGCTAAGATAGGAGGATTGCTTGAGTCCTGCAGGCCAAGGCTGCAGTGAGCCAAGATCTGGCCACTACACTCCAGTCTGGGTGACAAAGCAAGACCCTGTCTTAAAAAAAAATTCTAATATTTATATTAAAAAGGCAAAATGAAGCAAGTGAGACTAATTTTACTGTTTAATTCAGCATATCCAAAGTTTTATCTTAATGTATAATCAATGTTTTTAAATTGAAGTATTTCACTTTTTTGGTATTAAATTTTCAGAATCTAGAGCACAGATGTCCAACCATTTGGCTTCCCTGAGCCCCATAGAATTGTCTTGGGCCACACATAAAATACACTTAACACTAAAGATAACTGATGTGCTGAAGAAAAGGTCCAGGCATAATTTTTGTGCTATCTGCCATCACAGACAAGCAAAAACATCCTTGCATTCAAAGGGTTGGAAACCCATGATCTAGAGTTAATTTTATACTTTATGTAAGCACATCTCAATTCAGACTAGCCACATTTCATGTGCATAATAACCACGTATGGCTGGTGGCTAGTGGCTACTGTATGGGATGGTAAAGATCTAGTGTGTCACCCAGTCCTTTGAGTTTCCTCCTAAATAACTCTTTTTTCTTCTTGTCTCAGCTGTCACCATCCTAATATAAATTACTGCTAACTTTTTGCTATCCTCTCATCAATTAACACTGTAGTCAATATGAACTCCAACAAACTCTTTACCACTTCTATACTGTCATCATTTATTCTTCCTTAGTCTTATTTCCTTGGGTAAGCCTTTCCTGATCCTCTCCCTCTAGTTAATTCCTTGTTACAAACTTTTATAGCACCATGTTCACCTGCTGTTATATGTTATAGCACATAGTTTACTTTCTTTTGTATGAGTCTATAGCATTGTGAGATTCAGAGGGCCAAAACCATGTCTTTTTCTTTATTATATTTCTAGCAACTAACAATGTGCCAGGCATATAGTAATTATTAACAAATATCTGTTAAATTGACTGAAGTTTTTAACTGTTTGTTTTCCCTGAAAATCCAGTAGTCCGTAGCAGAACAGTGTTTTGTTCAGCCTTTGGAAGGCACTGCTCTGGAATATTGCCTCTCCAGTTTGTATTATATATTAGTATGCAGGGTCTTCTCCATTATTCAGAAACCTTTAATGAATCCTCATTACCTACTGAATAAATGTTAAGATTCAAATCTGGCACCTGAGACCCTATATAATCTGGCCTTGATACTGTCTTTTCAAATTATCCTATGAAACTAGTCAAGTTGTATTCTTTTCGTTTTCACCCTGGCTGAGTCCAAATTATACTCTTCTAGTCCTCAAATAAGCATTACCCTTAGGAACCATCATTCCACTCATTAAGTACCTTTTTTGTGTCCTAGAAAAAGATCTAGGGTAGAATATCTAGGCTAGTGCTATCCAGTAGAAATTTGTCTTGTGTATTTGTTCTGTGTATATTGTTATTTGTATATCTGCTAGCTACATGTGGCTATTAAGCACCTGAAATGTGAGTAGTCCTGAGAAACTGAATATTCTAGTTAATTTAACTTGTACTAGCCCCACATGGCTAGTGGCTGCCATACTAGATACTGCAGATCAAGGAAGTGATACGTGTTACGTTGCCCTCATGGAATTCACATTCTGGCTTCTGGTGTGGAAATACAGTTACTAAATGAATTGTATCAGATGATGATACATACTATGGAGAAAAATAAAATTGAGTAAACAGTATGAGGTGTGTTTTGGGGAGGATCAGGAATGTTGTTTTTATTGGATGGTGAGGATAGATATTTCCAATAAGCTGACATTTGAGCAGAGAACTGAAAGAAGTGAGAGCACCAGCCATACGGATGTATTTTCTGAACACTTCAGAAAGAAAGAACAGCATTTTCAAAGGCCTTCAAGCAAAAGGGTGCTTGGGATATTCTAGAAATAGCAAGGAGACCAGTGTGCCTAGATTGAATTTGCAGAATAGAACAGCTAAGGACCAGACCATGAAGGGCTTTATTGGCTGTTACAGGACCCAAACTTTTATTTTGTGAGATAGGGCACCAGTGGAGGATTATTTCATGATCAGAGAACATCAGAGTTTCATGATCTTAGTTTTTAAGTGGATCACTTTGGCTACTATATGGAGAACAGAGTATATACCTATATATCAGGAATGTCTTTTTCCGTAAGACAAATAGATATTAAATGTTTTCTCTCCTTTCAAGTCTTGATTCAAGAAGTTGCCTCTGTTATCCAGAAGCGAGTATTCTCTTCTTTGCTACTATTATTCACAATCCTATATAGTCTATTGATTTTTTTTCAATTGACTATACATTCTCCAAGGACAGGTATTGTGGCTTGTATACACGGAGTGCCTATAAAATATTTGTTGAATTGAATATAGTTTTCTGTCTTTATAAATGAAATCGCAGAAACATTTTCTTGAACCGTAACATGAAATGGTATTTTGATGAAGATATTATTCTGTGCCTGCTCTATATTATTATTCTATTCTATTACATTTTAATGTGGTAGTTAAAATGCAATAATTTACACAATGTTTACTATATGCCAATTATTGTTAAAAGCATTTACCTCTATCCATTCTCTTAATTCTTACATAACTGTATGAGCAGTTATTATCACTGTTCCAGACAAGAAGCCAAAGCACATAATGGTTATGTAATTCCAGAAAATTAAGTGGCAAATCCAGGATTTGAATTTAAGCAGCCTGTTAATTGACTAAGTGATCTTTTTAACTGTTTAACTTCCCTGAATATCCATTTGTTGACACAGGTGGGTTTTCTTTTAATGGTTCATAGATCAATATAATTTAAAAATCAATTTTAGAGATTAATATTGTATTGCCAGCTATTAGGACATTTGTTTAAAGTGTAACATTTATTTTGACCACCATTTTATTATATAGAGAAGCTATAAAATAAATTTTTTATTTCCATAGCCTATTTTAAAAGAATATATGGTTATATTACTCCTTTTAAATTCATTTTTGTATAAGGAGAAGCAAAATAATAGCACAATAATATAAAAGCACCATGGAACAAACTCTTTATTTTTCTGGTTTAGGGCCTGTATATCATTGGGATCAAGAACCCGAGCCATTGGAAATGCAGCAAAGAGCCAGGTAAATTGTTAATGTGTATGTTTTGACTTACAGAAAGAATTAACTGAATATTCATAACTAAGTTCCAATGTTATGTTGGTAAGAGTGAATAAGAGAGTGAGGAAAATAGGAAAGGTCCTAACATCTTTGTATTTTTTTTTTTAGATATAATTTGTTTTGGGTAGTAAAATGTTGAATTTTATTTTATTTTTTAATATTTTTTTAGTTGTGAAGTTAGGGTGTGCTATCATGTGACATCAGTTTTTCCCTGAATGGTCCCTCAAGTGACCATCTAGGGAATAATGAGGGATATTCTATCTAGAACAATCTAGGGAATAATGAGGGATATTCTATCTAGAACATACATTTCAATGACACGTAAGTAACATCTTTGTAAAATAGGGTGGGAAAAAAGTAAAAGAACTAATTTCCAGAGTAACTCAACGTGGCTACAACTAATTTACATAGAATTTGTTGAAGTATTTATATTTTTAGGATTTTGAAATGCTTATGATTAGAACATTTACTTTTAACATTTCATGTTATGGATTCATTTTCTTTGGACTTTGATTACTTCCATGAACCAAAAACCCTTAACAATTACTTACTGCATTTTATATATATCTGGGTCTTATATCTCATATGCTGGCTGACTTTCTAAGTGTAATCATAGATAATCAGAGTCTCTAAAAGGAACCTATAAAGTCATTTCTCCTATGGAGCTAAAGAGAACAGCATAGTAATTCAGCATCCCTATAGTTTTCATTTCATAATTGAAGATCAAGGTCTATTTGGCTTTAAAGGTCACTAGGAGTTCAGCAACTGGATCTCAGTAATATCCTGTAATTTGAGTTACATATCCTAGTTAAAGAAAAAATTGTTTTGCAAAAACGTAAGCCATATACAAATTAGGACACTTTCACTTAGCACTATGCTACATAGAAGGCATTTTAATTTACTAGCCTAGGAGTGATCCTCAGCAGTGGAAGCAAAGTACTAACTAGTACACGAAGATTTTCACAAAGAATTAGATATGGATAGGAAAAGAAAAACTAGACAATAAAAAACCAGTTTAAGTTAAAACACAGAAATGCAAGTGGAAATAAATGAGCAATCAAAGATACAGGTTGCATAGCCCTTGTAAGAAGTGCTTGGGACCAGAAATACTCAGATTTCATATTTTTTCAAATTTTGGAATATTTGCATGATGCAGGTGGACCATCACAAATCCTGAAATCCAAAACCTGAAAGTTTTTAAGTGCTAACAAGATCCGCAAAGGAAATCCTCATTGAAGTATTTAGATTTCAGATTTTTGGATTTGGAAAGCTCAACCTGTACTAATTCACTAGAGCAAAAGCATTGAGGAAAACCAAAAAGATGAGTTGTAGCTATTTATTACTTAAAACGTTTTAAAAGTTTGTTCTTTCTCTTCTGAAGACATTAATTTTGAATCTGACATTCCCAGAAAAGGTGGAGAATTTGGAAGGCAAGTGTTAAGATGTGTACATTCACATTGTACGACTTTACCATCAGTTGCAAACCAGAAAAAAATGAATGATTATGTGTAATCCTAAACTTGGATATGTAGGATAAAGGAAGTTGGTTGTTGTCAACTATTGGGATGTATTTTATTTTGCATTTAGTGGGTAACTGATAAATACAAGTGTTTACTGCCAACAGATAGTCACAAATGTAAGAAATACAATTCATGGCTTCAAAAAGCTTCATGGGCGGTCATTTGATGATCCCATTGTGCAGACAGAAAGGATCAGGCTTCCCTATGAACTGCAGAAGATGCCTAATGGAAGTGCAGGAGTTAAGGTAAGCTTTATATTCCCAGGATAACAAACCTATCTTCAAATAAGGGAAACCCAATATGATAATATTGCTATTTGTAGTTTGACCTTTTTCCTCTAGATACTGTACCTACACACTCATGAGATAGTCATTTTTGTAATAATTTTAGTGAATGCCAGGAAATCTAATTTACACAATTTTTAAATTAAATTCATACTTTTACTGTCAAGAAAAAAATGGTTATTATTTGGAGACTCAAGAGAATAGTTGTTAAGGGATAAACATGAAGGTATATAGGATTGAGAAGAATGGACCCAAAAAGTATGTTAATTGCTATAATGAGTTTAATGAGTTTAATGAGTTCTAGTTTAAAATAATCTTATATTATAAATATTAAAGCATACTTTTCTTCCAAATAAGAAATGGATTCTGGATTTTTAATTTTACATTCTGACATAGTTATAGATTAGTTAACCAAAACATGTTTGTGTTTATTTTTTTCAAAAACTAGCCTCAAAACACATGGAGCTACTGTATGGCCCAGAAATTCCACCACTGGGCTTATATGCAAGAGAATTGAAACATGTGTATACACAAAACCTTGTACATGAATGTTCATAAAAGCATTATTTATAATAGCCAAAAAGTGGAAACCATACAAGTGTCTATCAAATGATGAGTAGGTATACAAAATGTGGTGTAGCTTACCACATTTGCCCATAAAAAGGAATATTATTTGCCCATAAAAAGGAATGGAGTACTGATATGTGCTACAACATGTATCAACCTTGAAAACATGCCAGGTGAAAGAAGCCAGATACCAAAGGCCACATACTGTATGATTCCTTTTATATAGAATATCCAGAGTAGGACAAATTCATAGAAACAAAGTCAGATTAGTGGTTACTAAGGGTTAAGGGAAGGAAAAATAGAGAATGACTACTAATGGGTAAAGGGTTTCTTTTTGGGTGATGATGACCAGTGCACAACTTTGTGAATATACTGAACTGTGTACTTTAGAAGGACAAACTTAATGCTATGCAAATTATCTTGTAAGCTGTTTGTAGTAACTAATTTTAGACTTGATATATGTGTTATGGATGTGTACACAGTTCCATTTTTAGAAGAGGGTTCTGAATAAAAGGTGGATGATCAATTGTAGTAAGGAGACAGGAGGCTGTTAAAATAGTTGAGGAAGACACCAAGAGAAGTTAAACACCAGGAACAAATTATGAAGTCATATTTTAGGTGAAATTTTCAGGTTACTGAAGTGAAAAACTGGATGATTATGATAGTAACAACTGAGATAGAAAATAATATTCAGATATCTTTTAGATATGATAAGCTCTGGCTAATAGTTACCTAGAGCAGTTTATTGTACTCCAGTTTAAGATTTGAACTACTTAATTTTGTAAGTAGTTTAACTTCTTAAAGTGAAAAATTAATAGATCAGGCTTTGGGAATAGCCTGAGAAAAATAGAATAACATTTTTAAGAAAGGCAAAACCAAAGTTTTGAGTAACAGAATTTCTTACTGCCCGTAAGCTAGTAGAAAGGGCTTTGAAACATCAATTGGTCCTATGTTGAACTATGTCATCTTTTTTTTTTTATTGCATTTTAGGTTTTGGGGTACATGTGCAGAACATGCAAGATAGTTGCATAGGTACACACGTGGCAGTGTATTTTGCTGCCTTCCTCCCCTTCACCCACATTTGGCATTTCTCCCCATGCTATCTCTCCCCAGCTCCCCCCAACTGTTCCTCTTCTATTCCCCCCAATAACCCCAGTGTGTAGTGCTCCCTTCCCTGTGTCCATGTGTTCTCATTGTTCATCACCCACCTATGAGTGAGAATATGCAGTATTTCATTTTCTGTTCTTGTGTCAGTTTGCTGAGAATGATGTTCTCCAGATTCATCCATGTCCCTACAAAGGACACAAACTCATCATTTTTTATTGCTGCATAATATTCCATGGTGTATATGTGCCACATTTTCCCAGACCAGTCTATCATTGATGGGCATTTGGGTTGGTTCCAGGTCTTTGCTATTGTAAACAGTGCTGCAATGAATATTCGTGTGCATGTGTCCTTACGGTAGACCAATTTATGGTCCTTTGGATATATACGCAGTAATGGGATTGCTGGGTCAAATGGAATTTCTATTTCTAGGTCCTTGAGGAATTGCCACACTGTCTTCCACAATGGTTGAACTAATTTACACTCCCAACAGCAGTGTAAAAGTGTTCCTATTTCTCCACATCCTCTCCAGCATCTGTTGTCTCCAGATTTTTTAATGATCGCCATTCTAACTGGCATGAGATGGTATCTCAATGTGGTCTTGATTTGCATCTCTCTAATGACCAGTGATGATGAGCATTTTTTCATATGTTTGTTGGCCTCATGTATGTCTTCTTTTGTAAAGTGTCTGTTCATATCCTTTGCCCATTTTTGAATGGGCTTGTTTGTTTTTTTCTTGTAAATCTGTTTGAGTTCTATGTAAATTCTGGATATCAGTCCTGCAAAAATGTTTTCCCATTCTGTTGGTTGCCAATTCACTCTAATGACTGTTTCTTTTGCCGTGCAGAAGCTGTGGAGTTTCATTAGGTCCCGTTTGTCTATTTTGGCTTTTGTTGCCAATGCTTTTGGTGTTTTGGTCATGAAGTCCTTGCCTACTCCTATGTCCTGAATGGTTTTGCCAAAATTTTCTCCTAGGGTTTTTATGGTGCCAGGTCTTATGTTTAAGTCTTTAATCCATCTGGAGTTAATGTTAGTGTAAGGTGTCAGGAAGGGGTCCAGTTTCTGCTTTCTGCACATGGCTAGCCAGTTTTCCCAACACCATTTATTAAACAGGGAATCCTTTCCCCATTGCTTGTTTTTGTCAGGTTTATCAAAGATTGTACGGTTGTAGGTAGGTTGTGTTGCCTCCGATGCCTCTGTTCTGTTCCATTGGTCTATATCTCTGTTTTGGTACCAGTACCATGCTGTTTTGATTACTGTAGCCTTGTAGTATAGTTTGAAGTCCGGTAGTATGATGCCTCCTGCTGTGTTCTTTTGCTTAGAATTGACTTGGCTATGTGGGCTCTCTTTTGGTTCCATATGAAGTTCATGGTTGTTTTTTCCAGTTCTGTGAAGAAAGTCAATGGTAGCTTGATGAGGATAGTGTTGAGTCTGTAAATTACTTTGGGCAGTATGGCCATTTTCATGATATTGATTCTTCCTAACCATGAACATGGAGTGTTTCTCCATCTGTTTGTGTCCTCTCTGATTTTGTTGAGCAGTGGTTTGTAGTTAAGAGGTCCCTTATGTTCCTTGTAAGTTGTATTCCTAGGTATTTTATTCTCTTTGTAGCAATTGTGAATGGCAGTTCATTTTTGATTTCGCTCTCTTTCAGTCTGTTATTGGTGTATAGGAATGCTTGTGATTTTTGCACATTGATTTTATATCCTGAGACTTTGCTGAAGTTGCTTATCAGTTTCAGGAGTTTTTGGGCTGAGACGATGGGGACTTCTAGATACACTATCATGTCGTCTGCAAATAGAGACAATTTGGCTTCCTCCTTTCCTATTTGAATACCCGTTATTTCTTTCTCCTGCCTGATTGCTCTGGCTAGAACTTGCAGTAGTATATTGAATAGGAGTGGTGAGAGAGGGCATCCTGGTCTAGTGCCAGATTTCAAAGGGAATGCTTCCAGTTTTTGCCCATTCAGTATGATATTGGCTGTTGGTTTGTCATAAATAGCTTTTATTATTTTGAGATACGTTCCATCAATTCCGAGTTTATTGAGGGCTTTTAGCATAAAGGGCTGTTGTATTTTGTCAAATGCCTTCTCTGCATCAATTTATGGTTCTGTTTATGTGGTGAATTACATTTATAGACTTGTGTATGCTGAATCAGCCTTGCATCCTGGGGATGAATCCTACTTGATGATGATGGATAAGCTTTTTGATGTGCTGTTGCAATCGGCTTGGCAGCATTTTATTGACGACTTTTGCATCTATGTTCATCATGGATATTGGCCTGAAGTTTTCTTTTCTTGTTGGGTCTCTGCCGGGTTTTGGTATCAGGATGATGTTGGTCTCATAAAATGATTTGGGAAGGATTCCCTCTTTTTGGATTATTTGGAATAGTTTCAGAAGGAATGGTACCAGCTCCTCTTTGTGTATCTGGTAGAATTCGGCTGTGAACCTATCTGGACCTGGGCTTTTTTGTGTGGTAGGCCCTTAATTGCTGCCTCAACTTCAGACCTTGTTATTGGTCTATTCATAGTTTTGGCTTCCTCCTGGTTTAGGCTTGGGAGGACACAAGTTTCCAGGAATTTATCCATTTCTTCCAGGTTTACTAGTTTATGTGCATAGAGTTGTTTGTAATATTCTCTGATGATGGTTTGAATTTCTGTGGAATCTGTGGTGATTTCCCCTTTATCATTTTTTATTGCATCTATTTGGTTATTCTCTCTTCTTTTTTATTAATCTGGCTAGTGGTCTATTTTTTGATCTTTTCAAAAAACCAGCTCTTGGATTTATTGATTTTTTGAAGGTTTTTTCGTGTCTCTATCTCTTTCATTTCTGCTCTGATCTTAGTTATTTCTTGCCTTCTGCTAGGTTTTGAGTTTTCTTGGTCTTGCTCTTTCAATTTTGACATTAGGGTGTCAATTTTGGATCTCTCCACTCTTCTCATGTGGGCACTTATTGCTATATATTTTCCTCTAGAGACTGCTTTAAATGTGTCCCAGAGATTCTGGTATATTGTGTCTTCGTTCTCATTGGTTTCGCAGAACTTCTTTATTTCTGCCTTCATTTCATTGTTTATCCAATCAATATTCAAGAGCCAGTTGTTCAGTTTCCATGAAGCTGTGAGGTTCTGAGTTAGTTTCTAAATTCTGAGTTCTAACTTGATTGCACTATGGTCTGAGAGACTGTTTGTTATGATTTTCGTTGTTTTGCATTTGCTGAGGAGTGCTTTACTTCCAATTATCTGGTCAATTTTAGAGTAGGTGTGATGTGGTGCTGAGAAGAGTGTATATTCTGTGGATTTGGGGTGGAGAGTTCTGTAAATGTCTATCAGGTTTGCTTGTTCCAGGTCAGAGTTCAAGTCCTGGATATCCTTGTTAATTTTCTGTCCGGTTGATCTGTCTAATATTGACAGTGGAGTGTTAAAGTCTCCCACTATTATTGTGTGGGAGTCTAAGTCTCTTTGTAAGTCATTAAGAACTTGCCTTATATATCTGGGTGCTCCTGCATTGGGTCCATATATGTTTAGGATCGTTAGCTCTTCTTGTTGTATCGATCCTTTTACCATTATGTAATGGCCTTCTTTGTCCCTTTTGATCTTTGTTGCTTTAAAGTCTATTTTGTCAGAGATGAGAATTGCAACTTCTGCATTTTTTTGCTCTCCATTTGCTTGGTAAATCTTCCTCTATCCCTTTATTTTGAGCCTTTGTGTATCCTTGCATGTGAGATGGGTTTCCTGGATACAGCACGCTGATGGGTTTTGGCTTTTTATCCAATTTGCCAGTCTGTGTCTTTTGATTGGTGCATTTAGCCCATTTACATTTAGGGTTAATATTGTTATGTGTGAACTTGATACTGCCATTTTGATGCTAGCTGGTTGTTTTGCCTGTTGGATGATGCAGATTCTTCATTTTGTTGATGCTCTTTAGCATTTGGTATGTTTTTAGAATGGCTGGTACTTGTTATTCCTTTCTATGTGTAGTGCCTCTTTCAGGAGCTCTTGTAAAGCAGGCCTGGTGGTGACAAAATCTCTGAGTACCTGCTTGTTAGCAAAGGATTTTATTTTTCCTTCACTTATGAAGCTCAGTTTGGCTGGATATGAAATTCTGGGTTGAAAGTTCTTTTCTTTAAGGATGTTGAATATTGGACCCCACTCTCTTCTGGCTTGTAGGGTTTCTGCTGAGAAATCTGCTGTGAGTCTGATGGGCTTCCCTTTGTGGGTGACCCGACCTTTCTCTCTGGCTGCCCTTAGCATTTTCTCCTTCATTTCAACCCTGGTTAATCTGACGATTGTGTGTGTTGCGGTTGCTCTTCTTGTGGAATATCTTTGTGGTGGTCTCTGTATTTCCTGGACTTGAATATTGGCCTGGCTTGCTAGGTTGGGGAAGTTTTCCTGCATAATATCCTGAAGAGTATTTTCCAGCCTGAATTCATTCTCTTCGTCACATTCAGGTACACCTATCAAACATAGATTTGGTCTCTTCATATAGTCCCACATTTCTTGGAGACTTTGTTCATTCTTTTTTGTGCTTTTTTCTCTAATCTTGGCTTCTCATTTTATTTCATTGAGTTCATCTTCGACTTCTGATATCCTTTCTTCAGCTTGGTCAATTCGGCTGTTGAAACTTGTGCATGCTTTGCAAAGTTCTCGTGTTGTGTTTTTCAGCCCCTTCAGTTCACTCATATTCCTCTCTAAGTTGTCCATTCTTATTATCATTTCCTCAAATATTTTTTCAAGGTTCTTGGTTTCTTTGCATTGATTTAGAACATGTTCTTTTAGCTCACAGAAGTTTCTCATTACCCACCTTTTGAAGTCTGATTCCATCATTTCATCACACTCATTCTCCGTCCAGCTTTGTTCCCTTGCTGGTGAGGCGTTTTTGTCCTTTGTAGGAGGCGAGGTGTTCTGGTGTCAGGTGTTTTCCTCCTTTTTGCACTGGTGTCTTCCCGTCTTTGTGGATTTATCCACCTGTCTTGTGAGTGGTTGCTGCTTTTCTGATCGGGTCTCTGAGTGGACATCTAGATTGTTGATGATGAAGTATTTCTATTTCTTAGTTTTCCTTCTAACAGTCTGGCCCCACTGCTGAGGTCCACTCCAGGCCCTGCTTGCCTGGGGAACTCCTGCAGCAGCTGCGGAACCGTGAGGTTGCTACCAGATTCTTCTTCTGCTATCTTTGTCCCTGAATGATGCCCACCAAATGTCAGTCTGATCAGTCCTTAGTGAGGTGACTCTTTGGATATACGTGGGTCAGGGAGCTGCTTGAGGAGACAGTCTGTACTTTATAGGAGCTCTAGTGCTGAGCTGTGAGCTCTGTTGTTCATTCAGGGCTGCTAGGCAGGTACGTTTAAATTTGCTGCAGCAGAACTCATAAAGCCCCTTTTTTTTCCTCAGGTGCTCTGTCCCGGGGAGTTAGGGCTTTATTTTTGAGTATCCGTTGCACTGTCCTGCCCATCAAGGAGGCAGTCTAGTCACTGCTTGCCTGTAGTGGCTATGATGAGCTGCCATGGGCTCCATCCTGCTGCCGTGTGTAATTCCCTGTAGTCCTGTTTATATGGGTGTGGTTAGAACTGCAGTGGTGATGCTGGCCCACCTCTGTAGTGGCGGACTCTCTCTGTTATGGCGGGTTGCCTCGGCAACGGCAGGCTGCATCAGCAATGGCTGCGTACCTTCGTAGGGGTCGCGTGCCTTGGTAGTGGCGGACGCCACTTCCCCACGGAGCTGCAGTGTCCTGGGTTCAGCTGTGCTTGCCGTGAAACTCTCAACCCTGAGTGTTTCCAATTGCTGTTTTGTTTGTTTTTGTGGGGGTGGGACCCGCCGAGCCTGATCACCTGGCTCCCTGCCTCAGAGCCTTTTTTTTTTTTTTTTTTTTAAGTTGAACGGTTAACTCTCTCCCAGGTGTTCCAGTCATGTGCTGCAAGGGCACCGGGATCTGTGTGATTTCCCGTGCAGTGACCCACTGCGCCAGCTCAAACCACATTGCTGCCCGGGAATCTCCTGGCCTGGCTTTCTGTTTAAGTCCCATTTAATCAGATGAATGTGCTAATCTGCCTTCCAAAATCTCCAATTGCCGGTTTAACAGGGCAACCAAACCAGTGTATTTTGTACGGAGTGTCGCTGCGCTGCGGCCTCGGCCCAAACTGCCGTGCTGGCGGCCCGTGGGGCTCTTACACCTGGGAATCTCCTAGTCTGTGGACAGTAAAGATCCATATGGAAATGCGGCATCCACTCACCCTCTGCGGATTCACTGGGAACTGCAATCCTGAGTTGGTCCTACAGCACCATCTTCACTCTTCTCAAACTGTGTCATCTTTTGAAGACAAGAAAATCAATGTTTAACTCCTCAAGCATGTTATCCATTTATTTTTTATACATTTATTTAAATATATTTTATTTCATTAAACTTTTAGAATGTTCTTATACAAAAGAATATTGTATGATCATGCCTCCGATAGTCAGAATAAGACTATGATTCATTTTCCCTTATTTCTGTGTGCTTGATTTCTCTCTGCTCCCTGGTTTAAAGGCAGTAATTTGATATAGTACTTGTTTTTTTATTTTTCTTGTAAATAGGTTTGGAAACAAATGCTTATCAATTTTAGGTCTGATTCAAAGTAAATCTTAAGTCATTAGATACATATATTTAACATACTCAATACATAAACACATTGTGCTGCTTAAAAGAGTGATGTTCTCATTTCCTTTTCCCAAAGCTGTATGACTGAAGCTCTCATTTTAAACCTAGGGAGAGTTCTGACTTTCAAAAGAAAGATTATTTGATATTTTCCTTTTCATTGTTTGTTGTGTCACACTTGGAAAATGAATGATAAAAATGGTTTTTGTGGGAAGTGAGGATCTGAGAGGGTAGAGACTATACTTTTGAAAATACTTTTCTTGGTTATAATACTGTGTGTAAGGTACAGTAGCCTCAGAAATGACAGGGTCACTGTTTTTAATGAGATTATGATTCTAAAATGATAGTTTTTCTGAGATAAAACCTCCTTGAGCAAGGGTGAGGAAGGGTGTCTTTTTCATATTGTATGTCTATCACATATAGAGAAGATGCTCACTGAATATTTGTTGGATAAACAAATGACTCTTAATAAATATCCCAACTTTTGGTGTTAGGTGCGGTACTTAGAAGAAGAGAGACCTTTTGCAATCGAGCAAGTTACTGGAATGCTGTTAGCCAAGCTTAAAGAGACTTCAGAAAGTGCTTTGAAGAAACCAGTGGCCGACTGTGTGATTTCAGTAAGTTTTACTTCAGTAATGAATACCTTTGAATTATATTTTTCAGTGTATTGATGTAATTTTCTTCTCTTATACTTTCCGCCCTTATCCAGTAAATAACCTAAATCCATTTGACTCTTTAAAAAAAAACTGCCTTATTTGCTAAAGGTTAGGATTGAATTTCCAATAAAATCAATTACGATGATCAATAACTCTTGAAAAATTGTTATGTAACTAATGACTACTGGCATCTGTTACTTATCCCTAAGTATGTTCTCAGCAATTAACTTCCCACCTGTGAGGACCTTAACATTTTATAGCAAAGGTTGAAAATTTCTAGTTGGGGATTTGAGGTTGCATATCAGGGAAAAAAGATTAAGGATTCTTAAAACATTTAAATTATTTGCCCTGTCTTATCTCTTGAGGTCCCATTAAACATAGTTAACTAGTTCTAACCTACACGTTAACTAAGTTGATATATTCTTACTATTAAGCCTGACCACAAAAGTTTAAGCATCTCATGTCATTAGAAAAACAGAATACAGAATCAGATTATGAACTGTTCAGTGAGTTTAGTAATCAGTTTTTTTCATAGGCATTTGGAATTTTTTAAATGAGAGAAAAATATTAGAGCTTAATATTTTATTTTCTAGCCATTTAGTAATAGTGAATAATAGAGTTTACCATTGACCAGGCACTATTTATAAGCATTTTAACCCATTTAATCTCAGAAGCAACCTATGAGGTAGGTATATTATTAACTCTAGTTTTATAGATTTAAAAAGTAAGACACTGAGGTGTCCGATAACTTGCCCAATATCAACACAGCAAATATAGTGATAGAGCCAGATAGTTAATTCCGAAGCCCATACTCATAATTGTTATATTACCACTTGAAAGTGTATGTTAGAATCATACAAATTTTAGAGATTCATCTTAAATTCAAATCCATTTCTATTTAATTATACTTGCTTTTACTTTTGTGTCAGAAATTCATATCAGAACAGAGTAATACAAACTTTTGGCCATTATTAACTTTGTGGTTGGTGCAGGAGACCCATTGTGAGTTCCACAGGGGCAAATATTTTTTCTGTTTTGTGCTGTTTTCCTGGTAGTTAGAAAAGTATCTGGCTTGTAAGTGCTCAGTGAGTATTAAATGAAGCATGCATGATAACTTAGAGTTTTGTCAGGAGGATAATACCAAATCAGATAAGAAGTTTACCAAGGAAAATTTAAATTCTTTTTCTGTTGCCAATCTGTTCAGTGAAATTTCTAAATTCATAAAACAATAAAATTAAAGGAAACTACTTACTGAAACTTAAAACTGGAAGAGCTCCAAGTTATTTTTATGTGAATATAGTTAGTAATTTGCTAAATTGTTCTATATGCCAAATTAAAGTACTTCTTAGTTTGATAAAACTAGGATATATATACACACACACAGACACACACACATACATCTTTATATATTTTAAGACTTGAGTTTAACTTTTAAATAGAGATGTATTTAATGGACTGGGTATGGTGGCTTATGTCTTTAACCCCAGTACTTTGGGAAACCAAAGCGGGAGGCCTGCTTGAAACCAGGTGTTAGAGACCAGCCTGGGCAACCATAGTGAGACCCCGTCTCTACAATTTTTTTTTTGAAATTTAGCCAGGCATGGTGGCACACACCTGTAGTCCCAGCTACTCAGGAGGCTGAAGCGAGAGAATTTTTTGAGCCCAGGAGTTTAAAGCTGCAGTGAGCTATGATCACACCACTGCACTTCAGCCTGTGAGGCAGAGCTAGACACAGTCTCTTTAAAAATGTGTGTGTGTGTGTGTGTGTGTGTGTGTGTATTTTTTTTTCAATGTTGTTTGGTGATTTTTAAAGGAAATTCATATTTATCACAAGTTCCCTACAATATAGTTTCCCTCCTTTGAAATGTAATCATTTAAAACAGGAATATACTCTTCTGGTTGGGTGTGTATACACACAATAATGAAGTAATGTTATACGTGCCCTTTTTATTTTTAACATAATTAAAATAGTATTCCATGACAATTCATATCTACTTGCTTCTTTGTAACAGCTGCATAGGATTCCATTATATGGACATACCATAACATATTTCTCTAATCTCATTTTCAGACTCTTGAGTTTTTAGTTTTTATTATGAAAGATGAGCAAATATATTTTTAATAGATCAGACTACCACCAGAAGTATTTAGATTAACAAAACTTAGGCAACCTTGCCATATAACCTTGCTTTAAATTAGTTATTCATACTTTAGGTCAGATCTTTATGGTATAGAAATTGTCAAATTTAAAAAATAAAAAAGTCGTGTTTCACTTATTAGAACATTTTTTGACTTAAACTGTGCATAAGTTTTAGGATAATTATTTTATATTTTTCAGCTGATGAAATGTTTAAGTAAAACACTATACTTAGGCCGGGCGCGGTGGCTCAAGCCTGTAATCCCAGCACTTTGGGAGGCCGAGGCGGGTGGTACACGAGGTCGAGAGATCGAGACCAACCTGGTCAACATGGTGAAACCCCGTCTCTACTAAAATACAAAAAATTAGCTGGGCATGGTGGTGCGTGCCTGTAATCCCAGCCACTCGGGAGGCTGAGGCAGGAGAATTGCCTGAACCCAGGAGGCGGAGGTTGCGGTGAGCCGAGATCACGCCATTGCACTCCAGCCTGGGTAACAAGAGCGAAACTCCGTCTCAAAAAAAAAAAAAAAAAAAAAAAAAAAAACACTATACTTAACTGTTGTTTTTAAATAATAGATTCCTAGCTTTTTCACTGATGCCGAGAGAAGATCTGTGATGGCTGCTGCCCAGGTTGCAGGTTTAAATTGTTTAAGGCTGATGAATGAAACTACTGCAGGTAAGCACTTTGCAATTTGAAAATCAGTATATGTGTGTGTGTGCGTCATGTGTGTGTATATGTATGTACTGATTCTTCTAAGCTTGTTACTTTGTAGTAGAACTTTTTGGCAGAGGTTAAATATGTCTTAATGGCTTTACAATTCATTACTATTATAGATATTAATAGAGTTAATAGTTGAGTAAGGAAAAAAATAAGGTTAAAAATAACATTATTGGCTGGGCACAGTGGCTCACGCCTCTAATCCCAGCATTTGGGAGACTGAGGTGGGCAGATCATGAGGTCAGGAGTTCCAGACCAGGCTGGCCAACATGATGAAACCCCATCCCTACCAAAAATATAAAAAAGTAGCTGGGTGTGGTGACACACACCTGTAATCCCAGCTACTCAGGAGGCTAAGTCAAGAGAATTGCTTGAACTCAGGAGGCAGAGGTTGCAGTGAGCTGAGATTGCACCACTGTACTCCAGCTTAGGCAACAGAGTGAGACTGTGTCTCAAATAATTATTAACCAAATTATGAAAAGTTAATTTACTTTGAAGATAATATGTATTACTGTACTGCATATTGCAGTGTCAAAGTGACATTTCTTGTTGTCCAAGTAATTGCTATGCTAGAATTAACATAATTCTTTGTTCTTACACAGTTGCATTGGCATATGGAATTTATAAACAGGATCTTCCCCCATTAGATGAGAAACCAAGAAATGTAGTATTTATTGATATGGGACATTCTGCCTATCAGGTCTCGGTTTGTGCTTTTAACAAAGGAAAACTTAAAGTAAGTAAATAGTTTGCTATGTTTACATATATTAAGAGCACAGACTAAAGGACCATAATAGCTGGGTTTGAATCCTGGCTCTGCCTCTTAAACTATGACCTTAAGCAAGTTATTTAATCTCTCTAAATCTTAAGTCTGTTTATTTGAGAACAACAACAGTAACTACCTGATAGCATTTTACAGGACAAAATGAGTTAATGTATATAAAATTCTCGGAATGCCTGGCATAGAGTACCTGCTATAATATGTATTAGTTATTTTTATTGTTGTTTCTATTTTTAGGTTGTTAATGAAGTCATCTATCAGGGAGCATAAGTTGTTTATCTGTAAATATACTTATGGGAAGCATTTTCCAAAATGATTCCCATTGATTTTAGAAACCTTTTTATCCAAGCGTTCTAATCATAATTTTACTTCTATGTGCTTCTTACAAATTACGATTTGTAATCACTTTTACATTGATTCTTTCTCCAAACTTACAATCTCTCTCCAGTATGCACAGAGTAGTGTTTACTTAGGAGATAAACTGCAACACTGTAAGAGCATTCTATTTCAATTTATTTTACTATAATAACTTCTTTGTAATCAGAAAATTAAAGGGAAATGACTCAGATGGAATGTAGGGTAATTTTTAGTATAAATTGATTTAATCCTTGGTGTTTAGCCTTACCCATTAACTTATTTTAAAAGAACTTTTTTCCTTCCTAGATAACTTTGTAGTGAAATATAACTTCTAGATCACAGACCCCTTTGAAAATCCGATCAAGGCTATAGCCCTTCGTCCCAGAATACACACTTGTACTAGTTATATAAGAAGATAATTTTGCATTTATTTTTGGTAATACTGGACTTCATGAGAGGTGTATACATGGATTCTCCATACTAGTCTGTGGGGCAACACCCCACACAGATTGCACTCATATCCTCCTGTGATATTTACCACCATGCTACCACCCCATCACCCACCTTGTAAAGAAAGAGCTGCAAAACCACATCAACAGCAGGATTCTTTATTAGTGACTATTGTAAGTAGCCATTTTACCCAAGGGAGCGAGCCTAGATGTCTGGTCCTATGCTTTCAAGAACTATAGTGTTGAATTTCTATGACTTGCTTACCCCTTCTGCTGCGAAACCTGTTGCTCAACCAGCTTGTTCAGTTCTTACCTGTCTCTTTTCACTTGTTTTATTTATACTCTCTATCCTTTTGTTTCTTACATATTTCTGTAAAAATAATCTGAGTTGTGGTCTTTTTGTTGGTTGGTTTTTGTTTCTGTTTGGTTTTGGTTTTGTAATAGTCAAAAGCCCTAATTTCTGACCTGTAAATTGACCAATTATGGCATTTTATATTTAATCTCTGAATCTGCTTTTCTTGTTTTGTTCTCATTTATATGCTTAGGACTGTTTCTTTGCTCTCTTAAACCTTATTTTGGTCTATCTGTTCAGTGCTCTTGTAGAACCAAATGAGTAAGATAATGAGGCTGTAGTTGTTGTAATTCAGTTATTTCTGAATTAGAATTATTCTTTTAATTATGATATATGGATCTGTAACTAGAAAGCAGAAAATTAAGAATAAGTAAATAAGTTGGCTAAATATAAGTGATCATTTAACTCTGATTCCAAATTCAGCACCCCTGTGATTGGATAAGTTTTTTAGCATCATTTTTATTTTTATTTTAGAGGTTTTTCTTTTTTTCTTTTTTTTTTGGAAGAATCTATATTCCTGAAAATTTAGTTCTGCTTTTTCAATTAAACAGGTCTTGGCTACTACCTTTGATCCATATTTGGGTGGCAGGAACTTTGATGAGGCTTTAGTAGACTACTTCTGTGATGAGTTCAAGACCAAATATAAGATAAATGTGAAAGAAAACTCTCGGGCCTTGTTGCGTTTATATCAGGAATGTGAAAAACTAAAGAAGCTAATGAGTGCAAATGCATCAGATCTTCCATTGAACATTGAGTGTTTCATGAATGACCTTGATGTTTCTAGTAAAATGAACAGGTACCACGTATGTTTTTAGTTTGAAAAGTGTTTACTTATTTTATAATGTTTATTTAGATCATGTCTGATTTTTGTTGTTGTTGTTTTAGAAGATATGTTCAACTTTGTATCCCAGAATAATGAATTGTATCTTATTTTCTCACAGGGCTCAATTTGAACAACTGTGTGCTTCCCTTTTAGCCAGGGTTGAGCCACCTTTAAAAGCAGTAATGGAACAAGCTAGTAAGTGGAAATTACTGGACTATCAAAACTGTACCATAATGTTGCTTACTTAGCAGGGGTAA
Organism: Callithrix jacchus; assembly: GCF_049354715.1. Taxonomy (NCBI): domain Eukaryota; kingdom Metazoa; phylum Chordata; class Mammalia; order Primates; family Cebidae; genus Callithrix; species Callithrix jacchus. Next base: position 69,603,267 of record NC_133504.1, on the reverse strand, counting down.
ATAATGATAAAAGAAATTAAACTTTGTTTTTAAAAAAGATTTGTATTTCTCCTTTAAGGGGAGATTATCACATTCATGAGTAAGGCACCATAAATCTGGGTTTCCGAGAATTCTTCCTGGCTCTTTTTATTGTTTACATCATAAAACTCATGCTAGTTCTGGCCAGGCATGGTGGCTAATGCCTGTAATCCCAGCACTTAGGGAGGCCAAGGTAGGTGGATCACCTGAGGTTAGGAGTTCAAGACCAGCCTGGCCAGCATGGTGAAACCACGTCTCTGCTAAAAATACAAAAATTAGCCAGGCATGGTGGTAACCCCATGGTAGCTCCTGTAACCCCAGCTACCTGAGAGGCTGAGGCGGGAGGGAGAACCACTTGAACTTAGGAGGCAGAGATTGCGGAGAGCTGAGACTGTGTGCCACTGCATTCCAGCCTAGGCAACAGAGTGAGATTCTGTCTCAAAAAACAAAAAACAAACAACAAAAAAAAAAAAAACATAGAAATGGGGACATGATTGCTTTTTCATAAGGATTTTGGTAATCAATTAAAAATGTCATCTATAGGGATTTGGGAGGTGAAAATAAAATTGAAGGACTCTGAAGAGGTCTTTTAAAACCCATGAAGTGCTTTTCTCTTCCTATTGCCTGCCACTTCATCATCTGGACCAAGTGCATTGCCTGTCACATAAATAATTAATATTTATTAAATTTTACCTTTTTCTAAAAATTATATTTTTCTTTCCATTTTATTCTCTGACAAGAAGTTCCACTTTTTAAAAAAGTACTTGACAAAGCCTTCTGTTCAGATTTTTAAAGACTATCATTTTTCTTGATTAAAAAAATTTTCCAGGCTTACAACGTGAAGATATTAGTAGTATAGAAATTGTAGGAGGAGCAACACGAATTCCTGCAGTGAAAGAACAAATCACCAGATTCTTTCTTAAAGACATAAGTACCACATTAAATGCTGATGAAGCTGTTGCAAGAGGATGTGCATTACAGGTATAATTGTTATTTCATTTTTCAGAATACGTATTTTGCCAGAAATGAGTGATGGATCCAAAGGGATCTCTTTTTTTTAATTGTACTTTAAGTTCTGGGGTACATTTACAGATCTTACAGGATTGTTGCATAGGTACCCACATGCCATGGTGGTTTGTTGTCTCCTCCCCCTGTCATCTACATTAGGCATTTCTCCCAATGTTTATTCTTCCCCAAACTCCCTGCCCCCCATTGTCCCTCCCCAGCCCCTCACTCCCCAACATACCCCAGTATGTGATGTTCCCCTCCCTGTGCCCATATGTTCTCATTGTTCAACAACCGCCTCTGAGTGAGAACATATGGTGTTTGGTTTTCTGTTCTTGTGTCAGTTTGCTGAGAATGATGGTTTCGAGCTTCATCCATGTCCCTACAAAGGATATGAACTCATCCTTTTTATGGCTGCATAGTATTCCATGGTGTACATGGGCCACATTTCCTTTGTCCAGTCTGTCATTGATGGGCATTTGGGTTGGTTCCAGGTTTTGCTATTGTAAACGGTGCTGCGATAAACATACGTGTGCATGTGTCTTTATAATAGAATGATTTATAATCCCAAAGGGGTCTTTTAATGTTATTTGTTTCATCCACTTGTCAATAAGCTAAAGTAAATTGAAGTTATTTCTGATAAATACGTTTTGTATCTTTCCCATTTATATTTTTAAGCTATAATAGGACAGTACGTCTGTAACAACACTGAAAGAATAGTTATTTTACAAATTCTCGCAGTCTGCTGGAATTTAAAATTCCTTTTGGAGATGTAAAAATATTCTGTTAATTTTTGTAAGGTCACATAAAGTGTACTCTGGACCTTTTAAATTTTCAATTCTCATTGCCAAAAACCAGTAACTTTTAAAATGTAACAATTGTAATAGGAGGACTTTATTAAGCAGTTCAGAGTAACCTAGGGTATGATTTGTATTTGTTGATTTAAATATGGTATACATCTTATTTTCAGTGTGCGATTCTCTCACCAGCATTTAAAGTGCGTGAATTTTCCATAACAGACCTTGTTCCTTACTCAGTCACTTTAAAGTGGAAGACCTCTTTTGAAGACGGAACTGGGTAAGTTATTTTTAAAACCTTTATTAGAGCTTGTTGTAAATCTTTAACCAATTAAATCTACTTTTCTAAATTAGAGAAATTTACACGTCTTAAAATTCTGCCAAACACTTTTAGGTAAAGTATTTAAAAAACAAAATATAAAAATGATACATCACCTATAAATCATAATTAGGCATATTTTTTGTGATTTTTATAAAAGTAAAACATGGCTCATTTTCAAATAAATGACAGTATGAATTATAAAAAAAAGATCTGTATTTGTCATAGTCTCTCTTTGCCTGTATTGCAGACATAAATATTTTTAACAGCTAGTTTATCTGTCCAGTCATTTTATTTGACTATCCATAAATAAATAAAAGCATATACTTTTTAAAGTACATATAGGATTATCTATAAATCTCTAATGTAACTTGGCTTTTTCAATTATATTGTATTTTGTTTTCCCATATTAATAGACAGTAACTGTTTTTTCAACAGTTGTGTGTGCCATAATAAATTTAACCAATACAGTATTAGGTCATACTTCTGCTATTTTAAACAGTGCTAGTAGGAACATCCTTGTGCTTGTTCAGTTGTGTTTGGTATGTCTGTAAGATAGCAGTGTAGGCATGGAATTGTTGCGTCAAATAATATGCACATTATTTTGAGTAATATTGGCAGATTATTCTCTAAAAAGATACTGGTTTACATTCCTGTTAACTTCTATGAGATTGCCTGTTTTAGCTCACTTTCTTCTATACTTTTCAATTCAACATGCCTGTAGTTAAAAAAAAATTACTTTGTTATTAAATTTATGTTTCTGTCTGTCATAAGCTATATTTTTATGCTTTCATTAACATTTACATTTTTTTTCATAAGCGGCCCAGGATTAAAGTAGCTTACTTCCCTACCAGAATCAAAATTTATATTTCATATATTTTACTTGCCTGCTTTTCAGAAGTATAGCTAGCACAATGAATAATGGTGTGTTTACATTTTGAAGTTATTTTTAAATTTTTGTTCTGTGTTCTATACATAAGTACACCCAAGAAAATGCGGTTGTTTACATTTCAAAAATACGGATTATCAGCTTTACCTGAATGTCTTGGAAAGCATTTGAATGGCATGTGTTAATGTCAGTATTTTTCTTTATAATTTTTTTTACCTATCTGCCCCAGATAATTCCAA